>NC_135482.1:141737770-144595950 GCF_052094955.1 Ictidomys tridecemlineatus | reverse complement strand
TGGAAATGAGGAAAACCACCCCATTCACAATATCCTCAAAAAAAAAAAATAAAATACTTGGGAATTAACCTAACAAAAGAGGTTAAAGATATATACAATGAAAACTACAGAACTCTAAAGAGAGAGATAGAAGAAGATCTTAGAAGATGGAAAAATGTACCCTGTTCATGGATAGGCAGAACTAACATCATCAAAATGGCAATATTACCCAAAGTTCTCTACAGGTTCAATGCAATGCCAATCAAAATCCCAACAGCATTTCTTGTATAACTAGATAAAGCTATCAGGAAATTCATATTATTGGTATTTTAAATGAATATATACATATTTTACAATTATATTTATGATAAGAACTAATAGACATTGCTTATATAAACAAAAGTTCTTTGGAGTCCTCAGTCCTTTAAAAGTATAAATAAATCTTGTGATTGAAAATGTTGCTATTCTTGATCATATAAATCATCCAGTAATTATACTATTGCTATTATCATAATGATTGCAAAATATAAAGGGAGTTACCAACTCCTTCTCAGAAAGAAGCTGGTAAATTGCTCTTTCAAATAGTTTATTATTCATCTAAGCTATAGTTAAAAGATAATTAGGCAAAAAAAATATAGGAGACTTTTCTGAAAGAATAAGGCAAAAAAGCACATAGGTATTAAATAATGTGTCATTTTGTGAAAATTTCAATTACTATACTTGTTATAATTTCTTGGCCTTTAATGAAGACCACAAGAAGTAAGGTAAGTATTTCTTGTAATACAAACTATAACAGAATCAAGTGGTTACTTGCTTAAAATAACAAAAAAAAAAAAAGAAAGAAAAGAAAATCCTGAATCAGTAAGAAAATGTAGAAGATGAATTTCCACTTACAACTTTCCAGTGCACATTAACTTTTGGAATTGGAAAATCTTCCAGTAAAGAAATGTATTCTATTTTGCTTGCTCAGCATTAGTCATTCATTTAGCCCATAAAAATTATTGTGGCACATACTTATTATTTAGAGAATGCAATTTTACAACATTTTATGATTTTACCACTTTAAAAATGAGGAGTAATTTTTTAAAAAATCAGTCCTGATACCATAAGTCACTTTGCATTTCATAAAAGTCAATAATATCAATAAATATGTTGTATTTGAAAAGAATTAAAGCTACATGGTACTTCTCAAGCTAAAAATAATGAGATTCTAGTTGGAAAAGGAAACTGTGTTCAAGTAGATGGAATGTGTCTGAAGATTACGGCAGTAGATGTTTTAACAGTCTGACATGTATTGAAGGAAGGTTGTGAATAAAGGGCATAGGACAAGGTCAGGTGTATCCTGGGAATAAGGAAAACTGTATAATTCACCAAAATAAGTAATACAATATAATTAGGGGGAAATATGTTTACTTTAATTAACCATATATATTTGAAATACAGGTAAATTTCTGAGATAAAAGTTCTACTTGAAGTCCGTTTTGAAATATATTTTGGGAAATATTATTCTAAAGAGAGATACTGAAGTGATGTAAGAAAATGTTATTATACCAGTTAAATCATGTAAAGTTATGAAAGAAAACAAATATTGGAATTCTGAACAAATTATTGTAATTTGTATTCAATATATAAGCCAAGAATGAAAATCCATAAAGCAAATTTTAAAAGTAATCAGAGGTGGAGAAATAAGAAACAACTTTTTTTTAATCTCATATATTAACAATTTTGTGATTAGTAAATTAATGTGTCAAAATGTCTAATTACAGAGATATACAAGGCAGATCCTCAAAGTTAATTTGATTCTGCAAATAACAGTGTAGTTTATGGGTGAATTTGGTTCAAGCCTGGCTCCACAATGAGATGACTAGGCATGGTGATTCACTCCTGTAATCCCAGCAACAGGTAGGATTTTTCAGGTAGGAGTTTCCTTTTCTTTTTTTCTTTTCTTCTCCTCCTCCTTCTTTTTCTTTTTTTTTTTTTCTTTTTCTTCTTCTACTTCTTCTTCTCTCTCTCTCTCTTTTTTTTTTTTTTTTGTACTAGGGATTGAACTAAGGAACGCTTCACCCCTGAGCTATATCCCATAGTTTTTCACTTTTTACTTTGGGACAGGGTCTTGCAACTTGCTGAGGGTCTCACTCAATTGCTGAGACTGGCTTCAAACTTGTGATTCTCTAGTCTTGGCACCCTGAGTTGCTGGGATTCCAAACACTGGACATGATGCCCAACAATTCATGGATATTTGACCCCATTTTAGTAGGCTCCAAAAAATTCTGTGCCATGTGGAATATGAAAATGTTAATAATCTGAAGGTTCAAAAAAGGCTGGTACACTGTGAAACAAGAAAACAATTATGTTAGTGTATGCTAGATGCTAGAATAAAGATAATGATGTTCCAGAGGGAGGTAGCCATGTGACCTCTGTGAGTCTTAAGAAGTTTCTACCATGGCAATAACCTCATGTAATATGATTTAGGAAAAACATCAATGGTGGAAGAAATAGAGTGTTCAGAGGTATTTCATTTGGAGAAAACCAATTGGTTTGCTAGAGTTGGAGTATAATGCACAGGGTGTTTCACTGGATAAGAGTCTGGAATGTAGATTGAGTCTGGATATGAAATGCTTTAGAGATTGTTGTCAGTTCTTTATCCAGATCTCTTTATACTTCTTTTTTTCTTGGGATGAAGTTAAAATAATTTGTCTATGGACCATTCACTAGCAGGGAAAAACCTGGGGTAAAAAAAGAAGGAAACCTAGTCTATGTCAAATAGCCCTCTGAATAAATAGGCTAATGATATTTTCTAGGAGGAAAATAATCAGTAAAATGGCAGTGGATAAGGGTCACTGATGGTAAACGAGCCTACGATTTACAGCGCAGAGTTTCATTGGTGTCACACAAGCTACTCACTCTCAGGGTATAACATTAAGTGATGTGTAACTTAACCATTTCCCTCATTATGTAAAGTAACTCCAAAGTCTTCACTTGGAGACTCATGAATTTATTCTGATTCAGTGGTAGAGGCTTTATGGGTATCAAGAGGAGCTCTTCATGATATTCATATTTGTCTGTTTGATTGAAACCTCTTAATATTCTGTTTCTTTGAAATTTTTAGTAAAGCTTAAAACTGGGTGAGAAGATTGGTGTTAACCTGATTTGACAATCTGACCCTGTGTGTCACTCACTCTGATTTTAAACACATATGACACAAGCCCAGAACTCTTAGTTCATGTAGGACAATACACTGGAGTATAAGTCATGGTGCAGAATCCACTGTGTGATCAAGCTGTGATGAGAGTTTCTCAGTGACGTTGCATCTTACCTTGGAGTCTTCCCTTTCTTTGCCCCAGTTCATCCTCTCCCTTATCATTTTCTTTTGATAGAATTTCTTCAATAATTTACCTGTATATGCACCTTTGTCTCAGCCTCTGTTTATGGAAACCTTGACTCATATATTGAGTTATTTGGATTTTATAATGTGACTTTAATATATCCAAAAATTGAAACCATTGAAGAATTTAAAATTAAAAAAGTGACAGGAAATCTAGCATAACTGAACCATGATATTCTTCACTGAAGAAGAAATTTCTGCTTTTCTTCTTATTCTTAACTTCTTTTTTTTTACTTATTGCATTTTTTTTTCTGAAGTTCAGTGACATAGTGAATTTGAAGGACAATTCAGTTTTCATAAGGAGTAGCACTTCAAATCTGTTGAAGCCAAACAAAGAAAATGTTACACCAGTAAATATTTCCTGGGTTGCATTGGACGAATGCCAATATAGAAATGAAATTTTAAATCCTATGAAGCACCAATTGAAAAAGCAATTTTGCTTGGGAAAGTGTGAAGAGTATAGAACCAATAAAGTACAATAAGGATTGTTAGAATATCAGTTCATTGCTCCAAATACTTGAAAGACCTCTCAGGCTTCATTCAGTCTGAATAACCTCCCAATTCAAAATGCCCTAATATCCAGCTTATCATTCCTGATTAAGTGGCAACAGAGGATATGATTAATAAAATACATGAAAGAAATGGAAATAAAAATTTTGGAACTAATTTTATGTTAAGAAAGTTTAAAAATCTAATTTATATATAACCAATGAAATTAGAATATAAAATTCTTTTCAGCCTAAACCGTAAAAACCCATGAACTCCATCCCCACACTGTAGATCCATAATAACATTTTAAGTATTTAAGATAAATGTTTGAGCCAACACTTGCCATTTAGAAAATAAAATAAAATAAATTTGCACGTATTAACAGTTGTTTAATGCATAAATTTTTGCAATTAGCTCTTGAATTTCTCTGATAAGAACTAATAAGATAATTTAGTTAGCTTCTACAAAGGAATGTGAGTTAGATATCATAAAAAATATATGCCCATCTGGAATAATAAAGGTGAAATTAAGAAAGAAATGTAGACTAACATGATACTTACTAGTTTTTAGGCAAAGGAAATGTGGCTTATTGTTTAAGGGCACAGAACCTAATTTACTCTCCCTACATTTGAATCTTAGCTTTGATATTTATTAACAGTATGATGGGGACAAGACAGTTAACTATTCGGTAATTTTTTATTCTACAAATTAAATATAATATTAGTACCTACCTCAAAGTGTTGCTGAAGATTATGTGTGCATATGTGCATATATACATATATCATTATATATATATATATGTATGTATAAATATACACACCTGTATATATAATCTCACATGGAACATTGTAAGGATTATATGTAAGGCACTTAAATTAGGTCTTGTAAATACCATATAAATGCTATATTCTGTTGTTATTATTGCTATTAGTTAATGTTTATGCCTTAATAATAACTGAGGAATAAAACAAGGTGCAAAACAGCACTTGTAAAATGTTAAATTAAAAAACGCTTAAATAACACACAGGCAAAAAATAAAAGAACTTAATTTAGGAAACTAAAAATGTCAGACCTTTAATGTCAGCTTATTAAGCAAATAAATGCATTTATAAATACTGAATTTTCTTTCTTGGATCTGCTTTCTCTTTTAGCAATGGCATTTTTAAATGCTTATGTAGGAATATTGCTTCAAAAGGAATATTGCTTCAAAAAAATTGTATGGGAAAATATGTCCACCTAAGCAAACACATTCATTAATATGTATGAGAAATACCCAAAACACACCACTTAATATCTAATAATACTTTAGTTAAGCTACTAATTATTGAGCCTCCATTATGTTTCAGATACTAGCATGCTCAAAGGTAACATGCAAATGAGTATGAGAAAGTCCTGCTGTGATGCAGGATCACAGCCTGTTAGCCAAAGACAATTCCTAGCTCCTACATGTTCTTGAGGGTTATAGTGATGGTTTCTGCAAGTTTTAGGAAAACAGGAAGATGAGACCTTTCACCTTGCCAATGAAACCACATATTACTTGGCTTCCCAGAACTGAAAATTACTACACTGAATTTGAATCAGGTCTTCATAGTGCATGTTATTTACCATAAAACAAGAGTATATTTAAAAGTCTTGTAAACAATGCCCATCTTATTTGTTGTAGATGTCCTTATTTAGAAACAGCAACTTTGTACAAAAGATTTATCTGACATCACACTGGCTTTGATTTTTAATGCCAAACTTCATTCTACAATATTCTTGAAATGAAAGCTTCAATTAAAGCTGGAACCAAATTACTGAACATAAGCTTGTAGGGTACTTAACTTCTCTTGAGTTTTGACATTTGTGTGATAGGGGTAGTTTCATGAGTTTAACTACCAAGATAGTAGCACAGGCTATAATCTCTAGAACATAGGGGGAATTCAATACATGGTGGCTAATATGTTTACTGTTATGTTCTTATTGTTAGGAGGAGCATGGCTTACATAATCTTTTATGATTATATTATAGCTGATATTTTAGATAAATTGTAAAATACAACTTGATACAGGAAATAAGGTATTTCTTCATTAATTATATAAGTGTATTTGACAGTAAGACATAATCTATTTTTAATGGGCTTCTATGAAAAACAACAATTTTGTCACTTTGCCTATTTTTTTATTAATACATAATATTTGTACATATTTTGGGCCACAGTACATTAATTTGATACAAATATGCAATGCATAATGATCAGATTAAGATAACAAGCACTTCAATCTTCTTATGCAATTATCATTTGTATGTGCTCTTTGTTCTTTTCTAGTCATTTTTAAAATACCATAGATCATGATATTCAATAGTCAGCCTACTGTGAAACAGAAATGAGAACCAACTCCTCTGGACTGTTTTGATGCTCTTTGTCTAACTTCTTTCCATTCCCTTTCCTCTCACCTGTTCCGAGTTTCTAGTGGTTTGCTCTTTTGCCATTTTTCTATGAGACTGGCTTCATAGTGTCCATAAATGAGTGAGAACACACAAAAATTGTCTTTCTGTGTGTGGGTTTACTTCACCAACACAATGACCTTCAGTTACATCACATTACTACAAAGGATTTCCTTCTGTTTTGTGGCTTAATAATATCTCAATCTCACTGTGCATACACCACATTTAGATACTTCTTGTGTGACTTCACATACTTGGAACAAAATGCTTTTTCTATGATAAGAAGTTTTTAAAAAAATAAATTGGTGGTCCAGTCCACTTTCATGTTTTAATATATATAAATAAAAGTTAATTACATATCAAGGATTGCACACAGGGGCGCTTAACCAATAAATATCCCCAGCCATTTTTTAAAATTAATTTATTTTTTCAAATTTTGAGACAAGGTCTTACTAGGTTGCTCACAATCTCATTAAATTGCTGAGACTGACTTTGAACCTGCAATTCTCCTGCCTCAGCCCCCAAGCCATTAGGACTACAAGTGTGTAGCTCCACAGCCATTGCTTTGTAATATGTTTAAAAATTTTTAAATATCACACTTCAACTAGGAAATTGGCATATTTAAAATGCTAAAATTAAGAAATGTAATTGCAGTGAGCATTTATTTAAATAAGAAGATTAGAAAGATAGAAATGACAGTGATTTATAAATATATAATTGGAAATCTCTGATCTTAAATCTAACCTTACATCATAATCAAATCATTGGAATTCTGTCCTTTTAATGTAGTAGATACTAAAGAAAGATAATATCTATACTTAGAAAATAATGAATTATTTTTCAATATCGTTGCTGGCCTCTGAGAAATATTAACTGAAGCATGGCTCTCTTAGTGGGCAAATAGAAGATTTAAGGGTGATTGAGCAGTCAACAACTCACACTAACTGAAAATACAGAAACTTAAGACAACCAAACATCAGTCACAAAGTCTAATTCTTGAACTTAGAATTTTTATTTTGCTAATTTCAACTCTCTTTATGATGCTTAATATCTATCAGTCTCTTGACTCTCTCCAATGCTTCTCATACAGTTCTTATTTTCTAGTGAAGCATAAATTTTCTTTGATTTTGACTGATTTAATTAAGAGGCAACTGTCTTCATTATCATCCTGGTATTTCATTGATGGAGAGAGATGATCAGGCATGTTGCTACCCATCTAATTAGAAATTTTAATATCATAAGTATATATCACTTTTGTATGCCTCATAGGGAAATTTAAGATAATTCATATATTTAAGCACTCAAGAGTTTAAGTCCCCCTTTTATTTTAAAAATGTACATATTATCAATGATGAGCTTTCTTTAATATAAATAAACATTTTGTGATATGTAGAGTGAAGGAAAGTCTTCATGTGGGTTTCCTTAATTAACTTCTTGTACCCACAGATTCTGAGAATTTCTAGTAAAAGAAAATAAAATGACAACAACCAAATTTAAAACATTAATGCACGCACACACACACACACACACAAAAAAAAAATAAAAAAATAAAAAGAGGAAAACATTCCAGCCTACTAAGAACAAAAATGGAAAGTGAATAAAATACAAGGTACAATAATTTTTTTCTATATAATTGAAAAAAAAAAGAAACAAAAGCTAAAGGGGCTGAAGTTTACTTATTTACTCTTTAAATGTATATTGAGTGTTTGCTATGCAAAAATCATTTGAAATTGTCACCATACATATGTAGCTACGATAAAATACTTGTTTTTGTAGAATTTGCCTTCCAGTGAGAGTAGTTAGGAAATAAACATCAAAATAAGCAATAAACACAATAAATTTTAAATATATAGGTTTTATGAAGAAAAATAAATAGCATGATAAGATTAAGAATAAGTAAGTTGGCAGGAGTTATTTTTGGTGGGATAATTAGTGAAAACTTCTCTGAGGAAGTAACATTTTATCTGTGGTAATATTTTATCTATGTCAAGAAGGCAACAATGCACATCACTGAGAAAAGTGGGTTTTTATTTGTTTTCTGTTTTGGTTTGTTTGTTGTGTTGATGTATCCTTTGTTTTTGACTTTTTACTTACTAGTTGTTTTTTGTTGTTTTCCCAAGCACAGAAAACAGCTAAAGCTACAATGTTGAATTTAAATAGGCTAGGACCAACTTAAGCATGCCTAAAAATAAAACTAGTGTGGCTGAAGCCTGGCATGAAAGAGAAGGTCAGAAAAATAGGAATTATGTAGGGCCTATTATCTTTTACTTAAATGTAGAGGAAAGTTTTTTTTAAAAAAAGAAAATGATATGATCTCTTTATACTGAGGAGAAGAAGAAAACAAACTAATGATAATGGAGAGAAGTGAAAGAATTTGAGTGAAAATAAAGCAAAAGCCTGCCAAAAAGCAAATACAAGGGGAAAACATGTGGAAGGATGGATTCTTGGAGATGATAATTTGGAGAATAATAATTTGCATAGGCTGAGTCTTATGTGATGAGACTGATAAGACAGAGAGAAAAATTAATAGAGAATCAACTATTCTACTTTTGAGAATATTTGTTTTAAGTTGCATAATATTCTATTGACAGAGAGGGATCAAAAGTCTAGGAATAGCAAAGAAGGTTGGCAGATATTGGAGAGTGGGTAAGCAGCATTGAAGAGTTATATAGGATCACATAATATAAGACAAAATATCTGAAAAAGAAAGGTGTACTCATTTAGGTTGATTGCTCTGAGAGGTAAAAGAAGAACAGAAACGTCATCTTTGTATTTATCAACTGAACATCACTCTTCCTTTGAATAAGCCAACAAACAAATAAAAATATGTTTCACTGAAGAAGTATAGCCCAAGTCTGATAACATTTTAGAAAGGGAGATGAAGTGAAGCATAGCCAACATTTTGTTATTCTCTCATTTTGATAAAGAGGAGTAGGAAAATATTTGAAAAGAAGAGAAAGGGAGAGGAGAGTACATGCAGATAAACATTAATAGACACAGATGCTTTTAAAGTCAAGGATTTGTAACAAGAAGAGAGTGGAGAATGACCACATTTAGAAGAGCATTTTCTGTAGTCTGAAATTAAAGGGAAAAAAAATGAAAAAGGGAGCTGGGCCATTATAATGAATAATTTATATAATTTTTGCAAAATGCAATTAGTTTATGTTTGAAGTTCTTAAAATTTTTATTTTTATTCATTTTAAGAAGTTAATCTCATTTCTGGGAATATATCCCCAAAATTTATCTAGTAGAATACTATTCACTACAATTTTTAAAACATCAAAATGCAGACAATGTGAAAATATCCTACTATCTATACAATATAATATTATATAATTGTCATAAAATCATAGTGTTGTATGACATTAAAAAATGGAAATACATAAAATGATTTTACATATTAAAGAAGAGTAAAAATAAGATTTAAAAAATTCTCATAAATAATATTAAAAATGTTCATATATATGCATGTGCATGTTTGTTTTTCTATTTTATGCATGTAAATATAGATATAAACACAAAGGTATAAGTGTGTATTGTGTATGGTGAATTTTCAAATATACTCAGTTTACATATCTGGTTGCTAAAGTAAATTTTACATTTTTCTCCAAACTGTCTATATATTTTGGAAGGATTTCATAGAAATAGTTTTCTAAAATGTTATAATGAGAAAATATGCAAATAAAATTGTAAATAAATAAATTTGAGAGAACAAAATTCAGAAAAAACTACAGCAATTGAGAGCTATTTAAAAGAAGTTTGGAAATAGTTGTGAAGAACAATTCATGGGATTGGACTATTCAATAACACTCAAAATAAAGACTATATATTTCTCCACTTAACAGTAGAAACTTGTATATATAACCTTTAACTCAATATGAAGTGGACATTTCTTAGAGGAAAATTTATATAGAGAAATACATTTTTAAAGAACAGGAATAGGTAAAATCTGAAACAAGACAGGTATACCCTTTCTCACCATTTCTATTTAACAGAGTTCTTGAAACACTGGCCAGAGAAATTAGACAGAGAAAAGAAATTAAAGGAATAAGTATAGGAAAAGAAGAACTTAAACTAGCACTATTTTCTGATGCTATAATTCTTTACCTCAAGACCCAAAAGAACTCCACCAGAAAACTTCCAGAACTAGTAATTGAATTCAGCAAAGTAGCAGGATAAAAAGTCAACACCCATAAATCAAAGGCATTTTTGTATATCAATGACAAAACCTCTGGGAAGGAAATGAGAAAAACTACCCCATTCACAATATCCTCAAAAAAAAAAAAAAAAAAAGATACTTGGGAATCAACTTAACAAAATAAATGAAAGATCTATATAATGAAAACTACAGAACTCTAAAGAGAAAAATCAAAGAAGACCTTAGAAGATGGAAAGATCTACCTTGCTCAAGGATAGGCAGAATTAATATTGTCAAAATGATCATACTACCAAAAGCAGTATACAGGTTTAATGCAATTCTGATCAAAATCCTAATGGTATTCCTCACAGAAATAGAAAAAGCAATCATGAAATTCCTCTGGAAAAATAAGAGACCCAGAATAGCTAAAGGAATTCTAAGCAGGAAGAGTGAAGCAGGTGGCATCACTATACCAGACCTTAAACTATACTACAGAACAATAGTAACAAAAACAGCATGGTATTGGCACCAAAACAGGCCGGTGTGCTGCAATCTGGCTGGGCACAAATCACGAGCCACTCAAGCAGGAACAAACTTTATTTCCGAACCCCCACAGCACTCCACACACACTCCCCAAGAACTCTCCCGGACGCCACCCATGTGGCTCCTCCAGGAACACACCACACACCAACTGGAACTCCCCCTCCCCCGGGAATTCTCCCAGAACACAGCACTGGTTGACCAATGCTACAGAATATAGGACACAGAGAATACCCCACAAAATTCCAATTATCTTAAATTAGACAAAGGTGCCAAAAACATGCACTGGAGAAAAGATAGCATCTTCAACAAATGGTGCTAGGAAAATTGGAAATCAATATGCAACAAAATGAAATTGAATCCCTATCTCTCACCATGCACAAAAGTTAACTCAAAATGGATCAAGAATCTAGGAATTAAACCAGAGACTGCATCTAATAGAAGAAAAAGTAGGCCCTAATCTCCATCATGTGGGGCTAGGCCCAATTTCCTTAATAAGACACCTATAGCACAAGAATTAAAACCAAGAATCAACAAATGGAATGAATTCAAATTTAAAAAGTTTTTTTTTTTTTTTTTCTCAGCAAGAGAAATAATGTGAGATGAATAGGGAGCCTACATCCTGGGAACAAATTTTTACCCCTCACACATCAGATAGAGCTCTAATCTCTAGGGTATACAAAGAACTCAAAAAGTTAAACACCAAAAATAAATAAATAAATAACCCAATCAACAAATGGGCCAAGGACCTAAACAGACACTTCTCAGAAGAGGATATACAATCAATCAACAAATATACAAAAAAATGCTCATCATCTCTAGCAATCAGAGAAATGTAAATCAAAACTACTCTAAGATATCATCTCACTCCAGTCAGAATGGCAGCTATTATGAAGAAAACAACAATAAGTGTTGGCAAGGATGTGGGGAAAAAGGTACACTCATACATTGTTGGTGGGACTGCAATTTGGTGCAGCCAATTTGGAAAGCAGTATGGAGATTCCTTGGAAATCTAGGAATGGAACCACCATTTAACCCAAGGAACCTAAAAACAGCACACTAAAGGATAGAAATAGGAAAAAATTTATCTTTAGAAGTTTCAGTATCTACACAATTTCAGCAATCAAGAATTACTACAGAATAAATCTTCAGAGAAATATAACTTTTTGAAATGCTAGTTGAATTAGAAACCCTATGAATTTTAGAGGTAAAACTTTAAAGTTATAGAAACAAATGTTAAACATATTATTTTAAATGTAGCATTAAATACAAAGGAGTTAATATTTAAATTTAAATGAAATAGTCCAAGAACAGAAAGACAAGAACCACATTATCTTACTAATATAAAAATGCTGATCTCATAGAAGTTAAGAGGTTGGTCATCAACAGTGGCTGATTGGGGAGGGTAGCAAGAACTAGATGGGTAAACACATGGGTTAAATTATAGTTAGCTAGGAGTACAAAGCTCTATTGTTCCTCTGCACCATATGGTAACTGTTGACAAAAGTTAGTGCTGCATATCTCAAAACTCTTTGGTAAAAGATTTTAAATGTTTTCACCATGAACAAATTATAGATACTTGAGGAGATGAATGTGCCTGAACTGATTTAAACAATGCACAGTGTATAAATGCATCAAAATATCTCATGGCACCACATAATATTGGCAATTATTATGTTTTTATGATTAGTTAAAAAATTAAAATGAACAGTATAAAAAATTTCAAATTAAATCTTTAATAATATACGTATATTATAGACCTAGAAAGAAGGAGGGTTAGAAGGTAGTTTAGTATCTAATTCTAACACTGAGACCCTCCTTAAGTCCATAATCCCTACCTAACCACAAGGAATACATTGCTCAAACCAGCATTGAAGGACATTCTGTATTAAGTCCTCTAATTAATCAAGTTCATCCAAACCAAGGAAGCCTGAGGAACTGTCACAGCCAGGAGCAGACTATGGGTTCTTCTGTTAATTGTAGTGTGGCATCATGAAATGATTTCTAAAAAAGAGATTTGTTTAGAAGCTAAGGAAATTAGATAAATCCTGGATATTATTTAATATCAATGTACCAGTATTGGTTCATTAATTGCTGTTACAATTGCAGTATCAGTCTAGTGCAATGCTTTAGATACTGGGGAAATTGGGTATGGATCATATGAAAACTCTTTACTATTCATATTTTTTTCTTTAACCTAAAATAGTTTTAATAAATGGGAGGAAAAAAATACTCTGGGATCATTATAAACCCAAAGACTCATGTTAAGGTACCAGGGATGAACAACTGCACAGAATAATATAGTATTGCTCTTTAGATTTTTCCAAAATATTCAGAAGAGGGAATTGTGTGTTTTGAATGTGAATTGCATTAAAAATGGAAACATCTATTTGAAGATGGTGAGATGAAGACATACGCTTTCCTTCTGGAAGGCCTTTGAAATGGCAGTGCTGAATTAGAAATGCAAATAGATTCACAAAAATACTGCTGACTGAGTGAAGGTTTCTCTCAGAAAGTAAAAGCAATTGGAATCATACTGGTCTTATAGACAGGTATCTCAGGTATAATACAGCCATAATTTAGAAACATATAGACAAAATTTTCAGAGTAAATTTTTGTTTATTGCTAAGCCCTTAATGCTTAGTTACTGAAAATATCAGACAAAGTAGAATCAGAAGGTTAAGTAATTGAACAAAAAATCTGCAAAAAGCATTTTATTATTTAACTATCTTACACCACCTTCTCAATTCTTTCTTTTGGTTTCCCTAATCTGAAAACAAACAAAAAAATCTTTATGTAATCTTTTTTAAAGGAATTACGACTGCCAGTGTGTAAGTTAGCATCATCAGACAAAGACATTGTACATTTGGCTATTGCTAGCAGAAAGACCATGTGGTAGAAAGAATCTGCCTCCTTAATTCTCATTTATTCACCATAAATTTAAAATTTCTATTCAAAACATGATAAGTACATTAAAAAATTCAAAAGAGAAATGCTAAAAACAGAGAAGATCTGTTGATAAGAATCAATCTCTGATATTATTTATAAATAAGCATGTGTGGTATCAAAAAAAAGTAGATTTAGGAAGCAAATAAGAAATTTTTTCGAATGTCATTTATGAGAAAAGGACACATGGATTGTTGTAATTTGGATCTTGATTGTGACCGAAAGATCATGTTTTAAAGGTTTGGTCCCAGTCTATGACACCATTGGAAATAGTACAACCTTTAGGAGGTGGAGTCCAGTGGAAGAGAGTTAGGTCATTAGGATGTGCCCTCCAAGGGTGTGTTCCTCCAAGGAATCCTGATCCTTTCCTGTCTCCCTCCTTGCTTCCTGGCTGCCATGAAGTTAAAGTTTTGGTATACCACATGTTCCTTACCATGGTGTTCTGTCGTTCCACATATTCAAATGCAATGAAACCAATTGTGGGGGAACAAAAACCTCTGTAATCATGAGCAACAATAAAATTATTGCTTAAATTTATTGTTCCTAATAAGTTTTTTATGTCAATATTTTACTACAATCACAGCTGACTAATACATGGCTAAAAAAGAATGACTATAAAATTCAAAATGCACTAAAGAAGAAAAATTACAAAATAAGAACTTTAGAAGAAATTATAGCATGCTAAAATTTTCCAAGATGACTTTCTTAAAATGGTGGGGGGGAAAGGAAAAATGAGAGAAAAGTTAATACTTGAGTAGATAATTTCAGGAAGGTCCATATATAGCAAATAGTCATGAAAGAAAGAAATTAATCAAAGCATTTAAATTTTATAAAACCTTGAGAAACAACAAGTCATATGTTGGTTTATATGGTTATATTGTAGTCCAACTAGACATTTACATGAAGTTTCTAATCAGAAGGTTTAAAGAGAAATCCAAATAATTATCCTGAGTGTTTGTTTTTAATTATGAAGAAACAAAAAGCACATTAACATCAGGTTTCTCATCAAAAGCAATAAACTTAAATCAAGTAAAGTCTCCAATGATCTGAGAATATAGTTTTGAGCATAGAATTTGTTATCCTTTATATACATCAAGCAAGGGTGAGAACAGGAAAGAGGAAAGCAAAAACTCATTTTTCTCACACATTTATTTGGAAAGAATTAGTTGAGGTTAGATTTAACAAAATGAAGAAGTAAAATTTCTGTCCCTCCCAGAAAAAAGACAGAAGAAGAAAGAAAAGAACTAATTAATCAACCGAAAAGATACTGTAATGTAAAGACATAAATAGTTATGCTGATGATATAATTCAAATCAGTTTTAAAAGCTTGTAAACTTGCCAGGCACAATGACACACATCTGTAATCCCAGAAACTTGGGAGGCTGAAGCAAGAGGATGAAAATTTTGAGACTAATCTTATGCTAGGATTACAAGAATGCACCACCATATCTGGCCATTTATTTTTTTATTTTTTCTAATTAGTTATACATGAAAAATAGAATGCACTTTGATATATCATATATAAATGGAGTATAACTTCCCATTCTTCTGGTTGAATATAATGTGGAATCACACCCATCAGGTAGTCATATATGCACATAGGATCCATTCTACTATCATTCTGAACCCCATATCCCCCCCTCCTTTTACTCCCCTCTACCTAATTTTTCTTAGCATGATATTCTCCAGCTCCATCCATTTACCTGCAAATGCCATAATTCTATTCTTCCTTAAGGCTGAGTAATATTCCATTATGTATATATACCACATTTTCTTTATCCAATCTTATGTTGACAGGCATCTAGGTTGGTTCCATAGTTTAGCTATTGTCAGTTGAGCTGCTATAAACATTGATGTGATTACAGCATGGTAATATGCTGATTTTAAGTCCTTTGGGTATAAACTGAGGAGTGGGTTAGCTAGGACAAATGGTCGTTTCATTCCAGGTTTTCTGAGGAATCAGTTATTTTTTAATGTAGCCTAGTTTCAGAAAAGTGAGGTATTCAATATTTTCTCAGTAATTAATCAATGATGATAAAATAAATATTTCCTTTGATTATAATGATTGACTACAGTGAAATTTTACATTAGAACAGATACACATATGAATTAAATTTTAATATTTTACTGGCATTGACAATAGAATATTAGAGTTTCAAGCAATTTTTCTTTTTTGGAAATTTCCTTCGATCCAGATCTATGATGTGTTTTGGAAAAACAATGACATAATTACTTCTGGTCTAAGGAATCTAATACTACAGTAAAGGAAAGTTATTTGTTAAGACCAATCCGTGAGTGTGGTAAAACTGCAGCTTCTTAAATTTGTGCAACCATATGCCCATTATATTTTATGTATACAATTAATTGAGATATTTAATGAAAATAGAAGGTAAATTGATTACACAAAATATGATATATAAATATATTACATTCATTATATAAAAATATAACATCATACATGAAAATAAAAATTGTTTTATTTCATAATGCACACCTTTAAAGCTTAATTGGATTCACCTTTAGCTTTGTGATAATAAAGCCTTTTGTGAATATAGACTATTTATCCAAGAAAGCAACATCCTGCTCTGTTATTATAGGATATACTCTAGTAATGATCATACCACATACAACTATACTTACAAGGCAACTTACAGTGATGACATCATTTTGTTAAAGCTTTCTGTGAAGAGTTCACAAATCTGAAACAATCCTTTTCTAGTTATCCAACACAGAGTCCTTTAAATATACAAAGCTTTTAAAAGGTCACTTTATATTGTCATATTTGCATATCCTAATTTTAAAATGTGTTTAAGGCACTAATACTATGTTCAAACACCAATTTTATAATTATTACTTTGTAATATCAAATAATTTTCTTTTATTTTATATTTCCAAAACCCAAAAGTGATTGTGTGTTGAGCGTTTTCCTGCAGAATCTTATGTATTTGTCCATTTGGTCTTCACTTACAAAACTGTCCCATTGTAAGTTTATTCTGGTCAAATATTTTTCTGTGATCTCATCATATTTTCACAGAAAGAAAATAAACATTTATTCAGTTTAACACTTTCCTTAATTATGTCTACCTACACTTTGTTATAATTTCACTTTTTTTCTATGTAAATAAAGGTAAACTATCTAAAAATTATTTTAAAATTGTTTTGTTGGGCTTTTTATTTATGTTCTCTATTATCAATCTTAGTATACATGTTTTGTCTTCAAGGTTTTTATATAGCACAAATTATCTATTGTGTTAGTCTATTCATACCATTTTATGAAACTCTTGCTAGCTAAACTTGGCCAAATTTCATTGGGTGTTGAGACTTAATAAAGCCACATATACACCAAAAGAATGTGAGTCGATTTATTACTCATATAATGAGGCTTTCTGGAGAGAATAAGAAAGCTCCCAAGCAGATCTAAAAATAGCTTAAGAAAGCAGGGAAAGGGATGACTTAGTTGGTGTGAATGTCCAGAATGCATTGGGGTTTGGTTGATGTAGCATGTTTGAAATGTTCCAAAAATCAGCAGGACAATTTGAGCTCTCTTGTCAACTTGTTTTGATTTAGTGGAAGAAAATAGAGAAGGTTGAGATTTAGAAGTTATCAACCCCTCCCCCCCAAAAAAAAACACCAAAAAACAAAAACAACAAAATGTAAACAAACTATTGTAGCTGGAGATGAGAAATGTGCATACTCTGAAGCCTAGAAAAAAAATAACTTTATGTTTCTAGCAATTATGATTCTGACCTAATTTAAAACATTTTATATATCCAGTTAAATATACCTTACTAACTTCATCTTATTACTTAAGAAAGAGAGATATCATCATGTCTAGGTTATCACATTCTATGCATCACTATTTATTTGCCATTGTTTGGCTTCATGCTGAAATGCTTTGATCATACAAGAAAGGAATTCATGACATAGATAGATTCCTAGAATAGTTATTATTTTTGTAGATTTAGCCAGCATTTTATACTTTACCTCTGTGAAGAGACAACTTTACCAATTGTGGGAGCAGGTTATTTGTATGTGGCCCTAGAATAGAAACTTCATCAGAATTATAACACCTACATAAATGCTGCTATACCAAGAATTCTAACATAGTTATTCATATAACAGGTAAATAAATTATTGTACATTCAAGTTTACAAAATGATTATATGCTCTTGTTGACAATTGTACCCAATGATGGCCATTATCATTACATATTATGTTATTATTTCAATTCATTTGCTATATGCTGTTAGGCTTTAGAATAAGTTAGATTTATTATATTTTCAATAAACAGCTAAAAAATGCCTGACCATTTTATGATTAATATTTTTGCTGTCTGATGCAACACAGGGATAAAGCATTAAATGACTGTATCTCAACGTGATTTTATTAGTGTTTTTTCTCTTTTGATGTAAGTGGGAAAAATGAGCAATGAGGCATGGTGGAGGTTTTGAGGTAAAGAGTAAGGTGAGAAAAAGTAGTAAGTTTCTAGAGAAAAATTAATTAATTTGGTTTACTTTCGGGATTTACTCTGACTCTAAATCATTTGTGCTCAGATTATACTGTAAAATTCCATGCATATTAGTTCTAAGAATTTTGGCCAAATATTAGAAAATTAATTCTGCTTTGTCACACTCTGAATAAATTCATTGGTTATTTTATAGAGTACAAAGAAAAAAAATTCAGAAATTTATGTGGTGCACATCTATCAGTAAGGCTTATCAAGAAGTTCTTTTTATTTGTCTATTCAGGGTAACATTGAGACCATCAAATATTATTTTTCTTGTTTCTCAATCTGTGTCAGGTAAGGTCTCACTTTTCAAAATTGTTTTAAAAATTCAAATAGAACTGAAGATACATATTTAAAATACATAGATCTCACAAATATGACTAAAAATAGTTTTGTTCACAGTGAGTCTCCAGGAACATGAGATGAGCTTATTTAAAGTTCTTATGTGGATATTTTCGTTACTTCCGCCTGAATCTTATAGACCAGAAGATTACAGCAGAATTTGATACTGAAATGACTAAAAGTTATAAAACCTGCTATATAGAATTTGAGGACTGTATAAAACACAATGTTAATGTATAAATGGCCATCTCCAAATCAAAATTGATATCTAGTTTTTATGTGCTGAAAAAGAAGCATCTTGTTGTTACTGCTATACTTTGGTTTGCAGAACATAGGTTAAGAATGCCTGTCCTACTAGAGCACACAAAAGGGTAAAGAAAAAAGAAAGGAGTTGCTAGGCATATTACCACTTTCACAGAATCACACAAGAGACATATAATCTCAGATGTGATTAATCTATAATCCTGGATTAAAGAAAATAAAATCCACAGTAATAGCCAATTTCTGCCTACAACTTTCCATCTAAAAAGACCAAGAGTTCCCAAAATCTGGGACTTACAGAGTTAAAAAATCCAAATTTTCTAAACCAAGCAGAGGATAGTAAACGGCTAAGCAGAAAATAAATATGGATTTAAATTTGTTAAGTAACTGACATTAAAAGATTTTGCCAAGCAAATGTCAGATTAAGAGCTTTGCCAGAAATTCTGCCAAAAGACTATTGCTTTGCCATACTTTGAGCTAGTGGCCATTTGGGGCTAAAATAAAACTAATGGAAGAGCAGAACACAGAAGATGATAGATAAACTAACAAAACAAATCCAGAAAACAAACAAAGCAGGGGGAAAAAAAAGAAACCTCTATGCATCAAAATGTGTCTAAAAACCATTGGTTACAATTATGAAGTATTAGAAGAAACTGTAATGATGAGATAAACGAAAGACAAGAAAACAAAACAAACAAACAATAACAACAACAACAAAAGCAAAACACAGGAACAAAACCAAGACCAGCTAGGTACTTTTTGTGACTCTTCAACTTTTAAAGCACTTCCTGGACCCATGAATTTTCACTAGCAGAAAATGCACTGTTAAAGTTATGAATCCCTAAAAGAGTTCCAACTAAGTTGGAGCCATGAAGGAAAACAGACAGGAGAGATCACTGCAGAGGACAGAACCAAGAAAATGACTCCAATGCCATAATGGGGTGTTTTTGTAATTCTTATCAATCAGGATTTGAAATGTTCTCCTGTATGCTTCTCAGTCCTCCATTCTCAACAAGTGAGTTTACTGAAGTTATCATGTCCCAACTTCATCATTATTACTGGTAATGTTAGGGGAGATACCATGCTCTTTCAGCTGTATTATGTGACAGATTCACTTATGCCTTCATGTGGTCAAGTATATTTGAAGATACTAGAATTAAAAGAAAAAATAGGTACGACTTATTTTACACTGGAGGTGAATGGAAGCCAATGCATTTTCCCCAAAATTATTATCAAATATATTGAATAAAATATATAGATGTATCTTTAACAGAAGAATAGAATGCAGCAAATACTACTGATAGCCTATGTAATAAATATGCTTAATTTTTATAAATAAAATTGCAACTTTGTTCAGGAAGATGCTAGGCCCAATTTGGGGAATTAGGCCACAATTTCATCTCACCAAATCATGCCACTCCTCTTAGTAAATCTCCTACTGCTGTTTTGTTTGTGTATTCATTTGGTTTTGGTCAGAAATGGTAGTAAATCTATTTAAAAAAAAAAAAAAAAAAAAAAGCTAATGAGGCAAAGTGGGGATGTTAGTATTTCTGGGAAACTTTAATCTTCCAATCAAGAACAAGCAAAGAAAAGGAGAACAAGACTCTTTCCCAATTGTCCTACCTCTTTTATATAATAGATGCAATCTTTTCTACAAGGATGTTAATTTATAGAGTATATTGAAAATTAAACAGATGACAATATATTTGAGCTATGAATATAGCTAGATTGACTGTAGAGCCCATCATGTTAACTGTATTCAACTGTACCCTGGTATATACTCATTAACAGGAATGAATATGCCATATGATTGCTGGGATGAATTTGTTAAAGTATACCCTAGAACAAAAAATGAAATGAAAATATAAAATATATGTGATTGACCATTTGGAGATTTTTTTTTTTTTTTTTTTTTTTTTTTGGTGGTGCTGAGGATTAAACTAGGGCTTTGAGCTACATCCTCAGCCCCTGGAGAAATACATGATTTAAATGTGTATTTTTCTTAAATATTTCCCCACTTAAATAATAATTTTCAAAGATACTATATGTGTAAGAGATTAACATTCTTGATCATATAAAAGATCTTTACTTTTTATATATAAACTAATAATTTATGTACATATAGTCAGGGATGTTCACTACAACTATGCCATATTGGATAACTCCTGAAGTTTATTATTGATCCTGTTATCATTAACTTTATTATTATTTGAACAGGTATTTTTTGTTGGTATTTTTTTTGCTTCAACTTTTTAGGTAATAAAAAATTATAGTATACTGTTACTTTTCGGGCTTTCCATATATAACCTTGTATTGTTCTCATGCTTGTTGAGTCTTCTCATGCTTGTTGATTATGGGCTTGCTTATGAATTTCTTTAACCAATAGCAGAAAGATAATGCGTTAGTTCCTCACCTAAATTTGAAGATAGTTTGGAAGCTTGTACTTATGATTTTGGAGAAAGTCCTCGACCATGCAATATTGAACAACTCCTGAAGTCAGAAAATTAATGTCTGTGTAAAAATTTCATTATGAATATATAGTTGCATTTATACTATCCTTTAATACTTACTCATTTTTTCCTGGTTAAAAAAAAACACACTTTCCTCCCTTAAAAACAAAACAAAAAAAAAATTAAAGCTTTCTTTATCAGGCTTAATTTGTAATATTATGTATACATTTTGTTGAATTATTTATTTTGCATCAAACTTAATTAGATTTGTTGACTTGCCAAGAATTTACCTTCCGTATCACCCCTGAGGCTGAGATCCCATTATTCCTATAAGATGACTGACCAATTGACCTTGTTGTTAGTGGAGCACTTAGCTGGGTTATTTCTCAGGGTTCTCAGTTTGCCTTCAAATGCTCTTTAAGCATGGCTGCATTGGTATACTCACACTGTGGTCACCTCAAGAAAAACTTCACTTACAGTGGTTAGCTTTCTTGGAAGCTTTAAGCATAAGCTTCCAAGCTTTCTTCAAATTTAGGTGAGTGACCAACTCAGTATCATTCTGCCATTGATTAAAGAAAGTCATAAGCAATCCCAGAATCAGAGGGAGAAGATACAACAAGCATGAGACAACAGAAGATTATATTTGGCAAGCCAGAAAAGCAACAGTATACTATAATTTTTTACTACATAAAATGTTGAAGCAAAAGACCACCACCACAAAAATGTCTGTTTAAATGATATTAAAGTTAATAATAAAGATTGATAATAAAACTCCAAGGTTATAAAACTTATGAGAGGAACTACTTACTTATAGCTAAGTATTAGAGATACAAAATAGTTGGTTTGTATATAACAATTCATACAATAAAATATATTAGTATTTATATTGAATTTTGGGTTATATGTAATGAATATCTGGAATTATAAATAGAAAAATACATTCTTTTCAAAATGTAAAGCATAATTAAGAAACCATATACTTTCTATAGGGTTTTGAATCTTATTCTTTAGCTTTATGAGCAGTAGAATAAAATATGATAAATTATTTCATGAATAGATAATGAATTTTTGAATGGAGATTACATAAGGTGAATAACTTAGTAACTATAGGTAAAATATAGGTGCATGTCTCTCTCTCGGCCAGCGAGGAGGTCCACGGAACAGGGTAGAGGACAGTGTGGCTGCAGAGTAGTTAATCAAGACCTCTGGAGATCAAGCAGGGAGCAGGTCTGATTTTATTGCACAATTACCATGTATATACATTCAGGCAGAAGGTAAGCAGATTACAGGCAGCCACCAATACAATTTCTGGCCAACTGTCTCTGAAGTGACCAATCCAGGAGTGGGCTGTGGAGCAAGTGCAGAGACTGCAACGGGCAGCCTCACATCAAGGAGGGTGCCTATGGGTAAGCGGTTAGCCTCACACAGCACTCAGACACCCTTAACGTTTGCCATGTATGCAGTACTCCATGCATTTGTCCCCACATATAGGGTTATAAAAATTTGAAAGACATACATAATTTCTTTAATGCATAATAATCAAAAGCGAATGATCTTCATAGGGTAAACTATAATGTCTCCACTAAATGATCACAACCCATGAATTAATTTCATCACTAAATACTAGTGCCAAGCACATAGTTACTTCTTCAAACTCATGAAAGTGCTTATTGGGCAAATTAACAAATAAATAACTAATGAAAAATCCAATTGATTTGATTATTTTGAAATTTAAAAAAAATGAGCATATTCTTATTTTTCTTAATCCCATATCAAAGATTCATGTTTTACAGGCAGTAAGGCTGAAGAAAGAACAAAAATGAAATGTACCTTAATGTAAAAAATAAGAATACGTGCTGAAGTTAAAATATTCTATAGTTTAATATTTAGAAAACAAAATAAACAATAAGAAGTGGCCACATTAGATTTTCTTTTTTTTATTTATTTTTTATTGGTTGTTAAAAACATTACAAAGCTCTTGACATATCATATTTCATACATTAGAATCAAGTGGGTTATGAACTCCCATTTTTACCCCAAATACAGATTGCAGAATCACATCGGTTACACATTAGATTTTCAATATACTAAAATTGAAAATAATGAAAAGAGGCAAAAATTAAAGAGAAGCTAGTTTAACCTCAATTTTCTATATACTATTCCCCTAAAATCAAGAAATAATTAGTGTAGCAGACTTATGCTAACATAAAACTACTTAGATCAGTCAGCTTTTTGAAATAAATCCTCACTCTAATTAAGCATATGTATTTCTAAATTCTGACACACTTTCATTTTGATCTATTGTCCCCAAACATTTTCAAGGAATTCATTAACATGTCATTTCACAGCTGGGAAACATTTACTCATATGGTACACATGTCCCACAAAATCAACCTCCTTGATACATCCAATTAAAAAAATTATGCTTTCAAAATTATTTTATCAAAGATTTAAAATGTTAACTTTATGTGTTAAAGATCCTCAATGGTATATAGAGTTCAACGCAACCAATGATTCTTTGATTATGTTCTCCTTTCTTAAGAGAAAAGCTTAACACATTTCTCATCCTCCTTCTTTCTAAAATTTACTTAAAGATAAATGAGAAATTCACATGTAACTGCCTGATCTAATTTAATGCACATTAGAACCAGGAAAAATAGAAGGACCCTCTTTTATAAGATGTTAAAAACAGATTTTTAGTTTTCTCACAAACTTTAAGAATCCTAGCTATTTATTACTTATTTTACATAAGTGAAGGAAGAAAAGAAACATTATATTTAGCAAGTATTTAGTTTAATAAATAAGTACAACATAAAGTTTTGAGTTTCACACTACATATACCATCTATTTCTCATTTGCAACTGAGAAAAAGCTCTGTTAATATTTTTAAATGTACAACTGAACTATTGTATTTTTTGCTAAAAATATTTCCTGTTAAGGCAAAATCAACATCTCTTGCCCTCTTTTGAAAAAAAAAAAAAAAAAAAAGCAATCTTTATTTTTTACCTGTAGGGAAATGTGCTTAAATCTGTAATGCATACATTTTTAAAACAGGAGAAGTAATATGGAAAATATGCCTTTAACATACCAAATAATAGTAAGTACAACACTCAGTAACATGGAATAGAATTTCTAACTCAAATTCTTGCAGAAATATCAATTTGCACAATATTGACACATGAAAATGTCTTTGAAAGAAAAACAAAATTAGGTGAGAGATTACAAAACCAGCACCCATGGTGTCAAGTTCCAGAGCACACTGGGCCTGCTAGGCCTGCTCCATCATACCCAGGGCTCAGGGCCAACCCAGTGGACTCTAGTGTCAGTGTGGCCTCCATGAAAGGCAGATCCAAAGCTGTACCGGATGACTCAGGGTCTAGGCCGGCCCTACAGATGCAGGCAATAGGATCATTTCCTGTGGAATCAAGTTCTGGGACAACCCAGTGCCAAGTCACCCCTTGTGTTCAGGCTCCATATTATTTCAGTGGACCAAAGGTCCAGGCCTATCCTAACATCTGGCCAGTCTCTGAGTACTGCTTTGAGTGATAGTAGTTCATGAAAGAGAAGAAAAAGACAAAGAGGTAGGAAACTCAGTGAATATATTAACAAAAAATTTACCAAATCTGAGGTAAGATATAAATATCAAGGTGGATGTAGGTTAAAGATTTTCAATCAGATTCTATCCAAACAAGACTATACCATATTACAATGTAATAAAATTGTCAAAAAATCTAGAAAAAAAATCCTTAAAGAAGAAAGAGAAAAATAAGGAAGTTCTAATAAGTCTACTAATAAATTTCTCAGCAGAAACCTTAAAAGACAAGAGAAAGTAAAATGACATATTTAATATGTTGAAGAAAAATATTGCTAAATAAAATATTTGGGAATCAATCTAACAAAAAAGATAAATAACTTCTACAATGAGAACTATAAAATACTAAAGAAGAAAATTGAAGAAGACCTTAGAAGTTGGAAATATCTCCCATATTCTTACATAGACAGAATCAATATTGTCAAAATGGCCATGTTACCAAAAGCACTGTACAGATTTAATATAATTCCTATTAAGGTCCTGATGACATTCTTCATAAAAATTTTTAAAAAAGCAGAAATGAAATTCATTTGGAAAAAAAGAAACCCAGAATAGCTAAAAAATCCTTAGCAAGAAAAGTGAAGCAGGTAGCATTACAATACTAGACCCTAAATTTATACTACAGAGCAATAGTAATAAAAATGGAATGGTATTGGCACCAAAACAGACATAAAGACCAATGATACATAATAAAAGACACATATACAAACCCAAATGAATACAGTTATTCCATACTAGACAAAGATATTAAAAACATACATTGTAAAAAAGATAGCCTCTTTAACAAATGGTGCTGGGAAAACTGGAAATCCATATGTAGCAGAATGAAACCCATCTCTTTCACCTTGCATGAAAATCAACTAAAAGTAGGTCAAAGACTTGGATACTAGAACAGAAACATTACACCTAATAGAATATATATATATATATATATATATATATATATATATATATATATATACCCAAATCTTCACCATGTTGGCTTAGAAACTGATTTCCTTAACAAGACATCTGAAGCACAATAAGTGAGATTAATAATCAGTAAATGGGATGGAATAAAATTAAAAGCTTCTTCAGAGCAAAGGAAACAATAAGATGAAGAGAAAGCCTAGAGAATGGGAGAAAATCTTTTCCACCTGCACCTCAAACAGAGCATTAATCTCTAAGCTATACAAAGGACTCAAAACTCTTAAAAACAAAAAACCCAAACTACCCAATCAATAAACGGGCTAAGGAAGTGAACAAACAGTTCACAGAAGAAGAAATACAATTGATGAATAAATTTATGAAAAAAGGTTCGACATCTCTAGCAATTAGAGAAATGGAAATTAAAAACTACACTGAAATTTCATCTCACTCCAGTCAGAACGGCAATAATCAAGAATACATGCAATAATAAATGTTGTTAAGGATGTGTGGAGGAAAATATACTCATAAATTACTTGTGAGACTGCAAATTGGCCCAACAACTCTGGAAAGCAGTATGGAGATTACTCAGAAAACTAGAAATGAAATTACCACTTGACCCAGTTATCCCACTTCTCAACATACACCAAAGAACTTAAAATACTATAGTGATATGGCCACATCAATATTCATAGCCACTCAATTCGCAATAAACTAAGAAACCAAAGTAGGTGTCCTTCAATAGATAAATGGATGAAGAAATATGGTACATATATACAGTGGAATATTACTCAGACATAATGAAGAATGTAAGTATGACATATGCTTGTAAATGGATGGAGCTGGAGAAAAATGAGCCAGTCACCAAAAATCAAAAGCTGAATGTTCTCTACATTTCTAACAATAGGCAGGGGAGGGAGGAATGGAGACTCACCAGATTAGATGGGGAAATATGGAGAAAGAAATGGACATGGGAATGGGAAAGACAGTAGAATAATTCGAAAATAACTTTACTATTTTCATATATAAATACATGACCTGTGTAATTCCAAATCACGTACAACCAAAAGAATGGGAGATTATACCCATGTATGTTTGATATGTCAAAATACATTCTACTGTCAATATATAACTATAAAGAACAAAAAAATACTGCCTTATATGATAATTTAATTAATTATTGAATATTCTTGCCTTAAACTCCAGAGATAGAAAGGAACTTGAACCCTATCTGTACCATTTAGGACATTAAGCAAATACTCTGTGGTTGTAATAAGGCATAATAATACTTGAAAACCAAGGCTCAGATAGATTATTATTGGAGGATGATTCTTACAATATTTTGCTGTTGAAGAAACTATAAGCAACAAAAATTTCAAACCTGGAAATATGTTGCCTAATTTAATATGTCTGATCATGTATTAAGGTTTTGGTTTTTTGATCAAAACAAGTATAATCATATATTATTAGTAGAGTATCAAAATATATTTAAACAGGCTAAACTTTTCTCATATCAGATACTACATAAGACAAATATATTGTTTTTCCATAACCAGGCATTTGTATACCTCCATGTTATGCAAAGGCAGGCAAATTGTGAGGTGTGTGTGTGTGTGTGTGTGTGTGTGTGTGTGTGTGTGTGTGTGTGTTGAATTCTGAGAGAAATGCCAGTTGGTAAAAGTTTATCTTAATGTTGCCAGATTTCAAATTATTAAATAACTGGTACTCTCACTAAATAAAGGAAGCGCATATTTTTGAGTTGTCTGTTAATGGAATGCCAGAAGTAAACTTTTAGCTTGTCTATAATAATTGCCTTTGGAGATCTAAAGCAGATACATATATTTTCTGATATGAATTTGGAGGATAAGTATGACAAAGGTCACTGAGTCTCTGGATTCTGGGTACTAAAATGACATATGATTGTCTTTGTTTGCTTTTTTATTTCTTATGAGATAGTAAAGATTGAATCTACAGGTACTCTATCACTGAGTTATATTACCAAAAATTTTTTCTTTCTATATTTATTTTACTTTGAGACATAGAGTTTCACTAAATTGAGCACACTGGCTTTGAACCTGTGATCTTCCTGCATTGGTATCCCATGTAGCTGGTTAAGGGAATGTTCCACTATGCCTGGATCCTGTTTCTGAGTTTTTGGTTTTATTGGTGTTGCTGTTTGGGGCACCAGGAATTAAACCCAGGGATCACTAACCACTAAGCCACATCCCCAGCCCTTTTTATTTTATTTTATTTTAGTTTGATTGTTTGTTTTGTTTTGAGATAAGACCTTGCTATGTTTTTTTTTTATTGGTTGTTCGAAACATTACAAAGCTCTTGACATATCCTATTTCATACATTTGATTCAAGTGGGTTATGAACTCCCATTTTTACCACGTATACAGATTGCAGAATCACATCGGTTACACATCCACGTCTTTACATAGTGCCATACTAGTGACAGTTATATTCTGCTGTCCTTCCTATCCTCTACTATCCCCCCTCCCCACCCCTCCCCTCCCATCTTCTCTCTCTACCCCATCTACTGTAATTCATTTCTCTCTCTTGTTTTTTTTCCCTTTCCCCTCACATCCTCTTATATGTAATTTTGTATAACAATGAGGGTCTCCTTCCATTTCCATGCAATTTCTCTTCTCTCTTCTTTTCCCTCCCACCTGTCCTCCCTGTTTAATGTTAATCTTTTTCTCATGCAAAGGAGAGCAACTAAGATCTTGCTATGTTGCTGAGGCTGAGGCTGGCTTTGAACTTGCCATCATTTTGCCTCCAGCCTCCCAAGCCACTGAGATTACAGGTGTGTGCCTCTGTGCCCATCCTGTTTTCTTTTTTAAACCATGCCTTGAACAAGATAAAAACAAACAAATTAACAGGCAGCTATATTATATTTGTTTTCCTGTGTAATAAATCACTACAAGTTTATCAGTTTTAAACACCAAAACTATTTTTTTTCTTAATGTATGTGTGTCCTGTTCTTGAACACAGATAAGTGATTGCTTTACTGAGGGCCTCATCAGGATGAAATCAAGGAGCATCTGGAACTGCAGTCTTATTTGAGGATTTGAGTCCTCTTCCAAGTTCACTGTTGGCAGAGTTCATTTCTCTAAGGTTTTAGTACTGAAGTTCTCAGATCCTAAAGGCCACCTGCTGTTCCTAGCCATGTGGCCTGTTCACAGCAAAGCCATTTGTTTTTTCAAAGCCAATTAGAGATTGTGTCAGCTGCATTGAGTATGAATTCTGATATCTCTGACATAGATCCTTGAGCCAAAGCTTTGGAATGTTCTATTCTAAACGAATCATTAATAAAGCAATTAAATAATTGGTGCTAAAAGGATATGATGAGGTTTCCTAGATAAACTCTCAAGGAAAAGTGAGACAGAATCAGTAAGTGGGTTTGTTTGAAAACCTCTTAGATATAGAAACTTGATCTTGTGACCCACATGACTGAAGTGTGTTCTCAGACACGTGCTTCCATCTATTAGGACTGAGTGGCTCTAATACTGCTACGAATTGCATGCAACAGGTCCTTTCAATGGTGATCTTATAATGATAACCTTGCAACTGGTGTCAGAGGCAGCACAATAAAGTTGTGTGCAGGCCAAGCTCTTGTGAAAGTGTCAACCGTCTCCTGGAAATAAGACCATGGATTCTTTCTTGGAATAACTGTATATTTAATAGGATGATACCCAGCTCAAATGGTGAAGGAGAGATATGGCAATTGAAGCAGGAGGTTTAGTCCCTTTGAATGAAAGAATTATTGAAAAGTATTAGTTTGATTAACATGACATCAAAGTTCAGACACTGTCATTTCATTCCTTCTTCTGTACTATTAAACCAAAACCCCAATCTATTTAATAACAAATATTTGGAGACACCCGCAGTATTAATAAAAATTTTCAGAGAAAACAACATAGGAAAATATTGACCAACTTCCAAAAGCCTGTTTTCTAGCAATTAAAAATGATCTATCATCCTAGTCATATAATTAGGAGCTTAGTATGTGTGCTTCATTCTTGAAAATATTTCATATTATATTTTGTTAATTTAGAAAAGATTGAATTATTTGATGCTTTTTAGCAGCCATCAAATCTACCAAATAGCTTCCTCTGTAGTATTTTGTGGAAATCACTCTGATTTGCTAAATTTATAATAATTGTAGAATCCAGGTCATTTAAACTTTGTCAGTAAAGTTTTGTGATTATCTTTTCTTTCCATTGACTTCTACTAGTGCCCTTTAACCCATGCTCAAAAAGTTAAGGATTTATTTGCTGCCTTCAAAAATTGAGAAATTAGTTTCTCAATTGAGGAATTAATTTCTCAACATTAATTAATTTCTCAACATTATTTGTATTTTTATTTTAGAATTATTTCACAACTTATTTAAATTATAGATACTAAGACTAAAATTCAGATAGTTTATTGCCTATATCAATGTTGTCCCATAATTTATTTTTAAATGTGAGCATTAGCAAATAAGCAATTCTTTAAACATACAGTAACAAATGCAAAATAGAATTAATTTGAAAGCTAATACAAAATTATTCTTTTACATTCTCTATAAACACCAGGTTAGATCAGAAAAGTGTTGGCACTTGTGGTCAGAAAATATTGACATTTGTTTTAGGACTCTGACAGCCACTCAGTTCTGGAAAATTGATACCTAGCTTGATTGACAATGTGATTTAGCCCAATGATCATGCTACCCTGTATCTTTAGACAGAACTCTGTGTAGTAAGTTTGCAGGCTATACCCTTTTAACCTGTCTGCTGTTACTTACCCCTACTCTGAGAGTTGGTAAAATGGAGTTCCTAGCAGTTATTCCTATCTAATCCTTTACAGTTTACAATGCAATATAAATATGATATGCAAAAACATACAAAAGCCTGCTTTGTCAATCATTTAGAAATTGTTGTAGTTTTATGGTTCCATACTCATAAATGGCCTAAAATGTAGGATGGAGATATGTCCACATTTTAAAGTAAACTCTTTTTTAATGAAATTTAATTTAAGAGATGGGAAGGGAGATGATGACTTGGCAAACCAACTCATTCAGTGGAGGGACTGAATCTGAATATAACCACTGATCCTAATTAGACCACCCATTACTTTCCTAATTGCCCCCACTGCCTGAGGTCCGGACTTTCCAAGATGTTTTCTTTTAGGAGAACAGATATTTTGCTTAAATTAATGCTCAAGTTCTTATTTGGGCTCACAATCTAAACTCTTTCAGGGAACACTGGAAATGCCAGATGACCACAGAAGTAGCTGCATCTGAGGTGATACAGTGCCAGAGTGTAATGAGATTACTCCCCTTTACAGCTAGGTCATTAGAAACAGCCCTGAGGAGGTAGAGACAAATTGTCTTCAGTAGAAATTATCCTTTATGCTGGGTGAATATACTAGTTCATATTAAATTCATCACGTTAGCTGGAATCTATTTTTTAAACTTCTGTAAAGACATTAGTATTTCCTAAGGCAGAAGCTTGCTAAATAGAAAGATGGTTATAAACCTCTTTTAGTTCTTGATCATTTTCAAGAGAGGTGTAAGAAACATCCAGCTTTGTTTTGTTTTTTTTGTCTTTTGTGAAGCCTACTTCAATGGACTCAGAGGCCTTGTTCAGCAATCTTTCTTAGAATGATTTCCCTGACTACTGATATCTTTTGTTTTAACTCTGATATGTTCCAGATCTTCCTGCCAGGCAACTTGTTACTTGAAAAACCATTACTATGTGAATTTGGGGTTGGAACAGGTAATTTCCAGATGGGAGGGCTCATGAGGGTCAGCCATCTGTATCACAATAGGAAAGTGCCAGCTGTCCAAATTAATCAGAAGAATTGTTTCTAATTTGAACATCCGGAAGCCTTGATTGTTCATTCTGTGTGAGATTGAGCTATAACAGTCTGTGGTAGACAACCTTTTTCTCATTTATCTAGAGAAAAAGTAATTGACTTGGACAGTGCCTAAAGCATCCCCAGAGTCATTTCTAGGTAAGATGAATATAAGCTTTCTTTCTCTGAGGAGGGTCAAGGCTTCAAATAAAAATTTACTAATTGAATAAGCATTTGGTTAACATCAGTGAAAAGAGGTGTTTGGGCTACTTTGGTAACCATTGGATTAATACAAAACTTAGTTTCTCCCTGGAAACTAAAACATAATAATATGTGGAATATATTATAGATACTAATTTCTTCATATTTTACACATACTTATTCATATGTGTTTATAGAATTTAAAACATTTTATGGCAGTATTAATTTAGTAACTACCTTTACAATCTTCTAGTTTTGCTTTTATTTTTTTTTTTACAATATCTTTATTTTATTTATTTATTTTTATGTGGTGCCTAGGATGGAACCCAGTGCCTCACACATGCTAGGCAGGTGCTTTACCACTGAGCCACAACCCCAGCCCTTTAATTTTTTTTTTTTAACCAGAAGAAACCATATCATTTATAAACCACACATAATTTGAAAGGTAAAGAATATCATTTAACATAATTAAATACAACTGAATTTTATCATGGTAAAATGTGAGTATAGATTCATATTTAGTATACCTTCCTTACCTGAATTTATAAATTATTTAGTTGACATAATCATACAAAATTATGTTAAAATTAATACAGTATAACATCATATTTGTCTGAGGAAAAAATCTAGATTTATACTAGAAATTTAAAAAATCAGAAGTAAAAAGGTTCTTTTAGTTTTTTAAAAGTCTAAAACCTCTACTCTTTTGATTTCCAACTTATTTGTTCATGGTTTTCAATTTCAAATTGACAAACACATTTATTCTCTTGCCAAAAGATTTTGATGACATTAAAATATTGCCTGCATTAAAATGCTTTATGAGAGTCACCAAATTGACCTGTTCCCCAAATTGTGATCTTTGGAGCCACATTATGAGAATACTTGAAAGCATGTCAAAAGTCTAGAATTTTTGTCCCACCATTAAATCTACTAAATCAGAACTGGGGATTCTCAAGTGACTGGGGAGAATATTAACATAGAATTTTGGATCAAAACATTGCCTTAATAAAAACAGTAAAGGTAACAATATTTAACATATACTGAATAATCAGTATGCTCAGCCACAGTTTATTTTATTTATTTATTTATTTATTTATTTATTTATTTATTTATTTATTTAGTACTGTGGATTGAACCCAGAGGTACTTAACTACTGAGTCTCTTCCACAGCCCTTTAAAAAAAATATTTTGTTTAGAAACAGGATCTCACTTAGTTGCTTAGGGCCTCACTAAGTCTCTAAGGATGGCTTTGAATTCACTATCCTCCTGCCTCAGCTTCTGAGGATGGGCCACGGCACTGGGTCCCTGCTCAGCCACAGGTTAGAGAACTGTATACACAGTTTTTTCTTGGAGGTGATCTTGGATAAAACCTTACAAAGTTACTATTGTTACTCTAAGTATTACTTCATTATTGTCTGAAAGAGAGAGAGACAAAGAAAAAATACTTCTTGCCTAAAACCTCAGAAAACTCATCTAGTTGGCAATGAGGTAGTGCGGATAGGAATAGGAAAGATAGCTGAAAGAATTGGACATAACTTTTCTATGTTCAAATATGAACACATGAACAGTTAAACTCCACATAATGTATAGCCACAGGAACCGGATTGTAATTAGGGTAAGTTATATTCCATGCATGCATAATATGTCAAAATACACTATATTGTCAAGTATATCTAAAGACAATTTTAAAAAAACCTCAGCGTGTCTTGAGTCACTTAATGAAAAACTCTTTTAGATTATATAGTTAATTGATAGATTTATTTGTTTTTTTATCAATTAAAAGTGTATGTAGATTAAAAGGATGGAGAATAATTAAAAGTGGTATTTCTGATATAAGGATATTAATCTTTGCCACTTAGAATGTGAGTTTAGACTAGTCACAGGGGCACCACTTGTGAGCATATTTAGAAATGTAGATTCTTCCTTTTTCATACTGACAAAATATATGTATCATTAGAGCACCAGAAGGATAGGAGAGAGAAAATATAAAGAAAAAGTATTAGAAAAAATAATAATTGAGAAGAACTTTCTAAATTTGATTAAAAATATTAACGTATATCAGGGGCTGGGATGTAGCTCAGTGGTAGAGCACTTGCATCGCATGTGTGAGGCACTGGGTTTGATCCTCAGCACAACATAAAAATAAATAAATAAAGGTACCATTTCCATAAAAAATTGTTTTTAGAAATATTAATGTGTATCAAAAATCAATGAACTTCAAACAGAAGAACATAAGGAGAATCCCACATCCAGATAATTTTTATGCAAAATACTGAAGAAAACATGGAGAGTTTTGAAAGCAAGGAAGTAATTATATCCTAATTCTGAGAGAGAGAGAAAGAGAGAGAGAGAATAATAAATTAAATAAAAATTCTGTATTCATCAAAAGTTTTAAATATAAAGGAAAATACATTCTTATATTTAAAAAACTGAGTTTTTTAAAATTTGCTAGCAAATATGCTTTAGAACAAAGAATAAAAAATATTCAGGATCAAACAATTGCCACAAACAATTGCCACATTCATTTATTTAAATCCATGAGCAAAAGGCAAAAGCACCAGTAATTATAAACTAAGTACAAATCAAAATTTAGATTTCTTCATTCTTCTATTAAGTGATTTGTAAAGTGAATGAATTTTAAGAGTGTATTTGGTTGCATTGTTGAGTCCATTGCATTCAGAAATGGAACATATTTGCTAATAAAGCACAAACAAGGTGAAAAAAAAGTCATATTAGAGTGAAGAAAGGACACCAGATGGTAATTTGAATCCACAGTTACAAATAAAGACAACTGGAAATAGTACACGAAATATTAACAGCAAATTTCTTAAATATAAACTTGTTTTTATTTGAGTTTCATTAAGACACGAATTACGAATTATGCATTCATAACAAAGTTTTGATTATATAATATTAATATATGTAATATGTGTAGGAATAATAGAACAAAAATTGAAGAAGAAATAGAGCTATGTGTGAATACTTTGTGTGTGGGTATCACTGGAACTATGTTCCTACAATTTTAAAGTATATTCTAACAATTTAAGATGTTTAATGTAAGCTCTAAAAGGTTGGTAAGCAAATTATTTAAAACATAATGGAAACATCATCAAACAAATTAAAATGTTACTTAAGAAAATAGTTAATGCAAAAAGAAAGTCAGCAAAATAGGAATAGAGCAACAAGAAAGGCTTGAGAATCTAGGAAGCAAAGGGTAAAGGGGCAGACATAAGTCCATCCAACTATAATCATAGTACCATTTAATGAGAATGGACTAATAATCTAATCAAAAACAGATTTTTCCAGCTGCATTGAAAAAAAAATAATGGGATTCTATTCAGCCTTAAAAGAGAAAGAAATTCTGTTATTTGTGACATGGATGAACATGGAAGTTATGGTGTTAAGTGAAACAATCCAGACTGAGAGAGACTAACAACACTTATATGTAAATCTAGAATTGTCAACTTCATAAAGTTGAGAGTAGAAGAGCGGTTAGCAGAATCTAAGGAGAATGGGAGAGAGGGGAGGAGAAGGAGAGTTTAATCACTTTAGTACTAATTATATTGATTCTATTGAAAGAAAATGTTCTATTAATGTTTCACTTGAGTTTTTAATATATTTTGATTATGAGATACAGTTTGTTTTTATGGTTTTTAAAATAATGCTACATCAAGGTGGGCAATATCATGGATTATCACAGTGATTATCTTATAAATGTATTAATGCCTTTATAAACTTGATGTAATCTACTACAGACACTGTAATCTTCTCAGTTATCAGTGACATTAATTAGTATTTTTTCTTCTTTTGGGTCTTTAGAATGTGTTTTATATTATACATGCCAATAAGTACTTTATTCAAAATTGAGAGAATCAAGTTCTGTTCCTTCCAGGAAAGGCCCATACCTAGACATAAACTCAGTATCAGCATAAAACCATAAGTATTTGTTATCTTTCACATTTTCTTAGTGTCATTTAGGAATCTGGTAGTATCTTAGTATAGTGGCTATAGCAGAATTTCTCCTGAGTTTGCAATAGAGATTTCTGTAAGAATTATATGCAAAGGCTTGAGTATGAGAGGGTTTTCTTCCAAGTTCACTCACATGGTTGCTGCAAAAGGCTTCAATTTTTCATCCATCAGCCTTTTTTAGGAAACTCAAGATCATGCTTCCTAGAAAAATAGGGTGAAGGAGACAGAAAGAAGCAGAAATATCAATCCTTTATAACTTAACATCTAATCTGGGAGACACATACCATCACTTCTGCATATTTTGTTGGTTACTCAGACAATTCCTAGTAAATACAGGTGGACTGGCCATAAAAGAGTGAATAGTGTCAGAAAGCTCTCATCACTGGGCATCATCTAAGAAGCTGCCCACCATATTCTTTGTTCTTCCTATTTGTTGTTGTTGAGGTTGTTGTGGTTGTTCTTTCTCTTTTATGCAGAAATACATGGTTTCTTTGTGCTTTATGATCACATCAGCAAAAATGCAATATTCTATATCACTCATTTTGTTATCAAACAAGTAAAACTTCAAATTTCAGTTCATAATAAGTATTAACTATTTAATTTTTGATATACCCCATCTTCTATAATTACTTGCCTTCACAGATTAATAGACATCACAAATTAGCTGCCAATATAAGTTAGCTTTATTTGTTCATATCCTATTCTTTTATTTACTTACTCTAATGAGACATCTACTAAAATGTGGATTTTGCAAACACTATTAGAATTTTTCTAAAGCTAAACCCAGTGAACAATTTTGTGCATGTTATCAAGTTACCAAACTGCTCAGCAGCATTTTTGACAGTATATAGCACCTCCCTTTTTAAAAAAAGTTGTCTTTTCTTGCCTTTCCTTGTTTTTGTACTAGTCTATGATAACGTCTTGTCTCATTTTGTACTAGTCTATGATACCTGGATATCCCACAGTATTAATAAAACTCAGTATTTGGAGTTTTGCAAAATTTGGTGCTTCTTCAACTTTTTACCCTTTTCCTTTACAATCTCCTTTCATGTGACCTCATCTATTTATATATGTTTAAACACTAAACAGATTCTATACAGGTGATTCAAGAATATATATTATTCTGATCTCAATTCTTAGCTATGTACTCCCTACAAACAATTTCCTTCTTGACAACTCTATAAGAACAGTGAAGTAATATTTATTATTTAAGTAATCAGTGTTATCTTTTTTACATTGTTAATCTGTTTTACTCACAGACTGAACAAATTAGACATCAGAAAATATTAATAAATTTTGTACTGTGACCCAAACCAGAAATTTATTTATTATTCAAGCAAATCTACCACCAAGTTCTCACAGTTCTATATCTAAAATATATTAACTACCTACACTTATTTTACTTTCTAGTAACAACAACATAGTTCAATTTTTTTTAAAAGAGAGAGTGAGAGAGGAGAGAGAGAGAATTTTTAATATTTATTTTTTTTTAGTTCTCGGCGGACACAACATCTTTGTTGGTATGTGGTGCTGAGGATCGAACCCGGGCCGCACGCATGCCAGGCGAGCGTGCTACCGCTTGAGCCACATCCCCAGCCCAACATAGTTCAATTTTTTACCACAATAAAAATATGAATTAATTTCTATTCTTTTGTCTGTACAGCAATTATGAAGAATTTTATGAAATAAAATACATTGTGCTACTCTCAGTTTAAAATAAACCCTTTGCACATAGACAAGATTTGCCTTGTTCATACCTATTATGGCTGTCTACTTCATGCATTTTCTGGTTCTGCTCACAGTTCAGTATCATCTATTACTACTCTCCTCGTGGCTCATCATGAACTATCCACAGTGCCTTCATTTATCTCAGTTTTTCAAACTACTAAGTGCTGTTTTCTTCATGGTCTTCACACTAGTTGTTTCAAACTCCATTAAAAAAAAAAAAAACAACTAACTTTCACTCCTGGATTTTCAGGGATAAAACAAAGATAAACACTAAGATACTAATGAGCAATCAGTAAGATCATTTCAATATTGCTATGTGCTTCCTATGAAATGTTAACATTTTCAACTGATTTACAGAGAGTGGAACTTTCCCTGTATGTTTCACATAATTCAAAATCTGTTGATTTGAAGAATTTGAAACAAACTATATTTTGAGGAAATATGGGCATAACAGTAGCTCAAAGACTGCAGAGCAGATGGGAAACCTAGAGCTAACAAAGGACTAGATAAGAAGCTGACTTGCTAGTACAAATCAAGGAATATACATTCTGTGTCTAAATAGAGCCATATGTTCTATTAATTCATTTTTCTTCATATCTAGATAATTATTTTAATGTATGATTTGAATCTCTTTTTATTTGCTCATAGTTGAAAAGAGTGGACTCATGTTTTCCTTAGATCAAGTAAATCAATGACTATTTTGATTTCTAATTCTCACTTCCAAATTTAGAGGAAGGAGTAATTAAAAACCCTAGTATGGCACGATTTCTTATTCTAGCTTTGATCAGTAGTGACTGATGGGAAGAATCATAGATGAAACCAACAATGAGTCAAAATTTAAAATTTAAAAAAAAATTTTTTTAATTGTTGACAGATCTTTATTTTATTTATTTATTTATATGTGGTGCTGAGAATCAAACCTTACACATGCCTCACATGTGCAAAGCAAGTGCACTACTGCTAAGCCACAACCTCAACCCTACAAGGATACTCTTATAGAAAGGTATCATATCATGATCAAATATACCTAAAAGAAATTATAATAAATCTTCCAAAATGGTCCAAATATACATTCCAACTTTTATAATAAATACTTTTCCTAATGCTATGATCAAGGGTCTGTTGAAGATCACTTATTGGTAATTCATGTAGTTGAAATTTCACTTTTAAGATTGTAAATGCCAATTACTCAAGAACATCTGAACTTTAAAAGGAAGTATATAAAATGATGAAATGAAGAGTATACTTTGTACTCAGATATGCCATACTACTAGTATCTATGACTTTTTTCTTCCTTATCTTTTTTGTTTTTCCATATTCAGTTCTCAAGAGACCCTCTCTCATGTTTTCCCTATTATTATTGCTCTTGCCAAGTGCCTATACCTTCCAAACCTGAACTGTGCTTCTAATGTAAGATGTTTTTGAAACTTTTCTCATGATTTCTAAATTTATAATTGGCTTTTGATCCTTCCTGTATCTTTTCCTGAGTAGTTTTGAGATTTGCTTAGCTGTATTATATTGTTCAACCCCACAACATGCTCTGTTCTAGGTGAATTTTAGTTTTAATTTATTCCTACACTTCTACTTGGACCTCCCTTCACTTTTTATCCCCATCAAAATCCTTCTTTAAAAATCAAGTTTAAAGTTACTATCTCAACATCCTTTGAAAACTCAATTGTAATCACAATCTTGTTGCAATCTGCTTTTTGTTTGTTTTTGTTGTTGTTTTGTTTTTGGTACCAGAGATTGAACCCAAGGGGTCTTAACCACTAAGTCATATCCTCATCCTTCTTTATTTTTCATTTTGAGGCAGGGTCTCATTAAATTCCTTAGGGCCTCGCTAAATTGCTTAGGCTGGCTTTGAACTGGCAATCCCCCTGCCTCATTCTCCTGAGATATAGGAATGAACCACCATGCCTGGGAATCCCACAGTATTTTGAATGAAATTATATCAGAGGTTTTCTTCAAAGATGATCTTGAATTTTGGATAAATATCTCCCACCATTATACAGCCTTGAGAACAGAAAATGTTACGCTTTCTTGGAACCACCACACGGAAGATCCTCAGCCAAGCTTAGTGAGCAAATTATTTCCTTCAGTTATTTTTTCCTACTTTAATACAAATTATAAAATACAGGAAATGCATTATAAAACTCCATTTAAGTGAATTTAGAAATTTAATACAAAAGAATATATTTAATATGGGAAGACACTTTGACATGTTGAAAAGTGTAAATAATCTGGAAGAAAACACTTCAACCTTATTTTTTAAAGATGACTAAATACTAAAAATTCTGGCTTATTTCATTTATGGAATACTTTGAAAAGGATAGACAGATGCTGAGTTTCAAATGCTGAGAAATCATAGAAAACAAATCAAAACCATCATGGTTTTATAAGGAAAATTTGTGAAAAAAAATCTAAATTTCATCAATGACAGAATGACGTTTTCAGTTTAGAAATAAGCACTTTTTATAATATATTTTACTTCAATTAAGCTCTTTTTTCCTGTATAATATATGTATTTTGAAACTAGAAAATGTGGAAGTAATTATAATGTTAAGATAGAAGATTTCATTACATATTGCCATTCCAGATTCAGTTCTGGGTTAAGAGAATGATATCTAGTAGCTAATGGAATGGTGATCTGCAAGCTAATGATTTCAGGTCAACATCACCGAAGTATTCATTAATCTCTTTCTATAAGTTTTAAAGGAAGAGGAAAGTGGAAGTGAGAAGAATAATAATAGTAAGAATAAATGTAAAAACTTGTTATTTTGGAATAGTTTGTATAGTCCACAACTTGCATTTACTCATTTATCTTTGCGTAATAATCTTGAAAGTTTGGTATTATCATTTCCATTTTTACAGGAGAAAAACCTAAATTTCTGAAAGAAAAATAAATTACCAAACCCCATATCAATAGTACATGTTAGAACTGGGAATTGAATCGGGACTGTTGATCCAGGCACAGAAGATTTTAACCCTATATCTCTATTGTCTTCTTAAAGAAAACAAAATAACAAAAGAGAGCTGATTTTATTCTTGTTTTACTTGCAGCATCAATTACTCATTACACTGAATCCTTGTCAATGCTATTGTTTTATTTGTACTAATTTTTCTTATTATTTTTAGAGAAAAGAGGAGATAATAGCAGATTAGCTATCTTATATTTGACTCTCTCTCAAATACTTCTCTAAATCAGAGAACAAATGAGATGGTTATAAAACAACAATAATAACAGAGGAGTTGGCATTTTGGGTATATTTTCATTATATTAATTCAGTGAAGTTTAAATTGTGTTTCCCAGAATCCTTTCCTACAGAGTCAAGGTTAGGTCAGGACTACATTTTGTGTGAGATTTGGAGCAGCATGATTCTTGTTCCACTCATCTTGTTTCAACACAGCATGAGGTACTATTGTCCTTCATGCTTTTGTGGTGTATATGCTATCTCGCACTCTTGCCTGAAATAACAACTGAGACTGCAAAAAAGTCCAGCTCTTACTGTATCTCTTGACCAGGTTTGTACATTTAACTCCATGAGGAAAGGAGCAAGATTTTCCTGAAGATTACTGGGAACATCAGGTCTGGGGGTCTGGAAGTAATGAAAGAATGACAGGAAATATATGCATCCATGGAAGTACCAATTTGTCCTTACTTCTCAACTTCCTCACTCATCTCCACTTTTCCAACTCCTCCGTGTTCTACTCATTCAGGCTACCATACACACAAAAGTACCAGCTATAGACTGCTTAACCAGAAGCCAAAATTGTCTCTAACAATTCTTAACAAATCCTTACCATAAGTAACTTCTTTGGGGTTCTAATTCTCTGTTTCAACAGTGATTCATGAAACATTCTTGACTAAATTTGATAATAAAAAAATCTTTACAATTCCATTGCATGATCTGGAGTCATGAACCCACCAGCTATAGTGTGACTGGAAAAATATAAGCAGATGAATGTCAATATGAAAAAAAAAGTGTTTTTTTTTATAATCAAATTCCAGCTAGTAAATTTTGAATAAAAGAATAAGAAAACTATCATTTTGCAATGCTTTTGAAATAACTGATTTGCCGCTTTTTGATGAAAATATAGGATTAAATATTAAGAGGAAAATTGGGAGAAGTGGGAGATGGCTATCTTGACCTTAACCTGCAGATTATTCTTCACATCATTGAGAGAGCAAAAGCTAAACATATATAGAGAGACATCTCTCTCTCTCTCTCTCTCTCTCTCTCTCTCTCTCTCTCTCTATATATATATATATATATATATATATATATATATATATATATAGTTAGTTAGTTAGTTAGTTAGTTAGTTAGTACATTTAGGTTACTATAACAAAATGCCTGTAGAGTAGGGGATTTACAAACAATAGAAATTTGTTGCTTATAGTTCGGGAGTCTGGGAAGTCCAAGATCAAGATGCTAGCAGATTTGGTGTCTGTCAAAAGCTTGTACTCTGCTTCTAAGACAGTGCCTTCTAGCTGTATTCTCACATGGTAGAAGCAGAATAAAGTCTTCCTGAGGCCTCTTTTATAAGGGCACTGATTTCACCTATCGAGGCTTTATCATCTCCCAGTAACCTCAGATCTTAATACCACTGCTTTGGTGATTGTGTTACAACATATGATTTTTGAAAGAATGCAAATACTCACAGTATAGATAAATGACTGCTTAATTTGATAGGAAATGAGGTTCAGAAGAGTAAGTCCATTCTTTGAAAAAAAAAACTGTTAAATCTGAATATGAGCAAATCTTTAGATTCAAGCTTTATGAAACCACATATAAAATAGCATCATAAAGGGGAAAAAAATGTCTTGAATGTGAGAGAGTCTCCAGGAGAACTGACAAAATTTCTTCAGCAAGACAAGGGCATGGAAGAAAAAACACTTAACATGCATAATAATCAAAGGCATTGTGTGGACCTCATTTGTATCCTGATTTGAATAAACAAACTATAATGTAATCGCAGAATTGAGACTACTAGCGAAATTTGCTATGTAATGAATGATGATGAATAATTGTTAATTTCTTGTTATATTATCACTGAAAGGAAATAATGATTTTAATGAATGCATAATGAGGCATGTAAGGAGAAAAATATGAATTCTGTGACTAAGATTTTCTTAAAGTACATTGTAAACAAAAATAAAAATAAAAGTAGATTATACAGCTCTTTAAAATGTTGTGAATTATTGAATTTGGATGAACAAATGAACACTCATTGTGGAATTCCCTTTACCTTTGTTCTATGTGTGAAAATTTTCTAATAAAAATGTTGAACCTTCAAGATGCTGTATATTTTCTTCAGAATCAGACATACTAGAGAGAACAGAAGACTACCTATGCCTGGTTATACTGATTCTGAGTGGAAGAATTATAAGAAAAGAAGGAGTGATTCTGAAATAATAGGAGTGGTTCAGATTGTAGACTCTATAAAAATATAGTTTTAGTTTCAATGTCTTCTAAAAATAACAGGAAAAATATAATAAAAGTAGCATTAATGAAACACATTCAGAAGCAGAGAGGAGGGAGATTGAGAGAGAAATTTGCTTTTCCAACTCCTATTGGATGTTGCTTTCAATAAGTTACACTGAGGTCTCTCAGGCTTAAAGACTTCCTAAAGCCACAGAGATGAGAAATAGGGTAGGAAAAGATGGGACGTCAGACTCAGTATGGAGCAGTAAATAAAATTAGTTATGAAAACAAAGAGATGGAAAAATAAAACATAATTAAAATTAATACCATTATGTAGTAAGTTATGATAATGAGTTAATAAAGATCATAGAAAGAGAAACCAGTGGCTCTGAAATTCTTTAGGTGAAGGGACACGAAAATGGGGGACACTGAAATAAAAGAAAATTTGAGAATAAAAAATTGAAAGAAAATATAACTGATTATTTCAGTAGGCAAATTAGAATTTTAATTTGAATATTTTTAAATCCTCCATACTAAATAATATACTAATATAACAGGAGTATGTTATATGATATACATAATATGTATACATTATATATGATATATATCATTTACTGATAACATCATGTAGCCTACACAATGTACATCACTTATATGTTACATATATCAATGTATGTAATATTAACCAATTAAATAAACATAATATCTTTATATCAGCAATACATTGAAATGTTTTACAGATACCCTCAGCTTCTGTTAATGAATGATTAAAGGACTGAAGTAACTTGAAAAAGAAAGAAAACTACTTGCTTTGTTTGTTTGTTTGTTTGCTACTTTGGTGTGACATTGTCTATGCTATTTTTCTTTAATATTTTTCTAGGTCTATAGTTCAACTAGGTGTTTTTGTACAATATAATTGTAGCTTATTAACTTTTTAAATTATGGAAACAGAAGATATGAGATGTCCCATATCTCTTTGTGGCTAACACACTACTACATGATGTGTCATGACTGTGACCTGTAGAGATTTCATAAGAGAGTAGAGAAGTGAAGTCATTCAAGTAGTTTCAAAACATCCTTGAGAATATTCCTGAAAAAAACAATTTGTGTAGCAAATGCATGAATCTGTGCCCTAGGCCATTTAAAATCGATCAACCACATAACCTGTGTTTTGTTAAATCTGTTAGAATAAATAAAAAATAATATTTGAAATTTTAACTTAGATTTTCTTTTGTGATGGATGATAAAACCTTTTCATATATCAAATTAGTATATTAGCTTTAAAATACCTCTCCAGGCATGCTACCTACTTCTATTCATGCCTGGTATAGCTTCTACCTGGTAATGTGTAACATCCACTACACTTCAATCAATTCTAATGAATATACTGTTACAAAAGTGATATCTACTCAGAAGTGGTAACACATCTGAGATCAGGATATGATGGGAGTGTGGTTTCAATCTTGGTGTTCTCTTTTGCTGTCTTCCTTGTTTTTTGAATGACTCTCTGGGTCAGTCTATCATCTAATCCCTGACTCTCTCTGATTCATACCACCCGTTTGCTCCCACTGTAAAATATGTAAGAGAGCTGCCAAAATAAACTTCTTCAGTATGAGACCATGTCAAAGATGTGTCTTTGGCATCTGTTATTCACGTGTGAGACAATGTGAATGAGTTCAGAGGGTAAATGATCTGGTTGTGAAAGACTTAACCTAATCAATGAATTAATCACCTGATTACTGGTAATTGAAGGCAGGTTGCGGTTGGAGGAAGTGGGGCATTTGGGGTGTGGCTTTGAAGTATATATTTGTATCTGGCAAGTGGAATCTCTCTCTCTCTCTCTCTCTCTCTCTCTCTCTCTCTCTCTCTCTCTCTCTTTCTCTCTGCTTTCTGATCATCACGTTAACTGCTTCCCTCTACTACAGTCTTCCGCCATCATGTTCTGCCTTATCTCAAGTCCTGAGGAATGGAGTCAGCTATCCCTGGATTGAGACCTTTGATACCATGAGCCCTTAAATAAAACTTTCCTCCTCTATGACTGTTCTGGTTGGGTCTTTTATTGTCAAAGCAGTGAAAAAGCTGACTAAAACAGCATCCATACAACTGAAAGGGAGAAGTCATCCCTGGGGAAACTAGATAACTAGGGTCACTTAAAATTCCCCAAATGGACATGTGTCATGAAGTTATTGTATGCCTTATTTGCATTTGACGAAGACTAGGTAACTGTGCACAAAGATTGTTTTCTTTCCCTCCTGGGAATATCGCTCAAGGTAGACCTTCTTTCCCTAATCTTCATGATAGTTAAGTGTGGTTTGTTGTCATTTAATTGAATCCTAATCTTTGATTGATTTTTTTATACTGAGAATTGCTGTTTCCAAAAGGAAACTAAGAGACAAAATGAACTTCGCATTTTTTTCTCTTCTTCAAATGATCCAAATGAGCACACAAATTTGTTGACCCTCCTCCTATTGAGACTTTGGGGTACTTTCAATCTGGGCTAGGCTTTGTGACATGTTCTATGAATAAAAGGTGAGAGAAGTGACATTTTGGAAGTATAGATTCTAGATAATAGACATTTTGCAGTTTTCACCAGATTTTCTTAATACGTTCTCTCTAGAAGAAGCAGATATATATGTAATACATTTTGACTACCATGAATTGGGAATTCTATGAGAAAGCCCAAACTACTCAGGTAGAAAAAAAACTCCAACAAGCCTTGCTTTTTCCAAACATCTGAGCCTACAGTGTGAATGAAGATGGCTTCATATGACCCCAACCAGAGCCACCAGAAATATTAGAGGAAACAATAAATCATTGTTGAAGTCACTACATTTTGGGATTATTTGCCTCATCGTGAGAAAAGATTGCAACACTGAAGTCCCAGTCTAGGAGAAAGCAATATCACCAGCTGAAAAGGAAATAGTCCCTTTACAACACAGCAATGTTGATTTTACATGGCATGATTTAGAAATAAACTTCAATTTTGAAACGACACTGAGAATTCAAGTATCACCTGCTTCTACAGTGAGCATTTACCTCTATCATCATCTTTCTTATAAATGAATCTCTAAACTTTCAGCAGATTCAGCTAGCAGAAAAAATTACTTCTAACAAATCTCATTTCAATTTAAGTAGTTCCTATTTTCATATTGATCGTCAGTATATTTAAGTTACAAATATTTCTTCTAGTTTTCTTTTCCTTGATCCTAGGTTCAAGAAATGTGAACACAAAGGCACATCACCAACACAAGTAATAGCCTATAGGTACTCACCTTTCCATAATTTAAATATGAAAACCTCCTTAGGACATTTTCCTGTCAGTACAATAACCCTGATTCTTTAGGTTTCTTTGTCATTGCCTACTATAAGTGATTCATTCTCTGACTGATTGGATTCCACTATTAAATACAATATTTAATAATATCTAAAGAAACGTAAAACAATTTGTATCCACTCTGTGGTTTTATTCATATCCTGGAGAAGAATTTCTATTTCCTTTAGTCTCATCGTTACTTGTATACTGATATTGTCTGTAATTGTATTTAGGGTTGTTTTTGTTATGTCCATGTCCATGATGTGCTTCCTCTGAAAAATCTTAACGTATCTTAGTTATAGTAACAATTTTCATTCAGTTATAGCTCAGTTAGATTCATATTCAAGTGAACGTTTTTTACTTACTTTACATTTATTCTCTTATATGCAATCCATTTGCATAAAGCCTTCTTAAATAGCAATGTTTTTTTTTTCAATCAGTTAATCCTTCATTATATATTAAAGCATTTTCCCAAGATTTTAATCCTAATTTTTATCCTACACATAAACCCCAATTTACAATTGTTGGAATTGTGATTTTTTTTCACTTTAATGTGAAGTAATGCACATTCAGAAGAAAATAATTTCAAATTTTAAATTTTGATCTTTTCCAAGGCTAGTGATAATCAGTTTGATACTCTATTACAACCTTGAACAACAATAGCCCCAGCTCCTGGTAAGCCCCAGGATAAGGAGGTTAAAGAACCAGCACTCTACAGTTGATTGTCTTGCTAAGCTATGGTGTTCTGAAGGCTGGGTGTGTTAAATGTATATTCAAATTACTAAATTTCCATCTCATGAAGAAGATGGAAATTCAAGATTGAAATTCAAATTCACCTATTCAAGATTTACTCCTGGAGACTTCAGATATTTGATGATAATCATTAAGAAACAGTTCTTGAATAAAATTCTTCAGAAATTAATAATTAAAAATGATGTGACTGAAATACAAGTTGAAATATGAATTGAAAAAATAAATACCTGACTTTCACTATGAACAAGAATTATTACTATTTTCATTGGAAAAGTGTTTCCTCTTTGTAACATGATTCTAATCTTCTTCCATGAATTCCAATTTGGAAGACAAAACAATTCCCCTAAAAGTCTGCAGCATTTAAATTATTTAAATTAACTTTAAATTGTGCTTTACTTCACATGCCTAGAATCATAGCCACAACCTTACTGGAAAGCTTATAAAATTTTGAAATGCTCCAATAATTTTAAATCTTGTAGAAGCCTGGTACCTTCCAAATTAAAGTGCTAATAAAAAAATTAGCACTGAAATTTAAATCTCCATGAGCAATACAGAATGATTTAAAATTATTGAAGCTTTTCAATTTTTTATGAGTTTTCTATGTGGAAGTGAATCAGGCAGCTTCTTTGGTGGCAAAGTAGTCACTTAAAAAGACACAAACAAAATCTGAAAAAACTACCTGGAGCAAATACCTGTCCTGTTTGTCAAATGAGACATAGAATAAAACAATCAACAGCACACATTTAAAGATATCATTTAGGAGTGCCTCCTCAGACTCCAGCAACTCCAGTCCAACCAATTACCTGAAGTTCTTTTGAAGTTAGACTTTGCACTTCAGAGAGATAAGGATAGAGGGGCTAGACTGAGACTTAATTGCAAATATACAGATTCCTAGGGCATGGGAATCTATCTTCTCTTCTTAGATCCATTTATCTACCTTGAGCATGAACCTCACTGTACAATGATCCTAACATTCAGCGTATCTTTTAATAAGGGGAAATACTTTCTTGTTATTAGAGGAATGGGTGATCTTTTCTCTGTGAGTATGTTCTCATTAGTCAGAATGGCATGATTTGGTTTTAATTGTAGAAGTTATTATTTTGAGTTACTCTTCTTTTCTTACTAATTTATAACATATCTCTGCCCTTTCTGAGATTGTAAAAGACCAGAAATATCTCCTGTATTCAGGTTTATGTACATTCTGAACTACCAGACAAGCAGTGAAAGAAAATAGAAATCTTCCACCATTATTACTACTCTCAAATATGGATTTGCATTCCATGTAGAAATCCCTTTCTTTTGCTTTAGTTTTTTGTCCTTCAAAAAAAAAAAAAAAGGCAGGGCTTTTGAAAATGATAGAACCTGATATATTTTATAATTATACATAAAATTTAATGTAATTTTTTTATATTAAAAATGCCCAGGGCCAGGTACCGTGGTGCACTCCTGTAATTCCAGTGACTCAGGAGGCTGAGGCAGCGGGTAGCAAGTTCAGGGCCAGCTTCAGTGACTTAGTGAGACTCTAAACCACTTAATGAGACCCTGTCTCAAAGTAAAAATACTATACAATAATATAAAAATGGCTGGGGATAAAGCTCAATGGTAAAGCACACCTGGGTTCAATCCCCAGTAATAATAAAATAAATAAATGAAATCCCAGGACTTATGAAGTCTATCTTGAATTGATATATTTCCATTACAGCAGCACATTGATTATGATAAATTGGTTTTGTCTACTATATACATAATTTTTTAAGACAAGAAGTTATTTTCCAGGCATTACCCTCCAGGAAAGCATAACTTGTCATATATACAGCAATACATGAAATTGCAGTATTTAATATTCCCCCCATACCTGCTTACTTAAAAGGTCAAAGTGCTGTAATTTCCATGAATTTTCCTTTTATACCATTCCTTCTAAATTTGTACATGGTTTATAGTGTATGTATATGTGTGTGTGTGTGTGTGTGTGTGTGTGTGTGTTAAAGGGAATGATATTGACAGTGAGGAGGAATGTTCTCAGAGGTCTTATCTGCACTTCTTCCATTCCTATAATCTGGTACTTTCTGTCCTGTTAATCACAACTAAACTGCTAGCTGTGGATGATAGCTGGAGATATATAGACACATACACACTATCAGGCTGTACACTCTTCTCTTTCTGGACTCCAGGAAAAATAAATTTACCTTCTGTTTATAAAAAGAGTTCCTACAATAGAAATGCTAGGATAATATTCACACAGGGTAAAAAAAAAATAATTTATAGTATGCTCCTGTTTATGTCACAATTAATTTATTTACAAAGTACAGAAAGCAGGCTTTTTTTTTCCAGGAAATGATCAAACTCAGGAATACAGAACTTTTGCTAATATGGCTTTCTCCAGTTGTCCCTCTCTTCTTTAATTCAGCACCCTCTGCTGACTCTCTCCTGTTGAATCTCCTGTAAGAACTTACAGTTTGTTTTATTTCTTAATGAAAACATAACTCATGCACAAGGGTAATCCCAGATACTAAATTTTTATTTCTATGAGTTTTGGAAATATGTTTACCATTTCACTACTACCCACATCACAGAGAATAATTCTTTCCTTACAGAAATGTCCCTGGTCAATATGATACTCCCATCCTCATCACCAGATAATCACTGAATGTCTCTTAAGTGAACTCATTCAATATACATTCTTTTGTGTCTACATTATTTTGTCCAACACAGTAATAATCCCTACCATAGGATGATTACATGGGGTGATATGTGTATATCTCAGGGTCAAGCACATAATAATTACTTAAGAAATATTTATGTAACATCTTGTTGAATCTAGAATCATTCAATTTTAACAGAAGCTAAAACCAGAATGTAATAATCATTGCATATTGAGGAAAAGGACCACACCAAATTCAGGATTATTACAGAAAGGTAACAAATGATATGTTTTTTGTTTTGTTTTGTTATCCTTGACCTCATACCATTCTACCCTTCTTGCAGAGAATTAGAGAACTAAGGATGAAAAGCCAAGGGCAGCTTTGTCAGCAAAACCTATATACAGTAGGGAAGCAGCCAGGCAGGCAGGGGAAGGAAAGAAGGGGGGAATGAAGGGAAGAAAGAAGGAAGGAAGAGGAGAAGAAAACAGAAAAGAATAATCTGTAGGATGCATTTGTTGTGTAAACATGGGAATCTGCTTTGGGGGTTTAGCAAATCTCTGTTGGGAGGAACTGAAAGGACACGCTCTCAGTGGACAAGTGATAACCATGAACACTGTATATGGAAAGTGAGGGTAATAGAAGAAGGAGGTCTTCCAGGATACTCTCATTTCCCTACTTTGAATCCTGAGGAGTCAAAAACCATGACTAGGAAACTCAAGGATTGAAGAGGGATAGAAAGTGAGTCAACTGAGCATCTCCTTCTGCCCACAAGCATCGAGCTCAATGGGATGAAAGAGCAAGGAAAAGGAAGAACATTTGAGTTAAAATAACTTTTGTCATTTCTGTCATTACATTGTATCTACTTGTTTCCAAAGATTGATTTCTAAAATCGGATATTTGCTCTTGATTATTTGATTATTTTAAACTAGGTATGAAGGACACTTCATATATCAATGGAAGTAGAGAACTTATGCATCCTTTGGTGTGATCCAGGTCTGGGAGGCTGGGGAGAAGGTTTCACAAGGTAAGTTCAAACCAGCATTAAGAAATGGGCATTACAAACATATGGGAAAAAAATTGTAATTTAACTTCTGTATGTACATATCCTAGAACATTGACTACCTTTGAAAAGACTCTTGTCCCGGTCCTGAGGATTGAACCTAGTGGTATTTTCCCACGAAGTTACATCCCTAGCGCTTTTATTTTTTTTTATTCTGAGATAGGGTCTTGCTAAATTGCTTAGAATCTCATTGAACTGAGGCTGACCTCAACCTTGTGGTCCTCAGCTTCAACCTCTAGAGTCAGTGGGGTTAAGGGTATTTGTCATCAAGTCCAGCTATTTTTAACTGTACATAAAATAGCATATATTATTTGGGTTCCATATTAAGTTTTGATATATGTATACATTGTGCAATGCTTAAATTAGGCTAAACATATCTTTCTACCCAAACATTTTCATTTACTTAATGAAACTTTTCAAAATCCTTTCTTTTCTAGCTTTTTGAACTATATAGTTAATTATTGTGATCCATAATAACCCTATTGCACAATAGGTACAGGAATTTTTTTTTCTTTCTATGTAACTTTGACATATTACCCATTTATAACTTTTAGCAATCCCTCTTTCCTCCCTACTCTTCAGCTTCTGGGGACCACAATCCTGCTCTCAACTTCTATGACCTCAACTTTTTTATTTTTTTTAAGATTCCAGATGTGAGTGAAATCACACAGATTTTTTTTTCCTGTGCCTGGATTATTTCACTTAACATAATGAATTCTAGTTCTATCCATATGACAAGTAATAGAATTATGTCCTTTTTCATGGCTGAGCTGTATTCCATTATTTATATGTACTGCATTTTCTTTCTTTATCCATTGGTTAATGGACACTTCACTTATTACTGTTTCTTTCCTATTGTGAACAGTTCTGCAATGAACATGGGCACATGTGTATATGTAACTTGGACATACAGATTTGATTTCCTTTGAATACATACCCAGTAGTTAGATTGTTGGATCATATGATAGTTCTATTCTTAATAAGTTGAGGAACCTCCATACTATTTTCCTTAATAGATGTACAAACTTACAATCCAACCTATAGGGTTCCCTTTTCTCCTTATTCTTGCCAGTACTTGTTATATTTATTATTCTTAAATATAGCCAGTCTTACTAAGGTGGGATGATTTTCCATTGTGGTTATGATTTTCATTTATCTGTTGATTCATAATGTTGACTGTTTTTTTTTTTTTCATGTCCCTCTTGGCTATTTGTATTTCTAACTTTCTAAAAATAGATATTTAAATCTGTGGCTCATTTTTAGCCAATTTACTTGCATTTTTGCTATGGCATTTTTGGTGTTTTTTTATATATTCTCAATAATAACCCCTCCTGAGATATAGAAAGGGTTGCTATTTTTCTCCCATTCTATAAGTTGTCTATTCAGTCTGTCATTTGTTGAGGAGAAACTTTTAGTACAGTGAAATCCCATTTTTCTATTTATGTTTGGTTCCCTGTATTTGGGGGGCTCTAGTCCTAAAACATCCTTATCTCTACTAGAATGTTGCCCTTATGCTTCCCCCCACCCCCAGTAGTTTTATACTTCAGGGGTTACATTTAGGTCTTTAATCCATGTTGAGTTGATTATTGCAACTGACAACAGATAGGGGTCTACTTTGTATTTTCTGCATGTGGATATACAATATTTTCCCAGTACCATCTACTGATGAGATTGTCCTTTCTCCAGTGCATGTTCTTAGCACCTTTATTGAGAATCAATTGACTGAAGATGGCAGGGGTGCACATTTAGGTTATCTATTCTCTTCCATGGGTGTATGTGTCTGCACTTAGGCCAGGACCAGGCTGTTTGGATTACTGGAGCTTTATAGCATGTTTTAAAGACAGGTTGTGTAATACCTTCTGCTTTATTCCTTTTGACCGAGGTAGTTTTGGCTATCCAGGGTCTTTCATGATTCCATATCAATTTATAGGGATTGAATATGCACATTGTTTGGGGTAGGATGGACATTTTAGTAATATTAATTTTTCCAAACCATGAATGCAAGAAGTATTTCTGTCTTTTAGTGTCTTTTCAATTTATTTCATCAATGTTTTATAATTTTAATTGTATCCCTCTTTCACTTTTTTTGCTTAAGTTCATTCCTAGATTTTTTTTGGCAACTATTGTCAATGGGATTGCTTTTTTGATTTCTCTTCCTGGTAACTCACAATTGGCCTATAGCATTGCAACTGATCCTGGTATGCTATTTTGACTATTTTTTAGAAGAATTTATGTAAAATATATAGATATATGTATGTGTATATGATATATGTATATCTATATATATATATATATATATATATGACATACATAAAAAGCTATGAAACAATCAAAATAAAGATAGTGCACATTTTGAAAAAAAATTGTCTTATAAAAAATAAATTAAATGTGAACCTATGTGGTTCCTGATGAAGCCATATGCAAGTTTTTTCATAATAAACTTATTGATTGCTCTCTGCTAGCATAGTTTTATATTCACTACTATACCTATATGAAGAACTCAAACATATTTAAAAATGTTTTATACTTTATATGCAAAATACAGATGAAACAAAGTCCTTTAAAATTTGTTTTGAGTAAATGTTTATAATTAATTCTTTATTACTTTAACATGATTTTTACCCAATTTTTTTACTTTCTTAATAACATTTGCATATTTTAGTATAGTGTGGTAATGTAAAGAATTGTTTTTTATAGAATTATCCCTAGGCCAAATTTAGTTATTTCTCAATTGTAATTTCTTTCCATAGTAAAATATGTGGCAATAAATCTACGATAACATGTAATTCTGAATTCCAGTTAGATAATAATTGAAACAATTCTGCATTTTAAGATAAGCATAATTATTGAAAGGATGTGCCTGTAGCACATACCTTATCTAATTGATCTTAATTAGGTCATGTAAAAACAAAACAACCTTCAACTCAAATTTTTGGCTTTGACTTGATCTTGGTTTCTTCAGTCAGTTTGTGTGTGTTAACTTTGGTTCAAAAAAAGTTCTTCAACTCAAATGTGATTTCTGAGATCTTTTAGAATTCCAATATAACCCCAACCTCTCACCTACTGTTTCCACTGTGTGAAAACTTAAATATTGTAGAGCATCTTCTCTGTAAAGCCCTGTAATTTACCTGAAATGTTTCTCTTTGAAAACTTCTTATCATTTATTTGGTGTCTTCTCCTCAGTATTCCTGTTGTCTTATTTCATTCATTTATTTTAGTTTTTGAATAATTAATCGTCAATGAATCAAAATTTTTTAGTGTTTTGTATATGTTAAATATGCCTAATTTGAAATCTGAAATCCAAATGTTCCGAAATTATAAACTTTCTGAGGGTCAACATGATACGATAAGTGGAAATTTGTACATCTGAATTCATTAGACAGGTTGCAGTCATTTTGAAGACACACTAAAATTATTGTATAAGATTACCTCCAGTCTATGTGCATGGGATGCATATAAAACATAAATAAAAGTTATGCAGAGATTTGGGTCCCAAACCCAAGATATCTCATTATGTAGATGCAAATATTCAAAACTCCAAAAATATCTGAACCCCAAACTTTCCTAATCTCAAGAATTTCAGGTAAAGTCTGTGTAACTTGTATTAACATTAAAGGCATTCAATATATTCACCCTCCCCGATTTATTCTGTTAAGATAATACTGTCATTAAAATTATCTTTAGAAATGATTAAACCAGGTAAGTTGGTGCATACCTGTAATTCTAGCAACTCTGGAGGCTGAGGAAGAAGGAACAGGAGTACAAAGCCAGCAATTTATCTAGGCCATAATCAACTTATCAAGACCTTGTCTCAAAATAAAAACATAAAAAGAACTGGAAATGTGGCTCAGTGGTTTAGTAAGCCTGGGTTCAATTCCTGGTACCAAAAAAGAAAAAAAAAATATATTAAAAGCACAAAGTTTATCAACAAACATCCTTATACACTATTTTTTTTTTAGAATGAGTTGATGCTTGATAATTGCTATTGTGAACAGTTGCATGTACGATTATCTTCATTGGCCAAGGTTGAAAAGCATTTAATTGGATCATGTTAAAACTAGAATGTGTTCTAATATTTTATTATCACATATAAATGGGTAACTAAATAGCATTACTGAGTAGTTCCCCATTTGTTTTAGTATATGAGAGCTCATCTTCTACTGGCAAAATAGATTCTTCTGTAGATTAAACATTGTAATAGGGCAAATTAATGTCAGAAATCAGAGAGAACAACCCATGGACCATACATACAATACCTACTCTTCTCTAGATATCTTAATATGACATAAATCTTAAAGTAAATGTTCTTTAAGAAAGACTCTTCGTTTTATGTACTCAAATGAAATTTTAAGGAGTTTTTATTACTAGAAATGTCCTTAATTCATATTTCATAAGACCATAGACAAGACCATTCTACATCCAACTAACAAAGGCTAAACCAGTTAAAAATATTCATAAAACTTAACAGGAATTGGGTAATGTATTTATACTTAATGAAGCAAAAAAAGACTTAATTGAGTCTGAAAATTCTTGTATTTCATGAGTGGTTTATGGAAGTTGAGATATGAGCTGAGTATGCATGTAAGAAAAAGTACAGTAAAATTTTAATTGGCACATCTTCACTGAAGCAAAAATTTGCCAATTAAGTGATATGCTTATTGTAGTGCAGGAAATTTGATTTTAGACACTATTTTTTTCAATACCAGCAACAATATTTGCTGAGGATACTGTAAACACAGGAAGATGAAGGTAACTGCTTGATTGGGAAAGGTGGAAAAATATCAGATAGGCCCATTGAAGCCTGTTTCTTCAACTACAAAAATCTTTTAAAAAGCTCTTAAATGATTTGAGGAGTTTTTCTGCTTTGAGGTCATAGTCCATTAATGTATATGAGAAAGGAAATATCTTTAAGCATTTGTCAGTAATTGTCTTGTGAGGTTGACATTGTCACTATCAAAGGATGAGATCAGTCAGAATTGAAGTTAAGTGTCAAGAGCTGTGTCTTTGAGTATCAACTTACTGAACATCAGATTTAGAAAGGACATAGACATAAGCTAATCACTTTGAGGATTCAAGAATGTTTGGAACTAAAAAGGACACGTATATGTTCATATAAAATATTAGATATTATCAGATTTGTTAAAAGGAACTAAGTTTTTTGGGGCTGGGGATGTGGCTCAAGCGGTAGCGCGCTTGCCTGGCATGCGTGCAGCCCAGGTTCGATCCTCAGCACCACATACCAACAAAGATGTTGTGTCCGCCGAGAACTAAAAAATAAATATTAAAAAAATTCTCTCTCTCTCTCTCTCTCTCTCTCTCTCTCTCTCTCTCTCTCTCTCTCCTCTCTCACTCTCTCTTTAAAAAAAAAAAAGGAACTAAGTTTTTGAGATTTATAAACAGTAATAATATAGAACACAGAAAAAGATAAAAATCCAAGAAACAATAATAAAGTGATTTCTGGGCATTTCAAGCTAGTGAAGTTTTCATTAATTATATGTGTATCATTTGATTTGTATTTGCAAAAATAAATAATAAATATTTTATATCTATTGCTTTTTCAAAAAATACAACAGAAATGTACTAAAATTCAGTATATTTGAGACACAGGTTGGCACCTTGATGTCAACAATAAATATGATCCTTTAATAATTCATATATTTAAGGGGTTGGATTTACTAAGGAAAGTATAGTATACAGATTATCATATCATGAAGCTTAATATAATGAATGTTACTAAAAAAAAGGTATAAAATATAAAACATTTTGTATGTGGGAGCAAGTCTTTTAACCTCGATAACTGATAAAATACATTGCATACAATGTTTAAGAGGCCAGATTGATAGATGGATGGAGCCAACTTACAAATTAGGCACAGTTGCAAAGTGTTTGTGACCCATAATGCTTTTAGAAATTCTCCAAAAAATGTAATTTCTTATAAAATTTGAAAAAAATGAACTTTTTAATAAATAAAAATATTTTAATATACAGTAGTTAATACATTAATCTTTATATCACTATAGTCATAACAAAAATATTAAAAAATATTTTTATGAAACAAAATGCTCATGAAACCAAAAGTTCCTAGAGTCTATGAATCTTGTAATGTGGCTCTCTGGTGGGATTCTAATCCAAGCCAGATCTTTTTCTAGATGTAAGATATTGGCCTTTCACAGTTCAATTTTCTGATAGTAAAATTAGTGATTACAGTTGTAGCCACGTCATACAATTGTTATGAAATGGGTTAAGTGAATTATCACTTGTAAAACATCTAGAACAGTATCTGGAATAAAGTACATGAGATTGATTAAAAATTACCATGATAAGATCATTTTGATTTGCTTTGAATAATGAATAGATGTCTGGGAAAGTATTAATTATGACATCTGAATAATGGCATTGGTTGGAAACAGCAGCATTGGGATAAATCATTATTTGATCTTAGGTAAACTTTCACTCTGAGTCAAAAAGGTGACTGTACTATTGACCTTATAGAGTGAGACACTAGAGAGCCACTAGCACCTGGAAAAAGCTAATTAGCCATACTGTACATAATGATCACTTGAGGTGGGGTGAAGAATGATAAAATTGAATAAGAACAGAGTAGACTTTCAAAAAGATTAAATCTAGAAAATGCTCCAGAGAAATTGATTTTGATGCTAAAAAGAAGGAAAGAATCAAGTTAAATATTTTTATAGGACTATGCTCTGAAGGAAATTTGACTGACTTTCTAATTAAATAATAGTTGGAGCTTACCAAGAATCATTTGAAGATTTTTTTTTACTAAACTTAGAACCTGTATTTGTCAACTTTATAACTTAATTGGGCTGTGAGGCTGACAAATTGATTTTTCGTGCTCCTAATTTATTTAATTCAGTTTTCACAATTAGGCAAGCAATTAATCAATGGTGGAGTCATTAAGATTCATTGCATTGAAATGGTGTCCTGACAATCATCCTAAATAAAAACTGTGCAATTTATCAGAAGGCAGACGCTCTAGCAGTTCTTAAGTAGACTATGCTTAAGATACTTCAAGTAATCTTAGAATTTTAAGCTCAACTAACACAGTAACATAAAAATGAAGTAAATTCTTTAAGTTTTGCTTTGGTTCATCTTCCAATCTTTATCTAGAAATAAGATAATATTTATTCTAAAGTTATTAAGTTACTAAGAACATTAACAGAATGCTGGAAAGAAAGAATTTAAAAATGGCTCTGATAACTATTCTTTTATAATCTTACTATACACCAAAAATAAGGACAAATGGGTCTTTAGGCCAGTTAATCTTTAAGTTAGGATATAAAATTTCTCCATGTAATATTAAAATATGAAAATATTTTTTTTACAATATTTTATTTAAAGGCTAAAGTGCATCTTGGAAAAATCTTTGAATTTGGATCAGTGATTCTAATTTTAGTAAAGTTCTGCCCTATAGAAGCTTTATGTACTTGAGGAAAGTTTTATTGTGCTATAGTTTCTTCCCTATGTGTAATGCCTAGTAAATATAAGTTAATATATATGAAAATACTTTGTAAATTAAGTAAGGTAAAATTTAAAATAATTATTAAGATAATTTGTCCTTAGTTTATATCACTTGAAATACTATTTAATTTAGCAGAATTAAAAATTCCAGAGAAAAAATATATTTTATTTGATTTTTTAACATTGGTGATTGTTTTTAGTAATAGCATAAATATTACAGGTAAAATAGATAAGGATAATCAGGAACAATGGGAACTCACAGGGACAGTCAAGAAGAGATTAAATCAGCTTTCTCAAGAAAACAAGATGTGAAGTTAGTTCTCTCAAAAGAACTGGATGCCTCAGCCCCTTCATAGGGGGTCCTACAAATCACAAGGGAAGAACAAGGAAACCCTCCTAACCCCACACCTACCCACATGCCAAATAGTCGTTAAAATATAAACCGATCAGCAAATTAAGTATTGAAAAAAAAAGGGGACCCATCTACATTACACCTTGGTTATTCTCAACTAGTTCCACAGATCTGAGAAAATGAGAAACTCAAACGATATAGAGTCAGGACCCACAGGGAGAACACTCCTCACTATGAAAATGGACTGCTGGGTGCCAGTGTCCTTTCACTTTCAATAAATCTTTGATGTATGCAGCCTCTTGAAGTCTGTGTCATCAGTAATCCTGGCTGATCAGGACATAAGAACCAAGGGACCCCCTTCCTCCTGAGATATTTCTGGCATTCCCACAACAAATGCATAAACACATACATAATTGGAATAGTGTTACTTTCTACTAATATTTTTTCACTTAGTCCTCACAAAAATTGATACCAAAAACTTTGAGATAAAATTTTACTATCTTGATTCTCCCAAGACTCCAGTCTTTGTGCATGTGTTTCATTTAACCTATCCAAGCTTTAAAAAACATAATTTTCTTTCCCCTAAGGGTTGCTCTGCTTGGGAGCCTCAAGACTGTAGTGATTCATTTCCATTATTATTGTAAAGCTGGATTTCTTTATTGCTGTTTGCCTATTTTTTCTGTAATGTCCTATCCCTCAGATGCTGGATATGTTTGCCTCTCATTTCTGTATTGCTGTCAATCTTCAGACACCCTATTCGTATCATGATGGTATGAAGATATTCCATAATAATTTGTTTGGTGATATTAATTCTAAAGCTGCTTTGTCAGATTATTTAAGGGTTATAAAGAAACCTTATTCATAAAATTTATTTGAAAAATCTGAAATATATATACTTCTTGATGACCAGGAATCGGTTCATATTAATGACCTATTAGAAGCTAATTTAAGTGTCCTCTACTTGTGCTATCATGAGAATTAAACACATGCGCATTATTGTAGCCCCAAATGACTTCCTGCATCTTCCATTGTCATTTTAGAATGTTATAATCTCTGCAGATCTGACTAGAAAGCAGAATAATATGAAGGTTAATGTTGATACTGTGATTCTCCAAGGACTTTTCTACCTCCTGGGGAGGAAACTGAGATCCCTACTCCTTTGAACAGAGGCAGCCTGCACATTCACAGATGATATTGCATACTATTTGCAAACTTTTAAATGTTTTGAAATACCTCTTTAAAAACTTTAGTTTTCTCCTCCCTTTGAAATTCTCTAGTATCACCTAGTATTTCTAGTATCATGCTTTTTTTTTCAGTTTTATTAAGTATAAGAATACTGTGCCTAAGTTATTTTGATTCAGTTGTTTGAGGGTGAAATTATTTATATCTGGTTTTAATCAGCTTTTTTTTTTTTTTCACTGCTGTGACTAAAAGAACTGACAAGAACAATTTTAGAGGAGGAAAAGTTTATTTGTGATCACAGGGTTTCAGAGGTCTTAGTCCAGAGACAGCAGTTCCATTCCTGGGCTCAAGGTGAAAGCAGATTATCATGGTAAGAGTGTGGCGGAGGAAAGTGGCTCACATGATTGATCAGGAAATAGAGAGACTAAGCTCAGCTCACCAAAGACACTTGGTAGAGAAATTTGACTCAGGGCATTGCAGTCAGGAAGCAGAGTTAGAGATCACTCACCAGGTATAAAATATATACTCCATAGACATACCCCCAGGGACTCACCTCCTCCAGCCAACCTACAGTTACCACTCATTTAATCCATAAGGGATGGGGGTTCATTCACTGATTTGGTTAAGTCTCTCAGAACTCAATCATTTTATCTCTGAACTTTCTTGCATTATCTTACACATGAGTTTTGGGGGGACACCTAATAACTAAACCATAACATAAATTTAAAAGTTGTCTTTGCTGATTCAGATGCTCTTCCAATGGCAGTGGACTAGTTTCCTAGTCTAGTATTTCTAACCAATGAGTTAATGTTGAGTGAATGAGATATCTAATCTTTAGAGTCCCAGTAGTACTCATGCACTGTTGATTTCAGATTCTTTTAATGGGAACCGAATACACGTCCCCCAATATGAAAGCGATGCCTCAGCAGATATAATTCTATGCTTTATGTTGTGTCTAAAATTTTTCTTTCTTAAAATAGTAGGTCATTTAGGTTACCACTAATACCAGCATGTTCCAAGTGAGCACCATGTTACTGCCCTAACTTTAAAAACTCCATTGTAAGACTCTCTGAAGTTCCTTTTTGTGTCTTGCTAAAAAGCTATAAAGAATATGCACTTACAATTAAGATGAACTAACAGGGATCAGATGGTAAGAGACAATTCTCCATAAACATCTTATAATTTACACATCCAGAAAATAATATGTCCTATATTATAGAACTATCTTTTGGGGGATGTTTGCAGAAGCTCCAGAAAACTGGAGCTGGAAGAAACAAGGATTCTCACAGGAGTAAATTTAGTTATAATTTCATACAGAGAAAAAAATGGAGACATTACCAATTACCATCCAAAATTATAAATAGAGATGAAATTCACATGCTTTCCAGTAGTCTGGATATAACATAAAAAAATCTATAAATTAGGACTTCCTCTCCCACAGAGCATATCTATTGCGTAGACAAGCAATTCCTGATTCTACCATATTTACCTGTGGAAATCAAGGTTCAGCAAACACTACTGCAATGTTATTCCAGTTGATACTTTTTCTGTGAATAATAAATGATTTTTTTTTTTGGTCAGCAATGCAGACATCTTATGTCATTCTGCCATTTCTATTACTTTGCAAGCACTGTGAAATTTTCTGATTTCTTAATGGTTTCGATTTCTTAATGGTTTCAGACTGAATTTACCTTCCCATCAGAAAACAAAGAACAAGGACAATGACAAAAGCACAAAATATTTTTTAAATGTGTTTGAGATAGCAGACTTTGGAAAATAGAGTACAATTCTCTCAGAAAAATGGAACACAAATGCAGTCAGTCTTATGATGCCTCCTCAGATTGCTTCATTACACTTCCCAAGCCATGTGCAAGGTGGAGTGTTTAGTCAGAACATGTGCCAGGGTCCCTAGGTGGAGATGAAGGTGTAACTTCAAGATGATCAAGGGGGCTGCATTCCTAGACTAGATTATGAATTAGGAAAAGACTGCATAGGAGGAGATCCAAGAGATCTACAGAAGATTTCCATCAAGCATTCAGCAGAGTACTGATCAGAGCAAGCTGATGAGAGAATTACCCAAAGCAGTGTGTGTGTGTGTGTGTGTGTGTGTGTGTGTGTGTGTTGATCTGAAGAGATTGAAGTGCACATTTATCACACAGCATCAGAATAGTGCCTCTTCTCATCAGTCAGACTGGAGAAAATCATTATTTAGAGGAAATTGGCATAAGAGCCAGTAGATTCTTAATGCTAAATAGGCCATAATTCGCCATAAATTGAACTCATTTCTGTATCTTCCTAACAAATTTTAAAAGAAATGCCTGAATGAATTATATATATTTTTTTCAAATAACTCAACTGCAACCCATAACAGGCATTTGTATATGTAAATATATCTAGTACCCAGTAAGTAGAATTCACAATGTCTGGCATCCAATCAGATTTTAGACACAAAATAGTCAACCCATGGAAACATAATGAAGATGATAATCTCTCAACAGAAACTAACCCAGAAGTGGCACAGGTATTAGAATTAATGGACAAAGATGGGAAAACATTTATTATTAACCATATGCAGCAATAAAAAATGACAAAATCATAGAATTTGCAGGGAAATGGATGGCACTAGAGCAGATTATGCTTAGTGAAGCTAGTCAATCCCTAAAAAACAAATACCAAATGTCTTCTTTGATATAATGAGAGCAACTATGAACAGAGCAAGGAGGAAGAGCAGGAAGAAAAGTCTAACATTAAACAGAGTCATGAGATGGGAGGGAAAGGAAGAGTAAAGGGAAATTGCATGGAAATGAAGGGAGACCCTCATTGCTACACAAAATTACATATAAGAGGTTGTGAGGGGAATGGGAAAATAAACAAGGAGAGTAATGAATTACAGTAGATGGGGTAGAGAGAGAAGATGGGAGGGGAGGGGAGGGGGATAGTAGGGGATAGGAAAGGTAGCAGAATACAACAATTACTAATTGGGCATTATGTAAAATTGTGGATGTGTAACCGACGTGATTCTGCAATCTACATTTGGGGTAAAATTGGGAGTTCATAACCCACTTCAATCTAATGTATGAAATATGATATGTCAAGAGCTTTGTAATGTTGTGAACAACCAATAAAAAAAATAAAAAATAAAAAAAAAAGTATTAAGACCCAAATTCCATAGATGAAACCACTATGTTTAAGATTAAAAACAACAACAAAGATGCCTACCAAATGGGATCAAGTATTTATTAGATATGGTAAAAATGAAGATATTGAACTTGAAGTCATAGCAATATAACTATCCCAAGTAAAGCAGAGAAAAGGGAGAAAGAAATAATGAATGAAAAAGTGAGTCAATGAAAATGGTTGTAGGGCAACTTTGAGGAGTTTAATATACATTAATCAGAGTCCTCAAAGGGCCCTCAAAGGGAAAGACAAGCAGAAAAATATTGAAAAAATTAAAAATATAGTGAATAGTTTCTAAATTTAATGCAAGCTGGTATAAGAACCTCTTTGAAACAAGAGCACAGGCAGCTCTGAATGTTTGTGAACACCAAACTTTATCAGAGTTTTGTGATGTATATATTTTTGGGACTTTGAAACAATCTGGGCAATAGTTACCAAACTGTAATCACAAAATAATCACAAAACTGACTTACTATATAACCATAAAATATATTAAGACCTGCAAGCAGCTTTGCATTTAATTCTAATAGAAACACATTTAGGTTGATAAAATACTTCCCTTTTAACTGAAAGGAAAATGAAATTATAAAGCTTAATCAATTTTCCTAATATTTTAATATCCATTTACTATGATCAAACTTTAATTCTGATCTACAGAAAACATTATAATATTCATAATTTTACAGCTCTATTTCACATTAATATGTCTTTAAAGTAAATTTTAAAAAGTGTTTCTCATCAGTAAAGAGATAAAGGAAAGGTGCTTTCAATAAGCAGATTAAATTAAATCACCATAGGGACATGCATGCAGTAATAGAATGTGATGATAGTGTTTGGTTTGATAATGTGCTATATAACATTCTTTCTAATAGATTATCCCATTGGCTATTTCCCACCACTCCAAAATTGAGGCAAGCAAAAGTGAAAGAGGTAAGCTTATACAGGAAGCTAACATTAGATCTCTAGTTTTCTGATTTGTAATTGGATTTATTGTATTAAAATAGTGTATTTTGAGTGACTTTAATGAAGTCTTTGAGTAAAAATCAGTGCTTCCTACTAAAGAAGTTAAGATCATATTATGAAATAATTGAACTTAATCAAGGAGAATATGAATACATAAAGACCATTTTTAAAACTAGTTCATAATTTTTGCAAAATAGGTGTGTAATTCTATAACTTAAAAATTCAAAAATATGCTTCTAAGTGTTTTCCATATCTTGCTATTTTCTCTGTATAAGTGGAAAAAAAACCAACTTTTAAAAATACATTTTAGGGCAATGTGCTACAGAAGTTATTTATAATATTATTTATTGCATCAGAACAGAGCTGAATAAATTTTTCAGTAAACATTATGCTTGCCTATGAAATTTGCAGGATTGGTTCTTCCAGAAATTATAGCCATTCTGTGGCTTTGCCAATCACAACAAGGGAACATTGTGGAATCACAATGTGAGAGAATTGCTGATGGCAGAGTCAATAACCATAAGGGAACAAGAAATAAACACCACATGGGAGAATAATTCACAGCAGTACCATGGCAATATAAAAAATGTTTACAAATATCAACTGGTGTCTATATGTGGCCAAGTATTTCATTGCATTCTATTTGAGCAGCTATTGCTGGCTGCATGATGATCCTAAGCAAAAGTTTGAGCTATCTCTGGTTTTTATAATGTTTTATATAAAATATTATAAAAAAGAGTATAAGTTTCTTATTTTTTTTAAAGAAAGGATACATATGTATTTATATAGATCTATATACCATAATACATACATTATATTTTTTCAATCATATTTCAATCATATTTTAAAATTTTAAATGAGTACTATTATTAATATAATACCATCTGTCCCAATGATTTATGAGTATTTTTTTATAATTATAGCATGAAAAGCTACAAAATATAATGTGCTGATGTATTCAAAGCAATAAACTTCAACTAGGTGAAATGAAGCATGTAATCACAAAACCTTTGAACTCAAATCCTGTCTTTTAAATGCATAAGGTCCTTCAATTATTAAATAAAATGATATTAAATTCTTAAAATATGATAAGCACTTGATAAATATTATTTTTAATATTATTATCATTTTTTCCAACCCAAGAATTGCATAAAATAAGCCCAAGAAAAATTTCCCTTCAATTGATAAAGTAATCTAATATAGTACCCAGTGCTGGTTGTTAGAACAAAATAATTACATTACTTCTTTGTTTTTCTCAGCAATGTTTAAAATATGCAATAACTTTGGACCTTTCAAAAGAAAACCTAACCAAGGTATTTGTAAATATATAAACCTCATATCAATTTGATGGGAAAGTGCTAAAATGTCCAGTGGTAGGAATTGCCATAGCCATATATTACCACCCAATATATCTGCTGAGGATATAAACACCATGACCTGTATAATTTACCTATTATAAATTATCTGTTATAATTTATAATAGACTTTTTAACTTTATAGAATAAGCGATAAGCAGATGGACTTATTGCATATTAATGAAGATCTAATAGTAAGTACATCAGCCACAGTAATAGTATGTCATCCCAGCCCATTTGTTTTGGCCTGTGTGTAAGGATATTAATGTTAAGAAGAAAAAAAAATAAGTTTGTACCTTTAGCCTTAGTGAGATCTAGTGGCAAGGCATATGGCAACACAACAAAAAATAACATACACAGGATATTCGCCTTGAAGAGGTAAAAGTTTCTAATTTCCCACTGCTCCTAAAATAAAGATTCATGAAAGCAATGATAAAGAAAACTCCATCTTAATTCTCACTTTTCCTTTCTCCTGGGTGAAAAAGAGAAGACAAGCTAGAATCTGCAGACATTTTTATCTGACCAATCATTTTGACCCTGAAAAAAAGAGACTTCTAGATTCTGAAATAACAATAAATCCTATAAAGGAAAAAAAAAAAAGTTGCTCAAGTTGTTCATTACTGGTGAGTGCAGTCCAGAGTCTGTAAACCTCTTAAATTCTAAGGCTTTCCACACCTGTGCAATGGAATGAGCCCAAATTATTACTGATTTGCAGCAGCTGCTACAAATCACTACTGCCAGGAGACAAATTTGTTGTCGGAAAGGAAAGCTCCTGCCAAACTTCCTGTCTAAAAAAAGAGATTAGGTGATTTTTACAGTTGCCTACATTACTAAATCAGGACTGAGAAAACTACTTTCCAATTTTCACTATTGTCATTCAGGATATTTTGAATCTTCAAGACTTTCCTGAAAAAAGTTGTCCTCTGTAGACTATTTGTTCATATTAAGGAAACAAATTTACAAGTGTTTGAATTGTAGAAACTCTGTATTATGCCAACAAATATATCCACAGGTTTTTTTTTTTCATTTTTCACTCCATCTCTCTCCCACAAGTATAAATGATTTAAAGTTAAATTTATTGTCAAATTTTAATTTGTTTTGGAATTCCAACACACTATAATTGCTTTAAAATCTGTGACATACATGAGAAACTTACAGATTAAGAGTTGGCCAGTGAATGCAGATGAACTCTCTCATGTAGGTTAACGGTTTATGTCTGCCACTTAATGGCCTTATAACCAAATCCCTTCAAGTTCATGCTTCAGCTCCTCATGAATAGTTTGAGAAAATAACACTTGCTTTAGCTACATTAGTGTTCTAGATAATCAACATAATTTTGATCTGGACACTGAGGTATCTCTTTTTCACATTTCATATTCAAATTGTCAGGGAATCATGCTGCCACTACCTTCAGATACCTTCAGAATCTAAGGACTTCTGACCTGTCGGAAGGCTACTTCCCTGGTAAATGCTGGGTAGTTTCTAAAATTTTAATGACAAACTTTTTAAAGTCATACTATTTTCTCTCACCTAATACTACGATGTTCTTCTAAATGAATATTCCCTTTACCCTGCCTAAGATGTATTTTAACAAGAGTAATAAGATGGATATTTAAAAGCCTAATAGAGATAATAATGCAATGTTACTGGCTGTTCCAAGTCCTGAAATGTTTAACCATTTATTTGAAGTCAAACATTTTAATTGTCTCCCAGCTACATCCTTAACTTCCTTTCCTACTACCCTCTCCCCTGTCTGATTTCTAGCCCAGAGAGCTTCTTTCCTGTAAGTGTAATATGCCAGACTGGATTTCATATAAGGGTTTTATCACTGCATATTCTCTTTGTTCAGAGCATTCCCTATTGAGGATCTACATGGGTAACCCCTTAACTTCTTATAAATCTTTGCTCACAAACACAGTTTCAAGTAAAATTAAAGATGAAACATTTCTGACTCCCTCCACCTCTCACATCAATTATTTGTTCTATTTACATTTTCTTTTAATGGACTTATCTTCTAACATACTAAATAATATATTTATTATGTTTGTTATTACAGCCATATGCATTAGAATGTCAGTGCTATTAAGGTATAATCCTATTCTGTTTTATTTGATGTAGTTCCAACTATACTTAATACATTTAATATGTAAAGTAATTTAAAGATAATCTCTTATTTCCAAGCATATTATTTTGCTTGCTTATTTAATGAATATTTTTCATATATCCTCACTTATTTTTAAGGAACATAAGAAATATTTCAATAAGTACAGATTCTAGTTTCAACATCTGTTTAGAAAATTTTTATATAAATCTGCTACCAAAATACTTGTATATTTTTATGGTGCAAATAAAGTTGAAGATATTTAGACCACATTCATCCCTGCTATTTCTCTGGACGTTTAATCCACAGACTCCTCATTCTAATTAACTTCCCACTTAATATACTGTGTATCTCATTATGACATTCAAAGTATTAATGCAGTGCCATTCAAAAATTTTACATCACTGAGGGCTGTATTTTATAGTATGGCCTGGTACATATGTATACTTATAAAGTTCTCCAAGATGGATCATATTTTTAGTCATAAAATAAAATTCAAAAGTTTTCAAAGAATAAAATATTAAAAAATTATCTGACTAAAAAAGTATGAAATTAGAAATTTATGAGATTGAATATGTATGTTATGTTTAAGATATGTGTGAGACAATGCAAAAAAGGTTCTGAGGTGAAATGATTTGATTATGAGAGCTATAAGCTAATTAGTAGATTGATTAAGTTATGCAGATTAAGTGCCTAGTAACTGTGTATGTGTGTAACTGGGTGTGGCTGCGGGATGTAGATGTCAGGGGGCATGCTTTTGGGGTTTATATTTGTCCCTGGTGAGCAGATATTTCTCTCTCTGCTTCCTGGCTTTCATGTCCTGAGCTGTTTTCTTATGCCACAGCCTTCCTCCATGATGTCCTGCCTCACCTTGGGCTCAGAGCTACAGAAACAGTCAACTATGTACTGAAGTTCTAAAAAATGGCTAAAACATACTTTTCTTTGTCTATGTTGTTCTTGTCGGGTCCTTTGGTTATAGCAACACAAAACTGACTAAAACAATGTGTTACCACAAAATATGAAAGAGCAGATACAGGAAGGTCTCTCTGACTGTTTCCAACTCTTCTACCCTGAAGAAGCCATGAAATAATTCTCTTAGTTGTCATATCATCATCAGAAAGAAATGAAAACAAACAAACAAAAATGTCTATATCATCATCAGAAAGGAATAAAAACAAAAAAAAAGTTTAGAGAGATTTGAACAGAGATGTTTCTAAGTTTTCCATTTTACTAGTATTAGATTATATGCCCTTTTTTTCCATTCAAATTTTTATGAGTACATGCTTTTTTTTTTAACACAATATCTTTATTTCACTTATTTATTTATTTAGGTGTAGTTGGACACAACACAATGCCTTTATTTTTATGTGGTGCTGAGGATCAACGCAGGGCCTCCTGTGTGTGAGGTGAGTGCTCTACCGCTGAGCCACAACCCCAGCCCGAGAATATACTTTCCATCAAATCGAAGTTGAAGAATACAATTTTCAGCTGCGGGTACAGATCAGTGATAGAGTGCTAGCCTAACATGTGTGAGGCCTTGGATTTGATCCCTGGCAGGAAGGAAGGAAGGAAGGAAGGAAGGAAGGAAGGAAGGAAGGAAGGAAGGAAGGAAGGAAGGAAGGAAGGAAGGAAGGAAGGAAGGAAGGAAGGAGAGAAATTCAGTTTTCCCTTGTAATTTAGGTCTCAATAATATAAGAAGGATTCAATATCATATAAAACTATTATTAAATAAATTTGTATGCATTTACTTGTTAGTTCGTCTTTTCTTATTGAGCCTCAACTGTGTATCTGATGATGGGTTAGAAAAAGACACAATTTGTCTCATTTTGAAAATTAGTAATTATGAGATTAGGTAGAAATTCTCAAATTTGCATAAATTAAAAAATATCTCCTAAATAATTCTAAGGTAAAAATATTTCACCAGTAAAACATAAACATATATTTAAAATTGAATGACAGAAAAACCTAGTCCATTAAATTTTATGAGAAAAAAAATTTTCAATGTTAAAAGAAAAGTAATGACTTCAATGGCTGTTAGAAAAATAAACAGAAGAAAACTAAATCTATTAATATAAACATCTGCTTAAGAATATATATTTTAAATGGTACAAATAAACTCAAAGTAAGATACAATAAATATAAAAGCATAAGTGAATAAAAAAGAAAATAACAGAGAAAATTACTTATACAAACTTTTTGAAAAGATTATTGAATTTATAAAGCCTTAGTAAAATAAATTAAAATAGGGGAAAACCCAAACTACCAATATATAAAATGGGAAAAACATTAATATCAACACAGATTCCAGGGACATTGAAGGATAATAAGGGAAAAAAACCCATAAATTGCCTTATGCCAATCATTTTGACAACTAATATGAATTGGAAACCTTTTCTTTTTCCTGTGAAAATACAACTTGCCAAAACAGACAAAAGAAGATATAGAATTTAAGTACCTCATATTTCAATAAAAAATTAAGTTCTTAGTCAAAACCTTCCCCAAAATAGAATTCCAGGCTCTGATTTTTAAAACAGTCAATTTTCAAATGTTTAAGGGGGAAAAAAATCTCTTAAAACCCTTTAGAAATCATAGGGAGAATGTATTTTCTAACATATCTACAATACCAAATATAACATGTTATTTACAGGAACTAGAAACCTGCACACCAATATCCTCAGAAACCTGGAAAAAACACTAGTAAAATTAATCAAGTAATATTGAAAGAGGACAAATACAATATGATAAAAGTTGTTTATATAAATAATGCTAGTTTAATTAAGCATTAGAAAATGAATCAATATTATTTACCACATTAAGAATATACTATCAATTCTATAGATACAAAGAGTAACCAAGACCCTTTTTTGTTTGTTTTTTATTTCCCCTGTACTGTTGATTAAATAAATGTCCTTGATCATGCTAGGCAAAGGAGATACCACAGAGCTACTTCCCCAGACTAAAAAATTTTTTAGAATATTAAAAAACAAAACTATGAAATAATTTTGTATGCTGACATAAATATATGTATAGAAACTATAAACAGAATAATTTAATTGACAATTTGGCATGAAATATAGCTCATTTAGAGCAATAAGTGCTTGATAAAATAAGCCATGTTCTCATGTGCTAATGTATTTCCATGTACAGACAAACATGAATTTTTACACAATTTTCACTAATGTCAAATGGGGGTCCTATTTTAAGTTGACCTGGACTCAACTATTAAACTCTTATCAAATACAGTAGTATACATAGTTTTTAAATTATAACATTACATACCAAAAGTAGATTTAATATATAGCAAACAATGAAATAAAATCATAATAATTTAAATGCTTTGAAACTCCTCACATTAAATTCAGGAAATTCATACATTTTTTTAAAATTGTTTTCATTAACTATACATGACAGTAGAATGTATTTTGATACAACATATATAAATTGAGTATAACATTATTTTTCTGGTTTTACATACTGTAGAATCACATTCGTCACGTAGTCACATATATACATAGGGTAATAATTTCTGATTCATTCTACTATCATTCCTATGCCCAACCCTTTCCCCTCCCTCACTCATCTCTGACTACCCAAAGTACCTCTATTTTTCCCTAGATGCCCCCCAAAAACACACACACACACACACACACACACTTATTGTGAATTAGTTTCCTCATAGCAGAGAAAACATTTGGCTTTTGGGTTTGGGGGATTGGCTTATTTCGCTTAACATGATAGTCTCCTGCCCCACCATATACCTGCAAATGCCATAATTCTTTAAGTCTGAGTAATATTCCATTGTATATATACCACATTTTCCTTATCTGTTCATCTGTTGAAGGACACTTAGGTTGGTTCCATAGTTTAGCAATTGTGAGTTGAGCTGCTATAAACATTGATGTGGCTGCATCACTGGTGTATGCTGATTTTAAGTCCTTGGATATAAGCCGAAAATTGGGATAGGTGGGTACAGAGGTGATTCTATTCCAAGTTTTCTGAAGAATCTTCATACTGCTTTCCACAATGGTTGCACCTATTTGCAGTCCCACCAGCAATGTATGAGTGTGCCTTTTTCCCAACATCCTCACTAACATTTATTGTTACTTGTGTTCTTGATAATTGCCAATTTGACTAGAGATGAAATCTTAAAGAGTAGTTTTCATTTTCAGCTCTTTAATTGCTAGAGATATTGAACACTTTTTCATATATTTATTGACTTTTTTGAAAGTGGTTTTTCTTTTTTTATTATTTTATTTATATCTGACAGAGAAATGCATTACAATTCATATTACACACATAGAGCACAAATTTCTCATATCTCTGGTTGTATACAAAGTATATTCACACCAATTCATGTCTTCATACATTTACTTTTGATAATGATGTCCATCACAGTCCTCCATTATTTCTAATCTCATGCCCCCTTCCTTTCCCCTCCTACCCCTCTGCCCTATCTAGAGTTTATCTATTCTTCCCTAGGTGGTTAGCTAGGTGAAATGGTGGTTCCATCCCTAGTTTTCCAAGGAATCTCCATACTGCTTTCCATAATGGCTGCACGGATTTGCAGTCCCACCAGCAGTGTAGGAGTGTACCTTTTTCCCCACATCCTTGCCAACACTTATTGTTGTTTTCATTCATGATAGCTTCCATTCTGACTGGAGTGAGATGAAATCTTAAGAGTAGTTTTGATTTGTATTTCTCTAAAAGCTAGAGATGTTTAACATTTTTTTTCATATATTGATTGATTGATTGTATATCATCTTCTGAGAAGTGTCTGTTTAGGTCCTTGGCCCACTTATTGATTGAGTTATTTTTTTGGTTGTTTATTTGTTTGTTTAGTGTTTAGCTTTTTGAGTTTTTTTTAATACCCTAGAAATTAGAGATTAGTGCTCTATCTGATGTGTGAGGGGAAAAGATTTGCTCCTATGATGTAGCTCTCTATTCACCTCACAGATTGTTTCTTTTGCTGAGAAGAAACTTTTTAGTTTTAATTCATCCCATTCATTGATTTTTAACTATAACTTAAAATGTGTTTAATGTAACTTTAAGGTAACAAAAGAGAAATGCACTATGAAAAAGAATGTGTATTTTAGCATTTCTGGGAACCTTTTTTATAAATCTGAAAAGATTTAATTTTCACTCATCTCAATAAATCTATTAAAATGGAACTATGTTATAACTCTTCAGAGAACAAATATGAGAAATAAAAAGATTTGTAGAAATAAGTCAGGGATTCTTAGTACATGCAATTTTTTAAAGCAATTTCTCAAAATACTGGCCCGATAGTTTTTCTGTTTCAGATCCTCTTTACAACTTATGAAAGATATTTTTTAAAGATTATTTAAAATATTGGAAAATTTAGTATTTTAAATTTCAAAATCATACAATCAAGTTATATCTTCGACAGATATTAGTATATATAGTTAAAAAATATCAGAGAATGTGTTTTTCTTATTTATGAGGAATGACATTGTTGGTAAAGATGGCACCTGGAGCACTCCTCTTCCTGGAGCTCAGGTCCATAACACACTGAATGGCGAGCGAGCCATCACCTCCAATCCCTGTGAATGGCTCGAACTTTGAATGGCGCACCTCCAATCCCTGAAGTAGCCCGAACTCTCGGCCAATGAAGAAGTGACAGCCCACTCGCCTTGCTCCTCCTCATCCTGCGTTAAGCCCATAAATATCAATACCCTGTTTATGCTCTCTCTCTTACTCTCCCTCTCTTACTCTCCCCCTCTCACTCTCTCTTCTCTCTCTCTCCTCTCTCTCTTCCCCCTTCTCTTCTGCAACTGGCAACTATAGTCCTGCTAATAAAATCTCGGACAGATAAATGGTTGTTTTGGCTTGTTGAGTTTATGGAGCTTTTCTACCTACCATTCCTACAAACATAATACAGGGTTTTCCTTAAAACCATATCTATTAGGGTTCAGTGGACAGCCTTCTGTACATATACTGTTTTTTTGAAAATTCAGTAATTTTAAATGTATTTTATGTATTTTTTTTCTTGTTTTGTTTGTTTATTTAAACAAAGATGCCTAATACCTATTATATCATGCATAAGTGACATACCAATCTTTGTCTTGGTTTCTGCACCTGGAAAAAGGAGAATCACAGTATTTTGTTATTTTAGAAATAAAATGTGACCAAGAATATAGAATGTTTAACTTGTGCTGGGTGTAGTGTTGCACACTTGGAATCCACCAACTCAGGATCCTATGTGAGACTGCAAATTTGAAACTAGCCTCAGCAAGTTAGGGCTATCCTGCCTCAATTTTTTTTAAAGGCCTGGGGAAGTAACTCATTGGTGGAACACCCCTGAATTCAATCCCCATAACTGCAAAAATATTTCACATGTTAATACAATAAGTGTGAGCTATCACTAGGTTTCAAAAGTTGAAAACTTCTATTTTCTATATTTTTGCATGAAAAAGAATATTTGAAACAATAGTAATAACAATTCAACTATTCTAAACTAAAAAGTTCATTTAAATTAAAAATGTATATATTAAAAATATGCTACTTTGACATTATATATTATTTAAAAGTAAATTACAGCACTCTTTAAAAAAGAAAAGAGAATCAAAGTAAAATATAGCATTAGTTAAGTTTACAGTGCAAAGACCAGCAAGTTGGGTTTTCTTCCTAACTCCTAGATTCAGTATTATTACCAAGGAAATATAGAACACTTAATAAATCACGAGGTGTGTAAAATTAATGACTCAGAAAAAGGCTTAAATCCTCAACTCATTTAAAAAATCTGTCGTTAACATGAAAAATGCAAGAACAGTGGATAGCTTGGATGTGTAGAAGACCTTGTTGAATTACTTATTGACAAACAGTAGATAACAAAGTACTTGGCTCATATTGAAATGATTGTAAACAAGCAGGATGCATAACTTGCATTCCAGAGAAAATTAGAAAATCTGCTTACTGTGTTGAGTTGTATTTTAAAAGCCACAGAATCTGGGATGATTTATTAAAATGGAACTGGGCAAAGAAGACATGAAACAGATAGATTTAAAAAGTTAGTATAATGATGTAGTACTAATAAGGTACATATGTTTAGCAGCCCAATTGTAGTTCTGGTTTTGAAATAATATTAGATTAAAAAATGACAAAAACTCATAATTTTAAAATCTAGAACTAAAAAGAAAACATATTATAGACTGCATGTAATGTTAAAATGTAATAGGTAATTTTAGATGTCCAATTGATTGAATTAAGAAATACTTTCAGAACTAGTAAAACATGATTTGGGGGGTATTTCTGTGTTGGTATTTCCAGAGGAGATTGGTGTGTCTGAAAGAATCATGTGGTGAAAATTCATCCTCAATATTGGCAACTATCCAATCACTGGAGGCAAAAATGAACAAAAAATAGTACAGGAAAATTGGTCTTGTTATGCTCAAGTTTGGTCCCTCCAAAGACCACCAGAGACCAAGATCAATGTAAGAAGCAAAGACGTTTTATTTCGAGCTAGCTCAGTCCTCTGCATGCACACAGAAACTGGTGGTGCTAAAGAGGCCCCAACACAGGGTTTGCAGCAGTTTTATACACTCTTTGGAGAAGGCAAATCATAGCATCTCTTAGCTGAAGATGCCTTCCCCAAAGAGTGTATAAAACTGCTGCAAACCCTGGGCTGGGGCATCTTCAGCATCACCTGTTGCTGTGTGCACGCAGAGGACAGAGCTATCTCGAAATAAACACCTCTTTGCTGCTTACATTGATCTTGGTCTCTGGTGGTCTTTTGGGGGTCCCAAACTAGAGCATATCATATTCACTTGAAAGAATGTAAATAAATTTGAATATATTCAGAGCTTTAAAAATAGGACTTTGAAGACAATGTTTTCTCTAATATGCAGACGCTAATTCACAATAAGCGTGGGTGCTAGGGAAGAATAGAGTTACTTTATATTAGGTAGAGGGAAGTGAAGGGGACAAAGGGGCATGGGGGTAGGAAAGAGAGTAGAATGAATCAAACATTATTACCCTATGTGTGTGTGTGTGTGTGTGTGTGTATATATGTATATGCATATACATATATATATATCCGGTGGGATTCTGTATCATGTATAACCAGAAGAATGAGAAATTATACTCCATTATGTATGATGTATTATAGTACCTTCTACTTTTATTTTTCAATTATAACTAATTAAAACAAATATAAAAATGTAGGGTTTTAATTATCAGAAATAAATTTTTAATTAATTCCAAAATTGGAATGCCATTAAAACCAGACTTAAAATCAGGATTAGTCCTTTTTCCCCAGTGTTGAAGATTGAACACCCACAAAACACCAGGCAAGAACAAAATATTTTATTTAGAGGATAGAACAGAGACTCTGCAGGAGTTAAGGGGGGTTCAAAGCTGGTGCCCTAGGGAGTGGGGATGTCTTCCCCTTTTTATAGATTTCAGATTTCCTTTCTTCTCATGCCCCTCCTCCGATGCTGCATGGTGAAGAGAATGGGTCCAGGGGGTCCCACTCCTTTTTATTCCATATCTGTCTAATAGAAAAACAGCCAATGGGGCTGCTCATTAACAACTCCTTGCTGGGAGGAAAAGTTCACTGGAGGCAAGTGACCTTAGCAACAGGAAGGAGGGGAGAAGGTGCTCTGGAGATATTAGCATTTGATTTCCTTTGAATCGTCCCCATCTTTCCTGAGCCAATCTTTCATTACTTCATTGAGTATTTTTTTATCCCTTTCTCAATGTCAGAGTATTTTTCTTACCACAATGCAATCCTTTCAGATACTAGTGAATAAAAGAGAACTAAACCCTTCTCACATATTTGCAATCAAATATATTGTTAAGTAAGGTTTGAATTCTAAAGGAAATTCTAAAATAGTTTAAATAATATTTAGAACTAATAATCGGTGAAAATATTGCATTGAAAATTTTGTATAGAAAACTAAAGGCAGTTATTATAAGAAATTTTGTAGCTTTAAATGCATTTATCAGGAAACAAGAAAGGCTATATGGAAACCAATTGAGCAAACAAGCTGACATTTGTCCCAGGAATTTGGAAAAAAATAATTTAAAAAAGGGAATAATAAAGTGCATGAAATTGATAAAATACAGGGGAAAGGCAGCACAATAGAAAGTTTTTTAGAAAATTGTTACTTTTTTAAAAAGCTCAATATAGAAAAGAGACTTTTTGGAGCAATGATGGAGTAAAAAGGATTGAAACTGAACAAAATTAAGAACAAAATAAGTTGAACAAGTGCAATCACAAGAGAAATATAAAACTACTTTAAAAATTTGTACAGATGAAACCTGATATTGTATAATAAAACAATCATATGAAATTTCTTGCACAATTATCAAAGGATTTAGAATAATAGTAAAAAATACCCGTGGAGGCTTTAATCATGACTGTTTTAACAAACTTCTAAGAAACAGTTAATTACTACATTATTCAGTTTGTTTCAGAATTTTAAGAAGGTAATTAAAAAGGTTCTTTTATTTAAAAGTGTAAATTCAAAACCTTAAATTAAATATTGCCAAATATTAAATAACAAATTTTGGTCAAAAAGGTTTATTCCTAGAAAGACAAGGAGAGTTCAACCCCCTAAAGGATGTTGATGTAATATTCAACCCATAAATATTCAAAGATGAGTAGGAGTGCAATTTCCTCAATAACCAAAAAAAAAAAAAAAAAGCTTTTGGCAAAATTTAGCACCTGTTTATGATGAGTTTCTTAGAAAACTATTAAAATGAAGGTAGATCTTTAAGTTGGTTAAATATGTATTCCCCCAAACAACTAAAAACTCCATATCCAAAAACAGCAATAAACTCATTTTTGAGAAAAAAAAAAAAAAAAGAAACTAGTAACTACTGCTACTTTTACACATAGGACTAAATGGCCAATGTTATAAGGAAAGAAAAATAAGTAGGTGATATAAATAAATAGGTGATACAGAGAATAAGAAAAGATAAAACTTATTTTTCATATAACATCATCATATACTTATAAATAACTTTGGAGTCAAACCATAGCTATAAGAACCAATAAGCAAGCTTAAAAAAATGTTTGTTACTAAATATAAGATCTTTTCAATCTCACTAGAATTTTTGCTATATAAATAATAAACTATGCTATTTAAACAACAGATATAATAAGAAAAGCAAAATATTTTATATAAAGTCTACAGGAATTAATTTCACCATAAAGATATAAGCTACATAGATAGAATGTGGAAATTTAGATAAACTTCTTAGAAGATGTTTCATATGTTTGGATGGATAAGATAATGTAAGATACCAATGGCCCCCGATGAGTCTGTCTTGAAGTAACTTCCAAACAAAAAAAAAAGAAAGATAAATTCAGTCTGCTTTTTTCCAAGAAAATAGAAATTCAAAATTCAATATGAAGAAAAGCAAACTTTATATACAAAAGAAAATTTGTATAAAAAAAATGTTATTGACCTGACCATGCAAAGACATGTTAATAATAAGAGGATGAAGGAAGAGAAAATACAAATAGTTAGTTAGAAATGAAGTGATCTGCTCATAGCAGGTGGCTAGATGTTGAAAGCAACTTACAATTAAATAACAAGTGTAAACCACAGACTGACAAAAGTATTTATAAGTATTAAAATATGCTCATACCTGCCGCAGTCCGGCTGCAGCAAAATAACCGGGGGGTGATGAATAACTTGTGTACGTTGATACAGCAGGAGTAGGAGCTGTTTATTGTAGGACAACAGAGGTATTTATACATTTTGCACAGCTTATCTTAATTAGCATAAACTAGATACATCAGTCAACTAATAAGGAATCTCCACACTTAATGGCTCGATTTTGTTACTTCTCAAACCACTCCCTCTGGCATTTTGCCAGGCACCATCCAGACTTGTTTATGAACTCTAACATTCCCCTGGCAAAATACCAGGCACCATCCTGACTTGTTTACAGACTCTAATACATACCTAACAGCACACATTTTTCACTAATATCCAGAATGATACATCTCAAATATATTAAAATGCTTTTTTCTGAGAAGGAAAGAAAAGTGAATATAAAGTAAGGACACTATGTATAATTGAATAAAAACAATATAAATGAATCAGTAACAGGAAAGGACAATTGCATTGGCTGGCATTGATTTTCTTTCATGAATCCAAAACTATGATTAACTTCAATGCTCTGAACTAGAGATTCAAAACAATAAGAAAAAAAAATCTTGATTCCTCAGAATGCCCTTTTACCTTTCTAACATATCTTGCTTCTTTCCAGCTTGCTGTACATATTTTTACTTCTTCCATAAAACATTGCTTAAAATTACTAAAATTGCCCTTTGTTTTAACCTTTAATGTAAATGTCTATGTTCTACTTTTGGACAAGTCATGTTGTTTCTTTCACCATCTATATCTGGTTAATTTCTTTAATTCTGGGTAATTTCAATCCTAGAACTCTGAGATTAATGTGACTGGTTGTTTTCTCAGACTCAAGTAGTAAAATCAAGATGTTAGCGGGTATTTTCATTTGTATACTCTAGGGATGAATGTGTTTCGATGTCATTCTTATTGACAAAATTTGGTTCCTGTGGTTCTAGTTCTTAAGTCCTGATTTCCCTGCTGACCATAAACCAGGGGCAACTCTCAGTACTTAGACACCTCCTGCATTTTTGGCCACATGGCTCTCTGCATCCTCAAAATAGAAACATCCCAGTAAATCCTTCTAGTGTTTTTAAGTTCTAATATACTCTATCTCTGACCTCTAGAGGCAAATCTAAGTATTACATGATGTCCAGACAGACCTATCCTAATAATCTCCCAATTTAAGTTCAGTCAAATTTTTACCTTAATATTGTCTACACAATCCTTTTTGACATATATGTAATAATCATAAGAGTCATAGATCATCACATTTTCAGGTCCAGCCCAAATTCAATAAGAGATTATGTAGACCCAGTGCTACTGGATTTTGTATTGATTGTGCATTGCTATAGCAAAATATGTGAGTCTAGGTAACATAAAAACAGAATAGATTTACTTCACCCACAGTTTTAGATGATGAAAGTCCAAGATCAGACATCCCTATACATTTAATCTCTGCTGAGGGCTCATTCACATCATAATAAATAGGATAATGCCAGGACTGCATCTGAAGAAAGATCACATGGAGAGATAGGAAGCAAGGAGGACTTAAAAAATCCATTCTCATGAGAACTGACTGGGGTCCATGAAAGCTACATTATTCCTTTTCAAGGGCATTGCCCACTGTGATCTAATCACCTTCTGCAAATTACTCAACTTCTCACACTGTCACACTGGAGACCAAGATTTCAGCACATGAACCCTTGGGAGACACACTCAGATCATATCCAAACCAAAGTAGAGTTCATTTTAGAATCCTCCCTACCATGATTCACCCTCTGTGCCCCTGTGCCCCATATCTGTCCCACATGCAAATACATTTACTCTGTTTGTAGGTCTCCAAAAGATTTCCATGATCTGATCATCTCAAGTCTAAAATAATTTCATTTAAGTTTTATGTAAGTTCCTCCAAATCAGATTTGAATGAGGCTCTTGGGTGCAGGCCAATTAGTAGCATAATCCTTTACCATCTGTGAAACTGAAAAACTAGACACATAGTATATACACAAAAATATTGAAAACACAATGGTGGATTGGGTGTAACATAACAGTTTTAAAAATTTGGCACAAAAAGTGAGAAAATGGAAGGTTAAATAGTCACCATCCCAAATCAGTTTTGAAATCCAGTCAAGTAAATTCCACTGGAGTTCTTTGATTAGGTTCCCAAAATTGAGAATAAACTTCAACTGTGGTTCTTAGCTGCTAACTCTGGGCTTTCTAATTTTCATCAGGACTCCATTCTTGGCTCCGTCTGCAGATTGATTGTTTTTCTTTTTAAAAGTAGCACTTGTTTACAACTGAGTACTTCCAAAACTCTGTTTCCTGCCTTCTCTCTTTCTTTCTTTTTTTTTTAAGCTTTCAGAGAATGAGTTTTTGCTAATCAAAGTTTCAGAAAAACTTTGCAGATATTTTATGAACTACACTTAGTTTCAGTCCAGTAAACAAAAATCACACCCATTAAATATTTTGGAGATAAGGCATTCTCCATTTTAACAGCTTATTGAACTGGATTAAAAACAATGACTTGAAGTACACCTTAATCTGTCAGACTTTATACACTAACCTTATAATATTATTGTTTTCAGAAGAATATTGTATATCACAAATTTGCCCAGTTTTTTATTTATATATAAAAGTGATCATTTAATTTTAATTTTTTTTCTTGATTGATTGAGAACTTTCTAGATCTTTTCACAGTGATTTATTTTTGTTTACTAGTTCTTCTTTCTCTTTTCTTTCACATTTTACCAGGCCATACCTTTAACACTATAGTTTGAAATCATTGTGGCCCAATATTCAAATGCATTACTTATAAATGCTGCTTTCCACATAAACCTAGGAGATGATTGTGCAACCTTTCATTTAGTAACTTTTGTCTAAACCATCACTGGTAGTATCTTTAAAATACAAATTCTATCAATTTATTTAAGGCAATCTAGACTCACTTGAGAAGATTAATATCAATTCTTTATCTCTGGTGTAATTATATTTTGGTTGGTTTTAGTATTTCCTCATTGTGCTGAGCACTGTGTAATTTTTAAAAGTCTCTACCATAATGTTCATGAGGACATTTTTTATTGGACTATACTATTAGTAGCACAGAGTTTATATTTTAAAATCTTAACTAAGCATTTAACTGACTACGTAGTACTTTATTCAAGTACTCAATGCTTAGATAAAGGCAAATTTATGTAATATTTATGAAATATAATTCCAGAAATTAAAGAAAAATACCTAGAAAATTCCAGTTAGATCAACATCATTTACAATAGCAACATTGAAACAAAAAAGTCAATAATTAACTAAGTCTGCAAAGAAATTTACTTTGTAGTTAGTGAATCTGAAATTCATAGGCTTCTTGGTGAATTCCTTTAGTTTCTGGAAAATTTTATTTTTAGGTAAAATGGTTGAAATGTACACATATTTAAGAAACATCAAAAGAATAAGTGGCATTGATTTATTAAACAAGATAAAGAAATTAGATAGCTAGATATATATAAAAGTTGGCTAAGAAATGGTTAAGGAGGTAGTAAGTGAACTGAGCTACATCTGAACCAACATAAGAAAAGCAAGAAAGGGGAACATTTGCTCATATTTGTTATCAAAATAATAATTATTTGTAATGAAGTTGAATTAAATATTAACATAAATCATAATTTGTGATAAGTTTTGAGGTTTGTAACTTTTAAGGCATTTAAAATGATAATTAATAAAATGTCATACATCTTAATGCCTCAGATTCCCTCAAGTAAGCATGATCAAAACTACTCTCATAACAGCATGCCATTTTTCTTCCAATATTTATCCACCCAGAAATTTATACGGAATGTGTGTGAGTGTGTATATGTGTGTGAAGGGGGCAGTTATGGTATAGGGAGGCAGTGAATGAATAAGCAGAAATGGGAGCTCACTTGTATCTGATCTACAAAGCACACCAATCCTCTTTCTTCATTCAAGCAGAACTTATATTCACAATTATGGAGTTTTCTCTAGTCAAATAGAAAGAAGATTCTAAAAATCATTTTATTGACATTATACATTCTACATTAGAAATATGAAACTAGTAGTTCCTAGCAGGCCCATAAAATTCATAAAAATACCGTAAACTAATGACAAACACACACACACACACACACACACACACACACACACACACACATAATGATGAAATCAAAGCAAAGTTTTTCAAGTCCACAAAGACAAAAAAATTTACTTATTATTATTTTTTTTTGAGAATCACACTTTGCACAAAGAGTTCTTTATAAAAATTTCTTTTATAATTGTTTTCATCTGTGTTACTGAAATATAACAATTGAATAATCAGATATTTGGAAAGTATGATTAATATCCCAGTTCTCAAACTTGAAAACAGGATACAATCTCCTTTCATGACACAGGTATTTCATTCATAAAGCAAATATGTACTGAGTACCCATGTTCAGGTGTGAACTTCTGTGTGCCCTCTAGTGGGAGAGAAATAAAATGATCTTATGGGCAATAAAGAAAAATGCTTTTGGACAGCAGTTTGTGTCTAAAGGAAAATATGACAATGTGAAATCAACTAATTGTGGTGGGCCAGAAGAGGAGAGGCTGTAGACTCAAAAGCTTAGTGTTCAAGACAAACCACTCTGAATTTCTAAGGGACAAGCTGAATCTTGACATATTTGCCTTCAGATAAAGACCTCTTACCTATAACTTATGAAGCATTATTAATGCTCAAACTGCACAATCCTACATGGGTTATAAAGTGTTCTCTGCAATTATTTAAGTGTATTAGTTTAAAATAATTTACATATTTCTTTATCATGTTAATATGATTCCTAATGCACTCTAAGTACTTGACTTAATATCAAATACTGACTGCATAGTTGCTATTATATTTCACCAGTTTTCACATGAGATTTAAGTAATTAATTACATTCATCAAACTAACATGATATATCCCCTATCTGAACTAAAATCAGCCCATCTACAATGACTGAATTTATATTTTAGTTGACTTTTCAGAATTAAATATAGCACTCAAATTTAGTTTGAGCTTGACTGTGATTTATACTGGATTCTATGTTCCTTGAAAAAAAAAATTGCAAATAGAAGTTACAGGTGATATATAAGAACTCAGATTTTCTATTTGAAGGTGGCATTTTTGAAGTAATATTCAATTATTTGTACCATTGCTTTGAAACCTATACATAAATTAATGCATAAAAATGAATTTTAATGTTGGTATACATTTTGATTTAAAAAAGAGAATGTTAGCATGGAAGAAGAGAATGAGCTGGAACCAGCTTCTACAAACATGCAGAAAATGTATGCAAAGGATGAATTTCATGATTGCTTTTTCTATTTTTATCAGGAATGTCATTGGGGATTTTGATTGGGATTGCATTGAATTGGTGTAAGGATTTTGGTACTATGGTCATTTTGACAATATTAATTCTTCCTTTCCTAGAACAAATATCCTAGATATTTCCATCTTCTAAGTTCTTCTTTAATTTCTTCCTCTAGCATGCTCTAGTTTTCATTGTAGAAGTCTTTCACTTCTTTTGTTGAATTTATTTCCAAGTATTTTTTGAGGCTACTGTAAATGGGAAGATTTTCCTAGTTTCTATTTCAGCAGATATGTCACTGATGTACACAAATGCCTTTAATTTATGAGTGTTTATTTTATATCCAGCTACTTGGCTAAATTAATTTATTAGTTCTAGGAGATTTCAGCTAGAATTTTTTGGGTCTTCTAGGTATAGATTCATATTGTCTGCAAATAGTAATAATGTGAGTTATTTTTCTCCTATCTGTATCCTTTTATTTTTTTTTCATCTGTCTGACTGCTCTGGATAAAGTTTCAAAAACTTTATGTTGAATAGAGTTGGTGAAAAAAAGGCATCTCTGTCTTGTTCCATTTTTTAGAAGGAATGCTTTCAATTTTTCTCCATTTAGAATAATGTCAACCTGGGGCTTAGCATAAATAGCCTTTAAAATGTTGAGGTATGTTCCTGTTATGCCTAGTTTTTCTAGCATTTTGAATATGAAGAGATGGTGTATTTTATCAAATTTTTTCTTAGCATCTATTGAGATGATTATATGATTTTTATCTTTGAATCTATAGATGTGTTGAATTACATTTATTGATTTCTGTATATTGAACCAACCTTGCATCCCTAGGATGAAATCTACTTGATCATGTTCTATTAGGCTTGTTCTCTGGTTTGATTCCTAGGTCCTTGATCCACTTTGAGTTTTGTGCATGGTGAGAGATAGAGGTTTAATTTCATTTTGTTACAGGTGGATTTCCAGTTTTCCCAGAACCATTTGTTGAAGAGATAACCCTTTCTCCAATGTGCATTTTTGGTTTCTTTGTCTAATATAAGATAACTGTAGTTATGTGGATTAGACTCTTTGTCCTCTATTCTATACCATTGGTCTACCAGTCTATTTTGGTGCCAATACCATGCTTTGTTGTTGTTGTTGTTGTTGTTACTATTGCTCTGTAGTGTAGTTTAAGGTCTAGTATAGTAATGCTACCTGCTTCAATCTTCTTATTAAGGATTGTTTTGGCTATTCTCAAATCTCCACCATGTTGAATTTGATCCCAAGTTTCTTAATAAGACTATTCTAGTACAAGCATTAAAACCAAGAATTAATAAACTAAACTAAAAATCTTCTTCTCAACAAAAAAGCTAAAAAGCTTCTTCTCAACAAAAGAAACAATCAGTGAGGTGAATAGAGAGCCTACAGAATGGAAGCAAATCTTTACCACAAGTACATCAGATAAAGCACTAATATCTAGGATATATAAAGCACTCAAGAACCTTAACACCAAAAATACAAATAAGCCAATGAATAAATGGGCCAAGGAACTGAACAGACACTTCTCAGAAGAGGATAAACACTCAATTGACAAACATATATATAAAAAAAAGGTTCAACATCTCTAGAAATTAGAGACATGCAAATCAAAACTACTCTAAGATTTCATCTCACTTCAGTCCGAAGGCAGCTATCAAGAATACAAAAAACATTAAGTGTTGATGAGGATGTGGGGGGAAAGCCACACCCATACATTGCTGGTGGGACTGAAAATTGCTGCAGCCAATATGGAAAGCAGTATGGAGATTTCTTGGAAAACTTGGAATGGAACCACCATTTGACCCAGCTATCCCACTCCTTGGTTTATACCCAAAGGACTTAAAAACAGCATACTACAGGGACATAGCCATATCAATGTTCATAGCAGCACAATTCACAATAGCTAAATTGTGAAACCAACACAGATGCCCTTCAATAGATAAATGGATATGGAAACTTTGGTATATGTATGCAATGGAACATTACTCAGCATTAAAAGAGAATAAAATCTTGGCATTTGCAGGTAAATAGATTGAGTTGGAGAAGATAATGCTAAGTGAAGCAAGCCAATCCCCCAAAAAAACCAAAGGCCAAATGTTTTCTTTGATATGAGGATGCCCACTCATAATGGTGATTGGGGTGAAAGCATGGGAGAAATGGAGAAACTTTAGATAGGGCAAAAGGAAAGGGAGGAGGAAAGGGGGTAGAAATGATGGTGAAATAAGTTAGACATCATTACCCTAAGTACATGTGTGAAAACACAAATGGTGTGAAAATACTTTGTTTTCAATCATTGACTTGAAAAATTGTGCTCTATATGTGTAATATAAAATGAATTGCATTCTGCCATCATTTATAACAAATTAGAATAAATGAATAATTTAAAAAAGAAGAATAGTATGGAAAGGAGAGATTGTTGATAGAATTGAGTAAGTTGGCCAGATTTGTGCCTTGGGTTGAATTTTATAAAAATGTATTTTGGCAATGTATTTGGCATCTTGTTGCCAAACAAAAATATTAGAGCACTGTTTATGTGAGAGATAAGAAATCATAAAGGCTATAGAAAATGGTTGCAACAAACACAAGATAACCATTAGGTCAAGAGCAATATTTTACTTATTGAAGTGAAATGGGAACAAATTGTTTTATCAGCTCTTTGTGTAAGATTTCATCTATTGAAAGCTACTTTCTAATCACTGAGTTTCTTTAAAATCAGACATAGATATAAAGAGATACATAAGTTGATAGATGGAAAAATGGATAGCAGATTGCTAGATTGGTCACTAGATAAATAACTGTACACTGTAACCAGAAGTCATATATAATTGTTTTCCTACAATTATTTTTTCTAAATATATACTTTCAACAAGTTGTTACTAAATACAAATGTTAATTGATTATAAATGAGTAAGCCATTATTAGCATTTGTTTTAACTGGTACAGTGTTAATTGGTATGCAATGCAATGATGATGTCAAATTTAATAGCTTTATTAATTAAGATCAAAACACTCTTGATAATTTAAGATGCTCTTTTCTTTCTTTGATTTATGAAATGAATTGACAAGTTATATCTCTAAAAAACTCATTTTGGTTAAAATACAATTTTTTAATTTGCATAAAGAATAATTGCCCAATGATCTCCTCTTTAAAGCACTACAGATAATTTGACATAAACACGTACTTGACAAAAAATATTTATGTGGAGGTTCTAAGTTTATCAGTATTTAAGTGTCCCTCACACAACTGTAGTTATACACAAAGGAAAAGGGTTTTAAAGAATGTATCATGCCTTCTGTAGTAGATTACAGTTGTGCATAATTGTTTACATAAATATGAATCTTGTAATATGACATTTGGAAAAGAGAACACTAATATCTTGAAATTGTAAAATGAAAATAGAAATAGTTAAAATCTAGGCAAATATACAAAATTTGAAGCAATACGCAATGTTTACATTGAAATTAATTTAAACCATCTTTTAAAAAAATACTCTCATACTTCTAATTGGTTAATTCATTCAAGAAGTGTTTTCTATTTTAAGTATCCTGCTGGAGAAACATAGATTTCTGAAGTATAGTTTCTTTATAAATAATCCAAGTCATCATACCTTGTTCCCATAAATTTCTTTTTATATTTTTTTAAACTGTTGGCTGATAAAACTAGCTTGTCTATCTATCACTTCTTCAGATGAGGGCATTCTTTTTTCCTGAAAAGTATAAGCAAGATTGTGAGCTAAGTCATATTATAAAGAACTACTCCAGTAAAAACTTGGGGAGAATGACTAGTTGGCCTCAGTCCAAAGGGAATATCCCTTCATTTTAATAGCCAATTGGGAAGGTACAATGCAATGCATATAAAGTGCATGCATATGCACAAGTAGATGGAGTTGCACTATGACTTCCAAATTCATCATGGAAACACATATAAAGATTAATGGCCAATGCAAACCATGCAGGCTGAGGAAACCAACACATTAAAGTTTAAAGAAATAAACTTTGTTTCTTAACTGTGAAAAAATAAAGCATCAGTAATGAATTCTCCATTTATTTTTATGTTTTCTTGCTCTTTCATCTTTTTTTCTCCTAATTTTTTCTCCAAACATGGAATACCATATTGTCATCTTTTCACAAATACTTCAGTACTAGTTCCAAAACATCATGTCCACAACTTAATTTATTTATTTTTATATTAATACTGGGAATTGAACCCAGGGGTCCATAACCACTGAGCAATATCCTCAGCTCATTTTTATTTTATTTGTTTAAGACACTAAGTTGTTGAGGGCCTGTCTAAGTTACTAAGGCTGATTTTTAACTTTCCATCCTCCTGCCTCAGCCTTTGGAGCCATTGGCCGGGCCCAAAATCTGTTATTTTAAACCCCCTATATATGTGTGGTTCATATTATAACACATCAAATTTTTGTAGCTTAATGTTATCAATCTCCAATTTATTCCCTTAATTAAGTCCATATTTTAGGATATACTACATAGTCAACTTTCTCTTTGAAGCTTCAGGTAGCTGATTAATCCAATGATACAATCTAACATACCCTTAATTTTGTCAGTACTATGGCCCTTACTGCCTCTTCAGCTACAAAAATGTTGTAACTTTATTCAAATAATATAGATATTAAGTGTGAAATTTGCCTCTTTGAACACAGTCTTCCCTCTTTTACTCTATCATATTCAAAATAATTTATTTTTATACTCAACATACAAGATTCTTCTTGGTTTGTGTCTTTCTCTATGTATAGACCTTATTGTATACATCATTACATATAAATACATAATGACAAATTAATTAATATTAATAACAAATAGAAATCATTGATTTTAACTGTAATATGATCTTGAACTGCTGTAATTTAATCTCCTTTTTCTCTACCATTGGCCAGGCCATATGATTTGCTTTGGCCATGAGATGGAAAGCTATGAAGGAAGTCATGAATTAGCAAAAGCTAATTGAAGCATTGTGAATTTCTGCTTGGCTCTAGATATTCTACTTTTTGAGAATGTGTCTTAGATAGTGGTCATTTCTTTAGTTTGGATTCTGTATTGGAATATCATGTAGAAGAGAACCAAAACAAACCCTTCCCTGGACTCAAGCACAGCTAAAACTGCCAAGACAAGCACATCCCAGTGTTATAGAGTCCTAGCCAACCTGCAGGTCCACAGCAAATGTTGTTGATTGCAACCCAGAGAGAGTTAGCATTGTTTGTTAACACAGTAAACTATATTGTAATAACCAGGCTCTGTTTTTCTACATTTCACAGATGAGGAAATTAACAGAGTAGTTAAAAAATTTAACAATGTTATAAAGCAAATAAATGCTAAGACAAAATCCAGAATCTGTATTTTAGGCCTCTATTCTTTATTGTTTTTTAATGTAACCATCATCATGAAGGAAATAGAAAATTCCTAATACACTCATCCATATTCTTTGATGTCAATGCGTGTGATCCATAAACAGGCTCATATACATTTTGAGAGAAAATTATCAATTTATTTAGCTAGGTTGTTGCTTTAAATTCATAGTTATAATTTATTTTGAGCTTCTGATTTTCTCAGATAATATATCTCTGTGTTACCCAACTCATCCTATCAACTCCCACAGATGTTTTACCTAAATTTTAAAATATAACTCAATTTTTTACAATATTCAATGTCTCAATATACACTTGCAATATTTTATTTCATTTAATGTTTATTCGCCACTGTTTTGTTACTAAAATTCTCTTCTATTTGGTTTTCTGAAAGTATTGTAGCTTATTCCTCAGTATACTGAGCATTCCGTTCTTCATGTATTTTTCTTTTCATATAAATGTTATTTTTGGTGGAGGATAAACTGCACTAACATAGGAATCAAAATACTTTGGTTCAAAAAGCTTGAATCTTACTTCTTCCTCATGGGTTGATCCAGAAGTTGGAAGTTTTCCAGAGCACATAGATTATGGAACAAAGGAGCTTCATTTTCTCTTCTCATTTTAGCATATCCCTGGGTGCTTTTTGCCTGGATCAATCACCATTGTTTCCACATTCCTGTCAGTAAAAAAGAGTGAGAGAGAAGAGTAGGCAAATGATCAGAGAGCAAATCAATCAAATATAAAGTAAAAATAAATATATATTAAACAATATAAAAATAAATAGATCTGTATTTTAATAAGACTGACAAATCTTTAAAAGGATTAAGCTAGAATAAAAGAAAAAAGACAAATAAAACAGAAAGAAAGTAAAGATATGGTTGCTCAAAAATTAAAAGCATCAAAAGGGATCATCATCCCACTACACCAAAATTGGATAAATTTGGAAGAAATGGATAAATTTCTAGGTACATACAACCTTTCAAGACTGAATCATGCAGTAATTTTAAAAACTCTCAACAGAAAAAAAAGGTGTGTAATAAGATTGAATCACTAGTAAAAAGTCTTCCATTAAAGAAATGCCCAGATCTTGAAAGATGCAGTGTTAAATTCCACCAAATATTTGAGGTACAAATATTTCATAAACTCTTTCAAAAATTACAACATAAAATAATACTTTCAAACTCTGTGAGGCCATCAAAACCCTGATAATGAAGGCAGACAAGGATTTTATAAAAAAAAAGAAAACTGCAAGTCAATATTACTGATGAACATAGATATAAAAATCCTGATCAACATACTACCAAACCAAACTAAAAAACATATTTAAGGATTAGTCACCATGGTTAAGTGGGAATTATTCCTGGTATGCAAGGTTGGTCCAATATCTATAAATCAATATTTTTGGTGCATTGCTTTAATAGATGATGTATAAAAACCATATGACCATCTCATAGATGTCATATAAATGTCTGACAAAGTTTGGCATTTTTTTTATTTCAAAATATCGAAAAAATTAGGTATAGAAGGAATTCATTTTAACACAAGACATGCCATAAATGATAACCCCATAGATAACATTATATCCAATGATGAATAACTAAAGGTTTGACCTTTAACATTCAAAAGAAGTCAATAATGTCTTCTCTTACCATTTCTATTCCATAGGATATTGAAAATCTTTTCCAGAGTAATTAGGGCAAGAGAAATAAAGCTTCTAAATTGGCACTAACAGAGAAATACAAAAAAGGTGGATACAAAATCAGCACATGAAAATCAGTAGTCTTTCTGAATGCTAAGAATAAACTTTCCAAAAAGGTAAAAAAAGTAATAACTCTACTAATGATAATTTTATACAAAACCCAACTTATAAATAAATATAACCAAAGAGGTAGAAAATTATATTGATGAAGGAAAATGAAGATGACCCCCAAAAGTAGAAATAAGTGTTGTGTTCATAGACTAAAAACAATATTGTTAAAATGTTCATATTATCCAAAGTGAAATGCAGATTTAGTACAATCCTTATGCAAATCCCAATGTCTTTTCTTATAGAAATAAAAAGTCTGGAATTTCCTGTGACTCACCCCCAAACACACATACACAAATTAACTAGAAAAAAAAATTAAGCAAAAGAAGAATACTGGCAACATCATATTTTCTGATTCCAACCTATTTTCAAAAGTGCATAATAAGAAATAATTAAAATTGAATGGTATTAGCATAAAAATATTTATTCACAAATGAACATGATGGATAGCTCAGAAACAAACCCATGTAGTATAGACAATTTATTTTCAACAAAGATGCAAAAATACACAATGTGAAAAGAAGAGTTTATTTAATAAATTGTATTCTAAAACCTAGATATCCATATGTGAAAGAACGTACCTGGAAACTTATATCATACCATCTACAAATATTGACTCAAAATAAAATAAAATCTTAAACACATGAACTTAAACTGTAAAACAACAAGAAGAAAACAGAGAAAAAAACTAAATCACATTGATCTGTGTTAGGTAGCTAGTTACACAAGAACAGGTGGGTAGGAGAAGGACAATAAAGGCAAAGACATAGCCATCAAAAGCACCCATAATTCTGTACTGGGGATAACAAAATCTAATCAAAGCAGCTAAGAAGTAAGAAAACAAGAACTGGTATGTCAAACCTTCCCCAGGCATAGTTAATTGTAACCCCTTAAGTTAACTATTATTTCAAGACTATTGTAACTCTCTCTAGTAATCAGGTCATCACAACTCCACCCCCACAACTAGATTATCACTGAAACTATGTCACAGCCACCCTTTGAGACCAGGTCATCATGACCCTCACAAAGAGATTTTTCTGGGTGATAATCCATGAAACTCAGTATGAGCAGCAAAGACAAGAATAAAGGGACTCGAAAACATTAAAAACCAGATTGTAAGAGATTGAGATAGTCCACTCTGTGCCTATACTGTGTGCTTTCCTCTTTTCCTCTAATAAACTCCTGTTATTCTGTGTGACTTACTTGAAATCTTTCTTATGGGCTCCCAAGAACTAATAGTTGTGGAATATAGGTTGGAATCAGGAAATATAATGCTGCCAGTATTCTTCTTTTGCTTAATTTTTTTTTTCTATTTAATTTGTGTATGTGTGCTTGGGATGGGTTACAGAAAATTCCAGACTTTTTATTTCTATAAGAAAAGACATTGAGATTTGCATAATGATTGTACTAAATCTGCATTGCTTTTTCTCCGCAGATCTTCTCTACAATATTCTGGGATTGCTGACCAGTTACTTTTCTGAAAGTTTATTCTATATCTTAGGACACTTGGTAACAGAAAAAGATTCTGAGGCAACTGAAATTTCCTGGCCAGAGTCACTATCCAGTGGAATCGAAAGCTTTCTTGATTAAAATCTGGACACACAGGCCTTTAGGGATAAAGGCTAAGATTTTGGGCCCCAGTGGGAGCCCAGGCCAAGGTTACAACCATCGTACAGGCAGTAATGGGAGATATGAGCTGTCCTTGATGGCAGAAGGGTTCTGTGCCTATCCTAGAGGTGGTCCCATTCTTCATCACAACCCATGGCAATGGCTAATTCTGGCTAATTGCTAGGTGCTCTCTTAGCCAGATGTGGCCCCAGGACTGGGAAGCGGATAACAGCCAGCAAGTTAAGTTCCCTCTTTTCTGATGCAACATGCCCCACATTACATCATGCCCTACAAATAATAATTTTTAAAAAACCAAGGGAATAAAGTGCCCCAAACAAACCAAGATACTACAAGAATAGAATCCGTAGACAGTGCAATTGATGAAATATCAGAGAAGGAGTTTAAATTTACATAATTAAAATGACCTGTGAATTAAAGAACAATATAAGAGAGCAAATACAAGCAAAAAGTGATCACTTCAAGAAAGAAATAAGAAAGCAAATACAGGCAAACATTGATAACATCAACAGAGAGATAAAGGAACAAATACAGTAGCAAAAGATTACTTCAAGAAACAGAAAATTGGAAAAGAAATCATAAATCCTTGAAATAAAGAAAAAAAATAAACCAAATTAAAAACCCAATAGAAATCATCACCAACAGACCAAATCAGAATATCAGATAAGGAAGACAAAGAATGTAACCTAGAAAATAAAGTTCACCATACAATTAAGGTGGTAAGAAACCATGAACAGAACATCCAAGAATTATGGGATAGCATCAAAAGACCAAATTTAAGAGTTATTGGGATAGAGGAAGGCACACAGATTCAAACCAAAGGAATGCCCAAGCTCTTCAATGAGATAATTTCAGAAAATTTCCCAAACATGAAGAATAAATTGGAAAAGCAAACATAAGAGGCTTACAGGACAACAAATGTACAAAACTACAATAGGTCTACACAAGGCACATTATAATGACAATGCCTAGCATACAGAATAAGGATAAAAATCTTAAAGGCCACAAAAGCAAGGAATCAGATTACATATAGGGAAAGATCAATTTGGATCTCAACAGATTTTTAAATGCAGATCCTCAAAGCCAGGAAATTATAGAACAACATATACCAAGTTCTGAAAGAAAATGGATGTCAACCAAGAATCATATCCAGCAAAATTAAGCTTGAGATCTGATGACAACATAAAAACCTTTCATGATAGTGTACAACCAGAGATATGAATGTGCTCTATATGTGTAACTTGAATTGTAATGCATTCTGATGTCATACATAACAAATTACAATAAAAAATATTTGAAGGAAAAAAACTTTTATGATAAACAAAAGCTAAAAGAATTTACAGAGAATAAGCCTGCACTCCAGACCATCCTAGTAAAATATTCCAGAAGAAGAAAATTTAAAAAAAAAAAAAAAGAAAAACAGCAAAGTGAGGAAATACACTAAAGGAAAGGCCAGTCAAAGGAGAAACCAAGTCAAGCTAAAAACCCAAAATAAATCAAATTGTTTGGAAATACAAATCATGTTTTAATAGTAACCTGAATGTGAGTGGCCTAAACTTATCAATTAAAAATCATAGACTCACACATTGGAGTTTAAAATAAATAAATAAAGACTCAATAACATGCTGCCTTCAAAAGATTCATCTCACAGAAAAATATATCCACAGACTGAAGGTGAAAGGGTGGGAAAAAAACATACTGCTCACAAGGACCCTTAAACAAGCAGGAATTTCCATCCTCTTACAGATAAAGTATACTTCAAATCAAAGCTAGTGAAAAGAGATAAAAAAAAAAGAATATTTCATGCTATTTAAGGAATTCATACATGAACAAGACCTAACAATCATAAATATGTATGCCTCAAACAATGGAGCATCTACGTATATCAAACAAACCCTTCTCAACTACAAAAAGCAACAAGAGGGCTGGGGTTATGGCTCAATGGTGAAGTGTTTGCCTAGCATATGTGAGGCACTGGGTTCAATCCTCAGCACCACATGAAAATAAAGATATTGTGTCTATATACAACTAAAAAATATTTTAAAATAAACAGAATTAAATAGACCTCAACACAATAATACCACACCTCTCTCACCACTGGATAGATCTCCCAAACAAAAACTAAACCAAGAAACTATAGAACTCAATAAAACAATAATTTAGACTTGACAGACATATATTGAATATTCCATCCATCCACAGGCGAATACAATTTCTTGTCAGCAGAACATGGATCCTTCTCCAAAATAAACCATATGTTATGCCACAAAGTACATCTTAGCAAATATAAAAAAAATAGATACTATCCTGCATTCTATCTGATCATAATGGAATGAAATTTGAAAACAATGACAAAAAAAAAAAAAGAGAAGCTACTCCAACACCTGCAGAGTAAATAACATGCTATTGAATGACACATGGATAAGAAAAGACATCAGGGAGGAGATTTAAAAAAAAAATTTAGAGATCAATGAGAACTCCAATACAACTTATCAAAATCTCTGGGACACTATGGAGGCAGTGCTAAGAGGAAAGTTCATTGCATTAAGGAAAGTTCATTGCATTAAGCTCATTCATTAAAATAAAAATAAAAGTCTACAAATAAACAACCTGATATTACATCTCGAAGCCCCAGAAGATGAAGAACAAATCAACACCAAAAGTAGTAGAAGACAGGAAATAATTAAAATCAGGGTAGAAATCAATGAAATAGAAACTAAAGAAACAATTCAAAAAATTGACAAAACAAAAAGCTGGTTTATGAAAATAAATAAATAAATACACTGACAAACCCTGAGATACCCTAATGAAAAGGAGGGAGAGAAAATTCATGCTGAAAAAGGAAATATCATGACAGACACAATTGAAATAGAGAAGACTATTAGAATCTATTTTGAAAATGTATACTCTAATAAAATAGAAATTGTCAAAGACACTGGCAAGTTTCTAGAGTCATCTAATCAACCCAAACTGAGTCAGGAGGACATACATGATTTAAACAGATCAAGTTCAAGCAAAGAAATAGAAGATATCATCAAAAGCCTACCAACCAAGAAAAGCCCAGGACCAGACAGAGTCACAGCCAAGTTTTATAAGACCTGTAAAGAATAATTAATGCTAATATTCCTCAAATTATTCCATGAAATAGAAAAGAAGGGAAGCCTTCCAAACTCATTCTATGAAGCTAGTATCACTTTGATACCAAACCACGTAAGGAAAGAAAATTTAAGACCAATATCCATGATGAAGATTGATGCAAAAATCCCCCACTAAAATTTTGGCAAATCACACACACACAAAAATAAGAAAACAGTGTATCATGATCAAAAGGGGTTCATTCCAGGAATGCAAGTTTGTTTCAACATAGGGAAACCAATAAATGTAATTCATCACCTTAATAGACTTAAGATAAGAATCATCTGATTATATCAACTGATGTAGAGAAAGCATTTGACAAAATCCGGCACCTTTTCATGTTCAAAACACTAGAAAAACTAGGGCTAATAGGAACATACCTCAACATTGTAAAAGCTATCTATGCTAGTCCCAAGGCCAACATCATCCTAAATGGAGGAAAAACTGGAAGCATTCCCTCTAAAAACTGGAACAAGACAGGGATGCTCTCTTTCACCACTTCTATTCACCATAGTCCTTGAAACTCTAGCCAGAGCAATTGGACAGACAAAAGAAATTAAAGTGATATGAATAGGAAAAGAAGAACTCAAAATATCATTATTTGCTAATGACATTATTCTATACTTAGAGGATCCAAAAAACTCCCAGAAAACTTCTAGAATAAAAAAAAATCATCAAAGTTGCAGTATATAAAATCAATTCTCATAAATCAAATGTATTTGTGTACATCAGTGATGAATCCTCTGAAAGAGAAATTAGGAAAATGACTCAATTCACAACAGCCTGAAAAAAGAATAAAATACTTGGGAATCAATTTAACAAAAGAGGTGAGAGACCTCTACAGTCATAACTATAGAAGACTAGTACTAAAGAAAGAAATTAAAAAAGACCTTAGAAGATGTGAATATCCCCCATGCTCTTGGATAGGCAAAACTAATATGGTCAAAATCGCCATACTACCCAAATTGCTATACAGATTCAATGTGATTCCAATTAAAATTTCAATGTCATTTCTTATAGAAAGAGAAAAAAGTAATAAAATTCATTATCATAACAAAAAGCAGGAGGCATCACAATCCAAACCTTAAACTATACTACAAAGCTTTAGAAAAAAAAAAAATGACATGGTATTGGCACTAATACAGACCAAGGAGACCAATAGTAGAGAATCGAAGACACAGAGACAAACCCACATAAATACAGTTATCCCATAGTAGACAAACATGTCAAAACATAGATTGGAAAAAAAATAGCCTCTTTAACAAATAATGCTGGTAAAAAATCCATATGTAGCAAAATTAATCTAAACCCCTATTTCTCACCATGTACAAAACTCAGAGTGGTTCAAAGACCTAGGAATTAGTCCAGAGACCCTAAACCTAATAGAGGAAAAAGTAGGCCCAAATCTTCATCAGGTTGGATTAGGCCCTGACTGACTTAACAAACTCACAAAGTACAAAAAATTAAAACTATAGCCAATAAATAGGATGGATTAAAACTAAAAAGCTTCTTCTCAGCAAAAGAAAGAATCAAAGAGGTGAGAGAGAGCCTACATTTTGTGAGGAAACTTTTGGTACACACACTTCAGGTAGAACACAACCTCCAGGATACATAAAAAAAACTCAAAAAATTTAGGGGCTGGGGATGTGGCTCAAGTGGTAGCGCGCTTGCCTGGCATGCGTGCGGCCCGGGTTCGATCCTCAGCACCACATACCAACAAAGATGTTGTGTCCGCAGAGAACTTAAAAATAAATATCAAAAATTCTCTCTCTCTCTCTCTCTCTCTCTCTCTCTCCTCTCTCACTCTCTCTTAAAAAAAAAAAATTAACACCAAAAAAAACAAACAACCCCAAAAATGAATGGGCAAAGGAGATGAACAGACACTCTCAGAAGATAATACAATTGATCAACAATATATGAAAAAATGTTCAACATCTCTAGTAATTAGAGAAATGCAAATCAAAATTACTCTAAGATTTCATCTCACTCCAGTTAGGATGGCAATTATGAGGACTACAAACAACAATAAGTGTTGGTGAGGATGTGGGAAAAGGAACAAATGTACATTGCTGGTGGAACTGCAAATTGGTGCAACTAATTTGGAAAGCAGATTCTTTAGAAAATTTGGAGTGGAATCACCATTTGGCTCAGATAGCTCACTCCTCAGACTATACCCAAAGACTTAAAATCATCATACTATAGTTACAGAACCACATCAATGTTTACAGCAGCTCAGTTCATAATAGCTAAACTATAGAACCAACCTAGATGCCCTTCAGTAGATGAATGGATAAAGAAATTGTGTATATATTCACATTGTAATATTACTCAGCATTAAAAGGAAATAATATTATGGCATTTGCAGGTAAAGGGACAGAGTTGGAGAATATCGTGTTAAGTAAAGTAAGCCAATCTGCTAAAACCAAAGGTTAAATGTTCTGATAAGTGGATACTGACCCATGATGGGGGAGCATGGATCATGAGGAGGAACTGTGATTGGGCAAAGGAGAGGGAAGGCAGGAAGCAGAGCATGGTAGCAGGAAAGATGGTGGAATGAGATGAACATCATAAAACTAGGTACATGTATGACTACAAAAATACTGCAATACTACATTGTGTACAACCAGAGAAATTAAAAGTTGTACTGTAATTGTGTACAATGAATCAAAATGCATTCTGCTGACATATATACCTAATTAGAATAAATAATAAATAAATAAAATTTAAAAATAAATAAAATTAACTATTTAACACACACACACACACAAACACACTCAAACAACAAGTGTTGGCCCAGCTATCTCACTGGACCAATTTACACACATACACACACACACACAAAGAAAAAAAAAGTCTAAGACTTTCCTATTGGTCCTTTGGTCAATTGGGTCTTAACCATTGAAACTGATAGCTCCTGGCTAGGATTACTTCTTCAAGGGGCAAAGGGTCAGTGATTACAGAATTTCTGAATGCTAGAACCCTTTAAGGGTAAAAACACTTCTTTTCCTTCCTGTTACTCTTTCATATCTATCTCTGTCCCAACAGAATATCATGAGACCTCTCTTAAGCCTCTAATTAGTGAACTCTAATTTATGTTTAAGGTAAAAAAAAAAAAACACACTCCCCATTCTTTAGGTTGAGATGTCATATTTTAAACTTTGCCTCTCATGCTCACATGTGGCATGACTTACCTGGCTGTTGATTCAAAAACCAGCGAGGGGTTATGGGGGATTAGAAAAGACAGACAGAAACACAAAGAGGAAAAAAATCCGGGACCAGGTGGGATACTGTCCTCTGATGGTGGAAGAATGATCCAGTGTTAGCTCGGAACATTTATTATATTCATTTTATCATCAAAATGTTTTTCTCTGAGAAAGCATGCAGGATTGAAGGTTGAAGACTGGCAACCAATTGTAATTATCTTTCTGTGCCCATAATTCTCTACCCCTAGCAGCTGTTTTCTAAACTTAGGGTCAAGACTGATAGTCTCTTGCTTTGCACAGAACCTCATTAGCAGGGGATCACCATACCAACTTTGCAATCTTGACCTGCACCTTTGCACAGGAAGTTTCCAGCACAGGTGTAGGATCCTACTGTGAGACAGTCAGAGAACCTGACCCAAGTCACCACTCCACACAAAATAGCAGCTTTCTTTGCTTCTCTGTTACTTTCTGACCTTTTATAAATGGGATTTTGATCTTTGTATAAAAGTTCCTCCCTTCATATCTAAATTATACTGAGGCTATGCTTGGGATAAAGGGGGGAGAAACATAGGGAATAACTTAGGAAGATGGATTACATTCCAGGAATGCTAAAGAGGACCCTTTGTATTCTGAAGATCAATGTAAATATTAATTTCAAGTACAAGGACCCAGCTCCAACATTTGAGGTACCAAACAAGAAGCTGATATATTAAACTTAGGGAAGTCAGAGAACATTGACTTATTGCTGTTATTCTCTCCTTTCTACTGATGGAAAACCAAATGTCATTTCCAATGGATGGTTCTTTTGTATTCATTTTGAAAAATTGGGTCAAATTTGATCTAAAGACTTTGAAACACAAAAGGCTAATTTTCTTTATTACTTCCTGGCCTAAATATATGGTAGAAAATGAGAAAACAGGCCACAAGTTGGAAGCTTAAACTATACTACTCTTTTTCAGTTAGATGAATTTTGCAAAAAAGGAATGAAAATGGGTAGAAATCCTATATGTCAAAGCTTTCTTGTTCCTGAAGGATCAAGCAGACTTTTCCATAAATGTCAGGTGAAATATTACCCCACCACACAAACTTTAAAATCTCTCCAACCTAAAGGGCTAAAAGAGACATCCTTCTCAACTTTTCCATCTAAATTTTAGGAGAACAAAAAGAGTACAATTCCAGAAGTTCCTCTGTACTCAGCCCTTCCTAATATGAATCCTAATCCACCACACCCTGGTACAATTGGTGACCCCAAATTTTGCCCATTAAAAGAGTCAGGAAGAAAATTTGGCATTAGGTGGCCATATGTTCCAATTTTACCTAGAGATCTAAAAGAGATCAATCAAAACTTGCAAGTGACCCAGACCTTCATATCAACACGTTTCAACACTTGACTCAAAATTTTTACTTAATATAAAAAGACATTTGTGATATTGGACAGACCATTTTATAAAAACAGTGACAGAAACAGCTAAGACAATTTGGGATAAAATGCACTTTGTGAATCAAAAGTACCATATAGGGACCACTTCAGTCCCTACTTCAGACCCCAACTGGGACTATGATAGTGAAGAAGATAGACAAAAGGGAAATTTAAAATCAGTGTTACAAGTTTCTCTATGGTAGACCCTTTTATCAGAATGACCTTGCCATAGAGGAGAAACAAACTATTGAGAAAATTTATAACAGAGCTAGGATGATTCCAAAAGATAATAGAGGAATTTGGGGAACAAACTGTATACACCATAAAGATAAATTTTCTAGTGTTCCTATCTCCTAGAGCACAGGTTCTAGCTAAGTGCCATAAAGATCACCAATTCAAGTACCAATGAGGCCTATTTGAAAGGGTCCTTTGCCTGTAATACTGTGTACTCCTACAGTTGTCAGGATTCTAAAAACTTTTGGCTGTATTCATCATTCTCACATCAAGTTTTGGACTCAAAAGGATAACCTTGATGAGATACCTGAGGAGTACCCTACCAACTCTACTGGTACTCCAATAAAACCTGATAAAAGTATGAGAGTTCTGGGGCTGGGGATGTGGCTCAAGCGGTAGCACGCTTGCCTGGCATGCGTGCGGCCCGGGTTCGATCCTCAGCACCACATACCAACAAAGATGTTGTGTCCGCCAAGAACTAAAAAATAAATATTAAAAAATTCTCTCTCTCTCTCTCTCTCCTCTCTCACTCTCTCTTTAAAAAAAAAAAAAGTATGAGAGTTCTACCTAGGTATAACCTTATAGATAACCTTCCTTCTATCCACTTCCTCAATACTGATAGTCTCCTATTATTGAGATTCTGGTTGTATTGGGATACACAGTAGGTATTATCCTGTGGATTACTGAGATGAAACATGGGTAATTTTGACTTTCTTTTTTTTTCCTGCTAAGTTTTAGCCATACTAAAAATGTATTAACTCTTTTTTAATGTTGGGCTCAACACTATGGCTTATGGAGAGTGGTGTCAGAGAATGGGAGAGCAGTAACTGAGACTGGGAGGGGCTCTCTGATGACTTCATGGCTGTGATGTGTCAGCTGCCTAGGAATGTTTCTGTGCAAGGGCACAGAATGCCTGGCTGCCAGGCCTGAAAGAAGTTCTATGCAAGGGTCTTATCAGCTTTTACCTTGATCTCAGGCACATGTCTCCCAGGGATAGAGGAATTTTCATGCTAGACAACCACAATGTTTTACAAGCTCTGCTACTCCTGAGTCTGCCCTCTGAACAGTAACTTTAAACAATGGCCCTCCTTGAGCACTACACAAAGGTCCTAACATTGCACACTGCAATTGTGGAAAAGCTGCATAGATGTTTCTTGTTGTATAACTTTACTGAGTGCAAAAATAATGTTTGCACAGTCTTTAACCTGATAATGTGACATATATAAAGAGTCCTGGCATAACTCTTTAGATATGCTTCTCCAACAAACAACAGCACTCTACCAGATCCCATTATTTTTCTTCAAAATCTGCATGTGTGAGTCTTTTCTTTTTTAATCCTTATCGTCCCTTGCTGGAACCATGGGTTTTGGCCATGCAGGATGCAGTATTATCCAAGAAATTAATAAGACTAACTGCTTGGTCTTCATTTAATGCCACTTTCTAGCACTTTGAATTTGCCCTGGAGTGTTTCATCTTTACAATACTGGCTATTCTTCCAAATAAACATCCAGGAGGAGTACTGAGATACATGTTGACATCATAAATTCCAGACACAAAATGAAATATAACTCAGAGGACACTCAAGGACATTTCCTCTCTAGTCTATGGCCAATGTTTCACTGCTACAACCATTCTGAATAGACAGATGAGACATTTATAAGAAATAAAATATCAGGGCTGGGGTTGTGGCTCAGTGGTAAAGCATTCACCTAGAACGTGCAAGGTCCTGGTTTTGATCCTCAGCATCACAAATAAATAAATAAATGCTACTGTGTCCAACTACAACTAAAAACTAAATATTGAAAAAAGAGATACAATATCTCTAGATATGGTTTTCAACGACACAGTCTGAAAAACAAAATCATTAAACTCAAAAGTCAGAATGATGAGACAGGACATTCTTCAAAATTAAATAGGTCTTGATGTTTTAAGCATACCATTATGGAAGGACATAAGCTATTATCAAAGGTGAATATTGTGTATATATTTCTGACAATTCTGCCAGTATTTCTGGCATTATATAAATTATGAAAACTGAAATAAAACAGATGGAGGATTCAACCCCAGTTTTACAGGATTGATAAGAGTTCTTTGTTTAGCACCTCTCACTGATGGGTTTTCTTATACTCTATTTTTAATTATCCTAAGTGGCATTTTCCTATGTTGTTTTGCTTGTTGCCTCCCAATACTAATTGGTAATTGATGTGTATCCAAATCCTATAAAACATAAGGCACTTTAATCTACAAATGCCTCCAAATTTTACCTTGAACACTTGGACCAACCTCACCCACCTGACAGAGGAAATGTTTGGGGTCACCTTCCCTTAAAATCCACTCTCTCCACAGGAATTAGCCAAAGCATTTGATACTCAATTATATTAAAAAAAATATTTAAGGATCTGAGTTCTTGAGATAGGACTAGATTAGTCTGACTAACTAAGGTTAGTCAGTTATGAGCAGGATAGAGGGAGGACAACAAAGGACAGTAACTTACAGGGAGGATATTAGACATATACATCAAACAGAGTCCATGAGTCCCAGGACTGAGGATAACAGAAAATTTTATTAAAGCAGACAAGTATCAGGAATATAGGAACTGGTATATCAAACCTCTCCCAGGCATAGTTAATTAGAACCACTTAAGGAAACTATTTTTCAACATCATGTCACAACTATCTTTTGTGATCAGGTCATCACAACCCTCTCCATGTAACCAGGTCATCATGACACTCCTAAAAATTTTTCTGTGGCTATATGAAGAGTTATATACCACATAAGGAAGTATGGGAAGCTAAGAACAGAATAGAAGAATTCAAAACCCTAAAATCCCAGACTCTGTAAGAACTATGTCATTTTCTACAGAAAGGTTCCTCTTAGAGGTCTTTTTGCAATTATTCCACTTTCTTTAATAAAAGTCTGATACTCTATGAGACTTTCTTAAAATCCTGCCTTTAGGATCTCAAGTCATTGGTCACATTAGCTCTGCAGGGGTACTTTCTCTAACATCTTGGCAATGAATTTTTTAATTTGACACCCTAACCACAGGCAACTAAAGCAAAACTATGCAACTGGAATTATATCAAAATAAAAAGCTTTAGTAAAACAAAAAACAAAAACAAAACAAAAAAAAAAACATAAATTAAGTGAAGGGCCAATCTCTGGATTAAGTTAAAATATTTACAAATCATACATCTGATAAGTGGTAAATATTCAACATACATATGTGTATGTATAGATATATATACACACACACATACACATATTATGAATATATACTGCAGGAAGAAAACAAATAATACAATTCTTTGTTAATCATTACAGAAATGGACATTACAAGCACACTTTTTTTGCATTTTTAATTTGATTGCTTTAATCATTTTGTACCTCTTTGAATAGCTATTATAAACAATATGATAAATAAGCATTGATGAAGAAATAGAGAACCATTGTATACTCTTTGTGAGCATGTTGCTCATAACAGTTGTTATGGATCATGCTGTATAGGTTTCTCAAGAAACTAAAAGTGGAATTACCATATGATTCAGCAATTTTTCTTCTGGGAGTATAACAAAAAGATTTCAAGTGAGTATGCTAAAGAAATATCGTATTATTATTTACATGGCAGCACTATTCACAATAATCAGACTATGTAACCAATGTAAGTATCCCATAACATCAGAATGAATAAGGAAAATGTGGTACATATACACAAGGAACACTAATCAGTTTTAGAAATTAAGAACCTTCTTCATTAAAACAGAATGGACTGAAATGCAAAACATTATGCTAATTGAACAATACAGGCAAAGAAAGACAAATACTGAATGTTCTCTCTGTTTATTTATTTATTTGGTACTGGGGATTAAACCCAGGGGCATCTTAATACTGAGCTACATTCTCAGCCCTATATATTTATTTATTTGTGTGTTTGTTTATTTATTTATATTTGACACAGGGTCTCCCTGTAATAGAGACTAGAAATGGAAAATATTTTAGAGTTACAGCAACTTGAGCAAGAAACAATGAGTTTAAGTTATTCCTGTATTGTGTAAGAATGAATAAACACTGAAAAATTCAAGGATTTAAATGAGGGAAACTTAAAACTTCTGTTTAGAGATGCAATAACAGTGAGAGAAATGAGTCAATATGAAATGCTGTATTCTGAGTCAGGAAAATGAGTAATATGAAAATTTTAGATGGGGAATAGAAAATTAATATTTTGTTGCCCTTAGCAGGAGTGTCCTTTGCTATCACTATTTTTTTGGTTTGATTTTAAAAGTAAAGGTAGATTGTGAATATGAAGTCAGTTTGGCCTCAGGAAGCAGATGATGGATTACCTCACATATCTTTGTAAGACAAATTATTGTGCAACAACTTCTTTGAGAATAAGATTTTATAAATATTTTACAAATATTTATAATCCCATGTTTATTTTCACCCAAAAATCTATATTTTCTCTGGTGTCTGGAAGCATGTGAAATGTTACCATGAGAAAAAATAATTTTCTGTTTACTACCTCTGATGTCTAATTTAGAATATTTGTTTTTTCATGCTTTCTCTTGTATTATCCAAGTATATGTTTTGGGTCATCCTTGAAGGCTACACTAAACACATCAGATAAATATGAAAATTAGATAGAGTCCATATTTATAACCTATGTCTGTTTTTAAAATAATAGTATTTTGGAATAACTGTAATGTTACTGAAATTGTGTTGCCATAATTGGTCTTTGTTAAACTGTATTATTACAGGTCTAAAGCACAATGGAAGAGATCTTTTGAAAAATAATTTAAATTAAGTATAACATCATGATTATTCACAATAAAATTTTCCTCTAAATGGAAAAATCAGCATCACTCGTGAATTTATTTATATAAAATTAAAGCTATATGAATTCATAAACTAAATAATTAGAAACTTAATTAAGCATATACAAAGCAAGTCTAATAGCTAGCTCTGAGAATGTGATATTTTCCTTTTCATAATTTTTTTTGTTAATTTTAAAAATGAATTCTATTGGATTAACATACCATCTTAAATATATATGATTAGCTGAATTATCTAAAATAATTTAGTGTTATTTTCTACTCTTAAAAGGAAAATTGATATTTAAAAATAACATTGTCTACTTAAGATATCCACAAAATTTCTTTGTATCTCTTCCAAAAGAGAAGTTATTTTCATTCAAATTCACCTGAGAGCTTTGCAAAATTGCAAATTTGCTTCAAACCTATAATAAGTGCCATATCTTTCAAATATTTTACTGATCCCTCTTGGCAAGAATCACTATTTACATTCACTGGTTGTCTCTTCTTACTCTCTCTGCACTTTACATATTTCAAGAGAAACTTGAATTACTCATTCCCCATAGATTTTTCTCTGGAAATCTCAGCCGACGGTGATCAAATGTTTGATTGGGCAATATATAATACTTTACATATGCCAGATTTTGTACTAAAATATGAACTTTATAAAAATCAATATATAAAGTATTTTAGTTATATTTAAGAAATTTTTATATATAAGAAAACATCTCTGATTTATAATTATTTTGTTACTTAATATTGAGGAGTGGCACTACAGAAATGAAGGGTCAAAGTCTATAAGTATTTGTAAATGAAATCAAGGATACTATTAAATGATTAAATGTTTTATTTACTTATATATCAGCACTATTCATCATTTTATTTAAAAAGACATGTAACAACAATACAAATGTAGGACTCAAATATTTATGGTGGGAAATATTATTTAACTTGTCATGCCTTTGTGATTTTACCTTTTATTTCTACCTTCTTGTTTAAATATACAAAACATATTGACTCAAGCAAAATAGGTTTTTTTAAACTCAGGAATTTAATTAGAAAAAATATTTAATTCATTTAATTCTTTTTCATGCTGCTTGAAATGTACATGGTCATATGCGCTCAAGACATTAATGGTTGTCTTTGTTTTCTAGAAGATTTATAAAAGCAAACATTGTGAGAAATAAAGAGGACAGAGGAGAAAAAAAGGTGAATGCTTCCATTATATTTTATAATACTACCAATCCTACATATCATCCCATAATATCATATATGATATATACTTGTTAGATTTTATGCACTAGATCTCTTAGCCATCAGTCCACTTATGATAATGTTGGACTGAGTTCCATGCTGTTGGAACTTTATTAGTTTCCCCATGGCTTCCAAAGATCAAGAAAATTTTCAAATTTTACATAAGGCTTCAATATTAACCTTTATGCCACATAAAACTGCAGGCCTGTAGAGTATCTGAGGATGACACTCACAGAGGCTAATGATTGATGAACTGATGCTTTGTAGGCATAGGTTCCTGGTAGGAATGACATCTTTGGACTAGCATTAAAAAGGCAAAATTACATTTCATTATGCCTAAAGAAATAAAAGGCCTTTGTCCTTTTTGTGGTCGACCTTACTACCATGGGGATTCACAGATGTTCTGCACTGCATTGAAAAAACTAAAATAAAAGTAAGCACATTGATTTTTCACAGACTTTTTAAAGGAATATATTATTTTCTGCTTTAAGCCATTAAAGAATATATTTTTATTAGTTTAGAATATACCAAAAAAAATAATCATTGATTGAAAACTAATAATTTAATAAGTTTCACAACCATTATAAATTTCATTCTGCAACATATACAAGGTATAGCAAATTATTTTAAAAGTTAAAAACTTTCAAAGTTTATAAAGTATTTCCTCATGTACCTGGCATAATTTTGACCTTATCTGAAATCTATTTTTGGGTGCTCAGCAGGCATCTATAGAAATTGAAGATTTTTTTCTGTTCGATTTTTTGATTTTGACAACTTTACAATAAGCTTTACTCTAGTTGAAGTTATTTTTGAAGGAGAAGTTGACATCATGTGTATACTAATTTTTTTTCATTTTAAGTTGTAGAAGATTAAGTGATGGGTTAAAAAGAAAAAAAAACCTGGGGGTGGGGTGGCAAAAATGTTCTGGCCATGTTTTCTTAGAAAAAAACAAAAAAGAAAATCAGAAAAATGATTAATAACATATTTCATTTTTTTCCCAGCATTTTCTACTCAGTAGCTTTTCCACATGGGACAAATAGTCTCTGATGATACTCAAAACACAGAGAGGCTAAGGAACTTGCCCAGGGCCACACAGACAGAAAATAACCAAGTTTCTACTTGAACCAAGGCATTTTTCCCCTTCTCTGAAGCCCTAGATCTTCACCCGAGTAATTAAAAAGCAAACAAGAAAATTTAAATAGATAAACTTATAATAATGTGTTTTATATTATAATTCCAAAAATGTATTTATGGTAAATAAAATTATAAATTATTTCCAAAACACATTTGAGCTTTTATACAAATTGTAATCTTTTTGCGTTATTCTTCTTGTATCTTGCTAAACTATATTTTAGATGTGGTATTTAAGTGACATGGTATTAAAGATTAATTTAAAGTATAAAGCTTACATTTTTCTCAATAATTCAATCTTCAATTAGTAAATATTTCCTAAATCATATCTCCAGTATTATAATTTTGAAAATATACAGTTTTGTGGTATAATTTTTTAAACTTTTTTTCCATACACATTTCTATTTAAGAAATTAGATGGCAGCATCAGCCCTTAAATAACATTTGACAAAGATAACATTTAACACTTTCAGTAAATTAATTACATTAAGCCTGCATTATCTTTTATTGTTAATTTTTTATATTCTCAATAATGCATTTTTAAAATATTTATGTTAAAATATATTGCAGGGATTGATAACAAGGTGTTATGTATATTATGTAGCATTTTATTTATTTTTTACTTTATGTACTAATTCATTTAACATAAAAACTGCACATATTAATGAGACACCATGTAATGTTTAGATACATGTATACATTGCACAATTTCAAATCAGGTTAAATATATCTATATCTAATTTTGTTTCTTTGTTTTGTTTGTTTGTTTGTTTTGATTTTTTGTTGTACTGAGGATTGAACCCAGGGAGCACTAACACTGAGTTATATCTTCATTCCACAGGATCTTGATAAGTTACTGACAGCCTTCCTAATGTGTTGAGGCTGGCCTCAAACTTGTGATCTTGTCTCAGCCTCTCAAATTGCTGAGAATACAGATATGCAACACTGCATACAACCAACATAATTTCTTCATGACTAAAATATTCACAATATTTTTCAGCTTTTTTGAAATAGTATATTATCATTATCTACAATCACCCTATTGTATAATAGCACATCATACCTTCTTATTTCCATCTAACTATAACTTAGTACCCATTGATCAACATCATTTCAACCCTCTTCTCCCTAGTCTCTTCCTATTCTATTGTCAAAATCCATAGGATCACCTTTCACAGATCCTATATATGAGTGAGATCAGGTGGTATTTTTTTCTTTTAAGTCTAGAATATTTCACTTAATGGCCTCCAGTTCCATCCATACTGTTGCAAGATATTATTTCTAAAATTCTTACATTACATATTTTTAAACTAAGGGTTTTTTGTTTCTGTATTTAGCACTTTGTGATCAAAATCTGTGCCTTGGCATGGCATTTGTTCACAGTAATACTAATGACCTTAATACAAAAGATTTCAAAGACTAATCTGTTTGGAATTCTACTGTTACTTCTTATAAACCATAAAATATTACCATTTTTTCTAATTGTAATGCTTAATAGTACTTATTATAATTGCCTTTTTATTATTAATAATCAAATATTACTGACGGGCCCTTATTTTATTTGCACTGTTGGCTAGCAGTATCAAATATCTATGATTTTATGATAAGTGTAAATTTCCTGAGTATTTATTTCCCTGTTTAATGAATTTTACAACTATGTGCTTATTTATTTTTTCCTCCATAAAACTTACTGAGAACACAATATATAAGGGTATTGGAATCTACAGAAGGAAATTTAAAAATATATTTTCTTAATATAAATTCGGTTGTACACTAGAAATGTGGAGACTAGGATTAAACTCTGAGAAAAATTAGAAATAAAACTATATTACTAATTATAGCACTATCTCTGTTTAAAATAGGGTAAGTGTGAGGAAATGTAATTATAAAATAGAACAAAGAAAAATTTAGATATGATATTTTGTGTTCACTATCTTGCTTTTGATGAAGTTTTCATGGTGTATTGAATTGTAATCTTAAAATACTTATTATATATCTACTATGCAAAGAGACTTTCAATTTAATATAACTTATTTACAGTAACTAAAAATCATATAAAAATTACAAATTTATGAAATTCGGGATATAAAGAACTATTGGTTGGGGCTGGGGATGTGGCTCAAGTGGTAGCACGCTCGCCTGGCATACGTGCGGCCCGGGTTTGATCCTCAGCACCACATACAAAGATGTTGTGTCTGCCGAAAACTAAAAAAAATAAATATTAAAATTCTTTCTCTCCTCTCTCTCTCTCTCTCTCTCTCTCTCTTTAAAAAAAAAAAAAAGAACTATTGGCTGAAACTGTCACAGATAATTCTGATGAAAACTAGTATTTTCTTGTAGAATGTGTAATGAGTAGAGAGATTAAGAAGAAACAGGGATGCATAAAATTAAGCCCATAATTCTGCACTAAAAAAAAAAAAAAAGCAAAACTTTTGCACCTCTAGTTTTCCCAGGAGAATTGATCCTGGCACCATAGATTGAGGAAGAACTGTAAAAGAGAGAGATTTCCAAGTCATGCTTGCTGAAACTCAATCTTTAATGGTCATAAATCATTCACTGTACTTATTAACTGTCCAAATACATACAACTTCAAGGAAAATGTATTAATTGAAATTTTATTTTGAAGTTTGAAATCTGTCTTGGCACTAAACAATAATTAATGGATTTATGATTTTTTTTATTATAATGGAAGATAAAATGTAAGTATTTTTAGTTGTGTAATATCTGTTAATGTTTGTGAAAGTTTTCACTAGCTACGTTATTTTGCTATGTAAAAATATTTCTTCTTAGGGGGAAAATCTGAAATGTTCATTTTTCTTATTCTAGGAACAAGATGTAAATGGTTTAAAATCATATTTTCTAATCAAACTTTTATAAAGAGTTATCCTCCAAGACTCAACTTTACTTGAGAGTTCAAAGTCAATCTGTAACATAATCCCTTCTAAAGGGAAATAAAGCAGTAATCATATGCAGTTTAAAAAGGTAAACAAATGAATTTTCGTTTTGTTTTGGTTTGCCTTTTTCCACAAAAATACTGATTTATATGACTGTCAGTTTTGAATGCATAAAACACAACCTTCTCAGATTGAATCCAATTGATTTTCTATAACAATGTCAAGCCTTCAATACATCACAGGAGCAGTGAGACTATAATAAATAATTCTTTCAGATAGAAAGTGATTCTTCTTTCCTTAAACACATATGTAAATACTATTTAATTTTGCTTTATCTATAGAATGTAAAGGGCCTACGTCTCTAGTTTCACCATGCATTTAATCCCTGATCACTTCCTGTGAATTGTGGTTTTCCTATGACCTTCTTTTCTGCATTGCCTTTGAGACAATTATTTGAATTAATTTAATTCTGAATGAAGTGCTATTAGTTTGTGTTTAAAAGGAAAGGAAAATATTGCTATTCCAGATAGTCTTGATAGAGATGATGCTTATAGAACTATAATTTTACTTTGTAAAGCAAGGTAGAAATGTATAATGCCCTATGAAAGTCTGTAAATCCATCTTTGATTATACTGCAGAGTTCAGCAGAAGAGTAGCTATGTATATCACATGTATACTTAAAAGTCAAGTTAAGTTGAAAACCTACATAACTGAATATTATTCTTCTGAATATTGACATAATTAAAATATAATTTTAGTAACAATATTTATTTCTTGTTTGTGTGTGTGTGTGTGTGTGTGTATGTGTGTGTGTTACCCAGGATTGAAACCCCAGAGCCTGGTTCATGCTAAGCAGGTGCTCTAGCCTTGAGTTACATTCCCAAGGCCACAAAATTTCTTAGTCATATATACTGCATATTTGAATGAAATTAGTGAAGTATAGTGATTATGCACTTCTATTTTACAGGAGATCTGATGTACTAAATGTGCTATTTTTCATTGATTACTAATTCATTTTACATCTTTTCTACAAACAATTTGCCTAATTAATAATTAAGTTAAACATGTATTATTTGTATAGTTTTAAGAGAAAATTTAAAATGTCTTTGAAAATATTACCTCATTCTTATGATTTGAGAACATGTGAAAATCACTAAATTTTATGTGCAAAAAATGCTAGTAGCAAAAGGAAGCAGATTTATATATGTGAAATTAAAATGCAGAAAGAGGATTAATTCATATCACTATTCAAAGATTAATATACTATGATGAACACGTTTTATATTATGTTCACAAAATCATAAGTATTGTAATACCAATAATAAATAAGACTTTTGAGTAGTTACAATGAACCACAAATTTTCTTAAGGTTTTTAAATGTTCTTGTTTATCTCACAAGAATCCTATAAAGAAATATTACAATATGTTCATTTTACATATGAGGAGATTAAAATATTAAAAGATGCTGGGTCACATGCTCAGGATAATGGAGTGGAAACAGAATTTAATCTGGAATGTGATTAAGAACCACAATTTTGACTACTATAATGTCTTTGCTTCTCTTCTCTGCAAGCAAATAGATATCCATGAGAATGTATGGTCAATGTCCATTCTTATGTTAATATACCTAATACATCAGGTTTTTTATTTTTCCCTTTGTCACTAATCTATTTTGGATATGTAAGTAGCAGGTGTATCTCCAATTTTTTTTATTTACTTCCTCTATTATGAACCTCTGCTATCACACATTTAGTGTACACATCACAATTGTGTAAGACATTATTTAAGCTTCTAAAGTGAGTATACAGAGACCTCAAGATTCTAGCCTAGTATACATCCTTCACCTTCTACCAAACTCTCTACAAAACACACATACGCTATACATTACCTCCCTTCTTTTCTGTATATGGCACTAAAAACAAACTGGTATTAACAACTTTATATAGCATTTTAAGGCATTTTTTCTGATGAATTGGTCTACCTATTATTCTCTGATCTTGCCTTTCATCCTCATCCTTCCTCTCATTTTAAATATTTTCTGTGTTTTATCTAAATATATCTTAAGACTATATTAAGAAACAATCACTTGAGTATGTTAAATATATGAAATGGATCCTATTTTTATCTCCTTATTCAGATCTTCCTTTTCTGTACAAATTTCTACTTTGAATTACAGCCAGTAGTTTCTGTGTTAACTCCTTAGTCAACAATTTTATAACTACACTTAGTTTTAACTTTTGTTCTAAGACAAGGTTTTTATTTTTTTTATTATTTATTTATTTATTTATTTATTATTAGTTGTTCAAAACATTACAAAGCTCTTGACATATCATATTTCATACATTTGATTCAAGCAGATTATGAACTCCCCTTTTTACCCCATATACATATTGCAGATTCACATCAGTTACACACCCACTTTTTTACATATTGCCATACTAGTGTCTGTTGTATTCTGCTGCCTTTCCTATCCTCTACTATCCCCCCTTCCCTCCCTTCCCCTCCACTCCCATCTTCTCTCTCTACCTCATCTACTGTAACTTATTTCTCTCTTTTGTTTTTTTTTCCCTTTCCCCTCACTTCCTCTTATATGTAATTTTGTATGACAACGAGGGTCTCAGTCCTTTACCATGCAATTTCCCTTCTCTCTCTCTTTCCCTCCCCCATCTCATCCCTGTTTAATGGTGGTCTTCTTCTCATGTTCTTCCTCCCTATTCTGTTCTTAGTTGCTCTCCTTATATCAAAGATGACATTTGGCATTTGTTTTTTAGGGATTGGCTAGCTTCACTTAGCATAATCTGCTCTACTGTCATCCATTTCCCTGAAAATGCCATGATTTTGTCATTTTTTAGTGCAGAGTAATACTCCATTGTGTATAAATGCCATATTCTTTTTATCTAATCATCTATTGAAGGACATCTGGGTTGGTTCCACACTCTAGCTATTGTGAATTGTAGTGCTATGAACATCATTGTAGCAGTATCCCTATAATATGCTCTTTTAAGATCTTTAGGGAATATTCCAAGAAGGGGAATAGCTGGGTCAAATGGTGGTTCCATTCCCTGCTTTCCAAGGAATCTCCATACTGCTTTCCAAATTGGCCGCACCAATTTCAGTCCCACCAGCAATGTACAAGTGTACCCTTTTCCCCACATCCTCGCCAGCACTTGTTGTTGTTTGACTTCATAATGGCTGCCAATCTTACTGGAGTAAGATGGTATCTTAGGGTGGTTTTGATTTGCATTTCTATGTCTGCTAGGGATGGTGAGCATTTTTTCATGTATTTGTTGATTGATTGTATGTCCTTCTCTGAGAAGTGTAAAACAAGGTTTAAACTTCTTATATAATAATATCTCTTTATGTTCTTTCAAATAATGCACGTGGAGATACAGAAAATAATTTATATTTGGTAACTGTTTGCTATAAACCATTTTCCTTGATTAAGTCAAATAAAAAAAATAGTAGTGAAATAACAGAAATTTTAAAAACAATTAAGATAGCTCAATAGGGTTGCTCTTTTCCTTCAGCAAGATAACAAAAAAATATTGCAAAATAATATGGTTACTGGCACATAATTCGTTTAAAAATTTGAAAGAAAACAGTGATACCAATGCTTTTGCTAAAGTATGAAGTTAGGAAAAGAAAAAAAAAGTGAACCATTTTAATAATAATGCATGAATGTATTGTTCTAAATTAAACTATCGTTTCTGAAAGGGGAAATGAATTTAATTTCATTCCACTGTAACTATACTTGAAGAAATAAGTGTGACTTTCTATGTAATAAGGAAGTCTTGATTCAGTACTCCTCTTCTATATTGACTCTTATATCTGACCCTTAAAATAGAATAAAACTAGAGAACATTAAAGAAAAAGACAAAAGTTTGGGGAAAGAATTTTAGTAATCAAATATACTTTTATGACTTTTAAAAAGCAACAATTTATATGTTTATGTAATTTGCAATAGCTCTATTTAATTGCCTTTCTTTTCATATATAAAGGAAGTTTGATGCAAGATATTTATGAAATGTGGGTAGTGGCTGAGATTTATTTTATGAGTATATTTCAGATAGAGCTTTCATTTTAATGTCAAAGAAAATAACTTCAAGAAGTCTGTCATTTTTTTTTAAAGAGAAAGAGAGAGAGAGAGAGAGAGAGAGAGAGAGAGAGAGAGAGAGAGAGAGAGAGAGATACAGAATTTTAATATTTATTTTTTAGCTTTCGGCAGACACAACATCTTTGTTTGTATGTGGTGCTAAGGATAGAACCCAGGCCGCACGCGTGCCAGGCAGGCACACTACCACTTGAGCCACATCCCCAGCCAAAAGTCTGCCATTTTTAATGGATTTATATGCCATCAAAGTGTATGGACTATATAAGATTGGAATTTTAAAATGTCGTGAAGACTCCTTCTATGGCTATATATAAGATTTTCCATATTGCATGGATTCTCCAAAAATGTACATTTACTAATTATAAATGTCATGATTCTAAACATATCCATTCTATTAAGAGTGTTAATTATATGGTTCAAATGCATCATCATCATCTTTTTCTATTCATCTTTGTTCTGTGATTATTGAGGAAAAAATTGTCAAAAACCTTTCACTATGAGAACAGGCATATTTCCCCCATCCTCTCAACTTTTCTGTATTCTTAGTTTGGGTTGAGTTTCTTATACATGCCATAACATTTTGATTATGTTCCATTATCCAATATTTCTTAACTAGAAAATTTAGACTATTAGTTTCTTGGCTTTACATTTCATATTTCTAAATGTCAATGACTCACAAAACGTTATCTTGGTTCATGCCTTTCTTTTGAATTTTAGGTTCATATATCCAATTGCCTTCATAACATTGCAAACTAAAAGTCACATATTTATCTTAAAATGAACATATTCAAAACATACTTTGATCTCCTTCATGCAAAATCACAGTAATTATTAAGTACCTAAAATGACAAAATGCAAGATAGAAAGTCTGTCAATTTATTGAGGTAGCTGAAGTGATTGGAGAGCAGATGACAGAATCAATACTTCAGGCAGAAAAATTGGCAACTCATAAATTATCAACCTTCATTTTATTCTCCTCTCTCTCCTCTGACCTAACTTCACCTCTTCTTCCCTTTCTTCCTCCCTCCCCCACCTCCCTTCCTTCCTCCCTTCCTTCCTTCCTTCCTTCGATCATTCATTGCTTGGTACTGGACCTAGGGTCTTGTACATGCCAGGTAAGTGGTCAATCATTGAGCTATGCCCTCAGCTCTTTTTGTTTTTCTGTGTTATTGTTGTTGTTAGACAAGATCTTACTAAGTTGCCCAGACTGACCTCAGTCTTTCCATCCTCCTGCCTTAGCCTCCCAAGTAGATAGGATTATAAGTGTTCACCACATTTCATAGCTGGCAACCCTTGTTTGAAGGCAGCAAGCTATTTGGTTAAACTGTCACTTTGCTGTACTTTGGTGTGAAAAGTGCAACTCTCATCTGAGCTGTGGCACCAGAAAATAAATATAGAAAACATTCAGCCTCTAACAATTTATTGACTATTATTAGAAACTTATTGTTAATATGGTTTGTTCTCACTTTCTGTTTCCAGGAGTCTGAGTTACTCTGGAGTCCAGTTAACTTGAAAGTTCATCCCCAAAAGAGCAGTATGAATTTGAAGTGGTACTGTAAGGAACACAATTTTGATAGAAGATAAAATTGTCGCTCTTAACTTTTTTTTTTTCAACCACATTTTAGGACTGTATAATCGATCTCCCTAAAATCAGGGTTCACTACAATATCTTTCTACCCATTAATTTAAAGGAGAAGAAATGACCAAAGTCCCAGAAGTCTGAAAGAAAAAAGCTTTGAACAACATAAAAATTACCTCTAGATAAGGTTGTTCTTACAATTACTTCTTCATGGAATTGAGAAGAAGCAAGAAGATTAAGGTGCTAATTTTAATTCTTACTAAAAGGTCAACTGTTAAAAAAAATATTCCTTCAAAATGTGCCTTAATCTGTTAGTGCTAAGTAAATAAAGCTATCTTCAGTCACCATTCACTCATTACAATTTAGTTTTAGAAAGAGGAAGCTGGGTAACTTGCTAAGGCAGTAAGACACTATCCATGTAACACATATGATAAAATTTTGTGCTTGTGGGCATGCAAATGTATATGGTATACATGCAAGAAAAAAAGGAAGAAACAATTTTAGATTTGTAAATAATTCAAAAGGCATCAATTTTCAACTTTATGAGGTTACAATAACTTCCTTGAAATCAAACTGTAGATAAAAGTTGATTAGTGGCTGCCTAGGGCTGGAGGTTCTTAAAGGGAAATGCTAAATAACTGCTAATGAGTATGTGCATAAGGGAGTTAAAATAACAGAAATATTCTCAAATTTATTCTGCTTATAGTTATATAACTTTATAAACATCCTATAAAAAATTGAATCATATGGCTGAGCAGGATGGCCCACACTTATAATCCTAGCTGCTCAAGAGGCTAAGATAGAAGGATGGCAAGTTCAAAGAAAATCTCAGCAAAAGCAAGGCACTAAGCAACTCAGTGGGACACTGTCTTTAAATAAAATATAAAACAGGGCTGGGGATGTTGCTCAGTTGTTGAGTGCCCCTGAGTTAAATACCCAGTATCAAAAAAAAAAAGTTGAATGATACGATGTAAATATGTGAACTGTATATGTGAATTATATCTCAATTAAGGCAATAGTAAAGTGAAAACCTTGAAAAAGTGTGATATTTCAAAATGACCATGCACTATCCACTCCATTATTCTGTCTCTTACCACAGATGCATGAGTGTGCAGCTTGCTATCTACATACAAAAGGAGAATCTCAGAGCCTTGTGAAAGAGAATGCCCAATGCATAGACTTTCGAATAGGGCTGTTTCAGGGACAGAAGACTGCATATCAAGGGAAGCAGGATGGAAACAAACAGGAACTTGAACTTCAGTATCCAAAATGATTATAGAATCATAGCTAAAAAGTGGAATGGAGTTCAAAATTTGTTTTCTTGATCACATTTACTTTGTCTAATTCAGACTACACATAATGTCTTTTCTCTAGCACAGTCATATTGTTTGCCACGAGAACCAATTCATCTCCAAAACGTTTGCATGTTTCAAGAGAAAAAATAAAATAAAACTCATTAAAATACTTGGTTTTATGTTTGACTTCATATCACAAAATGAACTTTTACAAAAAAAAAACACAGCAATTCTTATATTTGGTTAGCAATGAGGTTAAATGAAGTTGAATAAGAGAATTATAATTTACAGAAGTGGAAGAATTATGTAATTATGTTATAAATTTAAGAATCTCATAATTCGAAAAGTAGTTTATCCCATGTACAAGGCATTTAGGGCTTAATGTGATATCAGCCACTTTAAAGTAATGTAGAATACAGTGTGCTGCATATGACAATTAGGTATCAGCAGGACTCAAAATCTTTTATGCCATTTTGCATTTTATGTGTTTACAAAGCTGCAACCTATTGGCATTTAATTCCATATTTACTGTCTTTTGAGTCTCATTGCACAGCAGGACATGGAATGAGCAATAAACATGTTATCATAAGTATTGTACTGAATGAAAATTTAATTAAATCACAAGTTTTAAAAGATTTCCTTTCTGTGTCACCCTTGGGTTTGACATCTTCAACTCAAATATTCACTTTATCAATTCATCCGTGCTGTATCACAAAAATATGCTGAAATAATTAGATATATATTAAAGGCTTGAGAGAATAAAAGGCTTATTCTGAATCTATTAGTACATTAGAAAAAGCTATTTAATCTTTCTGACTTGAAATATTGTATAACTGTATCATTTAGAACGATAATTGAATGGCCTACTTATATGCATAGTGGAATGACATGACAAGAATATGGAAGAAAGGGTATAAACACTACTTCATGAAAATTTAATTCTATACATGGATACTTCTAATGCTTCTACGAATATACATGATCAAATTATGTGTTCTAGGGTCTTAAGAATAAATTAGCTTTTATATTGATAATCCTTAATATAATTTATATATTCAGCGGTGATTGATTTACTAAAGTAACATTTCTTAAAAGAGAACAAAATGAAGATAGTTACATACCTGGAGTTGAAAAAGTGAAATAAAACTATAATTATGGTAAATGCATTGTTCCTGTGTGGCATTTCAGATCTAGGGATAAAAGGGAAGAGGGGGAAAGGTGAAGAGAAAATACATACAATTTTCTCACTTCAAAGTATTATAAAAACCTGAAGACCTTTTTGCACTTCATTTTAAAAGTGAGATGAAAATTAGAAAAAAAATATATTAGTCACAGGAATGCTAGATAGTACTTAGAATTTCACTTGATAATAGGAACAATTAAGGAAATGAAATGACAAAGAGGGCTCAAACCTAAAGAATTTACAACAAAATGAGGAGGATTTATAATTGATCTACTTGAGAGAAAGTTCAAACAGATCTTCAAATATTGAAAGCAGTTATTATAGATCAAACCAAGCAAGGGCTCAAGTTCAAGCAATTCAACTATAGCAAGGACAAGAATGTTTAGCTAACTAGATTCAAATCAGAGAATCATCTGAGATTAAAAGAAAAAAAAATCTGTACTAGTTTTTTGGAGTTATGGTTTAGATATGAGGTGTTCCCTAAAAGCTCATGTATGAGATATTGTAAGAAATTTAGAGGTAAAATGATTGCATTATGAAAGTCTTAACCTAATCAGAGCATTAATCCCTTTATAAGGATTAACTGGATATTAACAGTGAGCAGCAGGGTTTGGATGGAGAGGGCAGATCATGTCAGGAGATGGGGTTGGGAGGGGGTGTTGCAGTGTATATTTTGTCCCTGGTGAGTGGAGGTATTTTTCCCTCTGCCTCCTTGTTGCTATGTCCTAAGATGCCTTCCCCTTCCACACCCTTCTGCCATGGTGTCCTGCCTCACTGGAACCTAAAACTTCTTTCCATCACAGTAAGGAAAAAGCTGATTAAAAACACTTGTACACAATCAACTGGGATTTTAGCAATGAGTTTAGATAAGAAAAAAGAAAGCATAAGTAACAATCGCTTGATTCTGAGCTAAAAATTTATGGCATTGTAACATCATATGCTTTTCCTAACTTTATCACTGGTTTTAATCCCAGATACCAGTAAATACAATGAGGTGTGTAAGAGGAACGGAGGGAGAAAATTTTGTATAGAAGCAGAGAAGAACCTCTCCCAAATCTCATATTCCTTATACTAACCCTATACCTTTTATTTACTTACTTTGTTATTTGTTGAGAAGTGCCTTTTAGAAGTCAAGGTTTTAATACATTTTCTATGATCGACCATGGTAATTTTTAATTTAATAAAATAGAGACACATTTAAAATGAAGGCAAGAAAATTAGGTTTTTCAGTTAGTTCTGTAACATTAGAGCAGTTACCAGATATCTGAGTTATTTAATCTTTTATTGGGCAGAATTTTACCTAATGGCAATTAGTCATGCTTTAATCATCAGTTTCCCTTTCTGCACTCATAGTTACCTATGTTTAATAGTCGTCCAAAAAATATTAGCAAAAAATCCATAAAATAATCAAATTACAAGTGTTTTAGTCAGCTTTTTTTTTTTTTATTTTGCTTTTATGACTAAAATACCCAACTAGAAAAATTTTAGGGGAGGAAAAGTTTATTAGTGGGCTCACGGTTACAGAGGTGTTAGTCCATAGAAGGCCAGCCCTATTCCTCAGAGCTCTAGGTGAGGCAGAGCATCATGGTCGAAAAGTGTGGCAGAGGAAAACAGCTCAGGTGATGATCAGAAGCAGAGAAAGTTATACCCCAAAGCCACGCCCCAATTCCCACCTCCTCCAGCCACATCCTATCACTTCAATTACCACTCAGTTAATCTCTATCAGGGGATTAAATTCACTGATTGGGTTAAGAGTCTCATAACCCCATCATTTCTCCCCTGAACCTTCTTGCTTTGTCTCTCATGTGAGCTTTTGGAGGACACCACACATCCAAACCATAACAACAAGTTTATAAATTACACTCTTCTAAATATTGTCATAAGGCTTTCGATCATCAGTTGGCTCCCCACCCAGCATGTGAAACACTCCTTTTCTGGTGTATGAATACTATATACACTATCCACTTGGTAATATCCATCCCAGTTATCAGACTGTTGCATGGCAGTGCTCAGATTCTAGTAAACCTTATTTTACTTAATAACAAGTCCCCAAACAAAGGAGTAGTGCTACAATTTGAATATGCCAAAGAGAAGTTATAAAGTACTTCCTTTAAGTAAAAAAAAAAAAAAATATCGAAATCCTCAATTTAATAAGTAAAGAAATATCTATGTTTTAACATGCTTTAAATATTTTTGCAGTTTTTTTTAAAAAAATCAGCTTGATTTATATCCATGGGATTTAAGATCAATTCTGGAAAATGAGATCATAACAGTGCTTCATAGATTAGTAAAAGTGGCTTAAATTTTGTTCTTCATGTGTGGTACTGGATTAAGAAAACTAGTTCTTTATTTTTTAAAGGAAGGAAGTACTTTTGAGGATTTGGGTAAGATATTGACGAGTGGAAGAAATATCAATTAGTGAGGGATTATTCATAGTTTCTTTTAGGATTAAAGAAGAAGTTACTAAGATGTTAGAATCAATTTTTTCTCCCCTAATTTATTTTATGTCAATAATATCATGGGTTTTTTTCCTTTCTCTCTCTTCTTCCTCCCCTCGACTTCCCTTCCCTCTCCTTCTTCTATTCTTTTGCCTTTCTTTCTCTTCTCTCCCTTTCCTGTCCCTTTCTCTCTCTTTCACTTTCTCTCTCTCCTTCTTCTTTTTCTCTTTCTTTCTCTTTCTTTCATTTTCTCTTGTCTTTGTCCCTTTCTCCCTCTTGGCAAAATTAAAATAAGCTGATTATCCTTGAAGTGCTATGCTGTGTCATACTGGTTATTTTTAGAACCTCTCAAATGTTTTGAATTTTTAATTTTTTGAAGAATTTACATAGTGTTCTTCATAATGTTTACACTAATTTACATTTTCACCAACAGTGTATCAGAGTTTTTGGTTTATTTGTTTTCAGGTTCTCTGCAATTGAACTAGGCTCAAGTACAATTACTTTTTAAACAGGCAGATATATTAAAGACATAATGAACTAAGACAAAAATCGAGCTGGTTATTTCTCCAGTTTTTCTCCTTAAAGATGGAAGTTTACAATAGTTTGTGAATCTTTAAAATTTAATCTACTTTGTCCTTTGATCCTATGGTTTCAGGATGTGGTTTCTGTTTAAGTATCTCTCTTTCACTGAATATATTATTTGTAATGTAAAAATTTTCATTACTTTTTAAGAGGTCAAAGACTCAACATATAATAATATGTGAAAATTGACATGATAGTTGTAAAAATTGTTGAAGAAATATTTTCCCAAAAACTCCCAAATCTCATATTCCTTATACTAACCCTGCAGGATCCCTTCAAAAATTATTCAAATGATTTCATTATGTTAATCACTTTATCCTCAACATGCATTTAAACAATAATGTTATACAAACATTGAACACAGAATTGAAAATAGTACTTCAAATATTCTACTGAGACAGAGTGCAGTGGTTCACTCAACCTTTCTGAACACTTTTCTTCTATCAATGTACCCTGATAATTTATATTGACCTTCAATTTCAACAAAATGCTTTGATGATTTTTATGTAAACTCTTAGTAAGTCAGTTCTCTACTCTTACTAGTATTGTCAACGATTTCTGACATAGATTTTCCCAATGCATCTTGAATCAATTCTACTTTTCTTCAGGGGTTGCTATGATCATTTTAGAAGGTCAATAGTTTGTTTTTAATGAATGTCTGGCACCTTCCAATTACACAATTTCTAAGACTTCAAGCACATGAGGAGTAACACAACCAAAATTTATTATAGACTCCTTGAAATAGGTTGAAAAGTTTTATGCAAAACTTCTTTGACTTATTTGATGTTACATAACTCCTTGCTTTGACTTTCTATATTTTTGTGCTCTGAAATGTACTTGTGACTAAGATGAAGAATCTCCAATCAATAAGATCATGCAATATCTGCCTAATACTGAATTCTATTTTATTTAGTAATATGCCTATTTTAATACAAGGATACTTATTCACAAGTGTTTCTAAAGTCTAAATTGTTAATTTAAGAAAATTTTACCCTTAAAGGAAAATACCTCTTTAACCTGAAACTTAGCATTCTTGCTATAGATATTACTAAGTCAAAAATAGGGATTTTTTTAGTTTCAAGAATTTTTTTCTTACTTTTCTAACCATGTTTTAATAGTTAAAAATATGTTCAGAATCTAAATTTACACCAGTTCTTTTTGTAAATTTCAAAGAGGTACCTCTGTTAAGATTCTTCAAGGATTTCCATTTTCAACAAAACTTGCTCATGAACTTGATTTCTCATAATCTATTCTCTGTAAAGCTTTTATATAAATGAATCTCTTATAATCTTGGACATAATAGCCATTCAAATATGTATACACATATATATATATATATAAAGATATTCTACAAATTGAGTAGATACATAAAAAGATAGTTGCTCATTTATGTAAACTGGGTACATACCCCATTCCTAATTTAATTTGGAATCAAATATGATTATATATTTAAATAAAGTATTTAAGTAGAAATTTTATTATAAGCTTTAGTTTGACTCAACCCAAAACTGTTCTGCTAAGAAAATTTATACATATCTGTGAATAATTTTCTGAAAAAACAGTAAATTTCAGCATTTTATAATAATATCTAACATAAAAAACAGATCTTGAATATGTGTGTGTGTTTTTTTTTTAGTTACAACTTTTAGAAAAATATATGCAAGAGAATAAGTTAAAATAAATTTGAATACATTTTTGTTCTGTCTTAGGTCACACAACTTGCTATATGATTGGATGTTATGGTGTGATGATTAGTAGACCAGAGACATATAGGCTATGTCACATATGGTTATATTTTCCATTATATGTTGTCAGCCTCACCCTTGTAAACAGTTCACTAATGTATAACTCAATTTTTAACTATGGTCCATAGTAAGAAAGAAGTCATATATGACAATCCAGGAAACACAAACATACATAAATACGCAACTGTTACAAGTCCCATATAATAATAATTATTCTTACTCTGCGCATATGCTTTGATATGTTCATTCTATGATTGTATTTGAAATTTTGAAGCTGGTCATGAATAGGTAAGTGGATTTTAATAATCTAAAACATGTTATTATCTGACTAAAACACTGTTCTCATAATTTTGAGATTATTATTCTGGAACCTTATCTAACCCTGCTCAAATATGTGTCAGTCTTTGTTGCTTTGAATTGCAAAGAGAAGCCCAAATTTCTAGAGATGACAACCCTAACACTCCTGGTATATTAACACATATTATTCCCCAAATGCTGGCATTTGTGGTGTATATTTTTATGAAAAATATGCTCAAATGATAAGAGAATATTTAAGATATCTTTTTTTCTTTTTTGGTACCAGATATTGAACCCAAGGAATATTTAAGATATCTTTTTTTTTTTTTTTTTTTGGTACCAGAGATTGAACCCAAGGATACTTTACCACCAATCCACATCCCTGTCCACTCACCCCTCCTTTTTTTGGCAGAGTTTTCTTGAATTGCTTTGGCCTTGCTAAGTTTTTGAGGCTGGCTTTGAATTTGCCCTTCTCTTGCCTCAGCCCCTGAAGCCACTGGAATTTTACAGGCATATGCCACAGTGCCCATGGCTCTATCTTTAAATAAGAATTCTCCAAAGCAATGCTCTGATTGAGCTTAATTATCTACTTACTTAAAAGTCTTCTGGGAAAAATGCTAACCGAATATATAAATTTTATGTTTTAGTCAGCTTAAGCTGCTCTAACAAATACAAAAGATTGGGTGGATTAAGGAATAGTCAATTAGATGCAATCCATCACATCAGCAAGTTAAAAAAGAAAAACATGATCATAATGTTCAATAAAAAAAATAAAAGACAAGGTTCACCACTCATCCATGACTAAAAACTTTCAGAACACTAGAAGTAATGGAGAACTTTCCAGTTTTGACAAAAACTATCTAGAGAATATTGGGATAAAGTATTTTCCTTCACACCAAACACATTCAACAGAGAATAAACTAAGACAGACTGGGTTTTAAAAAAATGCAACTGTCTCTGTTCATAGATTATATGATTTTCTGTGTAGAAATTCCCAAAGAATTAGGGAACATCTTCCTAAACTAATATATATATATATATATATATATATATATATATATATATATATATATATATATATAATTTCCTAAACCAATAAGTAATTTAGTAGGGAATTATACAAATATAATTTGCTTTCCTATGAAAGAAAAATATGAACCACTATTGGACAGTTGGATTTTGAAAATAAAAACAAAACATTTCTTACATTAGCAAAAATCTTAGAAGAAATAATCAAATGCATATAAGATTTATATAAGGAAAACTATAAAACTTTGATGAATTTTGAATTTCATAAAATTAGCATATTTTAAATGGCATGCCTCTTACAATGCTTGGGATATTCTTATACTAAAACTTGTTTATTATCTAAAATTCAATTTGTTTGAGCTTCTGAATTTTGAGTTGAATCCCTATTCAGGAAAAATCCCTGTTATTTTCACTATCCATTGCTCTTTTTGCCTCTTGGATGTCTGAGGAAGTTCAGAGAGTATAATCATGCTCCCACAGACTAAGCATTGGAGAATCTAGAAAACTCCTTCAGAACAAGACTGCTTCTGTAATTAATTTGCTGAAAGTGTTAGATGTTATCTTTGTCAAATGTTATTTAAATATTCATGCTGGCATCTAATTTCTTAAATAAAAATGTGTAATGGGAGAAAAGTTTAAAAAGTAAAACTATACCACAAAACCACATATTTTCAAAATTGTAATACTGAAGATAACGATTTAGAAAATATTGACTAATTAACAATTCAATTCTTTAGATTTAATGTAAGCTCTGTAATTTAAATTAATCCTTCTTCAAAAAATTATTATTTAAACACCACATCTAAAATATACTTTAGGAAGCTACAGGCACTGTAACATAAAAAAACTGAAATTAGAATATAAGCTTGAATGTATTTTAGAAATGTTTTATCATTTTGTTTATCCTAAATAAATTTTAAGAGTTTTAAAATAAAACACATTACTGTAAATTTGTCTCTTTAAAATTATCCTTTTTGTTCCTTAATTATTAAGGTGAAGATCTATGGCTCCAGAGAGGGGAAGAAAATGCCATTTTTCAAGGAGAAACTTGGTATTTTCTGTCTTTGTGGCCCTGTGCAAGATTCTTAGCCTTTCTGTGTTTTAGCAACATCATCTATAAAACAGTTCACAAAACTAATTTCTTAAGAGCTGTTTGGAATATTAAAAGTGATGCATATGAAAAAGTTAATCCAATCTAACAAATTGTACTTAATCATGTTTATTTTCATAGAACACTGAAAATAAGACCTGCATGAAGATTGTAGTATATTCAATTGTTAAAAAACTGATTATAACTAATATGTTTAAAAGTTTATCTAGATAACATCACTTAGTGAGATTTACAACGAATGGATCAGTAGGCAGAAACCAGTGTCTAGCAAAGTGTGGTGGCATCCAACTTGCTTCATTGACCTTGCTTTGATTTCTTTTATTTTCCTTAAGCCTGGAACAAAAGGAGATTGATATTACTTCCTGATTTAAAAACAAAACAAGATAAAACACATTCCTATTTGTTTGAGTGAAGGAAGCCCTTTGAAATGTTCTGTGATGCTTGTAATGTTACATCATTGTTGGTTTGGTTTGTTTCTCTTCAGTTCTCTGTATGAGATCTGGGGTTACTTAGATGGGCATTTCTGAAGCTTTAATATGGCAGTGTTTTGGCCCATCCTGGAAGTCTGGGACTGATGGATGTTAAGACAAGAAGAGACATTTGGATAGAATAAGTCAAGAATAAATTTACTCATAGGTGTAAACAGCTTTGATAAAATAAAACCATAATATCATTAACAGCAATTAGTTTGTCAAGGAGACCCTGTTGATCAGCCAAATGGCCTGCTATACAAGTACAGAAAGTATTGTATGGGGTATGATATAATTCCATACAAATTCAAAAAGCAATATATCTGTGTTAATATATATTATATGACTAAAACAAAACAAAAAGTCTATGCAACTATCTGCATAGTAGGCAGAGATATATTCGCAGTATTCCCTTTACAACTTTGGGAAAAAAAATGAAATTAATTTCAAAAGTTCAAAATATATGTATTATATGTGTGTGAGTGTATCCATATGAAATACAAAATAAATGGTTTGTAACGTCCTGTTTTCCATATATGATTATGATGTGAGGCTGAATTTTCAATGCCAATTCGACTGTATCAGTTTTCAAAGGTTTCCCATAAATCAAAAAAATCTGGGCATCGAATGTGACAAGATGCTGAAGCACAATGTTACTCTGAGGAAAGGAAAGCACCATATAACTTATTGTGTTTTTGAGGAATACTGGGGATTTCCATCAAAATCAATGAGGAAACATGGAAAGAAAGAGAAAGAAGAAGAAAATAATGAAGGAAAACAGAAATATTAGTAGGTGTAAGGAAAACTAATATATTTTGTCATTACATCATTTTCTGTTATATTCCATATTGAATGACCAAATTAATGTCAGAAAAATCTTTGGTTATTACATAATAAAATAATGAAGAATGATTATCTAAAACTAGACTTTTAAAATTATTTTCCAGAAGAGAATTGGGAACTTGCGGTCACTTTATCAGAGTGAGCATTTTTCAGAAAGTGCTGAGGGTCTATTGACAAATCTCAATTCTTTAAGAACCTCTCTTGTTGCAACTTTCCCTGAAAATGCCATCCTTCTATCAATCCAGTACTTCAGAAGCAAGGTTACAATAAAATTGATTAGACAAACACTTTCTGTAGTTACACTGCAGTTGATAAGATCAAGTTGCCCTAATTGGATTTAGGTTTTACAAAAGACATCTGAGGAAAACATATACAAACCAATTCTGAATGTGTTTTTCTATATATTTCCAATGGCTCTCCCCATGTGCTAAGTGTTATAACTCTCAATAATAAAGAGTGACTTTCTACTGACATTGCCCCGATCTTCTCTTGGAGTATCTTTCCAAAGTTCCTGTTAAACTAAAGAAATACTAAAAAGTCATGAGTAAATTTGCCAACCTTTGTTTCAACCACATTGGTTCTTAGTATCTAGCAATTAGAAATAAGTTAGAAACTCATTGACTCATACTTGCCTGATTTCTGAAAATGTCCAAATGCACATTTTATTCTGTAATAGGTGAGTTGCCAGATAAATTGGAACACAATGTTTTCTAGCATTCTATTGTTTAATCTACAAAATCTTACAAAATAATGGTTTTTCACATGACTTGTATGATGGCATTAAATATCTTAATTATCAATAAGGGTCTTAGTATTAAAAGTAGTATTTTAATATGCCTCTCTTTACAAGTAATTAAAATTAGACCATTTATTAAAATAAATTGAATATCATTTTTAGACCCATGGATTCTTGGTATAAAGTCCTAAATTTTCTACTTAATAGGGAATCATTAATACCATATCAAATAATTAATGAATCTCCATTCTGGATTTTTTAAACTTATTTTTTCTGACAGTAATAATGACATATATGTGTTTGGTAATTTTTTGTGAAAATGGTTGAGAATAATAGGTTGTCATGGGCAAAAAGAAGCTAAAAGTATAAGGAGATTCTATTATTCTAAAAAATTATAAATTGTGACCCAGATATTTTTATTTCCTTAATGTAGTGAAACTGTAAAAAGAAACACTTAATGGTTTTGTAAGTTGCAAACATGGGAATAAAAATTATATATAGGAATCTTGTAATATCAGTCTATATAAAACTTCAAGACCAACAGAAGTCATCCCAAATTTTAAAGTTTCATCTTACATAAGCAAAACATTGTGGTAAAACTCTTAAACAAGAACAAAGAATTGATCTTGAAACCAAAAATGAATGTACTTAATTTTTCCCACTGATATCTCCTATAAAAGTATTTAAGAACATATGACAATTATTTTATTATTTCCAATTTCTGGAGTTAAATGGCTCATGACAGTAATGATCTAAATATAATAAAGTATAAGCCCTCTGCTTATATTTTATTGAGAACTTTTAAAAAATTTTTCTAATTATTATAATTGAAACAGTTCAACTTTCAATTGAAATAATTGCCCAAATGTTTTCCTAAAATTAACCATGGGTTGGACATTGTCCCACTGAAAGCTTTTATGAATACTTTCAATATTTTCATAGAGAATATTAAAATGATGTCTTCTCAAATATTAAGGTTCAATATAATTAATAGATTTTCCTGCTTTATCAAGGACATGTTTAGGTGAAACTAATATTTCCACTTATTTCTTTTACTTAATTATATTCATTTATTTACTTATTTCCACTAAGGATTGAACCTAGGACTATTTAACCACTGAGCGGCATCCCCAGCTCTTTATTTATTTATTTAAAGGTTTTTTTAGGAACTTTTTTTATTATTATTTAATTTGAAAGAGTATTTAGCAAAGTTGCTTGGGGCTTCACTAAGTTGTTGAAGCTGGCTTTGAACTTGTGATCCTGCTACCTCAGCCTTTAACTTTATTTACTTTACCTACCCTTTATTGTACAACAAACATAGTAAAGAATACATCTATTTATTGGTATAATGCCTCATAAATGCTATGTCAGCCTTCCCCAGCCAGAGAGTAGATAAAGTTTTCTTGGGCAAAATTAAGGAAAGGAGAATTGTTGAAGTCCCGCTTAGAAGCTACTGATTTATTGAGAGAGGTCAACTCAATATGTTCTCCCTTTGTGTACAAAATCACTGGATTTGAGATTCAAGAACAGAGAAATATCTCAAGCATTTCTTTTCTGGAAGTTTAAGAGTTAGCATCATTGTCCAAGGGTTATATACTACAGTAGCCCTAAAGCAAATTAGAATAGGAATCTTGGAGTGTGTGGAGAAAGAAACAAACATGAAGCAGATGCTTGACAGCTGTTTCAAAGACTCCACAGTATGGTAGAGAAAGTAAATTTCCCTTTGCTTCTCACCCCAAAGAGAGAGATGGATAGTCTGAGGATGTGCTGATATACTAGAAAAAATGGCAGGGTTAGGATGAAGAGACCACAACAAGTTTACATGAATCTGACAAACAGAAATGATAGTTGTGTTGTCACAGAGGCTTCTGTTCAAACACAGAGCCAAATACAATTTTATTGTAATAAAATATGGGAGAAAAAATGACCCTGAAGTGGATGTTTTTCCATAAATACTAAAGTGATACTCAGTAAGCACACTCCATATCATCTTCTGGAACTCAGACTTTAATCTAGAGTAGGGTTAATAAATCTCTTCTTTTTTCATTATCATCTCCCACAACACATCCTTTTAGATATTTTTGATTACCAGTTTTCCCCAGTGTACATGAAATTTTAAAACAACATATATACTGCATCTCTGTGTAGTATATACATTTCTTAAATGAGAACAATATATTTTTTCCCTCCCTTCCTTCCTTCCTTCCTTCCTTCCTTCCTTCCTTCCTTCCTTCCTTCCTTTCTTTCTTTCTTTTTTTCATGATGCTTGGAGTTGAACTCAGGGCCTCTGCATCTGAGGCAAGCCCTCTACTAACTGAGCTATATACCCTTTTTACTCATTCTTAAGTTTCTTTTTTTGGTTATTTCTTAGAAACTGTATCTGCTTAGGAATGCACAGCATGATTTTTGGCAATATTTCTTAAACTTTGGTTCTAGGTACACTCTTTATCCTTAAAAATTAGTAAGGATGCCAAAGACATTTTGTTTTTTAGGCCTACATGTATCAATATTTATTATATTGTAAATAAAACCTGAGAATGTTTTTATCATAAAGAATGGATAAGTAGCCAGTCACGGGCCTGCATGCCTATAATCCCAGCGGCTTGGGAGGTTGAGTCAAGAGGATCTCGAGTTCAAAGCCAGCCTCAGCAAAAGCAAGGTGCTAAACAACTCAGTGAGACCCTGTCTCTAAATAAAATACAAAATAGTGTCCCTGAGTTCAAGTCCCAGTACAAAAAAAAAAAAAAAAAAAGAATGGATAATTATTTGAGGAGATAGATACGCTTATCCTGATTTGAACATTACACATACATGTATCAAAATATCAGGTGATACCAATAGGCCTGTATAAATTTTATGTGTCAAATAAAATAATGAAATAACAAATTAATTATATGTTTATATGTTATATAATCTCTATTAAAAATACTTCAAAAAATAAATCAAATGCTGTAAGAACATTGTATTTTTCTCAAATCTCTTGATGCTGCTTCTGAATTTAGGATTTCATAATATTTTGCCTTTCATCTAAAGGGTTAGAAATTATCAAAAATTTGAATATTGTGAACTCATATTCAGAACAAAATATTTCATTCTAAAGAAACTAGAATACAGAAAAGTGATGGTTGGAGTAACTGTATGTCAGCATGACTGTGAAGATAATAAATATTTTTTATATTTTTTTGAATATTTACTTTTTAAGAATTTACCAATAACACTAATGGAATTATTTGTTTTTGGGTAGAAAATCCCATTAGCTAACATTGTTACACAAAATATTATTAATGAGCTTATAAAAGTATAAATATTAATAAAATATCTTTAGACATTAAATTATTAGGTACATATGTTTAACTTTACTAAGAAATGTTTCAATAATCCATAAATTACTCCAATGTTACTGGATGTTATAATCTGATATTCAAAGAAGAACTGGCATATTTTAACAAAAAGTTTGAAAATTAATTATAAATTAGTTGCTTTAATATAAATAATGATAAATTTAACTTCAAATAAAATAAATATTTGATGTAAAATTTCTTAAATATTAAATTTCAAAAATATATTTACTTAAAAAATAGAAAAGTCTACTTAATCAACTCATGTAATGAGCAAACTCTGTGAGGCTTTTATGTGGATGTCAAGTCAAGAATGGAATATCCCAATTAAAAGAAGAAAAAAAAAACAATGGATTCTCCTTCAGTTGCTCTAGAATAACTCTTTGGGGATAAGCTTAGTGTTCACACATGATCTTAATTCAAAGGACACTTAAAAGTTCCATCATGTAAGAGCTTCTTCAGTTACAGTAAGATAGACATATTCCTATATAGCTCAAGGAATTGTAACCAGATGTATACTCAATATATTAATGATTTGGCTTCAAGTTTAATTTAACCTGAAATTATAAGTTTTCCCAATCTCTCACTGATGTACTAGCCATCTGGAGATACCACAATATAGTAACAATATTGGCTCTCTGAAAAATAAGCAAGTGTGCAGGATTGGAATATTTATAATACATACATTTAAGGAATGACCTGTCTTCAGGTAGTCAACTCCTGTATTCAATTAGAAGCTATATTCAAATATTTAGTGGTGATTAGTCATAATGGTATGTTACTTAACAGTAATTTTTCTAAATTTACTGTTAACAGATAACATGTATTTTTAAAACTTAATTTAAGTATTTTTCTTGAACAAAACTTTTAACATTTTTGAAGTTTATTATTTCGATTTTGAAAAATAAGATTTGTTATATACATACTTGTATTTATCTATTTCTCATATAAACTAAAAAGTAAGTATCAGCAACACATTTTGACAGGTTTTTAAAATTACCAGATATTGACCGATAAACTCTCTTTTGTCGTTCACCAGTTTTATCTATAAGTTTGACAAGTTACTACAAATGCTAAATTTGAGTGGAACAAGAGCGTTATATTTTCAAAGGGATTCTTTTAGAAAGATTTCTGCAAAGTAAGATGTCACTAGAGACTTGTGTTTGAGTTCTTTGTGAATATTTAATGATCCATAGGGCTGCATTAAATTTCATGTAAGAAAATGACATATTCAAAGCAAGAATCTACTATGGATTAGATATCAGTTTAGATAATTTCATACAAAAATCACTTCTAGGGTAAATTTTGAAAGTATTTTCAAAGTCCTTTTCATGAATTTTCACTAAAATACAATGTGTAATGAAGAACGTGTGATATACATTGATTATGGGGTGAACAAATGTCATGCATTGCATGAGACTTACATTTCAAACATTAAGAATACACAGGAAATATTATAGATATGAAATGATGTGTTAATGTTATAAATAATATCAAGTGAAAAGGTGATGAACATAGGGAAAGACTATGGTAGTGTGGTTGCAATTACAAAGTAGTTATGTCTTCAAGGACGAGACGTTTAGACCAAACTTGAGAAAGTTAAAGAAACAAATGGTGCTGATTTCCAGAAAAAGCCATTCCAAGTGGAAGATCAAAGTGGTACAATTTCTCTAAGAATGGATGTCTGGTGGATTTAGATTACCTTAAGGAGGCCAGTGAGAATGGAGTGGATATTGAAAATTAAAGTCAGAAAATTTTCCTGAGATAAGGTTTGAAAATCAATCGGAAGAAATCAATCAAAGAATTTTCTGAGTCATCAAATAAAATGAGAAGACAAAAAAAAAAAAGAATTAGAAAAAGACTGATCTTGATCTGACCTACATTTTGAAAGGATTACAGTGTTTGTTAGGTGGAAATAGATGATAGCAGGGAAAACAATTAGAAAACAGTTGTATCAAAAACAGTTACATCAGACAGAGAGATTATGGGCAGTGATACTAGGAATGGAGGCATGGTGGAATTGTTCATAAAGGGAGAGCCAGTAGAATTTTTGTCATCTATTTGATGTACCATCTGAGGAAAAAAAAAGAGGAATCAAGAATAATTTCAAAACTCCATATGTGCCAAATCCTCTGTTTATGTGGTTTCCCATATGTAGACAAACTAGATAAGGACAGTGTCTCCTTGGGTTCATCTAATAGCATTTGAAAATCTCACACATTGTATGACAATTTTGTCATTATTACAATAAACTCCCTTTCATCATTTGCTATAGTTTGGAAGTTGTTCCTAAAATCCATGTGTTGAAGCCTTTTCCCACAGTGTTACTATTGGGATGTCATAGAACTGTTAAGCAGTGGGGCCTTGTGGGAGGTCCTTAGGTGATGGGTGTGTCCTCAAGGGAATAGTGGGGACCCTAGATTCCTCTTTCCATTTTACTTCTTGGTCATCACGTGAGCACTGTCCTACACAACACACTTGGTCATCCACCACCCTCATCGGAGATCCCCAGCTATGTGTCCACTGCTCTTGCATAGGAAACTACAAATTCATTAGTCAAATTAACTTTCTCTTATTTGTGAGAAGGATGGGGTGCTGACTAAAACAAAATACCAGCACCTTTAGCATGCTAAATATGAGCTTTTCCTGCATTAGCAAGAATGTATTTTAAAAAAATGTTTATGCCAGCAAAAGTGTGAATAAAACCAGATTGCCGAAATTATTAGTCAAGTATTAAATGTCACCTGATTACTCTCTGACATAAAATCCTTAAATTCTTCAGTCTATTTTAAATTTCTAAAATATCAGTCTACATTAATGAGATATAATTTAAGAAACAAAAACAATACTTACTTTTTGCACTTTTATTATGTTTTTGTGTAGTAAAAAATAAATATATATATATAAAAAATTTCCCTTTTTAACCATTTTTAAGTGAATACAACAATAGTGTTAATTCCATGCACAATGTTGTTCCACATGTCTAGCAATATTTATCTTGCAAAACTGAAGCTGTGTATCCACAGAACAAATCTCCTTCTAACTCTATAGCACCTGACTGTACAGTCTATGTTTTCTGCATCTAAAAATGTGACTATTTTGATATTCATGTGAGAGTACTCATATAATGTTCATCTTTTTATGTCTGGCTTATTTGACCTAACACAAGGCTTCAAGGTTCATTCATATTGCGGCATATGACAGGATTGGCTTAGGCTGAATGATATTCCATTGTATACCTATACTGCATTTTATGCATCAATCAATATTCAGATTATTTTCCCCTCTCAGTATTACGAATGTTAAAATGAGGGTGGATACACAAAAAAGACTTAGAGATTTTGTTTTCAATTCTTGTGGAAAGTGTTCCCCAAAAAATTTTATTTAGATAATGCAGGAATATTCAGAGGTAAATTAATATTAAAGATATAAACTAATCAGTGGATTAATTCATTTGATACATTAATAATTTTTATATTTGCTATAATTAGTTATATAGGACAATAGAAAGCATTTTGATATACTGTACATAAATGGAGCATAACTTCTCATTTCTCTTGCTGTACATGGTGCAGAGTCACACCAGTAGTGTAATCATACATGTATATGGAGTAAAAATGTCGATCTCATTCTCCCATGCCCATAGCCCCACCCCTCCCCTCACTCCCCTCTGCACAATACAAAGTTTCTTCATTTTTCCCTATCCTCTCCCAACTATGGATCAGCACCACCTTATCAGAGAAAACATTTGGCCTTTGATTTGGGGGATTGGCTTATTTCACTTAGCATGATACTCTCCAGTTTCATCCATTTACCCACAAATGCCATGATTTCATTCTTCTTTAAGACTGAGTAATATTTCATTGTGTATTTAACGAGATTAATAATTTTAATATATTACTGGTTTATAACTAGAGGCAGTTAGGGAATGGTTAGAGAAAATCGGTCACTAGGGGTGTATCCTTAAAGATTAATATATCTTGTTCCTGATTCCTTGGCTCTATATGCTTCCTGGCTGCAATGAGTTGAGCATCCTCCCCCACAATGTTCACCATCACCTCAGTCATAGAACAATGGAGTAGACTGACCATGGACTGGGAACCCTGAAACTGTGAGCACAACATATCTTTTCCTCTTCTCAGTTGTTTGTGTCATGTATTTTAGTCACAGTGATAAAAAATTAGTTAACACAACTCAGTGGTGGGATTGTTGGATCATATTGTAATTCTATCATGCTGTTTTCCAAAGCGGTCAGACACTTTTATATTCAAAACACGAATGCACTAGGATTGCAAATTCTTGCCTAAAGTAACTATTTCCTGCTTTGTTCCTGTTTTGTTATTTTTCTTTTATAATGACCATTTTAAGAGATGATATGTCTTTCTAGTTTTGATTTTCATTCCTTTGATGATTAGTGATGTCATGAATCTTTTCATGTTTATTGGTCATTTGTGTATTTCCTTGAAGAAATGTCTAGTTAACTCCTTTGCCTATTTTATTTAATTGGGATATTTGTTGTTGAATTATAGTTCTTTATATATTCTAGATAATAGTCCCACAACAAATATGTAATTTGGAAATATTTTCTCTCATTTTATAGGTTACATTTTCACTGTTTATTGCACAAGAGTTATTAAAATCTGATTTCCATTTGCTTAATTTTGATGTTATTTTTTTGTGGCATATCAAAGAAATCATTGTTCAATCCCATGTCGTGATTTCACCCTATGTTTTCTTCTAGGAGTTTTATAGTTATATGTCTTTTATTTAGAGATTTCATACATGTTGAGTAAATTTATATGGATGGTATATGCTGAAGATCTAACTTCTTTCTTTTGCATGTAGTTTTGCATCTAGTTTTCCCAACAAAACCTGTTGATGACTTCTTTCTTCTCCTTTGTGTATTTTTGGCATCCTGTTGAAGAACATTTGACTGCATACATGAGAATTTTTTTGTGGGGGGCTCTATAACATGTTCCATTGGTGCATGTCTGTCTATAAGGCAGAATAGTGTTGCTTTAATTACTATAGCTTTGTACTGTAGTTTCTCTTTTCTGGATTTCAATTTTCATGAATTATTTTCAAAGGTCAACTCTGGTTTGAAAATGTAAATTTTAAAAAATCCCAGAAATAAAAAATTCATAAGCCCTGAATAGCTAACTGTCTAGCATGATCAAATCTCATGCCGTTCTGCTTTATCCAACTAAGATCATGAATCATCCACTTAGTCACCAACTGCCTACCTGGTCTCTAGTTTAGATCTCTTTCAGTTTTTTCCTTCAGGGCAATAATGGCCACATAAAATGAATTCAGATTTGTTTCCTTCTGTTCAATATTTTGGCAAAGTTGGAGAAAAAATTAATGTTAATTATTTTTTATGTTTTGTAAAATTCTTCTATGAAACCATCTGGTCTGAAATTTTTCTTTGTTAAGAAGTATTTTATTACTGATTGATTCAAATCCTTATAATTTATGATTCTGCTTAGATTTTATTTTTATTTGTGGCTTAATCTTAATACATTTAGGTTTATAGAAATGCATCCTTTTCTTTTAAGCTTTCCATTTTATGGAAGCATAATGGTTCATTGTAATATATTTGGATGCTTTTTATCTTAACATATCAACTGTAATATTTTTTTTATTATTGATTATTAGGTATTTTTCCTAAAAAGTTAAAGAGCTAATTTTATTGATTTTTTTAAAAATAACAATGCTAATTTTTAAAATATTTTATATTATATTTCATTTATTTATGCTCTTATCTTTATCATTGTCTATGTCTAACTTTACATTTTATTTTTTCTTCTTTCTTGAGGTATAAAATTTAGGCTGTTGATTTGAGTTTCTTTTTTTTTCTTTTCTTCTTTTTTTTTTTTTGTACCAAGATTTGAACCCAGATGCATCCTACCACTAAGCCACATCCACAGTCCTTTTAATTTTTTGTTTTGAGACAGGGCCTCGCTAAATTGCTAAGGACCTCAAATAAGGTGCTGAGGCTGGCTTTGAATTTACAATCCTCCTACCACAGCCTCTGGAGTCACTGGGATTACAGGTGTATGCCACCATACCTGGCATGTGTTTTTTTTTTTTTTTTTTTTGCATTTTTAAAATGCATTTATTGCTATGAACTTTTTTCTCAGAGCTGTATTTAATGTAATCCATGACTTTTGGTGTGAAGAACTTTCAAATTTGTTTATTCAAGATATTTTCTAAGTTCCCTTATGATTTCTTCTTTGACCATTGGTTGTTCAATCATTGGTTAACTTTTTTATATTTAAATATTTTCATTTTTACTTTTCCTGAAGATTTTTAATTTTTTTTCCATTGTGCTTGGAAAAGATACTTGGTATGATTTTATTCTTATTAAACACCTATTTTTTGGTCCCAAAGGAGGTAAAAGGTTCCAACATTCTGTTGCTGCACATATTGTTTTTTATTTGCCTTTTAGGTCCATTACAGTGTGTTTATGCTTCCTGTTACCTTATTGAACTTTTATCTAATTGTTCTATCCACTAAAGAAAACTGGGTATTAAAATCTCCTCTAAATATTCTGTAACTATATGATTCTCTCTTTATTCTGTCAGCGTTTATATCCTATATATGTATGTGTTACTGTTAAGTGTATGTGGTTTTAATTATTATATCTCTCTTGTGAACTGGCCTTTTTATCACTGGATTTTGTTCTTCAACTTTTGTGACAGTCTTGACTTGTGGCCTAATTTTTCTGATATAAATATGGCCATCTGGTTTTCTTTTGCTTATCTTTATGTGGAATAACTTTTTCTACTTTTAACTTTCAGTCTTCATGTTCTATTAGCTAAAGTGACTCTATTGTAGACAACACACAACTATTTAAAAAATCATTTGGATCATCTATAGCTTTTCATTGAGGAATTTATACTATTAATTACTTTTTGACAAAATTACCTTACTGTTACCATTGTGTACCTCCCTGGCTGCCTTCTTTCATGTTTACTTGAACTTTAGTTTGATATGCTTCGATTATTTACTTATTTTTTTTCCATATCTTCTAAAGATATTTTTGATATGGATACAATGGAAAACACAAAATGTTTCTTTTAATCTCAAACATAATGCAGAATTAATGCTTGATAACTTGTTTAGGTACATAAAATTTAGATATATGTAATTTGTAAAAAAAAATGTGGTATATATACACAATAACATATTACTCAGCCATAAAGAAAAATTAAATTATGGCATTTGCAGGTAAATGGATGGAATAGGAGAATATCATGCTAAGTGAAATAACCCAGTCCCCCCAAAAATAAAAGCTGAATGTTCTCTCTGATATGATGATACTAAAGCACAACAAGGGAGGGTGGGGAGGGAAAGAATAGAAATCCATTGTATGAGACAAAAAGGAATGAAAGGAATGGTGTGGGAAGGGACTAGGAAGGACAGTAATCAGACATAAATTTCCTATCATTGTATTTGAATACACCAGGAGTGTAACTCTGCATCAGGTACAACGACAAAAATAGGATTGTAATTAGTATAAGTTATACTTCATGTATGTATAATATGCCAATATACATCTTACTGTCATATATACCTACAAAGAACAAAGAAAAAAAAACATAATTTGTGTATTTCAAAATTTCAAGTGAATTCAGTGAATTTATATGCTTTTTGATTTTGGCTTTGGTTGCTGTAAATAAGTAAAAAATATTCATTGTTAAAGTCCATATATTGAAGTCACACAGATCAACTTAAATTGTTAATTCAATGTCTTTGTTTCTATAATATTTAGATGTTGGGTTACAGTTTCTAAGTTTTGGTTCTTTTCTTAAAAAAATAAAAATCAGTACATCTTTCCTAAAAGGATATTGTAAAAGTTCATGGAATTATATATTTAAAATATGTAGGAAGGATGGTGCAAAATAATAAAATATCAATTCTATATCTTCCATTTTATTAAAGATATCATTCTGATCTCTATTAAGGATGGATGTCAAGGTCAAGATTATTTAACTTCTTTATTTACTTATTATTTAAAGTAAAATAAGTTTGTATTTTGAAAGACTTAAAATATTCTTTTATGAGTGATCACATTTCAAGAAACCAGTTACTTAGGAAAATGAAATTAAAGTGGTATAGTTATTCTTATATAATGAAAAAAACATTAAAATATTTCAAATTATTGTTCATGTATATTATAAAATGTTTCAAATATTCATAACAATGATTTTGAATTTATTAGTTTATTACAAAGATCAAGGAAATACTAAGAAGTTATTAACTTTAAAATCAGTGAGAGGACTCACAATGATAAATATTTAAATTTATGAAAGCATATGTCTATATGAATATATATGTATATATATATATATGTTTTTGGATAAGCATATATATATACACACATTCATCTCTACTCATTTTTTTCTTTTTAGAGAGAGAGAGAGAGACAGAAAGAATATCTTTTTTTTTTTTTTTTTTGTAGATGGACACAACACAATGCCTTTATTTTTTTTATGTGGTGCTGAGAATCAAACCCTGGTGCCCATGCTAGGTGAGCTCTCTACCTCTGAGCCACAATCCCAGCCCTCTATTCATCTTTATGTATAAATTTTTCTCAATAAATAGAGAAATTTTAAAATATTGTATAGGTCTAAAGTCCTAAAATGGAGAATCAGCAGAACTTCCACTGAAGACTGTCTAGTGGTTGACTTCATTTTACCTTGTAGAATTTTCACATTTAAAAATTTTAAAAGGCAAAAGTCAAGAAATCATCATTTTTTCCATATTAAAAAATGCTAAAATCTGCTCCTTATTTTATATTTTGTTTCCTTAATATTAAAGTAAAACACATTTATTCTTTATTAAAGGCAATATATATTTATGAGTTCAGTTAGATCAAGGTCTATTCTTTAATGATAGATTGGAAAGACCTTAATTGTCTTTTGAAGATCGAACCTGCATATCAACATTAGATACTTGAAAAAAAACTAAGAGAAGTTTCTAGTCTTATTTTAGGAATCCAAGTCTGTCAACTAACAATAGGACAAAAAGAGGAAATACTTATTTTGTTTGCTTTTTCTTTTTCTTTCTGTTTATGTGGCTTGGAGTGATAATAAATGTTGGAAAATATAACCTTTGGTAATGAAACACTTAAAATCAATTTATACATACATATGTAAGTTATATGGATATAAATGTATACTTACATATACAAAAGTGTGTACAGAAGCATGTGAAAAATTCAAATAGTTCTTTGCTTGTTGTTATGAATTATATTTGTCTGTTAACTAAAACAGATACAGAATCATGCACAGAATCCAATATTCACTATCATTCATGGTAAATTCATGTAAATATGTATGCATGTATGTATTTTTATATGAATAATATTGTCATTGTAAAAATATGTACAGGGAAATCATTAATAAAATAAACCATGATTTTTTCTGGTCATATAGCAAGGCTGTTTATACTAAGAAAAAAAAATCAAGCATCTTGCTCATCTCCTGGGCTACTTAAATGAAGATAGCTGTATTATTTTCTGTATCACTTATATTTTCATATCCTATGAATTATTTATACATCAAAAACATAATGAAAATTTCATGGGCAGAATAGAAAATGTTTTTGGACTCACCAGTTGGAAACATATTATTCAGAATAGTGAGTTGCAAAATCTACTTTTTAATTTTAAACACTTATATCTGAAGGCAAAAAATTATGATAAAATTTAGTTAACTATGCTTTCCTTTAGTGCCTCAATTGCTATCAGGCTGTTCCTATTAGAGATAGTGATGCTAAAGTTATGACTAAGTCTTATAAGTTTTTGTTCACATTATTGTCTTGCTGATTAGATATAAACAAAATAAATATTGGTAAATTATATTAAACAAGTTTATTGATTTTATTATTTTCTGGTTACATTTTTGTGGACATATTAATTATAAGCAGTTTAAAAGCTATCATATACATTCAGCAATATAATAATAGTGAAATGGGAAAATATTAGGTTCAAATTTATTTTGTTACATTAGTTTCAAAGAGCATTTTACTTATTATTGCATTATATAATCACATTTCTATATATCTTATTTTCTACATGTGCATCCATAAACACATCTATATTCATATTTAGATCTTTGTACATACCTCATCCTAAACATAACAATTGATAAAATCAGTAAGTCAGATTACTCTGAATGAAATACAAAATGTAGCTTAAGAAAGAAACATACGAAATGCCATGCAGAGCAAAGATAAAAACGTAATGGATGGTTGTAAGAAGATGGCAGTTTTATGTATTTATCTTATTTTATCTTTTTATTCATAAAATCCCAGATTTAAAGGATATCATGAAGTACCAGACCTCTACATACTTACACACAGTGTTCTTACAGTGTTCTTATGATTGGTCCATAAAAATCTTTGATGCTATCTTTCATGTTCCCTTTACCTATTTTTTAAATGGCTATAAGCATTCACTGTGACTTTAAGAATAAATATTGCTAATGAAATAGTTAACCTAGTTTCATCAACCTAGGTTCCCCAAGTAACTAAAGTGGATTAACCCTACTCTCCAACTCTCTGCTTTGAGTTTGACTTCCAGTAAAGGAATATTAGACATTCATTATGGTAAGCAACTGATACTTCAGTATTGCTCATTATAATAGCTTGTTTTTCTTAAGTACTGCAAAACTTAATGCACTTTTGATATTTTAATAGTTTTTAAATAGGAAACAGAATAATACACAAAGGAAATATAGCCAAAATAGCTTGTTGCAAATTCTAACTCTATCAATTGCTAGGTTTTTTTTTAAATTTTATTTTATTTTATTTTATTAGCTACACATGACAGTACAATGATCTTGACAATTCATACATTTGAATCAAATGGGGTATAATTTCTCATTTTTCTGATTGTACATGTTGCAGAATCACATAAAAAATCAATTACTGAAAAAAATAAATTTCTCTGATCGTCAACTACTTATTTATAAAATATCAGTAGTAACACTGTTGTTGCTACTAATATCACACACCTCAAAGCACTGTTGTGAGAACTTGATGAGTTTATTTATACTCAAATATATTAATTACTATATATGTTATCTATCATTTCCTTTTCTGCCTAGCATTACTCTATTTGTAAGAAATGTAGAATTACTAAAGCTGTGGCAGGAAATGGAAATTTTTGTGAAAGTGAATACCAATATTTAGTATAAATGCTTTAAAAATAAGCAAAATCTGATGGAAATTCTGAGACCATTATATGAACTGAAACAGTAGAGAAACCTACTCTTCTACCTCTTCACCTATACCTTTTCTGCTATATTGTTTTTTTAATTCATTATGCAGTTAGCTCTTAAGAAATTTTCTACTAATAAAATATGCACAGCCTTCCAATTTTTCCAGCCATCACCTATCAACACTTATGCCTTGTATTTATGCTCTTTAGATCAGTATCCTAAATGAGAGAGTCTGAATGGCTTCACATTTCCATTCTTCTGCTCTAACAAAAACTCAGGCTTATGTACGCATACATTTATTTCTGCTACTAGTGTTCTAGATTTGGAAATTCCCTGTTATCTCTTCCTCATCCATGTTTACTAAAAATAGATTCAATTCAGTCCTTTATGGTTATTGTGTTGGGAGTTAGTGGGTGTAGGGATGAAAAACAAACAAACAAAACTCTCCATCAAAAAGTCTCAAATTTAGCAGTTGAATTAGAAAAAATTAATAATTAATAATCTCAATAGAAATTTAATACTAGCAAGATAGGGGGTAGTTCTTTCATCTTATGAGTTCCATATTCATATTCCAAACTCATTGTAGGGTATCTCTACCTGAAATAATTTTGGTTGTTATATTTACTTCTTTTTCCATTTCTTTGCCTGGTAAATGTCATAATAGATTAAGCTCTATTTTATGTTTTTTATACCACTTCTTTCCTGTAACTAGATATGGTAATAAGAACTCCTGTTTATAACATAAAATCACTCAAGTTATCCCATGAAGTTGGCAATACACCTGCTTTCTCCACTCTTCTTCCAACATCCAATAATAAAGAAAAGCACTTCATTTATCTTCAAAGCCCTCTCCAAAACAATATCTGACATGAAACAAGTTCTTAATAAAAGATCAATTAATAAATTAATCAGCTGCTATACTGTTTAGACACATGCTCCATAAATCATACTTTTTGTAACATGACAATAGAGATAATATCACATAGAGACTAATCCTCTTACTTTGTAAAAAGTTGAGGAAACTTGATTGTTTAATCCTCTGTAGTCTTCAGAATTTAATTACATACAACTTTCGTAGTTTATTAGTATTTTTTCTAAGTTCAAATTCATAGTTAAATTTATTATAATTTTAAAGGTAGGAAATATGTTATATAATAACCTTTGCTTCTAATTCCTGGGAAAAAATAATACATTGACTGCTCAATTAAAAGGAAAAAAAAAGAATGAAAATTAAAACTAGTGCAGAAAAAACCAAACTAAGAAAACAAAGTGCTGATGATGCTGATGATGCTTATGGTATTGATGGAGCTGGAGAGGGCCACCTCACATGATTGATTCATTGGTCAGCTATGCATGTAATTTAGAGAATAAAAGGTATATGGATGAGTACATATGAATAATGTATATGTGATTATTTATAGTATTTAAAAACTCACCTCAGAAGCTATTTTTGTCTCAGGAAGAGACATTTTGCATTGATTTGATATAACTCCCAAATAGTTTACCTGCCTGAGCATTAGTCTCACCATTCTTCACTAAAGCCCACCAACAAGTACACAAATATCAACACCAGTATGTGACTGAGTTGTTGATTCTTCAGAATAGCAAATTACCATGCACCCTTTTGTATGTTATACCTCTTGTTTTTACATAATTATTGTCCCTATATTGCTGTTACCCCAACATCTAAACTATTTTTATGAAATGGATTTCATAATAAAGTATCAAAGCAAGAACTTGACAGAGTTTGACTGATCCAAGGCTCAAATCCAGGCTTGCTTCATTAGTGTCTAGGACCTTTCCTCTCTTTATATAATGTTCCACTTCTTTAAAAGACAAAATATTTGCACTGAGATACCAAATATAGTGAAATACTTTCTGTATTACACTATGAAACCATTCAGAGTTGTGAGGTCAGAAGGCTGTGCCTCTACCCAATACATTTAATAACTTTAAAATTAATTTATTTAATAAGCATTATTTTTCCCCATACTCTAAAACAGCTGTTACAAGGCTGATGGAATTATTAAAAAGCAAAAGCTCAGGTAAATAAATTGCTATCAATGTGCCTAGACTATAATTACCACTTCGTTAATGCAAACTATCCTTATGATAGTGTTCACATTTTATTATTTTATTTTATCTTTACAGTTTTAGAGATTACTATTCCTTATATTTAGAATTGCTATTTCAAATTTCAAAAAATAAGCAAACAAAAAGTGCCACCCACACATGCACACACAAGAGTGGTTTATTTCTCTTTCTTTTGACACACTGCCAACTACACATTGAAAAGTCTTCCCAGGCTTTCCATTTCCCAGGCACCTCTTACTATACTTGTCCTATGCATATCTTGAAAAATTTGGATCCAAACAATTGAATAACAAATAAGGTTAAAAATTAAACATTGAACAAATAGCTTTATCCATTTATGTTCCTGATAAATAAAACTATTTTAAATTTTGTTTAAAATTATTTTTGCTACAATTCAGATTTTGAAGCTATAATAAAAAGAATGAATGGTCTTCCAAGTCAATATGGATCACTTATAATAAGTTTTGATTCAGGAGGCAGGTACATAAGAGATTTTTTAATTTAAATTCTGACATTAAAGGTAGAGAGTGCTTTTATTTGTGATTTCATATGGTTTCACTGGAAAATAAAAATGAATACTACTCCATCATTTTGGCAGACACTTTAATGCCAGCCATTTAGTTATCTTCCTGAAATGGAATGCTGCCTGACCTTTACTCTTTCCACCAAAAAGAAATTGTAAAAGCCCAACAAAAATGTAATTTTCTGGTTTTACAATAGGTGAAGAGAGAGAAGAAAAAAAATGAGAGTAGAATCTGAAAATACAGTGGAATGAAGTAATATAGGGTAGAAGGTGTTTATATATATATGGGCAATGACTGTTTTTACTGATAACATATCTTGTGTAAAAAATCCAAAGTTTCATATTTTACAAACAGGTGATAGGTTTTACAAAAAAAAAAAATTAACACTGAAAATACTAATTTTATCAAAGATATCCACATTATAAGGCAGTTAGCCAATAATTCCAAATAATTTCATGGTAACTTGTTATCACTTAAAATATTTGGGGGATGAAGAAGTAAATCAATGGTACAATGCATGCTTAGTGAGCACAAGGACCCGTATTTAACCCCTAGAAAACTAACGAAGAAATACCTAAAATTTTAAAACAAACCTGATATTGAGAAAATCACCTTAATTTTGAAGTTTCATGTTAACACATCATTATAAAGATCTAGCTTAGAGAAATAATGATAGAATGCTACTACTTCAAAATATTACTTAAGAATCATGTATTAACCACTCAAGGTACTTAATTTTGTGGCTTGGAAAGCCATACTATATATTAGACAGTTTGGGAGATTGTTAAAACAATTTCATCCTTACTTTTCCTTATCTTTGTGCTTATTTTTAATCACCATTTAATACAGAGCATATAAGAGAATCTCTTCTGATTTTTTATTAAAATATGCTGCATTAAAGACATTACATTTTGGGTAGGTAAAAGTTTTTAAAATGACAATAAGTTAATTCTGTAAAAGTACATTAGTCACCCCTATGAAATAATAGTCAAATGTTAGAATTAGTATATTCATTTCAAAATATACAAGGGATAAAATCTCATAGTTTCTAACTGGGCAATATAATTCTTATGTTTATATTCTGGGCTTTATTTTTGAATTTCATCCTATAGCTGCAACAACTGAAAATGGACTCTTCAAAATTCAACATCTTCCTATATTTTATGTGGCACTGATATTATAAGCTGTTTATCTCTAATTTTTACATTTATAGAAGTTTGATACTTTAGAAAAATTAGTCATTTAAAAGGAACACATAATAATGAGACTATGATTTACATACAATTTTTTTTCAAAATATCTTGAAGCTTAAATCTCTAAATTATTCTAGTTTATAGCATAGTATTTCTTTCTTGGGCAGAGGCAGGGGTATCAGGGATTGAACTCAGGAGCACTCGACCACTGAGATACATCCCCAGCCCTATTTTGTGTTTTTATTTAGAGACAAGGTCTCACTGAGTTGCTTAGTGCCTTGCTTTAGCTGAGGCTAACTTTGAACACACGATCCTTCCGCCTCAGCCTCCACAGCTGCTGGGATTACAGGTGTGCATCACTAAGCCCAGCATATAACATAGTATTTCTAGTAAGAACAGAAATGGGCAGACATTAGCAATTTCTTATGGGTGGGAAAAATCTGAAAGATCAATAGTGATTTGTTTAATATTAAAATAATTGGACTTCTACTAATGATAGTCTTATTTTTAATGGACTAATACTCGTCCTGATAACAACAGTAATGCTGAAAAACTATAGAACATAATTTTTGAAGGCATTGGAAAAGAGACCAAGAAGACACTAGAGTAAATAGAACCCTCCCAGAAGGGAACACATGGTATGAGATCTACATTACCTGGCAGTTTCCATAGAGCACTGCCTAGCCCACAACCTGGAAGAGTCAATACAGTGTAAGCAGAAAGCAACAGTTTTACTGGTGTGAAGAGTCATGGGAGAGGGATTGAAACTACAAGATGCAAGGGAAATTAAGTGGGAACTCCCAAGAGGATGAAGCCACAAAGAAGGAAAGATGAAAATCTATCTGAAACTCCCCTTTTACTTTTCCCTGCACTAGAAATGCAAGGATCCTAGGAAGAAACAAGGGCTGGAAGACTTTATAAAAGCCAAAAAGATAATTAGCTGCCCACCATAAGGAAGAGACACTTTGAAGTCTGAAAAATCATGAAGTTAAAAGGGTTTTCTGGCTATTTTAAACTTTTCATAGCTTTGAAAGAATTATCACTTAGAAGTAAGGTCCATGTCCCAGCACACGCACTAAGGAAGAATGAAACTATGCCTGCAGAAAGCAAAGCTGAACTTCCAGTAACCAGCTTCTAGAACAAACTTAACACTCTCCTGGGGGAAAAAAAAAAAAAAAAAACCAAACCCAAGGCTCCCTATTACATATTCATAAAATATCCATAAAAAATAGGAGTTTATTAGACATGCACAAAGCAGGAAAATATGACCCACAGTCAAAAGAATAAGTCAATGCAAATAGACTAAAAGGAAACCCAAATGTTGGACTGAGCAGAAAAAAGTTTTTTCAATAACTGTAAATATTTTAGAGAATGTATAAAAAGATTTTATAACCATTGAAAATGTAAGAATTTTAAGAATTGAAAAAGAGAACCAGATGAAAATCACAAAATTGATGACATATGTACGAAATTATGTTGGTTTGAATTTTAAGAGCAGATTTGAAAAATACAATAAGGGATCAATTACTTTGAAGAGAGGATAGAAATCATACAAACTGAAGAGTATAAAAATATAAACAAATAACCTCTAATACATAACCTAGGAAAATCCCCCAAAACACTGGAATTATGGCTATAGAATGCAATCATTTGTGAAACTTACGACAATATACTTAAAAACTGCCTTTTGATGTGTGAAAATCATTTCACAGTTAAAAAAATCTAAAAATAAATTATTCACGTAATAACTAGATTTTAAGTCTCCTCATTATGATTTTACTAATTTTCTAGAAACTAACTATAGTCTAAAGTATTATGGAGTGATATTGAAACACTAATCTGGTTTATAGCTGAAATACCTTAAATTTCCATCTTTATCACTACAATGTATTAGAAAGAAAATTTACCACTTCTAAACATTGTTCTCTAAATCTGTGAAGGACTAAAGTATTATTTCGTTATTAGCTGCATGCACATTTTATTTCTTTTATAAGTATATAAAGAATCATATCCCTTTCTAATAGACTATCAGTGATTTTCATAATTAGTGAACCAACTATTCACAAAGGAATAATTGAAAATCAAATCTGGGTTCTGTAATTCACTCAGTGTACTTCGTGCTAATGAGAGATGATTAAAAGAGATAATCAATGTCACTAAGCTCAATGGAGAAGAGATAAAGGGGTACTTAGATGATCTTGCCCAGAAGACACCATTATTTTATAATATGTCCAAGGTACATACAGATTTGATGTTCCTATACAAAGTAAATCAATTACATATGGAATCTAGAAATGAACAAAATCTCATGTTCTGAAAATATTTATGAAATAATCTAAAACATAAATGGAATCTCTCAGAATGCATCGACTAAAAATCATAATAGTGAGAGAATCAAATTATGAAGATATATGTCCTTCTACATCATTCCCAGATTCCATATTTGCAAATTCTTCCTAAGTGCTAAAATTTATTTGTAATCCCCCACCCCCACCTCACACACACAAAGAAAGAAAAGATGCAGAGTACTGAAAAATGTGAGTTGCTCTACTGGCATGTCCCTAGCTCTCTGGTCCAGTGAGATCACACAGATAATGGCCAGAGGTTATACAAGGGGGTGGGCTTTTACAAGTAGTTGTCTATGCCACATTCCATGTGGCATAGATTACTACTCTATTGAAATGAAAATAAATTCTTGCCCTCTTCATTTTAATATTGGAATCCCTCTCCTGAGTGTTTTAAATTTGGACTCATTTGCCCAGCACAAACTATATTCCTTAGACATCTTTGTTGCTAGATGTAGCGATGGGACACATTTTTAGGTAGTGAAATGTGAACACATTTCCAAGGACAAGTTATCTTGTCCAGTTACAGCAGACTTTCACTCTACTCCTTCTAGCAGGTTGAAAAATGATAATGATTGAAATAACAGTGGAAGTTATGTGCTAAGGATTGCGGAGCTACACATTTAGCCCAGGTCCCTGCAAATCAGCAGGTAAGAGAGTCTTCCTACCAGCTTCAAGATGTTATATAGGAGGGACATTTTCATCACCTCAGGTTACTTCCTTCACTCCCCTGGGTCCTGACCCCACTGTAGACCCAGGCTGTGACTCTGGGGCCATCTATATGATGTTTGAATTCTAACTCTGGCAACTTTTGGTCAGGGAGCCTCAAGTCCCTTAACACACACTTTCTTTCTCTTTTATAAAATAAAAGAAATAGAGTCAACCAATATAAAATGTTTTTAGGATTTAAGATTTTAATCTTTGTGAAATATTTCCTCCCCAGAAGCAATGATTTGATATTTGCTAAATCAGTGACTTCTTATAACCTGACCACTATAAATAACAGTCTACAATACATGTATTTTAAATAATTTATTATTGTTGCTCTAGTTTTTGAAATATAGATTTTCCTAATGCCTAACATGAATATATGTTGAAAAGTAATCTCAGATTCCAAACTTATTGAAAAAAAGTCTTCATGTTACTTCTTACATTTTGCATAAAACACTGTGACACAAGTGGATATTTAGCGAATACAATTTGAAATTATAACAGATGTAAAAAAGAGTGAGAATTACCATGAAAGTCTTAAAAAAAAAAAAAAGTAAAAGCATGGTAATATGAGAAAAATACACTTCCCCTGGGATGTTATATCTGGTGTCCAAAATGGCCTTCAAATGTTTATGTAATTGTTGTCAAATCTACTGAGTATTTGAGTGTGCACTTTTCTACTTCCCTGTAAGACAGGGTTATTTTCAGCTAAAAGACTTATGTCTATAATCTTACCACAAAAAATAAAATCACTCATTCTATTTACCTCTCCCTAGGGGGTTTTTAATGTTGCTTTTACAGGTAGCCAGGTTCATCCTCTACCAAAAATATAGACAGTCATATTTATCTCAACCATCTTCATAAAAGGGTTTCCATGGATACAGAAAATTATTTTTCTGGATTTTTTTTTTGAATCACCCAAATATTACCACTACAGAACTAGAAGACTGGGGCCAGCAGAAAATTCAGAAAGCAACCAGGATTTCAATTGCTGCCTTTCAGTTTTATATTTTGTTTACTAGCATACAGAGTCTTAGTGCTATTTGTTTCCTTTTCCATCTGAGTTTTGATTTTGAACACGGTCTTGAAACTTTCTCAGTAATGCCATCTGTTCAGTTATTGCTGAATTTTCAGATATTTATGACTCTGAATTGTATTGTACAGAAAGTCTTTGAGAACAGTACAAACTCAAAATGTCGTTCTTCTGTCATTCTAAAGTGGTGATATTTCACTCTGTGGAATATATAACGTTGTCAAACTACATCTGAATGCAGTTCCCTCACATCCTTAATTTATCAATGCGTATAACTACTATCATTTCAACTAATTATCCATCTGTTCACTTTCATTTAGTCTTCCTTTTGCTTAAGCCTCTGTTCATCAATGAAGTGACCCACTTCTTCTTTTATTTAGTGACATTCAAAAACTTTATAGATGTCTCTGCTGATACATGTTCAGATAGATAGGTGATATAAGACTTTGCCTAAATATCAGATAGTATTTTCAGTGTGTGATTCTGTGTGTAAGTGGCTATAGTGATAGTCACTAAAACTATCTAACTTCTAAATCCTCTTAGTCCTGATGATATGGTGATGAGAAAATATTTTAAAAAAAATAAGTCGATTCTTTGAGTTTATGATCTATGAAAGGAGACACTTATTAAGTGAAGAATTTTATCAATATATGATGAGAAGTATTCTCTGAGAAGTATACATATGGAGGAAAGTTGGAATTATTTCCTGGAAGAAGTGAAGATTGATGTGAGATCTAAAGAAAGAATAGGAATTAAGTAGGTAAGAAGGGATTTAGGAAGCTTCCTCCTAGAGAGAACATGTATAAAAGCCCTAGGGTTGAAAAGATAATTCAAGTAAGTTAATTTGGCTGCAGAGTTAAACATGAATCACATTTTTCAGAGGCTTGTTCTTCATATTAAAAATTTACTATGTTTCTTCTATGTGAAATAGGATGTTAATAAAGGATTGTTAAGAACTACCAAACTATAAACTCCCTTGATCCTTCTCATTTGAAACAAACAAACAATGGAAAAAAAAATCCTCTGCTCTAATAAGGTACAATTTATCTTCAGCAAAATGCAATTTTAGGAGTTTTGACAAAGGTTTATGCCTGCCTAATACTGCAAGATATAGGGCATTTTCATCATCTCGGGTTACTTCCTTTACTCCCCTGGGTCTTGGCCCCACTGTAGACCTAGGCTGCATCAGCCCTGCTTTCTGTTATTACAGATTAAACCTCATGTGGTGAGATTTTTCTACTAATTGGATAATACAGCATGTACTATTTTAATTCTTTTCCTTTTCATTTAGTATGTTTCTGAGTATCAGCCATTGTGTTGTACGTATTACAACAATAATGTATAACTCAACAATTTTTATTGCTGAGTAGTATTTTAAGAATAAAATATAATTTGCCTGTTAGCTCATTTGCTAGTAGGCATTTGATTTGTTTCTTGTTTAGGATTATTATGAATAAATCTTATATAAATATATGTGTACAAATATATGTATAGTATGCAATTGCATTATTTTTGAGTCAATGCCCCAAAGTGGGAAAGGCAGAACTCTTCTGGAGACATTGTATTTTTATATACTCTCTCCTTGGTCAGGCTTTTAAAGTAAAATTGGACACATCATTTAAACTATAAGATTTTCACAATGTCTTCATTTTTCACTCAAAACCCACCTTCTGAAACTGTACATTTTGCCTCCATCTACAAGTTCAGTCTCAGCCACGTCACCTGCTCCTCTACCCACTGTGCTTTCATATCATTGCATCTCTTTCCTTTTATCATAAATTGTTTCACACCTGGGGTCTTTGTGCCTAGTGGTCCACTTTCATGAATGCTTTACCATTTTATTTACATCTCACCTTTTTGCTATCTCAGCCAAAACATTTTTCTTCCTTGTGATCACAACTGTTTAACTTTCCTTCATTATATTTTTGCCTGATATACTTTTTGCTTGTTTGTGTATTGTTTTATCATGTTTAGCCTTCTAGAATTAAAACTCATACTATGAAAGATATTGTATAATTTGCTTACTATTCTATCTTTAGTATGCATGACATATCTTGTATTACAGTTGTTCATTAATGAGCTAGTATGAAAGCACCTGAAAAACAGCATCAGCTGACTGAATTTGTAACTGAAATGCTCGAAAGGACCCACAATATGGCTGTCTGCCTAAATAAGTTTTCTTTCACACATTCCTTGTGGCATAGACAACTGCTCTATTGAAATGAAAATAAATTCTTGCCCTCTTCATTTTAATATTGGAATCCCTCTCCTGAATGTTTTAAATTGGACTCATTTGCCCAGCACAAACTGTATTTCTCAGACATCTTTGTTGCTAGATGTAGCGATAGGACACATTTTTAGGTAGTGAAATGTGAACACATTTCCAAAGACAAGTTATCTACAGCAGACTTTCACTCTACTCCTTCTAGCAGGTTGAAAAATGATAATGATTGAAATAACAGTGGAACTTATGTGCTGAGGATGGCGGAGCTACACTTTTAGCCCAGTTCCCTGCAAATCAGCAGTTGAGAGGGTCTTCCTACCAGCTCCAAGATGTTATATAGAAGGGAAATATCCACAATTCTATACTGTGCAAGGCATGGTGTTTTAAGGTCTTTATCACAGCAGTTTGGCTCATCTCTTGAATAATATCTTCTGAGAGAGCTATTTAATATCTTCTTTCTTCAAATATCTAATCTTTGCCTCTCTCATTCAATGGCCTCTTTTTGTTAAAAATGAGCCTCTTAATCTTCCCAGATGTATTCTGCCCACATAATTCCACCTCTTCCTTCTAATGTGCAGCAACTATGGAACAATTCTGGCTCTAATCATTTCAAATGCTCTGCACAGCATCGTTTCATGAAGTCTCAGAGACGTTATTTCCACATTCATCTTATCATGGTTTTAGTGCTTCAGATTTTCCTCCATGCTGTAGTACCATAATTAAAAAATGCATGTTGGGCTAGAGTTGTAGCTCAGAGGTACAGTGCTTGCCTAGCACAAGTGAAGCACTGGGTTTGATTCTCAGCACCACATAAAAATAAACAAAATAAAATAAAGGTCTTGTGTCCTTATACAACAAAAAAATTATATATTAAAAATATTAAGAAAAAAATTTTTAAAAACATATCCAATATTTTCCTTCTTAAACAAAATTCAGCCTCATGGGAGACTGAGACAGGACAATCACGAGTTCAAAAGTCAGCCTCAGTAACAGTGAGGAACTAAGCAACTCACTGAGACCCTGCCTCTAAATAAAATACAAAATAGGGCTGGGGATTATGCTCAGTGGTTAAGTACCCCTGCATTCAATCCCCAGTACCAAAAAAAAAAAAAGAAAAAGAAAAGAATGTGCAATAATGTGCATGATCTACCTGTTTCTAAACACTTGCTAATCTTTTCTTAATCAACTTTACTAAGACTTCTTTCCATGACGCTTTTGAACATGCAATAATTGAGCCAGAAATCATATCCTTGAAACAAACCCAGTGGCTTACTGTTTTCTTATGTTTTAACCCAAGAAAACTTTGCCACAAGTGTAAACACTTAGTATATAACTTAGTATATATGTAACTTAGCATGCAAATTAACTGAAAGCCCAGTTTAGGAATATACTTTTGTAAGAAATAGCTAAGTCTCATTCAATCACATTGGCTGATCTTAATCACATTCGGTCAACTAAACAGAACATGCTCAAAATGGGAAATCACTAAGTTGTAACTAATCTAGCTCTTTTTATACCTGATTTCTATTTTCTGTCCATAAATACTGTCTGCTCATATAATAGAATGTAGCTCCATGAATTTCTTCTAGTTCTGAGGACTGCCTGATTTATGAATTATTTTCTGCTTAATTAAACTCTGTTAAATTAATTTGTCTTTTAAGAGTAATACCTAAAAAGTGAATAGACATATATGCGCAGATATAAAATTCCTATATATGTATATATAAATATGTATACAAACATATACACACACACACACACACGTGCACATACAAAATCCATGTGCTATGTGATTTTGTGACAGCACACTTCCCTATTCCCTCATAGCATATCATAACATATCAGCTTCTTTTTCTTCATCTTATCACTTTAGCTTTGTGCTAGACTTCTGAAATTTGATAGAGAAGATGGCTGACTTTTCAAGTAGGCCCATTTTTATTTTTCATTTAAATCTGATTAATACTCATGGCTTTAAAAATGGCGTTAGTTCTAGGAAAAAAAGTTAAAGAAGTTATAATCACCCAGTAGAACATTAGTGATTTGGAGAAATCTACATATCAAGGAATGAGTAGGAAGTAACAGGCAACAGGGAGGAAGGTTTTTATAGAAAAGAAGGTGTAAGAACTAAGACATTATATATTTGGAGGGTAATAAAAATACATTTGGAAGATACTTGAAAAAATTGATGCAAAGATTAATGATGAGGGTTTTGAGGCATTTGAATTCCTAAGTGAACGAACATGGTGGAAACAAAAGGTCAAGCTACAACAAATAAATAAATAAAACAGTGAGGCATTAAGGTGGTATAGTCAAAATTGTTTGGTCTACAGTGTAAGAGGGATTCTTAAAGAAGCAGGTATAAAAGGTGTGTGGGAGGAACCTCAGAGGAGGTTGCGTTAATACAAGTGAGACAGATTTTGAGTAAGATAGAAAGGCAGAGGGCACTTGTAAAGAATAGTTTGAGGATATGGGAAACTTGATTAGTTACTGCATAATGATCCCAGAGGACAAGACTGACAGATTTCAGTTCAGGAGAGAAAGAAAGTTTGTTTCAAAGATAAGGAAACACACATCAATATGCTGCTGATGCTGAAGTAAAGTGCAGGTGTGTGTTGGGAGTATTGGGGTTTATGTTTCAGCATTGATTGATGAAAATAGGTTTGATGAAAATAGTTTGAAGGGCATGAGGAATGTAGTATCTACAGTCATTCTTGACTGTGGGTACTAAGTACTGTGGTCAGAATACTGAGTTGGCAATGGATCTCCTGAAACCCCTCATTGAGTAAACTGATAATAGACCCCAAATTGGAGATGCTGATTGCCCTGTGGGCTGGAGAATGGCTGAGAAGCTTTGCACTAGTGGGATATATTTAAGCCGATGATGCATATTTGTTAGTAGTGACTTTATATTTGAATATATGAATTATAAATGGATAGGTTCCTCTGTGGGTGATCTTAATGTAAGTATGTCTGTACATTTTATTCATGAATCTGTCTGGAGTAGCTCAGCTAATTAAAACAATGCACTTAGGAAGCCAAGTCTACAGGTTCATTTCTTGTGGGCACTTTTTACATCTGCAGAATACACAACATATAACAGGGCCTTAATAAATGTCTGTTTATTAAATGAATAAGTAAATAAAGAATCCAAGGGGCAAACAAGGGTGTGTGTCTTCAAAAGTATCACTGCCTTTAAGTATACCCATCATGTTTAGAAATCTATACTCAAGCAAGTAAGGAAAATACTCTCAGAAAGTGAGAGAGATAAGCAAAAATAATCATCAGGCTCAACAAGTAACCATATTTTTCTAAGACAATGCAAGTAAAAATACATAGTGTTGGAAAAAGACAAAATGCTCTTAATTCTGAAAATTTCCAAACCTCTTCTGCAGATAAAACTTTTTATATAATGTAAAATAAATATGATTATAAAATAATGTAATTTAAAATAAAAGCAACCAAAATTCTATTTTTTATAAATTTGAGAAAATAAGTGAAAACTGAAAAAATTATATTTAACAGTAAAATATTTAAGATAGCTGTTTTGTTAGTTACAGTTATTCTTACTACTTTTTTTTTTTTTTTTTTTTTTTTTTGGTATCAGGGATTGAACTCAGGAGCACTTGACCACTGAGCCACATCCCCAGACCTATTTTTGTATTTTATTTAGAGACAGGGTCTCAGTGAGTTGCTTAACACCTAGCTTTTGCTGAGGCTGGCTTTGAACTTGAGATACTCCTGCCTCAGCCTCCCAAGCCACTGGAATTAGAGGCATTTACCACTGCACCTGGATCTTGCTCCTTTGAACTTTGTCAATATTTAATATTTCTATATATTTTCACATAGGATATATAAACTATATAAAATAAAATAAAATTGTTGTGTTTAGGAAATTATATTGTATTTTAATGTGAACTCTAAACTTCTAAAATATTTTCACTTGGCAATTTTCAGAGTCAAGACTATTTTCATGCTTCATGGATTGAAACACATACACACATACACATAAATTGATATTTTTCAAAGAAAGTGACATGTAAGAAATAACATAGAGTTTAAAAGGTAACTTATAATTCTCTGAAACTGGAAAAAGTTTTATAGTTTTAACTTTTAGTTGTTTTTTTAACTTTTCTTTATGCATAATTTAGTAGAAAAAATAATGAATATGTTGTTTTCATGATGATGTAAATATGTTAACATTATTTGAGTTACAACATAATATTCCATGTATTCATCTAAACAAAATGGGTTCATTAATCCTTAGCCACTAATGTAAGTGCACGATTATAGAAGTAAGTAACGGAGAATAAATCCCCAACATTATTTTCACTAAACAGTCTCTGTATCAGAAAATATGTTCTTGACAATTTGTCAAAGAGAACATAAGATTATCAGAGCCAAATGTCTATATTTGAAGATACGTAGTAATATACATAGTAATATAAACATATATTATTAATATATATGTATATAGTAATATACATAGTAATATAAGCATATATATTAATATAATATATATAATATATATATAATATAAACATATAAACATATATATAGCTATGTGTGGTAGCGCAAGCCTATAATCCCACCAGCTCCAGAGGCTGAGGCAGGAAGATAGCAAGTCAAAAGCCAGCCTCAGCAAGAAACAAGGTAATAAGCAATTGAGTGAGACCCTGTCTCTAAATAAAATACAAAAAAAGGGGTGGAGATGTGGCTCAGTGGTTGAGTGCCCCTGAGTTCAATCCTCAGTATTGGGGAAAAAATAAATAAATAAATATACACACACACACACACACACACACACACACACACACACACACAAACACACTATTTTCTTCTAAATATTTTTACATAACTTTTAACATGAATATTAGATTACTCTAACTTCATTGTTTTTCAAAAAGAAAAATTACTTTTCAGGAAGCCTGTTTATTAAATCTAAAATTAAACAAGGAAGCAAACAAAATCTCACCTCATTCCCAGGCACAGAAGAAAAGACAGAAAGGGATGTATTTAAAGGGACATAGAATTTTATTTTTATTTTTATTTTTTTTTAGAAATGGGTTTCTTCTTCTTCTTCTTTTTTTTTTTTAGTTGTATTTGGACACAATACCTTTATTTCACTTATTTATGTTTATGTGGTGCTGAGGATCGAACCCAGGGTATCATAAATGCAAGGCGAACACTCTACCACTGAGCCACAACCCCAGCCCGACATAGAATTTTTGATATGTAAGATCAAAAATTTCTGGATATCGCCAGGTGCAGTGGCACACGGCTGTAATCTCAGAGCCTTGGAAGACTGAGACAAGAGTTCAAAGCCAGCCTCAGCAATGGCAAGGTGTTAAGCAACCCAGTGAGACCCTGTCTCTAAATAAAATACAAAATAGGGCTGGGGATGTGGTTCAGTCGCCCAGTTTCTCTGAGTTCAGTTCCCAGTACACCACCTCCACACCAAAAATATATATATATATATGCATATCTTTTTCACAAATATATGAACATCTACATAACTAGTGAATTGTAGTCTTAAAATATATTACATAATAAACTTTATGCTGTGCTTTTAGCACAAACATGCACGCACAAACACACAAGCAGAGAATCAAACCTCAAATATCACTAAATTGATTTCAGACTGTAAGTTCTTTTTAATAATGGGAAATTGAATAATACCCTGTAGCTTCCCCTCGGAGACATTTTTATGCTCACGTATAAGCCAGACTGTCATTGTTCTACATCTGTTACAGTGCAGCAGGACTATTCATTATAATGTCTTGTTTAGTCAACCAAAAGGTTTATTGGGTTAAGTTCTTCCCTGTATTTTAACAGATGAACTGTGTTATATATGCACAGAAGTTATTTTTAGGCTTTACTTGTGAAACTTAAGTGCTTACATGTACAAAAGGAAACACACTGTTGCATTCTGCCACAGTGCCATTAAAAAAAAAAAAATTAAACCATCTGTATCTCATCACTTTCTTGGTCAATTACAAAGAACAAAATCTTGAGATATTGAATAGACAATCCATCAAATACACCCAAAGGCATGAAGCTTTCTCAAAGCCATTTCCCAGTCAAAGTAGTATCTGCTATTGTTGGACATCTTTCCTCTTTTATCCTTTGGCATAAAATGTCAGGTGCGAAAGGCATTAGCCTCCTGAGGGACTCAGTATGGTCATTTCAGTTTCTTAATTAGAAGAAGCTGAGAGTTACCATTAAAACAATTGTCATATTACACAGCAAAACTTTTATGATTTCTCATGTAGGGTCCCTTCAGTAACTCCATGATTTCCCTTAAAGGAAACTCAACAATAGGAAATTAAATGTCATTGTACAATGTGAAAAACTAAGTAGACCAAAATGATTTTTAAATTAATTTGAGTTTGAAGCTATTTGTAACATCTGGCTGTATACTATCTTAAAAATTATTTCACATTCATCATATAATATTTTACCACATAATATTTTTACCTTTTTTTTTCACTGCTATGACCAAAATACCTGACAAGAACAAATAGAGGAGGAAAAAATTATTCTTGAGCTCAGAGTTTCAGAGGTCTCAGTTCATAGATGGCCAACTCCATTCCTCAGGGCCAAAGGTGAGGCAGAACATCATGGCAGAATAGTGTGGGAGAGAAAAGCAGGTCATGACATGGCCACCAAGAAGTAGAAACTTCTACTCAACAAGGACAAAATATAAACCCCAAAGGCATGTCCCCAGGGACTCAGATCCTCCAACCACACCCTACCTGCCTATAGTTACCACCCAGTTAGTTCCTGTCAGGGCATTCATGCACTGGGTTAGGAGTTACAGTTCTCGTGACCCAATCATTTCACTTCTACACCTTCTTGCATTGTCTCATATGAGCATTTCAGGGGCAGCTCACATCTAAACCATAACACCATTATATATAATACGTGGAAATACACTTTTAAAATTCTTAAATATTTTTCATATATGAATAAATGTAGGAAAATTCATTGTATAAGTAAAGAGTTGACTTTTAAACTATTACATAGATGAATAAGTAAAAATGCCATAAAAAATAAAAGAAATTTATGTTTTCATGCCTTGCTGTATCTAAAGTGATTCCTAAATAATATGTGCAAATTCTGACTCCCTCCAAACTTTAATCAGAGCAAACAAATTACTTTTCTAGTTTTCATTCAGGTCAAACTCATTTTATTTATGCTTCTTTGCCCTTTTCCTCTACCTGTTACTATCTGCCTCCAGGTATTCTCATTGCTGGCTGGTTACTGATATTTATTTCCAAACTAAAAAATGAAGTCTGTAATGAATATCCAGTTGAGAATATACTCTGAATCCTTTCTTGCCAACTCTTTTAAATCACATCAACATGGGCAGACTTTCTCTCCTTACTCCTTCCTTTCTTCCATCCTCTTTCCCCCATTCCATTTCTTTGCCTGCATGATTACTGAACTATCTTGTCAATTTTTTGCTGTTTATTGGCCAGTTCACCACCCACCCCCTTCACCATTTACATACCTGTTTTTGTTTATTCTATGATCTCACAACATATAATGATACTCAGCCTGAAAATATGTTTTGAATAAATAAATGGAACAGAAAATAAGCAAACAAACTTAAACAAAAAATACTATGTATATATTTTTCTCTTTTTTAATTTAAAAAAATGGTACTTGGGATTGAACCAGGGGTACTCTACCATTGAGCTACATCCTCAGCCCCTATTTTATTTTTTTATTTTAAGACAGGGTCTCATTTCATTGCAGAAACTGGCCTCAAACTTGTCTTGGCCTATTGAATTGTTGTGATTACAGGTGTGCACCACTGTGTCCCATAGATTATTATCCATCTTAATGAGATAACAAAAAGAAGATTGCCTCTGAATCGCCTACATTTGAGTTATTCTACATCTTTGCCTCTGAATCGCCTACATTTGAGTTATTCTACATCTACCTCTATATTATATAATAATATATGTTACTCAAGTTGCTTTATAATTCTACTTCATTTTGTTTTGACATCTATTCAGAGTTTTATTATATTTTCATAAATATTCTGAAATACAAAATTTAATTTTTTCTGTCCTCCTAAAATTATTTAAAACAAATTATTGTCAGTGTTGTGTTTTTTATTACCAGATCATTTCAATATTTGCCCATTACCAGTTTTAGTACAGTTTTATCATTTTTATTCATTGTGTTCAGAAAATATTTTCTGTATTGTTTTACATTTTTAATATTTAGAAATTTTAAATAAATTTTTATTTATTTTTTGGGGGGAGGAGGATTACCAGAGTTTGAAACACAGTGCCACATCCCTGTCCCTTTTTTGTATTTTATTTAGACATAGGGTCATCTTGCTAAGTTGCTCAGGGCCTTACTAAATTGCCAGGGCTTGCTTTGAACTCACAGACCTCCTGCCTCAGCCTCCTGAGTTACTTGGGATTGCATCCATGTGCCATAGTGCCTAGCAGGAAGTTTTATTTTTGATATAACATATATCCATATTGTTCAAATCTTCCCTGTGTTCTTTATTTATTTATTTTTACTTTGTTCTAATTAGTTATACATGATGGGAGAATGCATTATGATTCATTGTACACAAATGGAGCACAATTTTTCATTTCTCTAGTTGTAGAATTGCACCACATGTGCAGTAACATATGTACCTACTATGATGATGTTTATCATACCTGTAATCCAAGCAGTTTGGGAGGTGGAGGCAAGAGGATCACAAGTTCTAAGCCAGCCTCAGCTAAAGTGAGGCTCTAAGCAACTCAGTGAGATCCTGTCTCTAAATGAAATACAACATAGAGCTGAGAATGTGGCTCAGTGGACAAGTGTCACCGAGTTCAATCACACACAAAAAAATCTTACCTTTCATCTGTCCTTTAAAAGAATAATTACTCTGATATAAAATATAGCTCAAAATTTGCCTATTAGATAATACAAATTATTTTTATCCAGATTCCGCATATATTATAGCAATTTTATTCCTACTAAACAACTCTTTGAGATACTTAAAAATATGTTCTCTGTTGTATATATATATATATATATATATATATATATATATATATATATATATTCTTTTCAGACTTACTGTTTTTGGTATATATTTTCATGTCATATTATTTAGCATTTAAATAATCATGTAATCAAATCATCCCTATGAGTACATTTTGTGCCCATTGTGTATCATTTAACAACTCTTGCCTTGAATTTAATTTTGTCTGTTATTTGCATGAAAACAATCTATATTCTTGTGCAAGTATTTCATATTTTCTTTAAAAATTCTTATAATTTGAAATATCCAAATCACAATTGTATATCAATATCTTACATAGATTCTTCCTTTTTTTTTTTTTTTTTTTAACGCATTCTTTTTTTTTTTTTTTTTTTTATTGATTGTTCAAAACATTACAGAGCTCAAGACATATCATCTTTCATACATTCGACTCAATTGAGATTTGAACTCCCCAAATACATAATACAGACTCACTTCTGTTACATACTCACGTTTTTACATAATGGCATATTAGTGACTGTTGTATTCTGCTACCTTTCCTATCCCCTACTATCCCCCCTCCCCTCCCCTCCCCTCCCATCTTCCCTCTCTACCTCCTCTGCTGTTGTTCAGTTCTCTCCCCTTTTTTCCCCCCACCCCCTTTCCCCTCATAACCTCTTATAATTTTGTGTATCACTGAAGGTCTCCTACCATTTCCATATGTTTTCCCTTCTCTCTTCCTTTCTCTCCCCCCATTCGTCTTAGTTTACTGGTAGTCTTTTCCTCATGCTCTTCCTTCCTGTTCTATTCTTAGTGGCTCTCTTTATATCAAAGAAGACATTTGACATTTGTTTTTTAGGGCTTGGCTAGCTTCACTTAGCATAATCTGCTCTAATGCCATCCATTTCCCTGCAAATTCTATGATTTTGTCGTTTCTTAGTGCTGCATAATACTCCATTGTGTATAGCTGCCACAATTTTTTTATCCACTCGTCTATTGAAGGGCATCTAGGTTGGTTCCACAGTCTAGCTATTGTGAATTGTGCTGCTATAATCATTGATGTGGCCGTATCCGTATAGTGTGCTCTTTTAAGGTCCTCAGGGAATAGTCCAAGAAGGGCAATAGCTGGGTCAAATGGTGGATCCATTCCCAGCTTTCCCAGGAATCTCCATACTGCTTTCCAAATTGGCCTCACCATTTTGCAGTCCCACCAGCAGTGAACAAGTGTGCCCTTTTCCCCACATCCTCGCCAACACTTATTGTTGTTTGACTTCATAATGGCTGCCAATCTTACAGGAGTGAAATGGTATCTTAGGGTGGTTTTGATTTGCATTTCTCTGATTGCTAGAGATGGTGAGCATTTTCTCATGTGCTTGTGGATTGATTGTATGTCCTCCTCTGAGAAGTGTCTGTTCAGGTCCTTGGCCCATTTGTTGATTGGATTATTTGTTATCTTATTGTTTAATTTTTTGAGTTCTTTGTACATTCTGGATATTAGGGCTCTATCTGAGGTGTGAGGGGTAAAAATTTGTTCCCAGGATGTAGGCTCTCTATTTACCTCTTTTACTGTTTCTCTTGCTGAGAAAAAACTTTTTAGTTTAAGTAGGTCCCATTTGTTTATTCTTGTTATTAACTCTTGGGCTACGGGCGTTCTATTAAGGAATTTGGAGCCCGACCCCACAATATGTAGATCATAGCCAACTTTTCCTTCTATCAGACGCAGTGTCTCTGTTTTTATATCTAGCTCCTTGATCCATTTTGAGTTAACTTTTGTGGCTGGCAAGAGAAAGGGATTCAATTTCATTTTGTTGCATATGGATTTCCAATTTTCCCAACACCATTTATTGAAGATGCTATCCTTCCTCCATTGCATGTTTTTAGCCCCTTTATCAAATATAAGATAGTTGTAACTTTGTGGATTAGTCTCTGTGTCCTCTATTCTGTACCATTGGTCCACCTGCCTGTTTTGGTACCAGTACCATGCTGTTTTTGTTACTATTGCTTTATAGTACAGTTTGAGCTCTGGTATCGCTATACCTCCAGATTCACACTTCCTGCTTAGAATTGCTTTTGCTATTCTGGGTCTTTTGTTTTTCCATATGAATTTCATGATTGCTTTATCTATTTCTACAAGAAATGTCTTTGGGATTCTGATTGGCATCGCATTAAACCTGTAGAGAACTTTGGGTAGTATCGCCATTTTGATGATGTTAGTTCTGCCTATCCATGAACAGGGTACATTTTTCCATCTTCTGAGATCTTCTTCTATCTCTCTCTTTAAGGTTCTGTAGTTTTCATTGTATAAATCTTTCACCTCTTTTGTTAGGTTGATTCCCAAGTATCTTATTTTCTTTGAGGATATTGTGAATGGAGTGGTTTTCCTTATTTCCATTTCAGAGGTTTTGTTGCTGATATACAGGAATGCCTTTGATTTGTGCGTGTTGATTTTATATCCTGCCACTTTGCTGAATTCATTTATTAACTCTAGCAGCTTCTTTGTAGATCCTTTTGGGTCTGTTAAGTAAATTATCATGTCATCTGCAAATAGCGATAATTTAATTTCTTCTTTTCCTATTTTTATGCCTTTAATTACTTTTGTCTGTCTAATTGCTCTGGCTAGTACTTCGAGAACTAAATTGAATAGAAGTGGTGATAGAGGACATCCCTGTCTTGTTCCAGATTTTAGAGGGAATGCCTTCAGTTTTTCTCCATTTAGGATGATGCTAGCCTGAGGTTTAGCATATATAGCTTTTACAATGTTGAGGTAAGTTCCTGATATCCCTAGTTTTTCTAATGTTTTGAACATAAAGGGATGTTGTATTTTGTCAAATGCTTTTTCTGCATCTATCGAGATGATCATATGGTTCTGGTCTTTAAGCCTATTGATGTGGTGAATAGCATGTATTGATTTCCGTATATTGAACCAGCCTTGCATCCCAGGGATGAATCCTACTTGATCATGGTGCACAAGTTTCCTGATATGTTTTTGTATTCGATTCGCCAGAATTTTATTGAGAATTTTTGCATCCAAGTTCATTAGAGATATTGGTCTGTAGTTTTCTTTCTTTGAAGTGTCTTTGTCTGGTTTTGGGATCAGGGTGATGTTGGCCTCATAGAATGAATTTGGAAGAGCTCCTTCTTTTTCTATTTCTTGAAATAGTTTGAAAAGTATTGGTATTAGTTCTTCTTTGAAGGTTTTGTAGAACTCCGCTGTATACCCATCAGGTCCAGGGCTTTTCTTGGTTGGTAGTCTTTTGATGGCTTCTTCTATTTCTTCCTTTGTTATTGGTCTGTTCAAATTGTGTGTGTCTTCTTGTCTCAATCTGGGCAAATCATATGCCTTAAGAAATTTATCGATATCTTCGCTATCTTCTATTTTATTAGAATATAGGGTTTCAAAATAGTTTCTAATTATCTCCTGTATTTCTGTAGTGTCTGTTGTGATATTGCCTTTTTCATCCCGTATATTAGTAATTTGAGTTCTCTCTCTTCTTCTTTTTGTTAGCATAGCTAAGGGCTTGTCTATCTTATTTATTTTTTCAAAGAACCAACTTTTAGTTTTATCAATTTTTTCAATGGTTTTTTTTGTTTCAATTTCGTTTATTTCTGCTCTAATTTTAATTATTTCTTGTCTTCTACTACAATTGCTGTTGTTTTGTTCTTCCTTTTCTAGGTTTTTGAGGTGTAGTGTGAGTTCATTTATTTGTTGGTTTTTTCTTTTTTTGATGAAAGAACTCCAGGATATGAATTTCCCTCTTAAAACTGCTTTCATTGTGTCCCATAGATTCCGGTATGTTGTGTCTGTATTATCATTTGACTCTAAGAATTTTTTTATCTCTTCCTTTATGTCTTCTGTAACCCATTGATCATTCAATAACATATTGTTCATTTTCCATGTGGTGTAGGATTTTTCCTTCCTTTTTTTATCATTGATTTCCAATTTCATTCCATTATGGTCAGATATGGTGCATGGTATTATCTCCACACTTTTATATTTACTAAGATTTGCCTTATGGCATAATATATGGTCTATTTTTGAGTAGGATCCATGTGCTGCTGAGAAGAACGTGTATCCACTTGATGATGGTTGGTATATTCTATATATGTCAGTTAGGTCTAGGTTATTGATTGTGCTGTTGAGTTCTATAGTTTCTTTATTCAGTTTTTGTCTAGAGGATCTGTCTAATGGCGAGAGCGGTGTGTTGAAGTCACCCGTAATTATTGTGTTATGGTCTATTTGACTCTTGAACTTGAGGAGCGTTTGTTTTATGTAGATTGCAGCTCCATTGTTTGGTGCATACAAATTGATAATTGTTATGTCTTGTTGGTGGATGGTCCCTTTTAACAGTATATAGTGTCCTTCCTTATCCTTCTTAATTAACTTAGGTTTGAAGTTGATTTTATTTGATATGAGTATGGCCACTCCTGCTTGCTTCCGAGGGCCATGTGAGTGGTATGATTTTTCCCAACCTTTTACCTTCAGCCTGTGTATGTCTTTTCCTATCATATGAGTCTCCTGAAGGCAGCATATTGTTGGATTTGTTTTTTTGATCCAGGTTGCTAGCCTATGTCTCTTGATTGGTGAGTTTAGGCCATTAACATTTAAAGTTACAATTGAGATATGATTTGTACTTCCAGTCATGCTTCTTTATTTATTTATTTTAGTTTGGCTAGTTTTACTTTTTTGGTTATTTTCTTCCTCCTTTACTGAGATACCTCTTGTTGTTAGTTTTGGGCACTATTTTTCAATTCCTCTTCTTGTAGTATATTGCTCAGAATGCTTTGCAGTGCTGGTTTTCTTGCTGCAAATTCTTTTAGCTTTTGTTTATCGTGAAAGATTTTAATTTCGTTGTCAAATCTAAAGCTCAATTTTGCTGGATACAGTATTCTTGGTTGAAATCCATTATTTTTCAGCGTTTGAAATACATTGTTCCAGGATCTTCTCGCTTTCAAAGTCTGTGCTGAGAAATCAGTCGTTAACCTAATTGGTTTACCCCTGAATGTAATCTGTCTCTTTTCTCTGGTAGCTTTTAATATTCTCTCCTTGTCCTGTATGTTGGCTATCTTCATAATTATGTGTCTTGGAGTTGGTCTATTATAGTTTTGAATGTTTGGGGTCCTGTAGGCTTCCAGGATTTGGCAATCCATTCCATCTTTCATCTCTGGGAAGTTTTCTACAATTATTTCATTTAATATGCTGTCCATTCCTTTGGTTTGAATCTCTGTGCCTTCTTCTATCCCGATGACTCTCAAGTTTGGTTTTTTAATGGCATCCCATATCTCTTGAATAGATTGCTCATGGGATTTAAGCATCTTTTCTGTGTTGACTATACTCTTTTCAAGTTGATAAACCTTGTCTTCATTATCTGATGTTCTGACTTCTACTTGATCAAGTCTATTTGTAATATTCTCGTTTGAGTTTTTAATTTGGTTTATAGTTTCCTGCAATTCTAGGATTATATTTTGATTCTTTTTTAAGATCTCTATCTCCTGGTAGAGCTCGTTCTTTGCCATTTGAATTTGTTTGTTTAACTCATTTTCAAAATATATTTTTATTGCTTGGACTTGCTGTCTCATGTCTTCTCTAATATTCCTTTCCATTTGAGTTAGGTATGCCTTGAGTTCTTTCCCTATCCCTGCTTCTGATGTTTCTATGTCCTCTTGTAGAATTAAGTTGTCTTGCATTGTTTGTACTCCTTTTTTCCCTTGTTTTCTCATGTTGTCCCGGTTGCTTTCCAGCTCTATTTGATTGTCGTGTTTCTGTTCTCTTCTATAGATTTGTTTCGGTTCTGTATTACTCTGATGCCTCTCCTTAGTGTTGTTAAACTATGCCTGCTGACGTGGGTTCCACTGTGAAGGCAGATCCGACGTCCGAGCTCCAGTGACGACACTACTTCGCTATGACTGGCCCCAGTTCCTTGCCGGGGTGTCCTGAGGAGGTGGTATGACTGAACTGTCTCTGTTTGATTTCAGCTCCCAGTCGCGGCAGGCAGGCGGTCTCCAGCCGCCCAGTATCACAGGCCGCAGGCGGGTGATCGGTCACCTGCGGCCGGGTGTTCTCCTACCGCCCACCTATGCGGGCAGTGGGTGAACTGTCGCCGGCGGGCCTGCAATTTCCAGCTGCCCAGTCTCGAGGGCCTTGCCTCTAGCCTCCTGGTTTCTCCTGCTAGCCTTCTGTAGCTGCAGGGCAGGCCGCACGAATCAGTCGGCCTGGATCTCCGGGGTCCCACAGTTGGCAATTGGGATCCCAGGCACTCTGTCCTTTGGATTTTTCCTGCTTGCCCCTCCCCCAGCTCTAGCTAGACAGGTTTCGTTTTGGCTGCAGATGGGTAGGGGGGGTTGCAGGTCAGGTGCCTCTAGTTCCCCCCTAGTCTTTATGCAGGCTCACTCTGATACTCCCTCCCCCGGCAGGCCTAGGAGAGATTTTATTCGAGTTCCCGATGTATGGGGAATGGGCTGAGTGCCACACACCTGTTTTGTTGTTGAGATCTGTCAGAGAATGGCGGTGGAAATTTCAGCTGTTCAAGATGCTGACTGCTGATTGCCTTGGCGGAGTGTCCGCTGTGGGGGATGGGACTGTACCGCTTCCTTCCCCGTCTAAACTCCCGAACTCAGCCCGGGGGTCAGTGTGGGCTTGGCTGGCGGGATTCCACCTGGTCTCAGCCAAGCCTCTCCCTGCTTGCTAATTAATGGCTTCCCTGGGGCGCCACGCCTTCTGTAGCCGCAGGGCAGGCCGCACGAATCAGTGGGCCTGGATCTCCGGGGTCCCACAGTTGGCGATTGGGATCCCAGGCACTCTGTCCTTTGGATTTTTCCTGCTTGCCCCTCCCCCAGCTCTAGCTAGACAGGTTTCGTTTTGGCTGCAGATGGGTAGGGGGGGTTGCAGGTCAGGTGCCTCTAGTTCCCCCCTAGTCTTTATGCAGGCTCACTCTGATTCTCCCTCCCCCGGCAGGCCTAGGAGAGATTTTATGCGAGTTCCCGATGTATGGGGGATGGGCTGAGTGCCACACACCTGTTTTGTTGTTGAGATCTGTCGGAGAATGGCGGTGGAAATTTCAGCTGTTCAAGATGCTGACTGCTGATTGCCTTGGCGGAGTGTCCGCTGTGGGGGATGGGACTGTACCGCTTCCTTCCCCGTCTAAACTCCCGAACTCAGCCCGGGGGTCAGTGTGGGCTTGGCTGGCGGGATTCCACCTGGTCTCAGCCGAGCCTCTCCCTGCTTGCTAATTAATGGCTTCCCTGGGGCGCCACGCCTTCTGTAGCCGCAGGGCAGGCCGCACGAATCAGTCGGCCTGGATCTCCGGGGTCCCACAGTTGGCAATTGGGATCCCAGGCACTCTGTCCTTTGGATTTTTCCTGCTTGCCCCTCCCCCAGCTCTAGCTAGACAGGTTTCGTTTTGGCTGCAGATGGGTAGGGGGGGTTGCAGGTCAGGTGCCTCTAGTTCCCCCCTAGTCTTTATGCAGGCTCACTCTGATTCTCCCTCCCCCGGCAGGCCTAGGAGAGATTTTATGCGAGTTCCCGATGTATGGGGGATGGGCTGAGTGCCACACACCTGTTTTGTTGTTGAGATCTGTCGGAGAATGGCGGTGGAAATTTCAGCTGTTCAAGATGCTGACTGCTGATTGCCTTGGCGGAGTGTCCGCTGTGGGGGATGGGACTGTACCGCTTCCTTCCCCGTCTAAACTCCCAGATTCTTCCTTTTTTGAAGCAGGAATGGACATCATACTGTCTATGCAAGTATATAATCTTGTGTAAAATCTGCTTATTTTATTTTTGTTTGAATTCTTTCTTTCAATGTTTTTATTTGTTATCGTTATAACTTATGTTGTTCTTTGGTTGTCCTGTTAGTCAGCTTTCTCTTGCTGTGACCAAAATATTCCACAATAACAACTTGGATGTAAGAAAAGTTTATTTTGAGCTCATTGTTTCAGAGGTTCAGTCCATTGTTGGTGAACCCATTGCTCTGAGCCTGAAATGAGACAAAAGGGTGTGGGGGAAGGGCATTGTAGAGGAATTTTGCTCAGTTCAATGCAGAAAAGAAGCAGAGAGTGAGTTTGAGGAGTCAGGACAAAATATATAATCTTCAAAGGACATCCCCAGTGACCTACTTCTACCATCCTACAGCAATCTAGTCTACTTCTTAATCCATTAAGTGGATTTATCCACAGATAATTTTATGGGCTCTTGTAATCTAACCATTTCATATCCTGCATTGACAAAGAACTTTTGGGGTGATACCTAATATCCCTCATAGCATATATGATAATATTTTTACAGTGAATTTGATCCAGGTCCCCATTGAAATCTGACCTACTAATTTTTATAATCTGAAAATTTCCTATTTTTATGGTTATAATCTTGCTACAAAAAGTGTGGGTAGTTTTATATCTTCTTGTACATTGCCACAGACACATTTTGTGCACCTGTTATCATAAAGATTGGTCTGGTCTGAACTTTTTCCCTTTAATTATATGTTGTAAGGATTTGCATAGTAGTTTAAGAAGTATGTACTTAATTTCATTTAACTCTCAACAATTAGGACAAATGTTGTTATTACTTTTTCAAATGCTCAGAAAATTTACTACTTAAATAGTATCTAACAGCTTATAAATTTCTTCATGAGCATATTTTTAAAAATTCTATCTAAAATAAAATATTTTATATATATATTCACTTTCCACATCTTCTGTGAGCTCTAGAAAGTTGTAATTTTAATGTATATTCTGTTTTGTCCAGATTTTCAAATGTATTGATCTAAAATGTGAATTATCTTTATTTCCCACATTCCATGACCTGTTCTAAGGCAATATTTTTCATTTCTCAGTTACTGGTTCTTTCTCCACTTTTCCCATCTATCAACCACAATAGAAGATTATAAATTATATTAAACTTTTCAAAGAAATGACTTTAATTTTATTAAATTTTTTGTTAGATTTTTGTTCTCTCATTTCTTATTGCTGCTCTTCTCAACTAATGACTTTCTTTTCATTCATATAGATTTAAATTACTGAGATATTTAAATATTTTCACTTAGAGATATTTTTCTAGAAGACCATTAGCTGCATTCCCTGTGTTTTTCTTTATATCATGCTTTCAATATGATTTTAATTTATCTTCAATTATTTTCTAAATTGTGTTTTGATTTCTTTTTTCCCCTATGCTCATGAAATTGGGTACTGACTGCTTCATTTTCCAAAATGTTGAGGAAGAGTCTATTTATTATCTTGTTATTAATTTATTGATTAATCCCCATTAAAATCAGGTTATGATTAATATTGTTGAGACTTTATTATCCCACATGGGGTGATTTTGAGATATAAGCAAAGATTGTTGTGTGCCATATGATTTAGCTATTAGATAAAACCCATCAATAATGTTCTTCAAATATGCTATATTTTAAATGATATTTTGTGATGGCTTAATGTTTATGAGATAAGTGTATTAAAATTTAATAACAATGAAAACATATGGATATTTTAACTTATCTTTAGTTCTATTTTCCATTTAAAAACCTTTGTCACTGGGAATATGGCAGAGTCCATATCCAGGCATTCAAAAAACTCTAGATTAACTATATTGGAAAAATAACAATTTTTTTTTCCTTAAACAATACAGTATAACAAGTATTTCCACATTATTTGTTTTGTTTGAGGTGTTGTCAGTATCCTAAACATGATTTAAACTATACAGGAGAAAGTTTATTTTCTGACATAGAAAAAGAAAACACTTCTTACCTCATGTATTTAAATTTATGTATCATTTTCTTTATGGGTTTCTGTCCTTATACACTGTTTGGGGGTAACTTTCCCTAATCCAGGGTAATTTAAGTGTCTATAATAACCTTGTAATATTTTTATTTTTAAAGTCATCTTGTGAAACGGATATATAAGATTCATTTTGTTTATGTTAGTATGAAATATTTATTTTGTACACAAAGGTAAAAATGAAAGAAAAATGATGAACCGTTACAGTATACTATGCCTTAAGGTAATGCTTCTTTCTTAAGTCTTCTTCATCTACATGAGAAGAGCTATACCAGCTCTCTTCTGATATCTGTGTAAATGCCACACATTTTCCGCACTATTTCCTATGTCATACTTGTAGTTAAAGGACATATAGTATAATTTCTCTCTTTTTGGCATCATGTATCTATTTTTCATTAAATTTTGGATTGAATTAATTTGGGATTTACTTGGTGTTATAATGATATTTGTCGTACATCTGGCTCAATTCTATATTTCATGAGTGCACATAGACTTTTGAAAGAGATGGATCCCCATCTCCTCAGCTTTCAGAAGTGTCCCCATTTCTTCTAAATAATGACCTGATAATTTATTCTGCTTGCTTCCACTATCACTATTTAATTACAAATGAGCATACAGTATGGACATATATGTTATAAAAATGTGTATAAACATTTTGATATAAACAATATAAATATATTGGCATGTAAATATATCTATGCATACATCAAAACTTATAGTTTTCAAATGTGTATATGTGTACACATTTGTAACTTTATTTATGTATTTATGTATTTAAGTAGGATGATTAGTTTACTATAACCAAATATATCTTTCTTAGAAGCAGAAGATTCCAGAATTTGAGCTAGTATTTTAAATAAAACGACAAAAATAAGCCGAATGTCCCTAATTTTGTTCACAAATATTGACACAATTGAATTTCTTTGAGCAGTATCTAGTCATTTGTGAAAGCTCTGCAGATGTTAGCTATTTTTTTTTTTGCTTGCTACTATTTTCACCTAATTGTAGTGATGTTTCATTATTTTTTATCTCAATTCTACAATTTTCCCTCATTCTGCTAGAATCACTTGTTCCTAGAAAAGAATAGACATAGTGCTAGAACAATTAAATTTACTTAAAATAGCATCTTTTTATTCATTGTCTCATGATATAATAGAAATTAAATTATTTTAATATATTTAGGAGCTCTACATATAAGATTATATTCTGATGTAGATGAAATGTAAAAAAAATGTCGAATTTTTTAGTCCAAATTCAAGAAATTTTTAGTCCAAATTCACTTAACAATATAAAGCCCCAGAGACAAAAATCTAAATTTATAATTTAATAGAATAAAAGTGGATATTTTAGGCATTCCATTTCAAAAGTACATATAGAGTATCCATTTTGTGCATATACATGGCAGCATAAACTTATTATTTATGTTTAGCTTTAGGGTAGTAAATAGAATTCTATTCTCTGATAGTCTTTCTTTTCATGGAACTTCAGTATATATGTCATTGTATACTGCATATATGCAATACATAATGCATACTGGATGTATCATGATACAATGTATTGTAAAATTATTTGATAATATTCATAAAACTATTAAGAAGCTCTTGAAGAGCATGAATTCTACTTCTCTGGAGAGGTAATCTGACAAATTAATACAGTATTATATCATAAAATTGGTGTTGCTCTGTGTAAAGATAAGATATTCCTGTGGGGAAAATTGAGTTAAGTCTATGAGTTTTTAAAACTTGAAGAAATTACCACAGAAGTCTGCCATTGGCCTTGAAGGAAAAAAAGCTAATGAAAGCTCCATTATCCAGCTTTGCCTTTCCTTACTTTAATAAGAGGTAAAACACTAAAGAAATAGTTATGTCAAAAACCTATGGCAAGTAAATTAATATAATCTTCCTCTAGTTATCAACTGTCAGATTTTCTGAAAACTTGTGATAAAAGGATCCATTTTAGCTATTCATTCTAATAAAGATAACAATGTAGCTTAAAAGATGTAAAAAGTGCACCTATTGGATCAAAGGATAATTTTGATGACTAAAATAGACTACAGAAGGAAAAACGTCCTTAATTATGAGAAAATGTGATTGTCACACATGTATGTTCAAAGTCATCTAATAAAAACATATTAATAGAAATTTTTTCATTGGAATTGCAAATAAATCTGATCCCGACATATATTGCTATAGATATTAACATTATTAGGTATGGAGAAGTTATGCATATACTTCAATTATTTTAAAATTAGTAGTGGTTAAGGGATATATACTGTTGATGTCCTTATTACTCAACTTATTTCCCCTTTGTTACTACTATTTCTTTGCTTACCCTACAGAGTGTAATATAAACATTTTTGCTCTTCCCAACATTATCACATTATTTAATTCTGCATTTACTTTAGATATAACATTATATTTTTTATTTTATCAGTTTTTTATGGTCATTGTTTATTTACATTAACACTCACTGGATTTACATGACACTCATATACTTACAAAAATTTTTATGTTGCTCCTTATTCTTTCCACCTTTTCATGTTTATATCTGTAATTATTTTTCTTTTTTGAAGAATTTCTTTAAAATATTCCTTTAGGGCAAGTCTTTTCACTTTTAGCTCATGTTAAATGTCTGAAATGTCATATTTTGAAGGCCATTTTAGTTAAATATGCGATTCTCATTGGGCAGTTTTTCTTTTTGGTTACAGTAGGATGCACCTATTAACTTCATATATCAGCATTTCTAAAAGTGAATTTTAAATTTTATTTTTGTTGCTTTACAGGCAACATGACAGTTTTCTCTTTCATTGCTTGGAAGTCATTTTTCCTTGCCTCTCATGTTGATTGTTTTTATCCTGCTTGAAATTTTCACATCGTCTTGAATCTCCTACTTGAATTTTAGATTTTGCAAAAATTTCAATAGTTGTCTTCTCACCTACTGATTTTGCCCTTTTGTCTTTTTATTACCCCTCCTGGAGCTTCAATGAATAATATGCACTCTTTATTCACAATGTCCCATATATCTGTATTACCTACTCATTTTTTTTTTCTATTTGTATCCTTTTCTTGCCTTTCTATTCAGATATTGTTTTGCAGGGTGTCTTTATATTTTATTTTGTTATAACTGATTTTTAAAATTTTATGTATTGTGGGCTGGGGATGTGGCTCAAGCGGTAGCGCGCTCGCCTGGCATGCGCAGGGTGCTTTGCTGGGTTCGATCCTCAGCACCACGTAAAATAAAGATATTATGTCCACTGAAAACTAAAAAAGAGATATTAAAAAATTCTCTCTCTCTCTCTCTCTCTCTCTCTCTCTCTCTCTCTCTCTCTCTCTCTTTCTCTTTTAAAAAAATTATTTATTGAATATTTACCTTCGGTTATTTTATTTTGTTCCCACAGTATCCTAGTATTTATTTTGCATTTTTTAATTATCTAATACTTTCAGCTGTCTTCACTTCCAGTTCACATATTTTCTGTGTATTCCAAATTCATAATAGTTGGGTGTTATTGTGACAGCTGTTGTTCTCACATGTCAAGGAAGCATTAATTTTTATTGAATACACGGTCTTTTTAACAGAATTCTATATTTCTGGGTAATTTATGTTCATCCTAGATAGAGTGTTCACCTATGTTCTTTCTAGAAAGATAGTATAACTAATCAGTTAATCCAACCTAAAATCATAATGACTTAATTATAAATAACGTTTTGTGTCAAACTTTATTCCCTGGTTCACCTCTAGTCCAAAATTATAGCCTTTTTATGGAGGGGGTACCTCCATCTCAATGAGTTGCTTAGCGCCAGTTGCTGAGGCTAGCTTTGAACTCTTAATAATCTTCCTGTCTCATCCTCCTGAGCTACTGAGATTACAGGTGTGTACCAACATTTGTAGCCTTTTAATGGTTCTAATTGAAGTCTTGGGTATTCTATGTTTACGGTTCACATCTAGACAGCAAGGTATTCAGATTCCTCAAGTGTCTTTTGTCTTTAGAGTTTGAAAGATGGCTACAAGATTTCTTTTTCTATGTTTCTTAGTGTAAGGCTATTTCTCAAGCACTTTGCTGATTCTCTGCCTTTTACTGTTCTCAATTGGAAAATATCCTGAGGGGAATAACTATTACAGAATGTCATAGCAAATTTCTGCACAACTCCTGTTTCCTTAGAATTGTATTCTCACAATGCTGCCTGCCTTTTCAGGCAATTCTTTTTAGGAATTTCTTTCACCAGTACTTTTCAGGAAGATTAATGAGCTGCAAAAGAACTTATAGTTTCCAAAAGCAGAATTATAATGTACTTGGGAGTTTTTCACAAAATTCAAATTATAATTTAATTATAAATATTATTTTACAAATAAGAGTTTGTTGTTAACTTAGGAAAACAGAATCAGGGAATTAATTTAGCTAATCTCACTTATAAGTGACCAGCTAAAATGTTTCAACAAAAACTAAGAGCATAATATAATGGAATTTTCTCATGAAATATGTAGCTATGATAAAGAAGTAACCATCATTTCCTCATGAATTTGCTTTTTCTGCTAACCTATATATATTATTTTTAAAGAATAAATGCATGCATATTTAAATAATTTTGTAAATAGTAAATAACATTTAAAGAAATTTAATTTTTAAAGTGTCTAAAATCCATCTGGTCAAAAATGTTTGCTAACTTCTTATATCATATAATATATAAAAATAACTGAGATTTAATCAATGTCTAAAAGTTACATAGAATAAAGTTTAGAGAACATAAGATAATAATTTAAAAATTTATCATGTAGAGGTCTTCCTAATTAAACAAAAGAAACACAAAAGCTATGATAGGCAAAAGTCATACATATGCTCATACAAAATATCCATGTGTCTTTTCTAGCCCTTGGTGTCATGATTGTTTGGTCTCTGAAAGTCCAAGAACATTTTTCTCTCTTTACTACTGGCAATTCAAAGCTATACAATCAAACTATCAATATTAAAAAAACAAGAATCTTGGGCTGGAATTATGGCTCAGTGGTAGAGTGTCTGCCTTGCATGTGTGAGGCACTGGGTTCAATCTTTAGCGCCACATAAAAATAAATGATTAAAACAAAGATACCTCAACAATTCAAAAAAATATTTTTAAAAAAAATCTCTGGGGCTGAGGCTATAGCTCAGTGGTAAATTGCTTGCCTCACATGTGTGAGGCACTGGGGCACTGGGTTCAATCCTTAGCGCCACATAAAAATAAATAAAAGATACTGTGTGTTCACCTACAACTAAATAAATATATTTTTAAAAAATCTTGGACAAACCAATAGTGCCTAGAAATACCACCAAAATAATTTTTCAAATTTACTGAAATATCTAACTATTGATTCATCTTCATTTTCATTATCTATACAAATTTCTTGATGTTTTAAAAATAAAGCATCTGGTCTATGCCTTTAAAATATTTTTTGGTGAGGAGAGAATACTAGGAATTGAACTCAAGAGCACTCAACCATTGAGCCACATTTCCAGCCCTATTTTGTATTTTATTTAGAGACAGAGTCTCACAAAGTTGCTTAGCACCTTGCTGTTGCTGAGGCTGGCTTTGAACTTGTGATCCTCCTGCCTCAGCCTCATCTTGCACTATAATAAACTAAGAAAAATAAAACTCTGAAGGTTTTCTCTCTGTACTGAACAGCAGAGTACTAATGGGGAAAGGGGTAGATTTATTTTAAAGAATTGGCTTATTTCATTGTCAGTATTGTCAAATTTGACATTTGTACTATGAGAGCTATTTCCCAATCAATGGATTAATCTATTTGATGGATTAATAATTTGAATGAATTGCTACATGGTAACTGCTGGCAGGTGGGGCTAGCTGGAGGAAGTAAGTCACTTGATGACATGCATTTAGGGATTATACTTTGCCCTGGGTCCTAGCACTTTCATTCTGCTTCCTGATTGCTAAGAGCTGAGTAGCCTTCCTCTGACACTTCTTTCTTCCATCAGACCACACTTTAGGTCCAGAGCAATGAAGGTAGCCAATCAGACTGAACCTCTCCAACTGAGCCAAAATAAAATTTCTCTCCTATAAGTTGTTCTTCTTATAGCAGCAAATAGTTAACTAGCACAAATAGCAATTAGTAAAAGAATGAAGTGTTGATATAATGGAAGAAAACTATTTTGAAGAGAAAATAAAAGACCAATATGTATGTAATTACATATATGAAAGTAATTATACATGCAAGGCACAGGAATGCCATATCTCTAAGTAGCTCCTAAAATTTCTTTTTTTCCTAAAAGTTTCCTTTGTATTAATTGCAAATTGAGAAAAAGAAAATAATTTTTTTTGTGTGTGCGGTGCTGGGGATCCAACCCACGTCCTTATGCATGAGAGGCAAGCATTCTACTAACTGAGCTATATCCCCAGCCCTAGAAAAACAAAATAATTTTTAAGATAGGTTAAATATAGAAGATTGATTGACACTGGAATATTGATTGAGGGTGGCTTGTTATATAAAGGAAGAGAGACATACATTTTGGAAACTTTTAAAGAACATATTCCAGTTCAAATAACTTTTGCTTGGAATATATGTGTATTTATATTCACTTTATATATATTATTATTAATAATCACAGATTATTAAATAAAATATGAATTAACTACAACTATGCTACCCTTATATATGCTTTGAAAATCACATCTGAAGAGAGTCACTATGGCTGATGAACATGTGTTTAATTAAAAATAAAAAATACATACAGAGATGCCTTTGAAACATGGATTTTTTTTTTAAATAAAAGATGGGAATCTAAAGTGAATCATACTGTGGCAAAAAAAATAACAAGTAGACACTTTCTCTAGAGTTGTAATAGAAGAAACACATTTCTTTGATGTACTTTACATCATTACTTAATGGTATCCTACAGAATATTTTGTTCTGCATTTTACAATAGCAGTATTATGCATCATTTCTGTTATTTGTCTTTGTTTTGGATTTTTGTTGTATAATTGCAAGGCGAGAGTTATGTCTAAAGGTTTAATAGTAGTCAGGGACCTTTCTTTAAAGAAAATTATTCAATGTTTAAAGAAGAGAATAACTGGTAGAGTTGATGTTTTTACTTTCATTTTAAAAGGAATGTTTATAGATACATAATATTGAGCTAGAAAAAGGGAAATCAGACAGATTAATCTCATTACTAAAAAGTCAACAGGAAGGAATAAATTACATAAACATAACATCTGGATTGTTGAAGAGAAACTAATTAACATAGTAAGAAAAAATGTGCCTGCCCTCTGAATGAGGACAGCAGATCATAAAGGGTATAATCAGAACACTGAAAATGATTGCTGCCACACTCTCATAGCGTACACATGTCCTCCCTAAGGAGACATATAATCACAACAAACTATATTCTAAATATGTATCTGTAATTTGGAAGGCATGAGTTTTCTTGAAAATTCAAACATTTTTTTAAAACACACAAAAATATGCCTTTTAAACGCTTAACTTATTTGGGGAAAATACATTTTAACATTTTAATCACTGAACAAATCACTAAGAAATTACTAAAATAATCTACTTGGAATTATTATTTTTAAAAAAAGAGATAGAAAGCCGTTTTCTATATTATGGTGATATGGAATCATATCAATTTGGAAGTGGAAAAACCATTCACACTATCTCATAAACTGTCCACAGTATTGACAAGAAGATGCTCAAATGCTCTCTGATGTGTTCCTCTTGGGCTGTGAAAACCAGGAAAAGCCCACCAAGAACAGGTTTGTGTTTTTAAAAAGTCAGGTATATTGAGCTTGCTAGAAAAAGAAAATAGGCACTGGAAGAAATAAGCATGTCTGTTGAAAACTGGAATGAGAGTTAATAGGCTTGAAATGGAGGCTTTCAAGAAGGAATTAGAATATGGATATATGGTTATCAATTCAATGCTATCTAGAAATGGGTAAGACTTAGTGATCAGATATCTTAATAGATTTTATCTATAAGAATAGAGGATGAAAGTGGGACTACACTCATCATAAAAAATAGTCGTAATCATCCTTGTCAGAGAAAGTTGCTAATTTATTATTTTTGTGATTCCTAGGTGGCTTTGTGTGTCCTAGTGTGAATATATTTTTCTTGTTGAATTTTTAGATCACTACAGTTTGCCTTCCAACAAAATATTATTTACTTGCTAAGGTAAAATCTAAGTAACAAAATTTTTTTCATATCCTTTGGAAAAAATTTTGCCAAAATTAATTAAGAATACAATGGCATTAAAATAATTGTACAAACTTGACAGAAGAAAATAATCCTATATTTTATTCTAGTTGCTGTTTTTTGTAGTCAAGTATTATGTAATATCTTCTTGAAAGTTCTTTTGTCAATAGTGTGATGTAGGCATGAATTTTCCCACATGCCTTCTAATCTTTACAGGACCATTATTGAAGGCACCTCCTCTTGTGGTGTTATGCCAGATTCATGGGACCCCAATAGACCTCCAGGAGCCAAATCCGATGCAATCACACAAGAGTCTTTATTGCAAGCTCGAGCCTGGACTCACATCTGTTTCCAAAGCAGCAGTCCCAGGGAGTGAGTCCTGGTCCTTTGTTCAGTGAGATTTTATAGGTTTTGAGGGGATACTCTATGCGTTCCAACATCATACAGCAAATCATTCCATACCTCGGGGAAATCAAACAACAACTCTTAACATTGATTAGTGGGTAGGGATGATTGGTTAGTACATGAGGGGGATTCGTTTGAACTGATTGGTTTAAGCCACGAGGGGTGTACGTGCTAAACAACATGGTTTCCCAACATGTTATCAATCACCATAAACTACTGGGGGGTCATTTGGCATCCCCAGTATTTTCCCTGTCTCATGCTTATTGGTGGTTGTTAGGGGGTTGCTATGGGTCTTCACCTAGCCTAACTGAGTCAGGGACACCTGGCACCACTCTCCTGTTATTTGCAGACAAATAACTCAGCAGGTGCTCTGTGGGTTTTTCCCAGGACAAGGGTCATGCCCCCTTCCTTAGGACAGGCCTTGAGGTAGAAGCTCATTTTTTTCTCAAAAATGGAGTCACATCAGTTTCTCAATGGCTCAAAGTGCCTGTGTGTATATGAATCTTTTTCTGGGCTCTCTATTCCATTGTAAACATTCTACCAATAGCATGCAATCTTAACTAACTGAGCTCCAAGATAATTATTGTAGACCACCTTATACATCTGTAATTGTGTCTTGGCTCTTCCTAGACATTATCATTTCCACATAAATATTGTAACCACTTTTTCAGTTTCTATGAAATTTAAAAAATAGATTGCTTTGAAAGCTAATACAAGCTGATATCTGTACGTATTTTTAATTCATAAACACAGTAGAACTCAAACATGGGTAACCATTTCCTCTGTTGTTGTATCTCAAACATCTTTAATTACTTTTCTGTATGTATGTCAATTTTTTTCTATGTGTTTGATATTTTGATATCTCTGTTAAGTGGTTATGATAAAATAGCAATGTAGCAACACCAAGATGTAGAAGTAATATAATCTAGTAACTGGAACCACAAAAATAATCTTTGCTCTCATTATCTTATCATTTTTCCAGAGAGTAAAAATTGTGCCCCTTTTCATCATTATTATTTCATGCCTTCATAAGCATGCATTCCAACACACTACAGTTTAGTCATATGCTTTTTAATTTGTATAAATAAAATTGTAAAACATGAATTATTTTGCTCAATATTAGTTGAATCCCACTTATAATTTTGTGTTTTCATGTGGTATATTTATTTTTAGTTATTTAGTTTGTAGAAAAATTTTATTCTTGAGGGATGTTTGGATTTTTTAAAATTTTAAGATCAATATAAATAATAATGCTGTATTTGATTTTGTATTTCTTTGCCCATGCACATGCATATTGCACGTACATCCAGGAGCAGATCTCCTCCTACATATTGAAGGCTTAACTTCATTTAAGTATAAAATGCTAATTGGTTTTCCTCAATAAAAGTATAATTTTGCTCTCCTCTTTTGTCCAGTTTTCCCACAAAATAAGAATACATAATTTTCAGGCAATGGGCCCCATTAAGGTCTTATTCAAAGGCAAAGACCACATCCTGAGGCAACCCAGTAGAAATATTAATGGGCACCTTCACCACAGCCTTTTTGCAAATATAAAAGACCATGAGGGTCACCTGTGTAAACACCCTTTGTTCCAGAGAAGCCAGGAAAATGGAAGGTGGAGGTGAACTCAGGTGGGAGTTACAGGAAGATATATAATTTTTTAGGCTAATGTAGCGTTGGTACTTTTTCAATGCCTGCTTAGCAAAGATTTTGATCATACCCCAAACCAATAAGCCCTTAAGCTAGCACATTAAAGTGGGTTTTCCCTTCTATCAGGCTTGCTTTAGCATCATGAGAGTTCTATCTCTTTTTACTTAAATAAACCCTACTCCACTTACTCTTCCCTTCCATTATTGTCCATGGATTTTATTTTTCAATTTTGCAAGACAAGAAATCAGAAGAAAATTGGCAAAACAGGGAATCTAGTCTCATCTCAAAATTCCAGTTTCAAAACTACAATTTGGAGGGAAGGCTTTAGAGAATGTGCCTTTGATTTGGGTTTCCTTGTGGACCACTAAGGTGGAGAAGATTGCTATATGCTTACTGGTCCGTTGTTTTCTTTTGTGAGTGCTATTCCAGTTACTTTCCAGGTCTTTATTTGATTTCAATTCATTATGTTAATAAATTTTAATAATTTTAACAAATATCTTCATGACATCAGGGTACATTGTTGTTTCAAATACCTTTCTTACAGTTCTGTTTTTCAGTGCTCACTAAAATGGCAAAGTATGTTGGCATAAAAGGTGCTCAGTTTAGTGTAGTCTGACTTGTCAAGATTTTTATTTATAATTATTACTTTTATTTTAATAATCTCAGGCTCTCTAAGATAGTTAATAATATATATTCAACTATGTTATATACTCCATGCTTTATTTTTTTTGTCAATTATAATAAGACATGATCTAATATTATTTGATTTTGTATACGATCAGAGGTGGAGAATAAATTTCTTTATTTTTCACAAGTGCCCACTTGATCCACACTACTTTCTGTGAAAATGTCTTTGATCATTTAGCTTCAGAAATACTGGTGCTTATTATTTTTCATAAAGGTAATAAACAACCAATTATTTTTAGATGTACTTTGTCCTCATGATTTTTTTTTCTATTCTTGTACCAAAACTATGTTGCTTTAATTGTTGAGGTTTGATAAGGAGATTTCATAGTGGCTAGAGGAGTCATAGTCCCATTTTGTTCTGTAAATTTGTCATGACTTCTTTTTTTAATTTTTAAAATCCTTTTTTTTTGTTGTTTCATATAACATTAGGATACATTTTGACATAATCACAAAAATATGGAGTATAATTTGGTCTAATTAAGTCCCCAATATTTCCACCTCCCTTTCTCTTTCCTCCTCCTGCCATCCCTGTACTGATTTTTCTGTAATTTAATTACAGTGTTTTTTTTTTAATTACTGTCTTGTGGGTATAGTTGATGTTGGGATTCATGGTGATATAGTTATGTGTGTACATACAAAAGTTCAGTCAGACCCATTCCACTATTCTTCCCTTTTCCCTTACTTTCTTTCTCCTCCACAATTTCATTCATCTACTTTACAGATATTTCGTGTATTTTGATTAAACTTCTCTTTTCTTTTTTCCTTTCTTCTCTCTCTCTCTCTCTCTCTCTCTCTCTCTCTCTCTCTCTCTCTCTCTCTTTCTTCTCCTGCACCCACTGTAACTTGGATTAGCTTACACATATCAGAGAAAACACTAAATCATTGACTTTGGGAACTTGCGAATTTTGTCTCCATTTTCATCCATTAATCAGCAAATGCCATAATTTCTTATAGCTGACTAAATGTCAATGTGTGTATGTACCACATTTTCTTTGTCCATTCATTGTTGAAGGGCACCCGGGTTGGTTTGATAGCTTGACTCTTATGTATTGTGTTGTTATAAACATTAATGTACAATGGTAACATGCTGATTTTAAATCTTTTTTAATATCAAGGAGTGGGGTATCTGTGTTATCTGGTAGTTTCATTCTTAGTTTTTTGAGGAATCTTTATATTCTGCTCTAGAGTGATTGCATTAATTTGCAGTCCCACCAACAATGTATGAGTGTACTTTTCCCTGCATCTTTACCAACATTTATTATTATTTGTATTCTTGATAATTGCCATTTTTATTGGAGTGAGATGAAATCCCAATGTAGTTCTGATTTATAGTTCCTTAACTGCTAAAGATGTTGAAATTTTTTCATGCATTTGTTGATCATTTTATTTATTTTGAGAAGTGTCTGATTAGTTCTTTTGCCTATTTATTGATTTTTTGTATTAGTTTTTAGGATCCTTTGTATATTCTGGATATTAATGTCCTATCTGAGAAGCAGGTGGCAAAGATCTTCTTCTATTCTGTAGGTTCTCTCTTCATGCTCTTGTCTCCTTTGCTGTACACAAGACTTTCAATTTGATGTCATCCCACTTATTGATTTTGTGTTTCTTGATCTTTAGGAGTCTTGTTAAGGAAGTTAGTTCCTGTGCTGTTATGCAAGAGTGTTGGGTCTATATTTTTTCCTATTAGTTGCAGGGTTTCTGATCTCATTCTTAGGTCTTTGATCCATGTTTATTTGACTTTTGTGCAGAGTAAAAGGGGTCTAATTTTATTCTTCTAGACAGGATTTCTAGTTTTTCTAATACCATATTTTACACAGGTTCTCTTTTTCTACAACATATTTTTTTGGAACCTTTATCTAATATCAGATAACTACATTTGCATGGGTTTGTTGAAGACCCAAAAAACTCCTCCAGAAGAGTTCTACAGCTCATAAATGAATTCATTAATATGGTGGCATACAAGATCAACACCTACAAATCAATCAAATTTCTATACTCCAAAATGAACCAGCTGAAAAAGAAATTTAAAAAAAAAAAGCTGACCCATTCATAATAGCCTTTAAAAAAATAAAATAATTGGGAATCAATCTAAAAAAATAAAAGATAAAGTACCTCTACAATGAAAACTACAGAACACTAAAGAATGAAGTTGAAGATCTTAGAAGATGAAAAAACCTCCAACTGCCAAGGCCAATGTCTCGGCTTGGCACCAGAATCACGAGGCACTCACAGCTTTGTAGGTTCAAACAGCAATTCTTTATTCCAGCTCTCACACCACCTCCACACAGGTCCAGGGGCAAACGCGTTCTGCTGTCTCCTGCACAAACCACCTACTCCACGAGGCTCTCTCCAAATCCCATTTTTATCTCACGAGAACTCAATGGGAACAAGCAGCAGGAACACCCTAATCCCAGCAATAATCTTCAACTTCCAACTTCCTTAAAACCCATTATCTTAAACTGGCAACGCCTTAAACTCAAGGAGCCGGTTACTTCCTCAAACCTGATCAGCTCTAAACCCGGATCTGCCTTGGTCCTTGAGCAAGGTCACCTCATTAAAGCATGCATGCAATGTCCCATCAAATGTCCTCTAAGCAGCATGGGGTACGCTTGGCAAGGAAATTTCGATGCGTCATTCCTACTTGGTAATGGCCCTCAGCATCCAACCATCTTTGATAGGCAGAATTAATATTGTCTAAATGGCCATACTACCAAAAGCTTATACAGATTAAATGCAATTCCTGTCAAGTTTCATTGACATTCTTCACAGAACTAGAAAAAAAAATTCTGAAATTCATTTGGAAAGTTAAGACACCCAGAATAGCCAAAGTAATCCTTAATGTGAATAGCGAAGCTGGAGACAACACAATACCAGATCTCAAATTATACTACAAAGCTATATTACTATAAACCAGCAGGGTATTAGCATCAAAACATGTATGAACACCAATGAAATAAAAGATAAAAGACAAACCCACATGAATAGAATTGTCTTAAATTCTTTTTTTTTTTAAAGAGAGAGTGAGAGAGGAGAGAGAGAGAGAGAGAGAGAGAGAGAGAGAGAGAGAGAGAATTTTTAATATTTATTTATTTTTTTAGTTCTCAGCGGACACAACATCTTTGTTGGTATGTGGTGCTGAGGATCGAACCTGGGCCGCACGCACGCCAGGCGAGCGCGCTACCGCTTGAGCCACATCCCCAGCCCTGTCTTAAATTCTTTATCCTTTACATAAACATAATTTCTAGAATCAATTACCCACTTTAAAACACATAAATGCATTCAAGGACTTTTATGAATATCATTGTACTTCTCAATTTCTATAAATCTGTCTGGGACAAATAAAAGGTTTACAATAGTAAGCATTTTAAACCTTGGACATGATAGTTTTCTCCATTATTTATATATCTTTTAATTTCCTTATAAATAGTTTATAAATTTTAAGTAGTATCATGTACAATTGAGTTATATTTAATCTCAACTTGACATATCCTAATGCTATTTATAATTACATGCTTTTCATTTTAGTTTTCTCAATCTTGTTTTTTGTTGTTTAAAATAAAATGTATAATCTTCTTGAAATAAAGTTTTAGTTGTCTTCCGCATGTCTATTCCGCATCATGCTTTCAACATTATAACCAATAAACCTAACAAGATTAATGTAGAGATGGAAAAGTTTAATTTGGTTCATGGTTTCAGAAGTCTTAGTCCATGGACAGCTTGCTCTAGTGCTCTGGGCCTGAAGCAAGGCAGAACATCATGGCAGAAGGGTATGGAGGAGGAAAGCATCAGGACATGGCAATCTGAAGGTAGAGACAGAGCTCCATTCACAAAGGACAAAGTATAAACCCCAAAGGTATACCTCCAGTGACTCACCTCCTCCAGTTACATTTCACTTGCCTATAGCTATCACCCAGTTAGTTATTCCATATCAGTGGATTAATCCTTTGATTAGGTTATACCTCTCATAATCTAATCATTTTACTTTTAAAAATTCTTGCATTTTCTCAAACTTACGCTTTTGGGAGACACTTTATATCCAAACCACCACAGCTGCAATCATATAATTTTCTCCTCAATATAGTAATGGGAAGCTGTGAAATTAGAAATGCACCAATAAGAAAGTACTTTTCAGGCCTCCAGTTATATCACTTTGATGATTTCCCACTGAGTAAAGTAATACTGTAGAATAACCTACTCATTTTCTAAGCCAGACACTGCAAAAATCAAGGATTCCATGCAATTAATTTAATATAATTCACCTTTGGGCTACAGACTTACATCGCCCCCCCACATACTTCATATGTGTTCACATTCATCCAAGAACACCAAAGTTTACATAAAATCATAAGTTTAGGCTTGAAGTCCAAGATTTTCTGATTTATCTTTAGTCTAGGTCTAGTTGTAGCATCATGCCAATTGTTTTGCTTAATCTAAATACTTATAAATATAAAAGACAATTATTTGCTCTAAATTTGCTCACATTCAAAATTCCATGGGAGAAAAGCACTTCAATGAAAGAGAAAGAGGGGTTTGGGGTAGGGGGGCGGGTGGGGAGAGGGAGAGAGAAAGACATAATGTTACTGGCCCAGAGCCATTGTGAAATCCAGGAGGCACATATTGATAAACAGCCAAACTAGGGAGCTAGGAAATGCTTCTTACTTCTGTTCTGCCCCCTTGGAACCACTCCATCTTCCATATGTCACTACAAATCTTGCTTGTCTTTTCAGATGTCCTTCTTTTTTTACCATTTTTGGGCCAGTTTTGAATATGGCATTGAACTGTATAGTTTTTGAATAGTACTTTCACCCTGTTTCCAGACTGGTACAATTTGACTGCCTAAGAAGGATTCCATTTTGAACAATTCAGTCCCTTTCTCTCCAAGTTGACAATCCCTTTAGCTAAGACAATCTCCTTGAAAATGTAAGTTTCTTTTCAATTAAAATTTATTCCATTCTACATGCTCAAAACCACACCCACACACTTTTAATTTCATGCCCATCCCTCTATATACAGCACATGCTTGTAATACTGCTCAGACAATGCCCTTACATTTCCTAGAAGCCCTTTTGCCTGAGAGTTGCATGCTATTCTAACTTTTCAATGATATTAATAAAGAAACTTCCATGCTTTGTGTGTGGTCTTTGAGCCCAATTTTGTTTTACTTTGAGAATCTTTGTTGCAAAGAACTGGGGATAAGAATGAATAAATTTTAACCAGGCATCATGGCACATGCCTATAATCCAGTGACTCAGGCTGACACAAGATTGAGAATTCAAAGTCAGCCTCCACAAAAGAGAGGTGCTAAGCAACTCAGTGAGACCCTGTCTCTAAAAAAATACAAAAACAGTGCTGGGGATGTGGCTCAGTAGTCAAGTGCCCCTGTGTTCAATCCCTGGTACCAAAATAAATAAATAAATAAATAAATAAATAAATAAATAAATAAATAGTGAGTTTTATTTTTCCAGGTTAAGGAGACTTGAGTTTTTCATTTCATCTAAGTCTTTATTCCTATTTCTCCCAATTTTCTTTAGTTTTTCTCTTCTATTATCTTATTGTTGTACCTTTAAGAGTTACATACTACATTGACATTCTACTTGGAAACTTCTTTGCTCAAATCCTAAATTTCATTGGATAATGTTTTTTTCTCCAAGGAGAGCTTTGTCATTCCTTTTATAATATAACTATTAAAGTTATATCATATGTATTACAGCTTATCCAGTTTTCTATAACAATTTTCTCACCAGTTTTCATGTTCTGAAAAATAAATTCCTTAGTACTTTACCAGAATCTGTTATTAACCTGGTTTCAAGACAAAAAGACTGTAAGTTTTCATTTTTCTCTTGTTTCAACACACTCCTAATTCAACTTCTTTCTCTTTTAGCTGTTTCAATAAAATAAGTTCTCAAAGTATGCACCAGGGATTTTGGGGATCCCCAGTTCCACTGGATCAAAATTACTTTCATCATCTTACTAAAATACTTTCCCTTTTGTGTCTCAATTCTTCAAAACTGTAGAGCAGAGTTTTTCCAAGTTCTTATGACATAAAATGATTCAATTTCTCTTAATGGCAATGGAATATGCAAGTGTATATTTTTAATTTTTCCATAATTTTCTAAGTAGTAGACTTAAGGTACAAATTTATTCATTTTCAGAGTCTAAGTCAGTGTATTCTTAGTATTTTCACCATGCTCTTATAGCTGTGTTTGTTTATACTTGTGCCGAATTACTGTTCAAAAAATTACTGTGTTTAAATTGCCTATTTCTCATGGGAACAGTGCACAGACCAAATAGTAAGAAATTTAAAGGTCTTCACTGGCTTTTATGTATTTATTTATTTTCCAGAATTGAGCATCCCTCAGAAGCAGAACAAGTTCAAAGAACTTTCTCTGTGGTTACAATGTGGTCATACAAGATTTAAGGATCTAAAATGAAAAAGATTATAGATACAACCTAATTGACTAAGGATTAGAATTTTGCTCTATTTGAATCAGATGGATGCATGTAATTGACCAGCCTCACTGCTGTGATTGACTAGGACTCAGCCACTTGTAATAAAAGTTTATTCCTAAACTATGTTTCAGTTGGTCTGCAAACCAAGCCAGTTTATAGTGGCTAAAAGACAAGTGCATCCTGAAACTTAAGCTACATTTAACAGAAACAGAACACAAAGTGTGCTTTCTTTGTTGTTATTGTTTGTTTGGTTGGTTGCTTGGCTGGCTTTTGTCTTGTTTTATTTTAATGTTTTTAAAGTTTTTTTTTTTCTTCTCCTCAGTTCCCAGGGGTGGGAGAGGGGGCTGAAGATTCTGGAGATTTAACCCAGGTTGCTTTACCATTGAGTACATACCCAGTTCTTTTTTTTGAGTCAGGGTGTCTCTAAATTGTCAGGATAGCTTCGCACTTGCAATCCTCCTGCTTTAGCCTTCTGAGGTATTGGAATTACAGGTGTGTGCTACTAATACCTAGCAACAGACTTATGTTTTGAAAAATTTTAAATGTATTTAAAAATGTATCTGAAAGCTATTCGATTTTTTCACAATGTAGGTTATTTTAATAATACTTAGTTTAGTTTAATGAAATTGTTCTAGAATTCAATATTCTCACTGGGTTGATCTCAGCTTTTACTGAAGCTCTGCCCTTTCACTGTTTTTAAAAAGACAACAAGTTCTCAGAGAAATACATTATGTTTCTGGATCCTGCTAATTCTTAGGGGGGAAAAAACTTCAATTACTAAAAAACAACTTAATTTTTATGTATTTTACCCTTGACAATGTTTTAAATATCAGACTAAGAAATCCTTGGCATTGATAGTGGATATATGTTGTTGGACATTTTTTTTTTTTAATCATTTTTGGTGAGATGGCAAGATGAAAGTGCCAGAGAGCTATTTTTAGTGAATTGATGAGTCTTCTATCATGCAAACATTGAAATTCACTTTCCATTTTCTTTTTAGGAACACTCAGTTTTGCCTCTGTGTGGATAATGCATATTAGAACAAAAAAACAGGATGACAGGAAATAGAAATATAAAAGCTGAAATATATTCTATGTATAATGTGTTTGGTTGAATCCGTCTTTTAACTTTCATCCCAGTATATTAGGAAATGAATAAGACATTATGTGCTTTTTAAGTATGCCCATCAAAGATCCTGAGAAGAATAAATCTTTTACTAATGGATATCTAACTAAATGTACTTATTATTTCCTATATGTTGCAAGAATTATGCTGCTAGCTTTTACTTTATGATTTCACTATAAAAAATTAAAATACCTTGGAACTCTAAATATAGGATTCAAATGATACCAAAGTGAACATTATAACTTTCATAAAATTTGTGACATAGAATCTATCTGATAATGATTATTTTCTTCAAGGAAATCAATATAAGTTTGGGTGTGAGAATCTGCTCACCAAAAAAAAAAAAAAAAAAAAAAGAAATGAAAATAAAAAACTGACCTGTAGTCAGAAAAAACATATCAAATATCTCTTCAACTCATTATTTAATACCATGCTCTTTCCCACTCCAACTGCATCTTCCTATTTACCCTGATTTAACTTTTAATCCATGATAGATGATTGCTAAACAGATTCTAAGTACAATCCTTACTCCATTCCAGTCTTTCTCTTCAAGGCATAGGGATATTTACAAACTGTAGCTTTATTATTCTCAGTGCTCTAACTTTTACCATTTTACTGTGATTTGTATCTCAATCGAAATTAGGTTTGGACAAATATAGCCACAGGAATAAGAAATAAGCCACAGGAATAAAATCAGATATGATATTTTACTCCACGAAATAAATTTTGAAATGAAAATATCTAGGCTGATTTGGTGACTCTGTGGTGTTGTAGAGACTCCAGGTTCTTATTTTCTACTCTACCGTGTTCACTACTGACTGATTTTGCCAAAACAACTTCATGCCTGACACCATAGCACACATGTATAATCCTGAATCCCGGAGGCTGAGACAGGAAGATCATACATTCGAGGATAGCAATTTAGTGAGACCATGTCTCAAAAAAAAAAAAAAAAAAAAGACTGGTGTGTAACTCAATGTCTCCTGGTAAATTACCCCTGTGTTCAATCCCCAGTACCAAAACAAACAATAAAAAAAAAATTTAAAAAAAAAAAAACTTCACAATACAGAACAGCTGAATAATACTACTAAAAAGCATCCATATTTTAGACAGTTGGTAGAAGAAAATATGTTGTCAGTTGTCAGCTCCTTTTCATTAATCTTTCTGCCTTATATGTAACTGTTTTCCTTACTGCTATTAGCTAGTTAGAGCTTAGTCAAATGATCGCTTTCTGTTATAAGCAAAACTGTTGGGGTGCAGCGGAGCGACGGAGGGGAGAAACCACACAAGAGACTCACTTCATGCAATCGCAGGGGGGAAGTTTATTGAGGATCCTGTTCCAGCGCGCTGGGACTCTGTGCCCACTCAAGAAGGGAGAGCGGCTCAGAGCCCAGAGCGGAGGTCAGGTGGAGCTTAAGTACACTTTTTGGAGAGGGTGGGGGGCTTTGCATACATCAGAACAAATCATCATAAGGCGTGGGAAAATTGAACAACAACCCTGAGTCAGGATTAGTGCATACAATGGCGGGAACAATTAGGGCAGGAGTGATTGGTGCTCCTAGGTGGGGTACACATTCAAACTGATTGGTTCTGGGGCCTAGATGCGTACGTGCCATGCTACCTAGAGCCCTTAGCTATTAAACAACCAGGGAATCAATGGAGACATTTACTAGGCAGTTCCCTCATTGTTCTAACAACTTTACAGGGATTATAAGTTCCGGGGATAGCAGAGGAATTGTAACAATAGACTTGTATGATTGTAACAATTGTCTTTTACTTTTTAACCCAATCCCTGCACTTTGGAAACTTTAGGATGCCTGGTCTTTTACACTTTAACTCAGGCTCTGCGGCTTAGAATCAGCTTGGAAATTTTACCTTTACAAAACTAAGTAAAATTTCAGTTTGTTATTGTGAGAATGTATATTTTGCAGGCCATTAATGATGGCTGATATCATCTCCATTTTTTTTCCCAAAAATACAATTAAAATCTCTAATGGTTTGTGAGTCCTGAAAGTTCTGAATACTGCCTCACCACACACATTATACTTCCAGTTTCTTTCTGTGTTTAAGCTACACTGTTATGCTGGAATTCGGGACCCCCAAAAGACCACCAGAGACCAAGATCCATGTAAGCAGCAAAGAGGTGTTTATATTGAGCTAGCCTGGTCCTCCGTGTGCACACACAGCAACTGGTAAAGCTGAGAGGCCCCAAGCCCAGGGTTTGCAGCAGTTTTATACATTCTTTGGAGAAGGCAGGGACTCCCACATACATCATAGCATCTCTTAGCAAATCATCACACACCGCGGGAAAATCAAATAACAACTCTAAAACATGATTAGCACATTCACTGGTGGGAACAAGTTGGGTAGGGGTGATTGGTTACTACAAGAGGGGGATTTGTTTGAACTGATTGATTTAAGCCAAAAGGGGTGTTCGTGCTGAACTACATGGTTTCCCAACATGTTATCAACCACCATAAACTACTGGGAGGGTCATCTGGCACCCCAGGTATTTCCCTGTCTCATGCTGATTGGTGGCTGCTAGGGGGCTGCTATGGATCCCCACCTAGCCTGACTGAGTCAGGGACACCTGGTGCAGCAGATCTCTCCTGTTATTTGTAGATAAACAACTTAGCAGGGTGGGAATGTGCCTAGGAGTAACTCTGTGGGTCTTTCCAAGGACAAAGATGATGTCCCTTCCTTGGACAGGCTTTGCTCTGAGGTAGAGGCTGGTTTTTCAACATTAGCTTTTCTTCAGATTCTCACTCCTTATCAACCTGTTTTCCTACATATTTCTTTAAGATACCCACACAATTTTTATTTCCTACTTGACCTGAATATCTATCTCATTCAAGCACATTTTTTAAGGGAGTGCTCCTTGAAATTCCCTGTACATAATTAACTCTCCCTGCTGAGTTCTCCCATTGTATACTAAATGGTCTTCATTTTACTTATTATATTTTAATTATGCATGTATACTCTCTGTAATTATTTGGTCAAAGTGGTATATGGTTTTTACTCATAATTATACTTTTGAGGTCAATGAGATTATCTTGTATTTAAGAAATCCAGTAAATAATTGATTGGGTGAAGGACCAAGAAAACAAATGAACTGAACTTGATATAGTAGAGTATAATCAGCAAACAACATGGTTGTCTTTCTCAGAGAGCCAGCTATATTAGAAAATCTTTTATATGTGTTCATAAAAGTGTTCTTGGTATTTTCCACTAGTCTTTCACGTTTCCTCTCAGGACTATGGCTAGTACAAAGTCTCTAAATTTGATCAGAATCATGTGTTAACTCTTGTTTTTCTTCAAAGTGATTATGCATCCAAAGTCAAGATTGTGCCTTTATTTCCAATCCAAACTTTGTCAAACCACATTATCCTGTGTATTCTATTAACAAATCTACTAAAAAGCAAATACAATGTTAAGATAGTCCAATGATAAAATGTCAATCATTGTCTATTCTCACATCTTAATATAAAAACCCTAATCAAATTCCTGGGGAAAGGGAGCCTAAAAATTCAATTATTTTAGAAATGAAAATATATTAATATCAAATATGAAGAAATTAAAATCCAAAATCAATATTTAATCCTATTTGAGTTAAAAAGTCAAAGAAACTCAAGCTATAATTTCATATTCTGCTCAATCTTACTCTGAGAGCCCCTTTTCAGTTAAGGACAAATCCAATGCTTTCAGATGCTACCTCTAGGGTTATCTTCCCTAGAAATGAATATGGTTCCTTTAGACTGTCAGAAGTTTAATTAGTTCAGTTCAAAGTGTCTGTTAAGTCTCATGTATTAAAGAATCAAAGGCTTAACCGAATGCCCTCAATTATTCCAACTCTGGCACCTCACCTGCCAAATATAGAAGCCCTCCCCAACCTGTAGTGCAGTTATGAGAGACACAGTATTCCTTCCAGTCCAAAAAGCATTAACCTGGTATTCCAACCGAGTATCAACCCAGTGACATATAAGAACCATAACAGAGACTCAGAATCTGAAAGAAAAGCATACAAAGAAAATAACTCTAAAAAACAAGTCAGTGTATTCCCATGTGAATTCAAACTCAATTGAGAGAAATGAAGTGAGCAAATAATTTTGACATTTTATATATATTTTATTATATATATATTTTGATGTTAGTTATCTCTTCTGAGTGGTTTCTTTTCCCTTAGCCTGATACTGTAAACATCACTACTTTCTATCAGGTATTAGAAATGAACACTTCTGGGCCCATGCCTGTAATCCCAAACTCTGGAGGCTGAGGCAGGATAATTGCAAGTTCAAGGCCAGCTTCAGCAGTTTAGCAAGAATTTAGTAACTTAGTGAGACTACGCTTTAAAAGAAAAAAATAAAAAAGGCACTTGGGTTCAATTCCCAGTATCATGAAAAAACAAAACAAAAGAAGAAAACACTGATAACTTCTATCCAGTCTAAGTTTTTTTTTTTCCCCTGATATATTCAAATCTTCTGAATTTTGATTTTCTCTTTATACTCCATATTTTTTCACTTCTAACTCTTAATCATAAATTTCAGATAATGTTATAGCATCTACATTTACATGTAAACATATAGGCTATTCCTTTTTATAATGGCTACTCTCTCTTCTCTCTGGCTTTTGTTTAAAGTTAAGAAGACTTTGTGCTGAATATGTTGCTAAGCAATACAGCCAAGTGGGGAGTATAGGATAGGACTATGGAGCCCATAAACCTTGTAAGGTTCATCTATGTTCAAACAAAATGGAATTTGAACCATCAATCATGCTTATCTAGAATCACAATTAAAAAAAAATCAAGAGTAAACTTCCTATTGTTCCTTAGCCTAGAAAATTCAGCAATATTGACATCTGAAAGCAACAACTGTGTCTTCCAAGCAATACCTAACAGGATTCCAGTAAGCCTTACCCTCATCTGCAATGTTAAGCCAAACTGTATCTACGTGGTTCAAGATTAGCAGCCTGAATCTGGTTAGACTGGCCATGTCTGCTCAAAGCCCATTATTGTTGAAGCACTTTGCTGAGGTCAATGGCATTGACTTTTACACATTCAGCTTTTGCTAGCCAAGCTTTTGTGGTTGCTTGCTGGGCCCCATAACCGTAAGCAACCATCACTTCTGAGGCCCCTTCACTTCTGAGGCCATCAATATAGCTGAATTTTGGCTATTCTCTTATGTCCTTGGTCCTGGCTCTTTTCTTTATGGCTTTTGATGTTACTCAAAACAAATACATTCATAAGAGAATGAAGTGTGAATTATGTTTGATGTTCTCACCATTTGTTTGTCTGGTGTGTCCTATCCTTCTATATACTTATCATCGGTCATAACCCTTTGATCAAAAGTATAAAAACTGAACCATAACACCCAGGTGAGATTTTCATGTGGCCAGAATCTTTGTCAGAATATCAGATTTACATTCTTACTCATGCCTCAGTTCATCTGTGCCTTCATGTTATTGTCTGCCAACTTCTACTGCTTGAATTTTAATTTTTCTTTTCCACAAACCAGAGATGGAGATGTTCCCTTACCCTTTACCTGCATTCTGAATTAATTTTAATACAGATTTTAGAACATGTTTTTCAAATAGAGAAAATTTCCATTCAACATCATTTTTTGCCATGTTGTTATTTAACACACAAAGCTCATTCTTGATTCTAAGTCTAGTTTGCAGTAAGAATGTAAATGTATAAAAAAGTAAATAATACTAAAATTTACTTTTGTCATTGTCATCATGGAAGATTCAAGTATCATTCATGATTTTTCTTTCTTTTATGTTGTGATAGTACATAAGTGAAAAATTAGTTAGCCTTCCACTTTGGACAATTGTGCTTTTATCTTGAGCACCAGCCATTTTTATCTTTGGTATCACTAGAGTCAAACATTTCTTTTTTTTTTTTTTTTTTAATTTTTTAATATTTATTTTTTAGTTCTCGGCGGACACAACATCTTTGTTTGTATGTGGTGCTGAGGATCCAACCCGGGCCACACGCACGCCAGGCGAGCGTGCTACCGCTTGAGCCACATCCCCAGCCCAAAACATTTCTTGATGATGCCTAAAAATATGTGGCCATGCCTTTTTCAGGCAACTAGGGACTCTAAAGAATGGATATAATCACAACAATAGAAATATTATTTTGCTATCATCATATTATTTATTATTTTATTCTCATATTAGCATACTAGTTGACATGGTATATATCAATTTGGTTATTTCTGCTTATTATACCTGTATTTACATAAATAGTATTACTTAATTTACTTTTATAGATAATAAATATCCTTCATCTTGTAGATTAAGGTGTTCTGAAATAATATTATTTTGAAGATGCTACATGGAATCCTGTGAAAATTATAATAATTTACATCTTTTCTACCAAATGTAAGGACAATTCATTCAACTAAAACTATTTGTTTCAAAATGATAATTCAAAACACCTTGATAAATTCTGTAATAATTGTCAGACTATATTCTGATAGTTTCTGTTCAACTCCATTTTAATTAAATGTTTAAACATTTTTTTTTTTTTGCTAATTGGTAGCTATTTAATGTGCTGTCATGTCATTAGTGGGTTCTTTTCATTCTCCCCTATTCCAATAGATACAGAATAATTTCCTCTTAATAACAAAGAATGTTTAATTATTTGAATTAATATTTTTCTTTTGTATGTTAGATTTATTTTATATTTTTCACATTGCTTTAAGCCTTAAATATAAATTCATACATGTTCTTTTTCCAATACAGTGTCCTTGTAACTTGGACATCAGACACATGGTATGAACTTTGGGAAAATAAATGTATTTATATTGATGTTTTCCTCAGAGAATTATGTGTGTATATCATATGATTGTTATAAGGATTAACACTTGCTTTATATAAATATCAGTTTTACTGTAATTATACATAGCATTATATATTACAGAGTGCTAAATTGAAGGTCAGTGAGACATTTTGTCATGTCTCAATATCTTTAAATATTATATTTTAATTTTTGAAGAATTTTCATGTTTTGGGGAATGCAAAATTGTCATTACTGAATTTTATGAAATAAAATATTTAGTGTGCTTCACATAACTGATAGAAGAGAGATTTTTCTGAACTATTTAGTCATAAAAATAGTAGAGATTTAGTTTTGCAAAGATACTGAAACAGAGTTCTATTTTTAATCTTTTTTTCCCCCACTTTTTACATTGTTTTTATTTTTTAGATATAGAGCCTCTCTATGTTGCCCAGGCTGATCTTAAACTCCTGGGTTTAAGAGGTTTTTCTGTGTCAGCCTCCCAAGTCATTGGAACTATAGGTTTGTACCACTGTGCCTTCACAAAGGGTTTTATTTTAAATATTCCCTGGTAATAAACGATTACTTCAATCCAGACTCCTTACCATAGTTGATAACAACTAAAAAATTACAATTTATTAATGAATAGAATACTTTTTTTTAAATGTCCTCTCTGTCTGCATTCTCTTTTCTTTCTGGTTTCTAGAGATCTCTTTTTCTGCTTTCCTCTCTTCCTGGAGATTGCATGTCACGGAATGTAGACAAAAGTTTTCTTTCCTTGGAACTTTTAGGCTCCTGCTGGCCATATGATTGAGGATTGGGGTTTTTGAATAGAAATATTTTTGTTAAATGAAGAAAAATATGAGAGATTTAAACACTTTCTCTGTTAATACTTTTTTTTTTTAATAACTTTTCAGAGTACTCATGTAGTTGTTCTGCTTAATCTTAGAAGATTTTAGAGCTATTCTCAGACACAGGACAGTGCATAATAACTATCTTACTATTTTATCTGGAACCAAAACTTTATTGTAACAACCTTGAAAGTAAAAAAATATCTTAAAATTAACCCAGGTAACAGGTATATCCAGAGATTCCTGAGATACATATGATTAGCATTCTATATGAAAAACCCATATTCCTTGTCACTCTTCTTGGGCTCAAGTTTACGAATTAACTTCTTGAAATCTTATTTTCCCATTCAATGCCACTGAGACACAAAGAAAAAGTTTTATTTGACTTCTGTAGAAAATATGACTAATTATCTCTTCCCTAACCCACTGTCTTCCTTGGACTTTAAGGCATGATAGAGGGTTTTCCAACCAACTTATCTGTCACATCTTCTAAGGCAATCTTCTCCCTTTCTCTCTTCAATATGTGCAACAATATATTTCTGACTATGTAATATCTATATAAATTTACCACTGCACCAACTTGAATTGCTGTTTTACTCTTCATTACTCAAAAATCAATGTCCACCACCAATATTTCCAATCATATTTCATTATGACACATTTGATTAGTTATTTTTATTTGCAATTCAGTAACAAAAAATTTGATTTCAATTTATACACCTAATCATTGTCTTCATTTTCTAACCTTGTTTTTCAAAATTTTTTACCTAGTTTTCTGTTTCATAATGATCCACTTTTCCTGAAAGATTATTTTTGAGCATACTATAGAAAAAATACATACTTCTATTGTCATGGTTATATTTTTTAAAATATTTTTTATGTTGTAGATAGACACAATAGCTTCATTTTTATTTATTTATTTTTTAATGTGGTACTGAGAATCAAACCCAGTGTCTCACACATGTTAGACAAGTGCTCTACTATTGAGCTACAACCCCAGCCCCTATATCTGTTTTTATACTGAGTTGTTACAATACTATTAAAACACAAGGTTTAGCACATTACTGACTGAAATACAACACCACTAAACAAGAGTTACTAAAAAGATACTCTGACAAATATAACTTCATATTGTAACTGAAATGTCAATAGATTTTCAGCCATCTTTGAAATTGTCCTACTACTATGCATGTATGTATACACACAAACATAATAATGAGGTACTAGAAAAGTTTGAGTAGGAAAACAGTAGGCTCATGTTATATTTTAGAAAGAAGGATAAAATAAAATAGAAATATGGATTAAATTCAAAAGTGTTAAAGATAACTGAATTTATCTATGTGCCCAGATGAAAATACCAACCTGAGACATAGAACTAGATAAGAAAGATGAGAAACATAATCCCAGCAGCACTGTAACCATCAAGATTGAGCAGTATTCTACCTCATAATTGAATCTCAGTGGCACAATTCTTACATCATTCACTATGACTGTTCCAATAAGCCCCTGTTAAAGTTAACAGACTTGAACTCCACTGAAAATTTATCATCTATAGGTGAGCATTTGCTTAGTAGAATGGAAAAAAAAAGAAATTTTTTTTGAGAAGGTGTTACTCTATTCTACAAATTTCAGTTAATCAGGATTTTTTTATATCAGTATATGGTTAGGATGTGTTTTTAATAACATTACTATATTGATATGCACATCTATTAAAACCTAATTAAAAGAAACTATCCAAATGAAGCCAGATTTAAAGTTAGGTAGTTAGTGTAGTTAGGTAAATCGGGTCTAATACCTAGTGAAATCTAAAATGGAGGCCATGTGGGGAATGACTCAGGGAAAACACAGGACAACTCATGGAATGTTAATGAAAGTCCTGAAAAGGCCCTAGGCCAAAGTCCACCTGGAAGAAGTATTAATGAATAGCCCCCAGCAGATTTGAAGATAGCCCATCACAAAGAAGTGATAATGAAGTCCTTCCTGCTCAGACTACTTCTTTGGCCCACCTGTGTCCCACCCCTCAGGCCTTCCAACCTACATTCCATCACTGAAAGAACTATAAAAAGGGGAAACAACCGCACTTCCACGGATTCCACCTTCTGGATCCCCTTCTTCCTCCGGGAGAAGTCTTTTCTGCTGTCCTTTAATAAATTTCTAATTTCTACTCTGACCTTGCCTCGGCGTGCTTCTTTGGTGTTATTCTTCAACATCGGGGAGCAAGAACTCGTCACCGGTCAACAGCGGTAACACAGATATCCTTTCATAATCCATACTTATAATGCACAAATCACAAAACATATGCCAATAAATTAAATGCAAGCATGTGTTTTTTTCTTTAAGGTCAATAAAATTTAGTGATTACAGCTTTTTTTTTTTTTTTTTTTTTTTGTGTGTGTGTGTGTGTGTGGTGCTGGGAATTGAACCCAGGGCCTTGTGCATGCTAGAAAAACACTTAATAATTTAATAGGTTTTTTTTTTTCACATAATTGTCCTTTTTAATTTAACACTGAAAATAGTGGTCATTGATTTGCTCTCAAATTCTAACTTCTATATCTCAATTCAAAAATCATACACATATTGTAAAGGTAAAATTTCCAAGCTGATTCTAAGCCGCAGAGCCTGAGTTAAAGTGTAAAAGACCAGGCATCCTAAAGTTTCCAAAGTGCAGGGATTGGGTTAAAAAGTAAAAGACTAGTATTGTTAGAGTCCCTCTGCTACCCCCAAAACCTGTAATCCCTGTAGCTGTTAGGACAATACTGGAACTGCCCAGTAAATATTTCCACTGACTTTCTGGTTGTTTAATAGCTAAGGGTTCCGAGTTGCTTGGCACGTAGGCATTGCAGGACCTAAACCAATCAGTTTGAATGTATACCCCACCTAGGAGCACCAATCACTCCTGCCCTAATTGTTCCCGCCAATGTATGCACTAATCCTGACTCAGGGTTGTTGTTTAATTTTCCCGCGCCTCATGATGATTTGTTCTGATGTATGCAAAGCCCCCCACCCTCTCCAAAAAGTGTACTTAAGCTCCGCTTGAACTCTGCTCTGGGCTCTGAGCCGCTCTCCCTTCTTGAGTGGGCACAGAGTCCCAGCGCGCTGGAACAGGATCCTCAATAAACTTCCCCCCCTGCGATTGCATGAAGTGAGTCTCTTGTGTGGTTTCTCCCCTCCGTCGCTCCGCTGCACCCCAACAATATGTTCTCTATTTAGCTCATTGTAATTCATATATAATACATATATAATTCATTAATAAGTAAGTCACATATTTTGAAATATTTTTTAATGATGATAAATTTGTACTCCAATGTTTGTGTTATTTAACCTAATGTTCTCAAATAAAGAACTGCCAGTTATGGGTGACCAGTCTTGCTTCCTCACATGTTGAAGTTTGAACATTAGAGAAGCAAGCTGAGGCTAGCATATAAAGCAGGGTTTATTTAAAAAGAGGTAATATAGACTTCTTCTAGGAGGGAGAAGGGGGCCATAGCTAGTATCCTGGTATCCCAAGAAGAAATGTATTCTGTCTTTTTTATATGTCCTGGGCTTCCTTTGTTCTCTTGCTCTCTTCCACCCTCCTGGCTGGGAGACTAGGTCCATAGATGCTCAGTGGGATGATCCAAAGAAGGGAAACAGGTGGGCTGAAGGGGGGAGGGCAGGATGGTGCTGCCCAGGACAAATTAATTAACAACTTCATAGCTCCCTGAAGGCTGAGGCAATTCCTGGGACAGGTTACCTTAGCTACAAGTTGGAGCAGGGGCACGTAAGAACCTGGAGGGTGGAGGAAGAGCTCTGAAGGAATTAACATCTCAATCCCTCAGGGGACAGTCTCCAGCTTCCCAGGACTCATCCAAAATTGGCCAGAATGGATCTCACCTGACTTGTTTTACCTATTTGTATTGACTACCTGTCTCATTCTGGCTTCATTAGCACTTAAATTTGGAGAGTAGTGAACATTAAAATAAAATCTGGAATCAAAAAGTTGTAATCATGGAGGAAATATCACAAAAACCTTCCTCTGTTGTGCACATTTGGTTTGGAGATAAGGAGATTGTGAAAAAGATGGCCAGAAAATGGAATTAAAAAGGGAAAAAACCTAAAAAAAAAAAAAAAGGAAAGAAGAAAAATTAGGTAAAATGTAGAAATAGATATTCTCAAAAAGCTATCTGTAATGCAGTTGGTTTGGGTCATTCTCTATTTTAAAAATTATCTTTGTCTTCATCTATCCATTATCAATCACGTATTCTGTTAAAAAAATAAGTTATAATACACAGAGGACTTTATTCAGGACTATTGTGCTATGTATGGGGACAGAAGTGTTACTGCTGTTTACCGGTGACGAGTCCTTGCTTCCCCAATGCTGAAGTATAACACCAGAAAAGCACGCCAAGGCAAGTTTAGAGTAGAAAGTAAAAGCTTTATTAAGGACAGCAGAAAAGACTTCTTGGGAGGAATAAGGGGACCCAAGAGGTGGAACCCGTGGAAGGGCGAATGTGTTCCCCTTTTTATAGCTAAGTCTGCATTCAGCTTTCCTGCATTTCTGTCAGCATTCCTGTCCTTTGTTCTGTTATCTTGCAGTGATAAAATGTAGGTGTGAGACCCAAAAGGTGAGGGGCAGATGGGCCTGAGGAGTAATCTGGACAGGAAGGGCCTGGGGTTGCTTTTGATTAGCATCTCCTCATTTGCTGGGAGCTGTTTCGTTAACATTTCTTTGAGATGGGCTCTGGGCCTTGGTAACATTAACATTTCAATTTCCCAAGTGCTGCTCTGCCTTCCTGGGCTCTATTCTCAACAAGGCTTTTATTTTCGATTTTACTAGATATTAGACCCTATTTACCTAACTACACTAACTACCTATCTTTAAATCTGGCTTCAGAAGTATGGAATTTTGCAATGGGGGAAGAATTTTGTCACACCTTAAAAAATACAGTGATATCTCCAGTTATCAGTGATGAGTCCTGCTTTCCCACATGTAAAGTTTGAACATTAGAGAAGCAAGCTGAGGCAAGCATATAAAGCAGGGCTTATTTAAAAAGAGGTAACATAGACTTCTCCTGGGAGGGAGAAGGGGGCCATAGCTGGTATCCAGGTATCCCAAAAATCAAGGTGTTCTGCCTTTTTTATATGTCCTAGGCTTCCTTTGTTCTCTTGCTCTCTTCCTCTTATCTTACATCTTCCTGCCTACAAGACTCTGCCCAGAAATGCTTCATGGGATGGCCCAAAGGTGGGAAACAGGTGAACTGAAGTGGGAAGGGCAGGCTTGAGCCACCCAGGACAAATTAATTAACAACTTTATAGCTCCCTGTAGGGGGGAGCAATTCCTGGGACAAGTTACCTTGGCAACAGGTTAGAGCAGGGGCAGGTTCTTGATAAGGGTGGAGGAAGAGCTCTGAAGGAATTAACATTTCAATCACTCAGGGGACAGTCTTCAACTTTCCAAACTCACTCAAAATTGGCCTCTTTGATCTGACCTAACTGGATTTACCTATCTACCCTGACTGCCAGTGTATTCTGGCTTCAATAGTATGGAACAATATGGATTTATAGCCCAAGAGCAGGATTGGGGAAAGTCAGTGAAAGGCAAATTAGTAAAAGAAGACATCATGGATAAGGGGGAAACTGACTAAACTGACCTCAGGAAGCTCTTGCTGGGGTGAGAGTCTAGGGTTGTCACATAGTAGAAGATGGTGAATGATGATTAGATAATGGAGGCCTGCAGGGATGGCATTGTTATGCCAGATTTGTGGGACCCTAATAGACCTCCAGGAGCCTAATCCAATGCAATCACACAAGAGTCTTTATTGCAAGGGGCTCACAACTGTTTCCAACACCGCAGTCCTGAGAATGAGTCCTGGTCCATTGCTCAGTGAGATTTTATAGGTTTTGGGGGATACTCTAAGCATTACATAGCAAATCATTCCATACCTTGGGAAAATCAAACAACAACTCTTAACATTGAATAGCACATTCACTGGAGGGAACAAGATGGGTAAAGGTGATTGGTGAGTTCAAGAGGTGGATACATTTGCCCTGATTGGTTTAAACCAAGAGGGATGTATGGGGGTGTACATGCTGAACTACAAGGTTTGCTAAGTGCTGAACTACAAAGTTTTCTAACATGTTATCAATCACTGAAACTACTGGAGATTCACCTGGCATTCCAGGTATTTCCCTGTCTCACACTGATTGGTGGTTGCTAGGGGGTTGCTATGGGACCTCACCTAGAGTAACTGAGTCAGGGACTCCTGGCGCTGTAGATCCCTCTTGTTATTTACAGACAAACAACTGAACTGGGTGGCTATGTGCCTAGGAGCACTCTGTGGGTTTTTCAAATGACAAGGGTCAACTCCACCTTGGACAGGCTTTGCTCTGAGGTAGAGGCTGGTTTCTCAAAAATGGAGTCACATCAGTTTCTCAGCATCTGATGGAGAACTTGATCCAATATCCAGAGTGATCAGATGTCAAGGATGAGAGTGCTTACTAAAAGTGACTTAGCAGCAGTGTTCTTTGTTAAAACTGAATTTTATAAACAAGTACACTGATTTTCAGAAGTTTCACTAAAATTTGGAAAAGTGGAGAATCCATGCTAATCCATAATCGCTTTTCAAAAAACATACGTGTTGCTTCATCATATTTTTTCAGAGGATATTGAAAGGGTAAAGTTTCTAAGCTGGAAAGCTTGAATGTAAAAGATTAGGTATTAAGTTCCTCTGTTACACCCAGAACCTGGAATTCCTGAGATAGTTAAAACAACGCCCTACTGGCCATTTAGCCTAGGGCCCTGTGCAGTTTGTCACAGGGCCCGAACTAATCAGTTTGAATGTGTAACCCGCTTACAAATGACCAATCACCCCTGCCCGAGCTGTTCCCGCCAATGAATTTGCCAATCACATCTCAGAGTTGTTGTTCAATTTCCCCGCGCCTCATGATGATTTGTTCTGATGTATGCAAAGCCCACCGCCCTCTCCAAAAAGTGTACTTAAGCTCTGCTTGACCTTTGCTCTGGGCTCTGGGCTGCTCTCCCTCCTTGAGTGAGCACAGAGTCCCAGCGCGCTGGAATGGATCCCCAATAAATCCCCTTTTGCCAATTGCATGGAGTAAGTCTCTTGTGTGGTCCCTCCCTCCGATGATCCGCCGGACTCCCCTTACAGATATTAGTTAACAAGTCATTATTAAAGTGGTGATATAATAGACAAAGTAGTAGACTTAACTTGAAGAACAAATGTTTTAGAAAAAGCTATAATCTGAAATAATACTGGAGGAGACAGATGCAGAAAAGCTTAAGTACTAAATATCCAATATGAAAAAGAATGAGTAATTGATCAATAACCTATGAAAAATTTGGGTCCATAGAACATTGAAGTTCTCTCTACATTTAAGAGTGGCAAGTGGTGAAGGTGTTAAATCATTTCTTAAGTTAGAAAAAAAAAGAAAGAAGGAAAGAAAGAAAGAAAGAAAGAAAGAAAGAAAGAAAGAAAGAAAGAAAGAAGGAAAGAAAGAAAGAAAAAAATTTCTAACAAATTATTTAAATATGCCACAGTGGTGCTTGAATATTTGGTCAGGGATAAAAAAAAAGAGTAAAGTAGAAAGCAATTTTGGATCTTCACAGTGAAACCAGAAGAAATGACAAAAGACACATATCAGACATTAAGCACACAGAAGGATTCTAATTTAGTGATGTGAAAAGTTTCCCCTAATCTTGCTAATGTGAAAATCTACCTCTTGCCTGACTTCCTTCATAGTGCAGTTTCATAATATAACCATGTATGTGGATCCTCTTAAAAGTCATCTTAATAAATCAATTGCTGTGATTTATACTATTAATGCAGACCAAACATATGTTGTATGTTTCCACAATGTCCGAATTCATAAAATAATGATAAATTCATAAACTTCACTGCTTTCACCAGCTAAAATTCTCCAAATACTCAGGGATCACCCAATAGACATAGTTTAAACAATCATAGTTTCTTTTATTCTAATCTTAACTATTAATATCTGTAACATTCAAGACACACATCAGAACAGAAAGGAAAACAGAGGGTTGAGGCAGCTACAAAGGTTCAGGAGGCTGACTGAACTGAGAGCAAAAGCAGAGAGAAGATACTAGGACAAAACAGTCACTGTAGCTATCAGAAGAGATTCTTGCACAGAGCTGTTTAAGTGAAGAATTTTTTCTAGGTTTAGATGGTTGGTAGTTTGTCAGGGTCAGCTTGGCACATCAGTTTAGAGAGGAGAGGGTGTGGTCTTCACAGTCAAGAGAAATTGGGCTGGACTAAAGCCCAGGGACAGAAACTGAGTCTGTCACTGTTGCAATTTTCCTGGTCAAGGCTCAGGAGGTGTGAGGAGGTGATGGGGCCTGTGTGTCTCCTTGTTTAGTCTTAAGAGTTTTGCCAAGGTCTCGGCTTGGCACAGAATCACGAGCCACCACACACCCTGTAGATTCAAACAGCAATCCTTTATTCCCGACTCACACCGGCCTCTACACAAACAGGTTCTGGGGAAATCCAAAATCTGCCCGCACAATTTACCTGCTCCACGAGGCTTTTTCCAAATCCCATTTGAATCTCACGAGAACTCAACGGGAACAAGCAGCAGGAACACCCTAATCCCAGCAGCAATAATCTTCAACCTCCAACTTCCCTAAAACCCCTATTGTCTTAAACCGGGAACGCCCTAAATTCAAGGAGCGGGAAACTTCCTCAAACCTGATCAGCTCTAAACCCAGATCCGCCCTGGTCTTTGAGCAAGGTCACCTTATTAAAGCATGCATGCAATGTCCCATCGAATGTCCTCTAAGCAGCATGGGGTACGCTGGCAAGGAAATCTCGATGCGTCATTCCTACTTGGCAATGGCCCTCAGCAGTGTTTCCTCCTCCTTTGATAGGTTTCAGGTGAGGGAATTGCATGGTTGGGTGTTCTGGTGTGTTTCACAAATTCATGGGCCTATTTTTTCTGATATGGGGATTTTTATTAGCACAATTAACTTATCATTTTGTGTCTTATGGTTGTGCTAAGCCGATGATTGTTATTTAAAAACCAAGTATGGTGTCAATCAACGCCAGTGCCAGTGCTTATACTCAAAATGGAATAATTCACATCAAACTACTCCTTTATAAAATGAAGTGACTCAACATTGCACACAGATTGAAAACAACTGTTCTGTCCATCCAGAAGTAACTCAGAGCAGGTCAAATCCTGCTCTCTATATCAACCTAAGTTTCCAGTGACAAATGCCAATAGATTATTAAAGATTCACAGGTATTTAAAAAAAAACATTAGCATAAAAATAGAAGAATCCAAGTAAACAAAGAGTAAGATTCTACTGAAGAAAATAGAAACACTAGAAAAAATGGAAAAACTTAAGAAACTTTGAATAAATCTAATTTATCTTTTCAAAAAAAATTTAAAGATGCAACATTCATAAAAAGAATAATATTATGAGTAAAAAAATTAATAATATAGCTACATGGAATGCTAAAAAGATTCTTTAAAAAATTAATTGAATGACAGTATTTCAAATTTTAAAAGTTTATATTTGGGACCGTCTCAGAATATACATGGAATGTTTTGTTCTGCTACTTGACTGAATAATTTCTCATTTAGGAAAAGGCTTTATTACAATGAATTTGTAAAGGGTATACAAGTACGTGAAAAAGGCTGATATTTGTAGCATTGTCAAAAATAATATAGTATTTGACAACAATGTCCCTCAAAATGAACTAGTTAACACAATGCATAATAAATCTAAGAAATGAGGTACCAAATTGCTTTAGAAATAGTGAAATCAATATATATAGATATTAATATAAAATATTTTTCATATAATTTTATTGTTAATGGAAAAAGGAAATTACAGAAAATTTTAAATACATTTTAATTTTTTTCTGGACAAAAAATAAGGAGAATAATAACAATATTTAATGGATAAAAATAGTACATATGGGTGAATACAAATAAATTTAATTTTTTTATATGAGAATATCTTTGACTCTAGGGTAATTTTCACTTTTTATTTGATTTAGAAAAAATTGTGCTTGTTTTATTCAATAACTAAACTTGCAATCTAAGGCTATTTTAAAAAACATTAAGGAACTAAATCTTGAACTAGATTATAAATGAAATAAAAATTTCCCATTAAAATCCTTGCTTAATAGATTGTGGTTGCAATTCTAACAATATGAGGAATAAGTTGATGTTGTCAAATTTCAAAGTAATATATTGAGATACATCCTCATCTCGGTGGCCTTTTCCTACTTTAGTGGTTGTTGTAATGCAGGTAACAGATTTTATTCCACCTATGGACACGGTTTTTCTGACTTTAGTCATAACATTTATGCTTCATCTCTGAAGGCAGTGAACTGAATCTGAGAAGCAGGAAAAAGATAGAGAACAAGCATTTTGAAGTGTGTCTATAGACTTTGGAGGTTAACAGGAAAGAAGTAAAGAAGTAAAGGGATACTTGACTTTTCCTTGAGTAAACAAAAAGGTTATAGTCCTTGAATCAGGGCAGGTACTTTGAGGGCAGTAGAGACATTTTTAATTTTTATGAGACATGATTGCTCTGTGAAGAAACTCATTATGTACAAGAAACCTAATTATTAGTTCTTAATTAATTTTTTAAAGTTTTCCTGGACTAAAACATTCATTTTAATCAGTGTATTAAATATTAAATATTTATATTTGAAATAAATTTTTATTTATGTAAATGTAGTGTAAAGGTAAAATTTCCAAGCTGATTCTAAGCCGCAGAGCCTGAGTTAAAGTGTAAAAGACCAGGCATCCTAAAGTTTCCAAAGTGCAGGGATTGGGTTAAAAAGTAAAAGACAATTGTTACAATCATACAAGTCTATTGTTACAATTCCTCTGCTATCCCCGGAACTTGTAATCCCTGTAAAGTTGTTAGAACAATGAGGGAACTGCCTAGTAAATGTCTCCATTGATTCCCTGGTTGTTTAATAGCTAAGGGCTCTAGGTAGCATGGCACATACGCATCTAGGCCCCAGAACCAATCAGTTTAAATGTGTACCCCACTTAGAAATGACCAATCATCTCTGCCCTAATTGTTCCCGCCAATGTATGCACTAATCCTGACTCAGGGTTGTTGTTCAATTTTCCCGCGCCTCATGATGATTTGTTCTGATGTATGCAAAGCCCCCCACCCTCTCCAAAAAGTGTACTTAAGCTCCACCTGACCTCTGCTCTGGGCTCTGGGCTGCTCTCCCTTCTTGAGTGAGCACAGAGTCCCAGCGCGCTGGAACAGGATCCTCAATAAACTTCCCCCCTGCGATTGCATGAAGTGAGTCTCTTGTGTGGTTTCTCCCCTCCGACGCTCCGCTGCACCCCAACAGTAGAATGTCATTGTATATTCATTGAAGCTTTAGAGTTTTTGAGGCCAATTGTCCTATCTTTGATCTAGAAATACAAGTTTACCTAATCTATCTTGATTTGATTCATTCCCCTTAAAATTTTATCTTATTTTTAGCATTCCTGAATTGTTGGGAAATATCTCTTTCTTTTCTATAGCATATGTAATGTATTACATAGGAGCTTGATCAGCAAATCACCAGTTTAGGATAGTTTCTTTTCTTGTAAGATTAACAAAAGCACATGCTATTAAACAATGTTTATGTGTTATTACCTTTTAAATAGTCTAGGATACAATTTAAGATCTACTTTTATTTTTATAAAAATTCTTTAAAGAGCATTTGGTAACTATGTTTGTATAATGTGCTTCCCTTTGTGAAAATTGTAGTTTATTCTTCCCTCAACTTGAATTATACCCCTCTTTGGGCATTAGACACATTTATTTTAGGGTTGAGACACACTTATATTTTAGTTTCCAGCAAAAACTGTGTAATTCCTCACAAGTATGTAATTTTTTCTTCATATTCTTCAACAAATTTGTTTTTTCCCATAAGCACATGTAGCAGTTTATAATTATTGATGCAACCATAGACTGAGAATTACTTGTTTTATTTTAGACTTTTCTCCAGTACTTGAATTTATGGGAATGATAATAAATGAGTCTACATGTTCATCCCTAGATTCCCAATAAGAAGCTGACATATATTAGTCTTTCAAACAAATAAAAATTAAATAATACCATGTGTGAAAGACTCAAAGACATCAAGATGGAAAGAAATATTTTACCTTCTATTTTTCTTTTTTTATTATTATTGGTTGTTCAAAACATTACATAGCTCTTGACATATCATATTTCATACTTTAGATTCAAGTGGGTTATGAACTCCCATTTTTACCCCGTATACAGATTGCAGAATCACATCGGTTACACATCCACATTTTTACATAATGCCATATTAGTAACTATTGTATTCTGCTACCTTTCCTATCCTCTACTATCCCCCCTCCCCTCCCCTCCAATCTTCTCTCTCTATGCCATCTGCTGTAATTTAATTCTCTCCCTTTAAAATGGCCATTTTTAGTTATTTATATTTTAAAATAACTATATCATTTTCTCCAGTGAAGTAGTGCATTAGGAAATAGGATTTATTCTTCTGCTTAAAAAGTAAAGACTGTATATAGTGTGCTGAGGGCCATTGCCAAGTAGGAATGAAGCATCGAAATTTCCTTGCCAGTGTACCCCATGTTAAATGGACTTGCCTTGGACATTGCATGTGTCTTTGAGAAAGGTGACCCTGCTCAAGGACCAGGATGGATCCAGGATTAGGGTGTATCCTGCAGGTTTTAGGAAGTATCCGGTTTTAAGACAATTTGGGTTTAGGGCGTTCCCGTTTAAGATAATCCGGGTTTAGGGAAGTTGCAGGTTGAAGGTTATTCCTGCTGGGAGTAGGGCGTGCCTGCTGCCTGAGTTCCTGCTGAGTTCTCCTGGAGAAAAAGTTTTGGGACGTGTTGTGCGGGAGAACTTGGATTTCCCCAGAACATGTTTGTAGAGGCCGGTGTGAGTTGGGGAATAAAGAATTGCTGTTTGAATCTACAAAGCTGTGGTGCCTCCTGATCTTGTGACCAGCCAAGACATTGGCAATAGTGCATTTTATCAAATTAAAATCAATGACCTTATAAGAAAGTTAAGAATGATCAGTCTGCAGGTTAAGAAAAAGCTTAAGTGTACATTTGTAATAGGAATATACCGGAGGTTTTCACAAGGAAATCATCTACTGAACTTGCTAAAAATAGACATTAAAATTAAGACCTCATGGATCATTGTATAAGAATATAAGTTTGAGATCTCACTTAAAATACAAATCAATAAGATAGTATTGTCCCCAAAAGACTGGAATATAAAGTGTTATACCCTCAATAAAAGTGTAAATATAAACACTACTGAGATTATCAGTGGACTCTGAAGTAATCTTTGTATATGCATTTAGCAGTGAACACATGGGGATGCTCACTTTAAGTCTATATCCTGATTGTATAGTTTTTAGTCATTTGGCAAAACTTTGGTAGAAATTTGAATTGATCTCTGAATAGCAAATTACCCCATGAAAATGTATAAGACAGAGTGGAAATAAACTTCTCTCAAGATGCCACATTTATCATGTATTAAAGATTTGGTGGATAAAATTCACAGGGAAATTAACAGTGCATGGAGACAGCAAGTGAATGCAAAAGAAAAATAAGGTATTGTGACTTAGAGCCAGCAGGAAAAAAAAAAAAAAAACAGAGAAAAGAAACCTCAGCTAACTCCAAGTAATTAAATTAGCAGACACAGAGTACAAAATCAATTAAATTTAAAGCATTTAATAAAATAAGAAGCAATTTTCACAATTTCACAGGAAACAAAACACTAGAAAGGATGAGAAACACAATTTGAAATAAAAACTGGAGGAAAATACAAGAAGAAATAGATTATAGAGTGATATAAAATTCTGTGAATAGATCTGTGAGAGTTTAGATAAGTGTCTCCCAAAGTCTCATGTGTAGACAATGCAAGAATGTTCAGAGGTGAAATGATTAGATTATGAGAACTTTAAAACTAACTGGTCCCCTCACACCTCAGATAGAGCCCTAATATCCAGAATGTACAAAGAACTCAAAAAATTAAACAATAAGATAACAAATAATCCAATCAACAAATGGGCCAAGGACCTGAACAGACACTTCTCAGAGGAGGACATACAATCAATCCACAAGCACATGAGAAAATGCTCACCATCTCTAGCAATCAGAGAAATGCAAATCAAAACCACCCTAAGATACCATTTCACTCCTGTAAGATTGGCAGCCATTATGAAGTCAAACAACAATAAGTGTTGGCGAGGATGTGGGGAAAAGGGCACACTTGTTCACTGCTGGTGGGACTGCAAAATGGTGAGGCCAATTTGGAAAGCAGTATGGAGATTCCTGGGAAAGCTGGGAATGGATCCACCATTTGACCCAGCTATTGCCCTTCTTGGACTATTCCCTGAGGACCTTAAAAGAGCACACTATACGGATATGGCCACATCAATGATTATAGCAGCACAATTCACAATAGCTAGACTGTGGAACCAACCTAGATGCCCTTCAATAGATGAGTGGATAAAAAAATTGTGGCAGCTATACACAATGGAGTATTATGCAGCACTAAGAAACGACAAAATCATAGAATTTGCAGGGAAATGGATGGCATTAGAGCAGATTATGCTAAGTGAAGCTAGCCAAGCCCTAAAAAACAAATGTCAAATGTCTTCTTTGATATAAAGAGAGCCACTAAGAATAGAACAGGAAGGAAGAGCATGAGGAAAAGACTAACAGTAAACTAAGACGAATGGGGGGAGAGAAAGGAAGAGAGAAGGGAAAACATATGGAAATGGTAGGAGACCTTCAGTGATACACAAAATTATAAGAGGTTATGAGGGGCAAGGGGGTGGGGGGAAAAAAAGGGGAGAGAATTGAACAACAGCAGAGGAGGTAGAGAGGGAAGATGGGAGGGGAGGGGAGGGGAGGGGGGATAGTAGGGGATAGGAAAGGTAGCAGAATACAACAGTCACTAATATGCCATTATGTAAAAATGTGAGTATGTAACAGAAGTGAGTCTGTATTATGTATTTGGGGAGTTCAAAACCCAATTGAGTCGAATGTATGAAAGATGATATGTCTTGAGCTCTGTAATGTTTTGAATAATCAATTAAAAAAAAAAACTAACTGGTGGATTAATTCACTGGAATGAATTTAATGGGTAGTAACTGTAGGTAGATAGTATGTTCCTCAAGGAAGTAAGTCACTGGGGATGTGTTTTGTGGATTTATATTTTGTCCCTAGTGAGGAAAAATCTTTCTGTGCTTCTTGATTGTCATGTCTCTGAGCTGCTTTCCTCCTTCTTGCACATCCTTCATGTTTTTCTACCTCACCAGGGGCCCAGAAGTTGTGGAGTTGGCCAACTATGTACTGAAGCTCTGAAACCCTAAGCCAAAATGAACTTTTCCTCCTCTAAGTTATTCTTGTCAGGTCTTGTCACAGAGATGAAAAGCTGACTAAAATAAGATTCATTAAGTACAACTTATTGTCAAATAACTGGGAAATAAAATAAACTATATCTGGAGAAATTAAGTATAATCCAACTGGAGGAAAAACAGATGGAAATATGAAAGATGGGATACAACCGAGTTAGAAAGGTATTTTAGTAAGTTTTTTCATCTTAACATAAAATTAATGCACATCACAACAGAATACATCAGAAAAATGATGAATCCTAACACTGTCCTTGAATTATTCTTTAGGAGGTTAATAATTTACATTATACTGCAGTTAATTACATTGACTATGATTACTTACCTAGCTACTCCATAAATTGAATTAGAGAACATAACTTTCAAGATTGGTAGAAATAACTGAATTATTAAAAATAATTGTGGAAGAAAAAGTATATATATATGTATGTTTATATATCTTACATATGTAAGACCAACAGATAATATAAAATAAAATGCAGATTAAATAAATTAATATATTAGTAATTATAGTAATTATAACTGAGCTACAAAAATCCTGAGATTGAGAACAAAATTAATAGACTGTTAAAAATCCATGTACTTGCAATAGGTAAGAATAAAACAAAGGTACACAAAATTTGAATTCAAAGCAATAGATCAAATTATATCAAGAAAATTTTAAGCAAAAGTGTTCTATATCTCTATTACTGTAAAAATAGGCTTCTAGTATAAAGCATTGCTATAAAAAGATAATAACATAATAAAATATTCAATTAAAATGAAAATCAATTTAAAGTGTATAGCATCATTTCAAAATATGTACAGCAAGTCTTGACAGAATTACTGGAAGAAATAAAAATATCTGTCTTCAGCATGAGAGATATTAGTACAATTCTTTCCTAGTAATTGATAGAAAAAGACACAAAATATCAGTAAAATAAAAATGATTTATATAATCGGTATTAAGGAATAAAATATTTGTTTTATTTGACTATGTAGACAACTCTGTATTCCCAAACAGCATAATAAACTCTATTTTTATGTGTGCATTAAGAATTTACCAAAATTTATCAATTATGCAAGTGTAGATTTACACTTATGTTTTAACCAAAGAAAGTTAATATATTTAAGTGAAAATTGATATGTTTTTGTTAAGAATAAAGGTTTTTCAGAAATTAATTATAGAGCCTTAACTAGAAGATTCATTTTGATAACTCACAGGATCAAAGAAGAAACTATAATATAAATACAAACTATTTGAACTTAAAAAGTTTTTATAAATCAAAACTATAGGGAATACAGACAAGTACTTATGTAAGGGGGGTCCGGCGGAATGTCGGAGGGAGAGACCACACAAGAGACTTACTCCATGCAATTGGCAAAAGGGGATTTATTGGGGATCCATTCCAGCGCGCTGGGACTCTGTGCCCACTCAAGAAGGGAGAGCAGCCCAGAGCCCAGAGCAAAGGTCAAGCAGAGCTTAAGTACACTTTTTGGAGAGGGCGGTGGGCTTTGCATACATCAGAACAAATCATCATGAGGCGCGGGGAAATTGAACAACAACTCTGAGACGTGATTGGCAAATTCATTGGCGGGAACAGCTCGGGCAGGGGTGATTGGTCATTCCTAAGCAGGGTACACATTCAAACTGATTGGTTTGGGCCCTGTGACAAACTGCACAAGGCCTTAGGCTAAATGGCTAGTAGGGTGTTGTCTTAACTATCTCAGGAATCTGGGTGTAACAGAGGAACTCAATAATACCTAATCTTTTACATTTTAATTCAAGCCTTCCAGCTTAGAAACTTTACCCTTTCACTTAGAGGATGTTATTTTGTCTGTAGTGATGAGAAGTTCCTTTGGTTTGCTCAAAACTGGTGGTTTTCCGAAGTCTTCAGTTGCTCCTTTGTAAATTATCTACTTTAGCATTGTTTTTGAGCTACAACCCTTTAAGAAGATCAGCCCTTTTGAACTACAACGCTTTCTGAAGCTTCCTAACCTAGACCCAGGTCAAGACCACTTTGTATCCCCTGGACTTGATTTTACAAATGTGGTATATTCCAGAACCTAGGATCCTCAATTCCCTTTTCTTAGAGCATATACTTTACAAAAAAAATATAGTTGCAAATACTCACTCTGCTCTTTTGAAATGTAAATTTTCTACATTCCAGTAATTTATTTCTGAGGACCTGACAGCCATCCCTTTGAAGTACAGTCATCAATAGTATGATAAGCCACTGTCTGTCACCTTCTGTGGGAAGGTAGGACACTGACGTGGAAAAGGAAAAATTAGCAAACACAAATGGCATAATTATACTGACCAGCCTCCCTCTGTCTTTTGCCATAAGTTTAGGTGTTAGTCAGCTTTTGTTGCTATCACTAAATACCTGACAAAAACAACTTAGAAAAGGAAAAATTTATTTTGGTTTCATGGATTCAGTCCATAGTTCACCAATTCCATGCCTCTGGGCCCAAGGTCAGACAAAAGGGCATCTTTTCAGAAGGGCATGAATGAGACAAGCTGTTTATTTCGTAGTAGCCAGATAACAGAAATTGAGTTCAAGAGGAGCCTGGAGCAAAAATTAAACCCCAAAGGCACACCTCTCAGTGACTAACTTCCTCTTGCCAAACGAAGCCTACCTGTGGTTATCACCCAGGACAGTAGACTCTTCAAATTATATATGGAGTAACCCACCAATTAAGTTACAGCTCTCAGAATCTAATCATATTAGGGGACACTTTATATCCAAACTGTAAAAGCTCATCTTAAAATTTAAATAATTTCTTGCCTTTTCTTTCAAAGGATTTGAATTCAGTGTCTCTCTGCTATTTGCAAAATTCTTGAATAAGGCCTTTCTTTAACTTCCAGCATAGAATTTTTTTTTAAACCAGTGTGTTTTGATTCATATATTAAGTGTCCTTCAAAAACTAACCTGTGACACAATTCAAGAAAGTTTATAGATGAAATGATTGGATTAGAAAAGAAAGCCTTGACCTGATTAGTGCATTATTCCTTTGGGGATAACTGCATGCAGGTAGGGTGTGGCTGGAGGGGTTGGGAATTGAGGGTGTACCGTTGGGGTATATGTTTTGTCCCTGTGAATGGAGTAGTCCTTCTCTCTCTTCCTGGTACAATGTCCTGAGCTCCTTTCCCCTGCAACACTCGGCTGCCATGATGCATGTTCTGCTTCACCTCTTCTCTACAAGTGTTCTTGTCAGGTCTTTTGGCTGCAGGAATGAAAAAAAGCTGACTAAAACACAGTGTCAGCAGCTATCTCCTGATACTAACCACAGTTGTAATGATATCTGTTCTTGATTATTACTCCTTTAGCCCATTGGATAATTTTATAAGCATCTAATTCCTTATGCTATACCTATTCATTTTTTAATTATCTAAATTCCTTATGTTATATCTATTCATTTTTTAATTATCTAGAGGACAATTTTCTTGATTGAATCCAAACTAGATTAAAAATCACAGGAATACAAGATCTTTGTGGAAAAATAACATAAAACTTTATGAAACAACATGAAATTAACTAAACGAAGAAAAATGATGTATATATTATCAGTCATCCTCAATATACATAAAAACATCTACCTGGTTGACTCAAGTTGAAAAATACTAAGTAAAAGTAACAAGTACTCTTAACACTCTAGGTGGGAGTACAAATTAAGTACTCTTTTAGAAAACAAGCTAATGTAGTCTAATAAAATATCATGTCTCAGAAGCTAATAGAGAAAAAAGTGTACACTTGTGCTCTGGGAGACAAGTAATGAATGGCCCTAATAAACATATAAGGAAATGATACATATTATAATCAACAATAAAGCTGTTCAAAATATTTCATTAACTGGGCCAAATCAAAAAAAAATTAAGATGAAGCTTTCAATCTAAAAGATATGATGGGTGGGATTAGAATAAATGAAGACAGGAGTTTGTAGGAAACATACCCTTAAAAGTAATTTAAGATAGAATATTATCACTTTAGAGTTATAACTGTATCAATGTAACTATGAAAGATAACAAGTGTTTTAAATTTTTCTTAATTGTGCAGTTCTATATATTTTATGTGTTTATTTTATGTCATATAAATGCTATATTTGTATAACCTTTAACTAAATAGATTATCGGTGTTTGAGAGTACAAACAGGCATATTTGTATGTTCTATTTTATAGAGTATGGCTTAGTCATGATTTACTAAGAAATATTTTTGAAATCTAAATAAAAAAGAAGAAAGTATAAGTGTTAAGACCAAATCATGGGCTGGGGATGTGGCTCAAGCGGTAGCGCGCTCGCCTGGCATGCGTGCGGCCCGGGTTCGATCCTCAGCACCACATACCAACAAAGATGTTGTGTCCGCCGAGAACTAAAAAATAAATATTAAAAATTCTCTCTCAAAAAAAAAAAAAAAAAGACCAAATCATAATCAACTTAGAATTTTAAACAAATAGTACTTCAGTCTTAAGTTTTAAAAACTTGTCTTTTATCCATACAAAGAAAAATGTCTGGGGACCAGGATGAGCATTACTGAATATAATAGAAAGTTCTTCAACTGGTGAAGCATTGAGAGACTGAATGAGATTTTTCCTACCTAGATTTTCGCATGTCTTAGTAAAAACCAGCATATTTAATTTTTTTAAAATCATCTGGGTAAAACCAATCATTTTTCATTACCTCAAAGCTTAAGGATCCTTAATATTTTACTCATTTCTTCTTCTTAGAATATTTGGATAGAGATGTTCAAATAAAAAAAGAAAAATGCAATTCAAAAGAAAATTCCTACTAAGAATGAATCTAAGTCATTTTTTTAAACTAGGAAACTACTAATAAATCCACATTTCTAACTCTTTATGTCAACATTTATGAAAATATTCCATAATTTTTCTGCGTCTCACTGGATTTTTTGTGAATAAATTAATTTATGAAATGTTTACTTTACCCACTTTTTCTCAGTATATTACTGAGTTCTCCATCACTATTAAGAAGAGTATATTAAACTTGTAAAATAAAACAAGGAACCAGATGACCAGTAGTCAAACATAAATCCAGTTTTGAAAAAAAAAAGTTATCTCTTTTGTTGTGATTTAACAGGTACGTATCAATTTTGCTTTGATACCAAAATGGTAATGATATTTCCTTACATAAAATATTAAACTACACAATTGAAATGTCAGTTGCTCTTGAATATTTTTTACTTTAAATTGCTTATTAAATGCAAATTTCCATAAGCAAATATAGAAAGATCCTTTATTCAATAAGCAGGTGTTTATTAGCACTCTCATATGCATTCCATTTCACGAAGTCTTTTGCAAGACATACAGAAATGTAAGATTAAATAGGAATAGTGGTTTTAGGTCCATTTACTTTAGAGGCAAGTTTTGTGTAAAGCAATTATGAATTTTAAAAGGGGATTATATGTGATATGCAGAAGCATCAAAAAGACAGAGAAAGACATTTTAAAAGAATATTTAATTTTATTTTAGCATAATATGTCAATCTGTAAAACAGTGAAGGATATTCAGAGATGACAGTTTTCTGGTGAAATAATCCTCATTGACACCCTGTGGACAATTCAAATTAAAGCAATTAGTAAATATATATTATGAGTTCTACACCTTTCTAGATATTTTTGATCAGAGAATGGGAAACATGTTTCTTGTCTCACAGAACTATAATCTAGTGAAGGAGAAACAATCATAAACAAATAACTATAATATAAAGTCATAATTCTTAAAGTGATTTATAAAGAACATAATTCAATTTCAGGTTTTTGAAATATTTTAAGAAGACAATATTTAAACTGAGCCTGTAGGTACAAGTCAAAAAGAATGAAAGGAACTTAACAATATGAGATGAAGTTGGGGAAATATATAGTAGTAAATTTTTTATATGTATAATAGAGGGAACTTAAAAAAAACAGATTTATTATACCTGGAATTGTGGTAGTTGAGACACATGAAATTAATTACATAATTACATATTTAATTCTAAAACTATTTTCTTTCATATCATTGTAGACAATATTTTCATTATAAGGTTCTATAAATCTCTTCCCTTTGCGTTACTGAGAGCCCCATATACACAGAAACTGCCTGAATCCCTTGTTTGAAAACTAGAAAAGCTATCTGATTTTGATTAAGGGATACAATTTTCATCAGAACTGAAAATGTGAGACATTTAGTTTAGTGAAGAGATAAATAAGACCTTTTCATTTAACGGAGATGAAGGTGTAGGTTATGATGAGCATTCCAGGACAAAGGGCATGTATCAAGTTCTTTATATAAAGCAATCCAAGTAATCACAGAGAGAAAATATTGGGACTAGATGAGAAACATGCATCCTTTTAGTAATAGAAATAGAGACATTGCCATGATTTTCACTTTTTAAAAAAAAATAATCTCTAGTGTTATTACAAAAACAATTTATCTTTGCCATTCGTATGTGTCATTCTTCCTTTTTTTTTTTTTTTTGAGGTAGCACATTTTCCACTTTCAAATATTTCCCATTTCCATTGTGAAGCCTACATATAGTATTCAATGTTACTTTTTATTCTTCAGTTGTGTCTTCCTTGTGCCTATTCCTTAAATCATTCAGCAGCTACCCTCTCAATTATAGTCATATCTAAACCAGCTTGTCTCTCTTTACTATCTTTAAATAAGCTGCATATAATTAGCTAGAAATAATATTGGTTTTAAGAGAGAAATTCTTTGAAATGAGGCATGATAAATATTTTTGACATCCTTGTAGGAAAATGAGCTGCTTTTCTGTATCAGTAACTTTCATCAATTGAATTAGTGTTATATCCCATTACTTCTCTTTTCCACTATATAACATGTGAGTTCTTAATAAGATAATTTAGTATTATATCAGACAAACTTAATATTCATGCATTATGAAGAAACATTACTAATATGATAGAAAACTGCTAGAAGGAGAAAATGATTTTATTAAAACTAAAATAAAGCTCACTGTACATTTTTCACCTCCTTGAATTCCTGTCTATACTAATCAGATGATAGAAAAGGCAGATTGAGTCTAGAGAGCACATAATATATAATCTGTATTCTCAGCACAATCTGATGTCACCTATTGGACTGCAAAACCATTCTGTTGGATTGTACTTGGAATTTTTCAGTTCAGAAATATTTAGGATGTTTTCATTTAAAATGATCATGAATTGCACTACTTTGTCCTGGCCTTGCTAATTTATGTCTGTCATAACTGAAGAAGAAGACATTTGTGAATAGGATAATAACTCTCTGAATCTTCATGAGCTCTGAGTCAATAAAATGATGAGACACATTTCACATTCTTTTAATGCAGCATCTGCTTCATCAGTCGGAAGAATTACAACTCTTACTTTGAAGGAGTCTTAATGATACAAACCAAATCTTAATAGATAACTAACTAAGATGAACACATTGTTCCCTTCCATGCATAAAGAGAAACACTATTTTAATTGGAACTGAATTAGAGGGCATGGTAGATTTTATAGATCCTCAATTTTTGAATTTAATTTAGATTAAGGAAAATCAGACATAATTCTAAGAATACAAAACAAAAAAAGCAAAATCATTGGAAAACCAAAATGAGTTAAATACATTAATGTGTTCCTGATTTAAGTGTAGATAATCAAGGACTACGTCATTTTTCTGTTCAACATATTTTGAATATTGCTTCTTCCATGCGATTTAGCTACTGTACAGTCAAAATGCAGGAAAGCATATCAAATGTAATTTCTACTTGCTATCTATCACCAAGACAGATATTAACACAACTATATAGTTGGGAATATATGCAATGTGCAAATGGTCATTTGTCCCTTAAGAGTAGAGAAAAATTTCAGTAAGGAATAAATTAGGAAGTACTAGGGATGTGCTATATCTGGAAACTGCGTAAGAGTTAGACTGGTGAAAAGTATAAAATTGTTAATGCACAATCTTTTTTTCCAAAATTCAAAGCTGTTAAGATTTATTTCTCAGATATAGTTTTATATAAACATCCGAGCATGCTGCCAAGATTACAAATAAGTAGAGGACATGGGACAAATTGGATAAACTATTTTGTATTCACAGTGGTTCTGATCATTTTCAGGGCTTTGGAAGCTCATTGAAGATGAGCCTTACAACTCTCTAAGACTTAAGTTCTCAAAACCATTTACTTTAAAAAAAAAAAAGAAAAGGATAAACTAGTCAAGTATATAAGAACAACATATGGTTAGAAGTTCCAATGCAAAGGAACATATTGTCAATAAAGTACTGGTGCCAAATCTTCATCACTTATATACATAGACCATCCTCACACTTATTATTTTCTAGACCAAGCACTCACTTAAAAAAAAAAAACAAAAACAGTTCCAAGTAGAAATTCAGAAAAAAATATTTCTATTGTCATTTAATTACTATATAACTTTTATTTGGACTTTTTTTCATTGAATAGTATTTAAGCTATTCATGCATTCATTTCAGGGGTAAAGTTAATCTGAACATAGTGAGAAGTACAATATTACCATATAAATACATTTTTAAAATGTTCTCATGCATTATTTAGCTTTTTCAATTTTTGAAAGTTATTAATTAAAAGTTTTTATTGAATATAAACATGTCAAATATTATCTACACAACATATATGCAATATTTACTATATAAGCAATATATATTTAAATACTATTGCACACAGTTTACTTAAGACCATAGTGAATTACCTCAATATTTTTATATAATATCCAAAATGCTTATTGCTTTACTTTCAATGTCCATAGGTTTATTAAAAAATAGACAAGTTTATAAATTAAAGGTCACACAAAAATATTTATTTTTAATTGTATAATAATTTAGCAAATTACAGATGAATTTTATTTTTCCTCTGAAGTTTGAAATTGATGAAATAAAATTTAATTAACTATTAGAAGCATGATATAAAATATGAAATAAAATGCTTTCAGAAAGAGACTATAATAATGAGCTGTAGCAACACAGAAAATAATTGGAGTGACTTGAAGTAATTTATAAATCATTTCTGACCATTATATAAAAGTAGTTAGTTAGCTAGGATTGGTGGCATACGCCTGTAATCCTAGTGGCTAGGGTGGCTGATGCAGGAGGATCTCAGCCACAGCAATTTAGCACAGCTTTAAGCAACTTAGCAAGATGCTGTCCTAAATAAAACATAAAAAGGACTTGTGAATGGAGTTCAGTGGTTAAGTGCCCCTGGATTCAATCCCCAGTACTGTCCCACTCCCCCCCCCCCAAAAAAAAAGTAGTTAGTTGCTTCTAAATCTTTGAAATTTCATTGTTGGGTTGACTTTTGAAGTAAATAATATAATTTGGAAAAACGAGATTAGTAAGAAAACCCAGTCAATTATCTCCTTATTTCTTAAAGAGTAAATGTGAAGGGCATGGACTCTCTGATTTAGGTAATTGTTCTGTAATGTTTTCAATCCAACTTTTATAAGATGCGTAGTTTATGCATATATTGTTATTTTGATTATTTATTTATGGTAAGCTGCTCCAATTATAGCAAATTGTAGCATCTGTGGTTTCATTTATGGTGCCGAAGAAAAGTGATTACTGTATTATGAGGCAGCCATGCTCCAGAGTATAACAAAACATGAAATACAGCTAGGTTAAGGACATTCTTATTTTGCAGCGATGTGGTTATCTCTGAGGAGCCACATCTTGTAGTTACCAGATGTTCCACAATAACAGTAACTCTGGAGTTGCTTAGTTGTTATAACAAGAAGATTTTACTACATAGGAAAAGATTGGCATTTTCTCTGCTGGAAGAAAATGAAATTGGCAATTTACAAAGGCAGTTTCAACTGAGCTATGTGGTTTACATTGATTAATCTATCTCATTAGAATATTAGCCAGCCAATGAGAACTCATTTCTATCCATTTTCTAATCTATGCCATATGTCTAGGTCATAAAACAGCATTTCTTTAATTCCAGCTACTATAGAATTTGCATTAAAAAATAAGCTGACCTTTTTCTCTTAACCACCAAAAATTTTTAAATGAGTTTTATTATTTTAGGAAGTATTTTTATTCTGATTTAGGGTGCTAAGAAAGATGTGAATAAAGACAATTGTGGAAAATCATTTGAATTTTTTTCTCTTGCTTTCCCATCACTTCTTGTTCCCTGGTAGCAGTCTGGAATGACACATGTGCAACAATATTAGTAAGGCCTATTTTGTATAAGTTCATCAGGCAAATTTGAACCCCAGCCCCAAACTATGGGCAAAATAAATGACAAATCAAGTGATGTGGTGAAAAAAAATGTGTGTTGTGATTTATATAATAGATAAATATTATAACCACAAAGGAAGAATTCCTATAGTCTATCCTGTAAAGACACTTTTTATTTAGTAACACTGTATGACAACTACTGGGTATCCAATTACTCTGAAATAAAATTACTTAGAAGGAAACAGAAAAAAAAAAAAAGACAACTTTCCTTGGAGATACTCTGAGAAAGTTTTTCTACTGGTGCATATGTTATACTTCATGCATTTTGAAAGGAACATACACGACATCTATTTATAGCACAAAGACATTATACACATTGATCTTTGGGTAGATCTCATACACGTAAATAAAAGCATAAAGACCCATAGTTTATAATAAATATGATTGATGTTTACAAAAATTGAAAGGAGAATAAATTTACATCAATAGGGAAATTATATATATATATATACACATACACACATATATATGTGAGTATGTATATATACACTTATTTTATTCTGAGGAATAATATACATTATTTTTTGAATAAATGGATTAGAGTCAGGCCAGTTAAAAAACAGATATTTGTCCAAGGTATTATTAAACAAGATTCAGATAAGTGAAAATAATATGATAATCATTTTTAAATGGTGTGATGAGACACAATACATGGATGGATGGATAGACCATCATGGACAGACATAACTAAAGGCACACAAAAATATTATTGGCAATAATCAAGAAATATAACCTTACTATTACCTAAATTTCCAATTAAGGAGACAATTGATATGTTTTTAAAATACAAATAAAAGTGACATTTTCAGTAAAAAAGTAAATATTTTCTTGACTCTTTATTTGTCTAATTATCTATATGGCTAGTTGTGATGGAGCAATACCAAAAATTATGATTCAGTATTATCTTTTGCCTTCACATCTGAGACCTCCAAAGCCTTGAATGACCCAAGTACAAGCTCCCATCCCCCACACTTTCAGATGAGCATTTCTTGCAGACAACCCTACTGATCATGGGCATAGACACTGGGCTTGTTCATTGCTGTATACATGTTCCAGCTCCATGTTAGCTGAATTATTGAAAGAAGTCAATGATACCCTTCTGAGGGAACTGTGGATCACATCACTTCTAGATACTCTATAGCTTCCACTTGTTCCTGTACCAGAGTTTTATTTCCATATAGCTCTAATGACATGTGTGTTCTCTACCTTCCCAAAGTCTTGGGCAGAATCTCTGCTTTATCAACAGGGTAAAGGAAAGCTAAAGGAAATACAAGTTTCCTGGAGAAGACAGAGCACATTTTAATCACAGCAATTAGGGAGGTTGAGGCAGGAAGATCCTAAATTCAAGGCCAGTTTAGACAATTTAGTAAAACCTTATCTCAAAATGAAAATTTAAAAAAGGGTACTGGGAATGTAGCTCAATGGTAGAGTACCCTCAGGCTCAATTCTGTAGTACCAGAAGAATAAGAAGGGGGAAAAAAGTTATGAACCAGTCAGATCATGTTTATTTTATACACATGAAATAAACATAATTTATTTTTAAGACTTAAATATGTCACATATCTTCTTTGTTCAAAAAATAGGTTATTAATTTCTCTATGAGAGAAAAATATTCTTTCCTCTCTTTCCACCAAAGCATTGGTGGTGAATAGTTGAGTCAATAGTTTTGTGAAATTTTAAACCTAGAATTTCATAGGATATTAAGAAGTGGTTCATTCATTTTTATTAAATTAGATTTTAGTACAAGCATTAGTCAGCTAAATATTTCTATAAACTATCATTTTAGAAAAATGCCCATATAAAATTAGTCTAAGTACAACATAGTTACTTTTTATTGTTTGTGTTTTTAAAATTATCATGAAAATTGTATTTTCTCTCAGATTATTGAAAGAATTCATGGTTTTGATTTGAGGTAGAATAGAACTGCTGGGCTAATAACTGCAATCATACATTTTACATTTTATTTAAAGAAAAAAATGTATACATCTCATTTTATGAGGGATAAGGGGAAGAGATAGGACAGAACAGAGGGGATGGCAACTTATTGTAATTACATTCATGAAGTTAAAAAATCAAACTACTAGAAAAGTCATGGTGAGTGCTCTTTTCTTAAAATGTAATACTTTCAGTTTGTGTCACTAAAAAATATGTTCTCAATACTAACTAAGGGAATCTTACAAAGACTACAGAATTGATTTACTCTTTCCCATTGATCTTGCTGTCAGTCAATCCTTGCACTAAACACAGAAGAAACAGGTCTTACAAGACAGACCAGTAGCAACTAAATTGATAATTAAAGTGTGGTTGTACAGGTATGACCTGAAAATGTAATCACAGCCACCAAGGGAACAATACAGGGTGATTGATACACTTTACATTAGCATATAATTTAGAAAGAAGAGGTTTGAATAAGGGCATGGCCACAGGGATATGAAATAGATGTTAAAAAGGAGACACAAATCTCAGAATCCAAGTATTTAGTAATTTCGATGAAGGACAAAAATTCATGATATTGTTGTAGAAACAGTATTTTACAGGAAGAAATAAAAATCATGTGGAAATCTAATCTGCAAATATTAGACATATGACATCATACTTCATATACAAAGCTACAGAAGTCCTGTTAGTGTAAATAATCAGTAACTGAGTTGAGTTTTGTCATGGAATCACTTACTCTTTACATTAACCACAGAATGTATGGAAAAATAGGCACCTGTTTTGCTTATAGGATAAGAATGGCATGTCATTCATATAGTATAGTAAATTGAGACATCCCAGTACGCATTACAACCACATATAAAAATCTGAAAACAGTCAAAGGAGCAGATAACTCTAGTCATAAAAGTGAAAGGATAAAAAAAAAAAATTGAAATATAAAGGATAAGGTTTGTCCTGAAAAGTTTTTAACTTGCATTCGGAACTTGAAATTCATGTGGCAGTAAAACAACTCCACTGGAATGTATGTTGAAATCTCCCCTGACCATCTGGCTGTTCTGCAAAAACAACCCTCTCCCAGAAACCCTGTAGTCCAGCACGTACACACCTCAGGGCTTAAACCAATCAGTTTGAATGTATACCCTTCTTAGTACTGACCAATCACCCCGACCCGACCTGTTTCTGCCAGTGAATGTGCTAATCGTGTTTTAGAGTTGTTATTTGATTTTCCCACGGTATGTGATGATTTGCTAAAGGATGCTATGATGTATGTAAAGTCCCTGCCCCCTCCAAAGAATGTATATAAGCTCTGCTCAAGTTGTTCCCGGGGGGCTCTTTGTTCTCTGCTCCTCTAAAGTGAACTCTGAGCCCCAGCATGCTGGACCCCCAATAAACCCTTTGCTGTTGCATGAGACAGTCTCTTGGTGGTCTTTTCCTGCGACGTTCGCCCGACCTTTACAAAAGTGTTCCATACATTTATGTTTATATACACATAAAGGATGAAAAAAATCTCTATAATATCAGTGAAATGTTTTTACCATTATCAAAAAATGAAAATCATTGATGACTATATTATAGTTCAAACTTAACATAATTACCTGAAAAACTTCATAAAAACTTCATTTCCCCCCCTTTGGTGCTGGTGATTGAACTCAGGAGCACTAGATCTCTGAGCCACATTCCCAGCCCTGTTTTGTATTTTATTTAGAGACAGGGTCTCACTGAGTTACTTAGTGCCTCACTTTTGCTGTGGCTGACTTTGAACTCAAAATCCTGCTCTCTCAGCTTCCCAAGCCGCTGGGATTGCAGGCTTGCACCACCACGGCTAGCTAAAAAGGTTGTTACATAAAAGCATAAATGATTATGATAAATCTAATGCCAAGCTACCAAGAAGAAAAGATAGAAGACCAGAATTACCATTATTGTCATCAGTCCCAGAGATACCAAAAGTAATTTAGAGAAATATTGTGAACTCTTTAATGATGACTTCTACAACATAGAATGAATGAATACCTTTCTTCTGTGTCACAAATTAACAAAATTTAATCAAATGTAGTTAAATAATCTAAGTTGCTCTTTATTTATTACACAAATTTGTGGTTAATAGCTGTTCTAAACAAGAATATTTTCAGCCAAAATTGGTTTACAAATCTACAAAATACTTTTAAGAAGAAAAACTACCACTTCTCCAGAAACACTGGAAAACAGAAGTAACCTTTTCTAATTTATGTTATCAGGCCAGCATTATTCTAATAGCCAAGCCACATAACACATCTCATTCTCTTCTCTCTTGTCTTTTCTCTCTCTCTCTGTCTACCCCTACCTCTCACACATTTGTCCTAATTTGGGGTGCTTAGAAAGATGGGAATAAAAGAACTATAGAAAATTGTTTGATTTTTTTCCTCTTACTTCCCTATCACTTCTTCTATTCTTGGTAGTAGTAAAAACTGTCTCCCCCCCCCACACACATATGCATGGTCTCTCTTTCTTTTTTCTCTCTCTTTCTCATGCTGATCCTTCCATTTGAAGTAGTGGTGAATGACTTTAAATGTTTGGGGTGCTTACTTACATAGCTTACACAGGAGAATTATAGCTCATCCCTGCTTCTGGATATAGAACTTAATTTTCCTAAAGAGTACTGCTAAGCTATCCAAAATTTGTGACTTTGAAGCTTAAGGCGTCCAGTTCATCACAGGCAATTCTAGATGCATTAACTTTTGACATTCTTTGGCGAGGTTCCTCACGTTCATGAGGAATCCAGTATTCTGATGGTGATGTATTTAATTTTTTTTTGTTTTAACCCCTTACTTTAGAGAGTATGGTCACATGATCTTGTTTTTCAAGTCTAAGAATCTGAACTGTGATATTTTAAATTGTGGCTTGTGGTACATTCTATAGGTATCATACCATGAATTCTAGAAAGTATCTTCTATTAATACCTTAAAAGGTGTCAAGTTAAACCCTAAGTGGAATGTTTGCTTGTATCACAACATGTACTTACTCTAGTGTTCCTTATTCTAATAAATATCATTTCAGGTTAGCAGCTTTGCTTGTCACTTTGTAAATAAGTCAGAACTATTTTCCTATGTGTGGGATGCATTGTCTTCAGAACTAAAATAGGGCTTCTAAGTGGTGCTCTATATTATTAGCACCAGGTACAACAATTTGTTACTTTTTATTTAAATATGATATTTTACATAATCACTTTGAAATTTGAGTGCATATTTCTATGATTGGAGTATTTGTGTAACAAATATGAAAACCAGGGTACAGAATAGTTCTGTCAGTCACAGAAACTGCTATTCAACAGTTTTCTCCTCTTTCACCCTCCCTAGCAACCACTTATCTATTCTCTCTCTCTCTCAATGCAGTTTCGTCTGTTTGAGAACCTGATATGAAATGAATCATAGAGTATATAATTTTTGAAACTGGTTAATTTTACTCAGGAATACACATTTAATATTAATACAAGTTGGTGCATGCATCAATAGTTTATCCATTTTATAGTCAAGAAAACTCCCATTGTGTGACTATACCATAGTTTATTTACCAATGGAAGAATATTTGGGAAGTTTTCAGAGTATTTTCATAGTCATGAATAAAGCTGCAGTATACATTTGCTGTAGGTTTCTGTGTGATTGTATTATTTCTTTAAATACTCAGGAATAGGATTGCTGAGTCTTATGAGTAAACACAAAACACTTAAGTAATTTCTAAAAGCACTTTAACAATTGCATTCCCACAGGAATGTAAGATATTCCTAGTTTTTCTACATCTTCATCAGAAATCAATGCTCCTGCTTGTTCTGCACTGAAAGTGAATGCTTGACATGACTTAAATCATTAACCATTAACCATTAAATTGTCATGGATATGCATTGATATGGAAGTATCCTGAATTATTTTTTCTCTATTATTCATATAAGAAAAAAAATTTTTAGCAGTGATTTAACTGGTGATTTGACCTGGCCTTGCATATGCAAAACAAGCATTCTACCACTGAGCTACACATCCAGTCTAAGAACATATATTTTTTTAGTATTTATTTTTTAGTTATAGGTGGACACAATATCTTTATTTTATATATATGTGGTGCTTAGGATTGAACCCAGGATGTCTCACATGCTAGGCCACCTCTGAGCCACAACCCCAGCCCCAAGAACATAGTTTTTAACAAGCCTGCCAATGTACTTTTCACTTTTACTCACTGCCAATTAACATGGAGTCATGAGAATATCCAGATGGTTCACATCTCTTTAGACTTTATTTTTTAAGGATGAAGCAGTTAACACCAACCTGGGGCAAAACCAAAATAAATACTGTCATCTGTCTTTTCTTAATTTAAACTGCTTCTGGCCTTTTTTTTTCCTGATGAAATATTATAGGACACATTTGTTTGATGTGTCCCTTTATCATTCACACAAGGTCATGTTATGTTCTTCTAGAAAAAGCATTTCACTGCAACTGCAGTTAGTACTATTACTTGATATTTCTGAAGTCCACTATCCCTTTCAGTTTCCATCTTCTTTACTGGGGATGGAGGCAGAAATATCTGAGGTCATGAAACAGAAATTGAACCCTGCTTCCTAGAGGGTCCTATGATAGCAATAATTGCTGCCATTCATCCTGATTAGAATTTTATTTTGGTTTTAGTACAAACTTGGGTGTTTCTTTTCCTTCTGCAAAAATTCTTACTCCAAATACCGAGTAATCAGTATGAACTTTTTGACAATTCCCAAGTGTGCTTGTCACATGTGTATGTTTAGGAGCGAACTAAGGACTCATATACCAAATACTGGATGAGTCTGCGAACCCAGAGAATCTACTATGAAATGTGTATCTACCAGCCTATGTTGCCAATCTGACATGGAGGTCTAATGTCTTCATTTTAAGATGGTGAAAGTAACAATGAGGCTTAATAGGTGTGCCATTTCATGGAACTAGTCACAAAGTATCATACTGTGGAAGTCTCAGAGTCTTGTTAAAATGTTACAGTGGTAGTTGGAAAGCAAGGGGGATTCCAGGTTTATATGAAATTATTTTGAGTTGAGTAATCTAAATTCATGGTGAAACACTTTCAATTGCAGCTGTCAATTTACTCTTAGTCACTGTTACTATTTCATGCCTAAATTTTAGTTTTATGTTTCAATTAGTTGTTTTTACAGTATATTTTCTATCTAGCTGCACTTTACATTCTTCACTTTTAGTTTAAGTATATTTCAAAACCATGAGTAATCAAAATTTAAGGGATGTCACTGCGATTGGTATAATTATGAGAGAACACAGATGGCTTGTTAAGAGAGAAAAAGGAAAAAAAAATGCTTGAGTGAAGCAGTAAATGCTAACTTTCAACCTGGGAATCTTTTTCCCTATAACATTAAGTTCACTACCCATAAGCTATATATAGAGAGAACACACCAGCAGCTATCAATGAGAATCATAGGGTTTTAATAAGAAACTGATGTCCAAAATGTATTGATCTCAAGTATAGTTCTCATTACTTCTCCACTGAGGTAATTTCAAAATATCCCTTTGACTTTAGAATATGTTTTATAGAAATCAATATATTAAATAGCAGGAGCTAAAGTAAACAGTCCAGATTTTTCTTAAGAAATCTTTGTAGAGAGAGAAGATGTGAGGGAAGGGGAGGGGATAGTAGGGGATAGGAAAAGTAGCAGAATACAACAATTACTAATAGGGCATTATGTAAAATTGTGGCTGTGTAACTGACGTGATTCTGCAATCTGCATTTGGGGTAAAATTGGGAGTTCATAACCCACTTCAATCTAATGTATGAAATATGATATGTCAAGAGCTTTGTAATGTTGTGAACAACCAATATAAATAAATAAATAAATAAATAAAAATAAATACCAAAAAAATAAACAAATAAAATAAAAAAAGAAATCTTTGTGATAATACAACATAAAAATACTTGATTCTTAATTCTGAATTGAGGATAATCATAATTATGACTTCAGTGACACATTAAGTACTTAATATATATAATCATTGAGAAAGTTTTGGTTTTAAATAAATGCTTATTGTCTGCATAGAAAATTATGAGACATAAGTTCTATGTATTTTAGCAAGTGTGGCTAAGTATTCTCAAAAACAGTCTTTCCAGCAAGTCAATTTGGCCCTGAATTGCCTTCCTTTGCAATATCACACTCATATATCAAAACAGCGAATGCTCTTTATAGGAGAAAATGTTATTTCAAAGAACAAATATTTGCTCTTTAAGATTTAATCTACTACCACTTTCTTTTTGCCATTTTTAATTAAATGAAATAAGATATCATTTTTAAGTGAGATATGAAAAACAAGAGGTTTTGATGCATGTGATAGAGAAATGAGTGTAAACAAGAATAAAACTGTCAAGCATTTTATTTTATAGAATTTAACATGATAAAACATTTTCAAAACATGGTTCCTTTACTTTTACAAGTATACTCCTAAACTGCTATTCAATTCTATCTTCTCACTTTCATGGTAAACCAAATACAGACAGAAATGTACATAAGATCTATCAAGTGTCAGCCTCAGAGCTAGGGAGTACCAAGAAATTCCACCACCCAAGTTTATATTTCAGTTCATCATGGCTTGGTTTCACAGACTCCTGCATTTACTGTATGAGTGGTCAAAGGAAATTAAAATAATTCTGCGCAAGTTATCCTCAAATACTATAATAATACTTCCTCTATGAATTTCCTTATGGCATTGTTAGAAGTGGGATGATTTACTGATATAGTAAGTACGTAACCTCACTGAACAACTGAAGTTTCACAGCAGAATCATAAATCTCCCTCCTTTTTTTTTTTTCTTCGCCTGTTAACTTGGTCCTTACTTCTGGTATCTGCCATGAGGTATTTGTATTGTTGTTAGGGGACAAAGAGCAGAGAATGGTGGGAACAGAACCCAGTTCCATATCTCCACAAGAGTGGTATCAGTGTTTCATTAGGTAGGATCAAGCCAACTCTTTCACAATTTTCAACTCAGAAAATAACAGTCTTCTGCTTTGAGATATATTTTGGACATTAAAACAATTGGAAAGCTCATTAATTTGAGCAAACAAGGATTAAAGAACAGCTATTATCTTCTGCTTCTTCCTATGTTGTTAGAGGTGTGCTGTGGCTGGATATTTTAAAACGTCTTGTTAGGTGGGTGGGGGCGACTTGGTGGCGACTTAGTGGCAACTTAGAACAAAGCAGCCTGCATGGGAAAAGAACATCAATCAGATGCTGGCAGAATCGCCTGTCAATCAGCCAGATCTCCTGACTAACGCCTGTCAATCAACAGGACCCTTGGCCAATCCTGGAGTTCAGCCAACTCCCCTGACCAACTTCAAGGGGGCAAGGGACCCTAGAAACCCTTTTCCTGTCCCAAGCCCTTCCCTTCCTGCTGTAAGCCCCATAAAAGTACAGTCCGGTCGAGCTTCTACGTGGTTTCTACTCAGACCTTTCCCTTTTCCCCTCTGTGGGTCTGATCATGTTCTGCCCGGGAGTGATATCTCAATAAAGCCTGTTCAGCGGCCCTTTTAAATCTGCCTCCTTTGGTTGCAGCCTGCCCAGCCTGATCTGACACGTATATTATTAGGTTCTTATTTCTTGAAGGGTCAAGCATATTTTCCTTGTCAAGTCAAATGATTTCCAGGAATGACTTCAAAACAAATGACAGGAACAAACATGTTTTAAATCATGTGAATTCTTAGAAAACTTTTCAATCTCAATTTAGTTGCAATCACTTAGAAAACGAACCATAAAATGATAATAGTACATAAAAACCAAAAATTTATCAGATAACTTTGATATTGAATTAGAATTTACAAGTTTCAATAATTTTAATGATTTTATATGTGATATTTAGTTCTGCCACATTTGTTATTTATTCTGAAAGGTATTGGTAAACATTTGTATGAATTTATATGATCATTATTTTATAAATGTTATTTTCTATATGTTCTCTGCTAGAGTATCAACATCACTAATAACCATATTCACATTGATTTTTAAACCCTGCATTTTTACTCAATTACCACCATAAATTTCTCATATCTGCTAGCATTTCTCAATTCTTCCCATGCCTCCTAAGGTTGTTTAACCATGACAATATAAATACTTCACAATTTTCTCTTGCTCTGTCATTATTCCTCACTTCTCTTTAAGCTAACATCTTGCATCCTTTTCAGTTCTAATTAACATGTTAACTTTCCCATTCTTTCCTATTTTTCTCTGCATCCTTTTCTTTATTTATTTGCTATGCCAGCTACTATTGCGATGAAAAGATTGAGGTTGCTATGCCCTACATTTTAGAAAGCCCTTTCCAATCATCAGTTCTTCTGATAATTAGTATAAAACACTTACCAGCAACTTTTTCTGCCTTTTTGAGTCCCAACAATGAGTTACATATGCAGCCTCAGTACGATGATTTTTGGTTTTCATTTAGTTTTTTTTTTTAAGACCCCCAGTGTAGCTATTCAGATACATTAAATAGCTAGTGAAAAATGTATCATATAATTAAAAAGGGAAATGGAATCTTAAAAGAAAATACATTATTTCCCCAAGTATATAACATAATCTTGTAGAAATAAAACAAAATAACATGTACAGTGATGTTACCTTCCTGCATTTCAAAGGACATTACAGATCATTATTTTTAAAAGAAGATATCCATCCTTTATCATTGTAATTGGAAAATTATTGCTGAAACTAACTATGTTTCTGAGCAAATATTTTATATAGTCTTTTATATTTTACCTCTTAGCCATATTTGTTTCTTTTGTAACCTACTTCCTTTTGTTTAAAAGTCAGGCTTCAAATTCCACAAGAACATTCCTGGAAAACCAATAAAAAACACACACCTCTTTGAAAGAAATAAGTGGGTTTTGCTGATAGCATAATGATAAAGAGGGATTTACAGACAGAAATTCTTGTCTAATGGAGAGAGGGCATCTTTGTAAATCACATATAGTGTCTAGTAAAAGCTAATTTGATATATGGAGAACTTAAAAAGTGGATTGATCCACAATTATTTCAGTAGTTTAAAGTAAATAATAATATAACAATTAACAAGTTTTAATTATATATTTTGCAGGTAAATATATGCCAGGATAGTCAGGACCAAAAGTATAAAAGATCAATAAACACGAGAGAGAGAGAGAGAGAGAGAGAGAGAGAGAGAGAGAGAGAGAGGAAGAAGAAGAAGAAGAAGAAGAAGAAGAAGAAGAAGAAGAAGAAGAAGAAGAAGAAGAAGAAGAAAAAGAAGAGGAGGAGGAGGAGGAGGAGGAGGAGGAGGAGGAGAGACGAGAAGAGAAATGTTTCATTTGGCTCCTAATTCTGAAAAATTATTAAATGTACTTTATTGTATTCATGCATCCTTCATTTTGAAAAATATATTAAAGTGGTATATAAATATGAAAAATAATTATAAATGGTCATTAGTATTCAAACACAATCAATAAACTGGTGCATCTTCCAGGCAAACACAAGAAGGCAGGATAATAGCTCAGGAGTCTGGATTTCTGACCATGCTGGTGTTGCTTTTAATCTTGGAGTCACTAACCAACTTTAATCTGAACATATCACAACACTGTAAATTAACATTAGTAAATTATCTTTAAAGGGTGGTTAAAAGCTAGCACCCAACACATATTATTCTTATTAGCATTATGTTTTTTTTGTCACAATAAATGAGAAATATTTAGTCTAATGTCTAGCACCTGATAAGAACTGAATAAAGACAAAAATGTTTTATTATTAATAATGTTTCTAGAGCCTTTTCTAAACTGTCAGTCAAAATTAGAATAAAACACTTTGAGTTCTTTCAAAGGAAAAGAGAGTTTAAAGAGGAAGCCTGTTACATGTTAAGGTCGTTCACCCCAGGGCAGTGCCTTTGTCTTTTCCAGCAGCTGGTTGAATCTAACACAATGCCTAACGTGCAATAAGTACTACATCATTTCTTGTAGGATGAATGAATTCTTTCATATGAAAGCCAACTGAAAATACAAAGAATTATGCTTAATAGGGTATGTTTTGAATAATAGGTTATCTGAAACAAAATAGTACAATAAAACAACACATATTTCAAAAGGCATGACATTTTATTAAAAACTCTAAACTTATAGAGGAGAGCTAATGTTAATGGGCAGACTGCATGGTTTGTCCCCTTGCTAAAAACTATAACACAATATAAGCAATACTTTCTCTAAGCTTTTAAATTATGGGTAGAATATCACAAAAGAAACTAATCAACAAAATTGGCAGAAAGTGTAAGTCATGCTTTTTATTCAAATAAGCTTACCACCTAATGCCTATTGATAGAGATTTACCATTCTAAATATATTACAGAGTAATTAGAAAAAAAAATGGTAAGCATCTTCAAATATTACCTTTATAGATATAAATCAAATTTCAGTTTTTCTAGTTGTTTTCTTTCTTCATGTGTTTGCAAGTGATGCATTTTTATTTTTTTAGCAAGGTGATATTGATTTGATAAGATGGATTGGGAAATGGTTCTGTGTATTTTACTTTTTGGAAGTGTGACAAAAAATGGTACTGATTTCTTTTCTAAGCAAGTGATACAATCCACCAGTAAAACCCACTGGGGCTGGCTTTTCTGAATGGGGACTTTGAAGATTACTATTTTAGTATCATTTTTTTGTTATGAGTCTATTCAGATTTTCTACTTCTTGACCATCTTGGTCAGTTTTGATAGCTAATAACATAATATCATAGACTGTATATCTGTAAGAAGTGCACATTTATTTCTCACAATTCTGGAGCCTGGAAAGTCTAAGATCAAGACTTTGAAGATTCAGAGTTTGGTGAGAACACTATTCCTAGTTTTCAGAAGGTAATTTTCTTACCCTACCCTCATATGAGAGAGAGAGAGAGAGAGAGAGAGAGAGAGAGAGAGAGAGAGAGAGAGAGAGAGAGAGAGAGAGAATGAATGAGAGAGAGAGAATGGTTCTTTCCTGTCTCTTATTAGATGGCTCGTTTATGGGGATTCTACCTTATGATCTAATTACCTCCCAAAGACCTGATAACAGAACATGAGGATTTAGCTTCATGGTGTGAATCTGAGGAGACATATTCAGTCTATATTTGTCAATTTGAATAGATTATATCTTTCTAAAATGTGTCCATTTTATCAAAGTTATTTAATTCATTAGTATACAGTGTAAAATTCCCTAAGTAATAGCCCCACTTTTGCTTCTGATTTTTTAGTAGTTTTTATCTTTTCTTTTTGTTGCTTAGCCAATCTAAAGTCTTGCTGATTTTGTTTATCTTTTCAAAGAACCAATTTTTCATTTTCTTGATTTTCTTTATTTTTTTTATCATCTCATTTATTAATTTCCACTTTAATCTCATTATACTTTCCAACCTCCTTTCTTTAAGTTTATTTTGATATTCTTCTTCTTCTTTCATTTTCTTAAAGTAAAAGATTAAGAGATTAATTTGAGCTATAGAAACCAGCTTGTATTAGAAGAATTGGAGACAGCACAAAATGATGAGAAAGCTTTGGGCCCTCAGAATTCTATTCTATTGGGAGGCAACAGGCAGACTGTTTCAGAAGCATGCCTTATTTCATGGGGGAAAAAGAAGAAAAGAAAAAGAAGAACCTAGAGAATAAAACCATGGAGAATTTTTTTTTCTTCTAAGGCTTGAGTCATAATAAAAGAACTACCAACATTTCCTTGACAGAATTTTTATGAATTTTGTCTCCACACTTTTATTCTTTGAACAAGAATGGCTGTAGTGTGATTTTGCCTGTCCTTGATGCTAAACCTGTCTCTTCTCTGCCTAGGCCAATATTATCTGCTAAGTATCTATTGGAGGTATTATGTGGAGACATGTTGTCTACTTTCACGGATGCACTTATATATAAAAGTTACACCTGAGGTGCTATACATTAGGAGTTCTATTTGGGATGCTATGGATATAATTGATACAGTGAGATTGTGAACTTTGAACTGATACTATAATGGGATGAGATTTTCTAGGTACATTAGAGTGTATTTTGCATAGCAGAGACATGATTCATTGGAAACCAAAGGAAGACTGTACTATGCAGGCTCCAGGAAAACCCTCAGTGGACCTGACTTCTTAGTATTCTTGCTCTTATTTTGTAATTCTCTACACTTGAATTTGGGCTTTAATATATTGCCAGTTGCTAGTGAACACAGTATGGCAGAAATGATGGGATGTACATTTTCTCTGCTGGGGACTCTCTCTTGTCTCTCTTTCTTTCTCTCAGACACTTTCCCCAGGATAAATAAGGTGTCACAGTGTGACATCCCTATGCAGAGGGCAACATAGTAATAAATTGTTTTCTTCAGCCAACATCCAGTGAACACATGAAATCTGACCATAGCCAAATTCATATGCTTGTGAACAGATCACCCTCCACATGAGCCTTGAAATGACTGTGGTGCCATGAAACACCTCAACTCCAGTACTATTAAGAATACTTGGTTAAATTTAAACAACTAAATTGTTCTCATATCCTGCCTTACAGAAACTCTGAGGAAATAGAGAGCCTTTGCTTTTAGATCATAAATTTTGGAGTGATTTGTTACACAGCAATACAGAATAAACACAATGGGTTATGAAATGTCATGTTAAATCTCAGTTTGGGCTTTTGTAAAATACTTTTGAATATAACAAAGAATAAGAGTAAATGGTGCCCAGAAACACATTTCCCTTAACACTAATATACTGTTTTCACTATGACAGAATGCAGCATATTCATAATATCACATACACACAAAAGCAATGTTTTAATTCCTAAGTACTACAAATTTCAACTTCCTACTCAAGAATCTGCTCAGTGTCAACAATGTTGTTCAATGGTCTCTGAGAGATTATAGAAATGGAAGTTTCCAGCATGAATAAATTGCTTAGTAATGGTACATTATCTAATACACACACACACACACACAGACACACACACACACATACACACACACACACGTTCCTGACTTAGCCATGGGTTCATTGTACAATTTTTCAAATTTATGATGGTGCAACAGCATAATATGCATTTAGTTGGAACTTTTTCCAAATTTGAATTTTGATCTTTTCATGAGCTAGTGATGTACAGTATAACACTTTCTCTGTGTTGGCCAGCAGCAGTGAACCCATTCAGCCATCTGATTATGAGAGCTGAAAAACCATATGGGATAATGTACTTGATTGCTAAGCTATGATGTTCAGTGGGTCAGGTATATTACTCAAAGTTTTGCTTGAGGAAAGAGATTAAGAAATTGGAGTAGGGGTCCAAGTGTATCAAGTTGTGTGGAATGGAGTAAGTAAAATGACTCACCATGAAGTTTGAGCTAGGTTAGAGTGGAAGGGGATATCCTACAGAGAGGAGTGCTAGTTAGGTGGAATTTAATGCCTTTCATAGGCTATTAGGAAAGAGCAAGTAGAGAACTAAGGGAGATGATAGATTGAGAATTAAGCATGACATTCAGGTTGTGCACAGCTTGTGCTTATCAGTATTAAATTCAAGATTCTTAGCTATGAAGTTCCAAGATGGAAGAAAGAAGAATGATCTTGAAGTAATAAATAAGGAAAGCCAATAGATTACCTATAGTACATTTCTCCAGAGGTGGAGGAAATAGGAAACTACTGAGAAAACTGAAGGGAAATAATCAGAGATCTCAAGGGATGGTCAGTTTCTCTTTGATAAAAATATAGAACTGTTTGGAGAAGATTTGAGGCACATGAGGGATAATTTATAATGGACACTGACTCTAAATGGAGATAGAAAATACAAAAAGGAGACATGAAAATCTGTAGGAGAAATAGTTTGTGAGGAATTAGGAATAAGTAGTTAATATGAATCTGGGCTTACTAATAATGATATACAGAAATTGTATACTTCTAAAGCTTACATTTTTATTACAAGTAAATAAGACATCCTGTTCATCCATTTTGGGGGATCAGTACTGTGGAGGAGTAGATCACATACAACACAAAATAACAATTCTTATACAATATAAATTATTCCCTTGGGGTTTCCGTTTTTCTTGGGCAATGTACCTTGTCAGAGATTGATTGTCTAGATGTTAGTAACCATTCTCGAATTTGTACTGAACTAGGGTATTTTGACCCACTTCCCTTCTGTTTGCTTGCTACTATGCCAACCTGGAAAGTCCTGTGGGAAATACCAATATACCCATTGCATTGTCAATTCAGCTTCTGTACCTGCTTGCTTGCAGCTACATCAACCCAGATGTGGTTTTTGCCTTTAAATATCCTAAAATGCTCAGGCTTGGGGCTGTTCCTTGCAGAGAGAGTCATGGGCCCTGTGGGGAGCAGTCCTCGGCCAGCCAGCTAAATAAAGACTCTTCAATTTGGACAAAACTGGGACTTGGTGTGTTATCTGACTGACCTGCTCCACAACAGTGAGCTGTAGGAGATATAACTTTGAGGTAGATTAATTAATAGAACATAAAAAAGTAGAGAGTAATAAACCCTATTTATGCACTAATTATAATTTGTAAATAACCAAATTTTATTAGTCTCTATTCCTATGGGCAATATACCCAATCTCATAAATGGAGAAGCAATAAATAAATAAGTAAATAAATAAAATTAATAAAATCATGATTGTCAATCCATTCTTATAAAATGAAAGTAATTTTGGATGCCTATGTCACATTTTTAATCGCCTTGGTTTTTTAATTTACCCACCTAAATTCTATATAAACCATGCTATCAAACAGATAATTTTAGTGTTTTATACTCAGTTACAGATTTTCTTTGAAGTTGTATTACATTTATAATATTTATAATGTTATTCTTGCCAGATTGGAAATAATCTGATATTATGACAATTTTATGTTACTAGTAGGACTTAAAAATGAATAAATCTGTAAATACAAATCAATTAACATTTCTTTGGTTGATAATTATCAAACATTTTTGCAATGGCCATTCTGAGTAATATAGCAGACAATGAATTGATTCTGATATATAGTTTCTTTTCTAACAGCATCAGTCACCACAAACCAAGCAAATAAAACACAATTTAGAACATTGAAAGCAACATCACATTAAACACTTCTTAGATGTTTTGTGAGAGTTAATATGTTCATGAAACTTAAATTTCTATTAATGAGGTATTTCAATTAGAAAATGTTATTAAAATTAAAGTTTTTATTTATAATACTATTTCTAACATTATTCCTTTTATAGGCATAAGGAAAGGATCAACTGTATACTCTGAATGCTTATAATCATTCAAACAAGTTAATGAGTAGTGCTTCACTTTTGAAATTTTGAATATTCAGACTTAATGAATTTTGAGAAAGAGACATGGAACAGCTTTGTTTTCATAAATACTACTATTTATATAGTATCTATTAAAGTTGACTTTCCTAGGTGTTTTAATGTATTGTATCTCATTTAATGCTTGACTTAAACTGATAATGTTGGTGTTATTAATGACAATAAGATGATAAAGAAAACATAAGAAGTAGAGAAAATTCAGTCTCACATGTCAACATGTTTCTTAAGGTAGTTAGAAAAGAGCATGTGATGATAAATTTTATATGTCAGCATGACTGGGCTATGGTGTACACATTTTTGGTCAAAGATTACTCTGGCTCTTTCTGTGAAGGTATCTTTGGATAAGATTGATGTTTAAGTTGTTCTACTATGAATAGAAAAGAATAAAGTATATTCAGTCTATGTGGAAAGACAGAAAATTAAGCCAATGCTGAAAATAAATCTAGATAACATGATACCACAGAAGACTAGCAGTTTTTAAAAAGTATTATAAAAAAGAGAGGCACTAAGCAACTCAGTGAGACCTTGTCTCTAAATAAAATACAAAACAGGGATAGGAATGTGGTAGCATGGCCCTGAGTTCAACCTCCAAAGCTCCTCCTCTCTCTCAAAAAAAAAATATATATATATATAAAAGAGCAATATAAAAAAGACACTTGGTCGCCTACAGTTCAAGTGATTAGGAAATAGAACTGTCAAAAAGGATAAGTAAGAATTATACAATTTGGAAAGTAGGGAGGGTCACAGGATCTTGAAAATAAAGTGGCAATAATATGTGCCAATGGTTAAATTTACAGAAGAGTCTTGCTAATTATTATTGTTATTATTTTTTAAGATAAGTGCATATGTCTGTGTTTTCTTTTTTGTGTGTCTTGGCAGGTATGTTTGTGTGTTTTCCCAATTGTGGGGATGGTTTTGTGTATGTGTTACTGTATTGACATGTGTTTTGGGGAGCAGGATTGTATTGAGGCTACAGAGACGGGCAGAAATGATAGAGGCACTCTATGATATACTCAGGAGTTTATTCTTCATCCTGAAGGCATTGTCAAGTCACTGAAGGATTTTAATAGGGAAATGGAATGTGAGAAAGACAAGATGGGCAACAGTACCGAGAATGAAATTGAGGGCATGGATATAGTAAATAGGTTTTCAACTTATATGCCAGCTCTGATCAATTGGTAATGGCTGCCTGCAGCACTTGTTGAGAAGGATTTTGAGGTCTTGTCCAGGCTTATGAGAGAGAGCATCATGATTGATTGTCAATGTCTTCCATTTGTTTCCTTGTTCTAACCCTTTCTTTATTGCACTTGTTCTCCACAGTACCTGTCTGTTATAGGTATCAGATGTGGATCAATGGATATCACGTGAAAACTACAGATGGAAAACTTTTCTTTGAATTCTTCTAACCTTGAAATTGCAGTAACATTTTTATTTCTCTAGAAGGAATTATATGGATTCACATAGACTTGAGCATGTAAATATATTAAAATTACTAATTATTTCAGTCTATTTGTAGCCACTATTCAGAAATAAAGTTATGGTAATCTCTACCTGTTGTAGTATTGGATTAAATGTGAAACCAAAAACAGGAATAAAAAAGAAATTTTAAGATTTATTTAAAGATTAGGAGAAATTTTTCTGTTGTTTATAAATGTATGAAATTTTTCAAAACTTTCCCAGTCTTCCTCTTCAACTGGTCTAACTGCCCCGAGTAAGTGTTTTGTATATTGCCCACCTAATTTACATTTAGTTGATTAAATACTGTAAAAAGTAATAGAACATTTGATAAACATTCCCTAGTAATGCAAACAATATATCATTTGGAGCCAGATGAGCCTATTTACAATTCTGATCTTTTCACTTACTAAGTCCCAGGCAAGTTCGTTGGTGCACTTTCTCTCTAAACATGTAGCTTTATTTCATGAAGACATTATGAGAAGCAAATCCAATAAATATATGTATATGATATTATATTGATAAAATATGTTTTAATAACATATGATAAGTTTGAAAATTATAGTTTTTATGCCATATCACATTGTTAAAAAATCCTAAATGTAGTTCAAAATCACATGCTAAAAATATCTAAAATTAAACAAGCAAAAATGTGTTTATTTTCAGTTTATTATACATTAAGATATTAAGCATTATACTTAATAAGTTTAAAAAAATCCATGATTCATATAAAAAAATAAGTCAATAGTGCAAAGAGAGTTGTGTTTTCCTAAAGCAGACCACAAGATTTATCAGTTTTCCCAAGGACTCCACTAAAAACTATCACATGGTGAATATTAAATATGAATTTAACTATGAATCGATTTTTATAGAACTACATGGAAATACTTTTATAGAACGATTATTACGATAATAATTTTTAGTTGGAACATGGCTTCAAATACAATTACATTTCCCAAAATGCCCACATAGGAGATTAGATGTGAGAGCAAATAGAGTAGATCTTTTAACATTTTAGTAGTTAATAATCAGCCCTACAAACGACCCTATTATTAATGGCACCATTTTAGTTGTAAATATAGTTTGATTCTTCTGATTAGGATAATAGTGGAAATGAAACCAATTATTTTATATCAATTAGTGATTTTCATAATGCTTCATGTAACTTAAGAGAACTCTGAATTGAAGAGGTTAATTTGAGATATGTTCAGCTTTTGCTACTCCATGAGGTGCTTCATTAACATTACACCAGAGGCCAGAATTTGAAAACATGGATGATGGAGCAGCATTTGTTAAGAGAATGCTACTGCAGCAAAGATTTGGAAAAATATTGTTTAAAAATGAGTGTACATAGGGGCTGGGGATGTGGCTTAAGCGGTAGCGTGTGCGGCCCGGGTTCGATCCCCAGCACCACACACAAAACAAAGATGTTGTGTCCGCTGATAACTAAAAAATAAATATTAAAATTCTCTCTCTCTCCCTCTCTCACTCTCTCTTAAAAAAATGAGTGTACACGATCTAGAAATAATTGTCCAGTAATTTTGAAAGAAACAAGAGAAATATGAAATAATTCTTCTAACATTGACACTGATAGATCATAAGAACTTCAATTTTTATAGTAATTCTTTTCATTCAAAAAAAATCACATTCAATGAATCACCCTTTAATATAGCATAATGCATCATTGCTCAATTATATAAAAACCAAAATACTAGAGAAATGAGCCATTTTATTAATTCTTAGTATATTTAGAATTAAAATCTGTTTTGTCATCTTTAGGAGTTTTATGTCGCACATTATCATCTTCTTTTCATTTAGGAGAAGCATGGGGAAAGAAAATGTACTATCCAGTCATGGTTGAGTTTCTTTATGTTTCACTTCAGTTTCCTGGGCATTACCAGTGGCTTTTATTTCACAGTTGTTTCTTGTTTAAGTCTCACACAAGATGACAACAGCATGGGGCAAATCATTTTTGGCTTAATTTGAAATGCTGTTTTCAGGGTGTTTTAACAGCAGCAATTCTCATATGAGCAAGTAAAGATCATAAATGTTATCTGTATCTCCCCAGATCAACTACAAATAGAAAAACAAACACACCACAGAATTTGTAAAGTGATAAAGAAATTTAGAATGTCTAAGCCATGCCCGTGGAGTTTAAACATGGACTAAAGTCTATATAAATGAAATTTGACATACTCTTAAAAGGACAAGGTAAAAGTAAGGAAAATGAAAATGCTTGCAGATGAAAAAACACTCAACAACTAAAATTATGTATACTTTCTAAATGAAATATATGGTAGGTATCACAAAAACCTATTAGTTACAAATAGGGTATGTGTGTTTGTGTGTGTGTGTGTGTGTGCACACATGCTTAGAAAAACTGTGTTTAGAAAAGATAATAAAGATTATCTGGTTAACTTACCAAAAAAGGCACTAAAATAATTTCAAAAAAGGTGAATTGATGTAACTTTATTGAAAGAAGTAGCTGTCTCCTGCAGACCCCTTATATCTTCTACTGAATCTGTTGCTTAAAAGAAATACGAACAAGTGGCATGGTCAATCTACCTTCATTTAAGTACAAACTATCATTAGAAATAGCTCCATGAATTGTTGTTTTAGAAAATAGAAAAAAAAATTATATTGGTCCAGAATCATTTTGAAATATCGGGTAGACAACTATAAGCCTCATTTTGCTTGTTTTAAAGTGCAAATCCTCATTAATTTATTTGAAGAGTGTTTTAAACTTTTAGCACGTCTTCATTCTGGTCATAACTGTTGATATTTATAATCATCTGATCTATAGTGAAGGTTTTAATATCACAATGAAAACATTCTTATCTCCTTACATTTGAAGTTGACATTGTTAATAAGTTCTCTGCATTAAGAAGTAAAATGGATTGTGAACAACCAATAAAAAAAAAAAAGAATAAAAAAAAAAAAGAAGTAAAATGGACACACACATGGACTTATCTGAATCATTTTCAGATAAGTTCTTTCCATCAAATAATAGAGTGAGATTATTTCCTCTCTTGATACATTTTCTATTCTTGTATAGCTTAAGTCTGACATAAAATCTTTTTTAAAGGCTTTTAATTATACTAATGATTCATCTTTATTTTTAAATAAAACTATATTTTCCCCACACAAAATAATACAGCCATAATTTATTTTCTTAGTATAGGTAATTGATATTTTTGAAATTCATTTTGTAAAGTTTTCAGAAAAGTCTATTTAAAAATAAAATTTGAATAGGAGATATGATAACCCATTACATATAATTGTATTTAAAATTGATTAATTTGTACATATGAGATACATTATTTCAGACTTTGTACATTTTACTTTAGATTATTTTGATGAGATTGAGGTGAATGGATTTGAAAACAATAAACCAATTTCAGACAAAGTCTGAAGATCAAAACCAAATAAAAAGTGATGAGATCCCCAGGGAGCCACTCAGTGGCAGAGTGCATGCTTAGCACGTGCAATCTCCTATGTTTCATCCATAGCATCAAAAAAGTCATGGAAAAAGTGCCATGTAAAATATGCAAGATTTTATTGTTATTATTAGCCTCTCTTTGTGTTTTTTTTGTTGTTGTTGTTTTGCATTTATAGACATTTAAAGTATCTATCACCAACTCTAGCTGCCTCTGCTTTACTCAGGCTTTACATTCCTTCTAAACCAAAATACAATTTGATAATATTCATATCAGTTTGGCAATCCAGAAAATGCATATAAATTAACATGAATGAGATTTTATCTCAGTGAGTTTGCTATAAAAATGATACAAGTAGATAGCTGTTGACAAATCCATTTATTCCTAAATATTAAATGAAGTATGCATTTCCTAATAAAAGTAATTTTAAAAAACAATATTCAGCACAAGAAAATGTGGAAGAAGAAATGGACTATTCAGTTAAGTGTGCAAAAATATCTGGTGTCAAAGTTTGGTCATGATTGGGTGGCTTAAGATAGATATGCTTAAAACAGTGTAGGATTTTTAATGTTTCATTTCCTTTATAGGAAAATTGTCTTAACATCTTATTTATAAATATAAATATAATTATCAAAACTCATTCTAAAGAGGTATAATTTGAAGAATGATATATGTTGCCATCTACTTTTTACAATTCCAGTAATGCTCTTTATCTTAAGACAGATCTGACCAATAATACTACTCTGGCTTTACGTCTCCCCCACCACCACTTGAGCCTAACATTTTTTTCTGCCCTGGAAAATGTGAATATTTTTTTCATAGTTCATGTAGTTTTTCTAGTATGTATCCTTATATTTTTCTAAAAAGTCCTCTCAACTTACTTTGCTCTACTAGTAACTTGTGATGTTGTTTCTAAATTACAGTCATACGTCACTTAATGACACAGTCAGAGCAATGTGTTATTAGGTAATTCTGGACTTGTGTGAACATTATAGACTGTACTTACACAAACTTTGACAGTTAAGGTCAAAAAAATTTGGCCTCCTGATGCAATCAGTGATGTGGTAAACAAAAGGTGTATGAGGCTGCTGCTGACATAACATGGACTATAGTTTTATAGCAGACATTTTTATATATATATGTAAGTAAAAGGAATACACTCTAAAATAAGAAAAAATCTAGTATAATAAATACATAACATAGTCATTTATTTTTATGCAATATGTATGTTATATACCTGTTTATTTATTTATTTTTATTATTATTTTTTTTAATATTTTATTTTTTTAGTTCTCGGCGGACACAACATCTTTGTTGGTATGTGGTGCTGAGGATCGAACCCGGGCCGCACGCATGCCAGGCGAGCGCGATACCGCTTGAGCCACATCCCCAGCCCTGTTTATTATTTTGTACAGCTGACAGCCTGGCAGATTTATGTGTATCCGCATCATTACAAACACATGAGAAACATATTGTGTCCTAATGTTCCAATGCCTATAACATCACTAGATGATAGGGAATTTTTCAGCTCCATTATTAATTTATGGATCACTGCCATATATGCATCATTGATTGAAATTTCATTTTGTGATACATGACTATATTTCTTTACATAATATCTGTGTTTCCAAGAAGAAAGTATGACGCAGAGGATACCAATACAAGGTAAATTTGTAGTTTCTTCCAAATATAATTTTACTATCTTCTACTAGGAATCCATTTCACTTTGGAAACAACCTGTGCTCCCTCATGGAAGACTAACTACTTCAGACATTTGACTCCCTCTTGGGGCTATCAATGGCTAACTCACTATGACTGGAAACTTCAAAGTTCTATATTCTTTCCCCCATTTTTATAACCCAACTCCATCCACAGAGTTGGCATTAAATTCTGTTAGGTTTTTTGCCTCTCCACACTGTTTTTTAACTGCTATTTAACTAATAAGCCACCCTAATTGTCAAGAGGTTACCTTGATCTTTCATTCATATCTATCATTCAGAATTACTTGGAATGGTTGAGCATCAGAAGAATCTCCTTAAAAACTGACTCAAAAAGATTTCTGATTACCACCCTTATTTCCTCCAGGAACACACATCTTAGTAACATAATTTGACCAATGCAAGCATATATTTTAAGAATTAATCTCCAATTTACTACTTTTTGGTTAGTCTCCTTAGGAGAAAAGGGGTAATATAGCACTTTTGTGAAAACTATGTTTTTCTCTCTAAGTTTTTGGTACCTTCATTGCCCCCCACCAATAGAAATCCCATGCTGGCCTGGTCTACAAATTGAATTTACAAGTTGAATTTAATTTAACCCACTGGGTTACCTTTTTTAAACCAAGATGATCTGGGATGTTAAAGATAATAACCTCTTATTGGTAATCTGGTCAATGAGTTCCTATATTTGTGGACAAAGTGAGGGATATTGTCTGTACAATTTTTTAAAAAATAATTCCTTTGCTTTAATTAGACTTAACTCTTTGAATAGACTTAACTAAACAATTTTTTTTTGTATGTAAGTAAGAAAATATTAGGAAAAGCAAGTAATAACATAGCACTTGAATGAGACAAACATTTTGTCAGAGTTGAAAAAAAAAATTGCCCTGGGATCTGGGCACACACATCTTACATAGACTGTGGGAGGTACAAAAGAGGGTGAAACGTTAGTGCTTCTGACCTTCAGAGTTGTTCATGAAGTTTTACTTAATCATAAAAACAGTTACAAACACTTAAAATGAATTTACTTCTATTTCTGCCATCCCCTACTAAATGACTGGCTATATCTCAATCACCATTTTCCTTTAATTTTAAAGATATGAGCCCAGTTTATGAATCTCCAGAAATCAAGTGCCTGTCTTCTTGGCACTTCCATTCCCAAAATTCTTTCTCAGCCTTTCCAAGGTCTGAATGAATACAATTTCGCTGGTGATATGGGCATTGTTCTGCAGGTTAGAATTACTGCCCTCAAATATTTCCCCTAAAAATAAGAATTAGACTCGATTATTCAATTAAAAGGAAACTTCAGGATCTACTATCCATTTGGTAGGCCATGTTGGCTGGCACCATCACCTTGTGCTTCTTGGCATACATGTGTAAAACTTCTAGTGCTCCAATAATTGTATATACTATTTTCTTTTTATGGTTTCCATGTGTCCATATAACCATGGTTCTTATCTAAGAACTAATTATCATCCTAAAATCAGGGTGACACAAATCTTAGGTGTGGTCATAAAAGACTTGAAAATGTTTGAGGAGATCTCCCAGTAGATGAGGTAGCCTTAAGATAAATAGGATGATTTCTATAAAATCAAGCTAAACTCAGGAAGTTATCCAGCTGCTTAAAGTTCAACAGATGATAGCCGTAACTAAGTACTCTATAAGACAAATGAAAGAAAATTGGTCCCAGGTTCTGTTGATCATATTTTTCAGAATAACCCAGTATAGTTTATATGTGAGAAAATATTATGATGTAGGAATAAGGAGGGAATATTATTAGGAGATATTTATCTCTTGTATTTCTTGTGAACAAAGACAACGATTGTCTTTTGTTTTGGACTATGTTTTCTAATATGTTTACATAAGGAAGCATCTAAGAAAATACACATATTTCCTTCAGAACAAATAGAAAAAACTTTAATATCAATTTTAAAAATTTAAGGCTCAGGGTTCCTCTTATGTAGTGTAGCAATCTGTATATAGTTATCTCTTTGAACTTAATAGCATTATCCATCTAAAACATGGGATCAAGCATAACAGAGAAAAAATGTGTTAATGATAATTCTGTTTGCTGTGACTGCAGTAATTCTATTGTTTACCTCTGACCCAAGAGGTTCATGTTTTCAATGAACATATAAGTATTATAGCAAACTAAAATATCGGTTTTCAAGTAGGGTAAACATTTAGATCCTTTACAGTTCTTGACACTGTTATTCCTTTCCTCCATCTTACTACATTTTATTTTCTGAAAACTTATTATAATTTTATACATATTTCTTTACCTTGTTTATTTTCTCTCCTAAAATCCATCAAATTAGAGATTTATCTGGGTTCTTTGTTCTTAGGAAAGTACCTGGCACATAACAGGTAATATATAAAGAAGGAATTGAATGAATGGATAAATTTTGTATCTGACAAATAATAATAATTATTATTCTCAAGATAAGTTAGAGTATTTACTTTAAGAAGTAGCTAACTATTAGGGCATAATAATCTGACCTACATGCATATAGATTCAAAACAGAAAATTATGATTTAAAAAACCCCATATGTTAAAATAGAAATAAAAACGCCCAAAGCAAATTCATAGATTAAGTACAAAAATGATTTTAAACTCTTAGTACTGAATTTCAATTAAATATCACATATCAAAACCTGTTAAAGTTAATTTATATTAAGAACAAATTAAAAACTATTATTTTCATTTTAGGATAGGTAAATATATAAGTAAACTATACAACATTTGAACTAGGAAAGTAAATAAAAAATCTAGAAAGTGAACAGTGGAATTCAAGTAGTAGTTCCTTCATATTTTTAAGATTACAGAACAGAATGTTAATGGGAACAATTGAAATTTTCCCGTAGAATATATGACCCCAAGAGAAATTTTCTCTAATTTTATCGGGAGAATAATAGAGTACACATGATAAGAAAAGTAAGCTACTTTATTGTGCACAGCTTTCATTAGTGAAGTAAATGATAATTTCTTTGGATCTGCATTTTTAGACTGGCAATTAAAAATTCTTTTTTTTTCAATTATTTAGATGAAATAAAAGAGGTATTATTTATTAGCCTTTTAAGAATTCACCAACATCTTCACAGTAGATTGGGTAGAGAGAGGTGATGGGAGGGGAGGAGAGGGAGGGCTGCAGAATACAACAGACACTAGCATTGCTGTATGTATAAACGTGCCTGTTTAACCAATGTGATCCTGCAATCTGTACATGAGGAAAAATAAGAATTCATACCCCATTTGAATCAAATGTATGATATGTCAAGATCATTGTATTGTCTTGAGCAACTAATAAAAAAAAAAGAAATTTGACTTAAAAAAAAAAAGAATTCACCAACATCAAATTCAGTAGTGTTTTACCTAAGAAGTCAAGAATGGTTAAAAAATCGAATGTATATTAATAAAATTTACTGAATTCACTGAATAAATATAAAAGATGAAAAGGTAAAAATCAAGGTGATAAAACAGTAACTAAAGTTCAAATATACACTTAATTTTTAGATAAACCTAAGAAAACTACAAACAGACGTTGTTAGTCAGCTTTTCATTGTTGTGACCCACATAAAGAGGAGAATATTATTGTGTCTCATGGCTTCAGAGTTATTAATTTAAGGTCTGTAGGAACCATTGCCTTAAACCCGAGGTAAGGTAAACATCTTTTTATTTTATTTTTATTTTTTTTTCTTTAGGGTAAACATCTTGAAAGAAGGCATGGTGTAATAAAGCTGCTTACCCCAGGCAGCAGCCGGGAAACAGAAAGAGAAAAGGGAAGGAACCAGGGACAATATATAGTCCCCAAGGGGATACCCCCATGACTTACAACCTGTAATCACACCCCCCCCTAATGTTTTTACCTCCTCCCAGAAGTGTGTTAAAATTATTAATGCACTGATAAGAGTAGAGACCTCGTGATCCAATCACAATGTCCCCCCCAAAACAAGTCTTTAACATGAGTTTTAGGGATTCTTTCCAGATAACAAAAAGGAACTTCTCTAACTTTTATTTTTTTAGTGTTTGTATCATGTGACCAAACCCTGTGAAGAACAACTCTGAGAAGAAAAAATTTATTTGCCCTCATTGTTTCAGAGGTCTCAGTTCGTACACAGATGACTGACTACATTGCTTTCTGCCCAGGGTGAGGCAGCACATTATGGGGAAAGGGCCCAGCAGAATGAAGCTGCTCAGCTCTTGGTGAGGATGCAGATAGAGAGATAGGGAAAGGGGCCACATGGAAGATTCACCCTTCCAGGGTGTGCCCCAGTGATCCACCTCCTCCAGTCATATCCTTCCTACCTGCCTACAGTAACCAGCAAGTTATTCCCTTAAAACTGGGATAGATTAATTAGGTTACAACTCACTTAGTCATTTCACCTCTGAATATTTCTGTATTAGAAAGAGATTTGGTATGTGGGGGGAACACCTCATATTCAAAACATAATACATAGTAAAGAAAATCTAGCAAAAGCCCTCCTACCAGGATGTTCTTTCTCACCTTGGGCCCAGAGCAATGGAGTCAGACAGCCATGGTCTAACAGCTCTTAATGTATATTAATGAAATTTACTGAATTCACTGAACAAATATAAAATATGAAAAGGTAAAAATCAAGCTCAAAATAAAATTTCCTTCTTTAAGTTGTTCTATCAGGTAGTTGGTGATAGCAGACTCCAGAACTCTCAGGCACTGCCATGAATATAGCTGTCTGCTTTTAGCCACATTTATGAAGAAAATCAGGAGGGGAAATCAGAGCGGACAGATTTGAAAATTTTTCAGTTTGGCAAGAGAAGAATGTAAAATTGGGTCCAGGGAAGTCGTGGCTGTTGAAGATTGCTGCCACTAAAAAAAAAAAAAAAAAAAAGGATGTACTTTTTAAAGAGACAATAGAGGGCTTGAGGACATCTCAGGAATCAGGAATACCACACATATTGTGGTCTCACAGGTGCAAAAATGAAAACTCCTTTGAGAAGAGACCATGGGGGCAGAGCCCTTGCACAGGGCTGGTAGGAAGTTGCTTCCTCAGAATTTGGTTCACTGTGCGTAGCTGTCTGGGTACTCAAAGGCTACTGCAGTCATGGTTCAAGGAGACTCAGATACCACTTGAGCTGACGAAAGACATTGGCACCGCACAAGTGGTGCTTATTGTGTAGGAATGCAAGATGCTGGTGTTAAGGGTCATAGAAACTCCCACTGAGATTTCAAAGGGAGACCTTCAAGGCCAAGAAATGTACACAGAAGGATTATAATGCCTGTAGTCAGCCCCCGAAGTTCTGCCTCATCTGAGGCCCACAACAATAGCATTGGCCAACAATGGACTGAGACCTCTGAAACCATGAGCACAAAATAAGCTTTTCATCCTTGAAATTGGTCTTGTCAAGAATTTTTGTCACAGCAATTCAAAGCTGACTAACATAACTTTGAAACAATTGATATTGTACATGTGCATTGTTGTGGTAAGTGTTGTTACCAGTTTCAGGAACGAGTCCCCAGGTCTCCTTTCAACATGCACTCCTGAGAATTTACAATCATAATCTTACCTCCATGAAGCCTTCACCTCTGCACTTTCATTTTTTTTTTTTTTTTTATTATTCAGGAAATGAAGTCATTGTGCAGGCTGACTCTCGACACTTAGAGGAAAAAGATACCTATCTTTTCTGGAATGATGCAATTTTTCTCAGAAGAGTCTGATATATTATGCCATAACACTTTATGAGACACCAATAAATTATTGTAAGGACAAGAAACAAAAGAGTTATGGATTATGATTGAATATTGACTACATTTGAGAACAATATTAACTTTGTTTTGCAAATAATTAAAGCAAAATTACAGGCATTATGAAGTATTTGCTACTTACAGGAACATAGACGCTAATTTTTAATTCTTCAGATTGGTGAAAAACTTTAATCAAGTATGATGAAGAGAAAATCCTCAGCTCTTTGTTTGTAATTGCTCTGCTTTATTCAGGTTATGAATGGAAAGTGTCACAACCTGCAAGTTTCCAAGCTGAGAAGTGTTTTTTTTCTATTGAATAGAAATATGAGCATCATGCTATGCAATTCTACTCAGTGTTACCCTTTCCCCCACCAGCTCTCTCTGCTAAAAAGCTTATAAATGTGTTTATTAAAAAAACACAACTCACCATAAAATGCATAACTTAAAACAGCAGGAATTTAAATTATTACTTTCTAGGGGAGATAAAAATAAAGAAAATATTTTTTTTCATTTTCTGTCAGTTTTCCTGATCAAACTAAAACATCACTGTACTCTTAATTATTTTTCAGTGTTTACATAACTGATTTACTCTCTGAGGCAGAAAGTAAGGCACACACAAAGTCTTCCCTATGTTAAGGTCAGGTAATCAATTTCCTATCCCAAAAGACAAAACTAATAGTACAGAGGATTATCGTTAAATACAAGCAGCTGCTTTTGTAAGTCTGGAGCTTTTCTAGGGAATCCTGCAATAATGGAGTAGGTAGGAAACAGAATCCTATATATCTCTATCTTTGAATTTGTAAAAGCTACACAGGTGTTTTTAACTACAGATGAAACCGGGATTAATTTTGCTTTGATTCAAGTAATTAGTAGTAAATAGTAATGCATTTGAACCAAAACTTTGAATCCTTGTAGATAAAAGAATATTTATTTTCTTTATCTTGTTCCTAATATCATTCAAGATTTTATCCGTGTGTGTGTGTGTGAGTGAGTGTGTGTGTGTGTGTATGCACACACATTGCTAAGAATTCTAGAAATTGAACCAAGGGCCTTGCACATAATAGGCAAGTAGTCTACCACTGTGCTATACCTCTAGCTCCCAAGATTTTTATCTTATAACTCTACATTATATTTCAGAAGTTTTCCTGCTAAAACCCTTTAATACTAGTATTAAGTTTTTAATAAATATGTTCCTCAAAAGCCAATAGATTTTTACACCATACTTATATAGCTAGAAACAACTCATATAATTTCCTTTTAATAATTTTGTACAATATTGTGCACTCTGTGAAAACTGATTAAATATAAACAATTTCTAAGTTTAATTAATGCTATAGATCAATTTTACTTCATAAGAAATCACATGTAATTTTATTTTTCTCTAAAGTCTTATTTTGAAATCTATGGATAACTCATTAATATTTCCAATACTCCTAAAATTTAATTTTAGCCATGATACATGCAGGCAGATTTTATGTCTTTTTTATTTTTAAAGAATTTAACCTTTATTTATTTGTTTTTATATGGTGCTGAGGATCGAACCCAGGGCCTCAACTGTCCTAGGTAAGCACTCTACCACTGAGCCATAACCCTAGCCCCAGATAATATATGTCATTACCTAGAATATAAACAAAGGAATCAGTAATGTTAATATTGAAATTCTTTTCTTACCATATTTAGTCAATAAGTTTGACATCATAGTAACATTAATAATTTATTTTGCTTCCAGTTTTTTTCCTTCATATCCCAATTCTACTTATTGTGGATATTTTTTAAGTTCCTTGTACACAGTGAAATATTCATCACTACAAAACAAACATCCTTCCCTTTACTTGAATGCCCTTCTGCTATTCTACATTGGACCATCTTCATTGGCCTTTAAATTTGCCTGTTAACCTAATCTGACACTCATCTGAATTAGGTATTTCTGTTATACTCAATTTTGTCCTTAGTTTTCCTTCATGTTAAGGAATCTGTTTTTACATTTTTCCATCTAGGTGACTATTATATATCTGTAGTCATTTATTTAGATTCTCCATTACTATAAAGCATTGTGATGGGCAATATTTCTGTTTGTATTATTTATTATTGTGTTCAGGTATTGTTCAAATACTGCTGAGTAGTCAGAATATGTTGTTTCTTGAGTGAATGGACAAATGAAGAATTGATTAATAAGCAAATGACGAACAAAATACACACATTTATGAAGAGAGAACCAAATTTCCTAATTTCTATCACATTCACAAATACTAGTAATTTTGCTTATTTACTCTTTGAAAATTCACAGCAAGTCTTTGACCCACCATATCTCCATACTAAACTGTCATGTTATGATTATAAAGAACGTTGAGTTCAAAATGTAATAAAATTTTCACGCAAAAAATATTATTCAAACTAAGAATCTTTTAGTTTATCCTTAATTTGTGGACTTTACAGTCTCATTTATTGCTAATAAAAACATTAATAGCTAGTCAATTTTGCACTATTTTCTAACAAATTATTATCTACCAGAAACAATTGGGAATTTACACTATGTATTTAGAAAACATAACTTTCAACTTTCATGGCAATGTTAACTATTTGGTAAATGTTTTGCAATATAACAAAATTAGAGAAAATAGATACAATGAACTTTTTGAACAAGTGAATGTATTGAAATGATTAATTTGAAAACTGAAAAAATTTTATGATCATGTTATGCTTTACTGATAGGAAAATTTATCATTCAACCAACTGGTTACACATACTTTAAAACACTGAAAGTTCTAATATTCCCACACACTTACAGTAAGATGTTATTATCCTATTAAAGTGTAGGTTTATCCACATTTTAATAAATGTTTGCTGATTTAATCATAATTGATAACAAATAAGTTCTAATTACCCACTAACCTATTCAAAAGTATTTACAGCATTCACTGAGTCAGCAGGAGACTTTGAAGATGTTTTGCCTCTCTATTTGGAGCAGCCACTTCTGTAAAAGTTGATAGCAGAGAATGATCAAATATGCATTATTACACATCAGGAATGCAAATAGGACCACTCAAGTGCTCTGGTTATGGCATAGGTCCCTGAAAAAACATGAAAAACAAATTATGACATTTAATAATAAAGTGTGGTTTATTATCATTAGTATTTATGATGCTCTTATTTGAATTTACACACATTTGAATTCAACATATAACTATTGACAACCTACTAGGCTCATTATAATGATTCAAAAAATGATAAATATGATCTCTCATTTCGACCCATAATTGAGCCACATAGTTATAAAGAGGTACTGTGCATATATAATGACTGCTTTGAGCAAGATATCAGCAGATTAAAACAAGGCACAATAGAAGAAAAACTTTTAAAATTGTCCTCAGAGCCTAGCATATTTAGAAGAGTCCATCTTTGAATGGAATTTGAAAGACTGATGGTTATACAGAAATGTGAGTTAAGGCATTTTCAGAAATTTAGAGCTACAGACAAATATCTGAAAAAATAAAGGTAAATGGCAAGTGGTCTAGCTATAATTTGAGAATCTGAAAGTTGCTTACAGACAAAAATAAAAAAAAGATTAAAGTTTGATCTTAAGTCCATATTTCTTATTAATTAGTTTAGGCTTTATTTTAGAGGGAATGAGAATTACTGGCTGTTTAAAATCAGGAAGGTTTTAATTAATCAGATCTGTGTTTTAAAATATAACTTTACTAAATGTAAGGGCTCTGCCAGAGAAAAGAGAGTCATTCCCACAGAATTCACTAATTTTTCTATTTTTCATTATTCAAAAGCAACAAATATTGGGAAATATCCAGATAAAAGTGCATTTGAGGAACCTATACAACGGTGTGGCTATCTCCTTTTTCAGGGTATAGTCCTTAAACCAAAAATGTCTTTGTGCTGGTATATATGCCATAGACAGTATGAATGAAAACCAAGAAATGGAGATTAAAGTGGATCATAACACTAATAAATTTTGCTTTTCATCCTACAACTTGAGGTTCTAGTACCCATGAGATAAATAGTTCTTGGAGAGGTGTTAATATTTTAGGTTTCATGGAGACATATGATAAAACTAACATTACCTATAATTATATAATTATGAGTTACTATGTAGAAAACACTATTTTCATCTGCACAATCACATGACTGATTAAGTACCAGCAGAGATTGCCATTGGGATATTTGGGGGTCCTTATCCACTGAAGCCACAGTACAGGTGAAGGCTGCTGTATTAACTACAGCAAGAATTGATTTGCTGCATGAAAATAGGAAAAATGTAGATTCCTCTCTACCAAAGTGACTCACTGGGATGCTTTTTAATTCTTCCTCTCTAGTAATCTCAGTGGGAGCACTCAAGCAATTCAGTGAAGATAACCTCCAGGACTCAGATTATATGGGAGTGGAGATTGGAGTTCCTCCACTAAAGAATCCTGTCTAGATGAGATGCTGGCAGAACTTAATGGAACCATGGAACAAGAATGTGAATATCATTGCAAAATTTGGCCTTACGAAGAAAATTTTAAAAATAGGCTATGTAGTATGCTTTATGTTAATAAATTATTTAACCTTACCAATCTTGTCAGACTACCTTATATGAAGAATACAAGTTGTTAATATTTTAGGTTTCACGGAGACATATGATAAAACTAACATTACCTACAATTATATAATTATGAGTTACCATGTAGAAAACACTATTTTCATCTGCACAAAGAGAAGACATAGATGCTGAAGTTGAAATGGACAGAGGTTGTTTGATATTTGCTTGCCTGTCTACAATAATTATACATTCATGCCACATATTGCTCAGTGCCTCAAGATATTCCATTGCAAATTTGCATCCAAATGGTTTAAGCCAGTATGTAACACCTGAAATCGAGCAGGAACTCAGAGGAAAGGAGAAATGTGAGGCTGTGATATTCATTTTCATCAGTTTCTTTCTTTTGGGTTCACTCTGTGCTGGAAGAGTAAAGGCCATAGGTAAATGCCATAGATACTGTCAGATGACCTTCCATCTTTTTCTTTCTACTTTTCCTGAACCACAACCTAATAATGGCAACCGTTCTTCCTTCATGCTTTCTATCTTCCCACTGTCTTGCCCATTGTGCTTTTAGTTAAGGTGATTTTCTATCACTTATCTACAAGCTTCTGTGTTATGAGTTTGCACAAGGTACTGTTTTTAGTTGGTTTTAAGCTTTTCCCTTACAAAATAATAAAACCAACTTGTGTTATCTTCAAATAGACCAAATGAGCTTCAGGAGATATAGGTTTTGTCCAATTTTGTGTTTCCAACAATTAATAAAGGGCTGTTAGTCAGTAGTACCTCAATATATAAAAATAAATATTTTAAAGTTGCAATCTTATTTTGTCCTTTTTTTAAAAGTCCAAAGTATGACAAATGCATCTCTGAGTTTTATCCGGTAATATGCTAATTAATATTAGAAAAAAAATTTGCTTGCATAGGGAAATTACTTTCAGGCTTATTACAATGCTGCTGAATTTAAACAAATATATTTATCATAATTTATATGAAAATTTTTTTAGGATTTGTTGGTATTTCAAATGTGGACTCTACTATTAAATTGTGAAAGGTCCACAAAGAGTTACTCATTGTACTTGTGCTTTTATTTTTGCTTTCAGCCTTATACTTTATTAATATACTACACCTATTGAATATGCCAATTTATCCATGTATATTAAAGAGAAGCTTTTAAAATACATAAAAAATAAAAGCCAAGGTAATAATGTGTAGGACCAACAAATAAAGTCTATACAATATCAGAAGAATTTAGTTATTTTAAGTACTGGATCTACTTAGGTTGCCCTAAACTCAATCTTTGAATTACTTAATTATTTTAAGAGATGAGTGAGTTGATTGTGTTTATATTTTAAAAAGCACAAATATTACAAAAATATGAATTTACATACACATAAAATATATATGCATACATTTATCTGAATATTAATTTATATATGTATAAAATGTACAATTTTGACACATTATATATTTTTGTAAATATAATGGTGTTACTATATATTTATTCATATATTTTGTCACATATGCTGTTTTTAATCTGTGTCAAAATTTTATGCCATCCTTAATTATCTATTAGTGCACATATTTTGCAGGCTAGAAATGATTAAAAAATGTTAAAATCCTCTTGTTTCCTCTAAAAATACATGTGAGTAACAGTCTAGATACAATCCTTTTATCTAGCCACTGTCACAAACTTATAATTCTCCTTTTTCACATTCCTGTATTATTTCCCCAAGGTGTAGTATATGAAATGGGCTGATGTCACTTGAGAAATACAAAAGTATTGACTGATATAATAAAGACATGTGGGGAAAATATAAATTATTTTACTATTAAGTAGGAATATAAAATATACATGAGAACACCTTTGATTATTTGATTTGAAAATAACTTTCTGTTTGTATATATTGTGCATTTCTTTAACATCTCAAAGGCATTCTCTTTAAAATAAATTCTGAGAATGCCATTCTGGCACATGCAATCTGAAAACTAATTTCCAGAACAACAACCTAGCAAAATCCTACTCAGAAAAGTCTCTGAATAAAAGCAAATTGATGGATGTATACTGTTCATCCAATTCAAAATCAAATGACTTTGCCACTGAGAATTGGAGGAACTTGGTCGTACTTATTTCTGTTTGTATTGTACCATATTGATAAGTTTTTGCTCTTTCCTGAAAGTGAATCTCTTAGAGAATTCTTTGTAGAATTGGTTGTTTTGTTTTCCTGTTATATACATTATGTGTAGGTTAAGTTACGTAACCTTTTTTAATTTTTAATTTTTAGCCATTTAATCACCTTTTTTTTACATAATGTGGGATGAAAATTCATGCCTTATTTATTTTTATCTATTTGCTTGATGGCCTAAAAATCTTACATACATTTTTTTTTAAAGAGAGAGAGAGAGAGAGAGAGAGAGAGAGAGAGAGAGAGAGAGAGAGAGAAATTTTTTAATTTTAATTTCTTTTAGTTTTCGGTGGACACAATATCTTTATTTTATTTGTATGTGGTGCTAAGGATTGAACCCAGTGCCCCGCACATGCCAGGCGAGTGTGCTATCGCTTGAGCCACATCCCCAGCCCCCTTACCTGCAATTTTAACCGTGTCTGATATGTAGTAAACCATCAATACACTTACATGAATGAATTAATGGTGTTATCCTACAAATAGCTAATTGTCAAATAACAATTTATTTTCTTGTCTGTCAAAAATTTTGATGTTTTGATATCAACCATCTAATATAGCAGAAGCAAAAGTCAAAGTATTTTTAAAATGTTATTATCCACCATAAGACCATTTCTCACAACTTAGTTTCCCCAATGTCATAATTTTAAATTCTTCAAAAGTTTTAACCTATTCTCTTCTAGATTAGGGAGATACTTAAGAGAAAATCAAAATAGCTATACCATTTTTTACATATGAATTTTTAATTTGAAGCTTACTTTCCTTGGACTCTTCTTAAATTTACAAAGACAATAGTGAAATATCATCCAATTAAAAAAGTTTCAATTAAATGTGATTATTATTGGTCTACCCTTTAGCAATGTAGAGTATTAATATATCACACATACTGAATATGCCATGTATATTAAAGAGAAACTTCAAAATAAATAAAAACAAAAATAAAAGTAAATGTAATAACCTGTAGAAACAACAAATAAAGTCTACAATATCAGAAGATTTGTTATTTTAAGTATTGGGTCTACTTAGTTTGTAGCAATGTGGAATGCAACATTAAAATATTCATTTTAACTCACCCCCCCTTTTATATCATATATGTCTCATCCAAGTTTGAATCTAATTTTTATATCAATAAGACAATGTGGTTAAAATTTAGGGGCAGAAATAAATGCATAGTAAACATGATTTTATGCTATTTAATTGTATATTTTAAAGATGTATAGCATGATGTTTTCATATAAGTATATATTGAAATTATTGTTGAAGTCCAAAATTTAACATATCCAATTGCCTGCCTTAGTAATATCTGAATTTTTTTGTGTGTGATTAGAGAACCTAAAACCTATTCTCTTAGCAAATTTTCAATATGTAATATTATTTACTATAGTAAACATGCTATACACCAGACATCTAGCTTTATTCATCTTATGGAAATGCAAGAATATATCCTTTGACCTATTTCTCCCTTCTCCTAACCTTGCAAACCATTTTCTACCCTATATATTCAATTTATTTTGAAGACCTTGTATGTATGTGAGATAATGTAGAATTTTTTTATTTTATGTCTGAGTTGTGCACATAGCATAATTTTCTCCTGGTTCGTCTATGTTGTTGTAAATAGTAGCATCTCCTTGTAAATGGCTAGGGAATATTCAAATATACATGTGTACACGCGTGCACGCCCGTGTGCACACACACACACACAGACATACACACATAGACACACACACACACAAAGCACAATTTCTTTTTTCATTCATCTGTGAACGGGTGCTTAATTGTATCCACATTTTGACTCTCGTAAATAAGGCCGTAATGAATACAAGAGCTCAGATATCAATACAGAGTGTTGATTTCTTTTCCTATGTGTATATTCCCAGCAGAGGGATTAATGGTTTGTATGTTAACTCTGTTTTTGATCTTTTGAGGAACCTTTTCATTGTTTTCTATAACTACCAATTTACATTCCTTTTCTTTATTTTTTCATCCTCATCAATATTTGTTGTCTTTTGTCCCTTTCATACCTGTTGACCATTTCTGTGTTGAAAAAATTTCTATTCAGGTCCTTTCCTCATTTTTATATTGAATTATTCCCCTTTTATATTTTGGATACAAATTATCAGATAATATATTAGATTATAAGATATGCAATTTTAAAATACTTTCTCTTAATATGTAAACTACTTTTGATTCTGTAGATTGTTTCCTTTCTTGTGCAGTATATTTTCAGTGTAATGTAGTTCTACTTTTAATTTTCTTTTGTCTGAATGTTTGATAAGATATTCAAAATATCATTACCAAAGGGAATATTAAGAAGATGTTTCCTTAAGGGTTTGAAGTTCCAGGTCTTAAACCCAGGTCCTTAATCCTAAACTTAAAGTGATTTTACATATAGTATAAAATAAGGGTCTATTTTCATTCATTCTTTTGCATAAAACTATCTAGTGTTCTGAACACTAAGTATTGAAGAGATTATCCATTCAGTTTTATTTTTTGTCTTTTTTGTGGATCTTATTGAAAATTAGTTGACTGCATGTGCTCATAATTTTTTATTCTTCAAGTGTACAGTATCAGGACAAAAATAATAATAGACAAACCAAAAAATAACCTTCTCCTAGCATTAATGTTTAAAGTTATCTAAATGGCATTAGAAATAGAATCTTCCTCAAAATGAAAGATTGCATTATGAATGAAACATGCAAAATTTTATAGCATTTTGCCTTAAAAGCATGTTGCTCATTCAATAGAAAAACAATGAAGATTTAAAGTACATCTTTAGCATATGTACAAATGAACAAAATAGCATCTCAGTTTTTATGTTAAGTGCAAAGCACAGCATCATTGCTACTGAATCTGAAGTGTATTATTATATTACAAAGTCTCTATTTCCTAAATGCTTTTTCAGTTGCTTATTTAAAAAAAGATATTCCTTACCCTATGGCTTTCACATGTACATCTTTACAGCCACAACTCTGCCTCAGGCACTTTCTGGTGTCAGAGGCTACCATCTGGAAGGTGGTTTGTATAGTAAATGAATTTTAACAGAACCAATTGTGTTGGTTTCCTCCAGAGGGAAGAACCCCTAACTGAAAAGATTCTTAGTACAGCATTGCATTTTGTAGGAAAGTTTGCCCTATGTATTTGCTGTACACTCTCTCGCCACCAGCTGTTTTATGCACTCTTGGCTCCCCAGCTGAGACAATTAAGGGAACAGGATTTGGCATTCTGCATAAATATGAGCTAAGACTCTGGAGCTATTTCTATGTTGGCAGAACATGGGGTAAAAAACAAGGCTTTGCTCCAGAATAAAGACTCTTTAATCTTATAGGCAATGATCGAGGAATGAAAAAGGCAGACGCTAAGATGACAGTGTGTGGAGATATGGAAACCTGGTTATCAGCAAAATGTTGTAAATTAAATTAAGTACAGAAGAATAGCTGCATCTTGCAAAACAGGCTGCGAGACAAAATGCCAAACATTTAGGTGGGGGCAGCAAATTGGATATTTTGCACTGTATGCTTCTTTTCCTATATGCTATACCTAGCTAAATTTTATCCATTATAGCCACATTTGACTTCTGATTATATTAACTATTGGGCTATTGATTCTGAATTATTGTAAAGAAAGTGACATGGGAAAAATATTTTTTTGATATAATGACTGGGGTAAGGATGTGTTTTTTCATAGAACAAGAGTTAAGAAAAAATAACTTCCTAATTAAATAATCACAACAGAAAATATTGATTTTTTTTTACTGTGATGTTATATAGTGATGTGAATTCACATCTTTCTAAATTTTTCTGCACAAAAAATCTATTTGTATTTACTAAACTATTAATTATTGGGACCATTCATGTTAGTAATATTATTTTTTCCACTTTGCTTTGTTTCCTATAATTCATATGCTGTTTTTAAATGGAAACCAAATAAAAATTAAGATTTTTTCCCTTTCTAATCTGAAGTAAAACCAACATTTGAAAATATTTTTAGAAAGGTTATAGACACATTTTTAGGATATAGATTCAATTATTATTTATGTTTGCAGCAGCTATATTTCCTGTACTGACTATAATCCAAATACTAGAGTCATATCAATAATTACTTAGTAAAAACATTAATTGGACAAACATCGCAAAACTGGAAAAGCTGAAACAGAAATCTTTACTGTTGTCACTTTATTGCAACTCCATCAATCTCTCAATTTTGCAAAAGGTAACACTCACACCCAATTATTCAAGAAAACACTAGTATCCAAATTTCAAACCTAAAATTATTTTGTTATCCTTGATACTTCATTTTTTCCTGCCACACACACTAAAATTTATTTCATCAGAAAATACATTGGCATGACTCAAATTTTCACATACGTATTACTACTAAGCTAATAACAACCATTGCTATCTTTCACTGGGATTTTGGAAATTATAAAAAAAAAAAGACAGTAAAGAAAAAGAAGAAAGAAGCAAAGAGGGTAAGAAGAAAAGAATAAAGGAAAGTAGGAATAAGAGGAAAGGAAGGGAAGAAGGAAGATTGAAACTTCCTATTTTTTAAAATATATTTTTAGACATTGATGGGCCTTTATTTTATTCATTTATTTATATGTGGTGTTGAGAATCAAACCCAGAGCCTCACAAATGCTAGGCAGGTGATCTACCATTGGGCCACAACTCCAGCCCTGAAAATTCTTATTTTGCTTATGAAAGCCTTAAGTGCTCAATCCTCAAACATACATCTCTCATCTTACCTGCTGTGCTGACCTGACATTTAAATATGACCCCACCTTAGCCCCTTAAATCTCTATGGAATACATGTTCTTTATTTCCTGCAATACATGTTCCCTTCTTCTCTATTTAATTTATTAAATTTCAAATTTCACCTAAAGTCTTCTCATTTTGCCTATCCAATCAAAGAAATAAGAGAAAAAATCACTATCATATCACCTTATTTAATATCCAACACAGCACTTAGTATCATCTCATATAGAATACAACACACACACACACAATTTCTAACTCCTTATGAATTTATAAACTTCCCATTGTATGGAGAACTTTGATTGCATTAAGTACTCAGGAATTCTGCTAGGACACTAATCAATGGATCATTTTCCCTCAATAAATTTTTATTTGATAAGTAAATGAAAGTAATAGGATATTTTAGCACTTAAAAACTTTTTTATAATTTAAGTAACCCAATCAATCTTATTAAATGTCTACTTGAATTTGAGTCAAACATATCGGAAATAGATTATTTTTTCCAAAAATAACATTGGGGAAATTTATTAATATTTACATATATTATACAACTGCTAATAATAGTGAATTAATCTCAGGCATGTTTTATTGAATTTACCTTAAATAAATTGTAAAAATTATATGTATATAAATATAGTACAGTTTTCCCTTCATGTTCATGGAGGACTGGTCACAGAATCCCAATAGTAACCAAAATCTTAGGATGATACAGTCCCTTATTTAAAATAGCATTGTTATTACATATAGCTTATATACAAGCTCCTGTGTACTTTAAATTATTTCTAAATTATATACTTAATACATTTTAAGAGCTACATAAATCATTGGTATACTATATTATCTAATAAAAAATTAAAAGAAAAATCTGAATATATTTATTATAAACATAATTTTTTTTTTAGTATTTTAGATCTTTGGTTGAATCTCAAGGCTTCAGAATGTAGGATATGGAGGGTCAACTATCTATAAAGATATTGTAATATTTGTTTATAGATCTATTATTAGCTCTTAAAACTTTAGTTCAAATTAAAAATTCTTATTGCTTTTATTTCTTAAGTTAATTTTTATCATGTGTTCTTATCTGACACACTGCATATCTTGCATCTATTGGAGTGCTATGATTGCTCCTAAATAGATTTGCTGTGCCACAAACAAACATAGATTAATTAGTACCATAGAGATATTATGCAGTAAAATGAAAATGGCAACCACAAACAGAACAAAGTTTAATGGCAGTTAAAAAATATAAACTACTAGAAAATATCAGAATGACCTAGTATGTCACAAACAGAAATTGATCCCATGAATTTCATTGCAAAAACATTTTATAATATTTTTCTATGATAGTTATACTTAGAAAAATTCAGGTTAACATAGTAGATTTGGACTCCTTATTTTCTGTATGACTTCTTTCATTCAGGACAGTGTCAATGACTTGTATTTCATTATATAAAGATGGTGAGCGTTAATGATTTTTTTATAGAGTGCTCTTAGTATTCATTGATAAAAGATTATCAGCACATGAAGGGAAATGAATGGTATATTCTTCCTGTTTTAAATGAAGTATTTCTGGCAATTAGCACAAAGAAAATAATTTCTTAAGACATGGTGACAGCACTAAAAGACAACTCTTTAATGATATGAGAAAGCAACAGTGTGCATATAATAAATTTTTAAAGTGACATTAATACTTTATGTCAATTTGACCTATCTTCATAGTTATCCTATCTAAAATTATTATTATCCAATTGTTATAAAGAGATAAATTTTGTTGCAGTGAATTGCTCAAAAAGTAAGCTAGATGGTGCTAGAGAACATCATTCTATTTATTATGTGATTATATTTATAGCATAATTCTTGCTGATAAAAGTGAATGAAAAATTTGGATCTATTACATTGATCTGTAACTTGGTAACTTAATAAAAAGTTAACAAAAAAATTTACAGATAAGTCTGACTCAATAATGGGGGGGTGAGATTAGGATTATTTTTGCTTAAAATTTGCATAGCACATTTGGCAATTCAAAGTGTGTTGTATTTGAAAAATCAAGAGGTAAAAAATTAATGAGAGGATAAACAGAGTTTTGAGGAATATTGAAATTTTAACCTAATAATGCAAATGCATATTTAGCATCTAACAGTCATTAACTGCTAAATAAGGCAACTTTAGGTTGATCTTATGCTTATTTGATCTTTTTTATTCTAAACATAGGTATAGGAAATTTTAATAAATTTATAGTCACATTCATCAGTTTCCTCAACCATCCACATGAAGAAACAGATGTATAAATTTATAGCATTTCTTACTGTGCTTGATAGATAACCAAAGCTTGTTCCAGAAGCCAAAATGTGAATGAACCAAATGCATCCATATATACTAGTGAATTGTAAAGTGCAAGAAATTGAGAGCAGATGGATCAGTTCTGGTTCTAAGACCATAACAAACTATCTTCTTAGAGGCTGAGTTTTTATTTTTGTTTGTTTGTTTCTTTTCTTCTTCTTTTTTTCCATTTTGCTTATTTAAAAAAAACATGCATCACAGACCATCCCAGAAGTTTAAAATCAAAAATACAAATTAAGCTGGGTGAAATGTTTAATCATGTAAAGCAAAACTGAAGGATTTAAATTTCACACAGCAGTATGCACAATATGCATGTTAAATATTGGAAGACAAAATTCCATCTAGCTAATTGCAAAAGATATTGAATAAATTTAACATTAAGAAACTTATAAGTTATAATTATAAGATATTGAATAAATTTAACATTAAGAAACTTATAATTATAAGATATCCCAAAAAACTTTATTTATTTAGTGAGAAGCTATTTAGCAAGATAAACTCCGATAAAGAAGTGAATAGTATTAGAAGTTTTATATCATTATTTTCCTTTATCTTCTACCTAAAAAATCTTTATTTTAAGGAAACAATGCTGAAAAATTGATTTTAAGAATAATTTCCTTATTTTTGAAGTTCACCATAGTTATCTTGTAAATATTTTAAGTAATGTAAGACTTTCTAAGACATAAATGCTATAACTGATATAACCATTTTCTAAAGTGGTATCAAACAGACCCAAGTACAATCATGCAATGAAAATTTAATTAGGTAATGGCAAAGATAAATCACAAAACTCTGAATCATATTATTTACTGGTTATTTAGTTTAGAAACAAGTAATGAAAAGCAGAATGCATATTGCTCCCTACATGATGTTTAAACAAGGTGAGACTAATAAGTGTGCTTCATGCATCAAAAAACATAATTCAGTATTCTTCTTCCAAATATAAGATATTTCCATAATGTAAGAGAATTTACAAACATTATAAATCAGATCTCTTCTAATTGCATTTAATTCTAATTTCATTTGATGATTGCCTTCTTCCTTTCATAGAGTATTAAAAATCCTCTCAAAATTGTCCCTGGGTCAAAACATGTGACAAAGCAACATTTGATTTAATTTTGTTTTGCCTCCCTGAACCTGAAATGTACTTGAGCTATTGGAAAGTATACATAATATGTTCACATGAAAAATATTCAATTTCTAACCAACAACTACATTGTAGAAGAGTATAGTGTAGTCCTTCATGAAGTAAATACTTGTTTGTATACTTAACTTCTTGAAACAGTTATCATAATTGTTATTGTTTAAGATATGTCCTTTAAAGTCACAGGGCAGGCAAGATTCTGAAGTTTCCACAAGATTTCTGTCTCTTGGCATGAATGCCTTATGTATCCCCCCCACACAACCCCATTGAGAATAAACAGGACCTATGGATATATTGGCATATCTCTATTTGACTAACCTATTTTACGTGGTAAAGATAAATCGACTTTGAAGATGCAATTAAGGTATCGCAGAAGTTGGCTTAGAATTAATCAATTAGATTATCTTTGATGGGTCTCACCTAAGCAAGTGAGTCCTGTACAAGAAGGACAAAGTTAGAAGATAGGAAGTAGAAACAGATTTCCTCTTGGCCTTATAACAGAAAACTACCATGTGGTGGAGAAGACGATAGTCTTCAGGCAGGGACTGACAGGTGGTCTGCAGGAGCACTAGGAGGGTTCATAAACCACCTCAGGGAATTTCCAATAATCAGTGAACTTCCAAGATGACCCTGAGCTTCAGTTGGGATCACAGCCTTGGGTAACAAATTGAATAAAGCTCTTAAAGACCCTGAGCAGAGGATCCAGTCAATAGATACCTAAGTTTCTGCTGCAATGCATCTAGATATTGTTTTAAGTCACCAAATTGGTGATATTTTATTATATAGCAAAGATAACTAATGTAACTGTTTCATGAAAAAGTAAGATGATATTAATAGAGCAAATCTTTCGTATCTCAGAAAATTCAATAATATGTTACAGCAATAGATCATATTATTGATGAAAATATAAACACTGTGGGACTGCTTAAGGTCTCTGAATAAAATAGAAATAAAGATTTGCAAGAAATTTTTCCTGGAAATTTAAACTGCCTTGACATGGATATGCTTAGTGTGTATAAAATAAGAATCAGAAATCTGGAACACAAATTGACATGATTTTTCAGTTTGGTGGTCTGTATAGGTTTGCTCCACATTTCTTCAGGAGTATACTAAAACTTTAAATATAAATCAAACATTTCTATCTTGGGAATATACACAAAGCATGTAATATCCAGAAGCAAATGCTACTCTCAGAAGCAATAAAAGGGAAATCATTCAACCAATCATGCATTTGGAAAATCACTTTTCACTAAATACGACTATATTTCACTAAATAAAGATAAGAAGAAAAATCCTGATAGAAAGAAACTTGCAACATAAAAACAGTGAATTGCAGTTTGGCAAAGTGTATTTTTTAAATAAATTGAAGAGTTATTAGAGGTTCATCATCCAATTCTTATCTTTTCCATTTATCTTAGCAATTAGTATACTCTACCTAAGAAATATTACAGATAATGATTGATTTTATGTGATTCAAACAGTATGAGGATATTTTAGCACACTCTTTAAAAAACAGAAACATTGTATTGTTAGTACTTACTGTGTTTTCTCAGACCTGAATCTGAGGTTTGTCACAAGGACTAAGAAAAAAAAGAATATATTTCTTTAAAAAGTTTATATCTAATATAGGTTACAGTCATCTTGACAAAAGTGACAAAACCACATTTTTGAGAAAAGATGGTATTTTTAACAAATAGTGCTGGGCAAATTAGATCCCTGTTTCTCACACTGCACAAAAATCAACTCAAAGTGTATCAAAAACATAGGAATTAAACCAGAAAATTTGCAACCACTAGAAGTAAACATAGGATCACCACTGCCACGTATTGGCATAGGCACCAACTTCCTTAACAAAACCCCTAAAGCTCATGAAATAAAACCAAGAATCAATAAGTGGTATGACATCAAATTAAATTTCTGCATAGCAAAGAAAACAATTAAGAACATGAAGAGGGGTGAGTTATTTGCTGGCTACTCCTCTGCCAGGGGATTAATATTTAGAAAAAATAAAGAACTCACAAAACTCAACACCTAAAACACAAATAAACCAATCAATAAATGGGCAAAAGTTATCTCTCAAAAGAATAAACATAAATGACCAACAAATATATAAAAAACGTTCAATATCCCTAGAAAATCAGGGAGATACAAATCAAAACTACATTGAGATTTCATTACACTCCAGTTAGAATGGCAATCATCAAGAATACTAATAAAATAAATGCTGGTGAGTTTGTGGGGAACAAATAGCCTGATACATTGTTGGTGACACTGTAATTTATGACATCCACTTTGGAAAATAGAATGGAAATTCCTCTTAAGACTCAGAATTAAATCACCACATGAACCAATTATCCCACTCCTTGGTATTTATCCAAATGCACTGAAATCAGGACACTATTCATATAGGCACATCAATGTTTTTAATGAAATAATTTAGATTAGCTAAGCTCAGGAACCAGCCAGGGGCCCATCAACAGATGAATGGATAAAAAAAAAAAAACAAAGTGATATAAATACACAATGGAGTTTTACTCAGCCATACAGAAGAATGAAATGATGGCATTTGCTGGTAAAGGGATGGAACTGGAGAACATCAGTCTAAGTGAAATATTCCAGATTCAGAAATTCAAGAGTCAAATGTGTTCTCACATATGCAGAAGCTAGATCAGAATAATGGAGGTGGTAAACAGATCCCATGAAAAATAGAAAGGCAATATAATAAAGTAAGAGGATTGACTGGGAGGAAGGGAAATGGTAAAAGGGTGGACAAAGAGGATGACCAAATTATACTATGTCCATATATAAAATACAATAGTGATTTCTACCTTTATGTATGTCTGTAAAGCTGCAAATTAAAAATAAATAAATATATACATACATACAATACCAGGAAGACCAGTAGAACAAGGAAGGGGACATAGGTGGGAAAAGGAACACAGGAAGAAGTGGAGACTGAAATTTTACAAATTACATTCCATACATGTAAGATGATATAAAAATAAATCCCACTATTATGTATAACTATAAAGTACTAATAAAGAATATTTTGTGTGTGTGAGAGGATACCAGGCATTGAACTAAGGGGCACTCAATCACTGAGCCACATCCCCAGCCCTATTTTGTATTTTATTTAGAGACAGGATCTCACTGAGTTGCTTAGCACCTCGCTTTTGATGAGGCTGGCTTTGAATTTGTGATCCTCCTGCCTTAGCCTCCCAAGCTGCTGGGTTTACAGGTATGTGACACTGTGCCCAGTTAATAAAAGATTTTTTAAATGTTAATATCTATGCATAATTTTACTCTGTACACATACACATAAATACATTTTAAAGACAAATCGAAGGGACAGAGGAGTCTCTAAGTGCAGACAAAAAAAAAAAAATGGTGGATATTCCACATTTGAATGAAGAGTAGCATACAAGGTGAGATCCTAATTTAGCCAAGTTTGATCAGGAAGGCTCTGGGGATACAGCATGAACTGAAAGGAACAGCCTTACCAGGCCGAGAAATCAGGCTTCAACAAGATCGCATAACAATGAATCATGACCCACTTCAGCTTCCCACTTGAAGCACTGAAGAATTTCCTCTGTTTTAAAGTCCTCCTTATTGGCCCAAGATGGATGTGGTCAAGACAGTAGGATATAGCCTATGTTGTAGCTTCTTGTAGCTCCTTCAGTAGCTTCAGTTATACTAGTCACTGATATTTTTTCCTGAATGTTCCTCAACCACTCAGCCTGTGTGCATGTTCAACCCTTCACCCAGCCAGTGCTTCTTAATTATCAATTGTCAGCTCACCATTCATTTTCTTGGGAATTTTTTCCTGACATCTTAACAGGACTGGTCCATTCATTTCATAATATAAAGTGCCTCTCTCTAATAAGTTTGTCTTAATTTGCAATTTAGTTTGAGTGATATTTATTTTTTGAAATATTGTGTTCCCCACTATCCTATAAGTCCTATGCTATGGTCTTGCAAATATGTGCTAAATTACTATCTCTTTAGAATAGAACCCGTTTGCTTTGGTGATAACATGGAGAAAAGTAGATAAGCTAGTTTATGAGAAGTAGGATTTTTTTTTTTATCAGGTGTACCAAAAATGTTAGAAAGGTGTAGAGTTTATTCTAGACTCTATCCCTCAGAGTTTTACTAAAATAATTATGATATAGTATTATGTACTATTTTTTACTCTCTTATTCATTCCAAATCATAATCTGAATAATATATTTAGTTTTAGAATAAAGCACTCTGTAATGCAACATGCAAATTCTCTTTTGCTTTCTTCTTCTTATAAGTCTGGGTTAAAATGGATGTATTTGCCATGAATATTGCATGGTTCTTGAAAGTGCAAATTTTTAAAATCACATATTTCCCCCAAATATAACTTTGAAGGCATAAACTATCCAATCTAAATTGTATTTGGTTCTACACAGTTAGTATTGAAGAATAGAAACATAGTTCCCATAAGCAAAAAAAAAAAAAAACATAGTTCATCTTTAATACTATGCATAAAAAGAGACCTCTTCAATCAGCACACTTGCTGTTATGACACAGAGCCAGCTCCTAGACTGTCTAAGAAGACTTCGCAAGCTAATATACTACCAGTCAAAGGCATTTTAAAGTTTTTAGGAGGTTTCCAATTTGAGGGGATCCACGTATTTATCCGATCCACAATCAACAAAGAATCTTTGAACTCACCTCATGATCTATGTAAAACTACAGTCCCAGAAAAATTAATACACATCTTTACCCACACCATCATAAATCCATGCACTAAGGCCCTGGGGTTTTAATGGTCTGTTGGAAATTTCAAAATACCATATTATTAAATCACATTGATAAATAATGCCTGAAAAGCATCTATTATTTTTGAACCCTTAATGTCATAATGATAGAAGGTATTGTGTGTGTGTGTGTGTGTGTGTGTGTGTGTGTGTATGTGTTTGTGTAGAACAGGGGTTTATTTTCTAGAATTATGCAGGCTGGGAAGTCCAGCGGCCTCCATGTGGCAAAGGCTTTCACACTATATAACCTATGGTGGAAAATATGAGAGAAAGGGAAAGGATTGAAAGTGATTCTTTTATACTGAACTCACTCTCACAATAATTGTATTAATCTTCTGCACTAGAAGAGCTTTCATGACCTAGTCACCTCTTAAGGTCACACCATTTAACACAGTTTTAAGGAGACTAATTTTCTAATGCACAAAGTTTATAGCATACATTCAATCTATAGCAAACATAGGTTGATATTTGTATCATTACTACTTTTGACTATTGAAATAAAGTTGTAATGAATATGTATGTAGAGATTCTTTTATGAGCATTAGTTTCCCTGGGAAAAATATCTAGGAGTGGGATTTTGGTGTCATATGGTAGTCACAGTTCAGTTTGACAAGAAACTGTCAAACCATTTTCCAGATTAGTTTATATAATTTTACATGCCCACCACAAATACACGAGTGTTCAGATTTTCACATTTTTCTCTATCCTCACAATTATTTGGTGTTATTACTATTTTTTATTTTAACCATCTTGCGATATCATATTGTGTTTTCATTTACAGTTTCCTTGATGGCTAGTAATGTCTTTCGCAGTGTTAATTTCTCACGTCTTTCTTATCAGTTTCATGGCTTTTGTTCAATTCATGAGTTTTTTTTTTATAAGGATTTGGATAATATCAGAATATAATATGGTTTATTTTAGTTTTTCTTTGTGTGTTTAAGTTAAAGTTATTTTTAACTGTTATATAGAGACAAAAATCATACATATTAAGGGAACAACATGAAGTTTATATATATATATATATATATATATATATATATATATATACACATACATGTGCACTGTATAAACTGTATAATGTTTAAATCATTTTAAACACATGCATTTTCTCAAACAAAAATTACAAAATCTTTTCTTTTAGCTTTTTGACAGTACAGTACATTGTTATTATCTATAACCACCCTATTGTGCAATAACACACTAGAAATTCTTGTTTGTATTTAACTGTAACTACATATTTATTGACCAACTTTTCCCCATCCCTCCCTCTGCCCTGTACTCTCAAGCATCTGTTAACCACAATCTATTCTCAATTTCTCTGAGGTCAAATTTTTAGATTACACAGATGAGGGAGATTATGTGGTACCTGACTTTCTGTCTTTCTCAAGGTATATATTTTAAATAAACTTGCCTTAAAATGTTCAGAAAATTTTAAGAAAAGCAAAATTCATGTACATTCTTGTTTAAAAGAAAGAATACTAGTTACAAGTTTCAGGCAATTTCCATGAATCCCTCACCATAATCTTCAAAGCAAAACAAAACACATTCTATTTAGTTTATTGCATGGCCTCCACCTACTTAAAAAAGGCAGCAATTCAAAATATTTTCATTTATTGAAAAAATACTTAACCTGATCACCATAACTAACAGATGCTGATGATGAGAACATATGGTTCATTCATAGCACCTAAAATTAAACTTTCAAACCCTACTGTTTGTCTCCATTTTCTGCTTTGAAAAATCCCTTTCCAGCTTTTATATTTCAGTATTATATTGTTATGTTCTATTGTCTCCTTACAGAAAAGAATCCTTTCAATGTCTTCATCACTCTCCCATTGAACAATCATAGAGAAAAATGATAGAGTTGAAGTTAATAGGAAACAATTAGAAATTATCCTTTTTAATGCTGGCTGCTTATTTAACTTTAATGCCTTTACAATAAATTAATGTCACAAAATCAATCATTCTATATTATAGCTTCATTTTAGGAGATGACAGAAACTTAAGAAAAATCAATTTAGCTTTTGTACCAATTGATATGACACTTGTGTCTTGTGACAGCTGAAGGAGTGAAGAAAGGTCTTTGGTAGCCAATAGTAGTAGCACTGGTGATAATTAAATTCTTTCTTTTTTTCTGAGCTACCTGTGATATAGTTTGATCTTTTATTTGTTTAAAAGAAAATTCCCCTGGTATTGTTTAAATCATTTAATTTAGCCTACTACAAATGCATTTTTGAAGTACAATTTAATAATCATATTCAAGCATATCATTCTAATTTGTATTTAAAACAATCAGAGATGTTGGTTTTATTGGTAATTACAATGCCTCAGGAAAACTAAAATAACTGGAGATTCTGAAAATGGCTTGATTTTTAATTTAGTTTATTGAGTGATATTTAAATGGAATCTCAGAGTTGGAAGTGGGTTAAAGAATTCATTTTGTTTATAATTTTTACTTTATTTAGAATAATAGTTAAATATGTATTCAGCATAGTTAATGACTCTGAATTACAGAAAAACAGTGCTTCAACAAGTTGCTTTATAGATAATATCACATTTAATATGGAAGTGGTATATATTTTATATTTACACATGATAAATAATATTTTATAATCAGATTATATTTTTGGCAGAATATATTCTCAATTTTTGATATTTTTTATTTGTAATATACACATAAATATTTATGGTAGAGTATATGAGTACTCCCTTAGACATCTTGGAGTAAGGATTCTAAATGAAAAAGGAAAGAAAATGATGTTTTTAAATTCAAAATGTTTATATCAGTAATGTTAAGCAAATAACTTATTATTATTTCAATTCTTCTTTATTCAAAAATTTTCTATTGTTTTATTACTTACCATAAGACATGACTGTCTTCCTTGTGTTAAACATATATGCTTTGTCTACTCATTTACAAATCCCTTTTAATTATTTCATCTTCATTATTAAAAGAATACCTTCTGTTGCCAGGTACCTGTGCCAGGTTCTCTTAAATGAATGAACAAAATACTATATACATGACTCAGTTATAAAAAGGAATGAGGGATTTATGACATTTACTGGTGAATGAATTGAACTGAAACACATCATGCTAAGTAAAATATGCTAGACTCATATATTCAGAGTTCAATCATTTTCTATCATATGTGGAAGCTAGAGAGAAATTAGGAAATTTTTTAAAAGGTTGAGGGATCCTATGAATAGAGAAGAAAGAAGATGACTAAGGGGGAAGGAGGAGGATTGCAAAAGGGAGGAACTATGGAGTGAAATTGACCAAATTATGTTACATACATATATGAATATACCACCGTGAATTTACCTTTATGTATATCTGTAAAGCACCAATTAAAATAACACAGTAGGGCTGGGGTGGTGGCTCAGAGGTAGAGTGCTCACCTACCATGCATGAGGCACTGGGTTCGATCCTCAGCACTACATTAAATAAAATAAAGATATTGTGTCCACCTATAACTAAAATATAAATATTAAAAAATATATAATAAATGAATAGAGAAAATACCTTTAGAGTAGAGGAAGGGGAGGAGGGGCAGGGAGGAAGGGAGAATAAAAAGTGAAAGTACTGGGCATTGGAATGAAGCAAATTTTGTTTCATGCATGTATGAATAATATGCAAAAATGAACCACATGATTATTCATAGCTATAATGCACTAATGAATGCATTAAAAGAGTGTCTTCTAAATTGGTAACCCAATGTTTTCTTTATAATAACCACCCATTAAATTCTATGCTCTTTATTTTACTATAAACATCATTTCAAATTAGCGATCCTGTCTAATTTTATTCATCTTTTTCTGATCTTATTCTTACTTCCTATTGTTCTTTATCTCTATTAATATTAATTGACTCATTCAATATCTAGAAGTAAGAGAGACAGTGATTCCACAGGTGACCAAACACACCATCTTCCATGACACAAAGTGTCATCCATATATATCATCTCTCTTCTTACAACATACATACAAAATAATCCAGGGATTGAAGCAAATATTTATTGAATATATTAAGTGTCAAAATATAAACTATCATCAACAAGTGACATATTTTAAAATCGAGGATAAAATACCACAGAATAGAAAATGTTATATAAAGGGACATATACATATGTAAATGTGAAAATCTGTAAACCGGAATAAGGTTCAATTATGGAAATAATATTTGCTGAATTATGGAGAGATGAAATAAAGCAAGTCATATTTTTTCACTTTCTCTGAGTGTATTTTATTTTAATAAATGTTACTGTTTAGGACAATTTCAGGTTCACAGCAGAAGTTCTAGAGATTTTCCATATACTTTCTACCTCCATACATTCAAAGCTTTCCTCATTGATAGAACCCTAAAAGTGTGTTTCATTTACCACTGAGGAACATACTGTGGAAAATCATAATCACCCAAAGTCCATGGTTTACATGATTATTTATTTGTTTTTAATACTTTAGGGTTCATTCTTGGTGTTGTATATACTATTTAACTGAAAAAATACAGACTAACATTAATTTGCCATTCAAAATAGTTTCACAGGTACAAAAATTGTCAGTCCTTTACCTATTCATTTTTTTTCCCTTCCCCACTGGAAACCACTGATCTTTCTATTGTGTCTATAGTTTAACCTTTACAAACTATAAACATAGTATATGAAACCTTTTCAGACTGGCTTATTTCAGTTACACAGAGCATTTAAGTTTCCTCAATGTCTTTTCATAGTTTCTAGCTAATTTCCCATGTCACCAAATAGTATTCCATTTTCCAGTGATATCACAGTTATATATTCCCTTCTTGAAGAAAATCATTTTTATTTCAAGGTTTGACAAATGATAAATAAAGCTACTGTAAAAAGCCATATGCAGGGTTTGTGTGAATATCAGTTTTTAAATCCTGTAAGTAAATACCAGAAATATAATTGCTGGATCATATGGTAAGAGAATATCCAGTCTTGTAAGAAATGGTTAAATTGTCTTGCATAGTGACTGTGCCATTTTGTGTTCCCATCAGAAATGAATAAAAGTTTCTCTTGCTCCACATTCTCCTTGGAATTTAGTGTTGTCAGTATTCTGGATTTGGGCCACTGTAAACATAGAGTGGTACTCTCATTATTTTTAAATGCAATTTTATAATGATAACATATAATCAGAAACATGCGTCATATAGGCTTACTGGCCATCTTTTGTGAGTTGTCTGTTTAGGATACACACACACACACACACACACACAAATATATATGTGTGTGTATATATATAAATAATATTTTAATTATATAATATATAACTAACGTATATTTATATTATTATTTATATATTTTAATATTTATGTAAATATGTATTTATATAATATTTACATAGATGCAAAAATTCTCAATAAAATTATGGCAAATCGAATACAAAAACATATCAAAAAGATCATGCACCACAATCAAGTGGGATTCATCCCAGGGATGAAACTTTAATTTAACATATAAAAATCAATAAATGTAATTCATCATATCAATAGACTTCAAGATAAGAATCATATGATCATTTCAATAAGCAGAGAAAAAGTATTTGACAAAACACAGCACCCTTTATGTTCAAAACACTAGGAAAACTAGGGATAACAGAAACATATCACAACATCATAAAGGCTATCTATGCTAAGCTCCAGACCAACATCATTCTAAATGGAGAAAAATTGAAGGCATTCCCTCTAAAAACTGGAACAAGTCAGGGATGCCCTCTTTCATCACTTCTATTTAACATAGTTTTTGAAACACTGGCCCAAGCAATTAGACAAACAAAATAAATGAAAGTGTACATATAGAAAAAGAAGAACTCAAATTGTCAATATTTGCTGATGATATCATTCTATAACTAGAAGATCGTAAAAGTTTCACAGAAAACTTCTAGAACTAGTAAATGAAATAAGCAAAGTAGCAGGATATAAAATCAACACCCATAAATTAAAGGCATTTCTGTATATTAGGAAAATGTGGAAAACTACCCCATTCACAATAGCTTCAAAACAAACAAACAAACAAACAAATAAAATACTTGGGAATCAACTTATTGAAAGAGGTGAAAGATTTATACAATAAAAATTACAGAACCCTAAAGAAATAAGTCAAAGAATGCCTTAGAAAGTGGAAAGATCTACCTTGCTCTTGGATAGGCAGAATTAATATTATCAAAATGACCATACTTCCAAAGCACTATACAGGTTTAATGCAATTCCAATCAAAATTCTCAATGGCATTTCTCATAGAAATAGAAAAAACAATAATGAAATTCATCTGGAAAAATAAGAGGCCCAGAATAGCCAAAGCAATCCTTAGCAGAAAGAGTGAAGCAGGTGGCATTACTATACCAGAACTTAAACTATTGTTAGAGAGCAATAGTTAAAAAAAAAACAAAAACAACAACAACAACAACAACAAAAAAAAAACAGCATGGTATTGGCACCAAAACAGACTGGTAGACCAATGGTACAGAATAGAGGACACAGAGAGTAACCCACAAAATTACAATTATCTTATATTAGACAAAGATGTCAAGAACATGCATTGGAGAAATGATAGCCTCCTTAACAAATGGTGCTGGGAAAACTGGAAATCCCTATGCAACAAAATGAAATTAAACCCCTATTTCTCACCACACACAAAACTCAACCCAAAATGGATTAAACAAAGACTTAGGAATACAACCAGAGACCCTGCACCTAATAGAAGAAAAAATAGGACCTAAAGTGGAATTAGGCCCCAACTTCCTTAGTAAGACTCCTGTGGTGCAATAATTAAAATCAAGAATCAATAAATGAGATGGATTCAAACTAAAAAGTTTCTTCTCAGCAAAAGAAACAATCAGTGAGGTGAATAGAAACCTACATCTTGGGAGCCAATTTTACCCATCACACCTTAGATAGAGCACTTATCTCTAGGGTATATAAAGAACACAAAAAGCTAAACACCAAAAAAAAAAAAAAAAAAAAAAAAACCAAATCAATAAATGGGCCAAGGACCTGAAGAGACACTTCTCAGAAGATGATGTACAATCAATCAACAAATACATGAAAAAATGTTCATCATCACTAGCAATTATAGAAATGCAAATCAAAACCACTCTAAGATTTCATCTCACTCCAGTCAGAAATGGCAGCTGATATGAAGACAAACAACAATAAGTGTTGATGAGGATATGGGGCAAAAGGTACACTCATACACTGCTGGTGGGAATTCAAATTGTTGCAGCCAATATGGAAAGCAGTATGGAGATTTCTTGGAAAATTGGGAATGGAACCACCATTTGACCCAGCTATCACTTTCCTTGTTCTATTCTCAAAGGACTTAAAAATAGCATACTACAGGGATGTTTCTAGCAGCACAATTCAAAATAGCTAAACTGTGGAAATAACCTAGATGCCCTTCAATAGATGAATCAACCAAAAAAAAAAAAGTGGCATATATACACAATGGAATATTACTCAGTAATAAAAGAGAATAAAATCATGGCATTTGCAGGTAAATGAATGGAGTTAGAGAAGATAATGCTAAGTGAAGTTAGCAAATCCCAAAAACCAAATGCTGAATGTTTTCTTTGATATAAGGAGGCTGATTCATAGTGGCATAGGGAGCAGGAACTCCTAAGTCCCCAATCTGATTTGAGCATTCAATAATAAATTCCAATAAATTCTCCCCTAATTCTTGTTCATTCACCCATCTGTAGAAAAGCTGTAGTTCTGCTTTACTTGATTTTATGCCACAGAGCCATCAGGGAAGTGACCTCTCTATTCCACCATCTTCTTTTTCTCTATCATAATATATCTAATCATTTAATTTGTTTTTGATATAAAATATATTTTGAAAAACATAACATTGACTTTTGAAAAAATTAAATGAAGGTTTATAAAATCACCTAATGTCAAAATATATCATTCTTTCTAAATTTGACATGCAAGAAAGAATATTTCCATTGAAAATGAAAAATTTTCAGGAAAAAAAGCAATTGTTTTGTATATGTATTAAATTTAAATAGTACAAAATGATTTCAATCTTTGATACTACTTACATTTTTACATCAATAAAATTAAGCCTGTTTCATGTGTGTGTGTGTGTATGTGTATAATCAGATGATTTATGCATAAATTATGACTTATTCAAAACTAAGTTAGTTCCAATTCTTGCAGTTATATTTCCTTACTTCATTTACAATAGTAGACTCTATCTCCTGTCTGAATTTCTTATTCAAGAAACTACTGAATAAGTTCTTATTCAAGAAACTTCTGATGATACATGTGGTGAAAAGCTAAGAATTGGGATTCTATATAAAATACTGATAAATATATTTTCTAAAATAAAAAGAAACACTACTCATGAAAGCTATTTTCCTAACAAGAAAAAGCACTTTTCTTTCTGGACAATTTTAATATGCAATGTTTTCCCACAAAATCTCAACTTATTGTGATTATTTACAATAGCTTTATATTTCCATTAGTTTATTTTAATACATTTTTGGATTTTTCTATTTAAATATTTATTTAACTATGTTCTCAAATAGTTTCAGAAGCAGATAATATGCAAACTTAATAAATATTAGCTGTGTAATTATATTTATAGTACTCATACAATCTTTAAGTTACTATATTCCTTTAAATGTTTAAACTATTATTTAGGTTTTTTAAATTCACTTTTATTTAACTGATTTTTTTCCCCAGTTTCCACAGTTGGCAATAAATCATGACTCTGTTTTTATACTTTGTAGTGTCAAGAAAATAATACAGCTATTTATATCAATATAAAATATGCAGATATGTAATTAGAAAGTGATTCTAATTACTATCTAGATGCCTAATAACAATAAACTTAGTTGATGACATATTATATCTCAACACAATTCTTCTAATAACTGTTAGTAGTATACAATTAATTAATCATTATAAATGACTTTATAGGTAAATCCCGCTTGTGATTCACAAAATGCACTTTGTCAGAGATTCCCTTTACAAAAAAAAATATGTGGAACAAATGTAACATTTGAGATTATAAAAGTATAGAATTCACTTTCTGGTATAATTATTTTAATTGGTAAAATACCATTTTTAGTTTTAGTATTTACCATAGAAAGAAAAATAAGGGGCAGATGCAATTTAGCATAAATAAAATTTTTTTTCACTTCCCAACAGATGTGTACTTCAATTCAAACATCTGTGTGCTCTTTTATTGGTGTTTATTCATGTGTGTGAGCATATAATTTATATTAATTTATAAAATGATCTTAAGAGATAGCTAAATGTTTAAAAGAAATTGAAGCTTTGTAGAAATTGTGTATTATTTTGCATAATTTTTGTTTAGAAAAGAATTAGGTAGAAAACACTATCAAGATATTTATATGCCTTTCAGAGGCTAAAAGTATATTGAATATAAGTATAGTTCATTTATTCCTGGAGGGTGTTGATACTATTTTTGTGAAGTCATCATTTCAGTTTTATAAGTAATTTTAATTTTTCCCAGTATTTTTATGAATCTTCCCAAAGAGGATATTGTGTGACAATTAGTTTTTATTTAATTTTAGATTATATTTTAATGGGCTCATTTATTCTTAAAAGTCATGTGTTTATTAGAAAGAAAATACTCATGTCATATCCCATTATTAAGGAGCCTCAACATTTTCTGGAAATTTAATAGAAGCAGTGAAACATAGTACTTCAAATGATGTTTCCTTAAAATTACATTGTTATGAATTGTCCACAACTAATTACTAAACTTGTCAAAACTTTTTATGCTCCTGGATGTTTCTGTAGTACAGATTATAATTGACCAATTTTTCACTCATCTGGAATTAGGGTCATTGTTGGTTTACTTATTTGCCCTAAACTTTCTAAATTTCTATGTAATTGTCCTCATGGCTTAATGAAAAATAATTTTTCTTCTTAAGTGATAATTACCATTATCTGGTTCTCTACTCTTTTCTGGCATATAGGACAATTACTCTTGCATTTATGTGAAACACATGAGTCAGGTTTATAATTTTTCCCTTTATAAGGGTCACCTAAGATTCTCCTGAAAGGTGGCAGTTTATGTTGTAACCTTTCACTTCCCCTCTCCTCTCATCCTACACAAACTCTAAGCCCCTCCCATTCCATTTAAAAGGTCTGGGAGGAAACATTTAGCACAAGGTTCTGGGGCCATGGCATTGTTATTATTCAGCTGGAGAGAAGACTTCCAGTGAGTTCCTGTAGTACTTTTTCCCTGGCCCTTATACTACCCGAGAGTATTTTGCCTTATCTATTTTCTCATTTAACTTCCTTTCTGCTAAATTCCTGTTTACTGAAGGAGATAATTAACTCTGGGTGATTATGATAATTTTGTCTTCACTCTCCAGTTATCCTCCCAGTAGGCATACACACAAAAAATGCTTAGTACACTGGTTTTTCTTGCCTCTCAGAGAATTGCAAGCTTTATGAGTAGCTTCTGCTATAAGTATGTTTTAGGTTTGTGTGTCTATCCTCAGAATGCCTGCTTAACCTAACCATCTGCTTCCCTCCAAAGTAGGAGCACAGGAAATTTAAGGATTTCCCTCTGATTTTTATTTCCTCTTCTATTACCTTATCACAAAAACTTTTGATGTGGTCTATGAAAGTTAATGATGAGCAGGGTTAAAAATTAAAAGTTTGCTCTCTTTGTCTGCTTTTGCTTATTAAATCCACTTTGAATAATAAGCAGTGCTATGTCCCTTTGCCTCTCTAAATATTGCCTGAATTATTGTGATTTATACTTATAGATGTATATGTAAACAGATAAAAAATATAGGAATTCAGACATAAATCAGATTTAAATTTTCCATCTTAGTTTTTCTTCTTTAATATTTGAGGTGGTGAGTACGGTTTGATATAACTAGTTTTAACCTGCTTACATATTTCACAATTTGGCTATGAATTTAGACTGGCAAATTTCCATTTAATTGAGTTTAAATTTCTATGTATTTGTAATATGTGAATTATGCTTTTAATTATATTCATCAATAAAGTTGATATAGTCCTAAAAGACCAATAAAGCAACAGGCAGACTGTACAATCCCAAAACAAGATGAGTAATGATATTTTTCAAGTTCTGAGTCTTATTTAAATGACTTATTAATGACTTGGTAACCATCACACATTGTCTTAAAAAAAGTCAACACATTTTGCTTGATCTTCCCATTTTTTGTAACTATAATTAAGGTACTACCCTAGTATTTTTGACTGATTGAGCCCACCAAAAATTTGTATTTTGAATCCTAACTCCTAAAGTGATGATATGGAGTAAGGCCTTTGGGAGATAATCAGGTCATAATCACTAATAAAGGAGATTAATGCCTCATTTAAAGAGACCCTAGAGAGTAGTTTTGTTGTAATTATGCTCCCTGAGGGCAAAGCAAGAAGACTGCTATCTAGAAACCATGAAGGTCCTCAACAGACACTTAGCATTTTTGACTTTCGTTCGAGCCATTAGAACTGTGAAAAGTAAATGTCTGTTGTTTAAGATGATCAATCTCAGGTGTATTTGTTACAGTTGTCCAAATTGACTAAGATATCTGGCATATCCTTTTAAATTGAGCCTTTAATAAAAATGATAGGACCACTAGTTAATCTTATAATTAAAAGGGAATTTGTTAATCTTCCTTCCAATACGGAAATATTCTCTGCCAAATTCTTTAGGAGTTGTCCAACATTGGCAAAATAAAACTATCTACCAGTAAAGACTCCTTCATTATAATATAAAAAAGACAGGGGAAGCAATTTAACATTGAATAAACATTATATGAACATGCTTGCAATATAGCACAAAAGTCACAACAAGTCTGGATAAAATTCAAAAAAGTAAAATCGAAGAAATAAATATTAAAGCCCCTCCCCCTTTTTTATTTCCCTAAGAGATAGCAGATGCACTTAGTGATTGTGTCCTGAATACTTTATGTGGAAGTTAATTTCAATTATGTATTTACTGTGCCACGTATTGGAAAGAATGTACCCTTGCACAGCAAAATCAAAAGCTTAGGTGTTTTTATTTAGCCTAGTATAGCTTTCAGGTAGACACTCTATGGAAGGATGGGGATTAGGTGGTTACTTCCCCCTTCAAAGAAAATCTTGCCATCTTTCCCTAATGTAATCTTTTATTACAATGCTTCATTCATTCATTCATATTTATTATCTTCTTACTTATTTCCTGTAATACTCTGTAAACATATATACTTATTATTTTTAATGTTCCATTAACAAATTATTCACTGTGTCTCTTTCCTTTATCTAGAGGCTGAGTTCATGAAAAAAATAAATAATTTATTCTTAATTTATTCTTAACACCCAATATCTACTGTGCCATGAAACAGGCTATTAAATGATTTTAAGTTATTTGTTTGATATATGTAAATTTTTATCAATATTACTATTAAAGTATGTTCTCCAGAGAAGAAAAAGTGTTTCCTAGTCAAAGGATAGAGTTTAATTCTTACAGTTCATAGAATTTGCTAAAATTTCCAGACCTTTGGAAACATTGATTTTTCTACTGCTTGGAGCATCAAGAATGATTATGCTCTGTTGCAGTTGATTGTGCTTACCCTGATCTTTTTAACTTCTATTTGCTTGCATTAGCATGGACTAATACATTTTTCATTTGAAACTGCATCTAATGTTCATTTCATACTTATTTTTGAGCTATTAATGGTTTCTATGTTTTGAGACTTAATCTAAGGACTGGATAATTGTATAAATGGAGGATCATCAGTGTGATGTTCAAACCATTTTTGGTCCAATGTTATAAATGTTTAATTTTCATGATTTCTAATACGACCTCTCAACTACCATGGCTTAATTGCACTTCTAAGGGCAGTGCCATATATCAGCTTGAGTAGATGTACAGTCTTTCAAATTAGATGCTTCTTCCACATAAGAAAGATTTAAAAGCTGTAAATACATGCAACTGTTCTTTTAGGATGGAACTAAAGAGAGTTTTTACTTAAACTTTGATCGAAAACAGTATTTATAGTATACTGTGGTCAGCTATTCTCCTGGATTTCTACAACAGAGAAAAGCTAAACTGTATGAAGACACAGATTTTGATGGGAGGTACTGTTGAGAGCAATAAATGGAAAGAAAATAGACACAGATTCAAAATGAGTTAAAATGTCTTGATGCCTTAGAAAGGCACATCTTCCACAAAGTTTCCATTTAATAAAAATCAAGAAGTCATTTGACTTCTTCATATTTACTTGTGTGTGTACATATATATTTATGCTTATAAATATGTATACATATATTTTTATTTATAAGATCTCAAATTTCTTTAGTAATGTAATTATCCTTATGTGAAGTTTTAAACAATGATCTTTATTTTTTATTAGTGCATTAGAATTATACAAAATATTAGGGTTAATTCTGACAGACTTATATAAGCATGTAGTATAATTTCCTCCAATTCAGTTCCAGTAATCCCTCTTTCCTTCCCCACCACCTTCTCCTGTTCTCTTGTTCTCTGTCCTCTACTCTATTGATCTTTCTTCTTTTTATTTAAAAGTTTTTCTTTTGGTAACAGGAATTGAATCCAGGGGTGCTAAATCACTGCATCAGATCCATAGCCTTTTAAATTAATTAATTAATTAATTTTGAGACAGGGTCTCTCTAAGTTGTTCTGGGCCTTATTGAACCTGTCCCACTGTACATGTCTATAGTTTTTTTTTCTTTAGTTAGTGCTTTATAAAATAAACATAAAGGTGAAATACACTATGATATATTCGTATATGTACATTGGATAGGTTGGTTAATTCCATTCCACAGTGCCTTCCATTTCCCATTATTCCTCCTTCCTTCTCCCTCCCCTTTCTCTCTCACTGATTTTTTTTTTATTTTCATGAAACACTGAAATATCACATAAGTGAGAGCCACCAATGAAATATAAGTTATTCTCCTTTTTTTCTCTCTCCTCACACATTTGTGGAGATATACATACATACATCTATATATGTATATAATACACACACATAATACAAACAATTTATTTTGAAGTGATAACTCATAAGTGAAGTGTTTATTGATTATAATGCATAATTTCTTTATGGAAGTTTCTCAGACAAGGTTTCAAAACTTGTTTTCCCCTTTAAAGAACCATCTTGATATTCCTCAACAGTGTACACTAGAATAAATAGAACAGTGAGAGATGATGCCATACTAGATTAACAAATATTTTGATCATGAATACCAGCCTGGATTATAAGTGAATTTCAAACTTAGGAGATTTAGACACAAAACCATAGGTAATTGGAGGTTTATGTAGTATATTAATTATAGTGGTAAATGAAAAAAAAATGCTTTAAGAAAATAAGATTAGAGGCTGATTCATAGTGGGGTAGGGAGGGGGAGCATGGGAGGAATAGAAGAACTCTAGACAGGGCAGAGGGGTGGGAAGGATAGGGAGAGGGCATGGGGTTAGAAATGATGGTGGAATATGATGAACATCATTATCCAAGGTATACATATAAAGACACGAATTGGTGTGAATATACTTTGTATAAAACCAGAGTTATGAAAACTTATGCTCTGTTGGTGTAATATGAATTGTAATGAATTCTGTTATCATATATAAATAAAAAAAATTAATAAAAATTTTAAAAAGAAGAAAAAAATAATATTAGAAGGGACATTTGAGGAAAGATTTGGTGAGTTAACAGAATCCAGGAGTGCATATGAGGATTAATTTCAGTTAAAATATAAACTTCCTCCAGGTTTGTATATTATGAATTTAGAGCAAATTTAGGACAGCTGCACCAAACTATATTGTAAGTAACTGGAAAAATAAAATTCTATCTTCTGTTGGGATTCTATTGTAAGAATATTCAAAATAATAAAAGTCAGATTCTTTTTGTCTCATTTTGTTGCCTAAACCCTGAAAAGAGAAAAGGTAGACTTTGGGAATTGGGAGTTTCTATGATTAACTTAATATACAATTTATGATAGCCTAAGTAACTATAAAGGTCTCATACAATCATCTTTAGGTATACTTCCTAACATAAAGTGATGTAATACAAATGAGTTTGGGGTTGATATAAGATTTTTTATTTTGCCTATACTTGTGCCTCCCTTGATCTCTTCCTAATGGAATCAGGCACATATCTTTACATAGAGAGAGTTTTCTTTGACCCTTCACATCCTATTTTGAGTGAAGGGTTTATGTTTGATAAATATTGAAATATGATGCCCAATGCTATGGAATTCAACCAGAAGTATATCTATTAGTTTAGACAATTCAATAAGGCAAAATCAATTAAGCACTGCATTAGTGTTCATGTGATTCAATCTAAGTTGACAGGTAAACAGTTTATTTTTCTCTAGCAGACTTTGTTTTGATGCCTGCAATGCCATTTTTTTTTTCAGTTTCTACTTGCTAATGTATGCCTTTAGCCAATTATTAAGCTTTTTTCACTTATATTTTCTCTTTTGTAAAATGGAGATTATGAATAGAATTGTTATTAGATTTAAATGAGGTATTAAGGCCTAAACATTGTAGATATTCTCTAAGTATATACCAATGATCATATCATATAGTACATATACATAATGTAATACTTTATAGAATTTAAAAGTTTTATCATTGTGAAAACATGGATACATGAAAAACAATATACTAATTGAAATGTGCCACATTCAGAAAGATAAATACTTTGTTCTGCTTCTTCAAAAAACACAATGAGGCACATTATAATCTGTTCCAGCAATAGTCATAGATGAGATAAAAAGAAACTATACTGAAGAACTTGGTTGGTTTTGGACAGTTATGGAGAACAAGATGAATGACAGAAAATTATCTTTTTTTTTTATTGGTTGTTCACAACATTACAAAGCTCTTGACATTTCATATTTCATACATTAGATTGAAGTGGGTTATGAACTCCCAATTTTTACCCCAAATGCAGATTGCAGAATCACATCGGTTAGAAAATTAACTTTGAAAATCATACTAAATTGCAAATTAATTTCATTTCTTCACTATATTGAGAAGGAAACATTAAAAAAAATACAAATTTGCTTTGGGCACAGTGGCATACTTGTGTAATCCCAGTAACTCTGGAGGCTGAGGCAGGAGGATCACAAGTTCAAAGCCAGCCTCAACCAAAGGAAGGTGCTAAGCAATTCAGTGAGACTCTATCTTTAAATAAAATACAAAATATTGCTGGAGAGGTGGCTCAGTGATCAAGTGCTCCTGAGTTCAATCCCTGGTTTAAAAAAAAAATTGCTATTTGAAGTAATAACACAAATAAGTGAAATAATTAGATGATTTGAAATTCATAAAAAATGAAGACTCAAACAATAATTTAACTCATGAATCTCAGAGAATATTGTTCCACCCTGAATACTCCAGGTCCAAATGTCTTCCTTGGCAAACTTACCTCAGCATTTAAAAGAAATTATAATATTATGTACAATACTTTATGGTATAAATAAGTGGGGAGTATTTTACCAACCAATTTTATGAGGCTGGTCTAAATTTGTATTCAAAACCTGAAATAGACATTATAGAACAAGAAGATTATTAGCTAATATTTTAACCCTATAAATACCAAAGCCGTAAGCATATATTATCAAGAAAATAACTGTAAGCATATATTATTAAGAAAATAACTGAATTTAGTGATACAAATAATACAATTTCATGTCCAAAAAAAACTTATTTCAGAAATGCAGAGTTAGATTAAAATTTGGAGGGGGGGATTACTAAATATTGAATCCAGGGATCCTTAATAACTGAGCCACATCCGTATCCCTTTTTAGTTTTTATTTTGAGACAGGGTCACACTAAGATGCCTACGGGCTCACTAGGTTGCTGTGGCTGGCTTTGAATTTGTGATTTTCCTGCCTCAGCTGCTGGGATTACAGGCAAACACCACCATGGATTAATTTTTAAAAAAAAAAATCAAATTAAATAGTTGTTTCTATTTTGTTTGTATACTTTGAAACACTCTCCCAGGTTTTGAGGGCCTTTCTTCTGGTTAGTTCCCCTTCTTTTTTTTTTTTTTTAATACTGGGGATTGAACTCAGGGGCACTCAACCACTGAGCCACATCCTCAGCCCTATTTTGTATTTTTATTTGGAGACAGGGTCTCAGTGAGTTGCTTAGTCCTTCACTTTTGCTGAGGCTGGCTTTGAATTTGTGATCCTCCTTCCTCAGCCTCCATAGCTGCTGGAATTACAGGTGTGCCACTAGACCCAGCTAGTTCCTCTTCTTTATAAATTGAGTAAATCCACTTCCTGGTCATTTGCCTCATGAAGCTTTCATATTTCTGGTTTCTACACACTGTCCTCAGGACATTAGGGTCTAAACTCTGGGATTCACCATATGAATGTACTACAGGAAGCTCACTAACCCCATAAAAACTGCCATATAAACTGCCTTCTACAGATCCTCCTTGTAGTTTCCATGCACCAAAAATCAACCTTGATTTATTTCCTAGACTGAATATTCTAATTTTTTATATGTACAATGAACTGTTGATTTTTTATGTGTACAATGAATTGTTGAAATTTTTCCAAATGTTTTGTGTCTTTTAATGTGATGGTTGTATTTTCTTTTTCTTTGTTCATGTTTTATTCTCTTTTATTCTGTTAAAGTGGTACATTTACATGGAAACCAAAGGAACTTGAATAGCATGCAAAGAAAAGTATTTTTGAAGAAATACCTTAAAAAAGATAAGAAAAAATCCACTGACTACAGCACATATATAAGAGGAATTGCATATTAAAATTAACAAATTCTCTTCATCAGAATCATCAAGATTGTGAATCAGTAATTCACTGACTGATAAAATATGTTTATCAAATTATTTAAGAAAAATGAATTTATCAATAATATATTAGACCTCTCCATAAGAAAAGACAAACATCCTAATGGAAAGGTCATTAATAGGCTTGAATTGACATCTTACACCAGGATGAATTAAACCAGCCAACAAGATATATGACAAGGTGATCTAATTCATTATTCATTAGAGGGATGGCTATCATAATAAGGGTAAAATCTCACTGCTTTACTGATTGGGTTCTTTGGGATGTAGAGGTCAGGTGGGAAGTAGATATGTGAGATTTATTGGGTTGTTTACTGCCAACAATCAGGGGGAAGAGAACAAGGACTAGCAGTAAAATCCTTAAGTTGCAATACAGGCATAAATTAGCATAACCATTTTGAAGAGCTGTTGCATGTGATGTACAAAAGGTAATCACATGCTTATCCTATGTCCTTAGGTATATATTTCTAGGCAACAGTTCCCAAAAGAACTGAAAACATTTTCTAACCAAATGATCTGTAAAAAAAAGAAATTTCATTCATAAATGCCTAACATGAAAACCAACCCAGATATTCATTACCAATAAATACATTGGGCATATTCGTATAATGCAAAACTGAAGAGCAATAACTAATACAATATTTATGCACATATGAGATTTGTAACATATATGTATCTCAAAGTTAACAAGTTGAGTGAAAAAGCTAGCTACAAAATAGCACACAGTGCTGTTTCATGTGAAATTCAAGGCCAGACAAGCACTCTAGCTTTCAGAACTTTCAACCCAACCACTGTGTGACACCTTCTGTCCTAGAAAAAATGAAGGGTCTTCAATAATAGCACCCTTTTTCCTATAAAAATAAAATGTGCTGAACACATCACATTTCATGTTGGAGCTCAGATGTGTTATGAGCTCAGTATGGGGGAAATTCCCTAATCTCATCACTCCAGCACTCCTTATGTGGCTAAATTATTTTATTTCTGAAAATCTAGATTTTTAGATACTTAATATAGCCCAAAGTATATGCCCTAAAAGGATATGTCCCTCCCATGTGTCCTAGCAATAGACTGTGAGACTCTGTTCTAATCACTTTATGCATATTTTCTCAATTACTTATCACACACATATGCACAGCCTGTCAAATAGTTATCATTCCGTATTACATATTGGAATACTAAAATATAGAAAAATAAATAACTTACAACATATATATTTTAAAGCAATTAATACTTTGTACTGTTATTTCTCTTAATAGTTTCTTTTAATTTTTCATGTCCCTCTTTCTCTCTCTTGCTCTCTCTTCCACTCTCTTCCATGTCTACAATTACTTTAAAAACCACTAGGTGATAGAGATTTTTTCTAATAATTCATTATACTTGCTATCCTCAAGTGCTCATACATTATTAGATCTGTATTATCTATCCAAATTTCAGTACATCCATTCAGTGAATAAAAGTCATTTTTAGACAATCTAATGGATAATAATAGATAAAACTGTTTACCTGTCCATAACAATTCACACTCAACACATGACCATCTGGTTAATATATCTTTCTTATAACTTTAATTGAAATTAATCAACTTAGGTTCTACATCCTTTTCTCTAGTAATAGATTGCCAATATATTTCTCTCAGAGATACTTGATAAAAGAAGAGAGCACTTATGAAATGATATCCAGGGACTAAAGATGCAATGGTTAATGTGAAAGATAATTATAATTACATTCTATTATAACATTGATTAGAGTGCTGCTATGAATTAAAAGTATCATCATTCAGTGGTGCTTATCATTATGAAAATATATCACATGATTCTCTAGCACCACATCTTGCTGTAGTGATTTTTAAACACAAGGTCAAAGATTACTGCTAGTACTTATGTGTCCCTATAAGAAATGCTCAAATTTTTTTAAAAATATTTTTTAGTTGTTGATGGACCTTTACTATACTCATTTATTTATATGCAGCACTGATAATCAAATCCAGTGCCTCACACATATGAGGCAAGCACTCTACCACTGAGCCACAACCCCAGCCCAAGAAATGCTAAAGTTTGTTTTTATGTATACATCCATTTGTATGTTTCATCAATTATTTCTTGTGCATAGTCATTTAAATATTGTATTCAAAATGTTAACTAAGACCTAACAAATCATATATTAACTTAATTGAATTTTCTAAAAATTTTTGATTTCCTAGAAATAATATGATCAATTTATTCAGGAACTTTCTTTTCCAGCTGTAGTATTATAAATCCAAAGCATAGAAATCCCCAAATCACCTTTTTAATAGATATATTGATATAACTATTATATTTTTCAATTTCTAATATATTTTTTTCCTCTCACAACTATTGTTGCCATTCTAAAGGTTCATTTGCAACCCTAACACACACAGCAAGGGAGAGAGAGAAAGAGATTTTTGTTCTATTCTAATATTGATATATCTATAAACAAATGACTTTGAGCTTTCTTTGATTTAACAATATAACACCAAAGCTAGAAAAAAATTTAAGAGAAATTTAAAAATTTTAAAAATTTTATTAAATATTTTATTAGTTTTAAAACACTGAAAATAGCAGGTGTAAAAATCTCACATTAAGCATTAAATTGAACACCCAGGTGTGCGTGTATATATTTTTCATTAATAAATGGCATATTGAATACAAGAGAAAGCTGCAACAGCCTTAATTAAATGACTTTTCAGATGGATGCTGATAGCCTAAGCCATTGAAACATAAAATGTCACTTCAGGTCTTCTAAGCATTCAACAAACTGACATGCATTGCTGAACCAATGTTTATTTTGTCAAAGTCAGCCTATACACTTACAATTTTATCACACTGTCATGAATAGTGAAACCTATATTTGTGAACAATTTAACACTTGGATAATCCATGCATCTAAAAGCATTATTAAATCCTATGTCAGCATGTTTGGGCAATTATTTCTCTCATGTAGGCTAATTCCAAGTTTATTTACTTTAATGAATGGAAGTTGTTTTTCTTTGGGAGGACTGAGTGCACCTAATCATAAGTATATCTGATTCTCATTTTATTGGTTGGTGAGAGTATGATTGAACTAAGAAAAAACACCAGACACTGCAATTAATTATATTAATGTTTAGTTGCTGTAAATAGGAACAAGTGTGAGAGATGAGCTTATAAGTTTTCCATTATTATAAGCTTGGGACTCATAATTAAATTAATCTTATTTTCTTTTTGTAAAGTAGTTAACAGATTGTCAATATAAAATTTTAAGAAAACAGGTAGTTCATTTGGAACATATTAAAAAGTGAATTGAGATTGCTGTATAGGTGTCTTATCCTTTCCACTATAACAATATTATCCATTAACTTCATCAAAACAAATTATGAAATCAACATTCTTGCCTTGCAACATACGCATCTGTTCAATTCATTATAATTGAACTTAATTGATTCTTGTTTAGAACCTATGTGTGGCAGTAGAGGGTGTAGCTCAAGTGTATAGCACTTGTCATGTTGACCTGTATTTTACACCCAGACTGCCAAAAAAAAAAAAGAAAAAGTTTTATAATTATTCTCTAAAGTATATGAAGATACACAAAAATACTACTCCTGATACTTAATATTAAATTCTATATTGATATCATCTTAATAATTAAAATTATTATGGTGTTTTGATATAAATATTACTGGGCTCTTACTAAATTTTTGTGAATCACTTAACACTTACTCTGAGTATCTTTGAATAAAGAAAACTGTTGGAAATGGCTCATTCTCAATTAAAAAATAAAAATACAGGAATCTTGTATCAGGTAACTAGAAAGGCAAATAAAAATATCCTAAAGTTCTTGTGCTTATTTCAGTAGGAGTTTACTCAATCACGGGTAACATGGGCACATCTTTCTGTGGCCAAGGATAAAGGAAAACAGAGATGTTGGACATTCTTGAAGGAAACGAATTTTTCAAAAGTGGATTATTTCATGCTTTATAATGATGATTAGTAGAGAAATTGAGCAATGGCTATTTTTTCTGTATTTTAAAGTATATTCAGTGAGGCAAATATTTCTACATCTTTGATACCACAAAACATTTTAACAGAAAAGATTCCCCTGACAGTAAATGTTTAATGAACTAAAAGTTGAAGGCTCTTAGATCTCTGAGAAATAGCAAGTGTGTCTTGATTTGTTCTTGGTTTTGGCAGAGGAGATTCTTACAACTTAATATTCACCATTATATTCATTTTTTTCTTTTTCCTTTATTAAGAAATAGCTAAGTTTTCTGAAGTTTCATTTCTAAATATAACTGCTATTTAGGAAAAATTGAATTGACAAGAAATTTTTCATTCATATTAAAACTAAACAATAGAGAGAGAAAAGGAAAATGTAGAAGGTATATATCTATATCTGAGAAGGTAAAAGGTATGTATCTCTCTCTCTCCCTCCCTCTCTCTCTCTCTCTCTCTATGAAGAGAGAGAGAGAGAGGGAGGGAGAGAGAGATACACATATACACAGATACCCATATACAAACATACATATATGTAAGTATATATTTGAGAGAGAAAGAGGTATTTTTATGAAACATGGTTCCTACACCTCACACAAACAGCAGTATAAACTAAATTGATGATGAACACTTAAGAAACAGAAGGTATGTAAGTCCTGACTGGTCAGATCAAGAAGTAGTGAGCTTTCAAATAGGAACACAGTGGCCAGAAAACTCAGCGATGTAGAGGACACAAAAGAAGAAAGAAAGATAACAAAACTATCAGTTATTTGAGCTTTCATAATAACAAAACTAAAAAAATTATAAGTAGCTGTGGATAGTTTCTGAGGCTAAAGACTGTAATGAAATAAGGAATAGAGGAGGACATTAGTAACCTAATAAAAGATATCCATCTGAATATTACCACAGTGATACACATAATGTGGTGATTCTATGAATATTGATTTTAATGTTTGCTACAAGATAAAGATGTTTATTCTTACAACTACATTAAAAGTGTAATAAAAACACTGATCAAACCACTAAAATAACAAAACTATATGTTGTATACTGTTTGCAAAGAAATCAAAATGTTATTATTTGCAAATGTTATTATACTTTAAGTAGAAAACTCATGAGGATCAAGGGACCTAATTGTACCTCATTAAGAGTTCAGCAATTTTGATGAAAGACCAATACTCAAAGGATGATAACTGTTTCTAATTATCAACAATAATCAATAAGAAAATGTTAGAGAAAATATACCTTTTGCAATAGTACTAACATTAAAATTTACATAAATAGTAACATTGGATATTTATGAAAAGTATTTGAAATCACCATTATAAAGTGCAAAAAAAATTAATTCCAGAAAAAAATCATGCATTTTTTGAAGATGATTAAATGCTGTAAAAATGCCAGCATTTCAAAAACAAATCAATAAAAGCAATTAGTTTAATATCAGGTTTATAGCAAGAGTTTTGTGGTAACTAAATAAGATGATTTTAAAACTTATATCAAGTAATAAGTTCTGAAGACCTTTTTGAAACAATTTGGAAAGAATAGCAAAAAATAAAAACAAACAAAACAAAACAAAGGACATATATGGAGATGTATTAGTATGCAATACTATGCTCAGAATTGGTTGAATAAATAAAATTTACAAGTCAGAATAAGAAATAATACAGTCATTCACCACATGCATATAACTTCAACTACCCAGGAGGCAGAAGCAAGAGAATTGCAAGTTTGAGTTCAGCGGTGGCAACTTAGTAAGACCATGTCTCAAAATAAAATTTAAAAATAGCTGGAGCCTTAGAATGCTTCCATAGAATGCATCAAGCCCTGAGTTCAGACCCCAGTGCCAATTAAAAAAAAAAAAAAGAGTGAGAGCTGTAATCCACTCATCTCTGGACCCTGACCGATTACCAGGTACCCAAGTAGGACCCTCAGCACCTGCACAAAACTTCCTGCCAACCACTTGAGAAGAAATCATTAAAGCTACTCCCATGAAGGACACCTGGCAACTTCCCACATGTCAGAACTCCAGCCTCCAGTCCTGTATGGGCGCCCATCTACCAATGTGGGGCTCCCTCACTGGCCACCATCTTGTGACTCTGTAGCAGGGAAGACAGTCCTACAGGCAGTCACCGGCTGGCACCTGAGAACTTCACAAAGGCTCTGAAGACAACTGACAGCCACACACTGCAAGCCACAGGGCTCCTGTCTGAACTCACAGTCCAACACCATTGCTTGACACTCCTTACTTAAGCTGACACCTCACCATTGAAAGGTTTTATCTTTCCAGATGGTGATGAAGGTGACCCTAGGAGTTCCATCTAGGGTCACCTTCATCACCATCTTCAAGGGATAGCAACTCACAGTTTGGAGCACCAGATGACCAGGTACCCAGTTTCTAATCCCTGCTCTCCAGGCAACCTCTGCCCTGGCACAGTGACACCCTCTTTACCTTCACCATCCTGAGGGAAGAGATACCAACTAACATTAGAAATAATTAGTAATGTGGACCAATTTCAGTCACATGAACATCTGCTATGTTCTCATTTGAATTTTATGGCTGTTTCTATTATATCACAATTCTTATCTACCCATGAACCATTTTTCCAAGGAGGTTTGTTTAAAAGAAAGATATTGTCAGTTTTGCTGAATGACACTGAAACAGCTCAAGAAAGAAGAATGTCCCTTGTAGGTATTTTTGTGTTTCTTGTCAATGTTTTATAAATGAATAATTGCCAGTTTTCCCCTATCATCTTCAGACCACCTGCATGCTTTAAAAAACACAAATGTTTTCTGTTTCAGAAAAGGAAAATTGGAGGTCTAGTAATAATTTTGACTCTTGAAAATAAACATGTGTTTTAAGAGTTTTAAAAGCTAATTAAAATATTTTTTTCTATTGTTAATGAAAAAAAATATTGACCCCAAATGAAAATATTATATCTTATATATGGATGGATAGATAGAGGTATCTCTAAATGAGAAAGAAGTTTCTAGTTGAAATTTGAGAAAAGGGCTTCTGAACTAAGGAACTTAACAGAAAAAAATATATATAAGAAAATTATTTTGATTTATGGTAATTAGCTAATAAATTTTATGAGACGAATACAACTATTTTAGAAATTACATAAGATAAAGCCATATGAAAAGGGTTAGAATGACATATTTATAAGTAAATAGATGTCATCATATAGGAAGAGTTTCAACAAATAGAAAGATTTTTTTTTCTTTCCTAAGCAATTCAAGACATAAGTTAAATATCCTAATGTTATTAAACAAATAAATAAATTACTGATTTCAGGTAGACCCTTAAAAATACTTCCTTGGGGAAAAGGTAGAAAAACTACAATGTGGTTTGATAACGCATTCATTCAATTAATGTTTACTGAGTATTTTTTTAGTTTCTGATCATTATATGACATTTATAAAATACAAAGAAGAAGAGAGAAAACTCCTCTTTCAGGGGCCCAGAGTCTAATACAAAACACTCACTGATAAACAAATCATATGAAATAATGGTTGTATAAATATTTGGAAAGATAAAAAAAAAACAATTGTGACTATTGATGTAAAAATACAATGGGAGCCTTGACTCCAGGAACGTATGAGTCCCGAGGTTTGTGGATAACGGCAGAGAAGTATTTCTAGACAAAGTAATTTTCAAAGTCATGTCACTGAAACTTAAAAGAGTTTTGTCACAACCAAAGAAGAGAGCAGATTTCAGATATGGGAAGGGCATTTGTAAGTGTAAAGAACTGAGAAATGCAATAGGAAATTTGAGGAACTTTGCAAAGTACATTTGAGCTATGAAGAAACTATTCATATCCATGGACCATATCTTATTCTTCTTTCTTATATGTAATCCTTAATGGTGTTGTCAGAGTATGTGGACAAGGTAAAATAAGTTAAAGCATGCCAGAGAGATTACAATATCCAGATGCACTGAGCAAACAGAAACTAAGATAAAATATAAGCTAGACATTTTCAGAAGATATAGGATAATTCTGTAAAGGTAAGAGTTAGCATGAGACCATATCAAAGAAACAGAGCTTTTTGACTATAAATAATGTTTCCAATAACATGCCCCTACATCCTCTTGAATCCTACATATGCTGCTGTTCTTTGTCATCATTTCTTTGTGTTCATGTGCATTTTAACACTAACTGTTTTGTTTTGGGAGATCAAATGATTGAATCTGTATCTTTTCTGACATAAACCTAATTAAGAAAGCAGATATGTCACATAGTTATAGCATATAAAAGTGAAGCTTTCAAATTAAAAAGGTTCATATTTTGACTTTAGCAAAATACTAGATATTTGGCTATTACCCCATAATCTTACAGAGCCTTAATTTTTTTAAAAAATCTGTAGTAAGGGGATAATGGTATTCTCTTAGTAAAATTTTTATCAACAATAATCATATTTGGATCTTTACATCTAGCATGCAATTAGATAGTAATAAATTTTATTCAGCATTTTTCTATTATAAATAATCACTTACTTAAGGAATAAATACACTGGGGTAAAAGGATCTCTGTATTCAAACCATGAAGTTAAATCATTAAATCTTTTGTACTTAACACATTTGGTAATGTTTTAAAAATAGATTAGAAGTCATATTCATCAAATTTATTAATTACAAAATTCTAGTCACAACAGATAATACTGAGGAATAATTAAATTTTGGAAGGTCTCTTTTGATTCAGTTGAACAATGAAAAAAGAGTCATGTGTTTCAAAATACCTTAAAATGTAGAAAAACTTTCAGCGCTAATGAAAATTTTAAATGTGATGAGCCTTTAAAACAAATATTTAGCTCCTAGAAAACTATCTTACAAAGAGGTACCATTTCTCTGTTGTATGTTGGATTATGTAGGAAATATTTGTGAACAATTAAAAAACTGAAAAAAAAAGTTCCTGTGGTGGCAGGCAAGGGGGAACTATCTTATAAAAATAATACAATATAAATGCAAAATATATGCTGTATTATATGAAAGATACAATGCAAGATTATACGTATATAAATTTTCATCACAGTGTTGTTTACAACAGTGGAAAAGTAGAGACAATCTAAAATCCCATTGACTTAAAATCTTAATTCATTAGGATGAATCTATATTATATAATAGGAAACAGCTATCGAAAAGGATGAGTGTGACCTTCTTGTACAAAGGATGATGAACTTACTTATGAGTAAGTTCTCTGGAGCCACATTACCTGGGACAAAATCTGAACAGGAGACTGTGGGCTAGTTGCCTGGGCTCTCTGTGCTGCCCTTTTATCACCTATAAAGCAGGAATAATAATAGCACTTGTTTTATAGGTTTGGTGTGATAGTCATATGAGTTCACATTTATATAAAACTTTAGCTCAGTCCCAAGAAAATAGTAAGTGATACATAATCATTCTCACTCATTAATAGTGTTACCAGAATATATTAACAATGTACTAAATGTAAAATAAAAGTGCTGAACACTAGCTATAGTTTAACTCCTTTTCTATTTAAAAATATGATTGTACCTGTATGTAGAGATAAGTATAAAAAAATAAGTAAAGAAATAGAGAATTGACTATAAATAACAGGTATTTATGTAGAATAAGATATGTTTAACTCTTTCTGCATCTCAGAATCCCCTGAAATGCTTTTAAAGTAGAGTGACACTGAAACCATTGTTTGGAAGAAAGATAAAAGTGACAATATTTGGTACTAGCAAACATAAGTAAAGGCAACAAGTAGCATCATTCTGTCATAGTTTTTACAAGGGAACTAATACATACAAAAATATATCATGTTTTTACAAAAAAAGCATCTTACAAAGTTTCTGCAGAGAACATAAGGTAGACTGGAACATTCAACGACATTATTATAAATATAATTTTATTTGTCCTAAATAAATCTTCTTTAAAGGAATGCTGGCTTTCCTTCTTAGTTTTCGTATTCCCAAATTTCCTATTAGCAACATTTTTTTTAGTATTAAAGTAACCTCAGCAAAACACATTAATTTTTACATGGAACCATTATAGTTTCTATTTCATTTTGTAATTAAGTAAAGCATGGTTCACATGTTCTGGTTATTTTTACTAATGTGGCTGTTTATGCATATGATCCTTAGACTTAATAGAAAAGGTTAATGTGTCAAAATGCTGAAGAAAAACAGTTATGTGATCATTACAGGTCACTTAGAGTATAATTAGCATTAACGCCACTTACGGATTAGAGACCTCTGGCAGCTACCTACGCCCGACCAAAATCTATTTTGTCTTTTTGACACTGGAGCAATAAAAATTCTGCTGAAAGTGTGGCCCACAGAGAGGAAATACATTTATCCTTGGTCAATACATATTACTGGACTCGGTGGGGCTTGAGAAATGGCAGTGACACCTTCCATAATCAGCTATTTGTGTACTTACCCGGATGCCTATTGTGCAACTGATGACAGGCCTTTTGGCTGTTCAGTTAAGAGAACTATTTATTCTTCTCTGTGAATCAGACAAGTCAAATAAGGTTATGGCACAGGGGCATATTGTGGCTCATGTTCTACTTCCATACAAATTATTGAAAAGGAAAAAGCATTTTGGTTCTGGAAAGTAAATCCGATTGTACTAAAACTTTAAAGTAAGGATGGGCATTAACATACTATGCTGAAACACAAATTAGGCAATGGCAAGCCAAAGAGAGGATGCTCATGCTGTTGAGAAGCCTAAACTTTAAAACTCACAGATGAAATCAGTAAACTTGTAATCATATGTAAAAATAGTCATGATTCCCAATTAGAAATCTGTTATCTTCCTTATGGCATATGGTGAATTTATAAAAATGTTAAATGTCCTTATTCAGTCTACCATAATACTATAAGAAATTAACAACATAAAGTGTTGGAATGATAGCAAATTTTTAAAAATGGAAAAGGTTGTGGAAAAAAAAACATATTGTGTTGGTCACCAGTTGAGTCATTTAAAATATTCTTGGATTTTAAGGAGCTCTAATTCATTGATGAGAAATAATGCTCACACTCAATCCTGAAGAACATAGTGCAAAAAACAGTTTTCTAAAAAGAGAAATAGCAGTATGTTGTATTTTCACCCTTTTAAAAATGTCAGTCAGTATTTTTCATTAAGCTTTTCAGCTTTTGTGATGGATGTTTCTCTATGCAAGTCATTTTTAAAATTCTAATATATGTGTTAATAAAATGAAGTCCTGTAAATTCTTCTTTATCAAATCTCCTCTATATCATTGAAGGTAAGGTACAGCTTTCTGCTAATTTTCTGTTCCATTTCTTGAATTATAGGTAAAATGCCAGATACCTTATAAGGAATAGTTACTTTCACAAGGCTAAAAACTCATTAACACAACCAAGAACATTTGCTGATACTTTTTTTCCTGACCAGAAGACAGAATTTAAATTATAAAAGCCTCATTACTAGAATTTCAGAGGGGGTCAATCCATATATTGACTTTTGGGCCTGAAAACTTAGATAATTTTTTATGCTTGTATTTTTTGTTCCATTTATAAGTATCACATAATCCATTGCCATTTCTGAGAGAGCAAAGGAAAATGCACCTTCTCAGGATGCTGTAATGAAATATACTCAACTCATGCAGAGCTCTCACCTTACTTAGTGATATTTTTCACTTTAAAAAATGTAATTATTTTTCTTTTCATCAAACACTTAGAAATTCTTACTATAAAAATAAACAATAGATTTAGTTCTGGGCACAGAATGAAGAGCAAGGGATCTACATTACAGCAATTTGCAGTCTAGATTGAGTCATCAAGTTTAGAGAAAGAATTCACCTTGAATTTAGTCATTCATTTGCTCTGCCAAGGATTATGCTTATTTTTTTACATTTGATAAGAAAAAAATAATAACAATACTAACTTACCTGTTGCTATCTGTCAGGTCCTGTGCTGTGTATTTTACAAACAACAAATATTTTAATTTTGCATACATTTGATAAGAAAAAAATAATAACAATACTAACTTACCTGTTGCTATCTGTCAGGTCCTGTGCTGTGTATTTTACAAACAACAAATATTTTAATTTTGCAAATGTATGAGGTAAACAAAAATTTTCTCCTAACTATATGGGAAAAGATAAGGCTCAGGACATTTAAATCACTTACCAGCCTTTATTTAGTAATGTATAAACAGGGAAAATTATATGTAGCTTATTTAAGAAATCCTAAAACTGGGCAATGTAATTGAATTTCCTAAGAACAGTCATAAGAAACCTAGACCCTGGTTTCTAGATATGTGCCAAGAATGTGATATGTACCTGATCAAATCATTCCTGTCGATCCAATCTTTTCCTTATCATATACAATGTATGTTTATATTCATAAGGCAGTAATAATATTTTAATAAAATCGTTTGATTTTATTCAGATCTACCATAAACCCATTCTTTAATTTTACACATACATTGATTTTATTTGCCTTTTATAAAAAATAGTAAACAATTTAGGTAAATATTTCTCTTTAGGAAGAGTTATAATTGTGAATTTCACTGTGGTGAGTGATAATGGAGGACCAAAGAAAACCAACTCTATTTTCTAAGACAAATCTAGAATTTTTCAAATTTATTGAGCAAACAACATATATTTATCCTAATCCATCCAGTTTAACATGTTCTGCAAAATTTTGTGATGTGTTAGAGTAAAATAAAAACTTTGATCATTATCGATTGCCCTGGTCCCTATTACTGTGCTTTGTTGCATGCCCTCCCACCCTCCTTCAGCTCCAACGGTGTTTGTAAAGGTGAACTCTCTATTACTGCAAGTAACAGTGTGCAGCCTGCTAATTAACAATCTACCTTCCTTACAAAAAGAAGACTTAAATTATTTGTACCTCTAACAGATATGACTAAATCTGTCACCTACGTAGAAAATGGATAATTATTTTGCATTATTTTACTTTCATAATTGTATTCAAGATTATTAATCTGATAAATGGTGTTCAGCAAATTCTATATGGCCCTCTGTTACCTTGACACTGTACTGTGTAGCAAGCCAGGAACAACCATAGTATGACCCTGAAAAGCATCTTGTGAAATAATGGCAAGAGAAAGTGAACTTATTGCCCCCATTTCAGAAGGTAAGATTTAATCATTTATCAAGTCCAAAGTGATAATGCTTCACTACGAAATCCATCCTAAGTAACTCACCATCTTTATGCTCAATCACTCCCAGACTTTTAGTAGGACTAGCATCATTTTTTATTCCTTGAAAAGCCAATTTACCAAGTTTATTTCCCATCTTTCCTATTCTGGAAAAGCCTAATAGCACTTTTCCTTCTATATCTTTGTAGATTGTTTTGTGTTCCTATTTCTCCTTTATTCTTTCTGTCTCTTTTGGGCTAAAATGTATGGTTTTCCAATTTTCCTGCTCCTATGCAATCATTTGCTTCTCTTTAATCTACACTAAAACAAATGGGAAGCAATGCCTAAGAAACGATTCTGCAGTGTTTTAAACATCCTTGCCTTAGAATTTAAGAGAGGGCTGTAATGAGGTTCCTACTGTCATGCGAGATAGGTGAATCTATAATTTCATGACACATTCAAGAATTATTTTCCATTTTTGTGGACTAAAGGTAATGTTTCTCATTTCTTGAAACCAAGAGACTATTTTCTGGCTTCTTAAAAGATGTTTTATGAGTAAATTTAGCTCAATGAGCTGAAGGAAAAGGTGGAAGTAACTCATGCTGATAGACAAAATGGAATAAAAGAGAGTCTTTCCTCGTAGTACATTAGGAAGAACTCTCTCTTTTCTTTTACTCATTACCCATATTTTTCTCTCACTATATTCAGAGAAACGTAAGTAATGAATATTTGAGAGGCTTTCAGTAAGAAATTGATTTTTGAAAAGTGAGAGAAATTCAGAAGAAAAAGTGGTGGAGTTTTGAACTTATGTAAAGTGGAGAGGGTTGTACTAACTAGCAAGTTGACTGATGGATTAATCCTTTCACATTATTTGGGGAAAAAAATGCCTAAAAGTTTGTCTACAGCATGAAAATTATATCGTTTTCCAGAGATAAACCCTCATGGAAATAGTACAAATGTGTCAAAAGTTAACACTCTTATATTAACAATTAACTTTGCTTTTACTTTACATCAAGAGCGTTTTTTAACATCTAATGTTGTTCATCGATAATATGAGGATATTATCAACATTTTCTTTATTAAAGAAAAACTTCTAGATAGGATTTTTTCAATAAATTACATGAAGAATTTTTAGGCTATAGAATATTGTCAATTGCAAGTACATGAAACAAAGTTATGAGAAACAGCTAAAACATAGCTATTAAATAGAAGTATTTTAATGCATAGGTAATTCATAAGGTGAAAAGTTCAGAAAAAATATTTTATTTTAGACTTTATTAATCTCTCATAGGATTGAATTTAAAGGAAATTATTTCTATAGATACATACTAAGTAACATAAAGACTTTTCTATAATGCAAAGTAGTTTTCCTCTAGCAGATATGATATTTCATATTTACACATAACACCTTAAATGTGTTTGGCTTGTGTGTTTCTCAACTAATTCCTTTTGCCAGGTAATACATAACTTAAATTTTCTCTATATAATAAGTGAGAATATTGTGTTCTTTTACCAAACAATATTTGATTTCTAATAGCACTCACTTATTTATCCTAGTTATTATTCTATAATTGCACTCTTCAATCTTTGTTCTACTTTCTTTTTCTCTCTGAATTTTTAAAATGTCAAATTGAGATTCTATGTATCCACAAAATGTTTCTGGACCTGAAAGTAATGCTTTAAGTTTCTAGCAGGGGTAGGTTTTAAAATCAGATAAAATCTGTAAGAACTTATCGTGATCTAAGACAGTTTTTGGTTTCTGAAGGAGAAGAGTCTAAGAGATTAATGTTTTAATGGAGTAAAAAGACCTTTCCACTTATTTTCTTGCCTACAAGGTCTGAATAGAAAAATACTTGTATTAACATTGCAGTTAGAACCTCCTCTGGGAAAATATCCCTTTTATATGTTATTTGAGGGCATTAAGAAAACAATATTTTTACCAATGGCTTAGAAAGGCCTCAGTACTGCCAAGTTGACCCAGGTGGGGACAGGGTTTCAGCAACAAAGGCAGCATGATGTTCTATTTCCTCTACAAAGTACTAGATGATACTTCAACCCTGTATGTATTTTGTTTTAACAATACTACACATTTTATGAATCTGAAAAGGGTTCCATCCTGTTTGAACTTCAAAAATCAGCAAACTTTTATTTTAATTTTTTCCTTTGTAAAATGGGTGATTTAATAATTTCCATCATTTTGTGTGCATGTTTTTGTGGGGGTATACTGAATATGAGATTATTTATGTGACTAGCAGGGTGGCTGGTAAAATGAAGGAAAAAATATGTTGCTATTGAATCAAATTTTTTATATTTGTATCACCCCCAAACTCCAAATGAAGGTAATACATAATGTATATTTTTATTCTGTCAGCTAGCATTACTCTAATTACTCAAGACTATCAGAAGTTAATGGAAACCTGTGATTCATGTATTCAAAATGTAGACTTTTATTTTATTCACACAAAGTTTCAGGCCCTCCTTTATGGGGATTTTTGAGAAGTAATTGAAGCTATTTAAAAAATGCTAAAAACTCTAAAACTTCAAAGGTAGATGTGTGTCATCAAATAAATCCATTGGCTGCTAAAACTTGGGGTTTTATAGTTCAAATTAAATTGAAGGAAAGCTATCTTTACTCTTGGGTCATTGTAATAGGTTACCTTTTCCTCTCTCTTCCAAATTCATCTTCTTCAACTAACTTCTTTACTATCACACAGGAATAGCCATAGATTATGTGCATTTCAATAATCAAACTACTGTTTAGCAGAAAACTTGTGGAAAAAATATTTAGATATTCACATGCACTTAGCAAAATACAAATGAAGAAATTATTTGAGTTACTAAAGATAGTGTGGGGTTATATAATAGAAAAATATTATGTAACTGTACAAATGATCCAAAAGTTGAAGTCACGTATTTTATGAATTTCATGAAAAAATAATATAACAGGATTGAATAGGTTGTGGCACTATAAATTAATTTGGAAATAATCAGTCCATACAACCCCAACCTGATAACTATGGCACATATTAAGATTCCTGGGTTTACAAAATGAAATAAAAACACTGAGATGTGAAAGAGAATGTTCAGTCAAGAGTTCTTGTATAGTGATTGTCATTCTCTTGAAATACAAATCCTTTTATATGTTTATTTTAGTTTTCGGTATTATTAGGAAAAGAGCAAACTTTGTGAGTTGCTTACCTTTTCAATTTCAGGTAAAATTGAAAAAAAAAATGAAGGGCAAAACAATGAAGCAATAAAAAATATCCCTTCAGGCAAATCTTGAACTCAACTTGTTATGTTATTAATGCATTAACCTAAAAGGAATCAATAATAGTCCTTTGAGGTTAAAACATTAGCAAATCTAATCTCTTTTTTAAATTTGAAGCTGTTATAGAAATACTAGTTATATGAACTATGGTTTTGGAATTTTAATCCTCATGTATTTGCATGGCAACTTAAAGGTTATAAAATATTTTAATATGCATCATTTTCATTTTTACCTTTACAAGTACTGCTAAAGGAAAGAAGGAGAAGCATTACTACCAGTTTTTATAGAACAGAAGAGTGAAGCTGATAGAGAAAGCCTTGCTCAAATTCATGAACAAGTAAGGGAACCCATGTTTTATGGATCTAAATCCACCATATTGTGTGGCCTTTTCCAGTTGTCCATAGGTACTTTTTAAACCACTTGAGCCTCAAAACAGAAATGCATCTTTAAAAATCCATTTCCAACATACACATTCAAAATTTGCCATAAAAAAAATTTGTGAAAAAGTAAAGAATTTCATAATTTGAAAGATAAGAAACCAAAGAGGTTGGGCTGGGCATGCAATTTAGTAGTAGAGCACATGTGCCAAGCATGTGTGAGTACAGAGGTCAATTCCTAGCACCACACAAACACACACACAGAAATTTCCTGAAACACTGTCTTCCAAGTGCTCTAATCTGTTGGTTATCCTTTCAATTGAATTTTTAATTTGGTTTATTGATTACTTCATTTAAAAAATGTTCAAGACCTCTAGCAATTAGAGAAATGCAAATTAAAACTACCCCGAAGTTCCATCTCACTCTCTTCAGGATGTCAATTATCAAGAATACAAGTAACAATAACTGCTGGCAAAGATGTGAGGAAAGGTTTACTCATACATTGCTAGTGGGACTGCAAATTGGTGCACCCACTGTGGAAAGCAGTATGGAGATTACTAGAAAACTTGGAATCAAATGACCATTTGACCCAGTTATCCCATTCCTTGGCTTATACACAAAAGGCCTAAAATCAGCCTACTAAAGGAATTCAGCCAAATCAGTGCTTATCTTAACTCAATTCACATGAGCCAAGCTATGGAACCAACTTATGTGCCCTCCAACAGATGAATGGATAAAGAAAATGTAGTATATATATATGCAAGAGAGTATAACTCATCCATAAAGAAGAATGAAACTATGGCTTTTGCTGGTAAACCGAATGAGCTAGAGAATATCATGCTAATTGACATAAGCCAATCCCCCACAACCAAAGACTGAATGTTCTCTCTGATATACAGATGTTAACTCATAACAAGGGAGGGGAGGGATAAGAAGTATATAAGTTTATTGGATTAGATAAAGAGGAATGAAAGGAAAGAGGGAGGAAGGGAATAGGAAAGAAAGTATTATTGTGTCCACCTACAAATATTAAAAAAAAAGTCCATAAATGTCTGTTCAGTCTAATGATGCACACTAGGGTAATATGGACAAGTCAAACCATTTTCATTAACTATGCCCTGTTAATCTCAAACTGTCCTTTACTTGGCTTCACTGATACACTAATTTTAATACAATGACAGAGCCAGAGATGATTAAGATTCAGAATGGTAATGTGCATACTTTTAATATTAAATAAAATTAAAGCTTAATCCAAAATGCTATTGCCTTTCTTTAATGAAACCATAAAGAAGCAGGAACTATGTCTCTTATTCATTCTCATTCCCTGTGTGTGAAGGAAGCTTCATAAACATTAGTAAATTGACACTGTTAGTAAATCTCATTATATTAACAAATCTATTTTTTCTTTCAAACATCTAAAAATGTCTTATATTTGATATCACTAATTAGTATCATATCTGAAAAATATTTACTTTTTGGATTAAAGAAAATTATGAAGAATATAAATTTAAAATTAGCATTATGCATACAAATGTGAATTAATTTTATGTTTTCATTATTAGAATATCATTATAATACTTAATACAGCATTGTGAATTATAGCATATTATTATAATAAGTGTCTTCAAGTTATCAAAACTCAGGTCTAATGTTTGTCCGGAGTATTGAAATTATGTGCACGGAGGATTTGTATGACAAAGAACCCCGAATCCACACACCCATGATTTACAGACATTCTACACAGGAAGGCTCCTGATGTAAAAGAGATGCAGCCCAAAGATAATCTGGGAGTAAATAGCTATCCATGTGTCATCACAGACTCACAGCAGCAATCTCTACTGTGATTCTCTGCAGTATATCTAAAATCCTACATTGGGTTGTAAAACTTGTTACTATGCATGATAGGGAAGGTAACTTTATGTAAAACACACATAAAATTTCAGTGGAACTAAGAATTCTGGATGGATAGCAGATAAATTCTCTTTGTATGTATGGGCTGCATGTATGTATGCTCCATATATATACACTTCTCAAAATAGAACCTGACAAGTATAGAAAATTAATAGAAATTTAATATTGAAAATATTAATATTTATTCTAGTACGAGACAGATAATAAATAAATATATTTTTCAAACAGTGATGAATGCTTTGCAGAAGATTAAGTGAGAAGGCTTATGATATCCTGCCTGTTTGTGTCCTTGTGCATAAAGGATGGTTTGGAATTTTATGTGAGGGAATAAGGAGGCCTTAGAGAAAATGTTATTTGAGCAGATATCTGAAAAAAAATGATGGCGCAAGTTAACAAATATGTAAGAAGAGAATTCAATACAGAGGAAAGAAGAAATGCTAAGCTGGGATTTATCTGGCATATTCAATAAGAATTAAGGAAGAATAGAGATGAGAAAAGAGTAGGAAGTGAGTGGTAGCAGTCAGATCACACAGAGCCTACAAGGACATTTTAAAGCCATGACATTTATTCTCAGTGCCTTTGAAGGCTGAAGGGTTAAACATATGGGAGACTTGCTCTAACTTATTTTTTTAGATAGGCTATAACTAGAGCTGTTGCAACCTGGTGGAAATATGAGCATATTTGATTTTTATTTTGAACACATGTAATTTAACATAACATTAACACTGGATTTTTAAACCCGTGTTACTGCTCCCAAAGACATTCTCTGTTGTGTGCCTATTAAGTTTGTTTCAATTCAAATCATTATATAAACTTTAAGGTGCTTTTTATAGCATTTTTCACAAACATATTTCTACATCACTAAATTTTCAAGGTGAACTAAGATAAACCTGCTTTAATTGAGAATATCCCATATTTCAGCTTAAATATGCATGTGTATTATAACAAACATTGGTATAGTTTGGTGAAAATATAGGTCTCATCCTATTTGAATAGGATGAACATAAATATGAAACATTTATACACATGTTTATACATATCAAAACACAAAATGTTCTGTTTTATTTATACAAACACATGAATACTATATATTTTTCTGAAGACTTTCAAAGTTCACATATAATAAAAAATGAGAAGAAATTGATTCAGAATATCCTTTAATATTGGTGCAGTTCTTTATTCAAGTGCCCTTAGGTATTCTGAGATCTGTACATTGTACCAAACAGCAGGCCTCATGAGAGTGTTTGTGAGCTTTGATTAGGAGCCAGTATATAGTCGTTTTCATTTAATGCATTCCTATAGCAGAAAACCTAAAATGAGCGCACACTGTTATCTGCTCTGAAAACAACATACCATAATAACCAGAGGTCATCTTCCAGACAAGTCTATCAGCAGGAATGTTGGGGTCCAATGAGAATCCGACAGAGAGGCAGTCACGGCATGCAAACCGCAAGCTGAGAACTTCTTCAGTTAAGTGTACTACAGTAGATGTGACCTTGCCTCTGGGTACCAAAATCCCATACTTTACATGAGCTATTTTATGTTAAGCACAGACTCAGTGATTCTCATTGTTTGGTTTAGAGTCTTAATGCTTTTGTGCAGCATATTTCCTTTAAAAGACGTGATTATACAGCAGCAGAAGTCATTTGGAATAGACATTAGAGTGGATACCTGAGATGCAGTTTTCTTTCCATAGTGATAGTGCCCTTAACTTTCAAGTTCCACGTGAATTTCAGTTACCTTCATGTCTACTGCTGTGCTATTGTAAAAAAATGATGAATTTTTCATCAGTGATATTTTATCATAGCATAGGTAATGGGTCACTGGAGTAGATATCAAAATAAATTACTACTTATTTTTTATTTTTTATCATCCATGTGACCTTGGGAAATCTCTGACCTACAATTTCTTAGTTTATATGAAAGGGACAGTAATATCTGTTTTGTTTATGTCACAGAGATACGATAAATATTATTTTCTTTGTAAAATGTTAACATATGTGAGGTATTTGAAATACAGTTTTCATTTTTCACTATCTATGCATGAGTGTCACATACATAAATATATTCCTCGATTGAGTAATAAAGTGTAATGTCTTTCAAACATAAAATGTATTCACTTGTTTCAAATATTACCCAGTGCTACCTTGATGAATAACTTGCACAGACATTGCACTCTGATGCCAGCATTAAATATCTGATATTATTATTACTAATTATATTAATAAAAATATCATCTTGAATAAACAGATGTATAATGAATTAAGATCCTCATGGTTAACTTATGCAGTATCTACCTATCTATGTACAAAATTGTGAGTAAATATTGTTGAATTCATGCATTAGTGAAGCAATTTATGATAATTTCTACAAAGAAATTTGAGGTCTACTACATTGAACTTTTGGCAATATGACCATTGTTTATGTTTTGGACTAGGATCTCAACTTTGATGTATTTTTAAAAACCCGTTAGAGGTGTTTTCATTTAATAAAATATACTATCTGACTGTCTAATTTTCTGTACTCAAAAACATTTAGGTGGGCACCTCATAAATCTGTGCTTTCTTAAGTTTTTATGTGGCTATATTAATCAAAGTAATTTATAGATTCCAAAGATACCTAAACAATATTTTTTTCTAATGCATTCATATAATTTGTAAAATAAATAAATATGATGAATAATATCTGCAGAATGTGAATTGTGCTTTACATAGATAGTTGAGTAATTCTTCAAAATATTAGATGATTTTATTTTTTGTCTCACAAGTTTATGTAATAGTGAATATATCTGTCTCTTGATGACTAACAGAAATTTATTGATTAAAGGACAATATAAATAAATCTCAACAAAAGTATAGTGAAAAGGTACTCAGAGTTATCCCACTGTATTTGTTAATGTGTGTGAAAATAGAGAATGAATAGTGTTTGTAGAAGTTAATAGTTCTGTTTGACTCCGAAAAGGGTTTCTTTTCTATTGACTATTAACTTTGAAAGGCAATATGATGTTTAAACATAATAATAAAATCATCTCATAGTTCATAGTACTTTGCAATATTTCCATTTTTTTCCTCTTTATGTGAGTAAATTCATCTGTTGTTTTAATTAACTACAAACAGTGATTACTAGGAAAGACCTAAGGAAATATGACTTAATATCTAATTGAGGCTAATATAATTTTGTCAAAATCTGTGTTGTTTCCAAATTTATATAAGCTTTAACTTGGCCATTCACAAACTCACATAAAGAATTGTCTTTGTGTGTATATGTGTGTATGATCTCTCTAGAAACATCTGCTTGTTCCCAAGAGTGTAATTGTGACACATGCCACATGTCACCTTCAGTGATTGTGTCCCAACAGTATTGAAAATTAAGAGAACTGGAAGACATCCATATGTTAGCTGAAAGAGAGGCAGAGATGTTTGAGCAGTAATAAATAATTTGTTTAATCCTATTTAGTTATGAGGACAGCTGGTTCAGATTCTAAGCTGATCTCTGAATTCGTTTTGGTGTGCTTAGATAAATTAGCTTGGAAACAGCAGAAATAGTTGCCAAAACCTCTAATATAATATTTGCTTTTCTCTAATACTTGCTTCTCTCTACAGGTATTAATAGTAAAAGCAATACTTGAAAAAAATCTTCCTTATTTCTTATCTTCTAACATTTAATTCTTTCTCTAGTTAGTTTAGTATTTTTATTTCTACTCTGAATTTCTATTAGCCCTTCACTGTTTATTAGTTTCTCAAGTTTTAAAATGCACAGGAAATTCAGTTTGTTATTCATTACCCATTATGTTATTTATTACACATATTTTACTTCATTAAGCTCTCAATTAACAATCATTATCATGGAATAAAAGTTAGATGATTTCTAAAATTATAAAAGTCTATAAATCACTTAATTATTCTTAAATCTTCATTAAATATTAAAAGTTCTGAGCAAAATGTTAGATAAACTTCAAGTTTGTTTGAGATATGAAAAAGGAATAGGTGAAACAAAACTGCTTAGGAATATAAGAAATGCACAATTTTTTTCTGTATTAAGCAATATAATAGCAAGTTCTTTTTCTAGTCTATGAATTTGCTGAAAAGGACAGAATTGGGTCTGGGGTTGTGGCTCAGTGGCTCGCCTAGCATGCACAAGGCACTGGGTTTGATCCTCAGCACCACATACATGTAAAATAAAGATACAGTGTCCACCTAAAACTAAAAAATTAAAAATAAAGGACAGAATTTTATATTTTTTCCCAAATGAATAATACTAGTTACTTGTACTTTAACATACATAGACACATACTTTTTACAAAATATTTATTCTGATAATATGAACACTATTGTTACTGCATGTATGTATGAATTATTCGGGTGATGAAGAACTGAAGGTCCATACATGTCCAGACCAGCATTATATTGTTTCTTCAGTGTCTGAAAGGGCCAAGCAACACTTCAAGTTCAAAGACCTATGACAAATTGAACACCTTGAGTTTGAAAATGAGCTTCAGATTCCCTACTTATGTAAAATTTGAGCATCTTATAATTAAGAGAAAGGGAAAAAAAGTCACAGCCCATATGTCTTTTAAATGCTAGTTACCAACAATTACTAACCCCAAATTAGATGCCCTTCCATAGATGAATGGATAAAAAAAAGTGGCATATATACACAATGGGATATTACTCAGCAATTAAAGTGAATAAAATCATGGCATTTGCAGGAAAATGAATGGAGTTAGAGAAGATAATGCTAAGTGAAGTTAGCTAATTCCCAAAAAAATAAATGCTAAATGTTTTCTTTGATATAAGGAGGCTGATTCATAGTGGGATAGGGAGAGGGAGCATGGAAGGAATAGACAAACTCTAGATAGGGTAGAGGGGTTGGAGGGAAGGGTGGGGACATGGGGTTATAAATGATGGTAGAATGTAATGATAATTATTATCCAAAGTACATGTATGAAGACATGAATTGGTGTGAATATACTGTGTATACAGTCAGAGATATGAAAAATTGTGCTCTATATGTGTAATAAGAATTATAATGCATTAAAAATCAAATCCTAGAAGTTAATATAGTAAATATAGTAATAATTATCTTCAATTTATTAAATTATTATCCATTTCTGTCATATTATCTACTCACAATAAATATAAGCAATAGTCTTAGTAAAAGAAGAAAAATAGCTGCACGTATAAAGTGCAGTTATGTGTGGGGATACATAGACAAAATATGTGAAAAAATTCAATACATTATAAAAAAATCAGTAAACCAATACTTAAATGAAAATATATTATCCCTTAGAGATTGTCTTAATATCTCCGACACTATGTCAGTTTTCATAATTTCTTTTATGAACAATTTATATTTAAGAATACTGAAACATTCTGCTTTAGTAACTTTCCCAATTTAAAGAGCTAACAAATGGAGATTGTATAGTTTTGTTCTAAAAGCTAGAATTTTTTTCAACAAAAATTTAGTGAAATAAATAACCATTGTTAAGTCCTTAGTATTGTAACAGCAATCCCATTTGTGAAATAAATTTATGTAGTTCTGGAAATTAATTAAGAAATCTAAATTTGTCATAAAACTAGAGAAGGCTGGGAAGTTATTTTTTAAAACAAAACTTTTTTTTTTTTTTCAAATTTCAGTATGGAATTGTGTTCAGCATTCTTACCAAGCCATCTTAATAAATGATTTATTATATTTGATAATAAAAGTTTATTCAAGGAATAACTGTTTAACTCTGCTACTGGGATATATATGTTACAAAACTATTTTTTTTAAGTCATACACCAAAACTGTTTTGTCAAGTAACAAAGTGCTTTCCATATGATTTAGCCCCAAAATCTGTTGTTAATATAAACAGTTACAATCTCCTCTTTATAAATTGTCATGTGTTGAAAATTCTTTAATGTTTATCTATCACAATTTATCAGAGAAATCAATTGCCCATTGTTTTTAAACATACACATTTAAAATGCAATCATTAAAAACCTTGAGCTATTAAATTTGTTGAAGGTTTCCTCAACTTAATAAGTTTATAAAGATGATTTACTAATGATTGTGGACTATTGTATTCAAAGTGAATGGATGTAATCCAGAAAGTTTTCTGTGTGTTTTTATGTTTTTTGTTGAGCAAAAACAACACCCCACTAACAACATCTGGATGCTTTTAATTAAACATTGCCTTAAAGTAATTAGTTTTCCTTAACATCCTCCACCCCCAGAGACCACATATATTTTCCTTTTTTTTTCACAATAGTTCAAAAATATATTCCATGGTACATAAATTCTTATAAATTTCCCATAAACCTGAATAAAATATTAAATTTACAAACTATGTTTTTTAAAGAATATGCCTTGAGGCAAAAATGTAAGCCTATCCAATTTTCCTGAATTTGGAGAATTTTTTTTGCATAATTTTTCCTAAAATACCTTGTGGTATTGGCTGTCATTTTGCATTTTGAGTTTGTTGTGTGAAAACTCAAAATTTGATTCCTCTAATAGATCCTCTCCAGATATTTGGTTGCTAGTAATTTGCATTTATTATACATAGGGCCCAACTTTTGCATAAAATTCATATATAATATTCTGCTAATGCTAAATTTTGGAATATTATTTTATTCTTGAATGTCTTGAATGAATATCTTCTAAATAATGATAAAACCTTCGTTAAAATGGTTGACTATTATGTTACTACAGAAAATTGACTTTAGATATACCTTAGAATATTTTTTTATCAGTTTAAGTATCTGTCGTTGTTGTTCAGTGTTCTTTAACCTCCCTCTTCACCCATATAGATATATTCCTTCCATCAATTATTGTAAAACCTCTGAATGTCTATAATGTAGGAGGATTGATAAGACTATCTGGAATTTCAGTTTCTTTTAACTATTAGTCTGGACAATATTATGAGCTATGTGATGGTTCTATTACCCATGGTAGGCTACAGAAATAATTTCCAGGTATTTTCTCTCAAATTATGTGCTTTAGAGTCCAGTTTCCATCTCTGTCTCCAAATACATTTAAGTTAATTCTACTGGATTACATATATATTATAAAATATAAAATGAAAATAATTGTTATCTTATATAAGGATAATGTCTCTAAAACACCTGAAATAGCATTGCATATAATTTTTCTCACTTTTCTCCTAAATTGAACTGAATTTTGCTCTAATCTGTTTTCTTAGTATACAGTAGCCCTCACTCTTACATATAATTACAATGCATCAGTAAAATTACATCATGTCAAAAGATAAAAAAAAGAAGATAAAAAGGGAATGTCTTCAGACCAATGAGGTTGAATTTACTTAAGTAGTACAAGTATCTCTTAACTACTTTGGGTATAAATGTGAAGATAAATAAAATATAGATGGAGAATAACTAATCATAGCTGTAATGATAGTGTTAATCACAGAAATGTGAGTGACTCATTGGAAGTCTAAAAGTTAAAATGAATTAAATATATTATATGATGCACATTAGGAAGGGAGACATTTTATATTTGTACATGTTTATGTGTTTTTTTTCCTTGATTTAGTAATATTTTGGGGATTCTTACATAGCTCACTCAAAAATTGCCTATCAATGGTGATTTTAAGGAGTATTGTAAGCATACAGTACTGTCAAAATATCGGGAGAACAGCTTTCAGAATGGTATTGTGTGGAGTTCTGTGGATCATTCCCACAGAAAAACAAACTTAGCTGATGAAAATTATTATACACTCACACAGACATTTTACATCTATGTAATTTTTTCTAAGGATATACAGCAAATTAAGAAATATATATTCAAGAGAATCAACTAAATACCAATAACAAGAACTGCAAAAAATGGTGGTATCTGAGCCACTATGGAGCCCAAACCCATCCCCCATCCATTCATTGTAATGAAAATTCAAGAGCACAGTCTTCTTCGTCTACATATTAGGCAAGAGCTAATTTATCTCAAAGGGTTGAGGGGTACATTGTCAGTTTTTCCTACTCTCCAAGCCCAATGTTATAAATATTCTAAGCAATAATGTCTGAGTTATCTAGGCTTCCTCCTTTCTATACCCAGCTCCTAGTCATAAGGCAGAAAATCCAGGCACTAAGAGTACTAAGACCCCAATCACTTGCTCTAGCTTACTGATAGTGCAGAGTAAAATCTGAGTACACTAGAACCTAATAACCCAGCCCATGAGAGAAAAGGAAAAATATTGTCATATTACATTAGAACAGAGGATTTGCCCAGAGTGATAGGCAGACTATAAATAAATAAATAAATAAATAAATAAATAAATAAAGTGAGAGACAGACTATGTAAATATCCCCTCATAAAAAACTGAATAGGAAAGTTTGAATACAAGAGCATTTTCAAGAAAACAATAGTTTGTTGAAGTAGATGTTGAGGAGGTGGCTATTCACTTTATAAGAGCATGAAGCTATACTGTAGACCATCCAGAATTTTAACAAATATAATAAAAGAAAGTGCCACGTCAAAGAGAAGTCCCTCTTGAAGTTGGAATAAGTTCTAAACACTCTTCTGAAAATTTCCCTTGTAAAGGGACTAAATTAAATTGGACCACATTTCAAGGAAATTGTGCTATCGGGAAACTGTCAAAACAATCATCGAGTGATTAGTAGGGGCCAACAATTTTTTGTAAAATTATCAGAGTCAGACAGTTTAACACACCTGTAAGAGAAAGAGACGAGCAAATATAACAATTCTGCCCAAAGGTTTATCCCAACATAACAGGATGATGGACAGGACTTCTCCATCTAGAGTAGAAGACAAGAAGGTTTTCTCACAAGGGAAAATGAACTACATTAAATTAGCATGTTCAAATAATGGGTGACTAAGCAATCAAAGACCAACCATGGGAAGCCACAATGGGGATGGGGAAACAACATCAGTTGTTACAATATATTACCTCAAGTGTCCTATCTTAAAAAAGAAAGACTATGAGATAATCAAAGAATGATATAGTATGATGCATACACACACACACGCACACACATACACACACACACACACACACCCCAAAACAAAAACAAAACAAACACAGGCAATAGAAATTGCATTTGGAAGAGAAAAGAGTTTGGATTAATTATTAAAAAATTTTTTGTCCTTGCTTAACCAATTTAAAACAAAAGAGATAAATGGAAGAAAGAGTGTACTGAAATAAAGAAATAAAACCAGATAGTAACTTGAAACTACAGTAATGATAATAAAACAACAAAGAGACAAAAATGGGATAAGAATACTAAAATAAAAAAAGTGTGTGTGTGTGTGTGTGTGTGTGTGTATCTATGTGTGTTTGTAGATATTTTGAATCTGTAATGTCTCCCAAAGAATCATTGGTCCTCAATGCAGAGGTGGCGCTTCTGGGAAGTCATTGTTTCATGAAGGCTCTGTCTGTTTCATAGATGGATTCAGGAATTCCATTAATGTGTTCATAGCTACATGGGCTTTTAGGAGGTAGGGCCCAGTTGGAGTAAATAGGTCCTTTAAGGGTATGTCTTATCTTACCTCTCCCTCTTTCTTGCATTCCTTTGGATTTCCATCTGCCATCAGTCAGCATTTGTACTCAACCATACCTTTCTACCATGATGTTCTGCGTCACCACAGGTCCAGAAACAATGGCATCATCTGAACATGGCTGAAACTTTTAAAATTATGAGTCAAAATATATATTCATTTTAAGTTGTGTATGTCAGATATATTAACAAAGCAACAGAAAACTAACACAATTGTTATTATTATTACTTTGACTAGATTTAAAAAAGAAGACTTTGTCTAGCTACATGATATCTGAAGGAGACACACTTTAGATGCAAAGATATAAATATGTTGAAAGTAAAACTATTTTTTAAATTCATAAACAACATCCATAAAAGTAGATGTACATTATAATATCAAACAGAATAAACATTAAAGAAAAGCATTATTACATTTGAACAGGAACATGTTATAATGATAAAATTGTCTGTTGTTTGAGAAGTGATAATAATTATACACCTATATGTACCTGACAACAAAACCATAAACACATTAAGTAAATTAAACAAAAATAAAAGGGCAATTGATAATCCAACATTAAAGATTATAGGATTCAATACTCTAACTTCAATAGTGGACAGGAAACTAGACAGAAAATGAACAAGGAACTAGATGATTAAAAACTATAAACTTACTGGATCCAAAAGACATCTATATAAAACACTCTACTCACCAACAGTAGAATGCACATTTTTCTCAAGTTAATTTGTAATAAGGGAGTATTCCAGGATTTCCCACATATTAGGCCACAAAACACTACTAAATATATTTAATTGGATGCAACCATGAAAATATATTCTTCATTTGCAACACAATGAAATTATATATTAATAAAATAAGAAAATCAAGAAAGTTACAAATATGTGAAAATTAAGGAAAACACATCCCTAATCAGTGATTCAATGAAAAACCAATGCAAACTGTATGACATGTAAACTATGTCTTTATAAATTAAAGAAGGCAGGGTGGAATAACTATTTCAATTTAGTAAGAGCAGATCTCAAAACAGATCTATTTATTAATGTGTAATTTTTACTAAACCACTTTACTCCTCTAATTACTTGAATTCCTTCAGACATCTACTCATTAAAAGAAAATTTATAACATCTTAACAGAAGCATAATAAGTGAATATTAATAGAGGAATGATTAACTATAGTTCTTGAAATTTGATAACCATTCTTTTTAACATGGAAATAAATAAACTGACCCATAGATAAACAAATGAACAAACTGGTCCATACTGTTCCCTACTCTCATTCTATAAAGGAAAATTGTTTCTTTGAATATAGTATGTAACCATATGTTCCATCATTGAGAGTGGCCGTATTGGAAGTGTATGCTGCGCTAAGCATCAACATATCATAATGATGAAGATTGTTGCTGGATTTTAGGAGTGAAATGTAGATCAACTGCTGGCTATTGATTAAGTTTCAGACAGCAGAAATTAAGTAATTTATTTGAGTTTTAGGTGACTACCACTGCTCCAAATTAAAAGAAAATCTCACCCTGGTGTTTTAGCTATTGATTCCAAGTGCTAATAATGACAAGGGTAGACTGCCTTATCATCATCCTTTCCATTCAGTTATTAGCACTAATGGTAAAACTGCATGTATTAATTTTATTTTTCTCATTTTATAAGGGGATATATTTAACTAAGTTTTAGTGTGTCCTATGGCACCATGAAGGGCAAACAGAGCTAAAAGTCTATCAAACTCATTACTGGCCAATAAGTATAGAATTGAAAAATTATCTCCCTAAAATGCTTCTTAGAATACTAAGCTTGTCCACTCAGGGAGAAAGGTTAAAAAGAAAATAAAAACAAGCATAAAGGAACAAGTAAAAGAGTCATTGAATTACAAATAACAATAGAATTCTTATTTCCATGAAATAATCATTCTAATCTCTTCTTCAAATCTCCTCAGATGTCACCCAACATCCTGACCAATCTCCAGGGATAAGACTAACATTTCCATCCAACCTTTCAATTATATATTTTTTTCCAGTCAAACATTAAAAAAAAAAAATCTGTCACATTTCTCTCAATACACATAGGAAATTCGAAATCTGCCTCTGGTCACAATCATAGTGTTTTAAAATATTTTCATGTAAAATGCATGATTTTATATAACAAAGTCCTGGTCTTTTTGTCAAAAAAAATCTCTGAAAATAGTTTTTATCTATTTAAACTTACTCATTAAATGAGACTCTTTAGAAACTGTTCATAATGTTAGGTGAGATCATATACAGGATGCATTAAAAGAAGAAAGCCAAGGTTCTTCTTGATATCTGGTAAGAATATTGGCCATTATTATATGCTTAAAAAAATAAAAAGTCATTGAAGTTTTTAAAACAGAACAGAGACAATACCCTGGAAGATATTGACATCTAGCTAACATTTTAACTGAATTTCTAAAGGCTAATTCACTGCTTTATCAAGCCAAGAGGGTGAGGAACACAGTAAAAGACAGTAAATCCTTGAGCATAAACCTTTTCCCATACCTCTTTGTCTGTGAAGGAAATTTCTTGGTTACAAGTAATGTGTACAATACAAGGATGATGGATAAAATATTTTGTTAGTACATAAGTGATAGTTTTGACAGAAGCATTGTGTTCAGGGGGAAATATATATATATATATGTAAAAATTTTTATTTCAATAGGCCTAAAGTGCTTCGATCTTCCATGATGGATGGAAAGATAACAACTTGCCACCAAGCGACTTGCTGGTCACCCTGAGAAAGAATGCCATATTGGGAGCCTAGTGTTGGCCTCTGCTGCTGCTGGCAGACTGTACACTTAACAATAGCCATACCCAAGTCAGCATTTATGAGTAAAAGTCCATACTATTAATTCTGTGAATTTCCTTCATTGTATTTTTATGGACACTTTAATTATGAGTTCACTGAGAAATAACAGGCATGACTACTATCCATATTACAGATCATAGCTTTCACTTTATTATCAAAATCTTCCTCTGTGGATATTATCATTTAAGGAATATTCACATAGAATACAAACATCTTCACATTTTTTCTCATTCCTAGTGATCTATCCACATATTTCTTTCTCTAAATTTTTGTCATCAATTTTCATATTATATATCTTCCAAGTGCTTGATCATTCAATGAACAACAAGATAATTATACATATAACCATTTGTCCTTCCAAAGTTCACAACTAGATGTACTGCTTGGATTTCTTCTGGGAAGATTTCTTTTTATCATTATCCTGTAGGAAAGTCTCAGATAGGTTACCATAATACTGCAGCTGTACATTTTTGACTGATTCCAGCATATCAAGAAGAACCATCTGTAAACAAGACCCAATTCTTTCCTTCCTTTCAACTGATCATAAATAACCCTCCATGAAGTTAAAAGTACTTGCTGGGGTGAAGAAGGTAGTGCAGCAGAGTTAGAAACATAGATATTTTAATCACATTTTTCTATAACTTATTAATGCCTTCAGGGTTATTTAAGCCTGATTATATATACAATACTTTCATTGCATAAGGCATTCTTGACATATATTATGCCTTGGATTTGAGGTTTCTCCCAAAACTCCAATTAATGATGTAATATTTAGAGGTGAAATGATTCAACTATGAGCATTCCATCCTAATCTCTCCATTCGAGTTTCAATGGACTGACTGGGTACTAACTATAGGCAGGTTGGGTATGGCTGGAGGAATTGGGTCACTGGTGACATGCCATAGAACACTGAATTTTCCTTATGGCTACTTTTCTGATCTGCTTTCTGACCCTGCCAAGAACTGAGTAGCTTTCTTTCACTGAAATCCTCTCCCCACTCCATGATATATTGTTTCATCTTGGGACCTTAGTGATGAATTTGGCCAATATGAATGGAGACCTCTGAAATCACATGCTCTGAATTTTTCCTCCTCTGATTTTCATTGAGTGGTTTTGTTCACAGTGATGAAAAAGTAACTAAACCAGAAATTGGTACTGAGAAGTATGGTCAATGTGTGACTAATCTGACTGTGGTTAGAAGACTTTGGAGCTAGTTTGAAGTAAGAAATTTGAAAGTTTAAAGATGCAAGATCAAAAAGGTTTAGAATGTTATAATCAAAGCTTAATGCCCAGTTCTCATGGAAACTCAGAACACCAAAGTGCCTACAGAAATATGAACTGTGCTCATGAGGTTGCAGAGGGAAATGAATATCTTTTGGGAATTGGAGAAGAGGCTACTTGTGTCATAATCTGGCAAAGAATTTGACTACATTTCACCCAAGTTCTGAGACTTTATATGAGGCTGAAAAGGAGTGTGATGGAAAAATTAAGCTGGCAGAGAAAATTTCAAGGCAGTAGAGTATTCAGGGATTTCCAGGAATATAACCAGCAGATTTTACCAATTTGTTGTTAGAAGCAGGAATGAAAACAGAGTTAAAGAATTTAACTCTCAGTTTGTCCAGAAAATGGCTTGTAGAGTTGGGTCCAAAAGAAGATGTACTTGTTGAAGAGATTATAGCCCCTAAAGAGATGCTAAGTACTTTTCACAGAGACAGTAGAAAAGATACCTCAAGGACATCTCAGGAATTTGCAAGACCACACCCACTAAAGGTTCCAGTTTACAAAAGAGAAAATTCTTTTGAGAAGTTATTATAAGGTGTGTTCTGCTCACACAAAGGGGTCTAGGAAGTTATTTCACCCTGCTGAGCTGCACAGCCACTAAGAAGCTACAGAAATCATTGTTCCTGGGAACCCAGTTACTTCATGAGCTGCCAACAGACCTTGACATCACCCACATGGTTCTGGTTCTGCAGAAATGGAGAATACTTAGTTAAGGGATCATGAAGCTTTCACCTTGATTTCAGAGGAAAACCCAGGAGGCCAGGCAGAATGTGGCAGAGATGGCAGCCATGGTGGCTGTCCCTGAATGGACAATGTGTGAAGCCATGAAGGTGAAGCTGTAGCCGGAATAGAGAACACCAGGAAGTAAGAAATGCCAGAAATATGCACTGTTAGAAAAAACAACAATGACAACAACAACAATAAAACAACCACTGGTTGCAGAAACAGCCAGGCTAAAATAGAGTCCATATATCGTGAAACTGGTAAGGCTGAAGAGGTAAGGCTCCCCAAGTTTTGGGGGGAGCACACTTCAGACCCATTGTGTCCTAGATGCTGCACATGGAATTACTGGAAGAATTCTGGAACCTGTTTTTCTAACTGGGTTTCAGTCTTGTTTTGGTCCCATCCCTTATTACAATGTCTCTATTCCTCTGTTTTAGAATGGGGATGTCTGCTCTATGACACTACATTTTGGATATAAGTGACTTGCTTTTAATTTTTGCAAGGTCTGACAGACCTTACCTGTGTCATATAAGAGACTTTGAATTTGGACATTTGTGCAATGCCAGAATTTTTAAGACTCATATACTCTTGGAGATGGACTAAATGCATTTTTCATTTTGTATTATTAAATGGACATTAGCTTTGGGGGGCCAGGGGCAGAAGTTATGTTTTGAATGTGATGTGTCCCCTAAAATTTCCTGGTAATTTCAGAGGTGAAATTATTAGATTATGAGAGCTATAGCCTCATCTGTCCATCCTAGTTTGAATGGACTGACTGGGTGGTAAATATAGGCAGATAGGATGTGGCTGGAGGAGGTGGGTCACTGGGAACACAGCCTATAATTTCTTCCTTATGGTCCATCTTTCTCTCTCTCTCTCTCTCTCCATTTCCTCAGCCCACCATGAGATGAACAGCTTTTCTTCACTGGGCCCTTCCTCCATGATGTGCTACCACATCTTGGACCCAGAGCAATGGGTATGGCTATTTATGGAATGAGACCTCTGAAACCACAAACTCAACATAAACTTTTCATCATCTAAGTTCTTAATCTGGAATATTTTACTCACAGCAACAAAAATCTAACTAAAACACATAAATGTTGCACTTTATTTCCTGGTTTTGTAGATAACAACCAGTTCATAATAGACCATTCATGCATGGTAAGTTGCTGCCCTGGTCAAGTGTTTAATTTCTACTAAGGCACATTTGAAAGTCAAGAGCTATATCTCAAAAGGTGAGTAGTTCTTTACATAAAATGGGAAGAAAATACTCCAAAATTTAAAAAAAAGCCTCACTGCAGTTGACCTGGGTGGTACTGTCAAAGGCTCTAACTAGCATCCCTATCTACTACTAATAATTCAAGCATCATTGGATCAGATGGATCTCGGCCACATAACAGAGAAGATTTAACAGCAGACTCTAAGTATCAAAAAGCTTTATGTTTTCCAAGCCTCACTCTAAGCTATATGTTTCTCAATTTACTAAATGAAACAAAAATAGGCTTAATAAGTATTGTACTTCTTTCTTAGTGCAAAAGAGTCTTGATGCAATAATTTATCCTTTACCTTAGAAACGATAATTTACATATTACTAGACCTTTAGAAATTTCACTCAGGTAAATGGCCCCTGAAATTTAGGCATTTTCATATCCCAACCTCTGACCAGGAATTGTCTTGCCAATACATCTAGATCACTTGCTTCTCATTCATTTTGTCTAATCAGCAAAATGTCATCAATATAATTAACCTGTGTGACACACTGTAGAAAGGAAAGACTACCAAGATGTTTACTATATAACTAGGTAATGGCATAGATTTAGAGTTGATATATCTATGAATTAAGACAGTGGAGGTGTGTTGTTCACTTTGCCAGCTGAAAGTAAGTATTTCTGATGGTTCTTATGAATAAGGATAGAGAAAATGATATTTTCCTGGTCAATAGCTATGTGTAAGTTACCAAGAGAATATGTGAATTTTCTTAAGCCATAAAATTACATGTAGTGTTATGGCTGCGATTGGAGTCAATACTTGGTTAATCTTAAAATAACATGTAGTACTTGTTTTAGTCATCTTTCTCACCACTGGGAGTAAAGTATCTGAGCAGAACAATTTTAGGGGAGGAAAAGTTTATTTGAGCATTACTGTTTTCAAAGGCCTTAGTCCATAGAAGGCTGGATCCATCTCTTGGAGCTTGAAGTAAAACATAGCATCATGGTGAAACAGTGTGGCAGAGGGAAGTAGCTCACATGGTGATCAGGGAGCAGAGAGAGAGAACTCTACTCACCAGATACAAATATATATGCCCAATGTCCCACCTCCTCTGGCCACTCCCTACCAGCCTTTATTTAATACTCAGCTAATTCCTGTCAGGGGATTAAGTCACTGTGAAGGCTCTCAAATCCCAATCATTTATTTTCTGAACCTTCTTGCATTGTCTCACATGTGAGATTTTGGAGGACACCATATCTAAACCATAACAGTTGTTTTAAAAATCCATCTGTCTTGTGCGTAATAGATACATTGAATGGGAATATAGTGAGAATCATTGCCCCTGCATCTTTCAAACCCTTTGTGGTAACACTGATCTCTCAAAGCCTTCTAGGAATGCATTACTACATTTGGTTTACTACTTTCCTAGGTTGAGGGAGTTTTAATACTTTCCATTTTGCCTTTATCACCATATAATAAATGTTCTCATTCCACAGGTCAGGAAACTAATGTGGGGATTCTGCCGGCTTGCATGTGTATCTATTCCAATTATGAATTCTGGAACCAGGACAATAGCAACATAATGAGTTTGGGGCTCCACTATGAGATGGTCCTGAGTTAAAAATTTGATTGAATTTCATAAGCTCTTATTGTGAATGGAGGGCAATAGTGTTTCTCAGTTTTTTCTGGAATCAGTGCTCCAGTGCTCTACAGCACAGTGATTGATTACAGTTAGTTCACAATGACCTATTATATTTTTTTTGTATAAGTAAGTGGAGGTTAAACTTTGCAAACATAAAGGAGATAGAAACAGATGAATGATTTTTTTCCTGTAGCTGCTGTATAGAATATTCTGTAAATATTATTTAGATCACATTGATTTGAAGAGATATTCTGGCCATCAATGTTCTTTATGCCTTTGTTAGAAACATCCACGTTTGAGGACCGTTTTAGTCAACATTTTGATCACTGTGACCAAAAAGCTTGTCAAGAACAATATTAGAGGAGAAGAAGTTTATTTGAGATTCATGGTTTCAGAGGTCTCAGTCCATACATGGACAGCTCCATTGCTCAGGGCCTAAAATGAGGCAGTGCATCATGGCAGAAAAGTATTGTGGAAGAAAGTAGGTTAGGACATGGCCCCAAGAAACACAAAGAGAACGAGAGCAGCATTCCCTCACCACAAACAAGATATATAACACAATGGCAGGCCCCCAGTTACCCACCTCTTCCAGCCAAACCTGCTTACAGCTACTAGCCAGTTAATCCCTACTAGGGGAATTAATGCACTGATTAGTTAAAGAGTCTCATAACCCAATCATTTTACCTCTAAATTTTCTTGCATTGTCTCAAATTTGAGAGCTATATCACATCCAAACCATAGTAGGGACTGTTACCTATTATAAGAAAATGAACTTCTATATCATTATATAATGCTTCTCTTCCTTGATGATATTCCAAGTTTTAAAAGTGTCTTTGATTGAAATTAATATTGTTAATATTAGTTTAATATTAATTGTTTTCACCTGAAACCAATATTACTAAAGGACTTTTGTAAATTTTAGCATTGTATAGATCTCTGAATTACCTTTCTTTTAATTTCTATGGGGTTTTATATTGAAAAAGATTTACACAAGACAGAATATACTTGAGTTTATATTCATCTACTTTGAAAATCTCTTTTCTATTGGTACATTTAGACAGTCTACACTTATAATTTTTATGATATAGTTAGAAGAATAACCATAATGTTTATAACTCTAATTTTTTTGCATCTGATCTTTGTTTTTACTCCTCACTTCATGTATTATGTGGTTTAATTGAGCTTTCCATATGATCCATTTATTCTCATCACTTAACTTATCAATTAAACAACTTATTAGAATTTTTAGTGGTTTCTTTGGGTTTACAATATATTTTAGAATGAACATATCCATTTTCAAATATTTCTACAACATTTTATCTGCCACAGAGGAAACATATAGCAATATATTCCTAGTTTATTTTTTCCCATTTTTTATGTCACTGTTCTTATCTTATTTGCTCTGCTTCTACAATCATGTACATGATTACTCAATGTTTTAAATAAATATTACATTTTATATATCATAGAGGCATAACAAGGACAAAAGATTTTCCTTCACCTTCATTTATTCTTTCTATAATACTCTCCCTTTTTTTAGGTAGATACTAATTTCTTACATTATTGCTACATCAAGAAATTTTAATATTTCTTGCAAGGTAGTTCCACTAGTAATACATTTCTTCCACTTTTAATTATATCAGAAAGTCTTTATTTCTTGAAAGATATCTCTACTAAATAGTGAACTCTAGATTCTTGAGTATTTCCTTTCAGTACTTTAAATATTCTATTTCACTTTTCTCTTATTTAGGTGGTTTCTTTTCTTTTTTTTTTTCTTTAATGTGGATGGGTTCTGATGAGCATTCTGTAATTTTTATACTTTTTCCTCAGTAAGGAAACCTCTTGCTACCTTCTTTCAAGATTTTCTCTTTGTAGTTAGTTTTCTGAAGCTTGACTATCATATTATTTTTCTTTTTTGAATTTTTTCTGCTTAGTGTTTTCTGAACTTCCTGGATCATGATTTGGTGTCTGTCACTAGTTTTAGAAAGTTCTTGATCACCATTACTTGAAATATTTCTTGTCCTTTCAATATTCCAACTATTGATATGACAATTCTTGATATTACTTTGGTGGTAACATTCATACACAATAAAATTGATATTATCATACCACTCAGCCCCAAGAGTTGCTTGTTGTCCAACTAGACCACGTATAACCTAGGGGAATTTATCAAACTACCAATTAAATGTTCCAACTAGCTTTTGACTCCAGTAGATTTTGCTGCATATAAGATCTTGATTAAGACTATGCTTTCTAGATTTTGATACAGTAATTTTTTTATGACTTCAGTTCTTTATCAATGACAAGTGATTGTTTTCTAGCATGTTCAACTTTTTTTTATAGTAATGATGGGAATATTGACCTCCAAGTATTTATAACTTACAGGTACAACAGGCAGTTCTTGAGAATAGAGTTTTGAACTCTATTAGAAAATCCTAAGGAAACTGTTGCAATACATAAGAAAATTATGGATAAAGAAAGGACCCAATCACTGGTTAATTCTGAATAAAAATAGCAGTTACCAGATATTTTACCTGCGTCAATTTCCCAATGTAACACACGAATCATATTATTGGAAATTATGTATTTTATGTTGGAAAAGTTGAAAATAAATTGACTGAGCAAGTTTAACTCAGTTGACTAAAACCACACAGTTCAGGATTGATGTTATACTATAGGAAGCAGAGTTGAGATATGCATCTAGCCTTTAAGTATATTCTCATTGCATTATAGCATGGTTTTCATAAGTTTGGGACTCAAATAGCACCATGAAAATAATCTATCAGCTTGTTAGAAATGCAGAGTTTGGATCTAATCCCAGACATATTGAATCAGAAATTCTGGGAGACAAGCCCAGCAATCTGTTTATTAAAAAGTCCTCCAGGCCATTCTATTGTAGGGTAAAGATTGAGAACCAAGTCACCAGGCCATTATTATAGAATGATTTCAACTGCAGTATTCTCCTAGAAGATCAAATGAACCCCAAACTAGTAAAGGCTCCTCCCCAACCCTCACCCATGTACAGGACCACAGTGGAAGCAATCTTCACTCTGCCTGCCATGGGTTAGAAATATATGATACATTATTATGACAGTATTAGTCCATTAGAAAGGCACTTCCAAAATATTGATCAATCAAGATGTCTATTAGAAATCTGGTTTAGGAATCACTTGAATAAAGAAGGTAGGTTAACATCTCCAGAAGATGGTGACTTCAAATATACTATGGCCAGTATAATAGTCTCCCTGTGAAAAAGGAGAATGAAACTGAATGTAGAGATACTTCAAACAGGAACTGAAACAAATATATTTCTGGCTTCTCAACTGTGTTCTGGCAGTGGTTCTGGTCTACTTCAGACATAAAACTCAATTCCTAACATTAGGTTGTTTTGTGAGACTTGCATATCCTTATAATTAGATACTAATTTTGCTTAAGGTATCATGAAAGGTATTCTGTTTTGGAAAACAAAATATAACCATCCCAACAGGTAAAAGATTTTCTCATCATCAAGAAGTATTTCCCTCATGCACAATACTTTCTCAGAGTTATTTACCAAATTATAAGATATTTTGTATCCAGTGTCAAATGAAGAGCTCAGACAAACATTGAAGACCAAGAGAGTATACATCACTATGTATTTGTTCCAGTAAAAGGGCATATTGTAGAAAAAGCTACATCTTTGTATAGTCTATGAAGTCATAGGACCAGCAGCATGGTGGCATGTGTACAGTTATGCATAAGCATCTCTGAGCACACTCACATGCCCACACGTTCATATACATTTGCTCATTTTGTCTTCTACTGCCTGAAACACAAGTTGGCTTTATGCATAAGATCTGTAAGTGCTGAAATATCTGACTTTATCCCAGATAACTGTATGAAGACTTAGATAAAGACTTAAACACACACACACACACACACACATATAAATATATAAATATATATATATATATATATATATATACATATGACAAGTCTAAGCAAAATTTAGTATAGTGTGGAAAATATTTATTTTTATTGTGCTTTATATTTCCAGTAATGCCTAAAAATCCTGTAAATAAAAAATGCTACCAAAAATGTAACTAAAATTTAATACATCAGAAAGTTTAAATAACTATCTTGCCACTTATAAGAAAGCTAAATAGAGAGACATTTATTTATTTTATCTCTCCTTTAACATCTGTTTTATAAGTTACTTTCAATGAAGCCCAACAAAAGAAAGGCATTATGAATTGATATTTATTGAAATAAACCAAAAGTCCTCCAGTCTGTTTCATGGAATATTTTGAATGCTCAGGTTCAATCAGAAAAGATCAGACAAATAAATAAAAACTAAAGTATAAATTAGCTTGTGATGTTATTCTTGTATTTTCCTAATAATCTAGCTAATCAAAAAAATTGAGGAGCTTTTTCAATTAAGTCTATGAATTTTGCTTCATATATTTGGAAGTTCTAATTTTAGATGGATTGATAGATTTATGTAAATATCATCCTTCTTTTGTGACCATTTTCATCTCTGTCTGTTTTGTTTCATGTAACTATGAACACTCCTGCTGTTTTTTTGTTCGTTTTATATTTACTTGAAATATTTTTTTCCATCCTACTAATTTCAGTTCATTTGCATCCTTGGATTTAAACTTACTTTTTATAGAGAGCATATAATTGGATCTTAGTTTTTGTTTTCTTTGCTTATTTTTTAATTCACTCAACCACACTATGTCTTTTAATTAGGGACTTTAAATCTATTTATATTTCTAGTAATCCCTGATAAGAGAGAACTATTACCATTTATTTTATTATTTCCTTTATGAATTGTAGGTTTAACGTCTATATTTTTCTCTTACTTCCTTTGTGTTCCCTTGATTATTTTGGAGTGACATGTTTTGATTCCCTCATTTCCTTTTGAAAATATTCTGTAGCTAATTTTTTGGTGATTACCACTGCATTACACAAGACATTACAAAATTAGATCATCTTTAAATCAATAAGAACTGAACTTCAATCACATACAAAAATTTTAGTTTTTTATATGTCTATCCCTATCAATTTTATGTTATTCATCACACAAATTATATTTCTTTATTTCTTTTTATCTTGTGTTAGCATAGGTTTACAGTTACCTTTTTGACTTTCTTTTTATCAAGCATAACAGATTTAAAAGCACTTTTCATATCTGCATAATATTATAAAATTCTATATTTGTTTATACATTTGACTTAGGAATTTTATATTTCCAAATGACTTTGTACTGCTATTTAGTATCTTATGGTCTCAACTGGAAGGATCCCCTTTAACATTTTTTGTAGAAAATATTTAATTCTTTCTCTGGCAATTCATGTATCATTTATCTTAGGCTGCATTTCTGGAAAGGTATATATATATATATATATATATATATATATATATATATATATATATATATATATATTATATTTTATATATATATTTTTTTCCTGATTGGTCCGTGTTTCTTTTTCTTTATATATCTCTTGTAAAAAAAAAAAAGCCACTTCTCTCAGTTGTTATACTTAAGTTTCATACAGGTGTCTTTCTGTATATACCATCTTTCAGATAAGAATTGCTTGTTTCTGCTTAGGATGGCCCCCTAATATTTGTCTGTGGTACTGAAGCCTTCTTGGTTCTAGACCAAGCCAGATGTTTTTCCTTTTCTTAACAGCCATCAACCTGGTCCCTGATCAAGTCAGCATTTAGAGTCATAAAAACAAAACAGTCCCTCAGGGAGCACCTCCACTTTCAAAGTTGAACTTATATTCCACATGGAGTAGTTGAAAGTTTTATCCCGATCAGAAAATGCTATGGAGGAGAAGGGGCTTTAAAAAGTAAATGCACTGAATCTTCCTGCCAGCATTGATGTGGCTTTTCTTGGTTTTCCTGCTATGCAGGAACATTTACAGTGGTTTTTAGGTTTCCCATAAAGATAACTGGCCCATGTATCATTGTTAAATCATTTTTTCCATGAAGAACTGAGCATCTGTGTCTTTCTGTTCTGCCATCTTGCTGGTGTCATCTTTCCTTGGAGTATTTTTTTTAATTCATTGTACAAAAGGTGGATTTATGTTTAGAAATATTAATCCCATAATATTTTCTCCTACTATATGTTACATTGCAACAACAAAAAAAAAGGAACTCATTTTAACAGTGGTAGGTTATTCTCAACAACAGAAGATGAAAGATTATGGGTAGTATTTTTGGTAGAAGCCATCTCATCTGGGCTAAAATAAGTGCTACCATACAACCTTTGATCACTGCATTCATTATTATAAAAGAATTTTGATTTTTCTAAAACTGTATTGATTTATCATGCCAAAGGAATCCATTTGATCTGGAAAGACGATAGCTCTGAGTGACAGCAGAGGATAAAAATTCCTAGAAGATTGGTAACTGATATTATGACTTTCATAATTTGAGTGTATTTTGTACTGACTGCTGTGGCCTTAGCAATGTTGAAATAGGAGTTTCACACAGTTTAATACATATTTATAAATCTTGTCTCCATGATTAGATAATTCTGAGTGGAAAAACTGCCACTTCACTACAAATTTTGGTCATCTTTGCAAGTTACTTCATTTCTCTGAATCTCCATTTTCTGAATATCTACAGTATTGTAAGGATAGTATCTAATAAATTGGTTTATTCTGAAGATTAAGTAGTATTTTTAATAGTAAAAGTAGTAGCAGCAGCAATAGTGATAGTAATACCAATACTAGTTGCCAACATAAATTGACAGCTTATCATCATGTGTTTGACAAAGTGTTAAGAGATTTACATATATTAACTCATAACACATTTTCTGAAACATAATATTAGCACTCAATAAATGTTAACTCATTGGCAGTATTATTGGGCTTTTCATGGAAAGCATCAAATTGAATTTGGTTACAAAATTACATGACAGGTCACTAGAAAATGCCTAGGAGCATTGAATATTGAAGGGAGCAATAGAAAATTATGATTTTAGAGGACAAATAATACCTTTTATAAACAAAAAGCAGATGTGTACATTTCATATTTGGACATCAGAATTTATTTTAAGAATTTGACAAGAGCAAAAAAAATAATTTTCATATCTATTATTGTCTACTTCAAGTTTTTTTTAGTTAGGCACCTCCATTCTATTACTGGTATTATTATTTCTCCACTGTCAAGCTTTTTCTGATCACTCAAGATTTTCCATTTTATAGATATTCCACAGATTTATTCTTATTCCTTCATCCATACATCATTTAAAATTTCAGCATCCAAGATGCTGGACTGGAGGAGCTGCATTCTGTGTCGCCCCATGACTCAGGATTCAAGCAGAGAAAATACTGTTTCTCTGCAAGGCAACCATTGCTGCCCACTGCAGCCCTGCTGCCCTGCTGTTTACCCCTATTTGTCTGTCACTATCTACCAGCATATTGCCCGCCTTTTGAAAACATATCGCTCACCGACTGCGACCTGTCATCCACCGGTTTACCTGCCTTTTGCCTTCCCATCATCTGCCATCCGTTATCAATCTGCAGATCACCCACAATTAGCTTGCAGACTATCCAGTCTGCCAGAAGATCGCCTGTTGCTCACTGTCCTCTGCTGCCTGGAACTTCATTGTCATAGTATCTGCAAGTTTGGTTACACAAGGCCACCATCATCTTGGGATACCAGCCACCTCAGAGCACTGCACATCAGTGTGGGGACACAAGAGAGGACCCAGAGATACATTGTTAGGGTACCTGCATGTCTGGTTGCACCTGAGGTCTTTCTGCTGGATGTGCTAGTGGCCACCATCTGGCTGCCTCTTCGCAGAGTCACTCCTTTCTGTAAATTCATCCCTGGTAGGATGGTCTTCCTGAAAGTTGAAGTGACATTGAGATCCTAGGACTGTGGCAAGGCAGAGCCTGGGGAATCTGAAGCTCGAGTCTCACAGCTTGCAGCTAGGCTTGTGTGGGCAAGTCTGTGTCTAGCAAGCCTGTGGAAAGCTGAAAACTAGGGGCTGTTTCCTGGGGAAAGTTCAGGTTGGAGAAACTGGAGAAAACTGAGCACTCTCTTTTCTCCTGAAATGCACAGGGATGGATTTGTTTGGCTACAGTGGGTATGAAGACTGGAAGAGAGTGTGAGAGCATCCTGCTTTTGGCTCACCCACCCAATTGTTTCAGCATCCACTGGACTGGAGCTACCATCCAACTTCAGAAAACCCACCTATCGGCAGAGAAGGGAAGCCAAAAAAATTTTTGAAAGCCAGTGGAAGGTATCGTTCAATTTTCCATTGAGACTTTTTTTTTCTTTTGCCCTCTCTGTTAAATTTCTACCATCTTTGAATCCAACTATTTTTCATGCATTAATTTATTGAGGAATGGGATGTCTCTATAGTATATTACAGTTTTGTTGTGTATCCTCATATTTTAATTAAAAAAAACTGTATATATGTTTTGTCACACCTATCTATCTCCATGGATTATCTTTCTCACTTCTCTCATACTAACACCAACTTCTATTAATAACTCTTATTATAATTTTTTTCTCTATATTTTCTCTCTCTCCCTCATAAACATTACATCTTACAGTACTTCTGTTCCTTCATTGTCCATCAATAGAAATGATAAACCCTTTTAGCAAACTTACTGTTTATATTATAGACAATAATTGAACACATCATACTGTAGACTCTTTAAGAGGAGCTATTTGGTTTAAAGGTGTCTATTTTTTGCATTGTGTGATATTAATATTGGTTTCCCCCTTAAAGGTGAGGTACTGAAAGCCTTCAGGGACACTATAAGACTACAGGGTAAAAACTATACTGCCTCAGATTCATACCACTTGATGGAAAGACACACAAACAACATGAAAAAACAAGGGAACAAAGCATCTCAAACAAACCGAGATGTTCCAACTATAGAATCCATAGAAGACACAGTAGAAGAAATGTCAGACAAGGAGTTAAGAAGATTCATAGTTAGGCTGACATTGAAAATAAAGGATGGTATCAGAGAGAAAATACAGGAAGTGAAAGATCACTTCAATAAAGAGGCAGAGATTTTTTTTTTAAAAAAGAATCAAAAAAAATCAAAAAAAATAAAATAAAATAAAAAAAGAATCAAGCAGAAATACTTGAAATTAAGGAAACAATAAATCAAATTGAAATTTCAATGGAAAGTATCACCAACAGACTAGACCACTTAGAAGACAGAAACTTAAAGAATGAAGACACAATATATAACTCTTGAAAATAAATTCAACCTCACAGAGAAGAGGGTAAAAAAAAAATGAACAGAAGTTCCAACAAATATGGGATAGCATGAAAAGACCAAATTCTTAAGATTTATAAGAATAGACTAAGACATACAAACCAAAGGACTACACAATCTTTATAAAGGCAAATGCATAATATCATAAAATTTTCCAAATCTAAATAAATAAATGGAAAATCAACTACAAAGAAGGTTACAGAACAAATGTACAAATGTACAAATGTACAAAATTACAGCAGACTACACGAAAGCACATTATAATGACTAGCATACAGTACAAGGATAAAATTTTAAAGGCTGCAAGAGAGAAAAATCAAGTTACATATAAGGGAAAACCAACTCAAATTTCAGCTGATTTCTCAACCCATACCCTCAATGCCAGGAAGTGCTGAAGTATATCAAGCTCTTAAAAAAAAAAAAAAAAAAAGAATGCCAACTGAGAATTTTATATCAAACAAAACTAAGTGTCAGATTTGAACATGAAATAAAACCCTTCCATAATAAACAAAAGTTAAAAGAATTCACAACTAGAAAGCCTAAATTACAGAACATTCTATGCAAAATATTCCATGAGGAGGAAATGAAAAAAGAAAATCAGCAAAGGGAGGAGCTGCCTTCCCTAAAGAAAAGGTCAGTAAAAGGAGAAACTAAGTCAAGCTAAAAATAAAAAATAAACTAAAATGACTGAGAATACAAATCATATCTCAGTAATAACCCTGAATGTTAATGACCTAAATTAATCAATCAAAAAACTTAGAATGGCAGACTGGATTAAAATAAAAGATGCAACAATATGCTGTGTTCAAGAGACTCACCTTCTAGGAAATGATATCCACAGATTGAAGGTGAGAAGTTGGGGAATAACATATCCCTCACGTGAACAGAGTAAACAAGCAGGACTTTTCATTCCCATATGAGACAAAGTAAACTAGAGACCAAAAATAAAAGGGACAAAGAAGGATATTTCATATAACTTAAGAAAATTATACATTAACAAGATATAACAATTATAAATATCTACACACCAAACAATGGAACATCTAGGTATATCAAACAAACAGTTCTCAATTTCAAAAATCAAATAGACTAAAAGAAAATAATACTGGGTGACTGTAGCACACCTCTCTTACCACTGGATGGATGAAGAAGAAGAAGAAGAAGAAGAAGAAGAAGAAGAAGAAGAAGAAGAAGAAGAAGAAGAGGAGGAGGAGGAGGAGGAGGAGGAGGAGATAACAACTATAGAGTTAGATAATAAAATCAATGATTTTTGCTTAACAGGTATAGAGAGAGTATTTCACCCATCATAGAGAGAATATACTTCTTCTCAGCAGCACAAGGGTCCTTCTCTAAATCATATGTTATGTCACAAAGCAACTCTCAGCAAATTAAAAAAAATAGAAATAATACCCTGCATTCTATCTGATCACAATGGAATGAAATTAGAAATCAATGATAAAACAAAAAATATAAGCTATTACAACATCTGTAGTCTAAATAGTATGCTATTGTGTGAACAATGGGTAGCAGAAGACATTGAGGAGGCAATAAAAAAATTCTTAGAGGTAAAGGAGAACACTGATATAATATCAAAATCTCTGGGACACTATGAAGTCAGTGTTAAGGGGAAAATTCATTGCATTGATCTCATACATTAAAAGAATATAAAGTCAACAAACTAATGACCTAACATTACATCTCATAACCCTAGCAAAAGAAGGAAAAATCAACACCAAAAGCAGTAGAAAACAGAAAATACTTAAAAATCAGATATGAAATCATTAAATTGAAACAAAAGAAAAACTTAAAAAAAATTTAAAGAAACAAAAAGTTGGTTCTTTGAAAAAAAATCAATAAAATTAATAAACCTTTAGCCACATCAACAAAGAGAAAGAGAGTAAATACTCAAATTACTAAAAATTTATGATGAAAAAAATCACAATGACATTATTGAAATACAGAAGATAATTAGAAATTATTCTCAGAATTTATACTCCAATAAAATAGAAAATCTTGAAGACATTGACAAATTTCTAGAGGCAGATGATTTACTCAAACTGAATCAGGAGGACATACACAATTTAAACAGATCATTTTCAAGCAATGAATTAGGATATGCCATCAAAAAGCCTACCAAAGAAGAAAAGCTTAGGACTTGATGGGTTCTCAGCCAAGTACTACAAGAACTTCCAAGAAAAAATAATACAAATACTCCTCAAATTTTTACTTGAAATAAAAAAGGAGGGAACCTTTCCAACCTCATTCTTTGATGCTAGTATCACCCTGATACCAAAACCAGATGCAAATACATCAAAGAAAGAAAACTTTAGACCAATATCCATGATGAACATACATGCAAAAATTTTTAATAAAATTATGCAAAATTGCATTCAAAAATATTAAAAAGATAGTGTACCACAATCAAGTGGCTTCATCTCAGAGATGCAAGGTTGGTTCAACATATGGAAATCAATAAACATAATATGCCATACCAATACACTTAAAAATAATAATCATATGATCATCTCAAAAGATACAGATAAAATATTTGATAAAAACACAGCACCTTTTCATGTTCAAAACACTAGAAAAATTTGGGCTAGTAGGAACATAACTCAGGATTGTAAAAGCCATGGATGCTAACTCCATTGCCAACATCATTCTAAATGAAGAAAAAGTGAAAGCATTCCCTCTAAAAACTGGAATGAGACAGGATAACCTCTTTCACCCCTTCTATTCAACATTGTTCTTGAAACTCTAGCCAGAGCAATCAGATAGATGAAATAAATTAAAGGGATATAAATAGGAAAAGAACTCAAACTGTCACATTTTGCCACGGACATGACTCTATATTTAGAAGTTCCAAAAAATTCCACCAGAAAACTTCTAGAACTAATAAATAAATTCAGCAAAGTAGCAGGATATAAAATTAATATGCATAAATCAAAAACAGTTCTATTTATAAGTGATGAATCCACTGCAAGAGAAATTAGGAATACTACCCCATTCACAATAGCCTAAAAAAAAAAATACTTGGGAATCAATCTAACAAGAAAGGTGAAAGACCTCTACAATGAAAACTACAGAACACTAAAGAAATTGAAGAAGACCTTAGAAGATGGAAAGATCTCCCATGCTCTTGAATAGGCAGAATTAATATTGTCAAATTGGCCATACTACCAAAACTGTTATACAGATTAAATGCAATTCCTATTAAAATTCCAATGACATTCTTCATAGAAGTAGAAAAACTAGTCATGAAATTTATTCAGAAAAAGAGAGAGAGAGAGACCCAGAATAACCAAAACAATCCTTAGCAAAAAGAGTGAATCAGGAGGCATCACAATACCATACTTTAAACTATACTACAGAGCAATAGTTACAAAAACCGCATGGTATTAGCACCAAAATAGACATGTAGACCAGTGGTATAAAATAGAAGACACAGAGAAAAACCTATATAAATACAGTTATCTTATACTAGACAAAGGTGCCAAAAACATACATTGGAGAAAAAGATAGCCTCTTCAACAAATGATGCTGGGAAGACTGGAAATCCATATGTAGCAAAATAAAATTAAACCTCTATCTCACCCTGCACAAATCAAATCAAAGTGGATTAAAGTCTTAGGCACTGGAACAGAAACCTTTTGCCTAATAGGAAAAAAGTAGGTCCAAATCTTCATCATGTCAGCTTAGGACCTAACTTCCTTAACAAGAGTTCAAAAGCACAAGAAGTAAAATTAAGAATTAATAAATGAGATGGATTCAAAGTAAAAAATTTCTTCTCAGCTGAGAAGAGCAAGCCTACAAAATGGGGAAAAAAATTCTTACTATAAGCACCTCAGATAGAGCATTAATCTCCAGGATACAAAAGAACTAAAAATCTAAACACCAAAAAAAAAAAAAAAAAAAAAAAAAAAAAAAAAAAAAAAAAAAAAAAAACCTCACAGAAGAAGAAATATAATCAATTGACAAACATATGGAAAAATGTTCATTATCTACAGTAACTAGAGAAATACAAATCAAATCAAAACTACTCTAAGATTTCACCTCACTCCAGTCAGAATGGCAATTATAAATAACAAAAACAATAATAAGTGTTGGCAAGAATGTGGGGTGAAATATACACTCATACATTGCTGGTGGGACTGCAAATTGATGCAACCACTTTGGAAAGCAGTATGGAAATTCCTCCGAATACTCAGAATGGAACCACCATTTGGCCAATCTATCCCACTCCTCAATTTATACCCAAAGGACTTAAAATTGACACAACCACATCAATGTTTATAGCCATTCAATTCACAATAGCTAAGCTATAGAACCAACCTAGATGTCCTTCAACAGATGAATGGATAAAGAAATTGAGGTACATATACACAATAGAATATTATTCAGCCTTAAAGAAAAATAAAATTATGGTATTCACAGGTAAACGTATGGAACTAGAGAACATCAGACTAAGTGAAATAAGCTAATCCTCATACAACAAATGTTTTCTCTGATCAGCAGATGCTGATCCATAGTGAAGCAGGGAGAGAATGAAGGAATGCTGGATTGAACATTAAGCCATCCAGGTTATGAGTGAATATTTTCTGTGATTTCCACATCCTAATAAATGACTTTCTTTCAGAAAGGATTATGGGTTATGAAAATACAAATATTTATAATATATCCTCAGATAATGATTTAACACTTCAGTCTGGAGAACATACCTATTCTTTTTGTGGAAAAATAAGGCACAGTTGATTTAGAAGGGCAAATAAGGTTGAACAATATTGACACACAGGAATTAGGTGCAGCGAATAATTCTTACTTTCATCAGAACTCACATAATTGCAGTGTCTTTTTAACATTAAAATGTAAGTCACAACAGTCCCAAATATCTCAGTAAGAAAATATCAACTTTAGTCTTTCTCTTTTAAGTTTCTTCACATCAGTGCTTCTCAGATTTTGATGTTCCTGGGAATCACCTTGGAATTCAGTGAAAATTCAGAGTCTTATTGTCTAGGTCAGATATGAGATCTGATTTTGCCTCTTTCATCAGTTCCTAAAGGAGCAACTGCCAGACTTCAGACCATATCTTGAATTTTTTAAAGAAGAAATCATGTAAACTCAAATAAACTTTATAATGTCAAATTAAAAGTATTCAATAAAAGCAAAGGCAGCTAAAATTCTCCTAAATAATATAAAATTTATTCTCATATAAATCCAGCATTTAGATAATCAACATTTTTTAAATTAATAAGTAATTTAAGATGCAGAATATATCCTTTTTCATCCATTTTCCACAAATAACTGGACTCACTTCTTTTTCAAGGCTGAATAATATTCCATTGTTTATATGCACTCAATTTACTTTGTACATTTATCTGTCAATGGACATTTGTGCTGCTTCTCTGTCTGGACTATTGTGAATAATGCTGTGATAAATAGGAGCCTGCAGCTGTTCTGTTTGAGATCCTGATTTCAATTCCTTGTATATATAACCAGAATTAGAATAACTGAATCATGGGCAGTTCAATTTTTAATTTTCTAAAGGTAAATTTATATCATTTGTGTACCAGTTGCACTATTCTACATTATCAACAACATACAAGAATTCTAATTTCTCCATATCTTCACCAACTTTGTTAGCTTCTAATTGTTTGTGGTTCAATTTGTTTTGGTGCTGGGTTTTGAATCCAGATCCTCCTAAGTAAGAGATTTTCTAAGTCACATGTTCAGCTTCATTTGCACTGCTAGTTTTTGTTGTTGTCTTTTTATTGAAATTTTTATTTTTTTGATAATAGCCATCCTAATAGGTGTGAAATAGATGAGGACATTCAATTGAGAAAAAAAAAGCATGTGACAGAACAAATATTAGATAGTTCCACCTAGAAGAGGTACTTAAATTAATCAAGCTCTTAGAAGCAGAAATGAGAACTGTTGTTACTATGGGCTATTGAGAAGAGGAAATGAAGAGTCATTTAATTAGTATAAGTTATAGTTATGCAACATGAATTCTATCTCCTATACCTCATAGTGCCTATAGTTAATAATGCTGGATTATGTTATGCACAGAAATTTTAAGAGGGTAGAATTCATGTTAAGTATTCCTGCCACACACAAAAAGGGAGATGATTAACATGTTTATTACTTTGAATGTGGTTTTCATTTCATGGGTGTTTGCCTGTGTCCAAACTCAAAATTTGTGCATAGTAAATGGACACAGTTTTTTACGTGTACCAACTATATTTCAATAAAACTATTAAAATGTACATTCTGACTGTAAACTTACATAAAATATCTCAACTAAGCATGGTACACCTCAAAATTTCTTCTAAGTTTAATTGTCTTTTACACTAAATATTACATTATAGTGAAATTTTGTGTTTCCCTAAAGAGGTAACAATGTTTAGCTGATCCATTGCCAGGTATATTTTAAATATTGTCGATTATTATATCACTGAAAGATGATCTAATTAGAAAAATCATATTCCTTTATTTCATGGGATTTATTTGAAGTATTTCAAGCCTAAATGATCACCATAGCTTGATTAAAAAACAAACTTTTTTAAAATTTCTTTTTTAAAATCGATTCTGTTTTTTTAAATACATGACAGTGGAATGTATTATAATTCTTATTACACATATAGAGCACAATTTTTCATATCTCTGTTTCTATATAAAGTATGTTCACACCAATTCATGTCTTCATATATGTTCTTTGAGTAATGAAGTCCATCACATTCCACCATCATTGCTAACCCCCTGCCCGGTCTCTTCCCCTTCCATCCTTCTGCCCTATCTAGAGTTTGTCTATTCCTCCCATGCTCCTCCTCACAATCCAACTATGAGTCAGTCACTTTATATCAGAGAAAACATTCTGCAGTTGTCTTTTTGGGGATTGGCTGACTTTGCTTAGCATTACCTTCTCTAACTACATCCTTTTACCTGCAAATGCCATGATTTTATTTTCTTTTATTGCTGAGTAATATTCCATTATGTATAAATGCCACATTTTTTATCCATTCATCTATTGAAGGGCATTTAGGTTGGTTCTACAGTTTAGCCATTGTGAATTGTGCTGCTATAAACATTGATGTGGCTGTGTCCCTGTAGTAGGCTGTTTTTAAGTCCTTTGGATATATACCAAGGAGAAAATAGCTGGGTCAAATGGTGGTTCCATTCCCAGTTTTCCAAGGATCTCCATACTGCTTTCCATACTGGCTGCACCAATTTGCAGTTTCACCAGCAATGTATAAGTGTACCTTTTCCCCCACATCCTCACCTACAATTATTGTTGTTCGTCTTCATAATAGCTGCCATTCTGAATGGAATGAGATGATATGTTAGAGTAGTTTTGATTTGCATTTCTCTAATTGCTGGAGAAGATGAATAGTTTTTAATATATTTGTTAGTTGATTGTATATCCTCTTCCAAGGAGTGTCTGTTCAGGTTCTTGGCCCATTTATTGATAGGGTTATTTGATTTCTGGTGCTTAGCTTTTTGAGTTCTTTATGTACCCTAGAGATTAGTGCTCTATCTGATGTGTGAGGGGTAAAAATTTGTTTCCAAGATGTATTCATCTCACAGATTTTTAATTTTTCTGAGAAAAAAACTTTTTAGTTTGAGTCCATTCCATTTGTTGATTCTTAAATTTAATTCTCGTGCTATAGGAGTCTTATTAAGAAAGCTGGGGCCTAATCCCACATGATGGAGATTAGGGCCTACTTTTTATTCTATAAAATGCAGAGTTTCTGGTTTAATTCCTAGGTCCTTGATCCACTTTGGGTTGCTTTTTCTGCATGGTGAGAGATAGGGTTTTAATTTCATTTTGTTGCTTATAGATTTCTAGTTTTCCCAGCACGATTTGTTGAAGAGGCTATCTTTTCTCCAATGCATGTTTTTGGCTTCTTTGTCTAATATAAGATAATTGTAATTTTGGGGTCATTCTCTGTGTCCTTTATTGAGAGCCACAACTAAATCAAGATGGCACCTGGCATTTTGCCAGAAGGAGTGGTTGAGAAGTAATGCCAGCAAGCCATTAAGATGATGATAATTAAGTTAAGCTGTGTATAATTATTAAGATAATGACTTATTGCTGTAACTGGATGATGCTAAATTGAAACAAGCTGTGTATTCAGTTGTGTATATAAACCTCTGCTGTCTGGCAATAAGGCGGCTCCTGCTACCTTGGATGCCCGCTACTTTTGAGTTCCTGTTGAGTTCTCGCCCGACTTTCAGTGGAGTTCCGGTTGTGTTCTCCTGGGGTTCGGGCAATAAAGTAGTTCCTGTTTTGAACCTACAAGTGGCTTGTGACCTCCCAGTTATTTTGTGCCCAGCCACACTGCGGCAGTCCTTTATTCTGTACCATTGGTCTACCAGTTTGTTTGGGTGCCAATACCATGCTGTTTTTGTTACTATTGCTCTGTAATATAGTTTAAGGTCTGGTATAATGATGCCAACTGCTTCACTATTTCTGCTAAGGATTGCTTTAGCTATTCTGGGTCTCTTATTTTTCCAGATGAATTTCATAATTGCTTTTTCAATTTCTATGAGGAATGCCATTGGGATTTTGATCAGAATTGCTTTAAATCTGTATAGTGCTTTTGATGGTATGGTCATTTTTATAATATTAATTCTGCCTATCGAAGAGCAATGTAGATCTTTCCATCTTCTAAGGTGTTCTTTGACTTTTTTTCTTTAGGGTTCTATCTAGTTTTCATTGTATAGATCTTTCCCCTCTTTTGTTAAGTTGATTCTCAAGTATTTTATTTGGGGGGGTAGTTATTCTCATTTCTCTCTTAGAGTATTTGTCACTGATATACAGAAATGCCTTTGATTTATGGGTGTTGACTTTATATACTGCTACTTTGCTAAATTCATTTACTTGAAGTTTTCTGGTGGAGCTTTTTGGGTCTTCTAATTATAGAATCATATCATCAGCAAATAGTGCTAATTTAAGCTCTTATTTTGTCTATACATATGCCTTTAATTTCTTTCATCTCTCTAATTGCTCTGGCCAGTGTTACAAGAACTATGTTAAATAGAAGTCTTGTTGAAGTTGTTAGAGGGAATGCCTTCAATTTTTCTCCATTTATAATGATGTTTGCCTGGGGCTAATTGTAAATAGCCTTTATGATGTTGAGATATGTCCCTGTTATCCCTAGTTTTTCTTGTGTTTTGACATGAAGGGGTGCTGTATTTTCTCAAATGGTTTTTCTTCATCTATTGAAATGATCACATGATTCTTATCTTTGTCTATTGATGTGATGAATTACATTTATTGATTTCCATATGTTGAACCAACCTGTCATCCCTGGGATGAATCCCACTTGATTGGGGTGCACAATCTTTTTGATATGTTTTGTATTTGATTTGCCAGAATTATATTGAGGATTTTTGCATCTATGTTCATTAGAGATATTTGTCTAAAGTTTTCTTGCTTTGATTTGTCTTAGCCTTGTTTTGGAATCACGGTGATATTGGTCTCTTAGAATTAGTTTAGAAATGTTCTGTCTTTTTCTATTTCCTGAAATAAATTGAAGAGTATTGGTATTAACTCTTCTTTAAAGGTCTTGTAGAACTCGGCTGTGTATCCGTCTGGTCCTGGCCTTTTCTTGGTAGGCTTCTGATGGTGTCTTCTATTTTATCACTTGATATTGGTCTGTTTAAATTGTTTATATCTTCCTGATTAAATCTGGGCAAATTAGGGAATTTGTTGATGCCTTCAATATCTTCTATTTTATTGGAGCATAAGATTTCAAAATTGTTTCTAATTATCCTTTGTATTTTTGTAGTGTCTGTTGTGATATTATCTTTTTCATCACATATGCTAGTAATTTGAGTTCTCTCTCTCCTTCTCTTCATTAGCATGGTTAAGGATCTGTCAGTTTTATTTATTTTTTCAAAGAATTAACTTTTTGTTTTGTCAATTTTTTAAATTGTTTCTTTTATTTCAATTTCAATTTCATTGTTTTTTAGCTCTAGTTTTAATTATTTTTTGCCTTCTACTGCTTTCAATGTAGATTTGTTCTTCTATTTCTAGGGCTTTGAGATGTAATGTAAGGTCATTTATTTGTTGACTTTTTCTTCTTTTAAGAGATGAACTCCATGCAATAAACTTTCCTCTTAGAACTGCTTTCATAGTGTCCCAGAGATTTCCATATGTTTTGTTTATGTTCTCATTTACCTGTAAGAATTTTTGAATCTCCTCCTTGATGTCTTCGGAAACCCATAGTTCATTCAGTAGCATATTGTTTAATCTCCAGCTGTTGGAGTAAATTTTTTTTTATTTTGTCATTGATTTCTAATTTAATTCCAGTATGATCTTATAAAATTTATGGTAGTATCTCTACTTTTTTGTATTTGCTAAGAGTTGCTTTGTGGCATATTATATGGTCTATTTTAGTGAAGGATTCATGTAAGAAAATTGACACTGAGTGCCGAAGTCTGGCTTGGCACAAATCAGGAGCCACTTGTCAAAAAGAAACTAACTTTATTTTTAGAACTACAAACGCCAAACAAAACAGCTCCAGGGAAAAACCCTCAGAGCCCAACTGCCACCACCGGCTTCCACAAGCCTCTCTCCCCCACACCAGCCTCTCAACCTCCCACAATCCTCCTGCTCCTGAGGCCGATTGGCTGGGTTGCGTGGGCAGAGCCAAAGAAGTCACCCAATGAGCAGCTCCGTGGAGGAGCCAATCAGCTAGATGTTGCTGGGGCCGCTGTGAGCCAATCATCAGCTGGCAGTCTGAAGGGCAGGGAAACAGCCCAATGAACATCACCGCAGAGGAGCCAATCAGCTAGATGTTGCTGGGGCAGTCTGAAGCTTGCTGGCAGCTGAAAGTTTGCTGGGGCCCCTTTGGCTGTGGCTCTCAACATCTCCCCCTCTCTGTTTAAGCAACAAGCATGTGGCTTATGGACCGTGCCTGCCTTAGGTTGTCCAATACATATGGTCCTTACCCGTCTTCGGATGAGCTGACCTCAGGGCGTCAGCCTCCTGTCTTAGGTTGGTACCATTGTAATTGGATCTTACCCGTCACTGACTACCGGTCCAGTATACAGCCACACCTGTGGAGAGGTCTCAGTGGGGGGGGGGTGAGGTTCTTTGCCTCACCTCTGTTGACCCCCAAATTTTAGCTGAATGATCATGACAAGCAGAAGGGAGGAAGATATACCAAGTCAATTGACGGCTCCTTTTGGGAAAATTGTACCACCGATGATATCATCAGCAAAAATACCCCAACACTACCACAAGTCGTTGCACCAACAGATAGTTCACAATGCATACAAGTGACACATAGTTCTGTAAGCAGTTCAGTGCAAGTTCTGTAAGCAGTTCAGTGATGGCTATTGCAGAAACTGTAGATTAGTTTTATCTTTGTCTTCACCGGCACAGGGATGAAGATAGGAATTCTGGCAATAATGACTGAAGAAAAAATTAGGTAACATTCCAGAAGACACTAAAAGAAAACAATTTTCTTAACAATTTATATTATCTTCATCGGCACTGGGATGAAGATAGAAATTCTGGCAATAATGGCTAAAGAAAAAATTAGGTAACATTCCAGAAGACACTAAAAGAAAACAATTTTCTTAACAATTTATATTATCTTCATTGGCACTGGGATGAAGATAGAAATTCTGGCAATAATGGCTAAAGAAAAAATTAGGTAACATTCCAGAAGACACTAAAAGAAAACAATTTTCTTAACAATTTATATTATCTTCATCTGAAGATAGGAATTCTGGCAATAATGGCTAAAGAAAAAATTAGGTAACATTTCAGAAGGCACTAAAAGAAAACAATTTTCTTAACAATTTACATTATAGTGAAGAGAATTATTAAATATAATGAAAACGAAAGGTGAGAGTAAACAAACAGATCTGTTAACCTCCTTTTTTGTTTACATATTAAAACAATTCTTAACAGTTATTTACCCAGTTTAAATTAAACCATTTAAATCACGTGAATAAAAAAAAAAAAATATTTGGATCCATCTTTTCATGAGCGCTCATCATATATAATATATGGAAATACGTACATTGGACATACGTACATTCAAACATATAACACAAAACACAAGTGTGCACACATAATATAATACATACAACACATAACATAATAGTAAAGGCCTTATAACTTTTTACAGGTAAAATCTCTATTGCAATGTTTAAAAACTCTATAGTCAAAAAAAAAATAGAACTGATCAGCAAAACATTAACCTATGAGCTCAAAAAAATAAAATAGAACTTCATGATATGGGAAAGGGCAATAATAAAATAGATATTGAAAAAAGCATCCTGGTTCTGTTGCAGATGTAAGGATAGCCAAATTGGAGTTTTGGATATCAGCTATTATGGATTTGAGCTAAATCATCTTCTTTTTGGTCTGTAGAAATCGCTTTAGTTAATCTCTCTGGAATCCAAATCAGCTGCTGTTCTCCCTGTGGAAACACAAAAACAGACCCCCGACTCCAGACAATCACTGGGTCAGGATTTTAGTTAATCTCTCCGGAATCCAAATCAGCTGCTGTTCTCCCTGTGGAAACACACAAACAGGCCCCCGACTCCAGACAATCACTGGGTCAGAACCTTGGTTAATCTCTCTGAAATCCAAATCGGCTGCTGTTCTGGGTCAGAACCTTGGTTAATCTCTCTGGAATCCAAATCGGCTGCTGTTCTTCCTGTGGAAACACACAAACAGACCCCCGATTCCAGACAATTACTGGGTCAGGACCTTTCCATTGTCCTGTTAGAATATCTTTCCAAAGTACCTTGGGCTTATGTACATTTTTTGGACACATATGCCTTTCTGCAGCACTAAGTCCTGATGAATCCAAATTTAAAAAGTTTAGAGTAAAAAGGGTTATTTTAAGTTTATCTTTGGGGAATATATACCCCTTCCCAATTCCATCTTTTTGCTTTAATAAGTACATTTTAATAGTTTGATGAGCTCTTTCAACTATGCCTTGTCCCTGTGGATTGTATGGGATTCCTGTTATATGAGTAATGCCAAATGATGAGCAAAATTGTTTAAAAGAAGTAGACGTATAACCAGGGGCATTATCTGTTTTTAACTGTTTTGGAATGCCCACAGTGGCAAAATTTTGTAAGCAATGAGCTATAACATCTTTAGTTTTTTCGCCGGCATGAAGGGAGCCCATCAAAAATCCAGAAGAAGTATCAACTGTAACATGCAAATATTTTAATTTTCCAAATTCTGGCAAGTGTGTGACGTCCATCTGCCAAATATGGTTAGGCATCAATCCTCTAGGATTGACTCCAAGATTAACTTGTGGTAAAAAGGTCACACAATTTTGACATTGTTTTATTATTTGTCTAGCTTGTTCCTTAGTTATTTTAAAACGCTTTTGTAAAGTATTAGCATTGACATGGAATCTTTCATGAAAATTTATAGCTTCTTCTAGTACAGAGAAAATATGTATGTCACGTGTAGTTTTATCTGCTAAATCATTGCCTAAACTAAGGGCTCCAGGCAATCCTGTATGTGCCCTGATATGTCCTATAAAGAATGGATCTTTTCTGTCCCAGATTAAACTTTGTATAGTGGAAAACAAAGAGAAAACAGTAGAAGAAGGGGAAATTCTACCAGCATCTTCAAGGGATACTATAGCATTAACTATATACTGGCTATCAGAAAATAAATTAAATACAGAATCTTTAAACATCACAAAAGTTTGTAATACTGCATTAAGCTCTACCTTTTGAGCTGATTGTTTGGGTACTAAAAATGTAAAAGTTTGATCAGGTGTAACTATTGCTGCTGTACCATTATTTGACCCATCAGTGAATATATTTGGAGCATTCATGATAGGTGTTTTTCTTGTCATTTTTGGAAAAATTACAGGATGCAATGACCAAAAAGACAATAAAGGATTAGATGGTAAGTGGTTATCAAATGAAACATTAGATTTGCACATTATTATTGCCCAAGTATTTAACTCATTAGCTAATTCATCAATTTGATTCATAGTATATGGAGTAATAATTTTATGGGGAGAAATTCCAAATACTGCCTTTGCTGTTTTTATTCCTTTGAGTATTAATTGTCCTACAGCCTCAGGATATCTAGTAAGAATAGTGTTAGGAGAATAAGATAAATGTATCCATAATAATGGACCTTCTTGCCAAAATACTCCTGTAGGAATATTTTTTGTTGGTAGTACAATAAATAATAAAGGCAAACTTATATCAATTCTATCCAAATGCATATTTTCCATATATGTTTCAATGATTTTTAATGCCTTTCTTGCTTCAGGCGTTAACATTCGGGGTGAATTTGGATCTGATGGACCTTTTAGGATATCAAATAAAGGTCCCAATTCTACTGTTGGAATACCTAGATAAGGCCTTATCCAATTTATGTCTCCTAATAACTTTTGAAAGTCATTAAGTGATTTGAGTTGATCTACTCGTATTTGAATTTTTGGTGGACGGACCATGGTTGAGGATAATAGAACTCCTAAATAATTAATTGGAAAATTTAATTGTACTTTATCTATTGCTATCTCTAGATTATAATTTTTTAATAAGTTTGTAAGTGTGGCATAACATTCTAGCAATGTGTTTTTAGCTTTGTGTGCCAATAACACATCATCCATATAGTGAAATATTTGTAGTTCAGGATTTTGATTTCTAAGTGGCTGGATTACTTTGTTAACATAAATTTGACACATAGTTGGGCTGTTAGCCATCCCTTGAGGGAGTACTTTCCATTCATATCTCTAATCAGGACCTTCATGATTTAGTGCAGGGATAGTAAATGCAAAACGTGGACTATCCTCAGGATGAATTGGAATTGAAAAAAAACAATCTTTAATATCTATAACTAAAACATACCAGGTTTTTGGCAAAGCAGACAATTGAGGAATCCCCGATTGAGCAGGTCCCATAATGACCATTTCATTGTTAATGGCTCTTAAATCTTGCAGTAATCTCCATTTACCAGATTTCTTTTTGATGACAAAAATGGGAGTATTATGGGGAGATACAGAAGGTTGTATATGTCCTTCCGCTAATTGTTGTTTGACCAGATCATGGGCTACTTGTGTCTTTTCTTTAGTCAAGGGCCACTGAGGAACCCATACTGGTCTTTCTGATTTCCATGTAATTTTTATTGTCTCAGTGGCCCTTTGTGAAAATCCAACCCATGTCTGTCTGTTCCTTGATCTATTTGTATTGGTGCTGCTATACATTGTTCTTGTCTTTCTAATCTTTTTCCTTTCCTAAAACCTTGTCTAGCCATAATAGTGGGTGCATTTTGATTGATATTATTTGTTAATGTCAAACCTAATTGATCTAAGACATCTCGTCCCCATAAATTTACGGGAAGATGATCCAATACATATGGCTGTATAGTTCCTTCACATCCTTCAGGATCCTTCCAATCTAATAGCATTGCACTTCTATCGGGATTAGTCGCCACTCCTAGGCCTCGAAGCGATTGAGTGGCTTGTTGTAATGGCCAATGTTTTGGCCATTCTTGACGAGAGATGATGCTAAGGTCTGCACCTGTATCCAGTAGCCCATTAAATTCATGTCCTTGAATATTTAGTTTTAGCATGGGGCGAGAATCTAAATTTAAAGAAAGCATAGCCCAATCTACACCTGTGGAGCCTAATCCCTTGGAACCTCTGTCTACAACATGACTGGAAAATTTATCATGTAGGCTTGGTATTATTAGTAACTGTGCTATTCTATCTCCTGGTGAAATTACTGATATACCCTTTGGAGAACTGGCTATAATTTTTATTTCACCTTCATAATTGGAATCAATTACTCCAGGACTTATCAAAAGTCCTTTTAGAGTAGAAGAGCTGCGTCCCAATAATAAGCCTACTGTTCCTTTGGGAAGAGGTCCTTTTACCCCTGTGGGAATGATTTGAACTCCCATCTCTGGAGTTAGTACTGATTTGGTGGAGGCGCAGATGTCCAACCCTGCGCTCCCTCTGGTTTGTCTGATGAGGGATCTGATGTGCTGGGCACTACCCTGATGGGGTTGCTGGGGTTGCTGGGTTCCTCCAGTGCTCCGTATATTTGTGGTTTGGGGCCCCGGAGCATTGGGGCCCCCTGTCCATTTTTTGGCAACGGAGCCCGATGCCTTTGTCCACGATATTGTGGATAAACACCTTGTCCTTGTTCGTTTTTTGATAATGGAGTACCCTCTATGGTGGTTTGAGGACGGTATTCATTAGCCCAATATAATGGAGTACCCTCAATGGTGGTTTGAGAACGGCATTCATTAGCCCAATGTCTCCCTCTACGGCATCGTGGGCAAATACCCGGTATTCTACTTGTTTGATACCTAGTTTTGTTAAACCCTCCTCCTATGGGGCAATTCCTTTTAAAATGTCCTGTTTGTTGACAATTGTAGCATGTTCTTGGCCTGGCATCTAAAGCCTGTTTTACTGCAGCTGCCACAATTTGCCCTTGTTCATTAATGTCTCTGGCATCTAAAACCTGTTTTACTGCAGCTGCCACAATTTGCCCTTGTTCATTAATGTCTCTGGCATCTAAAGCCTGTTTTACTGCAGCTGCCACAATTTGCCCTTGTTCATTAATGTCTCTACATAATTTAATATATGTGTTTAAATCTTCCTGTTTCCATGGTCTAATGATATCTCTACACCAACGATTCGCTTGGTCATAAGCCAGTTGTTTTATAAATGGCATTGCTTGTTCTGTATTCCCAAAAACTCTGGTAGCTGTTTGAATAAGCCTATCTACAAATTCAGCGTAAGGTTCATTAGCTCCTTGTATTATCTTAGATAATTGACCTTGTAAACCTCCAGGTTCTTGTAAAGTCTTCCATGCCCTAACTGCATCTACAGCAATTTGTAAATATACACCAGGATCATATGCATTTTGTTGCTGCCGATCCTCATAAGGTCCCTTTCCTAACAACATATCTAGATTTCTCTGAGGATAACCAGCTGCTGCATTTCGACTAGCCGTCTCCTTGCAAAATTCCTCATTGGCAACCTTCCATAACAGGTATTGTCCTCCATTTAGCACAGCTTTACACAAACTAGCCCAATCTGCTGGCGTCATGCTTAAGTTGGTAATGGATTCGACCAAGCTTACAGTAAAGGGTGCTTGAGGACCATAGGTTGTTACAGCCTCTTTTAGCTCCTTCACTGATTTGAAATTTAAACCCTGGTAAGTTCGCTGCCCTCCTACCTCAAATACAGGGCATACTTGAGATCCTGTCTCAGGATCCCAACTATCAACTGCGGGGGTTGGGAGTCTCTTAGCATATGGAGGTGGTGCTGTTGATTGGACACTTACGCCCTCTGGTGATAGAGTGCTGTTAGTAGCAGTCTCCAGTAGAGGTGGCGCTGTTGGTTGAACACTTACGCCCTCTGGTGATAGAGTGCTGTTAGTAGCAGTCTCCTGTAGAGGTGGTGCTGTTGGTTGGACACTTACGCTCTCTAATAAAAAGGTCTTATTAGCAGCCTCCTGTTTTAACTTTTCCCCTGATAGATTTTTCTGCTCTAAACTTCCTTCCTCTGTCTCACTATCTCGAAAGACCTTCTCTTTTACTTGAATCTTTTCCTCTTTCTGACTAACTTGAGAGACTTCCTCTTCTACTTGAATCAATATGTCTTCTTCTTCCTCTACCTCTGTCTGAACTGAAGGCTTTGGACTAAGCAAACCAGATACGTTCGTCCACAATGGCAACGTGCCAACTGGCAGAGTCCCTGGGTTGTTCTTTTCTATTCTTTTTAAATCTTCACCATGATGGTTCCATTGTGATATATCTAACAGCTCCTCCTTAAAAAGCCATGGGCTATATTTTTGTATTATATCAACGTATGCCCTGACTGCTCTTGATTTTACTGGGAAGCCTCCTTCCTCTAACAATTTACTTAACAGTCTTTCGGTTTGTTTTTTACTAATTGCTGATCCCGTATTTCTACTATAATACAACCCAGCAAGATAACAGCAAATAAAACCGAGACAGAATCCAATAAAAATGGAACCACACAAAATCATTATATCAGCCTTTCTATCCTCCTGATGTGTGCATCCGTCCTTTCTCCCTATCTGTTCCTCAAACGCAAATAGTTTTTCCTCAGATGTGAGTGGTTTTTCTTCCCTCTTACTCATCTCCAGGGACAGGAAAGTTAAAACAAAAACGAAGCAAAACAAAAGAGGAGACTTAGAATGGCTACCCATCCTTTCGCCCTGCCCTCAGGGGCGAGCAGTTTACTTACCCTCAGTTGCTCCCCGTGCGAGCCACCAAATGCCGAAGTCTGGCTTGGCACAAATCAGGAGCCACTTGTCAAAAAGAAACTAACTTTATTTTTAGAACTACAAACGCCAAACAAAACAGCTCCAGGGAAAACCCCTCAGAGCCCAACTGCCACCACCGGCTTCCACAAGCCTCTCTCCCCCACACCAGCCTCTCAACCTCCCACAATCCTCCTGCTCCTGAGGCCGATTGGCTGGGTTGCGTGGGCAGAGCCAAAGAAGTCACCCAATGAGCAGCTCCGTGGAGGAGCCAATCAGCTAGATGTTGCTGGGGCCGCTGTGAGCCAATCATCAGCTGGCAGTCTGAAGGGCAGGGAAACAGCCCAATGAACATCACCGCAGAGGAGCCAATCAGCTAGATGTTGCTGGGGCAGTCTGAAGCTTGCTGGCAGCTGGAAGTTTGCTGGGGCCCCTTTGGCTGTGGCTCTCAACAACTGAGAAAAAAGTGCAACCACTTGATGCAGGTTGAATTATTGTATATATGTCTAAGTTATTGATCGTATTACTGAATTCAATAGTTGCTTTATTCAACTTTTATTTGGGAGATCTATCCAGTAGTGAGAGAGATGTTTTTAAGTTACCCAAGATTATTGTGTTGTGGTCAATTTGACTATTGAACTTGAAAAGAATTTATGAACATAGCCACGCCATTGTTTGGGGCATATATATTTATGATTGTTATGTCTTGTTAGTGTATGGGTTCCTTGAGAAGTAGGTAATGTTAATCTTTATTCCTTTTGATTAACTATGGCTTGAATTCTACTTTATTTGATAGGAGGATAGAAACCTGTGCTTACTTCTGCAGTCCATGTGAGTGGTATGATTTTTCCTAACCTTTCACCTTCATTCTGTATATGTCTTTTCCTATCAGATGAGTCTCATGGAGGCAGCATATTGTTTAGTTTATTTTTTAATCCAATATGCTAGCCTACATCTTTTGATTGCTGAGTTTAATCCATTAACATTCAAGGTTATTATTGATACATGATTTATATTCCTAGCCATATTTGTTTATATTTTTTTTTAAATTTAACTTGATTTGATTTTCTTCTTTGTTTAGGTTTTCCTTTAGAGTACTACCTCCCTTTACTGATTTTCATTCTTATTTTTGGTTTTCTCTTCATGGAATATTTTTCCAAGTATATTTTATAGTGTCAGTTTTCTAGCTATAAATTCTTTAAACTTTTGTTTATCATGGAAAGTTTTTATTTCATTTTCAAATCTAAAGCTTAATTTTGCTTGATAGAAGATTCTTGATAAGCACCCATTTTCATTCAGGCCTTGATATATGTTGTTCCAGAATCTTCTAGCTTTCAGAGTCTGTGTTGAAAAATCTTTCATTATCCTAATTAGTTTTCCCCTATATGTAATCTGATTCCTTTCTCTCATGGCTTTTAAAATCTTTCCTTATTCTGTATGTTGAGCATTTTTATTATAATGTGCTTTGGTGTAGATCTGTTGTGATTTTGTGCATTTGGCATCTTGTAGATTTTAAAATTTGGATTTCCAATTCATTCTTCATGTTTGGAAAGTTTTCTGATATTATTTCATTGAATAAACTGTACATTCCTTTGGTTTGGTCCTCTATGCCTTCCTCTATCCCAATAACTCTTAAATTTGGTCTTTTTATGCTATCCCATATTTCTTGAATGTTCTGATCATGGTTTCTTACCATTATCGCTATAAGGTCTATGTTCTTTTCAAGATTATATATTTTGTCATCAATGTCTAATGTCCTACTAGGTGATGCTTTCATTTGGGTTCTTAATTTTGTTTATTGTTTTTTTAATTTCAAGGATTTCTGTTTTTTGTTTGTTTGTTTTGTCTTTTTTTTTAACCTCTATCTCTCTGTTGAGGTAATCTTTTGCTTCCTATATTTTTTAATGTGCTCCTTGTCAAAGTGATGTTTAACTGCCTATATTTGCTCTTCTATATCTTCCTAGAGTTCACAGAGCATTTTGACCATGTACATCCTGAATTCCTTCTCTGTAATTTCTTCTGTTGTGGCTGCCAATGATTCTAATGATGTGGTGTCTTGATTTGTTTGGGGCACTTTCTTCCATTGTCTTTTCTTGTTACTCCTGTGTCTTCCTTTTCAGCTCTATGGGTCTAGGGTGTGATTGCTTTCACCCTATATATTTGTAGTGCTCTTGCAGGGTTCCAGGACCTCTCCTTTGTGGGCAAGGACAATGTTAACAGACCTCAATATCAACAATATACCACTAATAAAAATTTATTGTTATTAAGATGTGACAGCTTAATATCAATGTATAAAAACATTGGATTCAATTATTATATAATATAATCAGCAGTTCTGTAAAACAGTTTACAGATTCTGATGGTGGGCAATGAACTGGGGGTGGGGTGCAGGACTATATGCTGAGGAGGTAGGATGTGAGGATATAGAGTTAATATATCTCATGACATGTGAAAGAGAAATCCAATGAAGAGGGTTAGTAGCAAGAGAATAGACAGGAAGTAATTTAGGGTAGACAAGTATGTAGGATGACTGTAGAATACATAAAGCAAATACACATATATATTTAGAAAACTACAGGATGTTAAAATAGTAAAATTTGGAGGGGAAAAGAGAAATGAAAGAAGAAAAAGAAAAAGAAAAGGGAAAGAAGGCATATACAACACCTTTCTTATATTATTTAGATGACATAGTCCTCTAAATCCTATTTCATGCAAAGTTCCTGGTTTCACATATGTTGGGTGTGATAGTAGGAGCAAATGTGTCTCCATTTTGTTTTATGACTTTATCCTGTAAAACAACCATGCCAAGTAGAAGAGTCATGACTGGAGCAAGATGTTCTTTTCCTTTTGCTATAGAAACCTTTAAGAACACGGAACTACCTAATGGGGCATTGTTTCTGTACCTAGGGTAACAGGGCTCTGTTTCTGTAACTGGGGTGACTGGGATAACTGTGATTGGTTAGGCTGCCCTCCACTTGACTGCACTGTCCTGCTTGTGTAACCTGGATTGCTTGCATTGGCTAGACCACCCCCCACACACACACACAACATCCTTTTTGCTGTTTTCAGGCTTATAAGGAGCGCCCTTGCAATTTCTCGGGGCTGATCAGGGGAACACTTTATGTTCTCGTCAGCTGCCACCGGTGTGCTTCATTAAAGGCTTGATTAGATTATACGTGAGTGGTCCGGAAGTCAGTTTATGAAACCCTGGGATGAAGCTTTAACTATAACAGGGGATGCCACAGCTGGGGGATAGAGGGGTAGAAGAGGGAAAAAAAAAAAAAACTTGGAGGAAAAGCCAGGTTTGTTGGTTGGGTTGTCTGTTGCAAGCTGGTGTCTGCCCTTAGGACGGTGTTGGTAACCAGGGTGGGAAGAGTGGTCCTGGTGCAGGCCAGTCCCTGCAGGAAGACTGCACCTCACGGGTCTTTTTGGGGACTGCTCTATGACTTGGATGCCTAGTACTATCTCCCTATCCTGCTTGGAGTTTTCCCAGTTCCTGGTCTCTTTGTTAGGCTCTGAACTTTAACCCCATTTCCCTCTCCCCTAGCAATTTCTAATTGAAAAACGTCTCACACAGGGGCTCCCATGGGCGGTGTCCTGGTTGCACTGAGCACCTGTGTTGGGCAGCTACTGTGTTGGGTTATTGCCACTGAGTTAGAGGGGGAGGTTGCAAACCTGGAACCTGGCCACTGGAGATTTGATCTGGGAGTTGCCCCCACCTAATATGATGAGAATGTAGAGCCAAGATGGAGGCAGTCTGCTTTCAGTGCTGGGGTGTCTAGTGGGGTGTGTGTGGGGGAGCTGGCACTGTGCTGTGGGTAGGTAGCAGCTGAGTGACCTGGTTGGAGTGGAGTGAAGTCTAGGAGATCTGCAGATATGTTGATAAGTGATTCTGCTAAGGCACTTGCAAGCCTTGCGTGGCTAGAACTTCAGACTCTGGGTGTTGGGAGCCAAGAGTCCTGCTCGAATGCCCGATGTCCTGCTGGAATGCTGAGGCCCGGAGCCCTGAGCCGGGTCACATCACTGGTGATTTCTGAGGAGAGCAGCTCCTCAGAAAGTATTCCACACTCTCAGAGATGCAGTATTCCACACTAAGTGAGATCTGGATCATGGGATGACAGAATGCTGCCCCCTTCTAGCACACTATCTTTGCTCCCTAAACAAACTTTTATTGTATCTACATATAAAATTAAACTGAATGTAATAAAATATTTGGGATACCAAGGTATCTGAGTAGCATCAAGTAATGCAAGATGCCCCAAAATGATTATTTAAAAAGGCATTCATTTATTTAAAATATACCTGGAAAAAAAATTAAACAAAAACTTTTAACAGCCTAGGTACATGAGAAACTTTCTTTTGAATATGTTTTATACTTCTCTATTATCTACATTTTAAACCATTGACAATCATAGTGAGTGAGCTGATCTTTTAAATCACTCATTATACATGATATTCTATTATCTTACATCCATTATAACTTGTTAGAAACTTTTAATAATGCATGACTCCAGAAGGCAATTCTCCATAATAGATACAGATACTTAAATATTACTCCATCTATATTTTATTATTTTATGAAGCACACTGGCAACTGAGCCAGTAATTTTGTCAGAAATGAAGGGATACTAAGCAGTTTCAAAATTATCCAAAATATTAAATATGACAGCATAAAATTGCCCATCAATTTCATTTCCCTTTTTAACTTTTATTTTCCCAGTATAAAAAAGGAAAGTGTTTTTTGAAGGATTCTTATGAACTGTAAAATCTAATAAAAAGGTAAAATAATTTAGATGTGATTAATATCCAATACACATTATATTATCTCAATCGGAATGCTATCATTTAGTGATTTTTATATTAGGAACATTCAGTTTTGGCAGAATTTCTTCCATTATCTTCTCTGATAATCATAGTATAAAAAATAATTACATACTTGTTAAATTATTGCAATTAGATAAATAAATTCCAATTACTTGAATTTTCTCTCCAGTTAAAAAAAAGGAAGAAGTTCAAATTTAATTTAGTTCACAGAGACAAAATCATTTCCTAGTATAGGTACTTGAGGAAATACTTAACAAAAAGTAATAACATGAACTGCACTTTTTCTATAATATTTTAACTCATTATGAATTGTTCTTGTCTTCCCAACATAACCATGTGTTTGTCTCTGTGAAACTCTTTTTTTTTCTTTTTGAATTTTAAGTTTTCATGGATTAAGTTATGTAGAATACTTTAGGTTACCTTTGTAATATAGTATTAATGTGAGAATACAGTAAAAATCTGCTCCTTAGGAATTTAAAAGGAGTCTTAAACCAAGAAAAATAATTCCTAACAAAATACAATCTCTTTTGACACCAATGCTCAGTTATCTGGTTATAACAATATTTGTATTATACAGTTTGTATGCTTAGTGTAAAATAGATGCTCTATGCTAGACCATGTATATAAAATTTATGATGCCTAGGTAAAGCAACTTATCATATTTTATTTTATGTTTATATAAATTTTGGAGCATTATAATCTAATGGTTTAATGTATTATAATAATTACATTATATAATTATTGATCTTAAGCAGTGATTACTTTAATCTAGACTTCCATTTGATTCTACACATGCAAATGAATAGTTGTGTCCTAATTATTTTTTCATGAGTTGGATACAAAAATTTTTAAAAAAATCTCTAAAAATTTAGTACACATCTCAAAGAATGACAAAAAAATAAGTATGGGATTATTCATACATCTTTATGGATTTCCTGGTATTACAATTTAATTCAATTATGCAATTGTCAACAAAAATAATGAGAGAAAATATACAGTTCGTTTAGCTTTTTACATTTTAAGCCATTACATTACAGTGTTTGTCCAGTCTTAAAATAAATACTGTAGAAAACTTGGTTCAATTTATGTTTTTAGAGCTATTTTGTTTTTGTTTTTGTTTTTGCTAGCAAAAGATAAATAATCCAACTTTTAAATATTAAATTCATACACTAATAATGGGAGCTAAAAAAAGAGTCAAGTGGTACGTTTCTCCAATTATTTAAAGCTCATAAGCTAAATATATGAGAGCTATTGCTCTTCTCTTTCTTTGCTTTACCCTGAGATTCAAGTTGCAGATTTTCCATGTCTAAGTGCTACTAGAAAAATGTGTGTAATGTTCAATAAAATTGTACTACATTATTGACTGTGAACAGCATTCAATAAATGGTTTTAATATTGAGCATGTTTAGAAAATATGCATAAAATTATATTAATCTGAATTATTCACAGAGGACTAGTTTTCTAAATTTGAGTAAGATACATTAAGGTACCAATTTTGGAATATACCTTCAATTTCTCTTTCCCTTGCTACACAATTGGCTTGTTCAGCAGCAATAAGGAGATTGTGTTCATTGTTTTATTAATTCTGGGAAAGTGAACAACAAAAGTATTCATTAAGAATATGAATTAGAAAACATTACACACACATACACACGTGCACACACACCCTACACATTATTGATGACCTTGTTAAGTGTTATATAAAAATCTTATTAATTAGCAATGGCTTATTATCTACCAATAGTTGTTTTTGGAAATTAAGACCATTTTAGGATTATTAAATTATTTTACTCCACAAATTATTTAAAGAATAATCAATAAAAAGACTGCATGTGGTTACTATATGTCATTAAGATATTAACTTGTGTTTGGAAAAAATAATTTCTTATTTATGAAGCTTAAAATATCCACAAGACTTAATTAAACTGTTTGTAAGCCTTGTTTTTTTGAGGGGGAGCAATGAGGGTTTTACTGGGTTTTGAACTCAGGGACATTCGGCCACTGAGCCACATCCCCAGTGCTATTTTTGTATTTTATTTCAAGACAGTGTCTAACTGAGTTGCTCAGCCCCTCACTTTTGCTGAGGCTGGCTTTGAATTACTGATCCTCCAGCCTCAGCCTCCCAAGCTGCTGGGATTGTAGGCATGAGCCAGCCGACAAGATTATGTTCATGCAAAATAAAATAATGTAAATGAATTCCTATTTTGCAGTGTGAATAATATATGCAAGTTTCAAAGTAATCATTATCTGAATGTGTTGTTTTTCTCTGTAATCAGATTGCATCTCTTTTAAAATTTTGATTATTGTGAATTATATTTAGTTGATATTCTATCAACAATATTTAGAAATGTAGTTTTAAAATCCTTTCAAAATTATTCTGTGTGAAAGAAAATTCTATTACATAACAAAATTTTATTACCAAATTGTGTCTCATTTGAACTTTTAAATTTTTCTTTGAGATGGTTGCACTTCTGAGAAGTAATTTGTTTTTGTTTTAAGTCATAATGAACTCAATAATAATCATGTTAGGCTTTTTTATTGACTTCTAGAAAAATAGCATTGAATTTTTAGCAAAATTCTTGTCTGATTTTATCATATGATTGGTTTATTTAATTACTTTCTCTTATTACCTTACTTCAGAAATGTTTAGGGTGTCATACCACATTTCAAAAATTAGATCATGATAATATGAATAATAACAGGAAGAAAAAGGGAGAAATAAAAACAAAGATGATATTAGACTTCTAGAGAAGCCAACTTTCAATATTACTCAACTTACTACAGATATAAATTTAAAACTAGATAATTGCTTAGTCATGACTCTAAAAATTTAAAACAAAAAATAACTTAGAGTATAAAAGGAAAAAATATCAGTGCTGTAATGAACATCATCCTTATTGGAAATATAGTGACTCTCTTCTTACTACTATGTCTTAGACGCTTTCTCCACATCTCCTGAAAGCATAATTTGATCAAAGGATATCTACTACAGGAACAATATTATATACCAGTATCAAAGTCTGGGAAATCCTAGAGGTAGATTTTATAGAAATCAGAGGAGCACATAAATTTTTATATCCTTCAGGCTATCCTCCACAAATATTGTTCCTTTGAACTGAGCTTTTGATAAACATTGAATGGTTGTAAGCTTGAAATTATCCCCCTTGGCTAATGCCTGGAGTGCAGTCCTCTCAACTGTTTGTTGGTTGAAATCTGCTCATGTTGCTGCCCAGATATGCTGGTTTTATAAAGTTAAAATACTCTTTTACAAAAACTGAGGAAAGTAACAAGGGCATAGGAGGGAAAGCCCTGTATATTTTCACATTATCTTTGTTCAGAATTAAGTCAAGGAGAGTTTGCATACACACACACACACACACACACACACACACACACACACACACATCACTTTCATTGAAAAAAAAAATCTCTTACCAGTAGACAAGGATCCATATAGCTTAACTGTATGTAGCATCAACAAAATAATTGTACTCTAATTTTGATTAAGAAAGTGTGAAATAAAGTCTTAATTCTAAATCAACTAAAATAAAATCTCAAGAACATTCTAGCATAAGCAATTTTAAAAAGAAACACAATAGTGGACAAATAAATATGGAAATAGCTATCATAAAAAATGAATGCAGAAAAGAACAAAGGAACATGGACAGAGCTACCTAACAGTGATAGAAAGTGCAATTCTGTCAACAATACTGCCCATGTTCAAACCTAAATGTATTTAGTTATGGAAAATTTCCTTAGTCTTATTAAAATGCAATTCCTTTATCTACATATAAGAATGATAATTTTGTGAGGTTAAACCAAAATAATTTCTGAAAAATATTTAACATTTAATTACTTTCTCTTATTACCTTTCTTGTATTTCTAATTTTATTTCATATTTTCTGGAAGGAATTGCTGCACATTTGTTGTGTTTAGAGTTATGATATACTTAAGGTGGACAATGAGAGAACAAGAGAATTATAAAATATGAAAGGTTAATGTGTACATCAAACCAAAATTAGTGAAATGATCACAAAATTAATTAGATAACTACCCTGGTGAGAAACACCCCTAAAAAACTATTATTTATCCTAAAACTGCCTGATTCTAAAATTTGAAAGGCTTCACAGTTATCATTATTGGAAAATCTTCTCTTATCAATCTAATTTAGAAGTATATCAGGTAGTCCATGTACATACATAACTCAGTTATCCTTCTCGTTTTGTTAAAATGATATTTGGAAATAAGACCCATAAATCATACTAAATCTTCATCAAACATAATAATGAGAACCCATGAAAAAGTATGCAACTGAAGAAAATTTCAAGAATAAAAATAAATTTCAAAAATAATGAAATGAAATACCAAATGACAAAAATATGAGAAAATTCAGAGCAAATTGCTATCTATCAAATTGCAGGAACAAACAGAATATGAAAACTACTTGAGAAGTCTTTTAAAAATGTTTATTACCAATAAATACAGCAAAGTGAACGGGGGGCAAGGATGGAAAGGGGATATACTGGGGACTGAATTGGAGCTATGTACATTCATTGCTTGTATAATTATGCCACAATGAACTGCAATATTATGTATAACGAGCTAATAAAATAATTATATTTTTTACTAAAATATTTCAAAACTATAGTTTTGTTGTCTGTGCCATAGATTAAATTTGATACTATTTCTTAGAAAACAGAACAAAAATATATAGAGTTTGAAAATGTGAGATAAAATTAGAAATACAAGAATTATTTTGGACACACAACAATGATCTAAAGAGTGCAATTAATGAGAGAGAAAATGGAAGCAAGAAAATGGAGAGAAAACCAAGGCAAGAGTAAAAACTTTCCCAAAGATGAAGAACTTGTGCATCTCCAGAATGAGAGAATCCATTGAAAATAGAACCAATAAATAATACGAGAGCTAAAATTAATCTTGAAAATTTGGGATGTCAGTGAGTTGTTAATATTATAAAATGACCAATACAAAATAAGTAAGACACAATCTGTACAGAGTAGCTAAAAAATAAGTCATAAATAAGTTCTTAAAGGAAATATTTTATACATTATGAGCCAAATTATGAGCTAAATATATGGAAAAATCCACTTTTATACACATAATAAAGCAGAAATTTAACACACATAAAAATTTCTTCAGAAAGATCATGTACTTAAAAGATCCATATGTGTGTGTTTATATGCCATAAACACAAGGTAATTTGTTTAGAAAAGTGTAGATATAGGTATTTATTTATTTGCTTAGGTAATAAAAATTGAACCCAGGGGTGCTTTTACCATGAAGCCTCATACCCAAACATTTTTGTATTTTTATTTTGAGACAGGGTCTCATAGAATTAACTATGGCCTAAGTAACTTGCTGAGGCTAACCCCAAGCTTATGATCCTCCTGCTCAGCCTTCTGAGTCACTGGGATTACAGATGTGCACTATGATGCCAGGCAAAGTTCTTTTGATCAAATTACTTGATAATGTATCTCAGTAAAATGAAACTGAAAACCAAGATGGATCTGGAGCTTTAAGATATAGTTGATTTGGCTCAAAGTATGAGTAAAAGTATTTCAACATAAATATCTTCCTCTAAATAGGAGGTAATTTGTCATAAAAGGTCAAAATTTTCATTAAGAGCAATTAGAGGGCTGGGGTTGTGGCTCAGCAGTAGACCACATGCCTAGCACATTCGAGGCCATAGGTTGGATCCTCAGCAACACATAAAAATAAATAAGGTAGGGGTATTGTGTCCAACTACAACTAAAAAAAACTAAATAAATATTTTAAAAAGAGCCATTAGAAAAATTAGATATTTAAAATCTCATATTTTAGAGACATTAAGTTATTGTGAAAACAGCAAGGAAAGTATGAATTAATATGTCAGAAAAAATTGTAGATAGTCCCCTTTCTCCAGTGCAGGGTTTTCTGATTAAGCATTATGTGTGTTATGTCCTTCCTATTTGCTGAAAGAATAGATAAAGTATTTTCATAAACACTTGCCAGTGTGTCAGGGTCATAATCATTTCTACTGAGGATCTAACATCCCTGTTAGGTATTGTGCTCCATGGATGGATACTGGTTCTGGCCCAGTAATTTGACTTTTGCAGCTTTCCCTTGATCTATCAAATATCTTATATCAAATATCTTATTTATTCATTTATTTATTGCCATACTGCTCTGTTCTGAATATGTCTCCTAAAATCCGTGTGCTCAAACTTACTTGCCAATCAATAGTATTAACAAGTGGATCTTTAGGAGGTGGCTAAGTCATGAGGACAGTCTCATTTGCATAAAACAAAAGGTCAGCATTCTTATATTTTAAATGACACATCATAACAAGTATCTAATTTTATAATCATCTACCATCCCTAGAATCATCTACAGAGAGAATGCAGGGACCACTGGGTGTCTCAGTGGCACATTCCTCTTCCCAGGGCATTTTGCATTACTCTAATGAATGAATTGCCTTCCACTTCCTCAGATATTCACTAATGTGGGTGAGATGTCCTACTTTCCTGAGCTTTTTAATCCCTGACACTACTACATGCCCTAGATTCTGACATTTTATATCACCTAATAAAGGACATTGCTTTCTCTAACCTTCCAAAAACTTCCTGTGCTAGCACAGGATTCTTAGATACTTGTCAAGAAATTAATCCTATATAATGGGAAAGTTCTTCCACATCAATAAATTTAAATTTATCATTTGACCCAACACCTTCAGACCCAGTGCCATATATAGACCCCTGGCTACTGCTGCTACCTATTAATTATGTTCTAAACCTCCTCCAGGATACAGTTAAGTTTGTCTTTTAGTAGATGTGGTATGTTAGGTTATATGGTATGTGATGAGGCCTGAGTATTTATGTGACTTAACCAAGATTTCATGGCCAGGAAAAAAGTGGCTTATACTTTGAGGAAAGCACATGTTGTTTTGCAAGCATGTACCTTACATCATCCTCAAGGTAGCTGGGGAGCACCAATAAGGGGGTTGGGTCTTTTTGTATAAGAAAGCCAAACATTCAATGTTTTCATGTGCACATACTCAATTGTCCATATCTCAGGGTCTCCTAATTCTCCAATCAGACCTCAGTGTTAAGAGTTTGCTAATATCAGGAGCTCAAACTCCTTTAGATCTCTATAGTTACACAATTAAATCTTGGGCTTCAACATCAACTTCTGCTTTTTTGCCCTCCAGCTGGAGAAAATGATGATCCTTTATAAACTAAAGAGATTATTAAGAAAAGCCTCCTTATTTTCACGGTTAGCCTTTAATAGTGATTAATCTTTCTTAAATTTTATTGTCTTTCTCAGGCAATTACTAGCTAATCACTTACTTTTTTAGAAATAGAGTTTTTATTGAAGTTCCTATAGGCAAGGTTTCTTTTGTTCATCCCATTATGTCTTTCGAATTGATATTCTGCATTCTGGTTCTCCATGAATAAAAATTTTAGGAATTAGATTATTGCCACAAGCGAAGGTTTATCATTGCTCCACCTACTACTGGTTTGTCTTTATCACTGCTGGACCATTGAGATCTCTTGCTCCAAATTACCACTTTTTACTTAACCTCATCAAGATCACTTTTGCTTTCAGCATTTTTTAGATGTGGTTCCTAAAGAAGCAAAGAGATAGACTTTATTACAAGAAGTTTTGGGGGAAATACTCTCAGGGTCAGTATATGTGAGTGAATGAATAACAAAAATATAGCAGAATTGGGCAGAGAAAGAAGTTGCCTTGGGGCAGAGTTGAACAAAGGCATCATCCAATCCCACTGGTATCCCTGAATCTGGGAAGCTTTTCAGAAATTCTCCAAATTGAGATAATAACTTCACATCAAATAGTCTTTAGATATGTGACACTTCCAAATGTAGATACAGGCTACTGCCCAAACTTTGGATGTGGTTATTGCAAGATGAATAAAGGAGAAGGATTTTGCAAAAAGCTGTTGTTTGACTACTCTGAAGGTCTGGAAGGGAGATTCTTGGTGGCACACTAACACATTACTGCAGGTCATCACACTTACATAGATTTAAGGTTTTTAAAATCCAACAAACTCAAAAGGCTTAAATATAAGTATCTACCTCTAGCATAGGAAACCAGGATCTGTGGCAATCTGGAATCAATGATATATTTTGCCTTATCTATTTGATTATTTTTTTCATATGAAAAGGCATTTGTGTATCCTTTTTGTGATAAAATGTCCATAGATTAAAAGAGATTTTTACTTTCCACTTGTAGATATTTGGAAAGAAATGTTTTCTAATGAAGTTGGTATGAATTTGTCACTAAAATGAATGAATAAATGTCTTGACAATCTTATACATATTGTAAAAGTACATCTTTGTTTTTTCAAGTTAGAAAAGCATTTAATAGCATATGAAGGGAAAACAAAAATCAACCTCCATATTTGTAGAAGTTGTCACTCAAATATAGAAAAAATGATCTTGAATGACTGATTATTTTCAGAAAAAAATTACCTACTCTTTGAAGATTTCTCCTTGAAGAAATGTGTTTTTTTTTTTCATTGAATGCACAGAAGACCAGGTTTAGTCTTTGCCATTTTCATTGTCTTTTCTATATATTGTTTTTAAATAATATAGATGACATATGTTGGCTTTTAATGGACATTTACAGTGCAGTAAAGGCAGATAAAGAAGACTCAAATGAGGTTAATAAAAATAAGTACCATTTTATTTTTATCTTATTACAAATTTATTACATTATTTCTTTTATTACACTATTGCAATTTTATTACATTGTTAGTATTTTTATTTTGTCCATACAGAAGTAAGAAAGATTCTACTTATGAATTGTTAGTAACAACAAAAGTGAATTTGAATTCAACTTCCATTGTGTGAAGACATGACACGCTAAGGATGTTGGACTGAAGAACAGACAGTTTTAAATATGTCTTTTACCTTTTTAAATCATTCAAAAATTGGGGGCTGGGGATATAGCTCAGTTGGTTAAGTACTTGCCTTGAATGCACAAGGCCCTTGGTTAAAACCCCAGCACCACACACACACACACACACACACAAAGTAAAAACAAATCATTCAAAAATTTTAAAATAAAAATGAAATTATTTTCTAGTAATTCAAGTTAAAGAAACTGGAGTAGTGCAATAGCTAAGGATAAATCTTGTGTAGAATGCACACAACAGAATCCTCGGACCAAAATTCAGCACTCTAATCATCTAATTTGAAATGATAAGAAATCATGAGAAGAACCTACACAAATAGTAAAAATGAATAAAATTGATGATTAAGAATGGGGCTAGGGCTGGGGATATGGCTTAAGGGGTAGCGCGCTCGCCTGGCATGCGTGCAGCCCCGGGTTCGATCCTCAGCACCACATACAAAGATGTTGTGTCCGCCGATAACTAAAAAATGAATATTAAAAAAATTCTCTCTCTCTCTCTCTCTCTCTCTCTCTCTCTCTCTCTCTCTCTTAAAAAAAAAAAAGAATGGGGCTGCTGGTGGAGAAAAGTAGGCAGTGACTATTGATTCATATTGAAATCCTTATTTGATATTGTTTACAAAGTACATACAGTACTTTCAGTAAGACAAACAGTTTATTTGTCGGTTTCTACAAATAAACTATTATATCTCTGTGGTGGAGGTGTCATTCAGTTGCTCTCTCAGGAAATGCTCATATGTCTCTGAGTGTTTTGCAAGGATTGCAACAATTCAGGATATTTATTGAATATGTTCATTTCATCCCTGGCTTCATTTTAAAAAAACCCATCCATCTTGACTACTCTGTCTCATTATCTAACTTACTTCTTTTTCAAGAAATCTTGCTAACGTTTATCAATGTATGTAAGAGGACTTAAGTAGATGTTGGCCAGTGTAACTAAACACTTTTTAATTTTGTCTACCTGAATTTCTTCTTTGACATTACAGCATGAAACATAGTAGGGGATTCCTATCTGCACAATCCAATAGATAATCCACTATTGTTACATTAATAATCATTAAAGCAAACATGAAGCATCACAATTTCTTGAGAAACTGAAAAATAATCTCAATTCGTATTTTAAATGTACTCATGTTACAGAGCTGGGCCTTCCGGGAAACTGAGGCAGCATGAAGACTTCCCACTCCAAACCCCCATTCTTGGGATCAAGTCAGAATGATTTCAGACATGTCTTTCAGAGTAATGGGAATGACTTTTCTGAAGGGATAGGTAAAGGAAAAGAGAATACTCTCAAGGGAGAGAATGGGTCTCTCAGAGAGGAGTGGGACAACATGCTTCTCCTGCATTCCAGTTTTACCGGGGATCCCAGAGAATTTTCTACATAGTCATATTCAGGTCCATGTCTTGACTGACAGTGGGATAACCTCAGACTTCCAAGTACCCACTGCCAAGACAAATCTTAAGTCACTGTGGTTTATGCTGACCCATTATAATTGGATTCTTAAACATAAATTCTTACATATTTTATTGTTAGGAGGAATTATCCTTATATCCTTAGAGCTTTAGGATCTGGTCTGTGAAAAGGGTCACAAAAGTCTTCCCCTTTAGGGTAACATGGGTACCTCTTATTGACATTATTCTATTCCTTCCCTTCTCCTGCTGATAATAGGTAGTTTGCTAAAGAATGGGACATATCCTGTCCACCAGGCAAGGTTGCAGGTGAATTGCTTCTTGGATAAGACAGCATATGGGGTTCAGCACAGTGGACCCATGTTGTAGAATTATTTTCTTAGCTTCATGTTCCCACCATTCACATCTGTCTGTTCCTAACAGTAGATTAATTTACAGAATATGTGTATTTAACATTTTGTACTACCAATTTAGTTTTTTTTTTTAGTACACAACTTCCTTTGATAAAGGAAGTAAGTCTTGTATTCAGTTGAAAGATGTTTTAGTTAACTTTTTCGCTGCTGTGACTAAAAGGATCTACCATCACAATTATAGAGGAGGCAAAGTTTATTTGAGGGCTCACGATTTCAGAGGTCATAGTTCACAGAAGACTGGGTCCATTCCTCAGAGCTCAAGGGGAGGCTGAAACATTTTGACTGAAGAGTGTGGTGGAGGGAAGCAGCTCACATCATGATCAGAGAGCAGAGGGGGAGAGAAACTAAACTCTCCAGATACAAAATATATACCCCATTGCGACACCTTCAATTAACCACTTCTTCCAGTCATATCCCACCTGCTTCCAGTTACCAACCAGTTAATCCCATGAGGGATTAATTCACTATTATGTTAAAACTCTCAGAACCCAGTCATTTCTCCTTCATACTTTCTTGCATTTTTTCACATGTGAGCTTTTGGTCAACACCTCACATCCAAAGTGTAACAAAAGACTACATTAAAAACTGGCATTCTGTTTTGGAAGAAGAGAGTCAATAATTAGTGTTCCTTAATTAATGTTTCTCAATTAAATCACCTTATTCTTTGCTAAAACTCAACTCTGTCAGAAGATGACGCAACTTTGGTAAACTTACTCAGCTGAGGCTAACACCCAGCACCTTTTAATCCAACTTTTGCTAGCATCCTTTTGCTGCCATTCTGGGTGCAGAGTGAGGGCTGCTACATAAAGGATGTGGTAAGAAATTACTGGAAAGAGTATAATGACATACTCCAGGCTGTTTGCCTAAAACTTTATTTCCTCCAAATTAAAATATATTGATCATAAATTTATGGTTTTTTAAAATAGTTTCTTTTGTACGAAAATATATATTCTATTTTTCCATATTTTATGCCAGTTGTTTTCCTAGCATTTCCATACACAGTCCTGGAGTAATTTCTGAATCCATTCAAGGAAGTAGCCAATATAAACTCTCCTGATTCCATAAAATTCTCAAAATACCAGTATTGTTTCTTTAATGTTGTTTTGCTAATCATATAAATCTACCTGTCTATGGGGAGTTCAAAACCCAATTGAGTCGAATGTATGAAAGATGATATGTCTTGAGCTCTGTAATGTTTTGAACAATCAATAAAAAAAAAAAAATAAAAAAAATAAAATTAAAAAAAAAATAAATCTACCTGTCTAAAGAAAATTTCTGAACCATTTCTAACAATGGTTTGACTAAACCTGATTCTCCTTCACTAATTGTGCTTTAATGATATTTTTCCATTTTGTGGATAACTGTGTTTAAATATTCAGAGAACAGATTATTAAATTTTTTGCTGAATGACTCATACAGAAACACTAATTAGAACAAGAAAAACAGAGTTGCAGTTTTCCAAAATAGTAACTGTGCCAGGTGAACTCAAGAAATGCTGCAACTGAAAACTTTTATATAGAAACTGGAAAATAATACATGTAATAATGATTAATGGTTTTGTTCTGGATATTTTAAAATGAATTGCATATTACAAGTCAGGACTGCTTGTTCTTATTCTATGGTCTGTCACTCATAATTTTACTGATTGACCTTTAGCAAGTGTTCTGACTTATTTTTGTCTTAATTCTTTTCTCAAAGAATAACCTTGGAATTATAATTAAAAATAAACTAAAATATGCTTGATAAACTGACAAAATGAAAAATATCCTCTATTTAACAGGGTCTGACTTAGGATAGTTTGTTTTCCACATTTGGTATTAATTAGATCCCAAAGCAGCAACCACTGTAAATAAAATGTCATGCCTTCAAAGGAACTTAACACTAAATAGGAAATAACCTTGGGTCCTTTTTCCTTAAGTCATTTGCTTTTTAAGAGAATAAAGAATTAATATATGTCATGAGTTCCAAAGTTCCAAGTAAAATCTGAATCTTAATAACAGATGTTTAGAGGCCTCTAACTACTTACTGAAGTATATAGAGGGAAACGTTCTATGCCACTCTGAGAAAGAACACAGAGACATTACTATGCCTCTGTGATTATTTAAATTTTGACTTAAAATTAAAATTAAAATTATTATAAATAAGATTAAAATTATTATATATAAGATATATCTTTTATATCTTAAAATTAAGATGTAAAAGAAATAGAGCACCTACCTAAAGGGTTTCCTTTAATTTTTTCATTTATAGCACACTGGATTTTTTTTTTTCTGTTATGACAAAGAATCATTTCAATTCAAATACCAGCATATGCCTCCCTTAGGTGTTACTCTGTTAACAATTAAGCATCACTCTCCCACCCTGTCTTCTTCATTTGTCCAGTTGCCTTTTTGAGCCTCAAATAATGTGCTGCCACCAGGCCTGGCAATTGTGTCTGTGCTCATGACATTTCCAAGCAAACACTTTCAAAGAGCATTTCTTCCAACACAAACATCTTTAGAAAGATGGGGGGTTTACTTAAGATCACACTGCCCCTTGTTCAATCTTTGCTAATGCTGCAGTATTTGGAAGGCTTCCTGAAAATAAATTGTCTGATGTTTTTCTATAGTATGCAGAAAGTACCATACCTGAAAGATTGTACTAGTCAACTCAGCACATAAAATTTCTTTTCTGGCACCAAACTAAGCTCCAAGGAAATAAAATGACCTGCCCTCTTTACAGTGCCTTGCACATATAGATGCTCATTAACTATTGGGAGCTACGGAAACTTTTCTTCCCTATCCATATGGCAGTGGCACTGCCCCTGCCATTGAATATTGGGTACATCTAATTTTTCACTATAATTCTCAAGGCCATTAAAAATACCACCTGCCAAGTTGTAATGTATTTGTAGTTTTACAGTAAATTCAATATCTTCTTCATCTATTAGGAGATGCTGAATTATTCTGGAATAGTCTGATACTTTGCTGTATCTTGTAACAATTAAAGTTGTAGTGATTTTTTCAAGATATTGAAATTTCTAATTTTTCATGTCAGAGTTTCCCCAAATCAAATATTGCACAAACAATATAAGGAAATAAAAGAACATTAAGTAACTAAGCAACTGTGTAGTTAAATTAGAAACAGTTATAACTATTTATAGTTAATCCTGAATTTAATTTAAATTTCAGACATTCAGATGATAGAGATTTTCTGAATTTAATTTAAACTTATTAACAGCTTAGATTTTTCCCATATCATGTAAGTGAAGAAAAGCAAGGGCCAGTGAAACGAAAACTGCATTTCTGAATCACAAAAATAAAGGAAAACAGTGTTTTTTATAACATCAAAACAATTATCCTCTTTAATCATTTGATTTTGTTTTGTTCCTGTTATTATTTCCCCATCTCTGTCTTTTATGTTGGAGATTAAACTATAATTCTGGAATTTTTCATCCTCATGCACAGGAATATAAACCAGTCAACCATCTGATGATTGCTCTCATCCCCAGGAAAAATTAATATTAAAAAACTCATGAGTCTTTATTAAATATTCTTTCTAAACATGGACACATCCACTGTCTTAGCATGTTCATATACATTTAATGCTATAGCATGGACAGGGGCACTTAATCCTGAGCATGGTCCTGCATACTCTGTAATTACACACATTTAAACTCCATTTCTTAGCATGACCATACTCATTCGTCGCCTCAGCATGGACATACCCACTGAAACAAAAATTTGTTAAGTACAGATTTGTTGGAACACAGCCACAACCATTCATTGATGTATTTTCTGTTCTGTTCAGTTACAAAGGCAAAATGCAAAGCTGTGATAGAAATACACAGCTATGCTTCCTTCATTTATTTACTTTTGTTTTGAGTGCTTTACACTTTGGTGCTTTGTGCTTCCTAGAAAATAAATAGTGTCCAATTATATTTTTCTGATGATCGTTTCCTGAATCTAGCAATTTTATTAAAGGGTTAAAATGCTAAAGACATATGCCAGCTGTTTTTGTCAGTAGCATGACCTAAAACTATTTCCTGATATCTGAATTTCATAAGGGATCTGCAAATATTGTACTAGAATAACTCATTGCATTTTTATAGGGAGAGAATACGCAAGCCTTTTGGAAGAAGAGTAGACTGATGAAAAAATTGAAAAGTGAATTGGATTTAAATCCCAGTTTCAGAAACGTAAGTTCTTAATGTTGTTGAATATCAATTCCTGAGTGTGTTAAACAGAAATATCAGAAACTGCATAGCATGGTGAATACTCAATAAGCATGATAAAGACTCAATAAATGTGAGCTACTAACAGTACCATATTTCATAAAAAAGTGCTTTTCTCACTTTTTAACATCTGTTAACTTGGACTTCATTAGAGAACTGATGCATCTTAAATTTGATAAAAATATGGGAGTGGTGGTGTAAGTATGGTAGGTGTTTTTTGCATAAATTTTTAGATTCTGGATTAATGCTCTTACAGCTGAGATAAATGTTATTTGAGACAGAATTTTCTTTACTGCTCAAATGCTGATATGAACTTCTATTGACCAAAATTTAATTTAGTTCTCTATTCTAGTATTTTACTTAGTATTCTGTGTGTCCTGTTCAGATAATGAAGGTGAATTTTTTTAAGAGTTACATATTTTATTTTTTATGCTTCAATTTTTACATCATTTGTAAAAAATATCAGCATTCATTTTTAAATAATCATACATGCATGGAATATAATTTCCCTTCAGTACCCAGTACATCCTCTTTCCCTGTTTTTCTTCCTCTATTCATCATCCTTCAAGTTTATTTATAGATTGTTTTTAGATTGGTGCTTTATAGATATACCTTAAGGTGAAACTCACTGTGGTGTTTTCATATATGTGCATAGCATAATTTGTTGAATTTTGACATTCTGTTGTCACCAGCCATGTGATGTGTTATGTTCATGGATTTATCTCTCTCTCTCTCACACATCCCAACACTTTGTGTGTTTTACAAGAACACTGGAGTTGGAAGTTCATCAGTTTGGCATATTCAAGAGTAAGCAGCTTAACTGCTTGGTTGTAGTTTTAATCCTTCTGGGATATTCTTAAAGTCAAGCACTATGAATCTAAGCAGATCTCTCTTTGCTGTCCACACAGAAGAGGTTTTGTTGCATGCATACATGATTACTTTTCTAATTACTCTGGGACATAATTTTAGAATACTACTATTGGTAATAATATTAGAAAATACCTACATATGCTTCCTATTTTCCAAGTACTATTAAAAGTACTTGTATTATATTACTTTATTAAAATCTTACAAAATTTTATGAGTTTATTTTCTAAATGGGAAAGATTAGGTTATATATGAAAAATCTCACAGATAAAAGTAATGGAGCAGAAGTGTTACATATAACTAATGTATCTCTTCTTTTTTAGGGTAATAGATAAAGGGATTATTTTTCTATGCCTGTTTGTTTCATTTTGCTTTAAACAAAGCAGAGGTATTGCTTTAAGCCACAAAGCTGTGGAATAATAGGAGTAGCTATTGCTGTCTATATTCTCCAGGCCAACAGGGGTTCAGGGATACCAGAATACTCAGTGAGAAAACTAAATTTAGAAAAGAAAACCTCATTAACCTTAGCTGAATCCTTATGGATTTCTCATCCCATTCTAAGCACATAGAATGAGAGCAACCCTATCTAAACTTCACACCCTCAATTTTAATCATGTGATTGACCAATAAAAAGGATCAAGAATATGTGCCCCTTCCAGTGAGAGCATTTGTGATCCAGGATAAATTCTCCACTTAACTTTTGCTATAGCATCTTGCAAGGATCCGTCTGTCAGTCTACGAATGAGAGCCATATGATGCATGGACAGCTGCTAAAATGTAGGAGACACATTTAGTAGGAACATGATTGAATCATTAAGGTCACTGTAGTTTGATAGTTATATGTTCTCATGGAATAACCTAGTTTATTCTTACTAGTCTAGTATGAGGAATATGAGTTACTTTGTGTCAACATAGAAATAACCTAGAAAGCCTGTGTGATTTGGCCTTGCTCAATCAGACCCCAAATGAGTGATGAGTATTCAGTGTCAATTACTTTAATTAAACTTATCACTATATATACATAAATATATATCCCACTTATCACTATATATATAAATATACAAACATATATAAATATTCATACATACACACACATATAATATACAGTTTCCAAAGACAAAGAAGGAAAATTAACATTAACATATTTCTTCAAAGTTTGTTATTATATCAGTGCATTTACTTCTCCTTTATATATCAGTAGTATTTATAAATCAGAGTATTATAAAGGTGACCAATTTTACAGATGTTTTTTTAAAAGATCTACCTGACTTATCTTTAAATTACTGTGCAAAAAAGTGTCCTTTTACACATTTGAAAAATAATATAAAATTTCAATAATGAAATGAAGTAACATGTTTTGTTTATTATTTTTGAAACTCTTGTGCTTTTCTTCTCTTAATACAGAATGTGGATTTAACTTAGTTCTGTTATCCTCTAACTTCAATATGTACTATTTTCCACCTACTACCCCATCCTCTAAGGTTAATTATAACTTTGGTTTGATCATTATTTTTATTTCTTGTATTGTTGCTATATACATACTATCTGGAGGTAAGTAAATAACTTATTGCTTCTTTATACATGTAAAAATATTTATGTTACATTGACAATGACAATTTGATTATGGATCTAATTAAATTTCAAATTTCTTTACAAATTAAGAAATTTTATAAATTTGTCAGTATCAAATATTTGTAAAAATAGTGAGATTATGCTAATGATTGAGTTTTCATATGACTGTTTTTTCTCCTTTGGAAAACTGTAGAATCTTTTCTTTGAATCCAATATTCTGAAATTTCATAGTAATATGTTTTGATGTTGGTTTCACTTTCTCTACTTTTAAGAACACTTAATGAATCCTTGAAAATGAAAATGTCCTTAATTTCTATGAAAAATTGTAAATCATTTAATAATTTTTATTTTTAGCCTTTCATGTAATTATTTAAACTTATTTTTTGAGCATTTGAATTAATGGATTGTCTTTAATTTTCTTATGCTTCTCTATCCTTTTCTCTAAGTTCACCTTTTTCTTTTTTTTTTCTGTGAGATTTTCACAACTTTTTCTTTCAACTATATAATTCTAATTGCAAAAGTGTTTTCTGATAATATATATGTTTATATATACTCATACATACACAGATACACAAGTGTATTAAAATTATTCTGTTTGTTCCATGAGTGCAGTGCCTTTTCTCATCTTCCTTAAGGACTTGTTTTAAAAATTTGTCCTCTCTGTTTCTGAAAATTGATTTAAAGATTGAGCTTTACTCAGAGTTACAACTGACGTTAGTCATCCTCTATTAAATACCAACTGTAGGCAATACATTTGAAGAAAATTTCTGTTAAGGACAGGAAAGACCATAAGAAGAAGGAGAAGGAGAATGAGGAGGAGGAGGAAGAGAAAGAGAATAGAGGAGGAGGAAGAGAAGAAGAATGTATGCTTAATGGAAGATTATTTTTTTAAAAAAAAGGATAAAGAAAATAAGAAAAAAAGTAAAGAAAAAAATAAAATGCAAACATAGAATCTTTGTTTGTTTTTTGATCTTTTTTTTTTAATCCCAGAGTAAATGATAGGAGATATCTACTTTTACAGATTATTGTACAATTGTCAATTGATTTCCCTTATTTAAGCTCTAGACCTTGACCTCCTCTTCATTTTTAGTGTCATCATATCTTGAACATTTTGGAAAAAATTTGAGGTGTGAATTTAATCATTTCTTAGCTTTCCTCACTTTTGGGTTAGTTCTCTATGCTTAGATCAATTTAATTCCCCAATATTAATAGTTTGTTCATACCATGTTAATTGCATTCTCCTCTGTTTGCTTTTTCTAAATACATGAATACATACACACATATACACATATATAAATTTTTGTTTACTCTTACTATAGCAAGCCTTTAGGATAAACTAAAAGTAGATATATGTGTTGAAATCCCTTCCTAATTGGGAGGTATGACTTTTCCCTCTTTACATTATAAGAGTTTCTACAAAATTTTAATACTTAAACAAAACCTTGATTTTAATGCTAACCTGGCATTCTATCTTATTGAAATATATACACAATTTATAATTTATTTAAATATTTCATTTGGCTGAATGATTAAATTCTATTTCACCTCTATTATAAATCTTATCAAACTTATTAATGCATTTTTAAAAAGTGTGTGTTATGACATTTATCTAATCACAAATTCTTTAATATTCAATCATTTGTTTTCATCAAATTTATTTTCTTTTACATTAAACATATTCAATAATAAACAAGTCAAGTCTCTTTCTAGGTGCTTATTGATAATTAATCAATAAGGTGATTTTTTTGTTTTGCCTAATAGCATCTTGGGCTGAAAAGATGCATTCACTCATTAAAAGTACTGCAAACAGGACTAAAGACCCAGAGTTATCTGGGATTTTTACAAAATGGGAATTAAAATAAATCTCTTATAATTGAAAGAAAAAAAATGGTGGAAATTCCTTTGGAAATTTGAACATTGAAATGCTATGTGTGTCTGTGGTAGGGAATGGGTGGATTTAGAAAGTCATTTGCCTTTCCAGAGTAAGTTACATGCCTAAGAAAAGACCTGAGACAACCTAACTCTTTCCCCTGGGCTAACTTTCGAATTAGTGCTAGCCTGGCCAGGAATAGCTCCAGTGCTCCAGCACAAAGTCAGTCTGCAAAAATTGGCAGAGGTGTTTGTCTACTTTGCATACCACCTCCACCAAAAGCAAACAAACAAACAAACAAAAAACAGAATAAATGATGAAAATGCTAGAGAAAGTGAAAGATGCACCCAAATTTCAGGGTAGAGACATCAACCCACATAAATTAGTTGTGTTTCTATATGTCAGCAAAAACAATCTGAGAAGGAAAATAAGAAAATGATACCTCTTCCCAAACCATCTGAAATAAAAAAATAACTAGGATGAGAAGGTGAAAGGTTTTTTAGTAAATGTGAAGATACTTGTGATCATGAATAAGAATACTTAATGTTGTTACCCTCAAAAAAATCCTACATTTTCAACAAAATCCATATTAAAATTCCAATAGTCTCTTTGTAAGAAGAAGGAAAAAAAGACCCTTAAATTCCTTGGAATTGCAAAGCACTCAAATAACAAAATGATCTTTAAAAATAAGACCAAATTTGAGATTCACATTTTTCAGTTTCAAAACTTGCTATGAAATTTTAGTAATTAAACTGTGTTGCATTGACATAATAATAGAAACATATACAAATGGGGTATAATTGAGAATCCAGAAATAAACCAATAAACCCATATATTTATAAACAACTGATTTTTGACAAGGTTTCCAATCTATTCAATAAAAAAGAAGCAAACTTGAATCCTTACCTTACACAGTATAAAAATTACTCTTGAAAAATAGATGAACGGCTTTTTAACTATAAGAGCTAAAACCATAAAACTCTAAGAAGAAAAAAAATCTTCATAACTTTGGATTTGGCAATAGACTCTTAGATTTGTCAAAAAAGAAGGACAGAAATAAAGAAGAAAAAACATGAGCTACAAAATGAAAAATTATTAAAATTGTTTTTTGTTAACAATAAAAATTTATATATCTCAAAAGGCATCATCAAAGAAGTGAAAAAATAAACTACAGGATGATAGAATAAAATATGTGTAAGTCATATATCTAATAAGCATTTAATATCCATAACAAGGAACTTTCATCATTTAACCATAAAAAGAGCAATAACTTGAGTTGGGGCATAGCTAAGTGGCAGACTATTTGCCTACTAGTATGAGTCTCTGGATTCAATCAGCAGCAGCACAAAAGAAAAAACAAAAAGACTAAGAAAAACAAGAGAGAGTGAGAGGAAACAAGTAATTTTAAAACTTGGCAAAGAACCTGAATAGACTTTTTAGTAAAGAAGATATATGGATGGCAAATAAGTGCATGAAAAGGCGATTAATATCATAAAAAATGTAAGTCAAAATCAAAATGAGATTTTACTTTGTACTCACAAATGAAGCTACAAAAACAAAAATAGAACATAACTAGTATTGGCAAGGATGTGCAGAATCTAGAGCATCTGTATATCACAGGTAGGAATGTAAAATGTTACAGCCAATAAAGAAAATATCTTTTGGTGTTCTTTCAGAGGGAAAAAAAAAAAGGAAATTATTATATGCCCCAGAAATTTCACTCCTGGGCATACATCCCACACATGAAGATAGGGACTAAGGCAGATGCTGTTAGGTCAGTATCTATTACAATTTTATTTACAATACTCAAATGTAGTAATAAAACTATTTGCCTATCAACACATGATTGTAGGAACAAAATCTGGTGAAGTTTTGATATATGCTACAACACAGATGGGCCTTGAAAATCTTGTGTTAAGTATAATCAGCAGGACACAAAAGACACATATTATTCTACTTATATGGAATACCTAGGGTAAAAAAAATCATAGACACATGAAATAGATCAGAATTTTGGGGGGCTGGGGAGTAACAAGGAACAGTGAGTTATCACTTAATGGTAATTATTTCTGTTGGGATGATTAAAAAAGTTTGGAAATCAGTTGAGGTGATGATTAGCACAATTAATTACAACATTTAGTTTAATTTTATTCTGAAAGAAAGATTTTATTTTGCACATGTATGGTCATATGCATTTTATTAGTTATTTTCATTAAAGATTGTCTAATTCCTTCAAAGGAACATTATAGAATCAGCTTTTAAATTGTTATAAAATGTTTGTTTGTGTGTACTTATGTGACATTTTCTACAGTTACAGAATCGGACAAAGAACAGCTTATTGTCTGTTTTGTAAACTCAGGAGTCAGACTAATGATGACATATTAAAAAAAACTTGGAACTATCCTTTATTAGGTGGACATCTGTAGGCAAGTTACCTATTAGGTTGTTTTACTTTCTAACCAATTATATGAAGTTTACAAATGTTTTGCCTTACAAAAATTTTTGGAGGATACAATGGCAAAACATACCACAACTAAAGAGGACAAAGTAAGCTCAAATATGTTAGCAATTATTACAGTAAATGAATTTATACTAGAAGGTGTTCTTAAAATATAGTCAAACATTCATAATAACAAACTTAAATTGACTTTCAAGTAAAAAAATCTATTAATATTCTTATATAGAACAAATAACAAGAAGGAAATTTTATTTTATACCTGAAGAATTTTCACCACCTTTTTAACTGAGAATGAACATCATAATGAGACAAAAGATTTATCTCCTCCTCATCTAAATTACCTTAGTACTCACATAAACTTTCAATTAATTTCACAAGTGTGAATAATTTCCCAGCTATATTAAGAAAATAGAACAAAACAAAATAAGATGTTTTTAAAAAACATAAAATGGAACCATAAAAATAAAAATTATATTTTGTGAAATACCTAGCGAATTTAATAAAGGTCTTTATATTTGATGTAAATGTATATTAGTGAGAATTACACCTCCAAAATAGCACAAGTTTCAATCACAGAACCTGGTATGCTCTTTTTTATGCATTCATGTAGTTTCTAGCTAGCTACTTCTTTTGAGCAAATGGCAGATGCTATCTTTGAGAGATGAGCAATTTAACTACCTGCTGTGTCACAGATGAACAAATCCTAATACAGGGAGAATGTAATCTTGCTCAACACAGAGATTCGCTATTAATTATATTTTGGTCTGTAAACCATTATATACATCTCTCTCTCTCTCTCTCTCTCTCTCTCTCTATATATATATATATATATATATATATATATATATATATATATATATATATATAAATTTGTATATATTTATCTAAATCTCTCTCTCTATATATATATATAGAGAGAGAGATTCTTAAATGGCTAAACATTTACTTAGAGGCTACTATCTCAATTTATCTGTGTGATAAAAACACAAAGATTGTTTTAACAAGTGAGTTCTTTTAGAATTGTTAAAAATAATATTTTTTCATAGAAAAATCAGTGTTTGATGGAGAAAAGTATAATATATACAACATACTGGGGTTATTTTTGTAGGTTCTATAAAAGAGAAAAATCTTGAGTGACTATGGCTAAAAAATTAGTTATCATTCTGATGTACTGCTTATGAGAAGAAGAATAAAATAAATGTTAGAGCAGTTGAATCTTTACCAATCATTTTTTGCTTTCACAAATTAAAATAACATTCATTATTAGTAGAACAAAAATGGGATTCTATGAGAATCACTGAACAATATGCAGGAGGTTATCATTATGTAAATACAATTTGTTCTAAAACAAAATCATAAAGTAAATTCATTTAAATATTTACTTCAATTTCATAACACAATGTTGAAAAGATGTTTTGACTTTTATCTTGATAATGTATCTAAAGTAATAAAAATATTTAAATTCAATTTACCTTAATTTCAGTAGGATTGGATAATTACTTTAACAATGAATTAATTTTCGGAAAACTTCAAGAATGTATCAAGATAACTTTTGTGTGTATATTTGTATGAGTTGGTAATTTTTGCCAAAACCTGATAATAGCGTAGTGTATTACAATTGTTTCAGAGAATAATGAGAAAGAAGGTCATTTTTTTTTTGCCAAAATATTACAAGGCTTTATCTATTTTTCCAAGGCCTTCTCTCAATTATTTTATATTCAAATAATTCTCTTTTGAAGCAAATATTCTATCATCATCCTTGCCAATAATTTTTTTGAATTTCTAACCAATCCAATTCTGCTCTACCCTCATTTGTCAAGAGCTTCCTTTGCCTGTGACTACTGACCTCCCTTCATTGGCTTCATGATTTCATGTACTTATTGGAGGATTGACATTTCTGAATTGCCTGAAAATGGTAAATTTGCCAATTAAAAGACTTTCAAGGATGTCTTAGGATGGCTAGTAAATTACGTTTGCTTATCATGGAACTTTTGAAGATATTTTTGAGGTCTAATAGTTGAAATACCAATTTAAAACTTATATTTTATCTAGAATGTTTCTAGAAAGTGGTCAGTTGTGCTTTATTGAACACCAATTCCTGAAGGACTTCATTAGTTCTCCAAGGTGGCACATATTGTTTCTCTGTGTGTGTTTCTCATAGATAGGTAATGCATCCTTGCACTTGTTCTGTTTGGAAGCTATTTCAGTAAACACATTCCTTTGTTAATTCTAGTTGAAAATTTTGCATCTATACAGACTAAATCAAATTCCCATCAAGAGAATAATATTTTATATATCCAAGCCCATACTTTAATGTACCTTCAGTGCTCTGTTTCATGGGCTTAAAGTTATCTATTTCCATTTCTATTCCTCAAGACAACCTCTGGATCAATGTGGTTGTAAATGTCCATCTTAAAATGAGGTTTCCAAAACTAATCAAGTCTATTCAAAGTCATTCCTCATGAGTATAAAAGGTTTAGACTATTTCTGTGATGGTGCTTTAAAAGAATAAAACCACCTTTTTTTCTAAAGTTCCTGTTTGCACTGAAATTGACAAGTAGTGATCTATTGCAACCCTTTCCTGAAGTGACTTATGCCTCATGCCATTTCTCTTACCTCCAATTCTACTCAGGAAAGAGAAACTATCTTTTTTTGTAGTGACTACATTTTATCTCTACTGCCACACTGTCTTTTTAAAATCAGTTTGTGTCTATAAAACACTGAGGCACATTATTTATACTTATTATACGTGGACTCTTAAACAAATTTTCTCAAACAACTAGTAATAAAATAATTCTAAATATACTCTCTAAATTTCACACATTAAATTTGATATTTACTAGTTTATACTGTTTTTACCCCAAGACATTGTTCTTCATTTTAAGAATGGATCACAATTTTCTCATATTTTGTATTCTTTAGTAATAGAGAAATTCAAACTCAATTTAACTATATTTTCTTGGAAAAGATAAAATAATAACACACTTTCTAAATTTTCAGATTAATTAATTTACTGACTTTCAATATAAAAAATTACACAAACCTTATGCTCCTAAAGAAAAAGGATAAAGAGGTCAAATGATTATAATAAAAAAAAATATGGTTACTTTAGTAAGCTCAGGAAATTCAATGTTAGCAATCAAATATAGCCCTTGATCTTATAAAGTGTACATTATAGAAAAAGATAGAAATTTGGTGAATAAAATAATTTTAGGTTGCCTTAATTATTATAAAAGAAATACAGCAAATATAAAGTAGTCCAATAACAGACTTATTTAATTTTCATAGGATGATCAAAATATTTTTGCAAATGCAACACATTAACTGAAATATAATTAGAGAACTATTTTATCCAAGAAAGAAACAGAAAATGTATTCTAGAAGTAAGAAATAGCACTTATAAATTATCCATTTTTTTTTTCTTTATGAAAAGTCTACCTTCAAAATACTGATGTACCTTCAATCTTTTATGGAGAAGAATTGAGTAAAATGCTATTTTCAGGAAAATTGTATTCAAGACAGGAAGAAACAACGATATATTCAGATGAAATAAGTGAGAAAGCTTATCACTCCAAGAGTTTGGAAAAATAATTACAATATCCTTATAAAATATAGTGTGAGACTCACTATGCAAATAGGTAACTTTCTGATCATATGTGACAATGGGACTCTGACCTACAACCCCAGCAGCAGCCAGTCCAGAAAGACAAACCACTACCTCTCTGGCCATTTGTCCAGGTCTGCCAACTAGCCACCAGGTATTAATATTTATGTTTCCATACAGAATATATTTTCCTATATTCTAATACTTCTAACTCAAAAAATAACAGAAAGAAAGAAACACACAAACATACTCTCCAAGCCGATCATGGAGGAGGCACTATGTTTATGTAATCTTCCTCCAATTTCTGTTCTGAGCACAACAAAGCTGAGGACTTTGTCTTTTTTTTTTTTTTTATAATTCTGTTACAAAGCTTTCCCACTTTCCTGCTTGCTTTTAAGTCTTTGCCAAATACAAATGATGATGACTGACTCATTTGTTATAGCGAGTTCTTAAAAAACTCCTTTTTACTTCTACCCATTTGTGTGACTCTGGTTTATTTCCACAAAGGTAACTGGATTTTAAACAGAACGAAGTTGAGTAATAAAGGAAGGAATGGTGAAAAGAGACTACCCAAAATAATGCAAATAAAACAGTTATTGCTAGAGTTACTATTCAAATAATTATATTAACTAAAACTATGTGGTAAAAAGCATAACTAAAATATGAGACAGTGATAGTGTGCATGACCTGGTGATGTCACTCAAATACTCTAGTGTTTTGGTGGAGGAAGGATATTTACTTTTTGTCAAATCAGGCATTTACTTGAACAATTTAAGGATCAATAATATGTACTCTTATGAAACATTTTGAGAAAAAATAGGTAGAGAGAAGAAATAAAGAAAAAATTAATCTGATAGTAGAAAGGAGAATGGATACAGTATAATATTTCAAGAGGAATCAAAAGCCTAAGGTTATCATCATGGTCTCTTTTTACTGATTTTCTTTCTCCTGTAAGGAATTTAATTTATCAATTTAAATAACTTTCATCATGGCTATGCATTTAGGACTCTACTTTTTTAGTATAACGTATGATCAATTTCTTCATGGCTTAAATTCTTCATTCACAAATAGACTCCCTATGAGCTGGATAGGTATGTGAGAGAGAAAAATTATAACTACGTACATTATAAGAATGAAGGTGCTGAGGTATATTTAATTAAAGTAAGCCACAGAAGTAATTTAAGTAATGCAAATGGTACACTAGTGTTAGTCCTGAAGTGGAACTTCTAGATACACTAAAGCCTTAGTATTCTTTTCAGCCTTCAATCTACCTCCAGATGGACTGCTAATTTCATAAAGCCATGTATATTTTTTCTCCCAACAAATGAGGCCACGAGCAAGTAATTTTCAGTGTGTTGCAACCTCAAAGAACAGTTTTTTTGTGTTTTTTTTTTTCTTTGCTGCTGGATTTTAACTTCACATGTGCTAGGCTGTAACCCCAGCCCAAGAAGGCACCATTTTAATATTATGACTCACTTAGAAAAACTTTCCATTGATATTACGAAGGTCATTCCATCCAGGGTTGCCTGTGACATCTACCAGCAGTTTGATCAGATTTGATCTAATTGTCCCTAGAACTTCCTTGCCCCAACTCAACTTGACCATTTGCCCAGGTCGAATTTAAAAAAGATGCTGGAATAAGCAATGCAAACCTTGCAATCTGTGAAGTGGATAATTCAATCTTGAGATAACCTCTCCATGTGATATTTTATCTTTAATAGACAGGAGGTGACAAGATCTGAAAAAAATGTTTTAAACTGTCTTTCCTAAATTTTATTTTCTGAAACTTATAACTACTCTTCTTATTACAAATGTAAATCTTTTCCTTGGTTCTTAAGAACCTAGAAATAATATTCATTTTGTGGTGGGCAATTTGTTCCTATTTGTGCAATTTTATTGTGATTTATAATACTTGCAATATTTTATCTAATGTAATAATTCAAAATTTGCATAATTAATATTTACTTCTTTGTCTTCAAAATTATTTTAAAAGTTAAAATTTCAAATTCGGAATTCCAGGCTGTCACTTTTATTTTTGTTTCTTGGCCACTATACAAATTTGAAATTCAAAGATGCAATCATAATCATATTAAAATTTGAACTTAAGTATATTGCACAAGGAAATTAACCAAACATATTCAAACATTTACATCTTTCTTAATATAAATATTTAATTGTCTAGTTGAATGAAATTCAAATGTATTTATAGTCTGATTTATTTTAAATAATGTGTCTTTTTAAATTGAGATTTTATTAATTAAAATTAATAAAGAATATATAATGTTTAAAATTATTCATTTTGAAAAACAATTACTAGTTTCTACAAGTTTGATTATATTTGAAAGTGCTAAATTATGTCAAAGAGTAGAACATGTTTTCCTATTTTATTTATAATTTTTAAATTTTTTGAGTGCTAGAGTTTTAGTCAAATTTTGCATCAATATGACCAAAAGACCTGACAAGAATAATAGAAAGGAGGCAAAATATATTTTGGCTCATGGTTCAGATGTATCAGTCCATAGATGGCAGATTCCATAAATCTGGGCCCAAGATGAGTGTGAATGTAATGTAGAAGGGCATGGTGGAGGAAAGCAGCTCAAGATATAGTACAAAGGAAGCAGAGAGAACTCCTTTAACCAGAGAAAATAGAAACCCTAACGGCATGCTACTACTGTTCTCTCTCCTCAAGCCATATCCTGCCTGCCTACACTTAGCACCCATTTAATCCATATCAGTGGATTGATTCACTTGTTGAGTTGTATTCCATTTTATCTCTCAATATTCTTGCATTCTGATGAGAATGAGCTTTGGGGAGACAACTACTATATGAACTATAACAACTATTTATTATTGTCTTATAGTCTCAACTTTTATTCATTTATTAATTCACCCACCACATATGTATTGATTAGCCATTACATGTCAGGGACATATTAAACAATAATGAAGAGGACGAATTTAGCCCGAACCTTATGCACATATGGAATGATTTAAAAAATATCTAAAGCATTATAATTTAAACTACTTTGCAAAGACTGAATTTTAAGTAAATGATAATTCATCTACATAATATTTTTAATATTAGAAATGATGAAGGCATGGATCAATTATTTATTAGGTATATATTACTCCTTACTCTGTTTTGCAAAATTATTTCATAACCAGGTTTCTAAAATTTGTAAATTTAGTTAAATAATCTGAAGAACATAATTAGCTCCCTTAATTTTTTGATAATATAACGTATGATAACAAAATAATATCAATGATAAATAACATACATAAAATTTTATGTGCCAATTTTTTATTGATTTTTAATCTTTCATAGTTTTCTCATTTTATCATATAGATCTACAAAGAAATTTTTTCAAGTTCACAGTTTTATAATTAAAGATTTTTCTTAAATTAACAAATTCTCTTTGGTCTAAGCCTTCCATAAAATGAATCTTGATTAAAAGAGTCACCAGACAAGGAAATTACTCCATTTTATAAGTATGATAAATTTATAAATTAAAATTATTTAACAATGATATTTGTGCCACATATATTTTCAAGTTTCATATCAAACCCTAGTTTCCACTGAGATACATCTATGAGCTTGGATATGATGGAGAAAACCATTTAGTTGCTGAGTATCTGTTGTGGCCCATATGGAAAATACAAAGCAAATCAATCTAATTACCAACCTGCATTATATATTTTATCTTTATATTTTAAAAATTAAACTCACAATTTTCTGTTAATGTGACTTCACAATTAGCAGGAACTTTAAATATGACATGAGCTAGTAGGATATCTTTTTTTATAATTTGTTTTTTTAAAGTCTTTGCTTTTAAGATACCAAATGTATTCATAATATTAATGTAATGGCTTAATATCATCAGGAGATTTAAATCAGTCACATACTTTTCCTTATATACATATGCAAAATGGTAGTGATTTTTAATTAAAAAAATTGAAAGCCTATTGCCAATATTATTTTCTTTCTCCATTTGAATTTTTTATTGGTTGCAACAGCATCTCTTAAATATACTAGTTAAAATCTTTTTTTTAAAAAAAATTTTAAGAAATATCTTTACATTTCACCTTATTTTTTTAATCGGCTAGTTTAGATTTCTTCTATAAGTAGGAAAATTATAATATATCCTATTATGAAAAATGGGGATGGCTATTCTTAGGAGAACTCAACTAAGAAAACTCAAATCTTCTCATTCAATACATATTGATTCTGTGCAGCTAGGCCCTTTGAGTAGTTTCTGCTCAGATATAAGACCAATATTCCCATAATACTATGAGTTTATCTTTTACTAGATATGGACACATGTGACACTGTTTGATACAATAGATTTCCATAAACTCTTGCTAGTGTAGTTTATTATATTGAGGTTCTGCTCTGTTAAGATCCTAGTGAAGACAAAAAAAATTATAGTTAAATGAATCATATTTTCCAGCAGTGCCTTCTCTGTTGTTTCCTGATTTCTCTGATAACTTCTATAATTGTACATTAGAATATAAGACTTAGAGCAATTGATGATTTTCACTATGAAGCCAACATGAAATGTGTGGTGTTTCAACTTATTTAGAAATAAAAGTGTAAGGCATTTATCCACAAACCAAAGAAGTCAGAAATTATTCTTCTGAATAAAATAGTGCTCTTTCTTTTAAAGTATAATCTTGGTTTTTACTTCAATACCAGAAATTATTATTTATTTGTTGATTATTTTATCTAATAAATTATGAAAATATACAGTGGCATGTTTTGTGGATCAGAAGATAAATATTTGTTTCTTTTTATTTTATTTTATTTTTTTGATACCAGGGATTGAACTCAGGGTTACTTGGCCACTGAGCTGCATACCCAGCCCTATTTTATATTTTATTTAGAAACAGAGTCTCACTGAGGTGCTTAGTGTTTTTATGCTGAGGCTGACTTTGAACTTGTGATCCTCCTATCTCAGCCTCCCAAGCCACTGGGATTTCAGGCATGTGCCACCACGCCCAGCCAGAAGATAAATTGTACATTAATTTATTCATGAAATCAAACAGGTAGATAACTTTTTTCTAAACATATCTGCATTATTCTCGGGAATAAATGTTTAGGACATGTGCTATGTGTATGACCCTGAAGTCCATGGAAGAATGTGAATTTGAAATCTGTTCTCCTGAGCCAGTGAAAAGGAGACTTCCATTCCTACTGGAGTCAACTTCAAAAAACAAGAAAAATCTACCTCAAGAGGCCATAAGGGGAAGCAAAGTCTGGGTGAGAATATCTAAGAAAAGTATATTGATGACATATCAATACAAGTAGCATAATTCTAAGGATAATCAATTAAGAAAAAAAAAGCACTGTAAGACATCCTAATTGTCTCCTCATTGGGCTATAGTTCTAAAGCAAGGTTTGAATCATTAGGAAGAACTGGGAGCACAAATCAGCACTCTCATTCTCCAGACACAGTTGTGTTTAGTAGGTTATCAATGCACGATTAAATTTAAGCACAATACTGGTTTCCCAGGTCTGTCATATAGCATAGCACCACAAACTTAAAACAGCAGAAAGTTCTTGTCTTTCAGCTCTGGAGTCAGACATCCGAAAATACGGTGTTAGTAAGGTCAAGGTACTCTGAAATACACAAGGGATCATTTCTTGCCTCTTCTTGGATTCTATGTTTGCTGACAATCTCTGGTGTGCCTGGGGTTGTAGCTGCATTGCTCCACTCTGTCTTATTACAAGGTGTTCTACTTCTATGTCTATCTGCACATGGTCATCTTCTTATAAGGACGTCAGGAATATTGGATTAAAGATTCACTTTCCTCGAATATAATTTCATTTTAAGTAATTACATTTGCCCTTCCTTCAAATGAGATCAACCCCATTTGACGTCCTGAGAGTTAAGACTTCAATGTACATATTTGGGGAAAAATTTCAATGTATAACAGATACAGAATTGATTTAATACAAGTAAAGAATGGTTCATGTCAACTAGAAAGAAAAAAAATGGTAATAATAAGTAAAAAAAAATGAGAACAATGAGTAATTAGATTTGGACAAGATATGGGGAGGAGCCAGGCAGCTCCTTACTTTTCCTTAATGAAATTTACTGGGTTTTCTGTGCAAAAGTCTGCTACAGAAGTTGAAACTATGAAGCTCAAAAGGATGAAAGTCAGATCCCAGGCTGTCCAAACATAAAGAGGAGAAAAATACAAATCCTTTTGTACACAATTTCTAATGGCAAAGGTTGAAATCTTATAAGAAAAGAATACAGGTATTAGCAATATACTAGTATAAAATCAAGGATGTTTTGCCAGGAATAACCACAATACCTAAAAAATCAACCCAGAAGCTTGGGAGGCTGAAGTAGGAGGATCATAAGTTCAAATCCAGCCTCAGTGACTTAGCAAGGCCTTAAGCAATTTAGGAGACCTTATCTCAAAATAAAAAAATAAAAAAGGGCTGAAGATGTGGCTCAGTGATCAAGCACTTGTACCAAGAAAAAAAAAAAAGCAAAATAGCATTTCTCAATTGCTACTGAAATTGCCATACTTTCTAGATCCTGGTCACTTGAAATGTGACCTAGGAATCAACAACATCAGAATCTCCTGGGGTTTTGCTAAAACTCTGCTCAGCTCCAGGCACACTGATTCAGAATCTTCATTGTAATTTGATCTTCTTGGGAACCAGCTGCACTTCAAATTTTAGAATCATTTTACTGATTTAATACATGGAAATACAAAGAATTTCTACAAAGCTACAAATTTTTTGTTTTAACTGAAATGAATGTTACTGAATCTTCGAAAAGGAAGATTTAAATGGGTTCTCTTTGAGATGTTTAAACCTTGTATTTTCACATCTAAAAAATTTGCCTCCAACTTTATGTCAAATAAAAGAATTGTAAAGTTCCCTTTTAGTCTTAGGTTTATTGTGTTAGGGAAATACAAATTTGGCAGTATTTCCACTAAACAGAAAAGTGATTCTGTATATCAGTATATACACATATATATCAGTGTATACATATTTTCAGATTGTATGTATGCATATATGTACAGACTTTATGTACTAATATATATATATGTGTGTGTGTGTGTGTGTGTGTGTGTGTGTGTGTGTGTGTGTATGTATACACATAAGTACAGTCTAAACTTTATCAGTTTAATTGCAAATAAAGCTCTTCTGTAGGGTCATCTAAAATATTTTATACTATTCACCATTGATTCTATTATGAAAAAAAATTTTCTTGGTCAATTGCATCACCACACATAGTATGGTTATAAATTCATGATCTAGTCAAATATTTTGTACAAAGTCTTTATAGAATAACTATTTCTTACAGTTTTGTAAACTTCACTAATGATCAAATTTGCATGGATATTAATTATAGGCTAGAGGTAACTGAATAAAATATTGCAAGTTCTTGTCTTGAACAATAATTGAAATTGTTATGTACCTGTGAGTTATAAGCACAACAGAAGAACTACCTTAAAATGTTTATATGTTATTAGGCAAAAAACTCTATTATTTTTAATAAGAAACTTGGACATAATTATACAGAGAACTGATTGCTTTATGCCATAGGGAACGGATTAAAGAAAATGTTTAGTTTTATTATATGTCTGCTTAAAGTACAGTCTTGAAATTACTGAAGCAATATGACTTCTGATACACATATTTTATAAGTAGAAATAATATTTTTTTCTTAGTTTGAACAGATTATTTTACCTCTCTAAAGAAAAAGAAGAGACATTACACTGTATTTCACATAGCTACTTTAAGATGTCTTGAACCTTCTAGAAGCTCACTAGAGCTTCTCCATTTCTTGGCTATTGTAAATGATGTTGCAATGAGCCTGGGAGTAAAAATGGATCTTTTACCTACTGTTTTTATTTCCTTTGGATATAAACCCATTGCTGGATTGTATAGTAGTTCTATTTTTTTTTTTTTTTTTTTAGGAATTACAAATAGCTATAATTTTCTGTGAGTTGTACTAACTTACATTTATTTACATTTTCCCAGCAGTGTGCTGGAGTTCTCTATTCTCCACAGGATTGTCAGCACTTATTATTTTTTTATCTTCTTGATAATGGCCATTCTCACTAGTGTGAAATGGTATATCATTGTGATTTTGATTTGCCTTTCTCCGATAATTAGTAATGGTGGACATTTTTTAATATGCTTATTGGCCATATCGGTGTCATCTTCTTTTGAGAAAAGTTTAGTTCCATTGCCCACTTTTTATTGGATATCAACCTCTTGTCAGATTAATTATAGTATTAATTGCAAATATTTTCTCACATTTTGTAGATTTTCTCTTTATTCTGTTGTTTCCTTTGCTGGGTAGAAGCTTCTTGTTTGATGCAATCACATTTGTCTATTTTTGTTTATTTTATTCTATTTTGAGGGTTAAAAAATCTTTGATATTTTCAATGACCTGAAGTATATTTACCTATATTCTTTCTGATTGTTTTATAATCTCTGGTCTTACATTTAAGTCTTTCATTCACTTTGAGTTACTGATAAAAGATAGGGGTCCAGTTTCAGTCTTCTGCATGTGAATATGTATTTCTCCCAAGACCATTTATTGAAAATATATTTTTCTATGCTACATGTTCTTATCACCTTTGTGAAAAATCATTTTTTTCCTACTTGATTTCTTATAATTCTGAAACTTCATTAGAAACATGGTCTCCATGTACTATGTGAATGCCTATATAAAAAAAAAAAATTCTACCAAAATTGGGTGGGTACAAGTATTACAAACAGAACATTTTCAATGTCATGTAAAGGAAAAATATATATTTCATGTGAATGTGCCCCAGATAGTTTTCCTTTGTCATTCAAAAGGTCTTTGTTTTTTCTAGAACCTGTTATTTTGTATTCTTGTAAAACCATGTTTCTAAAACTTTAAGCTGTATATGAATTAACTGGGACCTTACTCAAATGGAGAGGCAGATCTAGTATGTCATGGTGAAGTCCGGAATTCTGCATTTCTAATAAACCCCTGGGTGATGCTAATGCTGCTGGTCCACAAGCCAGACTTTGAGTAGCAAGGCACTAAGAGAGCCTCTCTCCTAACCACAATCTCTCTTCTTGAGAATCCGGTGGGAAATAATGTTGAAAATTTGTTATACTGTAATTCCATGTGGGATAAACAGACAGATGCACAGGATAAAAGTGTGATGCAGTAGGAAAATAGCTGTTTTTTAATCAGATAGTTTAAACTGGATTATAAATTTCAACACTGATGTCATGAAACTATGGAAAAATAATTTTCCATATTTCAATTTAGGTTTTCTCACTTGTAGCATTGAGATTATGATCCAATCTACTTACATTAAAATATGATTCTGGGATTCAGATGATATATGGGAAAGTGTTTCCTACATGATAAAGTACTACATAAGTATATTCCATTGGTATTTTATACATTTACATGTTTCCCTGCCTTTCCCCTACCAGTACCATCATCGCCACAGGTCTGTGCTTTTTTTTCCCCCCTTAACCTCCTGTGAAAAGTGCTTAGGAAACTGTCATTCAGCTGCTGCATAGTCACAGTCTGCCAGCACTATACCAACTGAGACAAGAGAGGGATCCAAGGGGGGAAAGCACAGACAATTTTCTTTCCTCAGCAGTTCTGCCTATAAAGCCCAAATATAAAAGGAGAAAATCACTGTGGTATGGCATGTGAATTTTAAGATGCTTTCATTGGGTTCATTCATATTCTAGAGTAGTGTCCTCAAGAGTTTTTACCACCTTAGAAAGTAAAAGAAAAAGTCTTTCTTTTAAAAAATATTAAAAGAAATATGTCATCTTCACAAAGATGGTTATTATAGTCATTGATCATGTAACTACATAGATAATATTCTGAACTTTGCAGCTAGCTACAAACCAAATGGTAACTTTACATGTGATATATAGATGTAGTGAAATCGCTTTAAAACTAATGCAGAATATATTTGTAGCGCACAATTTATTAGTATGCATGGAGATGAATTAGAACTTGCAAGCTATATTAAACTTAATGCATGAGAAAGGGAAGTAATGAATTACTTGAAAATCATTCTTAAGCATCATTGCTAATGTACTGCTAAACTGCAATAGTACTAAATGCAAAGACAAATATTATTAAACCTGACAGAGTTCCCAAACTGTGTTTTACACAATTCCTTAAAGAGCATAAGCAAAGGCATTTGACTCCCAGCTTTATGAATAAATAGGAAAATATAGACACCAAATCTTTTAAAAGTCTTTAATAATTTAAAATTCCTAAAAAATATGTCTCAGTTTAATGACCAAAAAAAAGTTGCATTTAATTTCCAGACAGATTGAACATGGAATTTATTAACTGCATATTTTTGATGGATGGAAGAAAATGTAATAAATGAAGAGATGAGCCTAAAACTGCACTTACCAAGCTTTATTTAGCATCTGTGCTCAGTTAGCTGACTTCTCTATCTGGAGCTCTAATATTATGCTGGCTATGCCTTTTAGTGTGTACTAAATCCTAGCCACATAAAAGTGAAGTTAAATAGTATTTACAGGTCTTTTTCATACAAAGTGCAAACCACCATTCCATTTATAATCCTGTAATAACACTTTGTAATCTGCATACCAATGTAGTGCAAATAACACATTTACTTTAGAAATGAGCATAATTAGATTATATAGATCATAGTTGAATTAGACTGACTGACCTTTTGCTAGCATTCTCTGATAACTCAAGAAAATTTTACTACTTGGCTGACTACTCTCCTTTAATCTGAATAATCAGTTTTTGGCATGAACCTCTAAAAATCTTCAGAATATGTCAAAGTTTGGAATTTATATGAAGATTTTTGTTTGTTTCTCCAGCAATAGGGAGTTTTAGTGTTCAACGCTGAGTGTTTGAGTGAATGTATCTATTTACAGTTAAGATCAAGAAACTCATAAAATACAAACTGAGGGATGATATAAAAATGGTTTATAATGGAGTTTGTTATGGATTTTGTATTTACATCTTTGAAACCACAATATTTTAGGGGATATATTTTTATGTGTAATTAAACAAATTTAATTCTACATATTGTGTAATTGAAGCTAACCTTCTCCACTTAAAAATAGGTCAGAAATTTCACCTAATTTGATTACATTTCTTCTAGTTATATTTTTTTCACTTAAATACTTCTTATACACTGTTATGGTTTAGATCTAAAATGTCCTCCAAAGGCTCATCTTTTGAAATATGAAACAAGGTTCAAAAGTTGGGCTTTTAGGAATTGATTGGTTCATTAGGGCTCTGATCTCATAAAAGAACTGATCCATTTAATGGATCAATCTATTGGTAGACAAATGGACTATTGGGAGGTAGGACCTAGTTAGAGAAAGTAGTTAACTGAGGGTATGTCCCAAAGGGGTTTATCTTGTCCCCAATCACTCTGTCTCTACCTCTATCTCTATCTCTATCATCTCTATCTTTTTCTCTCTATATCTCTATCTCAGTTTCCTGGCTGCTAGGAGCTGAATAGTACTCATCTGCCTTGCTCTTCCACTATGATACTCTACTCACCTTAGGACCAGAGCAATAAAGCTGGCCAACCATAGACTGAGAATTCTGAAAGCATAAAACAAAATAAACTTTTTTCTTCTTAAAGCTGTACATGACAGATATTTTGATCACAATTAAGAAAAAGATGAATAACACATGTATCTGCTATAGCTCTTATACATTGGAGTAAGTGGTGTAATCTGAGTTATTCATTTCAAAGTATTTCACTTCTGAAATAGAAAACTGCAATCAAAGATAAGGGACATATGGTAATGAAAGCAACAGCAACAAAAAATAATTATTGACAGAGTAAATCCCATCTTCTCTTTAAGGAAAATCAAGTACATAAAGAGCCATAAGTAACTTTAACACATTTATATTCTTTCACTTCTAGGTCCTCCAATAAGCAAAATGTCCTATAAATTAGTACAGCATTCTGTAAGTATGTTACTGACAAGGACTTTTGTCCCCTCAGGATCATGGGCAGTTAGGGTCACAGCATGCACGCACGGACCATCCTTCCTGTCTCCCCCCAGGAAAGTTCAAGAACTTAGGTAGAACAACAGAAAAGTTGAATTGGAGACTACTTCAAGAATATTTCTCATTTTTACTATCTCTCCTGTAAATTCTGTAAGGGAAAACTTATCTTAAGTTATTCCCTGTGTAAAATACTATCTCATTATAATTTTATTATCTTATTATTATCTTTTACAATGGAGTAAAAGAATTTCCTTAGTTTGAGTCAACTAGATCATATTTATAAGATGAAAGAAACATTCCAACGCTGGGCTGTGATAAATGTGAAGTTCACTGAATAAAAAATATCAGGTATTATTTGGGCTTACCAGAAAAATAGATATATGTGAATTTAATTTAAGTGTTAATGGACATAATTATAAGATACATCTTCACAAAATATTTGTTACATATTTTGTATTCTACCTAATAGCTAAAATTCTAAACACTTTCAGTTAGTTTTCTTCCCATTTCCTCATCCCCAAATAAACCCATAGATTCATTCAGTCTTAAAAATATATTGTGACTTTCCACTGACATCATTTTAATAAAGCTACCCTAAGAGGTCCTATGAGTTGCTTTTAACTGATCTCCCTGCTTCTATTCTTGCCCTAATTAATCTCTTCAGTGTAGCTACAGTGATGCTTTTCAAATATGATATCTTTTTTATATTTTAAATATTCAGTGTATTCTCATTGCCATCATAAGAAAATGCACAGTATATTGCCAAAAAATCTTACTTCTTCCTGGAGACTGTTCTGTTCATAAAGTGGTCTTTATCAGTCCAGATTTTTTATCTCAAAATTAATATTTTGTCCATTCCTTTATAATACTTATCATAACCTGCAATAATCTTATTTATTTCCTTACCTATTGACTGATTCTTTCAAGTGTGTAAGCAGAGGACTAATACTCTTGCTTTCCCAGTTTATCTTTTTAATTCTTGTCCAGTATCTGAATGACATCTTATCATTTCACCATGAAGTTACATACTGAACAAATATGTACTTTGGTAGCAAGAAGATCAAGTATGGTCCAACTTTGGGAACATAATCATATCATAATTAAAATACAATTTTATTAAATACATATTTCTAATTGTTATAAAATATAATTAGATTATTTTAGGTATACATGATTGCCTATAAAATGCAATCATTTTACACGTTCTGACTAATGAAGTTGAAGAAAATTCTACATACCTCATTATCTTTTAATACTTAAGATTTTTAAGTAATTGTATAGGTAACATTGTCCCTACCATCTACATTCTTTCACAATTTAATTCTTTGAGTTCTTTTCTGAAATTTTCCTCTCTTTCAGTTGAATTTATTAATTGTAATGTATTTCTTAGTTTTATATCCTTAATTCTTATGTTTCAATGTGGCTAACCTCAATGAATTTACCATACTCATGATTACAACTATTATATTTATATGGAAGTCAACTTGTCAAATTTTGATCTTTTACTTTGATGAACATAATTCCAACATCTTGAAGTCTAGCATGATTTAGATAATGTATTTTTATCTCAGTGTTGCTAGATTGAAAAAAAAATCAACTCCCTTAAATTTCTTTCTCCCAACAGATTTTATTTCTTTTATTGATATGTCCAAGGATGAAAAATCTTGGAGTCATCTTTAAATCAATATTCTTCAGTTTGTCTCCTTTTGCTTTGTTTGCTCTTAGTATTTCCTTCACATCTTTCTCAGACTTATCCTTTCTATTTCTTTTCCCATGGCCCTCACTCCAATCCCTTAACTCACTCTTAAATAACTGTAAATATTTTCTGTGTAGCTCACTGGCTCCAGATTCTTTCCACTATCCACCACTGCCAGATTACATATGGAAAGACATTTTTAATCATTTTTTACTCCCACACAAGAAACCAGAGAGTGTTAAAGTAATCTATGCCAAATAACACACATGAATACACACATGAATAAACACACACACACATACACACACACACATACACACACACACACACACTCACCCTTCTCAAACAGAACCTATAAAAAAATCATTTGAAAAATATGTAGTTTTTTTTTAAACTTATTTTCTTATCACCAGAGAAATATATTCATTTTCTCTTCCATCTCATTCAGTTTGTTATTACCTCAGCTTTTAAATTCTTATAACATTTTACCCTTCTCCCATAAAGGATACTTCATTCAGAGTACAACTCCAATATTTCCATCAATTCTCTTCCTATTCACATGGGACTTTGTCTTCTTTAGTTTTCATACTCCCTCATATATTTTATCAGAAAAATTATTGCTTGAAGATTTATCTTGTTTGTATGTTTATTTTAATATTTTAATCCAGCTCATCAAGAAAATGAAATTAAAGATATATTTGAAGATCAAGGTTGGAAAATGTTTTATACATTAAATATAAGTAGTAAAATATACTTCATTAATTTTAAGAATAAATATTATGGGCTATGGAAATAAAAAAGTATAAATACTAAAGTCCAAATATGTGTACATATTACATTTGTAATGATCCTAATATGTCTACACTAATATAAGCATTACTCCAAATCAAAAGTTACATAGATGTTTCTTAAAAGAACCTGGAAAAAACATTTATTCATCCTTCAATATCATTAAGATTTAATATTCCCTGATGAGTTCAAACAGGTTTAATGAATGTATTTTAAAAAGTCATACTGACAGTTTCTCAGTTTACAAATATCTAAAGTACAAATTTTGAATATTTCTTCTTAAGTGTATAATATTTTTAATGAGGTTATATAAAAGGGAAAATTTAAAATATCAGTAAATTCAATAATTCTACAGTGCATTTATTTTATATCTAAAACTGTTAAAAAGTCTTTGTGGAATATAATTTTGAAATATTTTATTTTCGTAAAGTTGTTCAAGACAGCAGAGACAAATAGTTTATAAAATGATCGTAGTTAGGAATGCTGCTTTCTCTTCATTTTGACACATCTAGGGCATGCAATTATTCACAAAGGTCACTTTCTAAAGAAGAACAAGAACAATGACCAAAGGCAGCATTTAGGTCTCAAATAGACTATGACAATTTAATCAATGACAAAACCCAATGTCAAGAACCATCTCATTTCTAGGTAGGCAGAGAATGACACTTCATCTGAACAAAGTACAATTGTCTACTTTAAAAACTAGCCAAAAAGTGACTACAGTCATCAATTGGAGAGATTTAGAGGGGAAAAAATGCAATAGATACAAAAAAATATTTTAGGTTTAAACTTTCCTTTCCTTACCAATATTTTCAAAAAAAGTTATTATGAATTAAACAATGCTTATAATCTTAAATAGTCATCATATTAAAAACTTAACTGAGAATATAATTTACTGCCCTACCCTCATAAAAATATGTTTTAAATTTATACTGCAGTTAAGTGATTTATAAATTCAATATGATAAGACCACCTTTTCACTTGTTTATTTTTTCTCCCCAAGTTGAAAAGATGTTTGAAACAAAGGTGTAAATAAGCCTTTGTACAATATTCAAAGGCTCCAGCTTTTGTATTTCTTTAAAAAATAATACTGATTAGTTTTGTTGAGCAATTGTAACCACTTCTATCTATGTATATGGAGTCTATAGATGTCATTAATATTCACTAACAGTAGTGTCATTTTCATTTCAGCTGTACAAGATGACTTCTGTTTCTAATTATAATACATGGATACATATAGGTCTTTCAGACAATTCATTAACACAATATGTGTAAGCTCCAAAATGTTTTAGGTATATAGCTTGCAATAAATACTTTTAGGAAGTTATTCAAAATTCTGGTCAAAATGAGTATATTCATTTATGTGAGTTAGTACTTAGTCTTTCAAGGAAAGGTACAGAAATATGTGATTGAGATAGTCACCATACTTGTGATAAGATAGTTGAAAATCTATAGTTTTCCCTATACTTGCAAAGCTACATTTTAGGATATCAGAATAAGACCAGGATCCTGCTCTCCAGAGACAACAGCTAATCCAAATCAATATGAAACAGGAAACGTGTACTAGTGATAAGGATTAGGGGATTTCTAAAATAAGTAGAATAGTTTTAGAAAATGGAAAATTATAGTATAAAATGTTATATATTAATTTGTTTATGCAAGATGAAATCCCGGGATAAATTTCACTAAATCATAAAATTTCCATTTCACATTAAGAAAAAATAAGTCATGTAATCATATTTGCACTTGAGAGAGCATGCTCTCTGTTCTCAGATTACTGCTACTAGGTAAGCATACATATGGGAATCTATTTAAAAGGCACTTTGAAAGTTATGGTTCATATAAACTGAGCTGGTTTAAACTGAAAGTATTTTCAGGAATACTCAAGACAGAAAAACCTGTTCTGTCAAGAAGGAAAATTCTATATTTTATTTTTTGTATCAGGGATTAAACCCAGAGGTGCTTAATCACTGAGCCACATTCACACATTCACTTTTTATGTTTTAATTTGAGACAGGGTCTCACTAAGTTCCTTTGGGTGTTGCTAAATTACTGAGATTGAACTCCAACTTGAGATTCTCCTTCTTCCATCTCTGGAGTCCCTAGATTATTGGTATGTGCCAGGAACCCAGCTGAAAATTCTAAATTTTTTTTATTAAAAATACTGTTATTCATTTACTGGGGAAGAAACAAAAGGGAACATAGAATAGTTTGAGCACAGTAATAATCAAATATCAAATAAACAGTATTTTTGAGAGTTCACTAAACTGTCAGTTTTTCAATTTATCATTATGTTCACCACATTCCTCAACATTTAAATGACCAAAACTTTTCCATCCTGACTCCAGCCCTCATTACCACCTTAACTCTCTTCCTATGGTTAATCTTGTCCTACACTATGTCTTTCTTTGTATTTGAAAGTATGGAGAGGTCTAAGAACAAAATTGTTAGTGACTATTTTGAATTTTATAAAAATCTCTCAATAAACTAATTCGCTTTCCTTCAAAATCTCCAAATTCTGTGATACCTACAAGTTCTTCTTTCACCTGTATTCCTGTAACAAGGGGGATATTTGTTTAATATTCCTAGCAGAGAAAGCAAATCTGAAAAATTAGAAACCCAAAACAAAACTGTCTGTACTTTGGGAAATATGTTTGATCATGTTTGTAGGAAGTTTTTAATGTTCTTTATATTCTTTAATATAAGTTAACAAATTTACTTTGTGTGAAATACATGGAGTTATGAATTCGTGTGTGTGTTATTAGGTTAAATTCATAATTTTTTTCCTAAAGACCCTGGGAAATGTTGAGGTAGTCTTGTTTCTCAAATTTTTTTTATTATTATAAAGTGACTATGGGTACATAAATCTTCAATTTCTTTTCATTTCAATGTCATAACAAGGCTTGTAAGAGAGCTTGTAAAATTGTAACGTTTAATTTGTTAAAATTCTAGCTGAATATATTCATCTACTTAGAATAAACCTATAGATTTTACACAACACAACTGACATCAGTAATACCTATTGCTCATCACCCCAAAATACTGTGTACATAGAAAAGCTACATTTAGATAACATAGAAAGACTGGAAAATAGTGTACTTGCATATGTATTAGTTGTAGAACAGGCAGAATAAAGCTGGAGCTTCTCAATTAAGCATATGTGAAGGACAAAATATGTGCCAGTCTATACAACTACTTTATAATCATTAAATAATAGATTGCTCAATTGTTTTCTTAATAGCAATACAAGAAACTACAATTGTAAGTTTAATATTCTAGGTAAGGTTAATTCACAAGAAGAGTAAATAAACATGGTATTAATCCCAGAGAAGTTAAAAGGAAGTTTCACTTTTTGAGATTAAGCCTCTTATATCCAGGCTCTAATCTTTATTACAATTCAAGGACACTTGGGAGAAGAAATACTTTATGAATTAGACTCCATTAAATAGAAATAAAAGGTCTGGAATTTAAGAGATAGTGGTCTCAGGAATAATAAAATATTGGAAATAATATTCTGAATGCAGAAGCATGAGAAACAAGTCACCTTTACATTTTGCAAACTGACATTTGATACAGAGATATGCTGAACTATTTAAAAGTGGCTTGTTTCAGTATTTTTCAGTATGTAAATCGAGGTAATGCAATGGCTCTGGATACTTTTTCCTGATTTCCTGAGGTTATTCTTCTCACATTTGCCATTATAAAGCCAAAAGATGGAATGTAGGGATATTAGAATCCAGAATTAAGATTACTGTATATGCATGTGTAAAATATATTATGTGACTTAGGAGGATTACTGTGAAGTATTAATTTGAGCACTGACTAAGTCCACTTGTTGGCTCTTGGGATACAGAATTATTGATCAATCCTTGGTGATTTGATTCCTGTTCTAGTTCATAGGATTCTTATGCTAACATAAATACCAAAGACTCTAGTCTGCTAATTTTAGTCTAAAAGGAGTCCTTCATTCATCTTTTTTAATTAAGCAATTTCCATCATAGAGAGAAATATGTATTTTTCCTATCTGTTGAGTGGTCTACTTCAAGTTATACAGTGAGTACCAATTTCTTGATAAAATATTGATTGTCAAACAAGGTTAATAATTAATTAAAGATAAAGATAAACCCAATCATTTCAGAATGTCTAATACATTCATACCCTTTAGGGAAAAGACACTTTTTTTCCTAAGCCTTCAATTTCAAAAGCTCAACTACACCCAGGAATTGAGTCTAATGTCTAATTAAAAAAGACCTTGAAGAAAGATGTATGCATAAAATGCTAAAAAGTTTTATACAGGTATAAACTAGTATTTATAACAAATGAGATCAATAAAATGCCTTATATATTGGTTGTTACTTGTATATAAATATTGAGATTGGAACTCTTACCTCCTAATTAAAACTACATAAGCCGATTAAAATATGTTCATTAAATGTTTATAATGCCCTATTTGAAATGTTTTGAAGTTTTTGAAAAAAGCATTTCTATACTATATAGTTTACTTTTATTCTCACAACAGTAAAAGTAATTATTTTAATATTCTAAAGTATTGTAATAATTACAAATTATTTCTGTATTTTAGAAGTGAAAAATATTCAATTGTAACTAATACCTGACTAACTCTTGGTGAAGTTAGAACAAGAGCTCAGAGTGTATTTTACTGTAGGGCTAATTACTTGCTGTTCTAATACAGATGAACTGTATCATCTTTCTTCATTGTGTTCAGTGTCAAAATTTTTTTCAGGGAGATGAAAATAATAGAGGAGGCACAGAAGTCTATGCTGGTGCAGCAGATGAGACAAGATATAAAAGTATGAAATGGGTAAAACAACAGTAAAACATTTTGTAATTCTATATTTACTTCTTGAAATTTTGCAACATGAAATAAAGACAGTAAGAGGTGAAATGGAGAAGATTCACCTGTACCAGGAGAGGTCAAGCTAAATATTTTACAGAGAGCAGTTTGCAATAATGAAGATTGTGTACCTTTTAGTAGAGCCAAAACACAAACCCAATTCTGTGACCCTACTGTCACTATTCTGCATAGGAGAAGATGGATTTTGGTTTCTGTTCAAAGGCTTTGCTTATTTAAAGTCACCCCAAAATGCCTGTCTCAGGACAAGCTTTATGAATAGTAATATTCATTTCTTTCTTTCTACCTTTTCCCATTGTTCACCTACATGATTACAAATAATAGTAATAAATATTTCTATCTACAGTTAGAGAAACAAAGTGAACATTTATGCTTCAAAATGTGACAGTTTTAACTTAAATAAGCCTGTCAAAAAGAACATGAAGGTTTAGGGAACAAAAGTGTTGAGAGGGTAAGAGAGATAATTAATTTTCAAAGTAAAAGTCTTGAAACATTATTTCCTTTGTTGTTCAGAAAGGGTAGTAGGAAGCCAGAGAATGCTGAATAACTGAAGGAGAAGACTAAAAAAAAAAAAAACCTTATTAAAACTCAGTAAATTTAAGTAAATATTACGAACAAGGGTACTAATATTGCTGCACTCAAATTGTCTAGCACTTAACTTCTTAAATTTACTTGAATTTTGTAAACCATTCATTGGATTCCACTCTAGGCTTTTATTCAAGAAGACATTGAATTAGAGGATTGCCTCAGTATTTAACATCATTTTTTAATTTAGTTTATATTGATTGAAATTTGTGTATATTAAAACTCACAAGTATTAATCATGTACTTCTAGTGTCATTATCTTCATCACATCAGAAAATTCTGTTTCCATTTCCCAATCAGTTCTCATGATCCCGCAGATGCATTTATTTTCTGAATTTTATACCATAGACTGGGTTTGCTGATTCTTTTTCACAAAACATATAGTAATACATCCAGTATATAGATTTTTGTTTTCCTTATTTTGCTTGACTTATCATTTTTAATGTACAAACCTGTTTTCTGCATCATCACTTGTTTTTCTCTACAACTTATTTGTGTGATGTTGTGTAAAGAGGACAGTTTATTTATTTATCCATTCTGTAGTTGATGGACAGTAATTCTATTTCCTGTACAGGACTACTGTAAGAAAGCCTGATGTGAGCATTCTTCTTCAACTCTTTATGGGAATATGAGTTTCTAGCTATTTTTCCTGGGAAAATAAGATTAAGTTTGAAGTTCCTGATGGTTAGTAATATTTGATATCTATTCAAGTCTTATTGACTACATATTTTGATCTTTTGAAATATCTGTTCAAAAATACTTATTTTTATTGGGTTGTTTTCCTTTAAAACTGGGTTTATACATTAAAGACATATATCACTTTATAAATTCAAATGTATACTCGCAATGTATAATATATTAACTGTTTAACTTCTGAATAGTTTAGTTTGCTTGGTTATTTGTTTAAATTGATTTCTGTCATTGTTTTAATAAACTACTTAGTTTTTTTGGGGGGGATTTGCTTTAGTTTTGTTTTTGACGAAATTCCACATATTGACATGATCTTTTATGGATACATACATATTTTTTGTTTTTCTAACTTCTCTACCCACAATTTTAAAAATATTCCTTTGCATTTCCTTCTAGAAACTTTATATTTCTATCTTTTCTGAGTATGTATATAATCAATTCTAAATTTATGTAAATAATTAGGTAGGAAACAAAATTAACTTTTGTTTCCTGTAAAAATATTCATGTGTTTGGGATTAAGGTAAATCTGACCTCAGAAAACAGATTTACTAGTGTTTTCTCCTGCACTGTTATTAAATTGTTCAATATTTAATTGATTTTCTTCCCTAAATATTGAATAGACTTCAATAAGGAAACCACCTAGAGTTTTAAACTTAGTTTATGTAAGAGTTTTTGTTTCTTGGTTTTCTTTTTTTTCTTTCTTTTTTTTTGCTTTTGGTTTATTAATTTTAATTATAAATTCAATTTGTTTAAATTTTTTATTCTTTTCCTTTGGTCAGATTTATTTGGTTTTTTGTTCCAATGCATTAACTTCTTTTATATAATGTGCTGATTTTATCATTCTAAAATACTTCACAAATTAGTTATTGTTCTTTCAATGTCTATAGTATCAATACTGATATATACTTATTATTCTTGATATTCATTATTTATATTCCTTCATTCACCATTTTTCTTGCTGTTTTATTGTTTTTGTTTTGCAAAGAACCAACTTTTATTTTCAACAGAAGTAAAAAGTAGTTTTTGAAATTTTATTTATTTATATGCTTACTTTTATTATTTCTCATATGTATCTAGTGTGGTTTTAATTTTATGTTTTTTAATCTTCCGAAATAGGTATACTAAAGCATTAGCTTTTGCACTTTTGTTCTTTACTAAAATAGGTATTTAAACCAATAAAATTTCTTTTAAGTACCACCTTATCTGCATTTAATAAATTTTAATGTCTTATCTTTTCATCATTTAGTTCAAGTAGTTGAAAATTTTTCTACTTAGTTCTTTGAATCATCTATCAGAAATATATTGCTTCATTTCCAAATGGTTTGGATTTTTTTCTTGATACCTTACTATAACTGATTGCAAACTGAATATCATTATACCAAAGGATATGTTATGAAATTTATTGATATTTATTTTATGGATCAGCACTTTGTAAGCATCTTCGCATGCAAATGAAAAAAGTGTGTGTATAGCAGTTGCTACAGTGTTCTGCAATTATCACTCAGGTCAAGTTGGATAATAGTATTGTTCCAATCATTTTTATCATTACTTCTACATTGGCCCAAGTGGTCCCATCATCTCCTGGAAAAAGACTTGAAAATTTTCAAAATACTATTGTGAATTTCTCCTGCGGGTCTGTCAATTTTACTGCTTTAAAATATTGGGAAGACAATTATTTTGTTAAGTGTATATACAATTAAGAGTATTGTAACTTCTTGGCCAGATACAGCACATGCCTCAAAGACTTAGCAAGAACTTTATCAAAAAATAAAATAAAATAAAAGGGCGACCCTAGATTCAATCCTTAGTACCCCCTGGAAAGAAACCCAATAATCATAATTAATTGAATTAATATCTTTATATAATGTAATGTACTTTTAAAACATAGTGTGTATTTTGATACTTGTTTTGGTATTAACAGTTATACATCAACTTTCTAGTGCTTCATATGTTTATATTATATACATTTTTCTATACTTATACTGAAAGCTACTATGTTTTCAAAATTTAGATTTTTTTAAAATAGCATATGATTCAGCTTGCAATTATTATTTAGTATTAATTTCTACCTTTCATTTACAATGTTTAGTCCATTTCTACTTAGGGTGACTGTTGATATATATGAGTTAAACTTTATGCTTTTTCTATGACCCTATCAGTCTAGGATTATTTGTTCCTCATTTCCAGCCTTCTTTTGAGTGACTTGATACTTTTAAATATTTTATCTGATTTCCTACATCTTTTTCTATATCTTATTTCTCTGGATTTTCCATATAGCAAGGCAAGTATCTTTAAATTATTAACTTATTCCTCAAATAATGTTATTCTTTATCCTAAATAGTGTAAAAATCTTATAAAAATCTAATTCCATTTACCTCCTTTTTCTTGTTATGGTATTCTTCTCATAGGTTTCATTTCTATATATGCAAAACTTTCATAAAAATTAATGGTCTTAAAAATGTTAAAATGCCTATATATAAATAACTATTTTTATTAACTTTCTCACATATTTATCCACATGTTTACTTTTCTTAATGTCTCCTTTGTTCCTTTGTATGTACAATTTATCATAAAAACAACCCCAAGGCTCTCACTGCAAAACTCGAGGGGAACAAATTATTATTGTAGTCTTTGGAATGGCACCCCATGGAGATGTACTTTCCACATCTTATTTGTTTTTTTTTTTTCATGGTATGATTGTAGCTTCCAAATATTATCTAATACGATTGTTCTAACTTCTTCTTTTATTATTCCAAACCTCATTAATTTTAAACTTATTTTTACTATGATATTTGTCTTATTTTATGTTAGCCACTGCCAATATAATTCGTGACTTTAAACCACTTCTACAACATGTAGTGAAGTAACATAAAACCTAATTTCTGAATATATTACTTTTCCAAATCACAATTATATCCATAAATTTCTCTGTGCAATTAAAGACAAATGATGAAGGACCTATTGGGCCAAGAGTTTTACATCATAAATGAATAATGTCTTACATACAAATATAATAAAGGAGTGAATAAATTAGCAGTATTATAATCTTACCAGAATGGGATTTATCCAAGTTGGAAAGAATTTCAACAAAAAGGGCAAAGCTGAAAAGGCTTTGAATTTGAAGTTAGAAAAGGAGTATATCAGGGAGAAATTTTATTTCTCAAAACAAGTGGTTGATGAAAGACATTAGTAGTTTTCTATGATGATTGACATATTTTTAGAAAATTCAAATATGTTGACTTTTTAAATCACTTTTGGGCATATAGAAATTTAAATTCGTTGGTATGTGTACCTCATGTTTATGTATATGTAAACTTACAGGAATCCCATCAACAATGAATAACAAACAAACAAACAAGATATTCTAAAGTATATACTCACAACACTGAAGTTTTATGTTAATCTGAAGGTCAAGTCTAACACAACCTGCACCTCAGTGACTCAGTGGCTGTAGCAACAGCTACAGTCACGTAAGAAATGGGACAGTTTTGCTATTTGTTTCTTTGTCAGCTTTGTAGCTCTTTTAAGCATTTTTTATTTAGGGAAAGTAAGTACAGAGTCAAACTCATTAAAATTTTGAAATTTGCCAAAAGTCTGATTAATATTTTTTCTGATATATAAGTAAATATATTTTAATGAGCTGCAAGTTGAAACAGAGTTGAACCCAGAATGAAGATCTATATTTTTGAAATTATTTTTGCTTATCCTCACTTTATTTGCTTTTTTTCTTTCATTTTATAGTATTTGGATCCTATATTTAGAGGATAAGACATGATTACTAGGAGGCTGAAAATTACGAATCAACAGATATTTTAATCAAGAGAATACACAGATGGGACCCATCATTAGTCTATTTTATGAAATACTTTTCCTCAAAAAATTCACTAAACTGGAATGTTTTATCATGAGTGTAATTGAAATTTTCCAGTTTTTTCTTTTCTGTGTGTGTCTCTCTGTGTGTACATGTGTACATGTTTATAAATCTTTTTTTAAGAGAGAGAGAGAGAGAGAGAGAGAGAGAGAGAGAGATTTTTTAATATTTATTTTTTAGGTTTTGGTGGACACAACATCTTTATTTTATTTTTATGTGGTGCTGAGGATCGAACCCAGCGCCCTGTGCATGCCAGGTGAGTATGCTACCGCTTGGGCCACATCTCCAGCCCATATAAATCTTAAAGATTAGTTACTGATGCTAGTTTGCCAAAATGGCCAGGAAAGTGCTACCAAATACTTCCCCAAGAGTTTCCTGTAAGAAAAGTTTGGGGTTGACATACCAACAGATATGTCATCATGTATGTACTAAATCATGCATGGCACTTGCTGGTTATAATTAACAGCCACAATGACATTTGAAAGATGGCAAAGGAAGGTACGCCACCATAAAAATCTTTCTATCAAAATATTATGTTCATGTGTTAGGATGAATACATTCACTCACATTTTTAAGAGATTTTAAAATTATTGTTGGACAACCTTAACAAAGCTAAGTCTGTGTTTTTATGGATACTGAGATACTGTGTCTGAGTATCAATAGGTAATTAAGTAAATGGAGTTCCATTACTGGAAGTCCACACTGGAACTCTGTGTGCAGAAAGAACCTACTAAAGCACTTGGGATAATTGGAACCATTTTCTTTTTCATTTTTTCTACATTGAAGCTTTTTTGAAGGAAAAAAAGTCTAAGTAACTATATACTCTTTCTGCATTTTTTTATTGGTTTCCTTAATCGATAAATGTTTTTTGAGGGAAATTATATATTAAATAATGTCCTTTTCATCTTGAAAATAAAATGACTAAGCTACATTTTCTCATTCATATTAAAGTAATTTCCCCTCAAATTAGCATGAAAGACTACTCTAAATAATACCCAGAACTTCAGCTAAATTATAAGTAAACCAATAAGTCTACAGTGTGTCATATTACTTATGGATTGTAAATATTTTTTGCCATTTTCCATTTTTAATAATTGTAATTCACTGTCATTAAATAGAAACTTTCCTAATGATTTTTTTGAGTTCTTGCAAAACTTGACATTTTCAAGAAAAATTTAGGATATTTAATATAATTAATGTTCCATAGTTTAAAGTCAACAGTTTCAAGAACCATAATGACAATATACATAAAGTATAGCTCTTCAAAGGTATCTTCCTAAAGCTCTAAATATATTATTTTTTTCTCAGATATATTTTTGTCATGCACATAGCACATTTTATCCTCAAGCATTTTGTAATCCATATAATATAAAAAGGAAAGCCATTAATATTATTGTCCCCTTGATGTTCATGGAACTTCTGAAATATATGGATTTAGTGTTAGATACCACTTCCTTTAGAAAAATCAGTACAACGCAAAAGCAATATAGCAATTTTATCCCTGTGTGTTACACTTGATTCTAATAAGGAACACTTGATCATAGCAACCAAAGTTCTTTGTATCTATCTGTTCATGAAAAATATAACTTACTCTGAAAACAAGACAAGAACATGACTTTTTGTATCATTGTTTCTGTGTTTTTATTGATACTACATAAAAAGCAACTGAGAACAGGATTTATTCTCAACTATATTCAACAACTTTAGTTGGTTATGTAGATCTAATATCAATTTTATTTTGATTTATGGCACTTGCCCATACCAAGGATTCTAAACAAAGGTGATATGCTCCCATTTGAGTTAAGATCATACATAAAAATGGGTGTTTCTGATTGAAGCCTGGTAGGATAGCAGGGCGGTAGCAAACTTCTTCATTACCATTCTCAGTATTCACACTCTTCAGAGACTTAATGAAGTGAAAATTCTCCTCATAATGAAAGAATTTGTAGTTTCTCAACATTACATTGCAGACAGTTTAAAATCCAGACCACATTTGATTTTTATTAGGATGGGATATCATACTTCTCTTTCCTTAGGAGAAAGTGTAAAATCTCATTGCATTGTCGTTTATGAAGTTGTTGAATCAAAAAATAATCACCACCAGAAATTTATACCTCATGTTTATATACATATACACATGTGTATATATTTAAATGTGTATGTATATGTATGGATATATAGTGTGTGTATGTGTATATATATGAATATATATGAATATATATATGTATATATGACATAGTTTAATATTAGTTGAAAATAATATAGTATACAGTTTCCCAATCTACTTATCCCACAATTTCTTCACAAATTAATTAAAATGTTATAGATGTCATATGATCATTCTATTCATTATATTACTGCTGAATTCTTATTGATCGGTCATGGTGTTTCTTCATTTCATTAGGGTATAGCCATTTGAATCAGAACATTTATTCAAAGTAAAACTAACCTTATGCATTTCAGAAAATTGAGCAATAGCAGAGACTTCCAGAATAAATAATTTTAACAAAATTGGAAGTACTCATATGGATATGGTTTACCTTTCACATATTAAATAACTTGTAAAAAATGTTTTTGGATGTCTCTTGTATACCAAGTATTGTAAAAGGTAAAGAGAATCAGACATTACAGGGGAAAGAAAAGAATAGATCATGCACTGTAATTGAAGTGAGATAGATAATGAATAAGTTTTTAAAACTTGAAAAATACAATTTTTGTGTCAATAACTATTATAAACAAAACAAACTGATTTATATAATAGGAAATTACTATGGAAGGGAACTATGTAAAATGTGTAAACAGAAAAGCCACACTAAAGAGATAATTGAACAGAGAAGAGAATGTAGAAAAGTGTAAAGAAGAGTTAGAGAAGCATTCAAAGGAAGAAAGCAAATATAAAACTCCAGATGAAAAAAAAATAAAATATATTCAAGAAGTGAAGAAAGAGAAAATGAATATATCTTTAAGCATAATTAAAGGAGATATTGGAAAAGGTTGGGGTTAATAGATCCTTAATGAACAATGTTTTTTTGTTGGGCAAAAGTTTAATTACAGTTAAAGGAAGTCAGGTTTAGAGTAGTACTAGTGAGAAATAAACACAACTTGACTATGTTTGTAGCAGTCGATATAGTGTAATTAAGTTATATTTTAAACCTAGAATTAGTGGTAAAATAGTTGACTGTTAACTATTGATGGATCAACAATGGGGATAGTATGAAAAATACCAGATTACTATAAGTTCATATTTCTTAGCTATATGGATGTGGATTTCATATGGAGACTCAAATAACAGGTTAATTTGGTTAAAGTACATATAAAACCATCAAATATATACAATATATAGTTATTACATTACTTACATGTTATAAATAATATATTCTTATATAATATTAATGAGACATAAATATACACAGTCACTTTTTTAAAGTGAAACTTACAAAGATTCTATCATTTGTAAACCAATCATTTTCTGTATCAAAATTGATCAATGTCAGCTGGGTGCAGTGGCACATACCTATTATTCCAGTGATTAGGAAGGCAGAAGCCAGAGAATTGCAAGTTCAAAGTTACCTCAGCAACATAGAGAAGGACAAGTAACTCAGTGAGGCCCTGTCTCTAAATAAAAATTTTCAAATAAGGGTTGGGGAAGGCTGGGGATGTGGCACAGTGGTTAGATGCCCTTGGGTTCAACACCAGACCAAAAAAAAAAAAAAAAAAGATCACTATGACAAGACAGCAGGAATTACATTTTGGGTTTATATTATAGAAAAAGTTCCAAATGATTTTTTTGACATACATGAAATCTTACACTTTAAAAAGTCTATACTATTACTTTGCATATGGAGATAGATTATAAATTTATATGTCCTAGACCTGAATTTATTTACCCAAAGGATAATGAGTGACTCAATTCACTTTTTTACATAATTTAAAATCATTTATCTGTCACCTACTGCAGAGGGCATAGGGTCTTATGCAAGAAAATAATTACAGCTGTGGAAACATTATTTGGACAATGAAAGATCTTTTGCTATTTATCTGCATTGTTCCATAACAGTAGCAGAACAATTTAAATAAAGTTAAAGCTGCAATTATTTATTGTTATCTTTTGGATTATTTTTTACCTGGGTAACACAGAAGATTAAATATAATCAGTTCCAGCTGAAAACACTTCTACAGTATGTCAAGGACAATAAGTTCACAAATTGACTTTACCTGCTATTCATGTGCTATATGAAAAGAATCAGGCAAAGGGGAATTTAATTAGTGTGTCTCATGGTAGGAATAAATAGAAAAAAAGATAGACTGCTGATTACATTGAAAATGAGTAGCATGCTTAGCTGTCTACAGCTCAGCAGAAGTGATTTCTTAGAACGTCTTTGGTCACAGAAATTTTCATTTTATATTATATTATTTGGAGTCTAACATACAAAAGATTTTAGCTATAAATGGTAAAATTTAATTTTAATATACTTTTAAATACATAAAATTGTTGTTATTTAAGGTAACATAATGATGAATATGTATACTAAAAAGCCAAAGGATTATAATCATTTTTTAGATTATAAAGATACAAAGAAGCAAACAGTAAAAGAAATAATACTAAGGTTATTTTTATATCTAGGCTCTTCCTCTTAAAAATTATCAAAGTGAAGTTAGGTAAGAAGAAAAAGGTCTAATGTTCAAAAGCACAGTAAGAAGACTGTAATTTGTAAGTTATTATATATTTTATGAAAAGCTATAAGAAGGATTTGAAGGTTTATATAAAGTGGAATTATACATGTTTAAAGAAATGAAAATGCTAAATAACTTGATTTGATTGTTACACACTGTATACATGCATCAAATCAAATTTTCACAATCTGTACCATAACTATGTGCACTATTTTGTGTCAATTACCAATAAAAATGAATACAAAATCTAGACTAGCAAAAAAAAAAAAATGATCTATAATTCAATGAAGCATATGATCACAAAAATTTTATCATTTATTTTAATAATAATTTCCTTCCATGTTAAAAATGTATTTTCAAAAGTGAAAATTTAGTACTATTTTTAGAGTTAAACTTGGTAAAGATAGAGATTATAATAATTTTCATTTTGGCAAAATTAAATTGTATATCTCCTTAGTATTCATATAAGGGGGTATAAACAAATATGCATTAATTGTTTAAAATACTGATAATTTGCATCATTTGTCACTGTATTCTATTCTTGATGCGTGTGATTTAATCTCAACATTCACACACTTATACATTTATTTTTCAAAATTCATATTTGGAGCCCCAGTATAAACAGTTACACTGTTTATATGTAATCCAGTTCATTTACCTTAAAAAATAAAATTATATGGGGAAATAAATATGAAAATAATCATAAAACTAAAGAAAGTCAAATATGTGTTATCATAACTAGAATTCCATGGAACTGGAGATTCATTCCCTCTCTATTTTAGAAAGGTAGAATCGGGAGAAAATAACATTAAAATAGTCTTAGGTATGTATAATTAATTACTCAGCAGGTTTATAAGATGAAGTAGATTTAATTTGAGGGCATAATAAAAATGTATAGAAAAACTAAAGAAAATTAGTTTTTTTTAAAAAAATTCTTTTGTATATTGGTATCAATCAACTTGTTTTCAAAGTATTTTTTTCTGTTAATTTTTAAAATTACTGTGAATATGATAATAAGAAAGAGATGGCTGTCAGTGACCACAGGTAGCAGGAGCACAGTCTTTTTAAAAAATTTTTAAATATTTATTTATTTTTTTTAGTTTTCAGAGGACACAACATCTTTATTTATATGTGGTGCTGAGGATTGAACCCAGCGCCATGAGCATGCCAGGCAAGCGTGCTACCACTTGAGCCACATCCCCAGCACAGTCTTTATGGGCAAATTCTGAAAGGTACATAAAATGTTCAGGCTTTATTATTTAATTAATAAACTAAAAGAATTCTAAATAGTTCTATTTGTCAAAATGATAAATCTTGCATCCATATAAAGGAGGAGAGAGCAGAGGCAAATAATTAAGAGACCATTGCTAATACCATGGCCTATGAAGTTTTTCTGCTTAAGTATACATGCACATAATACATACACACACACACACACACACACACACACACACACCACATAATTGAACATGACTATAATTAAACCTAGATTCAACTACCATTGAACAGGAAGTCATCAGGAAATTCAGGGGAAAAAGGAATAAATTAATAATCAGCCAAATTCAAAATATTTCTTTCACATTATCTAACCTGCTTTCATTAACAAAGACAAAAGTTTCATAGAATGCACAATGTGAAAAAAGAGTCTCAAAAATACAAAATCAGAATGAAAAGAGAATTCATTGATACATATGAGTACAAAGATAAAAACTTCATTCAAATCTTAATTTAAACCAGCTACTTTTTAAGCAATCAGGAAATTTTCAATGTGGAAAAACTATTAGAAAATATTAGGTGGCTAATATTAGCTTTTTAGATGCAATAATGGAATTGTGATTTTTAATGAAAATGTCATTTTTAGAGGCATACAAAAACAAATGTCACAATTTAAAAAGAAGGAAGAAAGGGGGGAAGGGAGGAATGGAAGGGAAAAGAAAGGATGTGTTGGAGAAAGAATGACACTAGTAGAGAAATTATTGATTTTTCTTGAACTTGGCTGGGGTAAACATATAGTTAGTTTCTTTGTATTCTCTCTTTCTCTCACACTTCACAATCTACACATCTACATATTGCTGGTGCTATGATGAAAATAGATCCAGAACCAAACACTTCTCACCATCACCATGCTGCCATCTTGGTCAAAGGTACTCTAATTTTATGTCTGGGTTAATGGATTTTTATTAATGTAGGCTTCATAGTGATTTGTCTTAAACTGTGAAGTAGATTGTGGCACAACAATTCTCAAAACTGTTTAATGGTTCTATTTTTAGACTTCAGAATAGCTTTCAAACAAGAACAGAAGCTCACCTTCTATATGTCTTTTATTGTACTACTATTTTCCATCACACAGAAACTCTCTTCTGTTCTTTATGCCAGGGATACTTCTTCCACAGCTCCTTTGAACCAACTGTTAGCTGGGCCTGGAATGTTATCCTCAGGTAGATACACAGGTTGTGTTCCAACCTCTTTTGTTTTTGTTAGAATGGCAAATTCTCAGGAAAGCTTATGAAAATGCTCTCTTTCCACTGCTTCATTTTTCTTTCTAATAGAAATTATTACTTTGATAAATATTCTGTAAATTGCCTGGTAATTGTGATTTTAATTTATCATTTATTTAATTTATCATTTATTTCTTTTCAGTCCGTCCCCTAATAGAATATCATCTTCATAAAGACAGAATCTAGAGAGTATTTTCTATTAAATTACCAGCTTTCTTCAAGCCATAAAAAATCACCTGATGCATCCTGTAGTCTAAACAAGTATTTGTTAATGTTGAAGAAACCATCTAACTGAAGCTCTTTAGTAAACTTTTGAAAAGTATAGATTTGAACACAGGAGATATGTCAGGACTGAAGATGCATACTTAGGTATCAATGGTCAGCAACACAGATTTTAGTCAAGAGAAGTAAAACCAGACAAAACCTCCAAAATAATTGGAATTAAATTATTAGTGGAAGTTTAAGTGAAAACTGAGAAATAAGAGTTTACTGAATAAAATTGCAATAATTAGAAATGATTTTTAAAGGTTTATTTCTTACTTAAATCATAGTGACTAAAACTTTATGTTAGTTTAGGAGGTTGTATATCTTAAATTACTCCCCCCTCCAATTTTTCTTGTAGCTGATCAGCAATGCTAAGTGGCTTTAGATCATAATACTTGACAAAGACCATTATTAAGAAAGCAAAATTGATTTCTTAATGTGAATGAAGGAATAAAAGACTTGGTTGTTAAAGTAACCACTCTCATTAATTTTTTTTTGAAGTTGGCCATCCTATTTTATTAATGGAAAAAAATATTTTAAAATATCATACCTACTCTTTCAAAACATATAGAAATATCCTGATATATATTGAATGAAATATTACTAATATTTACATCCCAGATAATAGATTAATATAATTTTTAAACCAAATATATAATTCTGTACTTTGTAAGTAGCATCCTAAAATAACTGTGAACATTCTTCCTGCCAAAGCTGCTTCATCTTCTTACCTAAGTTACTACCCAAGATGCACTAGAATACAAAATTATCTCAAGGAAATATTAAGGAATTGTTTTGTAAGCACTTTGAGGGATAGATAAAAACATTGTTACTGATAATAATATAATGCCTAAATAGTATATAATATATGAAAGATAGTAACTCAGATACTAAGATAAATGTTATATTTCAATGAATAGGTAAAATTTATAGAGTATATCTATAGATAAATGTTAATGGAACTCAGAATTGTGTGGGGGGTGGTATTTATTCAAAAGTTTGGAACCAGAATTTTAACTTATATTCCTACAAGTTATAAAAATTTATTTTGCTTCATGGGAAAGCAGTCAAGACCTATGGGATGATCTCTGCAAAGAGTTTGAGCTCTGTGAAATGCAAAATCTTTGAGAAGTTTGAATCATAAAGAGTCATCAGAAAGTTAAAATCAGTAAGAAAAAAAATCATTTTAAAATGACCATAAAAAACATAAATCTGCAAAGATTTTTCATTCTTAAAAATTTAGAAAAAATTCAGAAATAAAAATATGATTAGATAATTAAGATTTCTGGTTACTTTCCAATAACCTGAAAAGGTTTATGAGGAAATATTAACAATAAATGGTAATATTAAAAGTTAGACATTCGGGACTGAAATTGAAGAAAGTTATATTTGTCTTACATATCTGGAAAACTTTGACAGTGAAGTCAATCAAACTGTAGGAATGTTTTAATAATGATGTAGAAATGGCAAAAATCACTAAATATCTATAAATAACATTTAGCCATACTAATGGAACTAGTAAGAGAGCTCTACTTTGGAATAGAAATTTCTTCCAATCATTGCACTTGCTGTCAGCCCTATCACCTACCATTTCGTAAGGGCTACCACTCTCCAGATATCTGGCATTTTCAATGAAAATTCTTGATTTCCTGCCTACCCAAAGTCTAAGAACTGTGGAAATCTCATAGTCAAATATTCAAAATCTTGCTATGAAACAGCACACAATTTAACATAGTAAATTATAGCACACAAAACAAAGCAAAATATAACTTGAAGCAAGCCATTTAATCTTTAGGTAAAAATTTCTGTTTCTAATAGATGAGTAGAAGGAGTTATAGACAATTAAGGTAAAACTTAAAGTACATTTTAAAAAATTTCTTTCTGTCAGGAACAAGTCATTTGAATCATAATAGGATCAAATTTGAATTTCTCCTTTAATTACTTAAAAAGAAAAAAATTAAGATAAATAACTATAGAGAAGTAGCTGAGACAATGTAGAAAATTGTAAATTGTATATCATAATCACTAAAGCATAGATTCAAAAATAAAGTAATTAAATATTTTATTAAGAATATGTAAAAGACATAAGGAAGTTTTAATCAGATCATACAGGTATCTTTCAAGGACAAGAAGGAATTTCCTAAAGGACAGAAATGATAACAAACAATAGTACAGTCTATGTCAACCAAAGTAAAAGAAATAATTGGAATTCAATTGTTTTTATAATATTGTGCTTCAGATATGCAATACAAAAATAAAGTCCGGTTTCTTTAATTTTTTGGAGTCAAAAAATTTTGTTCTATCTTGTTTGAAGAGAAGTTGACATAATCTTCTACCAAAGATTCATTTGAAAAAATGTGTATTAGCAACTAAGTCAAAGCAATGAAGTTTAATATATCAGCACACTACCCTCATTCGTTCTACAACTAATAATTGATTAAGTGGGTTTTTAGGCAATTTCCTTGGCACCAGATAAAGATGGAAAATATAAGGGGAACATAGATAGAGTTCAGGTGCCAATCAGTTTTAAATATAGTTCATAAGGAAATTTTGTACAGGTGTGTTTTAACTATTTCATTTAATTTTTCTTAATTTTTAAAAATATTTCTAAATTTTTTTCCACATAAGAAATATACTGGACACCAGCCTGCATGAGACAAAGGCTCACAGTGGTTCAGGGTCCATCCCTCCACCAGCAGACACCGGCCAGAGCCCAGCCTCCAGCACAGGACCGCCCCTTCCAATAAGCAGACTACTGGCCCAGATCTGTCCACACTGATTTTCACGGGACCTAGGTCCTGGGTGGGTCTGAGTTTGCCCACCCCCTGCCATCTGGGAATCTAAGCCTAAGTGACTTCCATCTTGGGACACTGCAGTCATCTCCATAGCCTTCCACACACAGTAGTCCCTACCTTTTTGATGACAAGGCCTAGAAGCAGTTGCATCTCAGAACAGGTATCCTAAAGAGACAATGCTTCCATCTTGGGGCATTATCTTGAGTTACCTCTGTTTTTGCTGCCAACACATTTAGTTGCAGTAGCGTACATTGAGGGACACCATCAGGGTCTGAAAGTCCAACATCAAGGTGAGGTACAGATAGTCTGCACAGGTCCTATAAGAATATAGGGTAGAAAGTGTAATATCTCAGATCCACACTGCAAAAAAGGAAGACACAGAGAACATGAAAAAACAAGGGAATAAAGTGTCCCAAACAAACCGGAATACTATAATAACAGAATCCATGGACAGTGAAGTTGATAAAATGTCAAACAAGGAGTTTAGGAGAATTGTAATTAAGATGATCTGAATTAAAGAATGACCTAAATGAGCAAAAAATAGACAAAAATTGATCATTCCAACAAACAGATGAGAGAGGAAATACAGGTAGCAAAAGATTACTTCAAGAAAGAGGTAGAGGTAGAGATTCTTTAAAAAAAAATCCTTGAAATGGAGGATACAATAAAGCAAATTAAAAAACTTAATAGAAAGCATAACCAACAGACTAGATCACTTGGAAGAAAGAATTTCAGAAAATGAAGACAAAAGGATACAATCTGGAAAATAAAGTTGATCACACAGTGAAGATAGTAAGAAACCATGAATAGAACATCCAAGAATTATGGTACAGCATCAAAAGACCAAATCTGAGTTATAGAGATAGAGGAAGGCACAGAGTTTCAAACCAAAGGAATACACAAGCTCTTCAATGAGACAATATCAGAAAATTTCCTAAACATGAAGAATGAATTGGAAAACAAATACAGGTGGCTTACAGGATGCCAAATGCACATAATTACAACAGATCTACACCAAGGCACATTACAATGAAAATGCCTAGCATACAGAATAAGGATAGAATCTTAAAAGCCACGAGAGAGAGGAATCAGATATATATAGGGGGAAAACAAATCCTATCTCAACAGATTTTTCAACCCAGACCCTCAAAGCCAGGAGATCATGGAACAACATATACAAAACTCCGAAAGAAAATGGATGACAATCAAGAATCTTATATCCAGCCAAATTAAGCTTTAGATTTGATGATGAAATAAAAACTCTTCATGATAAACAAAAGTTAAAAGAATTTACAACTAGAAAGTTTGCATGACAGAACATCCTCGGAAAATATTTCACGAAAAGAAAATGAGAAACAATGATGAAAATCAGCAGAGGAAGGTATTACACTAAAGGAAAATCTAAACAGAGGAGAAACCAAGTCACATTAAATACCAAACATAAAAAATGGCTGGGAATACAAATCATGTCTCAATCATAACCCTGAATGTCAATGGCCTAACCTCACCAATCAAAAGACAAAGACTGGCAGATTGGATAAAAAAAAAAAAAAAAGACCCAACACTATGCTGTCTCCAAGAGATTCATCTCATTCATCTCATAGGAAAAGATTTCCACACACTGAAGGTGAAGGGTTGGGAAAAATCATACCTCTCACATGAACTGCGGAAGAAAGCACAGGTTTCCATCTTCAAAACAAATAAAGTAGACTTCTAGCTAAAGTCAATCAAAAGAGATAAAGAAGGACACTACATAATGCTCAAGGGAACCATACACCAACAAGACTTAACAATTATAAATATATATGCACCAAACAATAGAGCATCTACGTTCATCAAACGAACTCTTCTCAAGTTCAAGTGTCAATTTTAGACCTCAACATAATATTTTATGTGACATTAACACACCTCCTCCATCACTAGATAGATCTTTCAAACAAAAGCTGAAAAAAAATTGTAGAACTCAATAATACAATCAATAATGTAGACTTAAATGACATACATAAAATATTTTATCCTTCATTAAGAGAATAAACTTTCTTCTCAGCACTGCATGGATCTTTCTCTAAAATATGCAACAAAGCAACTCTTAGCAAATAAAAAAATGTAGAGATACTACCCTCTATTCTATCAAATCAATGATAAAACAAAAAAATAAAAGATACACCAACACCAGAAGACTAAATAATATACTATTGAATGGGCTACAGAAGACATCAGGAGAAGATTAAAAATTTTTTGGATGTGAATGAGAACACAGATATAACATATAGAAATCTCTGGGACACTGTAAAAGCAGTTCTAAGAGGAAAGTCATTGCATGGAGTTTATTCCTTAAAAGAAGAAAAAGTCAACAAATAAATGACTTAACATACATCTCAAAGCCCTAGAAAAGAAAAACAAATCTACACCAAAAGCAGTAGAAGAAAGAGAATAATTAAAATTAGAGCTGAAATCAATGAAACTGAAATAAAAGAAACAATTGAAAAAATTGACAGAACAAAAACTTGGTTCTTTGAAAAAATAAATAAAATTGACAGACCCTTAGCCATGCTAATGAAAGAAGGAGAAAGAAAACAAATTACTAACATACATGATGAAAAAGGAAATATCACAACAGACACTACAGAAATACAGAAGATAATTAGAAATTATTTTGAAAACCTATACTCCAATAAAATAGAAAATATTAAAGGCATCAACAAATTTTTAGAGTCTTATAATTTCCAAATCAAATCAAGATAATATACACAATTTAAACAGGGGTTTAATTTCAAAGGACAAAATAGAAGACACCATCAGAAGTCTACCAACTGAGAAAAGCCAAGTACCATATGGATACATAGCGGAGTTCCACAAGACTATTAAAGAAGAACTAATACTAATATTCTTCAATTTGTTTCAGGAAATAGAAAAAAGGAAGCACTTCCAAACTCATTCTATGAGGCCAATATTACCCTGATTCCAAAACCAGGCAAAAGCACATCTAAGAAAGAAAACTTTAGACCATATAGATCATGTCTCTAATGAACACAGATGTAAAAATTCTCAATTAAATTCTGGCAAATTGAATATATATTAAAACATCATGGACCATGATAAGTGGTATTCATCTCAGGGATGCAAGATTGGTTCAACATACAGAAATAAATAAATGTAATTTATCACATTAATAAATTTAAAGATGGGAACCATATGATCATCTCAATATATGCAGAAAAAGCATTTGACAAAATACAGCCCCCTTTCATGTTCAAAACACTAGGAAAATTAGGGACAACTGGAACATATCTCAACATCATAAAGGCTATGTATGCTAAGCCCAAAATGGAGAAAAATTGAAGGCATTACCTCTAAAAACTGGAACAAGACAGGGATGCCTTCTTTTCACCACTTCCATTTAAAATAGTTCTTGAAACACTGGCCAGAGCAATTAGACAGATGAAAGAAATTAAAGGGATACACATAGGAAAAGAAGAACTCAAATTGACACTCTATCCTGATGATATGATCCTATAACTAGAAGACCCAAAAAGTTTTACCAGAAAACTTCTATAACTAGTAAATGAATTCAGCAATGTAGCAGGTTATAAAATCAACAACCATAAATCAAATAAATTTGTATATATTATTAACAAATCCAAACAAAAGGAGATGAGGAAAACTACCCCATGTATAATGCCCCCCCAAATAAAACCCTTAGGAATCAACTTAATGAAATAGGTGAAAGATCTATATAATGAATATTACAGAACCTTAAAGAAAGACATCAATGAAGAGCTTAGAAGATGGAAATTCTTCTCTTGGATAGGCAGAATTAATATTATCAAAAGGACCATACTACCAAAACACTATACAGATTTAATGCAATTCCATTCAAAATTCCAATGAAATTCCTCAGAGAAATAGAAAAAGCAGTTGTGAAATTCATCTGGAAAAATAAGAGACTCAGAATAGCTAAAGCAATCCTTAGCAGAAAGAGTGAAGCAGGTGACATCACTATACCAGATCTTAAACTATTCTACAGAGCAATAGTAACAAAAACAGCATGTTATTAGCACCAAAACAGACTGGTACAGAATAGAGGACACAAAGACTAACGTACTCAATTAAAATTACCTTATATTAGACAAAGGCACCAACAACATTCATTTAATAAAAGATAGCCTCTTCAACAAATGGTGCTGGGAAAACTGGAAATCCATATGCAACAAAATGATATTAAACCCCTATCTCTCACCATGCACAAAACTCAACTCAAAGTAGTTTAAGGACCTAGGAATAAAACCAGAGACTCTGTATCTAATAGAAAAAAAATAGACCCTAATTCCATTATATAGGATTAGGCCCCAACTTTCTTAATAAGATTCCTTTGGCACAAGAGTCAAAATCAAGAATCAATAAATATGATGGACTTGAACTAAAAGTTTCTTCTCAGAAAAAGAAGCAATCATTGAGATGAATAGAGAGCCTATATCTTGGGACCAATTCTTTATCCCTCACACATCAGATAGAGCACTAATCTCTAGGGTATTTAATAATTCAAAAAGCTAAGCACCAAAACAACAAAACAAAACAAAATCCCAAATAACCCAATCAATAAATAGACCAAGGACTATTTATTGAACAGACACTTTTCAGAAGATGATATACAATCAATCAACAAACATAAGAAAAAATATTCATCATCACTAGCACTTAGAGAAATGCAAATCAAAACTACTCTAAGATTTCATCTCACTCCAGTCAGAATGGCAGCTATTAAGAAGACAAACAACAATAAGTGTTGGTGAGGATGTAGGGGAAAAGGTACACTCACACACTGCTGGTGAGACTGCAAATTGGTGCAACCAATATAGAAAGGAGTATGGAGATTCCTTGGAAATTTGGGAATGGAACCACCATTTTACCCATCAATCCCTCTTCTCAGTCTATACCCAAAGGACTTAAAAACAGCATACTACAGGGACACAGCCACATCAATGTTTGTGGCAGCACAATTCACAATAGCTAAACTATGGAAACAACCTAGATGCCCTTCAATAGATGTATATATAAAAAATGTGGCATATGTACAAAATGGAATATTACTCAGCAATAAAAGAGAATAAAATCATGAATAAGTGAAGTTAGCCAATTGCAAAAAATCAAATGCCGAATATTTTCTCTGCTATAAGGAAGCTGATTCATAGTTGGGTAGGGACCAAGGAAGGAATAGATGAACTCTAGATAGCACAGAGGGGTGGGAGGGGAAAGGAGGGGGGCATGGGGTTTAAATGATGTGGTAATATGATGTACATTATTATCCAAAGTAAATGTATGAAGACACAAATTTGTGTGAATATACTTTGTATACAACCTGAGATATGAAAAATTGTGCTCTATATGTGTAATATGAATTTTATTTCTGCTGTCATATATAAATAAAAATATAAATAAATAAATAAAAGGAAAAAAAGATATATACTGTACTGTTGACTAGAAACCAGGTGATATTTTGAATAGATTCTATCTCCTCTAGTAATAACTACATGGTCAGCCACAGTGCTGAATATTTTCTAAACTTTGTACTCCCTGTATCCCTATGTGGTAAATGAAGCTAATGGAGGTTTGCAACTTGCCCAGGGCTAAAACTTATGTTAATTGTCATGGGCATATTTTAACTCTTGGATAGTCTAACTTGTAAGACTGCTCTTACCAACTCCACTATTTCTTGCCAGTCACAGATTAATTGACCTTTCAGAAAAGCTGACAAGGCAAACACGTTCAGTATATAGAAGTCTACTAACACAATTAATTTTTGTGCAGATGCATCTGATTCCAAGAATATATTGCAGTATGCCCCATGTTTAGTCCTTGTACGGTACTACAATTAGGCAAGAACTTTTGGAAATAAAGGACGATTGTCATAATCAGAAAAATAGCAATGACTAGGAATCTCTTAACAAAATATATTTTAAAGACATTTTTGATACTACTAAAAAGAGTGGCAGGAAACCAGACATATTTACTCAAAGGATACAGATAGACAGTGTTCTTTGGGAGAGTGATTGTTCTTTACAAAAGCTGTTGCCATTTGAAGTGCTGCTTCTTCACCTGGCTGCACACCTTTGCTATTCCGATTTCTACACAGTGGGTTGGTCTTTCCCCTGATATTATTTCCCAGTATTTTGCAGCCATGCTTCATTACTTGAAATTGTTCTTTAATGTGTCTGCAGCATGTTCCTTTAGCTTGCCCTATTTGAGATCTCCCCACGTCAGCTCACCATACAACAGCTGGCCAGGTATCCTGCTGTCATCCATTTTTTACACTTGTGTAGTCCAGTGGAGCTGCATTGTAACAAGTATAACTTCACTGCTGTTGGACTGGCTGTATTCCAGGACTTTGTGCTGGTGAATATGTTCCTAGTTGTGATGCTAACTAAAATCTGTGTTAAATATATTGACCAATATTTTGTACTATTGTGTTAGGCCTTATTAGAACCATTTATATATGTTTACATTGTACATAATCTTGATCATTAATCAAAAATCTCTTTTGGTAATATTTTTCTCTTAGGATGATTGAAGCAGAACTGCTTTAATACATTAGAAAACTTAGAAATTGATGCATTATCTTCAACTTACAACCTATATGATGAGTTATATATCTTTCAGTAATCTCTGACCAATTATTATAAAATTTTGTAATGTGAAATCATTAAAAAAAAAGAAGTGATCACAAACTATCCATTGGATACAAAAAAAGGTTGCAGTGGACAAGACACATTCAAAACCACAAATATTATCTTAAATTTGCCTTAAGATATGAAAAAATATTCAGAATTTCAGCATATATTTTGAAAGCCACCAGTAAGACGTCTGATATTAATAAACATATGTATCTAGTCACTAATATGTTTATGATTCTGTTTTACACATTATTTTGAACTCCAAACATAATAAAATATCCAAAAATTGTTACTTATCAAGCTACCTTGATGCATAAATGATTCCACAGCTGACTTGGTATTCAGTTTTCACACACTTCCACATAAAATACTCATAAATTATAATAAACATGAAATGGCCAAATACATAAAAGTGAGATCATTAGCATTCCCATTCATATTCAGTAGATGAAGTTGATTCATTTTCTTATGTGAGAAGATGTGATAATAAAAACAGCACAGGATTAAATTACTATATTAGAAATTTCAGTGGAGAATACATAAGTTCTATTGGAAGAGGTACTGCCAGAAGGAAAAAAAAATATCAAGGAAACAAAATGTAGATACAGGTTGATTGACTATAATAATATAAGGCACATCCTATTGATATGCAATAGACCGTAACCATAGAAAAATATCTAGCTTCTATGCTTGAAAGGTAAACCAAACATATCATTGGTACTACATTAATTCTGCAACAGTATTTAAGAAAAATGTCCTTTTAAAAATGCAGTTTGTTTTCTTTCAAATATGTTTTTTTGCTTGTTTTTATTCTTAATGGTAGTCAGGATTTATAGGGCTCAGTAGATTCTAACACAGAAGTCTATACTGTGAGAAATAAATGCAATTCTGTATACTATGATAAAATCTGAGATATTGGATAATTTGAAGAACATAATTGATTTTTCCTATAAAGTTTGTAGCTGGGACTTTAAAAAGTTTTTACTATTTTTTAAATGATTGGATACTGTAGATTTATAATTTTTTTTGAATTTATGAAATTTGAAAGAATATTTCCAAAATCAAGTAGTTAACTTAAATGTTAAAATCATAGTCATCTCTTTCAGGAGATGTTCTCATATAAAACTAATTCAGTATTTTTATAGAACACATATACAACTAGTAGTAGCTTTTATTTATTTATTTATTTTTTAATTCTTACAAGCATTTGTGGAATGTCTACCATGTTCTCAGAGACTGCAAATTTGTTAAAGATCTAAAAAGAAGCACTCAAGGAATATTGCTTCTTTCATGGAGTTGTCAATGCTCTCTAGTCAAAACTATTCAGGTACACACTGGGGAACACACAGACTTGCCCTTATTTAATTGATGCAATGAGAAAGACTGCACACTATGGGCAATCATAAGGCATTTTAGTAACAGGGTAAAGGGCTTAGTGTAGGACTTTTTCTGTGTTAGGTGACTTGAGGGGATGGTTCAAGGAAGAAAGGTTTTCTCTGGATACAATAATATCAGCAAACAAAGTAACTGAATGATGGGACATCTCAATTGTTCTTGCCTAAAAGGCAAGAAGAACAGTGTCTAAAGTTTTGAGGAGCAGAGGTTATTCATATTAGCCAGAAGAGAAGAAATATCGGTCAGTTATGAATTTTGGACAATGTTCTTGGCTTGTTTTGTGCTCAGTGTAGAGTGTTCTGATGTTTATCTTCACTCTTCATGATCACAAAGGCCTCTGCTGATGTTAATGTGCTGTGAGTTGTTTATGTCAAACAGCAGAACAGAACACCATGGCCTGGCTATGAGTGCCAAGTCATCTCCTAGCAACACCAAGACATAAATGATGGTGTTAGACCATCTCCAGCTGTCAGTGGCTACTTTTCCTTTTGTCAGAGCGAATAGTCCAAGGAAATTAACCATGTCACAGGGAACAATTTTAAACACCTAAATAAAGATAAAACAAGGATTATAATCTGCTGCTTTCTGGATCACACAACAGTTATCATTCTTTTTTGTTCCAGGACACTTTCTTTACCTCTACCCCATTCAAGCTGACACATCATCATAGTATAATTACAATATTATATACATAAATGTTTGATGTAGTTATCATAACATGAGAATTTTTTTGCACATAATACGTATTTAAAACTGATAATGTTAACATAGTATAGTTTGTACATATGTAAGTAGCCAAAAACTTATTTTGTAAGTTCAAAGAAATATATTGCCATCCTTTAATAATGTAAATTGCTTTGTGTTATGAACAACTATTATCCACAGAGCAGATATTTATTTTTAGTCTTTAACACCTTCCTTCCACTCTTTCTGTCCCCCTATGCTTCAGCTTCCTGAAGTTGAGTAAAGTTGCAATGGCCTGAGGCATATAAAAGCTATCACATTTTTTTTTTTTTATGTAACTACCATGAAATCTCACTGACTTACACAAAGCAAACTATTGTTGCAACTGGTCTTTAGAGGTCTATGACTTTCACAGCTGTTTCCTCCTCATCTAGATTGCAAAATATGTCTAGTTTATTGGCTCTTGGTACCCTGTTCATGATCCATTTTTGGTAAGTGGAAAGCACACTGCACCCAGAGGAAGCTCCATAGGCTGTCTCAGAAACATCTGTTGTAGATGCTTCACAAAGACATTTTGCTGCTCACTTCCTACTACACTAGTGCAGGGATACTTGGACAAATGGGAATAAAGGATTCAGACAGAGGATCCTTCTTTTCTCCATTATGCATGCTATCTATCTGCATATTATAAAACCACTCTTTCTGGTAGCAAGGCAGGAACAATATATTTATTTATTTAGGTATCAGGAATTGAACCCAGGGCACTTAAGCATTGAGTCTCACTCCCAGCCATTATTAAATGCTGTTGTTTTATTTTTATTTTTTGGAAAGGAAGGTGTAAATTATATTTAAGAAGACATGATCATATATATGTAAAATAATGTATTTCATATATGTGTATACATATAAACATATACAAAATGTATATAGAAAATACATATATAGAAAAACAAATATTTCACAAAAAATTGTTAGAACTAATAAATGAATTCATAAAGTTGCATGATACAAAATCAACATGAAAATCAATAACATTTTATACATTTATAATGACTTAAATACAAAAGAAATTAAGAAAATCTCCTTTATGATGGTGTCAAAATATTCTTAGGAATAAACTTAACTAGGGAGGTGAAATATATATGCAATAAAACTACAAAACATTGATAAAAGAAATTAAAGACAAATAAATTGAAGGATATTCCTGTGTGTATGTATTGGAGGAGATCATATTATTAAAAGTCTATACCATCAAAAGCAATATACAAATTCAATGCAATCTCTATCAAAATCTCAATGACATTCTTCACAGAAACAGAAAAAAATAGTAAATTTGTATGAAAACATGAAAGACCCCAAATAGTCAGTGCACTCTGAGAAAAAAACAAAGTTGGAGGCATCATTTTTCCTGATTTAAGATTCTATAATAAAGCATTAATAATTGAAACAGTATGATACTGTGATACTGGCATAAATACACACAAACACACACATACACACGCACATCCATAGAACAGAGACCAGAAACAAATCCATACATTTGTGGTCAAATGATTTTCAACAAATGTGCTAAGAATGGGAAAAGGATCATCTCCTCCATCTCTTCAATAAATGGTTTTGGAAAAACCATATGTCTACAAGAAGAATGAATTTATACCCGTGTCTCACACCATACACACAAATTCACTTAAAATGGACTAAAGGGTTAACCACATGATCTGAAACAACTAAAGACACAAAATGTCTAACTAATTTGCTTAGGATCTTCCTAAGTTGTTGAGATTGGCTTTGTACTAGAGATCCTCCTGTATCAGTCTCCCATGCCACTGGGATTAAAGATACGCACCAGGAACAAGATTTTTTTAACATCTGGGTCAATCATTCTCTTCTCAATTCAGAACACCATTATCTACTTCACTTTAGACTCTTGATCTACTCTTCTAAATCTAATGTTTATTAAATAAATGATATTTTTTGCATCCAACATATTAGCCCTAGCTTTTAAAATGGAGTACTTTAGGAAAGGTTAAAGGGTACATTAGAATATATGAAAAACAATCATACTTAATTGCCCAAAATATTATTATGCCAGATATATTTTAGTATGGAAAAATTAATAACCATTCAACTTCATTTTATTCAAATAAACATACCCATGTAGAAAGAAATTATGTGCAATTTAAGAAATATAAATTATATTTTAATATAAATTTTTCTTAGCTTGAAGTATAATATTTTAGACCTGAAACTTCAGGATTTTTCAAATCCTCATTAGTTTTTTTTTCTATTACCTTTAAAATAAGGTGTGTGTGTAAAGAATACTAAGACTTTCACTAGATTATATTCTTCATGTCACTGTTATTCTACATATTCACCACATTTTCCACATATTGAAAAAAGGAACAGAAAATATATGACATTTTTGCTTTGACTCCCTACAAGATATAAATAACCTAACATTGTGAACAGAACAACATGGAGAATGGATTAAATTAAGTTTTGCTCCAGTTGTTGTCCTATATGCAAAATCATGGTGAGATTTTTTATTTTTCCTCAGAATTGAAAATTCTGGAGAAAAAAAGAACTTTTAATGGCATCACCGCTAGAACCCAAAGTTCTTTAAAGTTCAACATATGAAACTGTCACAGTTTAAGAGACCCACACAAGTGTTTGGCCATGTTAGACTAAGAATGCAAATTCCAGAAAGGACATTTTCTCCAGATCTTTATCTGGAGTTCAGAGATGTGATATAAGTAGGTCTCCTGTATCTCAAAATTAACTTGGTTTTATGTCAATAGTGTATTTTGAGAAAACAATTATTCTGGGTAAAGACTTGTATAATACGGTGAAAAACTGTGATCCACCGAGGACCTAAAGTGGTCTTTTCTTCAAAATAGCAACTCTGAAGTTTCTGTTGGTTTTATATTTTTAGAATTTATATTTCATGACAATTAACTGGTAATATGAAAAGCATATAAACTTAGTGTAAGAATCTTAACAATCTAAAGAAAAATGGAAGTTTTGTAAAGAAATAACTCTTAAACATATATATTAAATACAGCAAAAAAAACCTTATAAGACCTAAGCAATGGTACTTTAGAAGACTATTCTTAGCAACCCACAAAAATGACATTTAAATTGCTTTTACTAATTTTGAGTTTAAAAGGTAAAAATATGAGAGTTATTGTCATTGTTATCAAGATAAAGAAGGGTTTTAATTTTAGTTTAATTTATTCTATCTGTAGTGAACTTTTTCCAATTGGATGTAGAAATTAGCTTGCTTTGGCAGCACATGAACTAGATTTGGAAGAAGAAGCGCCCTGAAAGGTCAGCATACACTCTTTTGCATGGCTGAAAGTCTTCTTACCAAATATTTACTTGCCAAACATAGGCTGACTTTGCAGGCTGTCCTTCAGCCTCGAACTGTTTTATTCATGTCTATGGAATCTGAACAAGAAAGGCCACAGTTTCATTTATATCTATTCTAAAATAATTTTCTAATTTTTATTCCTTAGAACAGTAAAAATTTTAAAACTTAGTTGGACTATTTTGCCACATCCATGTAAATTGAATTTGGCAGATACTTACTAGCGACAAAGCATTCCTTTAGGCAGGGCATATAAATAAAAAGATGACTAAATGGTCTTCCCATTCTGAAATTGCTTAGAGTAAAGAAAAGGCAAGAATAAATTCTTGGTTTTATATTTTTAATAGTATGCACAGTGCATTAAGATATCTAAAAATCAAGTTGAAAGACTATCTTCCAATAGATGTTTACATACACATTTAACACCATTCTTAAGAGACTAAACTTTTAAAGTTTTAAGAAAAATCACTGTATCTTTCAGAGAGATAAAAATTCTTTCTTCATGCAGTGAAGAAAATTTAAAGTAATCATTACCTTTATTAAGGCTTGAATTTTTGTGTCTCCACTACAATTGACAAGCTAAAATCTTAAACCCTAACATGATGGTTAGGAGGTGAGGCCTTAGCGAGGTAATTAGGCTGTGACAGAGGAATCCTCATGAATAGAATTAGTGCCCTTAAAAAAGAGACTTTAGAGGGTTTCTGGCTCTTTCCCTGTCCTGTGAGAATATAAGAAGTCAATAGTCTGCAACCTGGAAGAGGGCCCTCTCCAAAACCTGACCAAATCAATTTCATCCTGTCTTGGATTTCAGCCTGCAGAATTGTAAGAATCACTTGTTTATAAGCTGCCTAGACTATGGTCTTCTATGAAACCTGCCTGAATGGACTAAACTAATTTCCAGTCTTCTCTATGAGTATCAAAAGAAAAAAAAAAGATAAAAGAAAATAATGTATTCCAGAGAATAATTTTGTAGTCTCCAAATGAGGATAATTTTGAATATCAATTCAAAATCACAATATCAATGTCAAAGTAACCAAGTTTAGAAGACATAAATGGAACACAAGAAATTGAGTTGATGCATTTAAATTGATATAAAAGAATGAATTATAATATGTTCCCAAAGTATAAGAAATTAGTCACACACATCACTTATGTACATTTTACTTTGAGACCCTGAAGCAAGTACAAAAGAAAAAAGAATAATTCTCTTCAATTAATGTTCTCTTAATCTGCTATTACTATTATTACTTTCCCTTCTAACCATCTTCGCTACTGAAGCCTTGTTCTCTTACAAGCTTACCACTCTATCATCTTGCCTCAAGTAAGGACTTTACTGTTCTGAATTCCCATTTATCAATCTCTGCTGTATGCTAGCTTATAGGCTCACCCCCATTACAAAGAAGAAAAGATTATAATGAATGCCTACTCCTGAAATAACCATAGCATTGCACATATTTATCTCCTTGAGACTCTCAGTCCTCATGGAGATAGGTAAATAAGGTATTCTTATCTTTATTTTAAACATCAGTGTAGAAGCTCTGGAAAAGGTTTGTGAATCTCCAGTTTCTAATTAATTTCTACCTTCTCAGGCTTTTCCAGCCTCTCTAAATGAAATATACAGAGAATTCTGTCTTACAAATGCAGAAAACTCAGTTTTGTCTTAAACCTCATTAGGTTCTGAGCCAACTGCCATCCACAAGAACCACGGCTACTCTGATGACTTAATAACTTGCTTATCCCGATTTCAGAACAAATATAGTATTTAGCTTTTAATTTTTTCCCCAATATTAACTGTTTTTATTCACTTGTTTGATTCACTTTGTCTAGAGCTAGATCTTAATACTTTTAAGACCCACTTCATCCCCTTTTTCTCCTCTATGTAGCTGCAATTTCTCTCTGCCACATGCCTCCAACACCAGAGTCTGTCTCCTTTACTGTATGCTTGCCTACACACCATACTTTTAGGCATCACCTGTTTTACCCATCTATGGACCAGCTGCTGCTGCACCTCACTTCCCTTACTTCCTGTGTGTGTGTGTGTGTGTGTGTGTGTGTGTGTGTGATGGATGAGTATTTCTCTAAAACAGTCTTACTAAAAGGCCAGTAATCATTTCTCTCTGGGTCCTAACCTCTTTTGTTGCTCACTTTTTTTTTCTTCTTTTAAGGTGCTAGGGATTGAACCAAGAGGCAATTACCACTAAGCAACATGCCCAGCCCCTTTTTATATTTTATTTTGAGACAGAGTCCCCCTAAGTTGCTTAGGGCCTTGCTAAGTTGCTAAGGCTGGCTTTGAACTTGTGATTCTTCTGCCTTAGCCTCCAAGTCCCTGAGATTATAGGCATGTACCACCATGGCTGGGTTTGCTACTCACTTTTTGTCTTAGGGACTGGACTCTGTTCTTGTTTCTCTGATACCTAATGCCTTTAAATCTTTATTTGGACCTCAGGCTATAATAAGCATAATTTTTAACCTAAGGATCCAATAGGCCTACAAAATGCAAACACACATACACACATATATAAATAAAGGATTTAAGAAACAGTATTGACCCATGGAAAATAAATTTGACAAGTAAATTGACAAGTGTCAGAATTTTGAACTTTCTATTCTGTTCTATTTTATTCTAAGATGTGTTCCAATTTCACCTAAAAACTATGATCAAAATCATATACTTTATTTAACTAATTGATGTGACCCTTGTATCCAGGCATTTCCTAGCAGGCAGCAGAAACTCAAATATTTGTTGAATGCATCAACCAATGAATCAATAAATCTATGGAAAAGATTTAGTAAATTATTGTTCATTTAGGTTCCTTAATTTTATTCAATAAGCACCTGATGAATACCCAATATCTGTGAGTCACTCCACTTTTCCTATTCCCATTGTACAGTTGATTCACATAAAGTTTTATTTTTTAGGGTCTTTCATATTAATGGAATATGTAATTCCTAATGTTAAAAGATTGAAATGAAATACTAATATTTAGCACTTTTAAGACAATGAAATTAATGTATGACATATATGTTAATTCCTCTTGATCAGTCAGTTCACAAATATTTAAAGAACAGCTGGAAATGTATCAGGCACTGTGTAAGACCGGACATGAAATGATAAACAACCCCAAAATTACTATCCTCAAAGAGCTAACATTCAGTGGGGTAGGAAAGAAATGAAACAGAAACAAATAAATAATGTAGACAATATTAAATACTATGAAGAAACAAAATTTAAACAGATAAGGAAGGATTGGGGTGCCAGGTTCAAACTACAAAAGAATTCTATTTCAGCAGAGCTTCTAAAATCATATGTAAGGTAACAGGAAACTGAGGCATTAGTGAAACCACAGTGGCAAGAGGCAAAAAAGTTACTCTTCCCTATCTCAGTTCAGAAGAATCTAATGTACATTTCTAAGCTTAAAAGAGAAGAAAGCTTTCTCTATTGCTGCTCATTGATCCTCCATGAAGTAAAAGAAAATCACCAAAATTGAAGGCAAGAAAGAAAAGAAACAGAACCTTGCCTCATTAAGCAACCAAGGTTAGTACAAAATATTTTGCTGAAAAGGAGGACAGGGTATTAAATTGAACCTTTGTTTAAAGGAAAATGATTGCTATGACATGCATTTCTCATATCAGAGCAATTTAGATAGGAAATAACTGGTAAGCAAACATTCTGTATTATAAATGAAAAAATCCTGAAAGGATTATTGTTGTCTTTTTCACTGAACACATCAGCAGGAAAATTATTCAGCCCCAGGCAGAGGAAACAAATATCATCAAATACAACGGGGTTGCTGTTTGGATCCTTCACTATCCTCAAGGACTGTCATGTTTTCAATACTCATTTCTTTGTATGTTGCCATTCAGTACAAGTCTTTATGTCTTGTAATGCACACAGTCTGTTCATTTTTTTTTTTTTTTGATTGCCGCCATTGTAAACTTCTGGAGTCTTAAGCTTACCCCACACAACTGCTTTTCTTGGAATAATAGTATGATGCAAAAGCTAAAAATAAATACAACTTGAACAAATTCGATGTAGAATTTTATAACTAGACTATTTCATTATTCACAATATTAAGAAACTAAATTTTATTTTTATGAATGTCAGAAATAAACAATGTTAAGTATACCTAGCACAATGGTGCATAGTTAGTAAGTTCTCGGTAAATATAAGCTCAATGGGGGAAAAAAGGTAATAAAAACATTCCAACATAAACTATGCTATCTGAGAAGGAAAACACGAACACATTCCTTTAAGATCCATTCTCCACTATTTGTGTTCCATCTCCTATGATTCCATTCCTGACCCCAGAGATTCTTCATGCCCCAAGATCTCAGTTCATCAAAACTCTGATGGGAACTGGCCAATGGGAGGTCCTGGTGGGAAATAAGATGAAAAGAAATGAATGAACCAGGAACATTTTCTTCCCTCCCATTTGTGTGGGTCTCTTAGGGTGATATTTTCAAAAACACTTTTATCTCTGTGGCTTTGACTCCTAAAAGACAGGAATCTGAACTTAGCTACTGCAGATAAACCCTCCCCTTAGCACAAGTAATGTGTCCTCTTTCCTTTTAAATTGTACCAAAATAGGAGCAACTCTCCATAGATGTTAATTCAAGTTGAATATCCCTATCCAAAGTGTTTGGAACCAGAAGTTTTTTGGATTGTGGAATATTTGTATACACATAGTGAGGTACTTTGCACATAGCCTGAAGGTAATTTTATACAACACTTTTAGTCCACATTGCATTTTGACTGTGGCCTGTCATGTGAGTTCAGGTGCTCAAAATATTTTGAATTTCAGAGCACCTTAAATCTCAAAGTTTTGGATTAGGGAGGTGAATATATGCTGATTGTTCCTATTTTGCTCTCTTTTCCATCACCCATGAAAATAAATATCTTTATTAAGTTTCCTCTGGTTTAAATTCATTGACTATTTCATTCCCCTAAAATAACCAATATTTTATCTACTCCATTCATATTTGTAATATTAAAATGTCTACTGAAGTATAATCATGTGTTTTTAACAATGATGTTACATTCTGTGTAGTGTGCGGTTAGGCTATTTTGTGATTCTGTTAATATCGTAAAATATTATCATATTCTTAGCTTGTGTGCATATGATAATATTCTATGATATTCTCATGGTACCATGGTCATAATAAAACCATTCCTTAGCCAAAAGGGTGTAATGTGACACATGATCTATAGTTTTCTTATAAATAAAGTAAAAAATACATATCCTTATTTTTTTCCCATGGTCAATTTTCAAGGAAATTAAAACCTGATACAAGTATTCTATAAATCCTTCTGGAAAACTTATTTTACAGATTGACAAGCTAGTCAGAAAGAAAGAAAGAAAAAATGAAAAAAAAATGGAAGCATGGAAGGAAGATAAAAATGAAGGAAGTAAATCAGTTAGTTCAGCCAGCCATGTTTTTAAAGGAGTGTTGGGCTTGGGAATATTCTGACTCTGTCTATTTAATATTTTATGAAGAAAACCAGTCAGTAATAAAAAGAAATGAAGCAATAATGAAAAGGAAGCAGAGAGGAGAAATACTTCTTTCAAAGTCAACTTTCATTCCTGTCCTTCCCATTTATATTTGTTAAATATAAATATAAATAAATATGTACTTGTACATATACATATTAATTTAAATGATTGGAGATGTACCGTGAGCCAATATAATCATTTTTGATTAATCTAGGTTGAGTTCATTTTCTGACATTTGCAACCTATGATGTCTTAAGTAATATACATATCATTTTATTATATTGTATTAAAATGTCATACTGTTAAACCTGCTCCTTGAAACAAAGACATTCCTTGTGTTAGGGTAATGAAGCCTCACATAGAAGCTAAATTATTCTTATTGCCTAGAATTAATTTTTAAGGTTTGAATCCCAGATGCCAACTAGAATTGAGAGAAAAAGCCACAGGTAGGCCACAGAGGAGAAATTTTCCTTAGTGTTCACCACCAATACGTTAAAGTCTCTGCTACAAAATGGGGGTGAATTTTAAGAGGGACTAAAATAAACAGAGTACTACAAAGAGAGAAATCAGGAAAATATCACATTGAGCCAACTGTTTTGAGACACAGTAGAAATATTGTAAGACAATGATGGAGTAGATTAGTAACTGTTTTCTAAATAAATTAGTGAAGAAAAATGAAAAATAAATAAATGAAAACTTGTAATGCCAAATTATATCCTTTTTTCTGTTTCTTTTAATCTATGTGATTTTTTCTTGTTTCTTTTTATGTAACTTAAACATATGACTTCACGAGCAAAGTGAAATTCTATTGACAGAGATAGAATGGGAAGGTTAGAACTGGTTAGTTGCCTTTGAAAAGAGTATTTTCTTATATATTTAAAAGCAAATTTCATATCCTAGATATTCACACAATAGCAATGTGCAGTATTAGTTGAATTATGCTCCCTTTTTTTCTTACCATTTAAAAATACTCTATCAAATATTCATTTTTTTAAGAAGGGGCAGTTATATTTAAAAATAAATAAATTACATGAAAATTATCTTTCCAGGTAAGAACTGCCCTAGAAAAACAGAAGAAAAGTTTCTTACTAGCCCCATAACCTGTGCTTTCCTTCATCCCACATATTGAACTCTTTTTTTTTTTAAGTAAGTTAAGGATATATAAATAATAATAAACCAATGACAAAATGGTTAATTAGATAAATCCACCTAGTTACAGTTTGCTTCTTTCATTTTATTTTCCTGTCAGAATCTTTTTATAATATGTATTCCTCTTTCCTCAACTATTTTCCAATAAATATAATGACTTAAGACAAGATTTTCCCAATTCATGTATGCTTGTATTTTAAAAGGGAGATTTTTGCAAATTGAATCTTCATAATAAATAATTGTTTAATGATGAAGATTCTGGCACTATTCTTTGAGAAGACAGATTTGGGTATGTCTGAGCATGTGTTCAAATGGTTCACTTAGGTAAATACTTAATCCTTCAAATTGTTACTCAAATATGGGGAATGCTTGAATTAATTAAGCCTCTCACCAAAGATTCTTGGTAAGAATCTTGGCAAAGACTATAATATCACTTGTTAGAATATTGCATTTACTTTACATAAACAAATTGATTTTATCTGTTGCCTAATAACATGTTCATTTTATTATTAGAAATAGTGAGTTTAAGCCAGGTATGGGAGCACATGCCTGTAATTTCCTTGGATTATGAGGATAATGATGAGTTCAAAGCCAGCCTCAGCAACTTAGCAAGGCCCTAAGTAAATCAGTAAGAACCTGTCTCTAAATAAAAACAAAACAAAACAAGAACAACAAAAAACCCAACAACAACAACAACAACAAAAACGGGCTAAGGACATGGCTCAGTGTTGAAGTTTTCCTGGATTCACTCCCTAGTACCAAAAAATAAAAACAAAAAATAAAAATAAAGAGTTTATTCTTATTAGCTTTTATCCTACTTAGAGATATTAGGGCTTAGGGTCAATGTCATTGACTATGACACAAATACTTAAAATTATTTCTTATCTAAATTTAAGCTTTTTAGTAATGACATTGTCTGCTCCATAAAATGTAATGATCTTAGATTAGATTCACGTCTAAATCATCTAGTTGTTTATTTACTTATTTTTAAAATTTTAATAGGATTAAGATCAGTCATGAGAGCACTGATAAAATTCTCCTTGATAGGTCTTAAGAAAGGTTTCTTATTCATTCTTTGCAACTTAGTCAATTTAATCAACATAAACTATCTCATTGAATGGTTGTATCTAATAATGATAGCAAACAGATTTTACACTAGAATACCAGTGACAGTGAAGGAGGAATGTAACCTAAGAAAGGTTAGCGTCTCAAACCTCAGTATTCATATGCTTTCTTATTACTGATGCTGTCATTCATTTTATACTTCTTTCCATTTTCTAACAATATGCATATGTAAGATTAAACTTTTCAACATAGTGCAAAAGATACTATTTTTAAAGAAAAAAAAATCTTTGCTTTGGATAAAATTCCATTTAACTTTGAAACGTAACGCCATGTCCCACTTTCTGTTGATAAATATATTCACCCAGTAATTCAGTGTCTCAAAGACTCCCTTTGCAGATTCATAATGTCTCTTTGTGCCATTATTCAAGTAATCCATACAGTTTGAACCACACTGTTCAGCTCAATATTATGTAATTTTGTAAATTATTTAACATAACTTCTTAAATTATTTGAAAGACTAATCATTGTCAATGATTTTTCAACAAAAAAATTGTCTATTAGACTTCTCATGTGACTTTTATTTGTAAATATGACCACATAGTTACTTAAAGATTTTCAAGTACTTCTCTACTGCTGCGGCATTTGGCCTTATGGAAAAATTGTCAACTTTTCACTAGATTTTTTTAACTACTGCACAATTATGTGTGGTATTTACTTATACTAGTTACCTCCTTTTGCCGTCTTGTTATCATAACTCTTGCATTCACACATTTGTGTTTATGAGTCAGCCATTTATTTTAAAGGAATCCCAGGCATTCTACTCAATGTGAACTATTGTTATTCTTATTGGTCTTTACCTCCTATCTTTCCATCTTCAAAGCAAATTGATTACATTTTTGACTATACACATTGAACTCTTGTGGTTAAGACAGGCACCAAACTGACCACTGAACCTTGTCATTCAAACAGGTCTGATATGTTATTTAGATTTAGTCCTAAACACAGTATGATAATAAATAATAAGCTTCTGAATTACATATGTTAACCTTTTGATTGATTCACCTTCTCCTTCATTCCAAATTGTGAATATTGGTATAAAAATGATATTTTCCAGGAAGAATGTCAGTAGGTTTCCTTTTAGCATCTTTTCCTATTGGACACAGAATATTATATTCAGAATTCAGAATAGGAAAATTGGTTAAATATAAATGTTCAAAAAGACTTGAAGATCAAAAATAGCAAAAATATTTACCTTAGGTAAAATAGTGAGATATACATCAAATACAATAAAACCAATGTTAAATATGCCATTATGTAGACCAATGTTGTATGTGATCACATAAAAAATGTATTCAAGAAGGAAAAGTGAAATTTCAAGAGAAGAATACTAAGTTTTTTTTTAAGGCAGAAAGAGAAGCACAAAGTAACCACTATGCATGAAATATTGCATATTAGAATAAGGATGCGTAAAATTATTTTTTTACTAAATGAAATAAATAAATCATAAAAATATAATTGAATTCTATTTTTTAAAGAAAAATAATGCTGGAATTATCAAGGTATAACGTATGATTAGACTTAGTAAGAAACCCACAATGTACACAGGATAACTTCTATTGGATTCAGTGATTATTTTCTTTTTTGAATATAAATATTATAAAACACTTGTGAAGGAAACTGGGTTTGGTTGTGTGAAAGATAAAGCTTGGAACAGAATGTGATTCCATAGGGATAAAAGTTAGGTGTTTTTATTTTTGTTGTTGTTGTTCTCTTTTGTTTAATGGCTAATAAAGACCTACAGAAAACAGATGCATTTGAATATATAAGAAGGAATGCCTTTAAATCTTGAAGAATCAACATGGATAAAAGCACAAAGACTTAAATGTGTCCATTAGGTTTAGAAATATGTGATAAACTTATCACTTCCAAACTCCTTTCAAGTCTAATTATTGTTATTCTTATTGGTCTTTACCTCCTAGAACCATCTTTAATAGAAGATAAATTTCAAGCTTAATTAGGAGATAGTAAGTGAACACCTTGACAATCTAAGTAACTTTGGGTGTCCTGGGCCAGTCAAATTAGTTTCTGTGGTACAGTAAGAATTGCAATGATATCACTGAACTGTAATTCATGATCTCCAAGAACTATGTTGAAAAAGACAGTCTTAAAATCTGTCAGGCTGGATAATGTGTGGGAAACAGCAACCTTGATTTTTTTTATCAAGTAGAACTTGGGAGAATTTAGAAGAAGTTCTCACAGACTCTAAGAGTCTCAATAAAGCAAAAAGAAAAAATCTGAACTACGTGTTCACTTCTTTCCTCCCCCTTTTCTTTCTTGCTTTCTTTTTCTCCTCCTCGTCCTCCTCCTCCTTCCTCATCCTCTCTTTTTTACCTTTTCTGTACTTGCCAAAGTAGTTACTTTGGGAATAATATAGCTTGGGGATTTTCAATATCGTCATTGTCAATACCATGACCTTCATCATTCTTTCCTTATAGTGGTGCTATCCTTTATATTATAAGAATTTTAGGGGCATCTTGGCCACAAATAACCAGCTTCTATAAGAGTGATTTCCTCCTATAACCCTCCTTGGATTTGTGACGAACTGTTTCTCCACTTGGGGACAAAAATCACACACTGTTGGAAAACACTGTTATAGCTATGTCTGAAAAATTTTCCAGCATTTGAAAAAGGTTTTCATTATATTATTTGAAATAAAATGAACAGACCCAAACCAAAGTTTTCTATAATTTTTACACATTACTCATTGCATTATTATTATTATTCATAAATATTCATTTAAAATCTACTTTGGGTCAAGCACATTAACTTTTATTTGGGTTGATAATGATGTGAGTTAATAAATTATACAATTTTTCAGGAAGTTTCTCCATGCCTCTATCTTTTGTATTATGATGTATTGCTACTCATGATCTGTCTATAGACAAAGACACTATGGTACCTCAGCAAACTTAGAATCATTATTTAGGTAGATTTTCAAAGACCCATAAGCTGTGGCAACTCTTGGAAGGAAAAATAAATTAAGAGACTCTCTTAGGTTAAAAAGGAGGCAATCAGAAACCACTTGTATGGAGATTTGAAGATCTTTTAGGAGAAAGTAAAAAGTTCATTGGTTGGAGACAAAGATTGAGAAAGAGTCTGAGAGTCTAATTAGGCAAAGAAATGGCAATGACGAGACAAGAGGAAACATTAGCGGGTACCCTGAGGATATGTGCTAGGAAGAGATTCGTTATTTGAAAGATCAACTCTCTATACCATGTAGGAAAGGAAAAATCTGGAAACAATAAAGAGCCCATGTAATAATCCAGGTGAGAGGTGACTGTAATCTAGATTAGAATGATGACAGTGAGATGGAAAAAATTTGGAAGGATGTAAGATAAATTTAAGGAATGAAAGAAGATGCAGTCATGTGACATCCATACTCACCCCACGCCCCTTTCAGAAGTGAGGCAACCATTCCCATAGCTCCTAGAAGCTGATAGCTTTCCACTGATTGCCCACCTCTAAATTGCCTTGCAAAAGAGACCCACCACTCTTAAAGTCATAACCCACTCCCGTGGCTCCAATGAAAGGCTAAGGTACTTATTGACCTCTGCGTTAATTTGTTACACATAAAGAGTAACGAAAATAAGTCTATTGCTTCAGATGCCTGAGGTTTTGCTTGTTAATTAGTCCATGGGTATCTTGTAAGTTGCACATGAGTAATTGTAATTAAAATTTCATTCCCACAATATCATATCTGCATCTATCAAGGACATTCTATTAAATGGAAAATAGTATTTGATGAATATCACTCTGAGAAATGGTAATAAAAGGTGGCAATGTGTTGACTTTTTTTAACTAGGTTGCAGTATTTCCTAATTAACTGTCACATTTTGGGACTTTAAAATTTTTCATTTATTCTGTTGCAATGTTAAAATTGTATTTTTTTAAGGTTCACCAAATGCCCAGAGTTGTCACATTTTTACTTGGAAACATTTTTTTTGAAAGGCTAAAAGAGAGTAAAAGTTAAGAATACACCACGCAATGTGAAGAGAAGAAAAGAAAATAGTAAATGTTAAAAAAAGTTATTACATTGATACTATGAAGCACTCAAATGGTACACTGAATAAACTTGTCTCTTGCTTCCTCTTCAATATCCCAGCTTTGTTAAATATTTCACTCTAAATTTCAGAATGCTGAACTATGTACCTGATATTTGGGTTCAGATGAAAATAAATCTCTTCTACTGAATACTGACCCAAAGGTATTTACCTCTGTCCATATTGTTATTTTACCAGAATTTTTGCTCTGGGTTTTTCAGACAGAGGAAAGGGACTCTTTAGGTGCATTTTCCATAGTAGTTCTCTTTGCTACCTTTGTTCTGAAAATAGACAAGAAAGGTGTACTTTCTGAGATGAACCACAGTTCAAGTAGTCTTTACTTTTAAGTTTTCCAATTGCCTCTCTTTCTGGAGACATTTATTTAAGAGTGTTCTTGATTGTTATTAAATCTGGCAGATTCAGCCTAAGTGCCTGCAGTGCACCAGTTCCTTTTGGAAGCAGAAGGAGAGAGTGACTGTTGTAGAGAGAATAACATCCATCTGAAATAGCACTGAGCTTTGACCTTGGCAGTTTCTCTTTAGCTACTTCCAGCATTTATTCAGAGTGGGCAGTGACTCATTGGGTCTGTCACTACCTCGGTCATGTTATATTAATTCTAAAGCCTTGGTGCTACAGAGCCTGTAACTTTAAGCACTGTATCTGTACCAGATGAGTTCAGACTTAAGTACAGTTGAGCTTCAAAATAAATTTATTTTATGCTTTTAAAATTCATTTGGAAAAAATACAAATCTGGGTCTAAATTTCATTTTTAATTGTAGAGTAATGCTTATGTAATCATCCCCTGGATTAGCTCATGTGTGGATCCTTTTTGTTGAGATTTGCAAAATAATTTATAAACTTTTATTTCCATGATGAAGAAAATAAGAATGTTGTCTCCATTTCTTGTCTCTTCAGGTTCATAACAATTGCATGCCCACATACAATTCAATGTAGGATTTTTTACAATAGATTTCATAAACATACATAAATGAAATCATATGGCATCCTAAGTTTATCATAAACACATATGGATACTTAATTATATACACACCATTTTTATTTATTTTAATCAGTGAAAGCTTACATGATGCTAAAGCAATAATATGGAGAAATTTTAAAATGTGTGTCCCCCTTATTCTAACCATGATACCCATGGGCACACATATGTGTACATATCATATGTATATACTGAAAAGTATTTTTTCAAAGATATGAAGATTAACATTTTGCAAAATTTATTTCTATTTGGGGAACAGTATCTTGAAAAAATATGCAACATCATCCATTACTGTAACCTAGTTTTTTAAAAACCTGCCTTGCCTGTTTTCATTGGGGAAAAATAGATAAATATGCATTTCAATACTAAAAATTATATTGCCACTCTCACTGTAACATGCTACAAATAATTCATATATCATTTGCAGCTTCTGCTTCTATCAAAAATACAAAAAAAAAACACATAAAGAAAACTGAAGACTCTACATAATTGATAGTAAATAGTAGACATTACTGTCTATCAAAGAAATTTACCTCTTCTGAAATTATAACAAAACTACATCTTTTCAAATAATTATCTTTCCAATATTATGCCTAAATTGTCATTTTAAAAAATGGTGCCTTAAAGTTAATTACTTTCTACAGTGAATTTATCTTTTTATTTAAACTATAATTGATCATTTATTTATTTTCAGCAGTGAGAGAGAGTAGAATCATATACCTCCTCTCCTACCTTAACATGTGGTTTTGGTTTTCCACATTTCTCTCTTATTGTTGTACACCAATTGAATTAATGAACTGTGAAGTCAGTTAATATTCTGAGTATTTACAATTTTCAACCTATGATTCCTTTAACTCATTCAAAAAAGGATAAACGTTTTTAACTCCTTCAAAATACACTAAATAAATAATAACAAAGTAAAAAACACCTGTAATGGAAGTATAAGTAGCCAGCTGTACATGTGATTCTGACTGAGGCATTGTACTGTGTACAGCAAGTTACAAGTAAGATGATATTGAAAGTACTGCATCAGGGAGAATCTGTCCTCTGGGTCTCTACCAAACGCAATTAGTTCATGCAAAATGACTGGTTTCAAGTTTATTATATATGAATTTAATATACCAAATAGATAGAATACAAGAAATGATAAGTGGGAAAATATCAGAAGATTTATATTTCTCTAGTGAGTACAAAAATAGCCCATCCTGCATTCTTCTCTGCTGCCACAAGAAGTGCAGTCCCCTCACTTTCCCACAAGCAAAGTGATTAACTGTTTTGTGAGGGCTTTTTACTCTCATTTTTTTTTCTTCTAATGAAAAAGTATAAAGAGGATATACCTCTGAATTTGTAAAATTAAAGTATGAGTTAAAATAAATCTCTTTCATATAAAATGGCTAAATTATAAGAATCCCTGAGTGATATTTTTGGAAAATTTGATAGGTGCCTTTTAGTTTCCATCTAGTTTGTTATTGTTAATATGAGTGTAATAGGAAAATAAAATCAATAAATGTGCTCTGCTTGCTAAAACTGCCCATGATCACATATTTATTTTATGCAGTTTGCTTTCATAATGAATTAACATGGACTTCTAAGACATATATTTTTATTGTTTCTTTATGTTAGACAGGAATAATTTTCCTTCTCTAAAAGTAATGTTTTCCTACAATGCTTTCCTTCTACTAAGAGCTATTCTTAACAAAAGGATTTTGCATCTTGAAACAGTTCATTCTAGACTATGTATTTGGTGGATCAGAGAAATTACAACATACAGATACTCTCTTTTTAAAAAGCCATTCTCTGCCCTCCTGTTTTAACATAGTCAGGTTATTGTTTGTTTTGTTTTGCACTAGGGATTAAATCCAGAGGTGCTTTACTACAGAGTCATATCCCAGTCTTTTTTTTTTTTTTTTTTTTTTAAGACATTGTCTTGCTAAGTTGCTTAGGGCCTCTTTAAGTTGCTGATAATGGTCTTGAACTTATGATCTCCCTGCCTTGGCTTCCCAAGTTATTACAATTACATGCATGCTCCTCTGCACCTGGCCTCTTCAGTCACTTTCTAAAGCATAATTCTGTTTGATGTTCTTTCTAGGATTTACTGTTATTTGACACATCCATACCTAGTTTTTCCTGTTATATTTTTCTCCAGGTTTTCTTACACATTATCAGTGTGACAACTGGTCTATCTTTCTTTATTCAACACTTAGAATTCTACCCAGTAACATGAGGAATCAAGAAAAGAACTCAAGAGTCTTGGGTTGTAGCTCAGTGGTGGAGCACTTGCTTTGCATGTGTGAGGCACTGGGTTTAATCATTAGCACACATAAAAATGAAATCAATAAAATAAAGATACTGTGTCCATCTATAACTACAAATATATATAAAAACAAGAAAAGCACTAAAAATTACTTTTAAATATCAAAGACAAAAAGAAAATAAATAATACGTTCTTTAGAGTATCACGTAAAACTCTGGTAATATACTAGAAGCAAGCATGTGTGTATGTGTGCGTGTGCGTGCGTGTATGTGTGTGTGTGTGTGTGTGTGTGTGTGTGTGTGTGTGACGCATGCGTGCTCACATACCCACATGTGGACACATTTGTATAACTGGATCTTAAAAAGAAGTTTCCACTTAAACACTTTCTAAAATACCATCTCCAAATTTACAAGTTAGTATGCAAAAACCTAGTGACATGAGGAGAGTGAAGATTGCAAAACAGATATCTAGAACATGTAAACAATATGGAAATCATGCCTTTAGAAAATAAAATTCAGTTACATATTTCACTCTCTTCTGCTTCCGCCTACTCAACATTCTGGGGACATACTCTGGCCTTACACAATTCCAATTGCAGCATTTTATTTCTTTACCCCAAATGATTGCTGCTCCAATTTTTCTACCATAAATATCATTTAGAATATTTAAGGCTTAACTCAGTTGCCATGGCTTCTCTAAGTATTTTCGAATACTGCCAGACTATAGTCCCAATGTAAGCATTTGCTTCATTAGACCTCAAAAGATATTTTTTTAAAAATTTATATCTGTTTTGCCCACTAGATTTTAAAGTTCTTCACTAGAGTTGTACACTTTATTAATCTCAGAAACTTGGTACAAGAAAGGATAAATGGTAATGTAATTTTTATAAATAATGAAATTCAGTAAACTGAGGTGGAAAGGGTGTGAGCTCGGAAATGACAGGAGAGGGTTATTTGCCTAAGGGATTCTTCAAATCCCTCCCAGTCAGCACACTATACACTAACTGCCAGTTTTGATAAGAAACCTAAGTCCCCTAAGCCTCCCTATATTGCTTATAAATTCAGATGTCTAATACTTTCCTCTTAAAGTGTTTGTAGAATTACATGAGTAAAATAATATGTAAAGAACTAATGTATTTTATATATTACAACTGTTATTACTGGTATTTTAATAATTGCTTTTCTAATGGAAATCAATTTAGTTAGAATGTTGAACAAATTTAGTGATATGCTACTCTGAACTGCTTCCTTCTAAATCCAGTTCAGTGTGTTCATTTTCCATCTTTGCATAACAAACTGGTACAGCTTTACTGGCTAAAAACTGTACCCTTGTATTATCTCAAGTTATCTACAGCAGATGTCCTACTGTGGGTGCGGTATTCTCTACACTTGCTCTGGTGAAACTGCATCAAAGTGTCAACAAGGATTAGGGGCTCATCTGAGGTTCTGGGTTCCCTTTCAAGCTTACTCATTATTGTGAGGATTCTACTCTTGTAATCATAAAACTCATGGAGGAGATGTTTAAAAACCATAATTGGCTATGTCAGCTCTACCCAAGATAAATTTTCTTTTGACTAATTAACAGTCACCTAATTAATAACCTTCTAATGGAAATCATCCCATTATGTCCATAGGTTGAGTCTAATCATAAGGGTAAAATGTGATACATATTATAAAACAAGAGATAGAAATTCTATGGGCCATCTTAGAATCTTAGCTAACATGATTGGCTAAATAAAAGTAAGCTACAACATGTACATAGGTAGTCATGTGTCACAGCAATATCCCCAGGCCTGTGAGTGAACATGTGTTTTCAACATTTGCCTTGGAATATACCAAGTGAATTATCATGAACATCCTTGTGGAGTTCTTACATGTGAACAAATTATATCTCTGGCCCTGAGAATCAGATACTTACATGAAATAAAAAATATTGTTTTATTACTTACAAAATTTTGTAATCATCATTAGCATAAGTAGTATGTATTTATACCATGCATTCTCAGGATAAATAGGAACTAATGTTCTGTCTTTTAATTAGTGAGGAAGCATAATAGTATGGAGATATAAGGAAAATAAACTCAATTTGGTTAAGAAACGTTTTGGCCTTTGGCTTGCACAAATAGGACAATCACTAAGGTTGTTTCAAGATAATTGAAAAGGGAGGGAAAAAGAGAGAGAATGAGAATCTGAGGGGAAAGTACCCCTTTCCATTCCCTTCTCCTGCCTTGAATTTTCTATCAATAAAGACAGAGGATCATGAACATCAAGAAAATTACCCATAACCTGCCCAAAATTACACTGGTAAATTAGGAAACTATTCAAAATATCTGGTTGTAATTCATTAACTAATTTAGTAGGACTCAAACTTTTTAAACATAAAATCTTACATTATGAAATCATTTCAAAATTAAAAACCATCACATCTAGCCCAACTACTCCTCAAGCACTCTAGAAGCAAACACCAGATTCGTGTTAACAAAGAGCAGGCACATTTATTTTGCATTGCTTCTTCTGTGAAATACAGGAATAGATTTGGACCTAACTTTGCATTTTTGTGTTATTACTCAGAAGCAAACTTTTAGGAAATATATATTTTTTCTTTCTAATTAGCTGTAAAAATATACTATACTAAATGTTTTCATCCCTTGAGCATGTTCCCTGGAAACTACAAACTAATGATGAAAAATTATGTTCACATATGTACATATTGGCCTGATTCCAGTCTGAAAAGTAAATATGTATGTCAGAGAGGTGAGATCTTGCTGGGTCAGGTACAATGAAAGTGTAAAACCTATGAACAAGTTGCATTTTTATCTATGCTTTTATTTAAAAACAGATAGGAAATATTTTCTAAAAATTTACTTGGATTTATAGAATTTAAGTGAATAACTCTGGGACACTAGATGTTAAATTCAGAGAGTGTTGAAGGATGCATTTATGATACAGACCTAGTTGGAGAAAATCAAATACATCTCTTTAATGTATTTAGATGTTTACTTATCTCATAGGAAAAGATGGAGTTGCATTGTTAATTTTCCAATGGCGGTATTTCATGGGTTTTATGTCTCAAGATGTAAGATCTTCTTTATCTAGAAGGAGATTTACTCAAAAAGAATATTTTCAGAAAGTACATCAATCTACTGCTTGATAAACAGCTCTAATACTCCCTGTGTACCAATGAACTCAAGAAAATCCAGCAGTGGAGCTCCTGAGCTAGAACCAAAGGCTAAAAGAGGCAGATTCATGTCTGTCTCTCTCAGCTGCATTTTGGGACACCTATTATCAGGAAAACAAAAGCTAAATAGAGAAATCTGCAGTGAAGACCCCAGTTTTATTAAAGTATCCAGCATGCTCACTGGATTTGAAAAATAAGTGAAAAAAAAAAAAAACCTGATTGTGAAAACCTAGTCTTCCTGAGGAGTGAAACTTTTCATAAGTCTATGTTAAGGAATGTGGCTCCAAGGAAAGAATGAATTCCTGACTTTAAAGTATAAAAACCACTCTCTTCATCAAAGTTTAGCTCATAGGACAATGCAAGAAGCATTTCCAAGTGCTTGTATAATCTAACCAAATTTGGTTGTGTGTGTGTGTGTGTGTGTGTGTGTGTGATATAAAAGCTATAGGAGGTCTCTAGAAAACTGTAATTAGAGGATTGTAAAACAAATGGGAATCTTCTATAGCAAGGAACATGTCTTCTGCCCCATAAAACCACCACCACCTTTTTTTTTTTTAAATGAGGTAACATTTTTATAGCTTTATTTTATTCATTTATTTTTTATGTGGTACTGAGGATTGAACCCAGGGCACTCTACCACTGAACCACAACCCCAGCCCCTTGAAACCACCTTTCGTGTGAAAAATCTCTCCTTGTATTTGAATCAATGCCTGACCAAGAAAAAGTAAGCGATTGCAATCAGACAGTGTTAGGTAGTGACTGTCCACAACCAGACATTAGGCAGTGACTATGTCCACCATCATCCTGGTATTGTCAAGATAACAAATTATAAGGTCAAATGCATGGAAATACACAATCTGCTATGAAATAGAAATGATCCTTTCTAGGACTGACCTGCACAGATCCAGAGAACAAAAGTAAGTTACAAAGACTTACTGGTTATTGTACTGGTGTCTTCCTCTCAGCTCCCACCTTTAGTTGCATGGTTTAAAGAAGCTTAGTTCATATATGAGATGTCTTGGTAAGTTAGTGCATGCTGAAGATATAAAGCCGCTTCAAGATAGAACAATGTGGAGTTTATTAGTTTCCTAGGGCTGTTGTAATGAACTACCAGTGGCTGAGTAACTCAAACACAATAGAAATTTATTCTTTCACAGTTCTGGAAACTAAACTTCCGAAATCAAGTTGTCAGCAGGGTCATGGCACCTCTGGAGGATCTAGAGACAAATCCTTCCTTGCCTCATCCTTGCTTAGTGGTTTCCAGAAATCTTTTGCATTGTTTATTTTTTTTAGCTCCATGACTCTAATCTTTGCCATGATTGATGTGGGACATCTCTGTGTATGTGTCTCTGTGTCAAAAATCTCCTTTTTTGATTATAAAGACCACAGGATTAGGGTCATATTTACAAGTCCCAAATACTAAGGCATAGACATGAAATTTTGATAGACACAGCACAAAAAAGGAGTGACACTAAAAGGGAGTGATGCAGGGCATCCTCACCATGAGCAGACTTTGAAGGATGCTTGGTCACTCATTTGGCATGAAGAAAGAACTGACCCAAGTTCAGAGTTCATATGTTTTCTGCGCAGTGACAATTATTTGGTCAGTTTATGTAGGGCTTAAAAGGAGTGAAATTAGTGGTTCTGAGTTAAAGAGGTTTTTGAGCTATAGCAGCAGATAAATGTGCAGGTATCAAGATTTTTGTGCCTCAGATTAATACTTATTTCTGTTTACAATCAACAAAGTATGCATGCACACAAGGTAGAAAGGATGACTCATCCAGCAGACTCCAAAAAGCATACATTCTTGACCACTTAAGGGATTGTGGAAGAATGAGCACACTATCCATGACTGCAGGAATGGCAGTCATCCAGAGGCCCAATGGTTTGAGCTTTTTTCAAAAGGCCAGAAGTAGCCAGATGCAATGGCCCTCTCTTATAATCCCAGATAATTTATAGGCTGAGTCAGAAAGATCACTAGTTTGAGGCCAGCCTGGAAAACTTAGTGAGACCATGCCTTGAAATAAAAAATAAAATAAAATAAAGTAAATTGAAAGGCTTGGATGCAGCTCAGTAGTAAACCTGGCCTGGGTTCAAACTCCAGTGCCAGATTAAAAGAAAAAAAAAGCCAGGTTTATCTACCTTTTATTGATGTTTGAAAGTTTGAAATTTTTATAAGATCAATACTGAGAGCAGAGGATGATATGATCTCCTACAAAGAGATTATATCCAGAAGAGCAACATTGCATCCAAAACAGAATTAGCTCTTACTTTGCTATTAGTTTACTTTTCCTGACCATGGATTTTCTGAGAGCACCAACATCCAACATTTCATGTGACATGATCTCAGTGTAAAGGATCCAGTTCACAGAGAGTATAGTATGTCAATGAGCACTGACTTGATGAACTGATTCTACCCATACAATATCAAACAGGAGGACTTGACTTTACGGCACATTGGAATGTCTCATTAAAGATTCACATAAGACATCAAGTCATTCTCAGGGTTGAGATATTACTTGCCCAAATGCAGTGTGTGTATTGAACTGCTTTATAGAACTATGGAGCTTGTACCCAAAAGCTAGGTACACAAGTACAGGGACCAAGGATAGCTGACATGTCTTTCCATCACTGCCAATCAGCTATGGGTAATTTATGCTCCCTTTCCCCGAAGCCTTGGACTCTGCTGGATTAAACACCCTGATTTCTGGGTCTTAAGGTTTAGTGTCGTTTGTAAAAAAGAAATAGAACTAGGTTCCCTGGCACATGATTTTGGAGTGTGTTTGGAAATCAGCACATCATCTGGGGCTTCTCTTGATGCTTTTGCATGGAATAAAATGGTGAAGGGAAATTTGCAAAAACAATAACAACAACAAAAACTTTAATAGAGTCAAAGATCTCAAGGTCTGAGACTTCTTAGAGATAAAATGTAACCAAGGCAAGTAATCAAGTCCAGATGAAATGCTGCTTGAAGTTCAGGGGAATGTAGACTTGGTGGCAAAGAAGTAGAATGAAAAAATATCACTAAGAGTCTGAGATCCAGTTGTAATGAGAACATTGAGCTTATTTCCCTAAGAACTGGATGCAAAATCATTTACAAAGACCTTGAAAATTCAGAGTAGATCTTATACAGGGCACATATGGATTGAGTACAGCAGCTTTTCATCTCTTTATAAATAATGCCCCAGCATCAGATCCTATAGGAATCATGCAAGATTTCTAAATAGGCAGTAGTAGGAAGTACTTGCAACCTGTAAAGTTCAGGAGCGTGGTGGCAAACACTCCACAGATTGATTAATTGAGGAGGGAGCTGATCCCATACCTTGATTGGTCTGTCCTGGAAAGCATCTGTATGCTTGCTGTAGTTTCCCTTCACCCAGAGTGATACACTCAACAAAACACCTTGCTATTTGTCTTTCCTTCTTCCCTGCCTAATTTTCCCTGGTTCTTCCCTCCTGCTACTCTGTTTCACTTTTCAAATGACCTACATTCTAGTCCCTGCCTCAACTTTATTTTTGAGGGAATCTATGCTAACAAAGGAGTCTTTATTTCTCCTCCTCTATCTGGTATTGTTTAAACCATTACAGTGATTGAGGGTATAATTCAGTGATAGAGCTACAGCAATTGCCTAGCATGTTTGAAGTTTTGGGTTTAATCCCTAGCACTGCAAAAACAAACAAACCAACAAACAGCACTGCAGCAATAATACATTTCTCTTTATCATTGATTTTTAAAAGTAGTCAAAATTAAACACAGAATCTATACATAGCATAGACTATCAACACATAAACATTTTTCAGCAATTATTTTCCTCATTACAGTGCCAATATCAATTAAATAAAACAAAGTGTTGATTATGTTTAATTTTTAAGCCTTCAAGAAGGATCAATAAACTGTCTTGTATAATATAGAGAATAGTCAATTGAAGGATGAATATCTGTTTTGAAAGGAATATTTTTGAAGCCCATTCCCTGTTCTTTTCTAAAAAGAGACAGCCAGAAGAATCTGGCAACATGGCACTCAGAGTAGGTTCTCTGAGGCAACTGGAGAGAACCATGAACAATGCCGGCTTATTACTTGTAGAGATCTCTTCATTCATTCATTCACTCCTTCAAATCACTAGTATTTTGATCATCTACTACGTTATAGGCAATTTTCCGGATGCTGAGAATGCAGCAATGAACAAGAACAAGTCTCTGATCTTGGAACTTACATTCTATTTGGTAAACAGAACAAAATAATACACAAGGAATTAGGAACACAAAGAGGATGAAAGGTACAAGGAAGGAAAAGGATTGATATGTAGAGGGGTTGGAAAAAGCATTCAGAACAAGGTGGCGCTTTCAACTGTATCCTGAAGGGACTAAGGGAGTGAGCCATCCACTATTGGGAGGGTGAATATTCAAAACAGAAGAAATATTAAAGAAAAGGCAGTAGTTAAATGGTACACAATGGGGGCCTGGGCTGCTTGTGCAAGGAGGGCTGTGATGGGGGTGAATCCTTTAGAGGTGTGTGGTTTTTGAGACTTTCAAGGTTTTTTTTCTTAGCATGATGGAGAGATCCTGGAGTGTTTTATGTTAAAGGATACAACAAGAAGACACAAATCAAATTGTGATTGGGACCCTAAGCAGGTGGTATAGAAACAATAGGAGCTCAGGATTCCATTAACAAAGCACACAAGGTTAATTGGAAAGATAAACATTATTTAACATTCACTTTATGGTAATGCCAGTTAGTCTTTTAAACCACTCTTTCTCTGTCTCTCTGAATATCTGGAACTCTTCACTGCTAAAGTATAAATAACTTACTTTAATTTGTTACAATAGAACATTTGTGAGGAAAGTTGTGATTGCCTGTGTCTAAAAGCTTCATAGACAGAATGCAGAAGAAGTCAGGCATAATGCTGAGCCTCAGACCTGAGGGATTGCTCTTGGTTAATTGCAAAGTTTCTTTTTTTCTCTTTTTAAAATGCTGTGTCATCTAGGGGTCCCCAGTCCACTAGTGTGGGTTCTGTTGCTTAGTTCCTCATGTCTACTGAACAGCTGCTAAATGTGGCAGCCTGGTGTGCTGAGACCACAAGTCACGTTTACAGCGCACGATCCCGCATTGCCATCATTATTTCACATTTTAAAAGAATATCAACTGAAAATGAGTTGTCAACTTTCAAAAGGCATTACAAAACCCATTTAGATATATAAGTAGGTGGATAAACATGTTCAAAATTTAACGTTCATACAACCTTCATTTTATATAAAAATAAAAGTTAATTAACACAAGAATTATTCATTGGTGTAAAAATCTCAAAGGGGTTATATAATATGCACTCTATTTTTATATATTATTATATATTTCAAAGGGAACACATCACTTTTTTTTTTTTCAGGAAAGTAGCCTAAGTTTTATAGTATTCTTTGTATTCTAATACGATTTTTTTTCTTAAATGGTCAGATTGCTTAAAATGGCTCTCATGAAATTCAATTACCATTTCTTAATGTGCCAGGACTTCCAGAAAATATGATTATACTCCATCCTTAGAGATTATTCCAATGGTCAATGGAAGGTGTTTGCAGGGGAAGAAAACATCAGCCATCAAAAACAACTTATCTACCAAAGGTGGTCTTTATGGTAAATCCACAAGCCATTTTATTTTCTTTACTCAGTGCCAAGAACCACACTGGTTTTCCAACTCTGCACTTCTGCCATATGAGAGCACAGCCAGGAGAGAGAGAAGAAGTGGGTAAAAATGGCAGCATGAAACTGTGCACCAGCAGGTGTCTAGTCACAGCCTCTGTGCCATAATATATTTGAGTTTCCTAAGCAACTATGCTCCCTAGGAAACTGGTTAAACTGCTTCTATAGAAACTATTAACTGAGCAATTCCTCCTTCAAACCAGCTTTATGCAGAGAGTACAAGAACATGATGGGATAATATTTTCTATTTCCTGAGTTCTAGAGATTTTCTTGTGGAGTTTTTCAGAATTATACTGGATAAATGTGAAACTATATTTCCATTGATTTTAATTATTTTTTTCTGCTTATTTCATCACATATAATACAGACAAAGCAATGTTCGGAGATGTTGTTTCCTCATTTGATAGTTCTGGAGCTAGGGAAATTATGCAATTTCCTGATGGTACTAATTTGACCTTTTCCTCCCCTAAACAATGATGCATAAATTACTTTGGACTGAACAGAACATTGCATTAACCTATCTCATAATGAATTACATCTTACCATTATGAATTGAGTCACATTTATGCATTAACATGAGAAACTTGAAGTTATTTTTAATAAAATGAAAATGTTTATGTTAGTTAATGTGCATGTGTTATTATGATTTCTGTTATTTTAATCATATGTTTATAAAGTTAATTTCAGTGATGGCTTACATCTATTTACATAATCTTTAAACATTCTCTATATTGCTCCTTTTCATTAATTTTTTGATAAGATAAGCTATCCAGGGGAAAAATTTATCTAGGGCCAAGATATTTGAGAACTGAAAAAAAAATATTATATCTACTATTTATCTATCTATCTATCTAACACACAGTCACACATATATAACACATACATATGCTTATATATAATACTTGGTCTATGTTATGCTTATTACAGTTTAAAAATGCACATATTTTCTGATGTCTTATAACAAAGAGTATCAGATCTGTAAAAGCATGATTAAAATTTTCATTTCTAATTCCTAATAGGAAGCAATCATCAATGTTCAGTAATTTGAAGAAATTTGTGCAATATAGAGTGAATTTCAGATACAAAAAAAGAGAAAAATGTTGCATTAGTTCATTACATCATAGTGAGAAAAAAATGTTGCTTTTCTGTACTTTGTGTTCAAATTACACATAATAATAGATGAAAAGACTGCAAAAATACCTAATTATCTAAATTATTATCTCAAATTAAGTACCATAAGGGAATTTGATTATATTTATATGCAAATATAACTACATCACAATTTTGTATTTATAATAATATATTACTTTCCTCACATGCATGTTTGTTTTTAACTGTTTTTTTTTTTTTTTGGCAGTGTTATGGATTGAGCTCAAGGCCTTGGAAATGTTAGGCAAGCTCTGTACCACTGACAGAGTAAGACAAAGTAAGACAAAGTATATAGATCCACAAAGGATATAGATCCACAGCTCTTTGTTTTACTCTGTTCCTTTCATTTTTGGTCATTGTAATACTAATTGCCTAAAAGAGATTTTTATGCTATAAAATTGAACATTAGAAATTCTGGGTTAATATTTTGACTTAGTTTATGACATGTCTGCCCTATTTTGGCTATCCTTAATATAGTCAAGTTTCTCATCATGTCTTCTACAACTTCTATCCTTTACAATACTGTTAAAAATCCACACTTTTTGATTTTATATATATATAAACATTTTTATTTTATATATATATATATATATAATCACATATATATCTATAATTTCCTTCATTTTCTAATTTATTTTGTTTATACTTTTATTTCATTTATCAGGGTTGAATTTTTGTTGATGTTTAGAATGTTACATCAGTAGCCAAATGAAGTTTCTTCCCTGGTGTTCTAGAAGCAAAGAGAGTCCCTTTATTCCATCGTCTACATACAGAACCTATAGAGAAATCATAGGGCTAATAAGTCTTAGAGAATGCCCACAATCTTGGAATTTGACCATTTTCATCTTTGAGTTTCCAGAGAACACCAAAACCTAAGTAAAATGATAATATTAATAATAATCTCCATTAAATTCTTCAAAGACTCTTCACATTTTTTATGTTTTTTCATAGTGTTGATTGACATAATTTACTGTTTTGCTAATGACTAATGACAAGGATTACCACAAACATCAGCAATTGTGTTCTATACTGAGGCCCCTTTCAGCCTTCATCTTTCTCCTCACAATAGAATTGAAATCACTTTACCAGTTTTGCCTGAAATCACTTTTACCCCTTTTGCCTCTGGTCTTGATGTCTTGGAAGTACAAGCTAACTCCACACATTCCAAAGTGTCTTGACCATAAGAAATCAATTTGCTTACTTCCTCACACGTCCATTACTCAATTCTTTTCTTCTTTCTTTGCACATTGTCTCCATGGGTGACTGGTCTGACTTGAATTGTGAACCACAAAAAGATGGCAGTTCTGCTCTCCTACCTCAGAATGTGACTGTATTAAGAAGCAATTTCATTTGAGATATGATTAGTTAGAATGAACACCGTGGAGAAGGGTAGGCTCTGGATCCAATGAGGCCAACGTTTTTATAAGAAGCAGCTACAGAAAGGCATGTTGAGAAGGATCTTAGGAGAAGACACTGACACAGGGAAGGAGACCAAGCTGAATGGAGAAACTGTAGTTGCAAAAACCAACGAACAACTTGTGCTAGAAGAAACCTAAAGAAGAATGATTAACAGTAAGAGGACCCTGACAAATACTTGATTTTGGACTTCTAGATTCTAGAACTGTAAGAGAATAAATTTCTGCTATGTTTTGGTTTTGGTTTTCAGTTCTGAATTTGCACTCAGGGGTACTCTACCACTGAGCTACATACCCTGTGAATTTTATTTGACTATTTATTTATTTATTTATTTATTAAATTTTTTGAGTCAGCGTCTTGTTAAGTTGTCAGTGCTGGCCTTAAATTTGCAATCCTCTTTCCTGAACCTCCATCATAGCTGGGATTATAGGCAGGTACCATTGCACCTGACAAATTTCAGTTGTTTTAAATCAGGTAATTTGTGGTGATTTCTTATGGCCACCCAAGGAAACTAATAGAGTGATCTGTTCTTTTCTTAGGAGTGTATTTAATTTAAATAGGTATGGTCAGTTTAGGTCTTGCTTTTAAGGTATAGACAATAAAGGAAAGATCAACAACACAAAAACTATCTTCAAGCCTGACAGGCTCAACAGCAAACTCTTATTTTTCCCTTTCAACTCTCGCTTCCTCCAACTGGACATCCACACAACGGTGAGTCACATTACTACTTGCAAAGTCAAATAAACCACAACCTTGACACTCATATGGTATTCTACTCCTGCCCTCTCAGAGAACATCAATATTATTATTAATTTTATCTTATTGTTTCTCAAATCCAACTAAACTTCTTCCTAGTTTTGTACCTATCTAAAGCACTAGGACTCACCACCATCAACAAAAACTGGATACTTTCGATAGACTTCTAATTATTCATGTCCATTCATTCTTCTTCACCTCACATATGAAACACAGAGATATAAAATTGATCTTCGAACTCCTTTGTTTGGCGTTGTCAGTTGTTCTTTGTTGTCCTTAGACTTGAATTCAAAGCTCTTAATGAGGACTGTAAATCCTGTCTATGATGATCTTTGCTTATTCCTGCATCTTCAAGCTGAATCTCTTCTCTACTTACTTAGTGCCATCTATCCATACTGCCCATATGTGTCAGAGTCTTGGCTCTATCCTCTGCTCTTAGGTAAATCACTATTTTTCATAAACTCAACCATTCTTTTCCATGGATGTCTCCTTATCGCTCAAATATCAGTTTACATGCTACTTTTCTCAGAGAAGCTACCTAACATTCTATTGACACTTCCTATCGTTAACCTATTTCAAAATATTTGGTCATTGACTACATTGTACTTGCCATAAAATACAACAGTATTCAACGTTTAATATTTATGTATATTTATTCATATGTAAATTTGGCAGTTGACTTCCTCCCATCTTAGACTCTAAGCACTGTGAATAAATGAGCTACAACTATTACATTCTGTACAGTATCCATTTCTTAGCATAGGACAATAAAATAACAACAATTAGGAAGGAAGAAAGAACAAATTAAGGAAGGAGGGACATAAAAGATGTTATCTCTAACATTAAATAGATCCTATCTAATGTTCTGAAGTGCTGGGTGGAAATAGGCTCATTCATTATCAGATGCTCTTGCTACTGCTGACATGTGTCCATCTACTGTCATCTGCTGCAATGTTCTAAATAGCCAGAGAAGGTTTGTAGTTTCCAGGTGGAATAATTTTGGCTATTCTCTGCATTTTCTTTAAATTTTTCATCAATGCTGGTGTTTTTGAGAGTTAAGCATGGAGAAAATCTGTTTCCTGCTCCATCAAGATATTATAATCATTGTCCACAATCTTTTAGTCATGTATTATAAAATATGCATTATCATTAGAGAATCATTATAAGGAAAATACTAAAATGTTATATTTAATGTGTGTTACATATTCTAAAATGTTCACGTTCATTTTTTAATGTAAAAATTGCTCAGATCAGACTGTAGGTTTTGAAGAAGAAAAGTATTCATTTATTGTTGAATGTGGATAAAGAAGGATAGAAATCATCTGATTTGTCAGAAACATAATTACCTACTTAATTGTTTCAAACCTTAAATAATTTTGTAAATATTAATATGCTTTATGTGGTTTAGGAAGCAGTAATAGGATTTTTTTTCTCCAAATAACTCCTATCCCTCCAAATTACCACTTCCACTTTTGAGATACAAAAATGGGTAATGAAGGAAAGATCAGCACACTCAGATAGTTTTTTAAATGTACTCTTTTAGGTTCTTTAGGCAGCTTTTATTCAGAAATGTTCAGAAAAGATAAGCTTTCAGAGCATCTCAATGAACTCAGGTAGCAGAAACAAGCCACATAGTGGCTAAAAGCTTCTCTTGTGAGTGTTCTATAAGAAGGTCCTGGACAAACCAAAGCACTGAGCTTTTTAGTGTCTGGAAATTATATTTAGAAATCAACATGAACTCCTTCTCAATAATGTAAAGATAATGCAAAGGAAATTAAATGGTCATTAGCAGATGAATTTAGTGGCATCTTATTTGGTTCTAATCTTGTTTTAAAGAGATATAGGTGCAACATTTTTAAAAACTTTTATTTTGCAAAAACCTGTTTGAATTGATATAATAATTCCCCAAAGTTTCACTGAATGTATCTTCAGAATAAGACTTACAGTGTATATTTGCCAGTAAAACAGTAAAAATTTAAAAAGTCAACAATATCAGGTCTAAATTGTTCACCTTTAACTTATAAGTGCTTCAGTCTATTGAAAGTACAGTTTTTGGTTGGTATGTAATAGTTTCTACTATTTTTTCAAACTAAAAAATAAAATAAAATTATATATTTGACTGGTCCATGATGAATGTAGAATTTGATTTTCACAATGTTAATGAATGAGAAAAATGTGATTATTCTTATGGCAGCAACTTTTAATTTAGATTATCTGTCAATATTTGTTAGCTTTTACAAGTAAAAATACTCAATCCAAAGAATTCATAACCATCTTGAGATATGTATGGCAATGCTAGACATTTTCTCATAGCAATGAATTTAGACCTTAAAATTTCTTAAAATTCTTCTTGTTTTTTAGCAAATTGGCAGAGCTGCTGGCTTTAAGAAAATTGTAAAATCTTTGAAAAGATCATGAGTCTTTTAATGTTCATTGTATATTTCTTTTCCAGGAAAAGTAGTTAAAAATTGGCTTCTATATTCATATATATGAAGGCAGCATAAAGGCAATTTTGCTTATTCTGTGTTAAGCAATGACTATTTCCTCTGAGTAGTATCAGATTGGTAAAAATCAATCCTGTTTTTCACATTCTTCTGCAACAAATGACTACTAGACCTTTTTATCTAATAACTGAGCAAATTTCTTTAATGTATGAAAATTATTTTTAGTTTTTCTCTAACATCATAAAACCTTCCAAAATTTCAGGAATAATTTATCCACCTAAGTATTTTTATAGAAGAAAGTAGCTGAATCATTTAGATCGTTTTTGTCTATTCTATTTTTAAAGAACTTTGTTTGGAAGCTTAGGGGAAAAACACCACACATATCTGATATAATGGGGAAGAAATAGAGAATTTTAAGATTCTAAAGTTAGAAAACATTAGACCATTTGGGAAGGAGACTGATCAAATTATGTGCAGGTACAACATGACATAATGATTTCTACTATTATGTATAATTGTGATGCATCAAATAAAAATGTGAAAAAAAGAAAAGATTAGAACACAACCATTTTCCAAATTTATGGTCATAGGTAAGTTAATTCATTTCAGATGCTCAATTTTCTCATCTGCAAAATGATAATGATGTACATCTTTATCTGTGTTATGACTTAATTGCTATAATCCAAGAAGATTTCTTAACAAAATATGTTTATTTCAAATGTTGCAATTGCTTTCCTGAAAAATATTGTACTAAATTAATTTTCCAGCTAGGTAAAGTTGATCTTTCATATAGGTCAGCTGGGCTCACATCCATAATATATATGTTTAGAAAAACAAAATATTCTAAATTAAAATATTTCAATGTTAATTTGTAATTTCTACTTTAATAGGAAATATTAATACTTTAAACCAGATTCAAAAGTTTTTAAATAAAATATAATGCTCATTTCAGGCAAGGATCTTGTTTATAAATTTGCTCTTGATTTTCAAACTCTGCTTAAACATTTCTAAAAATGAAGGACCTATTACTTTTATATATGTAATTCTGTCTTTAGATAACTATAAGTCTTATGAAATGTATATCAACAATTAATTACAATGCCTTTATGTAATTTCTATTCACTTCAATCCTTATAAAAACCCTGAGATTCCAATCACTCAATTCTCAGAGAGTCCAGTTATCCACCAAACACTTGCGTCAGGAACTAAAAGCTGATCTTTTCCTTTTTGAGCCTTTTCCCTTCCTTAGAGTTAGATTCTAGTCTTCTGTGTATATTTTTTGTCCTCTCTGGAATATTGTGTCTATAAACCAATTCAATTTACAATATTGACTAGTGCCAGACATAACACATGGTATGTTCCATTATTGCCTTTTAAGGAGAATCGTGATGATCAAAATCCACTAAAGTACAAAAAACATTTAAGGTTTAAATTTTTGGTAGAATTAAGTTATACAACATGCTTACCAAAATAGACTTGGTTCCAGGCTACCTCAAATCACACACTAAAAAGCTTCTGATTCTAACTACTCATGAGGGGTCACACTCTTACAGTTACCTTAACACTAAATCTAGATTTCTCTCGCGTTCTATGGGAATTTTGCTCTAGATTTAAAAGCCCATAGCCACTTCAGTAAGAGCATATTTGAAAGTAGGGACCTTTGTAATTAAATACTCTACCCCATCCTTTTACAGATGACCAAAACAGTGCTCAAAGAAATTCAGAAATGTGTACAAGGTCATATTTTTATATGACCTTGAAGCTGTGTCACACTTATACCTGAGTGTTGGGCCTATTTTTGTTTTATCAGCTCCATGAAACCACCATTTGTGGATGTTTGGGGGATAAGTCCTATTCTGGATTTAGCATGCCATCCATACTGGCTGAACAATTATGAACAGGGAAAGACAGTTTTATTTCATTGCATATTTAAGAAGACATATTACTAGAAATTTATGTGTCCCATGGAACACAGAATTTGCTAATGATAATATTATAACCATTCAAGTTGCCTTTGAAATATGTTTTTATTCTCATTGTCAGAGTTAATTTCTATGTGATCGCAGATTTAATTGGAACTTAAAATTGTTCCGCAGGTGTCTTCTTTAGTGAGTCATCCAAATTCAGTAGTGCCTAATGGCTATTTGATTGGCATCATCAATACGATATGTCTTTTCCAGCAAATACCTATATCATATAATGATTTTAAAAATTAATACAAATTATGTTTCAACCTAAAGAGTTAAGCATTATCCTTTCTTTCAAGACAGAATTGAGAATAGTTGTTCAGGCAATTGTAAGTTATGTTGTCTGTTTCCTGGTTACTGTGATTAAAACAATGGCCTTCAGTTTGCACTGTCATCAGCCGGGTACATGTCACTAATACTGAATTCATTTTCTAGAGCAGAACCATACACCCATCTTCCATTGCAATTACTACAGCAGAAGAGAGATGGAGAAGTAAAAATGAAACATTTCAAGGATGAATGGGCACTGAAAATTGGTAAAGTGGCAGGAAAGTTCTAGTTTGAAGAATTCAGAAGGATATGTGTGTTGAAAAAGTAGTTTGGTAAACAGGAAGAAAAAATGATATTTTGCAAAAACATCTGTTTGCTGTTGCTGAAAATTTTAGCATTTAAATGTTCTCATTTGGGCTCTGAAGTTAGCACTTCCCTGAAGTAGTTCACACCTTTGCTATTGCTCCTGTTCAGCTACAGATCATTTTATGCAAGGCTGATTTTAACAAGAAAATGGTGCATTAATTTACAATGTGTTGAGTATTTTAAAAGTGGCAAAATCTAGGCTTTTGTGAAATTTTAGAATCAGGAGAAAATAGAAATACTTATGTAAAGCTCTTTAAAATACCAGAATGGCTTCATGCACTAGAAATTACACCCTGATTAAGTTCATTATACAATTTGGTTGTAAAAAAAAAAAAAGTGTATACCAAGCTCTAAACTAGTGAGTTTTTTCTATGACTCTATAGAGTCTCTATTCAAAAGTGCAACAAATGCCTTCTCAGACATTATTTAGCTGTCCTTTTATCACTCACTCTCCTTTTGCATTGTACAAATTCTCTTTCTTCGACTTCCTTTTGTTATATTTTTCTTTTCCTTTCCTGTGTTTTCTCCATTTCTCCTCTTCTATTTTTTTCTGATGGTCTTTTTATTTGCTTTAAGTGTTTTACTTTGTCTCTTTTAAAAATTCAACTTGGTAATGAGAAACAATTTGTAGTCCTTATTTCTCTCATTTTTTAAAAATATTTTTTTTAGTTGTAGATGGACACAATATCTTTATTATTCTTTTTTAAAAATTTGTTTATTATGTAGTGCTGGGGACTGAACCCAGGGCCTCCCGCCTCACACATGTGAGGCAAGTGCTCTACCACTGAGCTATAACCCCAACCCCTTCCCTCATTTTTTATTAATATTTTGTAACTTTAAATTTCTGAAATATCTTAATATCTCAGATGTAGTTAAGATAAGTAAGTAATGGAGCTTCCTGCTCTCTCTCTCTCTCTCTCTCTCTCTATATATATATATATATATATATATATATGTAGATAAAAGTATATATATATATATACTTTTATCTACATATTTCTTTGGAAATGCCAAACTCATAGACCAGAATCGTTCACATTTTTGGATCCTGTTTTATTGTTTATCTGAATACAATTCCCTAAATTAAAATTATATATCTGAAGTTGGTTCCCTTTATTTTAAGTGATAAATATTGAAGATGTAAAGGAATATTCTTCTGGAACACAATTATTCTCTTTTATAATGGTATACAGTGACAATTGAATATTCAAATATAGAAGAACACAAATAGTATCTAGGTATATTATTGACTAAAACCATAATACAGAGTAGAGAAGTGAGATTGTGCTTTCTGTTTGTTTGTTTCCTTTATTAAAAAATGCATTTGGGGCACACATTAGTCTTCAAGGTGTGTATGGACCAGGTAGATAAAAAAAAAGCAGTCTTGTTCACATTTTATTTAAGGCAAGGAAAGGCAAATGCTAGGCAAGAAGAACATTAATAAGAATCATAGAAATGTTAGCAAATGACAATGTAATTTAATGAGTGATGGTGGAAGCAAGTAGGCAAAGCTCAAGTGTTTTCAACTTTGTATGTTGATAATTAGATTTTCAAAGCTTCAAGTATATGTATCTTTAGCACTAGTTATGCTTTACCTTCACTAATCCTATTAAAAACCCTATTCGATTATGGTGTGATGGTTTGCCATATTTGCAGAAACATTCTTCAATAAAGTATCACATTATATAAAAATTTAATATACTTGAAAATGAAGAGATGAAGAGAGATAGATGAGGAGGTGTAAATGACAGATTGACAATGAAACAATAAATAAGGGAATGAACTGTTTATCTGGTACACAACATTTATAGAACTTAAGCCATACTCATTCTGACATTTTCCATTTTTAAAATAATATCCCAATACTTAATAAATTTACAAGGGTACCACATATCTTACACTGAGTAAAATTGTATAAGTAATAAACATAAATTCTGCTAAACTAGTAATGTGATTTTGCTGTGAAACAAAAATCCTGGAGATATACTCATACTTATAGATGCCTAAACTAAAGGAATATGAGGTAAAGCTTCAACCCTCAAAGTAGAAACATAGTTTTCTGAGGCTCTGGGAAAAGAGAGGAGGTGGTAGAATAGCATATTCCAATGAAGTTGAAATAAATATATTTTTCTCTGATCTTCTCACTTCTTAAAAATATGTTTGCATTAGGCTAAGAATATGCTTTACGATTATTTAGATCAAAAATCAATTATATACTGGCTTTCCTGGTTTCCATTCCATTTATCTATCAATATCAAATTTTCTTGTTTATTCTCTTATCTGCTTCCTATTTATAGTTGATCCTGGTTTCATTTATTGATATTTTCACTCTTTAGCTTTGTTCTTTAAAAACAGTTTCTCCATCTGTACTACAAACAAGCATGTAGACACATATAACCGTATTTCTGTTTCTATTTATTTTTAAATAGTTTATTTCAAGTTTATTGACTCCAGCCAAGTCCAGATAACTATATCTGTCTGTTTATTCATTATATCTCTAATCTAAAATTTTTCCTTATGAAGATAATATTTAGTACCTATGAAAAATTTCTTCCTTTTTGAGAAAATATTTAATACTTTTCTGAATGAAAATCCCTCCTCTCAAAGAGGAGCAGTAACTGACTAGAAATATGAGAGTCTTGGTGGTAAGAAAGTAAAGGATCCAAAACTAGACTGTGGTTTTAATACTAACCGATATCGATTAACTTTTAAGCTATTTTCCCTCAATTTCACAACAACACTTCTGTACTCTGCTCTGTGAGGACTGGGTTACTGCAAAACACATTTCTGCTTTTCCAGCATGCTCCAGGTGGGACTCAGCAAATAGAGTGCATTAGAAGGAGGAGACCTCAGTGCTAGAAGAAGTGGGCATGCCACTCTTCATGAAGCTTCAGCAACTGTTCTTCATCCTGACAAGACTGTTTGCTCCGAAAGCAGCAGTTGGTTCCAGTTCTGTTTTTCCTATATTCTCAGAATAAGTCCCCTTACACCCCCTCAGAAGAACAAGGTGCAACCTGATGAACTCCTCCATTAGATATCCAGCTCCAAGTTGCACAGGGATTTTTCCTTCAATTCCATCAGGTCCCCACCCCAATTGTGGCAGCTATGTCTTGCAGTTAAGACCTTAGTGCTCTGTTTTTGTCTTTTTTTGTTGTTATTGTCTAACATTTGATGACAATTACTTATTAAAAACTATATTTGTTAAAATAATAATTTTGTCTCTGATCTCCTGGTTTAACTCTGCTTTATATGCTATTTCTTTTTAAGTTATTAGGTCCTAGTTATTGGGAGTTAAGTGGATATCACTAAGGAGATAAAATCTAGAGGTTCAGTCTCTCCCCAACATTGCATGTACAGATTCATTTAGAACATGCTGTACTATAGGATTGATCTGTACTATGTTCCACAGGACAAAAATCTGCATCCTATAGGCACTCTGCTGGTTTTTATTTCAAAATATATTATAGTTGTAGGAAAATTGATTGTTTTCATCATAATCTACTTAAAAGTAATTGTATCTGAAAAAAGATAGAGTTCATAAAGTTATGACAGTGAGCTACATTTAAGTAGGAAGAAAAGCTATACACATTCACTGAATAAAATCCCTTAAGAAAGGCAATGCTTAAATCATTCATTCATTCAAAAATAAACATTGATTATGTGACAAACATTATCCTTCAAGGGATTAAAAAAAACATGGTTCTTATTTTCAAAGATTTTTATATCCAGTATACAGGAGAGCTTGACACTAGATCATGTGAGTTTGAAGTCTGAAAATATTTCAAACTCACCTTATGACTTAGTTTAAGCACAAGGGCAAGATGAAGGCAGAATACACAGGGAAAATTTGAGAGGCTTTTGAAGAGTAGTCTACACCATTACTGAAGGCATCAAGGAAGACAGAGATACTTCAACAAACACTTTGATGTTTTACTGACCATAGTGATTATCTGAGAAGAGAGTGAACATCAGAGTTATTCCTGATATTCAAAAAACCCACCATATAAAGTAATTTATGTAGAAATTTATTTTTATAGGATTATCTAATGCTGAATAACAAGGAAAAACTAGTGGCTTAAAACAGCAATAAAAATTATTTTGCTCCTGAAGCTGCAATTTAAAGATAATACACTCAGCTCTCAGTAGTCTGAAATGAATCTAACTGAGGCAAAGAAAATATAAGACTATTCTTCACATGGCAGGTAACTTGGTGCAGAAAGTCACCTGGAATCTTAACTGATACTTGCAGCAGAACTCAAGTTTCCTGTCCATCCTCTCCTTGATAGGGCGGCTTCTTTTTCTTTTTCTCCTTCTCCTTCTTCTTCATATATTTTTTAGTTGACTTTGGGCACAATACCTTTATTTTATTTATTTAATGTGATGCTGAGGATGGAGCCCAGTGTCTTGCACGTGCTAGGCAAGCACTTTACTGCTGAGCCACAACCCCAGTCCCTGCTTGATCTTCTTTATATTCAGGTGACTGAGTTTCACAAGAGCATTCTGAGAGGAATTAGAAGCTTTCAGCCTTGTGTGGCATCATCCCAGAAACATACATTGTTGCTTTCTCTGTTTTCTTCTTTGTTAATTGGAAATTGAGATCACAGTCCCTACTTTTCATTGGAAAGTATTTCCAAGAATGTGTAGTTAATATATTTTGTAATATTTGCACATGTCTGTTTCTTACACTGACAAATATTCAATTAGTCAATTTAAAAATGTCAACATCAACAAAGAAAATGATCACAATTAAAAATCATGTTCAAATGTTGCATCAGTCATTTTAAAAAATATACATTAAATATACATTAAATATTTTAAAAAATATACATTAAATATGTGCACAGGAAGTTCTTCCAAAGATGATCATGGGCATTTGCTGCTACATCTTGAACAATTGATTCCTGGTACATGTACCCACAGAGGTTAGGAAGACTTGATAATAAATGAGGAGCTGAACTTTTTCTATTCAGTTCTTCCTGCTCTAGAATTTTAAAATTTAATGACGTGTATTTTCTATGTGGTTTATCACTACTGCTGTATTCACTGTATGCACTTACCTTGCATAATGCAATTTTCATGGCAAAAGTTGTCTTTCAATGTATTTCTCATCTAACAATATTAGTAAGTAGTTAAGATAAAGTTAATAATTATAGACTTACAGTAGAGGAAAAAGGTGAGAATTATTCCCAATTAAGATTTTAAGGAAAAGAAAGACTATATGTATATTTGAACTGGATTTTATTGTGAAATAATATGTACATCCACATACAAATGTATATTTTTTATTTTAGATTTAATTTTATTGATAGTCTTTGTTTTTCATCATAATTATAATTCTGCTTAGGCCATTTATTTAAAGAAATTTTATGACACCTAAGATTTAATTCAAATTAATTCAGGAGGAAAAATAATGAGGACATAGATGGAACAAGTTTAGTCATTAGTTCACAATTATTATTACAAAGTAATAGGAATTTAGGGTTTGCTACTCTATTTCTTCTATCTTTATACATTTTTTAAATTCTTCATGTTAAAAAGTTAAATACAAAAGTTTTACTCATATAAAAAGGTTAAAAAAGGCATATGAGTAATACTGCTAGGTTTGACTTTATGAGAGCTAGTTGTTAAATATTACTAATCCTAAAGGAGTTTCAGAACATCCATTTTTAATCTCTGTCAGTTTAATGATGATCTCTGACAATTAGGAAGGGGTAGACATGTATTAATCAAAGACAAGCACCTTCAGACATACTAACATATTTCATATCCAAAAGTCATTTATAGTGTCTGAATTGTATGTATTCATTTTCTCTTATTCCTTGCAAATATTCTATGTCTAAACGTGAATTTTTAGTCCCCTTCAGCAGTAAAAATATAGTGTTCTGTATGTAAATTGATGCAAGACTGTCACTCCAAGCATGACACCAAACAGATTAAAATAATATGACCAAAGGTGATATTATATTTCACATACTGATGAAGCATTACTTTAGGAATAAAAGAGGAACCATTTAAATATTAACATTATTAGTCCATTATATTAAAACAAATACTTTCCTTTCATACATATTTAAAGGAGATGAGTGATTTTAAAAAGGGGTTTTGTTCTGGCCTTGATATGGAAGGATAGCCCTCCATAGAACACAGCGGCTGAAATCTTCTTTCATGGTAGCTACAAGAGTTAGTACCAGAAAGGACACTTAGAGAGTGATTTTTTTTTTCTTTCCTAAGAGGAAGATACTGCGTTTTCTACACAAATTTTTAAAACTTTAAAAAATGTATCTTATTTCTGTAATGACTTGCATTTGTATTTTTCCTTCAAATTTATTTACACCTTAACTCACTTGGTAAATAAACTGATTCGAATGCTTTTCCTACTGCCAGTACTCTGCTAACTGGTTTGGTGAAAAAAATATTCTTTATAAAGAATTAGAAAAATTACAAGAAAATTTGAACATAACAGAAAGAGGAAACCCAGGTTATATGAGAGCTCATTATGCTTTCTATTTTTCTATGCCTGTCAATGTTCTAGAGCTTCAGATTCATCAGTAAAAATGAGCTGTGTGAAATAATATAGTTACTAACTCTGTTTCTGCAGGTATTATAATAGGGTAATGACTACTATTCTAACAAATAAACCTCAGTGGAATTTACCTTCTCACTCATGAAGTAGTTCAAAGTGAACTTTCTGGAGGTGTAATTTCTGAGACAATTAAGAAATGCGGGTTCTTTTCATACTTTCTCTAAAGTCATTATTTAAAAATAAACATCAGTTTGCTTCTTAAACATACCACCACAAGATGATATATAATATCTGCAAAACCAAAATTGAGGGCAGAAATACTAGTAATGGAAATAAATAGTCATTTTGAAAAAGCATGTCTTCTCCATAGTTCTATTTTTCTTTGGGTTGGCCATCTGGCCATGTTTTATTTTCTATGGCCATGTTGAATCGGGCCTAGGAGAGAATTCTTAGACTGCTTGGTATTTTAGGTTGTTTTAATGTTTACAAGAGGAACACAGGCTTTATAAAGACAATGTAGGTGGTTTCTTTCATGAGAAATAATATGTGGTACTGGCTGATTTCAGCTTCTGGAAAGATCTAACGGACATAACTTTCACTAAAACACAAAACCTTGCTCACTATATGCAGAAAACATTAAAAACTAAAAGGTAGAAAGAAGGAATGCAAGCCAGGGACTTCAGGTCCTCAGAGAAACATGCTAACAAATGTTAAGAGCAAAAGCACAGACCATAAAAAGAAGGGCCAATACACTTTACTGCATTAAAATTTGACTTTTTTTTTTTTGAGAGGGGGAACCAGAAATTAAATCCAAGGGTACTTTACTACTGAGCTATATCCTCAGACTTCTTTAGTGTTTATTTTTAGATAGGGTCTTACTGAGTTACCTAGGTTGTTCTCCAACTTGCCTTCCTCAACCTCTCAAGTATTTGGGTTTATAGAAGTGTGCCACAGCCAAGACAAGTCTGAATGTTTTGCTCTGTGAAAAACATTGAGAGACTGAAAAGTCAACCTATAGACAGGGAGGGAATATTTGCAATCCACAAACACAAATAAATCATAAACTATAATCTAGAATATTTAAGGAGTTCTCAAAGCTCAACCGTTTTAAAGAAATCCGGTTAGAAAGTGGGCAAAAGACCTTAAAAACTATTTCATGAAAAAATATACGCAGATGACAAACAAACATATAAGATGTTCACTTTTTTATCATTTTTTTTTAGTTGTAGATGGACACAATACTGTCGCTTTATTTATTTATTTATTTATTAATGTGGTGCTAAGAATCAAACCCAGTGCTTCACAAGTGCTAGGCGAGTGCTCAACCACCGAGCTACAACCCCAGTCCCATGTTCTGTATTAATAGCCATTAAGGCAATGCAAATTAAAATCACAAGCAGCTATCACTATAAAACTATCAGAATTCCTAAAATTAAAAAAAAAACAATAGTGACAACACCAAATTCTATCAAGGATGACTTGTACCTGGGGAGTGAACATATGCAAGTACTTGTATAATCACCTGAAAAACAGTATTGGTGTCTTTAAAATCGAAACTTGCAAATTTTATTTGACCCAGCACTTGCATTCCCAAACATTTATCCAGACTTGAAAACTTAGGTTTTCACAAACCTGTATGCTGATGTTTATAGCAGCTTTATTTGTAATAAGCAAAATAGCTTTTTCAAAACCTAGAAATGACTTGAGTGTCCTTCAGTGACTGCAAAGTTAAACAAACAGTGGTAACTCCACACTATGAAATACTACCCAAAAATTAAAAGGAATTGACTATAAACATACACAAAAAGGATTGATCTCCAGAGAATTATACTAAATTATGAAAGCCGACCTTAAAATTTTAAAAACTGAAAGATACTATTTATGTAACATTCTTGAAATTATAGAATTATGAGGTAGAAAATAGATAATACTTGCCCAATATTTTTGGTGTTCAGAGTAGGATTGTGTCGTGACTATAAAAGGCAGCATGGAGATATATTTATACTTATGGAATAACTCCATATCTTAGTTGTGGCTATTACTCAGAGCTCAGATGACTCTCCCTTCCCCTTTATTAATAAGCACAGAAAGAAAGAAGAAGAGAGATTAGGAATTGGGAAGACATCTGTTCTCTTCCTTGAAACAACTGGACAAGTGGGCATATTTTGGGGTTGATTCTTTTCACTTCTTGGGTTGGGAGAGCTGGAGAGTGGTAAATAGCAGGAGCAAAGCAGCTAGGTCTGTACCCAGTAGACTCAGAAGCCCACAAATCATGAGAAAATCTTTTAATACTGATTTCTTGAAAAACTTAAGGTGTCATGCCAAACAAAACCCTAATCTGTAATCTCTTCCTCAAGGGAAAAACATAGTGTATACATTTTTAATGCACAGACTAGTTTAACATGAAGTTGAAAGTAAACATGCTTGTGCTATACACACTTTTCTCCCTTTTTCCAAGATTGGTAGAAAAAGAAGAAAAGAACTAGATGTATTCTCAAACCAACTACTAAAGAATGATTTGAGTTATTGAGATGGAAAAACACTATTTTTCATTAAAGTTCTTCAAATCTTTAATTGTCTGAAATTATTATTATATATCATAATCATTTATATATCATTTTGGGTAATATTATCATTCAATGAAAGAAAAAAACCTGTTTGTTTTCCTTTAGTGTTCATTGGAAGAAAATTTCAGAATGACTCTTTTTAAAAGGTAATAAATTTTTTTTCCTAAAGGCACAAAGAAATAATTAAATAGAAAAGAAAGACAAAATAGAAGGCATCAAGGTGAAGATGAGGGACAGAGTTAATCATGTAAGATTCCCAGGGGAATGTTTTCCAACCGTCTTTGGGAGAACAGTAAAGAGGATTTTTTGTTCGTTTGCATTTATTTTATATATTAAAATCTTCTTTAAATTACTTCTTCTGATACTAAATATATTAAGGCATAGATGAGTTATTTCTGAAGTTTCAAAGTCAGGACCCATGATGATAGATTTAGTAACATGGAAAATGATCATGATTCTCCTTTGCAATAATGGAAGCTGTCTCAGGAAATCAAAAATGTTCCAGAAAATACTAAATTTTTTTCAAGTTCCCCCCAAATATTAACAACAACCAAAAAAGTAGTTGGAGAAAGAACAGAAGGGATGACCTGTCTTCCACTGTGCTTTGCTCATTCTTCCTCTTATCTAATGGTACCAGCCTAGCCATTTCCTGTGTCCTTACTACTGAATTTAGGATTGTGTGATATTAACATTCAGCTTGATCACCCATGTGTGTAAATCTTAGACTAGATAAGCACTAGCTAATGCAGTTTCTTCTGCCTTCTATTGCTTACTTGGAATTTATATCACTAAGTTCAAACATTATCTTTTACAGTCACTAATGCTATATCAGAACGGTCTGAAATTTTTTATTCTTCCATTTCTGATTGCTCAGCCACTGACATTCTATGCAGAAGGTGACACATAGATGTTTAAGCAGAGCATAAAAATGGAGGCATGTTATCTGAGCATTCACAGTGATCACAACAAATAAAACATACTGCAAAAATAGATAAAGTGTTTAGTCTAATAGGAAGTCAGATCCTAATTCCCCAATGACCTTCTCAACTGAAAAGGATTACCTTTAGGAGTAAATACTCTGAGACAACAAACACATCCTTACAGACAGCAGATATTCAAAAATAGCACATTTTGTTTGATATTCCATTAAATAATAGATTTGATTAAAGCCTTGAGGCTTATGGTTAAGTCAACATCAAAAATTAGATTTCTTTAAATTTACGTGCTTAATTACCTTTTTCTATTCTTGTTAAACTTTGTATTCTAAATCATGAATGGTAAAATGCTGCAAATAGTTTCCAGGTTTTTTGAGATTCTTCCTACAATTGAAATAAATGTGAAATGCAATATACTTGGTAGCCTGGAACTTTATCAGCAACACCAAAATGTGCAAGTTTGTAAAATGTGTCATTTTACTTTAAAGTTAGCAATGTTACAGCATGGGCACTGTAGTTAATAATAAAGTATGATACATTTAGCATATGCTACTACAGTAGATCTCATGCACTCATCCACCTCTTCCCCATCCCTCAAAAAAGTTAAAAATGAGGAGATAAGGTGATAGAGATATTTTACTTAGCTTGAATGAGAGAATCATTTCCTAATGATTGAAACATTACAAGCATCTTAAAAAAATGAACAATGCTGCCCATTTGTTGATCACTATATTAAGGTTCTACTATAATACATTTCAGTTTATGGTTTGAGACTATCAGCATATGAAATAATATCCAGTTATTCATCAACTACAAAGATGACACATAAAATTATGGCAACAATTTAAAAATATTTTAATTAATCTAAAACATAACCAAGTCACAAGTAGAAATGATTGGCTTGTCAAGCTTTGAAAAATGAACTGTAATTTAAAAATACAAAAATAGCATATTATTATTACTGGATATTGAACCCAGGGCTTTGAACATGCTGGGCAAATGCTTTATCACTGTTCAGTGAAATGATCATGGAGAATGTAGCATTTTTATCAAATACTGGGATAATTGTGGTGGAATGCATTTATGCACATTTCTCTCTTCACTCTCCCTGGGTGGGGATATATATATATATATATATATATATATATATATATATATATATATATATATATTTGACATGCATGTATATGTATGTACCCATGTATAATGTTTAAAGTTAATGACATGTTTTGAATGAAATAAGAAACACAGATGAGAGATGAAGAAAATAAAAAAACTCAGGACCTGTGTGCTCATCTCCAAAATTAATGATTGCTATAGAAATTTAAGCCTTGAAATATTTTTAACTAATCATTTGACCCAATTAAACATAGTTATAACAGCTGGTCAATAGCCATTCACAAGTTCGATGAAATTTTTCAATCTGCAGTAGTAACAGGGAGTGGATATGAATATGTGTAATACACATAAGATACTATTAAGTTATTTGAATATTTGAATAAAAAAATAGATATTGGTATGTGAAATTGACACCCTTTCTTTTTGTCCTCTCTCCATACAATTTTTTCAATCTGCAAAAGGTCTGATATCTTTTTCTGTGTGAAATAAATATGTATATACACAAACAAATACTGGGGACTGAACCCAGGGACAATTTACCACTAACTTACATCCTTTGACATTTTTATTTCTTATTTTGAGACAGTGTATCACTAACTTACTAAGGGTCTCATTAATTGATGAGTCTCGCCTCGAAGTTACCATACACCTACTTCAACCTCTTCAGTAACTGAGACTGATTACAGGTGTGTACCATTGCGTCTGCTGGTATTTGAATATTTTCAACAGTGCTAACTGAACTCTTAATGTCCTTTTAACTGGTTTGTCTTTCTTTTTGTTTTTTTTTCCCCAAAACTATCTGGGAGCAGGGGAATATATCATGGTTCATAGATAGCATCACAAAGTTCTGATACTATAAAAATAACATTTCTTTTGATCATGTTTAGCTCATATATTAACAGCACAACTCTGCTAGGCTTTTTGTAGACGGAATGTATAAATTTCCCCGAGAGGATTTTGTAATGATTCAGTGACTTCACAGAAAAAAATTTTTTCCTGACACTTGGAGGTTATAAACTCATGAAAGGTTATGGGGAATGAAAACTGTTCTTCCTGTAATCAAGTGCATGCCTGTAGGTAGTCAAATCTTGCTCAGACACACTCCTGTATGGCCTATGACTAACATGGACTTCATAATTTCCCATAGCTTCCAAATGACTTCCTTCTGTATGCATAAATATTAAATTGCACTTCTGCATCCCATCCAGAACTGTAATAATACAGATACATCTGACATATTATAATACCCCTTTTCCCATTTACTTGTACATGCTTTTCTAATAACCATTCCATTTTTAAAAATAAAACCACTCAGATATCATTCAAAAACATTAGTGGTCTTTTTTTTTTCAGTAAAAATGTATCATTAAACAGATTTTTAGAGTGGATACTAGGCTTAAAATCACTTCAATTTTGTAATCTTTCCACATTGGTTGTCAGAAATACTAGGAAATGGAAACACTTAGACATCTATTAAATGAAACATCACTGTGTTATAATATAGTTTCATCTTTAAAAGTCCCCATATTCATTGTAAAAGAAACTGTGTAGGTCATCAATGGTAATAGAGAACAATAAGATCTGGCTATCATTTCAAGTGTTTTATTTTAGCGTCTTATTTTTAATTAAAGGGACAAAGCACATTAGACTTAGAACAGCACAGTATGTTTCACCAAGATGATTTTCTACACTCAGAAATTGTAGTTGTTTTTGTCAGCTGCCAAAGGAAAAGGGCAAAAGAGCATCATCAATTCACAGTGATTCATAAGTTATAGAGTACACAGAGAAATAAGCCTTGTTAATACAGAATTATTTATGATGTGCTTTCAGCCATATTTGTTCACTTTGAATCCTGGACTCCTGATTATAATTGTAATATAGAAGTCTCCCAAATAAAATTCATAACAGTACCTGAAAGACCTAAAATGTTTTCATTTCCAATGGACTTAACAAAAATACAGGGACCCATTCTTAAATTGGAAACCGTATACATTCTCTATAAATTCATTTAACTAGTTATAAAATGATTATAATTGTTCCTGTTATAAAAATTCAATTCATTTTCATTAAAATGTCAGTCGGAACCTATGTCCTTGTTGTGGAAAAAAAAGTAGATATATTCTGACAAACATATACTTCTGAGACTATGATCTTGCTATTCAGTTAATACTCATTATGCATTTTGTTTTTGCACCGAGTAGTTTTTCCAAAATAATCTTTAAGTGATAAGTTTTCTTCATGTTGAGGTCTATGGAAGTCTTTGTTTTTTTTCCTGAATAGTGTGCAAAATGTTTCCTGCTAGTTTGCCAAATAAAAAAGGTACCTGATGTCAATCCTTCCATGTTCCCACCTCTAGTTATAAGAAATTTCTCATTAATGATTGTAGAATTTGATATCTAAGTGCATTCTCTGAAAGAGACACTTTGTTTCAATAGTACAAGCTTCTTGAATTGTGTATCATCTTTGAAGTTATCCTTGTAGGTCCAGATCTAGGTCTAGGAGGATCTATTTATTTAATTATTAGAAGAAATGATGTGGGAATATTAATTTAGTAGAATCGCCATGCACTATCTCTGGTTATACCATGCCTTGTTCTAAATCAACAAGACATATTTCATTACCCTGTGACTTCAGGATTAGCCTTGTAACTACATGTATAATCTTGATACAAGTATTTCTGTATCTTTGATAAAGCACACCGTTTAGAAAAGAGAAACACCAGCAGACAAGCCAGCTTTTGAGCAGATTATAATCTAATGGAGGATCTTTAAGATAGTCTAATGCCATTCAAACTGTAACTTATTAATCACTATTACCTGGGAGTTAGAAGTATATTAACAGGGGGACTTCAACACTACTGGATGAGCAACTTTAGAAGTGGGACTGAAAAATCTGTGCCTTAAAATTATTCCCTTGGTGATATGTGTTCATATCATTGTTTGGAAACTATGAACTTAACAAACTTGAAGTGAACTTCAAATGAAAATAATAATTTTCCTTAATAAATAAAATGTAATAATAAAATGTTGTATGATATTTAATAGTACCAGTAAATATACATAGATAATAAAATAAGTAATATGAGGTCTGTATTTTATATATATATATATATATATGATATTGTATATACAATGAAAATCTCAAAATATCTCTCACTCTACTAGTGTGCATTTAGCTTTCTGAAGTGGTAAGAAAAGAAAAGGGTAAGTTGATTAGATCTGTTCACATAAACATTAAAATACTTAGCCTTCTAAACGCTCAAGTCCTAGTCATATTTTGGTTAAAGTCTGAAAGACAAAACTGAAATAGATTGTGTCAAGTTTGCAGTCAATGATTTGTTGCATTTGTATGCTATTTTCTAACCTGAACATAAAAAGAAAATGGCTTCTCATCATAACAAATCCAATTATAATAGCTGATAAAGACATATTACACAGAGCATTCTAGGATTCCTAAGTAAAATCATAATGGTAATAATCTTCTTTCATAACAAATGGTTACTTAGTACTTTCTAATGTACTCAATTCATCTTTTTAATTTCACCAATGAAATGGAAGCTTTATAAAGGAAGGTAATTTTATGATTGAGGAGTATCTTATTTTTAATTCTATTGCTAATACTAAACATTGGGCCTGATGTAAAGAGGATTATAAATAGTTACTATATACCTGTATACTAAGTAGTGTCTGTGTGAGCTACATGTTTAAAGTGTTGTATATGTCTGAAAGGTGTTTTGAAAGAAAGCTTTAATTGAATAAGTATTTTTATTTGAACTAGGTTTAATTTGCATTACCATATTTGAAGGAAATTTATCAGCAATCTAGTCTTCAAAAAACAATGTCATATGAACTAATTTTTAATTATCCTTACTTATATAAACACATATGTATTCCATTATGACAATTTGTGTGCAATAATATATCTACATAGAATTCATGGACACTGGCTTTCATTTTAATTGCTTTTCCAAACCGAAAAGGGTTACAAGAAATAAATCAGACTCAGGCAAGAAAAAATTGATTTTCTGTAATATATTTTTGATAGCTGAATTCATGTATGATATTTGAAATGACATCGTCTGAAAATAAACTCGATTAAGTTAATAGATTTAGGTTTATCAAATTACTAAGACTTTTGAATGATACAGTTTGAGAACACTACTTAAAACAGTAAAATTCAATATAGTGACTTAAAAGTTAGATCCAAACTAGAATCACCTTTAAGTTAGTTTGCTATATGTTCTGCTTATAAAACAAATACATAAAGAAACTGGAGCAGAAAATCAGTCACATCAAATTTACTACCATCAGAAAAAAACAAGGTAAGCTAAAAATTATCTTTGGCTTTCATATATGGCTGTTTTACAGGTTAACAGAGACAAGTAAAAATTATTGCTAGTTCTAGTAAAAGTTTCCACTCAACATGGAGTTTAGAGATGTTTTAAATATTTTTAGTAATACACACACACACACACACACACACATATATACATATATATATACATATTACCTTTATTTTTAATGCCAAATATAATTAGAAGAAGAAACCACACCAAGTTATTATCCCTTCTATTTCAGTTAATCCATTCTGTCCCATTATCTCAGATACAAAAACCTATCAAAAGCTTAAATATAATATATAAATATATAATCATAATAATATAGTATAATTATCATAACATAAATTAATATAATAAATAAATATATACCGCCCACATTATGGCTTTCAACATCTTTTATTGCACTTGTGTTTATTTCATTAAAATATTCTTCAGAATTGGAAATTTGGAATTTAATGGGTTAATTACCTCCTATGTGACAAGATTTATAGAAATGTTTTTTTACAATTTAATTGCTAAAATTACAACAAATTAATTTCCTTCATTTTGTCCACCTTCATACACTGTGAAGTACAAATACATACAGTCATAAATTGCATAATCATGAGAATTTGTTCTATGAAACATGTCCAAGGTAATATTTTCATTCCACAAACACAATGTAGAGTCACATCCTTCATGTCTTCATACATGTACTTAGGGTAATAATAATGACCATTGCATTCACTGTCTTTCCTACCTCTATGAACTCTAGATAGGACAAAGGGGAAAAGGGGAGGGAGAGAAAAGAAGGGGAAATAACATTTCATAGGGCATTCACATTTTTCAAATGCCATAATATTTATCAATGGTGTATTCATAAAGAGCCATCCTAATATGTTTCTCCCTACAATTTTAACATATAATATTTTCTGTCAATAATAATATTAACAAAGCATATACATATGATTCACATGGTTATTTTATGAAATTTTTCTTGCTTACCCACTAAGCTATTAATTATGATTTAAGCAAAATAAATTTATTGGGAGAAAATTTACCCCAATTCTTAGCTTTGCTAACAAGTCATTTTAAAGATCATCTACAAGTAATCCAGGATGAGAAAAGTGAATAACATATAACAGCCAATGTTGGCAAACCTAGAATAAGACAGATAGGATTGAAAATTAAGAAGAGCTTTGCTCTGACTTTCAAAAATTGTGAGTTTTTAGTCTTATCCTCTTCTATGTTCTACTAATTTGCCATATAAACTTGATTTCAAATATGTTGATATATGTATATCATGGTTGGATCTGGATAATCCTCAAAAGCTCATTTGTTGAATTTATGATCCCCAATGCAGCAAGTTTCAGAAGTGGGTCTGTTAGACAATGGTTAGGTTTAGAGCCCCAGTGGATTAATCCAGCAAGTAAATTAATCCAAATTGAATACTGATGATAACTATAGACAAGTATAGTATGCTGAGGAAGTACACACTGGAGGCATGGCTTCGAACTATATCCATCCCTGACCCCTTTCTTTATCTCTCTGCTTTTCAGATGCCAAGAACTGAGCATGTCTCTCTGACCATGCGCATCTACCATGATGTTCTGACTCTCCTCAGGTCCAAAGCACTGAAGCAGGTCCATCATGAACTGAGACCTTGGAAACTGTGAGCCCAAAATAAATATTTTCTTTTTGTCAGATACTTGGTCACAGAAATGACTAACACAACGTATTTAGAATAAAAGTAAAATGATAACTAAAAATTCTTTGATAAAAATTTTAATCATATTTTAATTAGACTCAAATATATAAAGTAAATTTATTTGATCACAATGAATACTTGAAAGAAATCGAAACAGATAAGGAAAGCAAAAGTTTATATTGTAGTATGTCTCTTTACTTGTGTACTATGTTCCCACATCTGGAGTGAATTTTTCCTTTACTCCATAATAAATCTTGTGAAAGAGCTTTTATTACAACTTAACACATATGCAAATTCAGCTTTAGAATTTAAGTTCATGTTAGAGGTAACTTAGCTCATAATTGGTTCTAGGTAGTATATCAACTTGCTTGTCAGACCACAAAAGCTGATGGTCTTTCCACTATTCATGATGTCTCTATGTTCAAAGAGTAAAAGAAGATTATATTTCTACAACCCTAAGGGGGGAATATATTATTTAAAAAAAAGTTTGGAGTGTTTCAAGAATACACTTACTGGCAAAGTTCATTCTTGTGATCCAAGCTCTATTCTCCAGGAAATACACACACTCAGCATGAGTAATGTTCTTCTTTGCTTTTGAGTTATATCCCCAATGGCTGAAGTTCTCATGCTCTTCCTGTTGGCCTCATTTTTAGCTATGAAAGTTCCTATTCATCTCTCAAAGTGAAGTCCAATATTGTCTGCTCAACGAAATCTTATTTATTCAATTCCAATGTCTTCCTAACTCACACAAAATATTTGATGTTTCCTCTGTGGTCCAAGAAACAGGACATTTCTCTCTGACAACATTCTCTGTACTTATTTGTTAATACATCAGATTTCTCTTACTGGGCTATGACCTCTACAAGGACAAGTACATTGGTTTTTTTTTTCTTGTCTCTGTCTTTAGTGACTAACAAAATGAATATTACAAAGTGCCTAATGGTAACTAAATGAATCTTTACTCTGTCACACTTCTGCTTATGCAAAATAAAATTTTAACTGTTTAATTCACTTATCACTTTGAAGTTACTGGTATTCCTTTCTCCTTTTTTTAGCTCCTTCATAAATGTGATGTACCTAAGGGAAATTTTCTACTGAATCTGAGAAAAAAATAACTTCAATTCTGAGTAATCACTCTCCTGAAATGGATTTTTTACTTTCTTTTTTTTTCTCTTAGTACTTCTAAAAAGAATGGAGAGTGCCAACTTATTAAAAATACCTAATTACTTTTATTTTTCAGACACTGAAAATGCTTGGATATCATATAGATAGTTTCATTATCATCATTTGAGAGGCACTCTGAATGCGAATTGTGTCAGAGCCAGTCTATCCTTCCAAGAACAGAATTAGTTTTCCTTACACTCTCAGAGAAGGTGATGCATAACACAGGTTATATGTCAGATACATTCCCCAGAGATAATTTTGATTCAGCATCTTACTGTTTCAAAAACACAGCTAAATATTTATAATATGCTACTGGGTTTATATGCTGGTAGTGGTTAGTACTTTGAAAAGGATCATATTAAAATGGCTTTATTAGAGGTCAAAATCAGCTACAGAAATTCATTCTGACAAAATAAATAACCTTATTTATACTTATGTGTTCAATCCATTAAATTGGATCCTTCCCGATAAAACTGCCTCATAGTAAGTATAGAGGAAATAAATAAACAAGTAATCTTCCCCATGCCCTTGTTATCTGAAGATGGTGTTACTGTCAGTGTTTGCTATTTGTGTGTGCATGCGGGTGCAGTGGAAAAGCCCCATCTGTAACCTGCAGTCCCTTCCACACTGTGCAAACACAGAGATTGCTCTTTGATTTGCAGCTGCTCTTTGCAGAGCTTGTCACTGTTCACAACTCAGCTTCTTTGGTTCACCTTGGGCCTGAATCCTCCATTCTGAGAACCCCACAGTTCCTGATTGCAGTGAGCCTGCCTGCTCTAGCTGCAGTTTTTTCAAAGTTGACTCTCACAACAAATTATCAGAAACTCTTTCTGGGTATATATTTTTGCTTCCCTCTTTCTTCACCTACTATCCTAAATTTGTTGAAACAAGTTGTTCTCAATAGTCATAACACTCATCTTTCAAGAAAAATAATTTCTTTTCACATCGGCACAGTCTTTCCATATCAGGGTCCTTGTTGCTTTATTATGAGAAAAATCCGTTTTCTGTTTTGATATCAGAAGATATTGTTTATGTTAACCCTGTACTGGTTGAAAACATCTTTTTTTTTTTTTTTCATTTGATTTTCTTTTGTTATGGGGTCTAAGTTGCTCCAGTCTGGCCACAAAATCTAATCCTTATGCCTCATCTTGCCAAGTAGCTGGACCTATAGACATATGACATTGACATCAGCAATTTTTTTTTTTAAGAACTCATCCAGGAACTCTGAGAAAATGGATTCAAAATTATAGGCATAAAATATATTGTCTATCTAGGGCTCATTTATTCAATAAACATTACTAGAGTTTCTACTATTGTAAAGCATTCTGATAAATACTCGTGCTATGAAAATTCATGAGGCAGATATTTCCTTCTCTGGATTTATCAACATACTGGTAAGAGAAGAAAACATTTTTAACAACAACAAAAAAATAACCCTATCAGAATCATAGGATAATGCTGTACATATTATGAGACTAGAAACAGTGATGACTTCAAAAAGAATAGTTGAGAATTGTCAACGAAGGATACATATATATCATACATTTTCCAGAATCTATAAATTGTACAACGTGAGTCCTCATGTACACTATAGAGGTAATAATGCTGTTTCAATAATGGTTTATTGATTGTAACAAACGTGTCATGGTAGTGGAATATTGATAGTGAGGACAGTGTGCATATATGTTGAGGCAAGATGTATATGAGAAGTTTCTGTACCTTCTGCTCAATTTTGCAACAAAAAAAACTGCTCTAGGAAATAAAACCTATTAAAAACAATAAAATATATTAAAAATATTTCAGGCTAAAAGAAAAACAAATGTATGCAAAACATAAGTAAATTATACCAAACCTAAAATAATTGGGGGAAAAGTAAATAGTAGAACTATTTAAAAGGATGGATAACAATTCTGTTGTCATTTACTTATTTATCACTAATGCTTTTAAAACATTCTTTTACTTGATATGTGTTGACTTTAATATTTTCTTTTTGGTTTTTTTTGTTCTTAATCTTTGAGTTTTATATATGTAAAAAATATTAAACCTACTTCCTAGAAACTGTTATATCTTTTGTGCCTGTGAATTGTTGAAAACTGTTTGGCTATATGTACTTTTTTTTCCCTCTCCTAGTTCATTATAGGGTAACATATTTGTTTTGTACGGCATCATTTTATGATTCTCTACAATTGTTCAAATGCAAAACAGGAACTAATCATAAATTAACTCTAAAATAATCAAATGTAAAACAGACTAGATACTTGGGAATAGTATAAAGACTAAAAGCTAAAACAATATAAGTGGTAAATCCTGACATAAATGAAGAGATAAAACAGTAAGTTTATATAAAAACAAAAGCCCCAGAGGTTTGTTTTGATACAAAAAGCATTTTTCAAAGTCATTTCCTTCCTACCAAAGACCTCAAAGAAGCCAAAATTTTAAGACACAATAATTCAAAGGACAGTTTGGGAGCTGAAACACTACTAACACTAGGACAATTAGGTAGGCCCCTTCCCGTTTATATCTTTCACCCAAGTATTATGTGCTAAACCAAACAAACAAATAAATGAACATTTCTGTTTGCCCCTGGACACTTTTAAAATTGTTCTGTTGAGATTTCTTGGAGTTCCTAATGTCTATCCCAGGTCTTCACACACACACACACACACACACACACACACACACACACACAAAATAGCAATGCCAAACAATTCTTGACCCCTTCCTTTCTTAGATAAATACAGATCTGTTCTTAGTCTCATATATTTGGAATTGTATATGAACTGCTTAATGAAAGCAATAATAAAAAGTCATAATCATCTGAGGAATTATTTTTAAAACAACAACAAAATAGGGAAGGAAAGGAAATAAATAAATAGGTGAGAAGGGAAAAAATGAGTAGAGAGAAAAGGATAGGAAAAGAAAAGAAATTCTTTTTTTTTTAAGAAAAGAAAATCTTGAACATGCATCTCTTTTCTAGATACAACTCTATGGAGTGCTTGAAATGTGTATCATATAGCTATTGAGCATTTTACTTGCTCTATCCCCTAGAATCATCTTCAGGATATTTATTCTTCTTGTTAATTATTATTTACCCTATCTGTGCTGGTGCAAATGCACCAGCAAACAGCTTTGGTTTGGTATTGTTATGAAGGCTGGTGGAGGGGCTGCAATACCTGGGAGTTGCAGGGACCATGCACCTTGTATCTGCCTTGCACTCAGCGGATGGCACAGACACTCTGGGGAAGCAGTCTTGGCAACACATATATGCCTGCCACAAAGGCCAGGAGGAAATAATTTCAGGCCCCTATAAATCTCTCTGAAATGCCGGAAGGCCATCGTGGTCTGTGAAAGCAATACTGCTGGGAACCAAGTATAAATGTTGCTTGCAGCAATGCAATTTGAGCATCATCTTTAATACTTAGATTTATAACCAGACTTTTAAAATAGCAAAATAGCAAAGTAATGAATTCCAATGTGAACCAAAAATAGTATTAAATTCATTCATTCATTCACAAATACTAAGCTGCTGAAGGTATCCTCATGAGATGTAAACATTCCCTCCCTGCTCTGCTTGAATATGACCTAGTAAGAAAGATGGAAAATATGGCAGAAAGACAGACATTGGAATGGTTGCAAGTGCTTAGCAATACAGACTCCTAACAGTGAGATCTAATTTATACAAGGTTGGGAGTAGTGTTTAGGAAATGCTGTTCAGAGTGATATTCAGCTGGCACCCTTGTGAATGCATAGAAGTAAGATGGAGACCAAGGATCTAGGAAATATCATTATAATCAGAGGAAAATATTCACTATTAGAAAAGACTGAGCTCTTGAGGGAACCAAAAGAAAGCAAGTGAGTACAGCTGGAGCTGAGGGGTGTGACAGGGAGAGAGGCCTGGAATGAGTGTGAGGCTTACGGGTAATCGGTGCATATAGTTTTGCTAGCCAAGTTAAATCTTCAAGCCCTGTATTAGGACTAATAAAATGAAAGTTTATAGTCAAAAGTATCATTTAGCCACAACCCTACCCAGACATCCAAGCAAATTTTGAAGTGTCAGATTTAGATGGAACACATGTGCCCAAAGCTTGGGACCCCATAGCCTCTCTGCTTAGAAAATATACACTTCCCATAAAGGGATGGAAGATATATGAACTGGTCTGATGAGGACATTCCAGATTTGACTCAATCTACTATTTGGGGAAGGTACATTATTTTGTCTTCAAACTGCACCACTGTAACAGCAATTACTGACATGATCCAATTTTATGTTTTAATATCACTCTTTTAAAAATGGAAAGAATGGAAAGAATTAAACAGAGTGTTACAAAGTTCAAGAAGAATAAGTTGGCAGCTTAAACAAAGATACTAATGGTAGGAACTAAGGTAAACAGAACAAATTAACCATTGTGGGATGAAATTAACATTAAAATCAAGGCTATAAAGAGATGTATGAAGAATCTTATTCTGTAAATAAAGCAGATAATTTATCTAAATGATGTAAAGAAACATAGGACAAGTAAAAAGAGAATGCTAAGTATTAAAAACTGCTATGTTAAGTAAATTTTAAAAAGATCTGAATTTTTACATCTTCCTGAGTGCCAGGCAGCATCTCAGCTCTTTCTATGTACTAATGCATTAATCCTTCCAATAATCCTATGAGACCACCCATAATAAGTCTCACATGTAGTACACAAAGACATTTCTTCAATTTTTATTCCTTCATTATTTTTTATTCCTTCAATTTTTTAATGTCTCAGACTCAGACTATATGTTTGATCAATGATATATTCATTTATTTTTTGGACATGATAATTGAAGTACTGAAAATGTACATGACAAAACTCAGATCTCTCATATGGACTAGAAGTCTCCAGCTACTTCTCCCAAATCTACTTTTAAATTGGGTTCGTGTTACACAAGAAACTAATAATTGAGGTACAGGCACATTGTAGGGAGTAATATCACATAAGAAACCTGATGAAAGCAGATTCTCTTAGAAAAGAAAAATATGTTACCAGAGAAGGCAAAGACAAAGGCATATAATACCCTTGTCATTTGCAGTTTTAATTTTGTCTTATTTTTTATGTCTTTACAATGGAAAAATAAAGAAAACTTTAGAGTGGACAATAACATTTCTCCTTTTCTACAGTAATGAAATTGACTGAAGTTGTGGGTGGCCTAAACAACAGTGGTGGGAGCTATATTCAAAATTTCTTTAAGCAGTTGGGACTATGTAGGTTAATTATCTCTAGTTAATGTTAATTTGACCTGATTTCTTGTCAATTAACTTACAAATTCAAAGATGACTCAAAAATACCATTTTTTTTAACCTTCCCTAGCTGTTTGGAAGCATTTGTATAATGCGGGTTCTTGTTAATCTTTTCTTTAATGAAAATGTAAGAAGAAACAGGCACAAAAATGGTGAGAAGAAAGTCTCAGGAAGCTAAGAATTCACAGATAGTCCGATAGCACGACATGTCAGACTTAAGAAAAGGTCATAGTCAAGCACTTATTTTTGATGAAAAGGGACTATAAAAAGTTGCATGGCAAAAGATCTTTCAACTCACATTTGGAAGAGAGATGAGCTCTTACTGGCATAAGTAATATTCTTTAAAAATTATACTCTGAATTCTGTAAGTAAACCCAGGATACCAAAGAGTTATGAGTAGCAGGAAAGATTTTCTATTCTTAATATTATTAGAATAACTACTAGAAGGAACATAAAAGCCAGGGGATAAAATGATACAATAACCTGTACAAATATAGTCCACCAATCTGTGTCAAAGAATTAGACCAATGCATTACAGAAAGACTTCTTTTTTGAAAAACTGACAATGGAACAACTGGACATCTACATGCAAAAATAAATACATTCTAGCAGAGATATTACACCCTACACACAAAAAATTAACTCAAAAGGAATCATAGGTCTAAATAAAATACACAAGCATAAACTCCTACAGCATAACATAGGAGAAAATCAAAATGAACCAGAGTGTAGTGATACTTTTGTAGATAAACACCAAAGGCATAAGGTACATAGTTGATAAACTAGACACAAGAAGCAAAAAATAGAGAGAGAGAATATATATATTTCCATTCTCTCTCTGTGTATACATATGACATATGTGTGTATGCAAACCCTATATATCTTAAAAGACTGTTACCTAAAATATACAATGAACTCCTAAAACTTAATGAAAAATATAAATATAAAATGAGTAAAATATCTGAATAGAGACTTGACCAAAGAAGATATATACATGGCAAGTAATTATATAGAAAATATGTTCAACATCAGGGAAATGCAAACTAAAGCATCATTGATATACAGTACACAGATATTAGAATGGCCCGAACTCAGAAACATTAAGAATACCAAATTCTGATGAGTACATAGAGCAACAGTAACTCTCATTTCTCGTTGGAAGAAATGCCAAATGGTACAGCTACTTTGAAAGAGATGTTTTTGCAGTTTTTAGAAAAACCAAACATAGTCTTTCCATATAATCTTACAGTCACGGTGGCTTGGTTGTTTATCTGAAGGAGTTGAAAATATATGCTACACACCTCCCACAAATCCCTGAACATAGCTGTTTACAGAAGCTTTATTCATAATTGCCAAAACTTGGAACAATCAACATATCCTTCAGGAGGTGAACAGATAAATAAACTGTGGTAACTGGTGTGGGATGTTGATGATTGGGAGGCTGATGTGGGGCAGGAGTACGTGGAACTCTGTACTTCCTGCTTAATTTTGCTGTGAACCTAAAACTGCTTTAAAAATAAACTCTGCTAATTAAGAACAAAAGCGGCACACCAGCTTTAAAAATATATGACTCATAAACTTACAGAATGATTCATAACACCTAAGCCCAAAAAAACAATTTTATTAGTTCCCTGTAATACTTTGCAGACAAAATACAATGAAGAAAATGTCCTGTTTTGAACAAATGGAGCCAGAACAACCGGACATTCACGTCCAAAAATGAATCTAGAAGGACATCATACTAATTAGCACAATAGAATGCACTGTTGTGCATGAAAATCATTTTAGGTGAAAAAATAGCAAACTAGGCATTCCTTATATTCCTGTTTTGTGTTCCAGAGTATAATATCTAGGTAAAGATAGAGTACAACTATCAAAATAGGGAGAGAAAAAGGATAGAGATAGTATTACAGTCTATAAAATGAGGAACATCCATTTTGTATATGCAATATATGAATAATAATATTATAAAATTAAAAATAATTTTCAAAATGATATTGAGTCGAATAATACAGGTGGAGGTCAATTGCTTAGAGTTGTTAATCATAATCATTGATTTATGAAACATATCAGTTGTCTCTAATGTCTAGTTTCTATGTACTTATTTATGTACTTATGTATTTTATTGTATAATAAACAACTTTAAACATCATCCAAAATAAAATCTTAAAATAAATTACACCTAACCAAGTGGTTTTTCACTCTTCCTGTACCACTTACTTGGCACACTATTCATTGTAAACCTTCAGCTACTTATATTCTAGGGAAAAGTCTATGTTTAGATTATTTTCAGTTTCACAAAAGTCTTGAATCATATGTAAAATTTTGAGTCATAACTTTTTATTTGGTATTATATTACTGAGATTAAACCAGTCTGGGATTAATCTTTAACTGTTGGATAATATGTCACTATGTAAATATAAAATCACAATGTATTCCTTGGACATTCCAGTCATTGATCACCCTTTGAATTGTTTTCAACTCTCAATATTGTGAATAATAGTGATAAAACATCTCACAGAACCTATCTTTGATTGTACATGTGCAGTGGAATCCCTTTTATATGCTGAGAAAATCTATCAGAATAGGAAATAATCAACTTGAGAAAATAATTGTTTCAGTAGTAAATCAACTAACACTCTAACTAAACATAAAATTTCTATAGATCCTCATTATCTTCAGCACTTGGAATTATCAAATCTAAATTTTGCCAATGTGACAGGTATAAGACCAATTGTAGTATTATTTTTAATGGGCATTTCATTCATTACAGTGAAGTTAAATATCTTATTTGGCCTGCCCATCTCTTTTTTCCATTGTTTTTCTTTTTTTGTTCATTTGTCATTTTTATAAGTTTTCCTTATGACTTTTTTTAAAAAGTAATAAATATTTTCTATCTGTGTGTATTATACTTTTTGATGTGAATGTCTTTAATTGAACATTATTTCTTTATTTTTAAGAGTCAAAATTATTAAGATTATTATAGCATCAACATAATTTGTATACTATTCAACAAAATTTTTCTCTGAGATCAAAAAGATATGTCCGATGTTTAGTATTTATTGACAAATTTAAATTTTTGCACTTCAACATTTTTTCTTTCACCTGTCAGGAAGTGTGTGCTAAGTCAGGCATTCAGTTTCATCTTTGTCTACTTGAATGACCAGTTTTCTACCTGTATGCAGACAAAGCCCCTTTAGGATTTAATGAGTCACCAAAGATCACATTATTCTATTATATATTTTGTAAATAACTAGAAGAGAGAAGTTCAAAGACTAAATACTAACTAACGATAAGAAAGTAGAAAAAGTGGAAATATTAATTATCCTTATTTGAACAGTACTCATTGTTTTGTATATTGAAATATTGTGTATTGAAATTTTATATGGTATCTCATGAATAAATATGTGAAATTAAAAGAGACTTTCTGAGGGATTTCCAAGTATTTATGGAGATTGTAAAATTTCAAAATTTTCTAAATATAAAGCAATGTCTTTATATTTCAATGCAAATAATATCTCAGGAGTGGAAAATAATATTCAAGAAGGATAAAGGCAGAATTGGAAATGTGAAATGTTAAAAGGATAAATGTGAACAAATTGTTTTCAGGAAATATGTTCAAGACATAGTTACAATGACTTATTCAAAGAAGGTGTTTCCATTTGTTTATAGCACCATGGGAGATCATCACAAGGCCCTATAACCTGAACATTTAGCAGTTTTTTCAAGAACTTTATTTAATAAATATACAACATTACACTTTAAATTCTAGATATTAAATAGTACATATTAAATCTATTTAATTTGAATAATTAATAATTCTTACCCATCCACAGAAAAACTTACTGAAGAGATATCAGGTGTACAACCTACAATGTTTTTATCAACTAATGAACAAGTGTTTTGAATTTGATTTAAATTGTGGCCTGACAAGTTCATGGTTATATAATGTAGCAATGTTCAGAGAAGAAATGGTTAGTTTATGAAAATTGTAACCTTATCAAATGATTAATCAGTTTGATGAATTAGTAATTTTTAAGGACTACTGTACTCACAGTAATTATAAGTAGTGGGGCATGACTAGAGAAGGGACGTCACTGGGGGCATGCCCTTGGGGATTATATTTTGTTTCTGGCTCCTCCCACTTTCTCTGTGCTTCCTGGCTACCATAAGTACAGTGGATTTCCTCCACCAGCCTTTCTGCCATAATGTTCTGCTTCACCTCAGACCCACAGCAATGGGGTAAGCTGACCATGAACTGAACATCTAAAACCATGAGTCAAAATTAACTTTTCCTCCTAAATATTGTTCTTGTCTGGTATTTTAGTCACAGCGACAAAAAGCTGATTAACCCAGCAAATTTGCTTGCATTGAAATCCATATGCTAGTGTTCATTGAAATGTTTTATTGATACAAAAATAAATTCTAGAAATAAGTTCTAAGAAAGTCTTTGATAGAAAAATAAAATAATAAAATGTATCTATCTTCAGTTGATTATTAACTATATTTAAATAATTTATCATTTTAACCACAAAAACACATATTTTCTATAAAATTTATAAAGTAAAGTCATAAGACATGGGTGTGTTTTTGCAGTACCACTAATGTATATAGAAGAGATTCTGTCAGATTCAAATTTTTGTTATTATAATGTATCTTAAATTTTGAATTCAAAAAAGAAATTAAGTAGTATACCAAAAAAGAAATTATGCTAAAGATATACTTTTAAATATGTGTGAGAAATATACCTTATTTTCAAGAGCCATAATACTCTGCAGCTATTTATATAAAGGATAGTCAAATGGACATAGAATGTCTATTTTTTTTCCTGTGTATCACTTCACAGCACAGATATATCTGGTTTATCACTTTGAGATTTAATTCTAATCACCTTACCAATTCCCATATGTCCATGGAAATTATTTTCTGTTTTGAAAATATCAGTATAAAGAGAGCTGTATCTTTTTCATCCATTTCATTTTGAGATATAAGACTTTGAATTATATAGGTTAATCAGATTTCCAGTTTTGAAGATGAAGATGTCCACTGTTCAGGTTAATAAAGAATGAGTTTTTTGTCTACAATTGAAATTATTTAAACATCTAAACAAAAACACTTATCATTCATCCTGTACTCTCTAACTGGGTAGGTGAGACAGTTAAAGATACTTTCCTATTATTTGAATAGTATACATTAGAGTTCAGAAATAAACAGGCAATTATGTTTCAAATTTTGCATAGTACAGGGTTTAATTGTTGAGAAAGAAAACACAAACTGACCTCACAGTGTAATTATAAAAATGAGCTCTAAAAATGAGGACTAGGGTAATAAAAAGACAATACAAAACATTATAATCACACATTCCTTTCATCAAAATATTGATTCCCTTTGAAAACTCTTAGAAAGCTACCCTTAGTTTATTGTTGAGGCTCCCTTAATATTACAATTCAATGTATTTTCTTCCAATCCATCTGATGAAAAATCTTGTGTTAGTTGCAAAGATAAAATTCTTAGCTTCACTTTAAATAACAAAAATGATATTGATATTCAGGTGAAGGTTTGGGGATTCCATAATTTAAAATAGTCTGGCTAATTCTTTTCATTGGGCATATCTGGTAATTGCTGTATCTTATGCAATTGTGTACTTATTCTCAACTCTAATCAAGTAATAAATTGAAGGTCAAGAGGAGTTATGCCAGAAAGGCATTTTATGCTCCTTGCTTGTTTTCTTTTTATATTAGGAGACAGTGATAATATGAGGTAATTTTTAGGAAAACGTATACACAGATATCTGATTTTCAAAATGTTAAAGAGAAGAAGGTTGAAATGCACAAGGGATATTTTGCCATACTTATTGATAGATGTGGATTTAACATATTTACTTTAGATGAATATGAAAAATAGAAACCCATCACATCAATTTGCATTTGCTGTAAATTATTTACCTCTTTCTAATTGATGCACAATGGGTTATACAATAAACACCACTGTACATGTCTATTTTTATAAAAGTGAGAGCTTCACAAGGATATATGCTTTTTGTACTATTATGGATTGAATGGGCCATAATCTCTGGTAAACTGGCAGTGTACACAAAACAACAATTAGAATGTGCTTTTCTGTTCTAATAAGGTCATAACTACTCTTTCTTCAAAGGAAACATGATGGATGTGGAAACCACTGGAAAAATCTTACCTCAGTAGTGGTGACTAATTGAAGCTCAGTCCTATTCTTTGCTACTGCTTTTTGAATATTCACCATTGACTGTAGCTGGAAGATTCTTAGGTTAGTTCCATTTCTGAACCAATACATGATCCCAATTCCCATCATTATGGCTCTCTATTCTCATATTCATCGCACTGGCATGAGGGTGACCTAGGAGAGAGACTGGCATCATCCTCAAGACAAGCCTGTGTCAACTGTTCAATGAACTGGAGCAGGATTTCCAAATGATATATATACTGACACTGCAATACAAAGATGCCTTTCCAGGTATTTTATTGGTAAAAGTTTCAAAATTCAAAAAGTTTCCTTTAATCTGAGAGAAGATATCCAAGCAATAATATCACTAAATTTTACATAGTTAGCAAGTTTCTGAATGATAGAATCATTTTGTATTTCTGATTTTTGTTTTAGTTAACCAGATTACTACTTTCGACTTAGAGGTCCAATTAGCATGATTTCCAAAATATAGTAGTCAGTTAATTTTTTTTAATACTACTAAAATCATGTATCTGTAAGCTTAATTAATATCAAAGATGAGGAAAGTTAATGTGATCCATGGGCAAAACGTTGTATTTCTTTACATGCTATGTGAAAATTAAGAGATTTTTATTCTGCTTATCAATGAGATCCAAAGAACACATATACCAAATCAGTAGTTTCATGTCAACTTCCAGAAATTGACTTGATTTTACCAAAGAAAGAGACTAATATTATTTTCTTAGAGGTGGAAGAATCTTTAGGGCCCTTCAGTAGTACAGGCAAATGATGGATTCTAAAGTCTTGTGTATTAATTCCTCTCAATATCTCCATCCCTTTTAGTCTTCTTCCTTTTTCCTAAAGAAATTCCTGCAACTTTATCATATTAACATAAATTCATAATTTTATATAACCATGAAAGTAAATAGAACCAGTTTTGGCAACTCTGCTAAATTAGTACTCCTGTGCAAAAGATAAGTGTCTCTATTTAAATAAATTATCTTTGCACAGAAAAATCCACTCCCACACATGTTCTCAGGATTTTCACCAAAGCTTACTGTCCAGAATCTGCAATTTTGGGGGCTATTTCTTCCTAGACAGGGATGGTTATTCCCTTAACCATACAACTCCAAGATGTGACTGTAATAATACACAGAATCAGTGAAAGATGGCAAATTCAGATCTTGAGAAAAAGTAGCATCATTTTTGAGGTGCGTATTTAGGTCAAACTGTCATACAAGCTCAGGATAATATGGGGTTGAAATCATTTCTGAGGTGCCTATTTTGGTAAAATTGTCATCTGAAGTCATAGAACTATGGGGTTCTATATGCTTTGGCTATTGTACCCAACTGTCATCATCTCAAAACTCAGGGATACTCCCTATCACATCCCAGATTTCTAGGGCTGTAAAAAACCACTAATTCATAGAACTTATTTGTTTTAAGTACTAGATCTTGTGAAATTTTCAGTGTATCATTGAATATTTAAGGAAAAAAGGCTTTATTACCTGACTGAAGATTCAGATGTTTAAATAAATCTAATGTATGTGCATTTTATACACACTTAGAAAACAAGGAGGAAGAGTGTGCTTCCCTTGTGTTTTACAAATACCAGTACTAAAAGAGGTTTCCTTAATTTTACTTATCACATGGATTAATATAGAACTTCTTATTAGATCTGTAAAAAGTCAGATTTATATTCTTTCAAGATGAATTTTAGTAGGATTTCATTATGAACTCTGTCCCCAAGAGCCCTTTGGCATATATCAATTAATGAATACCACAAATGGTAAAGTTGATCTCTTGATCTTTTCCCTCTTCAGTATTAGGACTGCCTTCGACTGCACTAAAGGAAAGAGCTTAGGAAGCAACCTATACTGCTCCCTTTACATTCTTCTCATGTGGCCTCCTCTTTCTATCATGCCTTTTCTTGTTATAGTTTCCAGATCCTTCTGTGGCTACTTGGCAAGAATGTGAAGTTTCTGAGTCCATCCATTTGCTGGAAAATGTCATAAAGCTATTCTTCTTTATTGTGTATATATACCACATTTTCTTTACACATTCATCTGTTGAAAAGCATCTAGGTTGGTTCCATAGCTTAACTATTGTAAATTGAGCTGCTATAAACATTGATATGGCTGTGTCACTGTAGTGTGATGGGCTAAGTGAAGTAAGTCAGACCCAAGAAACCAAAGATCGAATATTTTCTCTGATATGTGGAAGTTAATCCACAATAAAGGAGTGGGGGAAGAATAGAAGTGTTGTAGAATATACAATCAGGAATGCAGGGCAGAAATGGGAGATAAGCAAAAGAAAGACAATGGAATGAACCTGACATAATTTTTCCCATGTACATATATGAAAACTACACAGTGAATCCTACCACCATGTATATACATAAGAATGGAACTCTAAGAAGAATAAGGTATATTCCACGCTTGTATAACTATATCACAATGGATTTTGCTATTATATATAACTAAAAAGAACCAATAAAGGAAAGAATGTGAAGTTTCTCTAGGTTTTACTTGAAGTAAAGATATAAAGTGGTATATAATATTACCTAAAAAAATAGGAAAGAAAAGCTAAATATTTTAGCTTTTTTCTTCTCCCTCTATTATATTGCGAACTTAGAAACATTTCTTGAATATAGCAAGTATTTAATAAATAAATATATGTTTAGAGAAAAAATACATACACATTGTTTTCAGGTCTTCTAATCACTGAAATGTTACCAATATTGACATTTGAAACTTGATATTGTTTTCCTACCAAAAAAAACTATTAAATACTAAATTAAAGAATATACAAAAATCTCATGTTTTTATATGAACTATTTTTAAATATCCAGTCCATTTAATTTAAATTTATGGAATCTGGCTGAAAAACATTATCTACAAAAGACTAACTCAACTTCTGCCTATCATGACTGTACATCCTTTAATCCTGTAGCTCACTTTCTCCATTGAGTCTCTGTTCTTTCTTCATCATTTTAGATTCTTTTAGGTCAAGCCAACTTATTGGCTCTGTAATTGTGCAATGGTAACAGTTGTCAGTCAAATTCTTTCAAAGTAATGTCCTCTTGAGCATATTTTCAATCACCATTGCTTTTACAAATTCGAAAGGAGGTATTCAGAAATCCCAAGTATTTCAAATTATCAGGGGAAGTACCAAGAAGCTAATATGCATTTTACTGTATTTATACTGTTGAACCCTATCTAGTATGGCATAAAACACATGGTTGACATATAACTAGACAGATTTTCTGTCTAAACTATATGCTTAAGAAAGGAAGCAGCGAACGTTCAGGGTGTATACCAGCAGGAGGGAAACCCCTCAGCATAGATTTCCCAGCCTAAATCTTGTTGTAAAGGTCACATATTGTGTTATATAATTGTCACATTGAAAAGTTCTTTGATAGCTTGAACTTTACTACTTGCAAAAAGTGCTGGGCTGCCAAATAGAGTACATTTTCCAGGTTTCTAAGTCCATGCTTGAGCTAAATAAAGTGTGACAAATCCCCAGAGGGCAACCCAGGCTTTTCATGCCATAGGCACCTCTGACTCAAAAGTTACAGTCTTAAAGTAATATAAGACTGCACAAGCCAACTACAAGGGTTGCCTGACCAGGAAAGAAATTCTCCTGAGACCATGTCTATGTGACATCTCCAAAATACTTCAGAAGTGACCATAAAATACAACCCAGGATTTTTTTTTCCTATAGAAAACAGCTTATTTAGTAAAACATAGAAACTATAGCCATTTAGATTTTTTTTTCTTTGCACTGGCAAGCTGTCTTGACTGATATTTGCAGATAATCTTTTAAAATGAAGTTATGACTCCAAAAAGACAATTTATCATCATGAACAACTCACAATTAACCATTAATCAAGCATTTCTCCATGTCCTGGTGGTGTCTGTTGTAGAAACTGGACTATAGCCTTCTCAATTTCCAGAATGGGGAGAGGAGGTGTGTGTGTGTGTGTGTGTGTGTGTGTGTGTGTGTGTGTGTGTGTGTGTAACCTTCTTAGTTGATTTTTTTAAACTATCATAACATTGGTGTACTTTTTAATGCTTTTTGTTCAGCTTTTAAATACAACTTTACTTGTGAATTTTTAATAAAAGTGAAATGAAGTTGTCTTTAACCTATATACCTACAGAAAATAGTTTCTTCTCATATTCCAAATATCAACATTCTGTAAGTATAAACTCACTGCAACTAGGGGCTAAGAAATACTACAAAAGTAGTCAATATAAAAATATACATTACGTGATTTTGTCACAAGGGTGCTACAGCATTTATGCATAGTCCATGGTATCAGGTCAGAAAAATAAAATGGCTCAATGTGAGGCAGAACAAATTACTCCCTTTCAAATTTTGTAGTCATATTCTTTTATTTAATTTGAATTTATACCATTGCCAAGATATAGTGATCAAACTACATCAAAGAACACTTGCAATGTAATGCATACTCAAATTTTAAAATGTAATCTACTTCTAACTTTCATTTGGGAAAAAAGAACTGACAAGATTATCCTTCCCACCCTCACAACAAGCAAAAATGCTGGCCAAACTTCAGATTAGCGTTTTTCTGAAATCTATCAAAGAATTGAGTTAAAAGGGCGGGGGTGAGGGAGGAACCTAACTCAAAATCTGGAGATGGTACTAGGAAATGGAAATAAACTAAAGTGCTTTCTTCAAAGGAGATGATGCTACATAACTTGGGGATAAGACTCAGTGAGACATTTTAGAAAATTGCTAGACTCTCTGGAGAGTGTAAAGCACCTGAGTTCCATGGACAAAGGGCAAGTTTCCATCTACTTTCAGGCTCTGCCTCTCTATATGTCCATATTTCTTCTCTGAGAAAATCAGGAGAATCCCGAGAAAGCTGCCTTCATGATGCTGGCTGGGCAAGGTGGACACCAGCATCACAGAAATTCTGCCCATATCCATGTCACATAGCTCATAGGAGAAAAGGAAAAAAAATTAGAAAAATAGAAACTTCAGCCTGAGGAACCTGGTTGGAACCATGTGCAGCTGGAGGAGAGAAAAGCCTAGATTCATCTTCCTTATATTTTCTAAGAACAAAAGTCTTCATCCATAGGAGGGAACGAAATAGTGCTACAGATACTTGTTGACAACTCACTGCTATTCCACAAAGGGATTATGAACTAGGAAGGTCTGTCCTGAGGGAGGAATAGTGGTACCTGCTAGGTAGAACCCTATAGCAGAAGACAAACAATGACATTTAGATAAGATTTCATCCTCAGATCCAGATTCAAGATCAAGGTTAATCATCTCATTAGATGGTCCGATATTGATCATATTCAGAATGAAAGAATACAATCCACCTCCTGAAGTAACAATGACAATATAGATGCAAGTGCTGCCAGTGCCTATAACATTGCTGAGTAGCAGAGGAAGACACAGAGCCAAGTTGGGAACAAACAGAGTGGAAAAATCATCTGGAGAGTATGGCAATAGCATAAACACAAAGGAGCAGAAGAAGAACTTGAATTCATATAGGACACAATGCTGAAACTTTCTGACAGAGAAATTAAAATCACCATAATTAATAGTTAAAAGGTTTAACAAAAAAACACATATGGAAAATCAGGTTGAGGATTTCATCAAAAATTGAAACTTTATTAAAAATTTGATAGGAAATATTATAAATCACAAAGAGTAACAGAGATAAAGGAGGATTTTGCAGGCTCATCTCTGCACTACACACAGCCAAGGAAAGAGTCAAGAAAATGAAGAAGGATCTATATGTATTACCCAGATGTTGACCTATGACAAGAATTAGAGGGAAGAAAGAAACACACACACACACACACACACACACACATACACACACCAGAACATGCAAAAATAAATGGTGGGACAATATAAAATGATCTAAAATGCATATAATTAGAATTCCAGAAAAAGAAAAATAGGAATAAGAAATAATTCTTCAGCTTTTTTTTCCTTTTTCTCCAATTTGAAGAAATAATGGTCTACAAAATTAGTTATAACAACCAACCATAGATCTGAGAATCTCACATAAAAACAAACAGTATGAAAGTAAAATGCACAACTAGGTGTACTGTATTAGAAACAAAGAGAAAAAAAGATCTTGCAGACAGAGATAAAACATATTCATAGGTTCTGGGGATTGGAATACAGACATCTTTTAGGGGGATATTATTCCGCCAATGACAATTTTTTTTTTCTCCAGGAGATGAATCCTAAATAATGCCCTCTCCTTTAAGGGTGTCCTGGGTTCCATGATTCATTTATGTTTAATATGTAAACATCTTAGAAAGAATATTTTCAGTGTGATAAAATCAGGCAGAAACCTAAGATCTTAACCAAGTGAATTTTAATGTCATCAATAATAAGTGGTGTTATTATCACGTACCGCTGATATAACGAGAAGGTAAGTTCATCTGTGAGTTAATCTTTCCAAATATCCATAACATGAATCTGACAAGGAGAAAAACAAACTGTGGCACATCCTGTTAAATACTTCACCAATACTCTTCAATATTGTCAATGCTATTGAAAACAGAATAAAAACTAATGAAAGGATCACAATTTGAAGACTAAGGAAACAAAGAATAAATGCAACATGGCAACATAGATTAAATGCTGAAACAAAAAAGAGAGTATTTGAAAAACTAATGAATGGTAAATAATATCTATAATTTAGTTCAGTGTTTATCCATATTATTTTGATTGCTTTAGTAAACATAAAAAGTTAACATATAAAATGTTAACTTTAAAGGAAGCTAAATAGAGATACATAAAAACCTTTTGTACTCTCATTGCAAATTAAGAATCTAAAATTATTTCAAAATGAAAAATTTAAAATGAGAGGTAATCACTTAATCCCCCTACTGACGATTCTAATGGAATTCTGTAAAATTCACTTGGCATCTCTCTCTGTCTCTGATTTCTTGTTTAGAGGTACAGATACAAGAGATGATGGTAGCTGTGGGTGCTTCTTTCTTTTTTTTCTCCTTCAAGACTCTTATATTTTAAAAATGTATCAATGTACTGAATAAGAAAAAAAGTAGGAATTCATAAGCTCCATTAATTATGAGCAGGATCTTTCTTTCTCATACCTTATTCATTTGTAGTGCAGTATGTGAGTCCAACATGATGAACCCTTACCAAGAACATGTTTCTTTTTTACTCAAATGTATTTTTACAATTTGACATTTCTCTTTCCTTACTACTCTTCTTTTCTTGTCATATTTTTAATATTGCATGCTTTTTTCCCAGCCTCTATACCAGTGCTATTTAAAGGAAAAGATATGCAGTGAAGTATCAGTTTGACTGCTCCTGAACCGTAGCATATGCTACTAGAAGAACCAAAGGCACTTTTTAAAACCTTACTATACTTTAAATCTTAAGACTTGTCATAGAAAGACAAGACGTGGTGACACTGGTTTAAAATCCATGTTTGGATTTTATTGTCACATCATTTCTCTTATTCTCTTTTAGAAAATATCTTTTAGACTGATGAATACAAGCAGAGCATGAGAATAATCAGACTAAAACTGTTTTATTTTAAAAATTCAATAAATGTGAAGACAAATGCAACATCAATTTAAAGTGTTGTGATATCAAATAATTATAAGTCAGAAATTAATATCAACTCTAATTCTCAAAACTTAGAATCTAAAAATTGAAGTTTATTCATTCGAAAATCATAGCATTTTTTCTATAGATCCTTGTGTGAAGCAAAGTGTAATGATAATGATCAGCAAGAGTAGCATGATCTGGGAGATTTGGTTCCACATAAGATGAACTCAATCAGAATGTTCCTATTAGTAGGATAAGATTGCTATTCACAGACATGTTATATTTTAAAATTCACTTTTGTAGCATAAAACGAATATGCTAGCTCATAAAATTAAATATTGTTATATTTGTGGAAGAATACTGTCATTCTGTGGCCATTAAGCATTGTATGATTTTGCCACATAAATATGAGACCTTACAGCAGATGAATCAGTTGTTAATACAGATGATTTAGAGACCAGCAGATCTGGTAAGACTAAGCCTGGAATATTAAAATTATTAAAGATGTCTCAATAGATAAAATTTATTCCATGTTCTATGGTATGTCCTTTTAGATCCAAATGAGTAACTGATTTGAATGACTATAATTGTTTGTAAGAGTCGAAAGTATAATCCTCTTCAGAAGTAAAGGAATCAAGCAATCAGTACATGTCTTTATGTGTATGAGCAACTGAATGATTTCCTATCTTCTTTTGTGCAGAAAGGCACCAGGAATGCAGAAGAAAGTGGGATAAATCACTGAAATCAGATCAGCCCTTAAGAGGCAAAAGAGTGTAGCTCTTTATTATTATAATTATAGTGGTTAACCTTTAGGTGAGCTCAGGTACTGTTCCAAATGCTTAATGTATATTTCTAACAATGCTAGGAGGCAGGTATTATTATTTTCTATACTGATTTGAAAAGAAAATAGGAAAAGTGAGTTACTTGTTCATGGTAGAATGAGGCTTGTGGACATTTAGAAAAGTCCCGAGTCTTTGTCTTATTATTTATTTACTAATAAAAATTTGACTCAGTATGACCGTCCATAGCTTTTTCTTTCCTTTTTTTTTTATTTTTTTAATTTTTTATTGTTGGTCGTTCAAAACATTACATAGTTCTTAATATATCATATTTCACAGTTTGATTCAAGTGGGTTATGAACTCCCATTTTTACCCCATATACAGATTGCTGTAATCCTTTTTTTTTTTTTTTTTTTTGTACAGGGGATTGAATCGAGGAGCCCTTAACCACTGAGCCACATGCCCAGCCCTTTTAAAATTTTAATTTTTTTATTTGTTTGTTTGAGTCATGATCTTACTAAGTTGCTTAAGGCTTCACAAAAGTGTTAGGGCTAGTTTGAACTCATGATCCTCCTGCTATAGCATCTTTTTTTTTTTTTTTTTTTTTAAAGAGAGAGTGAGAGAGAGAATTTTTTTTTTAATATTTATTTTTTAGTTCTCGGCGGACACAACATCTTTGTTGGTATGTGGTGCTGAGGATTGAACCCGGGCCGCACGCATGCCAGGCGAGCGCGCTACCGCTTGAGCCACATCCCCAGCCCCTGCTATAGCATCTTAAGCCATTGGGATTAGAGGCATACACCAGTGAACCCAGCTCCATAGCCTTTTCTAAATTGTTTTGGAATTTAAAAACATTTTCCTTTATAAGGAAACAATGTACATATGTATATGTAAATATGCACATTTACATGTGTAAAAGAAGATATAATGTATAATATAACATAATGTAATACAAACCAGTACCCCAAATTTCCCTTACACCCTGAAGTAGTAATAAGCAGAGGCAGAGGATCCTTGAGATATTTCTCAGTTGCTTTAAAGGAATGTGGATTTTAAAGAGTTGAAATAGACTTCTTTAGACAATAAAGGAAGAGTAAGTTTTGAAATCAAATTTCAATTTTAACTTTCAGGAAAAGTTTTCATCCTAAGACAGGGAGCTACCTGGAATGTGTTGAGTGGGAAAGGTCTATCCACCTGGCTCTCCAAATGTATAAACCATCCCAGAGCCACTGTATTTAGCAAAAATTTAGCTGGAAAAAATCTGCTTGAAAGGAAGAATAAATCAGGCTTGGCTCAAAATCGGGTCTGTAGTTGGCAGTGCAGTAAGCACTGGACTCCTACAAAAGAGGTGCCAATAACAATGCCAGAGGTGAGTCCAGAAGGTGGGACCCTGTGAAAACCGGATAATAAACTAGCTTTATATCTCAGATTAGTACAGCAGGGCATCAGGGTCTGGGCCTTCTGACATTGTGCCCAAGGGCTTGATGCTCTCAGCTTGGTATTTGGCCTAGTTGTGGTGTTTATCTCTCGAGTATTTGAAAGGCACTTCACAATCCCATGTATTATAAGAGAGTGGAAGGGAATCTTACAAGGTTGACAGGCTCAGTAAGATGAAATGTAGGAATGTTTTATTTGAAGTGACTTAATTAAAGTGATTCTCTTTTCACTGTTTCAGGATAACACACATTACATGTATATGGAAAATTAATAATGTGCTATTTTTTTATAGATAGAAATTGCATTATTATGCAAAACATGAATCTTAAACAGTATTTTGGAAAAAAAGTGCTGGAATAAGAGCCAGGAACTCTGGCTTTGCCATTGTGCTCCTGGGCATTTCACTCATTCTTTCTTAGATTCAGTTCTCTCATCTGTTAAATGAGCAGGTTGGGCCAGATAATCTCTGAGGCCTATTCCACATCCATAATTGTACAAATCCATCATTATTATCACTACTTAATGTGAACAGCTATCTTGTCAGTGTATACATATACCAATTCAAAGCTCTTGGCTTAATATAATAAGACTTTTTAAAATGTCTACTTAATTTTCCATGGAAAGAAAACTGAAGCAATCAATTAACCGAATTTTAAAATAATGTAATTTAGGCTACTGGTGCTTTTCTTAGAATGGAAAAAATAGTTTGATTTCCTGTAAAATCAATTCAACTTGCACCCTCTTGCAATATTTTTTTACACATTTCCTTCTGCCAACAGCAGTCACCAGTTTTAATTGAATGAGGGAAAAAAAATTCTGATTGTCTATGTCATCCTATTGGATTTTATATCATTGAATTTCAAACCGATTTCACTGGGATCTGCCAAGAGTGGCTTATGCCAACCTCTGAGTCTCCTTGTTACACTTCTATCCTGGGTAGCATTGTTTGCCTTTTTGTCTGCTCTCTGATTAAACTGACATCACTTTGCCTTTTGTGACTCCCGTGTCATTTTCTGTTGACAGTGACTAGTAATGGTAGCAGACTGGTGTCCTTGTGGAATGGGTGGAAGCCATTGATTGGTTTGGTGTATTAATGCAGACCTGTTAAATGACATGCAGACTTGTCTTTGTGCTAAGTGGCAGCTGAATGGGTGCCAGTGAGAAAGGTTATTAAGCACAGATAAGAGGCAGCACCTCTATTCACTGGCAATGTCACTTTCTCCCATTTGAGGAGAGACATTTGTTCAAGACATTTTTTTTTTCTCCTCTCACTGACAATATTTAAGGCAGAAAGTTGCTGTCTAAGTTGCTGCATGACTGCAAAATACATCGTTTTGGAAGGTGAACTTTAGAAAGGTTCATTTAGAGCAATTTTTTTCCTTAAAACTATCGTTCATTGAACGTAAAGCCTTAAATAAGTACACTAAAATTGTTAATGCTATACAAGAAGAAATAGAAGGCAAAATGACAACAGGTGCCACTTATCAATACTCCATCATTCATAAATGAAAAATAACTTTTTTCTGACATTTTCAAGGACAGAATCACCTTATAATATTATCAAACATTAAATCCTTTTGAAATAAAAATATAGCAGAGGTATGAAATTTCTACAAATAATTAGGAACAAAAATGGTAAAAATAGTCTTTGTTTATTTTGTTTAAATCTACAGGTACACATTACATTTAGTTCAAGATATCTTTATCATATTGATAACATTGTTCTTTATATTGCAATGTGTAAAGTCTTTCTGTTCATAGGAAAATGTTATGAGTGGCCTTCTTTCTTTTAAAAATTGAGAAATGCTGACATTTTCTGTGCAGGTTTAACTGATGTTTGCTAGGCTTGTTATTTGTAGTTTTGATTTACTGTGAAATATTTCCTAAATCCTAACTTAGAATCACTCACACCCTTTAAACCTTTAGCCTGTTGTGGTGATTTAATACAATAGTCTTCTCTCTTAGGATTCGAGCTTCCTATGAATGCATTCATTTTGTTTTATCAAAGTGATTGTTAAGATTTGCTTATAGAATGTATTAAACATTATTAGTGAGTTTAAGGCATTATATTAGTAATGAAACAGGAAAAAATGGACAATATAAATGCCTTCCTTCTGTTATGTCACCTCTTTTATCCTCTATATCATCTTCATTTTGAGATCACCTCTTGAATTCCCATAGGATATGAAACTTGTCTTTCTGTACCTGGTTTTCTTCACATAATGACCTTCAAGATCACCCCATAATATCACAAATGTCACGATTTCCATTCTTTCTTTGAGGATGAATTGTGTTATACTGGATACATTTAACACATTATCTTTATTCATTCATCAATTATTACACACAAGTTGTTTACACTTCTCGGCTATTGTGAATACACCTGCAATAAAAGTGGATGTCGTTTTGATATACTGACTTCATTTCCTTTGGATATATACCCAGTTATGAGATTATTTGGTAGTTCTGTGCTTTAGTTTTTGTTGTTGATGTTGTTTGTTTGTTTAGGATGCTCCAGCTCCATTCTGTTCTCCATATTGTCTGTACTCATTTGCATTGTCACCAGCAATTTGAAAGCATTTCCTTTTCTCTGCACCCTGGCTAGCACTTCTAATCCTTTTTTTTTTTTTTTGGAAATAGCCATTTTTAATAGAATGAGGTGGTACCTCATTGTGGTTTTAATTTGCATTTCCCTGGTGGTTAGTGTTGTTGAGCATTTTTTCATATATCTGTGGGTCATCTGTATGTTTGCTTTAGAAAAATGTTTAGGCCTCTTTTTCATTTTCTATTTGGTGAGGAAGGGTTGCTTCTGAGTATTTGGAGTTCTTTATATATTCTGTATATAAACCCTTATTCATGTGTACAATATGCAAATATTTTCTCCCATTCTTTAGGTTTTCTTTCATTCTGTTAATTAGTTTCATTTACTGGGCAGAAGCTTATTAGTAATGAAATGGCTTTTGCGTGTGTTTGCTTTTGTTTCCTGAGTTTCAGGGGTCTCCTCCACAATATCCTCCCCCATTCCAAAGTCCTGAAGCATTACCCTTATTTAGTCTGAGGTTTTATTTTTCACTCTAGAATCTATTTGGAGCTGATTTTTGTCACTGGGTGAGAGGTAGGAATCTATATTCATTCTTGTTTATTGAGATTTGTTTCGTGACTGATCACATGATCTATTCTGGAAAATGATGTTCCATGTTGCATCTTTCTATATTGATTGTTTCTTAAAATTACACAATAATTTTTATTTTTAACTGTATTATTCATGTTATACTAAAAATATGCATATTACACATCATGTTTACAATTTTACAGCATGCTGAATTTTTGCACATAATCACTATTACTGCTGAGTTTTCTACCCTCCAATGTTTTCTTGTGACTCATTAATATCTCTTTTTCAGTTTCAATGTGGGATGGAATGCAAGTGTTGATTTTTCTTTGCTTTTTGATGGGATGTTCTGAGTCACTTTCCTCCACTATACCCTTCTGCCATGATGTTCTACTTCACCTCAAGCCCATAGCAACAGAGTTGATCGTCTATGGACGGAGATCTCAGAAACCATGAGCTTCAAAATAAATTTGTCCTCCTTAAATTTTTTTTTTGTCAGGTCTTTTGGTCACAGTAATGAAAAAGTTGACTAAAACATCCATCCATTAAGCTTCTCCCTGGGGCCATAGTTGAACCAGGAACCTCATTCACAGTTATCATCTGTGCTCACTAACTGTGGGATTCTTCATAGGCCTAGTCAGAATCATCCACACCTGGAGGGAGCAGTCCCAGGCTTGTGTGCCTCCTGCCACCAGCACCACAATAGTGAGTCACACAGCCCACCAAGACCAGCATAGCACTTAGGTAGAGCCAAGGTGCACGTTGCTATAGACTACCTTCTTTTAAGGTGGAGTCATGTCCAAAGACTACTACCACCAACAGGTGAGGCTGACTGGAATAAATATCTCATAGTCTAGATTCAGTCACTGACAAGGTGGCTCTTCCAGAGTCTCTGTATGGTCATTGGTCTCTGGATAGGAACTGTTAGGATCTGCTTTGTATTAGGGTTCACCTTGATGCTCATTGCATCAAGGTGAAGTCTTATGCTCATGACTTTTTTTGACCTTCAATGAATGGAATATTTCTCCAGGCTATGCTGCCTGAGGTTGGGGTGGTATTAGTGGAGTAATTCCTTAGCCCTCAAGACATACACTAACCTGTATTAACCTAAGTTTCACAGCTACAAGGATCTGTGCAAAGTTGGGTGTTCATCCAAGTATATACCACAAAAGCCTGTGATGCAGCCTAAAATACAAGGTATTATATTAGCACACAGGTGATCATATGGTGACTGAGCAGGTCTAGAGGCTGGAATGGTTGTATTGACCAAGGTTAGACAAAGGGTGGTGAAGCAGTCCCTTGAATGCCAAGATTGATGCTAAACTGGGTCACACCTGATACATAGCCATAGGAACCTGTCCAGTCCGAGGGACTGGGTGTTCCTCAGAAAAATCAAAATTGTTGCTGATACATGCTGTAATTCAAGTTTGGCTCACCATCTTGTGTTGAGGGCCACAACCAAGTCAAGATGGCGCCTGGCACTTTGGCAGGAGGAGTGGTTTGTGAAGCAACGCCAGCGAGCCATTAAGATGATGAGGATTCCTTAATGACTGGTTGCTGTATCTAGATGATGTTAATTAAGTTAAGCTATGTGTAATTAGTTGGGTATAAGTACCTCTGCTGTCCCGTAGAGAAGTGGCTCCTGCTACCTTGGGTGACCGCTACTTTGAGTTCTCAATTCCTGCTGAGTTCACTGGCAATAAAGTAGTTCCAGCTTCAACCTTCAAGTTGCTTGTCACCTCTCAGTTATTTTGCCCAGCTGGACTTAGGCAGCCCAGCCGGACTACGGCAATCTTGTAGGTTTTTGTTGATGCTGGGGAATGTCTATTGGCTCTGTCCATGAGCTATGGCATGGACATAGAGACTTTTGTTTTCTGCCTGGTGCTGGGTCATACATCAGCAAGTCTGACATTAAGCTCCAAGGCAAAGTCCTGTGCTAGCTTTTTGCTGTTGCTGTTTTGTATTGTTTTTGTTTTTATACATTATTTTGGCTGGCTTTCCAGGAGGCGGAATCTTGCTCCTGTTGGTGGACATGATCACTCAGCTACCTGGATAATGTAGTTTTAACTACATTGATCTAGTTTTACTACTAGCGCAATCTTCAGTCGCTGGCCTAGGCTCATTGGTTGTGGGGCTCGGCCAGGTACTGATTTTACCAAGGTGGGCCTAATACTAGGTATTAATCTAGGCCTAGACCTAATTACTTCTCTTCCCCAAAGCAGGAGGCATTTCTCTCCAAACTGCACTGCTTAGAGTTGGGAGAGGGCAGATGTAGGCAACTCTTTCCTCCATGACTTTTTCAATGTGTCTTATTTATTACCATACTAAAACCAGCACTATTGTCCCATATAGATTTCTTAGCTCTTGTAAAGACAGTTCAGTGTGTGAAGAGCGGTTTAAATTGATTTCTGTAGGGAGACAATTGCTAGTAGATTTTACTCATATACCATCTTGCTTTACCTTCTGCTCAATTAAATTTGTTCCTTACAGAATCATAGAATTCTTAGGTTAAAAAATACTATTATCTAATCTGTTCCCTCTTTTTATTGGTTTGAAAAAATGAAAATGTTTATTCTTTGGATTTATATTTCTGATCTGCTGTTCAGTACCATATTCACATTGCTTTGTATTGTAGTTAGTTCATTCATTTATTCATGTAACATATATTTGGCCAACAATGTAACAAAGAAAAAAATCCTGGCTTTCAAGAAATTTATAATCTAGTAAGGAAAACAATCAAAAATCTCAAATTCATAGCAAATATTATAATATATATATAATATAATATATTAGAAACAATGTAATAAGGTTTACACAAAATAAACAAGAAAGGAAGATAATAAATTGGCGGAAATCAGGATGAGGAAGAGAAATGTAGATATATTTCAATGGAGTTTTGAGGTTCAGAACTGAAGGAAGTGAGGGAGTGAGGTATGTAGATAATTGGAGAAGATGATTCCAAGTAGGGATAAACATGTCCAGGGTCTTCTTATGCTAGAGAATAGCAGACCAGTGTGTTTGCAGTGAAGTATGCCAAAGAGTAGTCAGTCATTGACTGAAGTCTAGCACATAATGGAGGACCAGATCTTATAGGAGGCCCATTGATTTTATACTGTGTCTTCCCTGAAAAAATCGAATCCAATTTTATGAATTATTGGAATGACTGAAAAATCTGTCTTAATCTGTTGAAATGAACTTCTGCTAAATCCATGACAATTTTAAGATATAATAATTATTTCAACAAATTCCTATCTATAATACATTAAATATTTTAATTATCTTGAAAAGTGTTTTATGGTTTTTTGCATGTTCTCTTGAGTATGAGTTTTAGAAATTTGTTGATAGAGGCTGAAATACATCCTTAGATATGGAAAAGTTCTAATTATTCATTGGCAACTTCTCCATATGTGATAATGTTCCCAAGCATATTGTTTCATAAGATCTCAAGGAAGATATAATTCTTTTAAAAAGAATGTTTGCAAGGTGAAAGTGGACTATTCAGTTAGAACTCAGTATATTTAGGTTTGAGTAACCATGAATTATAATTATTCTCAGAAACTGATGATATTAATGATATACATCTCTTCAAAATGTCATGGGTTTCTTAATATTTTCCAGAATACCTGGTAGTATTTCTTGTACATTTAAAACTTACTATGTTAAATATAAATGTGCACACGTTTCTTTTATAACTTTTGTCTGTATTATACTTCCTCAAATACATAATTTATTATTGTTAGAAATGAGTCAGACTCAGAGAATCCTGACTAGAACCCTGCCAAAAACAAATAATGGCAAGATGGCACTTCAGGTTAAATGATCTGTGGCAAATGATTTTAAGAGATGTTGTGAAATATGCCAACTATTTTGCGTGCACTTTCTCTCTTGTGATGTGAGGAATATATACTTATTCTGAATTTATCTTTGTTGAGGAGTTTGTGTTCAGTTTCTTACATGTTGTCATATAACTATGATGCCAAAGTAGGATTTTATATCACCATTTATGATTATTTGTATGAATATATAGCATTACTTGAGATTATTTATAGAAACCTAAACGAATAATATTTTCAGTTAAAGAAAGCTTGATAACTCCAGATAAATAATATAATTGTCTTATATGTGCTAATAAAAATTTTCCCAAAATAAAATTCTACATCCTATAACAGCACTATACCCGTTTATACACAAATACACACCAAAATACCTAAAATTGAATCCATGCTATTTTATTTGGTGCACATTAATCTATTTCATACATTTCTCTCAGTCTGGTACATTTGTGAAATGCCTAGAAAATGTCAAATTAAGAAAAAGGCAATGTGACATCTCCATGTTGTACCATTGCAGGCAATGCTCATGTCTTGGTGACATAAATGGAGTGGCAGCTGTTTCTTCAATATATTTGATACATGGTCTCTGAGTAATTTCCTGATCGTTACTTTGGTTGCTAAATTTCCAGTTGTTGCAAGAGCAATGAAGATTCTGACACTCTTCTTTAGAGGTAATTAAACTTTCAGCCCATCTGTGCAGTAACTTTCATAATATTTTCAAAGGGCACAGGATGCTTTTATTATTTGTACCACTTCATTTTTGCTTGCTAAGGGACCTATTATCTAGCTGAACATTGTTGGAACAAGTTTTTAAAAAACTGGTTAGTGAAAGGGGACATTAAAAATGTCACACTAGCAAAAAAATAGCATAACAAACACTGACTTTAAAAATAAAATGAAGAATATCTTGCTCACCAAAATTATATTTCACATCCTTGTATCAAGCAATTTATGTCTGACTTTATATGATATTAAATCCTGAAAAGAAATAAACAGCTCTGGATATAATCTATCATTTCCTGGAGAATTAACTTCTTTGATTTGAGATATTTCTAACTTTGGGGTACTCATTAGAAAAACATTATATTATATAAGGAAAACAGTGAGTTAAAAAAACACAGAAATATGTTAATTTTTTTACAAGACCCAAATGGGTCAATTACTTAAACAGCATAGAAAAATAATGGCTATTGTCTCCAGAAACTAAACTTTAAACAAAATGTCTAATGGCATCTAGATAGAAATAGGGTTTATAAGAGTTGGAATGTTTATATTTTAAAGTGTGCTTTTATTTTTACATTTTCTTATTAAAGTGTTATAACTATATACAGTTTAAAAATAACAATATGTAATTTCCAAAAATTAATCACTCTTGTCAAATATGGATGTGTTATAAATTTAGCTAAATAAATTCCAAAATGCAGAGAGATTTAAATTATAATTTTTCTTTCATCTTGTTTCATTATTGGATTTTATCTTATCATAAACATTTAAAAAATAAGGATTTTTTTCTTTAAATTTTTGCATAAACTTTTGCCAATTGGAGAAAATATTCATTATTTGAACAATCTCTTTTTATTGGTAATAGAATGTCTATGTTTGTTAACATTCACTTTTATATGTTCTCTCTCTTTTTAGGATGTTTGTGTATATTTTGCTTTTTGTTAAGAATTTGATAAAGCAACAACTTGAAGTTATGTGTGATATGAGTGTTTCACTCCAAGTTCCTGGATTTTTAATGCTGTCTATTACAATTTGGGACAAATCTTTCCATCTTGTTGTCCTTATAACAGTATATTTCTTAAATATAGAAACATTTTTTCTCATACATAAAATATTCATTTTTAGTTTCTTCTGTTTTATTATATTTGTTATTTAACTAAAAAGCATTTAATTTCACTAGAATTAATTTTTGTTCAAAGAATAAATCAGTGTCTGATTTATATCCTTTTCCCCCAAAGTATCCTAAATCCTATTTAAATAAATCTATTCTCTGGGCCTGGGGATGTGGGAAAAGCAGTCTCGAGGTATCGCGCTCTGGTAGCATGGGTGCAGCCTGGGTTCGATCCTCAGCACCACATACAAACAAAGATGTTGTCTCTGCCGAAAACTAAAATGTAAATAAAATATTTAATAAGTAAATAAATAAATAAATCTATTCTCTGCCTCTGATTTTCAACTTTGTATGGTTATTACTGATTCCAAACTTTATCATTCTTCTTTAATGGTTTATATATTTATTAGCATCAAAGGAAGTTCCTAAAATTTTTGAAAATACATGGTTGAAGTCCTATAATTGAATACTAAATTGCTTTTAATGAAAGAGCACAAGGAATTCAGAAAATAATGATTTACAAAATGTCTTTAAAAGGATTTCAGCAAACGTTTTTAAATAACAAAACAAATGAATTTCATATATACTAAGCACCTGAGTACATGTCCTTCAAAATGGAAGTTAATGCAGTCCTATTCTGTAAAGCATCTGTAAAGTATGATATTATTTGGAAAGATTGTGGTAGGATTGATGAATATATGGTTTTATGTGCATGTCTATCCTTGATGCACATGCACATGCTCAGTGTGGATTTCCAGAAAGCCTTTGGAGGAGACTTCCCCCGTAATGAGTCATGATGAATGAATATACATTTTCAGATAAATAAATAAATAGATAGGTAAATAAATAAATAAATAAAGCAATAGCCCAAAGTACACAAAGCCATGAAAATGTGTAATAAAAAGATTAAGAAAGTGGAAATTGAAATATTTTAAAACTCAGTTTGTTTGCTCTTATTTGATTATCAGATAAACAATGAGAAAAGAAATAATTATATCTAACTTATCTGTCTTTCATTTATCTACACATTTATCTCATCATAAACCCTTTTGACTGAAATAATTGCAGAGAAAGAGACAAAGATAAAAATAGGAGTGAGGTTACCAATAATTAATTATTTATAATTATTCTGCTTTTGTGTTTCTCAATATTTAGCCCTGTTGGACATCTTGAATTAAAACAGAATAAAAAAACTTATATTTGTTTATAGACTAAGTTTCAACTCCAATTATTTTTTTACTGTGGTTGTACAAGTATCAAGATCCTTAGAATTGACTCAATAGCCAGGTCAACTTTCTTGGCAATAAAATTTCCAGTGTCCCAGTATTTGCTACAACAGAGTTGATCATCATAATCTATATAAAGTCACCTTTTCTTTCACATACCTATTTAACATCACATGCATAAAATGGAGAAAGACCCCCAACAAATGCTTCCTTAAACAGTGTCTATATTTAACTATAAGTTATGAACTTTCCCTTAAATACAAAAAAAAAGACAAAGAAAAGAAAAAATGTCACAAGGATAAGACACCTAAGTTAGCAGAAGTCATTCTCTATATGATACTATACTATTTTAGACTTGCTAAGGAGATTTCAATGAAATTTTTCCCCAACTTGTAGAACTTACTATATCTTCATTTATTGTACAAAGGGTATTTTCTAATGTTGATTTTGTTAAGACACAATAAAATTAGTTTTAAAATTTTCTAAAATATTATTTATTAGACTTTTGATATTTCATTTTGAAAAACCAATGAAGTGTTAATATTTTTCACAATTAATAGTATTAATTATATGTACAACAATAGTTTATAATTAGTTGTATTATTTGTAAGTAGCCTATAGGAATCTCCTTAGATTGACTGTCATTTCACTGCAGTTTACAGTTCTATTTATCCCACAAGTTGCAAAGGGAAGTGTGTGTGTGTGTGTGTGTGTGTGTGTGTGTGTAAATAATTCTAAGTTTTTGGTAATAAAGATTCTGTTCAACAAAATTAGGATTTCCTTCTTTGTTTAGGAATTATTTCCTAATTTTTTCTTTTTTTCCCCCTTGGTACTGGGAATTGATCTCAAGGGCACTCAACCACTGAGCCACATTCCCAGCCCTATTTTGTATTTTATTCAGAGATAGGGTCTCATGAATTGCTTAGCACCTTGCCATTGCTGAGGCTGGTTTTGAACTCACAATCCTCCTGCCTCCACCTCCTGAGCTGCTGAGATTATAGGCATGGGCCACCATGTCCAGCTATTCTTTCCTTTGGATTGATCAATATATTCATAACTTTCTGTTTTCCACACATCCTGAAGGATTTAAACTGAAAGAAGGACTGGCTTTGCATAGATCTCAACAGAAGCATAAAATAATTGCTTACTGATTTATCAAAAACATCTAACAATTACCCAATTATTTTCCTAATATAGAAAAAGATAAATGAAAAAAGCAAATGTTGCACAACTTGATTTTGACATGAGATTTCATCGGATTTAGATGAGATTCATTTAGCCAATTATTGAAACCTATTATAAAATGAGGTTCTGGAGCAGGTCTCAGTACTTCAAGACAGGATTTACAGTGTTTCCCCAAAAAGAAACACCTTGTTTTCACTAAAATATACAGACAGATTCCTGGCAGCCCATTCACTTTTCCTCCTATATCATATGAGTAGAGAACATGAACTGAATGACTGATTTAAAATGCAAATTTAGAGAAAATGTATTGCTAACTATTTGGGTATCCTAGATGATTAGCAGTCAGCACATCTGTTCTTCATGAAGAATTTAAAAGGTAGGACATAGACTTCTTTAATACTATGAATCTACTGATATCTGGTGAGTAATGAAAACACATTCGTTGTTGTTCTTTTGAGAAACTATTGAAAAAAAAAAAGAAAGAAAAGAAAACCATAGTATGTTACCTTCTTCTTTAACAACAACCTTCAAATAATTAGGCAAAAAGTTTCCTGATAGGTAGAATGAAGTACACACTCTTTAGATGAGAATCCTTTTATTGAAGATTAACATGAAACTGTGCTGCTTTTACATTTTTTTTCTACTTTATTTTCTGAGTTGTCTTTAGCAGTAGAAAAGGCAAACTAGATCTGGCAAGAATCTCACATTTGAATGATTTCAAATATTAGCAAAATTTACTTTAATTACCTTAACATGTTTCAAGATTAGATGCAATTCATTATTCGAATCAATTTTCAACCACCTGCTAGTTTTTGTATCTTATTCACTAAATTTTACTTAACATATTTAGCTAAGTTGACAGAAAGGTAGTTCAAGCAGTGTCTTACATCCTTGAAGTAAACTCACTTTATTTCTCCCACAGAGACCCCACTAGAGGTTTAGCATTTATATTTATAGGAATCTTACTATTCTCAGCAGGATCAAAATAAGTGTTTTAGGTATTTATTGCTTGTAATAAATCAATACTGACCTAAAATAACTGAATATGTAGAGAAGTTATGCCAAAACAGCACCATCCTATGTTTTAGAACAATCATTAATCTACCTCCCTAAAAGCAAAAACTTGGTTCACTTCAATTTTGTAAATTGACTTACTTTGAAACTGTCTCAATCTTTAATACAAATATAAAATTTTACAACTAATTTTTTGATACTGAGCATTGACTCCAGGACACATTACCATTGAGCTACATCCTTAGCTATTGTATTTATTAATTTATTTATCTATGTATCTATTTATTTATTTATTATTTTGAGACACAGGTACACACACACACACACACACCCCTATCAGGTTGGTCCTGTTCCCCTGAAAATCCTAATACAGATATACAGATTTGTATACTCCTTCTTATTAATAAGAAGTCATTCTCTAGACATGGTTCAAGATACTTTGTATATAAACATCCATTTTCTTCATTTCAGTATACCATAAAACTCTAAAATTGAAAGATTTTTAAGCTCCATGAAAACTTTTTTGCAGCAAACCTGCTTTGAACCATAGTCTTTATTAATCTCATAGTCTTTATTAATAACTGTATTAATAACTAACAACTCACTTGATATGACTAGGCTGCTTTCACTACAAAAAATATTAAAATGTTTTTTAACGTATCGAAGATTTTAAAAATATAAATACCACTCCATATTTCTAAAATTGTAAAATTTTAAATTATAACACACCTAAAGTGATTAGTTCTAGTGACCCACAGCATTGTGGGATGATGATGGTTCATAATAACATGATACATATTTTATAAATAACAAGAAGAAAGGAGCTTGGAGACTCCAAACATAAAATTATAATAAAGACACAAAAATGATAGTCATCCAAATTTAATCAGTATGCCATATATATATATATATATATATACATATATATATATATGTGTATGTGTGTGTATGTGTATATATGTATGTATGTGTATGTGTATATATATAATTTATAAAGTATACCTTATATGTATATGTATATATTGAAATATCACACTGTACCTCATAAGTATGAAAAACTATTATATATTTGAATCAACACAAATTTTAAATGTTTAAGCTGATGAGATTATTAACTATCCTGATCATTATATATGTATATATGTATCAATGTATCACAATGAACCTACAAGTTTCTACAACTAATAAAATATTGGTTGAATTGCCCAAAGTCATAGACCTAATTAATCAAGGAGATTGGATTTGAAAATTATAACCTGTTTCAGAGCTCATTTTTCTGCTTCTAAATTTTTATTAATTACCTAGAATGATTTCACATAAAGTTCTTTACAGCGGGATATGGTATATATTTTTTCCTATGAATGTTATCTAGTACCTGTTTTCTTGGCTACTAAAATTTTCAAAGTTCCCTAACCATTTTCATTTCCAATTTCCTTTGGTTTTGTTAAACTATATAATTTCTTTAAGATTCACTGTATATCTTAGAAGAAAGTATTCAAATGGTGTAGGAGGGGTTCCTAATGCTATTTTTTATTAGAGCATTATAACTATATATAGTAGGTTCATTTTGAGAAATTAGTACATGCAAGGAATTTAATTTAAATCCCTTCCCACTTTCTCTTCCCTCCTCTCTCTCCTCTAAATTCCCTCCTCTTTCTCTCCTCTCCTATAAAGTCATATTAAATGAAATAAGCCAAACTTTGAAAATCAACAGCTGAATGTTTTCTCTCCTAATACTATTTTATTATTCTATTCTGGAAGCCAGAATTATGTAAGGTCAGGAAGAAGAAGGAATTCCTTGTCAATCTTTTTTTTTGTTTTTGTTGATGGTTTAATTAATTTCCAAACTATTTCAATTAGGTATGGGGGGAATTAAAATAAAATATTGGATAAGCTCTTCCATTTTATGCAAAATAATAAAAAATTTCACAAATTAATCTCTATTTGTATATTTTATTTTCTTTTTTCTAAATCCCTTATTTGTCCAAATTTTGATATCTTCAATTCTCTCCCAGCAGATATAAATTCTTGACATCAATAATTTTATAATATTTGAAATAGTTTCATGGATCAATCTTATCTAAAGTAACATGAATGAGATATGTTTACCACTATACATGAATATATTCATATATATTTTTTAGTGCTACACAAACTTAAATATAATGATGTAAATAGCAGAACAATAATTGCATAGTAAGCCTTCAGCTTTTCAAGAGCTAAGTTGAAAGTATATAATTCTCAATGGAATACAACTCAATTATGCATTGGTTTTACATGTACTCCTATTAACTATTCTATTTTTTTCTGTCAAGTTATTAAGTTTCTCTTTCAGCATAACTTCAGGCTAGAAAAACACTTTTGTCTATTGCCTTTAGTAGATAATTTATATTCTTATGATTTGTTACATTTGCATATTATGCATTTATAGCTACACTTACACACTAAAAAAAGATCAGATTGCTTGAGAAGTCAAAAAGCTTCTGAAACTCATGCATTAAGAAATTTATTCACCTATTCAAGAATTATTTATTGATTTTTCTTCCATGTGCTTTGAATTCCACCAGCTCTGTTCACATAGTGAGGAATTAATGCAAAATGGTCCTCAAACAACTTATGGTTATTTCCTTATTCCATCAAAAGCACATGATGAATAAAGAACCCTTTTATATATGGGGATTTTTTCCCCTTAAGATCAATTTCTAATTTTTAAGCCATTGAGGAATTTTTTATTTTGGCAAATATGTCAACACTGGCTTGTTAGAAGAATATCTATTCCTTTAAAGGGTACACTGAGTAACCAAAATCAACATCGACTATTGAATCATTGCTCAGTATTGACAGGAAAATGTTTCTCCAAAGAATCAATATTTAACAAAATTAAACATGAAGTTTTTACATCCTATGGGGAGAGGTTGAAAGAATTATATATGACAACTGTTCTTTTTGCAGTTTTGTTAATGTTTGCTACTAATATTTTAAAGTGATATTACTGGGTAAATACATCTTTTAAACTGTTATCTTTCTGATGAATTATTTTGTCCTTATGCAATCTCATTTTTGTCCCCAATGGAATATTTTGGATAGAATTCTATTTTGTCTGATACTAATAGGAAAAATATTTTTTTATGTTTAATAATTATCTATTATATTTTCCCAACATTTTATATGTAACCAAGCTGTGTCCTTATATTTCAATTGAGTCTCTTGTAATGAGCATTTTTGTAGGCTGTGGGGTATAGCTCAGTTGGTAGCATACTTGCCTCAAATGCACAAGGCCTTGTGTTTAATTCCCAGTACCACCAAAAAAAGGAGGGGGCTTTTTTGTTCTTTTATTATCCAATCAATCTTTTGATTGCATTATTAGGTCCACTTATATTTAATGTAATTTGTGATGTAGCTAAATATAGCATTTTAAAATGTCTATCTAAGTCGCTGATGGGCATTTATTTATTTATTTATATGTGATCCTGATGACTGAACCCAGTGCTTCCACACATTCTAGGCAAGTGCTCTACCATTGAGCCACAAACCCAGCCCATAATATTTTGCTATCTGTTCTCCGCTTGTTATTTCTGTCTCTGTTCTGAATTCACTGCATTATTTTAGATTTTTTAATTTAATCTTTCATGTTTTCTCCACTATTGGCTTTAGTTCCCCCTATTCATGTTATGGTCATTTTTACTGTCATCTAATGATTTCTAATATGATTCCTTTACATTTACTTATATATTTATTATTTTGAATGATTCTTATTCCTTTTATATTGATATAGGGTTGTATCTGTGATATTCTCTTTAGCCAGAAGAAATTCTGTATTCTTTAGTAAATATTTTTTGGTGATACAAATCTCAAATTTTGTTTGTTGTTTAAAAAGTCTTTATTTTGTTTCTATTTTTGAAGAATGCATTTTCACAGAGAATAGAATTCTAGGTTTATAAAAATGTCTTTTTTTCCCCTTAAAGAACTTGGAAAATATATTTTCATGCTATTCTGTCTTCTATTTTTTCTGAAGAGAAGGTAATTATCTTAATTGTTGTTCTACTAATTGTGATATACATTTATTTTCTTCTCACTGATTTTATATTTTTCTTTGTCTTTTCAGTAGTTTGAGTCTAACGTGGCTATCTGAGAGCTTCTAGGGTTTACCAAGTCTTTTTATCATATGGATTGGTATGTTAACAATTAAAAAAAATTAGGCTTTATTGTCAATTTGATTTTACACTTTACTCTCTCATATCTTTCTGGGACTCTGCTAACATATGGTAATCTGATACTGCGCATAGATTCTAGACTGTTACATTTATTATTTTTCTTTACATTACAATGTTTATAATTTTAAATATGAATATTTACTTTATTGACTTATCTTTTGTTTAGTAGTATTGCCAGCATCACTAAATCTTTCATTTGAAGTATTGATTTATTAACTTAAAACTTTTATTCAACTCTCCTCTAGTTTGCCATTTTCTTGCCAAAATTGTCCATGCTTCCTTTCATTCAGTTCATTTTCTTCAAAAATATTGAAAAATACTTATAGCAGCTATTTAATGTTCTTTTTTCACAAATACTACTATGTAGATTAAGTTTTTGTTAGATTGTTTATTCTGTTTATTGTAAGTAACATTTATTTATTTGTTCCTTTTCATATTTGTTTTGTTGTTTTGGTTGTTTGTTTTGGTAGCAGGTGTTGAGAGCAATCTGTGGGCTATGTATGGACTACATTGGCATCACAGCCAGTAAAAATAGGAAAATCTGGTGTCTGGGAAATTCCAGTGGAAATTTCCTCTGTCCAAGACAACCCAGACATATTGTGAGCTCTATTCAGCTCTGCCCCAGATTCCACACAGCACCAGAGATGGGGTGACCTGCTATAGTCACACAGAGATGGGTGTGACAGCCCAAGTTGCCAATCAACTTGCTGACTGCAAGACATCACCAAGCAAGACTCCACCCCTGAGACCTTATCCTTGCCTTTGATGTACCCCCTTAAATAAACCAGGGAAGCCATGTTTTTAATTGTCTAGCTCCAGCTCCCCTGTAAGCTGGATCTATTAGGTGCTCTACTATAAAACTATCATTCTGACTTTAAGTCTTTGTTCTTCACTAATTATTTCTGACTTATTTTCTCTGATGGCTTACACCCTCTTGGGCAGAAAGAAGGACCCCCTGGAGAGGCACTGGCAGCCTCCCCATAAGCAGGAATTGAACCCAAGGGTGTTTAATCATGGGACCATATACCCAGACCTTTTGAATTTATTTTGAGACATGTTCTTACTAAATTGCACAGTACCTCACTAAGTTGTTGACGCTGTCTTTGAATTGGTTATCCTCCTGCCTCAGCTGCCGGGTTTATAGGTGTGTGGCACCATGCCTGGCTTTTTAAAATGTATATTGCAGAGAATTTGGGGTTTTATAATCTTCTTTGAATAGTATAGCAATTTGCTCTAATAGGTACTTAACAGGTTGGAGGTTGTTTTTATAATTATGAAGTTTGGTTGGGAAGGGATTTTTTTCCCCCATAGTTCTAGGATATTTTCCTCCCATTTAATCCTGGTAGGTATTTCAACTGAATACCTGACATATTCATCAGTAGAAATCTTTCCAAATATCTGCTTGAACTTGTTGGAGCACTGCTGAACTCAGCAGAAAACAGCTCTTTTCCATAAGTGGAATGCTACTTTGTGAACAGACAGCTCATAATTCACACAAGGCTCTGGTATTCTGCCCTGCAAATACCAGCTATAGTAACCAACCTGAACTCCAATCATATCTACTCAGCCCATATACTATTTTTTTTTTGATCAACACAAAAGCACTTTCCATATGAATGCATTTGTCTGTGATTCTGTGTGGAAATTGGTCTCAGAAGCTGGGGTGAATATGGCACTCCTCTCATATTCTTTCCTGAGTACGAGTTTCACAGGTCTGTGTTGTCCATCGCCCAAATCATGGTTTCTTATACTGTATCTAGTTTCATAGTTGTTGAAAACAAGAAAGCAATTATAATAGCAGCTCTCTGTCATGACAAGAAGCTGGAAGTCTCTATTTGAATTTTAACTTATCAGGGGAATTGGTTTGAATAGAAGTATTCCTTTTTCTAGAGTGATCAAAGCATCAATTTCAACTGAAAACAAGTCTCAAAAACACACATTGGCATACCTGTAAGTTTTCAACTCAATTCTAGAACCAACAAAAAAAGAGAGAAGCTTTCTGAAGCATATTGTTATCTCTTAGGAAATATTCTCCAACATTTCAAACACTACAAGCATTCATCACACATCGTCAAAGTAAGTGCTTATTGATTGCAAGGCACTACCTTTAGTGCACTAAAAAAAAAAAAAAGAAAGAAAGAAATACTATAAATGACTTAAAATAATCTCCATAATGGAACTTAAGATGTAATTGTAGAGATATAATATGATATAAACAACTGAAAATTACTCAACTTATTATACAAGACAACTATAAAGATGATTGTTCAAACCAGTAATGACTGCACAACAATTTTATGCAAAACAATTGCTTTAGAAATTTTAAAACAGTGACATAATTTGGCAATGAAGAAAATGCTTTAGGGAAGAGAGGAAAATTTGACTGTATTATAAACAAATGACAAAAATTAAATAAATCCTGAGTATGTGGAATAGATGTAGTTGTTTGAAGTACATATAACAATAAGAAAACTAGTGAAATGATGTTGCTGCAGTGGACAAAGAGATCATTTCTTTTACAGAATGGAACTTCAAACTCAATATCACTTTATAAAAATTGGTGAGTTTCAAAAAATTTTCATCCATTTTGCATTTTTACCACAGAATTCCAACAATAATTCATTCTAACTATAATTGTTTTCGAGCTTTTGTTTTTATATCTTCAAGAATGCATATTTTCCTTCAATTAGTTTTATACTTATTTAATTAACTGAGAATATTACACAAATATTTTTATAAGAAAACTTCCAATTCTTCAATTTTTTTCATTAAAGATGCCATGGAATTATAATTTTTAAATTATACTAGTTATGAAACTATAAACATGATACATCACCTTTCTGGGTCTGTTTACCTGCAATGAGAAATGTGGCTACTGGATGATATACCAAAGTTATTATTCATGTCTAAAGATAAAAACTATCACTGATTATATTTTATTTATACCATTTGTCTTACATGTTGCAGCTGGCATTAGAAAACATTTAGTAAATTTTTAATTATTGACTTACTACTGGGAACCTCAATATCCTGGGGAGAAAAATATAAAGTATAAAATATTTCTTACACTAAACATTTATGAGTTAGAAGACCACTAAGTAAATAGAAAATGTGACCATGTGTGATATGTAAAAATAGAGACAAAAAAAAAATCACACCAACCAAGGAGTAAACTTTTCATGGGTTTGCCTAGGAAAGTTTTTGAAAGTCTAGAAAAGTAAATATTTTTCTTTAAAGGTTTAAAATAATCTTATGGGTTTAAATTGAGAAAACAGAATGACCAACTCTTTGTGGTATGAAAGTGTTTAAAATTAGCTACTATGAAAATACAAGCTGGGTGTGGTGGTGAATACCTTTAATCCCAGTGGCTTGCTTGGGAGGCTGAGTGAGGAGGATAAGATGTTCAGATCCAACTTCAACAACTTAGTGGGACCCTAAGCAACTAAGGGAGACCCTGTCTCAAAAAATAAAAGAGGCTGGGAATGTTGCCCACTAGATAAGTATCCTTGGGTTCAATCCCTGGTACAAAAAAAAAAAAAAAGTGGATTACTTCACTTTCCTGCACATATAGCTTTCATTATTTCAGTGTCCTGTCTGGGGATAAGCTCAGTGGCAGAGTATGTGCTTAATATGTGCCCGGCCCTGGGTTTGAGCCCCAACACATATTACATCAGTGTATTAAATAAACATATTACATACCTGTACATGTATACATAAGTCGTCCTTCCCTGTGTTCTTTTTCTTGTTTTTATACTATTTCTCCTTCTTATTTTAGATCCCAAATTTTGATAACAACTATTGTTTTTGCTAGAAATCTTGCTGATTCTTCAACTAAGATGTTAGGTTATTCCAATGAATTTTTAACTGGATAAGTAATTTTGCCATTTTATCACTAGACTATGTACTTATTTTACAACTGTACATCTCAAGCAAAAGAAAATTAAATCCTCTGTTTACTTATCAAGGTAAAAAAACAGATAAATAATCACTGTAGAACATGATTAAACATTGCAATTAGTTATTATAACAAAAGGCCTTAAGGCTCTACTGTAGCAACAAGGACTTTTAACAAATTTGTAATTTAATAAATATTTGCATATGCAAATTCCTGGCAGTTTTCTTGAGCAGCATGGTTTTAAATAACCAATAAAATCATCATCTTATTTGCATGGTAAAACAAAAAAAATGAGTACGTTCACTTTTTTATGAAAGTTAAATCTTGCTTACTTTGGTATATAATAAATTGTGTGAGCCTAGAATATAATATTATTTATTGTTAATCAGTAAATATTTTAGATAAATCAGTTGATTCTTATTTTTATCCATAGCAAATCAAAAATGATGAATAAGAAGAAAAAATATTTTATGAAAAAAATTCATGTGTTTTATATCAACTTGAATTTCTTGGATTTACTGTAGTGCTTAGCATAAGTAGATAATAGTATTCAATTTAAAGAGAAAATTAAATTATTTAAACCTTGATGCTATTTTTCACTATTCTCTCATATCAGTGTGATGGGAAATTGGACCTACAGGAATTCAAAACTGATTTTATTTTGTGCTTCACATTGTAAATCATGAGGAAAACAAAATATTATCCATGACTTACCTTAGGGGGGAAACAAGAATGAAATTGTGATGTTATTGACTTATTTGAAAAATTATCTATGTTTCTTAGCAAATATGCTTTATTAATATTAAATATATATGAATATACTGCCTAAGGTTCAATAATTCATAGTGCTGAATGGGTTTCTTGGTGTTACTTGCTTTCTCAGGGCCTCTGCCTCTATTTTCCAAAATATTTGTTATATACCAAAATGGAGGTAATATTTATGTAAGTTTTTTGTATAAATTTCTAATAAAACTCCAGTCACCAATCACCAAACACAAGAGCTTGATTTTAGTCAAAAACCTACATCACTTAAGTATTCTTTGAATATCCCACACCCTTTCTAATCCCCAAAGGTAACATCCATTCTAAACTTTGTGATTAACATCTGTTCCTTCTTTACCTATTATTGTACCATATGAATATTTACATCTGAACTATATGTTTTTTATTTTCAATTGTTTTGCAGCTTTATAAAAATATCATTGTGGTAGGCAAAATAATGCCTCGTCATGAGATCATGTAGTGATCCTTGGGATCAGTGAATAAGTTATGTTATGTGGAGGAGGGAAGTTAAGTAGCAGATGGAATTAAGGTTGATAATCAGCTGACCTCCAAATAGATTATCCTGAATTATCTGGTGGAGAACAGGTTATACAGGTTGTTGGAAGTGGAAGGAGAAGTCAGAGAAGAGATGAAGACACAAGCAGAGGTCAGAGTGATGAGACTGATGTCACTGAAGATGAGGAGGAATAAGAATAGAATTAATCAGTAGAAGCTGAAAGAGACAAGAAAAGGGATTGGCCGCCAGAGAAGAGCATAGTCCGGTGCACATCTTCATTTTAGATCAGTGAGTCCCATTTAGATATCTGACCTCCAGAACTGTTGGATAATAGATTTGTATTATTTTAAGCCCTGAAGATTCTTTTAATGTACTACACCAGTATTATTAAAATTAATGAGATCTGAAATTATGTAGTCTGTGAGATCTGATTTTTTTTAAAAATTGTTTTAAACATTAACACATTCTGCTAGCTGTGATCTATGCCATACAATCAGTATATTCTAATCTACTTCTGTAAAATTGGCTATAATGCAATTTGTACTCATGCACCCTCCCTTCATCATTTTCTTGTAAGCCTTTTGTTACATTATTTACTTATTTAATTGTATTTCTGCTGCTACAAATAATGAGAGTATAAATATTCTTGTGTTTATGTTTTGGTACATATGTAGATTTATTTACACATATGTTTGGTACATATGTAAAGTTATTTCTGAACTGTAAGGTATATGATGAGTAAACTTTATAAAGTAAGATGAAATTATTTTTTAAACTAATCACATCTATCTACATTTCAAACAGCAACCTATAAACATGGCTTTAGATATACATGCTCTCTAATATTTGGTATTCTCTAACAACTTAATCTTTGACAATCTTAGTGAAAGTAAAATATGTTTCATTGCATTTCTCTAATGAATAATAAAACTGAACATCTTTTCAGATATGTATTCCTCAAATATGCTGTTTCTTTGGAGCAAGCCCTTCTCCTATCTTTTAACTTCTTTCCAATTTGATTGTTTTTTTATATTAACTTGTGCAAGTGTCTTATTTTGGGGTTATATGTTTTTTACATACTGATTCCCAGTTTGTGTCCCATTTTTTTCTTCTTTTCTCTTGGTATCTTTAAATAAGCACAGTTTCTGAATTGTACTATAGCCAAAATTATCAATTCTTTTATATATATATATAATAGTTCATATTTGTTATTAAAAAATCTTTTCTACCCTATGCTTTTTTCTATTGTAAAGTTTTTAATTTTGACTGTAAGATTTATATGTTTGATATGCCAGGAAATAACTGTTTAAATATCACAGGTACTTGTTAATTTGCCCCTCATGATAGTCAAATGTAACTGTTTTTAAAACCTCATCCAATATACTGAATTCCCAAGAAATATGCAATACTGTTTACATCATATACCCTGCATCCAGGCCCAGGTGGATCTGGCTGTGCACTCTGTAGTCAGCACCATGTGTTAACTCAACTGCACAGTACCAATGCCAATGATCTTGGTCACTGAAGCTGTTAGTGAGTTTGATAATTGATAAAAAAGTTATCCTTTATCCCACTAACTTTTACATTTCTCATATTAATTTTAAATTCAGATTTTATATGAAAATGTGATTTCAGTGGGATTGCATAAAAATTATCTACTTGAGAATAAAAATCTTTGAAGTATTTGAGATATCAATGTAGAATATGATATATTTCTTCATCTATTGAGATACTATTTCTATTTTTTAATAATTATTAATATATGTTGCTGACATTTATCCCCCATGCTGTATGATTTTTATAGTACTATAATTTATGTATATTTATTATAAATAACTTTTGACCTCTAAGAAGTTTTGCTTTAATCCTCATTTTTTATTTTTATGTTTTAAATCATGAATAGATATTGATATTAATTTAATTCTTATTTTAATCTAATGTAATAAACTTTTATTCTATTAAATTTTATTCCTATTGACCTTTCATTCCATTATTCTATTTATATTATAACTTTTAATACTATTAATTTTATTGGTAAATATTCCTAAAGTTGCATGATCTGTGTTCCTGTAATGAATGCAATTTTGTCATTATCTTGTAGACATGGCTTACACAAACATGATCTTCATTAGTACTACTTACTGATATTTTTTTTCCTTTCTGCCCTAAATCTAATTAGGTCTGGCCAATGCATTGTAAATAAAAGACCTATTTGTCACTTCTGGGCTACAATATTTAATTACAAGTCTCAGCTGTCCAGAATAATCTTCCTCTTTCCAATCTGATCTTGGAAGCAAATGTCGAGATAGAGCTTATGATCTACTAGTACTTAGATGACTCCTTGAGAATGTTATTTTGACAATCAGAAATGGGCATAAGGGAAAATGTTTTTTGAATATCTGAAATTTGGGAGCATATTCTATCACATCATTTCTTAGCCTATCCTCAATGATACAGTAACAGTTAATCTTCATAAATGTGAATCACCTGTTAATTTTATTTCTCAAATGTACTTGTTTAGTATCAAAGTTACATTGATTTTATAGAAAATAATTTATTCAAATTCTTGGATGAATTTTATAAAATTGGAATGGTGTTCTTCTTTTAAGTTTGCCAGAATATATGTATAAATTTGTTTACTTTCTAATATGTTTGAAAATTTCAACAAATGTTGGGAAATTTCCTATGTTCTTTGAGGAAGTAGTATCCCATACAAAGAAGAGAAATAAAGAAGTGAGTTGATATTCGAGATGAAAAGAAAAAAGGATTTGTTCATGCTGAGAAATGGCAAAGTTTCCAGGGTTACAGAAAAAACTGGTGAAAGAGGTTTCTTGTTCTCTGACCTCACCTCAGGAAAGTTGGAAGACCTCACATAAAACATTTGGCATCTATAGGCTTTGCTACTTAAGCACAAAGCTTTCTAAACATTTTAGTTCTCTAAGAACAGAAACAGGTTCAGACTCCTAAGATCTAAAACTATCTTCCTAACTGGTACCAGCATGCACCACACTGAGGAAATTAGGAAGGTCTCTTGAAAGAATTCTCTCTGCTGCTCTATACAATTCTAGAGGGGGCACAATTTACAAAGGAAAAAAATCTAATCACAAAAGAAATATGATACCCCACAATTTTTGTACATTCAGTGTTAGATGTAGACTTCAAATTGATTGAAATACATGTATCATGAAGCTACATTAGCTTCAAATTGCTCTACTCAAATTTAGAATTTTATTTTAAAAGGCATGATCTAGTCCAGCTCCTGTGTATTGCTCCTCCCCTCTGTTTTTCCACATATACATAAGTAAAATTTATAAAAGAAAGATAGGTGAATTTGGCTTCATGTTATTTGGGTGATTTTTAACACATTTGATAATAGCATGGAAACACAAAATTCAAGACTTAAAATCTCCCTGAATATTCAGAACAGAAGCCATTTACTAAATTACTTTACATACTCAGAAACAGGGCATGTACATTAAAACACACAAGCACACACACACACACACACACACACACACACATTAACAGTTGTATAAAAGCAGATTATTGTTTTTTTTTCTCCTGAAGATATCTCTGGCCCCTTTATTATTTACAAAACTTGGGGAAACATCCGGTTATAAATTGGAGCATTTGTCTTTTCTAGAGCGAAGAGCCCAGATGAGACTTAACTCCCAATGAGTAACCAAACAGAAGGAAAAGATGGATTGGGTCCTGCAGGCAAATTCTGTCTCCGATTTACCCCTCATTGGACTGTTTGGACATGCAGGAGTTTCCTACAGCTTGTCTTAAGATATTGAGGAAGACTGTAAATTAAATGGCCATTCATGAAGCTGAGTCCACTTCAGTAACAACCTCCTTATACTGTTCTTCCTTCTTCTCTGGCTCACTTCCTTCTTCCTTCACTTTTGCTCCTGTGATAACCCACCCTCAGCCTCACCATCTGTAGCTTATAAATTCTTCCTAACAATCGGCTTCTAGGAAAATCTAAAGAAGATATTTGTCAATATTTTAATTTTTGTTGAAGAAATCAATAATACAAAAATATATTAAAACTCATATATTAAGCCAATTATGAATATGTATGAATAATACATACTTACAATATATTTTGTATATATAAATAATTATATATACATGTATGTATGTGTGTGTATTTTATACACTGTACCTAAATGTATGTGTGTGCTGTGTGTAGCCTTGATTTCCAGGTATGCACTTATTGTTAAGACAGGAAAAAGGGACAATGTTGACTGTGTTGATCTTTTTCAATAATTCTCCTTCTGGAGCCAAAAGGAATATATAGAAAATCAGCAAGTTTTAAAATAGTTTTGTTTCATTTCCTGAAAAGTAAATTGTTATGATAAAGGCAAATATATTCAGTCACTTTAAAATCTTATGAAATGTTCTTGTGTCATTGCTATTGCCTAGAAAAGTAGACTACAGAAAAACAAAATAAGACTACTAGGTTTTGCAATTTCTTTGTTTTTACTCAGATTTTGATTATATGTGATTATATTTATCAATGACAGCTATCCTCTCATTTCATGAGCAACATTTGTTTGGGTGATATTTCAACCACTTACAAAATCTGGAGTTATGTGTGTATATATGTATATGTATGTGTGTCTGTTCACTCACACACACACACACACACACACATGCACACAAACTCATACACTGATCCAACAATTTGATTTTATTTATGTCAAGCCTACAATATCTTAGTATTTGAGAGCAGTAAATTAAGACAAGATGCTAATCTGTCTCATACACTTCAATTCTAACACAAAATATCCACAAGTTAGAGTTTATTCTAGCAATTGTGATATTTGTGATGAAAATAACATACTTTAAAACAGCTCAGAAAAATCTCCAAAAGTTTATTTAATTACTTTCTTATCACTAGCCCCAAGCAGTGTTATGTATTTTTATCTTTTCTGTAAAGCTCATTATCAACCCTGCCTAAGGCAGTTATGCTGATAGACATTGTGGCATATAGAAGCACAGGGCCAAGTTTCCATTCTTAATTTGCTTATGAATATCATCACACATGCCTAGATACACACACACACACACATTTACATACTTTCTTTTTCTTTTTTATTAAAAAGCATTAACGTATACTAAGGCAATATCAATTCTTAAGATTAGAAAATGGAAAATTTATCACAAAGAGTATATTTTTAAAGTAAATGTGAATGGCAAGAATCAATATGTTTCTGCTTGTTCTTGTACTTTTATAGTTAATCTTCCAAAGACTGGTGTGTAAACAGGTCTTATTGTCATTATAGTAGTTTTACCCCAGAAGTCAGTATTTCTACAGAGCACATATATTTTAGCTTTTGCTTAGAGACTGATACTATCTCTGCTGCTAAGAAAAGGTATCATAAATATGTTAGCTGTAGAAAAAATTGTAAATACAGAAAAATATGATTTTTGTTTTGTTAAATATTATTTAATTTTTTATATTTTATATTTTGTGCTTCATACACAAAATAATAATACAGAAAAGACCTTCTAGAGTCCTTTAAGTACATACTACTTTCAATAAATTTTACATCTACCATCAGTAACACAAGTTGTGTTTTATCCTATTCCATATATTCAGTTTCTTGGGATGCAAATGTCCTCAGAGCATTCACAGAAATAAAGATGAGGTCCTCATTGACAAGGTACAGTGGTAAATCTAATTTTATCTTAATCTGCAGTTGGATTTCTTAGGTGTGATGGTTTAAATATGGATTTCCTTCTCTGAAATTCATGCTGGAGTTTAAGCCCCTTGGTGAATTATTATCAGGTAGAAAACATACGACTGTAGTATTTGAAAGTGGGCATTTGGGAGGTGATTATCATTTGATAAGACCATCATGGTGACTTACTGTTGGCTTTTTAAGAAGAGGAGAGTGATGAGGACACACAGATGAGTTCTCTGTCTATGTGATTCCCTCTACTGCTTGGCACTGTACCAAAAAGAAGGCCTTCATCAAAGGTGGGCTTGACTCTGGACCTCCAGCAATGTAAGGCAAAATAAGCTTCTGCTTTCTTAAATCTTACCCATTTGTGGTACCATGATATTAGCAATGAAAAATAGACTAAAGCAATATGTTACATCATTTGATGAGATATTTGTTAAGGGAATCGAGTGTCCTTCTCTCCCCCATTCACTTGCTTCCATCTCTCTTCTTCTCTCTACAAGAATCATGTTTTTTATGTTAAAATATCAGCAGAAAAAGTCCCAGAACTATTATTTAATATCTGTGAAACATTCTTTAAAATTAAATAAATATATTTACACAGTAGTGTAATACATACAAATGACTAATACTTCATATTCTTTACCAATATTGTAGAGTTGTAAAATTTATTTAATAAGCCAATTCTAATTCTCATATTAGTTGAAGCCACTCCCTCTATTTTCTATTTTCTTACACCTGTATGATCTGCTATATTTTGTGGCCCTCTTCTTAGAAACACTTTTTGGCAGCAGGCACTGACATTTTCTGCTTGTTTTAAAATAACCAACACTGCTACATGTATGTTACTATATAGAAATATTCATCTCAATAAAAATTATACCACCTATTAAAACAAAAACAAGTTCCTTCCCTCCTTGTTTCATCTAGTTCCTTTAATTATTCAGTCTTTTAAAAGTTGACGGAGAAAAAACAATGAGAATAAGGTTATGCTTCATAGAAATTTGTTGATTCCTTTTCATTGAAGTCCATTACTGACCGGAAGTTAATTCTTCCTTAATGTGTTTATAGGTCTGACAATTCCATTTATGGACATACATTTGTTCCCAGACAATGTTTAAGAAATTAGTGTCCACCTAAATCTAAATTGGCATTCAGTGTTCCATGGCATTTTGTGTCCTTTTCCAGAGATATTGCAATATGTGAAAGATTTTTTTTCCTACTAAACCTAATTTTTTACTAATCTAGACCTTTAGTAACACTCTCCTATCTGATTTAATATTTTATTTATTTATTTATTTTAGTATTCAGAATTGAACTCAGTGGTACTTTACCACTAGGCCACATCCCCAGCCCTTTTTTATCTTTTATTTTGAGACAGGATTTTACTAAGTTGCTTAGAGCCTCACTAATTGTGGAGGCTGGGTTTGAATTTGCAATCCTTCTGCCTCAGATTCCCAAGCTGCTAGAATTACAGGTGTGTGCCACTGTACGCTGATTTCTATCTGATTTAATATTTGAACTTAATATACCCATAATTGTCCTGTCTAAATAAGCCTTGTCAACAATTTACTCTAAAAAAACAAAGAAAAATACATCCTTATATTAATTCCCTGCTAAAAATTTTGATGGTTTCATATCACAGAAACCTTTCTTATAAGTCAACATAGATCTCTGGTAGCCAAGACACTATCCATCAGATTTCAGCTAATCTTCCAAGTTTGCTTACTCAGACTCTATTAGAGAACCCTCTGTTCTTATCACTTTTCCAAAACCAGACATTTCAGCTAAAGATTTTTGACACTTTTATATAGTAAACTGAAATTTTCTTATATTTTTCATACTATACTCTTTCTTAAATTTTTCCAAAATCCAAAAGTCTGTTACCTTTCTATATTAATTGTACTTAAAACCAAATATTTTAAGCAATTTAAAATAAGAATTTTCATACAATGGCTTATAGTTACAATTAATTGCTAGGTAAATTACTTAATAACCATTAAAGAATCCATTAAAATGAGACTGTGAAAGAATTTTGAACGAGAAAAGATAAACAAAATATGTCAGAATTTCATAGATTATGATTTAATATGCACTATCCAATTCTATATTTACATAAAAAATTTTGCAAAGGTAATTGTCTATAGCTAATCCATGTATTTTATGTGATGAAAAACTGTTAATGGAAATCACCTTAAGAGAGAATAGCTTTTGGAACAAGTCATATTATAGGAGAAGCATTATAATTATACTAGTATTTGGGGAGTGGTATGGGGATGCTTGACCCCTGTGTCAATCATTAGCAGACTCAATTATTAAGTAACTCTAGACCTTGTACAGAATGTAATGCAGGGAATATGATATCAGACCATGAAAACTTTGATCTTCCTCATAATAAAAACAGAACAATAAACAACTTATTTTTTAACTTAAGCTTAACTTTCATTTTTCACACATTTTAATAATGTTTATTCTTATCGGTGGCATTAAAGAATAAATTAACGAGGAGGTTCAAGCTATAAAATAAAAAGATATATTTAGCATCTTTAAATTAAATGGAAATGTACTAAGAGAACTAACCTATTGAAGTCCACAGCTTCCATGCTAGACTGTAAAAAAAATAAATAAAATAGCAAATAAACAGTCAGAAATATTTCTAACCATATGAGTTTTCTTTTGCAAAACACATCAGATCATTTTGCAGGAAATTCCACTGGAAACATAAAACAATTGTGTGGAAAATGAAGGTTTTTGTGTTTATGGTTCATTTCTCTCATGAATATAAGCTAGTTACTCAATTACATTTGCCTAGTACCAATGATATTAGCATATTTACTAGACAGATTGCAGATGAGTAAAAGTTTTTGATATCCTTATTATCTGCCCCCAACACTGGGATCAAATCTACACTCAACAACACACAGTTTTAGCTCATCATCTTTATTGTAATTGGAAAATACATGGCCTGCTTGCCAAAAACTAAGGAGTCTCTGACTATGTGATGGGATTTAATGAGTGTTTAATCCCAAGTCTTACCACTGAAGAGCTGCAAATCCCTTCATTAGTATAAATTTATTATAAGCAAGAGTCTTAGCTTTTTTATTTGTATATTCTCAGTTCTTGCATAGTACTTGTCATGTAGTACTCAGCCTATACACATTTTTTGATAAGCTTCTCCCGTGCTTTAATGCACATACGCATTTCAACTAGACTTAGTCATCATTTCCTAAATAAGTAAGATTTGAACATTCATATGCTCTCCCTGGCCAAGGGTGCTGGGAAAGTTGGAAGAGGGGGGAGAAAATCCCTGAGGAAATTTCCAGAAGGTTGAATACAGGATTGTCTGAGGGGAGGGAAGGTAAAGGAAAGCAAGGACTGAGAACCAAATGAGCAGCCTTGTGCAGCTGCAGAACATTGAGTTCCTTTACTAAACATGGGGAGTAAAAAAAAAGAAAAGCAAATTGTGACTATAATATGAACTGAATTGTATCTGACCAAAATTTTTCTGTTAAATCCCCAAATCCTTATTGACTGAATTGGGAAATAAAGCTTTTATAAAAACAAACAAAAAAAGAATTATTGAAATCATAGAAAAGGCCCCAGATCCCAGAGAATTATTAGTGTCCTTGTAAGAAGAGGTACCAGAAAGTGTGCACATCTCTGTCGTGTGAGGACACCACACTTCTGCAGGCCAGGATGAGGCCCTCACCAGATTCCAACAGTGCTGACACTTCCATCTCACATTTTCAGCTTCCAGATCTGTGAGAAAATAAATTTCTCTCTTTTAAGTCACACAGTTCTGATTTATTTTTTTTTATGGCAGCCCAAGCTAAAATAAAGTATGAAACAAATAAAAAAGGATTTGACATTAAACATATCAGAGTATACACATATATTCACCTCAAGTCCTTTTTAACTATAATGGATGCATTAATAAGAAAAAGATAGGAAATATTAAAATTCGATATAGAAAAGCAAAAGTGTTGGTTATGTCTCAGAAGTTGTATACCAAAGGAACAAGCAGGATAAACACAAAGACATTGAGAAAGCTATGAGAAATCTTGACAGAATTGTTTTGAATGAGAGTGTGTATAGCAAAGAAAGTTTTCAATTGTTTCAATTGGAGTGAGAAGCAGTCTTACCACACTGTGAGAGAATAATAATAAAGAACTTATTGAAAACAATTTCTTTCTTTTCCCTCTTATTCTGAATTGGACCAACAATGCAAGCTGCAAAACAAGCAGTGACACCAATCTCTAGTGCATATTTTCTCTAGAGTAAAAGTATAGTAACCTAAAAGCCACAGGTGGATGAGAAGATGATAAAAGCAGGTGTTGGAAGTTTAACAAGTGTCAGACAGATTCTACTTCACCTTTCCTCTGTATACCTCCCAGCCGAGAGCTCCTCTTCTTGTTTCTGCATCTCTTTGCTTAGCTAAGCTGAGGTGCTAGGACATGATTAACAATGGTTGTCTGGTGATGGTATATTCCATACTACAGCATACTCATTCCAAGCTAGTATTAGTTAGGTTTAGTTAGGAAAGGAGAAAATATGTTATGGCCCCAGGGAATTACAGAAAGGATAATTTGAATTATGGTGGGAGAACCTTGGGAATTTAAGGTCTGCAAGGAAGACTGGGAGAATCCATGAGGCACCAACATGTTCACTCTGAGCAGACAAATGCTGAAGTGGGACATCCATTTGGAAGTTGGTACAGGATCTCATGTGATCTCTTGTGGCAGAGGGTCTTCAGAAGGTCCAATGCTGGGCCCAATGCTCTTTGTTCTGTTTTACTGTTTGCACACAAAACTATTCTCACCGAGAATAGTTATAAATCATTTTTTTAAATCAAATACTTAAAGTAAAAAATCATTTTCTCCTGAAACAATAACACATGGATTACATACACAGCATTTTAATGTTTCTTATTACAGAATTTTTAAGAGTGTAGAAAGACTTACGTCTTAAACATGTTCATATGTACTATTTTTCAAAGTTTGGTGTATACTAAATATATTTGTTTGTAATTTAATTCTCTCACTTGAAATCACAGGCTTTTCAAGTCGTACATATACTGTTAGTTTTCGATAGTTGCATAGTGTTTGTTAAAGTGATAGATATACAACTATACAGGAATATATACAAATTTTGTCATTTATATTACATATGAATGCATATACATTCTTAAATCAAACAATAATAAAAGAGACATAAGATATAAAATGTGTGGTTGCTACATCACACACAAATTGGAAATCAAATATTACTATTAATTTATAAGAACACAGGCAATGGTAAGTCAGATAAAATAGGAAGCCTGAGACAGTCAATAATTTCTCTAGGTTCTCATTATATTAGTTTCTCTCAGATATTTCTGCCTACAGTCCTTGTGGGAGTCAGTATCATTTCATAAAGCAGATCTTAAGTAAAAGCAAATTAGTTCAGTGCTAAAGCTATAACTTTACTTGCCACCCACAATCAAATGCTATTTGTGGAATGCCATTGTATGATTAGCAAGGGAGAAATTCTATGGGCAAAACATGCAATTTAACATACATCAAAAAACTGAAAAATACACATGGATCTCAAGCCAACCTGACTTCATGCAAGATTTGCCTTAGTCTTGGGCAGATCTGAATAGGTCAAGGACGCGGTTAGAGCATGAGACTCTTCTTCATTTTCTCCTCTCTGTAGTCTATCCAGTGGTGTTTCTATCGTTAATTCATTCCACACTTGAAAATGGTCTGAGCCTGTGGGAGTCAGGAAAGTAAATTCAACAGTGGAAGTCAGCAAGTAAAACTAATCAATCAGTTGCTGATAAAGAGAGAGATCACAATCATAGCAGGAAAAATTGGGAAGTCAGACCCCTGAGGGCATTAGGAGTTTTATACAAAAATATACAAGATGAATTTGTAAAAGGGACACCCATTGTGCAAAGCAATTCTAGATGGGTTCTCATTGTTCAACTCAGAGATTTTCCCAGAGTGTGAAGTCGTATAATATGATCAATCTTACAACATAAAAATGTTCAAATCATGATGACTGATGAGGAAATAAAGTAATTTATTGCTAGAACTCTCTCCACATATTCAGAAAAGTTTCCAGGAATGTTTATATTGGTCCATAAAACACTAGCCTTGCTATGCCAAGAAAGCAGAAACTCAGTTATGACCTCCTGTGGCTAATTTTATAAATGGTGTCCTCTGGGAAGTCTACTGGCTCTGCTGTATCCACAGCAGCCTTGGTACCATCAGCAACATGGAAGTTAACTTTTGGTGTTGGACCCAAACAAGAAAAGCTGCTGCTGGCGGTGCTGGCAGCATGCCAGCAATAGCCCTTTGTTTCTTTCATGAACAGGAGTACAGTTTCAGTCAATACACCCAGGCATTGTGGCTTCTACTTCACTAAAGAGGTGATAAGCTTTCAAAGTCAAGCCCAGTCTGTGAAAACCCAGAACAAAAGCTTCAAGACCATAAAGAGATCAAGTCACAGCAAATAACTCAGAATTTACACACAGCCATTTTCCCAAAGGCAGAGCAATGTTGAGCAGAGCAGAAGGAATAATGGAGAAAACATGGACTGCATGTTATGCACAGAATCTTTTGTCCTCCCAGACCCCAGTTAAGTTGCAATGATTTCCTTACTTCCAAGATGTCACAAAGAATTTATCTCACTTCTTGCCAGTGGGTCTAGAACTCAGATGCATGTTTTGAGCTGCAGGTTGATGTTACCTTCCCTAGAATCATGGTTTTAGCGACAGATTCCAAACACTGACATTGCTGCAACTTCAGATTTCTTTGCAAAAAAAAAAAAAATTATTTGGTAGATACTTTGGTTTTCACGTGGATTATATCTGACCTGAGGCAGCTCACCCTAATCATAGAATCTATCCTAAAACTCCTCATCTTTCAGGATATGGATTTCAAGGAACAACAACAAAATATCTCTTTCACCTTTAAGTCATGTGTGTGTGTGTGTGTGTGTGTGTGTGTGTAAACTGTATCTCAGATTAATTCTCAGGTACAGTTTACATTCATTTCAAAGAAAAAAGCCACTCCATATATTAAGGATAGTTTTTCCACTCAGGACTCAATAGATCATTAAAACAAATGTCTGGAAATTGCCTTAAGTGGTTAAGAGGCAGACTCCCTGGCTTGTTATCCCAGTTCATCATTTATAAACTGTGTGACCTTGAGCCAAGTACCTACATTCTCTGTGCTTCTTATTTTAATCAGAGAACAAAAGTATGTCTATGACATAGAATATGATTCTAGGGAAGATAAAATTAATTCAATTAATTAATCTACCTAAGGTACAAATAGTTGTGCTTGTTCTTTAGTTGTGTTTGGCCACGAACAGGGTATTTTTTGCCATGGCATAGGTTTATTTCACAGGTCTGTCATATTCGAACATATCTATGGGCACCTTTTACTATAAACAGATCATAAGAGGTGGTCAAAAAGAAAAAAAAAAGAGAATAGACATTTATTTTTTAAAAAGAAATTGTAAATAAGTGTTTGAAACTTTATTCCTAAGACAATCTTTACTTAAATCTAGTACCTTTGGGTGAGTAGAGCTATCATCCCCCAAAATGTTGCTCATGGTTCACCATCCTTTCAAGGATAGTAGCAAATTATGCCACTTGAAAACTAAAATTGTTGCACTATACAGTATTTATATCTAAGGATGCGTGTGTTTCTTTTATTTTTGGAAGTTGTTGTTGGGTGGTGGCTATTATAGTTTTTCTGAGCAAACAGAGACCCAAATGCCTGTAGCAATGCAAGATTCCCAAAAGTAACTGTGAGAGGACTTTCAGAAACTTTTACCTTTTCTTTTGTATCAAGAAACTGTTCCCAATTATTCTTTCCCACTGTCATTTATAAACAGAGAGTAGCTGTAAAGGAAGATCTTTTCAGCAAAGGAAAGCAGTGACATCCACCCCTCAGTGGCCGCATTCTATTTTCTGATTCCCTTATTGGAGACAGTCATGAAAATGCCAGGATTTAAATTGTGAGAGTTGGTGGTGGTATTTCAAAAGGTTTCTGGATACGTTTATAGGTAACTTAATTCAATTCTTTCATTGAATTGTAAAAGTGCTTTATCTTTATTGTAAAAAGGTAAAATGCAGAAGAGTGCATAGAATTTAAAGTCATCTACAATGCAACAAACACATACCATCACTTTAAAAATAACTTGCAGACATGTGTGTGGAAATTTCACACTGCAGATTATGTGCATCACAATTAAATCAATAGATGCATAGTGTGCATGCTATGTAAATGAGAAGACAAAAGCTATTGGAATAATTGTAAAAAACCAAGTGGATATGGTTATGTGGCATTCATTAACAATAAATATCACCAGGTCTTTTCCAAGTCTTTGGTATGCTTTGAACACATGATTTTTAAGGCTGCAGAAATGTTATTATAGCAAATATACTATCCTTTACTTGATATGACAATGTTGTATAATTTATTAAACCATTTCTCTATATATTGCAGAATATTATTTCTAATCTTAGTTAATCCTTTGAAAAAAATAATCTAGAATATAAAATAGTTTGATTATTTATCATTTTCTAAGATTTTATTTTATTGGTAAAAATACTGATGAAAAGGCTAAATTTCTCTTCAAAAATATTGAATTAATTTTTATTTTGTCTAGAAGAATAGTATAAGTTACTGATTTAGACTTAGCATATTAGAAATAGGGAAATAATATTTTAATTTTAATTAGTGAAAGAGAGCATTTCTCTTATTTAATTATTTGCCCTCTTTTTAATATTTAAATACCATTGTCCTTTATATTTAGAATTTTTTTCACATATTTGAATAAAATAAAGGTTCAAAAATATTAATCATTTAACTATGTCATATTTTATTTGTCAAGGCTTTTGACCCATTAACTTTAAAATCTCAGATAAAATGTCATTTTTTTCTGTATGTGGGTGGGAAGTATTCACCTATATATTTTTATGTGAATATTATATAATTTTTTAAACTTTAAAGTGTATTTTAATATATATTCTAAGCAAATATTCTGATAAAAATCCTATATAACCATTCTTTCTTATATCATCTTTTGACATTCATCAAGAGAAAATATATACCAAAGTCTGTTCCAAAGCTGACTTTTCTGTTTCACTTATCTGTTTATTTTTATGCAAGTTAACTTTTTACATTTTTCTACTCTATAATGTATTTTCGGGGAAACTTTATTTCCTTATTTTTCAAAGTGTCTTTGTTCTTGCTGATTTAATAATAATAGCTAGTGTAGATCTGACTGGTATCTACTAAATCTAGTATGATGATTCAACCAAATCTGAGAATTAATTGGACAAGCTCTAATAAAAATTTCTGTGGTGATGCGATATGTGTTATGTTACATCTATAAATTAATTTACAAAAATCTGAAATGAAAGTGTTCAGTTGTTCTCCTTGTCTCTTAATTTCCTAAAAGACATATTTTTTCATTAATCTATTGAGCACCCATGATGGGCCAGATACTTCTCCAAGTTTCGGTAACATAGGAATGAAAGAGTAGATTGGAACCTGGCCATTGTGTGGTTCACATAATAAAGGGAATGAAAAAAACAATAAAAACCAAAGTAAAACCTGCACTACACTAGGCAATTAAAAAAACAATGGAGGAAAATAAATCAAGGCAGAAGGACAAGGAATAGGTGTTTGTGTTCAGTGACAAGGAAAGACCTGCCTGAGAAAGAGTTATTTCAGCAAAAGTCCAAAGCTGAAAGGGAGGAACCAGTGAAGTATTTGAAGGAAGGGCATTCCAGGCCAAAGTCAGTGTAAAACTCTCTCTCTCTCTCTCTCTCTCTCTCTCTCTCTCTCTCTCTTTTGAAATCACGTACCATTCCTTTAGCGTTTGTCTCATTAGTTTGGTTCTAATCTTTTCTTACAATTATTATTATTTTTTATTGCTAAGAAAGATTTTATAATTAGAATCATCTTTAATATCCCATCTAAGTTACCGCCATTATATAGAACAGCAATTGATTTGTTTATGTATTCTATTCAATTTTAATTGTACTGAAATACTAGTTAAAAGAAATCCTCATGATATATAAGTAAAATTAGAGGTCCTGCCAAGCTCTGCCCCCCACCCCAATTTCTGTACCCAAGAAGCAGAAACAATTTCCTCAGATGGTTTCATCCTCATCTCTAAATAGGTTTCTGTTATTTCCTGCATTTTCAGCTTTAGATATTTTCCCACCTCTTCTCATCACTACCCTCAGATGCATTAATATTATGATTTTTATTAAGTCAATATGGTGTTTGGTTTGGGTGTGGTGGGGCACGCCTGTAATCCCAGTGGCTTGGGAGGCTGAGGCAGGAGGATGGCAAGTTCAAAACCAGACTCAGCAAAAGTGAGGCGCTAAGCAACTCAGTGAGACCCTATCTCTAAATAAAGCACAAAACAGGGCTGGGTATGTGGCTCAGTGGATGAGTGCCCCTGAGTTCAATCCCCAGGTGTTTGGATATGATTCTAGTAAGTAACCCCAGGTGTTTGGATATGATTCTAGTAAGTAACTATTCAGATCTGTACCACCTAATTAGGATACTTAAATTTCCTTTCTTGGCTACATTTCCTTTTTTGTTTGATTTAACCTAATAATTGTTTCATGTATGTATTAGATCATTTTTTAATTATACTGATCCTCTTTTATTCTGGGGGTCTAATAGACCATTCCAGTTCTTCTCAATATGACGAGCACATTAGGAAAGGTATCAGTTTGATTGTGCTTTGTTTTGCTTTGCCTAGCTGTGTTTTCTCTGGTGACATGTCTCTGGAGCCCGCTATCCTCCACCTCCAACATAGAATGGTAGGTCCATGCCGAGCAGCCTCACTTATTTCTACTTTCCTTTCACTGACATCCTGGGGATTCTCATGCCATATTTGTTTTGGACCCTCTATGTCCTTGATTTTATAAAAATTTTCTTCTTTAAGTCTGTCTGGGGGAAGCTTATTTTGGGGTCAACAAAATCTGAGCCTCCAGGCTAAATCTGTATATCATTTAATATATAATACACCAGTATGAATGCTTTTGTTACATTTTCAAATAGTTGGGGAAAAAATGTGACATTACCATGATACGAAATTGAAATCTCATTATCTACAAATAAAACTTATTTAGAGAACAGCTATACCTACTCATTTATATTTTTTACTAGCCATTTTCACAACACAAGGACAGAATCAAGTGGTTACAACAAAGATTTGATGTTTCACAAATTCTAAAATATATGTCACTTGGGCTTTTTGCAATAAAGATTAAAGATGGGGTATGACATGCAATCATTTTGAAATTTTTGCAATAAAACTCTTAACTCTAAACTTGCTCCTAATTTATGAGAGAGAAGATTATAAATTTCTGGATTGTAAGTAACATTTCCTAAATTTTTGAATGTATTATCCATCATCATTTAGTTTCTGAGGCTATTTTTGAGAGGGCTAATAATATTTTTACCTGTTTTTCCTGATATGTTTTGCTCTTTACATGTTAAGTTATATTTTTCTCAAGTGCTCAAGAATTTTAAAATGAAGAGTCTTTCTGTGGAATTTTCTAATTTATATTAAGATCTCAGTATGTTTTGTTTTGATTATTTTTGTTTTTCAAATTCTGGTAATAAATGTGCTTAAATTCTGGGAAAATTTTCTGAAGCATTCCTTTGATCATTTTCTTCCTAACATTTCTTCAGTTCTCTCTTATTACAGCTTTTATTTAGAAATCAGTCTTCCTGGCTGACCTTTTTTATTTTTTCCTGCTCTTATTTTGTCTTTTATCTCCTATTAATCTGTCCTTTATGTTTTTATTCTTCCTGAGATATTGCTTCAAACTTATTCATCAATTTTCCAATTATTTTCACATATATTTGATTTATATTCTCCATATATAATACATATAATCCTTCATATATATAAGTGTATACATATATAAACACATGAGACATATAATTATGTATATGCATATATATGTTGTATAGATTATATATATTTTCAATATTATTGGTTTAATTAATACTTACATTTATAATCATTTTGTTTTTCATAGCTTTATTTTCTTACTCTCTGAGAATATTATTATTATTATTATTAGTAGTAGTAGTAGTATTGTGTGTGTGTGTGTGTGTGTGTGTGTGTGTGTGTGTGTGTGACTGGGGATTGAATCCAGGGGCCTTGTGCATGCTAGGCTAGAACTCTACCAACTGAGCTATATCCCCAGCCTTCTGAGAATATTAATTAGATATTTTTTGAAGTTTTCTGTACCTCTTAAACTTTTTTTTGCTTTATTTCTTTTTGTTACAACCTCTGCATAACAAGATTTTTTTGTTAACATACTGTGATGTTAGTAACGCTTACATTTTATTCTCACTATTCTCTATTACATGTTACCTTTATTCTTATGTAATAAACTACTCAAAATCTAATAATTTAAAATTGTTATCTAATAATTTTAAAAAATCTTATTTATTGTCTCACCATTTGTGTAGATCTAGAATCTAATATCTAGTTTAGCTGGGTGCCTCCAGATTAGGAGGTTGCAATCAAGATGTCAGCTGGGGCTGTCAGGCAAGGTCAACTAGAAGAGAATTCACAACTATGTGTTTCCATGTGATTGTCAGTCGGATTCAGGACTGTTATGGCTGATGGCTGGAGACAGCAGATCCTCAGTACAAACATAGTAGCTCCTCATTGTATAGGCCTCTCCATAGGAGTCATGTTTTCCCCAAAAAAAGGAGAGAAAGAAAGGTCACAATTTTTTGATTAATGGATTAGTGATTATTTAATGGATAAACAAAAAAGATAGTACATAAGTTCGGTGATTAGGTTACAAAAAATGACAGATTCTAAAGTTTTATTTAAAATACAAGTGAGTATAATACCTTTTTCATTATATTTCTATTTATTCTGTTATATTTCTATTTATTCTGGAGCAAATTTTTAATATATGTGATATATTTTTATTATCAATTATTTATGAATGAAAAGATATATATATATATAGTCATGATCATTACCAACTGAAATGGTTTTGAGGATGTGCTAGCTGTATTTATTGCCCATAGATATCCTGATTGAATTTTCTAACACGTCTATACTTGGAAAAGTTATCACAACATATTTATCTTGATATAACTCCTAAAATTTTGCAACTATTAATCTACCTTGAATCGCCTATGCTTTAGTCTCAGGTTCATTTTGTGATAATTTGAAAATGATGAACAAGTACATTTCCTAAAATATTAGTTTCTGGTACTGTAATCTTCCACTAAAACACTATTTCTCATGAAATGTATACAAACTTACAATGTCATTGTGACTGACTCATTAGTCATATTTTACGCATCTTCTGTTTCCAGGGAAGAAGAATGCTGCATGGTAAATCTTTTCTTGTGTCTTCATGTGTGCCTTCAACAACATGCTATCCTTCTACCCAATTATGTCTTATGTTCTCTCAATAGGTTATCAGCTAGTCTTTGTTTCCAATGTTGTTTTATTCTATGTCTCCATAACTGTTACTTAGCACAAAAATACCAAATCTAAGAGCTAATAAGACACTATTTTAAAATAAATTCTAGCCTCAAATCAAAATGTATCTGATGGATAATACATATAATTCCGTATTTTTGATGTCATGCATTTGGCAGCAGTATTGATTGTGTTCAAGAACAGTGAAGTTTATTTCAGTGAGACTTTCCCTGTTTCATAGATCCTCATCTAAATTGTAATCTAAAAGGTGACATTGTTTCTCCTTAGCATAACACTTACCACAATTTTTTTTTCATAAAGAATTGTTAAAATGAATGAAAATAAATAGTTTTTTTTTCTTTTTCCCACAATGACACATTATCATTTGGATTTCTCAACACCCTACCCCAAATTTTAACAGTTAATTAGCACATCATTTAACTTGTGAACAAGAAAACCTTCATTAGAGTGGTAGGTGGCTAGGCCCTCACTTACTGGAAATGTATGCCATTTCTTTTGAAGATAGGAAGTAACAGATTTAAAAAATGTAAGTGATGTCATATATAATCCTCTTTCTTGAGTTTTAAAAATATTTTTAATAAAAATGTACTTATAATTTTACAAAAAGACTGTCTAAATTTAGCATTGAAATAGAAATTAGCACACAAATTATTATTATGACTATTATTTCAAATGTTATTTATTCACATTGATCAAACAATATTATGCCAGCTAAGGAATATTTATGTTTTTTTTTAAAAATATGAACATGTTTTAAACCTTAACAATTAACCTTGACACTTTTAGTTTCCTATTAATGTGGCTTAAAATAAAGTGTATTATAAAAAAATTATTTTAAAAAACTGATATAAAGGTCAAAAATTAGTTCCTTGGTAATATAAACTTATCGACTCAATATGCAGCTCTCCTGTCTTAAAATATACCTATGCCTGGGAGGTTTTTGTCAGTGCCTTTCTACAGTGGAGGAAACTGCCCTGATTTGCATTGACATTCAATAGCCTCCCCCAGGCAAATACCTGCAGACAATCATCTGTTGATTCCTGTCTATAGGAAAGGAAAAGCCTTAGAACAATTGCTCTGTAAAAGCAATTATTTCCTTGACTTTTACAGGAAGGACATTAGAGAACATTAGAGAAGATATTAGCTCCCATTTATATAGTTCTTTTCATTCCAAAGACTTTTGCAAACTTATGATGGATTTTTAATATAATTTAGAAGACAAATTAGTCAATATATTGCTAAACTCTAGGTTGCTCCTTGGTATATATGACTTGCTCAGTCCTAGTACACCATACTCCATTTATGAAATATTTGGCAGGCTCTGAACAACATTCTCATTCCTGTGTATCTACAATTCTTATATGCATAAGGTTTAAGAGGACTAATTTTGGAGTCAGAAAAGAACAGCAGTAGAATCTTGTATTGAAGAATTAAATTTTTTATGTATAAAATGGAGATATATCTAATTTCTCAAGTGGTTGTAATGATTCATTTTATAACCTACCTTAACTTCTCAGCCCAGTTGCTCAGTCTTTACCCTAAGGAAAGTGCTTGATGAATGCTAGTCTATTACTACCATTGAACTATCAGAAGTCTTCTGGTATCAACTGTGAACACAAAGTTGTACAGATGATAGTTTTCTTCATGAGAAGTTCTTAAATTATTTGGAAAAGAAGACCCAAAGAAATATATCTTAAAATTTTCTTAGGATTAAAATAGATTGCAGATTTGGATTAAGATTTAGCAAGTGTTTGTGAATATATTCTTGAATGATTCCCTTGTACAGAAAATATTTTCAGTAGTATTTAAACACTCACGACAAACTGTTTGAGGTAGAGTTTATTAAATAATAATGGTAACTACTCAAATTTAAGTTTCAGAAATAGGGCTTTTCTTTACTAAGAGAAAAAATGTTAAAAAACAAAGCTGCAATCTCATCATGTCACTGCAGGATATTCCAAAGAGGGGGGATCTCTCCACGGGACAAGTGAGGTTCTTGGCATATGTAATAGAAAAGCATTTTAAAACATGCCAGTCAGAAACACAGATTTATTTAGGAAACACATACACATTTCAAGGAAGAATACAGGCTATATTAAGGATAAAATGAGAAATACACATTCAAGGGAGAATAGGGTCCATTTACAGAAGGAAAGACAGCAAACTATTGGTCTGAGGTGTTAATATTTATAGAAGAACATGATCTTGGAACTGGGCCAGAGGAGTTGTTAGGGCAGAGTTATACAATATCCTGATACTGGTTTCCCTAGGGCTGGCCCATTGTCCTTGTTTTACTTTTTGAAGACAAGGGCATGAGTTAAGGGTGTGTAGGCCAAGGGCATTAATGTACAATATAGCTCTGTTGCTCAGAATGCTTATTTTGCATTTCACAGTTTTGTAGGGTGCTCCTACATTCCAAGAGCTCATGGGGGTTTCTCTTTTCAGACTCAGGCTATCTTCTAATGAATGTATCCCCAAATTCCTATCTCAGTGATATAAATAAGAAAACGAGAGAATGAGATAGAAATTACAATTGTTAATATTATAACACTGCAAAAAAAAATCACCAAAACCTAATGTAAAATGATATCGGTTTGCTAAAAGAGTTATTATTCCTGAGTGACTTCTGCAAAGGAACACATGCATATTAGGAATTAAAATTTTCACTTGAAAAATATGGCTTGTAAAATTACAAAACTGGAAAAAAAAAGGAAATTTGAAATACTAGATCATGACCAATAAAATTCAACAAAAAAAGCTACCAGTGTGCTTATACATTACTTTCTTTAAATTTGATTTCCAGTGCTATTTCCTACCAAATGTAAAATCTATGTACATGTGAGCATTTAGCGAGCATTATATTAAATAACAATCTTATTAAACATGTACCAATAATTACTTTAAAATGTGTGAAAAAAATTTCTCCTTTCTAGTGCCTTCTGTGAATAATGAAAGTAATGAGCCTAATCTACCAGAACTTTCAAAAATGTCTGCCTGTCACATTATTTCCATTAAGAGAGACAAGTTTCATAGTAGTTTAACCAGCCTTGAGGAATCATTATTAACAAAACCATCTTTATTAGATGCATAAGTGAAATTTAGTATCTCTTCAATATAATGTAAAACAATTGATGTTAAGTTTTTCTAAAATGCACAATTAGTGTTTCTTTCTGTCTAAATTTATAACTAAGTGAAAATAAGATAGGAGAGACCAAAAAGAAGGGTCAAGATGTGAGTACCATAGCTAATGATAAAACTTAGAAGTTTGGATTTAGACCTGTTCAACTACCACGGAAATGGCTTGATAATGGAAACTCTATAGAAAACTCTTTCGCATTATTCTACCCCATCTGTTAACTAGCACTGAATAGGTTTATTCCATCAAATCAATACATGTTTCTAAAAGCCCATCTCAGTTGTTGTCAAAGTAGATAATGGCAAAGAAAAAAACACTGAGGCTTTTGCCAAGGGTTGTAGTTAGCAGTGGGCAAAGGGGTACTTCCAAGAATGCAGAATTGGGATGCATCCAAGTACCTCCCTCATCTCTGTATCGGAGAACTCCAGAATTTCTTCTCAATGGGATTGAAAAATTGCTGTGCAGCAATGATTATGGAGTATGTCCTGTTCTCCTTTCTGAATGGAAGTCTTCATTGAAGTTATTCTATTCTTGTTTCACCACCGAATACCTAGTGTATAAAGGTAGATGACTTGATAGAGACATATCTTACTTGGTATAAAGGTAGATGACTTGATAGAGACATATCTTACTTGGTATAAAGGTAGATGACTTGATAGAGACATATCTTACTTGGTATAAAGGTAGATGACTTGATAGAGACATATCTTACTTGGTATAAGAAATCACTATGTCAACAGAGATTCTCAACTTTTGAGCTAGATGCAGTGAATGGATAGAACTTAAAATTATCTCCCATGGAGAGGGAATAAGTGCTTCCTTTCATGATAAAGAGACGGAATAGACCAGAATTGTGACTAGTTCTAAACAGTGGATCATGGGTGGAAGAGACAAGTATCACTTCTGGGTGTAAGCAATAAAAAAAACCCTGCACAGTGTTTCATGCTCTCTCTTCCTCTTGAGGCAACCTTGAAATTTTACTCCTGAGATTGAAAAAGCATAAGATAGAAGCAGACAAGATTTTGAATTACCACATGCAAGGAGCTGTCTATAGAGTTTCCGAGGCTTCAGAATTTCCTTGAATGGAGAATGAACTTATATTAAGTTAAAATCCTGAAATTTGCGGATTCATTTCTGTTATTATATCTATAAATCATTCTTACATAATTAGCTATAAATTGCCTATATCATGCTATAATTTAAATAAAAATAAGTTCATATTTAAAAAATATATATAATCCAATGTAAACACCCACAAATCAGGTGATCTTCTTTTCTTTGTAGAGTTAGAGAGCAGAAGAGGTATTCTCATATAAAAGTTATACAATGTGGAAATAGGCTATCAGAATATGGTGAGTCTTCTTATAAATAAGCCTGGAGGGAATAGTATTTTACTTAAAACTGATTCTTTCTCTTTCTCCACATATATTATATATATAATATATAGTTTACATACATATCTTACTTAGATTATACTTTTAAATTTTTGAGTGAAGTATGGTTAATTATTTTGTCTCAATGATCCATGTATTTTAGCCATAAATAGAAAAATAAATAGAAACATTTCTACAATTAGTTAGCCATACAATTTATCATGCAAACCATGACATTTTTGAAAGTGAAAGAAGACATAATTAATAATTATTTCAGAACCAGAGAAGTAAACCAGGACTCTACTTGGCAAATTAAGATATGTTGTTACCTTACTTACAAATTTTTAAATTCAAATTCCTGGAAGTATCTTCATTTTACTTCTGCATCTTCCTACTCTTGAAATACGAAGAAAAATGAACAAACAAACAAAAAGGATGTTCTTCCTTACCTTAAAACACAATTGATGAAAACACAGACTTTCAACTCTGGAAGTTCAGGCTGAAAAAGCAAAGTCTCCTGGCTAAATATACTGATTCAGGCATCCTCAGATTATGGTGGAAGGCTCTTATGGCTAGCATAGAATGAAGAGGAATGAGGAAGAGCTTGTGAAGTTTTCTGTAACTAAAACAAAGGGTAAAAAGTAATGACTGGGTTCAGTGTAAAGGGAACCTCACTATCTTTACTGTTGCAAAGAGCCAGCCATGTCTGATCATGTAGCTGCTAAAGCTGAATTATCATTAACCTTGAGAGGGATTTCATGGTGCATGTTATATTGTTCTCATTTTATTTTTAATTTCAAACTGAGATCCACTGCCAACCATCTTTCTTTTCTCCTTCAATAATTACCTGAAATCCAAACTTCTACATGAAGTTTTCTGTGATTAAGTCATTTAAAGAAATTAAACAGTCTTGAGCAATAATCAGTCAGAGCAGTTATCCTTTTTAGATGATTCATCTGAATAATAAATGTTTAAAAAAATCCTCTTCAATAGCAGTTTTAGCCTGAATTTTTCTATAATTGCCTTAATCCCTCAGCACAATTACTAAATGTCCACACAGTTCTTTTATAATTTTACTACCCAAATGCTTGCTCTTGTTCATCAACTTTGCAAATTAATAGTACGTTAAATGCACCAGGGTAGCTTATTTTAAAGGAATGCTGAAGTGAATTTTTGTAAATGACTAATAAATGTGCCTTAGATGACTTTTAGTAACTTAGAGATTTTTCTTTTATTATAAAGTAAGTCTATATTTCTTTCCAATTTGCATTATTCTCATGACATTGGAATTCATTTGTACCAAACAAGAACAGTATTAATAATGATAATAATAAATGCTCATTCATGTATTCCAAAATATATGATAGGTACTATGCTAAGCATTACATGTATCTCATTTTCAATATCTTATATTCGATTTTTAAGATTAGACTGTTAAGCTGCTTTTATCTTTATTTTAACCTTCTGAAACAATCCACAAATTCAGAATCCAAGGGGTGACTATATTTATACATCTATTTGTTCTCACAATCCCTAACTTATTGAAACAATAAACTCTATAAAGTCACATAACATGTTTAGTTGCTTTGTCAGTCCTACATCATTCAAGGAAAATCAAGATATTATGGTTCAAGAAACTTTCTTAATAAAATATTTAGTTCTTTTGCTTATTTATTGAGAGGTTGTTTATTATTTTGATATTATTTTAAAAATTTCTTTATATATTCTGAATATTAATCCCCGTTGAAGGAGTAGCTGGCAAAGATTTTCTCCCATTCTGTAGTCTCTCTGTTTATACTCTTGTTTTATTTCCTGTGCAAAATCACTTTAATTTGGTGTCATCTTTCTGATTAATTCTTGGTTTCATTTCTTGAACTTTAAGGGTCTTCTTAAGGAAGTCAGTGCCTATACCAATATGTATAAGTTTGCATTCTATGTTTTCTTCTAGCTTTCTTTTAACAAGTGGAAAGTTTCTGGTATAATTCATAGGTCTTTGAGGCACTTTGATTTGATGTTTGTGCAGCATGTGAGATAGGATATAACTCCTTTTTTCTACATATGGATATTGTTATGGTTTATATGTGAGGTGTCCCTCAAAAGCTCATATGAGAGACAATGCAAGAAGGTTTGGAGTTAAAATTATTGGGTTATTAGCCTTAACCTAGTCAGTCAATTAATCCCTGATGTGGTGAACTGAGTGGTAAATAGAGGCAGGTGGAGTATGGCCAGAGGAAGTGGTTCATTGGGGGTGTGGCTACAGGGTATATATTTTGCTTCTGGAAAGGGAAGTCTCTTTTTCTCTGCTTACTGAGGATTTGAGCTGCTTCTGACTGCCACTCTTCCACCATAATGTTCAGCCTCACCTCAAGCCCTGAGGAATGGAGCTGGCCTTCTCTGGACTGAGACCTCTGAAACTGTGAGCCCTCAAATAAACTTCTTCCTCTACAATTGTTCTGATTGGGTTCTTTAGTCACAGCAGTGAAAAAGCTGACAAAAATAGATACCCAATTTTCCTAGCACCATTTGTTAAAAAGGCTGTCTTATCTCCAACACTTATTTTCGGCAACTTTGTTTAGTATCAGATGATTGTATCTATGATCTGCATCTTGTAGTTTATTGTATTGATGTTGATGCTTGTTTTTATGTCACTACCATGATGTTTTTGTTCATATAGCCCTGTGGTATAATTTGAGATCAGTATTGTGATGCCTCCAGCACTGCTCTTCTTGCTTCTTATTGCTTTGGCTCTTCCATGTCTTTTATTCTTACAAATTATTTTTTGAACTCCTTTTTTTTCCTAATTCTGTGAAGAATATCATTGATATTTTGATGAGGAATGCATTAAATCTGTAGATTGCATTTGATAATAAGGCCATTTTTATAAAATTAATTCTGATTATTCAAGAACATGGGAGGTCTTTGCATCTTCTAAGGTCTTCTTTAATTTTTTTTTCAGTTTTCTAAAATTTGTATTGTAGAATTGTCATCAATAAATGGGCAAAAGATCTAAACATTTTTCAAAGAAAAAATACAAATGGCCAACAAGTACATAAAAACATGTTTGATCTGCTTAGCAATCAGGAAAATGCAAATAATTAACTGCATGGAAATTTCATCTCACTATAGTTAGAACTGCAACCATCAAGAACACAAATAATAATGAAAGCTAGTAAGGATGTGAGGAGAAAGGTACACTCACTTGTTGTCAGTGGGACTGCAAATTTGTACAATCAAATTGGAAAGCAGTATGGAGATAAATGTATAGGAATAAAACCACAATATCACCCAGCCATATTACTCCTTGGTATTTATTCTAAAGACCTAAAGTCAGTATACTATAGTGATAAAGGCACAGCAACATTTATACCACCAGTTTACAATAGCCAAGTTATGAAATCAGTCCAGGTGTGGGTCAACAGATGAATGAATCAAGAAAACAAGATAAGTATACATAAAAGAGTTCTACTCAGCAATAAGGAAGAATGATATTATAGAACTTGCTGGTAAATGGATGGAACTGGAGAATATCAAGCTAAGTAAAATAAACCAGACTCAGAATTTTAAGGATTGAAAGTTTCCTCTCATATGCATTAGCTAGAGCAAAGTAGGGGTAAAAAATGAGAAAGCAGATCCCAAGGAAATGGAGGGAGCATCAGTGATGTAGAGAAAGGGGCTTGAGGGGCAGGAAAGAAGGTCAGAAAAAGGGAGGAATTGCAGAAATTAACTGAATTATGGTATGTATGATATTGTATGATATTAATATATCAAGGAGAATCCATATATATATGAATTATATATATATATATATATATATATATATATATATATATGAGAGAGAGAGAGAGAGAGAGAGAGAGAGAGAGAGAGAGAGAGAGAGAGAGAGAGGGAGGGGAGGGGGGGAAGTGGTTCATTGGGGGTGATATATTTTGTATCTTGAGAGGGGAGTCTCTCTCTCCCTCTCTCCTTCCTGATGATATGCTTCTCTCTGCCACACTCTTCCACCATGATGTTCAGCCTCATCTCAAGCCCTGAGGAATGGAGTTGACCTTCTCTAGACTAAGACCTCTGAAATTGTGAGCCCTCAAATAAACTTCTTCCTCTACAATTGTTCTGATTGGTTCCTTTAGTCACAGCAGTGAAAAAATAATTTGGAAAAATAAAAGTCATGGAAGAGACAAAGCAATATGAAGCAAGAAGAGCAATGTTGGAGGTATCACAATAGTGATCTCAAATTATACTACAGGGCAGGAACAAAAACAGAATGGTATTAACATCAAAACAGACATCAGTGCATCTCTCTCTCTATCTCTCTCTGTCTTATTATATATACTAAAGTGAATATATATATATATATATATATATATATATATATATATATATATATAAAATAAGTGTGTGTATTTTAAATGATAAATAAATAGAAGAAAGACCTGAAGGGTATAGAAAGGAAGATGTGGAGCTTAGAGGGAAAGAGAAAATACTGAGGAGTAAAATGGAGCAAATTCCATTCCTTGCATCTTTGTGTCAAAATGAACCTCACTATTATGTATAAGTATAATTCTCTAATATGAATATTAAAATGCTTAAGTTTTATGACATTATTTTCTATGAAAAATAATCTAAAAGAAAAAGAACTATGAAAAATGTGTTTGGTTTTAATTTGGTAATGACTGTTGTATGACTGTAGTTATTTCAGTGCTCATCTACAAAAGCATGGAATTTTAAACTCAGTTTTCTTTTAACTATGTTGTGGTTTGTATCTGAGGTGTCCCCTAAAATATCCTGTTAATGTACGGAAGTTTAGAGGTGAAATTATTAGATTACAAATGCTATAACAACTAATAGATTAACCCACTTTAGGGATTAATAACTCAAATCAGTGCAACTATAGGCAGGTAGGATATAGTTGCAGGAAATAGATCATTGAGGATATGACTTGGGGAGTTGTATTTTCATGATGTCTCCCTTGTTCTTTCTCTGTGTCCCAGCAGCCAGGACTTGAACAGCTTTCCTCTACTGTGCCCTTCTACCATAATTTTCTTCCTTATCTTGGGCCCAAAACAGTAGAGTCAAAACAGTGACTCATTCTTTGAAATCATGAACCAAAAAAGAAACCTTTCCTCTGCTCAGTTGTTCTTGTCAGATTTTTGTCCACAAAAACAAATACCTGATTAGTATACACTTCCATAACACAAAAGTCATTAAATATAAAATATAAAACAAAAATAAATTAATATGAAGAAGTGATAGTATAAAAACTACCTACCAGCAGTAAATTTTCACTCTAATTTCTTGATAATATAACCCAACTTTGTTATGTAATGCTGTAACAACTTTTGAGCATGAGTCTTGACTGAATATATGCCTTATTGGAAATTGTGTTTCTTTTGCTATACCTGTTCTTCTCCAACTTTTCCTGACACTGGAAATGGTTCTGCAGCCCATTTCTGGCTTGTTAGAGTTTCATCATGTGAGAAATACTGGTAATACAGTAAGAGTTTCCTTATATACTGGAAGGCATACTATCCAGAGGCCATAGATCAGAAAGGCTCACAAACCAAAATTAAAATGTTCCAATCACAAAGAGTATCAAAAATCAAAGTTAAAGTGAGAAGCAAAAGGAAAGAACTAGGATAAATCATCACATTTAGGTTTCCTGAATCCTGGGCATGCAGTGTTCATACGTTCTTTCTTTTTCTTTGCTATGTCAGTCTTCTTTGCTGATGGGGAAGTTACAAAGACCCAAACTGAGATTTTAACAGGAAATTGGCAGAAGGTATTCTGAGCCATGTCCATTTCATCTATTGAATAGAAATAAGGATACCTACATCTGGCTAAAGTGATAGCTTAGCAAATAACCTAATAAATAACCATGGATGTATTTGTTTGGCAGAAAATACTTGAGGCCAGAATGTGTGTTATCCATGGGCAGCCAAATAATGCCTTATGAATACTGAGTGTCTGAATATTTTGGGAGTCATATATTGAATCACATGTATATTTAGCATATCATAAATATTTAGTACATAGGAGCTTTGTAAAGATTTAGTATGCCTTGGTCCTTTCATCCTTTCTATCTATTTTAATTACACATTTATTCTGTTTATTAACTACCCATACAAAACACATCTTAAGAATTCTGCCTATGTGTAACAAATTCTTTGCTTAGTGGTTATATATTTATAAATGAAATGCCTTAAATAATTTTGCTTATGTCTTACAAACTACAGATTTACTCATGTAAGAGAACTAGTATTCTCAAGAGAAAATTAACATGTCATATATAAGGGAACACACTTGAGGGCATAGAGAGAGAGAAAAGATAGAGAAGATATGGTATGGAAAAGCAAGTTTTTTGATTTTACATCCTGTTCCTGACATTTACTGATTGTGTAATGTAAAAAAACAGCAAGTAGTTTTAATTTGTTTGTGCCTCAGTTACTTCTTTTAGAAAATTCAAGCTGGTAAGCAATAGATATAGAATAAAATCTGTTTAAATAAGTGTTCCATAATTATTCCTAAGTAAAAACTTAACTTATTTAATTCATCTCTCTGAAATGAAACTTTCACTGAAAATGATTAAAAGATGAAAATTTAAATTAATTAAGCATCTAGAATCCAAAAGTTTGATATAACAAAATTGGTCATGCTACTCTTAAGTACAACTGCAGACCCTGGATATTATGTCTAAAACAAACTAAAGAATACTCTGAAGGGTGGAAAGAAGAAAGACCAGCTAAGGACTTCACTATCTGAACTTAACAATGGTGAGTTTCCTGAATTTTCTTTCTACCTTATAGATTCTCTGTACCAGACACTGAATAAATTGACAATTCAAAAATATGAATGGAATTACACAAATAAACAATGTACATCAAATTTTATTCTGTCTAAAGGTCAGGATAGGAACATCCATAGCAAAAACTTACAGACAATGACTATATACTGTATCCTAAACTCAAAGAAATACTGTGGCCTTATCCTCATCCACACCAGCATAAGCCTGGAGGGAAACCTGTAATTCAAGCATATGATGAGATAACCTAAACATCTGCCACCAAGGTGTTAAATAAAATTGAGTAGGGAGCCAGCCATCTTTATCTTCTCCAGATGGTAACATGCCCTTATTCACTATAAAGGGCATGGGTGGAAAGCACACCGGAAGGTTGAGCTTCCCTTCCTATCTGCCAGCAATGAGACAGCCTTCCCATATGCACTAGTGTGCTCTTAGAGAAGGCCAGTTATGCAGAAAGCATGTTCAGCCTCATTCAGCAGGCCATCCCCCACTGGTGATGACATGGGTACAGTCACAGTCACAGCCTGAAAGGTATCAGGAAAACTCTAATGTAAAACAAGAACTCTCAACTTCCTCAGTGGTAATTAGGATACCTGGCTAAATTATGAAGAGAGGACAAGAAGGATCCTTCACTTCTACCCCACATTACACTAAAGAGGCAATAACTCTTCTAACATATCCATTCCCACAAAAATCTAGTTAAAGTGTTTATATAAGAGCAAGATTTTCATAACTTCCAATGATGTGAATGCACTTAATTGCAGTGAGTTCTACATGTAAAAATGGCTAAAATAATTTATGTATATATATATATATATATATATATATACACACACATATATATACATTTCACTGCAATTATAAAAAGTGTTAATCAATATTAGAAACATAAAAATTAAGTGTTAACATTTTATCTGTCAATGGCATGTATACAGAATACCATTACCTAATTTTCTGTTACTGTATTTTTAAAATACATTTAATTTTTAAAAATCTCATTATAATAACATTAAAAACTTCAAGTTTCAACTGAAAATCACTTGTCATATCAAAATGAAGATCTAAAAACTATAAAAAAAATAGTTCATGGAAATACTGATATGACAGTAATGAGAGAATTATCTAAAAAAGATTTTAAAGTAACCATCATAAAAATGCTTCAATGAGCAATTATGACCACACTTGGAATTTTTTAAGAATGGAGAGCTCCAATAATGAAAATCTAAATAAAAATGAAATTCAAATTGTAAACTAAAAAATACTGAAACTGAAATGCAGAACTTGATAGATAGGCTCAATAGCTAAAAAGTGGGAGAGGAAGGGAAAACCAGCAAACTGAAGGTAGAACAACAGAAATTAATCTGGAAACAGAAAGGAAAAAAGAATAAGAAGAACAAAGCCACAGGGATTTGTAGGACTTTAACGAATGATCTGACACCCAGATCATTACTGTCCCTGAAAGAGAGAAGAGCAGAGCTGAAAGAGTACCTGAAGATTCAGTGACTAAAAATACCCCAATTTAACAAAGGACACACACATACAGATTCAAGCATTTGAGCAAACCTCACACAAGATTATCCCAAAGAAATATATGCCAAAAAATGATAATCAAAATTTTGAAATATTAAAAAAAACTTGGAAATTGTGACATTTTTAGTAAATGTCCCAACATTTACTAACATAGAGTGGGGGAATTTGAGTGGCAGTTCATTTTTCACATAAAAATCTTAGGAAAGAAGGAAATGACACACTTTTCAAGTACAAAAAGAAAGGACCTGCCAAACTAGAATTCAACATACAGCAAAAGTGCCCTTCAGAAAAAAAAAAAAAGAGAGATCAAGACCTCCTTAGATTAAGAAGTACAAAGAAAGTTTATCAATAGCAGAACTACCTTAAAATAATAGCTAAAGAATGTTATCTAATCATAAAGGTAGTATAAATAGAAAGACTACTGAAACTTTAGTAAAGAAGAAAGTACACAGAAAAAAAAAACAATTAGAAAAATACAATAGAACTCTCTTCTACTTTTATTTAAGTGTTGCAATCATATTTAGCAGTTGAAACCAAAAATGATATTTGAGTAGTTTAAGTAGAGGAAGTGTTGCTGCCATGTAGGGACTTGGGTGTAGGGCATCTGCTTACTGCTGAAATTCTTCCTTCGGTCTGTTTCAGACATAGCCTTCCAGAGAAAACCATAAGGAACCTGTCTAAACCTACCCAAACTACTTAGTTCCTCTTTTAGGTTACCTAGCAGTTGCTCTTTCTAGTCTCATTATAATGCTGAGTTCTCCACCCTAAAGGTGTTCCTGACCTCTACATTTGATCATGTGGGGTATGAAGACCCATGATCTCAGACTCGCCATGCTCCAGAATGTGCCCACCTCAAGAAGTGATGATGCCATGTCTCCCCAATACGAACATGCACGGGTTTCCGCAATGAAAGCGCCTTGTTTTCTTTGTTCAGAGAAACTTGGCTTTGGTGATTATTGTCAGTGCTCTTTTTATTGTACAACAAACAAGGCTTTCTTCACTCTTTTATTTTCTAGTTGTATTTATTGGCTGTGCACTCCACCCACCAAGGGACCAAAGTCACCGTTTTTCGAGTCAAACATATTTAAGACAGTTATGTTATGAAAAAGGAAGAAAAAATCATGTAAAAAGATGCAAGGTGGTCTCTTTTCACAGTGTTAATGGAAGCTTAAGGACTCTGGAGAATTGTCTTGACATCTTTTGTGGTTTTATTGTTTTTATTACTGCTTATAAAAAAGCTTTGGCTTGCTACAATAGTCTGAAAAAAAAATGCCTTACCAAAAACATTAGATGATTCTTATCAGGAATCTTGGAACACTAGGTGACCTCAGTCACTGTCTCCATCTAAGTGAATGTCAAGGGTATCTTAGAGCATTCCATCATTAAAGAAAGTTTACATGTATGGAAACAGGACTAAACTCACTCTAATTCTCTTTACTTTTAGATTCAGAGAGCTTATTTTGACTAGGCTGATACTTCTCAGTGACCTATTACCAATTAAGCAAGGATAAAGATATTTATCCTGCTTTGGAGATGACTTTTGTTCCACGCCAGTATTGACTGGAAATACTGTGGACCGTGGTTCTTCTTTTCTAATTAATAACGTAGGCAGGAAAAACTCTATTGCCATACACACACACACACACACACACACACCTTCAAGAACGAATGCTTTGCTGTCAGAACATATACCAAATCTTGGGAAAAGGCAAATGGTTTGAATGATTAGAAGCTTAGGACTAGAGGTGTCAAGGAGGTTTTGTGAAAATAACTGTTGATGGAACAACAGTAATGGATGCAGGGCTTAAAATGTAGTTACTAAGTACATGTTTACCAGAAAAGTCTCACTGCAAAGTAATTTTCAGAGTCAGGAAGGAAGAATCACTCTCTTTGTGGACTTTAGTTATCCTCCAACAGTCTTTGCAAAGCTCGCTCAATGGGATCATTAATAGAGTGGGGACCATAACATCAATTATAAAGACATTAATGTTTCATCTCATTGCAGTCAACTTATTGAAGCTGACACACTCTACTGAATACTCAGATTACCAACAGGAATTAACTGTATCCTGAGGAGATCAGCCAGCTTTGTTGTGGTGAGTTGTCTACTTGAATACTTCTGCCATAGTTGGAATAACAAAGTAATCTATCTAAAGCAGACATTTATTGCACATTGAATCTGTCTATTCTACCTACACATCTTCTACAAACACCGATATCCTTTATTAAATAGATAATTAAGTAGATAATTGGTTTCCCATACAACATTTCTTATGTCCTAGCAATTTCTTTTAGAATTCAATTGAAATTAGACCATTCCTACAGGAAAACTAAAATTGATACAAGGTTCAGTTTGGGAATAGCAAGATTTGATAGAAAACAGACCCAGTATCATCACAATGACCCATTGTCAAAACTTTTGCTTTTGGTCCTCCTGAGACAAAGCTCTGCTGCTCTAAAAAAATTAGAATTGAAAGAAATGAGTGTTCTACCAAGCATCACAAAAAATAATTTCATAGTTTCATTGAGTGGCAAGCTGAAATTGGCACCTGTGTGTTTTAGGCATTTCACACTGTTACATCAGATGTATCTGTATTTTTAAAGAGCAAAAGTATTGGCTAAGGGAACTATCAAGGGTAATAAGGATACTTTTTCTATTCTCCATGTTTTTTCCTCACTTCCTTTGATTCAGTGAGCTTCCTAATCGTCTTTCCAATAAATTCGTATTTGTGAAGTCAGTCTGTTTCTGTGGCTTGCCATTAGGAATTTCAATTTAGACAGATAGGAAGTGTGCATAGGCTTTTTAAATAACATTTTTTGCTGTTGTTTTAATATTTATGACAGGAAAATGATGACTTTCATTCCTATAGGATATGGCATACATTTTCAACTTGATTGCTCAAAATCTATGTCAAACCCTAATGGCATTCTTAAATCATGGAGGCTGACAAAAGTGCACATATTCTAGACAAACCCCATGTTTATATTTTCTCATGTGATCTAAGTTTCACCAAATAGTTATCTGCACTAGGTATAAAAAGAAAAGGGAAAAAAAGATTATGTTTTTAGCTCTCATTCAGGGAAATCAGGGTATGGGAATAAGTCACTTAGTTCATCTAAAGTAGTGCTTCTAAACCATTTTTGTGCCACTAACCTCTTTGTTAGCCAGACTGTGGTAATTAATAGCATTATAGCATTCTGTTTATATACAAAAAGTAATAAAATGCTAAATTTCTGCTAGAGAACATGGGGAAGAAATGTGTGTGTGTGTGTGTGTGTGTGTGTGTGTGTATGTATGAAGACCCTTAAAAAGGAATCCATGTTAGAATTTGGATATGAGATATCCCCCAAAAGCTCATGTGAGACAATGTAGGAATGTGCAGAAGTAAAGCGATTAGATTATTACAGCTGTAACCTAATCAGTGGATTAATCCATTTGATGGATAAAAAATTCGAATAGATTCCATGGTAGAAATATAGGCAGGTAGCCTGGATAAAAGAATAAAGGCACGTCTTTGATGTTTATATTTTGTTTTTGCTTTCTCTCTCTGTTCCTAACCACCAGGGACTAAGCAGCTATCCTTTGCCATGCCCTTGTGCCATAAAGTTCTGCCTCACTTCAGGCCCAGAGCAATAGAGTTGGCCCACCATGAAATAAGTCCATGAAATAAGTGAGTAAAAATAAACAACTTGTTTTCTAAGTCATAATTGTCAGGTATTTTGGTCATGATGACAAAATGCTGACATAACTATCAGTTTCCCAAGAAATGCAAGTTTTGTGTACACAGATTACAAGAATGAGAAAGAAGACACCTTGCAACTGAATGCCCAATGATTTTTCTGCCCAAGAAGAATAATCCCATGTTGGAGTTGAACTTATATCTAAGGTATACTATCTAATGTATTATTCAAATCATTCTAAGATAATTGGAGAAACTCTGTAAAGTAACAATTAAATTCAAAGGTAGTTCTAGAAACTCTGTGAAATGCCTATTGGTTTCCTTAAAAATCTAAAATAAGAGATTTCTATTGTCTGTAACTAAAAACAGTGTCCAATACACTGATTGGCACAATAAATACTTACGTGGAAAACAAGCTATAATAAATGAGAATTTAGGATGCATTTTTGACCCAGAGTTTGAAGGCAATGGGCATCTAGTTAACATCATTTGATGAAGCACTGGCAATCTCTGGTACACAGTGTTAGAACATTGTTTAAATTATTAACTATGGCTACATGAATTAAAATGCCTATTGAAAGAAAAAAATTTCAGAGGCTCTTTTAATAGCCTTTGGAAAGACTATGGTATGAGCTAACCACTTTTTAATTTGATGGAAGCCTTTAAAAGATCCATTATTAAATTATTGAATAATAAACAGTGTGGCTGAAAATACCCTAAATTTTTTTCTTGTAATAGCAGGGTTCAAAAAGAGGACTATCAGATACAGAGACAGAATTTGAGTGATACTAACATATAATATAAATTTTTATTATTACTACAGTTTTTTTTTATGAAAAATAAACATTGTTTAGGAAAGAGTGTGCAATTAAGAAGTATACTGAGACTTTCAATTTCAGAATATTCCTAATAGACATGCTTCACTGTTCCAGAAGGAACAGTCATTCTTCCAATATTAATTGATCCTTTTGTTGAAAATATGTAATGATCTCACCCAAGGATTAAAAATATGTTGCAAAGGTAAGTCAGGTTTCCTCACGTCCAACTTACTATTACTCTATGTTTCCTCAAGACCTATAACCATATCTGGGTGCAGTTTAGAATTGCCTGTGTAAGATTATGATGTTCTGCTTCTTTGACCAATTTAACCAAGTTTTCAAAAGATAGGACTCAGATATCTGCAGCTTTTAAAAGGCGCCCAAGGGAGGCTTACTTACACAAATACCCAAAGTGTTACATTTGTACACACAAACACATACATATACACAAAAGCATACACATTCAAAACTTCTCCTTTGTAATGTCAGAAGCAGGAAAATTGTGTGAGCATACATAGATACAGAGGAATTTACTGACTTATGTACAATTCATCATGTTCTTCATTCTGTGCATTAGCTGAAGAATTTGGAAATAGTTTTTAACCATTTGTTTAAATGTGTGTTCAATGGAGACATAGATAATCAATGCTGTCATTGAATCGATCTTCTCAATTTCATTGTTTTACATGGTAATATGAATTTAATGGTCAAAAAAAGAAATGCTTAAGCAAATGAAGCATAGTTAGTAGCAGATTTTAAACATTATTTGGGATAATTTGCACAGAGGTCTTTGATGTAGCTAATTGAGGGAGAGAGGGGGAGAGAGACTCCACTCACCAGATACAAAACACATACACCGCCCGGCAGTGCCTCACCTCCTCCAGCTGCACACTACCTGTCTTTAACACTCAATTAATCCCATCAGATGGTTAATCCACTAATTGGGTTAAGGTTCTCTTAAACCTTCCTGAACCATCTTACACATGAGCTTTTGGGGGATGCCTCACATTTAAATCGTAACATTTAAACCATAACAGTCTAGATAAAAAATACATGATTACAACTTTATTTAGTTTTTTAAAAAATTTATTTAATTTTAAAAATACATAAAAATGCAGAATCATAGATCTCTACCAAATAGCAATATTTGAGTCAGATCAGTGTAGATACATGTAGTTCATTGAATGGAGTAAACATTGGAGATTTGGAGGAATGCCACAATGCTGATACTTCAAGGATATGTTATCAATACATTTCTCCATTCTTCCCTCAAAGAATCTTTAGCTCTTTACTAAGAATATCTGTACATAGCCAAAACAAACAAATCCTTGAACTCTGCCAGGTCATTGGACATTGGCTGTGAGTTAATGGTCACCAATCAGGATTACGAATGCTTATGTTGATTATTTTTGTTCAAAATAGGGGCATATATGTGTTGGGTTACTAACTCAGTTTTAAGGTATCTAGGAATAAAAAGTAGTTTTTTTTCTTCCTCCAATTTAATTTGTATAGTATAATATACAAATATAAAACTAGCAGAATCTTTGTTTTTACTTCCCTAAACTGTGGGTGACAACTAATATAGTAAAAAGAGTAGATTTGTCTTTCAATACCAAATGGTAAAATAAAAGCAATAAAGAAACTATGGAAAAATATTAAAGTTTGTGTCACCATTGAAATTTAGAATAAATAGCAGAGCTAATTATTGTTACATCTTATTTAAATTTGGTTTGACAACCAAAAAAATAAGTGGATATAGGAAAAAGACAATTATTATAACTTCATTCAGAGATGACCCTATCTGAAGCTCTTATTAGAGATGTGATGGTATTTTGGAGCTACACAAAAGAGTTCCTAAAACCAAAAAAGTTATTGTTTTAAAGTTTTTTTTTTTAAATTAAAAACATGATACCTCAAAAGATGTTCACTTTCTCCTGAAAAGTTTAGTAGTACATCTTGACCATAATTTCTAGGCATTGCATGATTTCTGAAGTTGAAGGATAATTCATTAGCATTTGTAATTCTGATTGGTGACCATTAACTCACAGTCAATGTCCAGGATGTTAACCATCTACATTTCATAGTACACTGTCCTATATAGATATATTATAGATATATAATACATTATATCTATATCCTGACTGCTATGTCTTATAGAAAGAAGTTGATGATATTCCACATTGTGTCAACAAAAGACCTTAAAGAAATTTTAGGAATCTATCATCTTAGTGAAATTTCTGTTGAAAAAAGACATCTTAAAAGTTAAAATAAAAGTAAATATCCACTACCCCGTTTAGGTCTTTATGTTGTGGAGGATATGCCATATGTGGAGTTTCTATTAAACAGTTTCCAAGTAGTCAATAAGGTGTACAACAAATAGATTTGGTTTGACCCCAGGAAAACTATCTAGATGGTTCTGGCTACAATATAAGAATCTGTCCCTTAATCCATGTAATTAAGAGTATTAGGCCCTTTAAAGATGGAATGTCTGACCATGAAAACAACAGTATATATGGTCAGCTTGTGACTCATCATGAATTGCTGTTGTCTGTTTTTTCAAGGCATGAAGTTTGGCATACCAAACTATCAGTATTTCATGAAAACTAAATGGTTCACGTTAGACTTAAAAAAGGGAAATAATAACAACTTTGTGATGTCTACTTCTCTGCATTAAAGCACCTTAATCAATATATACTTAAAGGCTCCTAGGGAAGTGCTATAATATTAGACATCTAAGTAAGAAAAAAAAATGTTCCTGGTTTACAGATAGATTTGCAAGTGTTTGAAGTTTACCCAACAATGTCCATGAAGGAAAAGGGAAGAAAAATATCTTAACAGATAAAGGTTTGGGTAAGAATAATACAGCACAACTTTTGTTCACATTTCCCAGTAGGAAAAAGAGCTAGAGATATAAAAGTATATAATTCAATATAAATTTGAGTGCAATAGGAAATAGTTTAATTTTGAAACATTTTGTTAGATACAAGATTATTTAATAAGAACGTTTGGCAAAGATTTTGTAGATGAACCTATAAGATCAGATCCAAGGTATGAATACACACACACACACACACACACACACACACACACACACACATATTTCATCTTAAATCAATTCTCTCTAGGAAAAACCACTCTCCTCTGTACAAAAAAAATTCCATAAATAAAGCAAGTAATTTAGATTCTTCCTAACTCAGTGCTTGGTGCAATAAAATTATGAACATAGTAGCTTGTCCTTTGGTGATAAAAAGGCACTTACACGTTGCATGATCAGAGTGCATGTTTCCTTCCCAGGGCTCAGTGGGTTATGTTTATTGCTATTGATGAAACTACAACCTTCCAGCATCAAAATTCAGGGCTGAGTCCCAAGAGTAAGGAACTATACTCTGGGAGGGCTTACCTATAATTTGGTAGAAGACCCTTTGCAGCAGAATTTTCCTTTATGGTGAACAGGCTATGGTGATAACTTGTATTTAAAACAGGAAACATTATTGGATGAGAAATTTTCCTCTCTATTTACTATGTTTATGTCAACAACATTATCCACAAACATTGATTGCTTTATAGTCTGCCATGGCATCACACAAAATATTACTTCTGAACTTCTGAATATTACAATATAATTTGATTACAAGGGAAAGAGTAGGGCAATGACCTAAAACATGAGATTTATTGGTCTTACTGTTCACATGGAGGATAAATAGGCCATTTAGAACAATTGAGTGACTGCATGAACATATGGACAAACGAACAATGTATGCATGGTGCCAGAAAAGAGACAGCATTTCGTACAATATTTTCTTGGGCTATATCACCAACTTTGTATAACCTAGAAGACACTAGTGTTATTTTTTTCCCATTGCTAATAAACAAAAGACTTGATGTAGTTATGCCATTTTATATTATAATATGCCATGGCTTAATAGCTATATTATTGGAGGATGTGATTGTACTTGAAGTTAACAGATGTGTTTTAAATTTTTATATTGACCATATCACATTGAAGAATGACACCAAGTTTTGTATTCAGAGACTACTTGGATATACATTTATAATGTTTTTTATTTTTAAAAACATGTTCTAACCCTTCTAATCCCAGGTTTCCTTCACTCCCCCAAAGGGAAACTAAACAAATATCACTACATGACTTCAGAATTTACTACAAAGTTATGGAAATCAAAATAGCATGGTATTGATGTAAGCCAGACACAGTGACCAATGGAACATAGAGAAAACAAAGATAAATGCAACCATCTACTGCCAGTTGATTTTTGATGTTGCCAAGAATCCACAATTTTGGAGACAGGACATTCTCTTTATTAAATAATGTTGGGAACATTGTATATCCACATGCAGAAGACAGAAATTAGACCTGTATCGTGCAACATCTATAAAAAGGAACCCAAAATTGATTAAAATCTTGAATAAGAATCTAAAAACTGTAAAATAATTAAAAGAAAACATAGGAGAAAAGTTCCACAACATTGGTCTGGCGATGATTTTTTTGAAATGATACCCAATGCAAAGACATAGGAAAAAAATTAAACTGATATGATTATATCAAACTGAAAAGATTTTGTACAACCAAGGAAATAACAGAATGAAGAGACAACATACACAGTGGAAGAAATTATTTGTGAACATCTAATAGGGAGTTAATTACAGAATTTATAAGTAACTCAAAAAACTCAATAGTAACAAAACAAACATCTGTTTTAAAAATGAGCAATAGATATAAGTAGATATTCCTCTAAATAAGACAAATGACCAATATACATATGACAAATTTTCTATATCACTAGGGATATGTAAATTGAAAGCATAATGAGATATCATCTCATTTCTATTAACATAATTATTATCAAAAGGATGAAATATAACAAGTGCTGGCAAGGATGTGAAGAAAAACGAACTTTTTCCTTGCACACTATTGGTGGGGAATGTATATTCACATAGACATTATGGAAACCAGTATGGCAGTTTCTCAAAAAATAGAAAATAGAACTGCTTTATGATTCAGAAATTTCAGTACTTGGTATATATCCAAAAAAATGAAATCAGTATGTCAAAGAGCCATCTGCACTCTCCCATTCTTTTCAGCATTAGTTACAATAGCTAAGATATGGAATTAACCTCAATATCAACAAATGCATGGATGAAGAAAATGTGATACACACCAAAAAAATGAAATTTTATTCAGCTTTTAAAAAGAAGGTATTCTTGCCATTTGTGACAACATAGAAGACATTAATATTAAGTGAAATAAGTCAGGGAATATGCAGAACTTTTAAAAATTGAACTCATAGAAGCAGGGAGTACAATGGTGCCCAGCAGTCACTATAAATGGTATGTGGTTGGGAAAAAGGTGGTCAATGCATACACAGTTTTAGTTAGGAGGAGAATGTTTAAGAGCTTTATTGTAAAACATGGAGACTATAGTTAATAAAAATGTATTGGCTACTTGAAATTGTTTAGATATATTTTTAATTTCTCTTACCACAAAAGTCTGATACATATTTGAGGTAATTCAAATAAGTAGACTATCTTAGTCTTTCCATGATGTATAAATAAAACATTATGTTGTACATGATAAATACGTATAGTTTTGTTAATTTATAAAGTTTGTGAAATAAAAAATCAAATAGACTAAGTATATATAATTTTATCTACCTCTCCATATCATTAGATAAGAGTTTTCAAAGCATGCATAGAACATAGTAGGCATTTTAAAATTGGTATTGTATTCTGAATTTTACTGAGTACCTTTGAAACACACTCATTAAATGTTAGGCTGCTAAAATTTTATGTCTTTTGAAATACTTTTAGCTTAAATTTATAAAACTCTAACTTTGAGACATGCCTATAATTGAGAATAAACATGAGAAATCAAAAGAAAATATTATTTAAATTATTTATAATATTGAATGAACACCTATTTTGACCCAAGAATGATTGACATGTTTTTAATTTAATTTTTCTATTACTCCATCAAGTTCAATTCCCACTTTATCTCAAGATACCAAAATTGTAGAAGCACCTAAATAGATGACACAAGAAAAGTATAAATATTAGATATTGCTGTTTTCTATATTTTGTCTCTCTTTGTAATACTTGATGTGACTAAGTTCTTCATGGGCCCTGGTTCTCTGCTGTGTTTCTGGCACTTTTCTATTTTGAGCTTCTTTCTACTCCTCCAACACCATCAGCTGCTTCCAAAACTAATGTTACTCTCTTTTGCAAAGTAATTGAACTCTGAATTTAGCTCAGACCTCTCCCATCTACACTGAGTTCTTACAACCATGTCTTCATTAATTAACTGAAACATTAATATTTTTCTGAAGCAAAGAATTCTGTTTCTCTAGGCTAACCAGTTGGAAACACAGAGAGTTTCCAGATAAACAAGTTTTTTGCTTGTCAAAAAATATTTCAAACATTTTATACCTTCCTTTCCTATAGCAAAAGCTGGCGTCAACATTTAGAGGGGGCCTGCCAAATGAGGGATATTGATAGAACGACAACTCCTCACAGTTGTGCCTGTTACTCAGAGATGCTGTGTGAATTCTCTGAGACACCGCTTGCAAGTGTCATGTCACAGAATACATGTTCAATGCACTTTTGCATTTTTGTTCTCTTTGCTCCTTTCTTCCCTCTGTCTGAAAGACTTTCCTCTTGGTTCTGACTCACCCCACAAGCTCTTTGTGATCGTCTTTTCAATCCATCATTGAGTCCTAGTCATGTAAGACCTAAATATAAAGGGTACAAAGTTCTAAAAACATTAAAAATATTGGCTATGCACTAGAAAATATTATTTCTCCTTATTTTTTGGGAAATGACATTATTTAAAATTTTTTTTCTGTATGGCTACTCCCTAAACACATTTGCTTCTCTGACTTATTTTGTTGTTGTTATTAGCATCGTAACAGAAATATACTCCCAGTGTGGCTTATTAGGTAATGAAATTACTTCCTTAGATTAATACAATATACAATGCTTCAGACAGGTGAGCAGCCTAATTACTTTTCAGCCCTGCTCAGTACTAGTCCAGAAACAAAGTGTTGAATCTGTAATATAATATTTTACTTCTATTCATTATAGTTTCCAAAATAACTGCTTTAAATAAAGAACTCAATTTTCTTTTATCCAATGTGGCCCCAGTGAAGTTTCATAATAGTGTTCAGAAATGATCATGAATGCCTTCTTTCCTATCTACTTCACAATTGTTTAATACCTGTTTGTGAAAAGATATAAACTATTGCTAAATTTCACTACAAAGAACATTAGTGAAGACATGGGAATGGCTGATACCAATGCACAGAACTTTTATTAAAAGCAGTTGTGATAGTAATTTCCTCAAATCTTCATTAAGGGCCACACAAATTGTGCACATTGGTTATAGAATGGCTCTACATTTTATAAAATCTTTCCCTTCTCTTAGCTTTACCAAAGTCTCTACCTTTTTCTTGAAAGACAATCTCCAGTTCTTTTCAAAGACTGAACAAGCAAATGCTAAGCCTGCCTACGCAACATCCACTTCCTAGAAATAAAAAATCAATGAATAAAATGGATGACTGCACTGAAAACTAGAAAGGCAAAACTTCGTGTCTCATAAACTGTGAAGAATTCTTGAAACATAGAAAACAGATAACATTTGCTTGATGAAGAAATTCATAGCTTAAAATATGTACCAAATTATACTTCTGTAATGACTGGGGGCTTGTTCAAAGAAATATTTTAAAAAATAAATTTAAAAGGCAGGAGGGAAAGCAGTGGCAGCCAAAAGGGTTCTTACTTTGATTACCTTTAAAGAGGTAACCAGGAAATTTTCTTCTTCCACCTTGCAAATGTGTGTCAGGTAATAGCCTCAGAAGCATGTTCCCATATGAAAAGTGCAAGATTTAGGTATTTGGGTAGGAGACAAATTGCCATAAGAAGTTGGCTATGCGCAAGGAGAAAAAGGGTAACAGAGTAAACACACTCAAAAGATTTGCTCCTAAGTACTGTGATCATTTCCTTTCCTTCTTCCACTCTTCCCACAAGAAGCCTGGAAGGATGCCAAAGGTTTACAACAAAAATCTCATCTGGGAAAATCAGCACAGGCATCAACCAAAACACTGAGCAACAACTCAGTCAACACACGAACCAATGCTGAGCGGTCAAAATTAGTTCAGGAGACAGAAAACATCATATTTTCCTCTAATTACAGTACCTAGAGCAATTAATGGTACTGGGCAATATTCTAGTTATAAAAGAAAAACCCAGATCAGTCTTTTGGAAAAGTCAGCATAGACAATCAACTATATGGTAAAGTTAAATGACCACTCAGTTGATAAAAATTTTTGAAAATCAAAGTTAGTTTAGGACATGCTATATGTGAATATCTCATGAAAATTAAGTCCTTTTAATCAAAATATTAAAACAGATGGATTTTCTCAGGGCATAAATTTCCAACATTTTACTGGTTTTATTTTTTTCCAAGTTATAGAAGGATGGATAGCTAAGGCCAAGAGACACCCATAGTTTGGAGTCAGGGGCATCTCTGTAGACCATCATCAGCAAGTATGAAGAGGAGCCCTCACACTAAGATTGGAACTTCTTCGTAGAGAACAGTGTCCCTTGCTCTTCTTCCCACACTTCTAGTTCCCTCTTCCATCAAAAAATATTTTACTAATCCTCAGAAGCTTGAAATCAATTATCAATGAACTTCTCTTTTCCTTCTTCAATTAACTTAAATCTAGTTCCCTCTGTTTATGTTATTTCTCTTCAAATCATTTTGAGAGAGAACTCATGAAATTTCCAATACCCTCATAGTGCTGGGTGTGGAGGTGTTGTTCTTGTAGTTTATTTTATCATGCAGAATATTTTTCCTTTCTCTTAGTACATCTCACTTTGAAGCTCGGGTAAGTCATACTTCACCTCTGCAGTTCTTAAATCGCAGTTTCTGAATTGCAGTTAACCCAGCAGTATCTGAGTTAGTCCCTCTTATCCCTTGTAGACTTTAGTGCTGGGTTTAATGTCATGAACTCTAGCAAAAATCCTATCATAATTTTGCAGAGATTTCTATATCTACATCCATGTTCCTTTTAACATCTTGGCATCCTGGTTCCTTAATATTCTCTCTGTCAGTTATCTTGTCCTCCATTCTACCTTAGCTGATCCTCTCTGAGACCATAGGTCTGACTTTATCATTACTATAGCTTCATCTTCTTCCTAGTCACAATTTAAGAAACTTAGCTTGTCTCTTCTCACTTCCTGTCTTTCTACCTTTTTTTCCACTGACACCACTGACTCCAACAACCTTTCACACTCTTTAACTAATTCATCTAGCTAATTATGCATAATATCTCACTCTCCACACATCTTTCTCATCCTATCCAACTTCAACCCCACAGGTAAGTCTATTTGCATAGGTCATTGTCCCTGTGACTTTTTGTCATAGTATTTGGGTGAAACAACAACCCTAGTTCAATCCATCTTTCTTCTTATGCTATTCTGATTGTGGCTAGATAAAATGTCACATTCATCATGACTGGTGTCACTTTAGATGCAGAGATGCAGTATATTCTTAATTTTCTCCAGCAATCTCACTCTATTACCCAAGTCCATTTTCACAACTACTGTCTTAGTCCCTTTTCTTTTGCTAAACCAGTACGACTGAGACTGGTTAACGTATAAAGGAAGAAACTTTATTCAGTTCACTGTTCTGAAGATTCAAAGTCTAAGACCAGGCAGTCATATCTAATGAGGACTCCATTCTATCAAAAGGATAGTGGTAAAGTGGGAGGGCAAGTGGGCATGTGTGGAAGAGGTAATACACAAAGGACAGCTTTCCTTTATAACAATTCACTCTAGTGGTACTATTAGTCCTATGAGAATTCACTCTGTTCTATGGGAGAGGACTAATCACCTGTTACAGGCCCCGCCACATAAAATAGTATTACTCTTGGAACAAAATTTCAACTTGAGTTTCAGAGGGAAACCACAATCAAACTATAACACATATCATCTTAGACAAAACTGTTTCATGTCATTCTTTCTCTTCCCTCCTCAAATTTCCATTGTCTTCTCTGTCATTCTTATTAACAACCAATGATTGTATTGAGCAACGGCATGCTCTGGGAAACCCATTTCTGTTTCATTTATTGGTTTGTCATCAAAGTGCTACTTCAAGCAGTCCACACCTGGGATGTTTTTTCATAGGACTGTCTTTGGCTAAACAACTAATTTGTAATTAATGCATGTTGCTGTATAAATTTCAGCTCATTTGACTTTGGTCAGGGTGACATGGGTACAATTTATACTTCACACTTACCCTATGAGATAAGGCTGAAGAAGAGCTATAGGGTTGTGCCTGGAATTGCTCTCTTTCTTGACTTCTTTTCCTCCCCTCTCTTTTTCCTACCTTTGCAATAATGGCCTCTCCTAAAAGAATTTCCTGAATAAATTGCTTTAAAAATCTTCTCATATCAGATTGTCTTTGAGGGAAAAAAAAACTAATTCAATGAATTTACAATTTGCTTCTTGATTGAGGAAGTTAAAGAAAGCATCAAGGAAGTTCTACAGTATATCAACACCATCTACTGATTTATCTGGCTGTCATGCAGAAGCTCTGACTCAGGAAATGAGGTTTGGGGCCAGCAGCTGGAAGAAGATGCAAGGCCTGTTTAGGATAGTAGACATTTCATTCAGAGGTGGCTACAGCCTCTAGCCTCTAGTTCTGTCCCCAGCCAGTTCCATTTTGTCTGCATTTCACCCTAAGTCTTTTCTGTAGGCCCTTTTTAAATGCAAGCCAAACAAAAAGTCATACTGCCAACAGATTACATCACTGGGATCATGCTCACAAGTGAATGTTTATGACCTTGAGCATATACACTGAATCAGAGTGTTTCTGGCCTTAACTAAGTATAACATGATTCATTTCTAGCCCTGGCACATACTAAAAACATAACATAGTCCACCAGAAGAACAGCGAGTAACCTAACTATAGCCATTTGGGGCTACCCCAAACACTGGCCTTATACTCTTAACATTTCTTTTGTTACATTGGGTTGATTAGCATGTCCTGTGTTTATACACTAATTCCCATCTTATCACTTTCTCAAGAATATTAATTTCTAAATTCTATGTCTCCTCATCATCAATTCTTTCCTCTCTAATGGCTTCTTTCCAACCAGTTTCTATACTGGAATGAATTATGGTCTGAGGAATGCATGTCCATACCCTAATACTCAGACTTACTCAGGCTCTGTAAATATTATTTTATTACTTTTTATTGAGACAGTATCAATACATATATAATTAGGATAATGATTTGCAATGAGGTCATTCTGGATTAACCAGGTGGGTCATATACCCAATGACAAGTTTCTTTAAAAGAGAAGAACTGAAGATGCAGATAAAGAAATAGGAGGAAGCAACGTGAGCTCAGAGGCAGAGATTGGAGTGACAGACGAAGACACCAAGGAATGCCTGGATTCATTGCATGGAGTTCATTTCTTAAAAGAAGAAAAATTCAACAAATAAATGACCTCACACTACAACTCAAAGCTCTAGAAAAAGAAGAACAAGTCAACAGCAAAAGCAATAGAAGGCAAGAAATACTTAAAATTAGAGCTGAAATTAATGAAATCAAAACAAAAGAAACAATTGAAAAAATTGACAAAACAAAAAGTTGGTTCTTTGAAAAAATAAATAAAATTGACAGACTCTTAGCCATGCTGATGAGGAGAAGGAGAGAGAAAAGTCAAATTATCAGCATAAGTGATGAAAAAAGTAATATCACAACAGACACTACAGAAATATAGATGGTAATTAGAAATTATTTTGAAAACTTATACTCTAATAAAATAAAAGACTTGAAGGCACCAAAAAATTTCTTAAGTCATATTATTTGCTCAGATTAAATCAGGAAGATATAGACAATTTAAATACTCCAAAATCAAGTGATGAAATAGAAGACACCATCAGAAGCTTACCAACCAAGAAAAGCCCAGGACCAGATGGATACACAACTGAGTTCCACAAGACCTTTAAAGAAAAACTAATACCAACATTCTACAATTTGTTTCAGGAAATAGAGAAAGAGGCAGCACTTCCAAACTCATTCTATGAAGCCAATATCACCCTGATCCCAAAACTAGGCAAAGACACATCACAGAAAGAAAACTTCAGATCAATATCTCTAATGAACTTAGATACAAAAATTCTCAATAAAATTCTGGCAAATCAAATGCAAAAACATATCAAAAAGATTGTGCACCATGATCAAATTAGATTCATGCCATGGGTGCAAGTTTGATTCAACATAAGGAAATCAGTAAATGTAATTCATCATATCAATAGACTTAAAGATAAGAATAATATGAAAGTCTCAATAGATAAAAGCAGAAAAAGCATTTGACAAAATATAGCACCCTTTCATGTTCAAAACACTAAAAAAACTAGGAATAACAGTAACATATCTCAACATGAAGGCTATCTATGCAAAGCCTCAGGCCAACATCATTCTAAAGGGAGAAAAATTAAAAGGCATTCATTGTAAAAACTGGAACAATACAGGGATGCCCTCTTTCACCACTATTATTCTACATAGTTCTTGAAACACTGGCCACGGCAATTAGACAGATGAAAGAAATTAAAGGGATATGTATAGAAAAAGAAGAACTTAAATTAGCACTATTTTTTGATGATATGATTCTAACCTAGAGGACCCAAAAAGCTCCGCCAGAAAACTTCTAGAACTAGTAAATGAATTCAGCAAAGTAGCAGAATATAAAATCAACATCCATAAATCAAAGACAATTCTGTATATCAGTAATAAATCCTCTGAGAGGGAAATGAGGAAAACTACCCCCACAAAAAATAAAATACTTGGGAATCAACTTAATGAAAGAGGGGAAAGATCTGTACAATAAAAACTACAGAATCTTAAAGAAAGAAATCAAAGAAGACCTTAGAAGATGGAAAGATCTACCTTGATCATAGATAGGCAGAATTAATATTATTAAAATGACCATACTCCCAAAAACACTATACAGATTTAATGCAATTCTGATCAAAATCCCAATGGTATTCCTCATAGAAATAGAAAAAGCAATCATGAAATTCATTTAGAAAAATAAGAGATCCAAAATACGTATGCAATCCTTAGCTGGAAGAGTGAGGCAGGTGGCATCACTATACCAGAACTTAAACCATACTACAGAGCAATAGTAACAAAAATAGCATGCTATTGGCACCAAAACAGGCTGGTAGACCAAGGGTACAGAATAGAGGACACAGAGACTAACCCACAAAATTACAATTATCTTATATTAGACAAAGACTCCAAAAAAATGCATTGGAGAAAAAACAGCCTCTTCAACAAATGGTGCTGGAAAAACTGGAAATCTATATGCAACAAAATGAAATTAAACTCCTATTTCTCACCAAACACAAAACTCAACTGAAAGTGTATCAAGGACCTTGGAATTAAACCAGAGACTCTGCATCTAATAGAAGAAAAAGTAGGCCCTAATTTTCATCATGTGGGATTAGGCCCCAACTTCCTTAATAAGACACCAATAGCACAAGAATTAAAACCAAGAATCAATAGATGAAATGGAGTCAAACTAAATAGTTTCTTCTCAGCAAAAGAAATAATCTGTGAGGTGAACAGATAGCCTACATCCTGGGAGCAAATTTTTACCCCTCACACATCAGATAGAGCACTAATCTCTAGGGTATATAAAGAACTCAACAAGCTAAGCACCAAAAAAAAAACCACACAAATAACCCAATCAATAAATGGGGCAAGGACCTGAACAGACACTTCTCAGAAGATGATATTCAATCAATCAACAAATACATGAAAAAATTCTCATCATCTTTAGCAATTAGAGAAATGAATATCAAAACTACTCTAAGATATCATCTCACTCCAGTCAGAATGGCAGCTGTTATGAAGACAAACAACAATAAATGTTGAAGAGGATGTGGGGAAAAAGGCACACCCATTCATTGCTGATGGAACTGAAAATTGGTGCAGCCAATATGGAAAGCAATATGGAGGTGCCTTGGAAATCTGGGAATGGAATCACCATTTGAACCAGCTATCCCTCTCCTTGGTTTATACCAAAATAAATAAATAAATAAATAAATAAAAACAGCATACCACAGGGACACAGTCATATCAATGTTTATAACAGCACAATACACAATAGCTAAACTGTGGAGCAAACATAGATGCCCTTCAGTGGATGAATGGACAAAAAAAATGGCATATATACACAATGGAATTTTACTCAGTAATAAAAGAGAATAAATCATGGCATTTGCAGGTAAATGTTTGGCATTGGAGAAGATAATGCTAAGTGAAGTTAGCCAATTCCAAAAAACTAAATATCGAATGTTTTCTTTGATATAAGGAGGTTTACTTGTAGTGGGGCAGGGAGGGGGAGCATGGGAGGAATAGATGAATTCTAAATAGGGCAGGGGGGTAGGAGGGAAAGGGAGGAGGCTGAGGATTAGCAAGGATGGTGTAATGTGATAGACATCATCATCCAAAGTACATGTATGAAGACAAATTGGTATAAACATACTTTATATACAACCAGACATATGAAAAATTGTGCTGTATACATGTAATAGGATTGTAATGCATTCTGCTGTCATTTTTTTTAAATCAATAAAAATAAATACATAAATATTCACTTCACATGTTGTTTTTGTCCAATTTTATGCTTTTAAAAACTATATTCTGGTGAACTCCTAATTTTTATTTCTATTCTAGCCCTCTTCAATTCAAATTCATATATTCAACTGATTACCTACAATTAGATCTATAACAATTATACCAAATTTAACACATCTAAGAACAAACTCTTAATACCTCATCCTAATTTCTTCTTCTCCCATTATATTCTACATCCCAGCCAATGCTCACCTTACTTTTCCACTCATGAAGGGGAAAATATTTGAATTGTTTTTAAATCAGATTTTACCTGCTACTGAAATCTATCAGAAAGTTCTTTTAAGATTTCCTCCAGTATTCATTCAGAATTAGACCACTTTTCACACAACTGCCAGTACCCTGATCCAAGCTAGTACTCTTTCTCATGTGGATTATTTAAAGAGCATTCTGTATTTTCTTTTCCTTTGCTTTTTTCAGTCTCTTATCAATATGACAGCCCCTGTGATTCTGTCAAAACATAAGACAGTTTATGCTGTCTCTGCTCAAAACCATCCATGTCATCCTACATCCCAGAAAAATCAGAATGTGTATGTGTGCATGTGTGTGTGTGTGTTGCTGGTGATTTAACCCAGGGGTGGCTCTATTATTGAGTTACACTCATATCCCATTTTATTTTTATTTTGAGATAGAATCTCTTTCAGTTGTTGAGGTTGGCCTTGAATTTGCAGGTCCTCATTCCCCAGCTTCCTAATAGCTGGGTTCACAGGTTTGTGGCACTGTGCTTGGCCAGATTTCTCAGAATAACCTTGGAATACCTACAAGATCTGCTTTTCTTTCATTCTTTCTCAGATCTCACCTCCAGTTACTTTCCTCCAGACTTACTGGCCTTGACAACAGGGACCATCTTTCATTTTAATAAAAAACAAAACAAAACAAAAAACCAGGCATAGACTGATCACTGACCTGACCTTTCCTCCCCTCCCCCTCTCCCTTCCTGTTCCCCTTTCCCTCTTCTCTCCCCTCCTCCCTCCTCTTCCTCCTCCTCCTTCCCCTTTCCCCTTCCTCCCTCCCTTCCTTCATCCCTTCCTTCATCCCTTCCTTCCTCCCTTCCTTCCTCCCTCTCCTTCTCTCTCTCTCTCTTTTCCCTTTATCTGAATTGTTCTACTTCATATTAGTTATTTACAAGAGATACTTTGTCATTGAAAACTTCAGTAATCCACTGATGGTCTTGTCTGAAATTTTAATTCATCCTGCACTTTTTTTTCCTTGACACGAATCAGTGTATATAATTTTATATTTCATATTTGTGTTTTGATATTGTTTGTCTCCTTCATATATTTAAAAGTCCACAAGATCAGAAATATCTGTCAGCTATTTTTACTACTGTATCCCAGTATCTGGCATGTGGCAGAGAAATAATCATTATTAGTTGAATGACTGAAAGAATGCTAGAAAACTAACCTGAGCAGTGAAACACCTGGGGGGGGGGGAAATCATCTAAACAAAGACACCTGGTTTGCATCACATAGGTAAATTTTAACAAAAATGTTAATCCTCAGGTCACATAATTTATTAGAGCCAAAGATTGAGCAATTCACCTAATATTGTAAATTAAATTTTGAATATTGTAAATTATTAAATACAGTATTTATTTAAGAATCTTTCTTCTGGACATATTATTTTTTTTATTTTTTCCAAAATCACTAGTATTAACTCCATATGAGAATATCCCATATTTTTCTGGTTGATCGTTAAAATAATCCTAGTGATGTGTTTTCTTTTTCCTCCCTCCCTCCCTTCCTTCCTTCCTTCCTTCCTTCTTTCCTTCCTTTCCTTTCCTTTCCTTTTCTTTCCTTTCGCTTTTTTATTATAGGGTTAAGGCTTTCGAAGGGGGCAATAAAGGAAAATTATCATTTTATTTATATCCTTATTGTTGATATATTCATTTTTGACATTACCCTTCATAACATGACTGAGATTGTGTTTTCAAGTTTCTCCATTGTAAAATTACTCTTGTTTTCTCCTATTTTCATTCTGTACTCTTTGGAATGAAGTCACTACTTTCAGCCCATTTTAAGGAATGAGAAGTCTTGCGCCTCCTCCTTGAAGGTAGAGTTTCTGAATAAGTCATTGCAACTTCTATATGGGATATTTCTTTCTCCTCCCCCATTTATTTATTTATTTACTGATTCAATTAGTTATTGATGTCATTAGGTTTATAAAATTTTTTTCAATATTCAAATTATAATCTAATAATATTGTGAGTATTTTGTTACACAGATTATTCCTGATTTGGCTATTGGTACATTTTGCAGTGAGATCTTTTATCCCTTTTACACAGTCCAATACTTGTTCATCTGTTTCTTTTGGAGTGCTTCACACTTGCTTATACTTGTGAGGTAATCCAAATTGATCTTATAATTTTTTTTCCCAATCCTTACATTAGACATTGCTGCCAAGAATCACTGTTCTTTTTATTGGAAAATGATATTAAAAATCAAAATGCATGTGTTAATTGCACTCATTGCTCTTCATCTGTTCTTTCCAAGACTTTTCAGCTAATATAGTAAGGAAATATACATGTGTATACTGAAATAAATATGTATTTATATGTCTAAATATTTCTCTATATAGATATCTGTATCTATCATAAGCAAAACAGGAGAGCATAGTGATGTCTCTAACTTTAATTCATTGTCTTATGGATTATTCTTGCATCTTCTCTTGCTCATCTGTAAATTCTCATTCTGATATCTCACCATCTGCTATCCCTTCATTTAATTATTCAGTTTTGGTGTCTCTATATAATGTTTTCAGAATTATTAACTTTTGTTCCTGCAGAAAATAAATGCATCTATTTGTTTACAAAGTTGATTATGTCCAACACCTTTTACCTTTCATTCTACATCCACACTTTTCCAAAGTTACTTAGGTCAGTCAGTGAGAAGTCAGTGAGTTTTAGAAGAGTTACGTTCCTTTGGTCACATTCTGTATTCTATTCTCAGGTTTCCAAACATGTCAATGATTTTGTTTAAATTTACATACATTAAAGTTTACTTTTTATGCTATAAATATTTATTGATTTCAACAAATGCAAAAGGTCATGAATCCACTATTACTGTATTATTTAGAAAAGTTTTTTTTTTCCCTAAAAATATCCTGTGCTTTATTTTCTCAACTTTATCCTTGAATCTCTGGAAACCACTCATAGTGTTGCTTTTTTTTGAGAAGTTTTAAAAATGAAATCATACATTTTGTAGCCTTTTCAGACTTGCTGATTTTGCTTAGTACTATGCATTTAGAATTAATCCATGTCTGTGTGACTCATGAGCACCTTTCCTTTCTCCTTTCTTCTCTCTCTCTCTCTCTTTGCATCAGCCTAATGTTCTATTTGATGGATGTATAACAGTTAATGTGCTCACTTCTTGAGGGATATTTTGATTGCTTCTCATTATAAGTAAGTATGCTATAAACACTAGCAGGTAGAAATTTGTGTAAACATGATAAGTTTTCAAAATATTTTGGTACATACCTAAGAGTTTAATTGTTAGATTGTGAGTTAGATTATATTAAGATCCGTTAGAAACTGTCAAAATATCTTGCAAGGTAGGTGTATCATCTTACATTTTTAACAGCAATGAATGAAAATTCATGTTGTTCCACCATTTCTTCAACATTTTGAATTTTGGGGCTTAGGCTATTAGTGGTTTTAATAGTGTTTTGGTGATATCTCAATATTGTAATTTAGATTTTGTAAAGAAAAATTATGTTGAACATATTTTCAAATGTTTATTTAAATTTACAAATTTTCTTTCAAGTAGTATATATATCCAGATCACTTCAATACACATTAATCCAGAGGTTTGTTTTTTCATTGCAAAATTTTCAAAACTCTTTCTTCTATATATAAATCCTTTTACCTGATATGTTTTATAATGTGTGTGTGTGTGTGTGTGTGTGTGTGTGTGTGTGTGTGTGTGTGGCTTTTCAGGCCATTCTCGAAACAGTGAAAAGATATAGCAATCTCTTACACAGCAATGTTTAATTTAAATTAAATTCAGCTTTTCTCTTTTTCTTTTTTCTTTCATAGCTTGGTCTATGTTTATGCCATCTAAAATCTTATCAACATTCAAGATCATGTAGATTCTAATGTGTGTTTTGTTGTGAGAAACGTATGGGATCATACATTCCAGTTAAGTCTATGATCCATTCTGAGTTAAATATTGTGGAAGTGTAAGGCTTGTTTCTAGGTCAGCTCTTGTTACAAGGATGCTCAGTGTCCCTGAACTTTGTGGAAAGAACTTTCCCAATTGAATTGCCTTTGTTCCTTTGTCAAGGTTCTGTATATGGTATTTGCTTAGGTCTATCTTCAGGCTTTTCTTTCTTTCTTTTTTTCTATTGATCAATTAGTTATGAAGCATTTGCTCTGATTTAAATTTCTGGAAGAGAATGTGGAAAATTAAAGCTATGTTCCTTGAGTGTTTTATAGAATACCCCTGTAAAATCATGTTCTTTTCTGTGGAATGTCATTAACCATTAATTTGATTTCTTAAATAGATACAGGAACATTCAGATTGTCTACTTATACTTTATAGATTGATTAGTAGTTTATATCATTTTAAAAAGTCCATTTTATTTGATATATATTTTGTACATAAAGTGGTTCATAGAATTTCATAATTATCCTTTGAATGCATACTATGGATCAAATTCATGACCATCATTTTGTGATGTTGGTAAATCATGTTCTTTTTATTCTTGGATAGCATGACAAGCAGTTTATAAATTTCATTGAATTTTTTTTAGAGTAAAGTTTTTATTTATTTCACACAATTCATCTTGTGAATATTTCTATTTTATTTTATAACACTTTTACATTACACCAAATCTCAAAAGCACTACAAAAATTATTCTAGGAACTAAGATATAACATTCAGTTTATTCATTTAGTCTATTTCCAAATGTTCCATTTTCTTCCCAGTGGAAAAGTCATAACTGTGTAACCTTTACTAATTTTTTTAAGCAAAGAATTGCATTATTTCATAGTTTGTCAGCACTATCTGAGGTTGTAGCATAGCTCCTTTTTAATTACTTTTCATTTGGTACTGGGAATTATGTCTTCCATGTGCCCATGACACTGGGCACAGTGGTGCAGATCTGTAATCCCAGCTGCTGGGGAGGCTAAGGCAGGAAGATCACAAGTTCCAGACCTGCTTATGCAACTTAGCAAAACCCTGTTTCAAATGAAAAGTAAAAAAGGCTGGGGATATAGCTCAGTGGTTCATTGAAATTTTCAAATAATCAAATTTTATTATTTTTTTATTTTTTGTTTTTATTTGTCTTAAATATCTATCCTCCGTGGAGTTCTCTGAATTTTTTAAATCTGTAGCTTGTTTTCTGTCTGTAATTGGAAGACATGTTGGTTATTCTTTCCACAAATATTTTTCTTGCTCCATTCTCTTGTCTACTTTCAGCACCCAATGACACATACACAAAGTCTTTACATTTTTTTTCAACAATTCTTGAATCTTCTGTTCTGTGGTCTGGTTTTCTCTCTTTCTTTTCTTTTTTTTCTTCCCTTCTTTCCTTCCTTCCTTCCTTCCTCCTTCCTTCCTTCCTTCCTTCCTTCCTTCCTTCCTTCCTCCCTCCCTCCCTCCCTCCCTCCCTCCCTCCCTCCCTCCTTCCTTCCTTCCTTCCTTCCTTCCTTCCTTCCTTCCTTTCTTTCTTTTTCTTTTCTTCTTCAGTTTAATGTTTGCTGTAGCTGAGGTACCAAAAGCTTCAAGCTCTTCTATTGTCCTATCTTTGTCACTTCTCTTGACTTAGGGTCTCTAATGATTCTGTAGAAAGATTCTGTGACTTGCAGATTTTCCACCTACAGTTCACTGTTATTTTTGCTGGAGTCTGGTTGCTAGAGTCAAGTTGAAGTGTGAGAGACAGGATGCATGATTTAATTTTCCCACTGATTGTCAGACTTTCAGTGACTTCTATCTTAAAGCTATACCATTATTTGTATGTATAAGTGTTCTCTGAAAGGTCAGTATATAATATCTTGGTCACCAGTGTGGATGTGTTGAAAAGCGCAGCAGAACTTTAAGAAGTGGGGTCTGGAGAGAAATTCTCAGGTCATTGCAGGCATGCCGTTAAAGAAGAATGTGGTTTTCCAATTCCACTCCCTCCTTCCTCCTCACTCCCTACTCCAATTGGAAATGTGGACATTTATTTTTATCCAAGTTCCTGCCATGATGCACCCCACCAGAGATCAAGTCAATGTGGCTATTTAATATCATTCTTGAATTTCCAAAACTTTAAGCAAAATTAATCTTTTCTTTTTATAAAGTTTGTTGCCTTGGGTATTTTGTTGTGGCAATGTAAATCTGTCTAAGACAATCTACAATCTGTATCCATTTTTCCCAGTTGTGTACCTTCTCTATTCTGTCCTGCATCCCAATCTTCTATTGGTTAGCCTGGCTGCAATGCTCTATTTCTGTAAAGCCTTGTTTCCGCCCACTTTAGCTGAGACAGGTAAGTACAAGGGTCTGGCTCTCATTTGGGATAAAGACCTTCAAATTCCTATCTGTTACATGGAGGACACAGGTTTTTTCTATAACAATTGCTTTTACCATTCCCTGGCTATCATGCACATGAGATCCAGGATAGTGGCTTTGGAGGTAAAGTGCAGAAAAATGTACCACCTCCTGAACTAGAACTGCAGGAGTTTATCACTCACATTCAGCCTCCCACATTTGTCAAAATTACCACTTAAGTGTTCCTGCCAGTTTCTGGCTTCAGCAGCTTTTCCTCCAGGTAGGTAGATCTTTGTGACTCTATGGATTTGCCTTTCTCTCTAGATTTCAGTGTTCATTTGCTTTGTGACCTCAAAGAAAAATGGGTCAAAGAAAAAATTATTGATTTTCAGGTTGTAGAGATGGAAGTGAAAACCTCTCCACTCTTTCTCTGCTCTATCTGGAACTGGAAGTTTCTTTGATTTTTATACAGTGTCAAGGCTTAATATGTATTTCTGATTTTTTTTTACAGTTTCTAAAGTATATCCTAGAGGTGATGGGCATAAGAGACATTTAAAATTTAGCATTACTCTTTTGGGAACACTTACATGTTCAGAAATCTTTTATGTTATTTAAAGCAGAGTTAGAATTTCTTAAAAGAATTCTGCTAAATGAAATCACTCCATTAATAGATACCATTAAAAATATATCTCGGTTTATGATATATTCACCTAAAACATAGGGGGAAACAGAATACATTGATCTTTTTTTTTAAAAAAAAATAGGTAACACATTGTTTTTCTTTTTATGGGATTGTTTACAGAAATGTTTTTGTCTCCTGTTGCAGCCATTTTTAGAGATATTCATGAATCTAGAGGAATAAGAAAATAACTTTTTTTTTTTAAAACTGAAAACACAGAAATAGGAATCCAGTAGCCTACAACAATCAATTTCATGTGTGATCTTGGATGAAACTGATTTTTCAGTTTTGTCATATATAAATTGCCAATGATATTTCTATGCCACAGGCATGTTATATTTAGAAGATGTCTCTAAATTATATGATTCATAAGTAATAATTTTTAGTTGTTTTATTTTTTAAAAAAATCCAGTTGATGACCCTTTACCAATCTAATTTGCGTTGTGTTTCTCTGAAGGAACACCAGTCCACAAATTCTCACTTGACCCTCACCAGTAGGGATTATTTATTTATACCTCTTACTTGGAACATATTGTCTCATGTTTCCTCACAATCTAATATTTACTTTCATAAATCAGAACTCAAACACTAAGAAATCTTAAACTTTTGGCCTAAGCTCATGCATCTAGGAAATGACTAACCTAGAATTCTGATAGGGTTCCATCAAACATCAATAACCATAGTTTTATTAGCAATCTAGAGTTTTATAAAATTCATCTTTCATATATTAATCATGTTGATTTTCAAAAAATGGACAGAGACAGTCTGGGCTGCCTGAAACATGTTGACATTTATTTCTCTTCTCTGAGGCTACATGTCAGGTGAATGCAAATTCTAAAGCAAATCCAAACAGCATATGTTTTGCATAATACAATTATCATAGCCAAGAGCAAAAGAAGGAATTTATTGGGTTTTCTTGTCAACTACATTTTCATAAGCAACCTAAAAACATTTTTTTTTCAATAGTGCTTATGAGACACGTTTGAAACAAGAGTAGAGGCTTCATATAATGTTACTTTCCAAAATGTCTATCCTTCCATGTGCTAACAATAAGAGATTAAGCTGAATTCACTTGGGTGTTGATATGGTGAGGTTTAGCCTAACAAAATAACAAAAATAACAGCATAAATTATATTTGGAAACATATTTATTTGTATGGTATTTTAGAAAAGTGTAATTGAAACTGCTTAATATAAAAATAATTTTATAAGAGATGGCACCTGGATGAAAATGCCAGGATTAGATTCTAGAAATGGTAATATCTAGGCCATATATTGAGCAAAAAAATTGTGTAATGACTATGAAATTAACATTTTAATCAGATAGGTAAATTTTAGTTATATTTGATGTATTTATCAAGCACATCTTATTTCATCTAAATGTCACTGATACTGGATCTGCAATCTTAGTACACATATGTCTGTGAAGTTTATGATAGGAAGCATATCCTAAGTTTGGTTTATGTGAAGTCAAATTATTTGAATATTTCAGAATTTTTCCTGAAATAAGAATAGAACAGATAAGAATAGAACTAACAGGTTGGTGGTTTGCTAATGGAACTGTTTCCTTTAAAGACAATAGGTCTGAGTAAGCATTTTTTAACCCCAGTTCACTGATGCTATTAGAGTGCTCATCCTGCAACTTGAATGAATTCACATTTGTATTGTCCTATATAGTGGCTGTATAGCTTTGGACAATGATTTAATAACTTCAAGTCTCACAGTTGTTTTTGAAAATTAAATGAGATGATATTTCCACTGCTTTTATACAAGAAAAGATTAAAATTTTTCCACTTGAGGTTTATATTACATTAAATTTAAATTAAAAAGCTTAATTACTAGCACTTAATTGTTTATAATTACCGAAATTTTCTGTGGACAAAAAATTAAATTCCATGGTACAGCTAAGGTTAATGTCATGAGTACTAGAACTAGACAGACTCCAGTGTGTTTAAATTCAAATTCTGTGATAACAAAATGTTAATGGGAAGATGTGTTAACCTTGAAAAGTCTTACTTTTCTTACCTATAAATTGGGGATAAAATAGCTATCTTCAAGGAGCACATTATTATTATTATCTAAGTAGCACATTATTTTTAAAAAGTCTACAAATCATATGAACTCCTTAAATCGTGTACATTGATAATCAACTAAGAAGAAGCAGCTTTCTTCACTCTCATTTACTTTTCCTATTGTTAACATGCAAAGAAGTAGAATGTGATCTTAAGCAGTATTCCCTATTCCTCCTGACTAAGGAGTTAAGTGACATAAGTGAGTCTGAAGTGCAAAATAATATAAAGACGGAGAATGGGTAAACTGGAAAGTGTATGCCCAGTGAGAACCTTTTCAAATTGAAAAAGTTTTAAATTGTAGTTTCACCAAACAAATCAAATCTGAAAGGCTAATCTGGCCCACTGGTCCCATTATAAACGTCTTAAGGTGTTGCACGAGGAAGTTAGAGTGTAAAAGAAATATCTTTGTTCTCCACTGCACTTTGTTCTTTTTGGCTCAGGGAAAATGCCTCCAAGTGTTAGCACTTAGATTGTATATTCTTCAAAGACGTGTGGCCCTGGAGGTCAAAAAATAATTTCAGAATTCGCACTTCTGGTGATTCTAAATCCATATAATAACTTGTGGAAGAACTATTGTTGGTAGGTGGCTTACACCATTTTTGCTATGGGAATTTAAAACAGAACAAACATAATAGAAAATTTCAACTGCTGCTGTGACTTCAAGGAATTATATGTTTGAGACCATCCAGGATATTTATATATTATAAATATAGTCGTCATGTCTCATCTTGGAGGTCAATCTTAAACTAGAATCAGGAGAAAGCATGGAAAATAGCAAAAAGATATGCTTGCCATAACCTAGTGATCATATTCTACACATTACTCTAGTATTTATTAGAAAATATTTTTTGATGTTTCCTTCATTATTGGAAAATAAATTTGCTCTTAACTTTTTCTTGAATGGATTCATTTTAATAAACTCATTGCAACTCTTCAGTCCAATAGAAAAGACTAGAAAATTCCCCTAATCCTTGGTCAATCTTTTTTGTGCATTTGGTATACTGGCAGCTGTGGGAAGAAAATTGGAACTTCTGTGCAATAGCAACCCATCAGTGTTTCCATTGTCTACAGCGGCTTTTTAAAACTTACTCCGAGGAGACCAGGGAGAGGTAGGAGGGGAAGGATAGAAAAGGAAGTACTAAGGAATAAAATTGACCAATTATGTTATCTGCACATGCAAAATATATAGCAATAAAGAGAATATTATATATAACTTAATGCACCAATAAAAAAAACATATAAAAAACAAAAGTTACTCCACTCTCATCAAATCTCCCAACCCTAAGCATAAGTTTTCATCTTCTATTTCAAAAAGAAATTATTGAATATAAGACTAGTCAAGTTCATTCATTAATTAGAAGAATAAACAAGTTCCCTGGTCTCCATCTAAACACACCCTGTCCAAACTACCTCAAACACAGGCAAATAGGATAACAAAATTCCTTTCTGGGTTGCAAATTGAGTAAGGTCCCTTTCAAAGCTGCCATTGTCCTATCTGATCCTGGAGGATAGGATCAATCCCCTTCAAATTCTCCAGTATCTCCTATACCTTTCTACAGTGGCACCTCATAAGTATGTCATTAGATAACAAGGGTTAATGTGCTACCAGACACTAGGGTCATTCTGACCCTAGCATACAAAGGTCAGAACCATAATACTTAGACAAATTATTGAAGGGCCAAAATAAATAAGAAACTTTCATTGCTGTATGATTCTCTGACAATTATTTGAAACAAATATGAAGTGTATACCTAAATTACGTAGCGTAGGGTAAAACATTGACCATTTATAAATAAAGGAAATGCAGTATTTTATTGTAGAAAAGAATGTACTGAAGAAGAAAACACTTCAACTAGGTCTAATTTTACTAGCTAAGTTGCTTTTGTCTTTTTTGTAATCTTATATTTCTCTTTCCAAATCACAGTAGAAACAATATGAAGTAAAGACACAAGCACCTTCTTGCTTTTACCATTTTTGTTTCATATAAACAGGTAAAACATTAGGCGATATTCACAAATGGGAGTTCTTATTCAACACGGACCCATTAAAGGCAGATAGGGGCATGAAGAAAAAGAGAAAGGGAATAAGATATGGAAAATGGGGAAACCATATAAAGATAAAACAGAGGAAATAAGTACACACACAAGTACTCTGGAGAAATTAGACACAGAATGTAAATTGAGGGAAGAAGATATTTGTGTCTAAATTTGTTTTCTATTTTACCATATGTCCCTGGAGGAATGTGGCATGTGATCTCTTTCCTTCATTCATGTAGTCCCTGTTGTACTGTCTATAGGGTGGTCATTGAAAAATTATATTTACTCAACAGCTAAGTAATCCAGAAGCATAAGTAAAGGTCTTCTCCCTGAATTGCCTTAGGTATGAATTAAAATGTAAACCTGTACAATATCAATAAAGCTGACATAAAACTTTTTGTTCCCAAAGATAGAAAGCAAAAAAGAGCATGGCCTTAGGGTAATATATTATGCCTAAAGGCTAACCCAGTCTCCTGCCACATATTATATTGGAGTGTTATTACATTTTGTCTATTAGAGGCACTATGCCCTTGAGATTTTACAGGGTTTTGAACATAAATCCTTCAGCAGCTCCAAATTTAGTTGATGCAGAAGCATATACTATAGCTCTAATGCTCATGAGTGGGACAAAATACCAAACCATTTCTTGAGATGCCTAATGTGAGTGTCAAATTACCAGCCTCCACCAAGCAAAAGGGAATGCTAATTAAAGGGGTAGGACATGTTCCAGTTGTTCTAATCAAAGAGAGCTTAATCCTTCCATAAGCTGGCTGGCTTTGTTGGAGGAAATTCTGAACAACCTTGTTACTTTTGATAACTGTAAGCCACTGACTCGTGGCCCCCTGACAGCTAGCTGAGCATGTAATAACATTTCTCTGTATTTGGGGACTGGCTTAGCTGGCTTTATAATAGATTATTGTGGATGTTAAAGTGAAATGTTAGTCTTTCTTTAAAGCTCTGTATTCCCCAGTAATTAAGGTTATAAAAAGGGCACTGAGCACAATACAGTTTCAAGGTCGTCAAACATAGATATAACAGCCTTCAGTTTGTGTAAATAAGGTATTAACCATAGGTTTATTCTGCAATTGTATCATGAAAAATAGGTTTTTCAAGAGCAGTTTGATAGGAAAGCATGTTGAGATATATAAGAAATGTGGCTTTTCCTTTTTATTTTTTTCCTTTTAGTTTCTCCAAAAATAAAAAAAATAAAAAATAAATGAATAAAAGGAAAAAAGCAAGTGACATTACACAAAGTCAGGTAGAGATATTTTATTAAAAATATATAATAAAAAAGAAGTTGAGGGGCTGGGTTTATGGCTCAGTGGTAGAATACTAACTTAGCATGTGCGAGGCCCTGGGTTGGATCCTCAGCAACACCTAAAAATAAATAAATAAAGGTATCATGTACAACTACAACTAAAAAATAAATATATATATATATATATATATATTTAAAAGAAGTTAAATACTATCAGTTAAAAGAAAAACCTGACACAAGAGCAGAACTTCAACCAAAAGCTTTGAGGTCATTGGGTATAATAAGAACTTTGGAGAAATCACAACCTTTGGCAAGAAAATATCCAATGAAACCCCACACAAGCAAGGATTTCCTATTACGTTTCAAGGCAGTGACAGTTATTGGCTATTTGCTTCCAATTCATTGTAAATGGAAAAAAAAACAGTTAAAGAAAAAATTCACCCAAGAGAGACATTTAACCACTGTTCAAAGGAAGAAACAGATATATCTCCATTCAATTTGAGGTAGGTTATTCCTTCACCATTTGAATCAGATCCTTATGTTAGTCATTACAATAGGGAGAAATGTTTGTTCAGACATTTCATAAGAAAAACTCCTTTGTGATGTTCAATTGCCATATAATTTGAAATTAAAGAGAGAGAGAGAGAGAGAGAGAGAGAGAGAAGAAAGATTTTCCATTGAAGTATTGTAAAGGTAAAACAACTTCCTATAAAGCAAAAGAGTCACACTAATGGTGTAAGTTTCTATTGCAGAGGGTCCTGGAGTTGGGAAAGCATAATTTATAGTGTCAGTAAGGCAATCATATTTTCATTCTACCAGATAAGATCAGGGCAGGTACTCCCCAAGGAGTGAACCTCTTTGCTTCAATTTTCAACTCATGAAAGGTAGGATGCGTGATGCTTTATAGTGCAGACAAAAATGTCACACCAGTAATTGCTATGCAGGTGCTTAAGTACTTGCCAAATAAAACCATAAATTATATTTCTCATGCATTAGGCATTAATTGTGTCAGTATTTAAAAGAACAATTACCACATAATATGTACCTTTTTAAAAGATGGAAATAATCAAGAAAATCATTCAAATAACCTTTTGTGAAAAACTAAGATTTCTTTTCCTTTCAAGGCATTTTAAATCTGTCTGATCTATCATCTAAGCTGAAATCTCCATTTTAGTCAAATTCATTCTATAAGGATGATATATATATATATATCATATATAATATAAAATTAAAAATATATTAATAAAAAATTATACAATTTGTCAAATAAAACTATAATTAATAACATAATGAAGTCACTTAAAGTTACATGATAGAATAAAATCAAGTTTGCATAATCTTCAGGAAGTCAAAGTCATCCTAGAAATCACTTGTCCTCTTCTGTCTCACCAGACAAATTTATTCAGTTCACTGTTGGTAAAAAGAGAAATATTTCACACCCATAAGCCTAGAAACCTTTTTTGGGTCTCTCCTTCTGCCCACTCTTTTCTAGAGACGAACTCTATCTGATATTGATGATTGTGAGTACATGAACTCAATCTCGTCCATTCAGATCCCTTCCTTGGTATAGTTCAAACAGAATTCAGGGGGGAAATATGCAATTTCCCTATTTGACTATAATACAATACACATGTAGTCAGAAGTGACTGAAATTCTGATCTCACTGAAACATTAACACATAGAAAGAAGCAAAGATATTAAAGTAAGATAGGCAATTTGATGGCTCTTGAGTTTCTGAATCCAGTCATCCTGTGACCATCTCAAACACTGATCTTTTTGGAATTCAGTCAGGTGAATTTATTTCCAATTCCCTTTGGTCTATGTTACTTCAGATTTCTGTTTCCTCATAAATAAAGTCATTGTGGGACTTAGATTAGTATTCCCATTGAACATTTTTTATTTAACTATGATGTGTTCATTAACTAAGATATATAAAACTTATATTTAAGGATAACTTAACCATTTCCAAGGTAGGGGACTTTATTGTCTAAACAGCTCTGTGATCCAATCCCTTATACAGTCCTAGGTTGTTTCTGAGAAATGCATTGTTAGGGGATTTTGTTATGCAAACATCAGAGAGTGTATTTATAGAAACCTGGACTGTAACCTACTAGGCTATATATATATAAAATTGCTCCTGGCGCCATTATGAACAAAAGGACATGATTAAGTAGAGTATAAGAGAAAACGATGCAATCAAGAGACATGCTAAATATGAGATGTACAAGACTAACTCCAGTACACAAAGTATTGTTGTACAAGGTAAATAGTGGAAGGTGCCCACTCTAAAATATGATTAAGAGTATAGTATAGCTAATATGTAAACCAGTTGCCTAATAATTTATAGTGATTATGAGGTATTATGTAGTGTACATTACTATATGCCCTATACTTTTATAAGATTGACAGTGTAGTAGCTTTGTTTATACAAGTATCACCAGACAATAAGAATTTGTCAGCTCCATTATGATATGATGTGACCATTGTAGTTTATTCAGACTATTGTTGATTGAAACATCATTATGCAACATATGACTGTATTTACTTATTTATTTATTTTAATCATAGGGTATGTAGAATTGAACCCAGGGACACTCAGCCACTGAGCCACATACCCAGTCCTTTTCAAATTTTTTAAAATTTTGAGACAGGGCCTTGTTTAGTTACTTGGGCCCTCCTTAAGTTGCTGAGGCTGCCTTTGAACTTGTGATCATCCTGCTTCAGTCTCTCTAGCTGCTGGGATTACAGACCTGTGTCACAACACCTGGCATATGATTGTATTTAATTGGGCAACAAGCATACCTGTCTCATGGAGATGTTATGATTTTTTTTAAAATACATACATGAGATGTACTTGTATCTAGCACAGGATAATAATAATGTTAACAGCAATAGTAAAATAATGTTAGGTTTATTAAGGTTATCTATCTGATCCCCTAAATTGATTATTACCTTTAATCATAATGCAAATCTAATCCAAATTACTGTGATTATTTTCGTTTTACAGATAGGGAAACTGAATAAAGAAGTACCAGTCTCAGCATCGAATCCCTTGTTGTTTTGAATCTCATATTTTCGTTCTTTTCTTTTTATTAGACTACCTCCTATAGTGTTAATATGAAATATCCCATAAAATTATTGTTGGTTAAGTGTAAATTGGCATATACTCTCTTCAAACACTATTAGATATCACTGGTAAGGGCAGACATTTTTTACATCTTCTGACCAAGTAATCATACTTCATTACACAACAAAGAAAAGTGTACACTTTGCCAAAGATAGGTAAACTGGAAACAACACAATGGTTTATCATAATAAAAGAAAAACAAAACAGTGGAGGTTAGGGACCTAACTCCATGGTAGAGCACTTGCCTAGCATCTTAGTATGTGTCAGGCCCTATATTTAATCCCCACTACTGCCAAAAGAAATTATGCCAACTCTACTAGCAAATACTACAAAACAGTGATAATTATAATTAACACAGTAATACAACATGCAAAAACATGAATGAATGTCTTAGTTCATTTGAGTTGCTATACTGAATATCATGGATGGAGTAGATTATAAAATATGGAAATATATTTCTCGCAGTCTAGGAACTGAAAAGCTCCAAAGTAGAACACTAGTAGATACAGAGTTCATTGAGAATCTACATTCTCATCCATAGAAGTGTCCTCAAATAATGAAAGAGGTGGCTGAGCTTCTGGGGTCTTCTTTAATAAGGGTCCTACAAGAGAAACCCTCATTATTAATCACATCTCAAGGGTTTAACCTCCTGATTTTAACATACATACTGGGGGAATACAATCTTTCAGACCATCACAATAAATTTCATTTACACAGTACTAAGGGGAAGAAAACAGACAAAACCAATTTATTATGCAGTTGTGATTGTGTAATATTCAGAAAAAAGGACCCTACTGGTTATAGTACAGGATAAAGGTTAACATTTAGTGTAGAGTACTATTAATACATATTTGGGCATTCTGACTTTCTAAAAACTTATTGAGCTGGGCTATGATTATATATGTACATTTTGGGTTGCATATTATCCTTCAATAAATACTTTGTCTAAACCAGAAAAAAATAATAATAATTAAAAAATACAAAAATTGGTAAATTATATGAGTATCCAGAAGGGGAATTATCCAATCCTAGGGAAGTTGAAAGGGACATATGAAAGACACAAATATTAATTATAGTCTTGAAAATATAGGTGTAATCTAGCATAACTAACCTTGGTATGAGCATTTAATAGGATAAAGTTTAGCTAAAAATAATAGAATATGAACAAGTTAATTTAATCTGTGTACATTACACAAGATAAAAATTCATTTCATTCTTAATTAAAAGGAGTTTTTTTTCTATTCCCAACCTCCTTCCCTTCATTTCTTTTTTTTAGTTCATATCTCATACAATTACAATGATGGATCCTAATTAGAACAAGGTATACTTATTCTATACACCTATAATATGTTAAAATATACTCTAGTGTCATGTATTTCTAGAAAAAACAAATTAAAAAATAAATAACAATAAAAAACAAAAAAAAGGAGTTTTGAGGTATATCCAGGATAAATCTAAAGCATTTATCCGAAATCCAGGTTCTGACCACTAAAACAAGCTTGTATACAGCTATATTATCAAGGTCTTCTTGGTCTAGTATGACTTCTGTAGATGCAGCTATCAGAGTCATGACATTGACCGGAAGAAGGAAACAAAATAAAAAGAAAAACAAATGGGTTTTGAAGTTGAACCTATTCCTTTGGAACTATTGTCTAATAGGAATCATACCAAATTCCCACTTATATTTCATTAGTTACATGGTCACATTTATCCTATGAAGAGTTTGAAAATATTATCTTACATTGTGAGAAGTAATATACCAAGTTTAAATGAAAGTTGATTATTAATTGAAACAGGGCAAAGAAGTTTGTTGCAGACACAAATGTCCTTACCACCGTGGAAAATAAAAGACTACTTATGGGTAAGGACTTAACTTTATAAAGTGCCAGTTTTAACAGAGTAGAACTGATTTGGAGTAAACAAATTAAATTTCTGTAACTGTAATATATTGTAACATGTGGCATCTGTTTTTGTGGAACACCCATTAAAGTGAACTCAGTTTCAAGTCTTAGTTCATTAATTTTTATTTTCATTGTTGTATCCATGTCTAAAATAATGGAGAAACAAATAGAATAGTATGTGTATTTTTTGATAGTTGCATATGTAAATACTTGAGTTTATTTAAATGTTTTGAAATAAAATTATATTATGTGCATGCATGAATATATCATAATGAATCTCACTATCTTCTATAATTATAATGTACCAAGAAAAGACATGCACAAATGACACACACTAAATAAATAAATAAATAAATAAACAAACAGAATCTGGGTTTTCCCTGAATGAGTCATTATTATAAAACTTTTTAAATGGAATAAACCTATCTAATGTTCTTAATCATCATTCTTTGAGCATAAACATAATGCAGCCAAATTCTTTGCCATGATGTAATACAGAAGATCTTTCTGTCTCATTTCCAACAGAATTCTCATTTCCATCTCAAACTAATTATCCAGTGTTCTATTCTGAGCCTTCACTGGAATCACCCTTAATACTCTGCTTATTGCATTCCAGGAATGTTATAGTCTTCTCCTTCATATTTTTTCAACCTCTTTCATAAACACAGTTCCAAAGCTGGCTCTACACTTTCAGGTCTAGTTACTGTAATGACCTTCCTACTCAATATCAATTTTTTTATATTAGTCACTTTTTATTTGTTATAATGAAATACTAGAGGTAGGATAACTTTTTAAAGAAAATAAGCATATTTATCCCACAGTTTTAGGTGCTAAAATTCAAAGTAGCATTGTAAGGTTCTGGTGAGGGCCACACTGCCTTGGCTGTGTCACATGAGGGCAGATTGCAATAGTGGGAACAAGTTCAGGGGAGAGCAATCTCATCGTCAAATAGAAAGAGAAATAATGGTTTAAGGTGTGTCTTAGGCTTTTATAACATCTCAGGACACAAGTATTCCCTCTGGAGAACACACCTCAATGATCCAAGGACTTTAAACTAGTCCTCACCGCTTAAAATCTCACAACTTTCAAATACCCTTACCCCAGAGACAAAATCTCTAACACATCAACCTTTGAGGAAACTAAAAGCACTTAGCCAAACCATGGTAAAAGAAGGAAACAGCATTCATGACAGTCTTTTTTTTTTTTTTTTTTTTGTATTTCCTTATCATATCTTTCTACCAGCAATACTGGTTAGGGCAATTTTGCCAAATAAACTTTCCCCCAAATTAAATACGCTTGGAAATCATAATTATAAATGGTGGCAAGAAATCTTTTTTGATCACCAACCTCTGAAAATGTTTCATGGAACTCTGCTGTGTTTCTTCAATACAGGGTTTCAGCCCAGAGGAGTTCCATACTAGAATGTACGTCCCTTGAAAATAATGATTCATTTTTACACATCTACAGAATCTAGCAAAGTGCCAATAATTAATAGACTTTTGGAATTTGATGATGAAATAAGTGGACTGGATTGAGACAGTGGAAGATGGCTGTACACACTCAGACACAAACACACAAATATCTTCTTTCTATAACATGAGACTAATGATGGAGCATTGCTGCTTAACACTCCTTAAAACAAGGATTTAGGTAGGTGACTCTATCAGCAATTGAATATGAGCAGGAATGAGGATTATTTCTATGGGCCAGAGATCATTCAAAAAGCAACATCAATGTGATCTCTTCTGAAAGTGTTCTGAGATCGTGGAGGTGTTACTACCACAATATGACACAGTTCAATGTCATCATCAACACATGGAGAAAAGTTATTCCCAATTTTTAAAAACTTTTCTTTGTATCAGTATTCAACCCAGGGTTTCTTTTTTTTTAAGAGAGAGAGAGAATTTTTAATATTTATTTTTAGGTTTTTTTGGTGGACACAAACAACATCTTTATTTTATTTGTATGTGGTGCTGAGGATCGAACCCAGAGCCCCGCGTATGCCAGGCAAGCCAGCTTCCGCTTGAGCCACATCCCCAGCCCAACCCAGGGATTCTTAATCACTGATCCACATCCCTAGCCTTTTTATTTTTCATTGGTTCTTTTTAGTTATGTATCACAGGAAAATCCATTTTGTCATAATTATAAAAGCGTGGGGTATAACTTATTAAAATTCAGTCCCAGGACTTCCCCTTCCCCTTCCCCATCCCACTGCTCCTTTGCCTCTACTCTACTTCTCTTTCTTTTTTATTATGTGATAGAGGTTTTTGCTAATTTGCTAAGGCTGGGTCTGAACTTGTGATCCTCCTGCCTCAGGCTCCTGAGTCACTAGGTTTACTAGGTATGCACCACCACACCTGACCAGTTATTCCCCATTCTAAGAGTCATATTGAATTCTTGGCTGAGCAACCAATAATCTCTGAATCTTTAGGATTTATGAATGTGTGTGTGTGTATATGTGTATGTGTGTGCACACACACACATACACACATGTGTTAAAGACACAGCATAACCAGAAGCAAAGAATACTTTTTAAAGATAAAATATATAACCTTTTCATTTTTAATGTAATTTAATCTCTGAATAGAAGAAGGTCAATGGAAGCTTATTTTCAACAAAGGCTTAGATATTGTGTGTTTTTTATTTGTCCCTTTCTTAAAATCTTATGAAAGTATTTTAAAAGTTTGAACTTGATTGTTTATTTTACTTCTTTTTAAATTAGGCTAAAAGCTTATTTAATTGGATTGAAAGCTTTTCCAAATATAAGCATCTGTCCCTGTTACTTTTATGAAATGTTTGGGATTCTTTTTTTATGTAAACATATACATATACTGTCATCAGTGATTATAAAAAGTAGCCATTAAGTTTGAGCTATCATATATTAACTCTTATATATCCTAGTATATATTGTGAATGCCTCCTCAAAATTAAGAACTTCTTACACTCATACTTATTGATATTTTGGGTGGAATAATTATTTTTTTGAGACTATAATACATATTGTAGGATATTTAGCAGCACCTCTGGCTTGTAAATCTGTAGATACCAATAATATCCCACCATTTGTAACAACCAAATTTGTCTTCAGATATTAAATACTGCTGCCAAGTGGTCCCTGGAGTTTCCAAATTCCTCCTGATTGAGAACCACTGTGATTTGAATTTTCAGGCCCTACTTAATTACCTGCATTTACTTATAAAATATAGGTATATATCACCAGGGAAGATAAAGTAGTTTCATACAACACATCTCAGTTATTCAAATGGAGTAACTTCATGCTAAAATATCTTTTTGGCTTTGTAATTTAAAAGCTGTAAATTTAAAAAAATCTGTGTTAGTTTGAAGGGTAATAAAAAATAGCTTCAATTTATATGAATGTATGGCACACAGTATGTTTTCAAAGTAAATCTGGTGATAAAATTCTAACCTTCTCTGAGTTAATAGTTCCTTGAATAGACATATTTGATATGAAGAGGTATTGTTTATTCATTTATTCTAGAGGTACTGTGGTGCCAAGCAGAGGATCTATGCAGAGGGCTGGAGTCACAGTAGAAAGCTGATAATTAAAGTGATGTCTTATAACTTCTTTGTAGATCTATTGCTTCATCACTCCACTATAAATACCTACCAAATTCACATATTTATGTCTGTGAAAGTAAGATTTGCACTTAATTTTGCTTAAAATCTATACAACATTATTCCACAAGGAAAAAAAAAAGACTTTGAGATATGCAGTTTATAGTCATGATGTTTCTTTCATTCAGAATGCACATTTGAGTGTTGAGTTAAATGTCTAAAATGTACACATTTGCATAGATAATGGCATTGCCATTATAATGTACATAATGAGAACATAAAATATAACATTTTTATAGAAGTTCATATTTTACATTTATAAATAAAAATCATGATATTTTTATTTTGGGAATAATTTTGCTTTTATTTCTATTTTCATTTGTTAAAATAAAATGGTCACTACTGGCTTGCACATTCCAATAGTACAAAAGAAGAAAATTTTCAACAAAAGCTTAGATATTGTATGTTTTTGATTTGTCCCTTTCTTAAAATCTTATGAAAGTATTTTAAAAGTTTGAACTTGATCATTTATTTTACTTTTTTTTTAAATTAGGCTAAAGCAAATTTCAAATCAGAGCTCAATCATTATAACACTTTGCTTCTTCAGATTAGAACTTTTATTTCTTTCATATCAATGAATTTGCTAACACTACCTACTTACTATTTAATACTAATGTAAAGTTGCTTTTTGACTATTAAGGTGGTTGTTGGAGGGTCTAATTGACCAACATTGTTACTATCTAGACAATCTCTAGAAAGGTAGAACTGTAAGGGGATTTTCTTTAAGTTATTCCTCTGTACCTTAAGGGTCCTCCATGTGACACCGTGCCCTTGACAGAAAAGAAGCAGTGAAACTCATATAGAAATCCTGCTTGGCTTGCAGCTCTGTAGTCTTTCTCTGTGAGTCACAGAAGTGTCTTGCATGGAGTAGGCTCTCGGTTGACAATGGCTGACTAAGAAGAATTGACTGAGTACAGAATGTTACCTTATTCACTCATCCAATGAGGAGTCATTCACTGTGGTTCTGTGGAATGTCAGCACTGAGTCTAGCCATGCATGTTTTCATATCCATAGACAATTTGGGAGCTTCACAGCCTGCTCTGCCTGTGAATGATGTCTAGAGAATGTAGGACTGTCACTGCATTTAGAAATCATACTGCTAGTGGCAAAATATAAACATACAAGTTAGAGAACCAGCTCTTAATTGTTACTAGAAATAGAGCTTTCCCTCTAGAGCAATATATTTCAAAACAGATTTTGAAACATTTAACTGAAACATGAGCAAGTAATAGATTTCTCAACCTCTGGGGCATTTCGGTCTTTATATTTTTAGCTATTCTTCTATCATTTAGAAAAAGAACACCAGCTCCAACATCCCACAAGGGCAATATTTACTCTGGGACTTTGAATTGCAAAGAGTCTATTTAGCTGTGAGTTTTGTTGATACATAACCTCTGATGTTTCAGGACTTGGGAGCTTGAAATTCCTGCACTTGAGAACTTGGGTAGGACTCTGTCTCCTTCCACTACACATAAAAATCTCTAATTAGCTGATTATTCTAACACCTTAGCTAACACCCTTATCTAAGAATACCTTCTGCTGACCCTGGCATGATAGAAGAACAGTACTTTGTTTGTGGCTTCTCCCTGCCAAGTCTGATCCCTCAATCCTTCTTCCAGACCAAGCAAATATGATAGGGAAAGGCAAGATGCAAAGAGGTGGGTGGAGAGAATAATTAGCAAGTGTATCTCTTTATTAGAGCAAGTAGCTTCAATCAATGTCAAATTCTTTTCTCCTTCTAATGTACTTCTGTTCTGCAATTTTTTTCTAGTCTGCTTCTAACCTCCTCTCATATAGACGTATGCACAGATTGATGTAGAGGTAAATATTGAACAGTTAACAGGAAAGCATTCTCAGTTTTTTGGGTTTTTTTGGCACCTTCTAACCCACAACTTATTTTTACTAGAAATACCTAAGGCATGAGAATGACATCAAAAAGGCAATAACTTGATGCTATACTTATCTAGGGGAAATATGAATCTAGTACAGCCCATATGCAGAATCATCAATCTATTGTTTTATCCAGTTAATATGTAAGCACCTTAATGACACATTTAAAAACTATTTTTTTATTGTAGATGGACACAAAACCTTTATTTTATTTATTTATTTTTATGTGGTGCTGAGAATCGAACTCTGTACCTCACACATGCTAGGCAAATGCTCTACCACTGAGCCACCACCCAGCCCTAATAACATATTTTTACTGAACATGGTAACATTTATTTTGAAGAGGAAAATTATTATCCTTTATGTATCTACAATAGCTAAAGTTCAAGTCAACCATCTAGATTGTTAGGGTCAGTATTTGATAAGTAATGATCACTTTATTTTTGAACAATCTTACTTTTGATAAATAACTTCCAGGTACTAATTGTTACTTTCACTATTTTATAAAGACAGTTTGAGTGTGGGGTCAAACTAACCTTTCATTAAATCAAAGCAGTGAACCAGATGCTTAGAATAAGGATGATAATTAATCCATGGCCTTGTAGAGAACAAAGGCTCATTTGAAGAAGTCATTTATATGCTGGAATCATTTCTTTTGTTCTTGTTTTGTTTTATATCTCATGGTAATTGAATTCATTAGAGATTTGAGGAACATGTTAGATAACATTTATTATGTGACTGGATATTGGCACTTTAGAAAATCTTCCTCTGTGTACCTAGAGGATCAATTTACTTTTGCACTAAAATTAAACATACTTAAAATTAAATGTAATCAAAAGATGAACAACAAACTCTACATTGCTTTTGTGGATTTGCTTTTTAACAGATGATCATTAATAGATCTTTCCTTAGAAAGTCATTAGAGGAAACAGATTCAAGCAAGTCTGGTTAAATGCGATTAGGTCAAAATGTAAAATTCCATTCCTCTCATATTTGTATTAACAAAGCTAGGTTATAATCCTTATTAATTACTTTTGCATAATTCTTCCATATTGTAAAGAAAAATGAGTTCTGATGATACAGTGTAATTTTTTTTTACAAAGATGCTTCTTCTGCTATATACCTTTATTCCTGCTGCATAAGAAAAGCAGAACACTTTTATATAGTTTGAAAAACACAGGTCTTCTTACATATCTCATAAAAGAAACATCTCAAAATTATAACCTTTGTATAAAAATTACAGAAAATTTCTGAAACAAATTGGAATTGCAAACAGAAAATTCTAACAGAAGAAAATAATCTAAAACCATTAATTCAACAAATATTTACTTTGATATCTACTATTCCAAAGATAGCCACTATTCTACTTAATATTAAAGTAGAAATAAATATTCTATGATAAAATTAAAAACCTCAATGGGAAATTTTTTAACTGTAAAAGCATGTATAGAATACACAAAATAAACAGTCCACAAGGTAAACTGGGAAATAATTAAAGAAAAATAAGTAAATGAAAAACAAATAATTCTATTAAAAATACCAAACTATTTAAAATGTTGCCAATAGGTCAAGGAAAAAGAATTATTATTTTTTCTTTTTGTAATAAGATAGTTTGGAAAATATTTGTTAGAATAAATTTTCCTGTAATGAGTGGTTTATGTGAAAGATAAGAGTAAGTGAAGAAAATACAGTGCTGAGGACGGATAAGGTATTTGAAATATGAGAATTATTGCAGGGATTTAGTGCAATAATTTGTTACCCTGATATTTATGCAATAATGTATATGCATTAGGAAAAAGGGCAAGAATAAAAGGGCAAAGGGAAAAAAATAAAAGGCAAAGCACAACTGCTTCTATCAGAAAAGGAGTTTTAAAAAACAGGTAGGTTCTATTGGTTTGGTGGCAATTTCAGTTCATCTGATTAAATGAATCCTACTTCAGTGTATTAATTCTAAAAGCAAGTGGTCTGCATGAATGCTGATATTTATGAATGTGGAAAAAAGGGGAGGTAAGGGGATTTTAGCATTGATGGAGACCTAAGTAAAAAATTAAAATAACTACTATATAAATAGAAATGAGAACAGAAGAAATTATGAGAGGATAACAAGACATGATTTTGATTCTGAGTGAGGTCAAATGTAATAATATCCGTGGTGACACATACTTAACATCATTCTGCTGGTGTCTCTGGTAGTGCTTAGTAGCCAGGTGTGTATGTTTGTGTGTTTATGTGTAGAAAACACATGCTTTCTTTCCTCTAGGAGTGTGATTAAAGCATGATAGAAAAAAAAAGAAACTAAAAGAACCACAGAATCATAGAAACATTGATGTGATAGACAAGCAATCTTATAAAGAAGAGTAAATTTAAGAGATTATGAGAAGAAGAAGATGGTGAGAAAATACAGAGTTTAAATACCAAAATGTTGAATAAAATGTATGCTGATATTGACTGAGATGATGAAGCTGGTTTGTGTTTTAGGAGCAGAATGTTTCAAGTTCTAATTGAATGTTTCCCAGTTATGAGAATATATAGTGTAGGTAAATACTAAGAGAAGATAAAAGTCATTAAAAAAATCACAAATGGTTAGAGTACTAAATCTTGAAGTCACACAAAAAGGATTCAGATTATTTTTCAGTGTGAAAAGTACTCTGAATATAATGGATAACAAGAGAAATATTCAAACCTATCTGAGAGCAGTGACAGCAAAGACAGCTGACTTTACTAGAAAGTAATCGAGTAACACTTCAGAGTGGATAAAAAGAAGGAGAAAGAAAATATTTCACTGTAGAAAATGCATGGCATTTTGAATCTGACAGTCCTGCTTTCATGTCCCCACTCCACATTTTATTAGTTCTGTGGTATCATCTGATACGAATCTTGGCTTTATCAACAGTAAAATGGGTATTCACTCAACACATATGTATTGGGATATTTCTCTATGACAAGGAATGGGTTACATACTGAATAATCACATCTTGTTCACAGAACTGTTTTTAGGGGAAAAAATGTACATACGAAGTAGGATGTATATGCTTATTATCTTTTTATTTATTACTATAATTTTGAACTCCTATTTGACTTATATTGCCACCATAATTTTTTAAAAAGTACATATTTTATTACTTCTATGTGAAGATAATTCACAGTTACTAAAATACCTCAAAATAGTCTCATCTTTGAATAAAGTACATCTAACTCTGTTGAGCTTTTTGATAATTGCATGAAGTTATCTCCTCTTTGGATGGTAATATGACTGAGAATCTTTTTAATTAAATAATTTATGTGTCAATGTACTGTTCAACTAGAACATATATGTCTCTTCATTGTCAAAAAATAACAGAATGAATTCTACTTTAGGAATTTTTAAAAATTAATAAAGATACATCATTCATATGAATATCATCTTAATATATACAATTGTATGTTTTAAAAATATAGAGTTTATAACTGACATATGTAACTCTTTGTAAAAAATACTATTTCAGAATTGGGACAGAAATATTCATAAAAATTCTTTTAAATTCTTTGAAATTTTAAATAATTTATTATGTGAGAAGATATGCTGATGCTTAATATTTATTGAAATTAATCATAATTAAATTGATTTTATCACCTATCTTCAAAACGTTTATCATTGTAATTGTAGTGTCTATAGTATGGCTAAATCCTACCACACTCCAGTGGTTCTTTACAGTGAAAATTGACCAAGAGAGATCCAAGATGGTAGGTTAGATGTGGGCAGCATTCTGTGTGACTCCATGACCTGTGATTCAAGTAGTGGGTACACTGTTTCACTGGGAGTGAATGAGGACCCACTCTCACAACTGCTCCAGCACAGGAATCACAGCAGCCTTACCTGCTCAGAGTCATAGGCCTCAGGGTCAGAGTAGGACCCCCCCACACTACTCTCCCATGCAGGTCTCTAGATGTCTGATCGGGACCACCACATCTCCACAGCACAGGAATCCCAGATGCCAATCCCACACAGAATACCCAGCTACTACCCATGCATATGAATTCAGGCCACCACTCCCTTGTGATTCCCCCATCAACCAATATGAGTTCCCCTGGTTACCTGCCATAGTCACTGCCATAGTCCCCTACATAAGGTAGCCTGTCTGCACCTGGAGACATCACATAGGCTCTGAAGATATCCAATAGCCACAACACTGCATGCCACAGAGCTGCATCTCTGAACACATTGCTCAATGTCATTGCACCACCCTTCATCCAATCAGACTTTATATCACTGAAAGCAGCCACCTGCATCTTGGTTTACCTTCATCATCATCTTTAGTTGGTACAACTTCCAGTTTGGAACACCGGCTCAGTAGGCACATAAAATCACCAATCCCCCTCTCTTCCCAGTAGTTATTAACTTGGCACAGTGTTTGCCCAATACAAAATAGCTCTCCAAGACAGGTTAGCAGCCCCCAGAGTGCAACCCACAAGACCTCCAGAGAGAAAAGTCCTCGAAAGGAAGTAGAACGGGAGAGGGTGAGTGAGGTACAGTTCAGAGGCTAATTTAGAGTCCAGAAAATGTGAGGTTTACAGGCAATATAAATCCAGGTGCCCACATCACACGAGTGAGCCACAAAGCAGATCCTTGGGGTGCAGTCTCTCATCAGGGACTGGCAGGTGCCATACCCCACTTCCAGGTGTCCTGCACTCAAGACCAACATTCCCACCATGCTAAGCTTCACCATCCAGAAGTTGGAGATAGAAGCAAATAAAAGAGAACCCCTCCTATTGGATGAGAAGGAAGCAGGAAGTATACTGATTGCCAAACAATTCTTGTTTCTTCATTTGAGTTTTTTCTTTTTTTTTTTTTTGTTGTTGTTGTTTGTTTGTTTTGTTTTCTCTCTCTCTATTCTCCTGCCATCACATCCCAAGCATACGTAAAACCAAGTACTTCCCATGAGTTAAGATACTGAGGAGTGGGATGTCTGAATAGTGTATTACAGTCATGTTATATATATTTTTTCTCCTATTTTTACATTTTTAATTTTTCTTAATACTTATGTGTGTTTGTTTTATGTACTCTACTGTCTTCCCACTTATGTGTCTACCAAAATAACTGCCTTTCTCTTCTCCTGCTATTAACCATTTTCTTTAGATTCCTCTTTCACACTTTTTAAGACATGATAACTCTGTATCCTCAGCCTCTACCCCATCAACCTCACCCCTGGTTCTTTGTCCACCATAAGAAACTGTTAACCATTTCACAAACTTACTATTTATAATGTAGATAATAAATTGAACTCACCATTTCTGTATATTGTGACCAAACTGAACACATCATAATAGCAACTATTTGCTATAAGGTTGAATATTGTTTGTATTGAGATCTGTTAACATTGTTCTCCCCCTCAAATGAGAGGTATTGGAACCCTGAGGGGCACTATAAGCATAAAGGTAATGTCTCAGGTCTGCAGTGCTAGAAGGGAAGATATGTGAACAACATGAAAAAAAAAAAAAAAAAAAGGAAAAAAGTGCCCTCCACAAAACCAAAATGCTACATTATTACAGTCCATAGCTAACACAGCAGAAGAAATGACAGAGAAAAAGTTCAGGATGTATAATTAAAATGTTCTGTGAATTAAAGGATGAAATAAGAGGAGCTGAGATTGTGGCTCAGTGGTAGAGCTTTCGCCCAGCATGTTCGAGGCCCTGGGTTTCATCCTCAGCACCACATAAAAATGAAATAAGGATATTGTGTCCAACTAAAACTAAAAAATAAAAAAATAAATAAAAAAGGATGATATAAGAGCAAATTAAGGCAGCAAATATCATTTTGGTAAAGAGCTACATAAACAAATACAGGAAGCAAAAGGTTATTTCAATAAGAAGACAGAGGTTCTGAAAACAAACAAACAGAAAGTCTTGAAAAGAAAGAAATAATGAACCAAATTTAAAGCTCAACTGAAAGCATCACCAACAGATTAGAACACTTGGAAGACAGAACCTCAGATAATGAAACAAAATATATAATCTTGAAAAGTCTGTAGACCACACAATGTGATGGTAAGAAATCATGAGCAGAACATTCAAGAAATATGGCATAGCATAAAAATATGAAATTTAAGAGTAATTGGAATAGCAGAAGGCATAGTGTACCCAACCAAATGAATGAACAATGTTTTCAATGAAATAAATCAGAAAATTTTACAAACAAGAAGAATGAATTGGAAAACCAAATTCAAGAGGCTTACAGGATGCCAAATGTACAAAATCACAACATATCTACACCAAAAACCATTATTAAAAATGCCTAGCATACAGAATAAGGAGAGAATATTAAAAGCCACAAGAAAAAGGGATCATATTACATATATGGGGAAACCAATTAGGATCTCTGCAGATTTCTCAACACAGACACTGAAAGCTAGAAGATCTAGGAACAACATATACCAAGCCGTGAAAGAAAATGGATGCCAACCAAGAATCTTGTATCCAGCAAAATTAAGATTTAGATCTGATGATACAATAAAAACCATCCATGATAAACAAAAGTCAAAAGAATTTACAGCTCAAAAGCCTGCACTACAGAACATCCTCAGCAAAATATTACATGAGGAGAAAATGAAAAAGAAAAAACATAAAAATCAGCAGTGGGAGGTACTACACTAAAGAAAAAACTAATCAAAGGAGAAACCAAGTCAAGTTAAATACCACAAATAAACAAAAAAGGGTGTGAATACAAATCATGTCTCAATAATAACCACGAATGATAATGGCCTAAATTCACCAATCAAAAGACAAAGACTATTAGGTTGGATTTAAAAGGGGGGGTGGGGCAACAATATGCTGCCTCCAAGAAACTCACCTCACAGAAAAAGATATCCATAGGCTGAAAGTGAGAGGTTGGAAAAAATTATGTCTCTCACATGGTCTGCGGAAACAAGCAAGGGTTTCCATCCTCATATCAAATAGAGTAGACTTCAAGCAAGAATTAATTAAAAAGGATAAAGAAAGACACTATATACTGCTCAAGGGAACCAAACACCAACAAGATACAACAATTATAAATATATATATATATATAGATAGATAGATAGATAGATAGATATAGATATATCTATATATATATATATATATATATATCTCAAACACTGGAGCATCTTCATTCATCAAACAATCTCTTCTAAAGTTCCAGAGATAAATAGACCACAACACAATAATTCTGGGTGACTTTAATACACCTCTTTTACTACTGGATAGATCTTCCAAACAAAACTGAACAAAGAAACTATAGAACTCAATAATGCAACCGATAACAGACTTAGCTGACATATATACAATATTTTAGCCATCAATGAGATCATGCACTGTCTTCTTAGCAGCAGAGGGGTACTTCTCCAAAATAAACCACATATTATGCCACAGAGAAACTCTTAACAAATACCAAAAAGTAGAGATTCTCCCCTGCAGTCTTATCAGGTTATAATGAAATGAAATTAGAAATCAATTATAAAATAAAAAAATAAAAGCTACTCCAGCACCTGGAGACTAAATAATATGACATTAAATGAACAATGGGTTGCAGAAGATATCAAAGAGGACATTAAAAAATTCTTAGAGGTAAATGAGAACACTGATACAACATATCGAAATTTCTGGGACACTATGAAGGCAGTACTAAGAAAAAAATTCATCACATGGGGTTTATTCCTTAAAATAAGAAAAAGTCAACCAATAAATGACCTAACATTACATCTAAATTCCTAGAAAAAAAAGGAATAATCAACACCAAAAGCAGTAGAAGAGAGAAAATAATTAAAATTATAGCTGAAATCAATGAAATTAGAACAATAGAAACAATTGAAAAAATTGACAAAATAAAAAATTGGATATTTGGAAAAATAATTAAAATTGATAAACCCTTAACAATGATAACAAAGAGAAGGAGAAAACCCAAATTACTAACATATGTAATGAAAAGAGAAATATCACAACAGATACTACAGAAATACCTAATATAATTATACTCCAATAAAATAGAAAATGTTGGAGGCATTGACAAATTTCTAGAGTCATATGATATGCCCAAACTGAATCAGGAAGATGTATATAATTTAAACAGATTGATTTCAAGCAATGAAATAGAAGACACTATCAGAAGCCTACCACCAAGAAAAGCCCAGGACCAGATAGATACACAGCCGAATTCTGCAAGACCTTTAAAGAAGAACTAAGTGTTAGCAAGTATACATTGCTGGTGGGACTGCAAATTGGTGCAATCACTCTGGAAATCAGTATGGAGATTTCTCAGAAAACTTGGAAGGAATCACCATTTGACCCAGCTATCCCACTTCTTGGTCTGTAAACAAAGGACTTAAAAACATCTTACTCAGGGACACAGCCACATCACTATTTACAACAGCACAATTCACAATAGCTAAACTGTGAAACCAACCTAGATGCCCTTCAGTAGATGAATGCACAAATAAAATGTAGTATATATACACAATGGAATATTACTCATCACTAAAACAGAATAAAATCATGGCATTTGCCAGTAAATGTATGGAGTTGGAGAATATAATACTAAGTGAATTAAGCTAATCCCCTCCCAAAACAAATGCCGAATGTTTTCTCTGATGTAAGGATGCTGATTCATTATGGGGATGGAAGTGGGGAACATGGGCAAAATAGATAAACTTTAGATAGGGTTAAGGGGAGGGAGGAGAAGGAAGAGAGCTTGGGGTTGAAAAGGCAGTGGAATGAAATGGACATCATTACTGTGAGTACTTGCATGAAGACAAAAAGTTGTGACTCCACCTTGTATACAACCAGAGCTATAAAAATTTATGCTATTTATGTGTAATATGAATTGAAATGCATTCTGCTGTCATATACAACAAATTAGAAAAAAAATTAAAAATAATGTAGCTCACTTTTCAATCAGGATGTGATGATGATGATGATAATGATGATGATGATATGTATGTGTGTGTTTCTGTGTGTCTGTTACACTACCAACTTGTAGAAATTCCTTATATATTTTGAGTTGTAGATGTTTCTTATATACTTTGGAGATTAACTCCTCATTAGATATATGGTTTGAAAATATTTCTCCCATTCCCTAGGCTAATTTGTCATTTTATTGATTGTTTACTATTAATTGTTAGTGTGCAAAAAATTTTTATTTTGAAATTGTCACACTGTTTCTCTTCTTTTGCTATGTTATTTTTTCTTATACATAAAACTATTGGCAAATAATATGTCATAGAGAGCCGCCGGCCACGCCTGGGAAAGGCCCAGTGACCTGCCGGTGTGGTAGTCACGTCAACCCAATTGGAGTAGGGGCAGAGCAGAGCCCCCGCCCATGCCCGGAACAGGCCCAGTGGCCCGCCGGCATGGTAGTCACGTCAACCCAATTGGAGTAGGGGCAGAGAAGACCCTCCTCCCGCGCCCGGAACAGGCCCAGCAACCCGCTGGCATGGTAGACACGTCACCCCAATTGGAGTAAGGGCAGAGCACAGCCGCTGCCCACGCCTGCAAGGTAGGCAGACCTGCGACCGACGCGACCGACTGGCAGAACAGGCCCAGGGGTCCGTCAGCGTGGTAGACAGATCATCCCAATTGGAGGAGGAACACAGCCGCCGCCCACCCCTGCAAGGGAGACTTTTCAACTATACAAGAGCAATATAAATATATAGAGGGAAAATTCAATAACACAACAGTTTTACCAAGTAGAAAGAAACGCGAGCAGTATGAAAAGACAAGGAAAGAAAGGACCACAAGCAATGCAGGTCAACTCAACTTTAGAAAAGGTAATAGCTGCAGCAGATGAAATATCAGATAAAGAATTCAGGATATACATGCTTCAGATGATCTGGAGTCTCAAGGAAGATATTAGACAGCAAAATCAGACAATGAAAGATCACTTCAACAATGAATTACATAAACAAATCCAAGAAGCAAAAGATCAACTATACAGGGAGATAGAGGTTATAAAAAACAAACAGAAATCCTAGAAATGCAGGAAGCAATAAACCAACTTAAAAATTCAATTGAGAGCAGAGTAGAACACTTAGAAGATAGAACATCAGACAATGAAGACAAAGTATTTCAACTTGAAAAGAACATAGAGAGCTCAGCAAGACTGTTAAGAAACCATGAGCAGAACATCCAAGAAATATGGGATAACATAAAGAGACCAAACTTAAGAGTTATTGGGATACAGGAAGGTTTAGAGGTCCAAACCAAAGGAATGAGCATCTATTCAATGAAATAATATGAGAAAACTTCCCAGCTTTGAAAAATGAGACAGAATTCCAAATCATAGAAGCCTACAGGACGCTGAATGTGCAAAATCATAAGAGATCCACAGCTAGACACATTATAATAAATATGCCCAATATACAGGAGAGAATTTTAAAAGCTACAAGAGAAAGGAAGTAGATTACATTTAGGAGTAATCTAGAAGATCCTGGAATAACATATTTTAAGCACTGAAAGAAAATGGGTTCCAACCAAGAATTGTATATCCAGCGAATTAAGCTTCAGGATGGAAGATGAAATTAAAACCTTCAACAGTTAAAAGAATTTGCAGCTAGAAAACCATCTCTTCAAAACATCCTGGGCAAAATATTACAGGAAGAGGAAATGGAAAATATCAATGAAAACCAACAGCGGGAGGTAGTACAGTAAAGGGGGGAAAATAATTAAAGAGGAAAACAAACCATGTTTAGTAACATAAATAAACAAATATGGCTGGAAGAACAACTCATATCTCAATAATAACCCTAAATGTTAATGGCTTAAACTCACCAATTAAGAGACACAGGCTAGTAGAATGGATCACAAAACAAGACCCAACAATATCCTGCCTTCAGGAGATGCATTTGATAGGAAAAGACATACATAGACTGAAGGTGAAAGGTTGGGAAAAATCATATCACTCATATGGACTTCGGAAACAAGCAGGAATGTCCATACTCATATCAAATAAAATAGATTTCAAGCCAAAGTTAATCAAAAGGGATAAAGAGGGACACTATATACTGCTCAAGGGAACCATACACAAACAAGACATAACAATCATAAATATATATGCCCCCCAAAATGATGCAGCTATGTTCATCAAACAAACTCTTCTCAGGTTCAAGAGTCTAATAGACCACCCTACAATAATCATGGGAGACTTCAACACAACTCTCTCACCGCTGGACAGATCTTCCAAACAAAAGTTGAATAAGGAAACTATAGAACTCAATAACACAATTAATAACCTAGACTTAATTGACATATATAGAATATACCACCCAACATCAAGCAGTTATACTTTTTTCTCAGCAGCACATAGATCCTTCTCAAAAATACATCATATATTATGTCACAGGGCAACTCTTAGACAATATAAAGGAGTAGAGATAATACCATGCATCTTATCTGATCATAATGGAATGAAACTGAAAATCAACGATTAAAGAAGTAAGGAAAAATCATGCATCACTTGGAGAATGAACAATAGGCTACTGAATGATCAATGGGTTATAGAAGACATCAAGGAGGAAATAAAAAATTCTTAGAGATAAATGAAAACACAGACACAACAAATCGGAATCTATGGGACACATTGAAAGCAGTTCTAAGAGGAAAATTCATTGCTTGGAGTTCATTCCTTAAAAAAAGAAAAAACCAACAAATAAATGATCTCATACTTCATCTCAAAATCCTAGAAAAAGAAGAGCAAAACAACAGCAAAAGAAGTAGAAGGCAAGAAATAATTAAAATCAGAGCTGAAATTAATGAAATCGAAACAAAAGAAACAATTGAAAAAATTGACAAAACTAAAAGTTGGTTCTTTGAAAAAATAAATAAAATCGACAGACCCTTAGCCATGCTAATGAAGAGAAGAGAGAGAACTCAAATTACTAGCATACAGGATGAAAAAGGCAATATCACAACAGACACTTCAGAAATATAGAAGATAATCAGAAATTATTTTGAATCCTTATACTCCAATAAAATAGAAGATAGTGAAGGCATAGATAAATTTCTTAAGTCATATGATCTGCCCAGATTGAGTCAGGAGGATATAGACAACCTAAACAGACCAATATCAATTGAGGAAATAGAAGAAACCATCAAAAGACTACCAACTAAGAAAAGCCTAGGACCGGATGGGTATACAGCAGAGTTTTACAAAACCTTTAAAGAGGAACTAATACCAATAATTTTCAAGCTATTTCAGGAAATAGAAAAAGAGGGAGAACTTCCAAATTCATTCTACGAGGCCAACATCACCCTGATTCCGAACCCAGACAAAGACACTTCAAAGAAAGAAAACTACAGACCAATATCTCTAATGAACCTAGACACAAAAATCCTCAATAAAATTCTGGCGAATCGGATTCAAATACATATCAAAAAAATTATACACCATGATCAAGTAGGATTCATCTCTGGGATGCAAGGCTGGTTCATATACGGAAATCAATAAATGTTATTCACCACATCAATAGACTTAAAAATAAGAACCATATGATCATCTCGATAGATGCAGAAAGAGCATTTGACAAAGTACAGCATCCCTTTATGTCCAAAACTCTAGAAAAACTAGGGATAACAGGAACATACCTCAATATTGTATAAGCAATCTATGCTAAGCCTCAGGCTAGCATCATTCTGAATGGTAAAAATTGAAGGCATTCCCTCTCAAATCAAGACAGAGAAGCCCTCTCTCACCACTTCTGTTCAACATAATTCTCGAAACACTGGCCAGAGCCATTAGACAGATGAAAGAAATTAAAGGCATAAAAATAGGAAAAGAAGAACTCAAATTTTCACTATTTGCAGATGACATGAGTCTATACCTAGCAGACCCAAAAGGGTCTACAAAGAAACTATTAGAGCTAATAAATGAATTCAGCAAAGTGGCAGGATATAAAATCAACACGCATAAATCAAAGGCATTCCTGTATATCAGCGACAAATCCTCTGAAATGGAAATTAAGACAACCACTCCATTCACAATATCCTCAAAAAAATAAAATACTTGGGAATCAACCTAACAAAAGAGGTAAAAGACTTATACAATGAAAACTACAGAACCCTAAAGAGAGAAATAGAAGAAGACCTTAGAAGATGGAAAAATATACCCTGTTCATGGATAGGCAGAACTAACATCATCAAAATGGCGATATTACCAAAAATTCTCTATAGGTTTAATGCAATGCCAATCAAAATCCCAAGGCATTTCTTGTAGAAATAGAGAAAGCAATCATGAAATTCATATGGAAAAATTAAAGACCCAGAATAGCAAAAACAATGCTAAGCAGGAAGTGTGAATCAGGCGGTATAGCGACTTCAAACTATACTACAGAGCAATAGTAACAAAAACAGCATGGTACTGGTATCAAAACAGGCGCGTGGACCAATGGTACAGAACAGAGGACACAGAAACCAATCCACAAAACTACAACTATCTTATATTTGATAAAGGGGCTAAAAGCATGCAATGGAGGAAGGTAGTATATTCAACAAATGGTGCTGGGAAAACTGGAAATCTATATGCAACAAAATGAAACTGAATCCCTTTCTCTCGCCATACACAAAAGTTAACTCAAAATGGATCAAGGAGCTTGATATCAAATCAGAGATATGGCATCTGATAGAAGAAAAAGTTGGCTACGATCTACATACTGTGGGGGCAGGCTCCAAATTCCTCAATAGGACATCTATAGCACAAGAGTTAATAACTAGAATCAACAAATGGGACTTACTCAAACTAAAAAGTTTTTTCTCAGCAAAAGAAACAATAAGAAAGTTAAACAGGTAGCTTACATCCTGGGAACATATCTTTACTCCTCACACTTCAGATAGAGCTCTAATATCCAGAGTATACAAAGAACTCAAAAAATTAGACAATAAGATAACAAATAACTCAATCAACAAATGGGCCAAGGACCTGAACAGACACTTCTCAGAGGAGGACATACAATCAATCAACAAGTACATGAAAAAATGCTCACCATCTCTAGCAGTCAGAGAAATGCAAATCAAAACCACCCTAAGATACCATCTCACTCCAGTAAGATTGGCAGCCATTACGAAGTCAAACAACAACAAGTGCTGGAGAGGATGTAGGGAAAAGGGTACTCTTGTACATTGCTTGTGGGACTTCAAATTGGTCGGGCCAATTTGGAAAGCAGTATGGAGATTTCTTGGAAAGCTGGGAATGGAACCACCATTTGACCCAGCTATCCCCCTTCTCGGTCTATTCCCTAAAGACCTAAAAAGAGCATACTACAGGGACACTGCTACATCAATGTTCATAGCAGCACAATTCACAATAGCAAGACTGTGGAACCAACCTAGATGCCATTCAATAGACGAATGGATAAAAAAAATGTGGCATTTATACACAATGGAGTATTACTCTGCATTAAAAAATGACAAAATTATAGAATTTGCAGGGAAATGGATGGCATTAGAGCAGATTATGTGAAGTGAAGCTAGCCAATCCCTAAAAAACAAATGCCAAATGTCTTCTTTGATATAAGGAGCGTAACTAAGAACAGAGTAGGGATGAAGAGCATGATAAGAAGATTAACATTAAACAGGGATGAGAGGTGGGTGGGAAAGGGAGAGAGAAGGGAAATTGCATGGAAATGGAAGGAGACCCTCAGGAGTATACAAAATTATATACAAGAGGAAGTGAGGGGAAAGAAAAAAAAAATACAAGGGAGAGTAATGAATTACGGTAGAAGGGGTAAAGAGAGAAGAGGGGAGGGGAGGGGGGATTGTAGAGGATAGCAAAGGCAGCAGAATATAACAGACACTAGTATGGCAATATGTAAATCAATGGATGTGTAACCGATGTGATTCTGCAGTATGTATATGGGGTAAAAATGGGAGTTCATAACCCACTTGAATCAAAGTGTGAAATATGATATCTCAAGAACTATGTAATGTTTTGAACAACCAACAATAAAAATTTAAAAAAAAAAAGAAAAGAAAACAACAACAACAAAAAAAATAATACGTCATAAAGTTTTCTTTTATGTTAGTTCTTATTTTTTTGTTACATTTGGACATTTTACTTTGAAAAAAAAATACTGACCTAAATATTTGGATTTCTCCTGGCCTTCTGGAAAATAAAAATACATAATCTCCTAGGTGCAGTAATATCTTAATTTTATTAAACACAAAAAAAATCTATCAATGTTTTTTTTTTTTTCAGGTTAGAAGGTGTTTCAGGTGTTAGAAGGATTCATTTCCTTTTATGAAAACTCCTTCAATTGTAATTGGTTATGTGACCCCTGGTCTTGCCATCAGACTGACATGTGACCAAGTCTTGCTCTAACTAGTCGTGAGAAAGACTTTTGATATTTGGTTTTGGATAACTTGGAATCACAGCATTTGCTTCCTATAGTAAAGCTATTTTGTGACATAGGATTACATCATTTCTTCTTTTAAGTGGTTACTGTTTCTTTTTTATTAGTTATTTTTAATTATACATGACAGTAGAGTCCATTTTTACGTAATTACAAAAGCAATGGAATATTTCTGGTTCTGAGTCAGTTCCTAATACCTCTCCATACCCTCCCGGTCTCCTATACTCTGTTCCCTTTCCTCTATTGATCTTTCTGCTATTTTTACCTGTAGTTATTTTTTAAATTAATTTCTTATGGGTGTACATAAAATTGTGAGATTCACTGTGATAAATTTATTTATGTACACAGGAAATTTATGTCAGATTCATTCCATTTTCTCTCCTTTTCCTACCTGCCCCCTTTTATTCCCCTTTGTCTACTCCATGGAACCACTATTTCTTAATTACAAATCTCCATACCTGTTGAAGAATCTATCTTTGTGAATTTGAAGAGTAGGCAGTTAGTATGAAAATAGATTATCACGTTTGCAATTATTTCTCATCATTATTCTTGAATTTCCTTTCTACATCACCTACTTTAGGGTTTACAAAGAGTTACAAAATTCAGAATGTGGATTAACATTTATAATTTTACTAAGGAACATTGGCAGTCTAACACTTGGATTTGTAATGCTCTTCCTTTTCACAAAGAGCCTGTTTTAAAGCCTAGCATCAATCTACAAAACATAACAGCAGGATTATACAAAAACACACATGCAGAACATTTTCATCATAACAGATGAGTGGCTCTCAGTACAGACAAGAACCCATAGGGTATTCATGCCATGACTCACTTGTCTTTTGAAAATCCTCTCTGCTTTACACATGCAATTTCAGATCTCACTGTTTCCCAGCATGAGTTGAGATGGAGCCTGTTACTCCCCCTGAACATATTATGCTCTTTTTCTGCGCTAAGCCCTTTCTCATGCGATTGCCACAAATTGATGAGCCTATATTTCCTTTCTCACTTCTTTTTCTTTTTCATACCTCTCCTACTTTTGTTGTTGTTGTTGTTGTTCTGGTTGAGACTCCACTTTCACAGGGCTTTGTTGATTCTCTTGAACAATATTTCCCATTGTTCCTTAAGAATTTTCTTCACTATGTAGATAGGTTTTTTTTTTCTTTTTCTCCCCGCTGCCTTATGAGCAGGTATAATATCATTCAAGAAGAAAAAAAAAAAAGAAAAGAAATCTTGGTCTCTAATTCAGTACTAGGCACATAATGTGCCCTCAGTTTGTTAAAGAATGTAAAGTCTATTTCTCATTTCCGACACAAGTAGTAGGGATGAGAAACATTCAAGTCAATATAATAGCCTTTTACCTTCATTTTTTGCCATCAAATAATTGCAGTTCTGTGTCTCAGAATGCTAGTTGCTGGGTTTTGCCCTTAGTAGGAAAAAGTTTTTGCATTTATGTATAGAGCTGTTTTGTAAGTGGGCTCATTTCCCAAAGTAAAGAGCATGAGAAATTCTCCTTTCTCTGAACAAACATAGGCCATTGTTATGGTTTTGATGTGAGGTGTCCTGCAACAGCTCATGTGTGAAACAGTGTAAGAATGTTTAAAGGAGAAATGATTGGGTTAGGAGAACCTAAACCCAATTTGTGAATTAATCCCCTGGAGGGATTAACTGAGTGACATATGAAGGTAGACAGGTTATGGCTGAAGGTGGTGGGTCACTCTGGGCTTAGCTTTGGAGTATATGTTTTGTATCTGGTAAGTGCTTCCTCATCTGAGCTTCCTGATCATCATGTTCTGCCTCACTTCAAGCCCTAAGGGACTGCAAGGAATGGAACCAGATTTCTATGGGCTAAGACCTCTGAAATGGTGACTCCCAAATAAAATTTTCCTCCTTTAAAATTGTTCTGGTCAGTACTTTCAGTCACAGCAATAAAAAAGCTGACTAAAAGCCATACACAACTTTCTCATTTTCTGGTTACAGAAGCACAGGCTTTTTATTTGCCATGATGTAAGCAGTCTCTGAACTGTGTCTGGGCCCCTGTACATGATCTGTCAGTCTGAGCTCCTAATCTGTGTTCCTTCTTGCTTTAGTGAACTAGTATCTGCTCTCTAGCAAATAGAATAGAGTGTGAAGGAGGAATAAACAGCTCAAATAAGTTTTCAGGTCTATGATCATATTCTACAACAAAACCAAGGGAAACTTGATGTTTAATGAATGATGTTGGGTCTCCATATGCTTATTAACAAATGAATGACTTCTTTCCATATTGTTCTTTATGCACAAATAATCTTTTCAGAAAATTCTGAAAAAGAAGAGACAGAAGTGGCAGAGTACTAGCACAATCCTATTCCAAGAGGAATAATGTTTTAGCTTCTTAAAATGCCAAGTTTAAATAGGAAAATGAAAATGTCTTAAAATAGTTTCTGTGATGATGTTGGATTGACAAAATATTTTTAACTACAAAGATAGCCATTATGAACCAGACCAAATTATACACACACACACACACACACACACACACACACACACACACACACACATATACATATATTGCCAGGCTTGGGGTGCATGCCTGTAATCCGAGTGGCTGAGGATACTGAATTCATAGCTAGCTTCTGCAAAAGTGAGGTTCTAAGCAACTCATTGAGACCCTGTCTCTATATAAAATACAAAATAGGCCTGGGGATGTGGTTCAGTGGTTGGATGGCCATGAGTTCAATCCTCAGTATCTAAAACAAAAAATAAAACAAGAACAACAAAAAAAGAAAAATATAGACATATGGAAAAAGTACGAGTAAAAATTTTAACTAATGATTTTCTGATATCATTGCTTGATTTTTCTTCCTCTCCATCCGATTTAATAGGAAAATAAAGATACATGTGGTTTAAAAATCAAATAATGGAAGTTGTGAGGAAAAACAATTTCTCATTTTATATAATGACTTTGCTAAGTTTAGCGTTCTTTTGTGAACATTTAAATTATTTAGATGATATATATAATTATTGAGGTCAATAAGGCCATAGCTCAAAATGTTATTATTTCAATAATTTTAAACTTAACTATGGTACTTTGTAATGAAAAATACTTATTTCTAATATCATTCAAATAATAATCTATATCTCACATTTTTGACAATACTGTTATCATCACTATACTATGATATGATTTGTCTTATTGATGGCATTTGTGACAAAATGTAATCTTTTAAAAATGTTTCTCCATTTTTCATTTAATTTGTACAACTTTTCTTATTAAAGAGCAATGAAGTATCTGAGATTACCTATCATTTTCTTAGCCAATCAATCTTCATTCAGCACTTCCCATATACCAGAGACTGTTTTAGCCAAGATAATTCATCCTAAAATAATAATAATTATAATAATTTAAAATACATGGGAAAAACAAAATGATCCTGTCCTAAGGGTACTTACACCCCCATATAATTCAGAAACTTAATATTTAAGTAATTAATATTATGTATTTGAACAACACCTCAAGCATCAAGGTCAAGTGAAATCACTTTTCCCATTGTCTATCAATTGCTCAAAATTTTACCACATGTAATTTCAGATGTCACTGCTTCCCAGCATGAGTTGAGATGGAACCTGTTACTTATATTGAGTGTTTTTCTTCATTTGTTTGACTTTTTTAGAAGTGACAAATTTGTTTTTAATTTTTGGTTAAAGTAAAGTGTACCTTAGCTATGCCTTGTATTTATTCATCTCACAGTTTTACTGTGTGAACAATAGAAAACCCTCCCCATCTTCAGCACCCCCAATTCACTTTTCCTAGTGTGGACTCACTTAGTCCAGGGTTATTTCTCAGGTATTGCACAACTGAGTAAAAATTTGTTTTCTGAATACATTTAAAGCCAGCTTTTCTTGAACTCTCAAACATTTCCTTTCTGTATGTTCTCAAGTAACTTCAGAAATAGCAAATGAAATATCAGTTGAGTGCTTACTTGTTAAAAAAAATAAAGGTGTATACTAATACATTACCTCTTTATTGGAGAGGGATCATATTTAAATTTTTCTCACACTTTTTATTGGTTCATTATAGTTGTACATAATGATGGGATTTGTTGTGATATATTTATACATGCACACAATACACATGCAGAAATATATAGTACATATTTATACATTCATTAATGTTGCTCTTATAATTAATTAACAATTTGATGTAATGTGAAATTCAGACTCAAATCATTGTTTTCTGAAAATTTGACAGGCTTTGCTTCATTATATTATTTTATTTGGTATAAGAATGAAAGTTTGATACCAGTCTGTTTTTTTCCTTTGCTTGTGAGCATTTTTGTTGATATTTTTAAGATTTCCTATTTAGTATAATAGTATAAAAGTTCTTGAGGATGATTCTTTCTTTCTTTTCAAATTATTTACCTTGTTCAATGCTTAGACAGTTTTCAATTTGCCTCCTTTTGTTTTGTTTTTTCTTCTGGTGATTTCACATGATCCATTTTCACCTGACCTTTCTTTCTAGAAATTTATTCAGGGAGAAGTTCAATCTTTGTCATGTTCAGTTTCTTTCACATTTTTTTTCTCCTGAGATTTCCTTGAAAACTTTGACTTTATCATCTAATCTTTACTTATAAATTTTATTTATTCGTCGTATTTGTCAGAGCTGATGTTTCTTTCATTTCTCTGATAGTTTTTCATCTTCAAAAATTTTTAATTGACAGCATCTTCTAACTTTCTCTAAGAATGATAATCAATTTTTTCAATGTTTGCTACATATTTACAACTCATTTCATTTATTTATCTTGATGTTTCTCTTTAATAGCTCTTGACTTTTTGCATAAATCTTTAAGTAAAAATTTATATTGAAAAAATAAATGAAAGAATAGGATATTGATTGTTTGAGGTAAGGAGTCTAAACTCCCTCTTCTGCTGCATTTTTCTACGTTTCTTTATGTTTCCCCTAGAAAGGGAGGTTAAGAAGGGTATCTGGGGATAGAGATGTAGTTTATGGACATTGATACTAAATTTCAGGGAATATGAGAAGACTCATTATTCTGAGAAGACAGGACTCCTGGGCTTTCTGGGGCCAATACCTGATGTAGGAGCATTAACTGCCCTATGCCAATAGTAAAACTAGGCACCTAGTCACTTTTTGAATATGAAGATCTTTAGAGGAGAGTGGCAAAAGGAGATACATAGAGGTTACAGATGACTTGCACAGATATTATGGACAGTTATTCCTGTTTCTCAACATTCTTATTCTAGGTCTAGGATCTCCCTCTCTTATTCTTAGTACATATTCCTCATGTACATACCCTAAAATATTGGCTATTCCCTCTATCATTGTCATTAATCCCTTGAATTTGTGTAAAATCTAGTTTTGATATCTATGAAAATCATCTCACCCATTCTTGATCTTTCCCATTCCTTGTTTGTGCTAATAGTCATTTGCTTTTATGTAAATAAATACTGTCATTCCAATGGCATCTTGGTATGGACAGGAAACAAACATCTACATGAACTGGAAACTTGGACCATTTTCCTATTCCTACAGTAGTTAAAATGAGCAAAATAATTGTCTAGTAGTAGTTTATTTTTTATTTTAATTGAACAATTTTAATATGCACATTGTATATATTACCCTGTATATAAATTATATATGGAACTATGCTTTCAAAATTATATATATATATATGTATATATATATATATATATATATATACACACACACACATACACATAAACACATATATAAACTGATTCATTAGAGTTTTGCAGGTACTACTAGAATATAGATGAATTTATATTGATTTCATTATTTACAATGTAATTGAGGTAATTTCATGTATTTTGTTGTTAATCATGTTTTTTATGGTAATTTAACCTTAGCTTTAGGGATCCATATTAACATCCCATAAATGATTTTAAATTATCATGAGCTAGTTGTTTATTAATATTTTGACTTGACTGTAATGGCAGAGTTATTCTAGCAGGGAAACAACAAAATGGTGCATATTAAAAAATTATTGCTTTCAGCTATTATTCAAAATAACATAATTTAGAAATGAATGATTATTATTCTATTTTAATTCCCTGATGTATTTAAAGTAAAAATTATATTTTATTTAGCTTTATTGAAAATAAACTGTTTTATAAATCTGAGCTCATAAAATTTAATTGGATGATCATCTTAATTATCAAAGTAATTTATGGTTTCCCTCTTTTCTACCTAAAAATATCCTCTAAAAATATGAACATATGTATTTATTTTAGGTATATATTTCACATTAGGGCATTTGTATTTTAATACCACATATAACTTTTAAAAACCCCACATATGTATAAAATTATGGCCTAAGAATTACAAAATTAGGCAGATCACTCAATACCTATATAAACATAAAAAAAAATTATCAAAAATGATAAGCATCCTAATAAAAACATAGCAAGTTTTAAAATATGAGTTTAGCTTCTATCAAGTAGATAATTAGTATTATAAATACAAGACTTATAAAAATAGAAGAGACTTTAAATCCAGAACAAACATGTCCTACAACTCAAAAACTTAAGCATTGTACTTGATTAAATAATTCATAAAATGTGATATTCAAATGTATAATACTTATGATACAATACCCAATTTTGTTAATGATTAGCCAATGAAAATTGGAACAAAATGAGATACAACTGCATACCCACCAGAAGGATTAGGTGAAAAATAGAGAAATTACAGTGTTGGTCATAGAGTAGAGCAACTGGGCCTCCCATATATGTTGATGAAGTTATAAATTAGAACAAATAATTCCAAATATTTTTGCCATTTATACTTTCCATATTTTATAATCAAACAATCCTACTCCCTCATACATAATTAAATGAAATGTGCCTATGTTATAAGACAGGCATTAGAATATTAATAATAAGAATATCTAAATAGTTCCAAATTAGAAACTATTCACAGGCCCAATAAACATAGAGTGCATAAATAATATTGTAACATAATAATACAACACAGATAATGTGACTGAACAATATAAATATATAGAAACAAAATGGATGAATATCACAATATAAGATTAAACAAAATAAGAAAGAAGACACAGTAATTACTCATATATAATCTCCAGCTAAAGAAATAAAAACAGGCTAAATGAATCAATACTGTTGAAATTCAAGAGAATAGTTAAACTTGGGAAAGGTTATGATGATTGGAAAAAAGAATATGGTAGTTTTCCAGATACTAAATAATTGTATTCTCCATTCTATTCATAGATGTTTGATTTTTAAAAATATATTGAGCTGGTCACTTTTGAACAAATATCGAAAACAAAATCTTCTCTCAATGCAGAAATCCTTTTGACAAAAGTAGGAGAGAATAAAACCACTTTTACCATTGAATAAGCATTAAGCCAGAAAGTAATGTTTATTATAGACCTTTTAGTAAGAGATTGCAAAATCAGAAATCTCACCTTTCATATAATTGATATGACCCACTGCAAACATATTTTCTATATAAATCGTATCTAGTACAAATGTTAAAAATCTTGACAGCACTACTTACCATGAATAGATCATGCTAACTTTATCTGGTGAAGTGGGAATAGTTAATTGGATTTATTTAGATAATAAACATCTTTTTGTATATTTTATAAGAGAAGATAGTTTTAAAACTTAGAGAAATGTCTACTCTCATTTAGAAGCTGGTATATAAGGATTCTCTCCCTTGATGTTTGCATTTTCACAAAAATATTTCTGAGTTCCTTAGTAAAGACTGGCCATAAATTTGACTATCCAATTTTCAAAAAGATATATAAACATTTCAAAGGAAGGAGATAATAGTTATATTTTTTCTGTAACAAATATTCTAAGAAAAAGTAGTTGGGGGAGTCTATTTTCAACATAGAATCAGGCTTATTTTTTTTACTTGTCTTTGCATTACTTACATAAATGTTTTGTTTGTATATTAAGTTTCATCATGAACCTTTAAAATTATAAAAATTGCAGAATCAGTTCTAAACAATGTTGAGTTTGCTAAAGTTTAAAGATTATGAATGAGTGATAGCTGGGAGCAACTTGAAATAAACTGTTCAAAAACAAAACACTTATATGAATTAAGAACTAAAGGTATTGCCAGACACAGTGGTGAAGGTCTGTAATTCCATTGGCACAGAGATTAAAACAGGAAGATTACAAGTTAGAGGCCAACCTCAGCAATTTAGTGAGAACCTTAACAACTTAGTGAAATCCTGTTTTGAAATAAAAAGTAATAAATAGAAGAAAAAGGGGCTGAGCATCTAGCTCAGTAATAGAATGTTCCTGAGTTTAATCCCCAGAACTGAAAAAGAAGTAAAGATATTATTATTTTTTTATTGGTACATATATCATGAGACATTTGGTGACATTTTTATGCCTATACACACTGGGAAATGATCAACTCAGACTCAATAATATATTCAGCACCTTAAACTTTAAGACAAAATAATGAATAAGAAAAAGAAGTAAAGATGATGATTTGCATATATTTTCTTCTAGTCCACACATTCCCTGCATTTTGTGGCTTCCTTCACTATGAAGTTCTTCAGTTTCATATAGTCCCCTTGTTTTATGTTTGTATAAATGGCCTGTACTTTTAATGCCATATAAAAAATAGTTTTTTTAAAATTTTTTTTACTGTGTGTTTTTCTCATAGGAGTTTTCATGATTTCAGATTTTATATTTTTGAGTTAAGTTGTGATTATAGTGTCTTATTTCACAATTTTGCATGAAGATAACCAGTTTCTCCAGCACCATTTATTAAAGAGGTTTTCATTTCCATGGTGTATTTGTAGTACCTTGTCACAGATTATTCTACTGTGTAAGAATGATTTAGTTCTGGCCTCTCTATTCTATTTTATTGATTTATGTATTTGTTTTTATGCCAGTTCCATGCTGTTTTGGTTGTTACAGCTCTTTAATATAGTTTCAGATTAGGAAATATGAAAACTCTAGTTTTGTTATTTCACATAAATATTTTGACTCTTAGGGTATTAGTGCTTTCATTAGAGTTTTAGGATTATTTTTTCTCTATTTGTAAATATGCCATTGGAATTTAGAGGTTTCACTGGCTCTCTAGATCACTTTGAATTATGTTATCATTTAACAACATTAATTCTTGATATCTATGTTCATGGGATATCATTATTTCATTTAATGTTCTTGATCAATACCTTATAATTTTTGCTGTAATCAGTGTCTTATATTTTTCAAATATTTCACTTTCTTGATAAATATATGGCTAGGTATTTTGTTCTTTTTAGATGCACTTGTAAATGGGGTTGTTTTACTTTAAATTATTTTTCAGACAGTTTACTCTTAGTGTATGGAAAAGCAATTTTTTTATGTTGATGTTATCTCTTGAAAATATTCAATTCAGTTATTAATTCTAACACTCATTTGGTAAAGCCTTTCAGGTTTTCTATATAAAATATCATTTGCAAACAGGAAATTTCACCTCCTTTACATTTAGTTGTCTCTTATTTTTTTTTCTTGCCTAATTGCTATTGTTTTAATTTCTAGTTCTATGCTGAGTAGAAGTGGTGAGAATGAATGCCCTTATTATATTCTTAATTATAGAGGAAAATCACTCAGCTTTTTATGGTTTATTATGAAGTCAGCTGTGGGTTTATTATGAATAATATTGCTTGATTTGTACAATTTTTAAATACAGAATTTGCTGAGAGTTTCAATATCATATATATACGCATATATATGTATATACATATGGAATTCATAAACTAAATGGTAAAATATAATTAAATAAATAATTCAACTTTAAAATGGTATCTATCTGTCTATCTATCTATCTATCTATCTATCTATATATATATATATATATATATATATCACACATTTTTTTCTCCAAAGAAGATAAAAAAATGGCTCATGGCTATATGAAAAGGTGATCAACATCATTAATCCTCAGAGAATTCAAACAAAAAAAATCCTTTTAAGATGAATATTTTTAAGATGATAGGACCTAATAAGTGTTGGCTACAGTTTAGAGAAAAGGGAACCCTTTCTAGTGCAGGGACAGAATTTAAACTGGTTTGATCTTTATGAAAAACAGAGTAAAGTTCCTCAAGTAGTTACAAATAGAATCATGATAGGAATCATCACTCATATATACATATACATATATGTATATGTGTATATATATATATATATGTGTGTGTTTGTATGTATACATGTGTATATATGTATACATGTGTATATATGTATATATGTGTATATATGTATATACATGTGTGTATATATATACACACACAGTGGAAATAAAATCAATAACTCAAAGATAATATCTAAAACTCTATGCATCATTATCCACAATAGCCAAGATACAGTATGTCCTAATGATTCATTGATGGATGAATTTATAAGGAAATTGTGGCCCATATATATTATTTAGAATATAAAAGGAAGGAAATTTTGCTATATGCCACATGGGAAAGTCTGGAGGATATTAAACCAAGGGAAAGAAACAAGAAATAGAAAGAAAAATGCTGTCAGATTTTATTCATATGTGAAATTTAAAAATGTTAAATGCATAAAAACAGCATGCAGAATGGCATTTTCCAAAAGAAGGACATAAGAGGAGGGAGGAATGTGGGTCAAAGAGTACAAACTTTCAACCATAAAATGACCAATTTCCAATCTAATGCAAAGTACAGGTGTGAGGTGCTGCATATGCTAATTAATCTGATTGTAATAATTATTGCCTGTCTACCCTTATAAATCATCACATTACACTGTGTGTACATTTAGTCTTTAATTTTCAATTAAATATTTTTAATAAACAAAAATTACTAATGGTGATTGGAGAATCACCTTAGTGGAAAAGAGGAGCACTAAGGCAAATGGAGTAGCCTCCCTTCTTGCTGTGATCAACCCAGTAAGTATACACTGTATTGAGTGGCTAGTATTCAGCGACCAAAACCAGCCAACCAACCAAAGCCATCATTAACTTTTTGGCCAAAGTCACATGGAAATCAAAACACTGTTTTAGGCATAGAGTGTTCTCCTAATTCCCAGTCTTGCCACAAGTTAATCTGTCACATAGAGCAATTGTTGGCGTACAAGAGACTCTAATGTTCACAATGGCAAATTCGTTGCAAGGCTAATAAAGCTTAAGTTTCAGAGTCTGTATTGCAGATATATCTGTCAAGGAATCCCAGCAATATGATCTCAAGAGACATATGTTTTCCAAAATCTACAAAAATAGATTTTTTTCCTCATCTTTTGTTTTAAAGAGGTCTCACAAAAATTGTAAAATTTTAAGGCACCTCGGGAAGCAGATCTAGCTTCCTATTGTTCCATCACTTTCCATTTCCTGGGGGGGTACAGGAAGAGCCCAAGTGATCACACAGAGCATCTTTTAATGAGTGGTGAGAAAGGAAGCTTAGTTTCCTCTTGTTTTAATCTCTTTATTGAAATAAAGGCTTGAACAAAAAGAAAGTGTAATTTTTATAAAACAGTGATTAAAATGCTAGTCCTGAGTATTTTCTCAAAGTTTATTGCAGGCTGTGTGAAAGTCAAATAAAAGAAAATATATCATTTAAGCAGTATAGGCAGAAAAGCACTGATTAGAAATGAGAAGCCCTGTAAGTGAAAGGGGAAGGTTTAATGATTTTTGCCTTAGTGGCTAAACCCCTTATAATGCATGTCATTAGAAAATGATTTAAATATCTTGTAAGAAGTCACAAGGGAAAGAAATTCCAAAGGTGGTTTTGGACCCTTATTAAAAATGCAGTGAAATTGTAACTTCACATTACAATAGTAATTAACTATAGTTAAAGGCACCCGATGAGATGCAATTACCTTTAAATTAATTCTGCAGTTTAAGATATGTATATTTAATGTGTTTGTTTATCAGTTAATTGATAGTTCTTCAGTTAAATTAATGTGAAAGCCCCTGGTATAAGATTTAGCAAACATTTTTCACTCATTTAGTGATATTTTATTGCTACTTCCTACAAATAATACTTGAGATGACCATCTTCTTCATTACAGCAAAATCTAATATTCTTAGAAAGTGGATAAGAGTAAGACAATTACTAGAGGGCATGTTCATTTATTGAGACATTTAAATTTACAATAGTTCATAAGAGCAATAATAATTCTCTTTGAAACAAAATAATTATTTTCACATTTTTAAAGTAAATTGACTATAGTTATTTTATAATGGGTTGGGAATGTAGGAAATAGAAATTTATAACAAATACTAAACACAGTTATATTTCTAAGTGGCTTACTTCAAACTCTATTAACAGATTAGAAACATTTCATGATTGTTTAATGGAGGGTAGATTTCTATTAATCAAATCCTGCTTTATACCAATTCCCATCATTAAAAGCGAGACCTTATTTTGTCAAAAGTAAAAATTGCCACTGGGAAGTTTAAATGATTAAAATTAAGGTGGAAAAATTTAAATATGTATTAGAGATAGAATGGTAATTATACAGACGTTTAAAAATCTTAATAGCAAAATCATTTACAAAATAAATCTCAGGGTAAGTATATGCTACAAGATTTGAATTATTTACAGCAGGATTACTTCTTTTTACTGATTTGAAAATTGTAGAGCATGTAATCCCCAACACTTTATCGACTTGGTTAAGTTTTTCACTAGCCTTAAATTGTCTTATTACTTCTACTTTTGTAACTTGAGTGATAATATTGCTCTTTTTCTCTCCTCCTCTGTTATTTGACCTTACTGGCCTCTTTTGAAACATTCTCACCTAGTAATGTCTATAGAGTCTGTCACAGTATTATTGGAGAAAAAAATCCTCAAATAGACTCCAAAACATTTCAATTATTTGACAATGGAGAGAAAGTTGATGGATTGAGTTTAACTGAATCACCTACAAGAAGAGTGGTGTGGACTGTGACTGATTACAACAATAAAGACAGTACCAAATACCATGAAAAAAATCAGTATAATTTAGAAATATAAAGGGAAAATTACTTAAGATAAACACCTGATTTAACTTCCTAATAGTTTAAATATAGAATTAAAAAAAAACCCTCTCTTTTAACTCCCATATACAGATGAAATCAAAGGGTTTCTGGGTTACACTTTTTATTTTCTACTTCTCCCAAAGTTATGTCATCTGCAAGACACTGTGTTAAATTTTTGTTTTCTGCACACATTTCTGAGTGATGCATAACAGAAAAAGTGTGGTTAGGGGCAAAAAATGGACTATTTAATAAATATACACAGTGTGAAGAGTGAGACACACCCCAAAATCCAATTCCAATCTGTTATCTGGGATATAAAAGATACTCCAAGTACAATGTGAGCAGGTTATTTAACAGATGAAGATGTTAAATAAATGTGGTACAGATACAGAATGGAATACTAACCAACCATCAAAATTTGGGGGATCCTGTAACTTAGAACAATATGAATGGAATTTGGGGTTATAATGTTAAATGAAATAAGACAGATATAGAAAGGCAAATTTTCATGCTCTCACTTATATGTGAAATTTATAAAAGTTGATTTAATAGAAGTTTGAAGTTGAATAGTGGTTACCAGAAACTCGGCAGATCAGGGAGAGTGGAGGATAGAGAAAGATGGGTCAATGTATAAAATGTTATACACTTAGATAAATAATATAAATAAGATATAGTTCTATATAACAAAAGAATGAATACAGTTATCATCAATACATCATGCATTTCAAAACATTTAGAAGAGAGAACTTGGAATGTTGTCACCACACACACACACACACACACACACACACAAAATGAGAAATGATGAAAGTGATGATTATCCTGATTTATTAATACACAATGTATACATTAATTGAAACATCACAGATTGTACTCCACAAGTATATACCATTTTATGTCAATCAAAAAACTCAACATTTTTAAAGACATATATGGACATTTAAAGTCTCAAGAAGAAGTCAAGACCTATTAACTTGTTCTATTCTTAGCAAGTTACATAATGAAGTTAATTAAAACCCTATGATATTAACATATGAAAGGGATAATAACCCAATGATACAGAGAGTAAAAAAATAGAAACAGGATTACACACAAATGAACAACAAATTTACAATAAATCTGTATAGTACAAAAACTAATGAATAAACTTATAAAGGAAAATAACTTCATGATATGTGTAGTAAGAGAAGTATTAAAATTACATAAAAGAGACACCATAAAGGAAATGATTTATAAATATGAATCAACCCAATAAGAATTAATACTCTGAAAAAGAACATATAGAAGAATGTTAAGTTAGCTAAAGAAAGGCCAAGTTATGATTTCCAGCAATTGACAGGGGCTCATATTTAAACTGTGCACAGAAAATCAGTAAACAAGAGAAATACAACCAAAAGATAACAAACAACTTAAAACACATTTTATAAAAATGAAAATCCAAATGGCACATAAACATGAAAATGTGTCATTAGTTATCAAGAAACAGAAAAAGAAACTCTCAGTCATATATCATTAGATCACTACATTATAAAACAAGTTGAGCATGCATAATTCAAAAATCAGAAATCAAAAATGTTCCTAAATGTGAAACTGTTTGAATATGTATGTTTAAAAAAATTAGCAACTGCAGAAAGTTTTTAACTTTTGATTTTTGGATTAGGGGTGCTCGAATTGGCAAAGACTGAAATATTCTAAAACAAACAAACAAAAACAAAAACAAAAACCCTCTGAAATCCAAAACACTTGTGGTCCCAAGCATTTCAGATTTGGAATATTCAAAGTTTACTGAAAAGTCTCATTGGAAAGTTTATTGAGCAATTTCCCATGTACTACTGTAGAAGAATATTTACTGACAAAATCATTCTTGAAAAAGGGTTTGACATTTTCTGGTTATAGATTTTATTCTTGACCAAACATTAGTCAGGCTTCTCAAAATCCTCTACTAGACCTCCACCCTAGCCTGCTTTTAGCAAGGATCTTATACAGTTAGTTTATAAAGGATCTCACTACCTTTGATATCTTACTACCCTTGATATCTGAACAAGTTCCTCATCCTTCGTTCTTGATACTAAGTCCCTGGGATGCCTTTAGCAAGCATCTTCTTTGTTAAGAGGAGCAAGAATAGTCTATTCTTAGGACTTTTGTTAGTCATTTTGCATCCACTGACCCCTCCCTCTACTATTTGCTCTAAACCTCCTCTTGCTCCTTTTATATTTCTAGTTAAGTTCAGTCTCTCTTCCTAATGAAAAGAGCTGATTCCTATAGTTATAGTTGGAATAAATCTTCCTTACTGTTTCAACATGTGTCAGAATGTTTTTCATTTAACATAAGTCATTTTCTGTAAAGGATCTGCATAGCCTATGACCTGGCGATTCCTTTCTAATTTATGACCTATAAGAATATGTGCTTTTATAAAAATACATTATGTTTCAAAAAAAACTCAGAAACTTTTTTTCATGTGCGATTACCCCACACGAAAAACTACTCAAATATCTATTAACCAGAGAATAAATTAATAAAATCTGGTTTATTCAAATATTATAAATAAACATCAATTGTAAGTAGTCATTCAATATAGATGAATTTTGAAGAACAATACTGAACAAGAGAAGATACACATAAAAACAGAAAGACTGTAAAATAAATTCAAATAAAATAAAAAATGCATGAACCTAACTATGCGTAGACAAGTTTGTGTACTATCGTGGTACTTTGCTGTATCAACTTATGTAGACTATAGTTGTATGTTATCTAACCATACCAATCTAGGAGTTGTGGTGAAGGTAATGTTAATGCTGTTTTTGCATAATTCTAGTTAATTGAGTGACTTTTGTCTTTTATTCTGTTTATGCATTATATTACATTTGCTGATCTCCATACTTTGAACCATCCTTGAATGCATTCCTAGGATGAATCCCTCTTGATCATGGTGAATGATTTTTTATGCTGCTGGATTGTTTGCTACTATTTTTTCTGCTTTTTTTTTTTAGTAAATTATAGTTATAGATATTTGGGGGTCTTATTTTGACATATTCATAAATATATATAAAGTAATTTGATCCATTTCAATCCCCACTATTACCCCTTTACCTTCTCTCCAATCTCCCCTGATCTTCCTCTATAGTTTGCTGGTAGTATTGAAGGATTTTTTATTCTAAAGTCTTTAAGAATATTGAACTAGCCAAGTGTGGTAGCACCTACCTGTAATCCCAGCAACTTCGGAGGCTGAGCCAGATGGACTGTGAGTTCAAAGCCAGCCTCAGCAAAAGCAAGGCACTAAGTAACTCAGTGAGACCCTGTCTCTATTAAAATGCAGAATAGGGCTGGGGATGTGGCTCAATGGAAATATAAATAATTATATTATTAATTTGAAATAATTCTCTTGTTTTAATGTGGTAATTTATTTCTATAAATAAATTCCACTCTATAAATAAATTTCCATGTTTATAATTTTGATTTATTCTGTAGGTTTTGGTTTGTTATTTCCATTTGTTTAAAAAATGTTTTAATTTTCCTTTGATTTCTTTGATTTTCATTGGTTGATCATATGTATATTGTTTAGATTCCAAGTTTTTGTACAATTTCTGAAATTCCTCTTCTTTTGATTTCTTGTTTTATGCCATTGTAGAGAAAGACACATTATTTCAATATTTTAAAATTTGTTGAAACTTGTTTTATGACTTAATATATGGTCTGTCTTAAAGAGTGTTTTGTGTGTTGATGAGAATAAGGTGTATTCTGCAGATGTTGAGTGAAATGTTCTGTAAATGCTGGTAGGTTCTTTTTTGCCTATACCATTATTTAACTTTGCTGTTTCTTCAATGTTTTTTTTTTATTCTTGAATAATCTTCCCATTAATGGGAAAGGGGTATTGAGGAGACTTACTAGTATCTTATTAGATCCTATCTCCTCTTTAGATATAATTATTTTATGAATTTGGGTGCTCTGGCATTGGGTGCATGTATATTTACTATTCTTATATCCTCTTATTCATTTGATTCCTTATTATATATATTGTCCTTTAACTATATTTTTATATATTTTTTTAATTTAAAGTTTATTTCATCTAACATAGTTATTCTTGCTTGATTTTGTATTCCATTCACATGGAATTTGTGCTAATTAGGCCTTCTCACTGTGACCAAAATACTTGACAAGAACAACTTAGCTGTGGAAAAGTTTATTCTCAGCTTACATTTTTCAGAGGTTGAATCCATGGTGAGTCAACTTCATCAGTCTGGGCCCAAGATGAGGCATGACATTATGTTTGAAGTGTGTGACTGAGGAAAGCTGCTTTGCTGCTGGCAACCAGGAAGCAGAGAATAAGGAAACTTTGCCACAGGGAAGATGAACCTTTCCAAGACAGGAACAAATGGCCCATCTCCTTCATCCACTCCCTACCTCCACACAGTTACAACTAGTTAGTCCATCCAGACTAGGATGCTCAGGTTACAACTTTCATGATCTAATCATTTCACCTCTGAACTTTTTTACATTAACAAAGGAAATTTTGGGGCAAAATTCATGCCCAAATAACACAAATATTTTCAAATCCTTTCACTTCCTGTCTGTGTGCAACTTTAAGAGCAAAGTGGGTTTTTTGTTTGTTTGTTTGTTTTTTAATGAAACAGGCATAAAATCATTTGGTCTTGTTTTATTAATTTTTTTGTTTGTTAACTCATTTAGACAATCTACATTTTTTAAGTAGGTAATTGAGTCTATTTACAATTAAGATTATTACTGATAAAGACTTTGTCCTAACATGTTTCCTCTTGTTTTCTGGTCACTCCAGTTTCCCAGGCAGTGAAGTCTAGTTTGCAGAGCAGCATGTACTACATTACACAATTCTCACTCTATAGGGGCTTCATGAGGATGTAATCAGTCCAGCAGCCTGTATGGTACAGCAGCTTGCACATCAGCAGTGACAGAGCACCTGTGCATCTCAGTTAATAACTGTCACTTTATGAATTATATAAAGGAGGAGTCACTTGCAGCACCAGGAGAATGCACCAGGCATGGGAGCAAGAAGCGAGTATAATTAGATTTGGTCTTAAAATAGTGTCAGGTAGCAGTGGTCAAGGTGGAAATGGGTTCAATGTGCACTTGGGTTCCTCCTATGGAGCAGGGCAACAGTGTCAACTTCCTGACAACTTTCCCAACAGAGTTTGGGCTCTTTGAGGGCTATGGCATTTGTCAGCAACAAAACTTTGTAGTCCCACCTAGACTTAGCCTTTTCTCAGAGATTTTCCAAATATCAGTCTGGTGGTTCTCAATTTCATCTGTTTCCTTTCTTCTGTTTGAACTGTGCATCATAAAATTTGCTACTTTCAATTTTATTGTTCCATGTCCTCCAAAGATGATATGGTTTTGAATGTTCTTTAAAGTTAGCATTTATACTGTCATATATTATACCCTAGTGGTGGCTAGAATATCTTGAAAATAGGAAACATACAGATTTTCTTAAAAATCATAAAAGTTTTAGAACACTTTAGATAGCTCTGAAGCGACATGCCTTTTTTTCAAATAACCTATTTTTGAACAATGAATAATAAAAAAATATATAAAATATAAGTGGGAAGTTGCTTTTAACATAGAAAAGGTGACTAATCTCACAAATATGTAAAACAGTCCATAAGAATAATGCTAGCTTGAAAAGTTTCAAGAATCCCCTCACTATACAAAAAATAATGTTTATATAAATGTATTATACCAACTAATGTATTGAGTAACATCTTTATTCAGATTCCAAACATTCATAAATCATTCAAATTCCAGGTGTATATTTCACATCTATCATTAGATTCTTAGTGTCATACTGTCAAATTCAAAAAGGCAGTCCTTGAATTAAATACTCCAGTTCAAGCTTTAACATAAGAATGAAAGTTGATCTAACCTGACAGTTCTCTAGAAATAATCATTCTGACATGTCAAAGATGGTACATGCCTGGATCTCTACCTTATTCAAAAATGATGGAATCTAGGGATAGGAAAAGAAATGACAGAAAGTCCTACATTCAAGAATTAAATACTTCAAAAGTGGAAAATGAAATAATTCATATGGGGTTAGCTTGGGCATGCATGAGGGATAAGAATACAATAGTATATATTATTATTCCTTTTCAACTTTTCTTCTCAAGTTCTTCAAATATTTACAAAACTCCTCAAATTTAAGAAATTATTTTAAACAAATGTGTAAGGTAACCTTGACATTCAACTTCAGTAGTCTGTGATACCTTCTATAGTAAAGTTTTAGCATTTAACAAATATTCAGTGGTACATATATGTTAGGAAACATTAATCATCTTCCATCTTAAGTTTTAAATCAATTGCCCTTCCCCCATTTTTCATAATCTTATCTTTGAAATTTGGCCAAAGATATTTTTAGTAAGTTCTGAGTATGCTTTAATTGTCTGTCTTTTTTTGACTAGTTTTTATGTCAGAGAACTACTGAATGTTTCCTGCATTTCTTCCCATTTATAAAAATAGCAATGGCTAAATCTGATTTGATAGTATCGAAGAATATCAACTCAAAGGTTTTCATTTCTCTTCACAAATGGAACTAGTGATTTTTTTTATATTATACAATCTGAATTAAGACCTAGTCTGCAAGAATAACTTCTAGAGTTGACGTGGTAGTTCAGATACCTTTGCCCACTGATGCCTTAGATCTCTGTAGTGAGTCCACCATAATGGCACTGCAGTCAGCCTATGAATAACAAACTAGCTGAGCTGAGTCAGCTGGGTCATCTATTGCTCTCTGCTCACAGAGGAAAGCTAGAAGTGATAGATAGCTCCATTAACTCTGCCTGACTAATGCACACTTGGGGAACACCAAATTGGGAACTTTTTCTTTTTTTTTTTTTACATCTTTCGGAGACAAACAGCAGGATGCAGTTGGTTTACTCTCTACTTGTAATAAGAAGAATACTTGAGAAAATGAATAATAATTGCAAAAAACCCCCAGCAAATATAATATTAACATCATGGAATAGTATTTGATTTTTAATTAACACATTTCAATTTAAACTGTCAAAATATTTTCTCTATTATTTTCAAATATTTGAGAAAACTTTGACACTCAATTTTTCAATTTATACATTAAAGCTTAAATAGAATGACAATTCTCAATATATTAACATATACTTGTCTTTCATATTTTAAGTCCAATTTTGTAATGATGCAATATTTATATGAGAGTTTTTCTTATCTATAGATTAGAGATTAAGTACAAATCAACCACAGTCACAATTTATTTCTAATTTTATTAAACATTCAATGATATTTTTCTTTGTTTTTTAAGTCAAAGTGACAAATTAACATTTGAGCATTAGATAAATGAATTTCTCAGATTCTTTATAGCAATTTATAGTGAACTTGCATCAGTTAACATTTTAGATAAGATTTAAAATAGCTGTTTATCCCTAATACATTATTTCTCTCTCTTACATTCCCTGCTATGTATTTTAGCAAAAATATTACTACATGTTAATAGATTTGCATACCTGCTTAATTTATTGAGAATTCAAAGATCAGATATTTGATCACCTCTGATATTGAGAAAGAAAGAAATATAAACTATTTTTAAAAATAATGTTCATCGGTTTAACAACTATTATTGAGTGATTACCTAGTCCGTCTCAAGCACTATGCTTGGCCATTGCAAAATGATGGAAAGAAATGGGAGATATACCCTTAAAGGAGATAGACATAAATTAAATGATCACACAGAAAAATATGAAGTGTCAAATTCAATAAGAACCATGAAGGAAATAGATATACTGCTAATGAAACTTAGTAATATGGGTCAAGAACGAATGAGGATAAAGCAATTAAGCTGATACGTGTAGGGTGAATGGGAATTTATTCAAGGATGGGTGAAGTATACTCCAGCCAAAAGAAGCAGAGTTTTAATATGAGGAGACATAACACACTGGACAGAATATGCCAGCATGATTGAAACTCTGAGGAATTGGCAGAGAGTATTCCAAGGGATTCTAGAGAGATCAGAGTAAGATAGCTCAACAAGGTAGAATACATCAGTTTACAAATGCTGGACTTTTTCCTCAATCATAGTAAGTAGGAGGCTTTTAGGCAGGGCCTAGATTGGTATTTTGACAGGTTTTTAAATATATCATGTTTCTGAATTGTGGAAATAAGATAAAAGTATATGAAAGAACAATAAGAAGTTATAAAATGTCCCAGAGGAAAAATATAATACATTAAAATGTAGTATATCATCAAGATGGAGAGAAGAGAATGGAATCAAGATAGATCTATTATCAGAAAAAAAAAACAAGGGATTGGGAGATAGAAGAGAATAGGGAGGGACTGAGAGGAAAGGAGAAACCAAAGTTAACTTAAAAATTTCTTACTTGAGAAACTGAATGGACAAGAGTTCTATAGTTTGTGTTTTTACATATCAACTAAAAATTAAATTTAGTTCAAAAATAAAAGCTAGCCAGGTGCAGTGACCCAGGCTTGGAATCCCAGTGGCTCTGGATGCTAAAACCGGATGATGGAGTTCAAAGCCAGCCTCAGGCAGTAAGCAACTCAGTGAGAACCTGTCTCTAAATAAAATACAAAATAGGATGGGGATGTGACTCAGTGGTTGAGTGTCCCTGAGTTCAATTCTTGAGGACTCCTCCCCGATACACACACAAAAATAAAAGCTTTACATACATAATGTAATTATTATTTATGTAAAATTTTGCATAATTTTAAGTGGTATAACCAACAGTAATTTTTTGTGATTAGTAAAAACAAATCCAATTTCTATTATGTCAAAAAACAAACTTTATAAGAAACTTTATCATACATGCAATAAAATAAAATATATCATAATATAAAAAGTCATACATGTAATAAATAAATATAAAATAGAAGACCATGGTTTCTCTTTTAATATTGAATAATATTCTACTGTGTGTATATAATACATTTTCTTCACCCATCCATCTACTGAAGGGCATCTAGGTAGATGGAGTTGAAGAAGATAATGCTAAATGAAGTAAGCCAATCCCCCCAAAACAAATGCTGAATGTTTTCTCTGATATAAGGATGCTGATTCATAATGGGTTTTGGAGTGGAGAGCATGGGAGGAGTAGATGAACTATAGATAGGGCAAAGGGTAGGGAGGGGATGGGAAGGGGTATGGGGGTAGAAAAGGCAGTAGAATGAGATGGACAGCATTACCCTAAATGCGTGTATGAAGACACAAATTGTGTGACTTTATTTTGTGTACAACCAGAGATATGAAAATTGTGTTCTATATGTATAATATAAATTGTAATGCATTCTGTTGTCATATATAATAAATTAGAAAAAAGCTAACTAAAATAAATAAATAGATAAATAAATAATAAAATGAAATAGAAGAGCATGGTTTCTTGTAAAATCTTTCTTATTCTTGAATCCTCCAAGATGGTGAAATGTTGTAATATACCAAATGCTTTTGAGATGTCAAATAATGGAAAAACAAAAATACATACACTGAGTATATGTCCATATTGATTGACACAAATTGGTCTATGTAAATTTAAATGGTCAAGTAGGAGGCAAAGTTGAATTTTCAATGTGTAAAAAAAATTAAGCAACTGCTTAGGGTTCATGAGAAGAATGGGGGGATGGTTTCAAGATGTAGCTAGAGATTGACCTTGTGGAGTTTAAAAGGACAGGACTCTACCTTTAAGGAAAACACAGCAGATATATATTGAGTGGCAGGAAATCTATAGAAATCTTATTTGGTATCTAACTTCTCTGTGACATATGTGTCAGAACATCATTGAGAAGGAAGTGGAAGTTGAAAGATATTCAGTTATTTTATGGGGAGCATGAAATTCATAGATTTCAGTTAGACAAAGAATAGCACGTAGTGTTAAGTTTAGCAGAGAAATGTAATGAATACAATACTGAAATAGTTTGAGTAAAATGCTATGGAAGCATAGAAGCACAATAAATTTGCCTAGAAATTAGTGAAAACTTGGTAGAAATAATTTATGTGCTGGGCCTAGAAAGACAAAAAGGAGAGTATCAGACGGGAAAGGGAGAAAGAGAATCACAGCAAGGGAAACACTACAAAGGAAGGCCTAGAAGTGCATTCAAGAGTTAAGTGTGGATAGATTCAACTGTGTGCCCTGATTATTCCATCATGCTTTTATCTGAGACATGCAGCTGGACTGTGGCTATGTATGATATGCTCTGACAGTGTTCGCTCTTTTCCTTGCAACAAACACCAAAAATTACCTAGGACAAGCAGTAAGGGAGATAGAGTTACCTAACTTGTCTGGCCAGTTGGGTAACTTTTACTCTCATTCCAAAAGAGATATCAAGTCAATTATCTTATAAAACACTAAGTAAGTTAATCAAATAATCAAATGATAATAAAATCAATTCAGACTTAGAATATAATACATGTATTTTTTTGTATTAATTTTTGTTATTTTCACTTCATTGTCATGTATATCATGTGATAACTTTTGAAGAGTTAAAAAATCCAATCTATTTTAGCACTGTAATCAATGGTATTCATAAATTGATATTAATAACTAAAAAGAATACTACTAATATTAATCTAATTTCTCATATTTAGTATGCAATGAAAGGATTAATGTCTACAGTATAATGCATTCTTTTGCTATTAAGCTTAATAATTTAATGTCAATTTTTATTACTATATTTATTATTCTTAGAGCTTTTAATATATCAACTGTATTTGTGGATATGTTTGTGATAATTTGAATAATGTGGTGCAATGCTATCATTATTCAAAACATTAGTGTTTTGTTGTATTGTGTACTTACAGATATGTATCATGTTGACACTATGTGTGTTCAAACATTAAATTGCTTAATAACACAAAATTTGAAATGGCATTAACATTCTGTCAAACTTTTAATGTAAAATTTATAATGAAACAAAGCCCATTATATAAGCAGATATATCACTTAAATTTCCAAATCATATATGTCTGATAGTTATTTAAGATATGATTGTAATCTTCCTTTATTTCTCAAAGGAAACTCATTTTGCTGTTGAGATTTGTTTAATACATGAATATATCTTTTAAGTACATTTTTTCATACAGCTTATACCACTATCTAAAATGTAACAGATACATTTTGACACAGCTTTTGTCTCTCTCCTTATTCAGTACTCTGTGTCCAGTGAATAAAGTATAACTTGGCTCAAAATATATACTTCATAAATATTTATGATTAAATGTGTAATTTGTCAATGATTTTTAATTATCTTAAGACACATTTCATATTGTTCATTTTAAATCATTTTATGTTCTCTTCTTCACAGCACTGCATTTTAGACAGGTTGTTTTCAAGATATTTTTCATGAGGATGAAAAAACAATTTTCATTTTTTTAATAATATGCAAATGTTATTATAACAAATTATGTGGAGCATTTGGCAATACATAAGAGACACATAATTAAAATTGGCTTAAATCATAAGAACATTTATTATTTCCTTGGTTTACAAAGTTTGTGGTCTAGTTGTTGATTCTGTGACTCAGAGAAACTATTGATTTCCCAGGAGATCCCCGTCCTTCCCCTAGAAATCATGGGCATGCAGGTGATGTCCTTATTCATATTTGCTAGAAGGCTGCTGCAACTTTCAGCTTCTTATTCACTCTTATTTCTCTTAAAGGTAGCAATGTCAAGTTAAAATAAAATGCCTTTTCCTCTACTTCTGTAGATTCATTGTTTCTATTGGGAAAAATATCATTTCCCAAGGTGCCCATAACTGTCTCCTTCTCTCTCACCCCATTTATCAGAATTGGGTCACAGAGGGTGGTAATAATTGCTGCATCTACTTGGCTTGATTATATATCTGACTCTGTTTTATTTCTGGGTGTGTCTGTGTAGGTAATACTGAAGGAGGTTAGCATTTCAGTTTTTGAGCTTAGTAAATCAGGGTACCCATCCCAATCTGGTTAAACATCATCTAGTACATTGAGAGTGTGAGTAGAGCAAAAGGCAGAAGAATCCAGTCTTTTTTTTTTTTTTCTGACATCATGAGCTGGTACATTGGTTTTCTCCTTCCTTCAGACTGAGATGGCACTATATGCTACCCTGGTCGAGATTTTCAGACTTGAACATGCTATACCACTTGTTTTCACAAATCTCCAGCTTGCTGATGACAAAACCATGGGACTTCTCATTCTCCATGATAAGGCACATATGTACTCTTTTCTTTTCTCTTTCTCTCTATCCCTCTCTCTCTCTTTCATTTTTAATTAGATTCCAAAGTCAATTCCAGGAAACCCAGAACCAGTTCTGAACACTTATCTTCAACATTTTTTTCCCCAGAACCTCTGCCTGAGGAAATTAGGACTATATTGTCTGAGAAAATTATAACGGTCTCGCCAGAGCCAGGGTCCATATAAGGCAATGCTAATTTTCCTCAGAATACAGTCCTACTGTTCCTCCCTGTTCCCCTCATAACTAGAAGTAAAGTCCTTGCAGGCCCCTACACCTGAAGTGAAATGTGACCCATGATGAGGAATGCAACACACCAAAGTAGTCACTTGAGTTTTAAAATGCATACAGACAAAAAGCTGTTGAACTTGTGTGTGAATGTATTCTCAGGGTATAGGAAAATGGTGGAAAGCAAATACAATTATACCAGGAAGACTTTATTAATACATGTTCACTAATCAGAGATTTTGAATTTACTATTGCAACTCTGGGAATTTTTAGAAAGGTCTCACAGTCTGTGTGGTCTGTTGGCTGAAACATCTACCAAAAGTTTGTTCACATAAAGTGAACTGGAAATTCTGGAGATGTCCTGGTTTAAAGGCAAGAGAGATTCAAATGTTTAAAGGATTTTCATGTAAGACTTATTCACCCACATTGAGTGAGTCCCAGCAACCATGAATAGCTCTGTGATTGCCATAGATCTCTTTAGGCCAGACCTCACAGTGGGAGATACAGTTATGGAACTGAGAAAACTAATGCAATGAGAGTAATTGAATTCTTGAGTGTCAGAGGCCAAGTGATAGCACTCAGCTGCCAAAAACAAGGTGGGGCAAGGTTACTGTAATAGCTAGTGGGGTCATTGCAGTAATCTGAATAATCTGACTCCTTCAGGCATGTTCTTGGCTAGTTTATAGTGGCATAGTGTATTTAAGAGTGAAATAGACAGAAATTTAATAAATTCTTACTTGATATTTATAGGCAGAAAAGTCTTAGGTTAAGTGAGTAAAAATCCAACTTAAAGAAATAGTGAATTATAGTTCCTCATTCAATTCCCAGACATGTCAATTTTCAAACAAATTTTCAGAAACATACCCTTTAATGATGGGGAGGCTGGGTTCTCTTAAAACATACTTGGAATGTTATTAAAAATTTAAATTTTTAACTTTAATCAGACATTACCAAAGGGATCTGTCCTCTTATAAAGATAACTGTACATTCAGGAAAAGGAAATAAGAATACCTTTCAGAAACTATCAACCATTGGCTCTGAAGTTACACAAAGTCGAGCAAACCCAAGACATCCCTATGGCTCATCATTTAGAAAAGTAGACTGAAGAGTTTGGGTGATCAGTGGAGTATTAGCTATATCCGTGTCACAGTGGGTCAAATGTGTCCCCAACTTCATTCTGCTATTATTTCCCCAGTTCTGGAATGCATATTTGGAGTAGATAAACTTAACTGCTTTCAAAATGCCCACATTGGTTCTCTGACCAGTGGATTGAGGATTATTATAGTGGAAAATGCCAATGGAAACCATTAGAACTACCTATATCTAGAAAAACAAAACCCAAATGAATACTGCATGCCTGGATAGATTGTAAATATTAATGCCACCATTAAGGACTTGAAGAAGAATTCAGGGGTGATGATCCTACTACATACTCATCCAACTAGCGTTCTTGTCCTGTGCAGAAGACAAATGGATCATGGAAAATGACAGTGGATTATCACTAATTTATAAAGGTCGTGACTTAGTTTGAAGGTGGTATACCAGATGTAGTTTCATTGCTTGAGTGAATTAACTAATCTCCAATGACCTAATATGCAGCTCATGACATGGAAATGCCCTTTCTTCCATTCCTATCTATTAGTCCTTCCAGGAGCAGTTTGCCTTCATCTTTCAAGTGATGCTCCTTCATTGTCTTACTCCATATGTGTATCAACTCCAAAGACCTATGCCCATCTTCCATAATTTAGGTGATAGCAGCTTGAAGACCTTTCTATCTCTCAAGGTATCATACTCATCCTTTACATGAATGATGATTATGATTAGATCTAATAATCAAGAAGTAGAAACTAGTCTATATTTATTGGTAAACATCATGTCAGAGGGTGGGATATAATTTGAGTTGTTTCCCATAGGATCAAGTATGTGATCCCCAGGGTAGTGATACTGAGAAATGATAAAACTTTTAAGAAGCAAAGCCCAGGCATTGAGATCATTAGGTTGCCACCCTAAGAAGTGGTTAATATAGTTCTCAGAGAACCCAAGTACATTCCCATAAGAATGAGTTGTCATTAAAAAAAGAAAATCTGATCCAAAACTCTCTAGCTTCCTGCCATATTATGTGATCTCTCTTTTTTTTCACCTACTCCCACCATGGTGCTCTGTGCCATGCTGTGATATCTCCAGAACATCTCACTAACATGCTGTTAACATGTTCTTAAATATCCCAAACTGTGAACTAAGATACTTTTTCTTTATAAAATAAACAGTCTCAATATTATAATTTGAGTCTTAAATATTCCCTAAAGATCCATATACAAAAATCTTGGTTGCCACTGGGATATGGTGAAACCTTAAGGAGCTGGGCCTACTAGGAGGAAGTTAGTTCATAGGAGGTATACCTTCAAGGGGCAATAGGGCCTTAACCCTTTACCCACCTTCCTTTTTATGGAATGTTTTCCCTGCCATGATTTTCTGCATTGCCACAAGTCCCAAAACTACAGAGTCCACTGACCATGAAACTAAACAAAATAAATATTTACTCCTTATAGATCTGTTGTATTTGTTATTTTTGTCATAGCAATCAGAAGTTGACTAATATACAAAGGTATTGATTCATATTTGAACTCATATTTTTTATATGGCATTATTTTGCAATCTTCTTTTGTATTGGCTGTGTACATGAGGCAGTTTCTGCATTTCTATCCTTCCACTGCTATTTTTCCTTTATATTGTAGATTTCCATAAGTATATACGTGATGCAGGTCTTGAGTTCTCTACATTGCGCAATTTTCTATTTGTTTACTTGCATCAATAAATATTGATTTTTATTCATCTGGTTTTGTAGTTTGTTTTAATAGTTGATTGATACAATTATTTTTTAAAATAGTATTTAGGAACTAGCCAGACGGGGTACCCCGGTGCACTATTGTAATCCCAATGGTTCAGGAGGCTGAAGCAGGAGGATCACAAATCCAAAGCCAGCCTCAGCAAAAGTGAGGCACTAAGCAACTCATTGAGACCATGTCTCTAAAATAAAATACAAAATAGGGCTAGGGATGTGGCTCAGTGGTCAAGTTCCTTTGTGTTCAAGTACCTTTCAAAGAAAATTATTTAGAAACTAATATAAAATGAGACTATTGAATCATTAAAGAATTGGGGGAAATTTTGATTGAAATCAATTAAATTTTATATATTAAATTAGAAAGTATTGACAGTTTTATACTTCAAGCCGATTAATTTAATGGCTAGAAAAATTTGTATATTCAGTCCTTCTTTTAAATTTAAATTTTGTTTCTCCAGTAGTCCAAAAAGCAGTTTAATTCCCAGTAAAGAGAGAAGTTTTTGCTTATTTGTTTTGCTTTTGTGTTTGTTTTGCTATTGTATTTTACATAATAAAATAAGTAGTAATTGCTATAGTAATTGCTAGAATACAAGTATTTTATTGATCATTGTAAGTTATTTTCAATCCCCAAACTACACTCATTCCTTTTATAAGTTTTGATAGTTTCTCTAAGAGGTGTGTTGATTTTTCTACATAGGTGAACCTAATAGGTGCAAATAACAATCATTTATCCTTTTTTTCAAATCATCCTTTTTTCTTCCCTTTGTTTGATTAGTACTCAAATTTTGGGGGGATGATTAAGTTAAAATCTCTCACTATAATTTTTTACATACCTATTTCTCCCTGCAATTTTGTAAGTTGTTGTTGTTGGTGGTTTTGTTGTTGTTATTATTATTTTTTTAAATTTTGGCTTTTATTTTGTAAATTTCTGAGTTTTTTGTTTGTTTCTTTGTTTTTGTTTTGTAATAAGGATCAACCAAAGGATGCTTACCCACTGAGATCCCTTTTGATATTTTATTTTGAAACAGGGTCTTCCTAAGTTGCTCAGATTCTCACTACATTGCTGTTGCTGGCTTTGAACTTTCTATCCTCCTGCCTCAGCCTCCTGAATAACTGGGATTACAGGCATGCTACATGATGCCAGAATGGGAAATATGTTTCAATTATGATAATTTTAACCATGTTTTTAACCTATCTATGTAAATGTTTTCTTAGATTTCATTTCTTTTTCATTGTATTTTTAGAGTTAAATAGTTTGTTCTCTGTCTTCATAAAATTGCTTCAGGATAATTATTTCTCATGTTTTATTAACCAGGTTTTGACTTATATCTCTAACAGTGTCTAACACAGACAATAAATATTTTTAAAGAAAACTCAATAAAAAATACTCAATGAACTAAATACTAAAAGTGAAAAAAATTCAACATTTATGTCCATTTAGCAATTCTGCATTTCAAGCCTAGTCACTCCATAACCATATTCAGCTCACTACAGATCCACTGACAATCATGTATGGATAAACAGAGACTTTTACATAAGCTATATGTGTTCTGTTTTAAGGTAAGTTATAGGTGGAAAGCATGTGGAATTTGTATCAGATACTTAAAAGCATAAAATTCAATAATAGCAGCCAGTTATTTTATAAATATATAAATATTCTTTTCTTTAAGTCTATTGATGTGATGAATTAAAAATATATAAATATATAATGAGATATGTAAAAATTTAAAGTAAAACTAATTTTTACTGATTAATTATTGGGTACCTACAGTTATATTTCAAAATGATGTTTATTAACATTTTAGTTTGAATCCATCCAATTTATTGATTCTTGATTTTACTACTTGTCCTATGAGAGTCTTATTAAGGAAGTAGGGGCCTAATCTGACATAATGGAGATTTGGGCCTACTTTTTCTTCTATTAGACATGGTGTCTCTGGTTTAATTCCTAGGTCTTTGATCCACTTTGAGTTGAGTTTTTCACATGGTCAGAGATAGGAGTTTAATTTCATTTTGTTGGACAGGGATTTCTAGTTTTCCCAGCACCATGTGTTGAAGAAGCTACAATTTCTCCAATGTACGTTTTTGGAGACTTTGTCTAATATAAGATAACTGTAATTATGTGGGTTAGTTTCTGTGTCCTCTATTCTGTACCATTGGTCTACCAGTGTATTCTGGTGCCATACCATGCTGTTTTTGTTATTATTGCTTTGTAGTTTAGTTTAAGTTCTGGTATAGGGATGCTACCTGCTTCACTCTTCTTGCTAAGGGTTGCTTTAGCTATTCTGGGTCTTTTATTTTTCCAGATGAATTTTATGACTGCTTTTTCTATTTCTATGAGGAATGCCATTGGGATTTTGATTTGAAATGCAATAAATCTGTATAGTGCTCTTGGTAGTATGGTCATTTTTGTCAATATTAATTCTACCTATTCAAGAGTAAACTAGATCTTTGCAACTTCTAAGGTCTTCTTTGATTTCTTTATGTAATGTTCTATAGCTTTCATTGTACATGTCTTTCACCTTTTTCATTAGGTGGATTCCCAAATATTTTTTGGGGGGCTATTGTAAATGGGGTAGTTTTCCTTCTCAGAGGATTTGTCACTGATATACAGAAATGTATTTGATTTATGGTTGTTGATTTTATACCTTGCTACTTTGCTGAATTCATTTACTAGTTCTAAATATTTTCTGGTGAAATTTTTTGGGTCTTCTGGGTATAGAATTATATTGTCATCAAATAGTGCTAATTTTGGTTTTTCTTTTCCTACCCATATCCCTTTAATTTCTTTCAACTCTCTAATTGCTCTGGTTAGTGTTAGGAACAATGCTAAATAAAAGTGGTGAAAGAGGGCATCCCTGTCTTGTTCCTGTTTTTAAAGGGAATGCTTTCACTTTTTTCCATTTAGAATGATGCTATTCTGGGGCTTAGCATAGATAACTTTTACAATGCTGAGATATCTTCCTGTTATCCCTAGTTTTTCTAGTGTTTTGAACATGAATGGGGTGCTGTATTTTGTTAAATGCTTTTTCTGCATCTATTGAGATGATCATATGATTCTTATCTTCAAGTCTATTGATGTGAATTACATTTTTTGATTTCTGTGTGTTGAACACACCTTACACCCCTCAGATGAATCCCACCTTATCTTGGTAAACTAACTTTTTGATATATTTTGTAGTTGATTTGCCAGAATTTTATTGAGAATTTTCACATCTATGTTCATTAGAGATGTTGTTCTGAAGTTTCTATAATGTGTCTTTGCCTGGTTTACAAATCAGGGTGATATTGGCCTCATAGAATGAGTATGAAAACCTTCCTTCTTTTTCTATTTTCTGAAATAAATTGAAGAGTATTGGTATTAGTTCTTTTCTAAATGTCTTATAGAACTTGGCTGTGTATCCATTTGGTCCTGGACTTTTCTTGGTTGGTAGGCTTCTGGTGGCGGCTTCTATTTAATTGCTTAAAATTGATCTGTTTAAATTGTGTATATCAATTGATTTAATTTGGGCAAATCATATGACTAGAAGTTTGTGGATGCCTTCAATATTTTCTTTTATTGGAATACAAATTTTCAAAATATTTTCTAATTATCTTCTGTATTGTCTCTTGGAATATTACCTTTTTCATAACATATGTTAGTAATTCGAGTTTTCTTTCTCCTTTTCTTCATTGGCATAGCTAAGGGTTTGTGAATTTTATTTATGTTTTTAAATGAAACAACTTTTTGTTTTGTCAATTTTTTCAATTGTTTCTTTTGTTTTGATTTTATTGATTTCAGCTCTGATTTTAATTATTTCCTGTCTTCTACTGCTTTTGGTATTAATTTGTTCTTCTTTTTCTAGAACTTTGAGATATAGTGTGAGATCATTTATTGACTCTTTCTTTTTTTAAAGAATGAACTCCATGCAATAAACTTTCCTCTTAGTACTGCTTTCATAGTGTTCCAGAGATTTTGACATGTTGTATCAGTGTTCTCATTCACCTCTAAGAATTTTTTAATGTCTTCTTTTATGTCTTTTGCAACTCATTGTTCATTCAATAGCATATTATTTAGTCTCCAGGTGTGAGAGTAGTTTTTGTTTTTATTTTATCATTCATTTCTAACTTAATTTCATTATGATCTAATAGAATGCAAGGTAGCATCTCTACTTTTTGTATTTGCTAAGAGCTGCTTTGCAGCATAATATATGGTCTATTTTAGAGAAGGATCCATGTACTGCTGACAAGAAAGAGTATTCGATCATTGAAGGATGAAATACTCTATATATGTCAGTTGAGTCTAAATTATTGATTGTATTATTAAGTTCTATAGTCTCTTTGTTCAGCTTTTGTTTTGAAGATCTATCCAGTGGTGAAAGAAGTGTATTAAAGTCACCGAGAATTATTGTGTTGTGGTTAATTTGACTTTTGAACTTGAGAAGAATTTGTTTGATGAATATAGATGCTCTATTGTTTGGGGCATATATATTTATAATTGTCATATATTGTTGGTGTATGGTTCCCTTGAACAATATGAAATGTCCTTCTTTATCCCATTTCATTAACTTTAGCTTGAAGTCTACTTAATTTGATATGAGGATGGAAACTCCTGCTTGCTTCTGCAGTCCCTGTGAGTGGTCTGATTTTTCCCAAAGTTTCACCTTTGGTCTGTAGATGTCTATTCATATGAGATGAGTCTCCTGGAGGCAGCATATTGTTGGGTATTTTTTAATCGGATCTGCTAGCCTATATCTTTTGATTGGTGATTTTGGGTCATTAACATTTAGGGTTATTATTGAGACATGATTTGTATTGCAAGCCATTTTTGTTTACTTTTAGTATTTAACTTGACTTGGTTTCTCTTTTGATTAGTTTTTTCTTTAGTGTAATACTTCCCTCTGCTGATTTTCATTGTTGCTTTTCATTTACTCTTCATGAAATATTTTGCCAAGGATGTTCTATAGTGCAAGTTTCCCAGCTGTAAATTCTTTAACTTTTGTTTATCATAGAAGGTTTTTATTTCATCATCAAATCTAAAGCTTAATTTTGCTGGATTCTTGGTTGGCATCCATTTTCCTTCAGATTTTGATATATGTTGTTCCAGGACCTTCTAGGTTTCAGGGTCTGGTTTGAAAAATATGCACATAACCTAATTGGTTTCCCCTTGTATATAATCTGTTTCCTTTCTCTTTTGGCTTTTATTATTATCTCCTTATTCTGTATTTTAGGCATTTTTTATAATGTGTCTTGATATGGCTCTGTTGTAATTTTGTACACTTGGTGTCTGTTAGCCTCTTGAATTTGGTTTTCCAATTCATTTTTCATGTTTGGAAATTTTTCTGATATTATTTCATTGAATAGATTTTTCATTTATTTGATATGGAACTGTATGCCTTCCTCTATCCTAATAACTCTTAAATTTGGTCTTTTATGCTATTCCATATTTCTTGAATGTTCTGCTCATGATTTCTTACTATTTTCATTTTGTGGTCTACATTCTTTTCAAGATTATATGTTTTCTTTTCATTGTTTGAGGTTCTGTCTTTCAAGTGGTCTGATCTGTTGGTGATGCTTTCCATTGAACTTTTAATTTGGTTTATTTTTTCTTTCATTTCATGAAACTTGTATTTTTTTAGAACCTCTATTCCCTATTGAAGTAATCTTTTGCTTCTTGTTTTGGTTTATGTAGCTCTTTGTCTAAATGATATTTTGCTGCCTGTATTTGCTCTCTTATACCATCCTTTAATTCACAGAACATTTTAATTGTGTAAATCCTGAACTCCTTCTCTGTAATTTCTTCTGCTGTGTGCCCATGGATTCTAATATTGTGGTATCATGATTTGTTTGGGGTACATTTTTTCCTTGTCTTTTCATGTTACTGGTGTGTCTTCCCTTGTAGCACTGTGGATCCAAGGCATTACCATTTTTATCCTATAGGCTTATAGTGTCCCTGTTGGTTTCCACTACCTCTCCTTTGAAGGGAAGGACAATGTTAACAGGTCCCAATACAAACAATATACAGCCTTAAAAGCAATTAGTTGTTATTAAGACATTCACTGTTTGGTCACAGTGTACAGAATTGTTGAATTCAATCATCATCTACAATATAATCAGTAGGTTTGTAAAAGGGCTTACAGTTTTTGATGGTGGACAAAGAACAGGGTATAAAATGATATGCTGAGGATGTAGGAGGTGAGGATATAGAATTATTATATCTTAGGATGTGTGTAAGAGAAATCAAAGAAGAAGGTTATTAGCAGGAGAGAGGAAATAATTTTGAGTAGACAAATAAGTGAACAGACAGTGGAGCTGATAAAGCAACACACATATATAATAAGAAAAAAAATGTTAAAATAGTAAAATTTGGAGGAAAAAATATAAAAGAATATACAACACAATTTTAGTGTACTATTCAGATGTTCCAGACCTCAAAATATGAATTCACGCAAATGACTTGGTTTTACCTATGTTGGGGATGTGAGGGCAGAAGAATAGGAATGGAGGAAAAAGAGAAAATCTTGAAGGAAGAAGCAAGGATCATTTTGGTTGGAGATAAGTATCTTACTGCTTCCCTTCTCATCCAGTAGGTGGGGTCATTTGTTATAAGCAGGTATGTCTTCCCTCAGGATGGTGAAGGTTACCAGGGTGTCTCTGTGCCAGGGTACTGGCTGCTGTGGAGAGGGGGTAGTTAGAAACTGGGTACCTGGCTAGCCAGAGTTCCAAACTGTGAGTTTCTTCCACTGAAGATTGTGATGATAATGACCCAAGATGGAGGTGCCTGCTTTCAGTGATAATGTGTCTGGTCGGGTGGGGTAGCCAGATGATGGTGTTGGACATGGACGATGTGTTCAGAGAGAGCTCTGTGGCATGCAGTGTGTAGTTTCACCTGTCTTCAGAACCTGTGTGAATTTCCTGCATTCAGGAAGTTTAGAGCATTAGGAGACTATCTCTGTTGCTGCAGAGTCCCAAGATGGAGGCAACCAGGGGAGCCAAAAATTGGTAGATGGGTTTCCATATGGGAGTGGTGGTCGGAGTTCTTATGTGTGGGTAGCTGCTGGATGTCCTGCATGGTAGCAGTTTTCAAGATTTCTGCTTGGGTGAGTGGCCAAAATTTCTGCATGGGTGCACATGCCAATAGTCCTGCTTGGGCATCCAATAGTCCTGCGTGGGTGAGTAATTGAGAGACCTACTCTGACACTGAGAACTGGAGCCCTGCATGGGCACCTGGCAGTGATTCCTGCAGGAGCAGAAATATAGCTCACAGAGAAACAATATTCTCACTGCTTGAGTCCCAAGTCACAAAGAGACACAGAATGCTGCCTCCCTCTGACCTGCTATGTTGGATCCCCCCATAAAATGCATTTTTAAACTAAATGCTATCATTTTTTAGCATATAAACTTGTAGTTTTCTCTTTTTGATAACTACTCTTTCAGTATATTTATTTTGTACCATACTTGCTTTCATTTAGATTTATATATATTTTCTTTTAATTTGTTTGATTACAAGAAAAAAAATCTTTAACTTTCCTATGAATTTAATTACTATCATGTTTTTAACTTCAGCAAAATGTGCACAGCTTCTTTTGTCCTCAGTAATTCATATGCCACCACTATTTCAGCAGGTCTGATTGTCAAATTTACATGTAAAAATAATTTTTATATTAAATTTTTAAGCATAGGATTTAGCTTTGGATAACAGTATAAGGCAAAGTCAAAGCTGAATAATATTTAAATTCTCAAGGAATTGATTTGGTCTACAAAAATCTAAATATACTTTTATGAATACTGCAATAGAGTGTTAAATTGGAATATTTCCAAGATAAATTATCTTACATTATAGCATTAAACATATATTGCCATCTTGCAAATGTTGCAAGTGATAAATAAAATATGTGAGATATAAGAGGCTTGTTGTGTTTAAAGTTTAACAGGGTTAAACTGATCATTTATACATTTTGCAACTGTTTTTATACATATAAGTGGACTGAGACTCAGTCAGTATAATACATACAAATACAGATGCACAAATACATACAGCACACATCTCTGTAGGGTTAATGGCAGGGTTTTTTTTTTGAAATATGTGAAATGTTAAGTTCTTTTTTAGCCTTAAATCTGCAATCTACTGGTAGCATATTCTTTTTTATATGACTATCCTACTCTACTAATCAGCACCTCAAATGCAAGAACTGTACCACACACACTTTAACATTTCATTTTCAATTGCTTTGTAATGGAATTATTGTAAAATAAATTCTCACAGATTAGAACCCAAGAATCTTTTCTTTGTTCATGTTTGGTAGGATAAAGACCTATGGGGTAGGAGTGGAAGATATGGCACTGAACTTAATAGTGAGAAATAACTAATTCAAATCTCTCCCTATATCAGAGTAGAACATACAGTGCTCTTATTAGAGATTGAAATGTATTTGTCGTGTTTTTATTATACAATCACTCTGTATATTTTAATAGTCTAAGAGGAACACAAGTCCTGTGATCCTATAGAATAGCTTGATAACTAAAAGAGCATAGCAATTTATACAGATAATGATGGATGTTTTATATATCTGGTATGACTTGTTTCATCTATCTGAGGCAAATGTAGTCACTTTTTTTATACTAAATAATCACTCTTGTCATTACCTGCCTTATTAGCAGGAAATCTGGTATTTCCATATTACTGACTATCCCCAAACTATTATTAGAATAAAGCACTCAATTGAGTTATTGAATCTGAAGTCAGCATCTGATTTACATTCACTTATTAATTCAAGGAACACTTGTATGTAAAGTTTACTTTTGCTGTTTCCTTTCTGCATCGTAGTGCTGCTGCTGAAGTGGCATGGAGTCATGAATACTTTGTCTACTATGACTATGGCACTTCTAGACCCAGTTTCTGAGCAGAACACTCTTGGTCTATAAAATCCATTTTCCTCATTTCTTACATACCAAACTCTTTTCCCTAACTCTCAAATACTTTAAGATAGCAGGGGCCTAAATTGGTCAAACACTTTAATATTTAGTTCTTTGCTAAAATTTTTCAAATTATTTTAATCATTTTAAACACTAACTAACCTAAACTAGTCCTTTCTTTAATAAAACTTTATTTCACTGGACTTCTATACTTTCTTGTAATTGAATCTTGGGTAGGGTTGCTAAGGTTCCACAACTTTCCCTGAATTTGAATATGAGAATATTTTGTGATTCTATTTCACATTTCCCATAAGATTCTGAACTATATATGCAAAAACAAAAACAAACAAACAAAAAAATTCACTGTCTCCCTAAAGAAGCTTCCAATTCTGAAGGAGTGATAATCTTTGTGAAGGTGTTCAAAGTCTTAAAATTTCTTATTACCTTTTTAGTTACCTAAATTCCACCTGCTAAATGAGTAGAAACAGTCTCTTACTACTAGATAGCCTAAGAAAGTTAAAGACAAAGAATAATAACAACAACATTCTTTGTTGACCCCCCTGTGGTCAACCCTAGGTATAAGAAATGGTTCATTTCATTACTATGCAACAAATGGTACAGATAGAATATATACAGACTTTTTCTAAACACAAATACTGTTATGACCATAATGTCCTCAATGTAACTTGATCAATTAAATAACAATCCCTCTCATCTTAAAAGTTTGAGAGGCTGGGGAAAACTGAAGAAAGATATATGATAATTGTACCATGTCTATTGTTATGCATTCTTGAATATTTTTGAGGTGGTCTTGAATTGTCAACAGTTCTAACATTCATAACTCCTTTAAACTCATTTTATTTATCTTGAAGTAGACAGTTACATGGGCAGTGACATTTACATGTGGAGAATATTAAATTAGAAAATTTTTTAAAAATCTCTAAAATTTTAGGGTATATACAGGGCTATAGAATTCATTTGTAGCATTTGTTGTGCTCACATATGCTAGGTAGTACTCAAAAAGGGACTTTGTGCCAGTCCAAATGCAGTTTTCCAAGACTGCACAAATTTATATTTAGTCTACTCATAGGAAGAAACATTTATTCCAATTAGTATACCTGAAGAGAGAGGCTTCATTTTTTTTTTAATTTGTGCAAGACTACTTATGTGGTAACAATGACCTTCTTGTATATTTTGTGATGGTAGTAAAAACCCTACATACCTCTTATATGCCTTTTTGTTACATTATTTATTTATTACCTTGGACATTTGTGCACTCTCAAAAAAAAAAAAAACACTAGACAGCTGAGTTTGAGGTTAATATTTTCCATGTGTCACTTATCATGTAGTAAAGAAAGCAATCAAAATATATCAGTGGAAGTATTATTTAGATTATTAACCATATTTGAACAAGATTAAAATGACAGGTATAACTGAGGCAGGTACCCAGCCAGCTAATTTAGAGATTTTTATTGAGGGAGAAGAAAAGCAAATCATTACTGGGAGTTTATTCTTTCCTCTGTCCTCCAACTACAGTTTTCATGTTTAGACAATACTTATACTTTTCCTAGCTGGGCAACACATTCACTCTTGCTGCCAAAAAGACGGAACATCTGAAATCTGTTTTTAAGCAGTGTCAGTTTTTCAAAGTAATAGGCACAACAAGAAGAAAAGAAACATCTGCTATCTGCAGATTTTTTTTCTTTTTTCTAGACATCAATCTAGCAAGTCTTTGGCAAGCAGCTTCTTGCACTCTAAGTCACAGAAATGTCAAAGGAGAGTGGAAATGAGAGTGGATACCTCTGTTGAAATGTCACTTTGAAAGTAAATAAAATCAATTGCAAAAAGGGCCATCTAAAAACAAGGAAACTTAGCGGTCAGGAGATGGGTTGCTCTGTATTTATAGGCAGTTGAAGAGGCATATAGAGAAAAAGATACTTTTTTGTTCCCAAATTAAGTTTCATAGTTATTGATTTTGAAATGGTAAATCACAGAAGCCATGAATATAAATTTAAATTTCAGTGGCTCTTAATCTTGAAATTAATTGATTAATTCACACTACTTTCCATGGAGTCTAAATCAATATTTAAGTGAACACATTCATAATATTTGAATAATGTTGAAGTATTTCTAGTTATAAAATTGCCTTCAGAAATAATAATAATTAACACCAGTGACTTTCACCATGCATTACGGCATACAACCTCCACATTCAGAATATCTGGGTTTTAAAAATCTCCCACTGGTCAAGTTCCTAACCTGTAAATTCTGATAATAAAAATACCTAGCTATATTTTGCAAGTATTAAAAACATGAAAATCACTTAAAATTATAGTAAAACACAACTAATAATTAATGTTTATTATCATCATTGATTAAAGTAGTCCTAACAATGCAGCATTATCCATTTTATCATAAATCTATAAGTTTAAAACAATTTTCTCTTCTACTTTTGAGTTATCGAATTGTTGGACTAGGATTTTTAAGTCCTAAGTAAATAACAATGTTGTGTATGTATCCTTTTTATGGTGCTACCTGCAAACCTATTAAAAAAAGGAAAATATTTTAAAAGTGTATATACCCCCCCCCAAAAAAAAGAAGTGTAAAGCTGTTTTTTGACCATCAAATAACTAATAATAACAAAACTATAATCATTGGAATCTAAAAAAGAAATGATCAGATAATCATTAGATAAAATTGTTTTGCTGAATTGATATTGATCTATTATCTAGAAATATTATAGAAAACTCTTTCACAGGTCTAAAGCATATCTATATGTTTATTTATGATTTTTCTAGAGTAATCTGAAACACATATATTTATTTAACTCTCATTCCTATGAATAAAGAATTTTGAATATGTAGGTGAAATTCAGGAAACAGTTGTGTTTGGGAGTCTAGAAGCAAATTTAAATTTTAACTTTATTAAAAAGTTTGTCTAGTTGTTGTTTAGTTACTTTTTAACTATGTGTTTTCTACATCTATTGCTCCTGTGGGGGGTTTTTCGGAATTCTGAAAGTTGTTATTGATTCTGACCAGATGAAGATGGGAAAGTCTATAATATTACTCCATTTATTGGTAATGAGACTGGTCTCCTTCATCTTCAATATTAAAGTGGTCCTGAAACTTGGGTGAGATAGACTCAAGCATCAGAAGAACTATATTTTCTCCTAATTCTTGAGGTCACTGTTCCTTTATTAGCCTGATATTAAAATGAAGTTCTTAAGGAAGTTAAATACTTCAAGTGACATTTCTAAATCTGTGGTACAACAGGCTTAAGATAATGCTGTGCTCAAATTTTAAAACTGCCAATTATTTTGTATTTTTATGATTATGTATTAATTTTATGATCATCTATTTATATGGAGAAAGATCTTCCAGAATTAACTTCTTGCTGGGCAAACTTTCTTGACATATCTGAGAATGAGTTATCTTGAATTGGCCAGATAAAGAGCTGTTTGCATTGTTTTACTGGCCAGGGCTTCTACCTCCGTGCCTATTACCTAGTAGAAGGTGACATGGTAAATCGCTGCTCCCAGTCCCTCTGGAGGTTGAGCTGTGAAAGCATATCACTCCAGCTAAGTACCTTTCTCCAAGGTAAGGCAAGAAGAAATACAGGGATATATCTCAAATGGAAAAGATTTTCGAGTCTCTACAAACTACCAGTGGTTTTCAAACATACCCACAGGGTATGTATTTAACACACCATGTTTGGAAATCAATCTTGAACACCTGATTGTTTTCACTATGTACTTTCTCAGGAAGACAAGTATTAAGACAAATTGCCATTGTTGGCATTACAATTTTCAAAGCTTAACAGGTTTTTAGATTCCCCAAATTAAAATGTTTTAGTTTATATTTCACTTTGTCTTTTGCTTTTCTTCTCTCTCTCTCTCTCTCTCTCTCTCTCTCTCTCTCTCTCTCTCTCTCTCTCTCTCTCTCTCATGTGTGCGCACTCTTGCATGTGAGTGTGTGTGTGTGTGTGTGTGTGTGTGTTTTACAGTTTACTGGGTTTCTTACTATGCTGCCTCAGGCTGATCTTGAACTCATGAGTTCAACAGGTTCTACCTCTTAGTCACCCAAGTACCTAAAACTACAGGTACATGCCACCACTCCTGGCCTTCTCTAATACTGTGTATATCTATGTATATGTTTATTTATATCTTTGTATATGGTTTATTTCCTTTGCATAGAGGAGTGGCTGATAAAAAAAAAAGAACTTCCTAATAAAGTCAACTTCTGTGGTTACTCTGATACAATCCTCCAGAAAAGTTCCCTTTATTAAGTGTTATATGTCAGATTTATGAGTTTATACCTGGAAACAGCACTGTCATTCTTTGGGAGACATTTTTTAAAAATAAATTTAAGAATATTTAAACATTTGATTTATGTATATACGTGTTTATAAATTAGGTTTCAATAATTAATATAGTATCTCTGTTGAGATGTATTGGTGATTTTAGCTCCATCACACTTTGCTGAAAGAAATACTGTCATATTTTAGAGATGCAAAATAGAAATTATCTGGCAACATGCTACTGTTGTCAGGCCGCCTGATGATGAAAATGAGAAGTTAAAACTCCACGGAGCTCTACAAATAAACAACTCTGACTGGTGGCTAGAATGTTTTGTTAAGTTTATTTTCAGATTATTTTATGTGACATTGAGACCATTTAATTTTATTAATTCTATAGTCTTTCTTCTTTCCCATCTTAATATGAATCCATGTCATGGATCATTATTAAAATTATAATAGTAATTGAAATTACTGGTTTTCATCATGGCATGTCATAAAATAAATATAATTTTCTTTTATATAATTTTATATTAAAATACTGCTATTCTACAGGCACATCAGATTACTGACAATCTTTAAACATGCCATGTGTGTTTTTTGCCTCTTTTTTTGAACAAATTCCATGACCTAAATTGTTCTTAAACATTTCTCCACTTTTGAAATCATATTCCTCCTTCAGAGTTCAGTTCAAATATAAGAATTCATCAGAATTCTCCACTTAATTTCTACATTCATTCACCCAAATGCATTTTCTCTCTACTCCATATTATTTGATTGTAAATTAAATAAAGCATTTAGCTCACTTTTGATGGTCTTTTAAAAATATATGAAGAACATTATTAAGGACATTAAGAAAAGTTCTTTCTACACAACTAAGGCTACATTGCTTTGAAGCATAGGAATAATCAAGGGTCAACAAACTGAAGCGTATTGGTCAGTTCCAGCCTGTTGCTATTTTTACACAGCAAATGTGTTAATCATTTTAAACTTTTTAAATGGTTTAAAATATAAAGATATTTTGCTTAGTATATATGTGGCCTTTATAACTTAAAATATTTACTATCTGCCATTTATGGGAAATACTTGACATTCTATAGCTTTAATGTTTATATCAGAAGGGGAAAATAATGAACTGAACCAAGCACACTTCCCAAGAAATTAATAAAAGACCAGTAAAACAGATTCAAAGAATTAGAGGAAAGGCGTCAAGATAAGAGTAGAAAGTAATAAAGTGGGAATCAAACATATGGTTGCTATCATCAAAGCCAAAGTTATTTCTTTGAACGTCTAATAAAACTGACAAGCTTCTGGAGAGACTGATCAAGAGAAAAAATGAGTAGGCACACATAAGCAATGTTAAGAACGAAATGAGAGATATGACCACAGATTCTCCAGACTATAAAAAGTTATTAAGGGATGGAGTGAGCAAAAGGGACATAATCAGATGCTTACAAATGTTAAAAGTTAATAATACAATACCATGAAAATTGTGTGTCTTAGGAGACTCAGGATATCGGATGTAACAGTTCTATAAAATATGAAAACATAAAACCCAGCAATGTGTATGAAAAATAATATAACATAACCCATTTGAGCTTATTCTAGGAAGCAAGTTGGTTGGATAATCATTAGAAAAATCACTCACTGGAATCCACCACTATGACAAATAAAAGTATTGGTTATTATTTCAACGTTTACTAAAAAATCACATAAAAATTATTTGCAAATTCATTATTTTTGAGTATGATAAAGCTAGAATTAAAAGGGAACTCTTTTATCATTTAAAAATAAAGTCTTAGTAAAACTATGCACAAAAAAAACCTCAAAAGAGACCTATAGCAGATATTATATACTGATTTCAATTCTACTTAACATTGGGGAAAAACTTAAGAAAGTCCTCTATTAGTACTAAGAACATCTATTCAACATTGTTATGGCATTTTTAGCTACTGAAATAAGGCAATAATTAGAAGACAAAGGGAAAAGCATCAGAAAGGTACAAACAAAATAGTCACTTTTTGCAAATCATACAATGACATATATTAAGAATCCAACTTATTTTATAAATAATTATTAGAAATGCAAATCCATAATAATTCTATATGTGATCCATAAAAAGTTGGATATAGAAATATAGCATATTAGTAAAGGTAAGTAATGGTAGCTTCAGTAAGTAATAAACCACCCTCCAAAACTCACTGGCTTAACAAAATAATGATTCATTTCTCATAGAATAATTATATCAAGTGTTCCATGGATAATTTTGTAAATTATATTTATGGATCCTGCCTTTTTTTTCATTATGCATCATAATCTTCTAGAACTTCACCAGAATTCTCCACTTAATTTCTACATTCATTCACCCAGTGAGCAAAGAGGAATTGTAGTGACTGCATTGAATGTTTAAAGACAAACCTGGAAGTGACATATGTCACATGAAAGGTACTTTGGAATTTTAATCTTTCTACAAGCCCAGAATGATGAAAGGGATTCCTAATCTTCTAGAGGGCCCTTCTCCCATAGTAAGTGTGTATGTGCATGTATGTGTGCATGAACAGAGTTGTGAATATTTTTTTCTTCATTCTACATATAGAAATCATCAATCTCGCTCTTAAAAAAAAAGACACGTCAAATCCTATTAAAGTCAGTACATTTGTTTTATTTCTCTAGAACCAAAGCACAGCATGACTTTTAATAATGATGAAAAAGTTCTATTAAATGAGGAACAAGAAAAGTAAAAAAAAAAGTTAGAAAGTGTAAGGCAAAACTAGTATTTGAAGATTATATGTGTTTAAGACCCAAGAGAATAATTAAAAGCTATAAAAGACAAAATGTGTTCAGTAATATGGCTAATTTCAATGGTACTATACATTATATATGGATTTCCTATATACATATACAATAACAATTATAATAACATAAACAATATAAAGATAATAAGTAATGTATTATTATAATTGAAAATGTTGCAAGATGCAATACAGCAATTCTCCACATTGCATACAACCACAAGCCTGAGGTTCTAATTAGAATAAGGTGTACTCCATATTTGCATAAATATGTTAAAATATACTCTACTGTCATATATAACTAAAAGTAATAAGTAAAACTTTAAAAATTCTACCATTAGCAGTAAAAATTTGAATGACAATTTGTTATTTATATTTATTGAGAACTTACAATATAAATATAATATTCTTATAAAAAATAAATTGAGTGAAAAACTACTCTCCAAAAGCTCAGAATAAAGACGGTAATTAATTCAAATAAAAATAGAACGCAGTGAGTACAAGAAAGAATTCACTCACCATCTTTTAATGGGTTTACAAACAAAGGCTTAACACTGCCCAAAAATTGGTCATAGAAGCTTTCTGAAGAGGTGATATTCTGGGGATGCACTGAAGAATCCTTATAAATTGCCTAGAGTACAGAGAGGAAGAACAATCCATCAAAGTTACCAAGTCTTAGAGAATATTAGAAGTTCAGCAAATAACATGTATCCCAGTGTAACTGAAATAGAGGCATCTGGTATGGGTAGAAGTGTGGTCAATTCTTGAAGTGAAGAGCCTTGTTATACAAGTCCCAAAGTGTTCATTGTGTTATGAGCAGGAAAAACAGTAGAATGGGAAATCTGGAGGTAAGAGGAAGGATCTTGACATAACCATACTATTGTTTTGAAAAATTTGAGCAGGCACATGCAGGACAATATGAAATATAGGCTGAAGCAAGAACAAATACAGAGTTGAGAACTGTTTCTTGCCACTGAGATGATCCATGATGAAGGCTGGAGGGCAGTTATATGCAATCAGTGGGAGGATTATAATGCCTCTTAAAATCCTCTAGTTTTACCAATTAATCAATCTTAACCCTCCCACATATACATCCCTCAGATAAAGCCATAGAATTAAATTAGCACCTGCCCCAACTTCCTGTTATAAATTTTGATCTTTTAGATAATTCCAACTTTTACTAAATGTCATTATAGCTAGTTCCAAGATATTTATACAGGTACTCCTTTTCTTCAACTGTGGTGATTAACAACCTATTTTTTCTTTCCAATCTTGACCCTCAAAACTACCTAAAAAAGTATATTTTTAGGCTGTACACACTGGTGCACACCTGCAATCCTAGTCTTTTGGGAAGTTGGGACAGGAGGATTGAGAGTTCAGGGCCAGCCATAGCAATTTAGTGAGGCCCTAAGCAATTTAGCAAGACTGTCTCAAATTTTTTAAAAGGGTGGGGGAGGGGTAATGGAGGAAGGGGATGAGGATACCTGCCACTCAGTGGTTAAGTGCCTCTCAGCTCAATCCCGGGTACCACATAGAAAAAAGTACATTTTCTTTTTTTTTTTTTTGGATCTCAGTTTACACTTGAGTAGCATGGGAATTATTTACAGTTGAAAAGCATATGTTGGAACCTTTTACCTCCTTTGGGACCGCAGCCATTATTGGGTGTTGGCTGAGGTGGCCTCAGGGGGTTCTTCCAGATCATTTCCGTATACAGGACCTGGCTAGATTGGCACAAGCAGGCTTTTTTGATTTTAGCCCCGCCTAATGGTTTAATCTGAAATCTGCCCAGGCCCCTAGTGATAGTGACGTAAATGCCCCTTATTGGTTCTCGCTACTGTCTCTTCTTACCCCCTCCTATCACTATATAACCTTGTCCCTGACACAATAAAGTTGAGATTGCTGCACCTCCATGGTTGACTCAACTCCCCACTCAGTGTGATTCTTGGCCAGGGTGGGTGGCTGGCTGGGATGCAACACTCACCCTCTGGCTCAGGTAAGGGAAGCACCAGCTGGTCTCCTGCATTCCCCAAACCTTTGATGGAGGGTGGTTCCCACAAGCATATATAAATAATTAAGCTACTCAAAGCAGATATGTTTATCAGAGTTTGACTTATGATGTTATAATGAATAACATTATCTGAGTAAGTAGAATTTTGCACTTTCTTTAGAAACTAAGTAAAATTTGAGTTCTTTATATACCCTAGTGCTCTATCTGATGTGTGAGGGGTAAAAATTTGCTCCCAGGATATAAGCTATCTGTTCACCTTACAGATTGTTTCTTTTGCTGAGAAAAAAAAACTTTTTAGTTTGATTCCATTTCATTTATTGATTCTTGGTTTTGATTCTTGTGCTATAGGAGTCTTATTAAGGAAGTTGGGGCTTAATCCTTCATGATAGATTAGGGACTACTTTTTCTTCTATTAGACACAGAATTTCTGGTTTAATTCCTAGGTCCTCGATCCATTTTGAGTTAAGTTTTGTGCACAGTGAGAGATAGGGGCTTAATTTTATTTTGTTGCATATGGATTTCCAGTTTTCCCAGCACCATTTGTTGAAGAGGCTATCTTTTCTCCAGTGCATGTTTTTGGCGCCTTTGTCTAATATAAGAAAATTATAATTTTGTGGGTTAGTCTCTGTGTCCTCTATTCTGTCCCATTAGTCTACCAGTCTGTTTTGGTGCCAATACCATGTTGTTTTTGTTAACTATTGCTCTGTAGTATATAGCTCAAGGTCTGGTATAGCAATGCCACCTGCTTGGCTCTTCCTGCTAAGGATTGCTTTAGCTATTCTGGGTCTCTTATTTTTCCAGATGAATTTTATGATTGCTTTTAATATTTCTATGAGGAATGCCATTGGGATTTTGATCAGAATTGCATTAAATCTGTATAGTGCTTTTGGTAGTATGGTCATTTTGATAATATGAATTCGGCCTATCCAAGAGCAAGTTGATCTTTCCATCTTCTAAGGTCATCTTTGATTTCTCTCCTTAGCGTTCTAAAGTTTTCATTGTATAGGTCTTCCACCTCTTTCATTAAGTTGATTCTCAAGTATCTTATTTTTTTTTTTTTGAGGTTATTGTGAATGGGGTAGTTTTCCTCATATCCTTCTCAGAGGCTTTGTGACTGATAAACAAAAATGCCTTTGATTTATGGGTGTTGATTTTATATTCTGCTACTTTACTGAATTCATTTACTAGTTCAAGAAGTTTTCTGGTGGAGTTTTTTTTTTTTTTTTTTTTTTGGTTACTCTAGGTATAGAATCATACCATCAGCAAATAGTGCTAATTTAAGTTCTTCTTTTCCTATGCACATCCCTTTGATTTCTTTCATCTGTCTCATTGCTCTGGCCAGTGTTTCAAGAACTATGTTGAATAAAAGTGGTGAAAGAGGGCATCCCTGTCTTGTTCCAGTTTTTAGAGAGAACGCCTTCAATTTTTCTCCATTTTCAATGATTTTGGCCTGAGGCTTAGAATAGATAGCCTTTAGGATGTTGGGATATGTTCCTGTTGTCCCTAGTTTTTCTAGTGTTTTGAACATGAAGGTGTGCTGCATTTTGTAAAATGCTTTTTCTTCGTCTATTGAGATGATCATATGATTCTTATCTTTAAGTCTACTGGTGTGATGAATTACATATATTGATTTCCATATATTGAATGAACCTTGCATCCCTGGGATGAATCCCATTTGATCACGGTGCACAAGGTTTTTGTATTCTATTTGCCAGAATTTTATTGAGAATTTTTGCATCTATGTTCTTTAGAGATAAATGTGGCATATATTCACAATGAAATTTTACTAGGCAATAAAAGAGAATAAAATCATGGCATTTGCAGATAAATAAATGGTGTTGGAGAAGATAATGCTAACTCAAGTTAGCCAATCCCCAACAAAACAAATACCAAATGTTTTCTCTGATATAAGGAGGCTGACTCATAGTGGGGTAGGGAGGGGGAGCCTGGGAGGAATAGATGAATTCTAGATAGGGCACAGGGATGGGAAGGAAAGGGAGAAGACAGAGGATTAGCAAGGATGGTGAAATGTGATGGACATCATTACCCAAAGTACATGTATGAAGACACGAATTGGGTGTCAACCTATTTTATATACAAACAGAGATATGAAAGATTGTGGTATAAATGTGTAATAAGAATTGTAATGCAAAACATACACACACAAAAAAAAACCCCAAAGATTATCTGTATAATGTCATGAAATGGTATGAATATACTTTATATAAAAAAATATGAAAAACTGTGCTCTATATGTGTAATAAGAATTGTAATGCATTCCATTGTCATGTACTAAAAAATAAAAATAAAATAAAAAACAAAATTTAGTAAAATTAGCAAACAAGTTTGAGCATCCTTTAGACAAGTCAACACTTGCACAATATGAACACTTTTGAAACAAAAGAATACTTTTTATTTTATTTATTTATTTTCATATGGTACTGCTGAGAATTGAACCCAGTGCCTCAACATGCTAGGCAAGTGCTCTGCCACTAAACTACAACCCCATGAATATTCAAGAATTACTAAACTACAGTATAGCACTCATTAGTTCTTTTGGACTTACAAATATCATATCTTTGTCAAAACTTAATCTTTTTGCTTGATATTTTAAAATATTATTTTCATTTTATCAACTCAGCAAATTCACATGAAAATATTCTTAACAATGTTCTTACTGAACATGGCCATATTGATTGCTTGTTTTATATACAGCTTTTGGCTTCTCTGTTTATGATGATGTTTGCTGTTTTTTTGTTTGTTTTATTTTGTTTAAATCAATGAGTTATTTTATATCATTAAATACATTTTTGCTTAATGACATTTTGTTCTTGCATTAAAAAAAGAATAAAGCAAAGAATAATATCACATATTTAAGGACATAAATATTATAAAGGTTAAAATAAACTAAAACCAAGAATTATAAACACCATAATTTTATTTTTTAGAAACAAATTTCTTTAGTATTTTTCTAATTTTTAATTTTAAAATTACTCTCAAAATAACATTTTGAAAATTTCTATTTGAGATGTTTAAAACTTTTTGTATAATAGGATTAACTATTTGCAATAAGATAATAGAAATCAACAAATGTTTAGCTCTGAAGTCAAACACATAAAAAAGTATATGTAAGTTGGTAACTTCTTTTTAATATTGTAAATATAAAATATGTATGTCTACATAATTTTGCTCTTTTTATAAACCTCATTGTTTTGCTTACATTCCTTTAAATTTTTTCTTATAAGTGAATTTTAAGTCATGTACAATATCTAAATCTGGATCTAAGGAGCTGATATATGTAAATTTTAAAATAACAAATTGTAAGTTTATATTTCCATACTATTTAAAATTTTGTCTTTTTAATAAAAATAATAAATAGTATTAAAATTATGCTTTGTGTGAAATACATAATAAGCAGGGAAACCAAAATTCTTGTAAAAAAGTTACTTAAGGACAAACTTTAATACAAAGTAAATTCATTTTTATGATTATAATTAAAAGCCTATCCATAAAAGGTGGGAAAAAAAAGAAACAGAAAAAAAAATTGAGAAATCAAGAGTACTTAAAAGCCATGTAAAATGCACATTTCTGTATAAATTACTTGGCATCCAATTTTTGTTAAATATTTAATGTTTCTTGAGTGGAGTCCTGTTATACATCTGTCTTCTTGCTTTCTTCATAGAATAAGTGAGCAGATGGGGATAGTGAGACAATATAAAGATAATTCTTCTTCCTGAATGTGAATTCACTAAATATTTAGGATCTTGGCAGCATCAGTCATATGCCATATACAGAATGGCAGACTTGTAATTGCAACATCCTTAGACCACTGCTGTTTTATATATTTACATATTTTTCCAAAATTTTTATACACACACATTGCAAACTGGAAGTGTACATCTGAGTATATGTATGTACATGCATATACATATATTCTTATGTATTTGCATATATGTGTGTATTCAGGTTTTCTTAACATTGTGTCACAAATATCTTCCATATATAATATTGCATAGTATCAATATAATTAACTATGAATTATTGAGCACTTCTTTTTTTTGCTATTTTATGATAGGATGAATATAAATATTTGCATCATACCGAATAACATTGTTTGCATCATACTAATGGCTTTCTTAATGTAAATAACTAATTGTCAGTTAGGCTGCAAAAACAATGAAAATATTAAGTGTCTTACCCTTATTGAGATTTGGTATGTGTGTGTGTATGTGTACAACAGTAGAAAAACCTGCATCTCAGAAATAATCATATTGTTGAATTTTTTATCTTAGATGTCAAGACTAAAATTAGTTGGTTGATAATACATGCATTCATTGTTACAGATAACTGTAATAATATTTGTAAACAGTATTATTAAATGTAGAAAGCATAAAAAGCTCAAAGGGAAAAGGGACTTCAAAATTACATATAAGATGTCACTGGGAAAACTTTAATTTCTTTTGCTACAACTTGTTACTCATTTTAAATAGTCTCCTCAGTTTATATTGGAAATTATATTTCATACAAAATAAAATGTTAACTTGGATATTCAAAAACTATTGTAAAATATTAATAAAGAATGATGATGGTTTAATCATGTTGCAATACTATTTAGGCACCACAAGAAAAGTTATGGAATATCTTTATTCTTAATATAAGTAAAAAGACATCTAGCAATTTTGAATATATAATATTTAGATATATAAATATTAATTCTAAAAAGATTATCAGCTGTACATCAGGCTAGGACACTTCAAATTTTCATAATGTGTTTATACTCTATTCCACTCATATTTCACACTTCACCCAATTCATTCTATTTTATAGATATTTTAAAGAAGAAATATTGCTCTGGAAACTAAACATTCTCCTCCAGCAGAAGGATGATCTTGATGTCCTCAAGCAAGCACCCTTCCTAGAACCTATATGACACTATATTACTATTGGTAAAAATAGATTCCTTAAAAATATATTCTCCAATTAAAATTAGTTGTTGGAGAGAATTCAAGCTTTGTGAATGCATGCTGTTTGAAACAGTATTTTGGAACATAGACACCTGGGATATCTGCATTTCAAAATTCTAAACCTTCAAAATTCAAACTTTCAAAATTCAGAGTAGACTTCTCGAATCAGGCAAGCTAAAGGCATGACTCTTTCTCTCTCTTGACTCTCTCTCTCTCTCTCTCTCTCTCTCTCTCTCACACACACACACACATACACACACACATATATACACACACCTTTAGAAGGAAAATGTTAAGAAATAACATTTCCTAAACAATACTATAATAGCATTTGTTTCCCTTATCTGAATAATGTTGTTTTTTAGTAATATTTTTATGTCCATTACATCAGTCACTAGTATGGCATTATGTAAAAATGTGAATGTGTAACCTATGTGATTCTGCAATCTGTATTTGGGGTAAAAATGGGAGTTCATAACTCACTTGAAACTATTGTTCGAAGTATGATATGTCAAGAGCTTTGTAATGTTGTGAACAACCAATAAAAAAAATGAGAATTTAAAAGTTATTATTATCTCTGAAATACTTGCCAGTGGTCTCTCATATTTCCAACCAAGATGGAATAACTTTGCAGTAATCTGTAATTGGCTTTGACTTGCTCACAAAATATTGTATAGGTACTCACCTGAATCTGGCTATAATTCCACTCAAGGTAAGTACATTCATGCAATCAAACAGACAGAGACATAGATTTATTTTCCTCTCTTTGGCTTCTTGGCTTAGGGATCAGTTAAGAGCATGCTTATTCTGGTAAGGAGAAGTTTAGCTCATCCTTCCACTCCATTATCGTCACTCATTCCCAAACTGTACAAAATATAATTTGTACTCAGCATTTGTGTGACTATTTGAACACTATCCTAATGCCTACTTAAAACTTTTATGGGATTATAATTATGTAAGCTGCTACATTGTTTTTCTTTTTTCTTATCATAGGTAATTTTTTTTCTGGAAATGTAAAATTGCATAATGTTATCCATTCTGCAACTATTATTAACTACTTAATAATAGTTGAAGAAGAACTTTATGTGAAAAAAAATAATAAATCATTGATCATTCCCTCAAATGACTCAACAAAGAGCTAGGTGAGAAAAACAACACATAATCTTCCCAAAAGAAATGTTCTCCATCACTTAGCTAGCCAAAGAAATAAGAAATGGAACTAGCTCATTCAGAACAATTGTCACTTAATGTCTACTAAGAAAGCACTCATTTCAACAACAATTATTAGACTTATTTTTGATAAAATCTCCAGAACACAGTAACATTTTGCTACTTACTACCTTTTATGATCTTACTTTATAGACATCTCTATAAAATAGTACCCTGGGAAATAAATTTCACTCTCACTTCACATTTTGAAGTAGTCGTCAGCGGTTCATACAACTACTCTAGGGTTCAAGTTCTCTTATCTGAAAATGAGAATGCAAATCATTTCACAGATATAATATCTGACATCAACACTACTTTTTAAAAAATCTCATGATTCATTAAAACACTCCATAGTCACTGTACTCTGAGTCTCTATTAGGTACTTAAGTGTCACCAAAGCTTTATCAACAAGTACTCATATCTCATTCACAGGAAGTACTCACACCCTGAAGGGTATGTATTCATGTAGTAAATGGCAAATGTACAGTTATTGATAATTATAATATGCACACTTAAAATAGATCCCTACTGCTAGATTTAATTAAGCATTACCAAATTTGAATAAGCACTTCACATCTATACACATAGTTTAGCTTGCAAAACTGACATAATTTCTAATTTGCTTTTCACTCAGAGCTAAAATAGTATATATGCAATAAAAAATAAAATAGCATATATAGTAATTATTCATTTAAGGACTGGAAATAATACTATTTATCATGGATATTTGTGGATGCACATGAGATGTTTTTGACTGATAAGATGAATACTTGAACTGAGGAAAGATCTTAGGAAATACAACTACAGTGGCACAAAGGCATGGGTAGAAGTCAGTACACAACATAAGATAAAACTATTTGGATTAAATCTAGCATGTTAGAAAAGATTGATCAAATTTTGACAAAATTAAAATTCCATTTCATTACCACTTTGAACTTTTCATGAATATTATACACATGAATTTTTAGTTCATCTTTAGAGCTCTTTCAGCACCTAAAGTAGATAATTTTACTTTGGATCTATAATCAACTAAAAAAGAACTACTTAAATGATGGATCAATTTGTTTCATAGTTGTAAATGCAGTTTGAATGCTCTTTCCAAATATCTGCATCTACTAAAGATTAACAGTAGTTGAAATTGTGTTTTTTTTTTCTTCCTTTCAACAGATAAAGAGATTCAGTGAGTTTTGTCCTTCTATCTTTGAACAGTAGAGGGTTCACATATTACTAATCTGTTCTGCACAAGGGACTGGTATCTGCAGTATGTTATTCATATGTGGAAAAGAAAATTGAAATTGACTTATAAGTCATAGGGAACTATACAAAGGTTTTAAAGAAAATCTTTATATAAATTCATAGGAATCTATACAAAGATTTTCTTTAAAAATATTTTAATTTGATGAAAATTGATGGCACTGAATTTTCCGAAGTATGTACATCTATGTGTTAGGAGGATGATATTTTTAGACTCTAAGCTATATAATATTTCTATGTTAATAACTGTGACCTGAGAAAGAGTAACTTATTACTGCAAAATGCTGAATACATATTTGGGTATGCATTAACACTGGTTTTACAAAGCTAATCATGAAAGTGCTAATCTATACTTGAAATACTTCCCACTGTCACATGAATGACAAAAATGTAATTTTTAAGATTTGATGTTTAATTAATAAATTAACTGGCAAATTTAAGATTTTAAGGGAAAAATAGACTGAAAATTTTTTGAATACTTTTCAGACATATTTTCTCATTTTCAATTTCAATTCTCTTTCCAGAAACAAGACGATTGGTATTTTGTCTCTAGAGATTTAATTTTTTAAAAAATATTTGTTTTTTTACTTGTAGTTGGACACAATACCTTTATTTATTTATTTTTATGTGGTGCTGAGGATCGAACCCAGGGCCCCACTCTTGCTAGGTGAGCGCTCTACTGCTGAGCCACAACCCCAGCCTGAGAGATATTTAATTTTAAAATATATTATCAGTCAATTAAAGTACTATTACACACCAAAAATTCTATGAATTTCAGAAGACAAAAGTCAGGCAAAATACTAGATAATTTTAGAAAAATAAAACTTTCATTTTTAAAAATCATTGTGGGGCATATAATTTTTCTATATAAGTGGTCACAGAGTTGTTTTCAGTCACTTGAGTGCATTGTGCCTGTTCTTTTGGTTTATTGTGGAACCAACACAAGAACTTAGGTTTCCAATCCATGCCAAGAATTCTCAAATGTTGTTTTCAACTAAGTATTTGCACAAATTTCAATTAAGCATTCCTATTTGTAGCATTCTTCATCTACATAAATTATTCCCAACAAAGATGAATGTGGATTATTGCACAATTGCATACCTTCCCCATCTCTTCACTACAATACCCCTCATATTTAAAAATTAACCTCAAATTGAACTGGCTAGATCCAGTACCTCTAAATCTTTGCTCCATAAATATGGTCCCAGGACAAGCATGGTGCTTCACAGCAGATCTTGTTGAAAAGGTAGAAAGAATATAAGCCCCCATTCAAATCCACTTAATTGTTAAGACTAAGTAGAAAACTTCCACAGGCCAATTGGCTGTGACTACCATACCAGGATCTACTGAGATAAAGCATGCCAGAATTTCCCCAAGGAAATACAGTGGCTGAGCAGTTGTAAGGGTTTGTTCATATTATAGTAGACACTTAAGTTTTATGGGCCCTTTCCAAAACCAACAAATAGCTGTAACATGTGATAATACATTGTAAATGACATACAAGAATATTTGAATTTGTCTTCATGCTGAAAAGAAGAATATAGTTCTGAGACTACAGATTTTTCTGGAAATGTTTTGAAACATTTAAAAAATGAATTAGACAAATCACTATTGAAAAAGGAATGTTTTTTTCAAAATTCAGTAATTGCTTAATTATACACATAAAAATAAACTTTTAAAATATTAATGAAAGGCTCATTGGTTTGAAATATGTGATATGTTGTCAATTGATTATTTAAATCATCAAATATGATAGTGCCAAAAATTAATCAATTTGAGAAGCACAATCAAAAGCTGTCAAATACTAAATGAATTCTTCATCTCCAAATATGTAATATTCTTATTTTAGAGTAAGTCATAGATTCTTATTAATTATATAATTGTTATATTTTTTAGTTTTATTGACTTTATTTTTTTAATATACAACAGTGGAATGCATTTTAGTTCTTATTACACACATAGAGTACAATTTTTCATATCTTTGTATGTTGATGCCAATTCATGCCTTTATACATGTACTTTGTTTTTTTTTCTTTTTGCATTAAAATTCTTATTACACATATATACCACAATTTTTCGTATCTGTTTAAATATAAAGTATGTTGACACCCAATTCAAGTCTTCATACATGTACTTTAATAATGATGTCCATCACATTCCACCACCTTTGCTAATCCCCTGTCGCCTCACTTTCACTCCCACCCCTCTTCTCTATCTAGAATTCATCTGATCTTCCCATGCTCCCTCTTCCTCCACACTATGAGTCAACTTCCTTATATCAGATAAAACATTCCACATTTGTTTTTTTTGGGATTGGCTAACTTTGCTTAGCATTGTTTTCTCCAACACCATCCATTTACCTGCAAATGCCATGATTTTATTCTTTTATTGCTGAATAAAATTCCATTGTATATATATGCCACATTTTTTTAATCCATTCATCCACTGAAGGGCATCTAGGTTGGCTCCACAGATTAGCTATTGTGAATTGTGCTGCTATAAACATTGATGTGGCCGTGACTCTGTAGTATGCTGTCTTTAAGTCCTTTGGGTATAATCCGAGGAGAGGGATAGCTGGGTCAAATGGTGGTTTCATTCCCAAGTATGATTCCAAGGAATCTCCATATTGCTTTTCATATTGGCTGTAACACTTTGCAGTCCACCAGCAATGTATGAGCGTACCTTTTTCCCCACATCCTCTCCAACACTTATTGTTATTTGTCTTCATAATAGCTGCCATTCTGACTGGAGTGAGATGATATCTTAGAGTAGTTTTGCATATCTCTGATTGCTAGAGATGATGAACATTTTTTTTAAAGAGAGAGAGAGAGAATTTTTTAATATTTATTTTTTAGTTTTCGGCAGACACAACATCTTTGTTTGTATGTGGTGCTGAGCATGGAACCCGGGCCACATGCAGGCCTGGCAAGCGTGCTACCGCTTGAGCCACATTCCCAGCCCAAGAGATGATGAACATTTTTTTAATATATTTGTTGATTTATTGTATATCCTCTTCTGAGAAGTGTCTGTTCATGTCGTTGGCCATTCGTTGATTGGGTTATTTGTTTTTTTGGTGCTTAGCTTTTTGAGTTCTTTATATATCTTAGAGATTAGTGCTCTATCTGATGTGTGAGGGGTAAAAATTTTGCTCCCAGGATGTGGGCTCTCTGTTCAACATCACAGATTTTTTCTTTTGCTGAGAAGAAACTTTAGTTTGATTCTATCCCATTTATTGATTCTTGGTTTTAAATTCTTGCGCTATAGAAGTCCTATTAATAAAGTCGGGACCTAATCCCACACGATGAAAATTAGGGCCTATTTTTTCTTCTATTAGATGCAGAGTCTCTGGTCTAATTCCTAGATGGAATACAACCTCTTAGAGAGTATTAGAGGACCTCTATAAAACTGTTATTTAATTATGTACTTTTTCATGAATTCAGCCTGTAAGAAAATATAATTTTCTTGCATTGACAACAAATAAGAGAAGTAACAGGGTTGAAATGCATGCTCAAGGTCCTTCATGGTAGGATATGAAACTACCTCTCCAATCTCCTTCCCTTCCCTAACTACTTCTCCACATGGTGTTTGCCATTATATGAATACACCAGACACTTTCTTATCTTCTTTCTTTTGTCCTTGCTGAATTTTCTACTGAGAGTAACTTACTCCTTAATTTTCCTTTCCATTCCCCATTTGGGAAATCACATCATCATTGTTTAAGACATGAATAAAATAAAAACTTATGCATCTTTTGTTAAAAGTCAAGTTCAATGTCTTCTCTGTTGTTACATACAGATATTAGTATGTATTGCTATTATGGCACTTACTTTATAAAAATTTAATAACATTATATGTGCTTGCTTCTCTCAGTGGCCCAGGTATTTCTCCAGAACACAGACAATATTATATTTACTCTTCTACTGAACTAGTGCAATGCTTAATATGCAGCATGTTCTCAACAATGTTTTTTGAATGAAAAAATGAATTTTTCATTGATTAGGCATTAGGATAAATTCTTTCATGGAAAATTTTCCTTTTATTATTATTTTATTGCATGCCGTTTAGCAACCACCACCACAACAAAAAGAACAGACATTCACTGAGAACTTATCTAGTGTTGGGCACTGGACTAATAGCTTTACATTCATTATTTATCTTATTTAATGCTCACAGCAATCCTCTGAGGTAGGTACAATTATTATCCCCATTTTAAGATAAGGAAATTGAATAAAGAGAGATCACACATTTGGCAAATGGTGATGTCAAGATAAAAACTCAGGTCTGACTCCAGCACCTGCTCTTTTTGAACACATACAAAGATAACCTCTTACATTATTGATATGATGTATAATAAAGAGCTTTAGTCAGTGACATACATAACAAAACATTTGCAAACAATCTCCTCTTAACTGTAAAAACAAATGATTTCTCATCTGAAAATTACCACTGCTTTTGTCCTCCCACTTTATGTTATATGTATTACTGCACTATATCTGTATGCTGTACAGAGAATCTATAATTTGCTATGATGTTATGTAACCTTGATATGTCATTGTATATTTCCAATTCATCCAACATCTTTCTCCTAAATATTTTTAATTAATATATTCCACTTTGCTTTTAAAATCTTCCCACTCATTTTGCAAGATTGTGGAATATAAAAATAGAGTTGTAAATTGAATTCTTGAATAAAAGCAGTATGTTTTAGTTAGCTTTTTGTCACTATGATCAAAACACATAATAAGAACAACTTACTGGAGGAAATGTTTATTTGGAGCTTATACTTTCCAAGGTGTCAGTGTATACATGGTCATCTTCATTGCTTTGGGCTCAAGAGACAGCACACACTCAGGGAAAGGCCAGCTGCTGAGGGAAGCTGCTCAACAAGGTGGGGTCAGGAATCAGAAAGAGAGAGAAGAGGAAAGGATCCAGAAGGAAGGTGCAGTTTTCCAGGGCACACCTCCAGTGACCCACCTGCTCTAGTCTTCCCCCACCTGCCTACAGTTACCACCCAGGCAGTCCATTCAAACTAACATGAACTGATTAGGTTACAGATTTCATAATCTAATATTTTATCCTCTGAATATTCCTGCATTAACTGTAGCTGCTATTATTCTCTGATATCTTAAAATAATGCTTTGGTAAATCATCCTAAATTTCATTAAAAGTGTAGCAAACAAGCATTTATTTTGTTTTGCACACATACCTTCACATCAAAAATAATTTACCATGTCCGAAAACTCCACTTTATTTTTATGAATGCATATGAAATTCAGTTATACTAATACTATGGCACCAATGTATTGAAATTCATAGAAGGCTTATAAATTGAGTTAAAATTAAATCATTTATAGAAATTAAAACACTGTTTATCAAGAATGTATATTGATTAAAATGAAGAATGAGGAAACATTTTAGGCTGAAAGACAGGTTCTATATCTTGATTAGTTTCTTAATAATCCAAATAACTTTTATCTTAATTTGAACTTTTAAAATTACATTGTATTTTATTTCCCTTAAATTAGACTTTTCTTATACAATGCATTAATATCAAATCACATTCTATACCAACTAAACTCAATTAGTTTGTACTTTTAGAGCCAAAATTGAAATAATCTTAGTTAATTATCTTAAAAGAATACTGTTTTCAATATTATGGAAGGTATAGACTAGGGATTCCCTATGGGCAGGAATAAATAGTTTTCTTGGAATTTTTAAATTATTTCTGTATATCAAGGTTACATAGAAAACAATATTTTTATTACTGCAGATAACTTCAAAGTTGGTATAATATTTACACGCCTGTTCATAATACTAGTCTTGTCACTATGATGTGGGGCAGACTATAGGTATATCCTTGTAAGACAAATATAATCTACAATATTCATGGTTAGAAAGAAGCTCCTATATCCTAGTTTGTGAAATCATATATTTTCATCCATATAATGCAAAATGCATTTATTAAATCATTTGTTCTTTCACAGATATAGATAATTGTAGTGTACTAAGCATCATGCTAAATATGGTGGCTATCCAAACAAATACCATATGGCTCCAGCCCTCAAGGAATTCAATTGCTATTAAGGAACAAGAATAATCCTAGAACAACTCCTATAATAATATTTTTGAAAAGCTAGGGTCATTTTACTTAACAGAAATGTCACAACAATAGTCTTTGAATAAAATCAAATAATTTTTACAACATTCTTTTGTCTCCACTTATATAGAAGTTATTCCTGGCATCGATGAATGTACAATTTTGTAGGAAAATAAAAATAAGCAACTAAATTTTTTGTAACTTGACAAATTCTCTAATAGGCCTATGTGCTACTTTGACTGTCATAAAATAAAAACTTATCTTAATACAACATTTACTATGAAAGGTTACTGACAAGATTGCATTTCAGCTGTTTAACCTTCATTGGCATTTTTACAGGTTATTTTTTCAAATAATAAAAAAATCCACAAAAAGTCTTTGGCTTTACCTTGTTTTGGAACAATCAATTCTCTCCCATCTCATAAGAGCCGAATATATTTATTTTAAATTATACTGAGATAAAATGGAATATTAACTTGTAATTCAGAATGTGACTTGTCTGGTCTCATGCTAATACTATCTCAAATTATTTTCAAGTGTTTTCAGACTGTTAAAATAGAATCCGTCCATTCTGGCATGAATCCTGGTACGTCAAGGGGATACCAAGCAGTAATGTACTGGCCAGAATTCATTCTTGCATGGGGCTTTAACAAATCATATTTTTCTACAATTTTCAGTGAGAACTAATAAGGAGGAAATAGTTTCCTTTTTGAAATTGCTTATCTTGAATGTCACTATTCTTATGATTTATTCAAATATTGTTATAGAATTTGTAGATATTTTGTTCTATTTTGATATAATTTGATTTGGTATTTGAATCTTTGCTCTTTTCTTTTTTTATCATCCTTAAGATTTATTTATTTCCTTAATCTGGTATTTTCCTAGAACAAACATTATTTATTAGTTTGGAAAAGAGTCTAAAATTCAAGGTTCTTTACTAAATGGCTCGGTTTACTTAGATTCTACATAAATGAAATGAAAATAGACATACGAAAGGACATATGTCATTATATGAAGGACATTCATGACATTCTGTAGTGGATTGTCTGATGCACCACCCTTTTAGGAATAATGAGCTTATTCCTCCCACAAGTTGGGAATGTTACTAACAGCTCTCAGTCCTCTTCAGAGCAATCTTTCAGAATACTGGAGAAGCATCGTGCTCCTCAGAGTGAGGCCCTTTCCCAGGACAGCTGCTATCCAATGACTCTCCCTAAGCAGAGAAAGTAATCCACCCTCATGTTTCTACTTGAAATAATCCAAAAAGTCCATGGAAACTTCAGAGCAATCTTTGGTCATTGGAAGTCCTCACTGAAACTGTATCAGAGCCTATCCCTACCCTCTAATTTCACTACCTTCTTTGCATTGCTGCTATGTCAATCCCTAGAACAGAACCTAAAATTTGTACTTCTCAAAGTCTGTGTACAGGGGAACACAACCTGAGACAACCTCTGAAAATAAACTCCAAGATCAATTTGCTTCAGTCTTCCCTAGAAAAGTCTAAGGTGGCTATGAACTAATATGTTAAAGAAAAAACAAACTCTATTGTCTGCCAAAAAATTAATATCATGAGTATCTACTTAAGTATGTGATTTTTCTTACTCTTCACATGTTCTTCTTAAGCAATGCATGAGAGATTTACTTAGAAATCTTTGCCTAAAATGATGATACTAAAGTAACAATGATTCATGAAAGCAGTAGTTTTTTAGAGATCAGTAGGATTAGAGGGGTTATAGTGCACACTGACCTGCACTGGACCCAGGCTCATAGTAGGCTGGGGTCCACTCCTTTATTGGCAGGCACCCGCTGGAGCCCAGCCTCCTGCACAGGAGTGCCCCTTCTGACCAGCAGCCTACCATGGGAGTAGGATCACTTAATATCCATAAAATGATCCTGTTTGTCTTAGGCAGAGAAACCATGTGGTCAGTTTCTTCCTTCTCTTTTCCTGTAAAAATGTGAAATGTATTCTTATGCATAGCTTTCAAGTTTGGTTAATAAAATGGAAAAGGAAAGTTAAAATTGGAATAGGATCACACATCAAAAAATAAAATAAAATAAAGGTAATTTTAGGTTATTTAATTTAGTTTTCATATTTTGAAACTGAAGAGTATTATAGCCAGCAATATACTGGGTAAAGAAAACTGAAATTTTTTTTTTTAAGATCAGGAATAAAGCACAGATGTCCACTGTTTACAAATGTTGTTATTTCATACATTGAAACACCTGGACTATTAAAAGGCTATTAGCACTAATAAACAAATTTAGTACAGTAGCAGAACACAAAGTCAACATACAAAAATTGGTGCATGGTTCTTCTATATACTAATAATGAATATGCTGAGAAAGAAATCATGAAAGCAATCCCATTCGCAATAGCCAAAGATAATATACTTCGGGGCCATGAGTCTTAGGGCATACCTGTAATCCCAGTGAGTAGCTGAAGCAAGAAGATCATAAGTTTGAGGCCAGCCTCAGTGACTTAGCAAGACCCTCATCAACTTAGAAGGACCCTTTCTCAAAATAAAAAATGAAAAGGAATGTGATGTTGTTCATGGGTAAAGCACCCCTGGATTGAATCTCCAGTATCAAAACCAAAGCAAAACAAAATACCCAGAAATAAACTTAACAAAGAAAATTAAAGTCCTCTACAATGATAATTATAAAATATTAAAGACATTGAAGACACTGAAGTGTGAAAAGACCTGCCATGTTCATGGACTCAAAGAATTAATAAAGTTAAAATATGTATACTATAATACTCAAAGCAATTCACACATTTAATACAATCCCCATCCAAATATGAAGGGCATCCTTCACAGAATTAGGACAAAAAAGCCACTAAAATTCATCTGGAAGTACAAAAGACCCAGAATAGTCAAGACATTGTTAAACAAAAAGTAGCAAACATTATGAGAGCACAATATATGATTTCAAGACACAATACAGAGCAGAAGTAACAAAATCAACATGGAATTGGCAAAGAAAAAAAAATAGAAAGAATGTGAGGACCAATGGAATAGAAATAAACCCAGTTCATTCTTGACAAAGATGCCAAAAGCATACAGTGGATAAAGGACTGTCTTTTAAACAAATGGTGCAAGGAAAAGTGGATAGTCACATGCAAAAAATTGAAGCTTTACACTTACCTCTCTCACCCTATTAAAAAGTTTGAATGGATCAAAGACCATAATATAAGATCTGAAAATTTGAATATATTATAAAGGAATTATGTGGAAAACACTTCAAGATATTGAAACACACAACGATTTTCTGGATAGCTCTCAAAGAACAGGAAACAAAAGCAAAACTTTGCCAGTGGGATTACATCCAAGTAAAATGCTTCTGTAGGCAAATGTCTATTCACAAGAGAGTGAATAGACAACCTGAAGAGTGTGAGAAAATCTTTGCCCACTATTTGTCTGACAGAGGGTTAGTATCCCAAACATATAAAGAACTGAAAAACTTAACAAGAAAAAATCTGATTAAAAATGAGCAAATGATATGGAATCGGTCTAGGTGTCTATCAAGGGATAATGAAGAAAGAAAAAAATATATATATACAATGGAATATTCAAGTCAACCATAAATAAGAGTGAATTTCTACCAGTTTCAGTAAAATGGGCAGTACTAGAAGAGATGATGTACAGTCAGTCACAGAAAGAAAAGTATCAATATCACATGTTCTCTCTCATATGTGAAACTTAAAAAAAAAAAAAAATGACCTAAACACAAAGGACTGATTACTAGGACCTGGGAAGATGGGGAGAGGGGTAACAGTAGAAGTGTGGATGGACATGATCAATGCACAATGTTTGCATGTAATGTCATAAATTTATACAATTAATATGTTAATACAAAAACAAATAAAAAAGTTGAAGTTTGTGATAACATACATAGATAAGTTTAATAAAAGTTAATTTTTTAAAAAATTGTGTTACATTTCATCACATTTTTTGTACACTAAATTTGTGTTTTTAGAAACTACCATTACTTATTATATTCTGCAGTGTAATGAGGGTAAATAGGAATAAATAAATTATTTTGTAGTAATATATAAAAAGTAAGTACAAATTTGCCTTTAACAGTTGTAAATAAAATCTATAATAAAACTTTTACTCAAGAATATATTATATTTTAGCTTAACAGCCTACTTTTTTAATTTTTCATAAGTTTGGAATATAGTCTTGCCTTTATAGAACACAAATTTCCAATTAAAATTCTTGAGTTGCAAAACTGATAATAGAACTCTCCATCTTAACAAAAATAATGTATTTATTACATATTTCAGGTATTAAATAGCTTATCAATGAAACAAAATATTGCTAATTAGAAGTATTAATAATGATCATCATTTTATAATTGCAAGAAGCCAAACTGTAAAGTTAATTAAGACCTTTCTGATGCAGAGTAGGGGTACCAAAGAAGTGCATTAATCAGAACTACTGCATCACTTGTCATGTTCTATTGCTTAGGCAGTCTACAGATTACTTTAGCTATTACATTCTAAATGAATCTAAATAGCATTGTTTCTTTTGCTGAGAAGAAACTTTTTAGTTTGAGTCCATCCAAAAAAAAAAAAAAGAAAAAGAAAAAGAAATAGCATTGTATTAAATGAATTTACTCCTTAAATAATCAATTATATAAGTATCAATTGTGTATTTGAGAACAGAACATGTACCTGCCTCAAGAATTTCATAACCATTTACAATTCAGACATATTTACATTGCCTTCATTGATCTGCCACAAATCATGAGACTCATACCACTTCAGAATACAGGCCTATTTTAGGCGAATAAATTCTATTAATCATTTGGGACTCAAAGGGAGATACACATTTATCTTCCCAGTGACAACTTTTACCTTTGCTGTGTGACAGCCTGGTTTGCAAATGCTGCATCTTCTTTTGCATCTGAGTACAGCTTCTCAGATTCCAGAAGTACTTCTGTGTTTAGTTCCCTGATAAAGGGCCTTAGCTTCTTTAGTGGAGCACCCACCAAAGGGGCAATGAGAACTGACTATTTACTTGTGGTTCCAGTTTGCTCTTGTTCCCCTGCACTTCATATCCCTCTTCCCTTCCAACTGACTCTTATAAAACCGAGCATCAGATTCCAAGACACTGACTTTACAGGCTGCCTCACCAGATTACACAAATTGCATAAAGTCAAATTCCTTAAAAAATAAGATAAAATAAAAAACTGTGTACCAGCATATCCCCCCTCTCTCTCTGCAAAAACACACATGTGCACACACACACACACACACACACACACACACACACACACACACACTTACTTATGTACAGTTTGCTTTTCTGACTGAAACTTCACTAATCCAAATTTCCTGAATAAGAAGTCAAGAAAAAGGGGCATTTTGACCTAGGGGAAAAGAAAAAAATTACAAACTCAAATCTGCATTGGTTCTTTCATCCTGAAACTAATCAAATACATGCTCTAGCTGCACTGATGACCCTGAGGGTGTGCTCATTATATTACATAACTTAAAAGACTTTGCTTTTCTAAAGCAGGGATTTTTAATCATTTTTTTTCATTGTGTTATTGCAAATACTTATTGGTAAATATGAAGATACACCACAACACATGTATAGTTATGCTATGAATCACTCACATAGAATCAAATTAAGCTGCATATTAATATTACAAAGTTTAATTTTCTCCTTTTGGATACAAGTAACTGGACTTAAAAGACCAGAATTTTCTATGTGTGCCAACTTCTGTCTTGCGCACCCAGTAGTGTTTATATGCCATTATGTTTGATGAGGCAATTTTTCACTGTAAGAACTGTTTCATAAATTAAGACCAAGGCTTTCCACTTAGTCCTAGTTGTTCTTCCTCCTTGTCATTCAAACAACCTAAATCACTATGGACTTCTACTGTCCGCCTAGATTAACTACACTTGGCCTGATTCAGATGGTAACACCAATATAAAGATCCAGAGAAGAGCAGGCTGGGATGTGGCACACATTTGGCTTTTAATTATTTTGCCAGATATAGATTAAATCAGTTGATGGGGATTTTATACTTGATAAAATTGCTATTCTCTCTAATGTACAGTTAAAAACCAGGCAGTTAAAGGCATCATTAACATAATCTGTAAAATGAAAAAAAATTAAATCAGATTAAAAGCAGGAAACACAAAATGCTGATTTGAAAATTTCAAATTATAGATAAAATTCTCAGTAAAACCAGAAAATCATGCATTTTTACAATCCATTGTTACAGCATTATTTGAAAACATCAACTTCATTTTCAGTGTTACAAGAAAGCAAATTATTTTCATAAGTTAACCTTTGCCTCAGGGTAGCTTGGTAAAGTCGCAGCCCAAATAACTTTTATAGAAATACATATTCAGATCCAGCAGCGTAATATGATCAAATTTTTGTGTAAAAAATACAAAAAACACCTGGTTTTAGAAGTTGTGTTTATAAAATTAACCAATGATTATTGTTTAAAATGAACATAATCTAAATAATTATTATAATTGACTTCCAGTGTAGATGGGGCAACAGATGTAGTTATTCTGTATTAATAATCAGTTTTAAAAACTACTATATGTGCTAGTTTAAAAGGTGATTTTATTTTATAACGTAAGTTCCCAATTATGCAATTCACTCAAACTACTCTTGTATATATTTCTTGTTGCAAATTATATTTTACTAGTTTGTAGAAGAGGAAAATGACATGATGACAAAGATTTTTAAACTTGTGGCTTAGTCATTTGCAAGATATATTTTCGCTGTCAAGGTTTATCACCATTTTCCATAATGGATGTTTCATCTATAATATCACAATTTTTTCATACAATATAGATAATTAGCTTGTCCTCACTTTCAGCTGATTATTTCTATCCTCAGAGGAGCCTCATGGTATAATGGACAAAATGTCAAGAATAATTAGGAATGATGGTGGCAACTCTGCTACCAAATGCTGTGCACCTAGCACTGATTATTTTATGCTTTGACTTTGAAGAAGACATTTAGCCAACTTAAATAAATCTACTAGGCTTTTTGATTTTTTTATGCAATAATACCAACATTTTGGAAAGTAAAATGGTATGCCTACATATTCACATATGTGGCCAAAACTTATTTTTTTCATACTTAAGGAGGAAAATAAATCAAATGTTTAACACACTATTGCCTTGGTAGATTACATATAAAATCTTTGTGTGTCTTCAATATTTCAAAAGCTAATCAAACTATTTTATGCTGCATTGACTCAACATAAATAATAGTTTCCTTTTGCTTTGTCTTGGATTTGACACATTTATCTTTAATAATGCCAATATGTGCATTTTAACTTCTTAGATACCTAACATGTTTCTAATCTAATATATCCATTAATAGTGATTCCTTGAGGTGATTTAGTGGAGAAGAGGAAAACAATGTATAGACCCAAGCTATCATTGTCACTCTAATTCACAGAGTTTCACTTCTGTCAAATTACATTAAAACTATTTGTTATACTGTCATATATCATATACTGTTGACCATGAAGCAATCAGATGTTGTTTTGATTTCAGACTGCAAAAATAATTCTAAAAATACCAAAACATTTTATAATGTCACATATATCAGATCTCTATCTACTGTCATATAACATATAATTTCCATTAGTACATCTGTAGAGTTTTTAAACTGTCAACTTTGTCATATTGCTATTAGAGTATCCCCTTTGGTATACCCATTGCCTCTGTGAGGAGATGCAAAGATTCAAGTCTAAAATTATAATAAGGCTGTTAACTTCAGAGTATAAATATTTATCCAAGGTCATACAATTGTTAAGAAAATACTATTCTGTATTTTTTGGTCTTTTCTGCATGTCTATTATATTATCCAAACCCTTCTCTAACTCCCCTTATATCTTACTATTTGTACAAGAAAGCCAGATTAATAAACTTTTCAAAATTTCTCACTAGTTCAAATTGTTAAAGGTATCTTGTAAAATGTAAATATTTAATTTTACAAAATAAACATTTAATTTTTACTTTATATAACAAAACATAAAGTTGATAATCACAGTCTTAGAAAGATCTGGTTAAAAATTATAAATAAGCGCTCAGAGAAAGCATTTGATTCTATTATTTAATCTTCTCTTTCAAAGTCCTGTATCATCCTACCTGCCAATCAAAGTCAAGTAGTGTTGAACGTATAAAGTCAATATCCACTTTCACATTCAGAAAAAAACAGAATAAGAACCCAACAGAAAAAAAAATATGTAAAAAAGTAACCTTTTATTGATTTTCTGGGTCCTGAAAAATTTGTGATGAAAAAGAAAAAAGATACAAGCAGTCACATATAACAGACCACTGCTCTGGGATGTTTACTCCTGGGATCATGCTGTCCAGAAAATCATAAGCAATATGTGTATAATAGTGTAACATCCCTGAAAATAAAATAATGTTCTTCACCACCTAAGTCCATGCTAATCATGTAAAAAAGGGAGCAACCTTCAGGGGAAGATAATCTAATACCTCCTTTGATGAGGAACCTCATTCATTCCAATCAGGCAGTTTTATGCAGAGTAAATAGAAGGCTGTTATTGGATTAGGTCTAATGCTACAAAACAGGTTGACAAGATTACTAAAATCCTAAGGATTCACAAACATTCCAGGACCAGGAGATTAAAAAAAAAAAAAGTCGTATCACCACCCAGGTCATGTGACAAAATTTCAGGGACTGGAAATTTACCTCTCCTGGGAATGAGTGCTTCCTTGATTTTGACAACTCAAGTCATGGGTAAAGCTGGAAGTTTTCCTGTAATGCTATGGATGCCAGTTACCTAGAGCAGATTTTTCTGATGATTAATAGTTCTAAATTAGAAAAACTTAAAATGCATGATTTTCATCCTGGTTTTAAATTTTAAAAACAAATTTTACATATTTTAAGTATTTTTAACTTATTTAGGCTTATGATTTTCTACAGAAACTAGCTTGATGCTACAGTTGGAAAGTTAATAATTTACACAGACTGCTTTGTAGTCTAATGGCTGCACTTGACTTTTGCTACAGCTTAAAGGCTTGCAACTTTGATGTTCCTGTCTTAAATTAAGAGAAGAAAAAGAGTCAGGTGTCTGCTCTTGTTCAGTTACTTTTCTGAAGGATTCTTTTAACTGAGTTCTATGAAGCCATAATGTCTCTTAACAAGAATATTGATTGCAAAATAAAGCCTTGTTCCATTACCTTCATAGAGTAAGCCCAGATAGAGATGTTTTAAAAGTTTGAGCAGCATTCTTCTTTGTTGAATACAAGTATTCTGTTTAATCTCTGGAGCACATAAGAAGAAAGTTTTTCAAGGGATTTGCCAGGTAAGCAAATCTTTTCTTCCTTCGCCATTCAAAATAAATAAAGGAACATCATGGCATCTAATTTTCTCTGACTCTGTGTTTATGTTTTAATTTTGAAAAACTCTCTGAACTTACTAGTTTCATAACAACTGTGTACAATGAACACTATTGCTGCTACCTTGAGACTTAGGAATTGACAGGTAATGGCCCTAAAGGTAACCAGTAGTGCCAATTATCCAGTCCCAGTGTCCAGTGTAGCTGGCAAACTAAAGCTTGCCAAGTTGAACAACTGCCTACTGAATATGCTCAGCAAAAACTCAGAGGACCTCCTTATCCAATGAACATTAACTTTTGTTATTTATCATCACTGCAGTTGGTTACTCTCAAATTGCAAACATACTATTAAAATTCAGCAACTCGGCCATTTTATATTATAATGGAGCATAAAGCTTGAAAGGTACTTACTTCAATAGACTTTCAAATAATAACTAAAAAAATTTCACTGAAGAATTTAAATAATAAAAAGTTTCTATGAAAACTAATATATGGAAAATCCATATAAACTAGAACTAATTAAAAGGTTTTTAACTTATTACATGAAGATTTTTATTTTGCAGACTATATAAGTACTGAACCATATATAAAATGAGAAAAAAATAGCAGTAGAGTTATTTCTAAGAGCAGAAAGGGCAGAGACCTGAATTCATGTCACTTACTAACTATTAAATAGTAACTAAGTTTATGAGGTTTATAAAAAGCTTGCAGGACAGATCCATATAATTCTAATTAATCCAAGAAATAGTATTTATTTTCTTTGTGGGTGTCTGCTAGAACTTTCAAACATAAAACAGATGGTTCCTTTAGCTTGTCTCAATGACTTGTTCATTGATAATTTATAAGGCTATAAAGAAAGAAAATTTTTAAGTAGGTCTAAGTAACAGCTTAAATAAACCAATATCTGAAGATAACCTGTATATGTCATGATCTTTCAGAATACACATTGTGTAATAAGTGAGACCATATCAAGTTTCTCCATAGCTCTTATTACAAATTGTATTCTTTTTCTTTGCAAAAGTATCTCAGGAAATTCTTTCTATTGCCTGACTATATGTTATTAATATTCTGCCCAATTACTGTTTCTTTCTTCATACAGTTTCTGAGTGACATGATTTTGAAACCTGTCTATCTAAAATGCATTGTCTATACCTGTATAAGTTTTATCCTGTCATAATTATTTCATCTTGCCAAATTCTTATGATGATGTCAATAATACCACACATCTGGCTTCATTTCTTGTTTCTCTTGTTGACCAATTCTACAGGGGCTCAGAAGTCACCAAGAAATGTGCTTTAGAATCTTTACTGCTCAATGAACGTTGAAAAAGAATAGAATATGTTTAGTAATCAGAAACTCTCCAACTATATGAATAAGTCAAATAGTTGAAACAAAGATACTTAAAAAAGTAACATTATTATTAATAAAGTTTTTTTTTCTTCGAAATCATAGTCTCATGATTTCCTAGGGAATCAACATGATCAAAATCTGAAAATCACATTGACTTATCATTCCTGCCACTGGTCTAATAAGAAAATATTTTAAATAATACATTTTAATAAATGGTTCCAAAATTATTATGTTGTATTTTCCTGTTTTCATTCATATAAAATTAAAGTCACTGAATTGAAATTGTGTGAAATTGTACAAATTTCTTTCTGATGATCACAGGAGTCTTGGTCTTTCACTGTCTGGCTTGATATTTAAAAGTGCATCTTGTTATTCAAAGGAAAAGACAGAAAAATTTGCCCTAAGATTATATTTTTGTAAATAAAGTGAATTTTGAAAATTACACAATTTAAGCAGAGTGGGTTTAAAGTTCTATTACATAGCTTGTATAATAAAATAATCCTGTAGCATAGCACATTGCTAGCTGGTCTCAGTTTTCTTGTCTATAAAATCAGACACCTGGCTTAAATTATATCAATGTTTCTTCTAATATTTATGTTTACATTAATTATAAACTTATATGAGTATTCATATAATTTTTTAAAATAGGAAAACTTTTAATTATGTTGTAAAACATTTATAGAATGCTAGAAGGTCCATTAATTTCAATTTTAAAAATATATTTTAAATGCATTAGGTTTAGATGGACTTTCAAATTTAAATATATAGAGATAGATATACATGTATACACACAGAGATATGTGTGTATGAGAAAACAATGTAAATATCCATTTAAATTGATTTGCTTAAAGTATAGAATAAAGGCAGTAATCTCCTAAAAGCATACTGCTTTAAGTACTAAATATGAACCATCTTTCAAGTGAATAAAAGGAGAAAGAAGTTTTTAAACAGGGGTAATCCATACATTTTGTGTTCTGTAGTGAGAAGTAAATGCTTACTCTAATGCATTTAAGCAACCACTATTAATGATTAATGACTTTTTTTGATCCTGTAACTAGACCTACAAATTCTTGAATAAGTAATGAGGTACTCAATGCTGCACAGGATATCCATCTGCTAAGAATTTTTGTGTGCATGTAAGCTATGACTACTGACAACCTTACACAAAATTATGAGTTTGGGACTTTGGAATTGAAGTAAAATGTAAAAGCTTATTTCTTGTTTCTAATGTGAAAAACATATTAAATGAGCAATTATGATTTAATAGTGCAACTTAACCTTTGCAAGTCTATTCTTAGACTCTCATTAAGCAGAATAGGAGAGGTTTTAAAATCCTGAAGTAGGGCAATCCAGTAATATAGGTGGTTACTTTGGCATCAGGGTCCCATTCTCAAAAGCAAACACTAACTGGGACTTCTGTTCCAGCAGAAGGCAGAGGAAGGCATCCTTTGAGTCAAGCCCTATGAACCAGCCATAGTCACCTGGCACCAGAAGCAGCATAGTGTAAATGTTTGATCTGTGGGATGAACGTACTGAAAAATATTATTTATAGTTCCAAGTCTTGCACAGATCAGTGCTCATTGGTGTGAGATTTCTTAAAATGAAGAATAGGAGTATTTTAGGGGATCTGATAAAGTCAACTCAATGTGTGCTGTGAAAACTTGTCAAGAACAGGCAGTATTTCTATCAATAGCTCTTTCTCCTAAGGAGATATATATATATTTTTTCTCCTGGGACAGGCTATTCCCTCCTTGGATAAAATTCTGACCAGGGTAGCATTGATTCTCCTTCCCAGGGTCCCACTGGCCTAACAGCTTTATTCACTTCCTCATAAACTTTTAGTGCAATGGACTCGTTTTCCTTTTCCAGGCTCAAAAATAAAAACTGGAACCATAGTGCATTTTCCAGTGGCACCTGCAAATAAAATTGTTGTTTTGGGGGTGAAAGATTATTTATATTTTGTTTACAGAAAAAAAAATCTAGTCCAGGAGAGAATTGGGCATCTGGCATACAAAAAGCTATCCCTTAATCTTTGTTCCCCCAATTTCATTCAAGTGGTTAGAGCAATTACCATCACTTCTACCACTGTTAGGGTACTATTTCTTCAAGAGATAAAATCAGAATTTAAAACGGGATACCTTATATCAGTGTTGATCCATTCCCACTGTTAACTGTACCTGAGATTCTTGTGGGGCTATTAGTATACAAGTGTCCAAGTAAGTTCCAGAGCCCTGTAACTTTTCATCTGAGCCTTTGACTTTAGGTGGCCATTTAATTTTCAGAGGAATGTCTTGGCCTGGAGACCTTCACTTCCTGGAATGATTCTATTTTCCAATGTCCTTCCTCCTTGCAGTAGGCACACTGATTTTTTTTTTTTTTAAATGGAGGGCACCCCTTCCTATTCTATCCTTTAGGATCTCTGAAGGATCCCTTTGCAGGGAGTTGCCAATAAAACATACATTGGCTTTAGTTTCTGCTCCTCCTGAACAATAAATACCTAAAAAGGAACAAAAACTCTCTGTGAAGAGTTTATATGAACTTCCTCCTCCACCTGTTGAAGATTTCTCCTTATGTCTGCAGTGTTCTGTTCAATAAATTTGTATTGACCATATGGAGATTTCCAAGGGCCTCTCTCCACAGAAATCATCACAGCCAAGAGGCAGGTGCCTAGGAACACAGATAACTGGGAGAATTTTGCCTCTGCTCAGCCTGGTGAGCAGTGCTCCACCCAGAAGTGTCTCTTGATGGGTAGGAGAGAGAACAAGTTTGTCCAGGTCATTGGAAGTGGGGGAAAAGCAAACACTTTGCTTCTTCCCTGCTGTGACCTCTGATTACAGTTAGGGCGCAAGGGCCTCTGGGTCCCAAGGATTTGTGTGTCCCTGTGCTAATGCTAGAGTTGGACTTCCGCAAATGGGGCTCCTCTTTGTTCCCATGGGGGTGTGGCACCTACTGCTCCATGTGCAGCTGAAGCAGGGTCCTAAGATCATTTGTCTTGTACTTTCTGCCCTTTCTCTCACCTTGGATTCACAAAGTCTAAAAGAAAGAAGAATTTGTGATATTTCTGCTTTAGCCTTTGGTTCTTGAGCTGCAGCAAGATGTTTTATTATTATTTTATTCACTTGCACAATTACTCATCCTGACAGCCCCCCTGTGCATTTATCCCAGTAAGATATTGCACTGCCCCCCAAAATGGATGTTTCCTTCACCAAATAGGGTTTCCAGTTGGGTCTTAAAAGATTATGACCATTGTCAGTTCATAATCTCTCAATGCTGGCAGCAGGGGATCTACTGCCACCATATCCTCTTAGACCAGCACGTCCTCCACTAGCAGAGGAGAGTTTTCCAGATCCAGTGGCAGGCAGCAAGACTGGCCAAACACCAAGTTCTTGAAGATCCTACCTGATCCACTCACCAAATATTTCTTCTATTTCCTAGAAGTCCAGGCTGATTCCTGTGGTTCTTTCTCTAGCATGGCCAGCATCCCCCACCCTCAGGGAGCCTCAGCTCCAGGAAGGATGATTTACAGCCACCCAGGGCTGGGGTCAGAGCTGGAGGCTGGTTGAGAGGGGTACCAGCCAGTTGGCACTGGATTGAAAGGATTTAAATCTTAATCAATTTTTTCTTACAATGTTTTATTATCTCTCCACACTGGGATCTGTACTTTTCTTTGTGCCATCAACTTAGTTTCTGACTGTTCCAACTTCTTATCATTTAAACTGCATAAATTCCTGTACATACAATATCTTTTTCATTTATCTGACCTCTAATAGAACAACTCCAGCTGCAAGATTATATAGTAATCCAGAATATCATACAGTAGCCTCCTTTTTTCACCTTCCAAACACACATAAGCCAAACTATGTTACAGAAAACTCCATCCTTTTCTAAGTCATAAATTTATAGCTTCATGTGACCATTCAGCCAAGATCTTCGCCAAGAGACTACCTGGGGGAACTGACACAATATTTCCCATATCTTAAAAGAAAAGTAAGAGATATAACAAAAAACACACAAAAACAGAAAAAATCCCCATATTCAAGGCCAGCAGATTAGAAACCTTTATAAAAGACAGACCAGAGAGGAATAAAAGTCTTTTTGGCTCCTTACTCCCACTTAACATGATTCCTACACCAGCACTGCCATAATGTCCCACAAAGAGGGACCAGCTATTTGGAATTAAGGGTATTGGTGTACTCCTCAGGGTGCTTACCTGAATATTGATTTGTCACCCCTTTAGTACATTCAGTTTCCTTTTTCTCAAAGTATAAAAGGCATGGTGGAGCATGCTTTTACATTCAAGGAGAAAAAGTGAGAGTTCCCTGAACAAAAGAAGCCTTGGTAGCTGCTGGGGCAGTCTCTGAAGCCCTCCCCTAGGGTAACAGCTCACCTGAGGTTAAGTTACCCCATCTCACAGTTTTCCAGCAGTGGGTTCTCAACAGTTCATGCTCACAGTGGCCAGCCTGCACAAGAACTTTGAAGCTAGATTGCTTGGACATCCATTCTGGGTCACAACATTGATACTGAAAGCTAAGTCCATGTTATTAATGCTGATCCTACAGCAAAAACAAGGTTTTGAGAAAAAGGGAAAAGAAGTTTTATTACTTTGCTAGTAAAGGAGAAAGGCAACAAATTTATGTCACAGAGACTGCCATTCTAACTAACAGGGAAAACAGATGGCTTAAAAGGGGGAATACAAGGGCTCTTTACCAGGTATCATTATCAATATATTTAATTAATATTTAAATAATATTCTTGAAAGTGCTCTTGTTTCAGTTTGCATGACCAGAGCTCCTTTATTCTTGTGGGCAGTGAGCAGAGGAGCAGAAAATTTGGCATAAGACAGAAAGAATACCAGTCTTGCTTATCCATGGTTGGGAGGGGAAAAAGGGAAAAGAGGAAGAAAATATAATGATGTCAGTTTTAAAATAAGCCACCAGCAAGATTTATGTTCAAAGCATGTGTGTACCCCTGTACATGAAAAGAGACTCCTGTTATAGGGGAATATTGGGACAGTGTTAATATATTGATAAAGAAGGTGAATATAGACCCTGTCCCTAAAGGATAAAGTAAATAATTATGCCAAAGTATTTATACAAAAAATAGTTCTCATAATTGAAAATAATTCATCTATGAATTATATTAATTTATATTGAATTGTGGTATTAAACAATTTATGTAAGTGCCATATATATATTTTTAAATGTACTCTTTTTTAACACACATGTCTATGTAATCACCATGAGAGTAACCATCACCCAAAAAGTTCTCTCAAGCCCTTTGCAAACAATCTTTCCCTAAATCTTCTACCACACAAACATGGTGCTGACCTAAGTCACAATAGACTCATTTTGTGTTTTATAAGAATACAATCTTGCCCTTAAGTTGTAATCCTCAAACCTAGGAGTTTAAATGCTTGCACAAAAACTCATAAGAAAAATATATTGGAGAATTTCAAACTGGGTCCTATATTGAAGGTTTCTATGATAAATAATACCAGAAAATTTGCTCTGTGCCTCAGCATATTACTCATTTTTATCCTACACAAATATGTTTTTGTTTTTCTATTCAATATTATGCTTTTATAATAGAATACTATTGCATTTCTATATTACTCTTTCATATACTATGCTTTTATAAATTTTACACACACAGTATTCCCAGAGATCAGAATATTAACGTATGACTTTCTATGTTTTTTACTGGAAATATTTTTCCCTAAACAACTCCTTTGTTTTTATCTTAAGAACTTTACAGATTTGTGTATCACTATTTTTTTCTCCTCCTGTTCACTGATTAATGTCCAGCTCTGGCCCACTCATGATGAAGGCATATGCTTTTTGTTATCTATTTTTATGATAAACTATTTTTAGCGCTCCTTTGTTGTCAATCTTGTTGAATTTCTGTATGCAAATTTTTGAATTCATGAAAATGTCTAAGCGTATAATAACTAGTTTACAATGCCATAAAAAAATTGTTCCCGCTCAAATTTCACCTTTTTCTTTGAAAATAGGATGTCTTTTGACTTTGGCTTGGAATAGTCTCATTTAGCAACCTAAACTGTCAGACAAGGAATTATTACAAATAAAGTGAATTTGAAACATACTGGATACTTATAACCCTTTGTTAGTGCCTTGTACAACTAGAATCAAAGTCTAAATCCTCTTAGCTGTTAGTTAAAGCAAATCATTCTTAGTCTATTATCCTAATTAATCTAAGCTTATTATCAGTGATTTCATTCTTTTGCAAATAGAAAGTCAAAGAAGATAACAGAATCTGTGACTTTCTGAGATTAATTAGGAAAAAAAGAGGACTCAAAATATTTCTAACACAGTATAAATCTTTGATCTACAACAATATCATGGATATCCCCAAACATACATATGAAGGAAAAAAACTTTAAAAGCATTAAAAATATACTCATAATAGACATTATTACAGAGGCTGGACAACTTCATTTTTAATTTGTAATAAATTGCTAAATTATACCATACACATATGTCTTTTTATTTACACAAGTATTATTAAAATATAAAAATTGAAGCTCCTTCCTTATCAACAAAAAAAGATACTAATAAGTTTCTCATCACAAGGGAGAAATGAGTGCCTAAAAGCCATAGTGTAAATATTTTATACATGGAGCTTAATCATCTTAAACATGAAGAGTATAACTGAGACATAATCCTATGCCAGGTACTATTTCAGAATGCTCATTTTCACTTCATAGCATGAATATCAATGCATATATTTAAATGAAAGATGTGAAAGACTACAACAACTAGTTAATATTGTGCATTACAAAATTTTGCTTTTGGCCTCAATTTTCAAATTTCTAAGCAGAAATTTAAAACTTCTGACATTCAATTGAACATGCATTTAAAAGTAAAAACAAGACCATTTTATATTTCCTGAAGATTATTTCCAACTCTCTATGTGGGAAATCTTCTAAAACTAACTTAAATAAATCAAGTAGATCCACTCTTACGCAGGTTCATTAACCCCAAAGTTATGATTTCTAACAGTCATTTCCCAAGGGTAGCTTCCAGGAAGGTAAAACTAAGGACAGGTTCATGACATGGCAAATATTTGACAAGGTTGTCTGCCATGCCCGGTCAGTTCTATGAAATACTGGCAGCTTTCTAGCAGGCTTCCAAGGCATTTTATTTCACCTAGACACTGAATTTGGCTTTAATATGAAAAAGATACCGAAATTTGATTCTGATACCAGTTCTACTGTCCTACCTCACACAAATCATTTCAGTTTCCTCTAATTTATTATTTTGAAAATGGGAATAACCATACTGGGGTTGGTGAAATTGAGGTTGACAGAGTTCTTAAATAAGAATCACCAGCACATTGCTAAAAATGCGGATCCCTGAATTCCACAACATTAAAATATTGGCTGTAGAGGCCAAGAGACTGTATTTTTCATAAATTTGCTAGAAATATATGCATAATAAACATTGAACACAGAATAAAAAAAGATAGTCTGACCATAATCCTATGTTCTTTTTTCCTTTGAAAAACGACAAAATGACTTCCTTCTTCCTAGATATTCATATTGGTATGGGTAGGAGACAGGAAAAAGCTGAGGATCCCCAGTGCTTCTGGGGGAACTTTCTCTGATATCTACATCCCCCTAATGAGTGTCTCCAGAGGGAAAAATAAGTTTTACATGAATAAACAAAATTCCCACCTCTGACTCCCCAAATTTATAGCCTGGTCATAAGGCCATCAATAGTGACCTCATATGCACTCTATTTATATTTATGTCAGTGAAAAGAATCCCATAACATCCAGATGATCCCTTAATCACGGGACTCTTAAAGTGCCCTCAGTCCTGTGGTGAATGAAGCATCATCCTTTCGCATTTCTATTCCCCAATTTATTTTTCTGGACAGTTCTTATCAGTATTTGATGAAGAATATGTATGTCACTGCTTAATTTTTGTCCTTATTACTTTCATTAGAATTTATCTTCTAAGACAGGGGTAATGGTTTATCAATAAAAAATTTTATAAATGACAAAAGTAACTAAATGTTCATAATGTTTTTATATAATATTCCCCTTAAGTCTTTTGTGAAGTTGCAGTTACTTTGTGATTAATTCTATAACTTCTCTGTGACAAGTTCATTTTTCCTAAGTATTGAAGAGGTGCATTCTTGTTTTATAGATGCAGAAGAAAGGATATTTTTGTATAGTTCCCTGATACTGGATTGCCCTCCCTACACCTCATATGTCCAATTTATCAACCTCATGAAAGTGCTCTCAGCAGTCATTGACATTATCTTTAGTGAAATGTTACTGATGTTTTAGGTATCATTGACTAAATTTCAACAGCCATTCTAAAAATGATTTAAATATGATAATCTAAAAATAAATATCATATTGTTAAAGCTTTATTACTAAATTTAAAATCAAGAACCGGTTGTTGACATCCATTGATTCTTCCTCAAAACCTCTCATGTTTATCCTTACACCTTCACTTTCCCCATTAGTGCCATTTTTTTTTTGTTACCTCTTGATAGCTCAGTTATGGATGATGCTTATTTGATGACCCATGTAGTTCATCTTCAATCCTGGCTCATCTATTGCCAGATGCACTTTCTCAAAGAAATATCTAATTATATCACATACTTACTTAAAATAATTCTGTTTCCAAATCACCTGTTAGATAATGTCCCTAATCATTTGCCCATGAAACCTCTATCATCTGAATCTGAACTATTATAACAAAGGATTGATGACAGTTTTCCAACCTTTATCTTTCTTCACCAGACAAAACTATTTATAGTTTTCCAAATATGGAGTTTATGTTTCTCTGGCTTGTCAAAGGCTTTTCCCTCATTTTGAAGCTCTCTTCTACTCATTTAATGATCTGGCATGTGATTACTGAACTCTGAAACAGATTTTCTGTGTATGGATATTTCTCTAACAACTTATTTTTCTTGTGTATTGCCTTCTTGTATTACTACTAAATATTTTATGTAATCTTGCCATTGGTACTCTATTCACTGTTCTGAAATTATTTATTTGTATGACAGAAGTCATTTCTGAATTTTCTCTTTCAACTTCAGAAGAAAAGTTTAGACAACCTATTGCCCCACAACCTATACTGTAGAGTATTGGACCATGGATGAGCACTAAGTTTAAGACAAACGTCTAAGTAGACTAGTCAGAAAACATGAACAAATTTGGTGATCATATTTTATCTTTCAAGAATTTGAAATGGACAATGTAGGTAAAGAAAGAGTTTTCAACAGAGAAAAAACTGTAAAAAGACCTGTAGAAGGAAATCTTTAGAAAGTTTATGACAGATAAAAAAGGTCAGGCTCTCAAACAATTATGGCACGCTGAAGTTAGAAGCAGCAAAAGATATGTGCAAACAAAAGCTAGATGGCAAATAAAATATCTCCTCCTGGTGAAGACTAAGGAAGACAAAGTGAGTTTGCATTGAAACAGAAAAATAAAAGAAATTTAGAGGGTACATGAGTCATATTCAAACAGAGCACATAATCCCTAAGCTGTCCAGCCTTCTTTAGCTAGGGTTTCCTGTCCTATCTTATATCTCCAGAAGACCTTAAGTTTTTAAATTTTTTCATTGGCCTTCTACACTATGCTTACCATCTGCTTATTGCTTAATTATGCAATTTTTTTCTTGGTTGCACATTCATTGTTAATGAAGAATCAATTCTTCATTACATGAAGTAACCTGAGTGAATCTGTTCCTTTTAACCATAAAAATCTAACTAGAATGTCTTCTTCCACTGAATGTAAATTTTTTCCCAGGAGAGGACAGGTTCACTTTTTTTCTCAACAAATCTCTAATTCATAGTAAGCACTTTGGCTTCCTCTATTTCTAGATGCTAGCACCATGCCCCAGTCTGTACTCAAAATCTAACTGCTTACCCTACAACTTCCCAGTTCAATGCAATCAAGATAATTACATTTTAAAATCTCTTATAGTAATTACCATGAAGGAGTAGGGAGAGGGCAGCTGGCCAAGCTAAATTCTGTCTGAAAAAGATCAGAAGAGCAAACTGACCAACTCACATAAAGAACAGGAATTCAGGCAGCATTTTATCTGCAGTGACCACAGTGGAGACCACTGAGGATGATATATGAAACTAGTCATTTAGTTCATAGAACAATAAAAGTCTACAATATCTATTAAATATGAAGATAAGTGCATGCATAGAAATGGATTTCAGTTTATGATCCCTCCCCTTTTCTCTACCAATCTCTCAGCCCTCTCCCCTTCTCCTTCTTCTGCTCTACTAGATGACTTGTAGCTATTGCAGAGTTGTTGAAAGAGTTGAAAGAAAATACATAAACAATTAAATTTCTGGCAGAATATGCTAAAACTGTAATAAAGAATGAATCAATGGATGTTTTATTAGTGAATCTATGAGTGATCTATTAAAATGATCATCATGGCCTACAATCCTGGTCTTACACTATTTTTCATGTTTAAAAAGAGTATGTAAAATGAGACTGTTAAGATTAAAACCAAATTATTTGGTGTTAACACCAATTAATATTAACAAATTCAGATCACACCAGCACTCTAGCTTCAGTGTTCCACTTTCTATATCAGGAAGAGAACCCTGTACAATTTTGGTAGGTAACATTTGCATACTTATGTGTAAAGAAAATCTTTATGCGTTTAATTTTATACTCCCTTAAAACAACTTTGCTAGAACAGTGAACTTGGACATCTTTAATTGTAAATTTAGAATAATTGTTAGATAATACATTTTAAACATATAGCATTTTATAATAGCATAACGATAGATTGTGAACTATATAATTTACACATTTTAGAACTCAAAAATTGTTAATAAGACTAAAAACTAGTAGTTATCATTCCAATAAAAGTTGTCTCATATTTTCCCAAATAAAATAGTGTGGCATGATGCAAATAATTTAAGTAAAGAAAACAATAGAGATTCTGAATTCAGAAAATAAATAGATTTTTTTGAAGATTATAAAGATAAAATTACTAGTATATCATTTTTAATAATCATGATAGTTAAATTCATTTGAAGTATTTTTATTATACAAATATTATTAATTAGTATGTGAATTTCCTGATAGTATTATTTTCATTTGAGAAAATTATTAAAATTTAATTTTAGCTATACTCATAATTAATGATTTAGAAACATAGTCTGATCTCTTCAGAGCTATCTTTCAAGCGCTTGTAATGACATTTGACTGGGTGAACTTTCAGAAACTTCTGCATAAGGTTATGTAAGTTCAATGCAATCATACGAAAAATTGTGCTCTATCTGTGTAATAAAGATTGTAATGCATTCCACTGTTGCCGTATATTTAAAAGAATAATAAAAAAGAAAAGGATATGCTTTCTGCTAGTGCTCTGGATATCCCAAATAATAAAGTGAGTAGCATCTAGGCATACAGATCAATGGAATGAAGAAGACTATGGAGTACAATTTTAGCTTTATAGAGAAGTTTCTTAATATTATTTGATATTCACCTAAGCAAAAATGTTTTTATTATATGTAAAATGAGGGAATTTTATGTACAATCTATTAGAGATCAGTGAAAGGAAGTTCTAATTTAGAATACACAAAAATTAGTAATTATTTTTCTAATTTCTTGTTTGATCTGTTGGCTCTATCTTATTGCATTCATATTGAAATTGAGAACACTTGCAGAACATTAGAATTATCTAGAGATGTTGATTTTGTTATTTTGTGTGATAATTATTCAATCATATTAACTGTATAAATTATGGGTTTCACTATGACAACTTCATATATGGAGATACAGATTATAAAAATTAATAATATTAAATACATTCTCTAATTTACCTATTGTAGAACTTATTAGGATATAAAATTCCCTACATTCAGTACCCAGAGGGTATCTTAGATTTTGTAAAGAAATCTTTTCTATTCAGAATAACTATAAGTTCCTGCATAACTCTCTTCTTGGGATACTATGTCTCTAATTTTAAGTGACATAGTGAAGGAAGGACAACCCTGTATTAATTCTAATTCATAAGGAAAGTCTGACTATTTTAGACACTGCTATATGTTCAATCACTAGGAAATTGCCTGTAATATATTAGATATTAAAGAAACTACAAAATACTTGCTGAGTGAATAAATGCATAAATTATTTTTTAAAAAAGAGATCATTTAAAAGAGTCAGGAACTAAATAACCTCTATGCTACAGACTATGAAACTATGCCCTAGAAATGTGGGTTTCTCAAAATCACCAATCTGGTGAATAGCATACTTAAAACCAGAAGGCAGTATCCTAATAACAGTAATAATTTCATATCACTATATATTTCCACTATATTTCTAACTAAATTTCTCTAGTAGCTTCTATTTTTTTTGGGGGGGGGCGGTATAATGAAATTACATTTTCTGTAAGTCAAAAATAGTTATTAGCAATTTTATATGGCTCAACCCATGTATCTAGACAGAGATTCTAGATATATTATACAGAAAAAAACTATATATATATAGGTATTTTGTGTATATAAATTTGCCTCTATGTAAAAAAAATACATACACACACATACACACACATACATGTACACAAAATAGGGATATTTCCATCTGAATTATGAAAATTTAGAGAACAAAGCGAAAGTGTACTTCATTCTCTGTGCTTTATAATTTGTTCTAATTCATTAAAATACATATTGCTTGCATATTAAGCAATTTCAAGAAAAGACCAAGTCATATATATTACATTAAATGCTGCCTGCAAAAAACTTTTTCCCTTATACTAGTGTTGTTTCTTCCACCTCCTTAAATCCTTTTACTTTACCCAAAAATTAGATCTTTGGAAATTTCATCTCCTATCATAATATTCACATTTCAAACTTGCTCTTCCAAATGCCAAATTTGAAAATATAAACCTATATGGTGTTCATAAGAAGTAGTTTCTTTAACACTGTTTTGATTCCTACAAGAAATGTCTTAGATTAGTAGAAGAGAACATTAAGAAGCTAGGTTAGAATTTATAGGCATTTTATCCCAAATAAAATAGCAAATTGGGTTATCTATGTTTTGGAAAAGAAGGAGGGATTTTAAATTAATAGGAAAACTCACTCTCCTTTTTTTGTTATGTAAATCTTTTGGAAAATCTACCTTGCTATTTTTTGTCTGCTCCCAGGGAAAGGCAAATCAAGGAATCTAGAAGAATCTAATTGGGCTTAAGGAGAATTCTCTGGCAAATAAATAACATGTATTTAAAAACTCAAAAATAAGATGACTTTTGAAGGACATTGACCTCATTAGTAAATGTAATAAAGTTATGGAGATGCTAAGCAATCTTTAAGATAAATAACAACATATATGAATTATGTAGATAAAATGTAGCATAAAGGATGGAAAAAAACTTTTACTTTAAACTTTTAATCTATGACTTCAAGAAAATAGAAGCCTAATGAAATTTGTAACTAAACTTTTCATAACAGAGAGTAGTCAAATATTATAATATTAAATAAAGCAGAATAACATAGCTATAATACAAATTTACTTTTTGTCTTCTTATCTAAACTTACATATATCAAGGCAAGAAGTTAAAAAATGCCACAAGTTAATAAACTATAACTTGGAATACATATTCACTTGTAAGTGGTAATTCCTTCAGGGCAGCAAACTGCAATATTTGTAACTTAATTTTCCCTAATCACCACATTATTTCACAGGAATGTTCTGAACTATGACTAATTAATGATTGCAGAACAGTTTGAAAATTCAATGTAGTAATATTAATACTAAGTAATAATGATAACAATAATGTCAGATCATTTGCCCCTTGCAAATGATCAATGAATTAAAAAACATAAACTGTCTCATTTCCTGGACCAAGATTTGTTTTAAATTGTCATACGTTTGTATTTATATGCTACAAATTTAAAGATGAGCAAAATTAAATTATTAATGCCAATTATTTAGGCAAGTTTAATTCTATAGATCATTTATTAGAAAACATTCTCACAAACATAAGTAAACTGTATTTGCCAGCTTTCTATTACTATAACAAACACCTGAGAAACTCAGCTTATAAAAAGAGAAAATTAATTTTGACCTGCAATTTTGGAGGTTTTCCCTGTTGCTTTGAGCCTGTGGTAAGGCACCATATCATGGCAGGAAAGTGTGTTGGAAAGAACCTACTCACCTCATGGTCAGGAAACAGGAACGTTCTGGGGTTTCACAATCCCCTCTGGGATCATACCCCCAATGACCCTAGGAACTTTTAAAAGATTTCACCTCTTTAAGTTTCCACCAACTCTCAAAATTGTCACCTTGGGGACCAAGTCCTTAACAAATGCACTTTGCAGGTTGAATTAAGATTCAAACTACAGGAGAAACTAAACAGCAAAATGTGTTATTTTTTACATTCAAGTTCTAAGCATTTTAATTAAAAAAAAGGCACATGCATAATTACACATATATACCCATGCAACTGTTCATCTGCTTGATTTAAATATATTAATGTTTTAGTAATATGATCACAAACAAACATATTCCCAGTTCTCTGAGACCCCTTAAAATTTTCTACAGCAGTTGCATATCTAGTATGTGATAAGATCTGATTATGAAATATAGGAAACCAAATATGCCAGGAAACCAAGAGTGCTACATTTGACCACTCTTTCCTAGGACATTTCACGGTTTTTATGGTGTGTATGCATGAGTCTAGCAATGAACACTTGTATTTTAGGAACAAACTCCTAGCAGATGGAGGTGCTGAGAGCAGGAGCAGTTTGACAGAAAAGTTCTGTCCTGTTAAATCAGCCAACGTTTTCTGTACCCTTCCCATAACCATCAGTGAAACTGTGGGAGAATGATGAAACTATGCTTTATATAAGTGATTTAAAACTTATTTTCCCTCATGTCCAGGAAAATGGCAAAACCTTTGACCATAATCACCTTCAACTATAGAGGGTACCATCTAAAAGACAAAGGAAAAGGATAAAAATGAGGTGGTTGGAGAGAAACAGTGATAGAGACTTGATCAAACCAAGTCTCAAGTCTCTCCTGTATATAAACTACTCAGATACCTGAGTGACTATATTGCTTTTGTTTTGGGAGAATTGCATATTGAATATATTCTGTTAGTTTCTTTAATTTCATATGTTCACAACTATACCTTTCCATGTGAAGTGTACAACTATAATCTCATTTGTTCTGTATCAGAACAAATGAATTCTGTTACAGTATGAATTCATGATTATATACAAAAGTTATACACAGATATGCACAAATTTGTTCTACATATTCACTTCTGTCATTTGGCTGAAGACCTGACTTCTAGTTGTGTATTGGGAAAGGATGTCTTCAACCTTGAGAAGCTGCCTACAATTTCTAGAGGCAACATCATAAAGTATTTAAGTTGAATACTGTCTTTTAACTAATTATTAGTGACAATGTGTCAAATAGAAACTTCTAAATGAAAAACAAGACAAAGCAGGCATTTTCTTACATTGTGAAAAATTCATAACATATATTACTTTAAAAATACTCTTCACTTGTTGATTCCCAATAATTCTCACATTGCATTTGTTTATTTGTCTTTATGTTGTTATGTGCTATTATCACATATATATATCCTGATAGAGTTTCTTTTATATATATATTAGAAAACATTTTAGTTCAGGGAATTATTTTTCCTCCTGTTCCCCTTCATCAATGTTTTTATAGTGTTCTTTCTTTTCAGTCAGTCCTATTTCTTCTGCATTATTATTGACTTAACAAACTTTCATAGGATCATTTGAAAACTCACAGTCTCATAAACTTTTCTATTTCTCTCTGGGTCACTGAAGGTAATCCCTTCAATTGAAGTGCAAAAGACATGAAAAACAATAGAGCTTTTATATAGATAGATAGAAATATCTATTAACTAAACAGACAGATTAGATAGATGTCTGAGAATACATATTACATGTGTATGCCAATATGTCTATATAACCTTTACATCATTTTACTGTGTCCCCAATAAGGATTCGACTCTCCTGTCTACCATTGTTTTAACTATGAAGAAAACACACCACTGCTAAATTTGAGGTGCACAGTCACTTGATTCCAAAGTTTATGCTTTGGAAATATAAAAATAAAGAATAACCTCACAGTGGAGAAAACACAAAAACTGCCTCAGCAGGTGACCAAGTTAAACATCAATGCTGAAAAGTCATGTTGCTGTAAGTATCATAGATATAATGTACTCACACAGTACTTACTTCTGCAGTCGTCCAACAAAACATCCACATTCAGTCCAGTCATAATAGAGACTTCAGATAAATCCTAGTTAAGGAACATTATGAAATTCCGACCAGTACTCCTCAAAACTCTCAAAGCCATAAAAACCAGGGATTGCTAACAAATTATTTCAGTCACAAGGAGCCTAAGAATAGATGGAAAGTACATGCAATGTAGTATCTTGGAAAGAGGAGAGAGAGAGAGAAAGTGGGAGAAGGAGGGAGGGAGAGGGAAAGGAAGGACGGAAAGAAGGAAAGAGGGAGGGAAAGAAAGGCAGACAGGAAGAAAAAAATAGAAAGAAAGAGAAATCTGAAAAGAGATAATATTGAGTCACTAATCATGTATCAATGATGGCTCATTAATTGTCACAAATTAATGCAAACTGTACATACTATCAGAAACATTATGAGGGTATATGGGAACTCTGTTCTATATTCACACTTTCTGATAAATCAAAAGTGTTTTTAAATAAAAGATTATTTGAAAAACATATGGGTCTGGGCTGGGGATGTGGCTCAAGCGGTAGCACATGCGTGTGGCCAGGGTTCGATCCTCAGCACCACATACAAACAAAGATATTGTGTTCGCCAAAAAGCTAAAAAATAAATATTAAAAAATTCTCTCTCTCTCTCTCTCTCTCTCTCTCTCTCTCTCTCTCTCTCTCTCTCTCAAAAAAAAAAAAAAAAAAGCAAAAACATATGGGCCTCTTGAAGTGGCTTAGGTTACATAATGTCTACCTCTGACCCACTAAATTAAGGCTTGAACCAAAAACAGCCTGGTTAAAAGCCTGGGCCATGCTTTCTATGTCCAGATCATTAAACTGTTACATCATTAAGCTCTAATTTCATATTATCACAACATATGAATGGGAAACAAACCAAAAAAAAAAAAAAGGAAAAGAGAAACAAAGGAAAAATAGTCCTGCTGCCAGGGCTTGATTTGCTTCTTAACTTGGTGGGCTTATCAGTAGAAGGAGAGCTGTACAAGTAGAGGGACCCAGGTATATGAATTTATCAGAGTAAGAGGAAAGGCCTAGAGAGTTCTTGTCCCTGTCTATTTCTGTTTATCCTCTCTTCTTTCTTTCTCCTGTTTTCCACTTCTAAGTACCAATATAAGTGCCCATCTAGTTGATAACTGTTTTTCTTGTGGGTAGATGGGAAAATACTGAAAAACGTATACATTATGTATCATGTACCACAAAACAAGAATACATTTTAAAATAGCATAAATATTAAAAATTATAATTTATTTTAAACACTCTATTGAGGGTGGTCATGATGCTAGGAGCATTAGTCACCCAGGGTGTAATCTTTAAAAATAGATCCCTTGTTCAACTTTAAGGAACATTACAGAGTAAGTTGTACAAGATACATTTCTTCACTTATAACTGCACTGTCATGAAATGTTGACATATATAAAAGAAATGAACATATTAACATATTATACTAATTCTTATTTAGGAAGAAATGTTATAAGAGTTTTCTCTTTGGCAGTGTTTTGTTTCATTATTAAATATACTCTAAAATTTATGGTTAATTATATTTTCCTCTCATATTCATATACACTCACCTTCATTTTGCACTCTCATTTAGTCTCATTATTGTTTTTTATTACCAAATCTTCAGATATGAACTTATAGCTACATAATTATCTGATGCAGTGTGACAAATTATCATACATTTTTGGGCTTAAAATGAAATATATTATCTCATGGTTTCTATGATCCAGATTCCAGTCCTGGCATAGCTGTACTCTAAGTGGGGTCTCAAAGGGTGTAATCTAATTGAGGTGTTTGACAGGGAATGTTCTCTTTCAGTGGCCTGCTTGGGAAGAATTTATGTCCATGTTCTTCAGACTGTTGGTAGATTTCACTTTTGGTGGCTATTCAGCCAAGGGGCTTTCCTTCCTGTTGGCTATTACTGAGAGGTTGTCTTCAACTCTAATAAGGTACCTGTCATTTTCAGACACAATATCACATAGTGTTTATTTTGAAAATTATCCTTTTACCTTCTCAGTAATTAGTATTATTGCATCAAATAAAAATGTCAAACTGAAGAGTAAGAAATAGTGGTGTTACAAAGACAACACCTATTAAACACTCTGACAATTCAAAATATTTTAAGGTTCCACATTCTTTTGTGTTGATCCACAACAGAGCTGAAGAAAAGGGAAGTGTGAAACACATACATACAACTGAAGAGATGTAAGCAATTAGAGAAATGTGCTTGTGTGCTCCAGATGGCAAACCACAGTGACAAATGTAATAATCTTCATACAAATTTGTGACAACTTTTTAGCAGTATAAACATCTATTAAAAAAAAGACAGATTAATATTTGATAATTTTGCCTCCTTGGGAGCAAAGTAGGATTTGAGGTCTAGGCTGAAGTCTATAAATCTTGTTCACTTCTGTTTTTCACTGTTGAAACTAACAGTGTAGAACTGAAAAGAAAGAAATAGGAAGAAGTGTGTTTACTAGCTTACAATTTTTGAGAAAAGTGCTTTTAAGAGTCTTTAGGATGAAGTCACTGAGCAATATTACCATCATATTTTGAAAACCTTTTAAATAAGCTGTTTGCAATACTTTCATAAATGCTCTCTTCTGAGCTCAACCATTTCTGTTTCGTTTCTGCCCATGTGTTTGAATGTTGCCCTAGAGGCTATGAGATATCAGTTATAAGTACTAGAGTCAGACCGCAGCCAGATACAAATGTACGAATCCATCTTTCTGCATTTGAACTGCCTGCTAAATTCTCCATACAGCTTTGGAATTTTTTTAACTTTTCTGTAATATATAGTCTTAAAATACTAAGGATATATCATTTTTATTCTCTTTAGCAACTGTCATTTATTTCTTTGATTCTCTCAATTTGATGGACAATTTAGACTAATAAATCTGATGGTTACCTCATTTTTATAATGTGTATTATCAATAAAATCATGGTTCCAAGATATTCTTGACTATTTATATCTATATTTCTAAATTTATTTTACTACACTTAGTAAAGGAAGACAGCAAACAACATCAATTTAATTTTTGAATAGAAATATTGGCTAATCTACTACAACCAGTGTTTGATCAATAGCTTTATGATAAAATGGGAGTAAAAAGAAGATAAATACTCAAGGTAGAGCATAGATCTAGGGTGCAGAATAAAGCTCTCTGCAAGTCTTTATCTTGGAAATAATCACAAGAAAAATGTGAAATGATGCTGCTGACATTGTCCTCCTTCCATTTCTTGTGTCCACTGATTACTCCCCACCAGTCTACTCTCTCTTAGCAATACAGAATTAAATCCATTACAAAGGAGCATGTCCAGGCGACTTAGTTTTTTAACAGAAAGCTACACTCAGCCAATTTTCCTACTCATGTCCACCCACAAGTGTTAAGCGATATATTAGCAAACTAATCATGTGTAAACTCCTCCTTGCTATAAATGAGCATCTTCTAAAAATGTCTTGCCAAAGGCAATTCAGTTCTACTCTTTAAAAAAGAAATCTATCCTATTCATGAATGTTAAAGCCCATTCTTCCTTATATCAGTATACAGACCGTTAACACTACATAAGCTTAAAGCCACATCCACATTCAGAAAATGAAAACAGTGTTAGTTTTACCACTAAGGAACCAACTACACAATATAAATCCATTACATTATGTGGTTCTGGCATCTGCCATCTGTAGCACATAAGAAAATTCCCCTAATTACTGACATTGCTCTATGAAGGCCTGTGATCTCTGTATGTGTTTTGTACTTTCCTTTTCATCAGCTCCCTTGTGAACCAAAAGTATCAATTCTTCCAGGTGAGCATAACAGATGCCATTACTGACCCGATCAGTAAAGATCTGTTGCTTTGTTTTTAGTTGGAAACATTTCTTGTTTGATTGTACAATATCTGTGCTTTTCAAACTGAGCCACCAGCTTGTAGCCTATGTTCCAGATTGCGATCCTCATCAAAATTAGAAACTATATTCCCAGAACACCTGTGGCACACGGATCTAAGGTATAAAATGCATGTCAAAAATCTAATCAATGAAAATAAATGAATAGTAAAGAACACAATGGGATAAGATACTGAGAAATCAGAGCAGGTAGCATTCAACCTAGAATGCATGCAGAAGGCAATATCTATGGACAAGTCCAAGGTCAAGGCCAACTGGTATGATTAAAAAAAGCATCATATGTGACCCTGGAAGATGATCAAAAATTTTTGTAAAGTATGTGTATTTCTGGCAAGTTTTCTTTAGAAATTCAGGCTCCACCCTGTGTTTGTGGCTTTTTTTCCCAACGTCTTAACTTCTGAGACCATTATTTCTATCACCTAGATTATGTTCCACCACTAATCACTTACTTGAAATACCTGCCCCTTGACATATAGCTCTCTTTTTACTGACATCTTCTTTCTGCAATATTCATTGATTTCCTTAATTTCTACATGGCCATTGTGGTCATGATCTTTATCTTACAAAGATAAACTTTGCTCAGTCATTCCACAAATATTTATAAGGCTTACACTATGTCCCAGTTGTCCTTGAATTATATTTGCTTTTTCTCTACTCACATATGAGTACCTTATAAGCATTTTGTGATATAAATTTGATTTTGCCTCCTCTGTGTTCTTTGGTGTAGTATAGGACACAGTGAGAATTTAGTAAGAACAATTTCATCAAGGAAAAGCGGGAATTACCTGTAGATAAAGCATAGATAAGTATTGCACATTCACCAAACATATATTAAGCATATTTGTTTTATATAATGAACATTTCTACATAAATCAGCAGTAAATTTCTTGGTGAAATTGAAAATTAGGTCCTGAGCTAGGGCTATAGGGGGCTAAAAAAAGGACAAAATTTAAAATCTGTGAGTGCGATAATCAAAACTCTCATTGGAGACAAGAAATAAAATTGAGGCAAGCTTTTACAGAATGATTTCTAAGTTTCAGGGATGGATGGCTGAACAAATGGTAGCATCATAATATTTTTTTTTTGTTATCCTCTATTCTCTAGACTAAACTTACTTTCACTAGGTGTAACTGACTCTGATTCCTTGCCAACTTTAATACCTAAGATGGATAAACTTTTCATTTATCAAATATTCTTGGATGAATAATAGCAGAATCCAAATGAGGCCCAATATGCATACAACCCATCTGAGAACTTAGGTAGATAATATATAAAGCAGGAAAGTGGACATCTAAATAGAGTTTTTAAGAAGATGTGAGATAGAATCTCTGTTTTACAGACATATTGTAAATGTAAAATTATTATGTTTAAATTAAGACATAAAGTAAAAAATGTATCCAAAGTCTAATTATTCACATCCTAGTATGTTTCCATTTAATGTACTTTCTATGTGGAATGAAGGTAGAGAAGTGACTACATTTAAATTCAAGCTATAGCACCTTGAATCCCTTGAATTGTGATAGAAGTCTTAAGGTAGAAGAGAAGGGTAATCAAGTTACCTCTTCTGTTTTCACAAAGTACCAGTTTTTCTGTTCATAAGTCTCAAAGTGAGCTGAAATAGGCTAATCTCTGTCCCTCAGTATTGAACTACATGATAACCATAGGCACACTGAAAGATAATGGGGAAAATGGAAATGTAAATAAGATGTCACTCTGTTTTTATCTCCTCTTACAAGTCTCTCAAAGAGTAAAATGTGTGGGGTATATCTTAAGTATGCCATTTACTTCCTTTTATATTATTTCCATGAGGTACTCCCCATTGTCCCATCAATAAGGGTTAGTGAGACCAAGTAAAACTTCACACTGGTCATAAGAAGAAATCAGAATACCAGCATTTTCTACTTTACATTCCCACATGAGTTCTTGCTTGTTATTCACCTTTGTATCAGTTCCTTACCAGCTGAGCAGGAAGGAGAAAGGCCGTACCACAATGGCCATTGATCCTACTAAGAGAGATGTGGAAATGTCTTTCTAACCAGCCTCTTGCAAGAAGGAGTTATCTGGTTAACAATCCCTGCTCAGTTACCACTTGTGCAACCATAATCAATACAGCTGTCAGACACAGTTGTTAGAAGTTACTTCCTAAGCTTTCTACCTGTGTTCCTGTATTGTCCACTCGGGTTCATCTGTTCCTATTTTAACAACCCTTGATTAGGATCCTTCCATTGGATCTTTGCAAAGTACAAACATGGATTTGATTTTTATTTAACCATTATTTCTGAATAAATGGGACTCTAAACCTTGCGTGGTTAAAGTAAATTTTTAAAGACTACTCTAGATGACTATTTTATGTCATCCTATTCTTTTGTGCTCTCCAGTTGTCTTCTGATATAATAGAAAGACCTCAGAAGTGGACTACCAGCGGGGCTGTATGTCACTTTTTACATTCACTAAATCCAAAGCATTTTTTTAAACCTATGAAGAATGTTTACTCCCAACTGAGTAAGTACTGATGTTAATGCTCTTCTGTAATATTTTCTTAATTGACTAGTGAATGTCTCTCCCACTCTTTGAGTTTGCATGTTTCTATTCAGGTCTTCTCTCTACTGTGGCTATAGTCTTTTAACCTATTTTATTGTGTTGTTCTTCTAAGCTTGCTAAGTAACTGCGTTAGCTTATATACACCATTGTCTGATGTCCTAAATAGCCCATCATCTGTGATGATCCCAGAATGTCAATGATCCCTTTACTTTCTGCCCTGAGAATATCATGAATAGATACTTGTCCTGCTGTTATCATTTTGAGTGTGAATTAGAATAATGACTGTAATTGTTTTAGTGCTTCCTATTTGCCAGATACTGTGATATGTACTTGACACACATTATCTAATGTAATCCTCAGAAATAAAAATGTATTAGGGAGGTACTAACATTAGCTTTTTTCAGAGGTGAGAAAACAAGATCAGAGGAAATGTTCATGTTAAATGCAGTAACAGCCCTAAAAATGACTCTAGTCGTTGTGACACTAAAACATGCACTCTTGTCCTTTAATCTCAACAGCTTGAGAAACAGTGTGCAGGCAGTGAGACTCAGAAAATAGATCGCTCTCTCTGAATATGTTCTGATCTCTTTCAAAAACTTACCACCCTATTCCTAAGTAAAAATGTGTTCCTGATTTAATTTACTAATATAGATAAAGGTGAAGTTTATATTTTAGTATTTTTTCCTCTTTGTAACACTCCCATTTATAGTTGTTTTCTCCCAACAGACAAACGTAGTTGCATTTTCCAAAACTGATTAAGACCAATAGATAACACCCTTCCAAAGTTTACATGGACTGAGAGATACAAAAATTTACATAGTCAGATGTTCAGAATCAGCTTTACTCCTAATAGCTATTGTGGAATCTGGTTTAGGGATATAGAATTAGGCACACTCACATTCTGTCTCAGGCCAACTTTCCTGTGAAGTTAGCCTCAGAGCAGTCATCCTTGCGGGTGAGGGCTATTCCTCACCCCCAAGGGACATTTGGCAATGTCTGAAAAAATGCTTGATTGTCACAAGCAGAGGGTGCTCCTGCCATGTGGGGGGTAGAAGCCAGAAATGTTGCTAAATAATCTACAATGCATGGGACAGCACATGCCATGAAGAATTGCCTGATCCAAAAATGTCAGTCATTCCATATTTGATATTCCCCTAGAAAAGCTTAGGGAAGAGTCCAAAGTAGAACAGAATGCATTGTCTCTGGAGAAAGGCCAGTCTCAAAGAGGAAGAAGATGGATGATGCTGATACACTTATCCAGGTCTTTCAAAATTTATCAGTTTGCTAATTCATTCATCTTGCCCTGGGAAGAAATGAGGGAGGAAGATTAGAGGGCCAACTTTGTGATACACTAATTACTGTCCTAAAAAGAAAAACATGAGGTGAGGGGAAAGGAGCTTTCTTCATTCTGAACCTATTTACATAATGTGATTTGTTCACATCTTCTAAATAGATTCTTATAATGTAGGGCCACTTTAACAGAAGGGTAGGTTAACTTTGTAACATACATTATTTGTCTTACTCACACTTGGATATATAACAGGCCTTTTATTTGCTTTGAGTTCTATCATGGAAGAAAGAAGAAACCAATGGCAATGTGTTATTTTATCTCTTCCATCTTTTTAATCTCTACTTGAATACACACAGAGGCTTTTCTTAGAGAAATAAAGCAAAACTAATATAGTTTGCAGAAGACATATTTGCTTTATTGATTAAGCAATTCAAATGAGATTTGACTAGTTACTACAATGAGTCAGATGCACTTAATTAGCCCTATTGTTAAAATTAAGCAGGGTAGAGAGAGAGAAAAGGAGGGCAAAGAGGCAGAGTCATTTGAAAAACTGCAAAAATCGAGGTTCAGGTTGTCTAATGCAACAGTAAAAGTGGATTAAAAAGTAACCACCTAAATTTTATGCTTTCTTCTATTTTTAACTATTCTACTTTTATATTCTGATACATGTTCACTTTCCTTTCTCATCCTCCTTCTTTGAGCCTGTAGAGGGGTTGGTACTTAGGAGATCCTAGTTGATAGATAATAGGCAGGCTCACATTCAACATTGTTTTGATCTCTGTATAAAATAGTCTAAAGAATTAGCCAAAATTATTAAACATCCAAGTGATGATCTGGCCATCCTCTTACTGCCAGGCCATTTGCAAACTTAGCATGCTGTTCCCAGAAGAAGCAAGAATAAGAATATACTCCTCATTTAAAAGCCAAAACGAAGAGAAAATCCAAATCTCAAAGGAGAAGATATTTCTAATGAAAAAGAATAGCATCTTCCATTTATTGAACATATACCATGAACCAGACACCATTTAGAGAAAATTATATGCATTATGTCATTTTATCCTTGCATTACATCTGTGAAAATCATTCTATAATTGTTTCCATTTTATATATGAAGAAATTTGTGTAATGTCAGTGTGTGGTGCAATAGACTAAGATCCAGGTGCAAGTAGGTCTGACTCTAAACACTATCATTCTAAACCACTATGTGAGAATAATTTTTAATAAAGAATAATCCTAATAATCAATATTTCTGGAATATACTGGTTTCTAAATTTAAGGAGACCTGCAATATCTTGGCAGTATCTGAATACAGAGTCTTTATGATTTACAGTGGGGTCGTGTTCCCCAAAATCCCATCATACATAATAAATATTATAAATAAAAAAATACCTCTAGTGTACGTAACCTATCCAACATCATAGCTTGGCAACATAGTCCACTATTGAGCATTGTTTTGCCCCCTGGTTATCCTGTGGTTTACTGGGAGCTAGCTTCCCATCATCCCAAAAGAGGTTTCTACTACCTTTTGCTAGCCTGAGAAAAGAGTAAATTCAAATTTTGAAGGATTATTTCTACTGAATGTGTATCACATTTGTGCCACCATAAAGTTTAAGGGGATTATCTGTACTTAAGAAAATCTTCCTTGCCCTGTGTCATGAATTTTAAGTACATCTGTTTAAAGGAATAGTTTCTTTCAAATGCTTTTCTCCCTAAATATAAATTACCTTTCATGAAAAGTCATAGATGATTCCCAGGATATCTTCTTGGGCCACAACAAAGAAAACAAAACAAAAACAACACAAAATACAACCCTAAGGGATCACTCATTGAGAAATAAAGAATTTGTAAAGGAGAAATATAAAAGATAAGTTCAGCCAGACATGGTGGCATATACCTATAACCCCAGTGGCTTGGGAGGCTGAGGCAGGGGGATCACAAGTTCAAAGCCATCCTCAGAAACTTAGGGAGGCTCTAAGAAACTTAGTGAGATTTTGTCTCAAAAAAAAAAAAAAGTTTTGGGGATGTTGCTCGTTGGTAAAGTGGCCATGGGTTCAATCCTCAGTATAAAGCAACAACCATCAAAAAACAACAACAGCAACAACAAAAATATAAGTTCATTTTTAACATGCTGACTTCAAAGTATATTGAGTATAGATGTTTTCAAGTTTTGGAGAAGACTCCCCTCCTCTGAAAATAGCACCCATTTTTAAAAAGTGAACTTCAGTTTATAGTTTGAGAGTTTCATCCTTCATCAGTCGTGGCACAGGGGTGAATAGATAGCGAGGTCTTACCAACTAGGATAAATATCTCTGTGGCCATAGAGATTTGTTTGAGGATAGTGTGTAGTACAACTGAGCCAGCTTGAACTTTCCTTATAATTTTTGTTTGTGCTCTGAAAAGAATGAATGGCACGAGAACAAACTACCAGGTAGATCTCAAGTTGCCAAAGTTATCTTGCCATCGCTTTGTGAGCACTTGTTTGTTATTGACACTTTCATATCACAAAGAGGCAAATGGAGACTGACCCATCACTTTAACTTCTGCACCAAGTTAGATGCAAAAGTATATTTTCAGTTATGGGAGACAACAAATTTCTTTTGAAAAACAGTTAATTTCAATTTTATACTTTCCACTTGCAATTAAAGGAGTCATAAAACATAAAATTTTGGTAGGAAATGAAAGTGGCAATATTGTCATTTCCCATTCTCCCAACCTAAATTGAAGGGTGAGCTGCCTCCACGTTACCTGTACTGCTATAATACAAAATCTCAACTATTGATTTGCTGCTACCTCCTGCTGAACATTCAGCCCTCCCCCTTCCTACTTAACTACTCCCATTTATTTGAAGTCATGCCATATCACTTTGCTTTTTTCTCCAAATGATCAATACAGTTCCTCCACTTTCCTTGATGACTTCAACATTTGGCTCACTTATTTCCTATCATCATGTGAATCATTTATAGCTCCTTTGATAACAACGTCGATGATTCACTGAACACCTCAATCCATTCACCATCATCACTCAATTTCATCATTTAGGATCAAGGGACTTTTCACTTTCCATCACTCTATTTCCCTTTTAAAATGACTGTGATCTTCTTGGTCATCCCATTACGCAACTCAAAAGCCAAAAATGTAAACAGAACTTCCTTTCTCTTTTATAATGAACTCTAAAAACAATAGTATACTTTATTTTTTAATTCATCAATTACTATGAATTTTCTTTTTGTCAACCTTCTTCATATTATACTTGACTTTTTCAGCTTCAATTTTTTTTCAAATATTTTAACAGTATATCACCACTAAGATCATACTATCATTTTTTATTTTATTATGTCATTTATGTATTCATTTCTACATTCTTTTTTTGTTATGTTGTCTTAGAAAATGCCCTGGTATCCTGCCAATTGACTTAAAAGTTCTTCCCTCACTCCTCACATCCTATCTATTATTAGATCTCTCTCTGTCTTCTCTCTCTCTCTCTCTCTCTCTCTCTCTCTCTCTCTCTCTCTCTCTCTCTCTCTCTCTCTCTCTCTCTCTCTCTCTCTCTCTCTCTCTCTACCTTATATGCTCATTCAATCATCACTATCTGCCTTATTTTCACTCAGCTTTGGCTATGTCAATTCTTTTTTTTCCCCATAGTGAGGATTGAATTTAGGGACACATTATACTGAGCTACATTTCAGTTTTTACTTATTTATGTATATTTTAGTTTTGAGAAAGCATCTTGCTAAGTTGATGAGGGTCTCACTATATTTATATTACCCAGGTTGGCCTCAAATTTGTGATCCTCCTTCCTCAGCCTCCCAAGTTATTGGCATCATGGGCATGCCTCACAGTACCTACCTACTTTAACTCTTGTTTAGACTGTTCATCTTGCCATATGTATTCTGTTCCTCACACTTTGGTTGCTTTTCATATGAAATATTGTGATTCCATCACCTAGCAGTTGTTTCTTAATACTTCTGGGGAAAAAATTCAAATCTTTACCCACTGATATGACCTCTGCCTGAGCAGCTCTTTATTCTGGTCTAACATCACATATCAACATACTATACTCATTTTCAGAGCTCAATCATAACATGTTTCTCACCCTTGAACTTTTGTGTATAGTTGTTTTGTGCCCCTTCTTCGGCACAGCTTCATTACTAGGTAACTCCAGGACAACATGTACATTTTTCCCAGCCATCTTCAGGGAAACTTGCCATTTGTCCCACTTTAGGCCAGTACCCATATTTTTAGGCCTCTAAGAATAAATTCTTTCTTTTTGCTTTCTAACTATGTTTGTAATATTGCCAACACTATGTCAGTCATTGTTTAATATTTATCTCCCACACTTAATAGAAGCTCTTAACTGTGTACTTACTAAGTGAATAAACAGATATATTTTTTAAAAGGTATTTAAAAATACTGTATTCTGGGTATTGTATTGTATTTGAGTATACAAAAGCTTCATGGTAACTGTGAATCTATAAATATATATATATATATGAGAACATAACATACTATTACAGTTTAGGGTTATACCACACATTAAAAATGTTCAGGAGACAACTTCCTATTCCCAAACTGAGGATGCATTTATGAAAACAAGACAGCAAGTGGGCATACCACTTAGGATGAAGAAAGGTATTATCATACCAATTCACAAGACTTCTACATTTTCACTCTTGTCTTGCTGAAGTGAATGGTTTTAATATAAAAAAGGCAATTCCGTGCTATATCACAATTATTGTTTAATTCATTTAGCTGAGTTTTATTGATTGTCTCCTGTGTGAATGCTAATCACTATGCTAACCCTCTGTAGAAATAATGAGTCTGTCTTCGTATTCCAATACTTCCAATATTACTCCAGCTTGTCAGAAAGGCTTTTATGGTGCAATATGATAAAAATATTCTAGAAGTGACAGATGGTGTTAGAATACATCAAAGGTCATGTAAGAAGCCTGACAGGTCTGGAAAAGTTTCTCCTCCTTTGGGAAAACTTGAAGTAAGCCTAAAGTTATAAGATTTAAATGTTGGATAAAAGCATTCCAAGAGAAGAAAGATCACATGATGAACTTGGAGAATCATAACAGGTTTGGCTTTGTGGCCTAAGACAATTTAAGCACTGGTTAGAGATAAGTCTATGGATATGAACAGTGGAAAAACACAAAGAGTCTGAGGAGCCAAGAAAGAAGTTTGGATATTTCCAGGAAAGAAGTCAGAATGATTTTAGTGTAAAATATAAATTAACTCTAAGACAATTACGTTAGATGACAAACAGTATCAAGAGGAATGGGTTAATGTTCCTGATCATGCAGAGGCTTCCTAGGGGGAGGACTGTACAGATTGCTAACAGTGAACCATGGTTTATATATTTAACTATCAAATTATGCTAAATCACACTGGAATTGATTTCTTTTATCTATAAAACTACTTAATATTCTTCTGGAAAACTTTTGTATCATCCCACTGTGTTCACCAGGGAATTAAGCCAGCTATTTGCAGAACAGAAGAATTCTAAAGAAATATCATTGAGTCATTCTTCCTGTTTCTGGATTAACTGTGTATATAATCAGACATCAGATGGTTGTTTGTTGCAAGTAGATGAGCAAATATTAGGGGAGGCCTATTATTTGATAAGAAAGGATTAAAATATTAAGTTAAACTATCCTTAGAGGTCTAAGTTTTTTCTCAGTGGGTTTTATTTGCAGAAAAATAATAAATATATCTTTATGAAATGTCATTTTCATAGGACTAATACAAAATGTAGAAATTCTGCTTGTTTTAGACATCCTTAGTTTTGTTACTATAGTATAATAAAAATTTTCTGTAAATTATTCAGTCTATCATAGTTAAATAGAACAATGTCAAGGGATGTTAGATGATAAATATTCAGTGTATAAATATCTGAATTATGTTTAAAAGTATAGAAAAGATTTATTTTTATTTCTCATAATTATAATATTTCTGGAACATATTACAAATGGTTTTCAACTATAAGAGAGGAGCAATGTAGATAACCAACATTATGAATAATCCAGAAGGTTTTGTGTCCAATCTGGGGATGTAGTCTTTTTCAACAGAACCATTTTATGTGTGTTACTTAAACAAAACTCAAATGAGATTACATTTCTTCTGTCTATAGGAAATGACTTTCCAGATGGTCTATAATGTTAAATCGTGAGAAATATTTGGGCTGTGGGAGAAAGAAAAAGCTAATCCACAGGTAATAAATTTACTGCAGTACTTTATTACTTCACTTCCTTCATTTTATTAGAAGCATTCCTATTTTCTTGATTTTAATCTAATTTTCCTTTTGCAGATGCTTATAATAATTCACTATATTCAGTATTACTTTTATTTGAACTAAGAACACTTAAAGTGAACAATGGCATGAATTATTTGAATGTATCATGTATTTTGAAGGATTAAATAACAATTTCACATTTCTTATGAAGAAAAATTGAATGTGGACCTATAATTAAAGTTCAATGATAAATAAATAGTAAATTATATTCATTTATATTTATAGTAAATTATCTTTTTAACTATTAACTATTATCTGTTAGAAATAACAATGTGCCACAAGAAACTAAACACATGCTTTAAAGTGGGTTGGCAAAGCATTTCCTTCTGACCAGAAGGATGGGCTACAGAATCTGCCTAGCTATCACACCTGGATGGGGCAGGCAGTCATATGCTGCTCTGCCTTTCATCCTGATTGGAGGACTGAAGGGTATAATCTAGCAATTGGCTAATTCTAAAGTTAAAACCAGCAACAGGGAAGGGCTATAATTAAAATGACTATAATTGTATCAATTAAGGCTGAATACTATATTCTGAAAATTGACCACCAGACTTTCTATTTTTCAAATAGCTTTTAGGGATTATATCTTGAGGAATTATATTGAGAGTTGTGGGTAAAGTAATTGATAATTAAAAACATATATATATATATATATATATATATATATATATATATCTTCTTTATAAAGTTAAGGCTGTCTGTGAAATAAAAAACTGGGGAAATAACTATAGGATTTATAAATATTTCATAGCTTATTTAGCTATATTTTGGTAGGAATTAGTCTTTACTTACTTATGACACATATTTATGCATCCCTTAGAATTGAAGAAGATGGGGCTGTGACTAAAGATGGAGGGATATTTAGAGACTATGTGTCCAGGAAACTGAGAACTTTATGTTAAGAACCAGAGAAGGAAATACATCTGTGTCCTCCTGATTAACTCTTGCTTCCAGTGGTGGTGCATAATACAAAGGTAAAGGTATGGTGTTAACGGCATTTATTCAAAGTGTAGAAAATAAAAAAATAAATGCAAAATGGGGCAGCAGTAGCCATTCTGGTTAGCCCATACAAATTTTGAAGAATTTTGTTATTTGACTCAATAAATACAAGGGAAGATGCTCTCCAAAGGGAAAGTACCAGGCCAAACTTGAGCAGATTAATATAATTTTATTTACTTGTCATAGGATTCTGATCCTTGAATGAAACTAGAAACAGAATCAAGAGGGAGAATCACAAAACAACAACAAAAATGGTAGCACAGATATGTGCCTTACACTGTTGATCAGTAGCAAGGCAATCTCATCAGTGGAAGAATGAATTCTGAATGGGGTTGACACTGAGAAAAAGTGGACTCCATTGAGATTGCAAATAAGTGTAATGGCATTTCCATAGGACATTAGCAAATAGGAACTACAAATCTTGGGGAAAAGCTTTTTTTAAAAATAGTTCACCCCTTATAAAAATATCAAACTAGTCATTCTGGGGTATGTTAGAATTTTTCTGAGCTATTTAAGTATCAGACTTCTAAAATTATTTTTAAGGAAAGGACCTTCATGTTTTCCATGCTTCATGGGTTTCTATTGATGTTATACTAGCTCTGAAAAGGGCTAGTGTATATTGTGAGAACCCAGTACCTATGCTTCTGCTATTATCTAACCTTAATGTATAAATGGAAGGAAGGTAGGGAACTCATTAATTTATTGTTTTTATTGGTTCCACATTCACATTCATCATCCAAGTAATTCAGAGGTGAACATGATAGACTGATCAATAACATGATCAATAATCAATAAAAAATTTTCTCTCCTCCATTTTCTATTATTTTAACATTTTAGACTGATCAATAACATGATCAATAATCAATAAAAAATTTTCTCTCCTCCATTTTCTATTATTTTAACATTTTCTTTCTTTCGTTGTTTTTCATTTCTAACACTATTCAAATCTTATGATTTATATATATCACTCAGAGTTCGGTGCAGAGCATGAAACCTTCTCATTTTAAACACATTTGAATTTAATGCGGAAAATTAGGAGTAAGATTTGGCAGGGTCAGGAGGAGGTCAGGAGAATATTAAATATAGATTTAATAATAGAAATTTATGCACATAAACAATTATTTATTTATTATGGGTCTAAACATACCAATTATATTACTTCATCAGAAAGTGTGTTTTAAGCAAGTGATACTTTTTTTAAAAAAGCACTCATGTCTATTTAAACTGTACAATACAACAGACACTAGTATTGCTGTATGCATAAATGTGAATACAACAGATACAGCAGAATACAACAGACACTAGTATTGCTGTATGTATAAATGTGGCTGTTAACCAATGCGATCCTCCAATCTGTACACGTGGAAAAATAAGAATTCATACCCCATTTGAATCAAATGTATGATATGTCAAGATCATTGTATTGTCTTGAGCAACCAATAAAAACAAAGAAAAATAAATAAATAAATAAAAGCACTCATGTCTATTTAAACTATACAATTATTGAATGAGTAATGAGATTTAAGATTCAATATAAAGATAAATATTATCTAACATAGAATATAAAGAAATATTTACTTGAATTATACTTCTAAATTATTTTTTAAAATTAAAAGATGACATTTATTACTTAGGAAAAATTTCTTTTATACATGGGCTTTTATATATAGACAATTACAACATGGACTCAATTTTTGTCTTAGTTTTTTAAAAGTCAGCAAAATGTGTTTTTAAATAAATGATAAAAGGTCACCAAGAAGGAATCAATTGCATTATTGCCTCGATGTGTTCTTCAAATTTTTATTGATTGATGCTATCCTATTTTCATGTAAAGGGTTAAATTTGATTTCAAAAGAAGAAATGAGACTATGTCTAGTCTAATTATAATTAATTGATCCCCACACAACTTTCCCTTAATGTTTTAAACTAAAAATTAAATCATTTCTCCATATTATTATTTCACTAATTTTGATAGCTCTATTCACCATCACAAAACTTTCCTATTTGCTATCTCTGCCTCTAAAGCAAAATAAATTTATAAATCTAGTGTTTAATCATATAATTTACTAAAATGTCCACTGTCTTTTTGGATGAGTACTTTTTCTCTACTTGAAGCACATTCTCTTATCAGAGCCTGTGGAGCTGTGTTGTCCCTTAGTTCAGAATGCTGGACCCCAGAGTCTGATGTTGTATTTACTGCATGAACAACAACTTAATTAAGTGTTGCTTTAGAAACATCACCAGAGCTTTGTTTCTGGTATCACACTCAGGCATGTATCACATTGTTTTGACACATGCATTGGGAGATTTGTTTTGTAGTTAGTCATGTTTTTGGAACACAACTAGTAAAGACAGAAAAAAAAGAATAATCCTATTGGTATATCAGGGAAAATGCTCTCAGATTAAAAATAATGAATATATAAAACAGTAAACAGCAAAATTTTATTCTAAGAACATGTTTTTGTGTGTGTCTAAACTTGTATTTCCTCTTTTAAACAATTAATGGCTTAAAAGTAAGGTTTACCAAATTATTGTAAAAATTAACAAAATTAACTCTGAAAGAGGATTTCTTTACATATTTCCATGTTTCCCTCAACATATTTCATGTATATAAATAAACTTGGTATTTTAACCTTAAGCTGTGATTTATTATAATAAAACAATCTTTTAGGTAGTAATTTTGTTGTAAATTAGAACAGGTTGGGCAAAGGAGAATAATGCTTAAGTACATTTTCACACTTCTCTGCAAAGATGTAAACACATTTCCCTTTCTTGATATGCTCTATAAATTGAGAAGAATTAAATGCTTCCATGTAAAAATACTGAAATGCTTACTATCACTAGCAGTGACCTCTTCTTGGAGATTTAAAAATTAATTCAGTTGTTCTACAAAGATCCAAAAACTCAAAAAAGAGAAACTTTCAACTAGAAAGGAAGGCAAGATCCAAGATGGCAGACTAGAGGGAGGCAGCATTCTGTATTGCATGTGACCTGGGATTCTAGTAGTGGGAATACTGTTTCTCTATATAGGTTATTAAATGACCTCTGTCAGCTGCTCCCATGCAGAAATCACTGACGCAGGTCTTGAGGTCTCAGTATTAGCGCAGGACTGCCAGCTGCTTGCACACGCAGGACCATTGGCTGTCACTCCCATGTGGGCCCCCATCTACAAACATGGGGCTAGCCAGCCACCTTCATCTTGGAACACTGCAACCCATGCCATAGTACCCTACACACCATAGCTGTATCTGGGGACACAGGACAGGGTCTGGAGACAACCACAAGATACAACACTGCTCACCACTAAGCTGCATCTCTGAAGATACTGCTCAATGCCACCACCTGTCCTGACCTGACCCAACACCCCATCTCTGAAAGCAGCCATCTCTACCTTGGGACACCTTTGTTGCCATCTTTAGTTGGGGCAACTCCCAACTTGGGAAACCCACTGAGGCCTAGAAGCAATATCAAGGTACCTATAGTCCCCAACTCCTCTCTCCCCTGAGGGCACTAACCCAGCACACTGCTTGCAGCTACTGCTGTGGGTCTGGTTCATAGCTCACAAAGCCTAGCTCTGAACTGCCCAATACAAAACATCTCTCCAGAACAGGTGTGCACAGACCACAGGACCTTTGGAGAGAGATTTTTCTGATTGGGAATTAGAAAGAGAGGGGTGAGTGAGATACAGTTCAGAGACTAAATTAGAGACCAGGAATTGTGAGGTCTATAAAAGATATAAGGAGAGAAGACCAGGTGCCCACATCATAGGAGCAGACCCCAAAATATATCTTTGGGGTGCAGTCTCCATGGAAACCTGCAAGTGATATATCCCACCTCCAGGAGCTCCACTCCAAAGACCAATCCTCCCCCACACTAATAAACTTCACTATCCTGAGGGTGGAGATACCAGCAAACAACAGACAGCCCCAACTATTGGATGAGAAGGAAAGCAGGAAAGATACTGAACTCCAACAAAATCAATCCTTGTATTTTCCTTCAAGATTTTTTTTTCTGTTTTTATTTTTTCTTCTTCTTCTTCTCTCTCTCTTTCTCTTCTCCCACTCTCAAATCCCCAATATTTGTGAAACCAAGTATTTTTCATGAATTAAGCTACTGAGGTCAGGGATATCTGAATAGTAGATTACAGTTGTGTTGTATATTCTTTATCTGCTATTCTTACATTTTTTATTTTTCTTAATTTTTATGTGTTTGGTTTTTGTAGTCTCTCTCTATTGTCTTCCCACTTACCTCTCACCCCATAATAACTTTCCCTCTTTTCTTCTGCTACTAGTATATATATATATATATATATATATATATATATATATATATATATATATTATTACAGGTGAACAAAATATCTTTATTTTACTTTATGCGGTGCTGAGGATAGAACACAGTGTTTCAGGCATGCTAGGTGAGTGCTGTATCTCTGAGCCCCTACCCAACTTTTTTGGATTCCTTTTTCAAGGTTTTAAAGATCTAATAAATCCATATCTTGACCTCCTACCTCCTTAACATCTCATCCTACACCCCACTCCAGTTCTCTCTTTGTCTACCATTAGAAACAGTAGATCCTTTTGCAAACCTACTGTTTATATTTTATATAATAATCAAACTCAACATTTGTGTATATTGCGAGAAAACTGGAAATATCTTAATAGCAGCAATTGAGTTTAAGGCTGTATATTGTTTGTACTGGAATCTGTTAATATTGTTCTTTCCCTTAAGGAGAGGTATTAGAACCCTGAAGGACACTAAAAGCCTATTATGTAAAAACTGCAACACCCTGGATCCTCAGTGCTAGAAGGGAAAACACATGAACAACATGAAAAAACAAGGGAAGAAAGTGCCCCAAACAAACCAAGATACTACATCACTAGAATCTATGGCCAGCATCACAGAAGAAATGACAGAGAAGGAGTTTGGGATTTGCATAATTAAAATGTTCTGTGAATAAATGATGATATAAGAGCAAATAAAGACAGCAAAAGATCATTTTTGATAAAGTGCTACATCAACAACTACAGGAATCAAAAGATTTCTTCAATAAGGAGATAGAGGTTCTGGGGGAAAAAACAGAAATCCTTAAAATTAGGAAATAAAAAAAATTAAAAACATCACCAACAGATTAGATCACTTGGAAGACAGAACCTCAGATAATGAAGACAAAATATATAATCTTCAATGAAAGTGGTAAAAGAAGATATCCCTGCCTAGTTCCAGTTTATAGAGGGAATGCTTAGAATTTTTCTCCACTTAGAATAATGTTGGCCTTGGGTTTAGCATACATAGCTTTTACAATGCTGAGGTATTTTTCTACTATCCTTATTTTTTCTAGTGTTTTGATAAAGAAAGGGTGCTATATTTTGTCAAATGCTTTCTCTGCAACAACTAATAAAAATCATATAATTCTTATATTTAAGTCTATTAATATGATGAATTATATTTATTGATTTCTGTGTGTTGAACCTACTTTGCATTCCTGGAATAAAACCCACTTGATTTTGGTGAATGTGATGCTATAATTAGAGGATCCAAAAAACTCCACCAAAAAAACTTCTAGAATTAATTAATGAATTAAGCAAAGTAGCATGATATAAAATTAATACTCATAAATCAAATGCATTTCTATACAGCTTTGATGAATCCTCTCAAAGAGAATATAGGAACACTACTCCATTCACAATAGCCTCAAAAAATAAAATAAAATACTTGGGAATCAATTTAATGAAAGAGGTGAAAGACCTCTACAAGAAAAAACTACAGAACTCTAAAGAAAGAACTAAGAGCTTAGAAGATAGAAAGATCTCCCATGCTCTTGAATAGGCAAAATTAATATTGTCAAAATGGCCATACTACCCAAAGCACAATACAGATCCAATGTAGTTCCAATTAAAATCCCAATTTCCTTCCTTATAGAAATAGAAAAAGCAACCATGAAATTCATTTGGAAAGATAAGTGACCCAGAATAGCTAAAGCAATTCTTAGCAACAATAGTGAAGGAGGAGGCATCACAATATCAGACCTTAAACTATACTGAAAGCTTTGGTAACAAAAACAGCATGGTATTGGCACCAAAACAGAGATGTAGACCAATTTTAAAAAATAGAAAACATAGAGACAAACCCACATAAATACAGTTATCTCATACTAGACAAAGGCGCCAAAAACATACAGTGGAGAAAATTAGCCTCTTCAACAAATGGTGCTGGGAAAACTGAAAACCCATATGTAGCAAAATGAAAGTAAATCCCTATTTTTCACCATGCACAAAACTCAACTCAAAGTGAATCAAGGACGTAGGAATTATTTCAGAGACCCTGTGCCTAATAGAATAAAAAGTAGACCCCAAACTTCATCATGTCAGATTAGGCCCCAACTTCCTTAACAAGTTTCCTAAAGCACAAGAAATAAAACCACAAATTAATAAATGGGAAGGATTTAAACTAAAAAGCTTCTTCTCAGCAAAAGAAGCAATCAATGAGGAAAACAGGGAGCCTACATTTTGGAGTAAATTTTTGCCATACACACATCAGGTAGAGCACTAATCTCCAGGATAAACAAAGAACTAAAAAAATCTTAACACCAAAGAAACCAAACAACCCAATCAATAAATGGGCTTAGGATTTGAACAGACACTTCTCAGAAGAAGATATACAGTCAATCAACAAATATATGAAAAAATGTTCAACATCTCTAGCATTTAGGAAAATGCAAATCAAAGTACTCTAAGATTTCATCTCATGCCAGTAAGAATGGCAGCCATTAAGAATACCGACAGCAACAAATGTTGGTGAGGATGTGGGGGACACATGAGTATGAGTGGCACACTCATACATTGCTGGTGGGACTGCAAATTGGTGCAACCAATCTGGAAAGCAGTATGGACATCATCATCCTAGGGACATGTGTGACTGCACATATGGTGTGACTCTACATTGTGTACAACCATTTACAATAACCTAAAAAAAAAAAATCACTTGGGGATAAACTTAATGAAAGAGGAGAAAGAACCCTACAGGGAAAAATACAAAACACTAAAGAAAGAAATTAAAGAAGACCTTCAAAGATATGGGAATATGCCCCTTGTTCTTGGATAAGCAGAAAAAATATTGTCAAAATGATCATACTACCAAAAGCACTATACATATTTAATGCAATTCCAATCAAAATCATAATGACATTTCTCATAGAAATAGAAAAATAAGTCATGAAATACATCTGGATAAATAAGAGACCCAGAATAGCTAACACAATTTTTGGAAGAGTTAAGCAGGTGGCATCACTATACCAAAGATTAAACTACACTACAGAGCAATGGTAGCAAAATGGCATGGTATTGGCACCAAAATAGACTTGTATACCAGTAGCACAGAATAGAGAACATAGAGACATAAATACAGTTTTATCATACTAGACAAAGGTGCCAAATAATATATTAGACAAAAGATACCACTTCAACAAATGGTGCTCAGAGAACTAGAAATCCACATGCAGAAAAATGAAATTAACCCCCTTTATCTCACCATGCACAAAACTCACCTCAAAGTTGATCAAGGACCTAGGAATCAGTCCAGAGACCCTGTACCTAAAAGAAGAAAAAATAGGCCCAAATCTTCATCATGTTGGATTTGGACCAACTTCCTTAACCAGACTCCTATAGTGCAAGAAGTAAAATCAAGACTCAGTAAATGGGACGGATTCAAACTGAAAAGCTTCTTCTCAGCAAAAGAAACAATCAGTGAGCTAAATAGTGTGCCTACAGAATGCAGAATTTTTTTACCATAGGCACATCAGATAGAGCACTCATCTCTAGGATATATAAAGAAGTCAAAAAAGTAACACCAAATAAACCAATATCCCAATAAATAAATGGCCCAAGGAAATGAACAGATACTTCTCAGAAGATGATATACAATCAACAAATATATGAAAAAAATGTTTAACATCTCTAGCAATTAGAGAAATGCAAATCAAAACTACTCAAAGTTTTTATCTCATGCCAATCAGAATGGCAGCTATTATGAAGACAAACAACAATAAGTGTTGGCAAGGATGTGGGGAAAAAGGCACACTCTTACATTGCTGGTGGGAATGCAAATTGGTGCAACCAATCTGAAACACAGTATGGAGATTCTTTGGACAACTAAGAATAGAATCAACATTTGACCAAGCTATCTTACTCCTCAGTTTATACCTAAAGGACTTAAAGAGAGCATACTACTGTGACACAGTGACATCAATGCTTACTGCAGTACAAATTCACAATAGATTAATTGTGGGACCAACCTAGATGCCCTTCAACAGATGAGTGGATAAAGAAACTGTGGTATAAATACAAAATGGAATATTATTTGGCACTAAAAGAGAATAAAATCATGGCATTTGCAGGTAAATGGATGGAGTTGGAGAATATCATGCTAATTGAAGTAAACTAATCCCAAGAAACCAAAGGCCAAATGTTTTCTCTGATACGTAGATATTGATCCATAATAGGGGTTGGGGGGACCATGGAAGGAGTGGAGAAACTTTAGATAGGACAAAGGGGAGGGGTGGAAAGGGAGGGGGTATAAGGGTAGAAAAGATGTGGAATGAGATGGACATTATTACCCTAAGTACATGTATGAAAACACAAATTGTGTGACTCTACTTTGTGTACAACCAGAGATATGAAAAATTGTGCTCTATATGTGTACTAAGAATTGAAATGTATTCTGTTGTCGTGTACAAAAACTAGAATAATTAAATAAATATATAAAAAAATAAAGGAAGGTGAAATTTCCTTCAAGGCAGGTTTGCCTGGATTTTCCAGACAAAACGGCCCAAATGATTTGACAAGCAATGTACCTCAGAGAGGACACCATATTAAGATCTAAGAGATGAAGAAAGGAAACTAATTACTTTCAAAAGTTCTCTCATTTTTTATTAACCTCAGTCCCTATTCAAGTCCAGTGTATAAATGCCAATAACTAAACAAAGTACAACAAGGTAGGTAGTTTACTATTGAGCTTCAATCAGGTAAATGTTGAGCTTCAAATCTTAATTAAAGGACCCACCTAAAGCAAACTTCTTCTTCACCTGCTAGAAAGAGACCCATATAGAGCAGCAAGCTTACTAAAACTGCTATGATTTACTTATGAGTTATCTGCTTAATTAAGTTACTAAATAAAGTCTATTAGTGAAAGATGTATTTTTATTAAAATTGTCTTATTCAATATGTGATTATCTGAATAACTATATGGGTGTATTTTGTTGTATATTTAAGTCTGCCTATATGCATATTTGTTACTGCATGGTGAAACACCGTGACAAAAGTTAGGTAGTAACCCTCACAGAAGTTATATAAAGATTGCAAAATTACCATAGAGATGGCACTGATACCAGAGTGTTGATTTCATGTTGTATTTGAACTTTTAATGTACAGACAATTCTCATGTTCTATTAACTATTCCAGAACAAGGAAAATATGAAATTATTTCATTTTTTCATACCACACTAATACTTAAAACAGAAATTAGAAATCAGCTCCAGTTGGGTCATTTATTAAGCTATTGTTTCTCAACTCCACAGTACCTTTGATACTTTTCTGTTTGGGGAGCTGGGCCTCTTAAAATTACATTTCTCCATGGTCGACTGTTGTTCTTTCATTTCTTTAAACAATGAAAGGAGTAAAGTGGTATTGAATGGCAGGAGGAAGAATGAACATCTTTACTGTATTTTTCTTGTTATTCTTGTTATTCTTGTCTGCATTATCTTGGCAATAGTGTTTCTCCTCACCAGAAAATTCATTGAAATTTCAATATGTATATTTGATTTTTTTCCAGTATTTTAGAACCAGTTCAATTGTGCCTCTTCTTATGTACAAAGAACTGACGGCCAGCCACCCCTCCTCAGAATCCCAGTCTTCAGGGAGCCTTTTCTGGGTTCCTACTATAAAAGCAGAGGACTCCTCAGAGGTCCTAGTCCAATCTTTGTGGGATCCTTCTTCTGTCATGGAAGTGATATATATATATATATATATATATATATATATATATATATATATATATATATATATTGCTTTTGAGTTACAATTTTACCAATTCCCTATATTCAAAGACCTTTTAAAAAATATCTTGTACGGTTTCTACTTTTCAGACTAGACTTTAACTGGTTCACTTATACAAATGAAATTAACTTATAGAATAGGAAATGAAAGAGCAAGAAATAAAGGAGGAAAAATAGATGGGAGAGGAAAAGGAGCTAAGAAACAGAAGACAAAGAAAGTTTTACAAAGATATGTGTTTAAGGAATGGTAGGAGGGGCAAATTTAAAAATTGTTTATGTAATTAATTACATTAAAATGCAATGAAAATAATATGTGACTATTTAAGTAGAGTCTTTTGGCAAAATCAGTATTCACTCTAAATGAAAATTCCAACCAAACCAGGAACAAGTTTTCATTATCGATCTAAAGTTTTCTCACGCCAATAATCAACAAGGAAAGCTATGTGCCATCCCCATAAGTTCAAGAGGATGGCAATGGTATACATTCTTCTCTCATTACTATTTATTATACTAAATTTAATTAGTAAAATAAAAATGGAAAATTTTAATTATTGGGAAAGAAAAATAATTCATTATTTGATAAAGTTATGAGTATTTGCCAGGAAAATGAAAAAGAATCAGCTTAAACTTATAGACATGTTACATTCCTGGGTAGAAGAATAAATTTTGCAAATGCATTAATTCTCCTTCAGATTCATTTATGAGTACAAACTCATTCAAATGCAATATCAGTGGTATTTTATGTCAGTTAGCCAAGTAATTCTTAAAATAATAAAATAATTCTAAATTAGGTTTTGGCGAACAAATGGATAAAAATTATAATTCTAAAGAATGGCAGTAATAGAAGTACCTATACTGACCATAAATAAAACATATTTGAGAGAATGAAAGACCATTGGAACATTTTAGAAAATTATTTTTTTAATGACAAAAGTGACATATCAAATTAATTACAAAGTGAAGACTTTTTTAACTATATAGGAAACTAAATAATTTTTGAAATCTGTATTGCACAGCAATCTCATGACAATGATATATACTAGTTTGTCAATATTAAAAAAAGTTATTAACATTAATTTATTTAAATGATTCATAAAATCCAACATTTATGTCTTCAAAATAATATCTATAACAATGTGCCTTTCTGCAATTAAAACAACCCAATCTTATAAAACAAAATTAATTTAGATAATAAATAAAATTAGTGTATAATATATAAGACAAAAATAAATATCTGTTAACAAATCAGTTATGAAAAGACAAATTTTTGGAGAGGTATTGGAGATTGAACTCAGGGCCCCTTGACCACTGAGCCACATCCCAAGCCCTATTTTGTATTTATTTAGAGATAGAGTCTCACTGACTTGCTTAGTGCCTCACTTTTGCTGAGGCTGGCTTTGAAGTTGTGATCCTCCTGCCTCAGCCTCCCCAGCTTCTAGGATTACATGCTTGCACCACCGTGCCCGGCCCTATTTTAATTCTTAATGTGGAAAACACAGAGACAATTTCCATCAGAATCTGAGCAAAATTCAAGTAGCGTAGAGAGACTATTTATAATGTTGTGGCACAAAATATCTCCAAAATTGCAAATGTTCAAGCAGTAAGGTTTTCTTTCTTATATTACACAAAATAATGTCAAGCAAAAAAGGGATTTACTTCTTTCTTAAATTAAAGATCAATTAGGTTCTGCTGTATATCATTTCCATTTGGTGTACCAACTCTTAATCCTTCCACCAAGCAGGGACTTCATGTCTGCTATCATCTCATTGGTCAAAGCAAGTCATATAGCTAATTATATATGCTTACATGTTTTTCTATTGCCTAGTTTTGAGTAAATGGAACAATATTTAGAACTACGCCACATTTCTTATTAGTTAAGTTGATTAAAACCACCATGTTAATTTAATAGATAATGTAGTTCTATTTTTCCTTTTATTTTGATAATTATAGAAATATTAGCAAAAGTGAGAAAAAGAAGATACTTCACAAAGATCTGATGAAGATGAAAATAGTTTAACTAGTGAGTCAGAAATTATTAACCAAAACAAGAAACTGCCATGAAATAAAAGGTGACAGAGAAAAGCATGAAAATTTTATACATATCTGATTTGTTAAATTTGAATATTTAAATTAATGTTTTAGTATTCCTTTAGAAATTATGTAAAATCTATTTGCAAAATCATAAATATTAGGACAAAAATTTCTCTTTGATTAAAAATGAGATTTTTTTATCACATTGTTCATATAAAATTATAATTATTAATAAAATAATTATTGTAATATCTAACAATTTTTACATTTTCAAAGGAACAAGAGTCTGTATCTTTTGTGTCTACTCTCTAAAATATGGATACATTCAGGAGACAACCTTCATCTATCAAAGACCTCTGTCTCTAACACCCACATAATTTTCTGACAGTTTCCTTACTTTAGGGCTTACTCCAAATAGGTTACATTACATTATAGTACACAACAACTGCAAAACCTCAGTAGCTCTTCATCATTTACTGGGTATTTTACCTACATGTCAACAGGTAACTCCCTGTCCATGCATCAGAAAAGCAACAGAAGAAAAATGAACTGACAAGTTGATCTTTAAAAATTAAATATTTCCATCTAAAATTGATATGAGATATAATTTTAGCTCAAATGTCATTGGCCACAGCAGGTTATGAGACTCATCTCTTCAGTAAGATAGGGAAGTATGCAATTTACCTACTTGCCCAGAAGAAGAAAATCTAGAATCAGTGAGTAGTTATAAAGGTTTACCAAATGAATGTTTTGAAAATATTTCAATATAAATAATCTAACAGAAAATCACTAACAGTGTCCATAAAAATCAGCATTCTTCTTTCTCTTCTCTTCTCTAACACACACACACACACACACACACACACACACACACACACACACACACAGTATCCGTAAATCACCAAGAAGATGGCAAGTGCTTAAGCATAAATAACAAAGCAGCAAAATGCACAAGTGAACTTTTTTTTTAACCAGAATTTTTTAATAAGCCACAGAAAATATCTCTCATGCTAAATTAGTCTCATCTGAACAAAGGGAACTGAGAAGTGTGTTTATTTAAGTGGATTATCCACTTATACGATAGATCATATTCCAGTTGTATCTGAAAGCACAGGCTTTTCACTTTCATTTCCAAAATCATTAATGTAACCAACTGAGAAGAAAAAAAAAATCTCTATGCAAGGGAATTGTAAATAGGACAGTTTCATGATTTCCTTCCAGAGAATTCTTTGATACACTAGGCCTTTCCATCATCTGTTCTCCAACCCATGACTACCTTCGAGTTTATCAGCAGCAGCAGTTTGGAGAACTTTGTACCTTCAACTCACCTCCACAGTTCTGCAGCAGTTTGTTCAATCAACAAACTCCAGTCACCACAACTCTTGTTTCTTTTGGTTTCTAATTCTTCATTGTTTCTACTTTCTGTTTATCTACAAATTCTTCTGACCATTGCTTTATTCTATTAATAGTTACTGCTCATTCACCAACTCCGTTGTTTCAATGTCTCTGTGAGTCTTCTCTGTTGATATTCCTACAATCAAATGCTGAGGTATTTTTTTTCTGTATTGTGCAATAAAATTTTCACAAAAAGTGCTGATTTACACAACTAACTATATTATGACTATTTGAGTAGAGCCCTAATTTAAGCCTTTTCACACAAAATAACCTGTATATTGTCTTCCCTGGAATCAATTTCTCACATTAGGCCCATCAGATATTTCTGGGAAGAGCAATCACATAAACAAACAGAATCCTCTACACTTAAGGAATACTTTATATTCACTACCAAGAGCAGAAATCATAATCAGGGATCATCTCAAAACCACATTTTACTCATAGCTGGTTTTATAAACTTACTTAATTTTATCAAAGTAACATCTATTAGACATTACAATTAATTATATATATAAATTATGTATAATGTAAACAGAGGAATATAAGGAGAGTTCACAAGATAAACATATGCTTTTACCAATCATTTGATGTATAATATTCTTAGAAAAAATGAGTAACTAATGTCAAAATTTGTATATGATATTTGTCATATTTGCATTTCTTTCTAACCTTTTTTTAAAGTTATCATTGGTTGCTCTAAACATCCACCTCATTGGGCACATGGCCTCACACTTTTCAATTGACAACTACTTTTCTTATACTCTTATAACCTGAAGAGATCCTCAGAGGCCACAGATTATGTTGAATCCAGGAACAAAATCCCACTGGGTAATGCATGTTTATAAGTTCTAAAGTATACTTTATTAGCATATAAATTGAAAATAGCAACTTTGATCAGGTTGTTTAATGAAAAACACCTCTTAGTACAAGTGAAAAACTATTTTCTTAATCCAGGTTGCTTAAAAAACAACAACAGAAACTACTTATGTGATTACTGCAAAAGGTGACAGTAGACAGGAAATCAAAGTGATGACTGAACCAATCAACCTTTGAAGAAGTCCCATGTTAACCCTGGGTAGGTAAATAGCTGGATAGGTACATCGACAAAAACCCTCCAACAATGCTCCTGATGTCAAGGTCTCTTGGGCAATAAGACTTTCCTGTGATGAAGTCCATTAGGCAGCAAGCTTATTAAATGCAGCATACACAATTAGCTCAGGGTGACTGTGTCCAGTTTTCTCTTCAGTTACAGTGCCACAAATCTTCATTTTCTAATAGGGAGTATGTGATTTTGATCAAACCTTCTAACTGCAATGAACCTAGATTCAATATATTCTTAGGAATCATATTTTTAGAACTAATTTTATAGACATCTTCTTATTTTTCTTTCCATATATGACCTTTTTAGTCTGCTTCCAAAAACCATAAGCAAAGATTGAATTACTTCATTAATGATTGTTGCAGAGTGCTGCAATTTTTAAAAAGTATTATATCACAAGTACTGTGCTAAATTTTGATAAAAGTTTTAAATACATTTACTTCACCATGTCCATTTTTATTTATTCATTTTTAAAGAATGCATTACTTAAAACATTAAATTTCAGTGTAAGTACAACTTACACTTCCCCTTGTTGGCAACTCAAAGTCTAATAAAAAAGGGAATAAACATGTTGCTGAGTATGAAAAGATGAAGAACCAAAGGGCGTTGGTTTATATATGAGTTTTTTCTAAAGCAACACAACAACCACATAAAAATCTACCAGAAAAATAAAGTCATGCTATATAGTAACCTACAGAAGTTTTATGCCTAAAATACAATGTGTACCTGGAAAGAAAATCATCTACAATTATTTAGATATTAGAGTCTCCTATTAATTCTACCTGATATTAGGTATCAGTTTTTCTCAAGCAGATAGTCTTAATACTACCTGCACAAAAAAAAGAATTATGTAGAAAGATAGAAAATATGGCTGCCTTCTTTAACACATTTAGTTTAGAAATCTAAATAAAAAGAAAAGATTAAAAACAGAAGTAGTCAATAATACTCTACCAGTTTCCTATAATAGTTGTAACAAATTGTGACCAACAATCGATTAAAACAACAAAAGCTTATTATTTTATAGTCATGCAGGTCGAAAATTCTCAGAAATTCTTCAGAAATATTTATCACTCACTAAAATGCAAGTGTCGGGGCTGGGGATGTGGCTCCAGCAGTAGCACGCTTGCCTGGCAAGCGTACGGGCCCAGGTTCGATCCTCAGCACCACATACAAAGATGTTGTGTCTGCAGAAAACTAAAAAATAAATATTAAAAAAAATTCTCTCTCTCTCCCCCCCCCTTAAAAAATAAATAAATAAATAAGTAAGTAAAATGAAAGTGTCAGCCCCTTCCATTGCTTGGTGGAAGTTTTAGGACAGAATAAGAATCTATTTTCATGCACTGTTTTCAGCTTCTACAGGCGGTCCCCTTCCCTGGCATGTGGCTCCTGTGTTATACTAGCAACATTACCCTAAAATAATAAGACTCTGCCATAGTCTATGATGAGGAATTACATTTACATCAATTCAGTTTTGATTCAATTCAGATCACATAAGAGTATTTATTGTAAAAGAGATTCTTATAATCCTATGACCCGCATTAGGGTTGTTGTTGAGATTTGTAATTTTTAAAAATTATGAAACAGATATTATGCTAAAATGCTTAACAAATTGGTATCACTGTTTATTATATTTTTTTAGTAATTTTGAAAGTATGCATTACTTTATTACATCTCAGTGTTAAGTGCAAAGAGTATCTTGGTCTTATTGACAATTTGAAGTCTAAGGAGAAATAGAAGAAATATGCCCTCAAAGGACTTACTGGGAATTTTCATATTCAATGAATAACATTGGTTAGTTTCTTCAAGGCTCATGATAAGTTTTTTTTTTCCTGAATCTTGACTTGCACACTTACAAATAATATTTTACATAATGTTACAAGATATTCTACATTAAACCCATGAGATAGAACATAATTGATGTTACTATATTTTAAGTTCTATCAAAATTCCAATGAAGAAGAAAATATTAGAGCTATAGTTTTTAATCATGTTTATAAAGTTATGTTTTAATAGTGTTCTTTACATTTTGTTTAAAAGTCACTAAATTAAGATGCCTATGATATCTTTGATTGCTTTGAAACTGTTGCCAAAGGCTCTAAATATATTTCAAAAACTAGCAACATTTAAGCCTTGGGCTTGAAGATGTTTTATTTGCTTATTGAATTAATATACAGCTAATATATATTAAATACATTAATATATAATTTATATATTATATATAATGCTTAATATGATCAATTATATATAATGTCCTATATATCCAATATGAATATATAATTTTTACATAGTGTTTTATGTTTTTATCTGAAGCAAATGCATTCAGAGACACCAGAGCTGTACCTGTAGAGGGCCATGACACCTTGCTGTCTCAAAGCAAGATTCATTAAGCATTTGGGTTACCTGATTGACTCTTCCAGTCATTTGTTTGTCCTTTAACTTTTATTTATTTCAGTAGACAGGAAATCCTGCTTTGGAGTACTAAGACACAGTCTTTGCTAAGCTGTCAATTTTTTCCTGCATCAGAATCTTTAAAAGGCTTGCATTCTTAAATTTCTTTGAAGCAATCATGTCTAAATATGTTTTATTTTTATCCACACTATTTAAATATATTAGGAATATCATAAAGCGTACTCCAAACAAACATACAGTATGAATGAATTATAAATAGTTAGAAGTGTTAAAATTTTTAGGGCACTACACTATGAAGATTGTTATTCCAGATATGATTAAAATTGTAATTCTTTAACATAATGACTACTAAGGAGAATGGAAGTAGAAAGCAATCCACAAAAAGACACTTTTTGACTTGATGTTTGAAGGTTGGTCTTTTTCCTTGTCATCATTTTCTCATGTATTTAATTTATTTTGATCTTCCATTTTATATGACTTTTCATATACATTTAAAAAAACTAAAGTATAAAATAATCATGCAATTTATTTGATAAAGTATCAATATATTACAAAGCTAATTAGACCAAAAAACACTATAATTATGCAGACAAGTAAAATAATCTTATGAATTTTAAGTTATTTTCTCAAGTTAATTTCTCAAATTCACACCAAAATTTGTATAATATATTTGAATTCAACTACACTCTTCAATTTGATTGGCTGACATTTTTTGAATACATTAGTATTAACACATATTAATTGTGCAAATTAATAGGATTTGATGGAAGATACATGCATACACTAAGCATTGATCCCATTCATCCAGTCTATCATCACCTCTTCCACCCACCTGATGCCCTTCTTAATCCATAGTAATACCTTTTCTACTGTCTGTTTGACTTGTTTTTTTTTTTCTTTTTTATGCTTCCACATATAAAAGAGAACATTCAATTCTTGGGTTTTTTTGTTTGTCTAATTTATTTCACTAAACATGAGTCTTCCAGTTCCATCTATTTTTGGTATAAATGACAGGATTACATTCTTCCTTATGGCTTCCATGTTCACAAAATATGTATAAACATATGTTATATTAAATTAAATTAATATATATATATTAAATTATTAAAGAAAATATGACATACTTTTTCATCTATCCATTTGTCTATTGATGGGAACTAGGCTGATTCCATGTGTTGTGAACTATACCACAGTAAACTTGGGCAAGCAGGTATCTCCTATATGCTGACTTCATTTTAGATAATACCTAAGAGTGTTATAGCTGTATCATATAGTAGTTCTATTTTAAGTTTCTGAGGAACCTCCATGTTGTTTTCCATAGTAGCTGTTTTAATTTACATTCCCATCAGTGTATAGGGGCTTCTGTTTTTCTACGCCCTTACCACCCTCTTTTTTAAATTTATTTTTTGATAATAGCTATTCTAACAGGGGTTGAGTTTTTAAAATTAATTAATTTATTTTAGATTCCAAAATCTAATGGAAGTTTTGAAAGTATTTCACTGATGAAATACTGATGCACTCTGCTTATAGTTTTCCCAGGGCAGGTTATACTCTATTATGATCAAGCAATTATGCAATTTAATGATTCTTCACCAGGATTGATATGCAAGAACCATCAGCTTGAAATATTTGTCAAACCAAAAATGACAAAGATTCTTCCAGGATGTGTTTTATATTTTGTAGGCTGTTGACATGCACAAAGGAAAAAGAGAAAAATAAAGGAAAGGAGGGGAAGGCAAAGCACAGCAAGACCTTGGGTGCACTGTGTGGGCCTTGTGACTTATAAATCAATTGAATCCAAAGCACCTGATGTAGTGACCGAAAGGGTCAAATTCAAAGCCTTATTCTTAATTAAAACACTATGAAGTTGTTCAGTTTAAACATGTTGTCTTCACTTATGAAAGCTCCCTTTTTACATCCAGTTATTTCTGAACACTTAAGTGCCTTTGATTTGATTGTATTACATCAAATCCTCAATTGAATAATAAATTAGAAGTCAAATATATCAACCATAATCACTTTAATTGAGCCAAGATGATATGAAATCTAAAATATGACAGTAATACTAGATTAAGGTCTGATAAAACTCTAATGTGTGTATAATCCCTTTTGGGCTTATTTTCATTTCTAAACCAAAATGATAAGTGTGCTTATTTTTATGGAGACTTGGAACTTGGGTTAAGGACTCATCTAATGTGCTCCATGTGATCCTAATACCTAAACAACTTAATTGGTGTGATTCACAAAATGAGATAGAAATGAAAATTAATAACAATAAAAGTTTGTGCAGCTCTATTCATTTTCTAATCATTGTCAAAATAATAATGTATAACCACACATACATGGATGAACAAGTAGGGATATATAAATTAACAAATTTGGATTATAATGCCATTGCAAAAATTACTAAAATGATGAAAATTCATTTTCTTTGTTTGGACAAATCTGGTAGTTATATTAAAATATGCACTAGGGAACATTTTCAAAGCTTTATGGTATCTTTTATGCTGCTTCATATTGTGGATTTGAGAGGGGAAATTGCCCTGGAGGAAAAATCCTTCAGAAAGAAGAAGAGAGGGAACACAAGGACTCAGGGAAAAAAAAAAAAGTTTGCAACTGCAGAGAATGATTAGTACAAGGAAAAGGAGGAGGAGACATCTGTTGGTGAAATGATTTTTAGAGATAATTAAGTGCATTCATCCAGAAATAACACATATTATACATCGTTTGCAGGCACACATGGCTTTACTAAAAACAAGAGAGACTTTGAAAGGCCCACAAAAATAATCAGCAGCTTTGATCCGATGTCACCAGAATGTCAGCCCTCCCTGTGTGCTCCACCTCAGCTTTCCAAAACCCCATTCACATTTCATAAGAATTTTTTTCTTTTTTTCTTTTTTCTTTTTCTTTTTCTTTCTTTCTTTCTTTCTTTCTTTCTTTTTTTTTTTTTACATATGTATGTTATTTACAGAGGTAAACGTAGTTAGAAAGTACATTTCTGATAGGCATGAAAAAAAGATGGCACTTTGAAAAGTCAGAAGGATGAAAGAAGACATGACCCTTTGGTATGTTCTGTTTAAGAGAGAGGACAGTTTTACCAGACATGTCTGTCAGAGTCATATTGTATTTCCAAAAATCATATCACATGACCATTCATATGACTATGTCTTAAAACAGTGAACAGAATTACTGTAAGCACTTGGCCTTTGCCTAATCATGATCAAACAGCACATGATCACCAGTTGCCTGAACAGTTCAAATGGCAAAGATAAAGGACGTGCTGGTGGTACTATTGGGTACACCACAATGTCTAACACAAACACTTAAATTTTTATAGCACATTTAATGCAATGATCATTCTTTCCTTTTTGTAACAGCCTTATATTTATTTATAGAATATGAATAACTATCAAGAAGAGACCACATTGGAAAACTTTTGTATACATTCCAATTTTGCTTGGCATTTATTGCAGTGGTTTATTTGTAATAGGTATTCAGTAGAACTTTTTTCAATGAATGAATAAATTTGTAAGATATTTGGCATAGAGTTTCATTTACACACATTTATTCTTAGCATTGACTAAATATGTTTCTCTAGATGTGATAAAATGCATACTTAACTACATTTTTGGAATGCTAGTATCTGACAAGAAAAATTTTAGGGGTAGGAAAAGGAGTCTAATTACAATTTATTTATTATAAAATTCAAAAAAGCATTTAAAAATACTTTAATAAAATAAAGTATGATAATACAAACAAAAATGGGACTTGGTAAATTTTAATGGTATGATCTCTAAAAACAGTAATTCTGCAAAGATTTTAAATTAACTGCTTTGATGCAATTTGGTGCAAATCTTTCCAGAGATGATATAAACACCAAATGTTAGAAGATGACTTTTGAGTTTCGTCATTTGCCATTGATAATTGCTTGGAATAAAAATGAATTGTATACTTTGTACCAATTCTATTACAAAAATAATTGAATGTAGATTAAAAATTCTAGTACCTGCTTTTCATTGCAACTTCTATCATTCCAGTCTAGGATGTAATTTCTCTAACCTGGACTTTACTACATTTGCTTGCACTCATATGCACTTCAAACTTACTTACAAAAGTGTACTGATTTTTCTATAACACACATGTCATCTTAACTTCTGGCATGGTCTGTGTTGAATATACGTTGTCCAGAGAATTGAATACAAACTCATCAATCTGGTAATTAAGCCTCTTCATAAAATAGATCTGCTGTACTCTTTCACCTTTCTTCTTTTAGGTATTCATACACAACTTATTCTCCAGTCTATTTGTATTATTCACTGTTTCCCAAACAAAAGTTTTACTTTCTCACAACTATGAATATTAGTTTTTTTTCAATATATGAGTAAGTATTTTTACTCATTTGGAATCTTTTCATTGTACCTCAATATATTTATAAAGTAATTGTCATGCAACCTTTCCACTTGATGAATTTACTTCTATTAATAATTCCTATAAACCACTGTTATAGTTGAATACACCCCAAAAGATGTGTCTGTGTCCAGACCCTAGTACCTCAGAAGGTGACCCTATCTTGAAATAGGATCTTAAAAGATGTAGATAAATTAAAATCAGGTGATACCGAAGTGAGATTAGGTGCTACTTGGTAGGTCTTTCAGTAGGTCTTATATCAATATGAGGAAAGATAGACAGGGGGAATGACAAGATAAGACAAAGGCTGGAACTGAAGTTACTGGATTGCAAACAAAGGAATACTAAAGATTATCAGCAAGCCTTCAGTAACTAGGTGAAGGGGTAGGAAAAATTCCTCTACAGGTTTTAATGTGACCCTAACAACTCTTTCATTTTAGAGCTTTTTAGACTCCAAACTGGAAAAAAAAAATCAGTTGTTTGAAGAGACCCAGTATATTCTATTTTGTTAAGGAAGCTCGTGGAAACCAATGAAATCCTGAGACAGCAGATTCCCTGTTAATTGATAAGAATTCATAAAAATCCCTTCCCCTTTTCTTCTCTCCCTCTCCATATTTCTGTTTCAACTCAGTAATATTATATTTGCTTTTCTCGTATTATAAACCATAGGAAGGTAAGAGTTTTATCTTATCCTTAAATGTTTAAATCATTTTTGAAACCCTTTCAGCAGTTTAACAATAACTGTTGCCCAATAAAATAAATTTAAAACAATGTGAGATAATATTATGATTTAACACAACTCTTAAGGTTTGGAAATGCTTCAGGCTTACACCTAATAATAATAATAATAATAATAATAATAATAATAATGTAGTTCTGATTTCTTAAATTTCTTCTACACACCATCTGGCATAGAAAGTCACATGCATCCTGACAAGTGGTGGGTTTCAAAGCCTACCTAATTTAAAACCTAAAAATTGAAACACAAATATCCACTAAATTGCATAGATAGAAGTAAATATGTAGTAATATTAAAAGACCTCTATTTAACATTTAGAATATGTGGAACATAGCTAGTGAAAAACCGAGTAGCAAATAAATTATAGTGTGCAATGATAATGAACAATTATACATACATATATATATACACACACACACACATATACATATATGTACATATATACTTTATGTGCATAGAAAGTAGAGAAAATAAAATATTAATACTCCACATATACATTATTAAAATTTCAGAAATTATTCTTATAATCAATCTTTTCCATATATGTCCCCATAATATCTTTTACACCTTAGTGGATTATAAAACCTTGATTTTATTTTTTTCAATATCTCTTACACCTTAGTAGATTATAAAACCTTAATTTTATTTTTTTTAATTTTCTCTCATGAGTCCCTCATCCTATCCCTGGGATTTTCTCTATCTACTAGATACATAGATAACATTTATGACAGGTTATTTTAGGAAATATATATAATATTTCTGATTAAGGTACTCTAGAATCTAGTCTATGTGAGAACTAACAGGTAATATGTGAAAGGCAATTATTAGAGAAATTTTGAATGTCAACTGAACTCAGAGGGTCCTGTTGTAAAAGCATAGTAAAATAAGGGTGTTGGGTTTATATTTAGTTGTAATTATACAAAAAAGCATGTGTAGAGTGCGTAAAAACACACTTCTGTAAAACAAAAAAAAATGAAAATCGTTAAAAAACTATCTAGTGCCAGGTGCAGCCAACAGGCATCAAAAAAAAAATAATAATCTAGAAGTTCAAGAATGACATGGGTATGAACATGGAGTGCTGCCAAATGCTATAGGAGAGGATAAATGTGACAGGATGGCATTTTGAGTATTTGTCTTACCTTGTCAATAGAGGCTTTTAAATAAAGCAAATTAATGCAGTGCAAATAAAAGGACCTCACAAGAGTTAGGTAATTCAGGTACTGTGGAAGAGCTGACTGACATGGAAAGGAAGTACTGTGTCTAATTCTTCACTTCCATTTCATTCATTTAAGTTTTTTTTTTCTTAGTATACAGACAGACTGCTAAATTCAGACCTTGTAACGAATAATTTAAAACAGACAAATTTTTAATTAAAAGTAAGTTAATTTTGTTTTTAAAAATGTCTTGGCTTTATGGTATATACTCATATGGGAGAGAACAGATTTTAAATAAGCAATTGAAGAAAAGAGTCATAAAGACAAGTGATCAAAATAAAGTGAGCCATACCTATATCTGGAAGAAATGTTTTCTAGAAATAGGGACAAGTAAATACCAGGCCCCTAAGTCACAGTGTGACTGAGGATGGAGTACACTGACGAAGAAGAGAACAGAGGGTTGAGTTGGCAGACCTGGACAGCGTAAATTGGATAAGATCAAGTGAACCATGAAAGGAGTTTCATTGTGTTCCAAATGTTGTGGAAGCCATTTGAGGATTTGGAACAAAGGAATGACATGAACTGACATTAACTTTTATAAGATCACTAGGGCAACTAACTGCCTGAGGATCTGACTTTAGGGAGGTGAAAGACTGGAAGGAGGAAAATAAGATGACTAATAATACAGCAATACAGACAAAGAAAGGGCAGTTTTAGGCTGAGAGACTTATGTAAATTGATGAATTCTAGGTATATTTTGAAGGAAATGTGAACAGGGATTCCTGGTGAATGAGGATGGGTTTGAGGAAGAGATAATAAGACAAGGTAAACAACTGGGATTTAATCCTAAGCAGCTGAGTAAAAGTGGTATTTTTACTACAATGGGGAATTCTGGGGCACAAAAAATAATTATTAGGTCATATGAATATTGAAAATCCAAGCCAACGAATTATCACAAACTGTGAGTAATGGGGGAATGAAATTCAGGAGAGAAATTGGAGTTCAAGGTAAAATCTTAGACTCATGGGCACGCTGAGTGTATTTCAAAGCTAATCCATAATCCCCAATGTTATATGCTGGTTTGTGTTTCTTATCATGGCATCATTGATTAAATAATGCCAAGAAAATAGTTACCAAATTTCTTCTGGTTGAAAAATACACTAATATTATTTTGCTTTTCAAAAAATTTGTTCCCTGAAAATTAAACATTGACAACCTTGTTGTTTAAAGAATAGTTGTTTGAAAGTCGTGGACTCCTTTTTGCATCTCTTTGAAAATAAAAACAAATTCATAGTCTAATAATAAGGGAAAAAATCAACACATGTTTTAAGAAGGAGTTTCATTCTTTACATAAATGATATTTGTAAACATTTTTTCATAGCAAATTAAATATTTAAAGCAAAGGATAAGCATTATTATTTGAAAGAAATATTAGCAAATTTAAACAATTAAATGAATCTAGCTAAAACATGTTAAATACCATGCCCTAAATATACAAGTATTTTGACCCAGTAATTGTTTTGAGTTTTAAACATCTGAATCACTTGGAGAACTGTTTCAAAACCACTAGACCAGGTCTCACTTCCCAAAACTGTGACTGTGTGTAGGGCTCTGGCACATGTATTGGAACAGACTGTTATCAGCACAACAGCTCAAAACTAGTGATATACACTAAAGGACTTGAATCAGCACTACTGAATTTAATCTCAGATTCACTTTTCTCCTTTTCCTGTTTTAAACAAAATGCTATCTAAAGTTTAAATATTATACAGAAAAATTATCTCACCCATTAAGTTGCTTTGCCCTATTTTAGACAGTCTTTTTGAAGTGATTTTGGGTAACTTTGATTGTACTATTATATATGTAATGTAGATTAATTTATAAGGAATAATTTCCTGTATTTTAAACAGTTTTTATTAATCCTTGTGTACACTTGTTTATCTTTTTACAAAGCTAAAGGTATTTTTTTTTGTTTTTTAGTTTTTCCTAAATGATAAAAATTGTTTGAGTCTTGATTCCATCATTCAGACATTTATAAAATTGATGAATTAGTTTTCATGTTTTTAAAATAAATTTGCCCTTAAGGATCCTGATCTATATCAGTTAATTGTTTTCTAAAATTCTGCCACTTTGCTGTTTGTAACTTCATCTAAAAACTTCAATGTCATTGACAAAGCATAATTTTATTTTAGAATATACACCAAATTGATAAATACAATCATAATATACGTTTCATACATTCTAAACAGTATGTTTCATTTTACAAACAATACTATATTTTTAAAAATATATACTTAGGATTCTATGTTCATATGGAAAATATCTTCTATATTATCCAAAAACTTTTATATATGATACTTGTTTCCTGGACAAAACTCATATTAAATTCCCTGTGCTGATCATCTAAGAGTTGTTTTTGAAATAAATTCAGACTATTCAAGTGTATACCGTTTTGTTAATTCAACTCTAGATCTATAGTGTCATTTTCTTGGCAACTGCAACATTTCTCAATGCCAAATCTATAAACAAGTTAATTTGTCCAAGTTTTGGAACATAAATACATTGCTAATGAAGGCCCACCATTATTAAAATTCTTTTCCATATCCAAATGTTTATTTTCAGCCCTCTGGAAACAGAAGAGACAAACTATTAATAAGAAAACTTTTAAAATATTTTGGAAAGTAAGTGGTCACCTATTAAGTAAGTTCATGTTGAAAATAGGAATGGTTTTTGTTAGAGGAAATTTTGTGGGAAAGAGCCAATCAAAGCCAATTGGAATTCTGGCTCTTGCCCATTTTGAGACATATCACATGGTCACAGCTGTAAATACTAACCTTCTATGCCGGAATCTTCTCACACTAAGAAAACTTCTGGAGCAAGTCTGATGTTTATTATTTTATTTTTTTGTAAATTAGCTAGTTCAAGTAATAGAATTAATCAGTCACATGAATCAAGGTTCTAATTGCATGCCAACTCAATGGTAGATTTAAATCATTGATGTAGCAGAAATTTCGCAACTAATTGTTATTTAAAAAAAAAACCTCAGTAATCTACATTGTAACCTTGTTGCTGTACTAGTTGGAGTTTTAGGCTGCAAACAATAAGCAACAATTTATTTGACAAAATAAGAAAGGGAATTAATTAGATTGGTGTTTAAAAGATTATATGCTGAGTGGAAACCTTAAAACTTTTTATCTTAACTTTACAACATCTCTTGGGAATTTATAGCTATTCTTTTCCAGTGGTTATTTAGCCTGGATAACTATATCCACAACATATATTATCTAACAGAAATTGCATATTGTAAATGTGTAGTGAATTACAGAACTGTCAAAATGCTCCTGAAATATCAAATATATTTATATCTGAGCATAAAATAATAATCAAATGTATGAATTAGAGTTTTGTCAAGAGAAAGCAAATATACACCAATTATCTGAATAAGAAAAATTTAGTATAAAATGAACTAGTAAAGTAAGTGACCAGTTATGAAAATATGGGAAAGAGGAGCTCTGAGGATACATGAACAGTATGTCCATAAAGGAGTACTATTTCTAAAGTTGAGAATGTCAAAAGTAAACAGCCTTAGAATATCTGCTCCCTATCACAGCTGAGACACAGAGCTCAGGCAGAGGGTACAGCTATGGCCTCCTGGTAATTAGAGAGGTTCTTGGGTTACTATAGTGCTAATATGCCACTGTGCTGCTGCTGAGCTCACTGGAAGAGTGCCACAATTTTGTTTGTGGTATGCTGATTCACTTGAACACCTAGAGCAAGGAACCTATGTGCAGGGGTGCTGGCACAATTCATTGGAGGGCCAAAGCCATCATATCTGAAATTCACTTCTCCCACCGAAGCCAGTTGCTGAGATGCCAGCTAAATCACACTGGGAAGACTTTTGCTGCAGCATCAGTGCAGTTCACTGGAGCATGAACACCACTGTGTCTCTCACATCCTGCTGGCAAGGCAGTTGCTCATTCAGAAACTGGGAACACTTTGTAAGGTGATGATCACAGGATCTTCTTCTTACTAATGGCAGAATTCTAAGAATACTCAAGTGATTTGAGTTACCTCCCTGGCTGGGTAAGAGGTGCTTAGACACAGCTGTGTCAGAGCTTTCCCCACCCTTCTCCAGGTCCCAGGGCTTGTCCATGCAGAGGCGTGTCTGGCCACTGTCCCGAAGACCCAATCCTTGCCCCTGACCTTGAGATGCTGCTCCCCTTAAATTTCATTGGATGGGGTTTTCCCTGGAATTTTTTGTTCCCCAATAAAAGTCCACTCCCTGGCGTGTTCTCTTAGCCTCTTCAGTAAACCTCACTACCGCATTAGGTGGCTAGAGGCTGGAGCTAGGAGAAGCTGACCTGGAGCTGGTTTTAAAGGTAATTAGAATCTTGTCTCTTTAATTTAAATCTCCCTAGTGTTTTGCTCACGATTTGAATCTTCTTTAATGAAGCCCGCACTGGTTGCTTGGCAGACTCTAGCTATGGGTCTAATAGAAGAAAAGGGTTTTTGTCATGGGTTTATAGGAGAAAACACATCACCTTTCAAAACCAAGTGAGGATGCCAAGTGTTTGCAAATAAAGGATAGCTACTCTTAGACACAAGAGAAAAAGCCTTCTTCCACTGGGAAAGGAAGCTCCTATTGACTTTGGAGTTCAACATGTTTGTTTCATGAAGTCCAAATATCAAAGTTTCACTCTTCTCCAATCAATGAAATGTTCCTATGAAAAACACAATGACACAAATAGTTCAATCAGTATTACTTAGCAGTCCATGCATTTATTTTGTTTGATTTTTTTTTAAAGTAATATCAATTCAGTGGCTAAAATCATAGTAGATATTTTGAAGGTTAGTGTAGAAGTTCTCTGGTTTTCAGATAATTACTTGAATGTAGGGTTAAAGAACTGAGCTTGTCATTTTTTTCTTTTTATTTGTTCTAGTGTACTCAACAGGCTCCTCTCACATCACAATCCTTATAAGTATCATCATTGCTATAATGGTCAAGTGCTACTGCCACTTAAGCTCCCAAAGCATGTGCTTCAATTGGCACTTCATCAAAATCAAACACAGGTGGTAGCTTGATTAATTGTGATGCCACTGCATGCCTTGTATTATCAGTTCCTGTCTCTTGATGGCCAGAATATCAGCAGTGTGCTCAAGCTCATGGGTATGGCCAAATTAATCCCCAACATTTATCTTTGCAGTTTTACTTCCTACAGTGACCTATAAGACCAATTCTGTATCAGCCAGGTTCTAGTTAGGAAATAGAAACTGTGCCAGCACTTGGCATAGAAATATTTTTAAATAAAAATCTCTTACTGAAAATGATTAACCACTAAACAGAAGATAACCCAAAAGACACAGAAATAGCACATGTAGGGAGGAACTACTACATCTATACCCAAGGGAGAATATAAAAAGAAGAAAACTTGGAAAAAATCACTTCATACCCTAATCTTGATTGGAACCTGACTTTGCTGGAGAAGCTGGACTACTGGATAGTAACATTTGGAGAGGTACTGAAGTCCCAGAGATGCTGAGCAGGGAGCTGCCAGTCAGCCTGTGTGTTATCCAGGCCTGACCATAAGAAAACCACACGTAGACACAGGATTGCCCAGTACATTTTGAATGTCCAATAAAAAAGGAAAAAGTTTAGTAAGTCAGAAATGAGTCAATATGAAATTCAAATTTAAATGAGTATATTAAATCTTTGCTGCTAAATACAACTATATTAAATCTCTGCTGCTAAATACAACTATCCTACTGTGCAGTGATATGAAACTTGCTGGAAGGTGTGTGGAACTGGTTCTCCATTGTCCTTCACAGTGCCAGCAAGGAAGCAGCCATTGGGATACTGATGAGTTTTATTGAAAGCTTAAAGGGAATTAATAGGTTTTTTTTTTTCAAACTGATGACCAGCAGACATTCAACCTTCCAGGTTCCTTTCAATGACATCTAGTGATAAATATTGCACTAATTATCAAAGGAAAAAATGTCTTGAAGTAAGTCAGCTCTAATAGCATAAGAGAGCAAGAATGGGTTGATTTAGAACTAAAAATTAATAAGTTAATAACTAGCATGATAAGTATTCACTGCAGATATATATATATATATACACACATATATATATATGTATATGCATATATAGATATATATTGTTTGATACTTCATTTGAACTAAATTATATAAGTACTTTTAAAGAAATTGATTAAACATTCAATTCTGTATTTATAAATTTAATTTTTAGCCAGTTAGCATTTTTATTCTCAAAAACTTTTACACAATTACTATTTGTCTATAACTTTATTTTAAATATATATTTTTAAATGGTGGCTGCAATCATTAGTGGCAGTGAGTGCATCTGAGTCCTAGGAACTCATTTCTTTGTCACTACGTAATTCATTGCTGTAGTTATAGTTAAAATCTATCAAATTTGGGGGTTGCTAAGCTGGAGAAATGAGCTAAACATAGTTTTTCTCTGATTATATGAGTGTACTTTTTTTTTTCCTATACTAGTGACATTTTGCAATGATGGCGTCTCAGTAAACTGCTATTAGATGCATTTTTTTTTTCTGGAGCAGAAAAATAGCAACTGCTAATTTTGGTTGGATATAAAGGCCTACAATTATGTTCCCTTCTACTAGCAAAGCTGTTGAAGATTTCCATGTTGTACAATGGTTTATAGTAGCTTGCTTTTTACAGATCTGCATGTCAAACTCACTGTGTAGTCCTGTTACGCAGAAAGATATGATTAAAATGTTTTGTTTTTCCCCATAGGGTGAAAAGTAAAGCATTTGAGGATGTTATTTTATTTAACTTGAAATAAATGAATATGGATTTTGTTTTTAAAAATTTAGGTAAACAAAATTTCCTGAATATTCTCTATACATGTTGACAATAGGTTATTAAGGAAACCATAGCTGAGGATGTCTGTTATCAAAATAACAAAAGATAGCATGTGGAGAAATGGTGCAAACATTATGTAAAATAATACTGAGGTTCCTCAAAAATGAAAAATAGAACCAGGATATGTTGCAGAAATAACTACTTTGGGATTACATATGCAAAGGAAATAAAGTCCATATGGTGAGGAGATATCTGTAGTTCATGTTCATTACAGTAGTGGCTAAGATATAGAATAGACCTAAGTGTTCATTAGTGACGGAATGGATAAAGAAAATGTGATATACATGCACCATGGAATACAATTCAGCCCTAAAATTGAAGACAATACCAACATTTACAACAATATAGATAAACATGGAGGTCATTATGTAAATTATAATAAGCCAGGCATTTAAAAAAAGTAAATACTACAAAATCTCACTCATGTATAGAATATAGAAGAGTTGATTTCATAGAAGCAGAGAGTAGAATGATAGATATCAGGGGCTGGTATGTTTGCTCCGCTAGAGGTGGATGTGAAAAGATGTTTCTCAAAGGATACAAAATTTAAGTTAAGAGGAAAAATTTCAAGATGTCTATAGTAAAATATTGTAGCTATAGTTAATAATATATTGTTATCTGAAACTAAGTGAATGTAGTGTTCTCACTACAAAAATTATATGAGATAATGCATGTGTTAATCAGATAAATTTAACCGCTCTACAAAGGCATCATGTTCTACATGATAAGTATATACAATTTATCTGTCAATTTAAATAAATGAATAAATTTTTAAAAAGAAAAGAACTACCAAATAACCCAGCAATTCCTTTTTAGGGAATAATAAAATGAAGGAAATAAAATTAAATATAATGTAAATTAATAAACTAATTAAGTTAAATAACAAATTTAATTAAATAAAAAAATAAATTTAATTAATTAAAATAATAAAATAAAGAAATTCTGCATTTTGATATCATTGCCACATTATTTATGATAGCCATTGATGGATGAACAGGTAAAGAAATTGTTATATACATACATATATGTATATAACTATATAATGGAATATAATTGGGAAACATTGCTAGATTGACCAAGATTCTTCTTTGTTTCTTTTTTCCCCCTCTATAATATTAAATTCTAAATTACCATCCCATCTGAGAGACACAATCTCTGTTTTCTCTTGCAAGTATAGTTTTCATTTTTCTTTTTTGTGTTTTACCTATCACAATTTGATTTCAACATATTCAGCTACGTCTATTTTATATACTTAAAGTCTCCAACACAATATTTTAATACACTCAGAGAAAGTAGAATCTATAGTACAGTAAAAAAATAACATTCCTCATCTTATATGTTTATTCTCCTCATTTATAAGTTAATACAACCTAAAATTTATTCTCTTAGCAAAATTCCACTTCCTAATACAATAGAACTAGACTGATTCATCCAATATAGCTGAGACTTTGTCTTTGAACATCTCTGCTAATTTTCTCACCCCATAACCACTGTTCTATAATCCCTATTTGTATTCATTCAACATTTTACAGTTTCTATATTTAAGAAAGATCACACAATATTTTCTTTCTGTGTATAGATTATTTATTTTAGCAGGATGTCCTACAGATTCATTCATGTATTCGCAAATGACAAGTTGTCTCTTTTTTTTAGATGAAAAATATTCCAATATAAATAATTAAATATCATTAATATGTGTATATATAAAACACATATGTGTATTTATATATTTTGTGTATTTTTATAATGTATATATATTTATAATGTGTATATATTTGTAATTAAATTATATTTATTTATGTATGAACACATATACAATGGAATATCATCTATATATTTTTTTATACCTCGCAATTTCTTTAATATCCCACATTTCTTTAACCATTTATCCAGAAATAGGTCCTTAGGTTGTTTCCATGTCTTGATTATAGTGAATAATGTCTATTCAAAGTACTAATTGCATTTTCTTTGAGTGTATACCCAGAAAAAGTACTGTTGGATCATGCAGTAGTTCTATTTTTAATTTTTTTGAATAATCTCCACATTATGTCCTTTTAATGCATTGTTTTTCATTCAGAATTTTCTTCCCAATATTATCCCAACTTCTTCCAAGTCAAAAGTCTTTAATGTATTATCTTCTGCATTATATTTATTTAGACAGAAATAAAGGGACTAGGCATTAAGCTTCCTTAAAATACCTACAAACTTATAATTAAACAATCTTATAATTTATAAATATATTTTAATTAGAATATTAGAAAACATTAGGCAAGATCCTCTGAGTTTGACTGAAATATTGGAATGCTACAAACAAAAATACAAAAATTGTTAGGTTTCATATATTTGTAACTAAACACTTAAAAATTTGGTTTGGCCATCTCTTCTCATTGAATAAAAAGAAGGTCTAAAATCTTGATATAGCTGGGATACCAGCCATTTCACATCTGTTAGAGAGTGCATTGTTCAGACCCAGAACAGTTCACCTAGCAGGGCTTTAGACCAGATCCTTCACTGACAGCATCAGTTAGACTGAAACTTTTCTCTTATTGTATCTCATTTGCTGTAGTTGACACTTCCACTGAAAAGGTATTACTACTTGTGAGAATTTTATTAGTAAAGGATACAAAAATGGGAATATTAGCAGCAGCTTGATGGCTATCAAGTTAAAATGAGAATTAAAATTTTGCAGTAGCCTGCAAAAGAAATGAAAAAGTAAAAAATATACTGAGGTTCCACCTCCAGTCAGAATGGCAATTGTTGAGAAAACATGTAACAATAAATGCTGGCAAGGATATAGGGAAACAGGTACATTCATTTATTTCTGGTGGGGCTGCAAATTGGGACAACCATTTTGAAAGCAGTATGGAGATTGCTAAGAAAACTTGAAATGGAACCACTATTTGACCCAGTTATCCCACTCCTTGATTAAAATTAGCATACTACAGTGAAACAGTCACATCAATGTTTATGATAACTCAATTCACAATAGAGTTACCATAAATAAACTATATAACTAACCTAGGTGGATAAATAAAAATTGTACACACACACATACACACACACACACACACACACACACACACTGGAATATTACTCAACCATAAAGAAGAATGAAATTATCACATTTGCTGATGAATGGATATAGAACTGGAGACTATCATGCTAAGTGAAATAAACCAATCACCAAAGACCAAAGGCCAAATATACTCTCTGATATGTGAATATTAACATACAATGGGGGCCAAGGTGGGGAGAATAGAAGTTGAGTAGATTAAATAGAGCAGAAAAAAAAGAGAAGGGAGAGGGAATGGGAATAGGAAAGACAGTAGAATGAATCCTACATAACTTTTCTATGTTCATATAGGAATACCTGACCAGTGAAACTCCACATTCCGTACAACCACAGGACTGAGATGTAATTAGAATAAATTATAATTCATGTGTGTACAAACTGCCAAAATGTACTCTATTATCATATATATCTAAAAAGAACAAGTACAAAAATTAAGAATTAAAAAAAGTGAGTTTGTCAATTCTTCTTTCTTTCCTCCATTCATTTATACATGTGTGTTTGAATGCAAATGTTTTTTTAAAGGTTTGTAAATATATTTTATGTATTCTGTGTGAATGAGTGTACGCTTAGTATGTAACTGGATTTATCATTGTTGTATCAGTTCTCTATTGTGTTATAACAAAGCATACCTAAATCCTGGGTCTTGGTTTTATAAGAAAATTTTTTCAGAGACAGAGACAAAAGCTCATTTATGAAAGCAGAGGTAAAGTCAAGGGAGAATGTAGGCTATGAGAGAGAGAAAGAGGAGAGAGAGAGAGTGAGAGAGAGAGAGAGAGAGAGAGAGAGAGAGAGAGAGAGAGCGCTTATACCATTTGGGGTAGAGCAAAAAATACACACTCATGGGAAAATGTGGGCCACCTAGAGAGTGAAAAGCAGCCTATCATAGAAAACTTTTGTTCCTAGATTGTGGATCAGTCAGGCAAATCTGCTATTATAATCCAGGATTTGCTGATGTTGTCTGGTTTCATGTATGTTTCTGCCAGGAGCTGGTAGCTCATTTGGGGGCCTCACTGATCTGGTGATTAACTAGATGTTGGCTGGTGCAACTGGCATAGTTCACATGTATCTAATAATTAAATAGTTTATATTAAGTCTAATCACATGGCACTACCAGGGTTCTGAAAAAGAGAGGAAGACCTCAAGGGAAATAGAGACCTAGGATCCTAACATGTACCAACATATCACTCACCAGATATGCTTTTGGAAAAAGCAGGTACCTAGGATATCCCAAAAGGGAAAAGAGATTTTTCTCTTGGTGAGAAGAACAAAAAGTCACACTGAATGCTGTCACATTGGATACAGTCATGTTGGATGCAGGAAACTAAATAATTGTGCCATTTTTTTAATCAAGCTGATGTAGTATGTATTACAGACTCAATTTTCATAGTTATGTGTATTATAATGCATTGTTTTGAAGAGAATATTATGGCAAATTGTATATAACCCTTTGCATATGAGCGTTTAAAAATTATGTATACCATGAAAGTAGATAGGGTAAACAGACTTTGAAGAGTATCATGAAAAACATATGGTTTCCTATATCTGTATTTAAACTTCAGAAATTGTGAATATACCCCTTTTATATTATAATGAGAATCATTATTTTATGTTCTAATGATTCATTTATCCATTCATTCATCTAATAAGGAATTGCTTGGGGTTTACTGTGTTCTAAGGACAGCATTATTTGCAGGCAACAATCAAAGAAAGGGAGATGAAAGTAAAAATAATTGAAGTAAAACATGGCAATTACTAGAATATAATAATTTGGATTTTGATGGAACACAAAGAAGCCAGTGACTCAATCTCTTTAAAGCTTTATAAAATATTTTATTTGGGATATGACCTGATACTCTTAAGTAAGACTTCAGAGAAAGGGAAACTAAAAAGAATGAATTTATATCTCAGATATAAATTGTAATGTGTCTACTTTTAAAATCAAATTTATGTATGTATTTTTAACATTTAATTCTACTCTCCATGTATGGTCTCAAATAGCATATAGTTGTGTACACACCTACAGTTTTGTAGATGTTAGAGGAAAAAAGAATCGTACTACTACAATTATCCAAACATGTTTCACTTTAGCAAAATATAGTTTTGGATAACATACTATGCTGAAGATTTCATGTAGATTATCTCATTTATTCCTTGATGCTATGGATTTGGTACTATTATAATACATATTTTTTAATATTTTATATTGTTTATTGATTTTTTAAAAATTATTCTAATTTGTTATATATAACAGCAGAATTCATTACAAAGTTCATATTACAAATATAGAGCACAATTTTTAATATCTCTGGTTGTATACAATGTATATTCACACCATTCATGTACTTAGGGTAATGATGTCCATCTCATTCTACCGTCTTTCCTACCGCTCCATTCCCCTCCCACCCCTATACTCTATCTCCCATCCCTTTGCCTTATCTAGAGTTTGTCCAATCCTCCCTTGTTCCCCTTCCCAATTCCACTATGAATCAGCATCCTTATATCAGAGAAAACACTTGACATTTGGTTTTGGGGGATTGGCTAACTTAACATGATATTCTCCAACTACGTCCATTTCCCTGAAAATGCCATGATTTTATTCTCTTTTAATGCTGAATAATATTGCATTGTGTATATATAAATATACCACAGTTTCTTTATTTGTTCATCTATTGAAGGGCATCTAGGTTAGTTCCACAGTTTAGCTATTGTGAATTTGTTCTGCTGTAAACATTGATGTCACTGTGTCACTGTGGTACACTATTTTTAAGTCCTTTAGGACTTAAAACGGAGGAGTGAGATAGCTGGGTCAAATGGTGGTTCCATTCCAAGTTGTCCAAGGAATCTCTATACTGGATTCTGGATTAATTGTTCCAATTTGCAGCCCCACCAGCAATATATGAGTGTGTCTTTTCCCTCATATCCTTTCCAGAACTTTTTGTCTTTCATATTCTAAATAGCTGCCATTCTTACTGGCATGAGATGAAACATTAGAGTAGTTTTGATTTGCATTCCTCCAATTGCTGGAGATGTTGAACATTTTTTGATATATTTGTTGATTGTATATCATCTTCTGAGAGGTGTTTGTTCATTTCCATGGCTCATTTATTTATTGGCTTATTTATTTATTTATTTGGTGTTTAGCTTTTTGAGTTCTTTATATTTCTTAGAGATTAGTGATCTATCTGATGTGCAAGTGGTAAAAATTTACTCCTAAGCTATAGGCTCTCTATTTACTTCACTGATTATTTCTTTTGGTGAGAAGAAATTTTTTTTGAATACATCCCACTTATTAACTTTTTTTTTTGGCTTGTCCCACAGACCTTTATTTAAGGGATCCACACAGAAGATATCCCTCACTTCAAAAGTTTCTTGATGGACATGTTTTTCTCACTATCCTTCTGCATGAGCTTGACTACTGCCATCTCAAAGTCCTCCTGAGTGATGTGGACTTGCCGTTTTCGTAGTGTATACATGCCAACCTCTATGCATACACCCTTCACTTCGGCCCCTGATGCTCCTGGCATCAGCTCGGCAATTTTTATCAGGTTGATCCCTTGGATCAGATTCATTTTCCAAGAATGAATCTTCAAAATGTCCAGTGGGGCCTCCTCATTGGGAGGTGGGAATTCAATTTTTCTGTCAATGCGCCCAGGGTGAAGCAGTGCAGAATCCAGGATATCAATCCTATTAGTAGCCATGACAATCTTAATATTCTTGGTGGCCTCAAAGCCATCCAGTTGGTTGAGCAGCTCTAGCATTGTGCGCTACATTTCACTGTCCCCTCCAGAGCCCCCTTCCAGCCATGAAGAGCCAATAGAATCAATTTCATCCATGAAGATAATAGATGGAGCATGTTTTTGTGCCATGACAAACAGCTCCCTCCCCATTTTTGCCCCTTCCCCAATGAATTTCTGTACTAATTCAGAGCTAGAGACATGAATAAAGGTACAGTCTGTAGGATGAGCCACAGCCTGGGCCAACAGTGTCTTCCCTGTCCCTGGGGGTCCATACAGCAGCACTCCCTTGGGCTGTGCAATGCCCAGTGCTTCAAAGAGCTCGGGGTGCTTCACTGGCAGTTCAATCACTTCTTTGATCTCCTTGATTTGTTTGTCCAGCCCACCAATCATTTGTAAGTTGAATCTGGCACCTTCTCCACCATCATCAGTGACACCAGAGGGTCCACCTTGTTAGGTAGGATCTTGTGCAGAGTGTAGCTGTCATTTCTTAGAGGCCACTCGACAATTGAGTGTCACATCATGATGTTGATGTTCTTGTCCACATCTACAACAAACTTGCCCTTGGGGTGTACCTTGACCAACACTTTCTTCTTAACCATGGCCCGAACTACTTCTCCCACATGGGAGCCCTGTTCTTGCAGCAGCTGTAGCTTCTCTGCAATAGGTGAACTTTTGCATTTAGTTTATTCCTCTGTACCTGCAGCCTCTGGAGGTTTTGGCTTTTATCATTCACAATCAGCTGGAGTTCTTCAATCTTGGACAGATAATATTGATGGAGTCCGCTGCTGCCTGCTTTTCCCTCTTCCAGTTCCATCTTTCCTGGCCCATCAAGCGCCATCTTCTTTCTTCAGTGGAGACTGCTGGCATCCCCATTTATTAATTCTTGATTTTAATTCTTGTGCTATAGGAGTCTTATTAAGAAGTAGGTGCCTAATCCAACATGATGGAGATTTGGGCCTACTTTTTCTTCTCTTAGATGCAGGATCTCGAATTTAATTCGTAGGTCTTTGATTCACTTTGAGTTGATTTTTGTGCATGGTGAGAGATAGGAGTTTAATTTCATTTTTTGGCATATGGATTTACAGTTTTCCTAGCAACATTTGTTGAAGAGGCTAACTTTTCTCTAAAATATGTTTTTGGTGATATTGTCTAATATGAGATAACTGTAATTATGTAGGTTATTCCCTGTGTGCTCTATTCTGTACCATTAGTCTACTTGGTCTATTTTGGTGCCTACATCATACTGTTTTTGTTACAATTGCTCTGCAGTGTTGTTTAAGGTCTGGTATAGTGATGCCACCTGCTTTACTCTTCTTGCTAAGGATTACTTTCGCTATTTTGGGTCTCTTATTCATCCAGACGAATTTCATGACTGCTTTTTCTATTTCTATGAGGAATACATTGGGGATCTTGATTGGAATTTCATTAAATATGTATAACGCTTTTGGTAGTATGGTCATTTTTGAGAATATTAATTCTGCCTATCCAAGAACAAGAGAAATCTTTTCATTTTCTAAGGTTTTCTTTAATTTATTTCTTGTCATTCATTGTACAGGTGTTTCACCTCTTTTGTTTGGTTGATTCACAAATTTTTTTTTAGGGTATTATAAATGGGATAGTTTTCCTCATTTCCCTTTCAGAGGATTTGTTACTGATATACAGAAACCCTTTTGATTTGGGGGTATTGGTTATATTCTGCTACTTTGCTGAATTTATTTGATATTTCTAGGAGTTTTCTGGTGGAATTTATTGGGTCTTCTAGGTATGGAATCATATCATTACCAAATATTGCTAATTTGAGTTGTTCTCATCCTAATCCTATCTATATACCTTTAATTTCTTTCATCTAATTGCTCTGGCCACTGTTTCAAGAACTATGTTAAATAGAAGTGGTGAAAGAGGGCATCCCTGTCTTATTTCAGTTTTTAGAGGGAATGCTTTCAATTTTTCTACATTTCAAATGATGTTGGCCTGGTGCTTACCATAGATAGCTTTTACAATTTTGAGATATATTCCTGTTATCCCTAGTTTTTCTGGTGTTTGAAACATGAAGGGGTGATGTATTTTGTCAAATGCCTTTTATGCATCTAGTGAGATGATCATATGCTTCTCATCTTTAAGTCTATTGACATGTTGAATTACATTTGTTGATTTCTGTATGTTGAACCTACCTTGCATCACTTGGATGAACCCAACTTGATGGTGGTGCACTATCTTTTTAATATGTTTTTGTATTCCAATTGCCTGAATTTTATTGAGAATTTTTTGCACCTTTGTTCATTAGAGATATTGGTCTAAAGTTTCCTTTCTTTGATGTGTCTTTGACTGGTTTTGAAATCAGAGTGATATTGACCTCATGGAATCAGTTTGAAAGTGCTTCCTATTTTTCAATTTCCTGAAATAAATTGAAGAGTAATGGTATTAATTATTCTTCAAAGGTCTTGTAAAACTTAGCTGTGTATTGGCATTAATTATTTTTTAAAGGTCTTATGAAACTTAGCTGGGCTTTTTTGTTGGTGGTGGTAGGCTTCTGATGGTGTCTTCTTAATTCATCGCTTGAAATTGATCTGTTTAAATTGTGTATATGAACCTGATTCAATTTGGGCAAATCTTATGACCCTAGAATTTGTCAATGCCTTCAGTATTTTCTATTTTATTGTTGTACAAGTTTTTTAAATCATTTCTTATTATTTTCTTTATTTCTATAGTATCCGTTGTGATAGTTTGTTTTTCATCACATTTGTAATTTGAGTTTTCTCTCTATTCTTTGCAAAGGTTTTGTCAATTTTATTTATTTTTTCAAATAACCAACTTTATTTTGTCAATTTTTTAAATTTTTTCTTTTGTTTTGATTTCATTGATTTCAGCCCTGATTTTAATTATTTCCTGTCTTCTACTGCTTTTGGTGTTGATATGTTCTTCTTTTTCTAGAACAATGTAATGTTAATGTCTAGATGTAATGTTAAGTCATTGATTTGTTGACTTTTTCTTCTTTTAAGGAATGAACTCCATGCAATGAACTTTCCTCTTAGTACTGCCTTCATAGTGTCCCAGAGATTTCAATACATTGTATCTGTGTTCTCATTCACTGCTAAGAACTTTTTAATCTTCTCCTTGATGTCTTTTGCAACCCATTGTTCATTAAGTAACATATTATTTAATCTCCAGGTACTGAAGTAGCTTTTATTTCTCATTTTATCATTGATTTCTAATTTTATTCCATTACGATGTGATAGAATGCAAGGTATTTTTTGTATTTGCTAAGAGTTGCTTTGTGACATAATATATGATATATTTTAGAGAAGGATCCATGTACTTCTGAGAAGAAAGTGTATTCATTCATTGAACAATGAAATATTCTATATATGTCAGTTGAGTCTAAATTATTGATAGTATTATGGAGTTCTATAGTTTCTGTGTTCAACTTTTGTTTGGAAGCTCTATCCAGTGTTGAAAGAGGTGTGTTAAAGTCACCAATAATTATTGTTTTGTGGTCTATTTGACTCTTGAACTTGAGAAGAGTATTTTTGATAAACATAGATGCTCCTTTGTTTTGGGCATATACATTTATTATTGCTATTTCTTTTTGACGAATGTTTCCTTTAAACAGTATAGAATATCCTTCCTTATCCCTTTTTATTAACTTTGGGTTGAAGTCTAGTTTATTTGATATGAGGATGGAAATTTCTGATTGCTTACGCAGTCCATGTGAGTGGTATAATTTTTCCCAACCTTTTACCTTCAGTCTGTGGATATCCTTTCTTATAAGATAAGTTTCTTGGAGGTAACACATTGTTGGGTCTTTTTACTTAATCCAATCTGTAGGTCTATGTTGGGAGCCAGCGACCGCACCCTGAATATGGCACTGGTCTCTGCTTCCGTTTCGTTAAGCGGTTAGAGTTGTTAGAAGTAAACAACTCCTTGCAAGGCTGTGGGGCTGGGCTCTGGCCTGCTTCCGCTGCGCTGTACCTATTAGACTTTTCCACGTGGTGCTAGTTCATTGGCGGGGCTGGGTACTTAAGCTAGGGCAGACCAACCGCTCGCGCTTTTTCCTGTTTTCTTATCATGCTTCAAGGGTCCTGAATAAACTGCTGAAAGAAGAATCCTGTGTCGTGTTTCCCTTGCTGGTGAGGGGTCGCGACAGGTCTATGTCTTTTGACTGGGGAGTTCAGGCCATTTTAACATTCAGGGTTATTACTGAGACATGATTTGTATTCCCATTCTTTTAAGTTTGTTTTTGGTATTTATCTTGACCTGTTTTCTCCTTTGATTAGTTTTTCCTGTGGTGTAATACCTACCTTTGCTGATTTTCATTGTTGTTTTTCAATTTCTCTTCATGGAATATTTTGTCAAGTATATTCTGTAGTGGATGCTTTCAAGTTGTAAATTCTTTTAACTTTTGTTTATCATGGAAGTTTTTATTTCATCATTAAATTTAAAGCTTAATTTTGCTGGATTCAAGATTCTTGGGTGGCATCTATTACTTTCAGAGATTGATATGTGTTTTTCTAGGATCTTCTAGCTTTCAGTGTCTGGGTTGAAAAATCTGCACATAATCTAATTTATTTACCCCTAATACTTAATCTGATGCCTTTCTCATGTGGCTTTTAATATTTTCTCCTTATTCTGTATGTTATGCATTTTCATTACATGATTTTTACACTTGATTTTGTACACTTGGCATCCTGTTAGCCTCCTGAATTTGGTTTTTCAATTTATTCTTTATGTTCGAAAAATTTTCTGATATTGTTTCACTGAATGATTGTTCATTCCTTTGGTTGGGATCTCTATGCCTTCCTTTATTACAATAACTCTTAGATTTGGTCTTTTCATGCTATCCCATATTTCTTGAATATTCTGCTCATGGTTTCTTACCATTTTCACTGTGTGGTCTACATTCTTTTCAAGATTATATATTTTGTCTTCATTGTCCGAGGTCCTGTCTTCCAAGTGGTCTAATCTATTGGTGATGCTTTCGATTAAACTTTTAATTTGGTTTGTTGTTTCGAAGATTTCTGGTGTGTTTTTTGTTTGTGTCTTTTTGTTTTTGTTTTTAGAGCCTCTACCTCCCTATTGAATTAATCTTTAGCTTCCTGTATTGGTTTATATAGCTCATTATCAAAACAATCTTTAGCTGCCTATATTTACTTTCTTATATAATTATTTAATTCATAGAATATATTAATTATGTACATCCTGAACTCCTTTTTTGTCATTTCTTCTGCTGTGCTGGCCATGGATTCAAGTAAAGTGGTATCTTGATTTGTACAGAGCACTTTCTTCCCTTGTCTTTTTATATTGCTTGTGTGTCTTCCCTTCTAGCACTGTGAATCGGAGGCATTAACTTTTTTTACCTTATAGGCTTATAGTGCCCTGTAGGGACCCAATACCTCTCCTTCAAGGGGAAGGACAATGTTATCAAATCCAAATATACACAATATACACCCCAAAAACAAATATTTGTTATTAAACATTTACAGTTTGGTCACAATGTACAAAAATGATGAATTCAATTATTATTTACAATATACTCAGTAGGTTTGTAAAAGGGTTAACAGTTTCTGATGGTGGACAAAGAACCCGGGGTAAGGAGTAGGATTATATGCTGAGGAGGTAGGAGGTGAGGATATAGAGTTATTATATCTTAGGAAGTGTGAAAGAGAAATCTAAAGAGAAAGATTAGTAGCAGGAGATGGGAGAGGAAGTAAGTTTTTGTAGACAAGTAACTGGGAGGACAATAGAGTACATAAAACAAACACACATATATATTAAGAAAAAAATTTTTAAAAATCTCAAATAGTTGAAATTGGTGGGAAAAAAGAAAAAAAGAACATACAATACAACTGTAATATACTAATTAGATGTCCCAGTCATCAAAATCCTAATTTATGCAAAGTACTTGGTTTCACATATGTTGGGGATGTGAAGGCAGGAAAATAGAGAGGAAAAGGAAAAAAAAATATTAAAAGAAGAAACAGAAATTGTTTTGGTTGGGGATCATTATCTTTCTTGCTTCCCTTCTTATCCAATAGGTGGGGTTGTCTGTTGTTAGCTGGTATCTCTGCCCTCAGGATGGTGAAGGTAACCAGGGTGTCACTATGCCGTATAGCAGCTGCTGGGAAGAAGGTGCAGTTAGAAAATGGGTACCTGGGCAGCCAGAGGTTTGAACTGGAAGTTGCCCTCACTAAAGATGGTGATAAAGGTGGCCCAAGATGCAGACACCTGCTTTCAGTGGTAGGGTGTTGGGTCCAGGTCTGGTGAGGGGAGCTAAGTGATGGTGTTTGACAATAAGTTCAGAAAAGAGCTCTGTGGCATGTAGTGTGTGGCTATCAGCTATCTTTAGAGCCTGTGTGAAATTCCCAGATGAAGGCAGGCTACTGCGCGTAGGGAACTGCCCCTGCTGTTACACCAGCCATTGGAGCCCCATGTTGGCAGATGGGGGTCCACACAGGGGCAGCAGCCTGAGTTCCTGAGTGTAGAAATCTGCTGGATGCCCTGCATGGGAGCGGTGTCCATGATTTCTGCTCAGGTGCATGGCTGAAAGTGGGTGGCCAAAAGTTCTTACAGTATTTTCACTACTTGAATCCCAGGTCATGAAGACACACAGAATGCTTCCTCCCTCTGGCCTGCCATCTGGCTGCCTCCCTTTGGCCCATCACTCTATTATAATACCTATGTTAACAGATAAAAACACTGGGAATTAGCAAAGTGCAGAAATTTGTCAAAAATTGTCAGCCTATAAAGTAGTAGAGCAAGAATTCAAACTAAGGTTCTCCACTTCTCAAATCTTAGATCTTGTGCCACACAGATTTCCTGACTCTTGATTTCTGAACTGATTACTGTACATTCATAGGAGATGTTGTGAATGAGACTTTCAGGAGGTGAATTGCATATGTTCACAAGGAAAAATATCTAACGAATAGGGTTTGAATAATAAATTATGCTTAGGCTAAATCATGTCGAAGGACAGATATTGAAATTAGAAATATACCAGTATTTTATAATTCAGCTTCCTATTTCCTTTGTAGCTCTTATTTTAGCATAGTATATTAGATTTATTAGATTATCAGTGTGACCTACCCACTAGGCCCTCTAGATTCTAATTTCCTGAACCTAAGCCTTTCCTCCACTCCATCCTTTTGTTATGGGCCACCAGTCAGCCCTCGACACTAATTTCTTGCTTGAAAATCTGTGTCCAGTCAACTCCGTGTAGTGATACAGGGATCCAGAGTCAAAGCTGGAAAAACAAATACAGAATCAAATGAGATGCTCCCAAGAGACCAAAGAACAGTGCAAAGACAGAAGGAAGTATAAGCTGTCCAATAGTCCCCTGAGTCCCTCCCACTGTCTTGAAAGTACAAACTGATATTTCATATGTTTAGAGTTCCTATTCTCAGTTCCTCCTAGATACTGATAATACTTCAGATTTCCCTCTAGATACTGAGAGTATTTTTTCTTTCTTTCTATTTTTATTCTATGTACTCTGGGAAAAAAAAAAAGATTCAAAAGGGACTATGCAGTCTGGGGATGGAATTGTTCACAGTATTACCTCAAGAATCTCAATGAAGCTAGAATTCTGCAGTAGCTCTCCCTGTGTCTTTCTTTGTTATCCTAATTATATCATGGAACTTTGGCCATGGAACTTCCAATACCAGTCATCTCTAAATATTTTCCAATTTGGAAAAAAATTATGTATATCTGTCATAGGTATAACTACATGTTTGACATTATTTGCATTGTTTTCATGGGTATATAGGTATTTATGTCTATGTATGTGTATATGTATACTTGTATGTGCATCCATATGTATACATGCCTATAAATTATTTTACCATAAAATGTTCTGCATTCATTTTCACTATTCATTGCTAAGAGTGTTTACCTACCTGAATGGCTTTTGGATATTTTGCCTCCTGAGCTAAATTTAATACCTGCTATGAATTTATTAGGACATAGGGCAAAGATTAAATATGACAATGTAAACACAAATACTTTTAAAGTTTTACAGACATTTAATATTTTAACCATAAATTAAACACTGAGCTTATATGTGAGGTATAAAGTTAAACATCTTCAGCCTGTGTCACAATGGATATTTCACAAAGAAGTAGCTACTCTCAGAAAATGATCACTTATTTGTAAATTTTTATTTTGCTGTTGTTGAGAGGATTATAAAAATAAGGGAGAGAACCATTTATCAAGACCTCTTATATGCCACATATTTTGGTTGCCACTTTAGGAGTGCTATTTCAGTTAATATTAACAGTAATCCCATTATGCTAAGTTAAGAAACTGTTTATAAGAGCCAGAGTGTGAAACATGTTCCTGGTCACAAGGTTAATAAGAAGCAAAGCCACAACTTAAATGTTGAATATTTTTCCTGACTCCAGTATCTGGATACTTTTAATTTCATTGTGATTCTTCCTGAGTTTTATTCCCAAAGTTTTTATTCTAAAATTACTATCTACATAGTCATATTGTAAAGAGAGATTTATAACCTATTTTTCAAAGAAGCTGATTTTCCTTGAGAAGCCACAGATGTGTATATTGAAGGGGAGGGATGAGAATCAAACATCAAGTTATTCATGTCTTTCTATGTGAAGGAATGAGGAGCATATTAATTCTATCACAACAACTCTGTCAACTTAATCCTTACAGATGTTAAATAACTCAAACTGAATAAATCTCTCCTTCAGTGTGAATTGTCTCGGAAAATGGATGAAAGTACTAAAAGCAAGATAATTGTAAGTATAAATATCTCATTGAAATCAAAAGGTTTAAAACTATAAAACCATTTTCACTCAAATAAAGATTATATATAACTGATATAATTCTATCCTATAAAATATATGAAAAGAAAAAAAAACAGAGGTTCTGTAACAGGATGGAAGTATGACAAAGAAAAGACTGATTTAGAAAAAAAGGAGCACAATAAATAGGCTTGCCAACAAAGAAAAAAATGGGAAATAATCAAGTTAAATGATTAGGAATCCTTCTAATATCATTGTTCCATATTCAAGGTCAATACATTGGCTATTCTAGATTTTTATGAGACTTCTCCACTCCCCTATTTTCTTCTTGCACCTTGAGATACGAATATTTTAGTAGAAGTCTATAGGAAGAGGAAATAGATCCTAAGAATGTGGGCAGCTAGTACCCAGGGACCAGGACATGGAGCAATTAAAGCACGAAACAAGAGAAAAACAAAGGAAATGATTTATAAGAAGGCTTCAGATGTTTGAAAGCTTGCCAGGAGTTATAAATGGCATCACACTAGGAAGGATACAAGGTTCAAGATGAAGCAAGGATAAGTGATAAAGCTAAGGAGGCAAACATTTGACTTTACCATATAAATTAAACATTTAAAAGTTGTATATCAAGCAAATTAAGTAAAACACCGGACTAGCCTCCTACTTTGACAAATCTACATTCATAATTTCTTGAAGGTAAACTTTGCATTTCTTGGACATCTTGTTTTTTTTTTCTCATAATAGGAAGGCTATAACAAATACGTGGGGTAGGATGAAACTTAGAGGACAAAAAATTTTGGATGATTACTTCAGAAGATTCATTTTGGTCATCTGATTCCAATACTTTTGGCCTGAGGTGAGGGAGAACAACATAGTAAAAGGGCATGTGGAAGAAAGTTGCTCAGCTTGTGGCATCCAGGAAGTAGAGAAAAAAAGGTATACCCTTCTAAGGAACAACTCTAGTGACCTATTTCCTTCAACTATGCATTCTCACTTTGAGTTTCTACCACATTCTAGAAGTCCATTCAGCTATTAATGGATTAATCCATTGATGAGGTCAGAGGCGTTTTTACCCAATCTCTTCCCCAAATTCCCACTTCTAAACATTGCTGCCATGGATACCAAGCCATCAACACATGAGCCTTTGGGAGACATTTCAGATTCAAATGATAACCATAAGATTCTAAAATACCTCTTTCAGATCATCCCTTCTGCACCTGTTACTACTACTGTTATTAATTTATTTTTCTACATATCCCATGAATGTGGAAATTCTCAGTCCATTTTCCTTTCATGCAGTAGACTCTTTCTGGACAAAAACATGAGCATCCATTTGCTACATCCCAATTGTAACACTAAAGTTTACAATTGGCCTCCAAATAAAATAAACAATTTTTTTTAATTCACTATACCATCCTCTAATTTAGCTCAGAAATTACTATTACTACCCATGTGGTAGCAAATTCCCATTCTTCAATTATGTACTTCTGTTCTTAACTATTTCAATCTAGCTTTAGCACTGAGTCTTGTATTTTTTTTTTTATTTCTCCTCTTTGGTCTCTGTTGCCCTAAAATTTCTGTTAATTTTGGAGGGGATAACCTGACTTTAGAACCATTCCCCAACTCATTTCCCAACATCACTAGATGATATATCAGCGGTTCCAAAAATTTAAAGGCTGAGACTCACCTGAATAATTTGTCTAAACTAAGAATGATGTCCTCGCTCTTAAGATTTCTAATTCAGTAGGTTTGAGATGGGATGTGAGATTTTAAATTTCTGGTATTAGGTAATGCTGATGTTACTTTTCTGGAATCACGGGAACAATTCTGATCTATTCCATATTCTCCTTGTTATTATTTTATTGCAAATCCTTCTATCATGAGCTTCTCCTGAGTATGATAGAAATCTGTGCTTTTATTCTAACCAATATAATGTAGAAAATGTGATGGGATGTCATTACCATAATTTTAGTATGATATATGAGACTCCATTTTAGCAGAAAGGAAGCAGATTTCCCTTCTGAATTTAAAGAAATAAGCAGTCGTTATTTTAGTCAGCTTTTCTTGTTGTTGCTGTGACCCAGACCTGACAAGAACTATTACAAGAGGAAAAGTTTATTTTGGGGCTCACAGATTCAGGGGTCTCACTCCATAGATGGCCAGCTGCATTCCTTAGGGCTCTAAGTGAGGCAGGACATCGTGGCAGAAGAGTATGGTGAAAGAAAGCAGCTCAGGATGTTATACCATGAAACAGAGTTCTCATCATGGACAAATACATACCCCAAAAGGCATGCCTCCCAATAACTCATCTCCTTCAGCCACACCTTATCTGCTTATAGTCACCATTCAGTTATTCCTAGCAGGAGAGCAACACATTGATTGGATTAAGGCTCTCATAACCCAATAATTTCATCTCTAAACCTTCTTGCCTTGTCTCAAGTTTTTGAGGGACTACTTACATCCAGACCACAGCAGTCATGCCGTGAACTGCCTGAAAGACTACCTTCCAGAATTTGAGGGTGGCCTCTGAAACCTTAGGGAATCCTCCAATAGCAGCTAGTAAGAATCTGAGATCTTAAGTAACACCATTGCAAGGAAATGAACCAACAAACTGAATGATCTTAAAAGTGGATTTTTCCCCATTCGAGAATTCAGATGCTATCACCCAAGATGGCACCCTTCTTACCATCTTGGGACATTGAAAGAAGAGGCTCCAGACATAAGCCATGCCAGGCCTCCTGACCCATGGAAAACATGTGATATCAAATGTTTATTTCTTGAAACTGCTAAACTTCTGGTTGCTATATTTAATACAAATAACTCTGAAGCTATTATCCTCAGGATCAACCTCTCCAAACTTCTATTTATAATAGACAAAACTTAAACACCTTATTAGGTCATATAAGGCTCTTTATGATAGGAACCAGGATTCCTTCCATAGTCTCACTCTCTAATTTGTAGCCCCTTCTGGTTGATACCATGCTATTTCAATTTTCTTACTCAAACTTGGAACACACTCTAAAAAAAAAAAAAAATACATAAGAACCTTCAAACACTTTTCCACTGAGAATTCCTCACTTTCTACTAAATATGTCCCCTTCAAAATTTATTTCCAATGATCCTTATTCTGTGAAACTTTCTGGACACCACCCATCAAACTAACTACTCTACCTAAATTAATATCTATATTCTTTGACTGTAAACACCAAGGACTTATCTCATATTTTATAGTTAAAATATGGTCTTTCAAAGTTAGTTTGCCATTCTGTCTCTGTAAGTCTCGGGAACTAGGAGGCAAGAAGTTTCCCTTTGATTTGTATTCCAGATACCTATCATAAAGTATATATTCATGGTTTGACCAAGGGTATTAATTTACAGGAGAAACACATGTATTTTTCAGAAGATTATTTATTGAAATGCTATTGATTCAAAAAACAACAACTCTTAGTAGAGGGAAAAATATATAAAAAAGACTAAATGGTATTTGAAACCACATATTTGTAGCAATCCCTAAACAGTGATCATAATTTTTTTAATAAAAGGTCTTTGTTTAATCATGCTAGGTAGGTTGAACACTGAGTTACAGTCGTATTTTCCCTGTACTCCATGAGGTTACATTATAATATGCTGTCATATGCTAATACCACTTTGAGTTATATACAGTTCTATGTGGATATACTTCTTGAATGAATCAACTGTTGTTTTCACTTTGATGGGAGATGTTTAATTCAATTACTAAGTAAATAGATAATCATAAATTTTATAATAACCCAATTTAAATTGTGCTATTGAGTGAACACATTATAAGGGTTTTGAAAAATCAGTCATCTATTACATTTTCTGTTTCATTAAAAAGAAATCTCATCCTTTTACAGATTTTCCTTACGTTTCTGAGAAATTACTTTTAACCAATTTGATAGCATCGGGATTTATATTTAGAGACCTCACATGAAGAAAGTTTTTCATTTCTGTTCTCTGCTCCCTTGTGATAAGTATTCTCCTTAAAGGTATCATTCAATGTAGTAATCACATTAAATTCTTTCTTCCTTTCCCATCTATTATGTTGGAGCATAATAAAAAGCTAATCTTATGTGACAATTCTAATAGACATAGTTTGAAATGCATAAACAGTTACACAGAAATTATAAGAAACAGGCACATTTATATAAAAGTAGGTAACAATTATAATTTAAACAAGACCCATTACCTTAATAATCTAAACCTATGTATGTTTGGGATAAGAAAACCACAATGATTCAATTGGGGAAACCATAGCTCCCCCAAATCTCCTTCCTTATAAAAAAGAATTTACATTGCAAACATAAAGCATAGATTGCATGGCATGTGCTGATCTACTGACACTGACTTTTACACACTGAATGTCTCCCTCAAAAATTCATATTTTAAAAAGTAATTCACGCTTGTGTTGAAAAGTAATTCACTTTTGAAGCCTTAGCCCTCTGTATCTCAGAAGGTCAATACTGCGAGGCATTGTGGCCCACTCCTGTAATCCCAGTGATTTGGGAAGCTGAGGCCAAAGGATCAAAAATTTGAAGCTAGCCTTAAAAACTTAGAGAGACCCTCTCTCAAAATAAGAAATTAAAAAGGCTGGGGAAGTTGGGATGTTGCTCAGTGGTTAAACACTGCTGGGTTCAATCCCCTGTATCAAAAAACAAAAACAACAACCCAAAAGCAGTGCCCTTAAAGAGGTAATTAAGTTAAAATGATGTCATTAGGGTGGGCCCTAAACCAATTTGACTGAGGTAATATAAAGAAATTAAGACAGGCAAAAAAAAAAAAAAAACCAGTGGGACTGTTCCCAGTTCCCACACAGGGAAAAGGCCTTATGAAGACATAGTGAAATCTACAAGTCAAAGAGAGTTGGCTCAATGGAAACCAAATTTACTTTCACCCTAGTCTTGGACTTCTGGCCTCCAAAAGTGTGAGAAAATAAATGTCTATTAGAGTCACCCCCTCTGTGGTATTTTATTATGACAATCAGAGAAAACTAATATACTGCCCAATTCCCCCTTAGTACTAATAATGGCACCACAACACTGACAATATAGAAAATAACAAATTTCTTACCCATTGAAAATGAGAGAAAAAAAGTCACTCCTGATGATATAAATAGTTTGAAGAAGCAGCTTTATTACTCTGGCACAAAGTCTATTCTTATTATATTGGAGCTATTTGTTTTTCTTTCCTCTTTCTTTGTTTGTTTTTGCCATTAAAACAAATCTACATTGTCCTATGTCTTAAAAAATAAAGAAAACTAAACTGAATATATTACACTAAAATCAGGGGATGGGAGTGATAACTATATTTAATATATCTCTAAAGTATTTACTTTGCCAATAAAATATCACAATGATGAAAGGAGATATACTTATCTTAAAACCTATGGCAGAATATTACAAAACACACATTGTATAACAGGCAGGAGTGTAAAAATTTGCTTTGTTAAATACTGCTGTAAGGCAGCTTGACATTTGGTCTTTATAATTAAAATCATAAACAACAGGTTAAGACACTTTGAAGTGCCTTCTGTTTTATAAACAAGTATGAAATTTAATAGCTGAAATTTTTCTTTATCTTGGCAACCTGTATTATGCCTTCCATGATTTAATTAATGCAAAATGAAAAATACATGATTCCAGGTATTATTACTGAATAGGTCTTCCTAAGCTTATTTTTAAACTCATAAAATATGTAATTATTATTCAGATAAAGAAAATAAATATATTGTTATCTATTACTGCACCACAACCTAAAGCCCTTTATTATGTTTTGTTCCTCTCTGAATAAAAAAATGTGATATTTTATTATATTCTTAATATAAAAGAACAGTATTTTATGATCATTATTATATAAGAAGACACCTGTCCTATACAAAATCTAATTCTACTAGTCAGAGATCATTTTTAAGGTACTTAGGCTACTGTGGTAGCAGATATTATATCTTGAAGTCATTGAACACATACCAGATGACAAGCTAACAGAAAATTGAAAGACAATTTTCAATACTGTGCTCCAACTAAATGCCAATTTAGAAACTAAATATAACTCCTGGATTCTGTTTGCACTTTGAAAATTGCATTACGAAGTTTAATAGTAGAATGAAATTTTCTGTAAGTTCTACATGCTCAAGCCTTGAGGCTTAAGCAAAGTATGTTCTAAAAGAAAAGGCACTGTTATTTAAGATGCAAAAAAAAAAAGAACTCTAAAGTTATACATAGCTGTAACACTTCTTGTGTAAGAAAAAAAATATTTTTAAAATACTGAACTCCTAAGTAATCAAAGAAACTGGAAATATTGGATTACAGAATATGGCTACTACTTCTAGAAAGAAATGCCCTGGTGTTTGCGACAGAAGCTTAGGGATTCATTCACAAACATTTGGGGATTGTCAGGACATAGTCACCAATCTCTAAGCACTTAACAAACTGTTTGAAAGGCTGGAGAACACATAACAGCTATAGGAAAAGAATTAATGACAGATAAGCTATGTGGGTATGAACAGGGGAAGGTGTTGGGGTTTTTTATTCAGGAAGTGATGTACAAAAGGAGTTTCAGAGAATGAATAGAAAGTTGGCTAGATGTGGTATCATTTACAAAGGCACAGAAACTGTTATAACTTGAAATTAGTGAATAGCATGGCAACAGGAACAAGTCAAGTTATCAACAGAAGAAATTGTAAGGGGATTTATTTGTAAACTATATGAAATCAAGGAAAAGGTACTGTTGGATAGCCTGTGTTCAAGATATTTTGGATTTCAATATTAATTGGAAATGTTTTTTTCCTTATCCTTAAGTATGGTCTCCAGTGAAATGTAACAGTAATATCTATTTCATAGTTGTTGTAATGAGCAAATTAAATTAATTGCTATTGGTAAAGATCAGTAGACTGAGGTTGGCATGTGCAAGTTTGCAATGGATTCAATCATTACCTAAGAAACTATTCAATTTGTTTTATCAAGAGATTACCCTAAAAACAAAATGGAGAATGATTCAGAAAGGAACAAAATAAGAGGTGGTAAGTATTCTAGGGACTGACACTTAGATGATGAGATGTCAACTCAAATGTCTAAATCTAGGCCTCCATAGGAAGACTAGGTGGCTTAAGAAACACTTTTTATAGTTCAGAAGGCAGGTGGTTAGTCTCAGAACTGTTTGCTAGCGTGGTGAGATACTTGGTGAGACCAGATTCTTGGATGTCCTCACATAAATTTTCTTTTGTGCACACAGGAAAAGACATCTCTTGTCTTCTCTTCTTTTTCTAAGTGAATTAATACCATCATGGGAACTTTACCTCATGATTTCATCTAAGTTGTATTACCTCCCAAAATCCCTGATTCAAAACAATATCACATTGACAATTAAAGGGCTGAACATTTGAATATGAAGGGTATGACTAAAGCATTCAGTCCACAGTACTGAAATGTAAAGTTATGAGTGAGAGGTTGGGGAGGGGTTATGAGTTGAAGGGAGATTTGAAAACTATTAATGCATAGAACCTGTGTGGCCAGATCACCTAATATAGGAGACAAGAAGAAAATATGAGGGATGATTTTCAGACATGTACAGATGTTATTTATTAAGAAGACATGAGGGATGATTTTCAGACATGTACAGATGTTATTTATTAAGAAGACATTTTGGAAAAAAAATGAGTTATTATGGGTTCAGTTTGGGAAGTTTATTTTTTACTTAATGTATAGGCTTATAAGGAACATATAGGCTGGGACAAAAATTAGAATAACAACAAAATTTTTCCAGACTTCTTGAATTAACATATATATGTGTGTGTGTGTGTGTGTGTGTGTGTGTGTGTGTGTGTGCATGGACCCATCTAAAATTTGCTTTGGCTTCCACATGGTTATTTTCACTTTTATGTTTCCTTGAAATTTTGATTCCAAATGCAATACTGATATGTATTTCACTTTTAGTTGTGTCTATCCTTCTTTTGTCATTTGGTCATTTACGGATGTCATGTTGTTGTTGTTATTGTTGTTTTTGCTCAAAGCTCCATCAACAAAAATTGGTGGTGGATAAACTTCTAATTACTGTGTTTAATAAATGGGAATGATCATAATACAATCTAAAATAAGTCCAATTCAATTTTCAGTATCACTGTTCAAAATTTTCTCTGTCATGTATATTCCAGGGACCTTCTTCATCGCTTTATTTTTTCTTATGCCTCACCCTGTTATTAAATACTGGATCAAGTCTCCCTCACTTAGACACTACCATCCATTTTGTGTTTTGCTTTTATCATTTTAAGTTCTAAAATCCTTTTCTTTTTAATAACTACAATATAGAGGTGAGACCTTGCATCATTTTGAGGAGTTATTCTACTCTCCATCTTTATCATCCTTGACTTTGGAGGACTGGCATAAGAACAGAAACTGATTACTCTATTTATTCTAATCCAAAAATGTCATTGACTTTAGGTTGCCACTCATAATAAAACCAAGAATCAAGAAAACATTTTGCTTGTTCTTAATCTTATACAGTTTAAATTCTTAGGAGGATCTTGTTTCCCTACCAAATTGGATTTTTCTTGATAGTAAAGTGTGTAGTTCAGATTAGAAAGTGAATAAAAAAAATGCAGAATGAGCTGATGGTTTAAAAATTCTCACTGACACAGGTAGTCACAGAGGAGATGATTCCTCAGACCCAGAATATAGGAAGAAGTACTCTGAAGAAATACATCAAATCCTATTAGTGAGATTTCTCTGTAAGGTAGCAACAAACTGTTGCTTTGAACCAGGTCAGTCTACAGCTTCAAAAAAAATATAGAGATAAAACTGTGTTAGAAGTATGAGCCTCTGAGTTAGGAGGTATTGAGATTGTAAACAGAGAAGAAAAGGAAAGGGAAAACAGAATGAAGGAACCTTGGACAGGCACTAATATATATATGTTTTTATTCTACACCTGTGATCCTTTCTGAGGGAGTTCTAATAATGGGTTAAGTCACAAGAAGCACATTGAACTTCTTTTTAACAATAGTTAAAACTTAAAATAAACTAGAAAGCACAAGCTAGGATTATACACTGAATATGCCCAGTGACAGTAGCTGGCTGACTTGATGTTCTTAAGTTTTCGAGTAAAGAATGAGAAATGTAAGAGTTTAGGAACTTTATTTTGATGTGTTTTAGGAGTCAATGCTATTTGCCCGAGAAAAAGAAAAGTATTGAAGCATTTGAAGACTTTAAGGAAATACAAAATTATTGAGGTAAATGTTACATGCAATGAGAGGCAGAATAGACTGGGGATTTGTAAGCGGTTTGCTGGTAAGTATTGAGGACAGAGATAACAAAGGAGTCCATAAATCCTTTATTGTTACTAATGTGGTTGTAGAAGAAGGTAAGAAGGCAAATGAATGAAGTAATAGATTATTATGGCTCAGATGTGAAGTGTCCCCAAAAGGCTCATGTGTGAGACAATGCAAGAAGTTTTAGAGGAGAAATGATTGGCTTATGAGAACCTTAACTCAATCAGTGAATTAATCCTTGATGAGATTAACTGATTAGTAACTAAAGTGGTAAGGTGTGGCTGGCAGAGGTGAGGAATTGGGGGTATGCCTTTGGGATATGTATTTTGTATCTGGTGAGTGGAGTCTCTTCTTCCTGGCCATGTTCTGAGCCACCTTCCTTCACCACATTCTTCTTAAATGATGTCCTGTCTCACCTCAAACCCCAAGGAATGGACCCAGCTGTTTGTTAATAGAGATCTTTGAATCTGTGAGACCCAAGTCAACTTTTCCTCCTCTAAAATTGTTCTGGTCAAGTTTTTAGTCATAGCAGCAAAAAAAAAACTGACCAAAATATGGATGTTTAAAGATGTGTTGATGGTAGGAAGAGAGAAAATGGGATAAGATAAATTATTTATAACAAGATGATGATCTCTAAGGAATATTCTCTCCATAGGCTTTGGAAAACTTTGGGATACTAGCAATACTTTTTAGAATCTCTTATTAGTGCTCAATAAATGTTCAATTGAGAAAGTTCCTAACAGTCAATGATGCTATGTATTTAGGAGAATTTTTTTTCCCAAAAAACATTTCTGAGTTAAAGTAGGAGCCTAGGTATTAAGACATCTTCATAAAATATCCTTGAACATTTCTGAGTTCATGGGTTTCAACTATTGGGAGAGGAAGCTGAGAAGGATAAGAAAGACATTGTAACTTAACCATCAACTAATATCTTATAATTTTGTAGGAATGTAACTGGAACTGAATGTCATCTCAAAATCTTCCTCCCTCAGTCACTCACGTGTCCACACCTACATATGAGGGCTAAAACTGTTGCTCCTGTTTGAGCATTTCTCTGTATGTTCTCTGTGTATGTGCATCCTCCTAGCAACCCCTCTAGTATAGTGACTTCAATGCAACTAGACTTCTTGTAGTGTAGCTCATGGTGTGAAAACTTAAGAGAGATAAATCTAGTTGAAAACTGTTGGCTCTTATAAGCTAGCATGAAAAATCATGTAGTATTACCCCATTGCATTATTTAGTTTAGACAACTCACTAAGGCCACCACATGTTTGAGGGGACTTCAAAGCAAACTTTTGAGGAGCATAGTAAACTAAATAATGCCCCACTCCACAAATACAACTGCCTAATCACAGAGACTTATGAATGTTACCTTACATGGCAGAGGAGATTTTGCTGATATGATTAAATTAAGGATTTTGAGATAGAAAGATCATTTGGGATAATTCAGATGGATTCAATTTAACAGCAAAGATCTATTTTCAAAAGAGGAATCAGGAAAGTCAAGTGTCAGTGAAGACAGCATGTTGACAAAAGCAGAGGTCAGAATGTCAAGGCAAGACAGCTCCTAGGAGCTGTAGGGGGAATAAAAAGACCCTCACCCACAACCACAAGAAGACAGGAGTTTTACTTGATTTTGACCTATTTTGGACTGCTGAATTCCAGAACTGTAAGACAATACATTTTTGTTGCTTTAAGTTGTTAACTTGATGATAATTTGTTATAGCACTAATAAGAAGAGTGTCAAAGAATCTGTAGGCACATTTGAAGACATCCTATCCATCCATCATTTTCTTTGACTTGTTGAGAGACTCAAATGAGTTCATTAAAAATCCTGTATTATGTAGCTACCACGTGCTAGCATTGGGTTATATGCTATGGATATAAAGATGAATTAAACATGATCCTTTCCCAAATATGCTCACAGACAGTATTCATAGAGGGACTTTGTGAAACTCTAAAGGGCAATATGAATATAATATGTTGTGAGTCACTTCTGAAGTTTAATATGCAAACCAACCATTCCTTAATTTACTAAACCATAAATCAGAATCAATATTTCAACAGATTGGAATTATGCATACATCATGAGTAAATTGCAAACAAATACAGAAGATAATTTAGAAATTAAATGTCAATAGGATTTGCAATAGACATTTACCGCATCTCAAAGCAAGAAAACCTGTTAGAACAAGTATACTGTAGGCAATCTCAGTGCACAGAGTGTGTTAATGAGCTTCTAGTGCACTAAAGGATCGCCTCTAGGGATGAAAGTCCTGGATGGTTCATTCTTCCACTGAACTCTTAACTGAGGCAGCTAACAAGATGCCCAACTGTGATTTAGACACATATCCAGTAGAAACTAGATAGAGATTCTTAATTTATTTTGTACAGGTCAGTGAACTGATTCCATTAGGTGACAACTTACAGTCAATCGTGATAGGAGCATGAATACAAACTTGTGGCCGAGAAAGAGAGAGAATATCTTAAACTTTCCTACTTACTAGAAAAAGCAATGAGAAATAAGAACTCAACTAACATATCTATGTTTGTTATAATATTTAGGTCTTGAGACAACTTTGTATACTTGCAAATTCCAAATAAAATGCTAAGGTGTGAATAGAATACATAAACAAGGCCATTAGATATGATATTGTTGATATGAAACAAACACTTCTTTGTAGAACTGTATCTATTTTAATTCTTGAAGAAAGTTGACAGTTCAAATGATAACTAAATGTTTCGATGTTAAAAAATAGACGTCATCCAGAAAACTGAAAGGAATAATATTTAGTGGCCTGCTGCGGGTACTGGGGGAACCCTTTCTCCAAAGGCACAGCTGTTGGCAGCTGGCCAGCATCTCAGGCAGGCAGCTGGCAGGGGAGGAATGGGCTCTGCCAGCTGGTGCTAAAAAATTAAAATTAAGGGAAAAAAATCCTGAGGCACACATGCATAACAATCAAGCCTTCAGTTTCTGGTGTTCTCTCTTATTCTTCCGTCCTTAGGGAAGTCTAACATGAGGCAGCTTCTCCCTCCCATCCCACCATGCTGAGATGTTCTTCTCTAAGTTTAATTCCCCTTTTGGAGCTTTTCTGTGCTCATTCATCCAACATACACTTCTTGAATCACAGTGTGGGCCAAGCAATGTGTTGAGGGTTGAGGATGAAGATATAAATACTAGATACACTACAAACACACAAATTAGGAAGTTCTGATGCAAAATGTCTATAAATCACCCAATAAAGTGACTTAACTAGACTGTTTCTCATGAAACATAGAAAAAAGCCCAGAGTACATGAAAGAAGTCATGATGAAAGAAGAGGGGAATAACAGGATCCCCCAGCCTGACAAAGGAGGAACATCTCTTTCCAAAGAGGACCTAACCATGAAGAAATGGATGCAGATACAAAATAAAAGCTGATTTAACAAATAGTAGTATAATGTTAGGGTATAATCTAAGCTGGTATAACAGTGAGACCAATATTTATAGAAGTTTTAAAATGTCACCTACGTCTCTTTCTGGTATATTTGGGTAGGATGTGGCTAGTAGAGTAGCTTTACCATTCCCAATATGCAGCTTCTAACTGCTGGATTTCAGGAAGTTTCTCTAGCTCCTGATATCATGTATGTATCTCTGCAGGACGAGGAAAGGGAAAAATTCCTTTTCAAGGGAATAACTTTGAAGTTGTTTGTATCATCCCCACTCACAGAGAGCTTCAAATAGGAAATACAATAATTTATTGGGTAGCTGTGTGCCTAGCTAAAATTTAGGCTTTATATTAAAAATCTTAAAAGGGATAATAATATTGGTAAGAATTTAGCTGCAGTCAGGAATAAAAAGTAAATTTATACAAGTATAATTCTAATTGTTAGTGCATAAATTTTGCAACTTTCTAGGGAAATTCCCTCTTCAAAATTTACATATGGTAGGATATTAGCAGGACTGGAATCATTCAATAAAGAATGTATAGTAGAAGTAAGTTAGCAACAAAACACTGTGGGAAAAATGGTAGTGATAAAAATATATTGAAGTAACAAAATATAAACATATGATTTTAAATTAATATAGTTTTTCATGGCAAATAGAAAGAGATTAACATGTTATTAGATCCTGTAGTATCATGAGTTGGTCATCAGCCTTCTTCACTCATACAAGATACTCACTATAAAATAGACCAAATAGACATAAAACCCTTATTCTGTCAAGCCAAAAAATCTCAACTGAAAAAATTTTTTGCTCAACCTGCATTTTATCCTATCTCTCAATCTAGCCATCAGAGTTTGATCTATGTGAGCCTCAAGGTAATACATTATTGCTCCTACAGTCACGGTATGTTCCATATAGTCACATTTCATGCATAATGAAGATGGCAGTGAACTACAAAGGTTTTTATCAACTCAAACAGGAATACAAATGCTGTCTAAGGGCAATTTATGGTGTGTATTTTAAAGGAGTAAAAAAAATGGCTGAAGTTGTGGCTTAGTGCTAGAGCTTGCCTAGCATATATTAGGCTGTGGGTTCAGTCCTCAGCAACACATACAAATAAATAAAATAAATAAAAGTATTTTGTCCGTCTACAACTAAGAGAGAGAGAGAGAGAGAGAGGGAGAGAGAGAGAAAATTTTGTCCATCTATAACTAAAGAGAGAGAAAGAGAAAAGAAAGAGAAGTTTTAGGTCAATTCAATTGACTGAAGGGAAAATTATGTAACTTGAAGACATCTTAGAAAAAAGAAAATTTTCACTTTAAAATATTTTAAGATTTGCCTGTATACATTTATTTATCCAACATTCATATATATTGAATAATAGTATTAAAGAATCAAAGATAAATATGAAAAGGTTTTGATATGATAAAATATAATTGTGAGCTGGTTTCAATGATGAATTTACAAAATATTTCCTAGACAAATATTATCATTTTCAATCATATGTTTTATAAAACATTTTAACATAAACTACCTGATTCTATATTCACAATATAAGCCTACAACATGAGGAGAGTTGGCATTCAGAATACTTACTGATAACAGTATAAACATGGACCAATCAGAATGACCACCCACAATATCAGTAAAAAAAAATAATTCACAAGCAACCAGGATAATGGGTCAATACCTACTGTTTGAACAATGCCCTGGGTCCAGATAGCCTTTATTTTATATCCATTTCATGGATTGAGGAAGACAAAGAAATTCAAGAGATGTTACATGGTGCCTTCTAACTGGAAGATAGGTTTTCTAACTCCAAAATTCATGCAGTTGACCTAATTTACTTCTTTCTCTATCATTTTACCTGTTTGAACACATGCTCAAGGATATATATGTGACTTTTCTAATTAGTAGGTATTTTTATTTTCCATGGTTTCTGCTGTACTATGTAAAATTTGATCTCCATCATATTTCCTGTGAAATTACTTTCTATTGCCTTCTTTCCTATTATGGTTTAGATATTAGGTATCCCCCAAATCTCATGTGTGAGACAATGAAATCATTTCAACATTCAAAGTTGAAATGATTGTGTTATAAGAACCTTAACCCAATTAGTGCATTAGTCCCCTTATAGGGACTAACTGAGTAGTACCTGAAGGCAGGTAGGGTGTGACTGGAGGAAGCTGGTCATTGGGGAAGTGCCTTTGGGGTATATAATTTGTATCTGGTGAAGTAAGTCTATTTTTGCTTACTTGAAATGTTCTGAGCTACTTTCCTCCATTATGCTCTTCACCAAGATGTTATGGCTCATTTGAAGCCTGGAGCTATGGAGTTGTCTGTCTGTGGACTGAGACCTTTGAAACAGACAGCACCCAGATAAACTTTTCCTTCTGTAAAATTGTTCTTGTCATGTCTTTTGGTCACAGCAATGAAATGATGAATAAACATTTTCCTTTTCTTGAGAGGATATTATTTGAAGGCAAATGGTTCTTATTAATTCTGCATGTCTATACCACAGATAGCTGGCATTATTCGGTAAACATTTTTAAAAATTTTCTGAAAGGTGGAGAAATTATCATGTATGTGCATTTATGGACTTAAATAAGGAAAGTAGAGTGGAGGGATGATAAGTATGGACTTGGAACCCAAACTCTTTAGGTAAGGATGTACACTCTACCACTTCCCTGTTTTATGATCTTTAGGGAAAATAGGGATGATAAACTTCTATTTACTTCAAAAGTTGTGAAATTTAAATACACATTAAAGGTTTAGCAGGGTACATATAAGTTCACAACCATTCTTGGTTGTGAAATAGTCTATAATTGGACTCATCTGTCTATGACACAGAAGAGATATGCATTGCCTAGAAAGATGAGAGTCTAAAGATGGTGGTAAATGTAGTAAATGTTTCAAAATTTTCACAAGTAATTTTCAAAATTACTCTTATAAGTCTCTTTCTCATCCATCAGGTACAATCAATTTTTTTTATGTCCATGTAACTCTAAATAAATCTAAATGTTTAAATGTGCAATGTATTTGCTAATACATATTATGTAGCACCCCTAGAAAGACCATATTTAAAAATTAAATTATACAAGTTTACTATTGCTAGAATTCTTCAATGATACTTCTAAGTTTTCACTCTCTTTCTGTTTGTTGTTCCACATCTGTCTCCCATCTACAACAAACTTTATATTAGGTGGTGTTTTCTTTGGCCCTTAATTAGTTCTTCAATATCTTCCTCCAGGAGGTCTAGGAAACCTATAGCCACCTGCTTCCAGTTGGTCCTTCTGAACATTCTCAGCCTCCTTCTCACACATGTCTTTGAATTGAAATAACTGAAAAACATGTGTCTGTTCTAGTACTGTCTAATTTACTTTAAAAGTCATTCTAGTACAAGGTGTTTGTCATAAACCATAGAAGTTGTGGTACTTAATTCTTAATTATGTATTTATAAACAGCAGATAACCTCAAGTGTTAAAACTTTCTCAGGGTCATGGAACTATATATATATATATATATATATATACTCTCTTTTGGTCCTGGTCCTCTTCCTTTACCCTACTGATTTCCCTTCTATTTTCATGAGATTCCCCCCCAAACTTTGTTGTTGTTTTGTTTTGTTTGTTTGTTTGTTTCATTATTTTCTCTCTAGCTTCCACACATGAGAGAAAGCATATAACCCTTAACTTTCTGAGTCTGGGGTATTTCAGTAAACTTGATGTTTTCTAGATCCATCCATTTTCCTGCAAATGGTACATTTTTTTCCTTACGGTTGAAGAAAACTCCATTGTGTATACATATGTGTATTTCTATGGTATGCTGACTTCAATTATTTTGGATAAATAACAAGGAGTTGTGTAGCTGAATTATAAACCTTAGACATTTTCAAATCTTATCACCAAAGAGTTCTCCATATTTTGCAATTGTCCTCCATCTCTATTGTAATGCCTTCCCCTATCCTCTTAAAATCAACCTAGTAACAAATTCTTTCCTTGGTAAATCAAGATTTGTGTTTACCTGACACTTTGTTATCTATTTTAAATAAGCTAGTTAGACTTTCATCAAGATTAGAAAATCTTGAATCTATATACAAAATTTTTACAAAATTTTGAGATTAGATATATTTTTGAAAGTTGGTGAAAAATTTCTTTCAGCTCATTAATGTGATGCCTTAGCAATCTTAGATAGTTCTGTCAGCCAAAGTAATATTACTTCTTTCTTTTCTGTATGTAACTAATCACTCACTAATATGTGGCCGAAAAATGGTTAATCTCTAAAGAGCCAGACTAGGGAAGTCACTTATTACATGATAGCAGGTCTGCTCTAGCTTTTGGCGGAGGTCAAACCAAACCCTACAAAGGAGGAAGTATGAATGTCAATGGTAGTGATTGTTAAACAGACTGTGGAAAATGGAGAAAAGATTAAGCCAAGTTTAGATGACCTCCGTGTGTATTTAAGTCATAATGGTCCTTGGCTGCTCAGAGCCACGTTCTTCTTCACAGAGCACTAAGCCAGGCAGCAATTTAACATCAAGGCTGATTTCCTTCTTTGAAATAGTTCTCATTTTAGGCTAGATTTGTTAAAAGGCTAAGTAGTCAACTAATAGTTACCACCTATGACATTTGAAGTTTTTACTACTTTGGAAACCTACTATTTTGACCGAACAACAAAAAAAAAGAAAAGTAAAATTTAAGTAAAGAAATAATGAAAATTTATTTATATATAAACCAATATTTAATTGTGTACTCTAGAATAAAAATAATATCTGATCCTACATTTAATTTTCTAATCAACCTGAACTGTGCCTCACATATGATCCCTTATTCAGTCAAAATTTAGAAGTGAAGTATGCTTAAGTCTTTTTTCTAAATACGCCTCATATAAGCACTGACCTAAGTTCTTCACCAGTGCTGCAGATCCCTGCTATGGAACAATGGCTATTGGTCAGGAGGGGAAGTGGGAGTATAACACAGTAGTAGGGCTGCAGCTAGCTAGCAGAGGTTGACAACTGTGATCACTGTCAGAAGAAAAATAAATGAAAGACAAACTTCATTTTCTAATTAATAAAATGATAATGCATTTGAAGGCTTAAGGTGTCATTTTCTGATTTTAATTTTTAAAAATAGAAATAATAACTTCTTTCTTTTTTTAAAAAGACAATCGGAATTTATTCTCTTATATTTCTGAATGCCAGATGTTCAAAATCAAGGTGTTGGCAAGATTGGTTCCTTCTGGAAGCTCTGAGAGAAAAATCTGTTCCATGGTTGAGTATTATACCTTCATGTAAGGCATATGTGCTTCTTCCTGAGCAAACAATTACACATTCTAAGTATTGATTTATAACTTTTATTGCAAAAACATAGGACTAAATTTATCTGAACTAAAATGATTTAATCATTAATTTATTATCTAATTTATGGTTTTATATTAAAACAATCTAGTATGATTCTTAAAACATAATTTAATTCCTACATAATATTATTTTATTTAAATACTATACATTTTATCCTATTTTATTTGAATACTATACACTTTGAGGGAGAAACATTCAGACACAACTTTTAAAATATCTTCCAGTATTTGCATTTTGTTCTAGAATGTGTTTTGTATTGCAATTCTTTTTAATATATCTCACTTTATCAAATTACAAAAATTTTGATCATGTCATTTCAATTACATGATCAATACTGTTTCTTTTTTACTTTTTAATCTAGAACTAGAAATCAGTAGCTTTTATGGAAATTTCTTTGTTTCTGAAGGAGAAAAGAATAAAGAGAAAGAAATGAAGAAGAGAAAAATTAATGAAATTACATACATACATATTCTTTGTGAATTGGTTAAAACTAGATTATTGAGGCATCATGTTCTCCTCACCCATGCCCACCTCAATACTTTTCTCCTTCGAGCATGCCATATCACAGTGAAGGTTAGTGAGAGTTTAAAACAGGTGATAAAATGAACATAATTATCTTCATTTTCTTCTAATATTGAAGGTGGATAAGGTGAGAGATTCAGGCATATACTAGGCAGAGGTGTCATTAACTACCTAGAAATGGTGACTTGAGTGTTTTTATAGTACCTCTGCCCTAGGTAATTCCAGAGAGATGAAATAGCATGCCTTTCTTTCAATACAAAACAGAATCAAGATACTCATTAGTGGAATAGAACGCTGTGTTTCTTGGAGATGTCATAGGCTGTCTACATTAAATGATCCATTTTAAGGAAATATAATGCAGAATCAACTTATTTTAAGTTTTCCCATTATTAATATTGCTGTGGCTTTTCAGTCTTCAATCATCACTTATTCAGTTTATTTTGGATTACTCAAAAGTTTTACCATCACCACTTTGGTTTGCACTTCATTCTATACTTTAATTTGCCTGTCTTTTTCAATCTTACATGCCTGTGTGTGTTAACACCTGTGGTGTTAACATGAGCCTTGACTCAGTAATATCAGTGTGCCATGACAGTGCTCAGATATATCAGTGTGCCATGCCCAAATTCCTAATCTTTGGTAATAGGTGTGAATGTTCCATGACATATCTAGTATATCTCATATAAGTCTTGTATATTTTTTAAAACTTAGCTCAAGTTATCTAGTCACCGCTATTGACATTAGACATAAACTTAACATAAACTTAATGATTTTCATGGTTCTCTCTCTTTTGCTTGAGTTTTACGAGAAAGCCATGTCTCTACTAGTTCAGGAGAAATAGAATCTCCTTGACCAAAAAATAAGTGAGTGCAAATGACTCTCTCTCTCAGTAAGGTGAAGTCTATCCAGCCTCTGCTCAAAGCCCAGCCACATGAACCATAATCAAAATCCAAAGGTTTCCATTCTTGGGTGTGTGGGCTCTCTCTTGTCCAGCAAGGAGGTCCATGGAACAGGGTAGAGGAGAGTGTGGCTGCAGAGTTGCTAATCAAGACCTCTGGAGACCAAGCAGGAAGCAGGTCTGATTTTATTGTGCAGTTACCATGTACATATACTCAGTCAGTAGCTAAGCAGATTACAGGCAGCCACCAATGCAGTTGCTGTCCAGCTGCCCCTACAGTAACCAGTTGAGGAGTGGGCCATGGAGCAAGTGCAGGGACTGCAACACTTGGCCTCACACCCAGGGCTGTGCTTACAGGGTAAGCAGTTTGCCACTCATACACCTACCATGGAGGAGTGGTTTGCCACTCAGATGCCCTTAACATGTGCCATGTATGCAGTACTCCATGCACTTGTCTCCACACTTGGGGTCTATATCATCATAGCTTCTCCCATCTACTCCCATGAAGCTCCTCAGCTTTTAATTAACTGTTGGCAAGTCTGGTGTCATTTTGCCACTTTGAGAAACTGGCATTATTTTTCCTCTAGTGTGCATGATCATTCTGTTTCAAAACTACCAGTTTTCAATACCTTCTATTCAAGAGGAAATTTCCAACTCATTTTCATGATGAACTTGCACAGGGGTTCCAGAATCATAGCCTAAGGGGCCAAAATAAACTCATAAACTCATAGAAGTGTTTTGGTATGGTCTAAGCCACATTTTGACAGTTAGATAATTTCATATCAAAGTCTACATTTCATGTCAATCTTGACATGCAAAGGATGTAATTGATAAATATGGTTAATAAATTTAAAGTTAAAAAACAATATATTTGACTGAAAAAATATAGATATAGGATAATATAGTCAATAATTTGCTTCATAACAGAAGTTTTTCTCCTTATGTGGGAGAACTTCATTGATTTACATGGTATATATTTCCATAAGAAAACATCATCCCAATTTCTTGATATCCTCCCTGTATCATTCTCTCTCTGGTACTTCTGATGTAATTAAAATATATTCACTAACTGTGGAGATGGGCATTTGACCTAGACATGGTCAGTCAGAGCCAAAGATGCTAAATGGAAAGAGAACTATTATTGCTGCTGTTGTTCTTGAGATTGTGAGGACGTATTCCTGGCACTGTTGAGCAACTACAACTAGAGCACATCTTTCAGACAGCAAGAAGAAAGCTTGTTTAGAAACAAGGAAGAATGAGAATGCATGATACTTTTTGAGCCCTGTTTTCAATCATAAATGAAGCTTATCTATCCTGGAGCATTATTTTAAGCGGTCTAATTCAGATCCATTAGGCAGCATCCTCCCTTCCCATCCCCTGAAACCAAATGTCCTGACATACATACATACTTTCTCGCCTGTGAATTCTCTTGCTATTAACTCCTTTATTTTTCTAAAACATTTCAAAAACCTTTCTAACATATTCCTCTCTATCTCCTACCCCTTCCAGTTGATTAGAGCTGTCAACATATTTAGAAAAAAAAATATTGCATGTCACAGCTTGGAATCCTAAACATCTGCGGGAACCTGAGGTGAAATTCCTGCTCTGAACAGTTAACACGAGGAAGAAGAAAACTTTCTTGTTTTTAAACCACTGAAGTTTGAGGGACAAGTAAGCTTACCATCACTGGTTTGTCAACACATTTTACAGTTCAAATTTAAATGGTGTCCGTGTTATGACTTACAGGGAGGATGAAAATTCATAGGAAACAGTTATAATTTTGATGATAAGTATCTCTCCAATTATTTAAAATATGCATTACATTTGAAGTCTACATTAAATGCTATTTGTGCAGTACAGTTTGCTTTTTAACAGTCTAAATATATAAAAATAGGAATACCAGAGTAGGGAAGATAAAATATATGGTAAATTAGTTTGTATTTCAATTTTAGTTCAATGCACTATAAATTCTTTCATTTACAATTGTAGTAAGAGCACTAAAAACTGAAATCAGTTGTGTTTTTGTGTATTAAGAAGAAATTATACAACAAACAAAATGAAAAAATAGAGGAGAGCAAGGTCACATATTAAAGTAAAATCATCCTTTTTCTAATAATTCAAATTTTCGCTCCTGTGGCATTTGACCAGTATTCATAAAATCCACCCCAGGACTAAAATTATTAGTGAATGATTGGAAACTGAGGTGAGCAGGCATTTAGCAATTGTTCAGTGGTCTGTAAAATGAATTTCTGATCTCAGTCCAGTCATAAAACCTATCATCACAATTGATGCGAGTCAATGCCTTTTCTATCAGTCTCATCAGGGAAGCTTGGGGATGCCTGAACACAGGCACAGGAAAGTCTCCTACAGAGCCAGAATCTCTAAGTCAAAATTAAGGATCACTCGTAAGGGAGTTACTATCTCTGCTTGAATCATTCTGTAGCTCAGTGCAAGGATTTAAAGACGATTCTGGTTCCTTTAGGAAGATTTACATTCTCTCTACAGATAGAGTGAAATAGACACCATGAAAATGCTGCATCCTGTAGAAGAGAAATTGAACATAAGGTACTGTCTCATCCTGTGAGGCAGGGAGGTAGAAGATTGTCCATGTTCCTAGTCAATGAAACAAATGTTCTTAGAAGTGGTCCAATAGATGCCCTGTAGGTCAAAGTGGACCAGTGGAATTCAGAGTGCTTTAGAGGATTGACATTCCACATATATTTAAATTAAATGGCTTTATGTCGTTTTCAAATGAGTTGGCAATATCACATTTGCAAAATTATAAGTATTCCTTAGGGCATTTACATGAGCCTTTGAAATGAATTTGCTCTATATTCATTGTCACTGTTGTTGGTTTGTTTTCTGTTGGTTTGTTAAGAATTCTTAACTTCTAGATGGTTTCATAAAGTTATACTATTTCTTCCATAGGGAAAACTCTCAAAAATATTTAAAATGAGCTCTACTTGATATTCAGTGGAAAATTCTGTAGTTCAAGAATTGCCTATTGTTTCCCTCTTTGAATCCCTAAAAAAAACTCTGCTCCTTTGACATCCTGAATGCTCTTCTCTTATCACTTTTTGTGATTGCACAATTAGGTAAAGCTGTGAGATCTTTGGATGTTTATAATCTCTGCAATGGTCTGATCACAGAAATGAGGAAAATGACATTTTGGTATCAAGAATCATCTAATTTCCCAGACTAGAAATAGATGCAATAGTTGCAAGATTTCAAGAACTTACAAGATTTAGATCAGGTCACCAAATGAGAACAAATATAAGGTCAACTTGAGTACACATGCCTCCAAATTAAATATGAAACTGTCAAGTTTGAAACCTTTTAATTTTATTTTCTCTTCATAAAACCTCTGAATTTTATACATTGCCATTTAAAAGTGAAGATAGTGTTAACCTGGGAGGAACTTTTGTAACTAATAAGCAAGTATAATCTGCACAGACATTAGTCAACATTTATGTCTTATATCCAGGCCAGGTGGGATAAACAGCTTAATGGCAGTAGCTATCATAAATATCTAAATTGGGTCCTTAAGCTCTAGCATGGAAATATGACTGGTCTCTTTCTTCTCTACTTTTTATGTTTTTGTATCCTGCATAGACAGGTTGAGAAGAAGGATCTGAAGTATTAAGTATTTCAATTTGAAAATGGTTACCTTTAAAATGTCTAAACTGCATATAACAAACAGTCCTGACTTATGTGATGTTAATCGGGCAAAGGATGAGAAATATTTTCCCAGAAATATATCCCCTATAAGACTCTAAGTTACAACTTTCCAAAAGAGTAATCATGAGGGATTTAGGAGGTGAAAGGGAACAGAAAGTCATTTTCTTCTAGTGTCACTGAGATCAGATACAGTAAAACAAACAAACAAACAAACAAAAATTCTAGAGTGTCCCCACTGCCTTTTGCTTTCCTTTACTCCTCTTCACAAATTCAGGTCCTATTCATGAAAGCAATCTCAGGTTTACCACCAGGCACTTGAGAGTAGCCACACAAAGAAAGTACCTTTGTCTAGAATCTGCAGTTAACATACATTTTTCTAGGAGTTTTCTTTTTACATTCTAACTTTGGTTCTCAGATATGTTTAGCTTTCCAAAGTTCCTGACAAGCATCACTCACTGGTCCTGCACACTGGATTATATCCATAATCTCTTGTGTTTCTGTTTCTCTGTATCTTAGGAATTCACTCAGAGGGAAATAATAGTATAGGAAAAGAGAGTTGCTTTCTCAATTATTAAACTTCTTTTGTATGGAATATTATACATATTTTTTGGTTTTCTTGATGACTAGCAATTTGTCACATAAGCTAGAAGTGAGGCATGTTCATGTCCTCAACTTGCAGTTTCTACCATTCCAGTAGAATTTAATTCTGAAGGTTAAACAAAATTCTTCAATAAATAAGGAGGTAACAGAGAAATAAATTGTGTTGATTATATTGTTTCAGCATATACTAAATTTGTTGTGAGAAATCCTGTGCTCCCAGAAAAGCCTCCTAAGAGAAATCCCTAATTGCAGTTCTTCTTTGCCTATGTCAGCAACTTTATTCCATGCCTTGTGAGTCCCTACCTGATCTCATTTCAGGGTAGTTTTAATTGGGCCAAGGCAAGTATAGACATTGAGGATCTGACTCCTTTTCCAGCTGCAAACTTTTTCCAGGTAGAAGACTCAAATACTTACTTTGTTTATAGCCATTGTTTTGTTCTTCCTGAAATAGTTTAGGTCAGGAAAACAAACCTGATAATCTAAATCCACTACTAGAAGTAGAATCTTCCAAATACCTACTTCATTACACCAAACTTGGACCCTAAAAACAATAATCAGTGTTTATGTGACTGCTCAGATTAAAGAAGCACGGACATATATCCAAAATCTAAATGGGTAGAATATAAAATGTTGCCTGATTATATTGTATTCATCATAGGACCAAAAATATATTGGTGCATAGGGTCATTAAAAATCTTAATATGTTAAAGCTATGAGGATTCTTAGCGCTCTTTTTAGTATTCTTCCTTTAATAAATGGTACCAAGAAAACCCCAGTGACAATAACAGAATTACTTAACACGAAAGAGTTGCTCAGATTCAGAAAAGAGATTGGAACAATGAACACTAACAGAAAAAAACTTGTTGATAATAATTACAATTTTCTGGGATATATATTCTGATATGATTATTATTATCTACAAAACCACAATACAGTCTAGCACATAGCAGTCACTGATTTGATTGTATAACACACACACACACACACACACACAGAGGGAAGGAAGGAGGGAGGGTGAGAGGGGAGGAGAAAGAGAGAGAGAGAGAGAATCTATGCATTTCAGCATATAGTTTGGACGCAGTCTAATTTCATTGAGTTCTAGCATCAGATCACCTGGGTTTGATTCCAGGCTCTATGTATGTAGGTATTTAGCCACACTATTCCTTAGTTTCCTCACCTATAATAATAGTAGAAACAATCTTATAGGTTCTCTCAAGGGTAAAATGAGATGGTATATAAAGGGCCAGGTACAGTCACTGGCCAATAACTCTTCAGTACTGCTCTTTGCAGTGTGGGTAAGGAGATAATATAGTTCTTTTCTGGAGATGTTTATTGTCTTCTTATTATGTGGGTAAGTTGTGAGCTGAGAGTGTGGTGGGGAAAAGCCAGGAATATTGAACAAAAAGGAGAAACTACGAACAGTTTTTCTAGAGAGTGGGAAAATGTTCAGAATGTTAGAGCAATTGATGAACTCTTTGAAGTCCCAGGTAATGGATTTACAGAGAAACCAGGCCATGTGGCAAAGTTTTTCTCTAACAATAGTCAGTTGTTTGGATATAGTTGTTGAGAAAGCAAAATATGTGTCAAGCAGAATTGGGATTTGTAAAGAACTATGTAAGTGACAGAATTACAAGAGTTAAAGTTTTTGCATGAAAATTATAATCATGATGGGCTTTGGAAATTGATCAGAATTAGGAGAAAATTTTGTATGATTTTTCTAACACAATGAAGTAATTTCTTTAAAAATCTACCATTTGTAAAGGTATAATAAATTTGGAGAATGCCAAAGTCTTGAATAGTGAAAGAGATTAAAAAGTGTGAAGATAAAAGTCATTGAAATTGAGTTTGGACAATGGTGCTGTTGAATCGCGTGTTTGACTGTCAAGTGAAGACACAGGTTGGATTTGAAAGGATTAGAAGAATAAGGAACAGTGACAGAGAAGGAAAAGATAACAGTAATGATGAGGAGAAGGGCTGATTGAATAGCCTAATGTCATGTCTCAAAAGACCAATGCCTTTTTTCTGAGCTTGAAAGAACAGTTTTCTAAAAATTGTATCTTAGAGCAAAAAGGAGTTGAACTAATTGTCAAGATCCAAAGTGTACCAAGTAGAGAAGAACTAGGTGGAGGGAAGAGGTATCTTTGTTTCAAGGATCAGAGGTCCTCTTAAGTTATAGATGCTGGGAAAAGCATTGCTTCATCACCATCTTTGTTGTTATTTTATTAGTAAATTACAATAACTAGTCTGACTAGAGCCCAGTGGAAAAGACTGAGAGAGAGGGAACAGGAATGGGGAGTCCAGAAGAGAATGGCCAAACACTGAAGGGATGAGAGCAGGCAGGGGATGGGTGTTCCCTGGAGGTGTTCACCTGCTTTTTGGTGATAAAAAAAAAAAAAGCAGGACAGAGATATGTAATTGTCTCAGCGTTTCTCAGTAGTAGCCCAATTGGTAGTGTTTTGAGGGGATTATATTTTAAAGCAGTATTTCTCAACATTTAACAGGCATATACATTAACTGATGATATTGTTCAAATACTGATTTTGATTCAGTAGGTCCTGGTGGAGCCAGAGCTTTGACTGTGTGACAAGCTCCCTCATGCTGCCCTCTTGGCATTCAATCAATGCTCTTCAGGTATAGAAGCAACAGAAACCAGTGACATTATTAAACGAAGAAAATAGTCACGCTTCACCCTACTACACACACACACACACACACACACACACACACACACACACACTCTCACACATTAAACGGTTTAGAAAAAAATTATCCCATTTAAACACTATATATTTGTTATGTGTTTTCTTTCAATAACATCATATCTCAAATAGCTATTAGAAAATGTGTTTTCAATAATTTCGTTAAAAGATACTCTTCAAACATCTCAGTTGTTAAGAAGGGCTTAATTTTAGAGCAGAAAGAGAAAAAGTAATGTTGGAAGGTGGAAGAAACACATCATTTACCAAGAGAAACAGCATTCATAAAGCTAAGTAACTGGTAATTCAAAAAAGTTACACACCATACATATAAACACATTTTATTTGTCAAAGAAAAAAATAGGAAAGATTGAACTGGCATAGATATTATGAAAACAAACATGTTTTTTAACGTTGAGATGATATGACTAAACTTGAGGGACAGCAGTAATCCCTACTTCTTATAAAAAAAATCTGATCATCTTGCTATATTTTAAAATACCTTTTACAAATTAACTTATGATGAAATTAAATATAGATATCAAATGTAAGCATTTTCTTAGGTTATTAAGCAAAATATCTGTGATACTAAAGAACATGTTTACATTTTAAATATAATTTCTAGTGAATGTTATCAACCATAAGTCAGGCAAGAAAAAAAATCCTTAAATTCTCTGACTCAAGAGGTCTGAAGCTACAGAGAGATTAGCAAATCTTCAAAATGTGGCAGATGCAGATATAATATGTATTCTGGCTTAGATTGATAGTTTTAAATGTCCAAGAGAAAACAAAAGAAATGTGATTCATTTAGTTGCTTAACTTCTCTTGATATTTTCTCATTTCATTTAAAAAATTTTTTTTAGTTGTAGATGGACACAATATCTTTATTTTATTTTACTTATTTTTATGTGGTACTGAGGATCCATCGAACCTAGTGCCTCACACATGTGAGGCAAGCACTCTACCATTGAGCTAAAATCCTTGCCCCTCTCATGTCATTGTTATCAGCACCGTCTCCTCTCTGTCTCTACCACTAGGTGTTCTAAAATGCTTCAATGTGATCCCCCAAACAAGCAGATGCACTTAATATTTTATGGTTGTACATAGATGTCTAGGAACTGTAAATGATCTAGGTTCTTGGAAAATTTGACTCGGCAGGGGAAGTTTGGTTTGGAGACTCAAAGCTGTGGTGGTACTCTCATGCTTGCAATCCTAGAAGAGTAGAAGGTTGGGACTTATGGACCCAGTCCCTAAATGGTCAGAGGTTAGGTTCTGAGTGTCCGGCAATAGCAATTTGGAGAGCATGGACAGACAGGACTGTGGGGAAGCTCCTGGCTTCCAAGTGTCTCTAAAATCCATAAACCAGTGGTCAGAAACGTTTTAATTGTAATAGACTATCAACTGAACCACACTCTGGAGTGCAGTAGACATCTGAACCTCAGATATGTTGGTCTGCAGGTATACAGTGTCATAGCACAGGGCCTAAGAATAAAAGTGTGAATGGAGTGGTGATTGTACTCAAAAACCTTAAATTCATTATTCTTAGTAGTGACAAGCAGAGGCTAAATTGTAATTCTGTCATTTCTTTCACTGAATGAGGTTCTTATTTTTTCTGTAGCAAATATGAAAATTTATTATCTTACAGTTCTACAGAAGTCTGACATGGATCTCACTGGGCAAAAGTCACAATGTCATCAGGACTGGGTTCCTTTTTTGGAGACTGAAAATGGAATGTGTTCCTTTGTTTTAACAGCTTCCAGAGAGCACTTCTATTTATTATGCCTGGCCCCCTTTCAACATCTTTGAAAACAGAAATATTGTTTCTTTCTGCTCTTTCTTCTATATTCACAGCTCCATCTAACTGACAATGGTTGAGGACATTTTTCCACTTTTTAACGGCCTGTGTGGTTAGATTAGGCCCACTGGGATGATTCAGGCTAATTTCATCAACTCTAAATTCTTAGCTTAATCACATCTACAAAGCCTTCACAAATTCTGAGGATTAAGATCAAAATATCTGTGTGGGGCTATTATTCTGCCTACCACACCCATTTTATAATTTTCATGTCCTTCTAAAACTTGATAAGGATCATTTAGAGATTTCTTTGAAATCTCTCTTCTTAATCAACTCAGAGGCCCTCATCTCTAATGAATAGTTACAAGCCTCAGCAAAACTGCCAATTCCATTATTATGGTAGGGCTTCATTACAGCCCTGTTATAAACATATCACACAGTATTTATCTATCCACCTATAAAAATGAGCATTAAAAAGTAGGATAATTCTGTCATTTCTCTTTAGTATGCATCTTTGTTTTATCAGACCTCTAAGAGATTCTAAAATGGAAAAAAAATGGAAAGGACACTATCAGCATTATATAAAAAGACATTGAGCATAAAAGGTAGAGATATTCAGGATAAACCAAGGAGATGAAGACTGTCCCAAACAATTCGAGGCCTATATATGCTTTGCTTGTTTACTGACCAGGTGAGGAGTTTTAATTTTGTGTTATTGCCATGTGATCTGATGGCTGTTGTAAGTAGATGATTCTGTCTGTTGTACATAGAATAGGGTTAGAGGGAGAAAAGAAAAAGTGGAAAAACTAGAGCATACATCATTTGGTATGACAGGTACAGTTGGACAGTTTTGATTTATATCTGAATTATTATAGAGAAGGAATATTTAATGTCTTAAGTAAGATTGACTTTGCTTGAGTATTGTGTAGATGATGGGTGAGTTTGGGGCTCATTTAAATTACAGTGGTCAAAAAGAGGAGACGGGATAAGCAAAAGAGATGGCCAAATGGCCAGTATGGAAAAATGCCAAGAGCAAAAGTCTTCAGGTAGGAGGAAGGCATCCACAGCAAGTATACTGCTGAGACCAGGGATGCACATTGAGAACCAGTCACCACATTTGGCAATTTGAGGACCTCACTGTGTGATAACAGCTGCTTTGGTGGAATCTGTAAAACCAAATTCCAACTGAAACTTGAAGAAAAGAGAATGCAAGTTAATTATGTGGCCACGGTGATAATGAATCATACAAAAACACTTCCAGAGTATTCTTTGGAAAAATACAAACAGCGGTGAATATAAGACCACTATTTTACTTTTCTTTCTCAGTCTTTTCTTTAGAAGTCTGTCAGTCTGCTCTCCTAACCCTCACCTTTCACACCAAGGTGAGGTGATAGCCTTGAAGTGTAGCCTCAGATGAGTTATTAACGTCTCCACCTTTACAGTCCCCATCTTTGAAATGGGGAATAAAAAGAGTTACTAATATAATGTTGTTGAGATGAAATTGAAGAATATGTTATAAAATTCTTGGAACAGAACCTCATATCATTAATGCTCTATTATTTCTATAATTATAAGTATTATCACCATTCAAAGTACTACAAACATGTACTTCTCCTGTTTCCTGGGTAAGGGAGGTCCCATTTTAGGAACATAGTGAAAAGTATATCCTTACTCTTCCTTGTAGAGGAGAAAAAAAATGTTTTTTTTTCTAAAACAGGAAGGAAAAAAAACTAAATATTACTGAATTTTTTGCCCCAGTTCATAAAATTTCATATGTATCTATGATTTTTAAAAAATAAAGCCAGCTGCTTCAATATATGTATTTTAAGCTCACTTCTAAACTTTTGTACATGATCAAGCTTGTTTCTACCAGGTAATTTAACAACAAGAGTAGCTGCTGTTCACTGAGAGCCCACTTTGTGTCAAAAGCTGGTTAGGCAGCTTACATATATTGCTTTCTTTAATACCCACTCCACTTTTTCTAAATAATTCCATTTGTTCAGATGAAGAAACTGAAGTTTAGGGTAGTTTATTAATTTTTCTAAGGCCACTAAAAGAGTACAGAATAAAAAAAGGTTTAATGGACCCTATAGTGCTCTTTTTTTTACACTGCACCAAAATGGCTCACCTGTGAAATGCATAGCTCTAAAATGTCTATTGGACTCCTTTTCTGTACAATGACCTTCAATTACAGTAACCCTGTTGGGGCTTGAAACATAATCCCTATTATACAAATTGGAATACAAAAACTCCGATAGATCATGGTCTTTTGTTCAAGGATACATTATTTGAAGGGTTTGAAGCAGGATTTTAAGTTAGGTTTTCAGACTGCAGGTCAGATCTCTTTCTGCTTTATGAGCAAGCTTCCTAGAAGAGGGTTTGGTTGTATTCATGTTAACAATGAAAGACTGACTATAGAATTATACCAATTATTTTTATTTTTATTTCAGCATAATTATTCCTTTATTAAAGTAACTCATTATAAAGCTGAAATTTGAAATAAAAAAATTAAAATTACAAATTTCAATTTCAGGGTTAATTATACATTATTTTAGTTCGTGATACTCTAAACTTTCAATCCAACTATTTCTATTTGACTTCTGTTTAAAATATGATCCTTGTATCCTGTTATATCCTCTTGGCAAAATAATGAATCCATTTTAAAGTACCTTCTCCCTTGACTTTTGTATGCAAAGGTCAAACCTAATTACCTCTCATATTTGTGATTCCAAGGAATCAGTCACTGGACCACTCCAGAGACTCATTTCAATGAACAGTATTTTTATTTGATATGTATTCTGAAATAATGTTGTTCCTCTCCTATTTTCCTTCTGTTATATCAGAGTCTTCACTAACCTCATATATTTTAACATTAATCATACTCATCCTTTCTTATAACTGGAATCTAGATGCAAATCTTATTCCACATTCAATACAGTTCACACTCAAAAGAGTTTCAGCATAACACAGATTAGATTCTTGATATTCATAGCACTGTCTTTGCTATTCTGAAATCTCAAAGAAATGAAAATTTCTTAGAAAGAGTCTTTACAAGTAAACTCCTGGGGATTTTTTAAGAGACCTCAGAGGTTGCAATTATTACTTCATAAAAATTACATATATCTATAACTTACTGGTCCTCTTCAAAGCAAATTTTGTAATAGTCTCTATGCAAAATGGCAGTGACATCGCACAATCCAAAACAGTCTGTCTGCCTTCAATATCTTTCTAAAATACGTGACATATTTTGCCTTTTAATGTCCTTGGAAGACAATGGCAATTGAGGACAGTATTTCATAACCTGTAATAAAATCACCTAATATTATTGAACAGTTATTACATGTCAGACGTTTTGTGAGTTTTTTAAACTGAGTTATTTAATGATTATGGCAACATTATTCCTTAGGTATTATATTCCCTCCATTTTTGCAGATGGATTAACTGAGGGACTAGAGGCCAAGAAGCTTCCCCAAAGTTCTTAAGCAGATGAATTGAGTATGAATGTCAAGTCAATCCAGTGACCAAGAAATTAACAAGTACTTTATGTTTCCTCAAATGGGCAATGATGAGATCATAAAGCACTCAGAATTCTAAGTTTCTGAAATCTATGGCAGAGTGATCATTGGGTAAGACCTTACTATTACTTCTTTGGCAAGAGTGTTTTGAGGCTCAAATAAAATTTACTTGAAAGTAAATTTTAAAACAGAACACAGTTTTTACTGCCAGCAGAACTTAAAATAACAGATTCTTTCATCAAATCCATTCTTTATTTTTTGAAATGTCATTATCAAGTTCAGTGTTTTTATTCCACTTGTTTTTAATCCAAGCTGATTTTGAACATTTTGAACAAAAAATTGCTTGAAGGTTTATACTGTGCTTTCAAAATAGTTAGTTATTTCCCTTTGAATATCTGCATTTAAAAAAAAAAGATTGTTGAATTAAAGAGTTATTAAAGTAGATAAAGAAAAATCAAAGCAATACAAAAAGAAATCAAAAGATGTCTGTGAAAAGAATATAGTTACAATTATTAATTAGTTGTAAATTCCAAGCTTCTGGGAAATACAGAGTAATATAATTTATTTTGTGTGGTAGAGGAAAGTATACCATTTTTAAGGGCAAAAACAGTTTTAAAGCAATAAATTCCAAAATGAATTTGTCATATGGCATCTATCTTATGAATAATGAGCTGCAAAATAAATATCTTTCATTTTTACTTTGAAGGGTATTGTGTACAGAGAGTCACAAATTCTAGACTGTACTTTTGTAAACTGTTATGAGGCATAGACTCAGTGGAAGTGGGGGTTCAATAGTCCCATTTCTTGTGATCTGATTGAGACAAAGCTAAGCTTTAACAATCTAGTGACTCTGTGTAGTATGTACATTATCTGTAAAACACTAAGTTATAAACTTCTGTATATACTTTTTTAACACAACAAACTTAAAAAAGTATGATTTGTCTCTTGTAGAGAATGCAAAAATATTAGGTGGCACATTCAGATTAAGTTATGAATCGATCCAGGGAGGGCTGTCTTCAAAACCATTATTTTTCTACAACATTGTTTTACCCTTTCTGAAAAGACAAAGAAGTTAAAATTCAAGAGATGCTAGAACCAAGTTTGGAAGCATTAATGGAACTCAACTTGGTGGAAAGAGAGGGAAAGTACATTCTAGATAAAGAAAAGAAATCACAAAACTTCAAGACATGAGAGACTGACTCTCACTCATGGACCTATACATTATATTAATGGAACATGATTTGACTTTCATCCTGGAATCAGATCAGGCATGAAGTTAATCATCCTTAAAAAAAAAAAAAAACTTGATTGTATTTTACAAGTTATGGGGGGGGAGAGATGATAAATGTTGTGAATTGTATGAGAAGTAAGAAAGAAAAGGAGTTAGAGATAGAAAGGCAAAGAGGGATGGGGAGAAAGGGAGAAGAAGAAATAAATGAGGAGAAAGAAATACTGGTAGGATTAATAACCTAGCCAAGTCATCATCCTCTTTTAATATTTAATGATGTCAATCCTACTCCCCATTTTAAAATTTTTTTATTTAACTTATTTTGAATACTGGGGATTTAACTTAGAAGTACACTGGGCTACATCCCCAGTCTTTTTTGGTTTTAATCTTAAGACAGAGACTACTATGTTTATGACCTCACTAAATTGCTGAGGCTTGCTTTGAACATGTGATCCTTCTGTCTCAATCTCTGGAGATACAAGTGTTACAAGTATGCACCAGCACACCTGGCTACCTACTTTCCCCCTAAGTGCCACAGTGGAGATATCAGCTTGTACAACTGCAGAGGACATTTGTAAGATGAATACCATAGTTGAATAAGATATTCAAATAATTTTAGAATAAAAGAGGTAAAACTGAGTCCAAGACATAAAAGAAAAGAATGAGAAATCAGGCAGTGGATGATGCACTGAATGCATGGTAGTAAGGTATGAGTGGGGTCAGAGTTGCTGACCAGACAGGTAAACCTTGAATACACTACTGAGAACACTGTGTTTAGGACAAACAAATTCTAAAAGGAAGCTCCAGCATCCCTTCCCCAAACTTTGCTCCCAAGTGTACCATCACCTTGGAATGTCTTGGAATGTAAGCAAATCTTCACTGGGGAGGGGAGGAAGAGGACAAAATGCTCTCAAAAAAGGAGAAATTCTTATTTTGATGGAATCTAAGGGATAGAGTTGCCAAAGATGTTTTCTATTCAAAAATTGTTGACAAGGAAAGGCAAAATTATAGGTAGAAGTATCCTCCAATAATTTCAGAGTATTACCTCCTAATAATCACACAAATGCGCACCAAAAAAAAAATTCTGTATAATAAATTCTGAGTTGCATTCATGGAAATCAGTTGCTAATTGATATTAGTATTACCCATAATAACAATATAAGTTTGGACAAAGAAGTAGATTGTTAAAAAAGCATCCAAGTCCTTTAATTATTTATAGAAAGGAAAATTCCACAATTCAAATTTGATAAATTTGAAGGGAAATGATAAAATCCAAGAACAAAGAATTCTAATTTTTTAAATTATTATTTAAGAAAAAAAAGAAGAAACATAAAGAATAAACTAAATAATAACCATAAAATAAGATTTGAATTGCACACACACACAAAACAGAAAGTTGAATTTTAAGCATCCTCACCTCCAAAAATATACATATTTACTTTAGTGTTTATTGTATCAGGCTGAAGCATATAAGGAAAGTTATAACATGTAATTTATGAAAAAAAATGAGATTTGGGATTAATAGAATTAATTTTAAAAATTAATTAAATTAAAAAAAAATTTTGTACGCATTTGTGTGATTATTAGGAGGTAACCATGTCACTACATGGTGAAGCAAATATTGTAAAATAATGCTAGGAATATCAAGGTTAGTTACATAAGCTTTAGCTCATACTTCTTTCAACATATAGATGGTTGCAAAATTGCTTATGTCATGTTGGAAAAAAAAATAAGTGAACAAAACTGTCAAGTGGTGATGACAACATCTGTCATCCTGTTTGCTGCCCTGCAGTCTTTCTGAGGCATTGTCTACTCATGGAATGAGGACATTGAGGCCTGTACGTCTGCCAAAGTCCAGCTGTTATGTAGGTGATCTGTCTATTTTGTTTGCTTCAGATTAGTTTCTTTGACCATGAGAATTGCGTACTCAGTGTAGTATTCATTACATATCACAGCTATGATGACACCTTAAGGAGAAACTATGGACTTTGACAATGGCAATGATTGTAGATATACTTGTAGAAAACCAGAATCTGAGAGGAGCCATGTGAGGATCCAAGAGATTAATCTCAAAAGCATTCTTGTTACACACTTTTGAAGACTCTCAGGTTTTGTTTTGCTTTGTTTTGAGAAATCGGATGGTATCCAGAATTCCTGAAAAGTAAAGCAAATAGTCATAAAATGACTGTTTATGATTGTAAATATGTCTCCTTGCCACAGCTTATTTCTATAAAAAAAAACTTACTTAAAATAACTGTGGAGTTGGAAGAGTGTGTGCAGTTCTGTATTTTAAGAGTCTGCAGTAGGCAGTGAGATAATGCGCTACAGATAAGAGATGACATGGGATTCAGCTACTTTCAAACTAGGGCTAAAGTGAGTAATAGGCAATGTAATGGAAAAAGTAGGAAATTTGAAACGGAGTGAGCTGGGTATTAGATGCCACAGTGCACAGAACTGAAAAGGAAATCAGATGGGAAAACCTATATAAGAAGAATAATCACCCAGAGTAGACTTGGGCTAGAAATATTGACAGAATATGACATATTTATACATGTTTTCTTCTTGGATATGTATTAGAGTAGACATTGTGGAAAACAGAATGAAGTTTCCTGGAAAAAAAAAAAAAAAGAGTCACCATATGATCTGTCAGTAGCCCTTCTGGACATACATCAAATGGAAATGGAATCTATATGCTGAAGAGACATCTGTACTCCCACATTCATAGCCACGCTATTTACAGTAGTCGAGCAATAGACACAACCAAAATGCACACTAACTTAGCAGAATGGATATAGAAAATGCAGCACATGGAAAACTATTCACTGATAAACAGGGTAGGACCCTGTCACCTGCAACAACATGGATGGAATTGGAGATCGTTACATGAAATAAGCCAGGAAAAGAAAGGTAAATACCACATGCTTTCACTCGTGTGGGATATAAAAGTGTGTCTTTTAAAAGTCGAGAGTAGAATGGTGATTACCAGGAACTATAGTCCACAGGGAGACGGACAGATGACACAAAAGTTATAGAGAGAAGGAAGTCCTAGTGTGCTCTTGCATAATAGAATGCCGATTATGATAAGGTACTGTGTATTTCCAAAAAAAAAAAAAAGAAGAAGAATTATTTTGAATATTTTCACCATAAAAAATGACAAATATTTGAGAACATATATATGTTGTCTCAGATTTGAATATATACATGTGCCAAAATATTACATGGCACATATAAATAAGTTTTTATGTTCTTTTGTTTGAGCTTAATGTTTTAAATAAAAATAAAAAAATAATCATTTCCATTAAAGCATAAGCTTCATGAATGTTTTTCTACTGTATCTTCTTCTCTGTATTTCTAGAACTAGTCACACTGCTTAAAATTTGTGGTAGATTTGCAATCAAAATAGTGAATCCTTAACACTTCAGGGCTCTTTCTCATACAAGTCATTTCTAAGGCTTTGGAAGGGGTCCCACACAGTGTGTTCACAGCCCATATGTTTTGGTTAAGCATTAGTCAGATTTTTAATTGTTTCATTTGTAGTATTGTATTAAATACAGCCTTAAAAAATTATATGAGGTCAGGCTCCTACACTTATGGATCACTGCCTAAGTTATACTAGATAATTAATATTTGTGAGACCAAATAATGAACAAAATAGGGATTGGTAAGATTTATTAGCAACTTTAGAACTATTTCTAATACTTGAGGCATGCAAGTGTTGTATACGTAAATGTCTTTAAAAAGGATATATATATACATATATATATATATATATATGTATATATATATATACCTTAAAAATATATGTAAAAGTAAAAAATATACATTAATGTTTGGAGAAAGTTTGCAAGGGAAGTGAGAAACAAACAAAAAAGAGAAATAAATGCTTTAACCACCTCACTCCAAAACCAATTTTTACATGAAAGTCCATATTTTTATATAAATCAAATAAATGAATCTGAAAATATTGAGCTTTTTTTAAAAGCAAAATATGCAATGGGGCATACATATTTTATTTTCTCTAATAGCTATCAAGAACAGCCTTAGGCAACTAGTTTTAATTCCTAAACAGATTTGAGAGGAAAGTGGGTGGCCACAAGAGAAATAAAATACTGATACATAAGAATTTCAAAATATTTCTACAAAACCAAAGAGGCTATGATAATTGAGTAAGCCAGTAAAATAATTAGGATGCCTTTGGAAAGGTTTTTGAACAAATTAGTAGGCATTCCATAAATGTTTGTCAGTAATGAGATGAAGAAACAGAGGAAACATGTTTGAAAATCTCCATTAAATGTTAATTTTTATTTTTAAATAAAGAGAAAAGAAGGATAAGATAAAGTTGTATTCTTAATCCTATTTGTAATGGTCATGTTAAGAGAAGCAGCATTAGGCATATTAATGTGTTTGCTTCTCCTCTAATTTACCATTCCCTTCCTTCTTTAATGAGATCTGCTCTACAGCCCATAAAATAATTGTTATGGTAAACTGACTTTTTAAAATTAGCTACACACCAGTTGGTCCAGAAACCTATTCCTCTAGACCATTCATGCACAAAATACCTTTGTGCGAAAGTCTTTCCAAATGTGTAATGACTGGAGTTAGTCCAGAAGTTTGCCTGCAGAGTCTCTCTGCTTGACTGTCAGTGGGTGCAGGCTTACAATTTCCTTTCCTCGGAAGCATTACCATGAGACTCTGTCATGAAAGCATGCTCAGGCCACTTTCAGGCACTGAAAACACAGTCAATCTGATTACTTTCCAAAGAACTTGTTTTCTCTAACCTGCAGAGGTGCTACCTTGACCCAGCTTCAGCATATTCCACAGTGTTAGAGAATGAAGCCGCTCAAAGACTCTCAGGGGAGCTGGAGCGAAATTTACATGGCAACATGCAGCCTGTTCTTAGACCCACCAGCTCATTGTGTCATAATCTTGCCAACTGTTTTCCCTACATTACTTCTCACACTGTGATTGTTATTCCACCACAGTGGCTCCTGATGGAAGAAGGCAGGCTGAGTCAGGAGTGCTTGGCCCCATCCTTTTCTCAAGAGGATCAGGTAGACAGGTCTGTAAAATACCCCAGTTCACAAGCAGGTGGACATAGTGTAGCACTAATAGTTATCCAAAGAAACTGTTTCAAAGTAATGTAGAGAAGGAAGGTTGAGATGGATCATGTAGGCTCATCCCTCTTTGCTAGCACTCCCCTAAAACAAAGAGGCTAGCAGAGATGAATATGCTCTAAAAAAGTTAATGATTAACACAAATATTTTTGAAGTGTTCCCATTTGTGTTCATGAAAGTATTGTGCATATGTGGAAGAAAAATTAAGCCTTGCTTTAGAACAATTAATAACAATATCTTTTGTAATACTCAAAAACTCTAAGGAAAAATAACTGAAATAATCAAAGGAGGTTTTAGCATTACTTAGCATATTTCATTATTCCACTGAATCATATTTACCCCTCTCCTTTTTTCTTTTCTTGAGAAAATGATAGTTTATTGTGCAAAAGAAGATTATGAGTTCCTCTAATAACACTGACAAATAAATCATCTTTAAGTTTATTTTATTTTTGTCATTTGAATTGAGAGCATTAATTAATTTTAAATATGTATTAAAAACCTTCTAAATACAGGCTTTGTATTGGATGCTAGAAACTTAATAGTGACCAAACTTGGTATACATTCAAAGTTCTCACATGCATATGCTACTTATTTTAAATGAATTCTCTATATAGACAGAACTGAGGAACTATTAAATTTGTCATTATTTTGTATGGATCAAATGTTTAATAAACAATTAAAGAGACTTTTCTGGGATCAATAAACATTTGTGTTTAAATGTATCACCTCAGGGAAAGATTTGATATTATCACCTAAAACACTATAAATGTCAATTCAAGAAGACAATCTGAAGTGTTTGGGAGATCAAAGCATAGAACTGCAAAAAAATTTTGAGAGGCAAACCATAATTTTCTGCTATATTTTGCAGTATACAACAGAGAAGACAATGAGCTAAGATGTGTGTGTGTGGGGGGGAAGTTGGGGTGGTGAGAAGATATAGAGGAGAACGTGAGATAAAGTATAAAGTATAAGTCAGATCAACACTTGTATATTTTTAAAGAGTAAGGAAGGGTACAAGCAAGGAAGTAAGAAATGGTTGAAGCAAGGTGTAACTTTTGTAGGTATACCAGGCATTTTTTATTGACTTTGTCCAGTGGTATAGAACAGGGAACCAACATTGTAATGCAGAGCCTTATGTTGCAACGTAAGTAACTATAGAGATGAATAGTCAGATGCAAATGCTAAAATTCATGACTAAATAGCAGTATTTTGAAGATTGAGATAGATAACAATTTATAATTTCCAAGTATTCAAAATTTTATAAAGTAGATCATCTTTTGAACAATCTGAAATTGTAATTACAGCTTTCTGAGCAATAAAAATTATTATCAATGGCACATGCTAGGCCTAAAGGGATGTAGAAAAGACAATATCCCCTTTATCAATGGATCATAGAGTTGCACATACCTGAATGAAAAAAAAATCATAAGGCCTCACTCAGTTTTTCAGATTTTTCACTAACACAAAAAAAGAGAGGATTCAAGTTTAATGAGAGAAGGGAGGGAGGATTACAAAGATGTAAATAAGATCACATATTTTAACACAAAGCCTGGCCTCCTGGCTTGATTTAATCACAGGAGAGCCCATCCTCACCAACCAGAATCTCAGAATATTTATTCACCCGAAACACAGCTGTGTCCTCCTCCAGGCTTCTAGGGTTACAATCCTAATAATTCCATGCTTCCAGTGGTATATCTTAAATCACTGACATCATAATCTGATGCTTAGCCTGATTTCAGAAATCCCTCTTAGATATCTTTTAGAGATCTGTTTTTCAGATACTGGTATGGTTGGGTCATAAATGTCTCCCCAAATCTCATGTATTTAAAGACTAGGTCTTCAGTATAGCATTGTTCATAATTTGGGCCATTAAAAGGTAATTTGATCATAAATGCTGTGACTTCTTGAATGGATTAATTCACCAATGGATTCATAGCTTGCTGGGTTTGATATTGGGAGTTTGGTACATAAGCAAGCTCTTTGCTTCCCAGTTGCCATGAGGCGAGTAGCTTTGCTCTACCATACACTCTCTGCCATGGTATTCTGCCTTACCACAAGACCAGAGAGATGGAGCAGAGCAATTATGGGCTGAAAGCTATGAAACCATGAGTCAAAACAAATCTTTCCTCCTTTTGTTTCTCTCAGATATTTTGTCACAACGATGGAAAACTGACTAACACAGCACCCAAACTTATAGAACTTCCTAGAAGAGACTACTTCAGGAAGAAATTGCTATTTAGGGTCATATTTCTTTTTATTTATTTATTTTTATTTGCTGTTTTTAGATATACATGACAGAATGGTATATTTTGACATATTATATATACATGGGTTATAACCCATTACAATTTTGATCCTATTCTTGTATTCGAACATGATGTGGAGTTACACTCATCATGTGTTCATATGAGTATATGATTCATTCTACTGACTTTCCTACTCCCATTCCTCCTTCATCCCCCTTTTTCTAATCCAATGAACTTCTATACTTTCTGTTTCTACCCTTTCTTGTCATGGGTTACCATTCATATTTCATAGATCTTTGTTTTATTGAGGGACAGGGGGTCTGGCTTATTTCACTTAGCATGATATTCTTTATCTGTTGAAGGGCATCTAGATTTGTTCCATAGTTTGGCTATTGTGAATTGAGCTGTTATACACATTGATGCTGATGCGGCTGTGTCACTGCAGTATGCAAGTAACAATAAATGTTGATGAGGATGTTGGGGAAAAGTCACACTCATACATTGCTGCTGGGACTGCAAATTGGGCTAACCACTTTGGAAAGCAATGTGTAAATTCCTTGGAAAACTTGGAATGGAACTACCATGTAACTCATTTATCCCACTCCTAGGCTTACACCAAAGAGACTTAAAATCAGCATCTACAGTGACACAGCCATATCATTGTATATAGAGTAATATTTCTGACCAAGGTATTTGACTTCATATCTTCTGAGCTAAAGCATAGCTAGTTGTTCAACTAAGCTCTGGTTCCTTATAGTCAGTAGAGCCCTTCTGGGCACATGCTTCTGAAACTGAGGAACAATGGCATCATAGGATGGCAAAGGTCTGCCCTTAATTGACAAAGCAATATTCAGGGAAAGAAGAACAGTGATATCTGAGTATGTATCTGCAGAACCTGATGAGTTAGAACCCAACCTTCTGAAGAAAATTCACTTCATTGCAGACCTTCATCCATGGTCCCATGGCTGTTGCGGCAGTCCTGGAAGGACTCTAGGCAAAAGCCAACAGCCTTCTCCGTTTGTATTACCCACGGGACTCCATCTCTACTGGATGTAAGCTCAAATTCTCTCATTTCTGCATCCAACATCCCTGAGTATATCTAAAGGATGAGGTCTTTTGTCCTTTGTGTCATAGAAAAGGCCAAAATCACTTTAGTAGCAATGTCCAACTAGAAAAGATGACTGAAATTGGCAAGCAATCTCAAATAACTAGCAGCCAAAAGAAAGGTAGAAACACATATGTGTGTAACAGTCACAACCAGATCTTGAGGTCCTAGAAATATATATGCCCCACATATACTCAAGAATACCACATGAGGTCGATGGAGGAGGCCAACTCTCATCATAGGAAATAGCATATGTGCAAAAGCCAGTACATACTTTACACAGAAAATCATAAATGAAAAAAAGTGTAAAAACTAGAGATGGAAATCATCCTCTGAACTTGAGTGAGTTTGTAGAACATGAGAAAACAGCAGCTCTCTCAAAGTAAGCAGTTGTAGGGAAAGTCATTCAATAAGAACTCAATGCAAACACACATGGATTTTCAAATTGCATTTTTATACTCAAAGCAGGTGAAAAGAATAATGTGTTGTCAGAAGTGAAATTTCTGAGGGATCTCAAGAACATCAATGACACATGTAAAAGCCTGAAGAGAACATTTCTCTATCCATCCAAGTTAAGGAGAGAAGTGTGCTGTCTTTCTCCATTGTGCTTGGCTCTGCAGAACATGAAACAGAAATGGAAAGAAGATGTTACTCTAGATGCAGAAACAGCACATATTAATATGCTTGTCTTTAAGTATTAAAAAGAAATATGTGATGTATGTGAATAAAATTCAAGAGTCCATTAGAATTAAAATAGTTGTAGGATGTATTCAGTTTTCTGAACTCTGATGAATTTGATACCAGCTGACATTACTGAGAAATACAAGTGGATGAAGAGCCTGAAGGAACTCTGAGATTTGTAAAGGACTCCTTTCTATGAAGGCAAAGTAACCCTGTCAGGATCCAGCAGACACTCATAATTCAGATGTGGAATGGTGACTAACAAGTTGTTCTGGTCCTTATCTGCTAAAGAAGAAGACCAGTGACATTGATATTTACCTGGACTATGAATTGGGTGGGGTTTCCTTTTATACTTTGAATGACAGTTCCACATATATTCTACACTGATAAGTTTTCTGAAGCCTTAATTCTGTACTGAAATCAAAACCTCTTATAATATGTACCATAAAAGATCATGAAGGTCAAACAGTGATGTAGTTTTATTTAGTTCCTTGTGATTTTTTATGTACATATAGAATATTAAACAATCATCAATTCATTTAGAAAAAAATAAATTCTACAAATTAGAGCCATAAGAATTATTTATTTTTTCTTCTCTTTTTGTTGCTGTTGTCGCTTTCATTCTGTTCCAATAGCAGTGGAGACGTAGAAACTAACAGAGATGTGGTGATTAGAAACTGTGTGTAGAATTCTAAGATTAAAGTGTAAAGATGTTATTTCACAATATCAATAAAGACATTGTGTGGGCATTTTACATCATTATCAACAACAAAAACTTCAAAACTTAAGCAGTAAATCATGAAGTTCAATTAGAAGTAAGGACCAGTATTTTGTTTTAACCAAAATGGAGTACGGGAAATATCATAGGAAAAAAAATGTAGCAAATAGAGTGTACCAAAAGTAGCATTTGATAAAATTTAATTTGTACATCCCAATATGTGTAGTAAATCACAACATAATATATATATATATATATATATATATATATATATATATATATATGGCTTATTGTGGGCTGGATTCAAATAAGGTGGAGATTAATTGGTAAAGAAATGAAAGTGGAGAAATTGGGACAATGTCCTACCATATATTCTCTTTCAGGCTACATCTTAAGATATTTTTCTTTATACAGTGTTTCATTAAAGTTGCTTTTATCTGATTTCACCTACATAAAACATTGGAAGAGAAATATGGAAAACTTTTTTTTAAATATATGACTCTCAAGGGATAATACTGCCAAATAAACTAGATCCATTTCAATTTTTAGTTTCTAAAACTCCATATTAGAGACAATGTTAAAAAAAATTAAAACCCAATGAAAATGTTGCTGTTTCAACAGCATTCATATTATTGGGTTTCAGCTAATCATGTTACTAAACCTTTAAACTCCTGACATATAAACACTCCATGATTAAAAATTTAAAATAGCTTTTAGAAGTAGAACTCAAATGAGTCAGACTGTTTTTTTTCTTTATCAGCTTCAGGCAATGAAAGAATTTGCTGTGTCTCAATGAGACATTTGAAATTTTCCTTATTTAAATTGTCCCAACTTCAAAGCATTCAAAATACAAATCCATCTTCTTTTGGCAGTCTCAATGTCAAAAAGTTATCAAGGGAACAAAGCCCACCTTCAGCTTAATAAAATGATACTTTTTACAAAAGACATTTCCATTATCTTCAGCGGAACTAAACTCTATAAACAATCACCACAATACTGAATTCAAATCACTCTATTTATAAAAAATTGTCAAAAATAAGGAATATTAAAACCTCCAAAGAGACATAAAATCAGAATACTCAACTCACTCTTAACAATGCAACCACAAAAATTCAAGCTAAAACCACAAAAGCTAAGGAAATAATAGAAAGAGATTGACAATTCTGTCTTTTATTTCCTCCCCTTCCTCACAGAATAAAGTATCATCACACATACTTTTCTCAGCTTGAATCTTGATTTCATACTTAGAAAAAGGAACTTTGAAAACTTACGAGGTAATTTACTTGCAATGTGGGTAGTGGGGTCAAAGAGATGAAAATAAATATTTATTTTTAGATTAAATATTATCATTAGCTAATAGTAAATTAGTTTATTTTCTTGATCCAAGATGTTAATTTAGTTTAAACTAGATAGTTTTCTGTTGTTGGACAAATTATTTAAATTCTCTGAATCTGTTTTTACCTCTGTGATATGGGATAATAGTACCAAAACACAAAGTAGTTGTGAAGAGTTAATAGATCAGTATATATAAACAACTTAGTATAGTAGCTGGAATATAGGAAGAGCTCAACAAATTTTCTATGATTTACAATGATTATTATTTCCTTCATTTTGCCATCTTCATAACCTGATGACTTCCCAGTGAAATGGTAAGGATTAATGAGGTAACATTCAAGCGGTCTCCTTAGAAAAAAGTTAGGTAAAATAGATCCATGAGAGCATTGAGCCCACTTTGGTACACTGGTCAACTGTCTTATAGAAGATATTGATGAGAAAGATGACATGTGTTAATCAAAAAAAAATTGAGCTTATTCATCTATGTTTATAGAAACTGAGAGGGAAAAAAATACATCTCAAAAATAAAACAAAATAAAACAAAAAAGTTGCTTTGTATTCTCTTTGTTTCTGTTTCTTATGAATTTTCCTTTAAAACAAACAAACAAACACAACTATAAAGGCTTTTCTGAGCAAAAGTACTATTTCCCCCCTTTGATAGAATAGATGAAAAACAAATTTACAGTACCTGTTGGCTTTAATGACAAGAGAAAACCCTTCAATTCTATCAGTATCAACCACTCAACCACCACTTGTCTCTCTTGTCTGTTTTGTTTTATTCTAAGGTTTTTAATTGACTGACAGAAACCCAAGGGTTCCAATAGAAAAAGAAGGCAATGTGGAGTGGTTCAGGCATAATAATCATTGAGGTAGAGAGAAACAAAGGAAGAGATCATGCTACAATGAAAAGAGTAAAAGCCACATGACAGAAATCAAACTCTCTGGGACACTATGAAGGCAGTTGTAAGAGAAAGTACATTACATTGAGCTCATTCACTAAAAGAATAGAAAACAGCCAAATAAATAAGCTAATATTACATCTCAAAGCCCTAAAAAAAAAAAAGAAGAAATCAACACCAAAAGCAGTAGATGACAGGAAATAATTGAAATCAATGAAATTGAAACAAAATAATTCAAAAAATTGACCAAAAAGTTGATTCTTAGAAAACATAAATAAAATTTTAAAAACCCTTAGCCATGCTAATAAACAGAAAGAGAAAACCCAAATTACTAAAACTTATGATGAAAAAATAACTATCACAACAGACATTACTGAAATACACACAATAATCAGAAACTATTTTGAAAATTTATACTCTAATGAAATTGAAAATCTCGAAGACCTCACAAATTTCTAGAAATATATGACTGAATCAGGAAGACTTTCACAATTTAAACAGGTCAATTTCAAGCAATGAAATAGAAAATGTCATCCAAAGCCTAACACTAAGAAAAGCCCAGGACCAGATGGACTCTCATTCTATCAGACCTTAAAAGAAGAACTAATACCAATCCTCCTCAAATTATTTCATGAAATATAAAAGGAGGGAACTCTTCCAAACTTATCCTATGAAGCTAATGTCACCCTGATACCAAAATAAGACAAAGCCATATCAAGGAAAGAAAACTTCAGTTCTTGATCCCTGATGAACATAGATGCAAATATTCTCAAATCACATACAAAAACAATTCACATATACAAATCACATACAAAAACATATGTAAAAGGTAGTGCCCAATTAAGTGGGGTTTATCCCAGGGATTCAAGATTGATTCAACATATGGAAATCAATAAATGTAACTCATCACATTAATAGACTTAAAGACAAGAATCCCATTATTTTCTCAATAGATGCAGAAAAACATTTCACAAAATACAGCACCCATTGAAGTTCAAAACACTAGAAAAATTACAGACAGTAGGAACATACCTCAACATTGTAAAAGCTATATATGCTACACCCAAACCAACATTATTCAAAATGGAAAAAAAAAATGAAAGCACTCCCTTAAAAACTGGAAAAAGGTTGCCCTCTTTCACCACTTCTATTCAAAATCATCCTTGAAACTCTATCCAGCGCAATTAGACAGAAGAAATAAATTAATGCAAATAGGAAAAGAAACCATATAGAAGTTGGGTAAGGGCCTTGACTGGAAGGTACAAAGAGGTTCTCTAAAGAGGTTCGATCTTAAATCTTGTATTTAGGTGAAATAGTTACAGATCTGAGTCTTAATATGTGTTTCTGTGATTGTATGAAGTGTGTAATACGTTCATTGCATATTTTCTCATTTAACATTGTTACTGTTTATATATGAGGTATCCCTATGTAATCTCAAGCTCAGGTGGTAGAAAATTCAAGAATGGTTAAAGGTGAAATGATTAGATTTTGAGAGCTATAAACTGACCACTTGATGAATTGATAATGTGAATGGTTTACTGAGTGGTAACTTTAGACAATTGGGGTGTGGCTAAAATAAGTAAGTCACAGGGTGCATGCCCTTGGAGAATAGATATCTTGTCCCTGGCTTCTCTCTTTCATTCTCTTTGCTTCATGATTCTCATGAGCTAAGCAGCTTTCCTCCATGACCTTCTGCCACATTATTTTGCCTTACCTTGGACCCAGAGCAAAGGAGTCAGCTGACCATGGATGAGATCTCTGAAACCATGAAGCCATATAAACTTTTTCTCCTCTAAACTGTTGTTTTCAGATATTTTGATCATAGTGACACAAGTCGACTATGGTAATTATAATAGAAACCTCAAAAGATTGATACATTGATCATCTCTACTATAGAGGCATATAATTTGAGGTCTCAAAATTGATTTGCTATCCACTATTCATAATTCATTCCAAGTTTGAATGAATTTTTTTTTTTAAATTCAGACATCTACTATGTCATACTACCTCCTCTATATGCTCATCTATTGAGTGTAAATAGTATGATTTTTCATGTGATATCCCTTGTAGTTTTACACATGAAGATTTAGTTTTAATTTTGCATAAAAATTGAGAACTAAATAAATTATGACTTTTACTTGAATTTTCTGAATGACAACATGGTGGAAAAAAAACTAGACAAACATGATATTCAAGTTGATGATCAAGCAGGAGACACAAAATATAAGTATAAAAATTTTTCTAATTTTTGATTTCTTGACTTCTTTGTGAGCTATGAGGATTTAAGTGTTACTATGTACCAAGCTAGATGACTTGATATAGTTTTACTTAATCCCAATATGTAAATTAAGTATTCTCTTCCTTATTTTACAGATGAGGAAACAAGCATCATTATTGTATCCTTGTGCCAATTTATTCTCCTTCCTGAAATGAATAAAAATGACCTATTTCATCACATCCTCTCCAGTACTAAGCACTTGTCTTTTAAAATGTGCTAATTTGATAGCTTAAAAAATTCTCTCATTGTTTTTAAGTTTTTTATTCTCTAATGAGAATGAAAATATGTTGATAAATCAGCAAAGATTTATAGGCACAGCTATTATTTATTTATTATTATGCATAGCAGAGAGGATTAAAAAAAAGACAAAGCTACTGTTTCCAAAAGAATAGAGATGAAAGGGAAAAGTTTATGAGCATCACAGGTGAGGGGAGATAGAAAAATCTTCCTTTTGGTATAGTCTCCTCTAATTTGGACAGGAGGGGTACGGTTTTTGAATGTCATCAGGGAGAGAAAAGGACATTATGAATTGCTATACTATTGCTTCTTTTTAAAATAAGGATTCTAGCTTAAATAAAATAAACTTATTTTACTCTTTGTATACACCTTTCTGTTCAGCTTTTTACCGCTTTCATAACTCAAAGACTAGAACTTAAGATAAACTTTGAGGTCTCAAAGATTCTAATTTTAAAAGCAAACAATGGTTTTCACAGTGAGGCAAATATTGATCCAATTATTAAATGTAAATAATAATATCTATATTTTTAAATTTATTTTTTATTTATATATGACAGCGACATGAATTACAATTCTTATTATACATATAGAGCACAGTTATTCGTATATCTGGTTGTATACATAGCATATTCACAATAATTCGTATCTTTTTTTTTTTTTTTTTTGGTGGTGGTGCTGGGAATGAACCCAGGACCTTGTGCATGCTAGGCAAGCACTCTACCAACTGAGCTATATCCCCAATCCCCAATTTATATCTTCGTACCTGTACTTAGGATAATAATGATCATCACATTCCACCATCATTAATAACCCCATGCCCCCTTCCTATCCCTCCAAGCCCTCTGCCCTATCTAGAGTTTGTCTATTCTTCCCATGCTCCCTCTTGCTTGTCTTGCATGCACAAGGTCCTGGGTTCAATCCCCAGCACCACAAAAACCAATATCTATATTTAAACTGAACAAAGAATTGCTAATCTGAGCATAGTTTCTTTTAATGCACTTCCAAAATATATGTATATATACCATATTTCTAATGTCTTAACTTCATTCTGTCTTTTTCAGCTTTGCAGCCTCTCTAAAGCAAGTGAAATGTCATGAGCTAAGATTAGTATGAAAGTCAAATATAATGATAAAGACACCTAATATTCATTACACAAACATAGCCTACTTGTTTTTCATGAGTTTTTTCTTTGGCATGCAAAAAAAAAAAATCAGCTAACTTATCCTACCTCTTTGATTTTGCTTGCCTCTTTATAATCTCCACAGTCAGTTGATGAGAATTTGAGCTATAGTTGGCCATGAGAGTGCCTCCTATCTTTCATAACCAAAGATCTGGGTGATGTTGGCTTAAACCATTGAATGTTAGAGAAAAAAAATAAAATTGGTGTTTGCTGGGGTGGAACATAAGCTCAATATGCTTAGGACTGTGGGTAAGCACCTTACTGCTTCTCTTGTCGTCATTGAAACAAAATAGCTACATGCAATCAAGACAGCCTCCTGTTAAAGAAGAAAACAAAAATAAGTTCAAGATGACCCTAAAAGCCTTGCTTTTTCATGTCTTTGGCTAGAACTTCGATACGTTCCTTCTCTGGTGAAATTAAAGAATACCTATTTATTTCTTAACATAATCAGATGCATAGCAAAAGGCAAAAATATATAATGTAGTTTTTGTATCAAAATCCAAGGCATCTGGGAAAAATGTGTGTTAAAAAATCACAGTAACTGATCAAATATAATCAGTTATTAAATTATATTACAAAGAAAAGTGGAAAACAAATTTCATTGCAATTTGGACCAGGGTAAAATACTATAAATTTCCATATGTAAGACTATTACAAACATCATATGTTAGACACATAAACTGAAACCAAAGAAAAGTTTTTTTTTATTCAACTTTTTTTCATAAGTGCCCTCAATTTAATTTAATTAATATTTTAAGAAATCATGGCTTGATTCTATTGTGCAGTGAAGAATTCAAAATTTATTGACCTAGTTTAGCTTCAGTAATAAAATGGACCATATGTGCCGTCAATTGAACAAAAATATTATGAGAACATATTTCTGTAACAAAGGAGGTGTTTTCTGTGTTCAACATTTTCAAAACACTCAGTATGTTTGAATTTATGACAATAAGACTTTTAGATTCTTGAGGGAAAGTTCACCCTTTGAAAATTGAACATATGGCAGAATGAAGCATATTATACAAAGAACAAAAATAATAGAAAGTTTGTCTGCATTTTGAAAATCATAATTACCTGCTCTTTATATCAACATACTATAGATAAAAGAGCAAAATAATTTAAAATAAAAATGAACCTAAAACTAAAAATGAGCTTAAAAATTTTATTGAGTTTTTTAATAAAATGTTTCAAATGTCAATATATAAAATTAATGTCAATGTATATTTATTTCTGTAGAATATATTTCTTAATTATAATTAAATGAATATGTTGTAGGAACTTTACTATAATGCAGAAATAGCTTTGGCTGTGTGTATAGTTCATAGGATTAAGAAAGCAGCACTAACCTTCATTTTCTATTACTGAGCATTTACTTTTAAATAAGATAACCTTTACATGATTGCCTCCTATTTTATTTTGCTTTGCTTTTGGAAATTTAAAACCCAAGGTCGTTAGTAATAAAAGAAGATATTTTAAATATTTCATACAGCTATACATAAAAGATAATATATTTTAACAGAATGGGTATGATACATTTGTAGAAATGTTAACTGTTGTGAACATTTAAATAATCAATACCAGAGAAATAGGATTTTTCAAAGAAAATAAATTGTATTTGTTGAGTTAATGAATATTATTTTTTGGGTGGCATGCCAAGTAAGATTTCTAATTTTAAAAAATGTAAGTTACATTTGAAAAAAAATGTGGTTAATCAATTAAAATTGTTGGAGAAAGCTTTGCACTTTAGCCTGTAGAAAACTAACAGCATTCCAACAAACATGTCTTGGTGAAAGATAAAAGCTAACTATTGTAAAAAAAAAGATGGTGAATATATCAACATGTGGTCCAAAAAAGTGTTTCTTAGAATTTCCAAGATGCCATCAGAGCATCTCAGAATTTTCTTTCATGAATACCTTCTTGTTCCTGCCATAACTGCATCTTTCACTGTGGCTCAGGGAGAGTCCCAGAAGTAGCCTTTTATTAGACTCTGTAGTGATACTGGCTTTGGTACATCCAGCCTAACGAGACATCCCTAACACCCTGTTTCTTTCAATGTTCAAAGTGCAATTCAACATCATATTATATTTTTCTGAAAATTGAGTTTAAAAATAAAAAGCAAGAGAAGGAGAAGGAAGGGATAAAAGATCTATGTCATTGATGGGAATGAATCACAGGAAGAGCATTTTCCTATTCTGCCAATAAACACTTTGAATTCAAATCGTAGTTGAATTGCAATCAAGACTTTGTCTTTATGCATCTTTATATGGAAGCATGGAATTATGGCCAAGGAAGAAAGAGTAATGTGATGCCTGAACATAGAGGACTAGCAAAGAAATCAGCAAAATAGAGGCTCTAGAGGCATCTAACACCCTATATAAAAAGCTTCCCTTTAACTCTTTCCTTGTGAAAAATTTATGTGGTTTTCTAACATTCCATATCTAAGCAAACTTTTCTAATAAATCTATTTAAAAGTACACATATGCTTATAAATATAAATAAATAGAATCAATGCCACACATAAATCTAGTACTTACATTTCCAAGTTCTTTAGCAGTATTTTCATTTTCTTTAATATCAAAATAACATACTTCAAGTCCCCATTCTGGTTTTTGTTTTTTTACAGAAAAAGTGTCTTTCATAGTTTTATCTTTCTTATTGTTTCTAAGGATTCCCAGGGATTGCTTCTCTAGTCTAACAAACTGATCCTGTTTTTTTCTTCCCATGTCGTGAGTCTCTTTATTATTTCTTGTCTTAATTTCTCCCATTTCTGCCATTTACCAGAGAAGAAAGTGAGTGATTCTACATGAATTCCTGCAGAGCACAATTAATACAAGGCTGTAGTAGGTAATGCAGCTTTGCTAATGTTTGACTATGGCTTCATAAGACTAATGTAAGAAACAAAACTTCAAATTTTTATTTGTTGTTTTTAGATATACATGACAGGAGGGTGTATTTGACATATTATACATACATGGAGTGCAACCATTACAATTTTGATCTCATTCTTGTAGGAAACCTACATTAAAGGGCACATGGAGGGGGAAAAAAAGAAAGAAACCTTAAAAACAAGGACCAGATAATAGAATCTTTGTTTCAGTCAGCTTTTTCACTGTTGTGGCTAAAGGATCTTACCAGAGCAATTCTAGAGGATGAGAAGTTTATTTGAAGGCTCACAGTTTCAGAGGTCTTAGTCCAGAGAAGGCCAGCTTTATTCCTCAGGGTGTGAGGTGAGACTGAACATCATGGTGGAAGAGTGTGGCAGAGGGAAGCAGCTCATATCACCATGATCATGAGGTACAGAGAGACTCCAGCTCCAGATAGAAAATATATACCCATAGCCAGGCGCCAAATTAACCACTTCCTCCACCCACACCCTACCTTCTTCTAGTTCCCATCCAGTTAATCCCACCAGGGATTAGTCAACTGATTGGCTTAAAACTCTCACAATCCAATCATTTTCCCTCTGAATCTTCTTACATTTTTTTCACATTTGAGCTTTTGAGAGACAGCTCATATCCAAACCTAACAATCTTAGTATCAAGCAGTCTTTTCTTCCAGGAACAATCATTTGCTTTAATCATTTTGCCTGGGGTCGATTTCTGTCCACATTCTTGTAGTCAAATTCCCATTGCTTCTCTTGTGGGGGTAGAATGGCAATTGTTTTAATTAGCTTTTTTATTGCTGCAACCAAAAAACCTGACAAGAACAATTAGAAAAGTTTATTTGGGCCTCACAGTTTCAGAGGTCTCGGTCCATAGATGACTGACTTCATTTCTCTGGGAAGCAGAACATCAGGGAAGAGTGTGGTAGAGGAAAGCAACTCATTATATGGCACCAGGAAGTAGAGAAAGAAAAAATATAAGGCACATCTCCAATGATTCATCTCCTCCAGCCACACCCTACCTGACTACAGTTACCACCCAGTCAATTCCTATTAATTGATCAATTCACTAATTAGATGAAAACTCTCAAACCCAATCATTTCACCTCTAAATATTCTTGCATTATCTCACACATGAACTTTGAGTAATACCTCATATCTAAATCATAACAGGAATAAATAATGATAATCATAATCTCATGCTCTGAGTCTTAAAAACATTATAATTACCTCCATATGAAGGTCTCCATAAGACTTCACCACTGATTATAGGGTTTTTCACATCCATATTGGTCAATGTTGCACTGGGGACAACCTTCCAAGAAAAAGGTCATAGTGTTTTCAAAACACAAATTCAAAATCAAACCTGAAATTCAGAATTTACTTAAAAATTCTATTTTTGCCTTTTTGATAGCTTCAATAATTCTAAAATCCTAGTGTACTTTGAGAAGTAGGCGAACTTCTTGATAAATTTAAAATTGCAGTTTACCCCTGCTAATAAGTGTTACTGCTTCTATATATTAGAACATTATATAAGTGCAAATTACTGTCTCTTATGGCATATTCTTTAGTATTTCAAACAAATGGCACCTTTTTAACAATGTCTGATAACTCATAATTCAATATTTGATGCATAAAACTTTGAACAAGTATTTGGAATTTTTTTCTCACATTTACAGCTTGAGTATTTTATATTATGGTGCTGTTTAACAACTGCTGCATAATTTTTGAGTAGTTCATACTTAAATTTGAAAATTTGAAATATTTTTGAATTATTTATACTGTATAATGTTGGAGAAGGAGTGATCAAGAAAAAAAACTTAAAACAAGAGGGTTTTAAACTTCAGGTTGAATAAGCTGTGTTCATTGTTTGCTTTATTATCATGTTAATTTTTTAAAAAGCCATCCAACTTAAGTATCTCATTTATAAGAAACAGACTAAACTTTAATAGAATTAATAGGGTCTCTATTTTGTGTTTTGTTGGTTTGCTTGTTTTATTTTCGAATCATTTGTTATCCTACATATGTCTTTCCATATGTAAGTCCTGCTTATGCTTATGATGCACTGTTTTTGAACATTAAGTTGGAATAAACAATACCTAAGGATTACTTAACCAAACCCATATCTGACATGTATCTCTCTTTAAAATTGTAATTGAATTGTGTATTTATGGAAAGATTTTTATACTTCTTACTGCAGAAGCATTTTAGTAAATATCTCACAGTATATCTTTATTAATGCCTGACATAGTACAAATCTACAGCTCAACCATTTTTTAATGATGCTGTTATTATTCCACAGATATACAGTTTCTACCTCCAGATAGTTCCCAGCTAGAGGGTGGGAAGCCAACAAATAAATAAAAAATTAAATTTTAATGTGATAACAATTTGCAATGCAGTAAAAGAGTGCAAAGGAGGGGCACTTGGGTAGGGGAACACATCCATTTTTCCATAAGAATGAGACTTCCAAAGCAGGAATCACCCCTACTCCTGCCTTTGTGTGTCAGCTCCAGCCTGGCAAAAGGAATAGATTTTATCTAGGCTTCTAACAAAAAGTGTACATCTACTGTTTCTCCAGACATTAAGAAAAGTGTGTGCATATGTATGTGTGTGTGTGTGGGGGGGACCTACAGCACATAGGATGTCAGAGAAGAACACATAACAGTCCTCCTAAATTGTCTTAAGAATGCCTTTAATACTTTTAAAATGCTTTGTATTACTCTATAACATGCACTCAGGTTGTCTTCTAAGTACTCTTAATAATACCAATGTGCACTTACAAGAACTCAAACACTTCACTTTGTATAGGACTCCACAATTAGATTTCAGTCATGAATTGATTTCACAAACATTTATTGATTCCACAAACATTTATTGAACCTCTAGTATGTCAAAAGCTCAATGAACTCTACGGTGAAATAACAGACGTTAATACTTGTTCTCAAGGAGTATACAGTCCACTACAAGATACTGGCAAGCAATAGACAATTAAATACACTGTAAGTGCTATGAAAAGTCAGAAAAGCTTTCCTAATGGAAATCATAGTTTAACTCTCACCTTAAGAGTGCAAAGGTGTTAACTAAGAACTCAGAAAATGAAAAGAAAGAATATATTGGTTGAAGGAACACACACACACACACACACACACACACACACACACACACACACACACACAAAGGCCAAGAAGAAAAGAGCATGGTGCTTTTGAAGAGAAGGAGATGGATATGTGGCGATCATGGAGTGATCTGGGTTTGGGGAAAGCTTGAGAAGAGGCTTAAGTACAGCAGGCTGAGCATGCCAGAGTCTGCAAAGCATTTTAGGACAGATGGATTTTTTAGATTGAAAGTAATAGGAAGCATTGAACAGCTTTAACCCAGACAGATATGATCCGATTTCATTTTCAGTAAACTACCAGGGCTACTTGTGTAGAATGCATTATAACTTCAAGATAAATAATATTAGAACTTACTACCTGGCTATGGCCCCTGTATCAGATGCAATGTAAGCAATTCCCCATATTTGTTCAGTGTCAATCAACCCCCAGGGCCTCAGTGGCTTTAGTGGTTTATGCCACGGAAAGGTTTGTCATACCACCCCTCATTTCTTAGCATAACCAGTTACCTGGCCACCCACTGTTGGGGTCATTCTAGTGTACCTCATCCCAGCAACTACAACAGCATGCACAACATCTCTGGTGCCCAGGTATCACCCGCCCAGACATACAGAAACTCTGGTCCCCACTCTACTTCTGGTGTTATTCATATTTTGAAAACATAAGATTTGACTTTCATGAAAACTGTATAGAGGAGCTGGATGAATTGGAGTTTGAAATATTTCTGGGGCATCTACTTGGCAAATCATTTACACAGATCTGGTATATAGGAGAAATAGCTTGGATATTTGTAAACATGGGACACTCATAAGTGATCCATGGCATGAATGCTATCTCCTACAGTAGTCAGAAGGAAGAAGACTGAACTTTGAGGATAATTAATATTTAAAACGTGAAAAAAAGAAGTTCTGCAAAAAAAAATTATCAAGTAGACTCACACCGAGAAAATGCTAAGAGAAAGCCCAACAGAATTATTTTTTGTTTGGTGTTTTCAGGCCTGGAGATCAAATCCAGAGCTTTGCACACACCAGTCAAGTGGTCTTCTACTGACATAGACATCCAGCCTTCAGCAAAGTTGCTTATTTTGAAAATAAAGGTGTAGAATACTTTAATTTATCAAGGGCTGCTAAGAAGTTGAGGTAAGCAAAACCTTAAGGAAGGCCCTTATATTTAGGAATAAATTTGGGCAAAATAATTTTCAGAATTGATCAACAAAAATTTTGTCATATATTTAGAGGTTGAAATAAAATTGTTGTAGGTCGATAGATCGATGCAGCCATTTCAAAAAGACTGTAACAAGCCCGGCATTGTGGTACATGTCTGAAATTCCAGTGACTTGGGAAGCTGACACAGGAGGATCACTAAGTTGAAAGGCAGCCTCAGCAACTTAGCAAGGCACTAAGCAATGCAATGAAACCCTGTCTCTAAATAAAATATTAAAAAAGGATTGAGGATATGGTTCAGGCGTTAAGTGCCCCCGGGTTCAATCTCTGGTACTAAAAAAAAAAAAAAAAAAAAAAAGAGAGAAGGAGAAGAAGATTGTAATGCTGTAATGTGCATGAAACAGAGGATGTCGTTGATCATGTGAGAGGAAGAAAGTCTTTATATTTATATTTATTATTTATTGTTTGTTTTAAGCTACACAGACTTGAGAAACCTTAAATACATATGAAATGGAGCAAGGAAAATGTAGAGAACCATGATTGGTCTGTGGATTCGTTTGTTAGTTTAAGTCCCTGATGTATTCTAAAGACAGAGACTTCATACAACATTTAGAATGAAGGGTTCACTTGAAAATTTGGAAGATCTGGCATCAGATAGGCTCACTATATTTGTGGTGTCCAAATAGTCAGATATTTATCTAACAAGAAGTAAGTACAGGTTCCTACACAATTTGTGAATCTATCTTAAATTGGCCTGTGTAAGTATTTGAATTTGGGGAGGCTGAAATACAGAATAGTGATATAATAATTATAGAATGTGCCTGGAAAAAGCTCAAAGATATGGATTCGGAAAATGGAAGAATTTCAACAGAACTGAAAACAACCAACCAAGGGCTTTCAGCCAATTTTCTATGTGCTTTGGTAAGAAGTTGAAAGACTTCTACTCAAATGGTATCTCTGTTCTCTAAAGTTGGGGAAAAATTATCTTAGAGTAGAGAAGTTTCATTACTAAAACTTACTGAAGTTCATTACTGAAAATCTTGATGATAACAATATGAAGACGAAACATAATGTATTTGTGACAATCTGTATAATTATCGTATTTTAATCAATTTGTAATTGGAAGAAGTTCAGGGCTCCTACTACTAGTGCTACTAATACTAAATGGAGCACTTAAGACTTCCCAGGTACCATTCTAAGCCATTTAATCTTCACAATAAGCCCATGAGTTCAATATTATTACTCTCCCCATTTTGCTTCATTAAAAGATAATTATGTCAATTATATAAAATGCCAGGTTTTACACTGACTATGGAAATTTCTCTGTTTGATGAGATTCAGGACCATTATGTCCTTTAAATTTTTCTACCAAAGTAAGATTTATAAGCTAAATCTCCTTTTCCTCATTTCATCATTAATTTTAATAAATATTGAAATATTATAAGGAACTCTACTACCAATAAATATTCCTGGAGGCATCTACCATGAACTAAATAGTTAAGCATTTCACTTTGTACTAAGTTTAAATTAATTCATGAGCCCCTAGAATGCATAACCAAAGCAATCTCTTTTCTCGTGATATTTCATCTGTACTAGGTACTTTAAATGTCATTCCACTGGGAAATGGATATTTGTGTTTGATTATCTTCTTTGCTTAGAATTCTAAAATTATTTAAGACACACTGATTTAACACAAAAATAATTACATAAGTTCCGAGGAATAAATACTAAAAACATACAAGTGTATGTGTGTATGTGTGTATAAAGTATATATAAGTTTATATAATGCATATGTAGATATATCTTTATATAGATCGGTAGATACAGATATAGATAAATAAATAAAATAGGTAAACACTTCGAGATTAATATTTTTAAAGGAAATATTAATTTATGTTTTCTTTCTCAAGAAGTTTAATATTAGCTATTTTTGTTATACTGATAACTGTGTGCAAATAAATAAGTATGTATTTTCTATGTATTTGACATGCAATCATTAGCCACAATTATGTTGGGGCAAAAAACAAAGTATCAAAATATAATAAGTAGATGAAAATCTACTATTTCCAAATGGCTTAGTAGAGCAATCACTTATCAAATGATATTATTAACCTAATAGTAACTAAATTTCTATATCTAATACTCTATGTCATTTGTTATCACATTGTGTTATATGACTGGGATATAGATTGTGAACTACAGAGAGCTGACATTTAGAATATATGGTCAGCCTTTCCTGGGAGAAGGGGAAGACTGATGAAGTACTACTGCCTGATATGATCTTGGCATTATAAGTAACATACGTGTACTCTGAGATTCTTGTTTGTCAAATTAAGAGGTATTTCTACATTTGAACGATAAGCCAAACTGTAGATGTAAGAACAGTTGATTAAAACTGGTGATGCAGTGAGAGAGGACATTTATGCTTTGAAGCTTAACATATAGCTTTCTCCACGTTGCTTGGGGAATCCATTCTCCTCTCCATGTGAGCACCTTGCTCCCCTTGATGTCAATGGGATTTGCATTTCCGTGACAAGAAGAAAATGGGCTTGCTAAAGTTAATTATCAGACTGATTTTGGTCTCATTTTAATGTGCTGTTTATTGGCAGTGGAAGTCAGATGTGTGGCTCACTTTGTTCCTCACCTGCTTTTCCCAAGTAGGGAACAGAAGGCAAGTGTAAAAAGGTGGGAGCCACGAATAGACACACCTAGGGCACATAAAAGGAAGTGGACATTTTACTAAGCATCAGGGATGCTTAGTAAAGTAAATCTTAGTAAAGATTTCTCAGAAACACAGTTTAGGCCATCTTCACTCCAAACTTAGCTTTATGTTGTCCGAAGTCTAAATAGCACAAGTGTTACATAATTAATTAATTAAACACTTAAACTGCTCTATAAGTGCATCATCCATTATATGAACCAAACTCCAATTGGAAGAGGGGATATTAATTTCAGAGCTGGTTAATAAATTATTTTATTTCTTTTGTATAAATGGTAATTTATCATTCAGTCCCAGTATCAAAAAGTGTTTTCATCTTTTGTAAGGAAGGGTTATTACACAGTATTAATGCCTACAGTCAGCCCAGGCTGGCACTGCTACACACTAACTTTAGAATCTGGAGTAGACTCACTTAACCTCCCCGAATCTCATTCTTCTCAATTGTAAAATGGTGATATCACTTGTACATATCTATTTGAAAATATAAGTACATGGAAAAAATAAATGTTAATATATTTAAATCCTTAGAACTATGCTAAACAAAAAAAAAGGTTTTGTGTTAGTTTTTTTTTTAATTTGATAAACAAGGAAAAGTACATTGAACTATATTTATATGTCTTTGGAAAAATAAAAAAAAGAGTTAAATATTTTTCCATATGAATTTCAGGCTAAAATTGTGCATCTAGATATATATGCCCAAGAAATCATGCTCTGTTGCTTAATGTATATCAGGTCACTCTGAAGGTCTGTGGCCCTTATGAGACCCTCACTATTTCCATTGCCCCACCAAAGGAAAATAAAACCCTAATTTTTTAAAAAAAATACTGTATATCGGGTATCATTTTGTGAAAATAAACTAAAGGTTATTTAATATACATGTGCTGGACAGTAAAGATTTCCAATATATCTTGAAATTACTCCCATATGGGGAAGCAGTGATTCTTAGAACCTAAGCAGAATTTCATTAGAAATACTTTAAATAGGGTAGAGAGTCTGACAACACATTGCTGAGACTGAATCCATATGTTTTGTTTCATAGGTATTTAATCCTCCTTGCTATGCAAGCCACAAAACATTTTCTCTCCCTTCAGACTGCAGGACTGGGTAAGGGATACAGTACTTTGCATAGGCCACAGAGGAGAACTGGAGGGTGATGAGGAGTTAAGTGGTAAGATTTGAGGATCCATGGAGATGGCATTATTATAATGCTTAAAAGGGTGGATCTTGTAAGCAAGATTATTTAGATGATATGTAATTTAACATTTAAAAACATTGTTATTATAAATGAAGTAAAAATTTAAGTAGAATTTTACATAACATATAGAGAGATTTGTGATTTATATAAACCATTAGGACAATGCTAAAATTTGAAAACATGAGTTCATTACACATAGTAAGTTACTAATGAGACATTTGTTATCAGACTTTGGTGGTAATTATAAAGAGGACATGTGACCCATTGAAGTTCAAAATCATATTTTATTTATTTTACTGGTAAATGGAGTGTTTTTAATTATGTTTTAATTTATTTTCTTCATTTCCAATAGCCTCAGAGTCAAATAAATGGTCCATTTCTGGAAAGTATACAGAATCAATGATATGAGTATATACACATCTTGTATACACACACAAATATACAGATTCTCTTCTGTTACTTTCATTTTTTTCTGTGATCTATTTTTTTTAAGAGTAATTTGCAACTGTTTATGGGAGAAATGAGATCTGGTTTTAAGATGGCAGCTGCTAGCTATCACTGTTAGCCTTTTCTTTAAGGCTGAGAGCCAAACAGAGCATCTCCATGGGGAAGGTGAAAGGCATAAGAATGCAGATGTGCTTGTTTGCAGCAGTGAGGGAGATTCATGTGATCTCCTCAATTCCTGAAGTGTCAAGAAAAAAACAACTTTTGTTAATTTAGAAGCAGTCACAAGATGCAATGAAGTAGGGTTATTGAGGGGAACATGAATTCCATTAACAAAAAGTACAAGATAAAAATGAAAAGTGTTTCATCAGCACTTTCTTCAAAAGCAGCAAATTCCTAGAAATAACAATAATTTTATCCTCGAGTTATTGAAAAATACTCTGTAGTTCCCTTGGGGGGAAAATGGCATGTTCCAAATGGGAAGCTGAAAGGAATAGCAGGGGATAAATGTGAAGAAAGGAGTATTTCAGTTCACAATTTTGTTACAATTTTCCCATCTCTGTAACCTTAAAAGGATACTAGTTTATACTTATTATTATAAGAAACTTGTTACATATGGGGAAACTGGACTGTTGTTCAAGTAACATCAACTTGTCCCTATTCCGTGTATTCAGTTTTTAGAAATAAAAAGTCTGGGTGATGGAGTAGTAATTCTTTCATTAATTCATTCATCAAATATATGTTGAACATCTACTTGATGCCAGGCATGATTCAAGACTGGGAATTTAATGGTGAACAAGAATTCAAAATCTTTTTCCTTTTTGAATTCACCTTCTAGTCCTTTCTAGTGGGGGAAGTCAGACAACAGGCAATAAACATTTTAAATAAGTTAATTATTTTAGAAGGTGGTCAGTGTGGTGCAAAAAAAAAAAAAGTGAAGCAGGTTGTTTTCAATGAGTTTAAAAAGTCGGAGGAGGAATTGCAGGTTTAAAATGCAGCGGTCAGGCATGTTAAGTCTTCAAATCAGGATCAATATGTATATTTTGATCATATATAATCATATATATAAATTATATATATATATATAAATTATACATATTATCTTTTCTGATCACAATAGAATGAAATAATAAATCAGTGAGAGACAAGGACTGGAGATGTGGCTCAGTGATACAGTGCTTGACTAGCATACACAAGGTCCTAGTTTCAATCCCTAGCATCAGCAGATGCAGCATCATTATGGAAGGAAAAATGTAAAAGTTATAAAAATGTATAAACAAAGCAGCAAATGAACACAACATTCCAAATTTATGGGATGAATGTAAGGCTATGCTCAGAATATTTAAATTTAAAAAAAGATCTCAAATCAATAACTTAATTTTACACCTTGAGGGAGTAGAATAGAAAAAGAGAATTTAAATCTGAAGCTAGCAGAAGGGAAAAATAATAAAAATTAGAGAGGAAATGAATGAAACCGAAAACAGAAAAACTATAAGGAAAGATCAACAACACCTAAATTGTTTCTCTGAGTAAGTCAATAAAGTTGACAAATTCTAGATAGATGGACAAAGAAAAAAAGACAGATAAAAGAAAACTTACAATAATTAAATTGAGAAATTAAAGTAGGAGCATTGCCACTTTTGATTATAGGCAAATAATATGAACTGGATACCAAGAAATTAGATAACCTAGATGTAATGAACAAAATTTATGGGAGCACATGAATGAACATATGCAAGAAGAAATAGAAAAATCTCAAAAGATCTGTCACAGGAAATTGAGTCATTAATCCCAAAATTCCCCCAAAAGAAGTCTAGGAACCAATGGCTTCACTGGTAAATTTTTCAAAACACTTAAAGAAGAATAGAAACCAATATTTGTTAATCAGCTCCAAAAAAGAAATGAAAGAGAACAGATTCTATCTCATATTATGATACCAATAGTACCATAATACAAAACTAGGCAAAAATGCCATAAGAAAAGAAAATTTTAAGCAAATATTCCATTGAATAAAGAAGCAGAAACTCTGAGCAAGATACTAACAAACCAAATCCATATCATATTAAATTTGTACATTAAAACATGACCAAGAGGATTTATTCCTAGAATGCAGGTGTGTTTCAACATAAGAAAATCAATCCATGCCATATAACTCCTTAGTAGAACAAGTTTTTCTTTGTTGAGATAATGATCATCCCAACACAGAAAAGACACTTTACAAAATTCGCATGCAGATGAATGAACATGGACCCCTACCTTACACATATATGCAAATTTTAACACAGTGGGGATCAACCTGAATTTAAGAGGCAAAAATCTAAAACATTTAGAAGAAACATAGAAATAAATCTTAATGGTCCTGGATACGGCAACAAATTCTTCCATGTGACATATAGAAACACAAGCAACAAAAAAATTTCAAAAAAGACAAATTAGAATTTATCAAAATTTTAATTATGTTTATCAATAAACATTGTCAAGAAACTGAAAATATTACCTAAAAACAAGGGAAAATATGTATATACTACATATGTGGTATGGACTTAAATTCTCAGACTATATAAAGAATTCCTATAACTCAATAACAGATAGACAAAACAAAAAAATAAGAGCAAAAGACTTGAACTGAAAGGTCTACAAAGAAGATACACAAATGCCTAATAAGTTCATAAAATGGTGTTCAAGATCCTTAGTATTTAGGGAAATAGAAATCAAAACTACAATGAGATGCCACTTCATGCCTACTAGAATGGTTATTATAAATAATATGGAAAAAAATGTTGGTTAGGATATGGAGAAATTGGACTCCCAATACATTGCTGGTGATCATGTAAAAAAGCACAGATGCTGTTGAAATCAATTTGTCAGTCACTCAAAGGGCTGAATTTGGGATTATTATATGACCCAGAAAATCTACTCCTAAATATGTACTTCAAAGACTGAGAACAGTAAGTCAAGCACACCTGTACACTAATGTTTATTGCATCATTATTTCTAATAATTTAAAGGCAGCAAGTACCCAAGATTCCATTACCAGATGATTGGATAAACATATATCATAAATGCAAAATATGTGTGTGTGTGTGTGTGTGTGTTATATTTCAATTATAAAAGGTATAGATTTCTAACATATGTTATGACATGGATGAACCTTGAAAACATTATGCTAAGTCAATTAGCCACACAAAACATAATAAACAATGAATGTTTCAAGTGACATGACATATTGAGATTATGCACATTAATAGAAAGTAAATTTGAGATTACCAGGAGATGGATATTGGGAGGAATGGAATTGTACTGCTTATTGGTTGCAGACTCTGTTTGGAGTGATAAAAATAAATGTTTTGGAAACATAACAAATGTTGCATAACATCAAACATGTAATTAATGCCACAATATGGTACACTAATGATTAAGATGTTTAAAATGACCATGTGTCTATACCTATGGCTATGCTTATTTTTATCTATATAAAACAAATTAGGTGTCATTGTGGGCCTGATGATGAAGATTCCCCTTAAGCTAAGATCTGAGGGAGAGGAGCAGCGTTTTGCACGGATTTTTCCCCAGAAAAAAAAATATTTCTGGCAGAAAAAAACATTTAGCACAGATAAACTGAGCCAGGCACATACCTGAGTGTCTGACAAGCAGTGATGGGCCAGAATATTGTGAGCAGGGTGGGTTATGGGAAATGAGATTAGACAGAGAAGAAGTATTCAGACTTGGCAGGTCTTGTAGGATATCTTAAGGATTTTGACTTTTCTTTGGAAATGAATTTGGGTCAAAAAGATAAAGATGTCCCTCAAGTCTGAAGGAGAAAAGAAAAAGACAACTCTAAATGTTCTGGCCTGAATAAACTGATAGAGACATCATATACTGAGAAATTAGAAGACTGGGTACAGTTGTGTGTGTGTGTGTGTGTGTGTGTGTGTGAGAGAGAGAGAGAGAGAGAGAGAGAGAGAGAGAGAGAGAGAGAGAGAGAGAGAGAGAGAGAGGAAGATATTATCAGGAAGAGATTGCAAATTCTGTTGAACAGATTAATTTAGATTAATTTCTGAAATATCCGAGTGTAGATGACTAAAAGGGTCTTGTATTAAATATTCTGGCATTTGAGGGAGAGATTCAGACTGGAATTTTAACTTGAGTGAATAAAGAAGGTATTTCAAATTGTGATCTCAGATGAGCTTTCTTAAAGAATAAGCAGAGAGAAGAAAGGGAATCTGGGAATTGAACCTGAACCTTATAAAGTCACAAATAAGGCACAAGCAAAGGGGAAGCTAGCAATAAATTCTGAGAAGAAATGGGTGGTGAGGTAAGAGGAAATGGAAAAGATTGTAATTTCTAGGAATCCAAAAGAAGAAAAGGCTTCCAGGAGGAGGGAAGTTCAATTATGTGTCTTCAATTTAATGGTCGGTCTGATGCCTCATCATCAAGACAGAAGTGTCAGGTTGCCACTAAGTATGCTTTTGGTTTGATGAATTTAAGAGTGAATGTAAGTGTAAGTCGTTTTGTTGTTGATTTCTATAATAAGGTAAAGTTACTTCATAGATAAACTACTATGTACCAAAATTGATTATGTAAACAATTAAAAACAGATATAGTGTTCTTAAATATAAAAATAGTGTAATTTTACTTAGAATCACCTAACAGTATACTGTAAGAGCCTCTGACTATTGTGAAGCTCCATGGCTAAGACTATTTGTGTTATTTTTGGTTTGGGATTCATTATTCAAGATTTTTTCCATGATACCTAAATATATGGTGGACTTGAAGATGAAAAGCAAACAAATGAACAAACAACTGAAATTAGAAAAGAAGAATTGCAAAGATCCCCCAAATCCAGGGTTTTAATATAAGTATCACTATAATATTATTCAAAAAATCCACTACATATCAGCATATTTCAAATATGTGGACTTTAAATATGTGGCACTGAGTGAGTTCAGTAATAATTGTGATATATGTATACTAATGGAAAACAATCATGGGGCATTAAAAGGGAAAAAAAATGAGAGTAAAAATGAAATACCTTATTTATGAAGATAATTTTACCATAAGGCTTCAAAAACAATGTGATACCCTAAGATAAAACTAAAACAGGGGCAGAACTCATTTCAATATGACACATCTTTTAAGACTTCTAAGCAGTAAAGATAAAAATTGCGCATTTAGAAGCCCAAATCACAGTCCTTATTTAATGTTTAACATAGATGGTGATGGCGTTAGGAAAATAGAAAATTGATATCTTTGGAATATTTGTTAACATATTTTGGTGAACTGAATATGAATGAATTAGTGTATGATAACCACATTTTAGGGGAGTGTATACCTATAAAGTTAATTTACTTTAAAGGATCAAATGAAATTTTTTTTGGAATGATGAAAAGTGTGGTTGATACCTATTAAAATTTAGATTATTGTGTGAAAGAGGAAGAACGATGTTTAGAGAATTCATTATGTAATGACTGTGCCTTTTAGAATACTGGGAGAGTTTTTAAAGCACTTTCTCTGAAAGAACCAATGAAGGAGATTCCTTTAGGGAGGGAAGATCAGCTCTACTTAAAACAAAGCAGAACAACAGAGAATTTTTAGACTCATGACACCAGTTCTCCTTTTCATAGTTTGGTTTGCCCTCATACAAAGTGCCACGCTGGCATCCACATCAGAATTGAGATTGACAAGGCATTCCTTTCATCCCTCACTGCCAAAACTCCTCACTAATAATAATTAAGTATTCCTGGCTTCTATCCAACTGTTTAATAAATACTGGAATGGCTCTGGGCCTCAGCTGCATTTTTAGCTTTAGCTCCGCAAAGATGGGATTATGAATAAGATTTGCTGAATAGCATCAGTACAGCAAAATGACTACTCAACTGTATTAATGAATGACCATTATCTGTGCATATTTTGTGTTAGAGAATGTATAGAAGTGCTTATTCAATAGATACATTCAGTTTTATAAAGTTCGTCTCTGTAAGTGCCTCAGAAACGTGTTAGTATATACCATTATGATATTTGATAATCACTTTAATAATCATTATTTTTATATATTTCAGATAGACATGCTCTCCTAGGTAATATAAATGCTTTTTATTTCTAGGTAAATGATGATTCTTAATATTCATTGTCTACAAAATAAAGGATCATGAATGATCTTTATGAAATTGTTATTATATTCTTCAATTTGTGACATTTTACTCAGTGGGCATGAGTGAGAATAGTTCCTTTTCTAAATTTTCCAGTCATGGGGGTGGGGGCATCTCAGTCTACTCTTAATACAAAAGAAAGCATGGAAAGGAAAAACTAGTTTAAATTATCTTACTCTTCAAGGTGGAATAGAATGACTTATCTGATTAAGAACCACAATGAAGAAAGGACTGGTAGAAATACTGGGATTTTTTTTTTTTTCCCAGAATGGCTTCTTTTCAAGATTTGTTTACTTGATATCCCTATGAGGGAAAAGGGAGTGCTAGGTATGCCTGGGATCAATGGAGATGCTGGTTTCTCCAGGGTGAGGTAAAGCTGTCAAATCCAGTCAGTGATCCAAGCAAGAACACTTTCTCCTGTGCCTCTGGCAACTGGTTCTTATTTTATACCTCTTCAGAAAGCTCTTGGAGGAACACCTATTTGTTCAGCCTAAAACTCCCACAAGAGTCCACTGATCGCTTGCTGTGTGGCAAATACAAACACATGGCATGTTCGAGAATCTCATTATTCTTCATACCTTTCTGTGCCCATTTGAAAAAAATGCAGGTGAAATTGTGTCCCTAGGTTTAGGGCCATAATACCAGAATGTCTTCTGCCTCTGCCAACAATGAAACAGGTGAAGATTTGTTTCTTGAAATCTGATTCAAGAAACAAAGAATCAAGAAGTTAACCTCACTGACTGATCAGGGCTTCCTGCCCAGTCTGTGGCGTGGGATTTCACTCTAATAAAATTTACATGACTCTTGACTAGAATGTGAATAAACATTAACCACGAATTTCACCAGAAAACAATTTTATAGACCATTAGATAAATTTAGGTTTTAACTTGAAGCCATATTTTCAGAAATGCATCTCAAACCTCAACAAATCGTTCTTGATTTATAAATAAAAGTGAAGTTTTATCAGCATGTGTTTATCCAACAATTAGAGCATTATTAATCACTTTGGATGTTGACCAAGAATTAACACACTACAATCAGGAATTCAGAACATTTATTGCAAGAGCTGAATAATTGTAAATAACGTAGAACTGGCAAAGCAGTAACAAGGATAATTGTTTAGATATTTATTCTGTCAAAGTCATCAAACACCCCTCACAAACCGACAAAAATGTACTTCAATAAGCAATGCACCCCTACCCATTATTTTCCATTATATGTGGAAAAATGTGAACTGCTATTTACAAAGTAATTGTATTTTTGGTAAGAACAAATTAACTATCAGATTAGCAAACCTTTTTTTTAAAGTTTTTTGTTTTATTTATTTTTTTTACTTTTAAACTGATGGTGAACCGTGGCATTAAGATAACTTTCACTTCTTTCAATAAAGACATTTTGTTGCATGCTATTTATTTGTTTAAATCATCTGTCATGCCTTAACAAAAACCTCCTAAGAATGTTCAAATTTGGATTTGTTTGCACGTGCAACTGAGATCTTATTAACATTAATTGTCACTGTGTTGGTTTGACCTAAGTGACAAAATGCTGGTACCTGCCAGGCATTGACCAACTATGATAACAAACAGTTAAACAGCAATAATTAGAGATTTATCCCTTTATTTCCCCCAACTACCCTACCTGGAGAATGTTCTGTTACATCATGAAGGCACAACACATTAAATATTTTGTGGCTATGGTCTAATAACACTTGTGTTACAACAACAGTATTGTATATGAGGATCAACACAAACTCTGTCATTTCAACAAAGTTGTAGACACACATTTGCCAAATTGAAACTATTTTTGAATAGTGATTTTTCTTCAATATATGCTAATTTTGATACATTAGTTTTGAATGAGTGACAAGTACAGAATATTATATCACTTTTGACGGATAACACTTTCCCATTACTTTCTCACTTAATAGTACTAATAAAGTGGTTTTTGCTTTTGCCTACTTTGAAAATAAGGATATAAAAAAAAAGGTTCTGAATTTCCAAGCTTTTGCAGAACTCCTCTTTTTTTTGTATAAAGTTCTTAGTTTTTCCTTTCATCTTTATTCTTTTACAGAATTCTGACATTATAAGCTACCATTGAAGAAATCAGATTTCAGAACCTTTTCTTAAACACAAGTGTTTAAGATTCTTTGAATGATGTGTGTCAAGACAGACTACTAACGCAGAAACACATCACTAAAAGAAACAACAAAAATAACAATACAGAGGTAAATTGAATAAAAAGGGAAAGAAGCAACCATAAACACAGAATTATGCTACAACATTTTTAGGTGAACGCTATAAGTACACAAAAGTTGTTAATAATAACTTGCTTCTATTTACAAATACTTTAACACTGATTGACTTACAAGTGTTCACTAACGTTGTTAACAGCACAATAGGTTTAATGCTTATCTTTTTAAGTTTTGTTTGAAGTATAATGTCAAGTATAGCGGTCCCAGCATAAATCAATGACAAAAAAAGCACAATTTTCTAAAGATATGTTTGTCAGTCACTCTAATCCATGGAACTTTCTTACTCTCCAAATGCATATTCTATTGTTCATAGCAGCAGTCCAGGGTCAAAATAAAATGCAATAATAAAAATAAATTGCACAATGGAGAGATCTCTGGAGAGTTTAATCAATTCTAGTAAACAAGATCACATGGCTAGTAGAACTATCTTCTCTCTTAAGTTGTAAAACATTTTCTCCTCCATGGTGCTAACACAAAGTTATGGATATCCCTGCTATAAGGGGCATAGTTGTAGAGATCTATTGAATACATAAAGCTCTGACACACACGGTATTAGCATGTCTATTTAGATTAAGGTTATTAGGTCCCATATATCCTTATCTTAGAGTTGGTGCTCCTTAGGACTCTCAATCGCACCTCCTGCTTGCTTGTAAGACTTCAGATTTGCCAGAGGAATGTCTGTCATGTGGCTTCCATTGTTGAAATGGCCTTCGTTGGAGCCAAACTGCTTACGGTCATTGAACTGGTTTCTGTTGCTATCTTCTTTCCAGGCTCTGGTCAGAGTGTGCCCATTCACAAGCTTGTCTTTCTTGACCCATTCTTTCTGGGGTGCAAAGGTTGAGAGAGGAGATTTCGGGTGTTGATATGGACCCAATCCAGGAGGCATCCAGCAGTTATCAGAATGACCCAAAACCAAGCATTCTTGAGTGCACATCTCTGTTGCCTCAGCTAATCCTCTGGGACCCAGAGGCCCATCTGTAGAAGACAAGATACAGAGAATGTTAAGAAAGGAGGTAGTTAGAATCCTGATTTAAAATGATCTCTTTAGAGAAAAAGTACAATAGGGTTATCACATTTTTTTCGTGAAATTATATCAAGTGATCCAGCCTTGGCAACTTATTGAGACCCTGTTTCAAATAAAAAGAAAAAAGAAAAAAAGAAAAGAAAAGAAAAGAAAAAGAAAGAAAGGAAAGAAAAGAATAAAAGGGCTAGCATTGTAGTTTAGTGGTAGCATGGTCCTGGATTCAATCCCAAGCACCACATACATAGTACCACATATTCAAAGATTAATGGAGAAGCAATCAAATTCATCCAATGGAGGAAAGACTTATTTTTTCTTCCTTTAGCCTTTGTTTATAGATAGAAACAAAACTAGCTATCTCAATAGACAAACAGACCGAAAGATACATTTGGTTAAATAAGAATAACCATTTTCAATCAATCCTTCCATGGCATAGGAATGATCACTGATCTATCTTAAAAGAGCTCTCAGGGAAAAAATTTAAATTTTTAAAAAATTATAAAAAGTAGAAAAAATTGTTTGCAAAACTGAATATGTAAATTCTATAACTGCAAAAATACAAGAAGCAAACCCTAGTACTTGAAATATCATTAAAAATGAATATTCTAAACAGCTATATAAAATATTGTTTTTTTCTGTGTAGGCACTTATTTTATTCTAGTTGAAATCAAATGAAACTATTTTTACAACTATTTTTAAAAACTAAATATTTATTTTTAAGGAATATTCTAATTAAATTATCATACTAAAGTCACACCAGGTCTACTGAAGCATTCTGAAAACAGATTAAATTAAGAAAACTTTTGCACCCAAAGACAATATTTGGGTCCTCTAATTTCTGCATTCCTAAAGTACAAAACTGAAGGTAAATTATTAATTGATTTCATGGAATCTAACATTCATGGAGAAAAATCATGATAGGATTTTTCTTTTGTTTCATTATTTTCACTAGCAGGTAGTCCAGAATAACTTTAAAATCAGAATTTTGAAGACAAGCTCTTTCAAATGTGAAAAGAAGAAACAAGCCCTTCACTGAAAATAACAGTCAAATGGTTAAGGAATACATTGGGGTTTTTTTTGTGTGTGTGTTTTCCCCCTTGATTAAACAGTCAAGTGATAAGTGATAGCTTGGAAATTAGGAATTGATTTTATGAATAAGGTTAAGTGAGTAGGCAAGAAAGCCTCAGCTATAAAGTATTTTCGAAAGCAGAGTCATCAGAAAAAAGAAAAAAAAAAAGATGTAGACAAAAACACACCTGCAAGTTTACCTACATGAAAATTAAAATAACGGAAAAAAAATTGGAATGAAAGTCTCTGCTAAAATCTACATTATCACAACTAATATTTCTAAATGTCCAATAATTGTGAGCTTTTTATGTTTACATCAACTTGCCTTAATAAAATCCTAATTATTTCTTACATATGAAGAAAGATCTCCTGAGATAGGCAATAGCTGAGATAACGATCTAGTCAGTATCAGAACAGACATCAGATGCAAGAGTGATGTGGCTAAAATGCACTATTTCATACATTTTCAAATTTGAGGCAGTTCTTTGGATCTAAAAGACTGTTCTTGAGGATAACTGTAAAATTCCTTCCCATATGACCTGTATTCCCAGTCCCTCAAAAGCAAACAGTTTTATTTTATTTAAACACACACTCATTACTCTAAACCATTTGTCTCCAAAACCTCCAGTGATGACCTATTTCCTTGGATATTTAATTTAAATTTCTCTATGAGCCTTTTTTTGCCCGTTATTAATCTGACCACACTTTAAAAGTTCAAACTAATTCTTTGCTGGTTGGTTGGTGTTGGTGTACCTAGTAACTCTCATCCACAAAGCTAACACATTTCTCTCAAACCAGTTCATACTCCTTGCTTTAGGATCTCAGGTTTAGGAGAAGCTTTTTGCCAGGCCTGTTGTCTTTTAATTACTGACTCCTTCAAGGGTCAGCCTCTGTCCTACATACCACAGCAAGCTCTCATAACTGTCTGATCCATGTGTCACAGATACTTTAAACATTTGCACAGCTCTTTCCTTTATTGAGGAATAATAAATTTCCTCATGGACCTCCTTCAATTCTTGCTGCAATGCCATTTTTGTCTTTGGGGAAAGATTCTGAACATTTACAAGTTTTTAATTTAGTTTTCTCCCAACTAGATTGAAAATTCATTGATGGAAATGAAACTGACCTATCAGTCTTCTGATTCCCTCATACTGCTGAGCAATAGTGATGATCTATGAACAATGCTAATTGTTAATTAAAATTTTATGAGGTTGAAAATGTTCTGAGAATTAATAAAGATATCCCCCCGGCTTAAAGGCAGAGCTTAAGTAATTATAATAGAAGATGCTGATTTCACAAAGCTCACACCAAAAGCTCTTCAACAGCAAAATCTTTTGGTTATCAGTACTTTATGACAGTTAATAAATGAATTATTTAACTTCTGTTAGATGTATTTACTCCTTTCAGATTTCAACAGAGATGAAGTAGTTAATCATCAATTTGATGTACAACAAGTCTTAAAGACTTTATAAAGCAAATCTTTATTTTTCCAGTGTCATTAATGTTCATCTTATCTGTCTCCAAAGGTGGGCTGGGAATTTTCAGCAACCTCAGAAATATCAAAAGAATCATTTTTTTTTAAAATTAAACTCTGGGGAAAAAAAAGAAAATATGCACAGTTATTTTAAAATTAATTTTATTCAATATACACAATCATCTTATTAAATTAAGACATATTACCCAAGGATGGAGAATGAGATCTTTAAGCATCTGTATTTGCAGACCTTAAGTTGACACATTGAGAGACACATTTTGATAGAGTATATATATTTTTTCTCTCAAAAAGAGCAACATTAATTATCTCACAAAAATCTACTGTATGTGCTCTGTAGACTAACATTGGAAAGACGACCAGGAGTATAGCAGATAATAGAAGTCTACACTGTTCGTGGAACTGCAATCTAACCTTGGAAACAATTGGCTTAAGAGCCATGAAAAGAGAGGGAAGCACAAGGTATCATTGATTCAGGCAGACTCTTATTTCTACAAGGTAAAAGACCAATACATATTGTACCAAGTTATATCATTTCTTTCATTTCCTTAAAGATCTTCCTAAATATAATTGATAAAGGAAGACATTTATAATTAAAATTTTGTGTGCTGTGCAAAATCATTAAATGGCAAAAAAATGAGTTTCTGCCATGAAATAGCATTAATTGCTCTTTATTGCTCTTTGAGAAATATGTTTTTCATGATTCACTCTTATAAATGAATCTGAAGGAATTTGATAATGTCTGTAAATAAGATTATAGAAGTTTAGTAGATTGTTTGGTAAATCTTTAAAATAGTTATCTTTACATAACTCTTGTATGTAAAACTTAAAGATTCATCCATAGGCCAGACATGCAATTGCACTTCATAGATGAAAGTAAAAAATTTATGTTACAGTTTCAAACTGGAGAAGCCTTCCAGGAAGAGCCACACAAGTGTTGCACCTGGAAACAAGGCACTAAGCTGGAAATCTCAGGGGCAACTTATTCATGAATCGCAAGCAGAGTGGAGTTAGATAGGATTCAGGGCTCTCTTTGCATACACTAATTTGAATAATTTCTCAGGTACCAGGTAAATAAGCTATCTCAAATTATCCAGTACCTGTCCCTTCGCTGGTTAGGGTGGATGCTTAATGACCCACTAACATGAAAGATCTAGAAGGGAAGTGCTGGTTTCCAATTCATTTCTCTCATGTTTAGAACGATGAAAACTTTTTAATATAATTTTTAAAATATTTATTTATTTTTTTCTTAGTTGTTGTTGACACAATTTTATTTATTTATTTTTATGTGGTGCTGAGGATTGAACCCAGGGCCTTGCATGCACTGGGAGAGCGCTCTACTGCTGAGCCACAAACCAAGCCCAAAACCATGGAAATTTCTTGTGCTCCCAGAAAGAAAAGAAGCATTCAGTTATGGATTATTAACATTTTGTTATTGATTATTAACATTTCTCAGTTTATGAATGAAAACAATCTGTGATTCTTCATCATATATATAACATTAAACTATTAGGGAATTTTTGCTAGTATTATAGTATACACTAAACTAAAATTCTTTATCTTTTACACATTTTTGTTATAACTATAAATAATTGTCCTAAATGATGAGCAATTATATTAGTATTTATTCATACATTCTCTCAACAAATATTCATTGAAATCTGACAAATATATTATGTATATAATATATATAATATGTATTATATTATATATATATATATATATTACACTGCTGGATTAATAGATGTCTTGAGGTTTTACACATCTGCATAGGAGTGTTTGTATATGTGTACATGAATATATGTGTTTTCTATGTTGTTGCTCTAGTTTCTCTTACACTTTATGAAGTCCTGGTTATGTTATATTATGCAATAATGTTTATAATTCTGGTTAGGATTCCAAACGGCTTACACTTACTATAATTTAATCATTATTCTAAATTCTTTCCTTAAAAATAAAATAATTGAATTCTCCCAGCATGATGTTTTTAACACTAAAATATTACTTTTTAAAAAGTGAAATTATTTGTTTCTCTTCATATTCTTCAGTTTGAGTTTAGTCATTCTTTGTTTTGAAACATTTGTATAAAGATGTAAGTGCTGATAAAACTATGTAAGACATTTCTTTCTGCCTTTAAAATTTGAAAACAAAAATAAAGTATATGATAAAAAGATCTTGAAGTTGTCTTGGCATTTTATATTTATATCAGATGTCAATACTCCTCACTACATCTTTGCACAAATCACCTTCTCACTCAAAAACAAAAAAATATTTTCCAAAAGTTAAGCAATTAACCACTGTCAGAAAACTGCCTTTATTACTGGATTCTACAGCTATAGGCTTAAAATGTGAAGCAACCCAAGTTAGTGGAAGTCCAGCCAGACTTTAGTGGAAAGATAAGTGAGTGGTCCTTGGTCTCATTTTATTATACCCGGAAGCAGAACTATTACTCCATTGATTAACTCACTGCTGTAATTAACAAGTAGCTTCTGGCTTGTTGACCAGCAGTTTTTCAGTCTGATTATTTGAAACCTTTTAACTCTAAAACTTGAAACTGGTATAAAAATAAAATCCTCAGACCATTTTATATTCCTGAATAGTTTTTATATAATAAAAAGTTTTTGCCTCTTAATAAATTTTCTTTCATTTTTGTCTTTTCTGGGGATCAAACTCAGGGCTTCACACATAATAGCAAGTTCTCTACTACTAATCTATATCCACAAACCAATGAATTAGAATTTTTACTGTTTTTGAGAATTTACGATTAGGTAAAATACATTTTAATCAGATTATTACAATGAAATTGTGAAATAGATAAGTCATTTTCATATCATTTTAAATCCAATTCATCACATGTCAATGAATTTTTTCAAGTTTTTAATAAGAGAAAAATTCCTCTTTAATGATGGTCTTTTTAAAAATTCATTTTCATTATGAATATTAACTCATAATTATTGTATGAATTAATGGGTTTCACTTTGACATTTTCATTCATGTGTATATGTGCTTGATGACACCCATCCTCTCTACTACCCTCAATTGCTCTTCTCTCTATTCTTTCTCACCCTGCCCCTGGTCTCTTTCCTAATAGTCCTTCTACTTTTAGCTCTCCCTTCCCAATTTTCATATATGAAGGAAAATATGTGATACTTGTCTTTCTCTATCTGGCTTATTTCACTTAACATGATGCCACCAGTTCCATCTATTTTTCTGCATGTGACACAATTTTATTCTTCTTTATAAATGAATAATATCCCATGATGTATATGGACTTTATCTTCTTCATCCATTCATATTCTGACAGCCACCTAGGCTATTGTGAATAGTAAGTACTGCAATAAAGATAGGAACACAGACATCTCTTTTGTACACTGACTTTACTTCTTCAGGTATACACACTGAAATGTTATATCTGAATCACATGGTACCACTATTGTTAGTTTTTTTGAGGAAACTCCACATGATTGTCCATAGTAGCTGTACTAGTTTGTACCCCTACCAACAATTCCACATTCTCTCCAGCATTTGTTGTTTTCTTTTGATGGTAGCTATTCTGACTGGGGTAGCATATAAAGTCAGTGTTGTTTTGATTTGCTTTTCCTTGATTGCTGAAGATGTTGTTATTGTTTTGGTGTTTTATATATTTATGTATTTTTTAATTTTTTGGTACCAGAGATTGAACCCAGGGACAATTAACTACTAAGTCACATCCCCAGCCCTTAGGGCATCTCTCAGTTACTGAGGCTGACTCTGAACTTGCAATCTTCCTGCCTCAGCCTCCTTAGCCTCTGGGATTACAGGCATGTATCACTGTGCCTGGCTGATATTTTTTAAATATATTTATTTATCCTTTATACTTTTTTTTATTTAGAAGTGTCTACTTAGATCATTTGCCCATTTATTGATTGGATTGCCTGGTCTTTTTTTGAGAAATTTTATGAGTTCTTTATATATTCTAGATAGTAATCCTTGTTTGGATGAACAGCTTGCAAAGATTTTCTTCTGTTTTTAGATGGTTTCCTCTGCTTTGCAGCTTTTAAATTTGATGTAATTCCATTTGTCAGTTCTTGCTTTTATTTCCTGAGCTACTGAAGTTCTATTTAAGAAATTTTTGCTTGGGCCTATACTTGAAGTGTTTTCCCTTAAGCAGGTTCAAAGTTTCAGATTTTACTTTAAGATCTTTGATCCTTGGGCTGGGGATGTGGCTCAAGTGGTAGTGCGCTCGCCTGGCATGCATGCGGTCCTGGTCCGATCCTCAACACCACATACAAACAAAGATGTTGTGTCCCTCGAAAACTAAAAAAAAAAAATAAATATTAAAAAATTCTCTCTCTCTCTCTCTCTCTCTCTCTCTCTCTCTCTCTCTCTCACTTTAAAAAAAAATCTTTGTTACAACTATCTTATATTTGATAAAGGGGCTAAAAGCATGCAATGGAGGAATGGAGGAAGGATAGCATCTTTAACAAATGGTGTTAGGAAAACTGGAATTCCATATGCAACAAAATGAAACTGAATCCCTTTCTCTCGCCATGCACAAAAGTTAACTCAAAATGGATCAAGGAGCTTGATATCAAATTAGAGACTCTGCGTCTGATAGAAGAAAAAGTTGGCTCCGATCTATATATTGTGGGGTTGGGCTCCAAATTCCTTAATAGGACACCCATAGCACAAGAGTTAATAACAAGAATAAATAAATGGGACTTACTTAAACTAAAAAGTTTTTTCTCAGCAAGAGAAACAATAAGAGAGGTAAATAGGGAGCCCACATCCTGGGAACAAATTTTTACTCCTCACACTTCAGATAGAGCCCTAATATCCAGAGTATACAAAGAACTCAAAAAATTAGACAATAAGATAACAAATAACCTAATCAACAAATAGGCCAAGGACCTGAACAGACACTTCTCAGAGGAGGATATACAATCAATCAACAAGTACATGAAAAAATGCTCACCATCGCTAGCAGTCAGAGAAATGCAAATCAAAACCACCCTAAGATACCATCTCACTCCAGTAAAATTGGCAGCCACTATGAAGTCAAACAACAAGTACTGGTGAGGATGTGGAGAAAAGGGTACACTTGTACATTGCTGATGGGACTGCAAATTGGTGCAGCCAATTTGGAAAGCAGTATGGAGATTCCTGGGAAAGTTGGGAATGGAACCACCATTTGACCCTGCTATTGCCCTTCTCGGACTATTCCCTGAAGACCTTAAAAGAGCATGCTACAGGGATACTGCCACATTGATGTTCAAAGCAGCACAATTCACAATAGCTAGACTGTGGAACCAACCCAGATGCCCTTCAATAGATGAATAGATTAAAAAAAATGTGGCATTTATACACCATGCAGTATTACGCAGCACTAAAAAATGACAAAATCATGGAATTTGCAGGGAAATGGATGGCACTAGAGCAGATTATGCTTAGTGAAGCTAGCCAATCCCTAAAAAACAAATACCAAATGTCTTCTTTGATATAATGAGAGCAACTATGAACAGAGCAGGGAGGAAGAGCAGGAAGAAAAGACTAACATTAAACAGAGACATAAGATGGGAGGGAAAGGGAGAGAAAAGGGAAATTGCATGGAAATGAAGGGAGACCCTCATTGCTATACAAAATTACATATAAGAGCCTGTGAGGGGAATGGGAAAATAAACAAGGAGAGAAATAAATTACAGTAGATGGGGTAGAGAGAGAAGATGTGAAGGAAGGGGAGGGGGGATAGTAGGGGATAGGAAAGGTAGCAGAATACAACAATTACTAATAGGGCATTATGTAAAATTGTGGATGTGTAACCGACGTGATTCTGCAATCTGCATTTGGGGTAAAATTGTGAGTTCATAACCCACTTCAATCTAATGTATGAAATATGATATGTCAAGAGCTTCGTAATGTTGTGAACAACCAATAAAAAAAATAAAAATAAAAAGATCTTTGATCCATTTTCAGTTGATTTTTGTTCAGGATGAGAGATATGGATCTAGTTTCAATATTCTGCATATGAATATCCAGTTTTCCCAAAATCATTTGTTGAAGATGTTAGCATTTTTTTCAACATTTAAATTTATATATGACAGCAGAATGCATTACAATTCTTATTACACATATAAAGCACAATTTTTAATATCTCTGATTGTATACAAAGTTATTCACCCCAATTCATGTCTTCATACATGTATTTTGCATAATAATGATCATCATGTTTCACCATCATTTCTAACCCCATGCCCCCTCCCGTCCCCTCCAACCCTTCTACCCTATTTAGAGTTCATCTATTCCTCCCATGCTCCCTCTCCCTATCCCACTATGAATCAGCCTCCTTATATCAAAGAAAATATTCAGCATTTGGTTATTTAGGATTTGCTAACTTCACTTAGCATTATCTTCTATAACTCCATCCATTTACCTGCAAATGCCATGATTTTATTCTCTTTTATTCCATTGTGTATATACGCCACATTTTTTAATCCATTCATCTATTGAAGGGCATCAAGGTTGGTTCCACAGTTTGGCTCTTGTGAATTGTGCTGCTATAAACATTGATTGATGTGGCTGTGTCCCTGTAGTATGCTGTTTTTAAGTCCTTTTGGTATAGACCAAGGAGAGGGATAGCTGGATCAAATGATGGCTCCATTCTGTGAGGTGAATACAGAGCCTACATCTTAGGAGAAAACTTTTTACCCCTCACACATCAGATAGAGCACTAATACCTAGAGTATATAAAGAACTCAAAAAGTTAAACACACACACACACACACAAAAAAAAAAAATAACCCAATCAATACATGGGCCAAGGACCTGAAGAGACACTTCTCAGATGATGATATATAATCAATCAACAAAAATATGAAAAAATGTTCATCATCACTAGCAATTAGAGAAATGCAAATCAAAACTACTCTAAGATTTCATCTCATTCCAGTCAGAATGGCAGCTATCATGAAGACAAACAACAATAAGTGTTGGCGAGGATGTGGGGAAAAAGGCACACTCATATACTGGTAGTGAGACTACAAACTGGTGCAGCCAATATGGAAAGCAGTATGGAGATTTCTTGGAAAGATGTTAAATTTTCTCTGATGTATTTTATAGTACTTTAGTTTAAGAATTATCAGGTTGCAGATACCTGGTTTTATTTCTGGGTCTTTTATTTTATTTCATTGTTCTGCCTGGTCTGTTTTTATGCCAATACCATGATGTTGTGTTACTATCACTTGGTAGTATGTTTTGAAATCACATTTATGATGCCTCTAGACTTGCTCTTTTTGCTCAGAATTGCTTTGACTATTCAGAGTCTTTTCTGATTCCATATGAATTTTAGGACTCTTTTCATGTTCAATAAGGAATGTCACAAGTTCTTTGATGGGATATCCTTGGATCTGCAGATCATTTTCTATAATATATTTATTTTCACAATACTAATTTTCCCAATTCATTAAACATAGAATTCCATCTTCTAGGATCCTATTTTATTTTTGAGGTGTTTAGGAATAAAATTGTTTTCCTTATTTCTTTCTCCATGAATTAATTATTACTGAAAAAGCTGACTGCTATATGCTGACTTTGTATTCTGCTACCTTGCTGAATTTATCAGTTATAAAAGTCTTTCTGTGAGGTCTCTATGGATGTCTAAATGTGGAATCATATCATTTTCAAAAAGATAAAGTTGGCCTTCTTTTAGACTTATATACTTTTACTTATTTCTCTTATTGCCATGTCTAAAATTTCAGTTACTGTATTGAGTAAGATTGGTGAGAGTTGACACCCTTGTCTTGTTCCTGATTTAAAAGAAATATGTCTCCCATTCAGTATAATTTTGGTTAAGGCCTGTTGTATCTAACTTTTACTGTCCTGAGTTATGGTCTTTCTATACCTAATATATTTGGGCCCTTTATCATGAAAGAATATTGAATTTTATCGATGGTATGTTCTACATGTTTTGAGAGAATCATGTATTTATTCTTAATTTTATTTATGTTTTTCATTACATTAATTGTTAATGCAATACATATCTGAGTGTCATGCTATAATGTATTTTGTGGTAAGAACATATATAGCTATTTTTATGAAAAACAGTTTTCTCCTAAGTTCTAATTTTCATGTATTTCCCTAAGGCTTTATATGAGCACAAGTGTGTAGAATGCTAAGAGTTGTGCATCACTAAATATCTTAAAATAGAAGATACACATACTGATTTGAGTTTGATAAAGCCATTTCCCTGACATTCTATATTTTTTTCTCTATACTTGCTGTTATAAGCATGCTGAGAAAAATTTTAATTTTTATACTTGTTATTTACCCTGATCATTCTTTCTACAACAAAATTTAGGGAAACAAATTTTAATTTTAATTTTTTTAAAGACTGATACAACAAAAAGTCTTTTTTTACTAGCTCATTTTCAACCTCAGTTTCATCTGTCTTTCTTTCTTTCTTACTTCCTTTTTAAAACAAGATGTAGCATAATTATTAATTATATTTTTGGAGTATTACTTTAAACAGGAAAGCTAAAGGTAATGGATTGGTAAGCCTTGTAGGACTTAAAGGACAAGTCAGAAACAAATTTATTTCATAGACATCCCAAATCCACTATTTCATCAACATGTTCTTTATTTATTGAGTTGCTTAAAAATTAAATCAGTTGATTTGTTTTGAAATGAATACATGAAATGATGTACATAGGTTATAGACAGATACTAATCATTTTACATAAGGAACATGTGCATGTGTGGATTTTGGTATGGGTGACTGGTTCCTGAAAGCATCTCTCTGCAGATACTAAGGATCAAATGTAATTTTGAGAATAATGTTTCCCATTTATTCACTTTTAAAAAAAATTCAGCTCTTGTTGGGTTTGAAAAATTATTGCATAAAATATCTAAAATCAGAACAAATTCAGAAATCTCAATGTGATCATTCCAAGTAGGGCAAAAGGAGAAATCCCTAGCACAACAATGAATTAGTATGGATTTTTAGAAACTAATATCAGATTTCCTAACTCCAAGTCTCTTATCTACAAATTAAGAGAAAAAATATCAGATTTTGATGTGTGAGTTCTACACATTCTTTTATTCTTTAACTATCACTGTAGTTTGTCATCCATGTAATCTAATAATAAAACTCTTAAAGGTTATTTTTATTTAATTAATGAGAAGTAGAAGTCTATTTTTCTGATAGACTACTCCATCACTGAAGTTGAATTATGGTTTTGGATTGTGAAATTATATTTAAGATAAATATACATATTTTTAATCTAAGTAAAAACTTGATGGTTTTATCAGAGTTTTATCTTGTAGCTCAGATTTAAGAACATTGTGAATGCATCTACAGTCACCTTGAAAAACAGATAAACACAAAGCCCACAACAGTAGGATTTAACAAAACCTTTGGTTAACAAGTAAACAAGGATTAAATGTTTTACACGTTCCTCATACATATTTTCTTCCCTTGGTCACAGATGAAAAGTCAACATTTGCAGATGGAGAAAGTCCAAATACAATAACACATGGCCACCCCAAGCAGCAGACTCTCTGCCAGAGAGGATATTGCTATTTGGACAGACTTTATAGTTCAAAAAGAATGGAGAGTACTCCTTTATACATCCTCTGCCTTCTTCTGCATCACATGAATATTAGCAGATGATTTCCTCATCTGCTGAAGCTAAGTGCCGAAAGGAAAATTATCTCTGATAATTTTATGAATTCACCAGTAGTATTTTATATTGCTATCACTTGAAGGACAATAGTCTAATGAGATAAACTTTCAGTGATTAAATAAATTTTGACTAAATTTCTTGATGTGGAACATATTACTTATATTATTGAGGATCATATTTACTTCCCTCTATAGTTCATAATTTCTTTTAACAAGATTTGATGTCTTTCATTAAAAAATACTCGAAATTCATATACTGATGTCTTCTGAATTACTCTTCATTTCATCCAAATTGAGTTGTTTCTCAGAAAAAAAAAATAGGTAAATCTCATTGATCTGAAAGACCTTTTATAAAGCAGCTCAAAGGTTTGAAGCAGTAAAATAATTTTATAGAGATTAATTTCTGGTGGAAAACTAAGATTAAAATGAAGAATCAACTTCCATAATCTTTTGTCCCCTTAAAAAACTTGTAGTTCAAATCTAGGTTGGTATTTCATAATGTTGTGAAATAATTCACCTTTACACAACATCCTCTGTTTCCCATGTTCTAGGACTATTAATCAGAATGGGCAGGGGGACTTGTAAAGTTCATTTTCATATCCAGGGGCCTACAAATGTCCTCACCCATCACTGCTGTATGGATTCTCTCCTAGACTCTGGGATGGAGGTTCAACTTTTCAGTCTTCAGTGGGAAGAGTCCCAGGTGATTTTGACCATCAGGCAAATTAGACGAAATACTTCATGAATTATCAACGATTTAAAGACACAATACTTTATATATTTTAAAGATGTCTGATGTATTATTTTTTAAATGGAATAAAATATTAATTATGTTCCATGCGTCCTATAGGTGTATGTGTGTATATGTTTATACTTGGAATCTCTAACTATCACTTTGAATTAAAATATCATAGCTGAGCAATTTCTAATGTAATATGCATATAAATCACTTTGGGAAATTATTTAAATGCATATTATGAGTCAGTAAGTGTGGGTGGGTCCTAAGTTCCTGAATTTCTCAAAATTCCTCAAATAAAGCTGCTTAAATTCATGAACTACATTTTTGAGATTCAAAGATGTAGAGGACTTAGTTCTCTCTATCCTGTGTATTCTCAGGGCTAAAGCACTAAAGTTTTCAGACTTCATTAGCTACCAGAATTAATTTGAAGGCTTTTAAACATAGAATTCCTGATCCTATCAAGAAATTCCCATAGGTTTGAGGTGGAACCCAAGAATTTTCCATCTCAAGTGTTGCCACTCCAGTCTGTCAATAGATTCACTGTAAGCATGAGTTTCCCTGGATGGCCATGAACCCTTCTTGACACCAGTAGTTGTTGAAATGCTCAGACTCATTATCTATATTCACCCTAAGTGAGCTCTTATAGTTATATGGATTTATATATGCGGATGATTCCCCCATATATCTGCCTAGCCATTTATCTTTCTTCTAGGGGCCATATTAATTTATCTGACTCCCTATTCAGTGAGCATCATTTGATTTCTTACTGGCATTTCCAAATTATATTCTGTATTATTTTTTCAATTCTCTAAACCTACAATTGGCTCTGAATTTCTCATTGCTGCATATGACATACCCATTGCCATGATGCTGAATACAGGAACAAAATGATTAGAGTCATCCTTGACACCTATTAGGCAGAAATTTAAATTCTTCCTCCTCTCAGTATTTCCTACCATAATCTCTGAGACTGTGAATCACACCAGTAATTATGTTGAATTATATGACAAATATGTCACACCAGTAATTATGTTGAATTATATGGCAAAAGGGGATTTATAGGAATAATAATTGTGCTAATCAGTTGATTTTCAGTTAATTAAAAAGATTGTGGGTAGGCACAACATAGCTATAAAGATAAAAGAACCAAACAGAAAGTTTGTAAGAACAGCTAAGAGCTGAGAGCTCCACTCACTAGATGGCCAGCACAACAGAGATTTCAGTCTTATACCCACAAGGAACAGGATTATGCCAACAGACCGAATGACCGACCTGGCAGCCTATTCTTCCTCTGAGCCTCCAGATCAGAATCCTGCCCTGCTAAGTCCTTGATTTCAGTTTTGGGAAACCCAAACCATGTCAAGCCCACCTTGACTCCTGAGGTCACAAAATGGATGACAACTGATACTATTAATCTATGCTTTTGTAAACTGCTAAATTTGTTAAAATTTGTTCCTAAGCAATAGATAATTTATACAACAATATTCTTTTATTCCAATCACACAATCAGTAAGTCATTTAGTTCATCAATTTTGCTGCAAATTCAGCAGCTCAAGCAACCGTCATTTCCTATCTGGACTCATTATTCCACGCTTTCTTTATTCTAGTCTCCAATCTATAACTAGAGGCAGCATATGTGTATCAACTTCCTGAGGGTTATAACAAACTGCCAAGAAACTAGTGGCTTAAAACAACACACATTCACACTCCTACAGTTCTAGAAGTCAAAAGTGTGAAATCAATTTCACTGGGGTAATTCAAGGTGTTGGGCTGGTTTCTTCTAGAAGTTCTGAAAGAAGAATCCATTCTCTTTTCTCTTTTCAACTTCTTGAGGCCATCTGTGTTCCTTGCAGATTTCCTCCTCTGTTTTTCCAAGTACAGTCACTCCAGTCTCTACTTTAATGGTCACATCACTTTCTCCTCTGACTCCTCCTGCATTCCTCTTATAAAGACATCTGTGATTACAAGAGATCACCTAGGATGACCTCATCTCTAAGTGAGATCCTTAACTTAATCACATCTGCAAAGTCCTTCTTGTCCACATAAGTTAACATATTGATGCATTATGGGTGCTGAGGTCTAGATCTGTTTGGGGGAACTATTATTCAGCCTAACACAATATGTAAAACAGAATGACTCACTCACCTACTTCCAATCATTCATATCAGGGAAAAAGCCACACTCCTCCTCAAGGCCCAGAGAACCTCTTATCACCCATTCCCACCCAGCTTCCTAATCTTATACCACACCTCCATCTCTACACTCTTCTGTGTGTCACATTGATTCTTGCTATGCCTTAAATATAATAAGTTCAGTTTGGTCTCAGGGTCTTTGGTTTTGATATTAATTATGCCTAGAATAATCTTATTGTCCATAGAATTACTACTCCTTCACTTCATTTATGTGTTTCAGTTCATTAGAGCATTTCCTGATCACTGTAAAAAAATAATAATATTCTGTACTCTGTCATTCTCTATCCCCTTACCCATCCTTATTTTTATTTCATTACCTTCACTTCATATTTATTTGTTAATAGTCAATCTTTCTCACTTTAGTAAGTGCCACAAAGTTAAGTAATTTGCTTTTGTGATAACTGTATTTTCAACATCTAGTGCTCTAGTCTGGTATGTTGTACAAAATTATTACGTATATTAAAAAGAGAAAAACATGTATAAGATTTGTACTAGATATGAAATCATCAAGTTAAAATAAAAACTATATATATATATTCCATTATGAGACAAATATTTTCCATCAAAGAAATAGTTAATAGTGCTATTTCTAACCTACACACTACAGATATTGGTAAGAATACTTAGCGTAACAGCTCACCAAGAGAATCTTTAGAATGTCTAAACAGTATTAACAAGGGCTAAATAGATGCTTTCAAAAGCACTTATATTTTGCCTTAGTTTGGAGTTGAAACAAATGGGACTACCCCAAAGTAAAACTTAATTAGGCTGCTTCCTAAATCCCCTCTCACCACTTACTTAATCACACCAAACCATTCATAATTCCTTTAGCCACAGAGCTCTTTAGATGTTTTCAAAAATCCAGATTCACAGAATATATAACAAAGCAATTCTTTAAAGCCTGAAGACACCAAAGTAATTATTAGCAATTATTCTCGGGCAGAGATCTAATAAGGTGCAGATAACTGTGCAGGATTTAATCTTTGGTACAGGTACTTTCAAGTAAATGAGAAGATATTTAGAAAACATTAAGTTGATTAACAAATGTATTGAAAATATAAAAGTAGTTTAGGCTCTCTACAAATATATTATTTTTACCATGATAAAGGATGCAATTACTTTTCATGAAGATTAGAGTGGTGGGGGTGTAGAAATGGGAGGATAAGATTTTAAAAGAAGCTAATATGTTATATTAGAGGGCTATAGGATACCATTGTGAAATTCATTGCTTAAACTCAGTTTTACATAAAGAAAAACTACTCTAAAGATGGAAAAATGTTGTATTTTGAAAGAATCTCTAAGGGAGCAGTTGAAAAATGCCATTACTCCATTATTGAAAATGGTCTATATAAAAGAGTATTGTAGGGAGAAATTTTGCTCTCTCAGAGTGATGCATAGGATTATCCATTACAATATAAAAAATAAGTTTATATTTTAAAAGACCTTGCAAATCCAGAGAACTTACTTCATTAATTCAGTTCCTTGAAAGACAAACTTATTTCCTAAAATGACAAATATTGAATGTGAATTTTGTAACATCTATATAAAGTTGCCTGAAATTTTCTGCAGTATTTTCTGCTTTGTTTATCAATCATAAATACAATTTTTAGTTGAAAGACAGAAGTCACACTTTTTAAAAATACTAGGCTACTGTTTTATTGGTAGTTTGACCATTACTTCCTAAAATTCAATAGACATAATATTGTCATATTTATCATAGAAAAATCATTTTCATTACACTTTTATAAGACATAGTATCTTTTTCTAAAATGAAAAAGAAATTCCTTGCAATTTCAGTGTACTCTAACATTTAGTTGGAAATATTTAAAGAGCTGTCAAGATGAAGACAAACTTTTCATGTAAAACTTTAGGAATACTAGCATTGCCCTCAGAACAGTGCCTTAGTAATTGTACGAAAACAAATGGGAAGGGAACTGCCTTCAAGTTCTCTATCTAGGAGGAAAGCATTTGGTAAGTAAAATTTAATCTTGTCTTCAGAGGGATTGGTTGTCTTTTGATTCTGGGTTATTCCAATAACTTAAAAAAAAGACTTATGACAGTCACATTGGCTTCTTATTTAGACTTCTTCTCCCTTTATAATTAAATATATTTTTATTATTTTTCATTTCCTTTTATTAAAATGACCCATGCTTGAACATGATTGGTCTTTGACTATTCTGGTAAGCTCATTAATATTACCATGTCGTTGACCAAATGTTAATTGTTATTCTTTAGAAGTATATGAAAGCATCAGGGACAGCTTTATAGAGCTACTTCAATCCAAATGCAGGGATGCTTGAGGCAGATGGCAGATGAATGCAATTTTGAGATAGTTTCATTGAGGCATCTCTGGACTCATACTGTGAAACCTTGACTCCTCATGAGCCAGCACAGCTTAGGCAATTTTAAGTGTCTTGATAGGAAAGAAAACATGCTCAAGGAGATTAATAGAAGAATTTAATGAATAGACTCTTCATAAGTTCAGGCTTGGGAAAGTATACTACCGGGTTGTTGGGAGAGGCAAGGACCTGGAAAAGTAGGAAATTATTACAACCTTAGGCCGAAAAGTTCAAGATGAGGCAGAAATATGCCTAGAATCTCTCGAGAAGAATACCTGGAATAAAATAAATAATGGCTTTTCTTGGTGCTGGATATATAACCCAGAACCTCACACATGTTTAGCATGTTCCACACTGAGCTATGTCCCCCAATTCTCATTAGTGACTTTTAAAATAACCTAATTTACATCCAAGCATTGATTTTTTTAACTGATCTAAACACCATTTCAAAATCCTCTGTAGTGACCCGTGAATAATCCAGCCTGACTTAATCAGTTTAGAAACAATACTGCCTCCTAACTATACTGATATGTAAGCCAGTTATTAGAATAATAAATTAGAGTAAAATTATTTATGATTTCAGGGCAACCTTTAGAGACAATAGAAACTATGTTAGTAACAAAGAATAAAGTGTTCAATGTGTTTTTAAATATATGAGACAATTCTTGAAATGTTGTGTTTATACATTTAACAAATATCATATATCATTTATGCAAAACATTACAACCTAACTCAACCAGGCTTATATGTATTAGAACTATGTTTATTAGAAAATGTATGAGTCAGAGTTTCTGTATCCATTCAACTTCATGCAGTAAAATATATTGGAAGCACTTGATTCCATTTTTGAGTTCTGACATTATCCTCTGTGCCTCAGTCTACCACATCAATAAAATCACAGGACAGCTAAGCCTTGCAAAACACTATCAATACTCTTTAGGGCGTCAGTTCATTTCTCCCTAATAGAAATGAACTGCACAGTGAACCTTTATTTTTTAATCTAGATGACAGTCAAAGGTTACGAGATCTGTGAACCTTTGACAAGATTTATAAACTTAAGTTGTTGTCTATAACAATTGGTATGGCTTTGGTTCAAAATCAATCACTAAGAGTATTTTTTCACTTGGTGAAATACTCTAAAATGCAAAATGTTCTGTCAGTATGGAGAGTAAATAGAACTCCAACAGGCAGCACATTTCACAACCATGGTATTACTGATAGACTTCCTGGAGCTATGTTCCTTGGTGGAATGTGTGCGTGAGCGCACGCGCGCGCGCGCGCGCACACACACACACACACACACACACACACACACACACACCCCTATCCAAAAGCAAAGTATCTTAGGGCCACCTTGTTGACAACAGTATTATTTTAGTCTAATTAACTATATACTGTAGACCTTGATTATATTTTACAAGCTTCATTGTAACAAAATACGGCCCAGTTGATAGAAGATGAACTGATGCTGATGGATTAAATAGATGATATAAGATTAACACATTGTAGCTTAAGTATTCTCCCTTTAAGCAAGGCCACTGAACTGAGTGTCTTTCCCTGTCAGAGTGTTGTTCACTAAATCAAACGCATGGCTTCTTAGTAATTACTGCTACATTCACCAAAATGTATTCTCCTCTTAATTGAATATGCTGCACACACCCTAGGCAGAGCATAAGATATATACCTGGCATTGCTTTACAATCTTGCTTGATTGGACTCCTGAAGCAAACTATAAATATATACCAATGATTACAACCTGCTCTTTAAATTCTATGACATTAAGTTGAAGAATGTCAAAGTCATGAACCAGGAAACATACCAAAGTTTTCCTTCAAAAGCTGAGTAATCATTTGCCATGAGATTGTTCTACTTGTTATAAAATAAATATTTAATTTTTGAACCCACTTATTTGCAGAGTTAAGGGGTGATGTTCTGATTTTTTTTTTAAATTAACTGGAAATGACAGTTCCTTATATACAGATTACATTTCTATGGGTAAAGGTGCAAGAATGGATAAAGATCAATGTAACACTGGGCAATTTTGTATTTTACAAATAGATTATTTGTTCATTCTTATCATTTCTCTTAGGTGCTGGTCCTGTTTGAAAGTGTGGTGTTTGGCTGGCTACCTGTTTTTAAATCCCTAGGGTCATGACTCAATACATGGAATTCTAAACTGTCTTTATTTGTTTGTTTGATTAAAATGGTCAATGTAGATGCATGGGTTATGTTTGTGAGAACATTTGTTTAAAAACAAACAAGCAAACAAACAAATTTTAAAAACCCATTCTTTATAGTAGTTTATGCTGAAAGATGACATCTTTCTATCTGTATTTTCTGAACTCTGATGAGACTTGAAATTATTTTTAGTGTTTTCCCTTTCTAGCCCACTTAAGCTCCACACCCCTGAGCTCACTAAGGAGCAGAAGTTTGCTTGCTTGTGACTCATTCCTTGTTTCCTCACTTGCTCAGTAGCACAGGGCCTCTTGTACCTAGCTCCAGTGCCAATGATTAAGAAATATTCTAGGCCTGTGAGGTGACTGTGTCACCAACTTTATTAAATGTAAATCATGATCCAAATTGATAAAATGATCTGAATTATATTAACAGGACCACATACCATCCATTAGGGAGCATACAAAGTGTGATAATGATGATGATGATTTGGAATAGATAGCAAATTTGTGTCACATTATTTTGGCTGTTCTCCTGTAGGACATGCTGATTTTTGCTTTATTTTTAAATTTCATTCTATGAGGAAAGCATTCTGGGGTCAGGGTATTCAAGTCTCTAACAAAATGTACCAACCGAATGGCAAGGAGCCAAGACATCCCATTCTGTCTGGTTATCCCAATGACAGATGCAAATTGACTTAGGATCATTTTGGCTGGGATGATCAATATTGATTGTGAAAATGTCCTCAGCTCAGTTTGTCACACACAGACACTGCATAAGTGTTTAAACACATTAATCAAGAGACTGACGCAGTGAAGTTCAACTTGAGTGGCAGCACTAAGAGAGCTTAGGGACTGGAACGCAGGATGGATTTGAGGTAAGCTGGCAATCTATCCCTGTTTATGATTTTACCACCTTGCTCTGACACATCTTTTCTCAAGCCATCTGTTTCCTTCATATCATTAGAGAGCAAGGCACAGGCCACATTTCCTTTTTTTTTTTTTTGCAGCCTTATTTGTTGGTGTGTGCTTGATAGAGTCTTTATTAATTCAAGATCTTGTATTTTCAAACAGGAAAAGTAGCTACATGAACATTAGACATTGTATGTTCTAAGAACCAATAATGTGATATATTCTGAAATAGACTTAATGATTTTACAATTATCTCTTAGTGGAAATCTTAATTTTATTGGTATATGCTCATATATTTATTCTATGCATTGCCAAAAAAACTTGACACATGAAAAACTCCTTCTATATTTTATACTTGGAAAGATTGTAAAAATCTATGTGCTAATAAAGCTATCTTGCTCATTTTTTCTTAGTTCTTCTGGTCATACTTAAAAGGGAAATTCCTTCATTGTGTATAGTGATACATTATAAGTTTCTGCTTTTAAAAGTCAAAAATACAGTTTTAACTGAACTATTAAGATCAGGGGAAAAAAGGATTACTGCATTCTCAGGCGTTAACATATTCAGTGTTTCCCTTCCTTGACAAGAATAGTAGTGTAGATGTTAATTATGGTACACAGAATGACTCCTCAGAACACCTAAAATCCTTGGTCTTTGTGCCTTCTGGTCCTCTACTGTGTTTTATGGCTGGCTTATGCAGGAGCATGAGGAAATAGATCTATAACAACCATTTTAAATGAGCATTTCATACCTCTTAAATACCTTCCCAAAACACTTGGCTTTACATCAAAAATTAACTTTAGGAAAGGAACTATTATAACAATCTTTTTAAGAGAGTTTGCAGTTGCACTTAATCCAGATACTTCCACTTTCACATGGTGAACTGAATTATTAAGAAACAATTCCAAAACTGTGAGTCATTTGTATGTAATAGCAGGCAACTGAAATATGTGTGTGTGCATGTGTATGTGTGTGTGTGTGTGTGTGTGTGTGTGTGCATGTGCACACGCCTGCTCACACATGCATCCCGCCTCCAATTACACTATTAATAATATAAAAATAATCATCATGTTACTGAAAAAGCAGAACGTTGCTCAGCTTCTTTCTAAGGAGTTGAAGAGATTTGTTTCTAAAGCACAGATTTCATGGACAGTGTAGAGGATTCTTTCATGATAAACTGATTTTTATTCTGTCTTTCTATTGGTTTTGTTTTGCTTTGGAATTTATTCTTTTAAACCTGCAGTGGCATCGCATCTTGAATCGGTTTTAAAGTGAATGCTTAAGGCAAAACTCAGGTATAGTCAAAACTGCCCTTGAAACTCACTCAGCATGTCAAGATGCTCACATTTGAAAAGGTATGAGGAACTGAGAGAAGATGTGTTCATGTTGCCCACAGCAGTTTACTCAGGGGCATTGCTCATTATCCCTGGAAGGGACCACCTGGCTGTTTTAACTGTCTCACAACCTTGGTCCAGAAAACACAGTTGAGGTTGCATCATTGAAAGGCACAAATACACCTCTGATATGTCCTTGCTCTATGAAATAGGAGTTACTTTGGGGCCATCATTCTGCCCTAGCTTGCCCTCCTTTCTTTTTATTGTTTTCTAAAGAATAATAGTAAAGGAGGAAGAATAGACACAGTTGAGCGCAGTACTGTAAAATAGATGGCAAACTTAGAAAGCCCGTGGGAAATCTGGGAGGCTTTGTGGTCCTTTTGGCATCTAAAAGAATAGCACTGGGACTCTGACCCCACTCCACTACTCCGTCACGTTTTTGCCTTTAAAAGGTGGAAAAAGGTAGATGTAATGGTGACTATTGAAGACTAGATGTGTCAGAAGTGTCTCAGGGAGACACTAAGGAGCCAGTTCCTCAGCTCTAACCTTTTCACCAGGGAAGTTGGTTCAGAGATACCAAGTGACTTGTAAAAGATTGTACACCTATTTAGAACTTAGACCAGGAAATAGAGCTTCCAATTCCAAAACACAGCGTTGTGTTACTGCATCTCTGTTGTTGAGAGAGGACATTAATTTTAGATTCATAATAGGAGCTAAAATAAACATTACCAGTGTTATTTAAAACTCTCTGTGTCAATTATTTCTCTATTGCCTCAAGTGCAGATGCAGTCATTGGTCATTCTATGCAATAAAAACTCTTGAAAAGATGGAATGATAGGCAGTGTAAAGGTGACTGAGAAAAGTTGATTGCAAAGCAAAGTATTACAGAAAGTTAAATTTTCTAAGCAAACAGTAAAATCAATATGATAGAAATTTGATGTCTATAAAATAGAAATAGTTTAAACACTTAAATGTATGTAATTCATCAAATGCCTGAAAAAGAGGCATGGATATGACAGTGAAGCCCTGCCACCAATATTTTACCTTAAAAATATCTTCATGTTGAAAATTGGGACACCTGAACATATAGGCAAACACAGAGTATCTATGATGTCTCACTACCATTCTGGGATCCCTAATTTGATAAAGTTTTAAGTATTGTGTTTTTTTTTTATAATTCATAGGAATATCATGTATTGATAAGATAGAAACAAAACACAGAATCACATAGGATCTTTATGATATAAATTTGATATGTATTATTACAATAAATTCTCTAGCTACTTTTATTTTACATAAAAATATTTGTCATTACAGCACCTTGGCCTTTGCTGAGGGAAAACAGTTATTCTGAAAGCTATTCTATGTTGATGAGAAGGATGAGCTGTGATGAGGTTGTGACAGCTTGCTTACCAGTTTCATAGGTTAAGGTTAAAATGTCCTTATAATGTCCTATAATGTCTCTGGGACTTATGGTGAGTTGTTTTTAGCTTATGGGATAGAAATAGAAAGGTTTCCAGAAGCTGACATTATTTTAAGGACAGATCACATTTGTGTTGAGTTAAACTATGTCAGTCTATTCCACAATTAGAGATGACAAGGTTAAATTTCTGATTTTCTTCTTTTCAGTAAGCCAGGCTTCAGAGAGGAAAAAAAGGATGTCTCACTTTTTATTATTCCAGAATTTACTTAGAAAAATGATACCTAAGAATGATCTTTGTGTGCGTGCATTTCCATCAAGTCTGAATTTTCTATAGGGTCACTGTCCCTATGGAATGGATAATATTCAAGAATGCATTGGTGGGAGGTCACTGTTATTTAATTCACAATTATTAAACCTAATGTGTCTGGTTGCTTTTAATGAGTATGAGTAATTTTAATAGATACAGAGATAAAAAGTCACAGAATTAGATTTACTCTGTGATCTTGTGTACATGAGTTTGACTGAATTACAATGAAATAGCTTTGAAGTAGAGGTTTATTGCAATCGTAATGAAGCAAAATTGGCAGACCATCCCCACCTCCTATTCAGACAACTGACAGGAACCATCGCTTATTTCTTCCTTTAATACATCTCAGGTATATTATTCCTCTCATTACTCTATCAAACCTCTGTCCAGTTTCTGCCTGTTTTACATCCAGAAAACTAATACTCTGCTTTCACCAGCTCCTGCTTTTCACATTTTTCAGATAGTCTGTTCTAAATACCATGACAACAAAATTATCTTCCTCCCATACCACCTTGATTACATTTTCATATGGTTGAAACCAGGGTATGGACTGATGAAACTTAAGCATGGATTCTTTCCCACTTACACACATGTAACCCCACATTGTGTTATGAACACAAATGGATAAAAGGACATTTTCACAGATGCGCAATGCATTTTAACTTGTGATAATTATACTCCTGTTTGTGAAATTAATGACAAAAGCATCATGAAAATGTATTCAATTTTAAACCCTATAGAACAAAAATAAATATGTTGAACCTAATTAAAATAATAAGCTATTAAAATTATAAATTATAAAATAAAATGCCTCCCCTCCTGAGCATCTGAGTTCCATACCTCAGTTTCAGAGAGGCCATTTTCACTCAGAAGACAACCACCTTACTTTACACTGGACTCCCTGATGTCACAAATGTGCCTTTATTTTCTTTTTCTTCCTCCCCCACCTTGCCTCCCCGCCAATAGTCTGAATTACCTTCCTAAATGCAATTATCTTTCTAATGATCAGGATGCTTTTCTGTATAAAACGTATCAGAGATAGCTTTAACAATCCCCCTCCCAAACTCTGAAAAAAACCAAACTAAATCGTAATTCTAGGAGTGCAATGTGTTAGTTTATTTTGGATGCCAAGAAAAAAACCTCAACAATGACCTTGTTGCCAGATTGGTAGGTGTTAAATCTTTGGTGTCAGGGATTCTTTTGGTGTATTAACTAGTATAAATCCCTTATGCAATAACTTTAAGCCACGATATTGTGTTGTATATTTAGGGAAAAGCAGGTAACAGGTTGCTACTATCTCTAAATTTGCATTAATTTGCTTTGATCTGGGGAAGCCCACCTTTATGAATAGAATGTATCAACACTTGGAACAAATTTTGGAAAAACAAAAATAAATTATTTTGTTCTGAATTACATCCTTTACAACTTTTCCCTTTTTCTTGTATGTATCATATTAGTCACTCTTTTAAAAATATTAGCCTAGGTGAATCAAAAATTGAACTATGTATATATGTAAGACATATTCTTATGAGAGGCAGTGCTGTGTGAGTTAAAGGGCCATGGACTTGTCAGCACTGAAGGTCAAATACTTGAGTCATCATAAGCAGTGGATACTCAGGACCTCATCTAACTTTCAAACATCTTAGATTCTTTCTTTGTCTTTGAAGGTGTGAAATAAATTATCTGATTTGTTATTATGAGCATCAAAGCCAACTTGATTAATGTGTTTGAATGAAAATTGTGTATGTTCACTATTTTTAAAAATGATGCATAGCCATTGCTTTCAAATTTTTATACTGTTTTCCCTCATTCTGAAATCTGGAATAAATTTAATATGTTTATTTCTGGGTATGTCTTTAATTTCACTAAAACTGTTGATATTTTTCCACAATCATTAGAACTAGTTTGGCATCATCTGACATCTAATTAATAAGCTTTTAGTTACTTATTAAAGATCAATGTTGAAAACATAAATAAAATATCACTGATCTTTCAAAGATCCCATCAAGTATCAAAAATGGATGTAGGATGCTTTATAATTAGTTGTTGCATAAAATTCATCAGTCAGTTTTTAATCTTCTTAAGTTTGTTCTCCTCAAAGCCAGAAATATTTCATCATTCAAAAATTATTTTTGAAAAGCTCAACAAAATGCTTTACCAAATTATTTTCATTTACTATATTTATTCTCTTTTTTTCTTTAAATTATAGAAACCACGCCAAGAATATTTTTCAGTTGTTAATAATGCTGTCTCTGGTCTACAACTCAAAGAACTCATATGATTTAAACCTGTAAGCACCTTGTCAATATCAGAAGAAAAATGTTTTGAAAGTAATAAGTGCCTTAGAAGTATGATATTGTAATTTATAGTAAATAAAACAATAGTTAAGATAGAAAATTAACTTATTCTTCACTTACTTTTATTTTTCATATAAAACCCAGAAAATTTACAATGTAATATTTTGCTGTAACATCATTAGGTTTCAGAATCAACCTGGGTTGCTCTCATTTCTACTGAGCATTCACAAAACCTGTGTGAGAGTTGACATCTTGTGTCTTAAGGCAAGTGAAGTGGTTTATATTCTTTCCAATTGATCCATGTTAACTGAGAAAGGGTTTTCTGCCTGGATTGAGGACAGTCACCAAGTGTGATGCGTGTGACTGACAGCAGCAGCAAGAGTAAGCACTTTGGTGTTTCAATATGATTTCTACCGTCAAGATGTGATATTTTTCCCCCTTTAGACAAAGATATTGAATTGAGCTTCAAAGAAATATCAAAGCACATTTTCTTGGAGACTGGTCCTAAAAGTTTAACATTCTTTTTAAAACTGGGACATATCTTAAAAAATAATTCTTGCTTTTGTCCCTGAACTAGTGTTATATATATATTTTTTAATCTGCTTTCAGTTAACCATTTCAAGATGTCATGTCTAATGGCAGTAATCTTACTATTTTCTTTTGTCATATTCAAGAAAATACATTTTAAAATTATTCTTTTCTAGAGAAAAGTCTGTATTTTCACTTTAGGTTAAGTACAGGGAGTCAGGAATTTGCAAAGTTATAATGAAAGAGAAGAGGCTGGTAAGTCATATTATAAGGCATACATCATTAAAGCACGATAGGTTCCACTACAAATGAAACCTGTATAATTCTTTTACTTTTATAATTGTAACTTGAGTCAAAGTCCTCAGCCATCGTTGCCAATGTGACTGCATGATTGGCAGACTCTGAATGCTTAACAATTATTCTGATTTTTACTGAGATGTAGAGAAACTAGATTAAAGAGTTTGAAAAAATAGCTACTGTCTACTGATTCTGGGAGCTGCTCAGTCACTAGAGGTGCAGATTCAATTCAAGAATATAATTTTAACTAATTATGCCACCTTCTCTTACCATCTCTCATTTCCCAGCCCAGCTATCCTAAGGAATCTATGTTTAATGTTTTTCAGGCTCCTTATTTCTTGAGAAAGTGTGGCACACTGAAGAGAATGTCCCCAGTTGATGAAGGACACCATGATTCATGATGTCTCTAACGTCTTTCCCTGTGGCTAATACAAGAGATGGGTTCTTAATAAGATGTTCAGGGATCACTTTTTAACCCTTGTCATCCCAAGTAAGCCTTGCTGTTTCTCAGCTCTTTGTAGTAATAGATGTCTGTGTGTTTTGGAATCTGTGTGTAAATATAAGTACACACTAGTGAGCTGAATGGCCAGTATGAAAACAGATCCTTCTGAAATCAAAGAAAATGCCAGAACTTGACCACGTTCTACTGAAGCAAAAAGGTATTTCTTATATATGAAAGTACTGCATTTCTAGAAAAAAAATGCATAACTTTGCAACATCTACAGAGAAAAGCATCTGGTAGCTGTTCTGAATATAAATGCTTTATTAAACACTTAAACTGCATCTTTTCAGTGCTAATTAAGTGAATTGAACCCAATTAGAGAATTAAAAACACTTTGTAAGTGCTCGATAGCAGGACTGCCTGAGAAACATTGCACTCCAGCCTTCCCTTCCCTCACACATCACTTGCACACGATATGAATCATACAGAAGTCTGCTCAGTATTTATTTTGATAGTTTCCTCCTGTTTTGCTTTGCTCTTTAAAATCCACCAGTCCAATAGCTTGGCACTTGATGTTTATTCAGGGTGCCTGCTAATTCACCAAGTAATTGCTCATAGAGTCCCATTTCCCGAATTGAAAAATAGAAGTGGGGGGATCTTCTGTTTCCTGCTGATACAGTGACATATTTAGAAGCAGTTGTCTATACAAGTGTCTGCCTCAGCATGTCCTGAAGCAATATTCAGCACCCACCAGAAGCTCCTGCCCAGGCTGCATATTTACCAGGTTTCATCCATTCTGCCAGCACCTCCTGGGCTTCAGCTATACCCCACTGGACAGCCCATGCTTTGTTTGTTTATCCATCCTACACTCTACTAAGGCAGAAAAAGTAAAATGTGATTGGGAAGTAGGGGAAAGTTCTGCCTTAACACTTAAAGAAAAGATGAAAGACAAAAATAACCTCCAGAAAATAAAATTCTTCAAAATTATTCTTGTATAGTAGTATTAAAGTATAGATCTCAACGACTTTCAAGGCTTATTTTTTTACATAGAGGATAAAAACATGCACATAATAACAATTCTGTGTAAAACAAATGCCTGCAGTATGTTATGTGTTAAGTAAGTACAAAAGGCCTATATTCATCAAATCCAGCCCTTAGCATAAGATTGTTCCTGAACTGACTACGATATTTTAAGCAAAGAGGATACATTTTTTTTAAAAAATGAGCACACATCTGAAGACTATGAATTTTCTTGAGAATAAATGAGCATTCTGGGGTATTTTATTTATGTCTGAGATAATGTCTCAGAAATGTATTTCTCCATTTTAAGAGAAAATTATAGTTGGAAGGATCCTGATTAGGAGTTGGTTGAATCAGTCACAGTAAATAATTATAGACACAAATTTTAAACTCTACTGAGAAGAGAAAGTTTGTGTGCATGCCTGTGTGTATTTACTAAAACATAGCTATTGAAAACAAGATTTGATCCTGATGCAGCATATAGGGTAAATAAGACCTCGGGATTTCCACACAACTTGAGAGTCCTTTCAAATTAAAGTGGAGTCATATCTGATTGTCACTGGTAAAGTCCAGCCTTGGCAAATTCATTCATGAAAGGGATGAAGCTTGTTCAACACATATTGAAATACTATTATGGGAGTGCTCTGGCCCCAAACTACATGAGTGCCAGAGGAAAAGTAAATGATTACAATAAGTCTCTTTATTTGGTTTAATGCTTTCTGGAATTTCTCACTGGACCTAGCTTTCTGCACTAAGAAACTCTCGTATAAGTGAGTTTAAACATCTCTGAGGATTTGCGGAAATAAATTTTGGAAGTAGCATAACATGGTTTAAAATGTTTTATGATTTAATGAAAAACTTATTTAGACTAGTGATCAACCCAAATGAGTTGGCAGAAGGCTTATTATTCAGCAAACCCTTATTGATCCCCTAGTTGTTTCAGACAGTCTGCTAGGTACAGGGGATACAGCCTTGAACAATGCAGCATATCCCATGAGGGTTATAGTTTAGTGGCAATAAATGAGTACACAGGCTAGGCTTTCTCTATACAGGAAGTTAGGAAGACCAAGTTCCTTGGCCAGAAAGCTAAGGGACTTCAACTGAAGCACTATATATTTATTTAATTTCTATGTTCCATTTGGGGGCTAAGATTTTAATGGTTTAATGAAAATGGAGAGGGGGTATCAGAGGGAGAGTTCTAAATTGCCTCTTTGGCACTAAAGCAAAATAACCTAACACTTAAAGTAATTGCAGATTGTGATAAATGCTATAAAGGAAAGGAAGAGTGTGCAGTGAGTGAGAATAATAGAGAATCAAAGTTGCCAGCGGGTGTTTTCTAAAAAGCAAAGAGAAAACTGCGCTCAGTGGTTCCACTAAGAAGAGGATTCAAAGGCTCTCCATGCTCCTTGGCTCACCTAGGAAAGAAGTACCTTCCAAATGTCTGAGGCATTTAGAAGTGCTAAGTAACTTTCCCCTGTGAAGTGATGCTGCTGTGCTCATTCAAGGGAGATGGAGTCCAGAAATAAAAAGAAGTACGATGTCTGAGAGGGAGAGTGCACCGTGTCAGAAAGAGACCTTCAATCAACTCTTCGCAAGTCACTGCAGTGGCTTGTCCATGGCGATCTTCACTTTGTCAAAAAGAGAATGTTGCCAGATCCTTTTATTAATACATTTTGATGAGTGGTTATTATTATTAATTCAACAGAGCTCACCCATTGTTTACTTGTCATTTGTGTTAATTTGTTCAACAAATACTAATTTTACAGACCCCAGTGCAGGGCTCTGCCAGAAGACAGAAGTTTCAAAGGTTAGGCATATAATTCATCAGGCAAGATGACAGAAGTTACTGGTATAATGTAAAGCAGAGGCCTGGCCTCTCAGGCCAGCAGTGGTTAGAGAAGACTTCCTAGGAGAGATGGCTCCTTCCTGGTAAAGACAGTTCTCACTACCTTTAAGCAAGAGGAGCCAGAGGTGAAGGGGACAGAGCAGCAGGTATTAGAAAATTGTATCTTCTTTACCGTGTTGTTAAAGTAAGATATATATACATATATACATATATATGTATATATGAAAATATATGTACTTATTAGCTCTGCTCTTTTACAGAGCTAAGCAGGGACGCATTTGTCACTGTTCATTGCAATGACAAGCTCATTTCAATGCAGTTCAAGTTTTACTCTCTTAGCATTTATGGCATTATTCGATCTCCTACATTGATGCTGACAGATGCGTGGTTTATATTTAACCTAAAGGTAGCATTTACAACCGCAAAGACTCTTAATTATGATAGAACTGAAAACATAAAGGATTCCTACTACAGCAAAGATTTTCTTACTTGCACATGCTTCTATATAAAACACCAAATGCACAGAAAAAAAATTAAAAAGGCAAGAATTGATAAGAAAAAAAGTGTGTGTGTGTGTGTGTGTGTGTGTGTGTGTGTGTGTGTAGATTTAATATAGTGTGTGTAGATTTTTGAGAACAAGATTAGTGTTATAGTTTCAAAATAGTTGTCAAAGGAAAAGATGAAAATTTTATTTTTAACCTGGTCCCAGACACTAACTACAGGAGGCATCAGAATTCTGAAATTCCCTTTGCTACACCAATGCAGCTCTAAGGTAGAAATGATGGACTAGGTACCCCTGGAGAAGTCCAAACCAGCAGGGGCACCACATTCTGCACAGCACAGTCACAAGCAGCTTGTCCCTTTGCAATGATCTTTCTACTCTTGCTTGAAGTAAACAGTGGGGTCCCCATGGACCAACTACTTCTGTGAAGGAGAAAAATTACTCTGGATAGGGTTTTAAAATGGAATGAACAAGAACAATGTCTATCTTTTCTAATTCTGTTTCTGTTTTCCTTTTTGTATAAAAGTTGAAGGTTTTAAAGTGGAAAGAGAAAATATTAATAAAATAGACATTTTTTATTAAAATATTTTAATATTTATTTATTTCAATGCTGGGAATTAAACTTAGGTTCCTGTGCCATGCTAGACAAGCTCTCTACCAATGAGCTATACTCACCGTCACATTAAAATTTTTGAAGAGTTATTTTTGTTGACCCTAATAAGCATCAAAGAAAAGTTTGTTGAAGCATATTTGCCAGGGAACATGGACTATACATTAGTAACAGAATGGTTCATTAATAATAGGATGATTTAAGTTCAATTGTGAAAAAAAAATGCATTCAGTCCTGGGATAGCCAATTTTATACATCAACTTGGCCAGACCATGGTTCAGTGCACCAACGTAATTGTCATTATGAAAGTAATTTTTAGACAAGATTTACATTTAAATCAGTGGACTTTGAATAAATCATATTAGCTCAATAATGTAAGTGGGTCATGTGTAATCAGTTGATGTCCTTTAGAGAGAGAGAAAAAAAGTGAGTCCTTAATGGACCAGCCATTCTTCCTGGAGATTGAAACACCAACAAATACCTCTGTCCTGCTCTCCTTCCATGAACAGATCAGACTTGCCAGCCTTCACAACCTAGTGAACCAGTCCCTAATACGAATCCCTATTACTCCTTGAATTTATATATATATATATATATATATATATGTATATATATATATTCATATTATTGTCCTATTTTTCTGAAGTACCTAATATGAACCATCATAATTCACTTTAAAATAATTTCCCGATCAGCTCATACTATACAACTCACTTTTCTTCATGACTTACTTCTTTTGTCCACTTAGTGAGTTAACTGTGAGTGGGGACACAAACTCTTGTCAGTTTTCAAACAAAAATTTTATGAAAAACAGATCATGGCATGTCTCTTTATATTTGAACCTGCAGTTATATGCTATAAGCATAACCCTACCATCTGTGCAACTACCCTAAATAGCAATTTAATATTCAACAATTAAAATTATATTAATAGTCATTAATTTCATATTATTGAGTTTCTTCCTTCAAAATAAACATGTGTACACCTGTCTGCTAAACAATGAAAGTTTGATAAAAGAGTCTTCTCCAAAACTTCATAAAGCATCGCATGCATAGTTAAGACTAAAAACTATTCAAGCTTGTGTGTGTGTGTGTGTGTGTGGGGGGGGTTCTTTGCTGTTTGTTTTACTTTGTTTTGTTTTTATCACATCACAGTAACCTAAGTTGAGAGCATGCACCATGGAAACCCTTCCTATTTACTTCAGGCTACTCCTATATGTTAGCCCACCAGGACATATAAAAGAAAGCATTAGGCAATCTCTCTTAATCCAATGAGTAAATTCATTTCTACCTACTTTAAAGTACTAAATTTCTGAATTTTAATTATTTTCTCATTTGATATTTGAGAACTTTATCTTCTCCTACTTATCTCTTTTAAAACAGAGCTTGCACTGACCTTTTGTATAAGCTTGATGCACTTAATATATATATGTTTCCTGACTTGTTAGCTTGTTTAGATAACAACATTAGCTTCTAAAATAATGAAAATCAACATAAGAAAATAAATGAATGAAAAATGCTAACATTTTTTGACAAACACCATTCCAGGTATCTGATATGCATGCTCATTTAAACCTTAATCATCATGTGAGGTGGAACATTTTATACTTGTTTTAGAAACAGATATTCTGAGATATTAATTTGAAAAAAAAATCTGAGCTAATAAGTGCTCATGCCAGTATTTAAAACCAGGAACATCTGATTCTAAAGTTAAGACTTTTAGCCCCTGTGGTAGGCAGGATGAAATATTCTCCAACTGTGAAATGTGGTTTGACCTACAACCTTCCAGCCAGTTCTATTTTTTTTTATGTTTATTAACAATAAAGAAGTATTTTACTCTTCATAGGGCAATAAAATATTAGTATAAATTACAAGGGGTTTCTATGTATTTGAAAGCATAGTTTTTGGAGGCTTGTGCTATAATTTTTGCTACACAAGAGCAAGGCAGCAATGACCTAGTTTTTGGCAGAGCACACACTTGAAAATCCTATGAGAATAGATTGTCCAGTTCCAACCCCCAGCATCCTGTCTATGTAGGTCCCTTCTAAAGATAGGCGAGCATGTGTAGAAATGGGTGCATAATAGAAAGAAAGAACACTTCTGAACCACACAGATATGAGAGACCCCAGCTACAGACTTTACAGGAGTCCACTCCCACACACAGAGGAGAGAGAACAAGTCACGAGATATCATTAAATTTGTCAGTTTAAAGTATTGTTTAAAGACATATCCATACCATATTCCAGGACCCCCTCAAAGACTTCAAGTTTCAGAGTGACTTTTGTTTACAAAATCCATAGTACAATACCAAATTACAATACACATTGGACCATCAGAAGTTGGGATTTGGTGCTAGATGCAAAATCACCTTATGTGGCCTACATTACCTATTTCAGAGCTGGCCAGATTTGAGTTGGGAGATGATGTAACACTCTGAAAAGTGAAAAGCTATCTGAATTACTTTAATAACAGAGATCAGGCACTAAAAATAGTCTATTACATATTTATGGATGAAGAGGAACATGTTAATACGAAATAGTTTATATAGATGCTTTTTAAAATGCCAAACAATTTCTAGAGAGCCCCAAGAGGGAAAAATAGTTTAACATTCCTATAGTTTTGTGAAGAGGAAAATAAGTTAGCTTTGTTATTTAAACACAACTAGGCTGAAGTTAAATTTAAATTTTTTTTATTTTCCAAATTTTAAATGATAAAATGCCTGTTGGTGATGTATAATGTTTAATAGCATTTCAGCAACATTGTGTTTTTTAGTTATTGTATCAATCTTAGGCCCAAATGCTGCCTTTTGTCTCATAAGAATTGTTGTCGCCATAATTCCAAATATTCCAGATCACTTAGCAACTAAGTAGTCTGCCTAACTATGCTTTATTATATGTAAGCTACATAAAAATAAAAATATTAAACAAAGTAAGTAAAGAAATTCTCTATAGTTATGGAAATACTGTACAAGAATTGAATAATTTTTTTCTCATTAAATTCCCCACCCCTTAGGGAATATCCCTTTCTCTTAACAGAAAGCTTGAAGATCACTTGTAAATAAGGCAGCATTAAATACAAAGGTATAATGTTTATGTATAAGAAACATCATAAGAATGTAATGATAATAAATAAGCCATCCCCAAAACCAAACACTGAATGTTTTCTTCAATATGTGGATGCTAATTCACAATAAGATAGGAGGTGCTAGGGAAAAATCAAGGTACTTTGGATTAGATAGAGGGGAATAAAGGGATGGGAGGGGTTTGAGAGTAGGAAGCGTAGAAGAATGAATCAGACATTATTACCCTATGTACATATATGATTACATGACTGGTGTGATTCTACATCATGTACAATCAGAAGAATAATAAGTTGAAAAGAAAAGAAATATTGGAATTTTCTAATATTAAATATAAAGACATTTAATTAAAACATACTCAAAATGACATGATGTCAAAATTAGGCACAATCATAATTAGGGATTTTCATTCAATTTACATATGTTCAAAAACTTAAGACTGCCCTGAAATTTATTTTCTGATATTTAATTTAGTATTTGCAGAGAATTTCAAATACCAAAAATAGATAACTATTCTTGAGAAAATTAGAGGATTTTATTAATTTTATTAATTCCCCAGGTATGATTGACCTGCAGTTCATTCATCTTTAGAGCTGAATAAAACTCCTTTGTCTGTATATATCACATTTTCTTTATTCATTCATCTGTTGACTGCCACAGACTGGCTCCATAACTTGGCTATTAAAAATTGTACTAGGGGCTGGGGATGTGGCTCAAGCAATAGCGCACTCAACTGGCATGCGCAGGGCGCTGGGTTCAATCCTCAGCACCACATAAAAATAAAATTAAGATGTTATGTCCAAAAAAAACTAAAAAATCTCTCTCTCTCTCTCTCTCTCTCTCTCTCTCTCTCTTTCTCTTAAAATATGTACTAGTACAAAAGAATAAAATTAGCATCCCATACAGATACATTCTTGCCAATGTTTTTGTAGTAGGCCTTATATTTTTTATAAATGCACAAAGTAAATAAAAGGGCAGTGAGAGCGCAATTAATTTGAGAAACATTTGCTTTACATGAAAAATATTTTAATTAAATGAATCTTTGGCATGGCCTGTAGGGAAATCTGTGCTCCTGATTTTAGAAATTCAAAATACTGTTAAGAACATAGCAAAGGAGTTGGTTAACAAACATAATTAAGAATGTATAAGGATTGTCTACAGTTGGTGAATGATTTTATTTATTTATTTACTCCACAGGATTTACATGGACCTGATTCCAGAAAACCAGTACATGTGTCTTGTACTTTGAGGTACATTAATTAGGTAGCCAAAATGTAAATGTCTAATTCTATAAAATTGAGCAGACTTTATTGTATTTGAACATACCTGGCCTATTAAAACTTTATTAAGCAAAGTATGATTATTGAGTACTCATTTAAATATTGTTGATAACCAATCATTAAAATGAGGGGTTTTCCCAATTTTAATGTGGCAAGAACTGGAAGCAACAGCATGAGAGTTACATTCTGGATATGATAAAAGTCAATCTATTCCAAAGGTTTTTTACTATGTGGTTTTATACTTATTTGGGTGATTTTGTAAACTTAATTAATTGTGTTCTTGAATAGAAGAATAGTTTTTTTTTTTTAAAGACATTACACACAATGGAAGGTGAGTGCCCTCCCGTCTCGGCATAATTTATTGTGAAAAGTGTATCTGTAATGGTAGTGGTGGGGAGGGCTCCCTGGTTTTTAAATTCTATCTGCCCTCTAGCTAAGTTTGCTTCAGTGGAAATGAGATCCTGAGCAGTGGGCTGATGGATGTACACATAACTGACTTGTTCAATTCTAATTTAATTCTAGAAATCTATCTCCTTTATGGCTTTAATTTTTCTGACATAGAAAAATTCTTTCTTTTTAGGCTTCCTTTGCTTCTGCAGAGTGAAGTATTACTTGGTGGAGGCAAAAGAAAGAAAAAAGTGAGGGTGGGACAGAGAGAGAGGGGGGTGGGGGAGCAATAAGGAAATAGAAGTAGCAATAGACTATCTCACAAAAACAATTTTCATACTGGCAGGGAAAATACAAGAACTCCAAATAGCCATATATTGAAACAGTGGCAGATCCTTGGCAGGGTATGATTTGAGATTATTAATGAAAACTTTCACCACATACATGCACATCTTTTAGATTCAGGAGACTTGTATTTTTCACTTCCGCACTAGTGTAAAAGTATAATAGACCAGAAGAGAACTTCCATTCTCAGCGTGGATGCAGTTAGAGCTTTTATGATCACAGAAGAGCTGAAATATGCCCAGGAAGGTATTCGTTTCAACTTTATATAGTAAAGAGAACAACGAAAGTATAAGGATGATCCTAAGGGAACTCTTTCTACACCCCTTTGATTAACCTACATTTTAGAGATGACCACAATTTTCTGGCATTCTGGCTACATTAGTAATTAGCCTTTTATAATGAAGATGTTTTATTCGCTTCTCACACCACAGGTATTTTCTTGAAAATTATTAACATAATATATCTATAGTATAATAAGGTGCTCAAACTAAAGTTGTGAACAAATCCACCCTGTCATGATTATATTATTTTACAAAGTGTATGCACTGCTTTGTTCTACCTTAACAATCAGACAAAATAACAACCATTTGTTTTCCCTGTGATTTTTATATTTTTAAACATATAATTATGGTTGAGTTAGACAGTAAAACAAGAAAAGGAGAGCTCTATACACATTTTAGACACATTTTTTAAAAAAGAGGATGTACACACATTAATTTTTTCCTAATCCAATTATTAAGATTTTCTGTATCCCTTCTATCATTTAAAATATTTCCCTTTTCTTTCTTTCTTCTTCTTTTTTTTTTCCCTTGGGCACATAATTTTAATTCTCTTGGAAGCTGACTCTCTTAATGTCTATTAAAAGTCTATTCTGCCAGGCATGGTGGCACATGCTAAAATCCCAGTGGCTTGGGAGGCTGAGGCAAGAGGATTGTGAGTTCAAAGCCAGTCTCAGCAAAAGCAAGGCATTAAGCAACTCAGTGAGACCTCCTTTGTAAAAAAAAAAATACAAAATAGGAGTGGATATATGGTTCACTGATTGAGTGCCCCTGAGTTCAATTCCTGGTTACCTCCCACTAACCCCCCCTCCAAAAACTTTGTTGTTTCTTAGGCATAGCAGTATATTGATATAAGGGTCCTCCATCACAGTCCCTTTGGAATTTCATTGAGAAAGTTTAGGAAAATATAGAGAAATAATCTTTCTTAAACCAAAGAGAGTCTATTGCATTCTTTTCCTCACATCAAAACTCTGGAGCAATTACAAATATCCAGTCACTCAAGTAAATATGTAGTGTTAAAACTATTATTTTCAAGTAAAACTGCTATAGATGTGAAACCAAAATTCACATGGCAAACAACATCTAATGTTTAAAAGTCCTAGGATCTTTCCTTTTTTTTGTTCTTGACCACTTTGATCCTAATAAATTTTCTCAGCAAGAAGAAATATAGAATTGAGACACATGAAAATCTTTCTTGAGAGGATAGTTTTCATGGTGATAGTTTTCTGCCATGTAGTTTGTTTTTACTGTCCCAAACAAAAGGGCTCAGAATAAATCTAAATGGTATGAAACACTGTCAAGGCTCAATCTAGATTTTAATCACCAAAGAAACTCAGTTCCTTTTAAATTCCAGCTATTTTGAATGATGAATCATCAGTGACACCTAAACTTTCTCTTAAAGGTGTTCTTCAGTGAGAATTTGCCAAATATATGCTGTTTCAAACTTGCTGAATTCCTTGAAATGATTTTATTTCTTTCAATTTAAACTTTCTTCTTAAATTATAATCACGCACCGCAAAATCACCTTTTGGTCAAGTATTGAGCTCATGTACATCAGCAATCCTATAAGACCATAACTTTTAGGAATGTCACACTCATCTTAATTTCTGAAAGTACATCCTATGATATTTGTACAATGATGAAATTCCCAAACAACACATTCTCAGAACATTTCCCCATTAATAAGGAATATGTGACTGTGTTTTTATGATGATTCTTATACAAAAGCTTTAATCTCATTTAATACTATATCTCTTATTATGCAAGCAGGTTAAATGAACTGCTCAAGATGACTTGTGTGATTAGTCAACTTACTCTGAGTAGTTCACAGGTTAACAGACTTTGTTTTTCACAAATTCTGAATTACTAGAGATAGTTTTATTACTAAGTTTTCTGCATGTCCAAATACTAAGGTCTAAATCAAAACCTTTGTGGCATTTTTCCTTTTAAGGCAGATTATTTAACACAGAAATCTTTTTTATTATTATAGTTTTCCCTACATAAAATAACACACCGAATCTAGGTAGGGAAAACTATAATAATATAATCTATGTAGGGAAAACTATAATAATAAAAGATGCAAGTACTTGGAAATTTTTAAATACTAAATTGCATAGTCAACATATTCATAGATGGCCATGATCTGATTTAAAAGAAGATAATTATTAAAATTTTAAATATTGCTCTCATTTTTTTGCTATTGTTAGTGTGGTGCAAGGATGCGTAGCTAAGGCTTCATCAGAGAAGTTATTTATTTGAAATGTTGAGCCTGAGCTTCATCTCAGATCTCCCAATGTGAATCTGCATTTTAACAAACCCACACTGCAGCTTAAGAACTACTGACCTAATTAATGACTCTGTTGATTTTTTTTTCTGCTCAAGTGACCCAAAGAGAAACAAACATCTTATATCTCTGTGTGTACTGGGGTACGAGGTATACATTTGCACTGAATTGGTTTGCCAGAACTATTCCTGTACTAACAGGCACAGGACTTTTGTATAGCAATGGCCATAAATCTCCAGAATGAGGGCATGGTCAGGGCAGAACAGAGGCAGAATGGAGGAGAGCTTGTGGCTCCACTGCGCTCAAGGGAGACATAAATATGCACACTTGAAGTGTGTGTTTACATACGCTTTGCTAGCAGCTGTATGGGCTGCAAGCTATAACAGGGCAAGTGTCCACTTCAGTTAGATCGAAGTCTCAGTACAAATGAAAAAATGGCAAAGGGGTGTCTTGCCTCTTCTGCTCTGAACTGGGCATGGACTACCCATTCATTAATGATGTCTTCATAAGTTCAAAGAGACGAACTTGACTTCACTGGACTTAAAATAAATCTAAACATATATGGATTTTTAAGATCCACATTTTGAAACAATTTCCACATCAAATTGGACTCAACATTATATATGAGCTGCCTTCAACTTTAAAAAAATACTAGAGTTCTGATTAAAAAAATTTGAGTGCAGTGACAGTTTTTATTATATTTTTAAATATGTTTGAAAATTAATAAAATACAACTCCCATTTTAAATTTTCTATTGAAGTAGCTAAATGAATTTTATAACTATAAAGATGGACAACTATAATAGCCATTAATATTTATAAAGCATTTATTATAGTCTGGATATTACACATATTAGCAGATTTACTCCTCTTAATATGATGGGTACTTTCATTATTCTCCTACTCTCCTTTTACAGATTAAGGAAATGAGGAACAGAGAGCTTAAGTAACTTGACTAAAGTCAAAGAATAAGCAAGAGTCAGAACTTGGAATGTCATTAGAGTCCATTTATCAAGTATCAAGTGTTTGGCCACAAAAATCCCTTTTTACTATCACTCCCTAAATGAGTGGAGCAAAAAACAAAAAACAAAACAAACAACAAAACCTATGAATTTAGTGGTATCTGTAATTGAAGTTGTGATAGACAAGTATTTACTTTTATGACAAAAATAATGTTGTAAATGTGATTTTCGCAGGAAAGGAAATTTCTGAAAGAATGTTGGAAGAGAGGTGGATTAATTTTCTCTAGCAACTATAGCAAGTCACTACAAATTTAGTGGCTTCATGACATCCATTTATTATCACATATTTCTGTTGATCAGAAGCCTGGGTACAGAAGGGCTCAACAAGGTGTTCAATGCAGAGTCTCACAAAGCCCAAATCAAGGGAAGAGCAGTACCACATTTCTTTCCTGAGGTTCTGAGGATGAGTCACATACAAGCACATTCAAGTTATTAGTTTGCTTAAAGGAGCCTCACAGGTCCCTATTTCCTTGCTGGCTGTCAGCTCGGAGCCGCCTCAGCATCTTAAGGTTTTCTGCATTGCATGACACACTGTCCCCTCTCTCTTCAAACAATCAGCCATATTGTTCTTTTCCCACGATGAATCTCTCTGACTTCTTTGACCTATGTCTTTGTCACCGGCTGGAGATAGTTATCTGCTTTTATGGCACATGTGATTAGATTGGACCTACCAAAGTATCCCAGAAAAATCTACATATTTTAATGTTGATAATCTAAACTACAGTTTCAAAATCCCTATTATAGTGTAAAGTAATACCACATTCAGTTTCTGGGAGTTGGGATATGGGCAAAGTTACAGGGATGGGAACATTCTGCCTACTATATTTTTGGAATGGTTAGAAGATAACAAAGGAGTCCAGAAAGCGTAGACTGGGGATCCAAAAATAAACTCTGAAATCATCTTCATTTTGTCTGATAGAATGCTCACATTTTCCACATCATCTTTACTTACTCTATGTAGGAGAATGCCTAACATCATTTGCTAAGCTATTTTTTAAGGAAGATTGTGAACAATTAATTTGGCCATGTAATTTAAGTAAAAATTTGGATGCAAACTGGGCAGGGTGGTGCATATCTGTAATCCCAGGGGCTCATGAGGCTGAAGCAGGAGGATCAGGAGTTCAAAACCAGCCTCAGCAATTTAGCGAGGCCCTAAGTAACTTAGTGAGAGCCTGTCTTTATATAAAATATTTTTTAAAAGGCAGGAATGTGGCTCAGTGGTTAAGCAACCCTGGATTCAATCCCTGGAACCGGAAAAAAAAAAAAAAAAAAGAATTTGGATGCAATGTCAGTATCCTCATTAATTTTGTTCAAAATTAGAAACTGAATGAAAAAAACATAAATAAAATCTTTTAACACAATCTAAAAGTGGTCAGAATGTGAAGCCACAAGGCAAGTGAATGCAAGTGAGTATTGATGCTATAGTATACTGGAAGCAGTGTGATTCTCAGCAAAACAAAAGAAACCAAATATAGAATGAAAGTCTCAGAATAACTAGTGAAATGTGTGTCAGTGTTCACAAAATGTAAAATGCATTAAAAGAAGCAAAATTAATTTCAGAGTCATGTCCTTTACCTTTTATGATGGCATTATGTTTATGATATCTTTATTTTCTGAGATATTAATATTATCATTATCGGTTCTCCAAATATAGTAGCCCTGCTGTTGCTGTTATTAACATTTCTTAAGAGTTCCATCTGTAAATACCGGTGCAGCTAAAACCAAAACACACATGCACATCTCTTGAGAAGAAGACTGACACAGGACTGCTGACACATGAATGGGATGCTTTGTCTAACTAACACAAAAATGCAAATGAATTGCAGAGAAAGAAAACTAAGGAATTCAAAGGCTTTCTTGATTGCCTTCTTTAAAATGCCAAGAACTTAAGCTGGCCTTTCTTATCTTCCACTACATGCATGTGACACTTTAGGAGGTCTTTCTTATTGTACTATAATTCAGGGATTGTTCCAGCTCTGTGCTCCATGCCTTTTTCCAAAGGGCAGCCTGAGATGTATAATTCGGGTAATGAACAGCTGCATAATTTAAGGGTCGAACTAGTAGGGCACTGTTCCTTATTTGTGTTGCTTTAGCAGTTGCCAAGATGTTCCAGGCCTATTTAGGAATACAATTTTTTGACTGCTTTATTTCTCTCAGATGATATATGCTGGGATTTGGTTGTGTTCCAGAAAGTGAATTTTATCAGCAGAAGTACCAGAGCAAGCTTTTCTCTCATTTTACTCCAAAGGGCAACAGCACTGAGCTATAATGAGGTAATTTTTTTCCAGCCATGCACACTCTGTGTTCTATCAGGCAGGGTTGTTTAAACCAAGTCCTGTCCCTTTCCAAAGCATGATGGACTCAATCACTGAGCTATCAAAGACATTTCTACACTACATCCCTCTCACACAAGGCCAATCTCCTGAGCATTCAAAAGGGCCAGGCAACGAGGCCCTTCAAGATGAAGGCTGCATGCTGATTAATCAGTTGCTTTTTTATTCAGTCTTGGCAAGTATTTTCTGTTTGTAAATAAAAGGTTCACCCTGAATTTCCTGTAAACTCAAGAGCATAATGCTGGCTTGGACCTCATTCACAGAGGAAGAAAGCTGCCTGCTGTCGAAGCCACAGAGATGTGCAATGTCCACGGTTGCAAATACTACTTCAGGTGTCTTGAAGCTTCCCTTGAGAATGAGCTCATCTAACAACAGTTGTCATTTCATCTTGATTAACCAGTACAAGCAGGCATCAAAATAATATTTTCCATCTCTTTTACTATAACACTCCCTATTTGGGGGAAAGACCCTGATGAATGGATTTGCAAATGCATTAGAGTGACACAGTGAAATGTGTCAAGGAAGTAGGGTATCTTTTTTTCAAGAAATAAATTGTTGTACTCTTTCACTCATCAGATGGTAAACAGCTAATGGAAAAGAGATGTGACAGACCACAAGGACTAGGAATTGTCTGCAAACTGGCAGGCACAGCGATTTGCCGATGACCCAAATTATTTTCAGGCAGTTTGGCACATCTCTATTTGTCACACTTACACGACCAAGTCAAATGCGTTTAATTAATATGGAGCATTCCCTTTTCTTGAAGCAGGAACAAAACAGCCAGCATTTCTTGATTGCTCTAAAACACTCCATCCAGCAAGAATGAGAAACCTCTTGTCATCATTCATATCTTTGCTTATTTTTCCATGAAAAGCACACCACCACTGAAACCATTTCTCTTTGATAAGGAGTTTTCATTCCTACAGGAACACCACTACTGTGTGTACTGAGTGAGCACACGAAGGGAGCTTAGCAAAAGTGGTTGCTGAAATAATCTTTGGCATAAAGGTTGGACATTTTTCCCTCTCTGTTCGGAAAGCAAGGTGAGGAGGCTTATTTTGTGAGAGGTGGAAACTTCAGAATCATTACCAGAGTTTGAAACTGCTGTGTAAATCCATTCATCACAATGGTACAATCATAATCATGCCCATTCTATGGCCCAGCATAAGTGGAGCAGCCTGGGTTGCTAGGAGGGTACTTACAGAATGCAGGAAAGAAGAAGTTTCTTCCTATTATCCCTTCTTCAAAAAGACTAGCATGAACTCTACTGTCCAGAAAGCACTGTTTAGGGGCCCTTGGCCTTTGCCTCCTGGCACAGCTTTCTTCCCCTCACTGTGTGTCAGGTAACCATGTTGGTGTGCATTACAGGTCTGTAAAATGAGGCATTAACCCAGATGGATGCCACTAGTCCCTCTCAGCTCCAGAAATTTATGAATCACAAACACTCTAAGCAGTGTTTTTATTAATTTTAAATAAATGCATAGCAGGCACAAAGACTAATAAAAAAAGTCAACAACAATAGTGAAAATAAAAATGCTAATCTTCACCCAAATAAAAACTCTATAGTATAAAATTTAGGATTATGGGGGTATATTAACTCTTTCAAGCCCTAAGGGGTTTTGTGTCAAAAGAACACATTTTTATAACTGAAAATGTACTATGTATTACAATTATAAGTTACAACCAGCTATATAAATTTTATACACTGATATAAAATGTACCTAGCATGGAAAATTTAAGAATGTCTCTGAAGAAAAATATATTAAAGCTCTAGTTCAATTGCATACCAAGTGCATTTTAATGTATTCATGTTTCTGAACATATGTAATACACAAATAGAATGCAATAGTATATTACATTTGCATCTTGAATTTTAATAGTTTTAGTGAGTTTCCCTCTTTAGATGAAATACACACACACACACACACACATCTCTAACAGTTATAATTCTTTTATCATTCATTGGATTTAAAATGCATAGATGTTTCAGGCCTTTGGCTATCATAAAGACCATAAATTAAAAATCAAAACAAATGTAATAGGAGAAAAAGCTTCTACCATTCAGAATTGTAACACTTCCCCAAAACTTGACTTTTATAATTTTCTACAAACAAAATTCATCATGTTTTTCTTCTTGTGCCTACTGAATGCCTACAAGCACCTTGATTTCTCTCTGTTCTCTAGTTTATTAACCCCTCTCTGGCCTCACTTGTACCCTCTCCAGCTTTTGCCCCCTGGTTGGTCATTTCAGATGCTCCTTGGACCTCACCAGGCCTCACCAGTGACCTTCAGCAGCACTCGCCTGGTTAATTCTCCGCCATGCAGAAGTCTAACCCCATCTGCTTTCTTTGATTCTCTCCTTAACTGCCAGCTTTTGCTGGAACAACTCAAAAACTGATGTTGACAGGCTCTTCTACTAATCTATGCTGCTCAACCTCAACTCGACCCCAACTGGTGTTCAACAATTCCTTTAATCATTGCTTATTGACTCTTGGGACACTTCGACATGGTAGCTTTTCCTCAGGCCTCACTCCAAGCCTAAACACCTCATTCTTGGCAAATTTGGCCACCTGAGGAATATTCACTGTGAATATTCACTGTGAATATGGAAACCTTCATTTTCTTTCTCTCTCCTTCTTTACATTAATTTCCTTGTTTTTGCCTTGGAGAAAGAAGATATCCTCTCTTTTCTCATTCCTAGAATCTTGCTTGCTTACTAGACACTTCTGCATCTTCATTAATAGGTCGTCCCCCCAATACCCACAACCTTTCCACATACATTCAGACACATCTCTATTCAGTTTCCCATCTGCAAGCTCCTTCCACTGCAGAGATGTTCTGTAACTGTCCCCTATCAAAAAACAAAAACTAAAATTTCACAACAAAAAGACATAACTTATGGTTATGTCTCTCAAATGTTTGTTTCCTGAGAATTGTCCTTTCCCTTCACTTGCAGATTTATAAGTGATTAATAAGCTGATGCCTAAAAGGTTCCACCTCACATCACCCTTTCAGACTTGGCAATCAGGACCCCTCCCCCATTAGCTGAAATTGTTTTTTCAAGGTCACGTTTGACTTCCATATCAACAATTACATTTTATTTCCTAAAAGCCCCTTGTTCCCTGCCACAGCACTTGTATTTGTATTTGTATTTTTCTCTTGTTTAGAAAGAGTGTCAGTGTGGGATTTAAACTGTGTGCACATGTGATTCAGACATAAATTAAATGCCAAAAGTAGCCACCAAGCATATTTGCACATTAGAACTATTGAGAAAATAAATTCCAAGGCCCATACCAGACCTTCTCAGAAGCTGGGGTGATGCAATTCAGAAAATCAAGCAGAAATCTAGAGGTCCTGCAGGGATGAGCTGAATGTGGAAAACATATGATTGGAGGCCAAGCAGCAGGCAGTGTTTGTTGGAGGGACACTGGCACACATTAGGCTCTTGATACATATGTTGAATCATAGAATTCATGAATGAGTGCATTTTGTTGTTGTTGTTTGTTTGTTTGTTTGTTTTTTGGTTTTGGTACAGGGGATTAAACTCAGGGACATTCAATCACTGAGCCACATCCCTAACCCTATTTTGTATTTGTTTCTACAGAGAAGGTTTCACCTAGTTGCTTAATGCCTTACTTTTGCTGAGACTGGCTTTGAACTCACAATCCTCCTTCCTTGGCCTCCCGAGCCCTAGGATTACAGGAGCGTACCACCGCACCCGGCTGTGCCTTGATTTTTGAAGGAAAGGGATGATTTAAAGTTATAAGTTTATATTTTTCACTTTTTCTTTTCCATTCCCATCATCTCACAGATGACAAATAGTTACTGCAACTATTTGGTGTACAAAACACAAATCGTTATGAGCAATGCATAGAAGTTAAGAGCATTTCTTCCTATGTACCAGAGTGGTGTGACAGTTTGGAGGAGACAGAGAATAAGTCATAGCGTTGGCACATTGAAAGCTCTTTACACAGCAGCAGTGCTACCACCCTGGCAGAACTCCTAGTATTTGCTGTTCCAAGGGAACCAACTGCCAGCATCTTCAACAGCAGCAGATGAGAGTGCCAGTGGCTTTTGGAACAATAGGAAATAGCATTGCTGATCTAATTCCCCAACAGCCCTGGTGCTACCTTTCCTTGGGTGAGTGAGTAGTGGAAGCTTTGCCACCTGGATAAACAGGGGGAGTGTGGCAGAATGAAAAGTTATACAAGAATTATAAGGTAAGAGAATGAAGTCTGTGGCTTCTGCATGTCTTACAGAGTTGAAAGGGTTGGTGCTGGGGAACCCCTGATCCTTACTACAAATGAAAATTACATTTCAGGTACTAATTTATATACTCAAAAGAAATATTTGATTTTTTTTTTTTATTTTTTATTGGTTGTTCACAACATTACAAAGTTCTTGATATATCATATTTCATACATTAGATTGAAGTGGGTTATGAACTCCCAATTTTACCCCAAATGCAGTTTGCAGAATCACGTCGGTTACACATCCACAATTTTACATAATGCCCAATTAGTAATTGTTGTATTCTGCTACCTTTCCTATCCCCTACTATGCCCCCTCCCCTCCCCTCCCATCTTCTCTCTCTACCCCATCTACTGTAATTCATTTCTCTCCTTGTTTATTTTCCCATTCCCCTCACAACCTCTTATATGTAATTTTGTATAGCAATGAGGGTCTCCCTTCATTTCCATGCAATTTCCCTTTACTCTTCCTTTCCCTCCCATCTCATGACTCTGTTTAATGTTAGTCTTTTCTTCCTGCTCTTCCTCTTTGCTCTGTTCATAGTTGCTCTCATTATATCAAAGAAGACATTTGGTATTTGTTTTTTAGGGATTGACTAGCTTCACTAAGCATAATCTGCTCTAGTGCCATCCATTTCCCTGCAAATTCTATGATTTTGTCATTTTTTATTGCTGCATAGTACTCCATTGTGTATAGATGCCACATTTTTTTTATCCATTCATCTATTGAAGGGCATCTGGGTTGGTTCCACAGTCTAGCTATTGTGAATTGTGCTGCTATGAACATCGATGTGGCAGCATCCCTGTAGCATGCTCTTTTAAGGTCTTCAGGGAATAGCCCGAGAAGGGCAATAGCAGGGTCAAATGGTGGTTCCATTCCCAGCTTTCCCAGGAATCTCCAAACTGCTTTCCAAATTGGTCGCACCAATTTGCAGTCCCACCAGCAATGTACAAGAGTACCCTTTTCTCCACATCCTCGCCAGCACTTGTTGTTGTTTGACTTCATAGTGGCTGCCAATCTTACTGGAGTGAGATGGTATCTTAGGGTGGTTTTGATTTGCATTTCTCTGACTGCTAGAGATAGTGAGCATTTTTTCATGTACTTGTTGATTGATTGTATGTCCTCCTCTGAGAAGTGATTTAAAAATATTATACATGTTGCTCTAACTATACTTCTATTATGTTTTATAAATTTTCTGTATTGTACCCTTGGGCCTTCCCAAAATACTTCAATTGGTCACTGCCCACTCTACATGTTCATCAATATTATATAACACCATGGCTTCCACATTATCTCTATTCATACAATCATTTTTACCTTCTGGCTGAGACTGGCCTCTTACTTCCAGATTCATATTTCAGTTCAAACATATTGAATTAATGGTTCTTCCATGACATGGATTTCACATGTCTGAAAGTAAACTCATTAGCTTCTGCACCAAACCGCTTCTCTCTGATCCCCCAGTACATGCTAAAAGCAATAATATTCCCCAGTTATGTAGAGTAGAAACCTTTAGGAAATTCTATCCCTCTACCTCATAGCCTTGGAGATAGGTGCTCACTTTTTTCTTCTGAAAATACTGTACTTTGTTCACATGGCCGGGAGAAAACACTCTCTTGGAATTATTTTTCTGGCATCACTTTCAATGCGTTCTAAAATTTCTTTGTTGCGCCTATCAAGTACTGAAGCATTAAAGGGCTCAGTCCTTAGTTCCCAGACCTCTTGGCTAACTATGTTTACTGAAGATGTGATCTCAAATAGTCTTAGTTTTTCTTTTTCTGCCTCTCAGCCACTGAAAAATCAATTCTTCCGGTATCTCGAGATAAAAACCTTGCACTTAGTTTATAAAACATCATTACTTCACCCCACATTCAATGGACAATCACATTTTGTAGATTCTAAAATCAATCAAAAAACTGACATTTCTCATGGCTTTCACCTCCTGGCTCCTGTTTCCAAATTTCTACCATTTCCTGCCTGAGTTTTTGTTACAACCTCTTTTTCTTATCAAGTCTACCTTCAAGAAATTGGTTGCTTATTGTATATCTAAAGTAGATGATGGGTTAGTGGGGAAAGATACATGTTTGACTTGTCTTTAAAGGGAAAATATAATATTTCATTTAACCAGATGCATATTATGCAATAAAATAAAATGGTAGCAGCATTTCAAATCTTCAAATATTTTGGACTTACAATGAGGTACCAAACACTGAGTTAAGTTAGTTCATATAACCTCATTTAATTCCAACATATAACACTATATAGGTATTATTATCTATATTTTACACATGATGAATTGCCTCCTAGAAAGAGATTAATGGACATACCCAACATCACAAAGCCAAAGAGTAGCTAAATTAGTATTCCAAGCCATCTCTCCTCAGTTTTGGTTCACTGCAAGTCATCATTCTAAAAGTGAAAAAATAAGCCAGTTCCACCTTACACATCACCTTCTTATGGTGCATTTGCAGGTGCCCCCTTAACACTGCAAACAGCTTTGGACAATGAAACAAAAGAACTTCTAAACTTTAGTTACAAATTAATATCCCAATCAAAGAAATCTCTTTGTCCTTTGGTTTATGAATCATCAAATTCACAAGTTCCTTTGTCATCACCACTGCCTTTCCATGCTCTTGATTTTTTTGTTCACTCTATGTAAGTATTTGTCTGCTCAGACTGCCAGAACAAAATAATACCAAAGGTGGATGACTTAAACAACAGAAATTTTTTTTTCTCACATTTCTGGAAGCTGGGAATTCCAAGATCAAGGTACCAGCCAAGTAACCTTCATTCTAAGGCTTGTTTCAGTGGTTGGTCGGCTGCCATTGTCTCCCGGTTTTCCTGTAGGACTTTTTTTGTGCTCCCATGGAGGGGGATGGTGAGTACTTTGGTGTCCCTTCTTATGAGGTTTCATCTCCAAATATAGCCATCTCCAAATAAAGCCAAATATAGCCACTCCAAATATAGCCAAAAAGGGTTTCAAGATATGTGTTTTGAGGGGATAAAAAGTTTTCGTATGTAACAATAACCAAATTTGTGACTGGTCCTATATAATGTATTAAAAACAAGAGCTGAAAGAATTTCCAGGAGGTGGCATTTCCAAAGTAAAACTACTATTTGACATTGATTGTCACAAACATCTGGCAACTTACTGAGGAATCACAGCTCTGTGGAACACTGAGATGGATTCTTCCATTCTGACCTGTCTGTTAAATGATAACCATGACCTAATGCAGTTATGATCAATACAAATGTACATAGTGGCTGTAAAACAGCCTCTCTAACCAGGGAGTGTAATCCTCCATTTTACAGATTTGAAGAGGCAATCAATTACATGCTGGATAAGGTCAAATACTATTGATCCAAGATTCAATGAAATCCCTTCCTTTACTTTCCCCTCTTTTGATTTTTTCCTGTGATCTAAGTATGGTTTCTTTAAAATACATTTTTCCAGCAGCTGCACTTACATACTGGTAGAAAGAGAGTGGTCCTCAAAAAACATAATGATTCACTGGCACTGAAATCAATAGCGGTATAACACCTTGAAGGCAGGAAAAGGTTGAAAGATAAAAATATTAACACCTAAACTTCAAGAGCATACTTAAAAAACTAGAATTTAAGAGATGTTCATGGCCAGTGTGAGGTAGATATTGTATATATCAACCTAAGCAAACAACTTCCCCCTGTATATCTGTGAGTGTTGAAAAAATATTGTAAATGTTGTATTTATGTATCATTTTTCATTGAATTCTGACTTTTGACATAATTGCAAATTATTTCTTAAAAAGTTCTATTGGTGCTCATAGGGGAAATTTTATATATTATTATTTTTTTCTATACCTTTCTTTGTTTTTACTAACACTCCTTGATCCATATCTAGCAATCTAAAGTAAACTCAATTCTCCTATGCTTACTTGATACAAAGCTTTGTTTTTCATCTTCATACAAACATAATGTGATGTTTTCTGTATGTGAAACCAGGCATTTCTAGAATCTCTCTGAATCTGAGTCTAAGGTACTTGTGTACATTCCTCTATCTGGAAGATAGAACTACTCGTTGCTGTATTTTTATCTGACTGTCTCCAGGAACTAGTAAATAGAGAATTGTAAATACTACATACTTGGAAAAATTCCACCTGGCACAAATCAGTCACTAGGTAGCTAAATACTGTGAATGGAAACAACTGGCAAGAAAGAAAATCCTACTTAGAACCTAGCAGCCGCTAAAAGGTTCTTATTAACATGGGAACTAAAATTTTCTTTTAAGTAAGTTTGATGATATTTTAAGGACAATACTGCTTCCTCTTTACACTACTGACTTTCACCTTATATATAACCACGTGGATTTCAAAGTTGATTTGGGAGGGTTTTCTTTAGTCAAGTTTTGACTTCAAACAAAAATTGGAAAATATAAGGTTAAATATCTGGTTCTCTCTGATTTCCAAAAGATTTATTCTGCATTTTTAAGTCTTTTTTACATATTTAAGGAAAGAGAGATGTTCTTTCGATTATTTAAAAAAGGCAGAACTAAAATATAAAAAAGTATTTAACATACCGTAATCAAGAAACTCACAAGGCTGTACCTTGCTTTTCAGCAATGAATGTAATTTTTCTTTAAGTTTTCTGCTTTCTGCTTTAATTTTTTTTTCTTCTCCTTTGCTTCGTTCTGTTTTGCTTCTTGAAGTATTAGGGACTGAACAACTCAGGGACACTGGATCACTGAGCTAAATCCCCAGGCCTTTTCATTGGGTATTTTGAGTCAGAATCTTGCTAAATTTTTGAGGCTGGCCTTAAATTAGAGATCCTCCTGCCTCAGTCTCCTGAGTCTCTGGGAATATAGGCATTTGTCACCACACCTGGCATATTTTGCTTTTAATATATAAATCCAAAAGGTCCTGAGAGTGTTATTTTATAAACTTAATTTCCACTATCTCTTGAAAAGGTTATTTTTAGAAAAAAATTGTCATATTTCTGTAATTATAGTTAAAATAAGTAATACTAGGAAGACAAATATTCTAGATAGAAGCAGAAAAGAAAAAATGAAAAGTGCAAAACTACACTGATATATTTCATCTTTTTGAAGTCAGAATGGCAACAAGCAATACAAGTAATAATAAATGTTGGAGAAGATATGGAGAAAAGGAGGGTGCATTCACACATTGCTGTTGGGAGCAACCACTCTAGAAAGCAGTATAGAGATTTCTCTGAAAACTTGGGTGGGACCAACTTTTGACCTAGTTATCTCACTCCTTGGTATATACCCAGAGGACTTAAAATCAGTGTACTATAGTGATATAGCCACATCAATGTTTCTAGCACTTCAATTCACATTATCTAAGCTATGGAACCAAACTGGGTGCCCTTCAACAAATGAATGGATAAAGAAAATGGAATATTACTCAGCCATAAAAAGAATGACTTTATGACTTTTGCCAGTAAATAGGTAAATCTGGAGACTTATGCTAAAAGAAATAAGCCAATTCCCAAAATACAAAAATTGAATGTTCTCTCTATTATGTAGATGCTAACACAATGGGAGATGTGTGTGTGTGTGTGTGTGTGTGTGTGAGTGTGTGTGTGTGTGTGTGTGTGAGTCTGTGTGTGTGTGTGTGTGTGTGTGTGTGTGTGTGTGTGTGTGTAGAAGTTCATAGATTAGACAAAGGAGCAAGAAAGGAAGGGAAGGGATACAGGGATAGCAGACAGTGGAATGATTCTGACATAACTTTTCTGTCTACATATACCACAGTGAATCTCCACATTATGTACAACTACAAGATTGGGATCCTAATTAGAAAAAGAAGTACTCTATGTCTGAATAAATATATCAAAATATACTGTACTGACATGTATAACTAAAAAGAACAAAGAAAGTAATAAAGCTCTCAAAAATAAGCTAAAATCGTATAGCAGCTGAAAAATAGACTTTAAGGAATTTATGCTTATAAAATAAGAGGAAAAGTGGAAAGGTTTTAATTGCCACTGATTTAGCTACAGAATAAATATGCCAACCTCTCTTTCTACCACCAAGGAATCCCTTTCTACATATTTATGGTATGTAAGTGCACAACTAGAATTTTCATATAAACTCCCTTCAATTTTTGCCTGGACAGACAAGGAGGACACTATTATCACAATTTTATCAATTAGAGATTAATTCACTAGGTCCTGTGACTCGACTATTCAAACATGAATATGTTTGCAAATTAATAAAATACATATTGTAATTCAGGAAGTCCAGGGGAGATGGGGAAGGAGCATCTGCATTTCTATCAAACTCCCAGGTGATGCTAATGTGATCTGTCCCTGAATTACACTGGAATGACAAGGCGAGAATACAAGTTGAAGGTAAATCTCACAATTCAGTCTGAAAGCATATTATAGATGTATTATTGTTTAATTTTGCATATGTGGTGTGTCACCTTAGTAATGACTTCCAGATACTGTTTTTAATCCCCTGACTTGATTAAGATGCAAGTACAGTTGATCCTCCTTCTTCATGGAGTGTGAATTTGCATATTCACTCTACTGAGTAAAAAAATGCCACTCAACCCAAAATGAAGGACCACTCCTTTTCACTCACACACTTACGCATAAACATATACCTGCACAGAAAACAAAGTATTTGGAGTTGTCTGACATCCATGCTCACACATGAATTTCAACAATGTAACTTTCTGCCTTTTGCTTTTAGCTTTTGGATGTAAAAACTGACTTATTCTTGGTCTATTTAGTGCTATATTCTCTTGTATCTTTGTGCTTTTCATTGGTGATTCTGTTGCTTAACATGGCTTCCAAGCATAGGGCTGAAGTGCAGTCTCCTGTTATTAACCAAAGGCGGTTGCCGTGTGCCTTATTGAAAGTAGCCATGTGTTAGACTAGCTTTGTCCAGCTTGAGTTATGGTGCTGCTGGTCATTGAGTTCAATGTTAATGAATCAACAATATATATTAAATGAGGTATCTTTAAATACAAACACACATAAAACAAGGTTATATATTGATTGTTTGATGAAAATATTGTGACTAGTGGCTCACAGGATCCTAACCCTGTGTATACCCAGGGAGCAATGATTTAGTATTGGCTAATTCAGTGTTCCTGGTGACTTGATAGAACATAACTACTGAAAATAATGAGAATTGACTATGCTTTCTTCACTGTTCTCAGAAGAAAATGTCTATGGAAACAGAATCCAAATTGATATGCCCTATAATATTAGTCCTTTTTTCATTTTTTATCCCAAATGATTGTCAAAACAAACGTTTTAAATATTTTAAGTGCTAAAAAATATAGTTTATTACATGAAAAATTGTATGGAAATCAAAATATTGGCAGAGTACAGTTTTTGCTAAAATAAATGTACTCTGTAAGTTAAAAATTAAAGCTTTTAGTAATAAAAATCAATTTATCAGAACCAAGTTAAGGTATTGGAGGGTCCTAATATATCAATGATTTGAAAGATACAAATGTTGAAATGGACACTTTTCTTAAAATATTGTTTTAGCTGTAGGTGGACACAATAACCTCATTTTATTTATTTATATGTAGTGCAGAGGATTGAACCTAGGGCTTCACACGTGTTACAGGAGCACTCTACCACTGAGCCAAAACCCCAGCCCTTTAAATGGATACTTTTAAAGTCTTCATAGCATATAAAATATTTAAAACTGAAAAACCAATTAAACTTTTACACAGTCCCTAAAGCACCTTCACAGGAATCTTGTATTTTAAACATTAGCATGAAAGCCACTCTTTTGAATGAATCTGAATCTTTACGTGTTTGATAAGGACATCAATTTAAAACTCCTGTATTTGCTAAACCAAAACCTGTCTTTAAATCTCTTCTATAAACCCTTTATATAGTTTCATAATTCTCAATCTACAAGTATAAGGACCTTGATTTGTCTTTCCTACTAATATATTCTTTTTTCTTTGTCAATCCTTTTCACTTCAAAAAAGACATGAAGAGTCGGGTACAGTGGTGCATGCCTGTAATCCCAGCTACTTAGAAGGCTGAGGCAGGCAGTTCGCAAGTTTGAGGCCAGCCTGGGAAAGTTAGTGAGACCCTGTCTCAAAATAAAATAAAAAAGGCTTTTGGAATGTAACTCAGTGGTAGAGCACTTGCTTAGCATTTGGGTGGCCCTAGATTCAATCCCTAGTACCAGACACATAAAAGACAAGAAAAAGAAAAAGAAGAAGAGTTTTTAAAAAATCTATTTAAAGACAAAAATGTAATTTCTTCATAAAAGTTAAGGGACACAAAGTGCAAATGCAAAAACTGTTGAAAATGTGACATTGGGACCATAGCAACAATTCTTTCTGGTCCCGTTAGAGATAAAGTCTATTTCTCCTAAAAGCACAAGAGGATCCCATCATGATAGTAAGCCAAATTCCTTACCCTTCTTTACCCATTGAATAAATATATGCTTAGCACCTACTAGGTGACGTGCAGCTTTTTGCATGAATCATGTATCCTTTTTAATTGTGCCAACATTTCTATGAGGACAGTACTATAGTTATATACTATTTAGTCCTGGAGACTGATATACACCTAGTGGGTACTCTGTTCAAGATCACAGGGTTAGTTCTTTGTACAATTGGAATGGATGCCTGGCGATGTATCCCAAGGCTCACCTTCCTCGCCTTCATCTTAGTGTGTGGGATTTAAAAAAAAAAAAAAAAAGGAAACATGAGGAAGTTACAGTCTTTGCCACTAGAGAATGTCCAGCCTTTCATAAGAGAAAAGAGAATCACAGGGTAGCCTAGACAAAATACAATTGGGGTTTCAGAGGAGGAATTGGGAAAGCTAAACAAGCTCATAAATTTCACACTGTCATAAAGAAGAATGCATCCAGATGGGACTTGAGCTGGTATGATTCTGATGGGTAAATAGAAGTGTGGAGAGCATCACTATCAGGAGGGATGGAAAGAACTGCAACATACAATCCAAAAGTGAAGGTCTCAATAAGGATGTAGGAGAGGTCAGAGTTTCTGAATCAAAAGATTCCCTTGGGCAATGTTGTGGAGAAAACTTTGGAATACAAGTTATTAGAAAAACTGTAGAAATTTTCTGGGTGAAGGTAAGGAGTACACTGTCTAACAGAGATCAGCTGGAGATCCAAAATGAATACAACTGTTTATCGATTACTTCTTTAAGTCACTCCAACCAGCAGTTTCTCAAGTCCTCTACAGCCACCCTCAGAATCTTCCTGGAAGAATATAAATGGTAAACATAGATGTGTATTTATTTCACTGCTTCTGTAACCCTTCCTACCTGCTGCATCCCATGCCAAGATTCAACCTCACGTGGCTAATTCTTCTCAGATGTCTATTTTTAATACTGGAAGTTCTTGAGGAACAGCAATTATGTCATGATTAATGTGTATTAGCTCACTTTAGAAATGCTTTGAGTAAAACCTATTTGTATGTCATCGTAACAATTTCTCTAGGACTGAGAAAATAGAGTTTAGGTAACTATAAACAACTTAAGCATGAGACCTACACCTTTATTTGGATGACAGCACAAATGACCTTCAAATATCATCAATATTATATACTTTCCAGGATACTTCCAAAATATCCTTCAATAAATTTATTAATGCAGAAAGCCCACAAAATTTTTAATTTTATTGTCACTGTAAATTGAATGAATGTATTGCTTCTATAACTATCATAAAATTTTTAATCAGTAAAATTCTCTGAGCAATGCAACATGAGATATAATTATAATTAAAATTAAAATTTGATACAATGCAAGCAGTGTAATTAACTTGCTCACCAAAATTCAGTTTATTATCATAGAATAATACCTCTACGTGATTTTATCATTTCTCTAAGCCAATATTCAGCAAATTGTTCATAATTTTAGTTGAAACAAAACTAATAATTAAAAGAAAGTATCAGTTTTAACAAATTTAAAAACATAATCACATTTATTTTAGTATGGCACCTTTGTGAGAATTCAATAACTTTTTTCATTTTCATGACTCTTTTTCTAAAAATAAACTTAAAATATTGGAACTAATTCATCAGATATTACATAGCTATTATTGTGCATAAATAACAACCACAACAAAAACACTCATTATATGGGGGTGTGGCAAAGGACAGTCAGTGTAGGTGATAAATGATTAGGTCAGGAAGATGGGGCTGATTCAAAAGGAAATAAAATGCTAATACTTCCAGCACACTTCCCCTCCTCCAACCTGTTTCCAAAGTTACCTGCCTCCAGGGAATTGTTCCTCCCTCAAAGGAGTTGTTAGAGAGTAGCCCTGGGGCTCCCTTAATGCTTGTATCCCTAAGTGGCTTGGCTTGGTTCCTGCCATTGTATCACTCTACCTTTTGGGTCGCATAGGCAAGATGGGAGGAGGACCATGCACCAGAACAAAGGAGATCTAAAATCTATGAAAGTGGTAGCACATCAGAATTCCCTCAGTCACCAAATTATACTCTCTCTTGTGCAGAAAAGCTTTGGTTCCTTTCTCTCTCTCTCTCTCTCTCTCTCTCTCTCTCTCTCTCTCTCTCTCTCTCTCTCTCTCTCTCCTCTATCCTTTACATAAAACTTTTTGCCCTTGCCTCGGTATTTCTCTGGTGTTCAGTGTTGAACACCAGGGGAACAGGACTCCAACCTGACTCTCAGTACTGATATCAGTACTTTGGTGTGGATACAAATGATTAACAATTTGCGTGGAAGAAAAACGTTTTTAACAAGTTTTAACATGATTTAAAAATAGTTAAGTTCACTATCTTATGTTGTACAATTATAAACTGATTTTTTCAAAAACAGTAATAAATGCACGTGGAAAACTATTTTTTCAGGATGTGCATCATATTTATGAATGTTGATTTGGATTGAATTTATTTTTGTATACTTACTAGTGTAAAAATTTGCAACTGGATTTTAAAATTAATGAAAATGATTACACAAAAGGCTAATCATGTAAAATCTGTCTTTTTTAACAAAATAAGTGTATTGTATACATCAATCTTCTCTCTAACCATTAGCTCACTAATGTTTGTGTGTGTGTGTGTGTGTGTGTGTGTATGTGTGTGTGTTTAATTGCCTGTCTTATTTTTCGTATGAGGGTAAATGACCTCTCCCAAGGTGATTTATAGGTAGAACTTCCTAAAATGTTAATAAGATGCTACATTCATTTTTATACTTATATAGGTTTCTTAGACTTCTTTTTAAATCATGTTCAAGTACAATTTATCTCAGAATTTTATAGGAGTAAAATAAAACATTTAAAGAACACAGTTCCTTTAGAAAAGAATAATATAATTTCATCATAAAATTTACCTCCTTAGTTCTCTCAATTTTTAATTCAATACTTAAAAGAGTACATGAAATACATTATACTCCTAATTATGTCTGTTTTTTTTTTTTCATGAAAGACATTTGAGCCACAATGAAGGTTTCCTAGTGTGAAGGAATGTCAGCATTCCACAAGGGCTATTCCTCTTCTTCATTAGCTATAACATAGTTAAAATGTAGCACCTGCAATAAATCAAAGAATTGGAAGATTGCATTAAAACTTGTGACAGTTACAGAGTTTGGTGGGTGTATGTGGATTTTCCTCCCCTGTATTCTAGGGTCATCACTCATAATAGTGAAAAGTATAGCATAAAGGGGAAAAAAATTCAGAATGTTCCTAAAAATAAAATAGAAAGCCCTCAGGAGCCCTTTCAGAACAACAATAAAAAGTATTGCTAGCTGTAAAATTTGTAAGCAGGTTCCATCCTGTCGGCACAGAAACAATGAAGATGAATTACATTCCAGGAGAAACATGGAGACTGTCTAGTAACAGTGGCAAATCTACTATAGGGAAGACAAAGCAAAACTATTTCTTCTGTGTTGTGAGTTGAAGGTGTCAGAACAGGAAAATAAGAATTAAATGGAAACAAAAGATCATCTTTAGAAATTATCTCTAAGCTGAACTCTTCAGTTTATTCATTTGGGAATTTGTTTGGACTATTCAGTTTTCAGAATCTCTATTATCCTTGAGTTCATTAAAACCAGTACTTAAATTACATGTGCTAAAAGTGCATGTATATTTTTAAAACATAACAGATGAATATGGGTTAAGGTGATGGCAGATATATATATATATATATATATATATATATATATATCATTCATATGTTTCTATAGGTGGTAGAAAGACAAGTTTGAGGTGGGTTAGGCTAGCCCTGGGCAAAGGTGCATTTGGCGCAAGTAAAGACATTTGGTCTATGTGGGAGATGTTGGCAGCTGGAATGAAATGTTAGGGATGATCACACTCAGTTCCACAGAGCCAATCTACTACACTGAGTCTCCTTTGCACAAGAACTAAGGGTCCTGCTTTGCATATGTCCTTGTTTGATGCCCTAGATATTAGCATGATAGCTGAAAAGATAAGCTGCTAAAATGAGAAATGTATCAATAGAGATTGTTTTGCAAAAGTTGATGTCCACCTTGATAGCAAGTTGTAAGTTTAATAACCAACTTCCATATCCTAAGCCAAGGTCACCATATGCAAAATGAAACTCACACCAGTGGCAGAAACCGGGAGAGTGTTTATTAAACCTTAACTGTGATTCTCAAAGGATGTTTTGGCTTGCAATATGCCTATCCTCTCTTAAAACAGCTTGACTTTTAATTTGAATTTGAAACTCAGAGGTTTTCTGTCCTATGTGTTTATGAATGTTAATTAAAGGAAACATCAGATAGTTTGAGCAACTATTTATACTCTTTACTTGACAGTATTTAAAATGTTTTGCTTTTCTGCTGGTATTCAGGTTTTCTCCCTATAAGTAATGAATGTGGCTTGAATCAATTGTACATTAAAAAATTGAAAGTAATATTAGGTTATCTGAAAATTGACATAATTCATGCTCTAGCCTCAATGATTGATTGCAATAAAGCAGTAGTGTATTTCAAGGTGAATTGAAATAAATGTTAAATGAAGGTTCTTTTTAACCTCATCAATACCTTTCTAATATATGGAATTTTAGAGTTGGAAGAGTGACTAACAGGAACAGAAACTGAATTGAAAGCAATTACCTAGCACTAGATATGGTATTTGTTTGAGTACCTAATGATCTTTTAAGCCCTCACTTCTCTCAGCTGAGCTAATTTTTGATGGAAAACCCTTAAAACAATGGGTCACAGAGAGCAAATGAAGTGGGGAGACCACTGTGCTTCCTCAAGTGCTCTTATATGCCCCAGTGCTGGGTAGTTGATGAGGTAATCTGCATAATAACATGGCCCTAGTGTGTTTCTATTAAGTCAATGGGGCATTGACTATGCACAAAAGCACCACTGGCATCTATTAAGCAGACTGGATCTGTAGACCCACAATGACTTTACTCATCCGACAGGAAGAGAAGTGCACTAATCTCATAATTACACCCCTTTACTCCTCCACTCAGCTAAAATTTTGTCTTTGGCAGTAAAATAAGTATCATTCCAACTATAATTCTAATTAATTTAGTTTAAATGCACTGTTCTAATTATTTGTGAATGTATCTTATGTGGATTAAATGTGTGTAAATAATTATTAATTCAAATTAAAGAATTTTAATGCAAATGTATCCAGGACAATACAAAGACAGTATTCACATGGAGCTAGTAGTATGTGAAAATGTGACTTAATTAGGTAGAAATAAATACATAAGTCTTTTATGCCATTGGTTTTTCTTATCTGAACAGGATTGTCTCTTCCTGTTTTTGTTTTTCTTTCTTCCTCTCTCTTTTTTTCTTTAAGTTTTTTTTTCTTTTTTACTCTTTTTTTTAATCTCCAATATCAGTAACCATAGTAAAAATGAGATTTCAAAATTGAGTGCCTGGAAATAGTTTAAAGTATATATTTTAGGATACTTGCTATATTCAAGAAAGGAGAAAAGTAAAATAAGCTTGAACTTTTAAATGGTTCAAGGTATTACATTTTTTTAAAAAAAGGTATGTGTTATAAAATAAACATTAAAATGCGTAAGTTTCTGTTCAGTGATAGCCTTTGCCTGGGTTAGCGTTTAAACAGCTATCCAAAAATTCCTTACTTAGCTGGCTAATGAGATATAATATCTTAAAAATTAATCTTTTAATTTGGAATAAAACTATTTTTAAATTTTGCAATATTGGATTTTTAAGTTGATAAAATCTTGATTATACTAGAGTAAAATTTTATTGTAAGTTATCTCTACATTGCTAAATAATTGATAAATGTAATTTTTAAATTATATGTTTCAACAGTAATTTAAAATCTTTTGAGTTTAAACTCAATCTACCAATTTAGAGCAAGTTATCTTTCCAGTGATATGTAAATATAGTGGAAACCTACCTTTCAGTCAAGATTATTTCACTTAATACTTCCTGATCTCCATTTCAGGAATGCCCAGCTCAACATTAGCCAGATTTGGGATTCTACTATTAGGGAACTATTTTCAAAGTAATTGTTATGGGAATATCATAACAATACAGGTGTCTGATTGGGATTCTGAGAATGAGGTTAATGGGGGAAAAATGTGCTCTGATGGAAAGCATTTCTCAGTCCTTTGAGGGACATTCTTTTTATGTGATAAGATGATCAGCATCTTAGAAATTCTTAGAGCTGACAGATCTATGTATGCAAGATTCTCTTCTTCTCTCTTTGTCTTTATTCAGGTTCAGTCACAAGTCTGACTGAGGGATATGTGTGTGCATTTGTGTAGGATCATGAAAGTTGACCAATACTGAACAATTGAGGCACATTGTATAATAAAAGGATCATAACATTATGTACCAATTATACCCTTTGTGAGCAACAAAAAGCAACAACTTGCAACTTACACAAGTCATATATTTTATCTAGTTTCAATATTCCTTCATTAATAAAGAAAGAAAACTGGGTAAAGGTAATTTTTGTGTGTGTGATTCTTCATGTGATTAAACAACTCAAACTTTTTTAACAAACTTTCTTCAGATTTATTTTACTTATCTTCATTTTAATAGATACTTTACTTTTTTCTATTGGCTAAACTAAAAATGCAAGATAGATAGATAGATAGATAGATAGATAGATAGATAGATAGATAGATAGAGTCTTTTAAGTCTTTAGGGAGAAAAAAAGAGGATAGAAAGGGTATCTAGATTAAGGTTATCCTCTACAAGATTTAGTTGAAACATTTAGCTAGAAATCTTTTGAGAACTATATGTATCAAGTTCAACGAAAATGAAAGGGAAACTTGTAAAATGAAAGTTTGAAAATAAAATAATAATTTTGGAGGGTTTTCCACAAAAGGCACGTACTGAAATTTTAATGGGAATTATGAGAAAACTATTTCAAATCCTTTTTGCTTATTTCATAGATTCAAAACCAAATCTACAAAAAATTCTATAACCAAACTGTGTAAAACCCAGATGGCAGAGATCAACTTTTATTGAATTCCATATGATAAAATGTACTTAAATATGAGTGACTATATTTGTACATGTGAACATATTCTATTCATGCATAATGCATTCATTTCCCCATGTCATTGTGTACATATGTATTCAGGAACACACATCGCGACTTGGCATAATGATGTTTGGCCTACTACTTTTGCAGTTTCTAAAGAAACAAAGTTTATTTTCTCATTTCTTTTATACTTTTGTGTTTATTTTATTTAAACACATATTCATTCAGTGGATGGAATTTGATAAATTATCCATGATTTGAGTTTCTACAAATATCCAAGGGCATTTAGCCATAAAGCTGTGAGAGAGGTGGTCCTAAGTTTTTGATCATGGTTGACCTTCATCATAGGAATTTTCAAATTGACCATAATTGTGAAGTGTAAAATGTTTATACAGAAGAGAAGATGGTTTAGTTTAAGAAACAGCCTAAAGCAGGATCTTACCCAGCAGTAATTTTATTTTTAAAAATTCTTCATTGCAGAACTAATATACTTAGGATCTATGTGGAAATGATTAGGAAAATCTCCTTTTACCCACTGCATTAAATTGCCTAATTTTCTGACAGCTAGAAATATATTACCAGTGTACACAGAAAATGGAATGAAACAGAATGAAATTCCACTGCAGATTACAGATGGGGGAAAAAAATCTCTGTATAAGAAAGAAAACCTTGGAGGGGGAAAAAATAGCTAGATGCTGTTACATCTTTCAAATATATGAGGCACAGATTGATTTTCTCACATTTTCTGCAGAGTAGATGCAAAGATTATGCTGAAAACAGGAGAGAACATAATTGTACAACTGCCAGTGTGAATGGAGGACTTGATCAAATAAAGGCTCTGATGATAGCAAATTCAAAAACAGAAAGGCTCAGGATATGTTTCTAATTCTGTAGTTGTGCACTTTAGAAAGAATGTGTGCCTCCTAAGAGCTGGTTTTCATCATGGCTGCCTTTTTGAGGCATCATCCTTTCTTCATTATAAAAGGGAATAAAACTAATGAATTTAATTTCTTTTGCTTCATATGCACATAGTTGGGGTTAAGATTGAGCTCCCTCTTACATTTGTTCAATATCTTCCTCCATGCAATTTTCTGGCTCATCACATGGCAAAAGTGAAGCCCCTACAGCAGGCAGGTTGCAAAATGACAAGGTTCCCTCTTGGAGAAATGTCATTTAATGGCTCTTGTAGTCCAAGTGATGTGCCACCTCTGGAGAACATGGCCGACTGACAGTTCTTTCTGAGTCATCTTGGTGTATTTGAAACAGTTGGTACTCTCCCTTAGACACTTGTCAACATGTGCAGATGATGTTTTAACTGGCACATTGTCACTAGCTACCTCAAATCAGGAAAAGCTGAGTAGTTATAAAAAAGAAATGTGACTTCCAATTCAAGTAAGAATCGGAGTACTAGCAGCAAAAACAGATCACAGATCGCTTCAAATTGAGTGTTATCTCTATTCTTTTAAATGTGCAATGGCAGTGTTAACTGATAGTTATGTGTGTGTATGTGCGTGCGCGCGTGGGCGTGTGTGTGTGTGTGTGTGTGTACACATTCGTAATACACAGGTATAAAGTGTACCTATGTATATTTATTTTGTCTCTACTTTGTGTTTCTTTTATTCTGGTAGAAATAGTTGAAAAGAAGTGTACTTTTTAAAGTTGAAAAATTGAGAAAAATTATCAAGTGGCATTTTTATGGTATGTGGAGGGAAATTACAAAGAGTATGTAGTGCATCTGAAATAGAATATTGCTTTATTTGCGAGCTTGTCTTTATAGTAACACTTTTGTTTTTCTTTTGAATCCACATTAACTAATATATTGCTTGATAAATGGTAAGGTTCCAGTAAATCTTTATTGAATAAATGAGTGATTTGATTAATTATAAAACAAATTAACATAATTAAAATACAGAATTTACATATATATATATATGAGTAAAGGTGAAAGACTATCATAAAATTTTGTAAATCTGAAAAGTATCTCCTCATGACTTATTATAATTGTTTCAAAACTACTTAAAATGTACATGTAATAAATTTCTTTTTTATTCCAACTAAAGTTAATACTAGGATTTGCCAAATCAAAATGAAGAGATAAAACAATAGGAAAAGAAGCTTTTATTTCATTCTTCTGAATGAACCTTCATGATATATAAGTTTTCTTTTTATAATTGACACATGTAAATTATACATTTTCATAGATTACTATATAATGCTTCAGTGTCTTATAATTTTTTAAATCCGAGTTAAAAATTTATGAAAAACAAGAAGAGAAGAGCTTGAAGACTTCAAATATAAAGTAAAGATGAGGAAATGGAAAAGTTAATTACCCTGATTTGATCAGAAAATATTGTGTACATGTCCTGAAGTATCACACAATATCTCACAAATTTATACAGGGATCATTGTTAATCAAAAATTTTTAAGTATTCAAGATGAAGAAATGTTAACTATCTGAGATGACTATTACATGTTACATACATGTATCAAATTATCACACTGAACCTCATACATTTGTATAATTAAAATAACAAATGAAAAAGTTTCTACCCAGATACCATGTTAATTATAATATTGACTTTTGCAGAAATAGAAAGTCTATTTCTAATTACAAGTATTTTTTAATCTTATTATGTACCACCTAATGCCAATAGATTATTATCATAAAATCTGTAGGTTATCTTTATTTATTGACAAAATAATATTTTCTCAAGAATTTGTTATTTTTTATTCCATTAAAATATTGTTCATCTCTTTCTAAATCACTTTCCACTTTACTTAAAAATGCCAGCCCAAATTTATTTCTTGCCTTTTAAAAATCTCCCAATTGTATTTATTCTTTGTAAATTGGTCATGAGCTATGAGATTCCTATTATTATCTTAACTGTTATTTAATGGTCATGTGAGTATATTATTTATCCAAATAAATGGCATTTGCCTAAAGGTAAGTGGAGGTGTCATAGATTTAATAATTTTTCATAGAGCCATTCACAATTCTTAGGTTAAATGTATACATGGTTCTTAGATATATAATAACTATCCAACAAATATTAGTAGCAAATTTTCAATAAATAATTTATATCTTTATAATTCAATGTACCTGGATAATGTATATAGTTATAATTAAATTAGCCTGGTTCACCTTGGTTATTTTTACAGTATATAGTAGAAATACTACAACTAACAACCATCTTACCATTATAATTTACCTCACTTATTACATGCCGAGTAAATCCCAGCAATTCTCATCAACTGTGGTTATGTGTAATGAGCTACAGCAATAATTGTCATTATATATTGTATTTTTGACATCACATCTAAGGTATAAAAGAACTAATTTCCTAAGTCTTATGTGCTAATGCAACTTTTGTATTTACTTCATTTATTCATTTGTGAATGTTATCTTCTTCAATGTTGGTCACATATCTACTCAAACAAAAACAATATTAAACATCTCCATTTTGTCTTGTTTTTACTCTCACCAAAACCTTGTTTCTCATGTGTATCTATATTCACTTCAAATGATTTTCAAAAATAACCAAGAGATTGAAACATAAAAAAGTACTTGCAAATAAATAAAACCGTGTTTACACTGATAAATGAAATAGATCTTCTGTCTATCTAATTTAGAATACAGACTACAACCCATAAAATTTGAGAAGCAATCATTCATATAAAAACACATTTCTTTGTCAACTAAAATGTTGCTTTGATTCTAAATATTTTGTTGGAATTGCAGCTACAGGTTATATCTTAATACTCAAGTGCTTTTCTCTAGGGAAGCATTTTCTGAAAATCATTCTTGACAGCATAATTGCAATATCACATCAAGATTGAAAAATTCTGGGTTCAAAGGTGACCAATGTAAGGATAAAGGTTTCATGCAACCCTGCAGAATGAAATTAAAGGGCAAGCATGGGGAACTGTAAGATCTGATAGAACTCCACATGTTTCAAGGGAAGATGAAAGAACATAGATGTGGAAAACTAAAAAGAGTTGATCATTAATGAGCATTTGTATTGTTCAGGTGTTCAGATTGTTATGGTAAAAGGCCACTGGAAAAAATTTCAAGATAATGCAATAATATTTGTTTCAGAGGATTGAGAATGTAGCTCCACAGCAGAGCACTTGCCTTTGCCTGGCATGCAAAGGCCAAGGCCTGGACTTGATGCACAGCACTGCAAAATAATAATAATAATAATAATAATAATAATAATAATAATAATAATAATAATAATAATAATAATAATAATAATGTTGTTGTTGTTTTAGAAAGATAACTCTGTAAACTCTGTAGAGCCCAGAAAAGATGGAAAAGCTGCTTTCAGTACATAATGCAACAAACTCATTCAACTTCTATGGAATCCTTAGAAGTTTCCCTGAAATTTTACATCTCTTAGAGTATAATCAGGATGTCAAGATGTAAATATATTTATAACATCCAAATTGAACATTTAAATGAGGACATAGTCTACGGAATTTAGATGACAAAATAAATATTTAAAAGAAAATAAGTAGAGAGTATATAAATGTTTAAAAAGGGAAAATATGGACACTGTTTTAAGTATGGTAAATTTAACTTTACTATTTAAAATAGTGATCATTTTCTAAACATCTTTACACTACAAAATGAGTTAAAAATATAATTCAGAAATTAAGTTAAAAGCATAGATGATCCTGTTTCTTTGGTAATGAACACATTCAGAATTGTTTTCCAGTATGTTCAAGGCAATTTTAAATCAAAATAAGTACCCATATTATTTAATATATTATTGATGCAAAATTTTAACATATTCTTCCTATTCCTTTCATTTAGTGTTAATTTACTTTAATGTCCAAATACTGGTTTATATCAAGCTTACTAAAGTCAGTGAAATATCTAATTTTACATTACCCAGAAGTGGTATAAATCTTTCTAATAAATTTCAGAAAATGGGACTGGGGTTGTGGTTCAAAGGTAGAGCACTTGCTTAGCCTGTATGAGGCACTGGGTTTGATTTTCAGCATCATATATCAATAAATAAAGAAAATAAAAGTCCATCTAAAACTATATATCTATATCTATTTTTTTTCAGAAACTACCTGGAAAAAATGTATTATGAATTTAAGTTCAACATATTCTATAAAATATATGAGGCTAGGTAGTAAATGTTGTATTAAGTAAGTTTCTTTTAATGATACATTTGACTATTTAGTACTCTTATTTTGTTTTTCTAGTAAAATAAAACTAAGAAAGTTCAAAAGGATCCTTCTTTGGCTTGGGTATGTTTACAAGTGTACTTGGTAGTCTTTATAAATGGTTGCATCTGCAGAGCATAAATGTGTCTTAATTACAGGTTTTTTAAGGGTGAACATCTGTGCCCTTTTCTGAAACTATGTAGACACTTGAATGATTATTTGAGAAGACTGTGTGGTTAAATCAGTACACTGTACTTGCTAATTCACTTTATTTAATATAAATCAGGAATATTTAAAGGTTTATCTGCATGGCTTTGACATACCACTTTATACTTTCATAATTTTGTTTTCTATAATTATATTACAACATAATATTAGAATCAGATTAGTTTTTCATTTTTAATCAAATTTTGTGTTGACAAAAAGGAAGTGTACGATGTTTCCTCCATTTTTCTTTAGTAAACTGCCAGTTTTGTTTGTTTGCTTTGAGTGCAGAATTTCCTACATTTTTGCACACTGGATAATCTCTTTGATTTAAAAATAGCAGTGCTTAGGAAAGTATAATGTCACCTACATTTTGAAAAAGAAAGTTATTTTAGGTAATATTTCTTATTGTAGGAATAACTCTAAAATGACTCAAAGAATAGAATGAACTTTTTTTAGTCATAAGATATGAACCAAAAAATTTTAAAGTAACTAAACTGAAAAGTAACAGTGATTTTTTTTTTTTCCCTGGATTAGTAAATGAGCATGGTATGTGTTGGCAGTTGGGCTGGGAATGAACCTGAGAGAAGTACATTTGATTGAAAGGCTGGTATTGGAAATTGTTGACAGAATGGTCTAAAATTGTCTAATCCATTGGAGATGACATTTTATTTGTTAAAAATCTTGGAAATGAAATTTCTCCTGAGAGCAGTAGAAATACCTTCTTTGGGAAGAATTTCTGCAACAAACTGCAGAATTATTCCTGTGGAAGTGTAGTAAAGAACAAGTTGGAAAGACTGCTCAGTAGCTGTGGTAGAGTCCCACTGCCTAAGAGGTTGGGTTATAGCTCAGTTGGAGAGCTGTGTCCAGCACCCCAGGGGCTCTTGTCTCCCCTTGCATCACAAAAAGGGCTTAACATTCCTCTCTGCTTGTCTACACCTTCAAAAAGTTTTATCCCTGACCCAAGGCCCTCAGCCTTCCATTTCTTAGAAATTGCCACTTTTGAAAATTTGCAATTGAAAATCTTTTCACTGGTTTTTGAGATGTAAATCTTCTTCACTGTGTTTTTCTTGAGGACCTAAGAGCTATCTCTTTGAAATAGAATCATCAAGAAAAATAGGACCCCTGTCTTTTAGTCTGTGGGAGAGTAGGAGCCTACCATCCATAAACAACAATTAGCAAACACAGATGGCTTAATTACATAGACTCACCTCCCACTAAATTTTTCCAGCACTTTCCTTTAGTTCACTTCCTTTAGTTTCAGGAAAGAAGTCTACTATTCTCCCCTATTGAAATAGTCTTGAATAAAGCCTTCCTTGCTATTTTTTTGACTAGTGTATGTTATAATTTCACAACTGTCATTGTTTCTTTGAAATTTAAGACTTAGAATCATGTTATTCAAACTAAATCTTTTGAAGTTCTTTGTCATAGATAAATTCACAAAATAATATTTTTCAGTATGTGTTAGAAAGTTACAGCAATAATTCTGACACAGGATTAGCTGATAAAAGTTTAACTGATATTACCTTTTGATGAAGGCTATCAGTTTTGATGGCATAAGAAGCTCTTTTAAAAGTTATATAGTAAATTCAAAAATAGGAAAAGATGGTAAAATTGTCTCTACATTTGAGAAGATGTTTTATGAATAATATTTTTCCAAATCCAAGTCAACTTAAAAAATATAAGCATCTGCAGAAAATATGTCAATCAACATGAGGAAAGTAAAGGAAATAGATCATATACATTTTTCAGTTTACTTGCCTTTCTAACTTGATGTCCATGTTATTGGATATTAGAGATCACTAAATTCTATTATTCAAATATAGATACACATTTACTTGACATTCTGTATTCTCTGACTATACAGAAAAACAGTTGTCTATATATTTTAAGGGAGATATTTTTGTCTCAATTAATTAAAGCTCTACCCTTTGTTGGAGGGAAGGTCATTCAGATATATTTTGTAATATTTTTTAGGGCAAAATTCAAGTAAGTTCAAAATAATGTATCCTTTGAAGCTTCTAACTACAGAAAAACTATTATTTTTTTTTCCTTTAAGTTTTAAATGTTCTTGAAAGTTCACTGAGCTGTAACTGGAAAAACCAGATCAAAAAGCTCTCAAATTAATTTTAAACAACTAATTTTTAGCCTTCAGTCTAATAACATAACAACAACAAACAAACAAGATGCCAACCACTAAGGGAAAAACCACTTGTGAATAAGAAATATGGTGTTGTCGTTACTTAAACAAGTTTTCCTCAAGGATATATATGAGAACTCATTTTTTTTACTTGTTTCCTCTCTTCTACGCACAGAAAAATTACAAGTGGCTTGCCTAAAAGATTTGTAGTCTTCAAGGTCAAAAACAAGGTCTTCAAGGTGTTTACCTTCCTTCCTTTAACACCTTCTTCCTGTTTCTTTTTTGATTAGTAATAGAAAGCTATCTCGTTTAAGAATGGTAAGAAACTGTATCTGACTCCACAGGACTTATAATTCCACAAAAACATATATATTGATTGCTAATTGTGTGGAAAGAGCTCTGTTATATTACTCAAGGATATGAAAAAAATAAAAACATAAGCACAATCTGCTTGCAAGTTGTCATTTGGGAATTAAATCTTGTATGAAATTCAAGATCCAAAAGTTAGTATTATACAATATTAGAAGAGACAAATACCATAGAATAAAAATCAGTAAACTGGCTATCAGGGTGCTAGTTTGAGAGAGGTTGAATACATACCTGAAATTAGTTATGGCTTCAAAATTTTAGTTGGGTCCTGAAGGACATGAAGGATTTGGGTGTTATAGAGAGTGTGTTTAAAAATCTTCCAGATACAAAATAGTAGATATAAATATTCAAGAAGAGTAGAATGTGAAAGAAATATATCTGTAAGTAATCCAACCAAGTTAGAAGTGTTGGTACAGGAAAATAGTGGAAAGTAGACTGATAAGGAAGTTAACATTATAAAAAAATCTTGATCATCAAAGGAAGCAACTTTAATCTTATATGGTAGTCAATAAATGGGGTACATTTTATATCACACAAAGGAATGACAGCATCAGAGTTGTCCCATAAAAAGGTTATCTAACAAGAATTTAAACTGTATTGGAGGAAGGAGATTTATTGGCCAGACAAGCTCACAAGGATGAGCTTATAAGGATATGAACACTGAGAAACTTGGACCATAAAAAGCAGGGCCTTTTGAGGAGGTCAATGTGAAAAACACAATCACAGACTTAGTCAAAGAATGAGGCAGAGAGCAGACAATGAATATCAAATGATTCTAAGCTTGATACTGAGGATATCTTATAAGGTGGATGGCTGGCAAAACTGCTATGGCATGCTCCCATAATAATAATGATCATCAGAATTTCTGTCCAATCTAGCAATACCACTTCTGTGTAGGTATATCCCGGAGTTAACCTCAGAGTCTCATAGAGGTAGTTATTCAGAATGCAGTTACTTGCAATACACAAAGAGGGGAGAAAAACCCCAAATGTCTACAGTGGTAGATTAAACAAAATGTGGCTTATATTATAATGGAATATTACTGAGCCACAAAAATGAAATCTTAACATATGACACAGGCTGATTGAACGGATTTAGAGTAATAAAAATAAGCCAGTCACAGAAAAACAAATGCTGTGTGAGTTCACTTACATGAAGTGTCATGAGTAGTCAACCTTCTGGGTAGTAGAAGGGATAAATGGGGACTTGCTTTCAAATGGCTACTGAGTTTCAGTATTACAAGATAAAAAAGTTCAGGAGACTGGTTGTTCAACATGGGAATAGAATTAGTATTATTGAATCATAAAATTAAAAGGGAAAATATGGTAACTTTTATGTGATATGCATCCACTTTACTACTGGCTTTACTAGTGGAGCTAAAGCTCCACTCTTTTTTTTTTAAGTTAATTTTATTTTAGACAAAATCTTATTGAGTTTCTGGGGGCCTCACTAAGCTGCTGAGGCTGACCTTGCACTTGCCATCCTCCTACCTCAGCCTCCCAAGTCACTGTGATGACAGGTGTGCACCATTATATAGAGCAACCAGTGTCTAATTATCATCATAAATAAAGCAGAAAAAAAAAAGCTTACTGTTCTTAGGAGAAGGATGTAGTATTTAACAAATGGATGAAATTCATTATTTCCCATAGAAGGTTTTCAAAGACTGCCCTCTGTGAGCACAAAGTAATAGAAGGCCTAGTTTTCAGTTTTTGCTTCTGATGCTCTCTATTTATAAGATCTTAGAAATTTCACTCTAATGACTCAATTAAAACGAACAACTCATAAGTAATAATACCTGTTTATCTCAAGGGATTATTAATAATTTCAAATAATGCATTTATTAGTATTTGGTATACATGAAAGGCAAATGTTATTATCATCTGCTGACCTCCTTGATGAGTGTTGTATAAACAATGATGACAATTTCTCTGTTAATTGCTGCAGAGCAGATTGCCAGACGCTGCAAAGGCAGGCGGAAGCCATTATTAGCTACCAACATCACACAGGCCACTGTGATCAATGCTGAGAACAAAGAAGATAATTTAGGCACAAAAGATTGAACTCAAATATCAAATGCGTGTATTTAGATTAATATAACTTATTTCAAAAATTCAACACTTATTTCTTCTTTGTTACATATTGTTAATAAGTGTTGAGCTTTTAGGTAAATTTTCTGTGTAGTGCTAGAGAAGAAGGAGTGGGAAGGCAAGGACATAACTTGACAGGATACCAAAAAGATGCCAGAAAAAATGAGCATCAGGGAAGAAGTAAAATTGATGGAATAATACTACTTTTAGAAATCTGATTAGGGAATTCTTATTCATTTAGATCGTAGCAGACAGAAAGCAGGGCAGACAGGGAACAGCAGTTTCGATCACTGAGCTTGGCACTTTGCACATGTTATTTTATTCAATTTCCACAACAATTCAAGAAGATAGACTTTTATTCTTATTTTTTAGATGATGACCCTGTAAGTAATTTGTCCCAAATCACACAAGTAGTAAATGGAAGATGGGTTTCCAGTCAATTCTCTCCAGCTCCTGTGCCCAGGCATTTTCCATAATATCATTTGATCAAACTTGAACCTCTCAAAATGCACCCAGGTGTATTATCAGAAAGATCATAAGCCTCAATGGCATTTCATCTTCTGAATCTAAACTGTCTCTAACTGGAGAGCACATGCCTATGTTTATAAAACAGAGTACATTCTTTTGCTGAGCAACAAAATGTGTCTCTTTGATGAGGCCAAATTGGTCAGAATAGTTGACAGGCAAAAGAATGCCTGGAGAACACCATGGCGAATGTTTTAATTGAGGACCATCAGACTCCGAGAAATGAAGGGATGTATCCAAAGGCACTTGACCAGTTGATCCTTTTCCCATACACTCTGCTGCCATTTCACAAATTATTGACAGTGTGGTGACACAAATTTAAACTGCTAAACACTCATGAAAGATTCTTAACAGAAACCTCAAATCTTGATTAATTCCATTAAAACCTTTCAAGTTGTTATGAAAAGATAACAGAAATTTTATTGCCAGTGGTAAAGTCTCTTAAATTGAGGTGGTTAATATTTGTCAGATGGAGTTAGGCTACATTTTTATAATTTGACATCATTATTTCAGTGCCTACTGATAGAACATTCTTAAATCTGTTACAAAATATCATGGAAGTTAACTTTACGCTCAGTACCCCTGGTACTTCTTAATTCCCATTTTCCAGTGAATCATTTTCCTGGTATTTTTGTTTCCTACTCATTTCATGTTTTTTTTGTTTTTGTTTTTGTTTTTACTAGTCCCTAAAACCAGCATATTGCTTTGTTCTGCTCAATATAACAAGAAAGAAAATGCAGAATATTGCCCTCCCATTCTCCTTTTTTTTTTTAAAGAGAGAGTGGGAGAAGAGAGAGATAGAGAGAATTTTTTAATATTTACTTTTCAGTTCTCAGCAGACACAACATCTTTGTTGGTATGTGGTGCTGAGGATCGAACCCAGGCCGCACGCATGCCAGGCGAGCGTGCTACCGCTTGAGCCACATCCCCAGCCCTCCCATTCTCCTTTATAACAAGTAATAGCCTTAAAGTTTAATATGATTTTAATAAGAAACACTAGGATAAATAACAGAATATTTATTGACAGGGTTTTAAACTTCCTCTTGAAATATTTTCTTACTAACTTGTAAGGTAATATAGCCAAGCTAGAAAACACTAAGTTGTGGGCAGAATCTAGAAAATGCAGGTAGCAAATTCAAAATAGTTTATAGCAATGGATTTTTAACATTATTAATGATAAAATATGAGCTGTATTAATATAGTATTTTAGAGTTAAAAACCATTATATCTGAAACGGGAATATATCCTCCCCCCCACAATTAGTACATTATCCCTTAGTATAAATTGAACCTCCATTAGGGTCAAAGTGCTGCATGAGATACTTAAAAAAAAAAATCACGAGTTAGTTCTCCCCTGTGAGTATTATGCAGCTAATGAGTAACAGATGTTCAACTTACAAACAGAAAACACACGCAGATAAATGTGTCTCATCCTCACAACTGACTTCCCATAAAGTCAGACAATTCAAAATCTTCTGAAAATTAAACTATTCATGTTCCAATACAGGGAAAATGTCCATGCTTCAAAATTTACCATCATAAAAATAGAAGAAATAAAAAGAAGTTGAGCCTGAATACTAAAAGCAGGGATTCATATCTTGGTACTGCAAAGAAATTCATCACCCCTCATCTATCATAGCCTAAAGCCTAAGGACTAAAGCCTCTCATGTTCTGAGTGCTTAAGTAATTTAACTATCTTGCAGTTAACCAGATCCTGGAACTCAGCTCTCACCACCTGGGCTGTCTGCTAAATAAGAGCTACCTTAGATTGTTCTCAAATTTGATTATAAATTTGTGTTTTTTAAAAAATAGTTCCATAATTTAATTTATATAATTTATTGAAATTTATACAAAATAATGAAATATTTTGTACATCATTAACATGAATGCATAAAATAAAAGTGTTTTTTTTCATGAAACCTTTTGTGATTTCTCTTGAAAGGCAAAATGAGCATATTATCCAAATAAAACCAAAACCTAAAATACTTTTAATCTATGTATAGGTAAATACATAGATGAGAGGATATGTCCTAAAAATCCTGAAGAATTCAGAATCAAAATATCTTCCCTTACATGTATCTTTAAATTCTAGATCCACTAAACAGATTATAAAAATAGATCAATTATAGTATCATTAGACAAGAAGAAAACACATTGAGACTATCAAAAGTTGGCTCTAGCACTTCGGTTATGAGACCTTATATCATATGTAATAATGAATTGCAGCTAAATAATGGAAAACAGTTATGCCAATACCACTAGAAACTGGTTTAACTGTACAAAATGTGTTAGATACTGAGATAATATTGTGTTTTGTTATGGTCATATTGTTAGTTGTAAGTGATCACCATGACTGGGAAAAATTACAGTGGATCCCAAATAGTTAGTTTCCTATGTGTGTGAACAGAAGCACAATCAATTATATCATACTTGGTGGATACACACTCAGTATAGCTACTGTACAAAAACATTTCAGGTCAGTGGTTGTCAAATCCCACAAAAGGATCAGAAGAATCACCTTGGAGTCTGGATGAAACCCAGACCTCATAGCCTTACCCCTATGTTTCTGATTTAAGAAATCTGAAATGGGGCTCAAGTTCTTGCATTCCTAGCAAGTTGCCAAAAGATGCTACTCCTGCAAGTTCAGCAACTACATTTGAAAACTCCTGTTTCAAGATATGAAAGAAGCAAAATAGAATAAAAAAAATCAAGACAATTTTACTCTAGAAATAGTTTCAATCTAAAAAAACATAAGATATTCTGAAATCACATATAAAAAGCAAAGTATATACATAATTCAATGTGTAAGCTAACCAATTGCTTGTCCATTGATGCATCCCAAAGTCTGCTGGAGTCAAGGATATGAAAGGATTTAGAAGGAATTAGCCAGAAAATCTTTTCCTTCTCCAACAATAAAGCAGGGTGATTGAGCACTTGTGGGAACAAACAAATGTGACAGCCTGTGCTAAGAAATATTTGGAAAGCAGACTGATAAAATTACATCTGTCTCTTCTCTTGAAATTTGACTATACAATTTAGAGAGAACTGATAAAATTCTTATCTACCTTCTCATATCTATCTGTCAATCATTCTTTCACTTTAAATTTTTTGCCTGATATTCTCTTCTCTCCTTTCAATATATCTTTTGCTCTGCATATTTAGGCATGGTCCCTATCACAAATGAGGGTTTTCAATTCAATATTTTAGTAATAGCTCTGATTCTGTAACAAGAAGATCTTAAAGGTATAATATATTCATTAATATAATTGATTAAGATCTATATGGAAAACATCTCTCAACAATATTGAAATTGTGGAGCAAAAGAAAAAATTCATTCAAAGAGAGACTCTAGGTTACATTTCTATTTCTCTTTAAAGGATTGATTACAGAAATAACTTTGCCAAAAAGCCCTGAGGATGAAGAGAAGTGCAAACTGTGTGCTCAAATGAAAATAGATCTAATCACATGAACCATGCTGGAATTATTTTCATTCAACGTTTCAAAGATGTAATAATATTTTATACCATCTTTCCCAAGCTCTGGTTTTTGAGAGAAGTAATCCATCCTGAGTTCATTTTATAGTTGTTAGCTCCTTCACCGGAGGTGGGTAAGTGCTTGCCTGCATTCAGAGATGTGCTCTCTGTAAAACAGTACTTCCAATATTGGGACAGTGAGTAATCTTGTGTATGCTTGTGTGTTTTTTGACTACAAATGTTCACAGTGATTCCATCAGAAAGTGCCATTAAGTCATTGAATAGAGTGCATTTTGTTTTTCAAAGTTAAATAAGAAACTTGAAAACAACATAAGGCTCTCTTTTTAGAGAACTAGAGAACTATGATTCTAGAATGATTTTAGAATTGCTTACACTAGACTTGAGTCCTCTTGAAGTTAGGAAATGCTATTTTGTATGCTTATCTTATTTACTTAAAAGTCTAGGAAGAGTGTTATTTTAGTACATCTTCGTACTCGCTCTAACTATCTATGCATTAGCCAGATGAATGTTTATATGTAAGAGGATTAAGCCTGGCTTTATGGTCTTATTTGTCACTAAAAGTAATACAAAAGCTTAGGATTTTTAGAAATCTAGCAAATAAGGACAACAGTGTAGGTCATTCAGTCCTATAAACCTGCAGTTTGCTGCTGAATTAGGAAGATGACAAAAGTTCACCAGACAAGTCACCTTCAAGCTGTCAATATCAGGCCTTTGGCTCTCCAGGGAAACCATGCAGAAACAGACACTTGGAATTTTCCACTGTCTAGGCAATCTCTTTCTAATTGTTTTACAGAAAGTATCCAGCAATCTGTATAGCAGATGTGACTACCTCGCCTAACACCAGCAGATGAAGAAAATAAGGGCAGAAGAGTCATATGCTAATAGTAAAGAAGCAGGAGAAACTGCTGCAGGAGCATAGATAATACACCTCTCTCTGGCCATCTGTCCCACCATGTGTGCTGTACATCACAAGAGGATACGAGAAGGACTGGGCAGCTGAGTACAACTTACAAAGAAGTGATCCTAGAGTGGAAATATGATGGCTTTCAACAGCAGTGTGACGCTAGGGGATAGTAGTTTTTCTTAATATTGCAAGGAACGTGATACTAATGTGAGTTAAACACTAATGGCTTTATTACCTAATTTTAAAAATTATAAATCAGTGTCACATGATGTCTCTCTTTTCCTCACTGTATTCTGATGTTCTTTGTTTAATGGTGGGAAAAGATGTTTAGCTGAGCTGACATGCAGGAACTATTCAGGGTGGTCTCTGTCTGACACTCATTATGCATATATAGATAGAACAAAGTCTGAAGAGGGGTTTCACCAGTGCATCTGAGACCAAGAGAATGCTTATGAAGTTGAGTCTAAGAGGTGGGGGTAACAAAAGTACTGGATTACCTGGCATCCGAGATACAATTAGATCAAAGCTCCGCGTAATGCTTTATCATATTTTAGGTGTCATGTTAACTGATACTTTCAAGTTTAAACATGCTAAGTTGTGAAAAGGTCTGTTCCTGGCACACATAACTCAATGATGAAATCTTTATGGAATGATTGAAAGGATGAAATCCTTTCAATGATATTTAGGGAGGCAGCACAGAGCAGCAGGGTTGTGTGATCTATGCAGCCAGGAAGTGCTGCCATGGACCAAGGTAGAACTGAGGTTCACTCCTGAGAAGAGAGGCCCTGGAGGAGGTACAGGGAATAGTGGTTTCCTCCAGGGCCACAATGCCCTGCCCCAGAAAAAGAAAGAGAGAGGAGGAAGAGGGACAGGCGGAGAAAGAGGGGAGGAGGCAATGAGAGCAAAGGAAAGGCACAGATTCTTCTTAAAGAAATGGGTGATATACAAACAAAAAGTTTAAAATATCATCTTTGAATTCTAGTTTTTACATGTAAATATGAATAAAGTGGAAGCAGAATCAGGTTTACAGAGCTACTTCTTAAAAAATAAAAACTACTTTTGGCGATTTAATGAGAAATTAATTCTGAATAACCAATTGCAGACAGTATCTTGTGCCTTAAAAAATACAAATAAAACTTCAAAATCAAACCATTGCTTTCTGAAATCATTCAAGAAGGATTACACTTAAAATATATATATATATATATATATATATATATATATATCTAGTAAAATCAAAAGTCATTCAAATACACATATATATCAGGAATTAATATGTAGCAAATGGAAAAAAAATTGCATAATTTCTTTTAGAATAAACTGATTTCTTGTCATAAACAATTTGTTAGTGGGCATATAGGTTTTAATCCTGAGGAATATACAGGGATTTTCTAACTAGTGGACATAGTATAATTAACTTTCCAATACTGGGAGATAAAGACAAGTTAGATAAAATGATGTCATTATATTTAGAATTTTGAGGCAAAACCTTTAAAATACCCATCTATACCTATGGCATCTGAAGATATTACATATTCTTTCCCTAACTCAGGGATTTTAGTCAGCTACACTGAAGCAACTGCAAACAATTTTAGGAACCTGAGAAGTGATAAGGAAAATGCAATACAAACCTCTACAGTACATTGGCATCGTAATAAGTGTAGTAAATGACACATATGGGGAGTTTCAGAATGGACAATGGATTTGGGAGGTGTAAAAGGAGAAAATCATATTTCCCCCATGGGCTGTAAGATATGATGTAATCTAGTTTCCTATGGGACCCAGCATTTCAACCCTGACTCAAGTTGAGAAAGAAGTATTTATGGCACATATCAGGAAGACAAACAAAAAGAATTGTCAGTGTTCACAACTGCAAAAATATCTAGCCACATAATAATTTTTTTTCTTTGAATAAGACAGTTTGAAATTGTAGTTTAAAAATGTGGGGGTGAAAATATTTCTACTTCTGAAGACCATTATCTGGGCCAGAACCTTTCTCATAGGGAAGATTTTTTTTTTTTTTATTCCTTACCTCAAGCAGGTTCAACTTTTGCTAAAAAAGAGACAGACATACATATTATAATTTCTAAAGAATTGGAATTCATTATAGGAAAGAAAAGAGAATGAGCATTTAAAGTAAGGAAATACTTTGCTGGGCAAATTTTGGGGGTTACTCACTCAGTTTATATTGGGCATATTTTATTTGACTGAAATATATGTTACCCCTCAATAAAAAAAAACGTAGTTGAACAAAACTTACCATATGTCTTCAAAGTAGGGTACATATGGATTTGGGGTAGAGAGAGAAGATGGGAGGGGAGGGGAGGGGGGATAGTAGGGGATAGGAAAGGTAGCAGAATACAACAATTACTAATTGGGCATTATGTAAAATTGTGGATGTATAACCGACGTGATTCTGCAATCTGCATTTGGGGTAAAATTGGGAGTTCATAACCCACTTTAATCTAATGTATGAAATATGATATGTCAAGAGCTTTGTAATGTTGTGAACAACCAATAAAAAAAATAAAAAATTAAAAAAAAAGAAAAAAAAAATAAATCAAAATAATTTGTGTATGTGTGTATCAGACTTTGCAAGGTTTAATTTTAGGACTGAAATTGAATAATATTGACTTTTGATGATTTAAAGCAGTGTTTTTGTTTTGTTTTGTTTTCCTGAAAAGTAAAACCAAATCACAACAACTAAAAGCATGCCCTAAATCAGAAGTACAGCAGAAGGCTGTTGGGCAGTCACCTTAGAATAGAAAATATGCAGCTTGTCATTTAAGCAATCAAATGTAAAGTCACAGGAAAAGAGGAAAACTCTTAAGGTAAGCCTGATTATGGGATTTTAATTACGAAAAAGTCTCTTGATTCTTTCATTTCTCCTTGAAAAGAATTTTAAACTGTACAAATCTCCCTGTAAGCATCTTATCTATTAGTAGTTTTAAAACTCTCACCCAGACTACTTTAGAACTGCAGTAAATTAGACAGGAGTTTTTAAGTTGTCTCTAAATGGCTATAATTAAACCCTCACTTAGAGCTTTGCCATTTATTCCAAGGGCAAACACAATGTGATAAAGGATGCATAAGAGTAAGATTATTAAAGGGAAAAGAAAAAAAAGTAAAAAAAAATGTGACTTGGCATAGATTCTTGTGTAAAGGGTGTAGGTTAGATACTCTAATAATTTCTTTTGAAAAGAAGTTGTTTTATGAAGTTCAAAAAGTGTAGGTGAATAGGAGAAAATTGGTACAATCTTTTTTTTTTTTACAGCTATGATTAAAAGTGAACTCTTATCCAGAATGTCCATTAATTGTTAAACTTCTTGTCTTCTAAATTCACTGTGAAAACAAATGTACTTCTTAAAATTGACCCTAATTCATATCCAATGTGTAACTGATAGGTAAAATTCTTTGAAGTGAATCTAATTAGCAGGAATAGGCCACATGGCCCATAGGTAAAGAAAGATAAACTGATGAGACCTAGAAATGGGGTTGATATTAATTTCAAGAAAGGCAGAATTGGTGAATACTGAGTCAACAGAGTTACTAAGTTGAGGAGGGTGAGGTGCTGAGGAAGCATCTTATTTGAGATAAATCCGAATTACCCATGACTATCTTCCTAGCTACCAAAAAAAAAAAAAGAAATGTTTATTTTTTTTACAAACAATTTTGAGGATGTTCAAGGAATTTTTACAAGATAACTCACTTGATTATTTAGCAAATTGCTTTTTTTAGTATGAAAATTATTTTTAGAGATGAGTGAACAGTAATCAGAGAGCTACAGTTCAAGAGTGTGAATTTCTAATTTTTTTATCACTAAAAGACAATCTTCAACTCTGATCTAAGGATAATTAAAATATGCTTAATTGTTTTCTATATAGAGGGAAAATGTAGCTTGCGTTTAAAAAGCACAGTGTAGTTCACACTAAATGTTATCAGGCATCAATTTCTAATGATCAACAAGACAGTCTGAACAGAAAGAAAATGACATAATGAGCACCTATTTGACGAGGAAGATGAGATTCAATGAGTACAAAAATGGTCTGCTTTTCTATGAGAGCTTCACTAACATGTATGTAGAAGGACCTTTTGACTCCTACTTCACCATTTTTCACTCTCATCAGGCTGGTATAAAAGCACTATATCTCACTGCCTTTTTTTCCAAGAAAATTTGAATCCTTGGTGTTCATTTTTCATTTGAAATGCTCAGAAGCGCCGTATCTCCTCAGGGGAAGTGCAATGTCATTTTCAAGGATGGCACACATCAAAGTCAACTTGCTAATTGGTTTTGCTTGTTTTCCAAGAACTTTATGTTACCTTATTAGCCCAGCCACAAGTCTGAGGGAAGGAAGCCTGGTCATTCAACCCCAGATATCAGTAAAAATAGCAAAAAGACTGTGTCACTATGCTGTTTTAATAGGAAGACAATAGCATACACATCTTGTTTGTGCCAGTGTTGCATTTATGAGCTAAAACTCTTTTCATTTTGAGAATTTATAATTTCTCATTTTCCTCATGTGCAACACATTACATTGATATCACTACCAACACTCTAAAATAGATTTCTAAACAAAAATAATACCAAATTTCCTTACAAGTCAATCTTAAATTGGAAAGAACAACAACATTTCAAAGACATAACATTCATATTTAATAATGTTAATTGATTATTTATATTAATAGGTGGCTATATGTTATGAAGTACACCTGCTTGATTTCCCCTTAAGCGTTTTAATTCCAGAGGACTTATATATAACACAAATATATCTATATGAAATTACTATAGTCAAGTAGAAATGTCTCTGGTCAATATGTAAATGGTAATTTTGACAATATGAAATTAATAGAAATAGTTAATAAAGTAATCATTATATATGTAAAGAATTTCTTATTTCGGCATCCCAATTATGAGCATAACAAATATTTTCTTTTAGTTTAACATATTTATGTACTTTTTCATATAGTTGCTCTAGAAATGCATTTTAATATTGTTAAGGGTCAAATATAATTTCATTAGAGAATTTCATAACCTTAGCTTTTAGAAATTAAGTGTGTTAGTGTTTTCAAAAGTCATTTATTGAAAATTTACATATTGAGGATACTATAAAGAATATTATACTATTTGTGTGATTTTGTTTTGGTTTGGTTTATAAGAAAAACTCTTAATTTCTATTGCATTTATTGAAGGTGTAAAGTATAATTTTGATATACTCATGTATATTGAAATTATTGTTAAGTAAATTATATATCCATTCTCTCGAATAATTGTTTTTGTGTATGTGTCATAAGAATAAAAAAACTTGCTTATCAAATTTCTAGTATATGAATCAATATATCATATTATATAATCCTGATAGTTTAGATCTATGGATTTATTCATCTTACATATCTCTGACTTCATATTATTTGCACAATATCAACCCATTTTTCCCCTGCTGATGGTAATCACCATTTTTTTCTCCATTGTATTCTACATTTTTAAGTATCCATATATCAATCATATAAGTAAGATTATGTAGTATTTTTCTTTCTTACATTTTTTTTTTTTGTGCCAGGATTTAACCTAGGGGCACTTAATCTCTAAGCCACATAGCCAGACCTTTTTATTTTTTATTTTGAAACAAGGTCTCACTAAATTGCTTAGGGCCTAACTACATTGCTGAGGCTGGCCTTGAACTTGTGATAATTCCACATTAATTTTCCAAATAGCTGGGATTACAGGTATACACCATAACACCTAGCTATTTTATGTCACTTAACATAATAACCTCCAGTTTCATCCTTGTTGTCAAAATAGGATTTTCTTTTTTAAAAAAGTAAACATTCCATCATATATACATAATTTAGTTACTAGTTATATATGCTATTTTGAATTTTCACCAAATTGAATGTTAATTGTGTACAAATACTGATAGAGGAAATGAAGAGGGTTGAAACACATTTTGGGGTAAAAGAAAAAAAAATATATTCAGTTCTCAGAAAATATAAAAACCTAATAAATATAAATTGAATTCATTTGGTACTTTTTTTTCATGCTGACTTCTACCCTACTCCTCCCTCTCTAAAACCAGTAATTTTTAAGCCATTAATTCAATTACTTCTGTTCATCAAAATGTCTTTATTCCATTCCAGCTCACTAAATTAACCAGAGGGTGTTCAGGTTGTCTAAACTGGGTTTTACTTACATGATGGATATAGCTAATCAGACTTAGAGTGATATTTTCAACAGCAAATTAGAGCTATTGTTTTTTTCATTATTCTTATAATTTGAAATATAGTTTGTGGTGAAACAGTTATGGATTTTTGAAAGATTCTAACAATAAGATTAAAGGAAGCAGTCAGATGTCACTGTAAAAAGAGTTAAATGGGTTCCCTTACATTTTAATTCTAACAGTGATTTCAGATATTGCCTGTCTGGTAAGGTTTAATAGAAACCAAAATCAGGTTTACAACGCTGGGGAATAATATGTCAATCTTGAAAAAAATCATAGATTGTGAAAGTCTTTGGTGGACAAGCACTTAAATGTGTTTAATGTAGCAAATGAAAGATGTTACAACTGTATTTTCTATTTTGTTCTAAAATACATGTCTGATAAAGTAAAGAAAAAATATCTTTTAACTAGAGTAAAGAATGTTGGTAATATATCAGTTTAATGATCCATAAGATTCTTCTCTTACACATACACAAAGTATATATTTTGTAACAATGCTACATACTATCCATTAATCCAATTCAGCATTGTATCTACACTGTTCTAGAAATAATACTATTCCATCATGTTTTTTCCACTTAACATTATAATTCACTCTATGGTGAAATTGATATTCTATCTTAATAGAATATCACATGAAATAAATTTTATCTCCCTTATGCAAGGTTGGATATTTTTCTTGAAAGTAAAATATTGTATCTTTGATTTCTTTTTTCTTCCTACTCCACTCTATGATGTAGAATATCTGACTAACAAAGAATAAATAAGCCTTAATTTTGGGGGGTGGATTGATAAATTAAGTTGGGTGAATATTTCATGCCATAAAATAATAAAATAAGTACTTACTAAATATAGCTAAAAACATACATATTCTTACTTAGAGTAGCACAATTATTTGCAAGTATTTATTAATCAGATTAATTCACATAGTATAGTATACTATAATATACAAATGCATTCCAAAATAGTGGTGTCATAGAAATATTCTAGTAGTGGCCAGCAGAATTGACCAGCTACTTAATTCTGAAATCATAAAAAAAATAGTCTCCAACATCACTGTACATGTGTTATATAGCAATGCCACCTATCTGTATTAATATTAATTTATTGGGAAAAAATACCAGTGAACTAACAACTAATTAAAATATTTCTAAATAGCAACATTGCCACATTATGTCATAATTACCAGTTCTTTGATTTATACACTAGTGGCAAGATATTAATATTTTTAATAATTCTTAAATCTTTTACTTTATACTAATCCTAACTTATCAATTTAATGGCCCCTGAGACACAAAAATGAAGTTCGTAATTAATAATCAGTATTGAAACAACCATTTATCATTTTGTACTCTAAGGATAATATGCTGTTTTTGAGAAATGGTCTTCATTGTTATGTTTCTTTAAAAACAAACATAAAAACAAAAACTCAGCCACAAAACATTGCTTTTCTTCCTTTTTAACTTGTTTTAATCTTCCTGGCTGTGCAGTATTAACAATTATATGACTTTCTTCTCTAGCCAACAAATTAAGCAACAAAAGTCCCCATCTTTTGATTGATTTCTACTCATCCTTCAAATTTATCTCAAGTTACTTCAAGTGTAAAAATTTCCATGAAATTACAAAGAGCTTGTTGCTCCTCCTTTCAGCTCCCTGAGTATGTTTACTGACAATATCCTTTATTGAAATTATTACTTTTGTGGCTTTGAACTGAGCTTCTCAAAGGCTGCATTCTATTTCATTCATGCCTCTGTCTCTAGAGCCTACTATGTTCCTGGTGACTAGACGAACCAATTATTTGATGAATAAATAATTGAATTAAATAGATATAAATAGTACTCATTTCCCCAAGCTGATATTGGGCAGTTTTTAAAAGTCAGCCAGCTATTATTTGGGTGTCAGTCAAATCCCCTAGAATACATATCTAGAGGGAAGGTGATTACTGAGAGCATATTTTTAATGAGCATACTAGTAGAGGGTTTCATTAATTTATAGTTGTCTCAATGTTTATCCCTGACCATTCAATGTAAAGATATAATTCCCTTAAATAATTGTGCTTGCCAACAGAATGAACTCCTCCAGAGAAAGAGCAATGGTGGATATATAATTTATATTTATGAAACATGTTTATACTCGTAAGAATTATATATGACCATGTTTATACTCATAAGAATTATACTCCCTATTCACTGGAAATATAATTAGTCTATATTGAATAATTATTTTACCTTCAGTGAACTGGTTTTATTATTTTTTTTCATATATTAGATTAACATTGATTTCACAGTGACTGTTACCAAGGTTCAAAGATATTCAATGAAGTGTTCATGATTTTAACAAGTTTTTTTTTCCCTCTACTTCCTCTCCCCAACCTCTCTGTAGGATTTCTCAGTAATGTTCAATGGTGATGGCTTTGAAGACTTATGGATTTTACTTTTGACTTGCAAAAAAATTATACAGTTTACTGCTAAACTATTAATAAATGAAAGTATTTTATTTTCAAAGAATTAAAATAAAAATGCTCATGCCCACATATATATGGTGTGATTTATTATTTGCAAAAGTTTTAAAAATTCTGAGGGCACAACATTTCCATTTTATGTGACACTATTATGTTTGTTGAATATCTTGAGTACTTGTGAGTTATGCCCAGATACCATGAATGCTTGTTTCAATGCTTATTAATCAACATATATTTTCTAGAACTTGGGATCATGTGGGTCTTTTGGAAAAAATGTGTGACTGTGTGTGAGTTAGCATGCACATATTCATAAATATGTCAGGAAATAGCCACTCAGATGTTGCAGACTACATATTCAAACCACACTTCCAAGACACAAAATTAATAAAAATATGAGTATTCTATATTTAATTAATAATATCATTATGTCCTTAAATGTTCCAAGATAAATAGTTATATAAAATCTTATTTGAAATTATGTTTACAATCACTATTCTTCTGTACAATTTTTTCTTCCTTCACACTCTTAAAATTCACCACAATGAAAGAAAATCATGTACAAAGTAAGCTCTCATTTTATGCACAAAATAATTGGATTAAAAACTATCAATTTCAAATTTTACCATTTAATCATGATCTTTATAATATCTTTCAGAATTCCATCATAGGATCCATTTTTCAAGTTGCATTCCCCAATACCCAGTGTCTTTTGTTTCCCAAACTGTGACAAATGGCTGAATTGGTTATGAAATTTCTTTGAAGAACTGTGATCTGTTCCCTCTATGGATGCAGGTGAAAACTGGTTCAGGAAAAGTGACTTCTGAAAACACAAACAAATATGCTCTGCATTTATATATACATAAGTCAAGTTTGGAGTCAAAATAAGGATGACTATTTGAAACTATTAATTCTTTAAAAATTATTTAATTATCCAGAATCTTCAGAAACAGGATCTTAACCAAATAACTTTGAGATTTATGTATAATATCTAATACTATATGAATTTATTTTAATGGATTCTCTTTGGATATGAAAATAAGAGCCAACAATGACTTAAAAACCTGATATTTTTGTGTATTCTCCTGTGGCTCAAATTTAGTTACTAAAGGGACTTCAATTCCCTTGGCTAGTTAGAGGGGTCTAAATGTAATATCAGATAAGCAGAGCCATATTGATCTGCTTTTGCTTCCTAGAAGCTAATCTTCCAGTTTCATGAAGACTCAAAAAAGAAGTCGATGACTTTACTCATGAAAGTTCTATTCCAGATGGTTATTTTTATCTCAACTAAAAAAGTGTTTTATAAACCCATCATTAGAATTTTAGACAGACATCCTCATCTATTTACTTAAATGTTATCTCCTTAATGTCTTTTCTGAAAAAAAAAATGCTGCCACCCACACACTACACACTCATGAAATCATTTTTCTTCTTCTAGTCAGATTTCTCTTAAAAACAGAAATACCTTCCTAATATGCATATATAAATGTTTTGTTATTTTCCATTAAAAGAGAAACAACTTTGCTAATATTAAATCACAGTCTAAAATGTATGTACCTATTTTTCAAAATGGTGGTCCTGAAGAATGCATTTCCTCAATGGAATGATTTGCTCTCAAATGCTGTGGATCAATGGCAAGCATGGTAGATGCATATCGAGTTATCTTTAATCAGAGAGAATAGTTTGGGCTATTGGTTGGTTTTGTGGTGCTCCATTTTTTTCTTTCTCTTTCTTCTTTTATTTATTTATTTAGTTATTTATGTTTTGCACTCTCAGCATAAAAAGAAGTCTCTTTGTGATCTTACATCTTCTAATCTCCTGAATAATTAAGAATTCTTGTTGTCTAAAAGTCTGGACAAGATCATCCCAGGTACAACATTGCTTCAGAAACATGATTCTCATCACCTGCTAGGAAAGAGAAGGACCAGTATGATGATAGTAGACACTGCTGTCACAAAGAACTGAGACTAACTTTGCAGGTCATCACTGTATCTATCTTATATTTTCTTTTCTTTCAAGACTTCCTACAGTTACATAAAGTAGTATTTATCTCTATGAAATGGAGGTTGGATTACTCCAAGTCATTATTTCTAGCTCTATGACCTCTATACCAATCCAGCACTCTGTTGTGAGGCAAAGATCAAATAGGAAAATAATTAGGTTTTTTTTCCTATTCTTTTGAGAGAATTTACCCAAAGAATGGCTTTATGTTTCATAAACACACTCACTATAAAACAGCATGTAATATATTATAATACCAGCATCTTCCCTTTAACAGTGATCTGTAGTTCATTAATTCTTTTTTATTTCATTTTTAGTCCAATGCTGTGATATCAAATAAACCAAAACCAGTGAAATGGCAAAAAAGAAAATAGCATCCACTTACAACCAACAATTTTATGAGAGAGAATCGTGCTACAGTAAGTGATCAGAACTTATTTAAAATTTTAAGTCCTGCATATGTACTAGCTGCTGACAAGCTTTGCAATTATAAATATATTCTTCATGTCAATGTCTTGAAAGTTTCTAATGAGAGTTGCATAATGTAACTGGGAGGTTCCAAATACTGTTAAACTCTACAAATGCTCTGTCTGCTTTATCATTTTCTTCAGTGAACAGGTACATTTTTAAGGCACCCAAGTGTCAACAAGTGTATCTAATAGAGCCTTGAGCTTCAGTGATTTCATAAAAGAGGAACTTGCCAACGAATTTAGGAAACTCACATTATATATTCAGGTTAGATTCACAAATTCAATGTTGCATGACAAGAAGTCTATGCTCATTTCTTGGTATCATGAATTGCAATTTTTCCCCCAATTCAGAGAACCAAACCTAAACCTTCATAAATGAATGAACAACTTGAAGGTAGCTTATACTGTAGAAGTCTTAGAGAAGGAATTTATCATGTATTCAGTTTAAAGGGCTCAGTTTATGACTCTCATGAAAGTGATCCATGTCCAATATGCCTTGATATGAAATCAGGTTGCTCAAAATAAATTCTGTATACAATTTATAGTAAAGTATACCTGCCTCTCTCTCTCTCTCTCTCTCTCTCTCTCTCTCTCTCTCTCTCTCTCTCTCTCCCTCCCTCCCTCCCTCCCTCCCTCCTTCTCCCTCTTTCCCTCTCTCCCTCCTCCCTCCCTCCCTCCTGGTTTTCTCTCCATTTCCCTCTATCTCTTTCTCTCTGTGTGTCATGCTAATTCACATACAGTCACACATATATACACAGACTTTTAAAAAATTTCATATGGTAACTTATATTTTCTCTTCCTAGGTGAAAATGATATATTAAAACACCTGCACCCTTCTTAAAACACACTGCTTAAAAGCATGTGAAGCTAGTAATTAGAGATACATTTTGAAAATTGCAAACAGGGAATTTTGTGTTATTATTTTGTATAGTCCAAATACCAAATGATATATGCTACATATGGTATATACAAATTTGTCAAATGAAACTGATTTAAAGGACTAAGATTAGAAAGTCATTAGAGGAAAACCTTGAATGTTTTGCTAAGGTATAAAGATTATATTGACTACTTTAAAGAAACCAATTGTTAAGCCAATTTAAACATTTAAGATAAGAATACTAAATATACTTAATATTGTACTAGTAAAAAAAAAAGAATTGCAATACAAAAGAGTTGCTATTTGTGTCATTTTCAAAACGTGCATTGCTATCTCAAAGTTTTCAAAATATTTAATAAATTGATCATGAAAAGATAAAAATGGTTGGATATATGGATTCAGGACTTATCTTTTATAATAAATTCCAAATATATTTATTACCAAATTAGAAGTAGAAATAGTGCCATGTACTATCTTCTCTCCAGAATGAACTCTTTCTTAACCAGCACTTCTAAAATTTTCTTTGTAGTGCAACACCTATATTCCTTATATTTAAAACAATGTTTTTTTCTTTGTCACTGCAACTGGAAACTTCAGATCAGCAGAGCATAAAGTGAAGCAGTGATTGATCAGTAGGTTCACTATATCTTCCCAGGCAACCTACATTTTAGGACTTGAATTGGACACTTTCATTTCCCATATATGATAAAATTAGCCAGCCCCACTTTAGGATAAACTGCATCAAAAATTCTATAAAGGTAGCATCTTTATATTTCTAAATCTCCCCACCATGTCTGAACTGAAAGGAGGCTTTCTATCTCTGCAAGCTACACATTGCTCTTATTTCAAAAGAGCAAAGTAGGGTAAAAATATGGCCATTGCTTTTTTCTTAAGATTTAAAAACTCAGTTGGAAGACAAATACTTGATTTCTTCTTTATGTAAAGAATATGTATGACATTGATAGCTCTTTAAATCTTGCATGTTGTTCTAGATAGAACTGAAAAAACTCTCACACACCTTCTCCTGTAGAGTATTTGATTTTACCTGACTTATTGTGTGACCTTGAGAACAGCTCTGGGCTTGATTGTTTCAAGTATAAGTTTGCTTCTACTTGCAAAATGATTTAATTCATATTTGTTGATATTAGAATGTACATTCTTTAAAATATAGGTCTGTATTCTGACAATAGAAAAATCAGAAAAATATGGCATTTCATGTCTGCAAATAGCCACTTGTTCACTCAGACAAGGAATAATTTATGTTGCAAGAATGGATGGATGAAGGAAGACCTGTAAACAGTCACAGCTGTAGCACCTCTGTTAATTATTTTTATGTTAAAAGTTAAGTTGGTGCTGTGTTTTCAAAGTTCTTCAAGAAGAGGATTTGGCACATGGTAGAGGTAGCTAATGCATTACTAGTAAATAAAAACTCAAAATATTGATAATAATGCACAGTATGTGAATGTTGAAAGGATGGGAGTATCATTCAATGGGGTGGTGTTGGGGTGTTGTGTGTGTGATGCAGGCAGAAACCAGTAGCTTTTGGCTACTTATTAAATGAGTGAATAATTGGAAAGATAAAATGTGAATGAGAATCCTAAAAATGAATAGAATAAATATTAATATAATATTCTAGAATTGCAGAATTGTGGGTAGATATCATGGAAAAAAGAATAATTAATGGAATATAAAGAACCATGTTTTATAGGTGATGCTTGAATTTTCTTTTAAGTAAAAAAATAGACTAAGGTATTTATGGCAGGGCTGAGCTATTTATTTACTTATTTAGCTGTAGTTGGACACAATACCTTCATTTATTTATTTTTATGTGGTGCTGAGGATGGAACCCAAGGCCCTACATGTGCTAGGCGAGCACCCTACCACTGAGCCACAACCCCAGGCCCCCAGAGCCCTGAGGTTGTTTATCACTGGCTTATCACCCATATTGAGCACTTCCTAGGAATTCAGGAAGTGCCAATTGAATAAGTAAGGAAAGAGGGAATGAAGGAGGAAATGTGCCAAGTCTTTAGCTTATTAGGGGTTAATGTATACACTGGTGTCATTGGATGTTATGCTATGGCTGATAGGAGAAATAGAAGAATGTAAAGTGCTGAGAATCATCCATGGGCTGTATGTGGACTACATGGGCATTGCAGCTAGTAAGGGGATAGGTCTGGCATTGAGAAATTCTTGTTGCACCCCCTCAGGGATAGATCACCTGATGCAGGTGAACTTCCCTTTCAGCTCTGCCAAAGGTCCCACACAGCATGGGAGATGGAGTTACCTGCTGTATCCACACAGCCCCTCTGAGATGGGTGTGACCTGCCAAGATGGCAATCAACCTGCTGACTGCAAGACATCAGGAAGCAAGACTCCACTCCTAAAACCTTATCCCTGCATTTAATGTATCCCTTAAATAAACCACAGGATATCATTTTCTAGTTGTCCAGCTCCAGCTTCTGTGTGGACTGGACCTATCAGAGACTCCATCTTTTTGAAACTGTCTTTCTGACTTTGTCTTTTGTTCTTCACTAATTATTCTAGACTTTAATTTCTTAGGTGGCTTATGACCTCCCTTGGCAGGAAGAAGAACCTCCTAACATGGCGCTGGCTGCCTCCCCATAGTAAAGGTAAGAGAGATAATACTGTTTTAATTTTCATCTGGCATAACTGGTGGAAGGTGACTTGTAGGGTGGGATCTGATGGCTGAGAGTCCAATAAGAAAATTACTTGAAAACCTAGACTAATGAGGATCTGACAACAGAGGGGAACTCCTCTGAGATTTTTTTCAGATGTCACTGTGCTAAATGGCAAACTGTAAAGTTTCCTTTCCATAGCATTCAGTGAATCAAATCTTCTTGGATGAAATATGAAGGCAGTTATACTAGTTTAAGAACTATTGGCACCCAGATGTCCTTTTATTAGAAGTTATCTTCTCTAATTTCCAGAAAAGAGTTAGTATTTATTTGTATCATGGATTACTTATATAATTATAAGGGAAGGCAAGAGAAGGAAATCTAACAAAGTTTGGGACTAGCAAAAATATTTCCTTGTTTTGTGGACTTACTTAACTATAATCAAATACATAAAAGTCTATAATATGACCATATAGAAGAATGCAATGCATTTATTTATGGAAGTCCCAAGCATATTTAAATTCACATTTTCTTTCCAAACTACATAAAAGAATTAAGAATGTTCAAACATCTCCCTCATTTGAAATATATTAAACGTCCATAATCTTTTCAGTGTCAGCCACTCTTTTTCTAATTTGAAGTTTTAAATGCAAAATGCTGCAATTAATATACAATTTAAGGAACAGACCAGGAAAAAAAAGAGTGGAATAGACGGTGATGTTCCCATAATGCACATATGCTATTTTTAAGTGAATAAAAAGTACACTTACATGTAGTAGAAAACACAACTTAGTTAATAAATGCAGCTGCTTGCAAACAAAAAAATAAAGAGACTATACGAATGCAAACAAAGTGTAATCTACAACAATGATCAGCATATATAGTAAGTAATTCTGTTGGTTTTTCAATTAAAGATAAACTCTATAAGTGGAAGCACCCAAGGGAATATTCTCACAAAATAATGATGGTCATAATACTAAGCTCTTCTTTGTTTTTGTTTATACAGTTCTGCATCTTGGGAAAGAGAAACATGATATTAGGCTTCATAAGAATACAGCTTCAAATGCCAATTAAACATCCAATAAGACTAAATTTTAGTGATGAGTCTTCAGCAATGGTGAAATGTAAAGGACACCTCTTCAATCTTTGCGTTCAATACATAATTGACGAAATTTCTTGAGGATTATTGATATATTCAAGACATCCCTGCTTCCAGAAGAATAGTTCTAAGGACAAGTAAATATCTGTGGAAGTTTTTAAATAAAATAAAACTGAGATTATATAGGAACCAGAAAAAAATTCATGTAATAAGAAAAAAAAAGTTTGTATTGGCAAAATAATCTGCTTTTTTGGTTTAGTTTATTTGAAACTAAATAAACGGGCCAAGGACATGAACAGACACTTCTCAAAAGAGGAAATACAATCAATTAACAAATATATAAAAAAATGTTCATCAAATCTCGCAATTAGAGAAATGCAAATCAAAACTACTCTAAGATATCATCTCACTCCAGTCAGAATGGCAGCTACAATGAATACAAATAACAATAAGTGTGGGTGAGGATGTGGGAAAAAATGTACACTCATACACTTCTGGTAGGACTGCAAATTGGTGCAGCCAATATGGAAAGCAATATGGAGATTCCTTGGAAAAATCAGAATGAAACCCCCATTTGACCCAGCTATCCCTCTTCTCAGTCTATACCCAAAGGACTTAAAAACAGCATACTACAGGGACATAGCCACATTGATAATTATAGCACTACAATTCACAGTAGCTAAACTGTGGAACCAACCTAGATGCCCCTGGAAGATGAATGGATTAAAAATGTGGCATATATACAAACGGTATATTACTCAGCAATAAAAGAGAAAAAAATCATGGCCTTTGCAGGTAAATGGATGACGGATGACGTTGGAGAAGATAATGCTAAGTGAAGTTAGCCAATCCCTAAAAAACAAATGCTGAATGTTTTCTCTGATATAAGGTGACTGACCCATAATGGGGTAGGGAGTGGGAGCATGAGATAAACTCTAGATAAGGCAGATGGGTGGGAGGGAAATGAAGGGGGCAGGGGGTTAGCAATGATAGTGGAATGTGATAGACATCATTATCCAAAGTACATGTATGAAGACATGAATTGGTGTGAACATACTATATAAACAGAGATACGAAAAATTGTGCTCTATATATGTAATAAGAACTGTAATGCATTCCACTGTCATGTATTTAAAAAATAAAATCAATTATATATTTTAAACAAATGCATACTTGATATGAGGAAAAATATGGGTTAAAATCTGTACATTCAAAAACAAAACAACAAAAAAAGTTCTTACATCACACTTTCCATAATATATTCTTATCAACTCTGAATTCTCATTACATTACTCATGCTCTATAAAGAATTTATAGAGTTCCAAACAAAATAAAAACTCTAGGATAGTCTGACTCAATTAAGAGTTATGGCAGAATGATAAAAAAAATATTATTTTATCAAATAATATTTCAATCTATTGAGGGATCAAGGTACAAATAATTTGTACACCGTGCATCTATATAATTTAGAGTTTTAAAACTACCACCCTGGAGAGGAAGACTCAGGGATATGGATGATAAGAATCAGAATTACCTTTCGAACTTGAGTACATACCATACACAATGCTCCTGTCATGAAGCATCATCCTATTAAGGGTTATTTTGAAGGATTTGGAAGAATATCCTGGTTGTAACAACAGGACAACCTCTCACTACCCCTAGTTCTTTAACAACCATTTCACTAAATATAAATTCTTTAAAGAAGAAAATTGAATCTTTTCCCATTTTTATTCCTAATGTCTGCCAAAAGCACTGTGTCTTCTCTCAAATATATGCCGAGGTGACTTAATAAATATCACCCCATTGCAGACCAGAAGGAAGGCTTTCCTTATACAACTATAATTGTCATTCATTATCTCTCCAACACTGATTTCAAAAGTTGTAAATACTCTATAGTACCATTTTTACAACCCATGATGTATAGCTTATTCTTATTCAAGATCATAAATGAATAGATGGAATAGATAGATGACTGATTGATAGAAGTAGATATAAGGATAGGGATATAAATATAGATAAATAGATATACATATATCTATCTATCTGTATATATATATATATATATATATATATAGAGAGAGAGAGAGACAGAGACAGAGAGAGACAGAGAGACAGAGAGAGAGAGACAGACAGAGAGAGAGACAGAGAGAGAGAGAGAGAGAGAGAGAGAGAGAGAGAGAGAGGTGTAAAGATCTGTGAGTCTATGGCAATTTTGATAGAGTGGGATGTAGACTTGCAGTGAGAGTCACAGTTTAATTCCTCACACTAAATCACCACATACTAAATGCACCAATTTAGATGGTGATACCTTTATTCATATGATTGCTGTAAGTAATAAATTATGTATATCAAAAAGTCCATCATGGGGCTACTCAACTTTCAGTTGAGTAGAGGATTGTAGATTTTTTATTTGCAAGTCAAAAGAGGGAAGGAAGTGGTATAAGATCTAATATAAAAAATAAAGAAGTGTAATAAATTAATAAAATGAGATGGGAAAAAGCGAGACTGGAGAAACCTGGAGAATATATTTTGTTATTATTTCTATGATAACATTATCATTTCTGTTTTAAAAAGTAAATATAAGCAGGAACTCATACAAATGTGGATCTTTAATTAGTCTTATTCAAAATCAAAATAATTTTGGTCAATAATTTCAATGTTCTGGCTAAATGTATGCACATGTGGTAGGGATAATAAACAGATTTTGAATTTGGCCAGGGCAACCATTCTAAGATGTTATTGGACAATATTACATTGTCACTGATTAAAATATATTCTAGGAATATTTAGTCCTATTTCTAAACACAATAACAGCAAGCCATAGAAAAGATTGTTTTAAAAGTATTTTATCTTAAATGCCTAGGTAAAATTGTATTCCATATACTAACTGGAGAACTATATTTTTCTTTCTTCTCATCATTCCCTGTTATTCTGCATGGCAGAGACAGATAACAATAATGGTTTATCACCCAAATGTATCATAACAAAAATGATCAGGGTTTAAAAACTGTGCTTGCTTATAGCAACCTTTATAATTTTCAATGCCTTTGTGAAATAATCAGGAATTCTGAGAAAAGAAAATGAGATATACTCAAATTACAGAATTAGTAATAGGTGTATATTTGATATGATTCAATTCTAGTTATTCACAACTAAAAAAATACTTTATAGAACAGAACCATGAGGTTCCAAATTGTTATGTAATTTGTCCAGGGCTACATGGTGTATGACAAGACTGGAAGAAATGAAACTACCAGATATTGTATCTCATGCTATAAAGAGGAACATAGCTTTCAGGCTTGGAGGTGTAGCTCAATAGTAGATCACCTGCAATCAGGAAGCCATGGGTTCAGTTCTAAGTAACAATCCTCACCCACAACCTCCACTCACTCACACACACATACAATACAAAACCAGAAACACCCTTCTGATATTAAATGGTATATAGAGTAAGATTTTTCAGTAAAGAATACAAAATATTTTTGTTAATATATCTGAAATTACTATAAATATGTTCATTGAGTGCATTTAGAAATTTGCTGCTGGAATAATTATGACTTTATTTTGTAAGTAATATGCTCTTGGGTTTAGGTTAGCATCAGTGTAAGAACAAAAGACCTTAGAGATTTAGAGACATTGAAATTAATTTAGGATCTGATTTGTCTATTAAAAAATTCTATATTCCCATTAGATTTTCTTACTCTTGACTTTGTTGATTCTCACAACTATGCTAAATTTGGGTTTCTCATTAAATGGAATAAAATAAAAAATTATAAATAACATTTAAGTAGATTTTAAACTTATTCTTAAATTAACACATACATTTTAAATATGTAAACAATAACATTTTGGTATCTACTTCAAATTTTCCATAATTAAGAGCAATATAACTTCTATGTATATCATCAAGTTATGGTTAATATTTATTGAAATATATGAGGGTAATATTTTCTAATATTGTGATTTTTAATCCAATGAATACAAAAAAATTACATTAAGAAGAAAACACAAAAATAATACAGGTGATACATAGTGTGGAGATAGCATGCATCTGGACAAAACAATTTTAATTGCATGCTGTGAGATTTGTTGATTATGCTGTCAAGGGGTAAGGCAGCCCTGAATCTCCTATTCATTAAGATAGTAACTTTGAACTGAGATGTGCAGGAGGAAAAAGTTTGTGCTTGGAATTAGGCATATCTGTAATTAGATCCTAGTACTACTCATGCAAATAGTGGACCCTGGATTATGTTTTTTTGGAAACTTCTATTTTTTTCTCTTTTTTTCATTTATAAATATTAGAATAATTATTCTTATCCTGTTGAGCTACCATGGAGTATAAATGAGAATGTATGTGAAGGCTCCTAGAATAGAGTCTTGCCCCACGAGCATTCCTTTTTTTTTCCCCCTGGATAATCAGCCTAGGTCTCATCCAAGGTTCTTTCACTGACCTAACTTGGGGATATCTACAAGCTTACCCAAGGTGGGGCTGTGCCATTTCTTGTACTAAAAAGAACTTCTAAAATGTGCATAGTGAGCCTGGAGTCAGCCTGCATCTTTCTATCTCTTGCCAGCAGCTTATTTTTGATGTTCAAGTGATTTAGACAAGAGTGAAGATTTCCCCTCTCCTTTTGACAGTGCTTAAAATAGGAGACTGAGAAAAGAAGATTTGGTGATGTTACTGATACTTGTTTGGAATTTGAATGTGAGAGTCAGAATAAGTAAATATGAGAACACATTTGACTGCTCTGCTAAGGTAAGATGTGTACCTAAGACTATAGTACATTTGAGAATTTTATTCTGAGGCATACTAATAAAACTATTGAAATTTAAAACACACACAGAAAAACAGAGTTGCAATTTTCTATATATACTTATTCTAGAAAACGGCTTTTTGTTGAAGGGGGAAAAAAAGACAAGGAATGAAGAAAAAAGCAGCAAAAATCAAAACCAAGCTGTGTTCTTCAATAAAATGCCACCCATGGCAAGTTGAAAATACATATTTGTTTATATGCATGAATATTTTAAAATTTGTTTCGATGAGTGGGGAAAAAGTGAGCATCAGATCCTGGGTCACAACTTCGTGTCTTATACTCTTTTATTCTCTTTTTTCCAATTCAAATCAGGAGAAAAAGACTGGGATTCACGAAGCACAGCTATTTCTAGTGCAGTCTAACAGCTTTGCAAAACTCCACCAGCTTACTCACAGGCACTCCCTTCAGGCCAGTGCAGGCTATTGCTATCCTATTACTTCAAGAAGTACTTGCTGTCTTAAGCTGTGCAAACTAATGTTGGCTTTAGAAAAAAAAAAAAAAAATTTCTGTGTTCATGTTCCTCGAATGAAGTCTATCCACTTTATTTCTAATAATTAGCTAAATATACTAGTCACAATATACAGCTCTGATAATCAATGCCAAAATTCCAGACAAGTATTTGTTTGAGAATTTTAAAGTCCCCAGCCCAGAAAGATAATTATAACCCAGTTACTCAAATTTGTGGTTTTTCAACCTGAAATTCCAGGCACTTCCAGCACTTGTGAGGCTTTGCTCAGTCTGTGAAATAGCCCGGTAACCCCTTGTGGATAGGGAGACTTTTAGGAGAGGTCCATTGAAGGATTTCCTAGGAAAGGAGTTACTATGAGATGAAGATAATATTTTTCAATTTTAAAATTAAATCATAATGAAATGCAATACATAAATAGTAAGTCATTTGTACATAATAAATCTCAAAGGGTAAAAATATGGCATCATTTATCCATAGTTAGCAGTTGCTCAATAACAGGAGTGACAGAGCCTACTCACTTTTGTTAGGTTTTCATCTTACTAGATAGAGGCAAACTCATAGAATAGCTATCCTACATGTGAGCTGAAGTGGTATTGCATATTTTCTAAAAGATTTAACAAATTAATTATATCCCCTGAGAATTTATGCAGAAAATATACACTCCTAATAATGACAATATAACACAAATAGAGGTGTTAGATTTCAACTGCTTGACTTGAAAGGGTAGTTTCTAAGGAACAACAACAAAAACAATAATAATCTAGTGGATTTCAAGACTTTTCACTCAGAGCTTTCAATTCCTTTGTGTTTTAGAAGAGTCAACCAGAGACTGATAAAGTAATCTAACAGAATATAGTAAGAAATCTTGCCTCCCAGGACAACAGAGAAAATGAAAAACAGAAAACAAAAATGATATGATTTCCTGGCACCACATTAAATGTGTAGGAAAACAATAATACTGTGGAAATACTTTGTTGACCTAATAAAATGATATGACTGTGGACAAGTATTATATTGGCTTTATTTTAGCATTATTTGAATCTTGAAACAATACACCCATACAAAGGTTAGGGGAGACACATTGTAATTGCATTGTAACAGTTATAATTTATAGAGGAAAAACCAGCCTTCATTACTGAGATCACTTCAGATTTTTATATCATGTAAGGTCCCAGATACATATTTCTGTTTGCTGTTCCATATGTCTCAAATGGACCAACCCTTTTACTCAGCCGTCTAGATTTTGATCACATGCTCTCTATGCATGTATGTGTGTTTGTCTCCTCCCAACAACTCAGATTCGGCTTCCTGTCTCAGTTTCTGGGCTTCCTGTCTCAGTTTCTGGGCATCCTGTTCAGGTCAAACATTATAACACCATCTGTTGTAAAAGTTATTAGTTTTTCATGCAACAGTAATGACTATATATAATAAGACTACTATATTTTTCAGAATTTCTAAGTTCCTAGCCTAGAAAGGTGACTATAAACCAATTATTTATAAATCAATTATAAACCACAATGAGTTTTTGTTTTTTCCACCTGAAATTCCAACCACTTCTAGGAGTTTCTAAGCTTCACTCATGCTATGAAATAGCCATGTGACCCACTTGTGGGCAGGGAGACACTAGGAAAAGTCTGTTGGAGTGTTTCTAGAAATGTCATCCATTCTCATTATCAAAGAGTAGTAAATGAATAGTCCCTCTTTCTCAGAGATTATTTTCTGCCTTTGAACAGTGTTCATATGTAGTCTTCGGCATTATTGCAGCCAAATTACAACCAAATGGCAAGACAATGAACAAAAGGTGACAGAGTAGAACAACAGAAATCCTTTTCAGCCCTTGAAAACATCACTAAACAGCCATTATAACAATTCTGAATCTGAGTATTGCCAGAGTTCTTGTTAAGTAAATAAGAAAAGCCTTTATCATTCATAAAAATCTGATTTATTTTGCTTGAATATATTTTTAATAAAAGAAACATTGAATTCAAAAGCTTGCAGAAGAAATATGTTTGTTATCACCCTAATATCCCTGTTATTATTATAATATTCTATTACTAGTTACATAAAGTAAATGTCAATATAACTTAGATTAAAGATTTATATTTATCTTCCCAATTTAAGAATTTGAAACCATAATGATCACAATCTGATTGTCGATTGACCTGGATCTTTGATTTATTAAATAGTCTTAATAGATGCAGCAGAGATGTCACTATTAATTTTGTTATAAATTTAAATTTTTATTAATGTTGACATGCCATATGAACGTCTAATACATTAAATTTACCTTTGCTGGAAACTTCTATTTCTTAACATTTTCAACTGAAATAACATTGACTCTTAGTCACACCAAATGAAATTCACATAGCATTAACAAAAAAGTTGGAAAATAAACTGTTTAATCATATAATTATAATTCAGATAAGAAGCAAAAGTCAATCTACATTGTTTCATCCTGTGTTTTAAATTAATTTTTCAAATAAAAATTTTTTTGAATTGTATCAAAAGCTCATGGTAATTATGCTGTTGCAAATATTTTTCAATGAAATAAACATCTCTATTTTTAAAATACTGCTTAAAAAATTGTTTACATACATAAAGGCTTCTATTGTTGTATCGGACAGGGAAAAAAGAAAAATCCTGGAAAAGTACTGGCAACTCTTACAAGAAACTGTTACAGAAAATGCTGGTATGACTATTTATAGCTTAAGGTATATACAATTATAATTTCAACAAGTCTGATGAATAAGCAAAACATGCTTGCAATTGCAACAAATTATGTATTTTATAGTTATCAGTGAGACTTACTTAAACATTATCTATGAGATTGGTCTATGGCCATGATTCTCAAATATTTTAGTCTCACTCTTAAAACAATACTAAAGTCCTCACAGTGCTTTGGTTTATATCTATTTTAGTTATAAATCTATACCATATTAGAAATTAGAATGGGAAACTTAAAGACACAAAACAAGGCACAGATCCTATTAGTGGTCAGATTATGAAAATATCCAAGAGGATATCTTTGAAAATCTCTTCAAACAGTAGGGAACAAGAGTTCAAAAGGCAAAAAGAAAGTCTTAGTATTACTGTGAAATAGATTTTGATCTTTCAGACCCCCAGGATTCCGTAGCTCTCACTCGGAAAACTACTGGACACTGGTAATAAGAGCAAAATGGTCCAAAGTGAATAGACCAAGGCAGCTGTGAGGAACGTTGTGTTTTCTAGGCCAGTGTACAAAGGGAACAATTGATTGGAAAAAAAAAGAGAGAGAAACAGATGTTTCACCAAAATGCCTACAACATGGAAAATGCTTTTCTAATTCATTTTAAAGCTGCCAGTGCTTTTGGTGCATTAACTATCATGAAACTGCAAGACACTCAGTTATCTATACAAAGAATATCTGATAAAATTTAAAACTTGCCTTGAAGTCAATTTTATCTCTGAGAAAGTAGACATAAATGGAGGCACTGCTTCCTCCTGGCTTAATTCTGATAAATAAGGGGTATGTGAGAGACTGATGCTAGTTTGTTTGTAAGTGATAGGAACCCTCAGAAGAGTTGAGCTTCTCTTATTTGGAATAATAAGGACAAGAAACTACAGTCAAGCAGAATTGCTACATGAGCACAGTACAACTTTTCTGGAAATATAATTTTATCCCCAGTATTTCAGAAAGGTAGGAATAAAAGGGGAAGAGGGTAATTTTCTAAAACTTAAAATATAATAGTATGATTATATATAAATCTAAGAACAAGGAAGTGGGGTGCATCTTTTCTAAGGAAATCAGGTCCTCCAGGAGACCTATATTCTCAGAACTGTGCATAAATACAACACAATAATAAAAATAAAAAAGTCTGAAACAAACAATGAAAAGAAATGAAGCTAGCAAGAAAAAGGAAGAGGAAGGGTAGAAAGAAAAGAAAGTAAATGCAGTTAAGGGACAAAGCATGAATCATTCAGTTTAAATATGACACTGAAATTCAAAATGTAATTATAATCAGTATAATTTGCTTGTGCTGTTTTGGTAAGATATTGGAGGAAGGGGGAACTAAGGAGTCTTATAATATTGTTAATTCCATCTCTATCTTCAATGGCCTTTTCTTTTTCCTTTCTATTTTGAGTTAAAGTTTCTTTCCCATTGAGATACATTTCCTTTCAATTATGAGTTTTGTGTGGTTTTTAAACTAAATTTGTAAAGTCCTTCTTGTAACAATATTATAAAACCAGACCTTTAGTCCATCCTCCTTCAATTTATTTATACTTCTCATGCTACTTAATATTATATCTATGTAATAAAATTGTCTTTAAAGAAATTATCTGTTTAGATTTCATGATATATACCTAGTTAATGTGGGCAATCTATTTCAGAAAACCCTCTAACCCAAAATGGAATTCTAAAGCTCAGTAAAATCTGAGGCAAATCATAACAGCTACTTATTGTCTATTTCTATTGGCTCTATTTTTAACCTTTCTCCCTCTTCCCTGTGTTCAATCACCTACTTCTCTTTATTATTTATATATAAAAGATTTCACCTAGAAGTCAGTTCCCAAGATGTTGGCTGCAATAAGAAACTAATGCAAATAACTGGTGGTTGCCAGAATAGTAAAATTTGCATTACAGTTTACAGAGGCATCTTCCTCTGCAGAGATACTTAGTCATGATTGAACAAACCATTTTGTACAGCACATTTCCTCCCAAATACATAGGTTGTATATGCTGGTACTGAGCAAAGAATTAAAAGAGAACATAAGATGTTTTTATCCATAGATGCTCTGAACATAAAATATAAAATAGATGACTCAAATGTTATAAGGAGAAGGTGCCAGTTATTCATTTCCCCATGGTCTGAGGAGCAAGGAGAGGTGGAAGTTGCTATTATACAGTTATAGCGGGTGACTGAGTGTGGACTGAAGGCTGCATTAATACTGTAGTGACTTTACTGTGGCCTTAGGAGGAAAATCTTTATGTGTCCATATACATGTAGGGGTAAAGAGTGTTTCTCCTTTTTATGATCAATAGTTTACTATTCTAATACATAATCTTTGCTTGAAGTCCTCTAAATAGGGCGACCATACATCTTATTCTCATGGTTTGCAGCTGGTTTACAACTCTTAGCCCAAAGTAATTATTTTCAGTGGCCTGTTCTACTCCCCCGAATGCCCTAGTTTGGAAGCCAAGTTACATGTAGACTTTATGTATAAGGGGACAGGTTTAAAACAGAATGTGTTATGGAGAATGTGCTGCAATGAGGGGAGATTATTTTAATAATAGATGGTTAAAATGTCCCTCCAGGTTGGGTTCCCAGAGTGTTATATTTATGAGGAAACTAGTTGGCAGTCTTGCTATTTTTCCAAATGCAGACTTGGGGTGAGGAAAATATAATTTGTTTCTCTCTGATGAAGAAAAGAGAAAAATGGCTTCTTCAAGGGGTACAAACCTTGGATTAAGCATCAGATTAATGCAGTAGAAACACAGGGTCTTTGGCATTAGATGAACTGTTTTCTCATAGTTCTGACAAGTAGCAGCTGTGAACCCTGGGTGAGTTTTAATTCAACTCTTGTCTTAAGCCCCAGGTTCTTCAGCTATGAAATAGGATACTTTATGGGCTCACTGGAAGTTTGAGGTCATTTGTGATGTGCAGAATGTACAGATTTCTCCTATTACTGTTAGATTGTAAGTACACATCAAACAATGCTAATAACTATTATTTAGTCTATTTTTCCTGAAATTTAAACTCTCTTCTTAGTCTTCTTGCATTTTTTGTGTTCCATAATCTTCGTAAAAGTGATTATAATATGTTAGTTAACCAAGAAAACTTTGTGATTCAGAGAATTTATAGTGTGTATTCATTTCCTCTGGATTGGTAATTGGCCAACTTAAAATCATAGTATAGGTCTGTTTGAACTCAAAATTATATTTTTAATCTCAGAATTATTTACAACTTAAACCCTGAACGAAGGACCAGATGGTTTTATTAACCACTGAAATAAAAGCACCTGGGAAGGTGCAAAATCAAAACAAAAACAAACAAATAAATAAAACTACCATGGAAGTTAAGCCTCAAAGATAGTAAAATACACAAATACTATATGTACACATGCCAAGAAATTAGAGATTCTCCTATGGGATCTTAATCTCATATTGCCAATTTTTGTTACAAATACAAGGAATAGATTTCTAGCTACAGAAAAATTTCTCTTTTTCATGATTCAGCAAAACATATACAGTGGTTTACAAAGTAGCACCCAAGAGGCAACTAAAGAAAGCAATGCTTTACCAAAACAGAGTTTATATGCTCATCTCAGAAGCAAGCACAGATCTCACTTATAGCCCAAAAGACAGACTTAAAAAGCTTTAGAGGGCAAACCCTTTCCACTGGAGCAATGTCCTCCAACCTAAACGACTTTCATCATTTCTCCTCCTTAGAGGTGGGGAACTTTTCAAAGTTTAAAGGGCTAGTAATACTAACAAAGCAAGGAAAAAAGCAGCAATAAATACGCTCAAGCAGAAATATATCTGAAAGAAGAAAACTGCCCAGGAAGAGGCTGAGGATTGCCCTGAACAGAATCTCTTTCTTCTAATCTGTGTTCACTCTTGCATGCTAAATACTGTGTTCAATAAGGGACACAGGTTTGGACTGACTAATAGAGAATCATTCTTTATTATTCTAAATTTATTCTACAACACTGTGGCAGAGGGAAGCCAATTGTGTGGCCTGCCCTTGGTCACCATTCATCTCATCCTAGCCACAGGGGGAAGTTTTTTATTCTTTAAAGATATTGCTTTAGCTGTGATTTCCATGCAGGTAAAGTGCAATTTGGAACATTTCAATGCATCACATTTTAAACATTTCACTGAAACATCTACAGTATTCAAGGGAAGATTATTTGCTCTTATTATAGAGTACTAGAAACACAGGAATAGTCATCACTAATTTTAACTTTGAAACTTAACATGCTTAACATTTATCAAAAAATTGCAGCCATTCAGTTTTGCAATTTCTGAGATCCCTGAGTATTTAAAATGAAGCAATATTTTTTTAGTCACTGAAACAAATAAAACCCTAGGAGGCTTTTTTAACATCTTTAAGTTACACGTATTCACTTGATGAAATTTTTTCCAAGTGGTCTATCGTATTTCAGTATTTTGAACACTGTCATAGATGTAGAATCAGGTTCAGTAGAGCACAGTGACTTGCATAATTGAGACAGACAATTCAGATTTTTAAACAAAGTTCAAGTGAAAATATCCAGAATTGAAAGAGATCCTTTACTGGCAGGGGTCACTTTTGAAGGGCAGAGAAGCAGCAAGAAATATGGTATGACAAGTTTGCAATTGTCTATATTCACTATTTTTCTGAAAGGGACTAAATAACTTAAAATGTTGGCAACTATAAAATAAAATAACATTTTTTTTCTTCCTAGATAGACATTGGCATACACAGGGGCTACGTAAACAAGATAGAATAATGGGAAAACACAAGGATACACTTTTAGCTTATATTTTTTAAAACTCTGGAAAAGTAAAATATACTCGTGACCTTTGGTTTTAGTTTGTTTTACTCTCATTAAATATAGAATTAACTATAAACATCTGCATAGCCCCTTTAGAATTTGTAGTTGCTTTGAGTCTTCAATAAATACAACGAATATATTTTTTTCTCTTCTCTCCCACCCCACCTCTTTTCCTCTCTCCTTTCTCTTCTTTATTTTTTTCTTTCCAAACAGTAATTATGGAGGTCATGTGCACTAAATTATTGAAGAGGCTTAGAGCAAATGGTGTTAAATAGTAAACACTTTCCTGCTTCAAAATTACTATTTCTGTTTCAGTTGATAAGTTTTAGCCTTTAGGGTTTTCTGTGGTGGGGGAGGCAGTCTGTACAAGGGTGAAAATCTTCCTACTTCCAAAATCATAGCAACATATTTAAGAAATTCTATGAGGGGAAGCAGACAGTATAGAAATTCTTTATGTGTAAGGATTAGGTAATATAATGGAAAGAAGACAGAAAGGAATAGGCTGTGAGGGGAGAGAGGGGAAGAGATTAAAATGAGAATGAGTGCATGTGTGACTGGATGGGGTAGAAGCAGAGAGATTTAATGCTTGAACACCATACAGACTTTGAAAAATGAAGAAAAGGAGCCAGGAGGCCAAGAAAATCTCCATAAATATGAGAAAATAAATGCAGGGTTTAATATAAAAAATATATTACAATGGAAAACATCTTTAACAGGATGTTCCCTTCCTCCGAATTCCATGAACATTTAACACACGATTTAAGCATTTGTGGTATTCCATAGTCTATCTTCACATCCCAAATTTAAGTATCTACTTTGGTTTTGCACTAATTATTTCCCTTTTTTCCATTAACGCATATTTGGCAATGGTAAATTATCAAACTCTATACTTGTAAGACTGGACTCACCATGGACACCATAAAGTTCTCAACATTTTCTACAACACTCAGTTATACAAATTATATACTTATACCATGTTCAGTTGTAGAAATGTTCAAATTCTTTGGATTTGTAATATCTCTTGGTTCCTAAATGGTCCTTTAATTAATAATCAGTACCAAAACTAGATTTTTCTCATATCTGAACCGCCAAAATTTAAATCCACTGAATTAACAAATCCAGTTATTGTAATAACATTTAAGTCTAGTCATAGGCTCTCAGGTGGTCTATACGTTCAAAATCTTCACTTTTATTTTTATTGCTGAATCATGAATTTGAGATAGGAAGCAAGACCATCTATGGAATTCAGCAATGTTAGTACCTAATAAGTTAGTTACTCCCACTGGCTAAGTACAGCTCTCCCCCTGTCCCCAATCCCTAGTAGACACATATGCTTACTCCATATTCTGAAAAGTTAAACCTGGCAATCCTATTTTAAGGTTCCCAGTAGTCACCTAACAGCAGTGAGAAGCAGCAGCAGGAAAGAATGAGCTTTGTCCGCCTTTCTTCTCTCCTGAGCAGATGGTTGGCTAAAACTGGCTTCACATGGGAAATCAATTTTAGATTTTTTATTTGGATATCAAGTAATAAGTTCTGACTACCAAGGAGGAAAAAAAGTAATGTTTGTATTTGTTTATTTTTATGTGACAATAATGCAAATATGGAAAAAATTGTATTTCTGAAGTCTTAAAAAAAAGGGAAGGAGCTCATGGCAACTTAAAATTGACATATTAAAGAGGGGTACAATGTAGCAATGTGCTTCTCTAGGTAAGAATTAATATCCTAACATAGTGTTACAGAGACCTAACCTGTAGCATGTTCATACACTTTGAAACAGTTTTAAACAGGAAATGATACTAATATACAACTAATGAATAATTAGCTATAATCCTACTGGTAATGCTGAACATTCCTTAGTAGCCACTGGAAACTACATTTTTTGCCAATACCAATGTCACTTTCTTGTTATTTTGATTAATTATTATGGCCATTTTCAGGGACAGATGTTACTGTTCAAAGGCATGATTGCTTGTGTTCTAGAGAGTAGAAGGCAGGGACACTGAAGTCTTACCTAAACCTTGTGCTGAGCTCGGTAGGTCCTGAAGGACAAAACTGATATTCAGTGTGTGGAGGTAAAGAGGGAAGTGAGAATCTTAATATCACTCACTAAATTATGGGCTCTCTAAAGAGATGGTGAGTTATATATATATATTTTTGGCCCCCCAAACTTAGTGTTGGTTACCCTAGCAGAACCTAAAATTCTGGTTATTTTTTCTCATAAGACAAAGTTTTTTTGGTATTTTTTTTTTCAGTTTCTAATACCAAAGATCTAGGAAACTTCTGATTAAGTAATGGACTATATCAGTAGTACAATTGTTTAAAATCTCCATGTTCAAAAAACAACAGAATGAAATATATAAGTGCTGGTTGAAATCTTTTCAGCAAATGCAACAGTTGCTTTTGGTAGTCTCTGAAATAGTAATAAATTAATTTTAAAAGGAACAATACTCATCAGTATTGTAGTTTATTTTATTTCCCTTTTTCATTATATTCCTCAAATGTCTGAAACTTAGATTTTTTCCTTATATGTCCAGTATTCACATCACAGTAAAAATAAAACCCAAACTAATTTTTCTCTTCTATTATTCCAGAGTTCTACCTAAAGGCTGATGTCCCATATCAGTGGAAATATTTTTTTTAAACTGGGTAATTGGATTGTTATTCAGTTATGCAGTTGTTTAAATAAATAACTTTTGCCTTAATTTTTGCCTTAAATGCCATAGAAAATTCCCTGAAAGTCAGGCTGTTGTAATTTTGGAGAACAAGCTTGACATGCTTGAATTTGATCAATGAAAAGAGATAGATAATAGATATCCTATGGTAAATGCTTTTTTTTTTTTTTTTGTACCAGGGATTGAACTCAGGGACACTCCACAACTTAACCATATCCCTAGCCCTTTTTGTATTTTGTTTAGAGACAGGGTCTCACCGAATTCTTTAGCACCTTGTTTTTACTGAGGCTGGCTTTGAACTCTCCATACTCCTGCCTCAGCCTTCTGAGTCACTGGGATTGCAGGAATACGCCATGGCACTTGCCTGATGAATGCTTTGATGGCATACAGGAATACAAATTCAACATGTCATTTATAAGAAATGAATTTCTTTTCTGAAATTTTTACAACTTGTACCATGTAAGATAACCTTCATTGAATGGTTTTATTTTAATATTGTTCTAGAGAGTTATTTATAAATGTGGCAATGGATACCCAAATCCAATAGTATTTACTAAAATAAGGGACTGTCCCCTAAAGGAACAGAAACATTCAATGGATTATGTTCAAGCAATTGCTTCTCCCTTAATAACCACAAACCAATTCCATGGTCCATATAGGGAATATAAAAAGATATGTCAAATAGACTGTCAATCAGAGTTTAGTGGAAGATATTAATGATTAGAACTCTATTAAAGTTTGTTCAAAAGTCAGTTTTAGTATATTAAGAGGGACGTCTCTTCATGGGCCCTTCCCACAGCAAAAGTCAAGGAAGAACGAAACTTCTGTAATGCACCATTTTTGGAAATAAGTAATGTTATTTCTTTTGTTACTCCATTCATCACAGAATTCTTACAACCATTCCTTATTTTTGTACAGATTAAGTAACATTTTATTTAATATTAAATATCATTTTTCCTTCAAAGAAAATAGATAATTCATTTCTAGAATAGAAGATATGGTCAGATAACTGAACACTATTATTAAGCTACACTATCTGCTTCTCAAAATGACAAGGGTTCCACATCAATTCAAATGTCCCAAAACTGGTATTCACATTTATTATTTTGGTTACTTCCCTTTGGCCCCTGTCCAATTTTTGTCCTTCTAATAATTGAGTAAAAATAATCTGACATGAGACTGAGTAGACTAGAGGCTGAATCTTGCAAATTGCCCTAGATATCTGAAATGTTGTATAAAAAGTTGAAGGTACTGCCTGAGCTAAACAAACACACAGAGGGAATAGGTTCATTATTTGCTGCACCTATGCACAAAAGGATATTTTCGGCAGGGTCTGCAGAGATTTGGATTAACAAGCCTTGTTACTGTTAACAAGCATCGTGTGCCTAATTCCAAGTACATTGCTCTGCAAATCGACACCTACACATTTGACTTAAACTGTCACAAGGCAAGGGATCTTCCAGGGGAAAAAATGCAAGTGCTTCTAATTCACTGTCTCTTTTTTTATATTTTGAAATCTTTCTATGAACCCATTGTAACCCATGATCTTAACAATGTATTTTCTTGATTATTAATTAATCTCTACTTAAATAAATGTACTTATAAAATAAAATTATGGTAATTTAATAGCCTTACAATTATTCTGTTAATCTCCATATATGTATGCTATAAATTTAATTCATAAGTGAAATGATATATTCACTTTAGACTAAATTGTTTATTTTGAGAATGATCAGAATTTTGAGAACTTATTGTTTGAAAAGTGTTTAGATTGAGTTATAGTAAATTCAAGAAAAATAAATAAATTTGTATGTATATTTAAACTAGCTACTAACCTGCAATATGGGACAGACCAACAACAAACAAAGTGACCTCCAAACAGTATGACATAATTATCACCTTATGAAGCTTCTTAGGCTCAGTTTTGTCCTTTAGTATATAAAATTTAGGGGTGTGTGTGTGTGTGTGTATGTGTGTGTGTGTGTGTGTTCACCTGGTATAAAATTCTTGTCTATTTTAATAGAAAAAAAATAATTTTTAATCAAATACCTGAAAATTCAATGAAAAGTAGATTTGTTTTTCAAACGATTAAAAAAGAACACTACATTGAAAAAATTCAAGACTAGATGTGTATCTTATGTGGTTCATTTATTTTCATTTTTTTCCCTAACACTTTAAATTTCACTCTGCAATTTGGAACAGATTTGATAAACTTGCTTTCATGTGTCAGTGTTTTTCAAATGCAATGAAAATAAACAAATGGGTCTGGTTTTCTACAAAATTGTGGAGATGCTGACTTCACTACAAAAGTCATTTACTCTGGCATATGTCACTTTGCACAGCTCTTACAGGGTAAAGCAGTGTCTGGTTAGATAGAGTTTACATAAAACTCTTGAGTCAGCCTCAGGTTCCTCATATAAATAAACCACTTTTCGAATTTTCGGGTAGAAAGATAGTATCTCTCTACAACTGGATCCTTTATTATAAAGAATATTTGACCTGAACAAATTTATCAAGTGTTTATGGATTATGATGGATCTTCAAGTAGATTTCATTTTAATTCTATGAAATATGAACATAGTAGCTTTGTCTAGGTAAGTATGGACTCTAAAATGGCTAGTTAAGTCCAGGAGTTAAAAAAAGAGTTTTTGCAGAATGCTACTAAATATTGCTGAAAATATGAAACATATGTTATTTCCAAGAGATGAGACTTGCCCATGTGATCAAGTTGCTAGTATAATTCTTCTCACTATAACTTCTTGTCTGTTTTGGATGTATAATACTTCAACATAAAGACTATTATGCCATAGTTTTATTTTGCCCCCAAGAAAATAAACAGATTGAATTTCAAAATACTAGAAATATTATGGATACATGAACAAAGACAAAATTGATATTGGCTTTCTTTTATTAATAAAGAGACTTATAAAAATGGTGGGGGTGGAATCCCAGACATCTTAAAGTGTCAAAACTATCTGCTGGTAAAATAATTAGTAATGCTCAGAGAAAATTGTCCATAACTTCTTAGCAATCCATATGGTATTCATATATGAAAACTTTGATTCTAAAAATGTAAATGAGAGAAAATTATGAGATCTTATGGAGGCTAAGGTAATACCTGGCATTACATTTTTAAAATAAGTAAGATGGATAAATTTTAACTAATAATTTAAATTAAATATCTAGCATTATGAATAAAGATATTCTTGAAAACTAAACCAAACTCAGTCATCCTCTAACATTATTCTCTTCTTCCATCTCTCACTCCTCTAATTCCATTACTATTCTTTCTTTTTATTCCAAATAAAAAGAAGTGTGCTATGAATTAAAAGTTCAGGAGAGTGTTTGTGTCTGCTAAAATGCCCCCTAGAAATATATCTGTTCCAGAAGACATTTCAGACTCATTGACCACCTACTCTACATTGCCACACTTTCAATTCTGACCATGTTATGATAAATTCCATCTCTTCATGGGTAGATTTATTGCATATCAATTGCCACCATCTACAAGTAAATTCTGCAATAATTGGCTTGGTAGTGTCCAAACAACAAGTGCCAACTGTCAGACTGTTTAGCTATTAAACATTCCACCCTTCTCTCAATTGCTGTATTACATTCCCTATCCTCCTCTGTCTTCCTTGGGAAGCCACGTTTCTTTTCCCTTTCACTCTCATTCATCTTAGAAATAGGAAGGACATATTATGTCAAAGGCAGATAGGTAAGAATGTTACTAAAATAAAGAAGAGACATGTAAAATAAAAGAAATAAATTATTGCGAAGAACAAAGAAAAAGGAAAGAGCACTACTCTACAATAACCTACATCATGCATTTAAGAGATAATGTAAAAGTAGCAAACATAGAAGATTATTATATTATTACCTTAGGAGGTTGTAAATAAACTATTACAAGATCACAGAATACTTTCCCAATTACGAACAGACTTCTAGTGTATCAGCTCTTCAAAATATTTCCTGATTACTGTCAGGAATTTTTATTGGTTTTCCTTCAAATCCTAGACTACAGCAAAAAATGTTAACAGATGCGAAGCCAGAGGAATGCCTCATTACTAAATTCTAAGTGTTGTTGCTTCAGTGAATACCAAGCTGTTTTAATAGATATTGCTATTTTGCAGTGGAAGGGTAGGGAAAAAGCGATTTTGTTTTATTTATTTGTTTCTGGGCACTCTGAAAGAAGTATGACTTCAGTATTCTGACTTATCCTTCAATGTTAAAGTAAATGTTGAAAGGAGTTAACATGTTAATAGTATCAAATGTTCATATATGCTCTAGTCTTTTATTTTATTTTATTTTTTTGCCACTGTGACCACATGATGAGAATAATGTTAGATGAGGAAATTTTTATTTGGGGCTCACAGTTTTAGAGGTCTCAGTCCACAGCTGGTTAACTCCATTGCTCTGGGCCCAAGACAAGGCAAAACATCATGGTAGAATAAGGTGGCAGAGGGGATGCAGTTCAGGACATGACACCAGAGAGTGAGACTAAACTTGGCTCAAAAAATGAATACTCCAAAGGCACAAACTATGACCTACCTCCTCCAGTCACACCCAATCTGCCTACAGTACTACCCAGTTAATCCCTAATAGGGAATTAATGCACTTATTGGGTTAAGGTTTTCATAACTGTATCATTTTACCTCTAAACCTCCTTGCATTGTCTCAACCATGAGATTTTGGGGAACATCTAATATATAAACCATAACAATGCATTCCAGGACACCAGTGTATATTACCATTACATGGAAGAAGACTATGGGAAGAAGAAAAAAAGAATAATCTTAAAAAAGCAATCACAACAAAAATGCTTACAAATTCTGCTTCAGAGGTAATATAATATCTACCTTCTTTCAAATATTTAATTTATTTCATCTAATCCAAAGTTAGAATAATTGCAGCACTAAGGAAGAGAAATCACAATTGCATTGACATTGCTCTGAATTTGTATTAATTTATCCAATTTGACTAGCAGAGCTTTGCAGATGGAAGCTACCACGTGGTGTACTTAGTATTGGCTCAGATGCACAGGAAGTCCAACCTGTGGTCTGAATGGCAGAAATATCATGCATTTACAGATTCACAGGGCTCATTCTTAGAATTTTATTTGCAGCAATGAGGTTAATAGTCTGGCTTTTGTTCTGCATTGATCAGAGCTCATTGGAATAGTATTGCTAAACTCTGAGTGCCAAACTGATCACTCAGAATACTGAGATGTTGTTAGGATAATCATCTGAAAAAACATTTTTAATGATGTAGAAACTTAGAGTGGCATCAGAAATAGGAGAAACACATGATAAGGGGAAGAAATATCCTCAAATGTCTCTAGTGTTTGTGTATGAAGTGTTAGACTTTTTCTGTATGATATTAAGTAGGTTAAGTGGATGAGGATGATAAAATAAATCATTGCACAATATTTGATGAAGCAAAACATTTAATATGAACAAAACTGAGAGTAAACAATTTTTTTTTCAGAAAAGGTAAATGCTTTCCTCTGGAATTATTTAAACATGGCATGAAGACAGAAAAAACATGAACATCAGGCGGTTTGCCTGGATGGCATCCTTGAGCGTTGAGATTTCATCTATATGAACAAAACACCAGAAAATGTAAACTTAACTTGAATTAAGAGAAAATTACCTTGAATTAAGAGAGAGTCTGTGCAGCAGATGACAACAATGGCTATTTGCCAATCTGCCCAGAAGTGTTTGAGGATCACTCTAGACAGAGCCTTATTATTACATTGCTTGTACACTGGCCAAAATTTTGTATTACTAGGACAAAAAAGAAAACAAACAAAAACAAACAAACAAAAATCAGAACAAAAGCAAAAGGAGAAAGAGAAAAGGTTATCTGAAATTGTCAGATCTATATAATTTCTGTTTGAGTAAACATCACTGAGTTTTCAGGGAAGAAGCCAAAGGATGTGTATTTATGTGTATGTGTGTATATATAATCTACAAAATTTAGGCAATATGTAAAATTATATCAGCCAATCTTCAATTATTTATATTATATCAAAAATAAAGAAATAGTTACCTGCAAACTACATTGGTGATACTTGCAAACATACCTAAAAACAACATATTCAATCACAGCTTATTTCCTAACAAAAAGAGTGCTCTCAGCACTAGTGTAGTCAAGCACTAAAAAAAAAAAAAAAAAAGAAATAAAGAAAGAAAAATGGAATGCTAATATATTAGTTATGGTTTGGATGTGAGGTGTCGCCCAAACCTCCTTGCGACAATGCAAGAAGATTCAGAGGATAAATTATTGGGTCCTAAGAGGCTAAACACAATCAGTGAATTAATCCCCTGATCAGAATTAACTGAGTGGTAACTGAAGTGGTAGGGTGTGGCTGGTGGAGGTGGGAATTGGGGCATAGCTTTGGGGTATATAGTTGTATCTGGCAAGTGGAAATACTTTCTCTCTACTTCCTGATCACCATGTGAGCTAGTTTCCTCTGCCACACTCTTCCACCATGATGTCCTGCCTCACCTTGAGCCCCGAGAAATAGAGTTGGCTATCTATGGACTAAGACCTTTGAAAGGATAAGCCTCCAAATAAACTTTTCATCCTTTACAAATGCTCTGGTTGGATCCCTTTACTCACATCAGCAAAATATCTGACTAAAATATTTAGCATGCACCATTCTTGCATAATTTGAAAGAAAAATTGAAAATCCAAAGTTCTATATGGTTATCATTTTATGATACTTGCTATTAGATAAAAAGAATGATAACTATTGTACTTTGTGTCTTGTTTGAATACATTCTTCTATCAAATAACTAAAACTTGATTTTTTTTTTCTCTAAAGACCTTTGTGAAAGACATTACAGATAAGGACCATTAAGCTTTGACAACTTTGGTCAAGACCAAATTTTATTTTCAATATCTTCTGAAGTGATAACATTTAATGGAGCAGCCAGAAAACATTTAGACTAACTCAGTGTCCTCCTATTATGCTGAATATGTAACTTAATTTCTCGTTTGGTCAAAAGCAAGAAGATAATGAAAGCATACCAAATAATTTTAGTTTTATTTAGATATTTTTAAAATTTTATCTAAGCCCCTTATATCTATTTTGTATGTTAATTATTGTAGAAGTTATGCTGCTTCCATATAATGTTAAAAAAAAAAAAACAACCTGCCTGTGATTTTGTTTCTACAAGAGTCCACCTATGAAATCTCCAAAGGTGTGAATTACATTTTAGGAATGGATGATGTAATCAAATGTTAATATGTTCAAGATTATATATCAGCATTTTATTTTGTGTGTGTACAGGCCAAATTTTTGGAAAACTAGTTTTCATACAAAAATTTTCTCATTAGAATTAATTTAATAAATTTGGATTCCTATGGAAGGTTTGCTTACTACAGGGACTGTCCTAAGGAACGTCTGGTAAGTATGATGTCAAAAAGACCTGGGTGACTCTAAACTCATTAAGCAATCTAATCTGCATCAAATCTCATCTGCAACAAGAAGTGAAGACATCCCATTCATCTAAAATGTAATTAATAAAAGATAAGTAGTGTCTAATAAATTACAACCATGTCCATCATGATATAATTGTAGAGTTGATAGGAACTGAGAACTAAGAAAATTAAAAGAAAAAAACAAAACAAAAGAAGAAGAAGAAAGTTTCTTCTTAGTCTGTACAAATGCTGGTTATGGAAGAAAGCAAACAGATTGGCCACATGGTCTATTCACTGGGTTATTAGAATCCTTATTCTTTCTTTCTATTGAACTGATCACATAAATAAAAACAAAAAAGATCCTCCCCTTCAACAATATGAAAATTAGGACTAAGGAATGTTAACACAACACAATGAAAAAAGTATATCCTTAGTTGTAATATTTTCCTTTTCAAACACAGAATATGTAAAGTATACTTTCTCAATTTAAACCACATCTATAAATAGAATCTTCATTGACATGGGTACTGATCTTAAATCTCCTTTCATTTATTAGTGTATCTATTATATTTACAATATTTTATAGATTATTATTTCATCCTTGACAATATAAATTTATGTTTTCTTTGATATTGTTTCTAAGAACAGAAAATTTTGCTACGTAATAATAGAAACCCATGTATATAAGTTTTATTAATCAGAGAAAATATGTGGAAATTAATGTTTTAATAATAAATAATTGAAAATTCATAATACCATCTAAAAAAGACAACTTTACAATTATTATTTTATGATCGTATTCTATCTCCTTTCATGACATATTACACATAACTCTTATTTTGCAGGATACTAGAGATTGAACACAGGAGTGCTCTAACACTGAGCTACATCCCCAGCCCATTTTATTTTTTATTTTGAGGCAAGGTCTTGCTAAGTTGCTAAAGCTGCTCTCAAACTTGCAATCTCCTGCCTCAGCCTCCCCAGTTGCTAAGATTACAGGCATGCACCACTGCCCAGCATTTTTTTAAAAAAGAACTTTATCTGAATTTAGATGATCAGGCATTAATTAAAGGCTTAAAAAATGTTAAGTGATTTTATGTGCATTTTGGCATCATCTTAATAAAGGTTGACTACATTTAAGAAAAGCATGTATATTTTACTATTAATTACCCTTTTATATTTACTAAAATGGTATATATATATACACACACATACACATATATACATATATATGGATATACATACATATATATGCATGTTCTTTCTTTTGTGTAATGTATAAGTTGAATTCTGCATTAAAACAATTATTGAACAAGACTTATAATTAGAGCATTTAGTCATAGCATTTTCTATTAAGAATAATTACTGTGTAGTTTATGTGATAACTTCAGATTTTATCTGTTGAATTTGAAATTAGGAAGATAGGTGCTATCATTTTTATGGCATATTAACACAGCAAAGCAAGAAAAGGGAGTTTTTAACTATTTGTCAACATCAGAAAATTTGACACCATTCCATTGAAAAGACTAATAAATATTTTCTATATGAATAAAACAACATGAAAAATCTCTTAAAAGACACTGATTATATATATATTATATATATATATATATATATATATATATATATATATATAGAGAGAGAGAGAGAGAGAGAGAGAGAGAGGGAGGGAGGGTCATAATAATTTAAGCTGTGAACCTACAAGAAATAATTGTTTAATATATCTGCTAAATACTTCTGATTACAAAGTTGAATTGCTACCATAACTGTTAAATGCTAATTATGTGATTCTATATAATTAGTATGAGTACCTACAGTACTCCTGACTGCAAATTCATTGACATAATGAAGAGAAACCTCTTTAGTCACTTGTCTTATTGATATAATATATACATATATCTCCATTTCCTTTCCTAGTTTGCATTTATTCTACCATAAATGCATGTCCTTTCAACTACATTTAACCACATCTCCTGTATGGGGATCTAAGAGCTCCCTAGTTTACTTAGACACATTTTTAATTTGTTCAAGATAGGAAATTTTGTTCATGCCACAGCTGTACATTGGAAGTCAGAGCCCCAGCATAAAATCTGGGAAACTAAATTTCATCCTTACTGAATGGCTACATGGTTTGCTTGTTTGTTTTGTTTATTTGTTTTGTACCAGCGATTAAACTAAGAGGCACTAAGCCACTGAGCCACATCCCAGTCCTATTTTTTTTAATATTATTTAGAAAAAGGGTCTTGCTAAGTTGCTTAGGGCCTGGTTAAATTGCTGTGTCTGACTTTGAACTCTAAATCCTCCTGCCTCAACCTCCCAAGCTGCTGCGATTACAGGTGTGTGCCATGGCACGATGATTATCTTTTTCTAGCCCCTGCTTGACTTTTATTTCCCTCCCTCACAAGAGTGACTCATTAAGGATTAAATTAGGGTTAAATTGTTTTTTTTTTTTTTTTTTAGTTAACTCTAGGTAGTGGCAAAAATCAAGATTTGGGGTATTTGTATCACAACTTATTCACAGAAAGCTCGGTTAACACAAAGGGTACAAACTCCCAGTAAATATTGAAAGTTGATATTGATAAAATAAAATTCAGTGAGCTTTATAAGAATTTCAGTATTTGTAAACAATATAGATTTAATGTTATATGTTCAAGGTAACCAAGTATTATTTACTAAGCTTAAAAATGAAAGCTTTGATATCTTTTCTTCTATTCTTGGTACTTAAACATATTTAAAGAATCTAGATATAGCTCTAAGAAGTCACATCTTGGGCAACAGTTTATATTATTTTTTGTGGTATTCCTGAGAATTTCAAAACAAGATTTTCAAACCAGTCTCCCTATGAGATGGTATAGCAGGTTGTTACATAATCACTCTTTTTTAAAATACTTGATTTACTTCTACATTACCCAATGTATGAAGGATACAAAATATATCATGATCATCGAGTGAGTCTAAAAGCATGAGGAAAATATGTGAAGACTATTTTGGATATACTGATAAAAGTCTTAGGAACCAATGTGTATTTTTGCAGAAATTTTGTACAAAATATTACTAAAATTTGTACAGTGATCTTGACTTACATCCCCATAGGACTAGATTAAGGTTATAGCAAATGATTATACTCAACACATATATAACAGTATCATTCTGAACTCCCTAGGGATAAGCAATGGAATTTTTCCATTGTTTTCACAACTCTCACTCTGAAGATGTAGTGAAATGTTGAAGACATTGAATGTTAGCATCTACCACATCAGGCAAATGACTTAATATTTTTACCCTTAGCTTCCTCATCAATGAAGCAGGTAAAACAAGATAGGTCTTCCACAAAGACTGAATGAAAGTGTGTGTGTGTGTATGTGTGTGTGTGTGTGTGTGTGTGTTTCACACAACTGGAAAAATGTTCAATGATTGAATATATGGGGTATATAGAATTAAGGGATTTAGAACATTTTCAGATATTCCTCTCTTATTTTCAGGAATTGGATTATTCAAATTTATTTCTTGGTTTATCAGTCATTTAAATGAAAGAAAATACAGCATTAGTTCAAATCAAACAATAAAGTCCATGTTAAAACTTTAAAAATGATATGTTCTGATATTAAAAAAGATAACATTTACTAAAACTAATATAAATAAATGAATAAATGGCTAAACATTTAGTGGGTTAATGGTCACATTTTCAGTAAGAGTTGAAGAGGGAGAAGAGAATTTTTATTTTATTTTAATAAGTATATTATTTAATTAGTACTCCTACATATAGTATTACTATAGGAAACTGAAATGAGAAAAAATCTACTCCATTTCCTATTTTTTTTGTGGCAAAGTTTGTGCATAAAGCAAAATTCACTCTGATGCTGACTACTCCAATTTAGCAATATATAAGATTGTACCTCAGACTGTAGGTAAACAAAATACTTAAAGAATGACATGTCTGAGAAAAGCAAAAGAGATTAATAAGAATGTGAACAAAAGAATTCAGTACATAGGAAAAACAAGCTGATATCATTTCTAGAAGAACAAGCAATTTAAATAGGAGAGGGGGGAAATTTATGTCAATGATCATGATGTGAACAATAAGAATCTCTAATGTGACTTGATTGTTTTTTTCATTTGTCATATCATTTGTAAGTTTTTATGTTTTGCACCCACAGTGAATAAAAGGAATGTATGAAAAATGTTCCCTAATATAAGGCATTTTTGCCAGAATAAATATGTTAGGAAATGAAGTTTGGAGGATACAAAACACTGAGTTTGAAGATTCCAAACTGAAAAGCTCCCTTAGAGGGATCAGAACCTGTTCTATAAATATCTTCAAGGTAACCCTGAGACTAAGGGAAGGACATCACTCACAATGTCAGAAGATAGAAGGACACAGAACAATGGCCTGCAGCTAAAGAAGAAGAAGAAGAAGAAAAAAAAAACTTTGGCTGGTTATTTTAAAAGTTCTTAAGACTGAGGTCAACTGGTTTGAATCACTAGCAGATAAGGGCACAGCAGGGATTGCTGTTGACAGCCAAGGGCAGTTTGTTAACTGTAGGTGAGGTTAGCAAATTAGGATGGGGTCCTTCCTTAGCACTGCAGAGCCTATTAAGGGAAATGCATATGCTAGTGAGAACCTGCCTTCATTGAATCACTCACTTTCACCCAGAAAAGGTACTGAATAAGGCATAAGATTCTAGGAACCCGAGCCTAAATTGACTAGAAGGTTATCTTGGATATGGTGGACTCAAATCCAGATCCCTTGGCCATTTTATATTTTGCCTTTAGTTTAAGTTCCTTCTTTGTTTTTAAAATAGTGCTGCCTATACTTATAATAGCAATTCATCCTTAGCAAGCATTCAGAGATATAAAGATTCCATTTTATTCAATCACACAATGAAAGCTATTATAAATATTCTGGGTATATTAACTGTATTTTTACTAATGAATGATAACACTCATACATTATCCCCAAATAGAATCAAGCTACACACTGCATTTTAACATAATTATTTCCCTTAATATGTCAAGAACACATCTTCACATCAATAAATATAGCAAATATGGGTAGGGATAAGGATAAATTAAGCTAAAAGTAGAACATGAATAAGAGAATCCAGTTCTATCTTCCTCACATTTGCAAATCTTAGCTCCAGGTTGTGTGAGGGAGAGTGCAAGATGCATTTTTAAAGATGCTGCTAATCCACTGAAGAAATGACACAGCATGTTTATTTATTCATCTGGCAAAATGCATGAGTCCACAACCAAGCATTGGCCCAGTGTTAGTAGCTGAGGGATGCTGCAACCTGGTGACAAGCTCCTACCATCTAGGTTTTTTCCCTGTTCCTCACCTTGCTTTTGCAGTAAATGTCTTTTATTCATTTTTTATTAGTAACATATAGCAGAGTCTTGGCACATTGCTGAGTCAGCTGTATTGAAGGAAGATATACGTAAAAATGACATCTAAAGTGCAGTGTAACAAGTACTGCAATGGGGGCCAACTCAAAGTACAGCGGAGATGCATAACCCTGGAGTGTGGGTGCAAAAGAACATTCCCAAGACTGGAGAAATACTTGACTACTAATTCCCAAGTCACAAGAAGTTTATAGGCAACAATTCATTTTTTTCACAAATAAAATTTCAATTCTTAAGTTTAGCTATCAATTCATTAAAAATATTTGAACACTCTTGTTTTAGTCAGCTTTTTCACTGCTGTGAATAAAAGACCTGACCAGAATGATTTTAGAGGAGGAAAAGTTTATTTGGGGACTCATGGTTTCAGAGGTCTCAAATCCATAGATACCTGGCTCCATTCCTCAGAGCTGGAGGAGAGGCAGAATACCATGGTCAAAGAGTAGTGGAGGGAAGTAGTTCATGTGATGATCAGGCAGCAGAGAGACTCCATTCACCAGATACAGAATATATACCCCAAAGCATTCCCCCAAATACTCACTTCCTCCAGCCACACCTTACACACTTTCAGCTACCACTCAGTTAATTCGATCAGGGGGATTAATTCATTGATTGTGTTAAGGCTCTCATATTCCAATTATTTCTTCACTAAACCTTCTTATATTGTCTCACACGTGAACTTTTTGGGGACATCTCGCATCCAAAACATAACAACTCTTTTTCAATAAAACTAAAGTGACTGTACATCTTAGCAGTGCCCCCTTATCAAGAAATTTGATGACAGCCATGTGGATCCAATTTCTAGGAAATGCTAGAGTAATTTTCCATTCAAGTTAGGCATGATCTACTAAGTCCATAAATTTCTATTACCATATATTGTATTCAAAGGAGCAAATTTTGAGTTCATTTTTTATTTATTAGTGAGACATTGCAACCTATTTAGCAACTTGTTTGTGTGACAAACAATACAAAGTTATTTTCTCTATATTAGTTCAATTAATACCACAATGCCAAGAGTGATGAATTAATATCTTAATTTTATGAATAAAAAAAAGGCACACAAACAATATGTACACAAACACACAAATATATAACTCAGTATTGTAAAGCTAGTAAATGGCAGTGTTGAGACTGAAATTTTGATTCTACTATGTTCCACGGGTTTTATTCAAAGTGTTCAGTGTTCATGTTGATTTAACACCAGTATGGTTAGTGTAATATGATAAGTCTACATAGGATATGCCTTATGTCTTATACTATCAAGTATTGTTAAGGGTTTTAAATCTCTTCCCCAATTCCAGGTTTCTACTATCTGTTGTACACCATGGGTATTCAAGGGTTTAATAATATGTGTTGATTCAATTTTTATCAAAATCAAAATAGAACCAAAACGCTTTAATTCAAACATCTTATATGTCACAAACAAGACACCCACATATATATTCAGCTCTTATTTCAAAAGCATTGCCAATATGGCAAGAGGTTTTAAAAAGAAACACTTTGCAAGAACATGAACAATTACAATCTACAGACTTGTGAGATTCATTAGGGTGTGTATCTCACCATCTCTCTGGTATGCCTTCATAGACTACCAGGAAAACACAGGAGGAATGACAATTGAGAGCAGATTTCTAACATTGTTGGCTTTGATTATTAACAACATTACTGTATTGAATGTAGTATTTCCAAATAGTTTATAAGAAGACACTTGAAATGGCAAGATTTTTTATTGATTGTGTTTTAATGATTTTATTCCACAATTTTTTTTCTATCCAAAGTTCTTTTTACATTTAAGCAGATTAATTTAAATATGTACTTTCTGGTTATTTGTTATAGGAAAATGTTATAAAATAACATTGACAAAATAAAGGAAGTCACATTTATTACCCAAATTTTTATAGTTAGATACTAATATTAGCTGTAAATAATTAAGTGGAATATATGGCATTGGTGGGTGAAAAATACCCAGTGAATACAGCAATCTAACAGGTCCAATAGGAAAATATGAGAGAAAGAACAAGGCAGCTCAAAGACAACTCTGGGAATTTGTGACAACAGAAAGTCTAAGCCTTGAGGTAATTTACCTGATGTAAATAGAATTATTACTTTTCATGTGGTGCTTTCACAGTAATAATCATTTGTTCACATTTGTCTTACCATAAACCTGATAGCATGTCAGGTATTTTTAAATAAAAATCAATTTCATGAGAGCTATTAAATTTCTTCAACTTGTCTCATATTTAACATTCAGTAACATTTGAAAACTAATGTCTTATCATGAGAGGACAGTTGGACAGTGTCCTATTTGGGTATCTGGCTGCAGCTGAAATATAGATGTAGACTTTAGGAGAAAAGACAAATGAGTAAGATAGAAAAACAAAAGTTTATCATCAGACCTTACAGAAAATCAGGAAAAGGAGGAAGAAGAGTCTGGGTAAAGAAAAGCAGAGTTGGAGGAGATGAAATAATAAAAAAGAGATTCCTAGACGGGGTCTTTTCTTTCTAATCTCTTGGACCCCTCTCAGTATAAATACAAATGGGAGAAAACAGGAAAGCAGAATTTTGGAGGATGTTAGAAAAAAAAAAAAGATAGCATGTTTGGAATGAGGAAGAAATGATGAATACAATTTAGCCTAAGCAGTTATTTTCTAAATAGCACCCTACAGGTCTGATGAAGTTCACATGGTTCCCAATGTGCTTCAATTACTCCCAGGACATAGATTGTGCACACCAGGAAAACATGGCTCAATGCCATCAGGAAGATGTTTAATTTACTACGAGAAAGAAATTTGAAATTGGAAAAATCCTACATAGTGTAAATTATATAAATGGCAGTTTGAGGGCCAAAGGAATATTAAAAACACTATTGTTCTTATTAATCTGTGAAATGAAAGGGATATTTAAGCAGGTAAATGTCATTCCTAATGGTATACAAAACAACATATATTTTAATCAACATACCTAATAAATGTCAATTAGAATTTTCATCAACTAAATAATATCAGATATCTTGCAATAGCAAGCTTGCCAAATGTTAATTAAAAGAATAAATGTTAATTATTGGTTCATTTTAGTGCTTTTTGAGTTTTTGAAATTTTATATTTATGATTACTAACGATTAGTCTTTCTTATAATTTCATAAGTTTTAAATCTAAGTAATCTTAAAATACAAAAAATGCTCTTATAAAAATTAATTAAAATGTGATTGATAATTAATAAAAACCTTATTTCTCTTTAAAACTATTTATGTATTTTATAAGCAAATCTAGAGATCAGAGAATAATATCTGCATGCTAATATGAAAAATTTATATACTTCAGAAATGGATTTTATTCTAAATATTCATTTAAACACAGGTAAGCTTTCATATTAAATTGTATCATTTAGTTGATTTTTTTATAGTTAAGGAGCTGAGCTACAATATATTGTAATGGTATAATTCTTATTATCTAATATCAAGTATCTCACTCTATTCACCTTTATCCCAGGTATTAAATATACAGCTTAAATATTCATCTATTTGGTTTGTACTTATTTAAATTTCATGAAAAATATTTTGTCATTTTTATATACTCATATTAGAAGTCTCCTATTAGCAATATAATATTAAAATACAGTACTGATTAAATAAGCATTTTCCTTTATAAAAAGTGAATAAAGAGTGATAATTAGACTTTCACAAGTGGGTCTTTATTTTAATGATGTTAAATGACCTTCTGTTTGGATAATTTTGTTGAAGCTAGTAGAGCAGTCAGGTATTATCAATGGTCAAGATGCAATAATTAAATTTCTAAACCAAAGAGTTAAATTCAGTAATGCTGACAGAATTGGATCCAAAGATCCTTTAATTTACAGTGGTTATGAAAAATAAACATATTTATTGCAAAATATAATATACAGATTATATAATATAAAATTATCAAAATATTCCAAAATAAATTATTGAAAATTTTAAAACTATCAAAATCTGGTAAGGAAGTCAGTTTGATCACAGCTGATGTCAATTTGCTTTTTATACATGATCTTCACATGAATTTCTCTAGCTCTCTTTAACAAATACAAAGAACATTTGAAATCTATAGACACCTGTATTTTCCACAGATAGTGCTGCATCTCAGATATTTTTTGTCCTTGTTCCTAGTCAAATTTCAGTCTTTAGAAGGTCAATCAAAACAAGTTGCCCATTAAATGTAATCAAAGGGAATATGTGCTTCTTGGGTTAAAATATTTGATTATGTTGTGCCTTTAAAGTAGGCAGTGCTGTGTCATTAGCAGAATGTAGTGTTTGCCAAATAATGGGTGAACAATAGTTTCTGAGCAGACAAAAATATAAATGAGGCCAAAGAACTGGAATTGCAGTAGTAGGACTTGACAGCAAATATTTTTAAAATCTCATGAACCTAGAATCTATGTAGAACTTCAGTGGCATGTATATACATTGAAAATGATAGTCAAGCATTTTAATTTTATTTGTAAGGAAATTTCTATTATTAAACTATAATGAATTTATTCATTCATTCATGAAAATGGTGAATTTTTCTGATATTCTAGCTATAATAATATGGAATCTAAGAGTCACAATGAGGACAAGAATTGGAGAATGATGTATGAAATAACTCAATAATATTGGAAAAGTTCTATAAGAGTCTATGAAAAAAAATATGATGAACAGCTCAAAGAAGGAAAAGTTTAATTGCTAAAAATCAGTACATGTTCAGGGAAAGTGAGGTTGAACTTAAGACTTGAAGAAAGAATCCATGTGGAACTCACAAATCAACACAATACTTCCAAGAAGATTACAATAGTGCAAAAGAAGTTCATTATGTGGGGTGAGAAACTGCTAATTTTAAAAATATATTGTGATGAAGGATATGGTGAGAGGTATGAGAGCAATAGTGTCTAAAAAAATTGATAGTGAAATTATTCACTATTTGAAACTGAAAATTAAATGAGAATATAAATTGTGAGCCTTTGACAAGCATCTGTGTCTATATCTAGTTCCTTTTAAGTAGAAATCCATTGTGAAAAAAGTAAAATAGGATGTATGACTGCCTTAATGTCATGCTGATTGAGAGTATTAGTGCTTTATCTGGAGCATATAAATCAGTTATTAAATAGAATCTACCAGGGTTTTATCAAAGCTGGTAATTCAGTATAAAAGACTTATCAGAACATATGCATTGGTAGCATACTAATTGCTTTCTTATCACATGAAACAACTTGGTATATGAAAGTCACCAGTATGTTAAAGCTGTGATAATGCTTTAAGATGTGTTAATAACTCACATAAGATAACTCACTTCATGTGCACTCTAATGCCAAGTCTTTCATATTATATATAGTAAGGCAACTTTCACATAAAATTCATTAAAATTGAAATTATTAAGACAAGGAAAGATTAGAAATATCATATATTGCCTGAGAATAATAAATGTTGCTTTTAATTGTGAGCTATAAAAATCAGTCTTAATTATCTAAAGATATTCATAAATAACTAAAGAGCTAAAAAGTAAATCTTCTTTTGGGATCCCATGTTGGAGGATTATAGTGGAAGACAGGGTCTTGGGAGGAAATTATTTTCTCTAGCATTCTAAGTATGGAGTTCTACAATGGGACTCTGTGAATAACATTGATTTTCCCTAACCCTTCATTCAGATAGCTCATGTAATTTACACTGTTAGGATATAAGACAAGGATGGGCATTATTTTTCAAAACACTTTGATATTTAAAAAAAAATCACTGCCTAGCAATCATAAGAATAAATCATAATTTGTTGCACTTTCTTACTTTTGCTTTATGGATAAGAACTGTTTTAATTTAAATTGAGTATGGGAAGTATTACTATTATGGTCTGATTGTTAATACCTGCAAAACTGTCATGCTGAATTTGACTACCACTGTTGCTGTGTCAGGAGGTGGGGCTTTTGAGTGGTGATAGGAACTTAAGGAGCTCCACTGTCATGGGTGAATTTGATACGATTACAAAGGCTGAGCATGCCTCCTTTTGCCTCTTTGACCTTCCTCCCTCAGCCATTTGATGACATGGCAGGAAAGCTCTTACTGTATGTAGGCAACTTGGTCATGGACTTCCTGGTCTCTAGAACTGAGAGAAATTAATTTCCTCCTAGTTACAGTTTTTCCACTACAGCAGCACAAATTGGATTGAGAGTATCATCATAATGTTTGCAATGTTGGAAATTCATAAAGACTTTAAATTACCTTTGATTCCAGAAACAACTAATTTTTCCAACTTTGCTTCTGGATTGTTCAGATTGTTGAATTCTACTTCTTCCTATGCCTTGAACTGTATTTCCAAATGTAGTGAATGAAGCATTACCAACTTTACTTCTTAATTAATTTTTCTATATTGAATTGAATTTGGGAACCTAGAACATGCTTTAATTTCAATTTAACTGCCTTGATTGTAAGCATAAAGATAACATAGACCTAAACTCCATTCCATTAGATTGTTTAAATTTATAAATAATACACAATTGCAATTTTTTGAAGTCAAAGAAAAATTATGATAAAATCTCATTAACAATTTCATTCAATACTGTTCTAGAATTTTCTCACTGATTTCCTTATCTTCAATATTAATTCAGAAACCACAATTTTTGTGACTTGGAAAATATCTTAATAGAAAAAATTTATACCAAGTTCACCTAAGAGCAGATAACAACAATTCTCTTTGGTATACAGTAAAGAATCAGGTTTGATATAGTTGTCAATATAGTTGTCTCTTTATAGCAAAGGCTATCAGTGCTAATATCCTGTGTATACAAAAATCCACAGAAGTTCAATCTCTTATATAAAATGGCATAGTATTTGGTAAAACCCATGCACATCTTCCCATACACTTTAAATCACCAAAAAATTACTTGTAACACCTAGAATGATATAAATGCCTTATAAATGATTGTTGTACTACATTGATTAGGGAATAATAACATACAAAACAGTTTGCACATGACCAGTACAGACAAAACTTTTTAATATGTCTTTGACTTGCAGTTGATTGAGCCTGTAGTTGGTTGACCCATGGTTGTACAACCTGCAGCTAGAGAACAGAGGATCAACTGAATTCACATTATCCCTTGATGATAAAGTTGGTATCTAGGATGAAGATCTCATAATAATGGGTAACTTCTATAATTTCAAATTGTTGAAAACGTGAAGAGAAAACAGCTTTTGAAATGTCAAGAAGCACACTGGAAAATTGGAATTTTTATCACAAGTCATACAACTCATAGGCTTAAAATATGTTCAACAATATTAGTCATCTAGGAAATACAAATAAAATCATGATGAAATTGTTTGCATGTCGATAGAAATCTCTAAAATGAAAAGGAAAGGATACCAATTATTGCTGAAGATGTGGCTCACACAGAAATGTCTGTTCATGGAAGCATAAATTTGCAAAACAATTTTTGGAATACTGCTTGGCTTGGCAGTATCTGTTGAAACTGAGAAAAAAGCATGTCATATGCCCCACAATTCCACTCCTATATATGTATACCTAAAATAATTTCATACATATGTTGACTAAAATAATGTCCAAAAAGGCAACTAAGAGGGACTTCTATGGGGAATTCTGGAGATGTTGAAATACTACGTTTTCTAATCTGGGCACTATTTTATTATTTTCAATTGTGAAAGTACAATTGATATAGATATCTTTTAAGAACCATATTATAATTCAATTTGTTTTATTTTAAAAAGTATTCTGGCAATTCAAGAGGCAAAACATTCCATTTGACCACATCAGGCATTCCTACAGTGCATCATACACATTAAGGTACTTAGCAAGGGAAGGAATGCTTAATAACTGTTGATAGTTAAATAACTGCTGATACTTATTTAAATCAGCAAATAAGTCAAGGCAAAGTGGCAAGGATTAGTTAATTATTCAAAAAACAACTGTCCTCTTTTATTCTTAGCAAAAATGAAGAAAAAAATTCTTATTTCCCCTTATTGTTGGATATCAAGTATGTGATTGTTATGACCAATGAGGTTTATGCAGGAGATTTATTTATTACCTTCAGGCTCAGTCTGTGAAAGCTCATATTAATTAATCCCTGTCTCTTTCTTTGTCTGACAAATTTGGAGGATCAAGGATAGAAGAATATAAAACTTACCAAATCATGTAGCAACTAGAAATTTCTCCTCTGACTCAATCTGGACAATGGCACAAAAAGTAATCAAGGGCATTTTGTTTAGCACCTGTACATTTAGTTTGCTATAGCAGCAAGACCATCCTCATACTAGCTCCAAAGCCCACTTAGTAAGCAAAGATATCTACAAACAGTTAAAGAGGATGAGAAAGGATTTAAGTTCTTCCAAACACTGAAACATTTGGTCCCAAATGCTCTAAATGCTTAAAATATAGACAGTCTGGACCTAACTGGTGGAAGTTCAAGATAATGAAGAAACAATTATTCAGAGAATTTTGTGCAAAAATTGTAACTCATAAGAAGATAAAACAACCATTTCCTCCTAGATTTTAAGTATGTAGATTCTGCTGATCCTTGGTAACATCCCTATTTTTTATTCCTGGATAAATCTGTGTCTTCAAACCAAGGATTATCTTAATTCATTTTCCTTAATTCAGTTCAGTTTTGTCTGAAATAGTTCCCTCTTATCTTCATGAACTTGAGAAGAAAGCTTAAAGTATATAGACATTACTCATCTAAAAATGTGGTTAATAATATATCAACATATTTTATTTTTTATTTTTTGAAAAGAGAGAATTTTTTAATATTTATTTTTTAGTTTTCAATGGACACAACATCTTTATTTTATTTTTTATGTGGTTCTGAGGATCAAACCCAGTGCCCCATGCATACCAGGTGAGCGCACTACCACTTGAGCCACATCCCCAGCCCATATCAATATATTTTAGCTGGTAAAAAATAAACTAAGCAGTGAGGACTTTAATGATTAATAACATATTATACACCATAAATGTAGATTTTAGGTGTTTTTACTGCATTCAAAAACAAAAAAGGTAACTTCAAAATAACAGATCTGTTATTAGATTGAATGTAAAAATCATTTACCATGGATATGCTTATCAACATATCATGTACAATTTAAATACAACTAAATGAACACAAAAATAAATCCTTGTAACATTCAGATTGCCACACACTGAGTATTTAATAAATGGAAACTGCCCAAGTTGTTATCATTGATAATTTTATTATGATGGATGAATCCTAATTAGATCTATTTTTTAAAAAAAGAAATGATTATTCTTGCTATTGTTTCATACAATTTATTTATGGCATTAAACTGCACCATGTCTTATAAAGTATACAAATTTTTACACATACATCTCTTTTCATTTCCCTACATACTCTGAAGTTGTTCATGGAATCCATGAGATTAAAATTTCTTTTGTTTCACTAAAATCGCAGACACATTTCTATTGTGTTAGAAGAGCGAATGAGGGAGGGTTAGATTAAATAATTTTTCGAATTCCATTGTTCAATTCATTTTAGTTTGTATGTTAATGAGAATGCATACTTTATCCTTAAAAAATTTGTTGGAGAATTTAAAAGTTACCTTAAACTGAACATGCATCATCAAATGGATAAAAAGCCTAGTTATATTAAGAGAAAAATTTATTTTTTGTGTGTTTTTAAACAAAAAATGTAATTGATGAGTAGCTCTATATAGTAAACACTAGGCAGAAACTTTTTCACTCTTGCAAGCTGAAAGCATACAGGTTCATGTGCCAAATGCAGTAATAACTGAATGGGAATATTTTGTAATTCAATCATGAAAGAATGTCTTAGAGACTTTCTCTTATACTTAATTTATTTAATCTACAAGGCATGTAAGTCAATGCTAAAGTCAGTGTCATTTTTATGTATAGGGAAAAATGGGTAACCATGGTCAAAAGAAATTAGATCATTGCTTAATTTATTATTAACATCTAATGTTTCATGTCTGAAAATGGCATTTAGATTTTGCACTAGAGTTAAACAGATATCTATAACAAATATAATATTTATGAATACCATACTTACTCAAATGCTTTTTGAAATGATATGAATTTTATAATGTATATGCTAGTTCCATAATTTTTGCAATATGATTTATGTACAGCAAACATCATCAACTCTAATTTATAGGTGAGAAAATGAGTTGTAAGTCTAAAGGCACACAGCAAATGAACGGATGGAAGAAGTTAAGGTTTATACAGGGTTTCAACAGCCCGGATGACAAATCCTTTGCACCGGTTCTTCCATTAATAAGCCATTTTGCTAAATCTATCTAATATTAATTTAATTGTTTCTGTAAGGAAGCTCTCATATTCTTATGTTCTATGCCTTTCTTCTATTTTCCCTCCCACATGCCCACATGCTCCTCCACTGCATCACACATAGAGACATTATCTTGTTTTCATAATATGAATTCAAGGAAACATACAGATTCTGCATTACATATATCAGCTGCACAGCCACAGAAGCAACCACAAGCATAATTAACTTTAAAATGACCCAACTTCCTTCAACCATGATCATACTGTCTTTATTGAATTTTAATGTCTTTTATTTTAATCAAACAATATCCCTTCACAAGATATACAGTAAGAAATGAGTTTTCCTAAATGAAATTGCTTTTTTATTGCCATTCTACCATACACTCCATTTACATCTCTAGAACATTAAAACTACTCTTCGGATGTTGCTTTGCTAGCAAGTGAAGTGTGTTATTTGGAGCACTTTCTCTATGGGTATGGACAAACAAGATCCATTGACACGTGTGAAATTACCAAGGTTTTCGAAAAGTCCCCACCAAAGCTATAGATTAATTTTGATTTCTCAAAGCAAAGCAAATTTAGGACATAGATATTGAGTTTTTGCTTCTAAGTTTTTTTTTTTAATCTTAAAATTGGGAAGGAAAATTATTAGGAAAACCCCTGAGAATATATTAAAACAGAAAAATTTTGGTTTAATTCTTAAAATCTTAAGTTAAAAACAAAGTCTTCTATTGTAATGGGTACAATTAATCTCAAAAATGTTTATGACACTTTTCAAAAAATATACATGTAAAATATTTTAATTTTAATAGTTCATTTTAAATACATAAATGCAAGGAGAAAGCTTCCAACAATTATATATTATCTTTACTATAATAATTTTAAGAGAAAAATCACCATTAAGCAGAACTTTTTATATTAATATTGTTCCACATTTTATTATATTCACTATGGATTTTATTTTCATAAATTAGGAAAGGATAAGAATAATAGTTGGTGAATAATGAAAACTACTAAGATGTCTATAAAACAGAGTAAAACAGTACATGGTTTATGACTTCTCAGTACTACATTTCTTCTATACTGTTTCTGGGTTTCTCCATTATAAATCTTAAAACCATTTCTTTATATATACTGAGATTACACCTAGCTGCCAGGTTATGTATGCAAATAGCAAATTGGAATCTCATTACTCCAGAAGAATAATCTGCTTGTGTTCTTAATCTAAACTGAATGACTTTTAGACAAATTTATCTGGTTTTATCCACATCATAATTTTTTAGGTAATGTTTCTAACCACATAAAGGTATGGGGGAGGATTCTACCCCCTGCTTCTGTAAGGGGTTTCATCTAGTACACAAAGCATGGCTGCAGAAAAACAACCTGCCACATTCGTGACTTGGCTTTGAATCTCTTACAAGTACCTTGCAAACAGTGTGGTAAAAAATAAATAAATGTTTAGAAGTGGCTACAAAAAATCTCTGGAGGATATGAGGATATCCAAAGTCCACAAATGCCCTTTTTTTTTTTTTGTACTGGAGATTGAGCCTAGAGGAAACTTTCTCACTTAGTTATGTCCCCGAATCTTTTTATTTTTTATTTTGAGTCGGGTTCTTGTAAGCTGCTTAGGTTCTCACTAAGTTGCAGAGGCTGTTCTCCAATTTGTGATCCTCCTGCCATAGCCTCCTAAATCTCTAGGATTACAGGTGTGTGCCACTGCAGCAGGTACCATAAATGTACTCTTAAGGAATAATAGGAACACAGCAATGATGAAACAACATGCTCTAATCTTCCAAAAAACAATACATACTTTCCCACTGATATAAAACCACATAAGTTTCAGGCAAAGGTCATTATTAATTTGATTAATTAGTTAGAAAAATGTACAACACTACTTTTTCCTGTTGATAATATTACCATAGACCAGAATTTTTTCCCATTGAAAAATGACATAATGGAATAAATCTATTTTGATAACAAGTAAATCCAAAGGATAAGATTAAATTATTAATATGTATGTAGCTATTTGAAATAAATTTGTGATTCCAGAATTAGAGATACTCATTGATTAAAAGTATAAATTCACGTTTAGCTTGTAATATTTTAGTCTTATTTTCTTTAAATATTTTTGACATGAGCTTTAAAAATGATCTTATTAGGAAAGAATATTAATTTATTAATAAATGATCAATTCAGTTTTGAAACTTGTTGAACACCCAAACCATACAGAAGTGAATCTGTGCACGTATATAATATTATTTCTTTTCAGGTTTTTGGTATTTAACCACTGGCTAAAATTTATAAATAATAAACACATAAATACATGAATAAAATAAAAAAAATAAGGCACAATTTACCTTCATGATTAACTTTAGTAAGTTAGCAGAGAATGTAAATGGTAGTTCTTAATTCCAGGCATATCTACATGAGATTTCCTTTTTCAGTTTACACAGCTGCAGAAACTAACATGTTTCATCAGGGCAAGCCAAAAATACGTGGCACAATTGCCAATTGCAGCCTTCACTCTTTTATGAATGCCAAAACAAGAACAAAGCTATGGGCTCACTGAACATACCAGAAAAACTGAAAAGAAAGGAAATATGTTAAGTGTCATGCAAAGTCACAGTGGTCAAGGAAAGATTCAGGAAATATTGGCTTGGCTTTATCTTATATTTCATAAAATAAACTTATCTGAGACAAAGCCTCATACTCCATGAATACATCAAAGAACATTTTCATCCATTTCTAGGCCAAGGAGCTGAAAAAATTTTTAGCTGGCACTATTATGCTTTAATGACAAAAAAGGGGGTATTTTTTTTAATTCTGACATAATCTTTGAAAAAGTGTGACATTGTTTAAGGTTTTAAGTTTTCATTCTTTTAAATGAATTAGTTCCTCTGTTCCTGTTCCTGTTAATCTTGCTTTATTTTTTTACCCTCATTAAATTACCAGAAAACTAATACAACAAAAGAATTTTTAAATGTTCCTGATTAATTGGGACAAAATCTTAATATAACTGATACTGATGATTTTTTCTTTTTATCATAAATTCTAATCTGCAAGCTTGGAAAACAATGTTACATGACATGATTTTTCTGTTCTTTTTTTAGTATAAGAATCTATCTTCAGGGGCTGAGGGTGTAGCTTAGTGGTAGACTATGTGCTTATTGGATATAAGGTCCTGGGTTCAATACACAGAGCGTGCTTGCACACACACACATACACACACACACAGTTTGTCTTGAGTTCTGGCAATATTTATTATGTCCTCTGATTTTATAATTTTGAAATCTTAAGCAATAGCTTGGATAAATATACAGATAAAGTAAGTAGAAAAGACCCTATACTACAGCATGCCTTTCATCAGATTTGGTCATCATTTTCAGCATCTCACATTAATACAAATGCAAAGAAGGAAAAATGCTTATTCAATGTTATCAGCTGATTTCTTGGAGATTACTATAAATGTTTTAAAAATTTGAAATTCTGTGCACATTCTTTCTTTCTTGTTTAAATTTCAATTTGACAAGGCAATGACTTGGTTAAGTCAGCTTTAGAAATTATTTTCCTCCTCTACAAATTCACCTGTTTATCTCTAATCCCTGGGTAGTGCAAGGCTGATCCCATAATCTGTTAATATCTGATTTACTGAGAGCCAGTTGTGCCCCACAGAGACTAAGCCATTCTTGCTCTCCAGCACATTAAGAATTAATATTTACCCTTGCTGGACCTTTCAGCTTCCACAAGAAACTTTAACAAAAGCTGTGCAAATCCCTATCCAACATATACTAGGAGGATTAATAATAATTCCTTTTGATCAGAATTACTTGGTTGGCCAGCAATGGTTTCCATGGTAATCAGGTGGTAGACAGGGCTGAGACTGATTTCATCAGTTGTAAGACATCATTAGAATTATCCTACATGTCTAATTATAACTTACCAGGACTGACTTCTACATAGTGTAGCTCAGAGGCACAGGAAATGAAGTTATGGGTTTAAACTGTTAGAAAGCTTTCACAAGGAAAGAAATTATTTTGCCTTCTGCTAATAAGACTTATTTTTTTTCTTGCCAAGAATGTTATGCATTAGAGAGAAGATATTTTGAAAAGGATTTTTGTGAGAACTGGAGCTAAGAGTTGCAGATCTATAATGAGAAGTTCACTGAAAGTTTGTTATGTTAACAGAAAAAGAAAATAATAATTCTTGATCTTGTCATACTTGAACTTCAGATAATATCAGTGTATTAGAAACAATTGGAGCACTCAATGATTGTGGTCATCATCTGACAATGTATATGTATATCAAAACATTATGTTTTACACTTTAAATGCATATGATTCACATTTACCAACTATATCTCAATAAAGGTGGTGGTGGAGAAAAGAAGATCATTTTAATAATAAAAAAACTATCTTTTTTTGTTTGTCTTTTTCCAATTTCTAATTTGGGTTTCAAGGGAGAAAAATTTATTTTACTATAGAAAGTTACTTGAAAGTTGATGTTAAACCATGACTATATATGTGTGTATATATACACACACATAAATTTCTTGTATCTATGTAAATACATATAAATATGTATACATATATATAAATATGAATATACACAGGCATGAATAAGATAGATATATTTTTCTTTCTTTTCATGTTTATTTCAAAGGTTTGGTAAGTCTTCTGATGCCAATTTCTAGGAATAACCTTGTACAAAACAAAATGTTATAGTAGTAAGTCAGATATTGTATATTGTGGAGATATCCTATAAGCTTACCCAAGCACTTAAAAATAAAGCATTTCTCAGTGAAAGAAAAAATAATTATACTACTCAAAACTAATAGCTTTTGGAAAACATGCTCTTTGTTCACATGAAGTGTGTATATATATGAATTCATGTTATGTTTGTGTGCATGTTTGTTTCACATGACTTTCTATCTTACATTTGAAACAGGAAGTCAATTTGCAAAATTTTATTCAATGATCTAGCTGATAACTTAGGGAAAAAAGAATAACTGATATTTGATAAATTGCCAATTTACCACTTAATTTTTATATTACAGGCAAAATTCACATTGGGAAACCTGAAAGAGAATATAATTAAAGAGTTCCTTGTAAAATAATAACTATCAACTCATAAGTTTATTCCAATGTATAGTGATTTGGTTAAAATATGTATTATTGGATTTTTTTGAAGAGTGAATTGAAGAAAAATGACCCAAAATGAGGTATATCTGGAACAAATTAGAATTATCAAAAGGCTAGAAACTCGGATCTATGAGGCTTATTATAAATTCTACATGCTACATATGAAAAGAATGTCACCAAATTCTTGTGCTGTACTTTAAGGAGAGGCATTAAAGTTTCATTGTGATTTTCTTTGGAAATATAAGATTTCTTAAATGTAGATCAAAAAATAATACGTTTGTATTTAATGAAATGACATCTGTTACCTTTCACACTCAGAAATATTAAAATCATCAAGTCAGTTAAAAGTTAGAACTTTTTTATCTTAATGTGTGGATAGTTAAAAAAAAGAATTCTTTATCATTCTAACATTCTGAGAGTTATTTTTAAATAAACAAATACTTTTATAACCAGTTGGGAGAGGGAACTAAAAATTACCTAAAATAAAACTAGAATTTAGAATTTAACATAATAATGTTAACATTTCTGTTTTAAACATTTTAATTTGTTCATAAGCTTATGATCATGACAATTGTCTTTCACTTAGTTGAAAAGCATTGTTTTCTATAATAGCTACCAGTAAAAGTAAAACTTTTACTTTTAGAATTATAAAAGTAATATCCTTTATATTCACAAATATTTAGTGAATTTTATGAAATGTGATTTTTCTGAGTACTGCCTTCAAATTGTTGGGAAGGTCGAAATATATTTTTAAGTTGCAAGATAATTTTTTTTAATAAATGAAAAAATTGTTTGATAATATTTTGTTATGGTTTAGGCCTAGAATGGTTTAGGCCTGAAGTTTTCCCAAAAGCTCATGTATGAGACAATGTAACCATTTTTCAGAGGTGAGTTGATTATGAGTTGTGACTTAATCAGAGGATTAATCCACTGATATGGATTAATTGGTTGATAGCTGTAGGCCCATAGGGTGTAGCTGGAGGAGGTATGTCACTGGTGATTTGCCTTTGTGGTTTATATTTTGTCTCTGGTGATCAGAGTTCTTTCTCTGCCTCCTAATTACCATGTCCTGAGCTGCTTTCCTCCACCATACCCTTCTTTCCTGTTCTGCCTCACCTCCAGACCAGAATAAGGTAATTGTTAGTCTGTGTCAGTTGACAGACTGAGACCTCAGAAATGTGAGCCAAATTCTACCCCCTACTTTGTTCTTGCCAGGTCTTTTGGTCACAGTAATAAAAAAGTTGACTAAAAACATTTTGCAACACAACTCTGCTTGAATCTGTGTACTCGGAGTCAACATAACTAATAACCTGGGAAATTTGCAACCAATATTAAGCATATAAACTACACTATGTTTATAATAAACTGCTAATGCTTTAAGACACATAACTAGAAATAATTACCAAATATTGATTCTATGTCAGTGGAATCTGTCCAAAGGTTTTAAAAGAACTTTTCTTATGCCTTTAAAAAACATTGAAGATAAAAATTGATTTTGCATTTCTTGACTCTAAATAGTTTAATATTTGTGCCCAGTTAAATCTGTATGTGTGATCAGTATTGTGTTCTGTTTCAATCAATTTGACACTTATTGTAGTCCTTTAAAGATACAGAAAGTTTACAAAATTTAATAAAACAAAAGTGGAAAGCATGGTCAGCTAGGTCAAAGATATTTATTTACTAGGATTTCTTTAATACATAATAATTGAAACAAAGTGAGTGAAAACCACCTTAAAATTTGAAAACTGAATATTCAACAAAGTTTAATATTGCAAAGAACAAAGTAAAACACAATTATATCATAATCTTGACTATATATTTACACAATAACTAATTAAGCTCAACATATTTTCAAGTACTAAAATAAAATCATTTAGTGATATTATATCTGAGTTATTAAGGGTTCTAACAGTTCGGGTTACAAGGAAAAATTCCTACTGCTTTCTCATGATGTGAAGCTCATCATAGTCAGTTATGCTCAATCATTTTTTTATTACACTGCAATTAGCTTCTAACTGGTAATGTGTGGCTGAATAATCTCCTTTCTTTTTTTCTTGTTAGCCAGTAAAAAAGAAAACAAAATATACAAGTAGGAAATTTAGTTATTGACTCTTTAGAGAGGAATTTTTCATTACAAAATAGACACAAATTTGAGTCCTAGAAAATGGTGTGTTTGAGATGTGATCTAATGCTGGAAATTCACAGCGTTTTGTGAGAAGCCATTATAGAAGGATATTTTTTGATGGATCAGAACGACAGTACTCCAAACAGATCCCCAGAAAAATAGCTGTTCACTGTGTGCAGTGAATGTGGATGTATGGTTGACACAGATGTCTGAGATAAACGGAGTGAATGGGACATTTCACATTGAAAGGGTCAGGTCTTAATTGGAGTCCTGTGTTAGTTCCTTTCACTACATAGCAAAAAGACATTGCAACATTTTAAAGAGAAGATCTATAGAACTGTAGCTAGGTTAATCCTAGGATTAAAGAGACTGAGTTATGAGGACAGGTTAAAATCTTAGTGTAAAAAGAAAATCTTTGAAATTCCATGTCCAGACCTATCTGGGTAATATGTGTAAAATCACATGCAGTTTTGATAATACCACATCAAAGGAATTGGGACAGAGATTTAATTGTGGGCTAACAAAGGCAAGTTACAGTATGTATTAAATGTATGATACTAAATAAAAGGAAAATAGCAAAAAAAAATCTGCTGGGAGAAAAATCTATTTGCTTCTAACAGAGAGAGCTAAAACATGTGTTGCCTGCTATTTTTAAGTTTCAGATAATATTTTTGCAGTCATTCAACCAAGATAGTAAACATGTTTCAAGAAATTAAATAAGTTATAGTGAGAGAGATTCTTTGAAATCAGGAAATAATCCTAACTATACAAAGGGCAATCATGGAAACTCGGCCATATTAGGTTCCTTTTGGTCTTCTTAATAGTGAAATTCCTTCTTAGTTTCAATCAACAGTTCAACCCCCAGCAGAAGTGAAAAGCCTTTGATATAAGGAAATGTACTAAGCCAGACAGCCCTTAATGCATCTCAGCAAGAGATGAGGGTATAAAATCATTTGCTTTTCCTAGTGAGCTTATACAATCTTGTATAAAACATTGATTGAAGCTGAAAAAGGAGGGAAAAAAAGAAACTATATCTTAAAGTACTCTTATATTAAATATGAGTTAAATATCTAAACAGGTAAACAGGAAAAATCCTGTAGAATGACTCAAACAGTAAAATTAAGAGTAAAACTATCATTTCATTATTAAATTTGACATGGAAGGACAAGACATAACTTCAAAGTGATTATTTTATTATCCTTTTTCCCTCATTATTTTGTCTTCCTATCTGACTTCTTCCCTCTTTTATATTCTAACATATCTAATTAAGAATGCAGATTGATTTTGAGAGCAAGCATTCTGCCACTCTCTTAGCTTTAGAAGCCTGGGCTTACCAACTGACCTCCATCATCTTCCACTGGCTTTGGGTCTACATCATCCTAGGGTAGATTTACAAATTTTGACTTTATGACAATGCAAAAACAATATGCATTTAGTAAAAACTATATTTAAATTTTGATCTTTTCCTAGGCTATTAATATGCAGTAGAATGTTTTTTCCAGATGTTGGGTAGAGGAGGCAAATAAAAATGCTCAGTGAGCCACACAATCATGAGAGTAAACAATCAATACTCTATAGTGGATTGGAGATATTAAATACTGCCATGCACCCCTGACATGTGTGTTGAGAAAATTGTTTTACAAATGAAGCATAATGATGAACTGAAAGTTTTAAATATATAATATATATATATATATATATATACACAAATACATGTATACATTCACAGATAACATTAAACCCTTCTTGGCAAAGTTTTAGTCAAAATATGCATTTAAATTTAAGAATGATGCTTTTCTAAAACTATTTCAAATTCCTATGTCCCAATAGTACATTAATACAAGTATAATGGTATGTTACCTTAATAAGTATGTTATATAACTATAAATAATCTTATTTTTTAGAGAGAGAGAGAGAGAGAACTTTAATATTTATTAGTTTTCGGGTACACAACACCTTTGTTTGTATGTGGTGCTGAGGATCAAACCAGGGCCACACGCATGCCAGGTAAGCGTGCCACCAATTGAGCCATATCCCTAGCCCCTATAAATAATCTTTTTTAAGGGTTAAAAAAGTTTTCCTATATATACTAATTATATTACTAGTATGTAAGTGACCATTGTTGATTCCTAGAGAGCAAAATAATTGAATAGACTATCAACTATAGTTTATATTGTTACTTCCTTTACATAATAGACAGGACCACTGCTTTGGAAATTGCTATAATAAAATATAAAGAAAAGAGTAGAATATTTCTAATACTTCCATTCATGCATTTCAAAAGAATTTATTTAGTCAAAAAATAAGGAAACAATAAAAATATATTAAAAAATTTTCAGTTGCTTTTATTGATAACTTTTTCAAAAATTGTATCAAATATAGATTTTATATAAATAGCTAATACCATAATAAACACATTTTCATTTGGCAGCAATTCAACAAAACATATTTAATAAAATCTGCCATGTATATACTATACAATATAAAAGTTAAAGATCTTTAAGTGTCCCTACAATTAAGAATCATTCATTCTTATGGATTTGAGAAATCAAGTGCCTAACTGGTGGTAATGAAGGAAAAATATTATCTAGAAAAACATGACCAAAGAGCTATGAATAGTGAAAAGAGAGAAAGCACTTTTCCATAGAATAGAGGGATCTGAAGAAGCTATCAAAGAAAATTACACATTAGAAAGACATAGAAAGTGAATGAGGAGAAGTAGAGAGGAAATAATGAGCAACAGTTTGAACACACAAATCATATTTGAGCAATATATGTAGTGACCAGTGGTTTTTCTCCAAGCAGTATTATGATATTGTCAATGTCATTGAATAGTAAACTGTTATTTATGTAGTTTTTAATGCTAATCCTTTCATATTACAAATGCTAAAAAAATCTAGGTACAAGATTGTACCAAACCCACAATTAACATAATATTCAATGGGAAAAGTTGGATGTATGTCCTCTAATATCTGAAATTAGATATGGGCATCCACTATCATGGCTTTTAATATAAAATGTAATGCAAGTTTTAGCAAGAGCATTTAAACAAAAGAAACGAGTAGAAGACATGCAAATAAAAAGGAAGAACGTCAACTTATTCCAATTTGTAGGTGATAAGGTAGTTCATATAAAGAAACACTAAGGACTTTATCAAAAGACTATTAGAAGACCTGGGGATATAACTCAGTTGGTAGAGTGCTTGTCTTCACATGCACAAAGCCCTGCATTCAATCCCCAGCAGCACTAAATAAATAAATAAATAAATAAATAAAAAGACTATTAGAACTGACAAATGAATTAAGTAATGTTAAAGAATAAAAAATCAACCTGTAAAAATCAGTGGCACTTTTATATATCCAAAAAATATTTCTCAGAAAGAATTTATAAAAGCAATACCATTCCCAATAGCTACAAAAATTAAACCACTTAGTATAAATTTAAACAGAGTGAGAAATCTCTACAGTAAAAACTAAAAACACTGATTGAACAGATTAAAGATATATAAAAAAGTAGAAATCTCATGCTCATGTATTAGAAGATAATATTGTTAAAATGACCACATTCTGTAAAGCAATTTACAGACTCAATGCAATGCCCATCAAAGTAGCAAGGGCATTCTTTATAGAACTACAAAAAAAAGAAAGAAAAAGAAAAATATCCTAGCCACTCATGATGGTCCATGACTGTAATCCCAGCTACGTAGAAAAAAGGAGGTAGGAGGTTTGCAAGTTCAAAGCCAACCTGGGCAATTTAGGAGAACTTGTGACAAAATAAAAAATACAAAGATAATAAAAAGATAAAAAGAGCTGGGGATATAGCTCTGTGGTAAAGTAAGCTCAATCACAATACAAAAAAAAGAGGAAAAATAAAAGAAAAAATATTCCAAAGTTCATATGGAAGTACAAAGAACCTCTCCAAATGAGCAAAGTAACCTTGAACACAAAAATAAAGCTAAAACATCACAATACCTGTTTTGAAGACCCACTGCAGAGCCATAACAACAAAAACAACAAAACATATTTTGCTAGACAAAAAAAAAAAAAAAAAAAAAACAGATCAATAGAACAGAATGGAGATCCAGGGAATAAATCTACAAGTTCATATCCAACTGATCCTTGACAAAGACATGGGAGACAAAGGACAGACTTAATCAATGTGAGTAGAAAACCTGGATATCCATATGTACCATATGTATAAGACTGAAACTTGAATCTTGGCATAACCCTGTACAGCAATCTACTAAAAATGGATCAGAGACATACATGTAAGGCCTGAAACTGTGAAACTAGTGGACAAAAATACAGGGAAACTCCTTTGAGACATTGTTAGGGTCAATGATTTTCTGTGTTTGAGCCTGAAAACACAGGAAACAAAAGTAAAAATTGACAAACAAAATTACATTAAATTAAAAAGCTTATAACTAATTAACAAGGGTGTAGAGACCACCTATCAAATGGGAGAAAATATTTGGGAATATTTGCTATTTATCTGACAAAGATTAATGCCTAGAATATATAAAGAACTCAAAAACAACAAAACACAATTAATCTAATTTAAAAATGGACAAATGATTTCATTAGACCACTTTAGAGTAAATATATATATATATGTGTGTGTGTGTGTGTGTAGACATACACACACACACACACACACACACACATACACATATATATATATATATATATATATATATAAAATGTACCATATCATTAAGTATCAGAGAAATGCAAATGAAAACTACAATAACATCTCTGTCATTTAGGATGGCTACTAAAAAAAATGCTACCAAGGATATGAAGAAAAAGAAACTGTCACTATTAGTGTGAGAGTAAACTAGTACAGTTATTATAAAGAATATTATGGAGGTTCCTCAAAAAATTAGAAATCGATCAATCTATCCCACTTCTATGTATATACCCAAAGAAAATAAAATCAGCATGCCAAAAAGATACCTGCATGACTTTTCATGGCAGCATTCTTCCCAATATCCTATGTGTGAATTTATATTAGGTGCTCATCAATGGAAAAATGGATAAAATATTATATATACATATATATATATATGTATATATGTATATATATAATTCAGCCATAAAGAGAAATTTTGTCATTTGCAGCAATATGAATAGAAATGAAAGTCATTATGTTAAGTGAAATAAGTCAGACATTGAAAGACAAGTATCACATGTTACTCATATGTAGAAGCTAAAAAAAAAAAAGACTTGCATGTGAAATAGTAACTACTAGAGGCTATGAGGAAAAGATTAGATAAAAAGAGGGTGGATTTGATCAGTGCATACCATGTATATAACTTCATCCTTTCAAAGATAATCTCAAATTTAAGTTCCTGCATAAAACTGCCCTCAATAAAATGAGCTGACCTAGAGTTATTCTTCCCACTAGCAATTGAATGTATTTTATACATAGTGGTAGTGTATGTGATATTGCTCTCTAATATTTCCTTTTTGCAAGTCCCCAGCACTATAATCTCTCCCCAGGAAATAACTAGATTTTTTTAAAGGCAGACTCTGTTTTTTTTTTCTTTGTTCCTCCCAGTGCCTATTATAATGATGAATTACTTTTAACTGTGCTAACATAAACACTCTTGAAGTTAATTAAATCAGCTTCTCTTCCCAGTAATCCTCAAATCATTGAGGACACCCATGGGGACATCTGTAGAAATGTCATTTTGGAGGCTTCCAGCAGCCATGTTTCTGCAATGGTAGAAGACCCAAGCTGGGTTAATCAAATTCCTTCTGAGAATATGAAATTAGGACATCAATGGATTCTACATTGGTCAGAGCAGATTTTTAAAAACATTATTGTTGTTATTATTCCTAAACTTCTCTCTCTATATATATGTATACATGATTTATGTCTCATTAGTAGCATTTATATATGATATGTTTATCTCATTAGCAGTAATTCAGAAACAAAATTTTAAAAATAATATCTTTAATGAAATTCACCTCATTGATAATACTCAGGTAAAAACTCATATTAAAAATTTACATGTATTAGAATAATATTTTTATAGCAGCAATAACTTTTTATATCTAAATATTATACTTGGGAACTAAAAATCTTAAAAGACCCTCCTTTTTGGTCCTGATAATGATGGTCTTATAATTTCTTTTCAAACTAAAATATTTTCTATAGTTGGGGAAAAAAATCTCCAAAGCCATTTCTTTAAAGGCATTTATGTTTTTCTAAAAATAAAACAAAGTTTATGAGCAAGTATAAAAAGACATTATTTTTATAGCTACCTAAAAGTTTATACCCAAGCAAATAAAATATAAGGTGCTATATTGAAGGGGAAAACTAACAAATTTGAATTTTCTGCTATCAGATTTGATATTAGTGCCTATAATATTAAAGAACATTCACAAATACACTTAGAATACAAATCATAGCACATTAATAAAAAGGACTTAGGAAACTTTCTTTTCTATCTATCCAAAACACAAATAAAATTTGACTTCTCTGATAATGTCCCATCTTTTCCTTCCTCCATAATGGTAGTGCATATCAAATACTATGGGAAACTCTTCTCTTTATCCTTTAAAAATCCATCAACTGAAATCAGGGAAGACTTGAAGGGAATCAGACTCTGCCTTCTCTTGAGGGAGGAGAAGTGAAGTAGAGGTCAGGGGATTACTTGTAGCTTTCTTTTTCAATGGGAAACAATCTTTTCATACCACTTTTAGGAATATGTAGGTAATGTAAGTTTTTAAAAAATGTAAACTAGCCGCAAAAGCTTATCAGTTCATCTTATTGAATATGTGGTTGTAAAACTACCAAGTTTCTACTTTAGTATAGAGGAATCAATCTAAAAACAATGAAAATCATTTTCTAATAAAAGTTGATTTTTTTGGTTTTTTACAAAATTCTACAGTGATATTGTCAATTTTTTTCATATATATTGGAATTTATACCAAAAAGAAAATGTAATATAGTCATTTAGCTAATTCAATTATATTTAATGTTTCAATTATATGAGTCTATTATATTTTATGTTTATATTCATTTTCTTTTAGGCCACCTAAGCCCAACTTAAGCTATCATTCTTATTTTGATATTCATCAATATTGGCCATGTATTCCTTGTCTTCTTATTAATATACTGATGGTTCTAGAACTAATGACGGAATATCCCAAAAAACAAATGAATGTTAAAACTTTCATGAGGATGTCACTGGTGATAGACTATACACTTGTGTTTCTATACTAGTTCTCCTCCTCAAAAAAGAGTAGTAATTTTTTATTTACACCAACATTCTCAATCAGTTTTTAATTGTTTTTTATAATAAAAACAAACGTTTTTATTAGAGGTTAAAAGGGTTCTTTGGTTCCCATCATAGACAAGAGTCCAAGGATTATAACATTTCAGTTTTGGCCCAATTTCATATACATACTAGATTTCGAGAACACATTTTTAAAATGAAAATCTAAAAAATTAAATGAATATGTTCTGGCCAGTAGTAGATAATTCTTCCAAATTGAACTTCTTCTTTCATTAAAATTACTCAGTGGGCCCACAGATATTTACTGGATTCATATTTTCAAAAGTAAAACTACATGTGAAGTTGAAAGATAATTTCCCTTCACTTATGATATTTAGTTACATAAGCTATGTTTTCTCTATGAAAACTGTATTTCAGAAACTTGAAAAGTGATATTACACTTTTGTAATTGTTGTTACAACTAAGTGAAAACATTAATAAACCATCCACTCTTAGTTCCTTCATTTGTTCTTATTTACTTGCATTTAGTTGACTAAAAATCTCTAATTTTAGAGGTATATGTCATTATCTCTGACTTGTGGGTCACAATTGTAGGAATTGGTCAAATTTGATTTGATATTTTCCATTAATTCCCAACCACCAATCACCTCTCCCCATGCCAAAGTCCATAAATAACCCCAAACCCTGTCCAAATCAGAGTCCTTCCAATAGTTTCGAAACTGCACAGAGGGCAAAATGTGCTTTGTTCAGTTAACAATGCTATTCATCTTAAGTCACAATGTCTAGACAACATAAGGTCTTATGATTATTTTTTATATTCTTGAAACAAAAGGAAATAAAAAGAGTATTTGCTATGATGTTTTAATTTAAGGATTATAGATACTAGCCTGGAGCCCATGTACAAACTTCATAGGAGTCTATGTGACCTATGAAATTGTACAAACAATGTTGCATAAATAGAAGTCCTTTTTTTTCTGATTTGAGGGTACAGTGATCTTCCAAGATTTTAAAACTCTTACCAGATTTTAAGACTCTTATTGGAAAATATTTTGAATGCTTCTAAATGAATATATTCCAATATATTTGAATAATCTGAAAATGCTTAAAATAAAATGCTTTTTATGTAATGGTTGAATATTAAAAAGTTAAGTGAATTATCTGGAAAATTCAAGCCAAAAATATAAAAATTGTTATTCTGCTAATAAAGAACTGGATACATTTACAACTAATATTGTTTCTATAGAGTTTCCTCTTGGTTCAGTTTTACCCTACTAAGACACAACTATGAGTTTTATTTCCCTTTGAGAAGACTATGGCACCCCAAGTTTTGCATTTTCTCAACTTGCTAAGTTGTTAAAAATATGTCATAACCTATTATATTTGGATTTGTACCTTCTTTTTCCTGCAAGTTATCACCACTTATTTCCTTAAGGTGTAGTTTAAATATTGATAGAATTTGGCTATGGATTAGGTGGAGCACACAAAAACCTATGAAGAATAATATGGCAAACACATGTGTACTACCATGGGCTCTGTCAAATCTTATTATAAAGCAAATACCTGCTACCTCTCCCTAATCCTGTTCCTCACCCCATTTCATAGCGGTAATCACTGTCCTGAATTTAATGAATATTATGCCTATTCATGCTTTTTATTTTTATTACATACCCATAAATAAAGCAATTATTTTAGACTTTTAAAACTTTATGTAGATGATGTCATACTGTGTGTGTGCTTCTTAAGCTTTCCTAAAATAAACGGCTTTTTGCTTTGATATTTATTCTCATTAATATGTAAGGTTTCAATATGTTCATTTTTAATACCACAGAATTCCATTGAATGCATCTGCCAGCTGTTGAAAACTCAAATAACCCACATTACTTTTTTAATCCAAGTAGAGAGAACATTTCTAATTTTAAAATAGCAGGATTATTTACATATATATTTAAGAAAACCCACAAATGTAAAAAGTGTTGTTTACCAAAAAGGAAATAGCTTCTCTGATATACATAATTTTTAAAGGGTATGATATTTATGCCAGTGATCTCTAAATATTGTTGTACATTAAAATTGCCTAAGGTTTTTCTTTTTTAAATCTCAATTCTAGATAGCAGCCCATGAAAATTAAATCAGAATATTTGAAAGTAAGATATATATATATTTTAATCAGAAATTGAAATTAGGGGCACTTGTCCATTGAGCCAAATCCCCAGCCCTATTTGTATTTTGTTTAAAGACAGGGTCTCACTGAGTTGCTTAGTGCCTCGTGTTTTCTGAGGTTGACTTTGAACTCAGATCCTCCTGCCTCAGTCTCTTGAGCAACTGGGATTATAGATACGCACCATCATGCCTGACTATATTTTTAAAGCAATCTCTGGTATATGCAAATAACAGTAAATCTGGCAACTACTAAATGATGTTGAATCATTTTTTATTTAAAGTATGATTTATTTTTTTATTTAAAGTACCTCCCTTACAATTGCAAGCACAATGATGTAAATCACATCATCTTCATCTCAAAAGTATACTCTGAGAAACCTTTTTTTTTTTTTCCTTTGGCTCAATTTCTGTATACATTTACTACTAAAGCTCTGTGCACTGCTACCTGAGTAATACACCTAAAATTATTTAATTCATCTGGCTGTGAGTTTAGGTCTCCATTGTTTTAAATATTTCTATATATAAATTGCAGATGTTTGAATATCACCTCAAAAACTCATGTTAAAATTTAATTGGTACAATCAGACTTGGAAGATGGGACCTCCAAGAGGAGATTGTCACAAGGACTCAAAACTCATTAATCTCATGAATAGATTAATGCCATCTTCAGGAATTGGGTTAGTTATATCAGGAACAGCTTTGCTATAAAATCAAGTGTGTTCTTTTGCAATGTGATGCCATTTCACCACATTATAACATAGACAGAAGGCCTGTGCCAAATGCTGGCACCATGCTCTTGAACTTGCCAGCCTTCAGAATTGTGATAAATATTTTTTGTTCTTCATATATCACCAATTTTTTGGTATTTTATTATGGCAACAGAAAATGGACTATAAATGTATGTATATAATAGATTTAATAAACATAATTTGTAGCATTATTTATAGAATTTCATAAAACATAGAGACCATATATATATGTGTGTGTACATATATATGTATGTATGCATGTATACATATATATAAATACATGCATATTTATGTATACTATATATACAATTATACACACACACACACATACATATATATCTGTGTAGGTCGGTTTTACATTTTAAGGTCCTACAGATTTGCAGTAGGTCAGTTAATTATCTCTATAATACACTAAAAAAAAAACCTCTTGTATGTGAAAAAACAGTCAAGCTTTCTCTCGTAATCACATTCTCTGCATAGTAAAAAAACATTAATTTCCTAAATTCTGGTACCAATTCTATAAAGTCATTAAAAAAAATCATCTATTTTATTCTGGACTTCCCTATTGTGTCAATCTTATTCATTTTCTGGTTTTTTTTTTCAAATAAGTTTTGTTTACCTTATTTTAGATTCTTCTTATTATTATTTACTTAAATAAAAATATAACTAAATCAAAAAGCTTACATTTTCTTTAGATTTAGAAGCAATAGTGGTATTTAATAATATTAAATAATATTTAAATTTTTGACAGAGAATTATCCATATTATGAAGAAATCTTTTTTATTAAACTCAGCTTTAAGAAATTATAACCTATGTAGCTGAAACAAAGAATGAAAAGAATGCACCATCTCTTTCTCTCTCTCTCTCTCTCTTTTTTTTCCCTAGATTTTTCTGATTTCTACTGCTTTTTCACTTTCTCAAGTCTCTTTCTGACTTTCCCCATTACTTCAGTAGGTTAAGTGAACTGGTTAACTTATCCACACTTAATTTAATTTGAAGTGTGGTGGAATGTAGTACATCACCAGCACAATATGAATGCACCTTGATTCTATCTGAATCCTATTCAAGATAGCTTTTGTTACCATTCAGAAGGAAGATAGTTACAACCAGTTACAGCTACAGTTTGTTTATATAAAGAGCATCTGTGTTCTAGATAAAAGGAATGAGGAAAAACCAGAGTACAAACTTGCCATGAATTAAAATGTAACCTTCCCCAATTGTTTTCCCATGAGAAAATACACTATGAGGTCATTGTAAAAAGGTAGGCCTAAACTACCTTTAGTTCAATTTTTAGTTGAAAAATTAAGTGACTCTAATTTTAATTATACCAACTATATGTCGTCCTGTTAAATTCCCCTCAGATGACATTCTGTAGGAAATAGTACTGTTTATGTGATAGAAAATTTCAAAGTGCCTGAGATGAAAGCAACATATTGTTTTGTTTTGTTTTGTTTTTTTTTTGTCTTGTTTTGTTTTGTTTTGTTTTGTGGGAGGGTGTGCCTTAAGCCCAGAAGGACCAAAATAACCCACATAGGGTTCTTAAAAAACATAACTTGTAATTCGCTGCAATTTATGGTTGAACTACAGTGGAAAATTGCATGCCCTGATATTTCAAGTAGAAGATACTAAGACTATTTTATGTTGCTTCCTGTGGAAAGGGTGACCCAGAGGGAAAGAACCCACCCCCTGCATCACAGAAGCATGTATATTCATAGGGTTCTGCTTCAGGGTTGTTTACAGTATTGGCGAGTACACTTTCTAACCACGGCTGTCACCTAGTGCAATAGTGCAGAGAAATGTGGGATTGACAGTCTTTGTGACATTGGGTATGATCTCTGGATGAAAAACAGAACAGATATTAATTTTTGCCTGCAAAGTGAAAGCTAATGACTACAATGGAATTTTAAAATTTTTTAAAAAGGGATTTTTTTTCTTCATTTATTACTGAGTTTCTTTTGGTATATTGAAGACGAGGTCATTGACGAAAATTTCTGGAGTGCTTAAAAACATAACACCATAAAAAAGATGACAACTACAAAAGGAAGAAAAAGTTTCTTCTTAGAGGAGTGTTAGAAAGTCAGTTTGCATATTGCCATTTCAGCTTTCAACTGTTCTGGTGCCAGTTTAACTCACTCTCCTAATAAAGATGAAGACAAAATGTATTATTGTGCTTAAAGCATCACATAAATGTTTGATGTTTTAGAATCTAATAAATATCTGCATATCACATCAAATTCTAGATTCAATGCAGTTAGCTCTGGGCTTGCTTTTGAATCCTTTAATGTTATACAGATTATGTAAATCCTACATAGCCCAGGAAAATGTGGTGAGGAGGTGTGCAAGTGTTTTTCTCATGCGGAATATCATTATCTAAACCCTCAACCAGTTTACAGCTACAGTTTGTTTATATAAAGAGCATCTGTGTTCTAGATAAAAGGAGTGAGGAAAAACAAGAAAAGTGACATGAAATTTGTGCCGTATCATTTGAAAAATCAATGGTGCCATTTTAATGTCTTTATCTGACACCACTTATGTTTTCCAGGCTTTATGATAGGTAATGACTTCCAGCTAGAGATATAAATGTTGTGGATATTGTTTAAAATATACAATGGAAATTAACACGATAGAAAACTAATGCTACTGTCAAATAAAAGTGTACTAAAATTATAGATTTAAATAATAGGACAAATAAGAGAGAGAAAATTAGTCTTATCATTGAAAAGTATAACACAAATATCTAAATACAGAACTTTATCACTCTGAAAGTATATTTATTTATTTATTACTTTGGATTGAACACAGGGGTGTTTTACCACTGTGTTCCAGCTCCACTTTACAGTTCCACTTCTTTTTATTTATTTATTTATTTTTTAGAGATGAGGTCTTCCTACATTGAGGAGGAACTCCCTAAGATGTTGAGCCTGGCCTTGAACTTGTGATTCTCTTTCCTCAATCACCAGAGTCCCTGGTATTATAAGTAAGTGCCACCAGGCCTAGCTCTGAGACTCAATCTACTTTAACAACATGTAAGAAAAATGAGGAAATGAACTCCCTATGCAATAAGACTTACTTTAATACTTTTCATATGGTAATATTAGAATATTAATAATTTTGAAAAGAACTGGTAAATATTCAGAAAATTCTACCAAATGAGGTGAAATTCAGATTGAAAAAGCAGAAATACAACTAATAAATAAGGACAATTTATAGAATGACTTGAAAGTTCCTCAGGAAACTGCAAAGCACTGAATGGATGTTTTACCAATGCTACTATAAGATAGTTAAATTTAAACTATCTTCCTGTTTTAAAGGTATTAGAATAAAGATAACGAGAGCTTTAAGTAACTTTTTCCAAGGTCACATAGATAAATCAATGGTAAGACAGGCATACCTGCTGAGTGACAGACAGGAGAAGCTGTAGTCTCAATTCTCTCACTCAAAATTTGCAGAACTGCCTAAGCTACTCCAGCATTTCACTAGTGACACTCCATTCTAATCACAGAATCTCTACACCAGTAACAATACTGGAAGCATCTACCTACATGCATACACTCTGTTTTTTTCCTCACTTTTAAAAATAACACTGATAAGATTATTCACATTTCTAGAAAAAAAAAAAGCACTGCAAAAGGAATTGGCCAAGGGTTTTTCATATCTGTTCAAGCAAATTATTAGAAGCTGAAACAAGGAAGGCTAATGCTGGTCAACAACTGAAACTGTCCATATTCCACTCCCTCCCATTACTAAGTGTAGCCCCAAGGAATAGTCTTAAAAATTCTAAAATCAGGAGTCAGTTTCTAAGATATCACTAGCATATTAAACCTTCTTAAAAGATTATGCTTGGCTCATACATTCCTTTAGTGATTCATTCATGTGGAATTTGAGACTACAAATCACATTTGTAACATTTTAGAAAATTCCCTTTGCATGGTTTCAGTTACATCAAAACTAAATAAATCATCTTTAGCCAAAAATACTTTTTAATCTTCAAGTTTCTCTGGGATACTATACATTTCTATTCTTCCCTGAGTTCACTGAATTAAAATTAGTGTACTGTGTTGAATGCAAAATATTGTTTAGAATTGTTTAGTATTGATCTTGAAAAAAATTCATTAGCAAAATGAGTGTTTTTAGTAGTTTAACTAACTTACATTTTTTAAAGGCATGTACCTTCTAATCCATCAAAAAACTAAGTGTCCATGTAATCAATTCTGCCCCCAAAATGGCATTGTTCCTTTCATAGATTGTGATTTTGCATCACTTACAGATGGTATCATGATAATGAAGCAGTATCTACAAAATATGAGGCCTATAAATTTAGAATGTGTTTGTAATTTGTTTGTTTTGTAATAGTCCTTATATTTTGCTGAGAAATATTGTCATATAGTGTCTTGAGAATTAACAAATAGCTACTTATCTATATCAATTGCACTGAGCAATACATTATTGCCAGATAAGTTTCAAAGAAATCTATAACTGTAACAAATGTTATTTTTTTCCTTTAGTTACTAGTTAATTGGAAAATTTGGCTTATAAAGTTGAACAATGTATACAAGCAAATAGATGGTAATGGCAATATATATGTGTAATCAGAGGCTCTACTTCTTAACAACTTTTACTTATTGAGTACCTTTGGCACTATTATGCTGGAGTTAGCTTGTTCCAGTTTGCCAGGGTTGATTGCTAAATAGTTAAAAATTTTGCAGAATATTGTTAATGTGAAATCAGCCACAGTGGGAGTATTTTCGCTATGGAAATTGGCAATGGTACAAACCATGCCACCTCCCTGTCCCTTTACTAATACAATATTGTCATTATGTAAAAACATGCACAGCAGAGCACTAAGGGTGGGGGGTAAATGATAATAGCTAAGATCCAGCCCTGATTCTTAACATACTTATTTGGAAGTTTTGGATTAGAGAGATAAATAAACCTTAATCACTGAATTTTGACAGATTAGATCTTTCTGCTTTGAAAAATGAACATTCTACTATCAAAAGTAATATAGTGAGGAAAGAATATTAATTTGGAATGTTTGGTTAAAATATGAATTATTGGCTTAGGAATGAAATTAAGTAGAAGGATCAGGAGAGTTCAATATTGGAATTCGAATCATTCATGATAACATCTTTATTTATGATAATGGTTTGCAAAATCATCTCCAGATTAGAACTAACTCGGGAAAACTCAAAAAATACTGATATCTGTATCCTACCATGATCTAGTGTAGCTTAATTGTTACAGAATGGGGCCTGAGCTTTGGAATATTTCAAAGATCCCCAGGTGATTTTAATGCACAAACTAGTTTGGGAGGTATTTGTTTGTGATTCAAATATCCTTCAATCTTTTAATGCAATAATTCCTGAAACAGAGAAAGGGAAACACACACACACACACATTCAGGGCCTTGAAAGTCCCTCAAAGTGAGCAAGTTATTTTCCATTTACTCAGCATTGAGAAAGTCACTTCTGTTTTCTATTGTTTAAGAAGAGTTCAGTAATATGATTTTGTTTTTTTCCTAGTACCCAATGAAAAAAACTAATTGTTCTTGGAATAAACTAAAATGGGATATCACTGCTTCCACAAACTATCCAACAAAAACAACAATAAAACTAGCTCATGCACATATATACACATATATGTGTATATATGACTCAGACTTTTGTTTGCAATCATGGTAGAAGTTGTCCCCTAATCACCTCCTAAGTGATAATTTGTAGGAAGAGTACTACCTCCTTAGGCATATGCTCCCCTACTGGGAGAATTCATTAAGATTATAAACAATCAGCTTGATGCCTTACTTTGCATTCCAAAAAGTTAAAAAATTGCTTTCTCTCCAGAGTCAAAGGTCCCTCCCTTTCTTGAATGATAGATAAAATTACAGATGTTTCAAGAAAACAGAATGGCTTAGGATCTATTACATGAAATTTGAATGCTGTCATTTTTTCTCCAATTTGTCCTGCCCCATATATTTATGCTACACACCAAACAACAAAATGGAGGGGTGGGGGAGGGAGAGAGAGAGGAAGAGAGAGGGAGAGAGAGGGAGAGAGAGAAATGGAGAAAGAGAATGAGAATAGGAGCACTGGTACAGTAGTGATATGAGGTCTAGGATTCTGCATTTTTACAAAGTTCCCATGTAAATATGACACTTTATAGTCTACTGGCCCATAAACTTTACTTTGAGTAGCAAGAGAAAAAAAAAACACTTAAAAAAAGCTCATTGGATACACTAGATTCACTCTGTTTTCATCTTTATAGGCTCCATAAAAATAAAGTTCTTGGATGCGGAAATACCACATACACATCAGGAAAGACGTATCTCCTCCCTACCCCCAAATCCTAATGCTTTCCTCAAAAGTACAATTAGCCCTTATTGGCTAGGGATGCTGTATCAGGCACTGGTGTGAACAAGCCATGAATCTACGTATGATTCTGTATTATTTATTAATATGAGTAGTTGTCTAGGGGAAAAAAACAGAGACAAAACAATCCATCAGCATTAAAAATTTAAATTTTACTGAGGCTGGAATTAGAGGTTGTCTAATTTACACTATATACACCAAAGTGATCAATGTTATCCTCTCTGCTCAAATATCTCAGATATTTATTTTGTAAAAATGGAATCAAAATATTGGAATCTCCTTTTCATTATGTGCACACCAGAAAGCAGATTCAAGTGTTTAAGACAGTGAGGACCACAGTATACAATGCAAATCAGCCCATTAAGACAAACGCAGTCACTGTCTTATGAAGCAAAGAGAATGATAAAAAAAAAAGTGCTCCTGCGGCAGCTTCATGGTGCGATCAATGGCATGCACCTTCCTCTCTCAGTGTAACCGGAATGTCTATCAAAACCAGAAAACGGAAGGCTTCAGAAGCATTATGTAGCTAAAAAAGGAGACTATTTTACCCATTAGTAATAAATGTACCTGCTGAGTAGAACACAGCTATACCTGAAAAGGTTCCACAATTCTCTTTTGCTTGGCTCTGCCTGCTATGAGAGAACCAGTGTGCTAAAGAGCATTTTGTAAAAGCAAAAGAGTTTATATAATTGACTTTACTGGAATTAGAAGACAGAGTACAGTGTGCTCAACCTGAAGCAGCCCAAGTCTATGATGAAGGAAAATTGCACAATTTAATAGCCAGATATAGAGACTGTGCAGTAATAGAAGTAATCAAAGACTCGGACATGCTTAAAGGAACAAATTTGTTACTTTTCCGTTTACTCCAGAGAGAGGACTGCAAGTGGACTATTTGCAGAAAAGTGCTTGGCTGCAGCTTCCTAAATTTGGGTAGTACTCTCAGGAAAGGGAGAATTTAGAAAAGGACAAGTGTAAGTGCCTAATGTTGAAGTGTCTGCTGAAAATATGATTCTGGTGTTCCAAGTTCTAACTTGAATTTGTTTTGAAATAGTCACAAAAATCTTTGTAATACATTGCAATTATTTTCTTTATCATCTTCATCCATAACAAACTTCTAATATATAATACATCTTTTCTGCAGAAAGAGAACAACTGAGCCATATGTAGGGGGAAAACATAGAAGCCTTTCTTGAACATCTGGTAGGAAGTGAATTTTTTCGGTACCATCTTGGGGGAAATGTGTCTTGAGTGACTAAAGAGCAAGGAGGAACACTGATTTATACCACAGCATCAACTAACAACAGTCTGTGAAAATCAAAGGTAATAGGATCATAATCTGGGGTGGTCTTAAAAAAATGTTTATAATACCAGAAATCAAATGATGAAACACACTTTATAGGGGACCAATGCAGTCTTTAAAAATCCAGAAAATTAAATATAAAACTTGTTATGGTACCAAAAAAAAAATGCAGAAGAAATCACTCAACTCTTGTTATAACCTGACTCTAACAGTACTTATAATGAGTCTGACTAGGTAGTTGAGCTTTGGATTACAGCTAAATTGCCAGTTAAACACATATAAAATTAATTTTAATAAAATATAAGTATATGTGACAGCTCAATTAGTATGATTTATATGCCTCAAAATAATTATACTATTAAGGTAGGCAGTATACCATCTAGTTTTATTCACATCAAAAAACTTTTTCATGCTTTGGTGAGTTTGACCAAAGCATTTTAGAAGAAAAAACACTGAACTCAGCCCTTCCACTAACTTTGCTTTGCTTTGGTTTTCTTATTTGTGAAATAATTATATTAAACTATCATTTATATTTATTTTTATAAGTAATTCCACATAAATTAAATGTCTGTATATTTTAATGAAATAGATGCATGTTTTAAGTAAAATTCTTTTTATTGCTTAATATATTAATTGTAAAGTTGAATATCACTTCCTTATACTAAAAGTATTTGAATCTTATATAATGTCATTAAGATTTGGTAGCTAAACAAAAGTTGCCATAAGCCTAACATTAATATTTTTATAAATCTGTTCTTCAAGAAGAACAGACTTATAATTTAGAAGCTAAATTATAAATTTAGAAGCTAGGTCCTGTGGTATTATTTTTTCAAATATTTAGATTCTTTTTTTCTCAGATATGCAACAATATTTCATGACAAGAATTTTAATATATTCTGTAAAACTTTTCTCATTCCTCACTCTCTTTTTACCTTCCTTTCTGCTCCTCTCTGCCCTCCCCCCAACAATGTGCTGGAAAAAATACAGAATGCTCATATGAGAAATATTTTCTTGTCTTATCTGGTGGTGCACTACTGCTGCTAGTTTAACAAATCCATTTGAATCTTTATCCCCTTCACATCTGCCACTTCCCCCATCTCACAGAAAGTTCTGCTTTTATTATGAATCCCTTATCTTGGTTCATGGTATCAGCATTCCTTCAACTCAGGAACAAAGAAAATTCTTTTAAATTTTCATTCCCTTGTTTTCCAAATATCTGATGAATCTACACACCCTTCTAAAATCTTCTAGAGGTTTCTCCAATTGTGCTCATGCTTTCTATTCCAATGCATGTTACCTGGCAAGTTCTCATTGACAACAAATCCTTACTTACTATTTCAGACATTATGGAGGGACAGATTACAAAACTAATCAAAGGCGACCTTTTACCTGGAAAAAGACCTAATAGAATGGGGAAGTAGATATTCATTTTTTAATAACAGCCATTAGTATTAAATGTCATACTCTAAGTGAGCACCAAAATTTTAATTTCACCAAGGAAATACAGGAAAATACTTCACAAAGGAGGTAATGTGCAAGCTCATTTTTTCTCTTATTTGTTTACAAATATTTTTCTAGGCCCTCATGAAAATACAATTCAAACAAAATGAGAAGACTGCATTTAACAGTTGAATGAAAATGGTTTATTCTTATCCAAAAGGAAAAAAAAAAAAAAAACCCTAAAGTCTGTCTTGACTTCCTTCTTATTCATTATATATATATATATATATATATATATATATATATATATTTTGCTTTTACTTTTAGCAAAAAACTACCAAAAGTTGATTGTACTTGTTTCTCCAACTTATGTCTTCTGTTCAATGTGTGAACCCTAGTAAGTTTCCATACTCACTTGTCTTCACTGAAAACTATTTTATCTATGTCAACAATAAACTTCTTGTTCAATGGCAGTCAATTCAATTCTAATCACATTTTCTCATCTGCTTCATTCCTTTGAACTCTCTTCACTTTGTATTGCTACTGTACTCTTACTCTTCTGATGTATATATCCAATTGCCTCCTCCACATCTCCTGCTTGTATAGCTAATGGATTTCTTAAATTTAACATGTTCCAAAATGGCCTATTACCTTTTGTCCCAAGCATTAACCTGGCCACCTTACATTTTTTCCCATGCCAGGAAAGTCACCACTATCCATTTCAGAAGAGAAAGTTCAAAGCCTTCAACTCAACCTTGTCTTCTTTTGTCTCTCACATTCCCTTTATTGTGTAAGCAAATCATTTACCTTAAAAGTCCAATGAGGACTAGCCACATATATCTGGATTAGATATGTGTGTGTGTGTGTGTGTGTGTGTGTGTGTGTATCCAATTGTAACATGAATAATAAAAAATTGTCCTTTATTCAGAAACTTCTGCACTTTCACTGTGTTTGAGCTTACAATTAGGAATATGCATGGTATCCATTTCTATAAGTATCTCACATTGGTAATGCGTGGAAAAAACCTGTGAACATTTCCATTTTATGGAGAAAATATCTAAGCATTCTTCTAAGAACCTCTTCAAGAGACTTAAATATCTGAGGATATAAGCATGTATACCAAGATTTGGCCATTCTGTTCCCAAGGAAAGAAGAGAAAGGAATGAACTTGGCCAAAATACATGCAAAGTTTTGTCATTATGAAAACATAATGTCAGTAGGGATTCTTTATAAAATTTGTTTATGTATTTGTACATTTGTACTTTTTATGTTCATCCAGCCTAAAAAGAATTAGGGTCAATGCCTCCTATTTTCATACTAATTCTCTCTCATCTCCATGATCCTTGTGATACTGCTTTGTATCAATTTTATTTAAATCCAGTCACAGATTCTTTTCATATTTTTTTCCAATCTGTTTATAAAGTAATAATTGATATTAAGTTCCATTATACAGTATGTTTTAATATTTGGTTTGCACAAAAATATGCTATAAAAAATTACATTATGTCATCATATACCTTCTTATATATTTATAGTATGTAAACAATGATTTTCAGAAGGAATAATTGTAGAAAGGAAGAAAAGAAGGAAAAAAGAAAGAAAGAAAGTAAGGAAATAACTGCCAATTTGTAACCAAAGATTTCAAACTGAATTCATTTTCTCTCCTGTAAGTATCTGTGACTGAGTATATACTGATATTATTCCTTCTATATCACTGAGCACTTTTTTTAATTTTAGGTTTTAAATTATAAAATATTCCTTCAAGACATGGTGCTAGTATAGTGTAAGTATAGAAATTCTTTTATCTCAGGTCACCTCTTATTTGTTCATGAAGCTACACATTACTGCTTTCTGCAGGTGTGTCATTCCTTAATGGTTTGTTTCTCTCTCTCTCTCTCTCTCTCTCTCTCTCTCTCTCTCTCTCTCTCTCTCTCTCTCTCTCTCTCTCTCTTCTCTCTCTCTCTCTCTCCATCACATCACATCACATCTCTTCCCATTTTTATTCTTCTGCCCTGGATATTTTATCTGCTGTGTCTGCATCCAATAAAGAAAGTTACAGCATTTCACGGACAGGTCTACTTTAACTGTCTTTCAAAGCCAAGGGCAGAGTGGTGATGCTGAGAGTTATACTGTCTGTCTGTGTTTCTGGACTTCGGCCGCTTTCTACAGTGGTCTCTAGTGAATTACTGAACCACAGTGCCAGCTCTTTCTCTTCCTCCTGTCTGCTTTTATTGTTGTTGAAGTCATTGCTTGTTTATTTTAGAATAATGTTTCTATTCTTTATAAGGAATTAAGTACTAATCAATACTTCTATATTTGTATTATTTCTTTCATAATTAAAAAGAATGACATGACCCTTCCTTGCTGAGTCATTTTAGTGTCATCTGTAGGTATGAATACATAGTCATAGATGAGAAAAAAAAATAACAATAAAATTCACACAAGAACAATATGACTTAACAGCACGCTGTACTCAGAATTATACATTCTTCTGTTGAATTTCAGCATGTATGCATAGGTAATACATGGCTTGCCATATTTATATAGTTCCTACTCTCTCAAATATAGGCACTTTCATAAGACACATTAATGCGATTTCCCAAGTTTATTAGCACAAGTCATTAAAATACTTTGAAATCTAAAAAGTGTTAATATACCTATGAAAAATGCAATATTCCTGAAGAATATTGGTGACTTACAGGAATCTGGGTCAATTTAATGGTGAAGAAAAGTTCCCTTAAAGAGGGCTAGACTCAAAGGCATATACAAACACTTCCCAATTCTCTGTTTAGAAATCCTAAAAATGTGAGATGCTATAAATAACAACAGAAAACAAAACAAAACAATGTACAAGACATTGTTTAGACACAAGCCTTGAAAACCAAAAAAGACTTTGAAGCTATATAGAAAATTAACACTAAGGACTTTGTAGACACATGACTGGGTTCAAATCCTATCTCTTCTCCTTCTTGCTGAGTGAATCTGGGCAAACATTTCATTTCTCTGAATCTAAACTTTCACAACTTTTAAATGGTGGTATATAACATATGACCTATAACTTATTGGGCAAGATGATTCTTTAAAAAAAAATGTATGGCGGTAGATAAAACACAATGGGTGGTAAATGGTAAGTAGTCAATAAAACACAACCTTTATTAATGTTGCTTATCTATTAATATCTGATACTAAGAAGGTAGTTCTTCTGAGAGCCCTGGGGGAAATGATTCCTTATCTTGTAAACCAGAGCCATAGAATCCTTGCCTACAGCTTAAAAAAAAAATTGCTACTTTCACATAAAATCAATCTATGTTTTCGACTTCATATTTTTAGCCACAGTTTTAAAAGGACTGATCAGTTTGTACATGCCTTTTTCTCAGGGAGGAGGAGGCAGTGAGAAAAGGTGATTGTTAAATCGTTACCTTGACAACAAAGAGAACCAATTGTGAAATAAGCAAAAAGACATTCTTAGCAATTACTCAGCTTCTACAAGTTTAGCTAAAAACAGTCAATTCCATTTAATTGATCTTATAGAACTGCTGTGTTGAGAGAGAGAGAGAGAGAGAGAGAGAGAGAGAGAGAGAGAGAGAGAGAGAGAGAGAGAGATATTACTGCTGTAGAGATTTACTAAAGGAAAAGGCAAAAGTAAAAGTTGGGTGTAAGTTTAATTCCATATTAATGGATCTCATTTTCATCAGATTGTGGATGTGTAAAGTTTTGATGCAAGTAAAACATCAACATATCATATTTTAATTTAACATTTTAATACCTTACGTATGTATCATCTTCTATTTGCCACACACTATGAGAAACAGTTTATTTGTGATTAATGTGTTTAGTTATTATAGTAAACTAATGAAGAAATATGTATTATAATCACCTTCCACATGTGGGAAAACTGAGCTAAGAGACACTGAGTAACGTGAATGAATTTACAGAGCAACAAAGCTACACAGTTAGAATTTGAACCATAGTAGTCTAATTCCAAAATGCATCCTCATAGGCATCTATTACCAGCATAAAATATAAAATAACAGAAGGCAAAATATACTGGGCCAAGATCTAGGTTAATTAATGGTTTCTCCAAATTTTATTTCTTCATTTCTCACTCATTTAAAATAGAAATGGATATTTTCAGAAAAATAATCTATACAATAAAAATTTTGTTATTGGCCCTACTTGAAGTTAGTTAGTATGGACATTGGTGGCTATATCTTACTATTTTTGAACTTTCTATTTTTTGATTGATATAATATTTTTATGAGGGGGTACAATGAGATATTTCAAGTCATATATAGATTGGGTAGTGATCAATTCAGGTTGATTCACATATTTATCACCTTAAACTACTCTCATTGCTTTATACTGAATACATTTGAGTTCCTCTTTTCTACCTATTTTGAGATATATAATGTGGTATTGTCAATTATATAGACCCAGCTGTTTATAAAACATCAGAATTTTTTTTCTTCCAAACAAATAATACTATGTTACCAACTGAAAAACCTTTATTCCTTTTTTCTCTAGTTTCTGGTAATCACTATTCTGTTCTCTACTCTGTAAGATAAAAATTTATTCTATTTATGAATGATATCCTGCAGTGTTTGTTTTTATGTTCTGGATTTATTTCATTGAAGATGATGTCTTCCAGATGCATTTCTATTGTCACAAATGCAAGGACTTTATGTTTTTATGGCTGAATAATATTTCATTTTGTATGTAAATACAGAATTAGAGATATCATTTTAGTATCATATTGATTTCATTTTCTTTGTGTATACACCCAGTAGTGGCATCTGGATCCTGTGGAAATTCTGTTTTTTAGTTTTTGAGGAAACTCAATGCTTTTTCAGCAATGGCAGTACTAATTTCCATTCTACCAACAGTGTATAAGATCCTGTTTCCCCACATCCTTGCAGCATTTGTTACTTTTTGTCATTTTGATAATAGTCATTCTAATTGGGATGAGCTGATATCTCATTGTGGTTTTGATTTGCATTTCTCTAATGATAAATGATATGTCTTAATATTAAAAATGATTCCAGATCTCTCATCCTTAAAAATAATATTTTCCAGTTAAAAACCTTCTAAATGAGTTTTATGCATTAAGCATTCATGCATGTATTATTTTAGAATCTTCTCAAACTTAAAAAAAACAATAGAGGAGAAGAACAGAGGGCAAAGCATTTATATATTCTATATTTTAAAAGAATTCTTCTACATGATGTTAATTCAATAAAGTACTGAAACATTTGCTAAACAATGAAATATCAGTGAATCATTATTTATATTTGATCTTTTATTTCTTACTACACTTATTTTGTTTAAACACTAGTATGTAATTACAAACTTTCAAGCCTTCATAATATATTATATACATTTCAGATTTTATGTTTGATTTATTTCCAATAATTAGTTGTAGTTTCATGGATAATTTGAGGTATAAAACTGTAGAAATTTACTCAAATTTGCTTTAGAAGTTAGAGATTTTAAATCTCATAAGATAAATAATACATTTTTATTACCTCTATAGTGATTTTTAAAAATAATCTTGGTCAAGATTTCTGCAAAATGCCAAATCAAGCACACAGCAATTTTTTTAGTAGACAAAGAAAATTGAAATATTAGCATTTGCCAGTCTTACTTTCAATGGTGTTTCTTATGATCATGAATTATAAATAAATAACAAAGTATATTTTTTATTGTATATATATATGTATATATATACACATGGATGTATAAATAAATACACATGTATATGTATATGTATACATATATTCACACATACTCATACATAATCCATTTGGAAACAGAAGTTAGACTTATCACAATGAATGTTACTAATAGACACTTACTGAAAATAAACTTGCATATCTCTATTAAAGTTCTACCAATATCTCCTGAATAATGCATTTATTAGGATTCATGTTACAATGCAACTGGTAATTTACTTCATACAATGTGATAAATGACAAAAGACCAGCCCCTCAAAATCATTCTGTATGTCATTAGCAATTCAATTCATATTCTTACCTACACAAAATATCTGAAACCACTTAACAGCTTTCTGAAGAGAGCCCTAGCTCAAGTTATTAATACCATTATTTAAATGCACATCTTGAATTTTCCTTGGAGAGTAGTAAAACTTACTTCATAAAGCTATAAAGAAAAAAAGTAAATTTGATATTTCTAATATCCACAAAAGAAACATATCCAGCTCTGATTCATCTATGTATGTGTAGTTCTTAACATGTTTGAAAAAATTTGCCATTATCAAACATAGCCATTAACAGATCTCTTAATAAATGTCATAAAAATTCTTAATTCTTTAATATTAACATGCATGTGCCAATTATAAACATTAACTATTCATCAAAACCTTGAAGGATCAAAATAAATTCTCCATTCCTTAGTATTATTTAACTTTGGTGTTTAAGGAGATTGAATGTGACAACAAATGTTTTCAATACATGACTATAAACTAGGTAAAGATAATCCATGGATATTTTTAATCATAACAACTGAATTTAATCAGCACACAAGTCTTCAGTACATCCGTGATCATTTTGACCTATCCATCTGCATGGGAAATCACAGTGTTAATCTGGAAACACAATTGCACAATGCCTTGTACATAAAACTCTACCTGGTGAATAAAATGGCTCTCATGTCATGAGTTCACACAGATACTATCTGCTTTGAAAGAGTAATTTCAAAAGATAAAGTGAAGAAACCACAATAAAACTGGTAGATTCATTTCTTCCATGTAATGTAATATCATGAAGCCATGTACAACTAACTGAACTATAATTAATAATACAAGATATTAAAGATACTCTAAATATTTGCTAAGCTGAAATGTTAAAAGTTATAAGTAGTCAATGCTACAAAAATGTCTTTATTATTAATATTGATTAAACAAAAAATTATAAAAATTATAAAATACACCAAAATATAAACATATTACTGATGTTTAATGAGTATGACTGTTATTATAATCATTTGTAATAATTTAAGACATAAAACATAAATCCACCATTTAATATGCATTTACTTCATTTTTATAAAATTAGGTGGTTGCAGCATAAAAGTAAATGGAGTTGATATGGCATGGTTTATGTCCTTAAGTATTATTGAATTATTATAGGCTTTGTAGATGGAGACACCACATTTGCTTTCTTTTTAATCCATATTAAAATTCCATATTTCTTATATTTTGGAGCCTAAAGTTTCTGTCCTTGGTGCTAATCAGTTCTGAGCAGAAAAATATTACCAAGAGTCTCCTTGAATGAGTTTCAATGTTGACCCAAAGAAAAAAATTGGGACTGTGTCTACATCCACATTTTTTTTTCTGAGTTAATGTCATCTTAGGACACTATGTGACAACCAACAGCGAAAAATATAACCAATCAAATGAAATGACTTGTGAAGATTTCCAAAGTGGTGGAAGTGATGAGTGCTACTAAATTTCTAAGGAAAAGAAATCACTGAATATAACATGATGCTTTTTCCACTATATAAGTACTATGTGCTTACAGAACAGAGAAAGACATTTGTTGTTGGTTGTAGAGACTATCTAGATACAAGATTAGCAAATATCTGCCAGTTTTGCTAAAAGAGACCATATGTACAGAGCACACTTGCTGGCACATGGTAGATGCAAAAAATATGATAATTACCCTCTTACACCCCTGCTGTCACTGTGATTTGAAAATAGCTTTGCAGAAAATACGTTTCCTTATAAGGGTTTTAATCATGATATTTTACTACATACTATTTAATTCATAAACAACAACTTAAAACTTCAATATTCTCATATGTAAAGTGACATATTCTCATATGTAAGGATGTATCCATTCTGAGAGCAACCATTTGGAACTAGTACTATTTTTTGCACCTTTCAAATTTTTCATGCATGAATATATTCCTTTTCTTAGTTGTCTTCCCCCCTTCTCATTTTCACTGTATTTTCTTATCTTTGTTATCCTGTATCTACACAAAGTTGATGAAAGAGAATGTAATAAATACATATTTGTTCTCAGCTCTAAATTTAGTAATGTGCCCTCAAAATGCCCTTTAGGAGATAATAATACTCAGAGTATCAAAGAAGCTGTATGGTCTTCTGCCCAGAAAGGGAGACTTAAGTTCTATTTTTTGCTAATGAATTGCAAACATATGTTCGACTTGAGTACTACCACTAAACATCAGCAACCAACATGGTCCTTATCTCTTCTATCTCTATATCTGAATTCTAGCTCCTGAATTCACCTTTAGGTTTCTTTCCTAACACAGGCCTTGTCTCTTGACCCTTCCCCTGCCTTTTATTTTTTAATGTTGTTGGAGATAACTCTTTTTTCCCAGCATTTTAGGTTTAATATTGTTTCTCTGCCTTTTAGATTTTCAGCCTCCTTCTTTGCTGAAAACTAGTTTCTCTTTCTTTCTTTAGTCTTCCTATAACTTTTCTAAAGCAAATCCTCTAGAATCTTACCCAACCTTACATGTAAACCCACATATCTCTATACAGCTAAAAAAATTGGTTTACTGTTCATCTTTTCCTGATGCATTCTAGTATTTTAGTTTTTTTCTGTCCATTATTATGTACAAATACAAATATTATCACTTCTTATCTGAAGCCCCTTTCTCCCAAGGGAGTGTTAACATTTTTTCAAAAAAATCACATAAATATTACATCATATTAGTATTACAGAAATTATTAAACTTTTTAAATTGGAGATAGACAAAATATTATTTTTATAAAGAAATTGTTAATAGAATACTGTTGTATGTGAGATATTCACACCTTGCTATCACTGTTGATGATTTGAAAACACAATTAGCTAAAACTTTATTAAAATAGATGAGGTTAGCTAAAAACATGAATGTTTTAAATATAATTAAATAAGAGATATGAGTAAAAATTGTCCATAGTGCAGATGGGTTGTATGTCTGACTTTGTAAATATATTCAATTACATCTCTGTTACAAAATGGATGTAATGTAGAAGTCTGGTATGGCAATCCCTTAAAGTCCAGCAAATCGGATGCTTGCCTCTTTTCCACCTCTTCTAAGAAGACAAATATCTTCTCATAAATGAAAAAATATTATTTTATTATCACAAACCAGAAGAGTTTTCAGAAGACTAATTATCAATAATAATATTAAGAAAGACGGTATAATATTTACTTGATGATTCTGGTGGTACTTTACATCCAATTTGTTATGTAAGCAGCTCTTCTAAACATTACTTCTAAGGATCTAAACATATATAGGTTGAACCAATTTAAATAAGGAGGTGAAATGCTATTATGGATGATTCATTTTTGTTAGCTTCTCTAAGGATATTTACTCATTGATATCAATTATAAAGTAAATAATCCAGTAGTCATTTTACTTAAACAATTTAATAATCTATTTTACTTGCTTTAGTCATTAGCAGGAATATAGAGCAGATATTTTGACACAGGAGAATGTGTAATACAGTCTGTGCATATGTGTGTGCCTGTGTGTGTTAGTGAATAAGCATGGCAGGAATGCAAAGTTCAGTAGGCAAATTTGGTCAAGAGCATGTATTCTATAGACAGACACACCTGAAATCTCTGGGCATCACTCATTTATAAGCTGTTTATTGCTCAGGCAATTTAGTGTCTGAACCTCAGCTTATTCATCTATAAAATTTAATTATAGTATTACCAAATTAAGAGAATTACTGTGAGAATTAAATGGAAGCATGCACATTCACACACTTAATTACATGTGCCTCCAAAACATAAGTATTATTACTGTTATGGTTTAAATATGAAATGCAAAAATGTTAAAAGGTAAATTGATTAGATTATGAAAGTTGCACCTAATCAGTGATTAATCCATTGATGGATTAACTGGGGGGTAAATGTAGGTTAATAGGGTGTGGCTGGAGGATGTAGTTTACTGAAGTGCTTTGGGGATTTATATTTTGTTCCTGATAAGCGGAGCTACCTAAATTTTATGAGATTTGTGGTGAACTCTGGGAAAGCTATAGCTATCAGAGGATAGCAATCAGACATCTTGAATTCAAATTGTTTTAAACTATTGGCTGCTTGGCATTTGGCCAGCTGCTTGGCTTCTCTGTGCCTCTCTTCCCTCATTTGAAAAGCAGTGATAACAATACCTTCCTCTGAAGGTATTGGTAAAGAGTAAAGGAATTAATATGTAAAACACTTAAACTGTCTAGCATGTAATATTTTATGTAAAAATTTAATATTGTCAAAATAAATCATATGCAAAATGCACATGAATCATAATTGCACAAGACATATATATGTATACAATTAGCTGAAAGAAAAGATGAGGTGATAAAAAATCACACTCTATCCATTCTTGTAAATTGCAAATTTTAGCTTGTTTTGCATAAACTCATAATTCTTTCTATGATGACCTTACATAATCATGAGACTCCACAAGTGGGTTATTATGAATAACTATGCATTGTCATTTAAAACATCTGTGTTGTTAATTCCATTTAAAAAGTATAGCACAGTGTTGAATTATTCAAAGTTAATTGTAAATCTAATTACAAATGTTCTGTTTTTGAAAAAGTAATTGACAATCATAATATACTTCCTCCCACTCAAGCTCCTAAATTAAGCAAAATCCAAGATCGCCACTTCTTTATGAGATTTGAAATATATATAAAGAAAATGTCATTAACAAAGACACTTCAAGAAATATTGAATAAAAATCATAACTCATTGAGAGGAACACACACAAATACACACACACAATCAATATTAAAAACAAATTTCTTAACATCCTCAATTAAACCAACGTGTTAACCAAAAATTATAAACTCTATGGATTGATACTTTCGCTTGCTTGTTTCTTGGCCACCATGCCATAAACTATTTTCCTCTGCCATACCCTTCTACCACAAAGTTCTGCCTCACCTTGGCTAAAGCATAGTATTCAGCTAACCATGAATTAAACCCTCTGAAACTAGAAGTTCAAATAAACTTTTCCTCCTCTAAGTTGTTCTCATCAAGTACTTTGGTCACAGCAAAAAAATCCTAATCACATAATTTCCATAGTAGATTGAGCCTGAGCCTTCTCCATTAGTTTTGAACTAAACATTATTCTTAGTACTAAACAAAGTAAAATTAAGACTATAACACTGAGATGAACGTGTGAATTAAATTTGTAATTTGTTTTCATGTTATTACAAAATAAATGGTTCTGTGATAACATTTTATCAAAGAACTCTGGATCTCAGGCTTCCCCTCCCTTGGTGCTCACTAACTCCCAAACACACTGAACTCCACTGTGTTTCACTCTGGAATTCATGAATATTGCAGACGTTTTATTATTGGGGAAGATTGAAATAATAAGACTTATGCTAGAAGAAATATTCTTGGTGATTCAAGTTTTAAGTATCTTCAGTCTATTTGATAAATAGTTAATTCATCTGAACTTCACAGAAGAGATGCACATTTGTATCTATGTGTTTGCCTTGAAAGTGTTCCTTATTTCTCTTATTGGAATAAGAGAGCACTAGAGAATTAAACAGAATTTTTTTCTGCCTTATTTGCACTTTTGTCTTAGTAGAAACCAACATAGAAATTGTAGATTTGAACATAATATTTGAACGTATTTGTGTTGCTACTTTCACTTAAAGGGACAACTACAGTAGCAAGTCTAGAGAATCAACTTATTACTACCAGACCTTCACCATCACTACTATGTTCCTAATATGTTACCATAAGCTTGGAGGGGACATAAAGGGAATGTGAAAAATGGGAAAATTATCATTCCTGGTATATACTCATGTTCATGTAAACATAGAAAGGCAGAGAAAAACTCACTCTATTTTTAAGAAATTACTTTGTTGTAGAAGTGATGTTGATACCAATTTAATAGGAACTAGCAAAACAAGGTGTGTATTTTACTTGGTGTTCTCTTCACAATATACCTCAAACTGGAAATGGAAGAATAAATTCTAGATATATTTCTGGGCAGGCTTTGACATCATATATATAACTTAACTAGGTCTTATAATTAAATTACATTTATTTCCTACTTTTCATGCCATATTGATAAACTCTCATAAAGAAAAATAACTAAAAGAGTTATTAATTAGTGCCAGGAAAATTTCATAACCACACAAACAGGTCTGTACAATGTTTCAGAAAGAGCAAGGACTCTGAACTCACATTTGACTTTGGAATCAAACTCAGCCCCTAGGAATGTCACTTAATTCCTCTGAGATTCTGCTTCCTAAATTTGGAACAAAGATAATTATGTGAATATCTCATTCACTTGTTATAAAAATCAAATTGAATAAAACACGTACTAGTACTAGTGTTTTTTAAAATGAGGTGAGTGCTATAAATATTTGTTATATATTGAATAAAGGATGTCTAGATATACACAGGTAACCTTTAAAGATCTGCTCTAGTATTAAAAATAAAATGTACTTGCAATTTGGGTTATTTATGTGTTCACAAAATCAATTTTAAACACTGATATCTGTCACTTTTTTATCCCGTTCTGCAAGGAAACGAAATGGAAAGGCAGAAGAAGATAAATTCCAAGGTGTTCAATCTTGACAGTTAAATCGTATTCTTGGAAACTTGAGGCACAGCTTGGGGGAAAGTTTCAAACTATTTTTTGTTTGTTTTTTAAAAAGTAGAATATGATGCCATGGAAGCATGTTTAAAGCTGATGTGATAATGCCATCAAGGTTAATTCTCTGCATAATTTTTTTCATGTAATGGTGGCATAAGAGTTGTCTGTAAAGGCTTATACATTATTTTCTTAATATTTATAATTAGTCTTGTGCAATAATAACTTCTTTGAGGTTATGAATTATTACATGACAAAACAATATGCTGGAATGTTTAAAATAAATTATTAAATTTCTTCATTCACTATCATATATACTTATCAGTTGCTAAAGTCTGAATTCAGATTTAACAACATTAAATAAGATGAAGTCCCTGTACTCAGGAAATCACTTATTGAGGGAGAAACAGGGAAGGAAACAGAGAAGTTATGCATGTATATGGATGGTATATATATATGTGTATATATATATGAATATGTATATATATACACATGCATATTCATGTGTATGTATATATGAATGTATGGAATATATATCTATAATATGCATATTTATGTATGTGTATGTATGTATGGAATATATATCTATAATATGTATATTCATGTGTGTATGTATGTATGGAATATATATATATAAAATGCATATTCGTGTGTATGTATGTGTGTGTGTGTATGTGTGTATATATATATATATTTATTTATTTCTAGAATACCTTTCCTATACAGGATTATATATAGAATTATATCCTGTATAGGAAGAGTATTATAGAAACTCAGAAAGAATTATAAGAAATTTATTTTGATTAATAAAAACTGCATTTTCAAACATTTCATTTTTAAAATAACACATTAAAATACATATTATTATACACAACATGTGTGATATAAATCAATTCCAGTTTTCAAATATATCAAAATTTCTCATCTAATGAGTATTATTTAGAGAACTCAAAATAAAGAGTTTGAATTGAATTTCAGTACTTATTTGGAATTAGAGACTTGATATATATATGTCCCCATACATTTAATTCTTGTCTACTTTAAAATTTATTTAATTTAGGCATAATCACACTGAATGTTCTACTGTAAGTTCCATGGATTATCCAGACAATTTGTGCTAGTCAAGTAAGGTTGTCCCTGGCGATATTTGTGTGGCCAGGCAAAGCCATTAATGTACAACTGGACTTGAAACTGGTTATACAATTTCAAAATGATCTTCAGAGGGCATATATGCCATTAACTTCACTTCATTAAAAAAAAGTCTATGAAACCCATTTATGATGTTTAGACACACAAAAATCTTTTCACAAAATGGGTGAATTTAACAATTAATTACACTTAATATATCTTTATTATATCTTTTAAAGGATCATTTAGCATATCATTGTATGTTCTTTTTTATACTAATGTATCAAGTTAATACTATGTGTGCATATTAACACAAAATTTTGACAATTATTCTCTTGTTTTTTTTCAGGTACAATGCTGGAGATTTCTTTTTTGTGGATTAAGTTACCAAGTTGTACTTAGGTAAATATAGGCTCTTCATAGTAGTGATATAAATATATGACTGATGCCAATTTAAAAACTATAGCATAATAAATACATATATATGTGCAAAATGAAATAGGAAGATTTAGTTATAGCTATTGTTCTTTTCCATTATTTGCCAAATTTACTTTGTCAAAGTCCACATCATAAAATGTTTAGGAGAGTGTGTACAGATAATAAAATAGTTTGTTTTGCAATTAGTCAAAAATATTCCATTCCTGTGAAAAATGAGTTACTATTTCCAGTTTGGGTCAAAATAGTCTTATTTGGTGAATTCTAGGGACATATCTTTTGTCTCTATTAACAACTCCATTTTTTTTTGATGTATAGAAAGCGGATGTATAGTTCAGCTTCATAAGTTAGGACTAAGGATCAATGAAGAAAACTTGACAGGAGCAACTTATATCTTAGGACATGGGAACTCCTAGTTAAGAACCAGAAAGTATCCTATTCAGGGAAGAGCTAGGCAGATAGAAATCTGTGTTGCAGAGAATTCTACCTGCGACTGAATCCTCAAATGGATAACACATGTGGAGTAAGCCATACTGATTTCATGATTGAGAACTAATATTTGTTTTAAAACCACTGAGATTTGGGGGATTATTTATATTGCAACCAAGATGTTGACACCAGGGAACTCCAATACCATTCCTGAGCTAGAAGGAGACAACACTAAGCAATGAAATTCAATCTAACATATCTCCTCATTTGGAGGGAGACAAATTCAGTGAAATGTAAACCAGACCTAGTGATACAGCATTGCTCATAAGGAGAGATGACCCATAGAGATTCAAATGTAATTCCAGGAGGAATGCTGATGCTAACAAACCTGATTTGATAAGCAATTCAAAGTGCATGAATTGATAAAATCATGGTCACAGTCTAGAATCAGATGAATGCTCTAGAAAATCAAATGTAAAAGATATCACAAGCACAAATAAAACATTACTTTTAAATAGTGATAAATCATAAGGAGAAAATATGAGACTTTTGGAAGTAATTATGTGGCACACATATTAAAACCCAACAGTTCATATGGAAAAACAAATCCTCAACAATAGCCAATAATGGTAAGAAGGTAAAAAAAAAGAAAAATATCAGAAAATTTTATAATATAATTAATACAGTATTGGTAGAGAAGCAATTTACATACTATAATAGTGCATATGTATGTATATTCATATATATGAGATTATGAATGTATATAGATGTGGGAATTTAATGTATGGCATTGTGATAGTGATAGTTTAATTCCATAAGAAGGATCAATTATTTAATAAAAATTGCTGGCATAAAAAGTGCTGGTGATCCATCTTGAAGAAAATAAAATTGAGCTATTATATTGCATTACATAAAGAATGTTATCTCAGATGGATTAAGTACTTAAACAAAACAAACCGACCAATAAAAAATGGTTTCATTAATTAGTTCCCTGAGGCAAGTACACCAGAATATATAAAGTATATAAAATGTAAAATATGTACACTAAATTATGTGTGTGTACACATCTGAATAGTTGCAGTTTGGTTATACTGTAAATTCTTTGTCTATTTATTAAGAGGTAATAAAATTTTAGCTATTTTTAAAATTTCAATCTACAGAATCATCATATAGGTAGATATTTTTAAAACTAAATATACATGTTATTTAACTTTATTTAATACTTTCTTTACTCTTATGAACTAGCCATAATATTTCTTCCCTGTTTTGGTGTGATTGACAGAGAATGCTAAATATCACAATTCATTGTTTGATTATATTGCAAAACTGTTACTTGTCTATTCTCTTAAATACAGATCTTAAGACTAAGATTTTTATACCTTAATTTTGTTCCAAAATCTTCTAACATATTGTTTATTAATATGTAATTGCATGTTCATTATTATATATCTATCTCCTATGCAGCAATGCCCTGAAAAATTTCCATCATTGCAATCCATTTTTAGCATAATTTTTTGATCCCATTGAACACATACATATAGAGAAAATCAGCAAGGAGTCCTCATTAATTGCATACTTATGTTCTTAATAGACTCAAGTACAACTGGCTTCTAATACCAGGACACACAGAGCCAGTTTGAAACATTTTTCAAACTTTATTTTCTCAAAAAGGAAAACTGCTTCAATTGCAAATCTCTCAGTAACTGAATAAGTGTAAGAATCTGGAATCTCATATGGTCCATGGAGAATTCTTAAAGAGATTATGTTGTACAAAATGTATAACTGAGGGTCATCATTAGGGATCCAAACACCTCTCCTCTGCAGAAAGATGTCAATGTCATTAAAGCATCTGAGTTCTTCAGAGTTTTCACCTGTGTCAAAAGTTCTGAAAGGATTATTGTGAATGCTTTCTCCATACATTGGCTAGGTCCTGGGCACTGTCATGTTGGGAAGTTTCATTTGGTATTGCTTTCACCTATGCCAGTCTATAACTGTATATCTCTCTTCCTAATTTATCAACAAACAACTATATAACTAAGGTGTCAGGAATATGAGAGGATCTATTGTGGGTGTAATTCATATAATTCAGCACAAAATTATTTTATTTTTACATCTATTAAATACATGGCTATGGTTTATGTTTTGGTTTTTGTCTGTTTGTTCAATACATTTTGATGTTAACCTGGTTTTAGTAGATGATGCAGTAATTTAATGGAGTGTCTTGAGGAATAGAGTTGTCAGCTGTATATATAACTTACTTAACTATTGCCTAATAGAAAACCAAGGCATATGAAATTCAGAAAAAAAATTTCCTGATGCAAAAACCTGCTAGTAAAACAAGAGCAATTTTCTTCCTAGCACCTAATCAAGATTTGCTCTGGTAGGTAAAGTTAAGTCTGAATAAAATTGTTTCTTCAGCCAGAACCTTCCATGACTTTTCTTTGTCCAGTGTGTCTGTCCCTGCTGTAAGCTACCCTGTAGAGAAATGCTGCTTGTCTTAAACTGGGTCTTCAAGTTCTTTTAGCTAATTAAGTACTCAGTTGAGAGAAATTAGATATTATGTCACTGTGGGGTATTAGTTTTTACAAGTTTCTTCTTAGTTTCTCTCCAACATGTACTTAAACTGAAACTAAACTTCATTACACATGTTTATTTACTGTGTTTTACAAAACACTTATATCCTTAGTCTTTTGTTTGATTTTTTAATTAATATATACAAACTTGGCTGGTTCCAGGTATATGGATCACATTTGATTAGTTCACAGTTTGTCTTTTAAGATAGTAGTTAAGTATTTGGATAATAACACAATAGAATAATTTAATAAGAGCCTCTCTGTTATTGAAAATTTCAGGTGAATTTTTCTGCTTAGAAACAGGTTTTGGCAGAAAAAAATGAGGACAGAGGAAGTGTGTGTGTATGCATATGTGTTTTTGCTCAATAAGAGAATATGTATTGAGAACCTACTAAGATCCAGTAGAATATAAATATGTCATATTACAGAGTGAGGTTTCTTGTTAATTTCTGACTTCATCACGTGGAATGGTGGTTAGTAGTCTCCTTCTTAGTTGCTGAATAACCAAAATAAGATAAAGCAAGATACCACAAGGATTCTAGTTCCCTCTGGAAGAAATGGCTTTGTTTTGAAATGTTTGCTTAAATACTTAAATATCTGAGTGCTTAACTCATATATACTATCATGTAAATTCAATTCCTTTGATCATATTATCATTTTCTTCAGCTAATTTTATCATAAGCTAATTTCTTGCTTTATATTGCTATTTTTTTCCTCATGGTGAAAAGCATTTTTTTTCATGGTATTTTTTGGCAATTGCTGTTCACTCACCAATGCCTATTTTCCTCTCCAAAAGTCCTATAAATATATGTCTTATTATTGACACCCTCCCATTGTAACTCAGGTTCTGTGCGTTAAGCTGATCCCACATCATGAGAGTGTAAACTAGTAGGTCCCATTCCTATTGTATACACTTGTGTCAAAATGATTGACAGGTGACATCGACCTAACCTATACTACACATGACATTCTTCTGGCCACAAAGTTTAGTTCTCAAATGAATATATATGATTTAATTTGGATTAATGAAATAAGACAATAGACTTATGCTAAGGACATCTGAGACAAAACTGCTTTAGAAGAGGTATCCTAGAGAGAAACATTGCAGAAGAGATCCTTCTTTTCTGTCCTCTCTTGTGTTACCATTTTCATGAGATTTAGTATTAGCTTCCTTGACCTGTAGATATGCACATTCATGGTTATACTCCCTATTAGAAAATAGGTCTGCAGGGCTCTCCTTCTATAGTGAGATATATATAAAATTTTCTTCACTCATTAAAGAAAACATTAAAGCTTCCTGAAAATAATTAAATATATCATTGATCATTCTTCCTTTAGCATTAATTAGGTTTTACATATTTTACATATAATGTTTGCTTAGAAATGAGGTGAATAAAATAATTATGAATTGATGGGTGGGTGTTTTGCAAAGAGTGTTAGAGGAAAACATGATGCTGGTTTAGTAACACTGCAAGCTGTCAAGAAAGATAGATGGCTTTGCTGGTCATGCTATAAATAACCACCAGGTGCCACTCAGAGCTGGTGGAAGCCTCATTCTGCATGACAGTCATTGATCTGCTGTGCGACTAAGATGTAACCTTTTGTGACACCACTTGAGGAGAAAAGGTTATGCTTCACATTTAAGCTTTGAATAATAAGGTCATGATCAAATTAAGTGAATTTCTCCAGCGAATACATGAAATATACACAAATTAATACAACAAATTAGATACATTGTTACAAAGGAAAGGTGAGCATGCTGGAGCTAAAGGTGATGCTGGAACTCAGTCCTTTTGAATGTTTTATTAATGAAGTGAAAATCCTGCCTCATTAAAAGTATCCCAACAATGAGTTCTCACCACTTCTTGGATGACCCTGAATGGCAGTCTAAACTAGAATCCTACAGAATAATATTTAAATAATGGATATGTCTCCTAATTGACAATAGACTTATTAGAGCATAATTGAGAGAAAAGCAAAATATTCAGAGATGAGAATTCTTACAATTACATCTTTTTTGTAGACTTCAAGTAAATCTCATATTTATTATGTAGAGGAAAATTTCAAGTGCATTTTGTTAGTATAGTAAAAATTTTCCTGTAGGGTTTGTATACTAACTAGCAAGTATTCCTTTATGACACAAAGAAACAATTGTGTCCAAAACTTAAACCTCCCAAATCACTGCAGATTGTTTCATGATTCTTACCCTAAGAATCAAATCTTCTTTCTATTACAATGACAGTTGTTCTAATGAACTTAAAACATATCTATACATTATATGACATAATTAAGAAAATGTTTTCACTTTTAAATACATAAAGTTATCCACTCGTGTGTTGTACAACTTTGATGATTTCATTTATTAGCATTAAAAGTAATTTAAAACCTTAAATATGATATGTCAAGAAAAGGCAGTCTACATGACAATAACCAAACTGCAAAAGTGGCTTGAGTTACCAAAAAATTTTCATAAACAAGGAAATGATAATAATATACAATTAACATTGTTTTATCATCAAAACTTTGCACTCATTCATTCAAAAAACATTTGTTAATTTCCTACTCCATACAACTCATTAATATAGACAGAGTTTGAAAGTTTTATTTGAAATAATATCTCATTGTGTCAATGGATTTGATTTTTTATATATTCCTACATTCTTCTGTGAATATACCATATGTTCAATGCTTATGATGCCATCTGCATCATATGCTTAATGATGATTGCGATTTAGCAATGGCAATGATGACCATGATCACTCAGAATAATTGGTTGAATATCATTTTAAGACATATGAGTTAAAATAATTTTATGCTCATTTATCAATGAGGGAAGAAATTGTAATAAATGAAAAGAAATTGAATGTAAATATTATGTCTACAAGAATACGCAGATGTAGAACATTATTAGAAAATGAATGTAGCTGGTTAAAAAAGAAGGTCACCTAAAGTACTTATCCAGTAAATTTTCTATTTAGAGACTTGTAAGTTTTTAAGATGGTACACCTTGAGAAAATAAAAAGCTATCAGCTTTCAGGGCATAAAATTGTATTAACTGATGATAATTGACAACATACTGAGAGATTCTATCACAGCATGAACTACTAGGAATAGACAATACTTAATGGACAAGAAGCCACCAAGCCTGACAAATAATGAAATGCAAATATAATAGAGGTAGTTGTTTGCTTTTGTAAGTAAACTGTTAGATGATTGAAATAACTGTCTGGAATGTGACTTGATCTTGAAGGAATATATATATACCCAAAATGCATATCAGAATTACCTAACCTGATTTGTGTGTTTGTGCTCATTTGCACACAGGTGCATATCCGTTTATGCTTCTACCTACTTTCACTTCCATTTTTTTTTTCTTACCTCTGCCCACCATTAGAGCAGAAATCAGAAACTCTGGTTTGCAGACTTTAAAGACATGCACATTAAAAATCTTTATAAGTATTTTTTTTAATTTAAAGTATGTCCAGAATGTGGTACATTCCACATTCCACAGGAGAACTGACCTGGTTTCATCAAAATATCCATCACATGAAAAAAAATTTTAAATGAGTGAGGCAGAAACATTTATGATAGATCTAAAGAGATTTATAGGTTCAAATGTGATATCTGAATGTTGTTAGAAAACAAAATATAACTGTACAAATACTCTTTTTGAGAAAATTGTGGACATTTGAATATGAATGTTAGCAAAAAGTATGAATTTTATTAAACATAGTCAATGAATTGCATAGGACAGAAGGGGAGGGAGAAATGAAAAAAGTCATAAAAATATATTAAAATATATTTTTAATAACAGTTCATTTTAGATGAATATATAAAGTTTTGTTATGCAATTTTCTCTATGCTGAGGTGACTGAAATTTTCCTAATTAAAAGTCAAAACAACAACAAAATGTTCTGGCAAACAATTAAATGTTCCTTTTCTTCCTTGTTAAAATTTTGATTTCTAATTCTAGTTTGGGTCCAAAAAACTACATTTTAAAAATACCCCAGGTACTTTACATGCAGGTGTTCAGCAGATGACACTTTGAAAAACACTAAAGAGAGATTATATTTGCTCACTCTGGAATAAATCATCTCAGGTAAAATATTAAAAGTTGCTAAGTACTTTCAGCTGTCATTCTATTCAGTGGTGTCTCTCAAGGCCAGAAAGTAATTGTCAGGGAGTTAGCCTTGGTAAAGTTGGCATTAGGGTGATTCTGTTCAGCATAGTGATTTGGAGATAGTAGGCATTCAATGAATGCTTGCTTGCTGAAAAAAATCACAGGATCCATTGGTGATTGATTAGTCTAAAACCTTCCTTCTTGAAATAGAGCATTCTAAAAATACAACGTTATCTAATGTGACTCTGCCTAGAGAGCACATAGGTGACTCTTGTTCTTATACTGGCTCAGTTTCCACCACCTAATTCCAAAAGGTGTTGTCACACAAGGTTACTAATTGGTTGAATAAATATACATTCTCCATGTCAGTTACCTATTGATACCTCCAGGAACTACTGCACATGAATTCCTTCAACTAAGTAAGAGCAGAAACTTTGCATTCAGATTGACTGGGTCAAACATCCTGACTCTGCCACATGCCAAATGTTTTTAGGCAAATTACTCAGCTTCTTTATAATTCAGTTCTTCTATTTCTTTTTTTCCTTCCATCCTTCTTTTCTTTTTCTTTCTTTCTTTTTTTTTTTTTTTTGGATGGTACTAGGTATTGAACCCAAGCCTCTCAGGCATATTGGGCAACCACCCTGAACTACATCCCCAGCCCAGTTTACTTTTCTATAAAAACAGGGGTAGGTGATATGACTCAAGGGTAGAGGGTTTGCCTATTATGTGTGGGGCCTGAGTTAATTCCGCAACACTGAAACACACACGCACACACAATAATGCAATCAGTTTCAGTTTGCTGAAGTGATTATATGGTCTATATGTTTAAACTGTGTAAGATTATGTCTGACCTAAAGCAAACATGTGTAAAAATTTAACATTTATTGTTGTTCTATATATTCCTTATGCCATTAACACTCAAATATCTATTTCCAATACTGTCTGCATTCATGTCCCTTTGACTGGAAAATTGTTAACTTAATTATCCATCTATTCTAAACATTTAAAATATAACCCTTCTTTTACTCAACCTAGGTCAAGTATTGAAAAACTAAGTATTGTCCAAGTAAACCAAGTGACAATTTCGGTTTACTTTAACCTCTTTCAGCCTTTGTCTACTCTATGTAGGCTATCATCATGGCTTCAAGAGTGTGCACACTAAATTTTTTTCATTTCTAATTCCCCAAATCCCTAGTACATTTTCTTATAGATAAAAATTTTGCTAAAGTCTTATTCTTACATGATTCACATGTTTCTTGTGTGGGTATATTCATATCCTTTCCTCACTGCTGGCACCAAGAAACTGGTAAAGCTTTTACTTCAAGCATGCTGTGTATTTATAACCTCTCTGTGCTGTGAATTTAAAAATATAATTGGTTGAATAAATATGCATTCCCCATGTCAGTTACCTATTGAAAACATCTGTCTTGTGATGGCTTTACAGGTTTATTCAAGTTATCATGGAAACAACATGAAAGAGTCAGTAATTTCTCAGTGAGTTACAATTACATACTTGTACCAACAATTAACTACTTGTCCCTTACTTAATAGTGAACATGGCCTCATATCACAAGCAATTAAGTTCTTAATAGTACAATTAGTGGCAAGTCCAATGCAAAAAAAAGAAAAAGAAAGTTTTTAATTTTAAATTGCAAGGCAATGTAGAATATTCTTTAAAATCCTATATTCATGGCATCATTGGCTCTATTTAGTTGTTTTTTTCTCTAGGTTTCATAATTCATGCATATTATCTTTGATCTTCTCTAATTGACATACCTGAATCCCACAAATTGGCCTTTTGTTTCAATAATTTTATGTTTTCAATAGTTTTTTTTATTTCTACATATTTTCAATGAGCATATTAGGCCCACATGGAGGTTAGAGTGGCACTCATAAATCATCTCTGATTCATAGCTTATACTTTGTTCCAGCTTCTCTCAAGTCCTACTTACTTTGCTTCATTGAATATAATTTCAATTAAATTTCTCATTTACCCAAAAGTCACATAGTCAACATAAATCTGAATTTATGATAAAAAAATCTTCCATGTCTCCCCTTTTCTTTGTCAAGCTATCATGCCAAGATGAGAGAGGTGTTACAGCTCATGTTTTTAGATTCACATAGTAACCATGAGAGATTTAAGATCAAAAGAAGGTAGGAGCAATGTTTGTCACTGCTAATGGTAAGAGGAGGGATAATCCAGGTTCTCAACCTGGTAAGCAGACGTTCTGAATATGGTGTCAATTTGCTCCACATAAGGTTACAAGAATTAAGAGTGTACAGAGTGCAGAGAAACTATTATAAGTACTTTAACTGTTTTGGACACTTTTCTTTCTCTGAATTTCACTCTACTACTCTCAGCCCAGTGTCTTTTCCAATTGAAATACCCAAAAACAAAGGTGAAAATTTTGCATTGACAGCTAACCTACCCACTTCAACATCCCTGTCGCCTCAGAAGGAATTATAAATGTTTTGAAAATTGTCACCTATTTATAGTATAATAACACCATATATTAAATTTCACAACTACACAAATATTCAAATTTTCATGTAGATCATGCCTGATGTAATCAAAGAGTTACTTCCATATATCAAGTAAATTTTCTAATCAGGTGACACTTGATAACATAAAAAAGAAATAATAAAATCCAGTGTTAATATCTAATTTCATATAATTCAGGAAAAGATAACCGCTAAAAGAACAAATAAATATGTGTCATCTTGCTTTTGGAAAAGTTAGTTCTTATGGGTAAGCCTCGAGTTTGGCTCTTAAGTTCCTTGGCAAATACAACAAAAGTTGCTTTTTATCAACAGAATCAAAATATAAGACCAGAGCAATTTCTTGATTTAAACATCTAGATGTCATTCCCAAATGTCACATGGCAATAGTTCACTTAAAGGACAACAAACAGAATTAAGTGTTGAAGGAACATTTTACTTTTCATCATTGTTTACTTTTATTTTGATGGATATGTCAGACCCAAAAGCCTAAAACCAAATGTGAACAAGAGAAAATAGAAGTATATTGGTTTGGGACTAGAAAAGTCTTTATGGTATTTATATTGTGACTTAGTATTACATTTAAAACACTGTTAAAAATTTAAGTTCAACTACAAATATTTGAGGAAAAAAGAGAAGGCAGTGTTTAAATGATTTATTGTATTTATGCTTTTCTTTATACATCATCATCGAAATATATTTTCGTTCTTTAATTGAAAAGGTTTTACATGTAAAAATTAATTAATTTCTAAAATATATATTTGAATGTTGAATAACAGGTACAATATACATAAATTCACTTTTTGTAATGTGTCCAAGACTGCATGATAGAATGTGAGGTTTTTTTTTTTTTCTAATTAACTAAGCTAGGTAACCTGAATACCTCTTGACCTAACTAAAACTTGTGATTTTTAAGTTGGTGTCTATCAAGGCAGTACTGATGAATGTACATAAAATCTACAGAATTTTAGGTGACAGCCCTGGGGGTGGTTGGTAGATCTGAATGGTTAATAATTATTTCCTTTGAAACTTACTGAGTACAATAGTATCAATGAGAATACTATAGTGACCAATGAAATGTAGTAAATCAACTAAGATCTCCTCTTCTATTTCTATAAGATTTGGGAGGATTAATAAATTATTAAATATTTGACATAAAATAGACTAATTATAATAATTGTCAGTTTTGATTATAATTTCAATTTTTACTTTTCTCAGGAATTTCTATCATTTCATTGTGTAATGCAACCACAGTGTATATATACAAAGGAAATGAAATCAGTGCATCAAAATGATATCTGCACTCTCATGTTTATTGTAGCATTATTCACAATAACTTAGATAGGTAATCAACCTAAGTGTCCATCCATGGATGGATGGTTAAGAAATGTGCTATACATACATAATAGGACACTATTCAGACAGAAAGAAGAATGAAATCCTGTCATTTGCAGCAAAATAGATGCAACTAGATGAAATTATGTTGAAGCGTTTCTTTTTTCCTTTTTTTTAAATATACAAGAGAGAAAAAAATAAAATATTTGAAATGTTTTTTTCTGGGTTTTTAAAATTCTTTCCACTTTTTAAAAAATTGCATTACTGATGTACATAATAATAGAATTAGTTGTTATATATTCATACATGAACACGAAGTTACAATACTATTCCCCATCACTACCTCCTCCCTCCCTATCCCCTGCCCCTTGTTCATATTCCTCTATTGATCTCCACTTGTTTTTCACCCATACCTTTCTTTTCCTTTTTCTCTCTAGCTTCCACATATGAAAGCAAATTTACGACCCTTGAACTTCTAAGTTTGGCCTATTTCACTTAACATAATGACCAACCTAGATGCCCCTCAGTAGATGAATGGATTAAAAAATGTGGCACATATACACAATGAAATATTACTCAGCAATAAAAGAGAAAAAAATCATGGCATTTGCAGGTAAATGGATGGCGTTGGAGAAAATAATGTTAAGTGAAGTTAGCCAATCCCAAGAAAACAAATGCTGAATGTTTTCTCTGATATAAGGTGACTGACCCATAATGGAGTAGGAAGCAGGAGCATAGGAGGAATAGATGAACTCTAGATAGGGCACAGGGTTGGAGGGGAAGGGAGGGTGCAGGGGTTTAGCAATGATGGTGGAATGTGATGGACATCATTATCCAAAGTACATGTATGAAGACATGAATTGGTATGATCATACTTTATATACAGAGATATGAAAAATTGTGCTCTATATGTGTATTAAGAATTGTAATGCATTCCACTGTCATGTATTTAAAAAATAAAATCAATCAAAAAAACTATAATGGTCTAGCATATAAAACATTTAGCATAGTTCCTGGCTTGTATGAAGCACTCAAACTCTCTGATTACTATCATTTTCATCAGTATTATCAAAAATCTGAAATAACACAATTTTACTCATAAAATTTGATATATTTCATCATCAGTTTTTTCAAAAAGCTAATTCTTATGCAATAGACTACTCCATACTCTTGTTATATAGATTTTCCTAAATATTTCCTATTCTTACTCTATATTTTTGTAATATATAATTCAACCCCTATTAATAGTCTAATATTATCATTTCTATTACAAGTGAGGTATACTCTCTACCTGAAAAAAAATTACTTGTCTTTATTTTTACACAGCACTTGTTTATTTGTGTTATACTAAAAATTAAAAAAAAATTGAAAAGACTCACACCTGAATTACAGTAATTCATATTTCTAAGAACTTAATTAGGTTTGGCCATATTTCTAACAGCTGAATTAACTGATTAATGGTAGGATTATCATAGGAAAAGAATCACCAAGAAATTTAAAATTTAATAGAAAACATAAAAACTTCAATAGTCAAACTTGTGAACTCTGCCTAAAACAAATCACTTTATTTAGAAAAAATAAAGCTATATTTTTATGAATATTTCATTTAAAATTAATACTTGTGCAATTTAGTGTTCAAGGTTATTCTCTGGTTTCCTATGAGAGAAATTTCTCCTTGTTGATTAGGAAATGTGTGAACATCAATGTTTTACCTACCATTTCTTCATTAGAGATTAAGCAGTCAGACCCTAAAGTGTTTCATCATGTTGTGAGTCATCATTAAACATTTTTCTGACTCTCAATGTCAAATATTCTCTTGTGTCATAAATAATTTTATTAAACACCATAATGAAAAAGAACAGAGTTTTCCTACCTATTCATTATGAGCTCTATTATTTCTCAACCATCCCATTTTCTCCCAGCAACTAGAATTGACTTTTCCTTATCCAAATGTTTCTACTGAAACTATAGGCTCATAAACTAAGAAAAAATATCCTCATATTAAAAAGTCAACTTCTCAGTTTTAATAGAAACTATATCAGTAGGTTCTGCAAATATATTAAAAAATTAAGATAAATGAGAACACCAGGTAGTATCATTGTAACATGCATCTTTCTAAAGGACTGAAAAATCAAACTGATGAAAAAAAAATCTCCACTAACATTTTCACTTTTGAGGACATTTTGGGAGGAAGAAGGGATAGTGGGTATTGAAGCCTGGCTCTTACTTTGCTGCTTAGGGCCTTGCTAATTTGCTGAGGCTGGCCTCAAACTTATGATTCTCTTGCTTCAGCCTCCTGAGTCCAGTGGATAGTAATAGATATGAACCACAGTGTCACCTTGAGCAATTTTTAATAAGGCTTGTGTCATGTTACTGAAATGGAGGTGTTTCACTATCCTGAGGAGGATTAAAAAACTAGAGGCCAAAATAACTTTTTCTGATAGAGTATTTTCAAATAACAGAAAAAAGTGGATATGTAAGAAAATTCATAAAGAGACACTTATCATGCTTTTCTTGCCCACAGTTAATATGTGCTAATTTATATTTTATAGGAAAAACACATAGCTTTTTTTTTTCAATTTTGCTTATGTCCAGCTTTGATATTCTCTCTGTAATATCCATTATGGTAGGTGCTAGTCACAAGTGGCTATGAGACCACTGGAAATGTGTGTAATGGCTAAATTTAAAGATTTAAATTTTAAAAATGAAGCAATTAAGTTATAATTTTGTTTAACAGAAACAAACTTTATTTTTTATACAACTTAATATCATATTAATTATCATACTGAATTTGTTATTACTATCATACTTTTAATATGATTGTTAGAAAATTTAAATTAGATATTTGATTCACACAATTCTATGGGAAAAAGCTATTCTATATATTAAAATACTTATTTTTTTTTAACTTTTGAAGAACATGGTCCACTTTTTATAATCAAAACATTTTTTCTTACAAATTTTATTAGCTATTTTTCAAGAATTGACAAGTGGTTTGTTCTTTTTGTAACAAGTAAAACTGTATAAAATCACATTATAATTAATCTCCTGAGATGCATGATTTTATCTGTCAGGACTTTTAAACAATTTCCCCCAACTTTATAAAACCCACATAAAGAATATGGAATCATATGCTTCCGAAGAATGCTTGGAGAGCTATTGCAGGAGTTATTGCAGAACAAAACTATGTTGATATATTGGAAAAATTCTACCATAAGATGATCTTTTGAGAAATTATTCATTTCTTCTACAAACTTGTGTATTATCTAAAATTTGGAATTACACTGAATCTTACTGATCTTCAGAAATGTGTTTGTTCTCTAGTGTCACAAAATTTTTAAACAATGGAATAACATATCTGCCCAAAGTTTTCAGGATAAATACTCCGGTATCCCGGACTCCATCAAGAACCATTGAGCCTTTTTTTTTTTTTTTTTTTTTTAGTTAAATCAGTCTTGGGAAGTAAGAGATTTAAAATAAACATTTCCAGATTGGCCATGAGGCTGTTTGATTTAATAGAGAGTTATTGTTTTGGCACTAGAGTTTTTATATTTCTAAACACACAATATGATTCTCTTCTGTGGTAAGTACAAATGACATTACAGAAATATTATACTAAGAAAATATTAGTGTGCTCCAGGCTTGGTGATACATGTCTGTAATTCCAGTGAATTCAGAGGCTGGGACAGGAGGATTGCCAGTTTCAGGTCTGCCTAAGCAACTTAGCAAGGCCCTCAACAACTTAGTGAAACCCTGTCTCAAAAGTAATAATAAAAGGGGCAGGGGATATGGCTCAGTGGTAAAGCCCCTGGGTTAAATACCAAGTATCAGAAAAAAAAGAAGAAGAAAAAGAAGAAGAGAAAAATTATTGTGCTGATTTTCCTTTATTACTGACTGTTTTATTTTTTTATGACATAATATGAAAGGATATGTTGGTAGTTTTAATAAGGATAATTAGATATAACAATAATTTCTGGGAGAATTTGAACAAATAACTGGATTACTTTAAGTTTCATGCCTCAGCTTTACAAAGGGATTAATAGTAATATACTTTTATCGTAAAATCAAAAAGAGAATAAAGTGAAAGCACTCTGTAAAGTTTCTGATGTGTTCAAGGGCTGAGATAAATCTTAATATTTCCAAATTTTTGTCAGTACCACTTTTCTTTCCCCACCTCTTTCACTCAGATTGCAAACATTTACTGGCTATTCATTATATAAAGATATCATATAGGCCTTTGTTACATGGAAGGGTATAAGACATCACATTGGCAAAAAAGTGTTAAGTCGTAGTCAGGGGAGTATTTCAGTGGCAGAGCGCTTTTCTAGCATGTGCAATGTCCTGAGTTCGGTTCCCAACACCACAAAGCAACAACAAACAAACTCACAGAAGAGACAGAGAGGGAGGAAGAAATGTCAAAAGAGAAGTTTAAACTTCTTGAAAGATCCTGACTACAAATCCAAGTTCATTCTTTGTTCCATGTCCCTAGCTCACTATTCTACAAATATTCTGACCTCATCTCTGCCCCTAAAACACACACCTTTTCTTTATTGCCTCTCCAAGCTGAGCTATTGAACTCACTGTCTTGTTTGGGCTTTCAGGTCACAGAGAAACATAACCATCTAAGAAAATCTGTGACTGTTTCCTCTTCCTGAAATGGTCTGTGGACTCACGACCGGACTAGGTCTATTTCAAAGCATTTTTTGATATGTGCATTTATTTATTTATTCTTAACACCCCAAGGTCATCAGACCATAAATCTTTGCAGCTTTTTCCTTCAAAGAATGAAGTTTCTTCCTCTACCTCTTGAATTTAGGCTAGTTATTTGGGTGAGGTCATCACCACCAAGTCCAGATAAATGCAGCCCTCAGAATAAGCTCAGGTGAGACCAGTAAAATGTTTCCCAGTCTACCCAGAGAAACATGAAAAAGAATATGGTTATTGTGGCAAAAAAAGACATTGCATATATCCTCAATAGACTGAACTTATATGAGCAGAGGCTGTCAACATTAGTTATCCTCCTCTTTGAAGTCAAGAACTATAGCTATCATAATGGGTAATCTACAGATAGAATTGGAAAGCCAAGACTAGATGAAAGAGAGAATTGATAACCCTTGCTTACTGGGACCCAAGGATTGGAAAAGTATGCTTATGTGTAAAAACACTTTGAGTTAAAATTCATTCCTACCATATCTTCCCCCAAATAGTTTTTAAAAATCAGACCCTTCAATTACTGCTATTTACTGGAGAAAATATGATCCCTCAAAGTTCTCTTCCAGGTTAATCTTCAAAAATTTCATCACTACATAACACATTATGCATAATTTGAAGAAAGGTCACGCTTTGAGATTACCTCTCTCGAGCATCCTTCTCATCTTTATTAGTCTATGATACTGCTACTCAGCATTTAAGATCTATTTCTATTTTTATCTCCCATGATACACATTTCCCAGAGCAGAAAAGAAATCTGCACTTTCATATAGTTCTTATACATATGTAGAGTCAATTTCCTAGCTATGGTCTTACAGTAAGTTTTCAATACTTCTCACTTTTCTCTTTCTGGATTATGCATTCCCTGAGTGAATCATACCGATATTTTTGCTTCATTGTCTTCTCTAAATTTTGCAAAGAGATAATCATTATAAGCCTTTATGGAGTGAACAAATAATGCCTAGAGGTATTTGGTGAAGGAGAGGGATCCAATCTTTACATCATCTTTTGTGGGGCTGCAAATTTATTATAGGCAGTGTTAAATTATGCCATGAAACAATCCTGAAAGTTTCAATGATTAGAGTTCCAAGGCTGAGGATATACCTCAGTTAGTAGAGTGCTTACCTTGCATGTACAAGGCCCAGGGTTCAATCCCTAATAACACACACACTCACACACACACACACACACACACGCACACACACAAAATAGCCCTCAATAATCAGACTTCCCTAACTCAAAATTTAAAAAGCTGGAAATGGTTGCTATTTTTCATTCCTTCCTCCCACCCTGGAAGATGGACATAACAACAGTTTATTTCAAGGCTTCCTACAAATGTAAAAAGCATGTCAGGAATGAGAAAATGCTTGTGGATCATAAGAAAGATCAATTTATAAATATCATTAATAGAAAAGATCAGATTCTCTCAGTCATTATTCTTTAACTCGGTTAAGAACTGAGTGGTCTGGAGTCCATTTTGTGGTCACTGATCAGGTTATAGGCCACACTATTCTAATGGACAGAAAACATGTCTGTCTTAAATCCTGATTATAGCATTATGGCGCCACACAATGTGAAAGCTTAATAAATGCTTAATGATGATAAGATACCCTCTATTGCATTTGAAGCTATTTGAATTTGAAATAAAAATGCAAATGAGTTTTAGAGGCTAACGTAAAAAAAGTGTTCCACAAAACCATCTTTGCTTTAATAAATAATAGCCAAGAGGAAGAAATACTTTTTCAATATCTTTAAATGTCTATGCCGTGCTTTATAACACTAGATTAAATGCATTGAAAATACTTTGTTGTGTAGGAAACCTGGAAGGTTGTAACAAATGATGGACAAGTTCTCATTCTTAGGCATTGCCTATAGCAAGAGACTTGCATATTTTTATTGTTATGATGGTATTGATTGTTAAGTCAACAGAAAGCTATCACAAGGGATTGCAAATTTCTATACCAATACTCTGTTCTGTAACATTAAAATGTCATTACTGAATCACCAACTTTTTCCCCTGCTGTAATATTATTCTCTGTTGATTGCCTGCCTGAGCTGAAATTTGAAACTGTCACCCTCAGACTTGCAAAAGTGATTCAACTTCACTTATAAGGAAAGTGAAATTAAATATTCATTCAGGGGCTGCATTTCAAGTTCAAACTGTCTGAAGCTCCTTAAGGCAAAATGTATTTAAGTTGAAACACATTTTTTCTTCATTTTTATGCAGCAAAAATTCAGTAGGGGTATCGTGGGTGGACAAATCACAAAATAATAATTTATTTTGAACTTTAAAAGGGGGAGGATTGGGCTTTCCTTCTTTCTGTGACCTCTCTAGTGTTCCCGGCCTATCCCATTTATCTCCTTTGTCAGGAAAACTGTAGGTGTATATATGTGGCTGTTGTTTATTGTTTTCATTTTTTGTGTGCATATGTCATGTTCTAGCATTAATCAAGTTGTAGAGCATCTGTGTTTTCAGTGAAAGCATTGTTGTGTCTGTGTCTGACACAGAGATGGAGTATTGCCCAGTGAAAATTGTGTAGTCAATGGAGTCAACCTGCCTCTCCCTGGTATCACCTGTGTGTTCTTTCATAAGCTCTTTAACTTCTATTTGTCCATTAGGATCCATTGAATTTTTTGATATCTGTATTTAAAATGGTCCCCCAATACAGTACCTTTTAATTAAATATTGTTCTAAATGAGTGTTACCTGTTATTTGTACCTTGAATAATGATGAAAATTTGCATTTGAAAAAGACCTCATATGTTAGGAACAGAAAGCACATTGGGAGTTGCCAGGGACTAAGGGAGGAAGGAATGAGGAATAACTGTGTAATGAATAAGGAATTTCATTTGGGAGTGAGAAATGCTTTGGAATTACATGGAGGTGGTGGGTTGTACACCACTGGTAAGGTACTAAATGCCACTATGTACTTTAGAATGGTTAAATTTATGTTATGTGAATTTCACATCAATGAAAATATATCATCTAAACCAATATGCAAGTCAGATATAACAGATATTGAATTCTTCACCTTAGTTGTACATCAGTAATTACAAAATGGGAAAGTAGGCAAGTGCTTTGAAACATAGATGATATTTATAAACATTTGTAGCCAATTAATTAATTTTTCACAAGCACTGTGACCATGAGTAGTTGGAGAATTCTGATGCCTCAGGGATATTCACAATAGTGCCCAAACCAAATAAATTCAGTGTCATACATTATGGCAGCCTAATGAGTTATTATTTTATTCATTCTTATTTTATTCTACCATGCACCATATGGCAAGACTGAGTAACACATATGGTAATATCCAACCCATTTACTAAAATATGTTCATATTTGTAAAGAAGAATCTGGAAGCTACTTTATTCTGTGAAACTCTTGGGAGGTAGTGGAATATAGTTATTACAGAGAGTAAGACAAAGACTTACATTCTCTTCACTGGTTAGTCCTGTAAATTTTGAACCTTCACACATAAAGTAGTGACCATGAGAAAGATGATGTGATTAAATAAGACAATATACTCAACACACTCTGAATTCTATTTGGCACATAGTAAGTACTTACAAATGACCTGTTGAAAGAAATTATTATGCAAAATTAGGTGCAAAGTCGGTTGTGTTATTACACTAAATAATGCTTGATTCTGAAACTGGATCACACAAATACTGTGACTGTAATTTGCCCAAGCTCCCCTGAACTTGAATAAGTTTACACGGGTTTCTTCTGATAATTTTAACATCTAACCTTCCTGTTATTATACCATTTACTATGGAAAATTGAAATGATGAATTATTTCTCTGTCTCTAGGAAATATATGAAAACCTTCTGGTTACCTTTCTCAAGAATTTGTGAACAATCTCTTTGAAATGTAAACATTGAAAGAGATGACACCCCTCTTCCCAATCTTACTTAGGTGGCAATTAGCAAACAAAGATAATCTCATCAAAGAAAAGATCACTTGCAAACTCAGGAATAACTGAAAAGCTAAGCAAGCTTGACACACACCATTGATCAGCCTTCCTCCCTCAACACCCTCTCTAATTTGTTTCCCACTGCCCAAACTTAGGAATGATCTTACCTTTTTTTTTTTTTGACAGTACACTATCTCTATTCTATTTCAATAGTCTTGAATAAATCTATCCTTGCCTATCTAAGTTTTTCCAGTGCAATTTTTTTTGACAATTCACACAGAGTACATTGATATGTTCTTAGAGAGTACATTTTATAGAAGGAATCAAGATTGAAAATCCAATGTAACTGGACATTTAAAACACTTTTTATGGAAAAAAAATGGATATATTATGGAGTAGAATTAAACTTTCACAGGTCCTTTTAAGGTAAAAATGAAATTTCAAATGCATTTCCAAATAAAGTGACAAATTTAGAATTTTTGGACTCCTCTGTGATTTTTTTATGTCCATGCTTTTCTTCCTGATCATAATTCAGGAGTGAATTTTGAAAAATGCTGTCTCAAGGCCTCTTTTATGTTTATAACTGGTGGATCTAGGACTCAATACTTACAGAGCCATGAGTTAGGAAGAAATATTATTATTTCTATACATTCATAAAAGCAGTTTTGCTTAAACGACTTTGTTGAGTGGCAGCATTTTAATGAATCTCATTTTAAAAATAATTCAATGACCACCTGCACAGGATTTAATAATTTTGTGCTTTATAAATTTATAAAATCAAGTAACTTTTGAATTATGAATTTTGATTTGAAAAATAAATCTTTTAAACATTCTTATTACACATTCTACTTTCAGAAGAGACTATGTTTGAATTTTTAAGAGGATAAACATTGTCAGCACTAGACCTTTTAGATGACTCCTAATTTTTTAGTTTTTAATCAAAGTGTTGCTAAAATTTAGTTAGCTGTAAAAATACTAGGTAAAATCTGGAAGCCAATAATAAGTTGTGGCAATGCTTCCTTTACTCACTGGAGAAAACTACTGTTTCCATAAACATGCAGGATAAACGGTGTCAATGAGGCTTGAAATTGTGATGAGTTTTGAATGTTCCAGTGCTCCTAAGTATTAATATCCCAAAAGATCCTGATATTAAGTCTGTCACATTAAAAATTCTGAAGTATTTATGAAGCACCCAATATTCATACACTTAGATATTTCTTGTATAAATATGAACGTGCTTACTTTATTTTGCATTGGTGTCATTGGTTTTCATTTTAGTGTAGCATCATCTTTAGTTGAACTCTAAATCCCTAGAAACTTGAGTTAGCACTTCTGCTTCTCCATTGATAGGCCTGTGTGTCCTTGGCATGTTATTTCACATCCTTGAGTATCAATTGCCTCATTTCTATAATGCAGATGAAAGGATTACACACACCCATCAGTGTTGTGAATATTAGATTGTGAGATAACTAACACCAGGCCTTTACACAGTGCCTGGCTTATAGGTGCTCAATAACCTATGATGATGATGGTGATGGTGTTGGAGGTCATATTGATTGATCAGAACAGAGTAACTGATAGCTTTTACCTATGCTTAATGACTTTTAAAAAACCAATCCCATTTTGAAAAAAAGTACAGAAAATTAATGAAACAACATTGAAAGATTCTTACTTGTCGAGGTCTTGTCCTAACTGATATTTACTTCTTTAAGCAATATTTATCTCATAATTGTATATTCTTTTCTTAAAGAAGTTCAGGTAGCATTAATAATAGGTAGACCTGGATTCACCCCTGCTTATTTTCTTAGTCAACTTTTAGAGAAACAAAGTAAGCAATTAATCCAACAAAATGTGCACAGGGATACACTAAGAATTATATGAACATAATAAGCATTTATAATAGAAGAGAGTTATTAGTCACTGGTATATTATGGGTAGTGTTAATTAAATATAAGTGATTGCATTTTATAAAATATATGGCTTTTAAACAACTTTATGTGGAGTTCCCTTGGCTGAGAAATTAGAAGAAATGAAATATTAAATGAGATTCTGATGGTTACAAGGAAGTATTTCAAAGAATGAAAATTAAGATGCTTTTTTTCTCTGAATATCCTTGAGTGAAGCCCCACAATATCCACAGATACTATGTGCACAGCCTAGCTATAACAGTCTATTCTCATCACATTTCAAGTTTTCCTATATTATTTTTAAAAATTTTAATATACTCACACATATAATACAATCTTTAGTCTTAGGAAAGCAACAAAAATATTATTTCATATTGAATGTTTTTAATGTGATTGAGAATTTACTGAAATTCAAGCTGTAGAGCTATTAACTGTAAAAAAAAAAAACAACCCTAATTATTTTATATACTATATAAACAGACTGATCTATTTTCTTTTTGCTTATAAAATAATGGATGTTATTCTCTGTCAGAACATTTGTATACTGGGAAGAATAAAACCTCTTTTCTTGCATTCTAAGATTGTTTTCTTCAGTAGCAAAGGAAAACTTTTACAAAATGTCTGCCGTATAATATGTAATCTTCTTTAAAAATAATAATCTATTTTAAAACACATAAAATACAGCTTCATGCTGTATTATGTCTAAGCTATTTTAATGCTTTCCTTTCCATTCAAAACACCTGTCCCTAACTATTGTCACGTTTTACATAATTTCATCTGCTAGCAGTGTTTTTATGCCCTTGTTCTCTACTGAAGACAAAAGAAGACGAAAACTACAGTCCCATCAATCAAAAACAACACAGTCAGCACCAAGTCCAATAATGAAAACCATGATTTCATAAATCATCTTCTACAGGTTGGGGTCATCTTTACAGAAAAAAAAAATCTTATCAGGTACAGCTGAATATTCTCATGGTCTTTCATTCTTCAGTCTTTAATGAAAACAATAGAATGCCTGTCAGAATACAAATGTGTAACCTTTCTTAAGTTAAAAAAAAATCCTAAACTATGTCCTGACTGTGCCCTTGAAAAAAGGTGAAGTCAGGATATTTTTCCTTCAAAAGATCCAGTCATGCCTTTCTTTAACTGTTTGGCAATGAGATAACTTTTTTTTTCTTTTACTCTCTTTTCAGATATGTGTGTTTAATTCAATCAAGTGGAGATTAAATTTAAGAACTCAGTTTCAGAAAGCTATTTCCTGGCAGTGACTAGCACTAACTGCAAAAAGAGGTTTGACAGGGCATTTTTGTTTTAGCTGAATCAACAACTCTTGGGCAAATTCTGTTCTGTGACCCCAATCCCCCATCCACATATTAGGAAGTAAAATAAGTATCCTGTAATCACTAGGTGGATTCAGACTGAATGGAGAGTTATCTCTTTAAAAATATGGACTCAATATTTGCAAACCTGGTTAAATAGGTCTGGGCAAAATAAGTTTGATTAGGCATACATAGTGCTGTATACTTAATCAAAGCTCCTAAATTGATTTTGCTGAGACATTGCTGCCTGGCATATCCCAAGTCACCAATGTAATCCAATAAAACCTACTCTGTGGACTTGAATTAACCATACATACCGGGGCATTCACCTTGTTCCAAAGACCTAGACCTGGTTTGTATAATATAAAATTCATTTAGCAGTTGGGATTGAGACGTGATGCAGGGACACGTCCTTATATGTAGACAGAGAATGGCAGTGTGCTCACAGAATAAATCATTTGAGTTTAAAAATTAATGAGTGGGAAGATGGAGTGGATTCAGCAGGAAGAGGCAAAGTGGATTGCTAAGTGCAGGTGGAAGATGCCTTCGGCAACACTTCACATTATTTGCTTTTTTTTTTTTTTAAAGTTGTATATGGAATTTAGAACTTCAGTGCTAAAGAAGCTTCATTTCCAGGTATGTTTTTGTAGCACACATGACATGAGAGAAACTTTTGATGCCGCAAAAGTCCCATTATTTTATTTAGTAAGCATTCAGGATACCTCCATTCAGGGGAGGTTGCTATTTACAAGCATTTCGAATTCTTACCAATTTTCTGCCTGCTACATAATGTAAAAGCAATGAATGGCTACACTGCATTGCTCACACTTTCAACTCTATGTGATTATCTGGTCCACTGGTCTACTGTCGTGTATTTCTGAAATGAATTGAAGATAAACCCATAATAGACCATTTCCTACAGAGACATTTGTCTCAGTTTAAATTCAGGACCCAAATATCTACTTATTTCCATTCTGCTTTATAAGTGTGTTTTTTTTCATCATTGTAAAACCCTATTAACTCCCTGATTATACCTGGAATTCTGCATGCTCTGTGACAGCAGTACTGATCTTACTAGTGGTCTTTCGAATTCCCACTAAAATAAATAGTATAGTTACTTAATAAAGGACAGAATAATCAAAAGGGAATTGTGAAGAATTTCCCTCAAGATACTGCATCATGTTCAGTTTTATACAAAAGCATATCTACATGTTACAAAGTTATTCATATAAACCTTGCACTTCTCACACAGATGAAAGATATATTTAAAATCTAATTGAAGCTTGAACAAAATTTGTTATTATTCAATTGATTAGAAAATGTTGTATGTTTAATAACTATTTTTAATAAATTCATATTCTTATTTAAAAACCTTAAAATAATCTGATTTTTAAATAAAAGTTGTAAGAGAGTGAAAATATGACATAGTTTAGGTAAAAGGTAAAATTTAAAATTTAGCATATATTTTGCTAGAATATTATCAATTAAAAACAATCAAAACCATACATATTTGGAAATTATAGGCAGGAAGAATGAGGAGAACTTCATAGGTGTAATGATTTATTTTTATTTTTTTTAAAAGAGAGAGAGAGAGAGAATTTTTTTATTTATTTTTTATTTATTTTTTAGTTTTCGGCGGACGCATCATCTTGGTTTTTATGTGGTGCTGAGGATCGAACCTGGGCCCCACGAAAGCCAGGCGAGTGCACTACCGCTTGAGCCACATCCCCAGCCCAATGATTTATTTCTTTTATAAAAGCTAAGCAACAAGAAGCAAATAAAGTGCTAATATCTGCTAAGTCCAGATAGACAGTACATAGGTATTTCATTTTTTCACTACATTGGGAGTCTTTTATTTATTTAAAGAGAGAGAGACAGAGAGAGAGAGAGAGAGAGAAAATTTTTTTAATGTTTATTTTTTAGTTTTCGGTGGACACAACATCTTTATTTTATTTGTATGTGGTGCTGAGGATCAAACCCAGTGCCCCGCATATGCCAGATAAGCGTGCTACTGCTTGAGCCACATCCCCAGCCCCACTGAGAGTCTTTCATAATTAAAAAAGAATAAATGAAACACATAATTTAACAAACATATAAGTGATTTGTATAGCTTTCAGAAAATTACACACCAGGTTAAAAAACAATTCTATATAAATTTTGCACAAATGCAAATTTGTTGCTCATTATCTTTGCTAATTCTTAATAATATTGATAAAATCTTCTAATAAAATTTACATTTGTAAATGATAAGAATTTCTTTAAGAACGTGAAAGTAGGAAACAAAGAATATCTTCCTTTGTGTACATGAATTCACATAAAATAAAACCATAAAGTCTGTCTTACCATTATTAATTTAGCCTTAAATCAGTTATATTTTTAAGATGCTGAATCTTTTTTCCATGTTTTCATACAAAAGTGGGCAGCTTTATAGCATTTTTCTTTAATTCTATACATACTGGTTTTGCTCTCACTGAAAATGAAAAAAATGTCTTCAGCTTTCTGATCACCATTTGTAAAACTTCCATTTTTAAAGAAAACATTGTCTTGTCTCTCATCATTTCCTTATTCCTAATTGTCATGAAAATAATGAAATTATTCAATATACTTTTATTTTCCTTAGTAGTATAATTCAGTTAGCTGGGGACATATATAGTTCAGTGATAGTGCATATGCTTACCATGTGCAAAAGACCTAGGTTCAATTCCCAGCACCACACCCACACACACACACACAAATACATTAGCTTTACAAATCAGGAACATAACGAAGTATATAATATACAATGGATAGAATTGGCAAACAAACTAAGATAAGATATGTACACAGCAACATTGTCTTTAATAATCCTAGATGTGCCTATATTTTTGTTGTTTTATCACACATACTAAATATAGAAATGCCAAAATCATATTCTAGACCTTTGATATTTGGTGTCTAATATGTACTAGTTAAGTTTTAAAAATAAATTTTCAATATATGCCATTTTAGATAAGTTGTTCAATAAGGCATGTTTATGAAGGTAGAGTGCAAGACATTATAGCATGATTTATCATTTTTTATCATATATTCTTTGTAGCTAATACAGCAGACTGATTAATGGGTCCAATTGCTGGTTAGGTAGTATTCAATATCTTGTCTTTAGGCATTTGGTTGCACACCTAACGGTGACAACTTGCTATTCTTTCAAAAGCTATCCATTCTAAATTTGTCTTTGTATAAATCAGTTTACCTATTCAACACAAACTTTATTCTTATCATCAAAATCCTAATATCTATCTCTGTAGTTAAGAATCTCTCTTCTGTATTAAATAAAGTTTTAATACATCTGTAGCCAGTGTCACCTGGTTTTGAATTTAATTAAATGCTGTTTGCTTTAACAGCTTCACAAGCAACTATCTACCCATTTGTTTAGCATTCCCCATGGCTGTATTCCTGTGATGATGGTGTTATGGTTTAGATAAGAAATGTCTCTCAAAACTCATGTTGAAAGTCTGATCCCTATGTGGCAATATGCAAAGGTGGGGCTTTGAAAAGTGATTGGACCATGAGAGCTCTGACCTCCTCAGTGGAATAATTAATTCACTGATGGATTAATAATTTGACAGCATTTACGGGAGATAATGGAAATTTTAGGAGTTGAGCCTAGTTGCAGGAAGTAGGTCTCCATGGGCATGCCTCAGAAAGGTATTTCTTATGCCCAGCCCCAATCTCTATCATTCTGCTTCCTAGCTGTCATGGACTCAGCAGTTTTCCTTCACCAACCCTTCTGCCATAATGTTCTTCCTCACTCAAGCTCAAAGCAATGGAACCAGTCAATCATGGATTGAACTGCTAAAACGATAGACAAAAATAAATCTTTTCTATTCTAAGTTGTTCATGTGAGGAGTTTTGTTTACAGCAATGAAAAAGTCCCTAACACACATGGCAAGACTGAACAGCAGCTATAGAGACCTCAGCAGCCATCAGCGCCCAACACACATACCCTCTAGTTCTTTATGAAAAAGAATTGAAAAACACTGGCATACAAATATAATACAGAATATAACAAAATATAATTTGATTTTATATTTCTAGCATCCTTTTATATGGGATAGTTTAATTTTCCAACTAAAAATTCAAATAATTGCAATTAGGAACAATGTTTTTAAACTTATATTTTGAGTATGACCTCAGAGTACTTTGCATGGCTCAAGGGGCATATGGGCACTTGATATCTAATTGATTTATTAAATCATTGCAGAGCAAGAAATATTATTATAAATACACTTTTTCTAAGCATGTCCCTTTATCTACTGAGATCACCAGAACACCACACATCTGAGCTGCCTGTGGTATAAACTATAGCTTCAAGAACCTTTGACAATTATTAGGTTTTGAGCTTTCCAATGAAGCAGTCATTCTTAAACAACTCTGTAATTCAAAGAAAAAAAAAACTTGCTAACAAAGACAACATCCACTGTGTTCTTCAAAGCCCCTCTTAACAGCTCATATGAAATTCCTCCCAGAATTCAACATTAAAGAAAAATGTGTGTCTCCTAATGAACTGCTGTTTTCCTTTATTAGAAAATGACAGCTACCCAATCCATTCCCTTTCCCTTTTAAACTTGACCTTCAAGAAACACAGAGCCAAGTTTTATGCTCAATTCGAATAGCTAATTGTAAACTTTCCTTATTGTCATGCACACTGCACTTTTAATAAAAAAATTCTCGTATTTCTTCCATTTAATTATATTACAGTTTTTAAAATTTTGTGTTTTAATAAAATTACTTTTGAAACAGGTATAACCAAAAAGAATGATGCATGAATAAATAAATAAATAAATGAGTATGTGCCACAGTATAGTACTCATTATTCTCAACAAGGTTAATGATATGTTTTATTCAACCCTATTTCCCTATATCCTCAAAGCAAATCACAAAAGGACAATACTGTTAAAACTCTTAAATGTAAAATTTAGAAAAACAATAGTTGATTTTTTTGTCCTATTGTAAACCCTCTCTCCCAAATAAAAAACAATTTAAATAATAATATGGAAACATGCCTTTCAAAGTGCATGGGTTAGCAGGAATTAAAAAAGTACAATTTTGGGGAATCAAAAGTTATGTCCATCTAGAGGTGAGCAGTTTCCTCAAGAAGTATAATCACTCAGTGAGGAAACTTCTAAGATTTTGCAGTTTGTATTGGTTTAAAGGAAAGATGAATTTGTTTCGAATATGTGTGTGTGAGATTTTGTCTCATTATACTCCCTTATCCTGGGACTTTTGCAATGTTGTTGGTGAAAGGGGAAAAGGATAGGCAAAAGTATTCAAATGAAGTTCAATTAATTTTATAAGGAATTATGTAACTATTATGGCAGAAGAAACCAAAACCCTAACCCATAAATTGAAACCAGTGCAATTTTTAATTTTTTTTTAATTGAAACACAGTGGTCCAAAGAAAGTTGCAAGAGAAAACAGGACACAAGTTCTCTGAAGTGAAACTGCTTTAAATAAAAAGAAATCTAGTCTGGTGATCCAGATATGACATAAAATATTCTCAGGGTTCTTGAAGAAAGACCGATTTCTGGACATAGTTTGTGTTTGAGGTTAGGACCTCTGTGGACCCTGACAGGGGATAAGTGTACTTTGGCAAGTTGACTGGATGCACAAGCTCTCTGAACTAGATGATTGTTATCTCCTCTCAGGGCTTTGGCATTCTATTCTTAAAAAGGGTGGTTATAAAAATGTATTCCACATAAAAAGTCATAAAGGTAAAATAATTAGTATAAATTCTTTTTTAAAAATCCCTAAGACCTATATTAGTGACTGCTTATTATTTCAGCCCACCAATACTTTGGGCCATATTTATCAAGGCAGATTCACCATTAGTTGGATTATATATGTAACCAGTGATTGAAAAATGGGGCAAAAGCTTTGGGGTAATCTAACAGACCATCAATAGAAACTGAGAGAGGAGAGCACTTTTTCTAATCTCAGGCTTGCTTCTAATTAGCACCATATCCTAGGGTATACCACTTTCAGCTTCCAAGAGTCTCAATTTCCATATCTGAAAAATAAACGAGTTAGTTCAGAGCATCCATCACGTCCTTTTGTTCCTAAGATTTTACTTGTAACATACAGTTAAGGCCTTTGCTAGGCACTGTGGGAGCAACAGATAGATTGCAAGCCAATTGCTTTCCCTGGATACGACTAAAGAGCCTTATAATCCACATTCACAGAAAAAAATAACGTTCTCAATTATATAAGTTTTGTTAATATTTTTTTTTCTATCTTGCACACTAAAGAAGTTTTGGGCCACTGGAAAATATTGGGCAAAGCCATGATGACTAGCTTTACTGACTCTGAACTTTTTATTTGACTGAAGGTTGGCAGCCCTATTAAAACAGAATCTACACTTCCACATTTTACTGACAAGGGATTACACTAAATAAAACTTTTTTGACTGACATGTATTTCTTATTACTCAGATTGTCCTTTGCTGCCACAGCAGCCATCCAAATAGGTTCAGGAGAAAAAAAGCAAGGAAGACTTATTTTCTTCTCACTATTTGTGGTGACGGGATGGAACCATTGCCTGGGTGCCTTCAGTGTGTTTCAAGGATGATTGTGGCTAAAATCCTAATTCTGTCTTGCCTGTACACTATTATTTATTATTAGTATCTTTTTCTTTTCAGTTCTTAAATAGATAAGCACTCTGTAATAAAATGTCATTTTGAATCAATTTGACTTAAATGTTCTTTAATGATTTTTCATAATTCTATATACTTTGAACTTTATAATTGTCCCCAAATTCCTTAGATCTTCTTCTCCATTAATAGAAGAAAGCAGTTATCTGAACTTGAATTAAATGCCTTTAATTTTTTCTATAATAATGTGTAGAAGATATTGTTGGGTGGGAAATTGCCAGGTATCACCCATCCCTGTAATCTTCTATGGAGGTCTTCTTTTAGGTTCCAAGCCACATGAAAACCTGTGGTGCAAAAATCTGTCTTTATGGGAACAGACATGCTTATTTTAATGCTTCCTGCTTTTAGAATTGATTTATCAGATATGTGATTATTTAGTTGATCTTTTCCAAGAGAAAAAACTTTAAATCCTATGTATCTGCAGAATGAACTCAACTCGGGACTCTTCTTACTCTTCAGGCCTAATAAAATCCATAACAAAAGAACTATGAGCCATAAATGGGGTATTTGCTTCCCAGTAATTGAACTATGAGGACTTGCGCTTAGGTGTCTTATGTCTTAATTCATATCTAGTACTAAAAGGGCATGTTTTCGTGACATCAGGAAACCCTTGTCTTCCAGGATAGAGGAAAATGAAATGCTTCCTGATTAATGACACTATCTAAATACCAGCACAAGCTGGCAAGCTCTTGCAAAGGAGGCGTGTTTGACTGCATTCTGCCCAACACAACAGCTCATTAAGCAATATTTTCCCCATTAATGTTTAGTATTAAACACTGAATGAAAGACTAAATATCATACGGAAAAACAAATTGAAAACAGCACAGTAGGGTTTAGGGTAAGCAGCCAACAGCCTCCCCTTCATTTGGAAGACAGCTTGCATACCTATTCCAAAGATTAATGAGCAATCAGTTCTAAATTAAACCAAGACCTGCATTTAAATCTTTTCTTCCTCTGTGGAAAGCATGACTATGAGTTGCACTAACTGAGATGAAATACAGTATTAGCCTTTCCATGTGTTGTGTAATGTGGTTAGAAACATGAAAGATAGTTTCTGAAACATTTCCTTCACATTTTTTTTATCATTTATTTTCCTGCACAATTTGAAAGGAAATGGGCCATGGTGAGGTCGCCAGTTTCTGCCACATGATGCAGAATCTTGCTCTCTGTCAGTCACTCAAAAAACAGTCACCCCTTTGAAGATGGAATAAGAAAACTGCTTTTATGAACATCACAGATTCTATCATAGGTGGCTAACACAGAATTTCAATTTTATAAAAACTGTCAAAAGAAACTACCTTTCAGTAAGAGAACTGATACTGTTATAATAAGTGAAAATATGGTAAAGCCCACTACATTGCTGAGACTTCAGGACACTGATAACACCAGTGGTATGTGTTCTGATGAGATATATTTTACATACAGATATGCTTGGTTTAACACAACACATGACTGAAGGCCCCAAATTCAAAATGGTTCCAAGAGTAATTCACTTGGTTGGTGGGGCTTACTTTAGAAAAGTAAGAAAAAAGAAAGAGAGAGAGAAAGAGAGAGAGCACAAATAGAAGTGTTCTCACCTTGAAAATGATAATTCTGTGAGGTAATGTACATGTTGATAACCTGTATTTAGTCATCCCACAATGTATACATATTTCAAAGCATCGGGTTTTACATGATAATCACATAATTTTATGTGTCAATTTTTAAAAAGAAAGAAAATTTGACATAGGAAAAATAACTCATAAAGAAAATGTGTTGTTTTTAATCCTTAATCTGAATCTCTCTCACATTAGAATGTATTTTTCGCACATCATTTTGCCTTTGTGTACACACAGGCACAGCTTTTAGGAATACATTTCATAGTTTTCCTTTCCATTCTGAAAGAATAATTTGATGCAAAACTTTTAAGAATTATTACATAAAGCATGGTTTTTCTATATCTCGGCCATACTTTAAAATTTTTCTTAGAAACTTTAAAAGTAACAATATTGAAAATCCTCCCAAAGTTGAATTGCATCACATTATCAAAGTGTACTATCAAGGTGTACATTTTGTAGATACCTCAGATCTTAGAATAATACATGATAAGGAATCTACATAAGAGAAAAAGGCAAAGGTTATAGTCCTGGGGAAAAGGGGAGTCTCATGTATACTTAAGATCCTGGCAAGAGGCTTGATTATGACTTCAAATTAAATATATGCAGCTTTTAATATTGAAAACATAAATACAAAATTGAGTAAGAAGAGCAGTACACCAACTTTTTAGAAACACAGCCAACATGTAACCTATGTATACCTATAGGAATTTGAATAGGCCCCTAAATATGTGTTTGTGTCTGAATCCCTGGACTTGTGAATGGGACCTCATTTGGAAAAAAAAAACAAAAAACCTTTTGCAGATGTAATTAAATAAAAGATGTGGAGATAAGATCGTCACAATTTCTCTAAATGAGATTTAAATCCAAAGACAAGTATCTTTACAAAGGATACACACCAGACACACACACAGAGAAAAGTGGAGGAAGCTACATGCCCAGGGAGGCGGAGATTACAGGGATGTAACCACGAGCCAAGGAACATGTCCTGCCAATCAAAGCTCAGAAAACAAACACTTGAATCTCTCCTAAATATGATGGAGGAATTCATGTTTCGAAAAAACATTGTTTTCAAAATAGGAGAGAAATATACAAACAAACATATATATGTGTGTGTGTGTGTGTGTGTGTATAAACAAATATACATAAAAAATAAATATATAAGCTTATGGAATTTGTTACAATACTAACAAATTCATAGGATATAAAAGCAATATCATTTTTTCATCTGCCTACTGGTGAACAGCATAATGTAACACCACCATAGTTTATTGACTTGAAATCACTATCTTAGAATAGAGCACACTGTGTTTCTCTTACTTGCAGAGTGTTTCTTCAAAATGACCTTAAAGCAAGGCTTGTTTAAGGTAAAGTCACAGCGATTTGTTCAGGGAAGAACCATCAGTATTCTTGAAAGTTCACTCCTTCTCGTTTGCCTTTCCTGCATGATTGCCTCCCGTGAAGTGCCCCATCACCTCTCTCCTCCTCCATCTTCATTACCATCATTATAACTTACAATTACATAGTACTAACATTCTGCCACCACATTATGTTAAAAAATACTTATTATCCCTCAGAGAAATCCTGTAAAATAGGCACTACTCTTGTAACCACTTTACAGATGAAAAACAGGGCTTGAGTTGAATTAAAGAAAGATGACACATGAAAAATAAACTTCCTATTAGAGATATTGTTACAGACAATTAAAATAATACATTTTTTTCAGCAGCACTAGTTTTTCATAGAAGGTAGCCCTTCTGCAAACTAGGATTCAGATAGGTTGAATATATTTATTAAAAATAATATTATCTACACAGTGGTTCAACATAAAAAAATACACATACAGACTTTTCCATAAGAGTGGAGGGAAGCAAAGTCAGGAAAAGACAATATGTGAGGTGAGAAGAAATTAGATAAGTATGCTTTTTAAAATATTACCATTTATCATCACTACTGAGAAGATGATTGGATCAAATGATAGCACCTGTAAAAACACTCTCAGAGCATGGATTTCTTCGAAGGCACAGAGATTTAAAAAAGAAAATTAAAATTATGTATCATAAAAAATATTATGTTTTTTATAAGTTTAATTTTTTTATTTCTATATGACAGCAGAATGCATTATACTTCTTATTGCACATATAGAGAACAATTTTTCATATCTCTGGTTATATACAAAGTATATTTACACCAAGTTGTGTCTTCATACCTGTATTTTGGATAATAATGTCCATCACATTCCATGATCATTTCTAACCTCATACCCCCTCCCTTTCCTTTCTACCCCTCTGCACTATCTAGAGTTCATCTATTCCTCCCATGGTCCCATTCCCTACTCCACTATAAATCAGGCTCCTTATATCAGAGAAAACATTTGACATTTGGTTTTGGCATTGGCTAACTTCACTTAGCATTATCTTCTCTAATTCTATCCATTTACCTGCAAATGCCATGATTTTCTTTCCTTTTATTGTTGAGTAATATTCCATTGTGTATATATGCCACATTTTTTTTAATCCATTCGTCTATTGAAGCACATCTATGTTGGTTTCACAGTTTACCTACTATGAATTGTGCTGCTATAAACACTGATGTGGCTGTGTCCCTATAGTATGCTGTTTTTAAGTCCTTTGTGTATAAACTGAGGAGAGGAATTGCTAGGTCACATGGTGGTTCCATTCCCAATTTTCCAAGAAATCTCCATACTGCTTTCCATATTGGCCACACCAATTTGCAGCCCCACCAGCAATGTATAAGTATGCCTTTTTCCCCACATCCTCACCAACACTTGTTGTTATTTGTCTTCATAATAGCTGCCATTCTGACTGGAGTGAGATGAAATCTTAGAGTAGTTTTGATTTTCACTTCTCTAATTGCTAGTGATGATGAACATTTTTTCATATATTTGTCAATTGATTGTATATCATCTTCTGAGAAGTGTCTGTTCAGGTCCTTGGCCCATTTATTGATTGTTTTATTTGATTTATTGGTGCTTAGCTTTTTGAGTTCTCTATATACCCTAGAGATTAGTACTTTATCTGATGTGTGAGGGGTAAAGATTTGCTCCCGACATGTAGGCTCTTATTCACTTCACAGAAGTTTAATCTTTTGAAAGATATTTAAACATAAAATAATGTATATAACAGAATATTTAGAAAGTCTTGAATTGGGTTACACATATGGTTTAAATTTAGCCTCTACTAATAAGTCTCCATTGATATTCAGATAATCAAGGCCAGCATAGCTCATTTTGAAGTGTTGTTAAGTAATGATTAAAGTTCTTGGTTATTCAGTCCTGAAGTGACTGAAGAAAAGAAAATACATAAGTGGGAACAGGCTTTAATGAGTTCATGTTCTCCTTCACAAAGTAGAGCTTTCAAACTCTTTCATCACTGTTTATAAGAATATTCAGTTTAAAATCAAATAAGTAAAAGTAACTAAAAATTTTGAGATTTTTATATATGTAAAACTTTTATAGTTAAAATAATAATAAAAATGGTTTTTAGTTTCAATTGATATGAATTCCATTTGTATCAGAAATATCAGTATTTTTTCTCACTAATCTTTCTCGTGTGTCTATCTTTATTCTTCCATGAAAGACTGATGTTTTATTTTTCCGATAGTGTTTCTTTTTTTTTATTGGTTGTTCACAACATTACAAAGCTCTTGACATATCATATTTCATACATTAGATTGAAGTGGGTTATGAACTCCCAATTTTACCCCAAATGCAGATTGCAGAATCACGTCGATTACACATCCACAATTTTACATAATGCCCTATTAGTAATTGTTGTATTCTGCTACCTTTCCTATCCCCAACTATCCCCCCTCCCCTTCCCTCACATCTTCTCTCTCTACCCCATCTACTGTAATTCATTTCTCTCCTTGTTTATTTTCCCATTCCCCTCACAACCTCTTATAGGTAATTTTGTATAGCAATGAGGGTCTCCCTTCATTTCCATGCAGTTTCCCTTTTCTCTCCCTTTCCCTCCCATCTCATGTCTCTGTTTAATGTTAATCTTTTCTTCTTGCTCTTCCTCCCTGCTCTGTTCATAGTTGCTCTCATTATATCAAAGAAGACATTTGGTACTTGTTTTTTAGGGATTGGCTAGCTTCACTAAGCATAATCTGCTCTAGTGCCATCCATTTCCCTGCAAATTCTATGATTTTGTCATTTTTTAGTGCTGCGTAATATTCCATGGCGTATAAATGCCATATTTTTTTTTTATCCATTCATCTATTGAAGGGCATCTGGGTTAGCTCTTCTAGGTAATTCTACAATAAGTCATCAGAACCCTTTCTGTTCAGAAAATTCTAAAAATGTATGCAAAAAATATAAAATGGGTTTATATCAAGTTAATAATCTGCACAGCTAAGGAAACAACTAAGGGAGTAAAGAGATAACCTACAGAATTGGAAAGAAAATTGTCAATTATTCATCTGGCAAAGGATTAATGTCCAGAATATATAAGGGACTGAAAAGACTTTAACAAGAAAAGTAAATAATCTAATAAAAAGGGTAAAATGATTACAAACAGACACTTTACAATATGAGAAATAAAAATTACCAAAAAAAATGAAAAAACGCTCATTGTCTTTAGCTATTAGGGAAATGAAAATCAAAACTACAAAGATATCATTTCAGCCCAAATAGAATGGCCATTGTAAAATACACACATACACACACACACACAATGTACACAATTAAATGCTTACAAAGATGTAGGGGGGAAAAGCCTTTATACACACTGCTGATGGTATATATCTTAGTACAATGTTACTCTTTTTATATAGAATGTTTCCCAAAGACTCATTTGTTGATGGCTTGGTTTCCACATGTAGCAATATTCAAATTGTGCTGTTGAGAAATGACTGAATCATGAGAGTCCTGACCTCATTAGTGGAATAATTATTTGATTGCTTTATTGGAAGGCGGTGGAAACTATACAAGAAAGGACCTAGTTGGATAAAGTGGTTTGCTGTGAGTGCACTGGAAGGCTATACCTTGTGCCTGAGTCCTACCTTTGTCTCTGTGCTTTGTAGATTCAATGAGGTAAGAATGATATAAGCATCCCCAAAAGATAACTAACTGTAAGCCCAAGTTTTCTGTGGAAATATTCACAATAGCTAAGATATAAAATCAATCTAGGTAGCTAGCTATCCACAGATGAGGTGATAAAGGAAAGGTGGTATATATACACACTGGGATATTATTCAGCTATAAAAAATGAATGAACTCCTATCATTTGCAGCAAAACGGATGGAACTGGAAGACATTATATCAAGTGAAATAAGGCAAATGCAGAAAGACATTATTAGATATACTCTCATATGTGAAAGCTAAAAAATATCAACTTGAATGAAAAATAATGATAACTAGAGATTAGGAAGGGTATGTGTAGGGGAGTTGGACAAAGGTGAACTTTATGCAAGTGCTGCAAAATCATACTGAAACCCATCAAAATGATTTTTAAATGTTAAGTGAAAATGAAATAAATATTGTTTAAAACACTATGAAGAGATTATAAGCAAATTTGAATTTCAAGATGCATATCAAACTTTTTTTAGCTATGAGAATATTAATGATAATATTTTAATTTGGATTTTCAAAATAGCACAGAGAAATCTGAAAATACAGAGCTGTTAAAAAAAAAAGGAAGAAGAAAAAACGAAAGTGATTATAACCCAAATGTTAATTCAGAATTCTTTGAAAAATTCAGAAGATTGAAGTGGTTGTTTTTATCAAATTTGTAGTAAAGAAAACACAAGCCAATATGTTGCAGTTTATAAAGATACAAATTAAGAAATTTAAAAATCTGAAAACTGTACTATTTCTTCATATAATTGAAAACGTTATTTTTAAACCAAAATATATAGATACCTCCAATAAAAATACCATCTTTTGCTGGGCATTTGGCACATGCCTGTAATCCTGGTGGCTTGGGAGGCGGAGGCAGAAGAATTTCAAGTTCCAAGGCAGCCTTAGCATCTTAGCCAGGCCCTAACCAACTTAGCAAGACTCTGTCAAAATAAAATATTGAAAAAAGGGCTAGGGATGTGGCTCAGTGGTTGAAAACCTCTGGGTTAATCCACAGTACCAGAAAAAAAAAAATGTATCTTTTGCTCTTGTTTTATTGTATCTTGCCACATTCAGAGAACATCTCTATTAAAAATCTTGAGTGTGTGTGTGTGTGTGTGTGTGTGTGTGTGTGTGTGTGCGCGCGCGCGCACTCATGTGCATGCAAATGCACATTTGCAAGCCTCAGGAAAGAAATCTTAGAATCTCAGAGTTTGGTGTCTCTATTAGTTTGTGGTTCTAACCTCAGCAGAATATTCCTCAGAATACCATGGCACTACTTTAAGAACTATCTTGCAACTCTCTCCTGATCTACAATGGCTGTTTTAAAACTTCTCCATTCTCTGTAACCTTTGATCTCTTTCAGTGTCCCTCCGACTCTCAAATGGCATATCAATTCTTGGAATCAGATGTCATTAATGGGGAACACCCCCCCCCAACACACACACACACACACACACACACACACACACACAATTGCCACAACTTTACAATCCACCTGACTTCCTCTCTTACCCTTCCTGCTTTTCTGTATTTCAAATCAACATTGGCAGACTTCTGTCATTCCTACCTCCTCCATGTGTGTTCTGCATCCAATTTTCTTTTCCCTTCACAGGAACTAAATACTATCAATTATGCCTCCTTTATTCAGTCTTCAATGTTCCCTTCCTTTCTGGCACACTCCCATCAGCTTTATACTTGTCCAAATCTCGTTGCTTTTTTAAAACAAAGTAAAAGCGAAACAAAACAAAACAAAAACCTTCAATTTAGCCCACTCACTCACTCATTCTTCCTGTAAGCCAAAATTTTTTTTTTAAAACATTTGTCTTCATTGAATGTCTCTTGTTGTTTACCTCTCTTTAAAATCTCAAGCTGTTATAATTTGGTTTCTGCCACAACATACAATCCATTACCCCTCAGATATTCTATTCGTGTTGTCCAACGATAATTCAAAATCAGCATGCTCAAGATGGAGCCCATCTTTCCTTAACCTTGTGGCCAAAACTAAGACTATGCATGCATACATATGTGTACATATGTACACACACACTAGTGATTGAACCCAGGGACACTCAGAGACAATCTATCACTAAGGTACATCCCCAGTCTTTTTTAAAAATTTCAAACAGAGCCTCACTAAGTTTCCCAGGCTGTCCTTGAACCTGCCATCCTCTGGCCTCATCCTCCTGACTCTTTGGAATTACAGGTATGCACCATGGTGCCCAGTTTAAGCTGAGCATCGGGCTTAGACATAATTGGTGCTCAATAAAAATTTTTAAAAATATATATATTATGTATAAAGTGAATTCTACATTTCCAATAGAAATGGGAGAGAGCTTACAGTACCTAGCGCCTTTGTTCTGCAAATCCTTTAGAGAAGAAATAATACTATTTATTTTAATTATGAACAGAATGAGCACAAAGGAAGAACACCTGAGGTTTGAGTTACAAATGCTGTGTAAAGAGACTGTGATCCTGTGGTGCTAATAAAAGATGAAAATAAGAGTACTGTGTTTTGTGAAAATATTTTGATTAACCATTTTGTCAGTATGAAGATTCCCCAGAAGAGAAAAGTCTGTACAACTCAAAATTCAGAAATTTTGCTGAACTTAAATGCCTGAAAGTCATGACAGACTGAAATTCTGTATGTGTATATTTACTTAAACAATGCTATAAACTCTCTCTCTTTCTCTTTCTCTCTCTCTCTCTCTCTCACACACACACACACACACACACTCACACACTCTCTCTCTCACACACACACACACACACACACGTGCAAGCACACAAAGAGATACCTTCACATTTCTTTCTAGGCCACACATGTTTGTTAATTCACCATAATGTGTTCTTTTATTCTTTTAGTCTATGAATTCTTAGGGATTCTAAAAGGCACTTTTGATACATTGGTATGACATATATTTAACTTCTTAGAAAGCAATCTCAGGACTAGAGAACCTTGCATTTTGCATTTTGAATTACACAATTATCTTTGGTGTATGGTGCAAGTAAAAATACATATGAGGACTATGAGTATTTTCACTGAATTCAAACAACTACCATTGTGATGGCAAAGGCCAGTCCTTGTTTGGTTGAGCTCAATGTGAGCAGGCATGCCTTCAAGTGGCTATGGAATTTGAACATGAATGTCCTTGAGATATCCTCAGTTCTAAGACTGTTTTGTGCTGGGACACTAAAATTAACTAGCAATAATCCTCTACAAGAGCTTACAGAAAACTATCAGGCTTAAAAAACACTGCTTGGAGCAATGATCATGTAGAATGTATGTTTTTACTTTATCCATCTTGCGATGTTGTGATCATTCCCAAATTTCTTTGCCAGGGTAAAATATACTGACACTTTTTTCCCTGACACAGGGTTTTATTCAAATTGTTAAGAAGAAGAATAGGAGGATACAAAGAATGAATCACATTAAGAATTCACATTATTCTTTAAATTAAAAGGTAGAAGGTTCTTGCCCTTCTTCAAACTCAATACTTTGTGTATACATTATAAATCTCCCCTAGTACTACTCTTACATGCAGGTGATCGTTTTCTCTCTCTGCAGTCACCTCTGCACTCCTTTAATTTATATACATCAGGTGACACTATTAAGGTGCTTACGTGAATGTATTTCTGATAATGCCAAAGTACAAGTTTCTAACTTTTAGAAAGGATAGTACACAGTGCTAATGAGGATCTATTTAGTCAAAACTATTTAAGGAAAATCTTTTCCCATTTTTTATTTCAAAATATACTCTGAAACAGTGGGCCCAAATGTGTGAAGAAGTCAAAGTAAATCATGTGATTAAAAATAGCTATAAGAGAGGATTTTGCATGTTTTCCACACAAATAAGTGATAAATACTTGAGATGATGGTTAACCTAATACCTTGATTTGATGAATACACAATGTAAAAATGTACCAGAACATCTCATTACATTGTACTCTGTAAAGATGTGGAACTGTTTGCTGTCAGTAAAAAGTTTTGAAGAAAATATAACAGAATGCATTACTTATTACAGAAAAGTCACCAAAGATGCTATTCTTGCTTACATCTCTCAAGTGTTCATAGACAACCATAGTATCTTCAAATAAATATTAAAATAAATCAAATTGAAGTAATTTTGTAGGTGATTTGTAACACAATGATCTCTAAAATAAAAATTCAGAAAATGTTATTATAGTAAAAGTTCAATTATACAAATAATAAGTGATGTATTATTAAACAAAAGGGCTAAAACACTAAAGGAATAGCTATTATTTTTCCTCCTTCAGTTTCAATATATCTCAGATGACTAGAATTAGAAATACAAAAACAGAAATGGCAAAGGAAGGGAAAGTGTGGTCCCTTCGGAACCAGCTTGATAATTTCTGAAAGATCCACCCTGCTTTGTTATATTGAGCAATGAAAACTCTCAGCAGTTCCCTTCGCAGGGGAGTCTTCCATTACAGAGTTGGCATTCCTCCTCAGCAACACAAGGTCACTCAATTATCCTCTCTTCAGATGCCAGCCCCACAGAAGGAAACTACTCTACTGAGGAAGCTCCTAGTGATCCTGCAATTGCACAAACAGAAACAAAGTACTGGCATCTTGCTAAAATGTGTTTTCCCAAGCAACTGAAGTGTAATTTTCAGCTATACAGTATCAACTACTAAACTACACATAAAATGCAAGTACCTAGTCAAAAGGAAACAATCGTTCTTCATTCTCAGCCACTCGTACCTTTTGTATTACTGTACGAAATATCATTTATTTAAGTCATAGTAACCTATCCATGAGCAAGGGAAAATCCATTTAGAAAAGTATTACCTTAGCACACCAATAGCTGGCAAAATTCTCCTGGAAGGAAAGGCAGGGATATCACAGCAAAGCTTTTCTTTATTTCATTTTAAACAGTAAAACTACACTGATTTACACAATTTGTAAGAACTGTGAAACTACTGACAATTAACTTATTTTTTCTTGAATTTTTCCTGACCAATGCATCATTTCACTACTTTCTTAGCTGAGTTTGGAAGGCAGGATTTTTTTTTTTCCTTTTAATGACCTCTCATTAACCAGGTAATGTCCAAAGTACTGGCACATTCATTTAGAAAACTACTATTAAATTTTAAGCGGCACCCTTCCCACCCTTCTCTTGCAGAGTCTTGTGGGGACTGATTGCTTCCACAGTTTAAAATAGAGTATCTCCTTTAATCTCCTCTAACCGCTGTTGACCTATCTCTGCCTTTCCTTCCCAAGTATATAATAAATCAAGTGCATTTTACATGAAAAATGAAGTAATTACTCAGTGAATCCAATGGCTAATTGCACATCCAGGCCTCTGGGAAACATGGGACAACTCAGTGTCAGATTTCAAAAGGCAGAAAGGAAGGTTGAAGTTAATAACTTTCAAATACTGACAGGTTGAAAAGGACTGGAAATGTAGCATCTCTTCAGACACAAACTGAGTCCCCATTTAAAAGAACTGGAAAGTCCGAGCTCTATGTCCCATCTTTATGTCAATACTAGTACTGACAACTGAGAAACTAGAACCTACTACACTGAAGTGAATTGTTTTTGGGGGGAAAGTGAAATGTTTTTTATAAAGTTTTTCAACCACAAAAAAAAAATTTGTGTCTCATTTTTCTCTCTGTGCATTAATAGACGCATGTTTGTTACAAAAACTAATAATTACTTTGTTTGGATAAAATGAGATCTGACTGTGTATAGGATATTGAATAAAACCATATTGGAACTGAATATTATACAATTTCTTTCTAATTATTTGAAGACATTTTAAAGATTTTTTTTTCCTGTTTACAAAAGTGTCTAATAGATCAAACTTATTTATTTGGTCTTTTTCTTCTTATATCTCTTTTATAGAGCAGGTAGTCTCTACCTGTGACAGAAAAATGTAATAAATATCACAGTTACACAACAAAGGTATAAGGCAAAAGGTTTCTCATACAGATCAATACCACATGAACACAAGATAGTATTGCACACTGGAAAGAAGTTATATTGTCACACTGAAGAAAAGAAATAAAGAAAGAAAGGCTTAACTTGTTTCAGGAAAGGGAAAAAAAAAAGAAACAGAAACCTCCTTTTCCAGGAATTTGGTAATTCACAACTTCTATGATGAACTGTGGTCATAAATACAAACATATTGTAAAACATATCATGAGCACACATATACATACACATCTTTCTCTCTGCATTTACAATTCAGATCTATTGATATTTTATATTCTAAATTACTATTACTAGAGTTTAGTAAGCAATTACTTCTCTTGAAACTAAAGTGTAAGGTTTTAATTTATTTTAAGCTTCTCTTCTTCCTCTGTGATGACCCTGAGTTTTGAAGATGTTTTTGTCTATGGAAAGGAATTATTAATACTGTCAGAGCAGGAGAAGCTATGTGTTTGTGGGGAGGATTCCCAGTGGCCAAGCTTTCAGACTTCATTATTTTTAGACAGTGTGTGGCTTATCTCCTGAAACCATCTCAAATCAGATGAAAACTTCATGCTGACTTAGGAACATTGTGCTCCCTCTTATTGCCCAGCTTTGAGTATTAGATATCTATTCATTGAGGTAAATTATTTCCATAGTTCTATCTCTACTTTTGAGATTCTTATCTTGTGCCATTTATTAAGTGTCTTTGTGGTATCTTTTTTTTCTCCCTTAAGTGAGCTGTAACATGAAAAAGAAAGAGAAAAGAAAGGTCTCCCAATCTTCATCAATCTAGTAGCATAATAAATGTTCTTTGGAAATGAGGATAATCCTCAGTGTATATTAGCAATACCTATTTCATGTACCAGCAAATCCAATGAAAACATGACCATATGATTAATGTCAACACAGTTTCCCTTTATTTCACCAGGAAGTTAGATGGTAGGAAATAAAATGTTTTATCCAGTTAAATAGAATGACTAAGTCTTTGCTTCTGTGTGTTGCATTACAATTCTGAGGAGTTTCTCTGGGGAGAATAGTGCCTTCTGAAATATGTTACTAATCTCTGTTTTAAAGTGTTTTCCAACCTTTATGTGAAACTCATGGACTTTACCGCTGATTTTCTCCTATTTTCTTTGCCAGGGAATGATGCTCAATGTTAAAATAGAATCTATCTTTTTGTTTGTTTCTTTCTTTCTTCCCTTTAAAAAAAATTCTTTGTTGTTCTTCTTTGTGCGTATTACCATGATAGTGCAGGAGTAGCTTAAGAAAAAGGATTTTTAAAATAGCTTAAAATGATTAAAACTTGTTGAAGTTAATAAATAAGTAAATAAAAGGAAACCTTGTTTTGTTGTAAAGATTTTTTTTTTTTAAGGGTCTTCGATTCCTTTTGTTCCCTGCTTTCTTGGTAATATTGGTTCTATCAGACTAAGGTTGTGATAAGACCACTATTCTAAAGAACAAAAGACAAAAGACAACCTGCAGATAATAGATAGCTCTGCTTTTGCATTTATTTTGAGACTAGGAGGGTTCATCAGTATATTGCTATCAATACAAAAGTGCTGCAGTCTTTGTCCACACTTAATCTCAATGGATTGCCATGATATACTCATTAAAAGTTATATAAGGAACATTGATTAAAAATCATTGTTTTCCATCTGGCATTTGACAGCACTGCTACTAACATCAAAACACAATATTAAAATACGAGAATAGGACATTATGAAAGTCTCTAGACTCATTCTTCTTCTTAAGGTATGCTTACTCAAAATGTTTCCTTTGTTTTTCAGGAGCTCTCTTGCATTGTTGAAACAACATCCCAAACTATTTGCAGCAAAATGTGAAGTCTAATCAATGTTTCCTAAGAGTCTTTCAAATATATGAAGGACTTTCTTCAATAGATTTGGTAGGGAAGTGATACTGGGGATTGAACCCAGGGTTACTTTACCACTAAGCCATATCCTCAACACTTTTATATTTATTATTTTGAGACAGGTCTGATTATGTTGCTTAGGCCTTCACTAAGCTGCTGAGGCTGAGTTTGAATATGTGATCCTCCTGCCTCAGCCTCCCAAGCCACTGGGATTACAGTCATGCACCACCGTGCCCAGATCTTTTATACAGATTCTTAATAGGAAAGAATATCAATGCTATCCTGGAAAACAAGGAAAGAATTTTGAGTTCATCTTTAAGTAATATTCATTTTAGAATGATATCTATACATGTCTAATTTTTTTCTACTTCTTAAGATACATTATTCATGTTTATTTTATAAGCTGGAAATCCTTACACTAAATCTCTAATGCTTAAATTTATTCCCCAAAAGTGAGTCAGTAAATAGTTTCTCCAACAAAGACTCGAAAACATTTGCAAATAGATTTGTGTGTTTTAATATTTAAGACATTTTAGATGAGCTGCCAAAAGAGGGGCAAAAACTCCATGTTTAAAAAATTCTCAACAACATGAGGAAAAGACTAACAGTAAACTAAGACGAATGGGGGGAGAGAAAGGAAGAGAGAAGGGAAAACATATGGAAATGGTAGGAGACCTTCAGTGATACACAAAATTATAAGAGGTTATGAGGGGCAAGGGGGTGGGGGGAAAAAAAGGGGAGAGAATTGAACAACAGCAGAGGAGGTAGAGAGGGAAGATGAGAGGGGAGGGGAGGGGGGATAGTAGGGGATAGGAAAGGTAGCAGAATACAACAGTCACTAATATACCATTATGTAAAAATGTGAGTATGTAACAGAAGTGAGTCTGTATTATGTATTTGGGGAGTTCAAAACCCAATTGAGTCGAATGTATGAAAGATGATATGTCTTGAGCTCTGTAATGTTTTGAACAATCAATAAAAAAAAATTCTCAACAAAAATGCTTTTTTTTATTTTGATAGTGCATAAATATTTATTGGTTTTATTTTCTAATTTCTCTTCCATGTCACAATAGCCCTTCTTTCTCCTTGGTTTCTCTTTTCTTTCTCTCAGTTTTAGTGCTGGGCTATGACAGTCCTTTTGGCTTGTGAGTTACCCATTCTCAAGCTAAGTGACACATTAGAACTAGTTATGGTTTTTAGAACATGGCTTAACCACGAGTAAGACGTAGTAGCTTAAAGATGTGTAAGACTTAAGTCATCTATGAAGTTGGAAAGTTTCCTCATGGCTTTTGCAACACATCCTGTGTGGGCTGAGGAAGCCACTTGTCTGCTCATGTTCAGGACAACTCTGGCAGATCTGTGCTGCTGGGATTCAGGACTTCTGGGCTGATGTTATTTCTGGCACAGAATCATAAAACTAGAGCTTTTATTTGAAGCAATGGTGAAAGGGCACCAGCTGTTTCCAGATAATTATGGGAATGTTCTGGACTATTAATCTATTCCTTTATAGAATTAAACCCCATTTCTATTCTCTCATGGTTAAACCATTGCACCTCTTTCCAAATTTCATGGCTTATTCATTTTAAAGTTAAATAATAAAGATATGTAATATAAATAGAAAATATAAAACTGTTTGAATAGTTATCATGAATTAACAATCTAATTACTTTTAAGCATGCTAGATAATTTGTGAGAATTAAAAAAAAATAGTGTTCCATCCATCCTAGCATTCTTTTGTAGTTAGATCCTAAAGTATTAATCAAATAATTCCACTGGTAAATAATCAACTTAATGCTTTAAAGCAGCAGAATAAATAAAATGTGAAGGTTATTTTGTGCCCAGCAAGACTGCGTCAGATAATAATAATCATCTTAGACTTATTTGTTTAATGTCAAAGTTCCCATATGTTTCTTTTAGAAACAAACTAAACAAACATCTTAGTTTAAAAACCTGAAATTGATTTAAAAAAAAAACAAATGTTGCATTATGAAGCCAAGTAAAATATTCTATAGTAAGTTATAATATTCCAAAAAAGAGTTACTTTCCTAAAACATTTCCTATACATTATTCTATATATTTTCTTATGTGTAGAAATTTCAAGGTATTACAATTAACACAAGAAGAGTATATTACACCATGCTCAAATCTGTACATTTTATTTTTCTAAAATTTCATACCAAAACACTTCTAAAATATATTTCTAAGACTTAAAATATTTAAAACTACACTACTACAATCTTACATTCATTGATACAAAATATTTGCTTTTAAGCATTTATTCTTCATATCACTAAATTTAAATGGACTAAATGTCATTACTTATTCATTGCAAGATGCTCTCATTTAAACCACAGTGTTATCTTAATTTGTTTATGCTATTAGATTTAAGAAGCTAAGCCTCACTAAAAGAAGTCAACAAGTTTTTGAATGTTTATCCAACTACTTTATTAATTTTATTATATAATACCATGTTTAATTAAATAGCAATCAGAATTTAAAGCAACACAACAATAAAACAAAAATAAATTAATCCCATCAAATTTAATTTTAATATGATTGGCTGACATTGGGAGCTTTGTGTGTACCACAGGATTGTGGAGGTTTAAAGTACAATTAGACAATTTAAAAATAAGATTATGAAATGTCATCAAGGTGTCATATATGCTTAGTTTGTTTTTATTTGATTCTTTCCCCTACTGTTGCTTTTAGAAATGACATTTTCATTAATGCATATTGAGCTTTCCACTTTAAAGAGTGAGCCAGGTAAATTTACAACTGAAAATTAAACCAGCCCCTACTCTGTATAATGTCACTTTCATAAAACTATATGATTTGTAAATAGCAGATATTCTTTAGGATTAAAAGTCAAGGGCAATTATTTCTATAAAATTTAGGAAACTGGAAAATGCTAAAGAGATTTTCTAAAGATGGCTATATGTATGTTTTTAGGATACTGTCTTAGGTTAGGCTGCTAAAACAAAGTGCCACAGATTGGGTGGCTTATAAACAAGTGACATTTATTTCCGGCAGTTTTGAATGCTGGAAGTATGAGATCAGGGTACCAGTATGGTCAGATTCTGGTGCGCCCTTTTCTGGAATACAATCTGCCACCCTTTCTCTGGATCTTCACAACAAAGAGAGGGCAGGGGAGCTCTGTGGTGTCCTTTTTGAAATGGTACAAATCCCACTCACAAAGCCTCCAAGCTCATGATATAATTGCCTCTCCAAAGCCCCACTTCCTAATGTAATCATATTGGGGATTAGGGTCTGTCTTGGCACATGAATTTAGGAGAACACAAGTATTCAATCAAAGTTTAGCACCTTAATTAAATTTTTGTAATTTGCTTTGATTCCTTTCTCTGTCACATGTAGCTTTTTTTATCATGGCCTCATTTGCACACATTCCTACTAGACTATACTTATGGGTGACCTCAGTATAACTCTTAGGAATTCAGCATACTTCAAGACTGACGACCATTTTAGTACCCGCATGAATATTGGCAGCAAAATCTGTTGTTGGAGATTTGAAATTCATAACAAATTCAAATATAACTCTTGTCAAATGTGACAAAAACCATAGTTACTAATACCTGGCAGGCATATTTTACTGTAAAACAGTGACTCACTTTTTTTCTGAATTTATTATTTAATAACACACCTGGCATCTAAAGTATTAAATGGCTCTGTAATAAACAGGTATTACTAATCCTTTGATCCAAATCTGCTTCATTGTTCACGTATAAAGGGCATGAATGGAAACCAAACCAGTGAGCCATTAAGTTGTTGACATTCTGATAAAAAAGAAAAGTAGCAGACCAATATTTAAATTACATTCCTCAGAACATGCTACATTGGAAAGTAGAAAGTAAATTAATATAAAAATTAAATCTTTTATTTGAACATGAAAAATGTTTTTCACTATTTTGATATGCCCATTTACCTAGCAATGAGTTACCACTGGATTCTGAGTTACACATAGATTAGAAGGTTGTCTTTTAGCCAATATATTTTTTTTAAAAAAAAGAGAAACCAAATATTTTTACAACACTTCAAGTCCAAAATCCTTTACTATGGTCACAAACAAGAATTTGTTGAAACTCTCTTAGATAATAGCTAATAAGTTTGCAATATTAAATAACACTTCTTCAGTTCCCCATTAAACACAGATGTGAATAGAAATGGTAGAAATAATTTCCAATGCACCAATTTATAGCACTTTATTCACAAAGTATAATTTTATATTGAATTATGCAATTCCATACTTTCATACTAAACTTGAGTGATTCAGAACATAACAGATGAAAATCTCCTTTTGACTATTTAGAAAGCAGTGTATCCTTGACCCAAACCAGAAAACCCCCTTCTCCTATACTTACCTATCTATAATAATGCACAGGAAGGGTCTGGGTGTAAGGCTTTTCAGTATGTTTCCTGTCAGTCTCAACTATAACTATGGAATTATTATGAAGGAGCAGTTTCACCTGAGCAATAAACTTAGTTACTAGAAGAAAGTTTCAAAGAACAAAACAAAAATGTCCAAAGTACTTATGAAATATTCTTGCTTTATTTGCAATAATAGAGCTGAAAGAAGGGAATCAATTATCAAGTGGTATTTTAAAGCTTACTGGCATACACACATGCACATGCGCGCATGTGTGCGCACACAGACACACAGATACACACACACACACACAGATCTGTATGTTCCTTTAAATTTAGAAATAAGTTTTCAAAGATGATCTCACTTGGTCATACTCATCATCTCCTCTGGTTGTAGGGATAGTTTTACTCCTGTGCCAAGAATAAGATAAAGATCTCTTTGACTTTATTAGGTGACCTATTCCAGGTCACACAGCTCAAGGAGAAAGGCAGTTGAAGTAACAATATAGGTCCTCTGATTGCTAATCTGTTGTTCTTTCTTTTATTCTGTGCAGATCACAATGTAATGGAACTTTTCCTTCTCCTCCTCCTCCTCATCATCATTATCATCATCATCACCAATATAACCAGGAATTAATTTAATTATTTGGCATAATTTCTTTTAATTTAAAAATAAACTCGTTCATTGAGTTTTTGGAATTTTTTGTTTTTCTCTTATGTGGGTAGCCACTTTGAACGACCCACACCTTCCAGTCCTGAAGCAAGAGGTTCTGACCAATCACTACATTTTGTGGTGATTTGGGTATTGTCCCAGTCCAGGAAATGGAAGGCGTGTGTTCAGATGTAGGAGTGTCACTTGTAGGGGTTGAGCTACACTCACCTCTTCTTTTGTAATGCTACCCCTTTGCCCTGTTTGGGATAGAAAATTCCATGGAAACTCCCTTTGTGTGTCCCCTTCTCTTGCTCTGCCTTTGGGTGTGGCCTTCCTAGATGATATTCAGTCTGCTGACAGTAGACATCACCAGGCTAGATTCAACTCCCTGAAACCTGACCTCTTGCCTCATTTGAAGGGCTTCTTCCCAATAAAAAGGTTCAACACATGCTCTCTTGCTCTCTTTTTCTGAGGACCCTCAAGGTCAGAGGAGCCATCATAGGACCCGAATTAAAAGGTATCTCTGTCTCTTGTGTGATTGTTTCATGCAGCCCAGTTCACCTGGAGTGACCCTGAGTGTTTTAGTAGTGAGATATGCAACACTCTTATTTTATGGCTATCTTCTAAATGCTTCCCACATATTATATCATTGAATTTTCACATGTTTGTGATGAAAAGATAAAGTTCATTAAAGAAGTCTCCTCTTTTAATTATCAGCTTGACTGTTATGACTGATCACTAGGGAAGAAAGTCTTGATTTTTTTGAAATTTTTAGATAATATCAAAACAAATTATATATAATAATTTGGGGGAATAGGAAAAATGTTAGTAAACTGTGCAAAGAGTTTCAAATGAATAGATATAACTCATAAAATTTTGTTACGTATAAATTTAATATTTAAAAAGGATACATGCTGAATAGATATTGATCTTGAATTATAGGGTCATGCTTCTCTATCATCACAGAAAGTGTTCCAGAATAGTTGTAAATTGACTTTGAAATCACCAGGCATTTAAAAGCAGACACAAAACTATTTTTATCAATAGGTGAATAGATAATTTAAGAAACAAATTGCAAAATTACATGCAAGTTGTGGGTTTCATGTGTGACTAAATATATTAGTGAGCTTTCCATTTCTGTACCCAAAATTCCAGTAAGAACAACTTGGAGAAAGAAAAGTTTATTTTGGGCTCAGGGTTTCAGAGGTTCAGTCCATGGGCTAGTGGCTCTATTGCTCTGAGCCTGAGATGAGGCAGAACATTATGACATAAAGATAGCTACTCTGCTTATGAGAGCAGAAAGAGATGGGGAGGAGACAGTGGACAAGATAAAATTGCAAAGGGCATGCCCCAGTGACTATTTCTTCCAGTCTCACCCTACCTGACTACAGTTACCAACCCAGTTAGTACATTCAAATCATTAATCCACTAAATGGATTAATCCACTTATTATTGCTTTCAAGGTCTAATCATTTCATCTCTAAACATTTCTACATAAACAGAAACTTTTAGAGACACCACATATCCAAACTATAGTACAAAGTAAATGTATTTAAAGACTAAAAACTCTCACCAAATCTCTTTGGAATATTTTTGGGGTATAAAATGAAATTATATCTGCACATAAGTTTGTATATGTAGTTCTTAACACCATTGTCTGAAAAATAGATATTAACTTTAAAAAGTATGAGATGACTGAGTGTGTTTATCAAACATGTGTTTTGTGGGAGTACCAGGAATCTGCTCAACTACTTCTGTCTTTCCAGATAAGGACCACCAGTTGCATTGCATACACTGATCATGAGTAGCCCAGTTATGAGGACTCCTGAATCTTCAGGGCTCATTAGTTAGCTGATGATGCATATCCCTGGTGAGTGCTAATCATGGTGTTACTCTTGGTAAGTACAGGATCTGGGTTGAAGTGAACAAGAAATCTATCTAAATTGTCCATATTCACTACTTAGTATGTGTTTTATATAATTTTTATACTTAGTTTGATATAAAATAATTAGTTTTTAATTAAAAATGACAGGGTCAACTGATATTTTATATAGCATAAAAGAATGACTGAGAAGATGAGATTTCAACTGAATACTAAGAAATGAAAGAGTTCGGTATGCAGATTCCTGCACAAAGAACATTCCAGTCAGAATTTGCTTTGTATGTCTTAGGAATAAAAAAAAATATACTAATAAAAATTTAAAAAAATAAAAAAGCCTATAGTGCCAGAGCAGAGGGAGGTGAGGGAGATGTATAAGGAGATGAGGTCAAGGAGAAAGCCAGGGGCCAAATCATGTAGAGTCTTGTAGACTATTGAGCAGTCTTTAGTGTTTACTCTGTAAAGATTAACACAGGAGTCATTCAAACAGTTGTTTTAATTAAAATAAATCTTTTATCCAGGTCACATTTGATCACTGTATAATGTAGTCAGTGAAAGGGAAGTCTTTTTGCTCAGGAAAGTTCAATGACCAAAGCGAGGCGAACATGTTTGCTACAGGTTGTCTTAAAAAAATCATCCAGAAAATTTTTCATTAAATACCAAAAACGTCCTCCAAGTAATTCATCAGGATTTATCCCTGAGCAAAAGATAATCACTTTTATTTATTGCCTTTATATGATGTTTGATAGGGCCACTGGCAAACCAAAATACAATAAAGGAATACAAGAAGGTAAAAATGTCTTTTTTTTTTCTTTACAGTTCTCATTAAAGTTACCTTGGTTGTCTAGTTCAGTGACAAAGACATTTTAAAAAAATCTTTCATGCTAATGATGTTCACACAATACAAACATTTCACTTATATTTTCACTAATTAGTGCTTTGTATTGTTGGTTTCTGCATATTTTTCATAGAGACAGAATAAAGGTGATAGAATAACAATTAAAATGTGTATACAGAAAGCAATTAGGAGTTGAGAAACATATATAAAAAGAATCTATCAGCTGGAAGCAATGATTTAATACTTTCAATACCTTTTTTATATACAAACATTCAACAAATATGATGTACATCTAAAATTTTAAAAGAAATTATTTTTACCAGACTGGAACCTTTTGCAGAATTACTTCCCCATATTCTTCAATTGTCACATCTCATGGTGTGTTAGTCAGGGTTCTCCAGAGAAACAGAACCAATAGGTGTATTGTGTGAATATGACTAGTTCATATTCTGTGGTACAGGCTGTAAGTGGGGAAAGGGTGCCCAGGAAAGAGCTACAATTCAATTTCAAAGGCAGGTTTCTGTTGGAATTCTTTCTACAATGGGGAAGGTCTATTAAGGTTCTATTAAGGTTCTATTAAGGTCTATATAAGTTTCTATTAAGACTTTCAACCAACTGGATGTGGCCCATCCACATTATGTGGTGGGCTTTATTCAGAGTCTTTATTTAAGATAGTAACCTCATATAAATTTACCTTCAAAAATCTGTAATGTCTGATTAAATATCTGGAAACTGTGGTCTAGCTAATTTTATGACACATAAAATTAACTTACACATTAGATGAAGTTTACTATAGATTTGAGGTTGAATATGTTTTTATAGAGTGTGAGAGGTTCCTCTAAGCCAAATATTTGACAAAAAAACTTACTCATAGCGAGGCATATAATTTTCTTTTTTGTTTTTCCCTTGGTCACTCAGGTTTCTTTTTTTTTTTTTTACTTCTCATGTACATGACAATAGTGGAGTGCATTACATTCATAATTATCCACTCACAGCACAATCTTTCATAACTCTGTATGTTCACATAGGAAGATGTGAATTTGGTGTCAACATACCTTATATACAAACAGAGATATGATAAATTGTGGTATAAAGGTGTATTAAGAATTGAGGCTTATAATTTTCAACACAGAATTTATTGATTCTAAAACTATTATATAAAATAAAATTGAAATTTTTCAAACAAACCATATATATTTATATCTATCTCTATATTGAAATATTTAAATGTCTAATGCACTCATTACAAAATTTAAAAAGTAAAATCCTTCTCCCTTTTCATCTAAAACTCTTAATATAGTTTACATAGTTACATCCACCACCTCAATTTCTTTGCAACATTCACACAAGATGTTAGAATCATCTGCTGAAACTATTTTCATTAAATTCAATATTTATCATTTTACTGCTAATGGGCATTTTTCAGCCTTATGGATTTTCTAAATTCCTTCTTTCTTTCACTCAACATCACCCTCTCAAAATTCATGAATTTGTCAATCTGTTCATGGGCTCTTTATTTTCAGATCATGCCTGCATTTTGAAGATTTCCTCTTTCCTTTACACATATTTCAGGCAGTATCATTTATTTGGAAGCATATAAGATTTATATGATTTGGAAAAATTAATTTTTCACCTTCTGAAAAACTCAAATACTCACAAGGTGATATCCAAGAACTTTATGGTAACCAAGGCTATTTTGGAACAAAAATTCAGCTTCACCTCTCTTCTACTTTGCATGGCACATTGACCACCACCACATTCTATATTTGTGAAAACTGTGTTATTTCTTTCTTATCTGTCTCCCTACTTGCTTCACACTCCCTAATCTTTGTCCTGATCAGTAAAACTTAGGTCAACAGAAGCTCCTAACGGACTCTTTTTAAGAACCACAAATGAAATGAAAATTTGTATATATCCCAACCATCAACTTGGGCCTTTTTGATGATAAGATATTCTGCACAAAATAACAATGAATTCTTCTATATGTATAACTAAAGAGAAACAATGAATTAAAAAAATAAATAGTTAAATATAAACCCTGTATCAAAACAAAAAATCCAAGTAGTATATTCTCTGACTATAAAATTTTATAGTTTAGACAACTTACCAACACCTGATAAAAAAAGATCTATTACTTTGAAGTTTTATAGACAAGGACACAATTTTTCTAGAATTTACATTTTGATATGTAAGTATGAAAAATGGATTATACTAAGGTTATAATGAATATAAATTACTCTGTATATTTGAGGAAATTCTTTTTAAAATCTGTGTGTTAAATAGTAGTTTATGATACTGGAATAAATGTTAAAAGTTTCATAAGTAACTGAAGTTAGATTGCAGGAACTGGTAAAATTGATTGGGGTCTTAGAATTATCAACTCTAATTCAACATATTATAGGTGGGAAAATTAACACTTAAGATTTGACCTATCCTATTTTATGAGAACCTAAGTATTCCAAATGTCATTATGAGTTATTTCTACTGAATGAGCATTATAGAAGTGACTGTGAGACCAACTAAGTCAGAATCTTTGTATACTCCCTTAAACTAGTCCATTTTTAACATTTTTTCTCCAACTGCAAATATGACCACAATCCTTCATCCATTTCTGTAATCTTGTTTTTGAATTGTGAGTCCATGTCAAGTCTATTTATTTATGCTTTCTATATTGATAGGATTGTGACTTGCTTTGAGGCACAAAATGTAGAATAAATGGAATCGTGCCAGTCCTGAGCCTAGGACTCAGGAGGCCATTTCCATTCCCGCTGTTAACCACTGGAATCCTGCAATGCTGCTATGTGAACAAGCCTGAGCTTGCCTCAGGCATGATGACAGAGAGATCAAGTGGCTCAATACTTCTGTCATATCAGCCAACAGGGAACTCAAGAAATGTGATCAGGCCATCTTAGACCAGGCATCCTCTAGCCAATCCACAATTATGATTGGGAACTGAGCACACAGAGTCTTGCCATGCTTGGAAGAATGACTGAGCTGAGCTCAGCCCGAATGAGTAACCTAGAGAATCTGAAGCTAAACAAAGGATCTTTACTTTGAATTATGTCTATTTGTGGGGTATATTTGTTTTGTTTTGTTTACACAATAATACATAACTGGAAAACATGCTTAAACCATTAAAGTTCAACATTTACTACTTTTTTTGCCTTGATGGTTCTCCAAAACTTATCTTTAAGAGATACATAAAAAGAAACCCAAAATTTAGAGTGGTAATAACTGATTGTAGACTAGCTTTCTAAATAAAAGTGCAAAAATACATGAAGCTTAGAAAAAAGCTATTTATACACATGCACATATTCATGAAGGAAGTATTGTAAAATCAATTGTAGGTTCATGTAAGCACATAACATTGCAGTGCTGGTTTTTCAAACTTAGTAATTTAGGAAATTAAATTTGATCTGAACCACATATCAAACTGTCAGTTCTATTCACATAAATTAAATGCAATTTGTGCTGCCTGAACAATATAATCAGAAAATTTGTTATTAAACCTTCTGTACATGGCAACTAAAGTTTAAAGTTCTTCTAAAGGCTCACAAGGATAATTTTATATTAGATGCCACCCAGGACACAATTAAAATTATATGTTCACTTATGCTGACAGTTGTCAGAAAATGCCTTGAAAACGTCATATACTTTTGTTTCTGAATAACAGTAATTAATATTGACTCCCAGAAGGGTATCTCATGTTCAAAAGTAACCAAGGACTTCCTTTGGGCAAATTACAACTGTGTCATACCTTAGATATACAATAAACCATTAGTAGTAATTAAAATTCATTTTGTATCAGTGACAAGCTAAGGGATCATTAAAGGTCATGACTTTGTCTTTAATTGTTTGGGTTATTGTTTTTATTTAATTAGATGAGAGCAATGAGTCTTTAGGTATAGCATCATTCTTAATCGAACAGCACACTTGAAAGGCCATCCTTGTCAGCCGTGGTTGCTCATTTGTATTCTAGTGGAAGTAACTTATTGCCCTCCACTCACCAGGTCAGTTCATTCTCTTGGGAAAACAAATTGGATTTGGATAGGAGTTTTAACTACATTCAGTAGAACTCAATTCAATTTAACTAATGTGATATTTTAAGCTTGGCTCTCTGAAGGAGAATCCTTCCCTCTATATACTGTGAATGACAGATGACTTTATTCCAATACTTTTCCTGCTATGGAAGACTTGGAAGAGAAGTGCCCAAACTGAGCATTCTTCTACACAGTATTCCAACATTCTCTTAGATATAACACATATCATTTAAGGTTTGTCTGTGGAAATAGCCCTGTTCTTTTTCTTTTGCTCTTTTTTTTTTTTTTTTTTTTTGGTGGGGTGGGTACCAGGGATTGAATCCAGGAGTACTTAACTACTGAGCCACATTCCCAGCCCATTTTTTTTTTATTTTTGAGACAGGATATTGCTAATTTCTTAGGACTTTGCTAAATTGCTGGAGCCGGCTTTGAATTTGTGATCTTCCTGTCTTAGCCTCCTGGGCCACTGAATGAAAGGGAGTGCACCACCATGTCTAGCATCATTGTTCTTTTCTAAATTAAATGTAAAGAGGGTGGAAAAAGCTCCAGTTGTCAACACTAATGAGAAAGTCTTCATTTGTTAGGGTGACACATGCAATAACCACAACCTGGTGACCTGAAACAATGAAGGTGATTCTCTCAGAGTTTTGGATGCTAGAAGTCCTAAATCAAGATGTCAGTATGGCCATACTCTCTCTGAAAGTGCTAGACAAGAATTCTTCCTTGCCTCTTCAGATTGCTCATGTCCTTGTTTTAACTTAGTTTCTTTACATGACCTTCTTTCCTGTGTGTTTCTGGCTCTTCACATGGTAGTTTTCTCTGTTTCTGTTTCTCTTTTGTGCGAGGGTGGGGGGGGGGAAAGAAGGGGAAGGGGAGAAAGGTGAGGATGGGCCCTGTATGGGGATTGAACCTACAGTGCTTTACCAATGAACTGTATCCCCAGACCCTTTTTATTTTTTTATTTTTTTTTAATTTTGAGAAAGAGTCTCACTAAATTGCTTAGGGTCTCACCAAGTTGATGAGGTTTGGCCTTGGACTTGTGATGCTCTTTCTCAGCCTCCCAAGTCATTGGATTAGTCCTACACAACTATACCTGGCTGTGTTTCTCTTTCTTCTTGAAAGAATATCGGTTATCGGGTTTGGTTCCTGCCTTATCCCAGGAGGACTTTCGTCTTAGCCACTTACATCTGAGACCACCAATCCAAAGAATGCCACATTCTGAGAATCCAAGTAGAAATGAATCTGAGGGTCAGTAATTGACCTCCTATAGAGTAAGTACTCAGTTGCAGGCAAATATTGAAAGAATTTGGTAACTGTGCTCCAGCATCTCCCTGAACCAGAGAAACAGAGAAGCCCATTGCTAGCTTTTTCTGTAAATTGGTGTGACTCTTTTATATGTGGCTCTGGATTTTCAATTATTACAATGTCTGTCTGCATGTTAAAGTCCTGAATATATAAAATGAGCTAAGGACAAGTCCTAATATATCTGTAAGAAAGTAGGTAAAGTCTTCCAAAGGACAGAATTCAAAAGTTTAGTTTAGTGGGGTTACACTAGTACTCATCTTTAAAATGAATTAAATAATTTATATCTTCTTTGTGTAAGGTACTCTCTAAAATTTCAAACAGGTTATTTTCACTAATGACACCAATCTCTAAAATAAAATAGATTTTACTAATGAATGATGTGATGGTTAGTTTTATGTATCAACTTGCTTAGGGTATAGCACCCAGTCATGTAATCAAATTTTAATCTCAGTGGTATTGTGAATGTCTGTTACAGATGTGCTTAGCAGCAACAACTAGTTAACTTTAAGTAAAGGAGGATCACGTGGGTGGGTCTTTTTGAATCAATTGAGGACTTTAGAATTAAATACTGAAGTTTTCTGTGGTAGAACAAACTCTGCCTCAAGTATACAAACTCAGCCTCTGATTTGCCATCCTGCTGACCAGATTTATGAACTTTATACTTGCAGCTCCCATAAATATGTGACCCAGTTCCTTAAAATAAAACTTTTTATTTGTGTGTGTATTTAAATATTTTAATTTGATTTTTTAATGTAATAATTCTTGGTTCTATGTTCTCTGGAGATCACATACCAGTAAAAAAAAAAATGTGAAGTAAATAATCACCAAGATAGAGGAAATTTTGAACATTTTAAATTTTAATATTTATGTATGATTATATATATGTATGTGTGTGTGTGTATATATATATAATCATATTGTTATAAGATGTAAGCTTCAAATTAAAGGAAATGTATACAAATATATTTGAAATTTAAGTAAGTATTAACCTGAATATCTTTACTGTTCAGTAATTTTATATTTTTCCTTTATATTCTATTCTATGAACTCTTCAACATAATGGATGAGCATTAAATAATTTAAAATCATTTTAATCATTGCATTTTAGACTCTGAAAATCTCTGGCACATTAATCTTTTACATTAATAGAAGGTATAATGAAATGCTCAGTATTACATGCAATTTGTATCTCAAATTTTATTAAAACACTATGTAAGCAAAATGATGAGGTAATTCAAAGTTGAATCTGGTCTATGTGAAATTCATCTCAGACAGCTTGAGAAATGAATATTGGCCCTATAAATTTATAAAGTGTACCATAATGTAGTTAAAGAAGAAAAACATTTTAAAAAAATAAATTAAACATATTAGGCAAGATACTTCCTAAAACCCTGTTTCTCAAGCAACATGCGATACAAAGAAACAAAAAAAAATGCAATATAAATATGAAACACAGTGGTTCTGTGACAGAATACCTGTTCTCTAAGAAAAATATAATAAAGACCCTTATTATTTTTGGACTCTACTCTGAGAAACTCTGGGAAAGAGACAAAAGGATGACAATGCCAATCAGAAACCTCTATCAGGCCCTCCTTGGGTGTTCCTATGCACCAGGCGATCTATGCCCCATACTTTCTGGTGGTTAAAAACAGGTCAGGATGTTGGGTCCTTGATTTAACTGTTTATACACAAAATTAAAAATATGTGATTACTAAATAATTCTCATCTTGTTCAGACAACAACTTCATATTTATGACATTCAGGGTTTTCCATGCTTTGTTTTACAGAGCATCAAGCTCCCATGACCATAGGGATTGAGTACTTCTATGTCACCAATAGTTCTCTAATTTCTATCAAAATATTGAATCTAAAATTTTTTCATGGGGAAAAACTTATTAATAAACATGTGTCTGTTTCATAAATAAAATGATAATTGAACCATTCAATATTAGCTTAGAGACATACCTATTCCTTACATAAATTTTGGAACTTACCAAACATTCAAACACACACACACACACACACACACACACACACACACACATACCTATCACAAGCACACCATATATTTTCTTATTTAGGTAGATCCAATATTTCCTGACCAACTTGAATAACAAACTATTCATTTAAATGCAAATTGGTTATAAAAATGATTCAAGAAAGCCTAAGTATCCTTTAATGTTTGGTACCCTGTGATCATATGATTACATTGAATAATAAGGAAAACACAGGCATACTTAATCTTCTTTACTTGATTTGCATGCTAATTTTCATTATGCTTGTTTTATTGTCATTTAGAATAAAGACAAATAGAACAATGGTTATTTTCATGGAGAAATATTGAGATTTGTTTTTCCTTTAGTGAACCAGAATGCAATATCCTGATGTTGAGAAACCTATTTCCAGGTCTTCATTCTCTGGGTTAGATAGATGCAAAATAAAAATTTTTTAAAAAATCAAATTAGCTACTGAAAGATTTCAAGAAATGTGATAAAAATCAGTCTTGTTTTATTTAGATGATGGCTCATTGGTTTTGCTTCTATATCTGAAAAAAGTTTGCTTTCACAATTTTACAATTTTACAAATCATATATAATCCTACAATTATTTCAACTTTCTGCCTACTTACTTATATCTCTAACGTTAAAGAACTGATGTTCAATTGGTAATTGTTAAACTAATCACTTGTTTGCTACAGAAGCAGCAATTGTCAAAAACACTTAACCTCAACTTAAGAGTATATTGAAGTATATATGCTTTCTGTGGTACCTCACAAAGGCAGGAGTGCCTTGGGAACATTTATTTGAGTTGCTGTATGCCCTGGTGAAAGAAAAAGAAAATAAAAGGAGAATAATATTGCTATATTCTCCATTTCAGAGTTGACCTCTATTCTTTTTTCCTTTTGTTCAAAGCAACAGAGTATACAAAGCAAGTGTTGGGATATTTAGATTAATTAAATTGATGGTTTAGCAACCACTATCATACTCTCTTACTGAACCACACAGAGGGTTTTCTTGTGGACATTGAAGTGATTACTTTCTGCATTAGGTGTAACAATGACAAGAATTTCCCTGTGTCCCACCTTGTTTTAGGATATCGTCTTTCCCATTAATTCTGAAAAAATATAAAAATGGCCATGCACCTACCTTCACTCATTTTGCACAAAGAAAACACAGATGTCATATTGTTGTTTATCATTAATAACCAATGAATGAAAATTTTCTTGGGGAAGTTGCAATGTATTCATAATAAATAGTCAAGAATAGCTGAGGTATGGAATCTATCTAAATATCCTTCAATGGATGAATGGTTAAAGAAATCATGGCATAGACATATACAATGAAATAATCTTCAGTCACAATAAGGAAATCCTGTCATGTAGCAATGTAGGTGAACATGGAAGACAAGTTAAATGAAATCATCCCCACAGAAAAAGACATTAACTGAGTTATCTCACTCATATGTAGAATCTGAAGAGTCGTGGAACTAGAGGGTAGTATAACAGTTTCAGAGGAGGGAGATGATAGAGGGGAGGGAAGGATAAGCAGTCAATGAATAAACACTGCAGTTAGAAGCAATAAGTTCTGGTATTCTGTTGCACAGCATTGTGACTATGTTTAACGATATTGTACTGAATATTTATAATATCTAGAAGATAGGATTTTGAATGTTTTCATCATAAATAAATGATAAATGTATGAGGCAACAGGTATACTAAACACTGGTTTGTTTCACAATGCATTTGTATAAAAACTGAGACATCACACACTATATCCCAAACATACATACAATTATTACATATCAATTAAAACAAATTTTTAAAAACCTTAAATTATGCAAGAGTATGAGTTGCCTATTTGCCATCTAGACACCAGGAGGCTATTAAGGATGTAATCTAAAGTAAACATTAAAACACTCTGAATGGTAGACACTTTATATGATGAGCCTATTTGTATGTGTGTGTGTGTGTGTGTTAGATGCTCTATATGATGAGCCTGTTTGTGTATATATGTGTGTGTGTGTGTTAGATGTTCTATATGATGAGCATTTTCGTGTATGTGTGTGTTAGTGCCCATCATTTTACTATCTAATGTTGAGAATCACAATTATGACTTCTTTATTGTGTAATGAGATGTGTTATACAAAAACTGAACAGGAAAGCCAGATGATACATTTTTAACGGTAAAAACTGAAAACCTTATAAGTCAATCTATCATTCCTTATATTAAAACACCATTAATAATTATAAATGATAGTCTTTCTTCTTTTTAAAAATTGATATTTTAATTCTTTCCTATAATTTATGAAACTCTTATGCTTGAATTAATTCATGTCTGGTTGTGCACATGTGCATGTGTGTGTGAGATGATAGCAACTATAGTGATATCTGCTTTAAATGCCCTGCATTTCAGTGAAATATATTTACTATGCATAGAAAGAATTTGACTTTTAAAAAAATGATTATAAGTAGCACTCATAAATAACAAACAAGTTCAATTCATATATTTAATAAATACTCTTCTAAACTAACCAAAAATTGAAAACCAATCTCAAGATTCTAATCTGATCAATGTTAGCATTGACATTCTTTTTCCTATTAAAATATTACGATTAAAATCAGGAATAAATTTTAAAATGTAAAACATACAACCCTAATTGAATGAATTGTGGGATTTACATGGGACATTTTCCTGCTTTTAAATGAGATGTTTTTAATCTCCTACCTTAAAATAATTTATATTTGAAATGCTTTCAATATTCTGTGTGCTTTTTGAACAATTTTTTTATTGATACTCTCTTTCTCATACTGGATAATTGTGGAATGATTTATTTAAGTGCAAATTAAATTTTTAAAAGTGCAATTTTAGATTTAGCAGATACATTTTATGGCATTGAACTTACACTAGGTGTCATATAAATACTGTTATTTAATGCTTTTTAAAATATATATATATATTTTTTTAGTTATAGGTGGACACATTATCTTTATTTTATATTTATGTGGTACTGAGGATTGAACCCAGTGGCCAGCACACTCTAGGAGAATACCTCTCAGCCATAATCCCAGCCCCTTGTAATTTAATTCTTATTAAAACTTTACTAAGTAGGTTCCATTGTTACCAAAATTTTACAGATGAGAAAGATAATCCACTTAGAAGTTTCCCTACAAGCCCAACTTCACAGAACAGTAACTACAAAGGGAAGTTGCAACCAAACTTGCAGGTTCTGGGGTTTTGACCAAAACCTCATAGGACCATACCTATAACTCAAGTTTTAGATTGTCTATGGGTAAATTTTTTCTATTTAAAGAATTACTTGAATTAACAAGTAAAAGACAATTAAAAAAATTAAATTTTTAAGTATTTTTTCATTAATTTATTTATATATATATCATATTACTTACTGCTACTGGTTTGTTTTCTCCATTCATTACATATTCAGCTTCCCTGATTTGATATATAATTATCCATTTTACCATATTTCTTTTTCTAACTTATGTCCCGCTTTACTTATTAACTAAAATTAATTAGTCATTAATTTCTTTTTTTAATTATTTGAATATAATTTCTGTTTTCTTTCTCAAATCCATTGAACACCTATTAATGTTCTCTTTTAGTTTTTAGGTTAATGATTAAGGTCCTTGGACTTTGGTTTGACTTTTAAGTATCCATACATATATACAAAGTTTTGTTGCACTATGTTTAAATTTTTTGTAATTTTTTCAATAGCGCACAATTTTTGTTTTAACATAATTCATCATATAAGAGTTATTTTTTAATTGATTCAATATTTTTTTATTTTTTTAACTTTTTTATTGAATTTTATTAGGGGGCATTAGTATCAGGTTGTCTTAGTGATCATGGATTTCTATGTTCCATGGGGTTATATCTGATAGGTCTTTCCAGTGAAAGGAAATCTTTGAACATTTTTTCTCTTGAAATTAACAATCTGTGTAGTGACATTTTGGCACTATGTATATACTCTGTTTCATTTGGTGTCTAAATCAGTTTTGTAATCGGACTTTAAATGATAACTTTCAAATTTTTTTAAAGAGATTTTTTAATATTTATTTTCTATTTATTTATTTTTATTTTATTTTATTTTTTATTATTAGTTGTCAAAACATTACAAAGCTCTTGACATATCATATTTCATACATTTGATTCATATAAGAGTTATTAAATCCTATTACCAACCTCTAATTTTATTGTACTATGATCAGAAAACAAACCTTCACAATTTCTGTTTTTTGGGAATTTGTGTATGTTCATTGTCACAGAGTAAAATTAATTCAAAATTACCCAGTTTATATATAAATAAACACTTTCTGATCCTAACAACAGTAGAGAAATAAGTCATTGGTATGATTCATATAAAGTATGATTCATATTCTGACAATATGAATATTTTTGTTTATCCTAGACAGTTGTTCTAGTCTATTCTAAAGAGTTTTTTTATGATTTCAAGAAATGTTTTGGACTAGCAAATTTTTTTTTTGTCTCTCCTCTGTACTTAAATGTGAATTTACCATAGTGAATGGTTCTCTTAATTTTGAATTCCAAGTGCCAACATCCTCCCTGCCAACAATAATACATGTTTTACTTCTTAGTTTTTGCTTTTGATCTGATTGGTTAAAAGTAAAAATGGTAAATAAATAATGTCCAGCAAAAGGAAAACAGTGAACAAAGCCATGCAAAAGAATCCCTTGTTAGATGTGAGAAATAACTTCTGGTACTCTATTGCACAGTAGGGCGACTACAGATAACAACAATGTACTGTATATTTCAAGAAACAAACAAACAAAAAAGATTTTGAATGTTTCAACAAAGTTAAATAATAAATGTTTGGGGAGTTAGATATGCTTACTCTAATCTGAACACCATACAATGTATACATGCATCAGAGCATTACATGGTACCCCACAAATATGTACAATATGTTAATTAGTATATTTTTTTAAAAATTGCTGTTTTGGGGGCAGATATGACTTAGGTGAACAAAGTGAAATAATAAACACATTATTAAACACTATAAGATTATTATTCATAGTAGATTTAAATTTTAAAATGTTTTTTTAAATCAGCAAAATTTGAAAATATTTACTTGAAGGAATTTCTCATTTTAGATCTCTCTACTGCTTCTGAAATAACCATTGTGAGTACCACCCTCTCCTTATGTGGACTCTTTTTTCCAGTTATTATAATCCTGGATACACGTAAAATTTGCGATTCAGATTTAATAGATGTACAAACCAACCATTTGTATATCAATCAGCAATTTTATCATTTCCTTAAACATTTCCTACTGAATAAAGGTTCTGTGGGATTATTTATTTATCTAAAAAAAAGAGACCCATGGTCAAATGTGTGTGTGTGTGTGTGTGTGTGTGTGTGTGTGTGTGTTTAAATCACATTTCCCTCTCTATAAGGTACAATGCAGAGCAGTATATTAAAAGTTCTTGAAAACAATCAGCTGTGGGTTGTAGTCCCAAGTACCTGGGGAGTTGAGGCAGGAGGCTCACTTGAGCCCATGAGTACAAAGATAAGAGTGGGGAATACAGTGAGGCCACATCTCAAAAATTTCTCAAAAGTATTCCAGTTTGGAAATATGCTAAATTGTTAAATTTCATTTAACCCAGTTTTCCAAACTTCTTTGGGCATGTAATCAGAATTAAATACCTTTTCTACAAACCTGTGAAATAAACACATACCAGATAGAGCTGTGTAAGAGCTTTTGTGAATACATTAATTTTATAAGAAACACACTACATTTTAAAATATTTGCAATAAGCATTCTTAAGCATGAACGACTTTAAATGATAGCTGACATTTCAAAGTTTTTTTTTTTTAACTTTTTTTGTTGTTGTTTTGTTAGTTTTTGAAACTTGGTCCTAGGGTCTGTGTTGCCTAGGCTGGCCTCAAAGTTCTGGGCTCAAGTGCTCTTCCTGCCTCAACCTCCTGAGTTTCTGAGATTACAGATGCACACCGCTGCTTGTGGCCCAAATTCATTTTTGTTAAAGTTTGTTAATCAAAGATCTGATTGAACTTGGGTATATTGTAAGGGTGCTTGTAAAAATCACTGCCTTGGTTATTCAGTATTAATTAAAATAATTAAAAGGAGGGTCTATGGGAAATAGCACTTAAGATTCATGGACATGGGCTTGAGTTGTAGCTTAGTGGTAGAGCACTTGCCTGGCACTGGGTTTGATCCTCAGCACCACATAAAAATAAATAAATAAAATAAAGGTATAGTGTCCATCTACAACTAAACCAAAATTTAAAAAAATTGGGGGGGCAGATATGACATAGGTGATTCATGGACATAACAGTACTACATTTTCTTGAGATCCTGAAGTATAAAACAAATTTTTAATAACATTAATCAATTAAAAATATATAATTTCATTCGAACTGTTACCTTCTATATTAAACTTAAGGTAAACATAACTAAAACAAAAGCAAGTTTTTTATTTTTATTTCAGTTTGAGAGTAGGGTTTTAATAGATATTGAACAAAAGAAAATTTTACCTTTAATTTTGATTTATTGTCATATAAAGTCTATGTTAATCTGCTTGTTGTTGTTTCATTTGTATTTGTAGTTTATATAATTTTTGAAAGAGCTAAGCTTTAAGAGGTACATTCATGTAGTATTGAAAAGTTATAAAACTTAATATGTCACATATTTTAAAGTTCTTTTTATATGAACACCTTAAAATTTTGCTACACTTATATACAAATAGTATATGGTACAGCATAATAATAAGCTTATTCATATTTCATGAAGATTCTCAGAAATAAATAAGGTTCAGAGATTTCTAGTTTTCCTTCAACATTTCTTCCCTCCTGGTTCTATGGAAATACATATGTTGATGACAACAACAACAAACAAAACAAAACAAAACAAAAAACAAACATACAAAAAAAAAAAAATCTTGGGCCTTCAGGGAGAGAGAATGCATGATGAAGCATAAACTAAAAAGAGTTGAGTCCTGATGCACAAAGTCCCATACCAGCCCAGTACATTTATACGGGAAAAAAAAATAAAATAAAAATAAACCTTTATCTCTTTTATACCACATGCTATTTTGGGTTTTCTGTCACAACTAAACCTCATCGTAACAAAATATGAAGTAGTTGAAGGGAAGAGGGATGAGGTTGACTAAATAGCCTGGCATTTTTATCAAAGAATAGTCATTCCTTACCTTTTAAGTGATTCATGAACACACTAGAGAGACAGCATATACTGAATGTTTACGACATTACAAATGATACTCTAGACTAATATCCTTGATTTCTCTACTACACCATGTTTGATTAGCCCCTTGACATTACTCTCAATTGAGGGAAAGCCAAAGTAATTCATGACATTTTCAGAAATGTGGCTAATCTACTTTTACAAGCTTGTCAGCTGGGGTTTCAAGCTAAGGGTCACTGCAGTTAATTTTTTTTCTTAATTTCTCATTTTCTAAGGAATCTGATCTTTTCTACTAGAAAATAGTTCATTTTATGTTGGCCATTAGTGTCTTTACCTTGACATGATATGTAACCTCCGTACATGACCTTGGAACTCAGATCCCAAAGGACCATATCCAATTTAAGCCCTCTCTGCCAAAGGGAAGCTGGACTGTTATTTTTTACAGAACGAGACTCCAAGCACAACACGTCTCACTGCAGAAGATATGATTCATAGCCCTGATCACCAGGTGAGGAAAGGGCGCCTGAAATTGCCTGTCCTTCTGTTGTTCCTGGGCTTTCTTTCTCTTATTATAAAGAATCAAAAAGAAGTTGGCAACTCAAGGGAGAAACTGGGAGGAAGGAGGTGAGAGGAAATGAAAGACTTCTAGAACCATGTCGAAATTAAGCCACACTCACAGTGATAGCTAATCAATTTAAAAATGTCTTTGCATACTCTGTAGATAGCTGCTAGTGCAAACAAAAACTATAAAGTCCCAATGATATAGAAGTTCTTCTGTAGAGTTGGGAAGTAATATTTAGCTAATTTACATTCAAAGATATGATCAACTACTGGTATATATTGTAGTTATTTTTTTGTTTGTGTGTTTGTTTGTTTTCCATTCTCTGCATTACAAATCACATGGGAAAATAATTCTATACCATGAAAGTATAACAAAAACATGTAGCAATTTTAGGAACCTAGTAACCCATGTTTGCTAACTTCAGCTTTTTTGGAATGAAGAAATAAATTAATATTACATGAAGATTTTACCTAACAATTTTCTAACAATGTCTATTATTAAACATTGGAAGCAAAACAAATTCATTTATGAACAGTCTGAAAACAAAGAATTAATGTAGATTGTCTAATACTTTTCAACATCTAATAAAGTTCTCTCTCTAGTCCACCAATGATGAGCCTGCTCAGGCCTTGTTTACTACTTGTTCCTACTCATTTTCCAGTTCAATCTGACTTGAGGCCAATGTACACCCCAATTTCTGTCTTACGCAGTCCATAGCAATACAGTGAAGCTATATATCACTATCATCTCAAGAACATAATATGGGTTGCAAATTACTGATCTCTCTAGGATATTTTCCTGTGGTCTCATAGGCTCAATATTTGCCTGCTAAAAGTTTACCTCTTATGTCTATTCTTCATTGCTAGATTACCACCTCCTTTGAGCTCCTGCAGTACACCTTGGATTCTCAGTATAGATATGCCTAAGAAGAGCTCAAAATTGTGGACACCGTCATTCTCTCTCATATGTTAGTGGGACATTACCCAAATAACTCCTGAATTATCTACTGAGTCCAGTGCCAGAGTCTGGTGCCTGTTCCAGCTACTTTTGTACTACTGAGACAGCAGGCCTTACCTTCAATTAGGTTCTACAAACATATTTCAGGGCCTGGATATACTGAAATTAATAAGATACTGATTATAGTCTCTGGAGAAAAAGTAACTATGAAAATCAGCATAATATGTTCAGTATGCTAATTATTTGTCCCTTCGCACCAATAACAATTTGTAGAAGCAGAAGAAAAAAAAAAGACGAATAACTGCACTGGTTAAAAATAATGTTAAATTCCAAAATAAAATCCCTGAACTAATTTGAAAGATGGGTAAATAAGGAACCAAAATAACAGCAGAATGTTCTTTGTGTGTTCTTATAACTCAATGTCTATTACATTGTAGAAACTATTTTAAGTATTTGTGGAATAGATTATTGACTGAATTTATGATTGATCATAGGAAAATTAAAATATTGGAAAAGTTGAGCAGATTAATGTAAAATATTTACTAATATACATCTGTGACACAAATGCATATGTCATATGTGCTAAATTGTGGCATCTGAAGTGTTCCATAGACTGGCTTTATTAACAATTTCATGAAAATTCACAAAAAGAGAGAAAAACATCTGTGGGAATTAAAGAATTGGTTATTTTGTTGAGATGGTAAGTGTGGGAAAAAAGCCTGACTTCAAGAGAAATGTGATTAAATGACTGACTATACCAACAATTGTGTGTTAAATCACTTGGAAATTTATGCAAGTATCCAGAGGCATCTCTTACTAATGCCAAATGTCTCTGTACTTACACAGTCATTTCATTTTCTCTGAAATTTTCCAATGTCCCCGATTTTACACATTTTGGTGACATCTCTATTTCCATTATAGTCATACAAATCCAGAAAAACTACTTAATCTGAGTTTCATAAAGTTATTTTATATATAATGAGTAAGAACTGATAGGTACTATAATAATTCTATTCCATTCACTTAGAGATTATGTCTTTTGTGTAGGTTTCTGAGAATTCTCTTTTGTAAATGCTGAAATTGTCTTTAGTTCTAAATTGTTTCTTATATCAAAGCCCCTGAGACATGTAAGCTACGGCAAAAGGACATTTCAAACAAAGAAATGGTTAGTCCAAGACAGACTGGGAAGAACAAAATATTGTTTATAACACTTTGTTCTGTATTTTAGGACCTTAGTAATCCTTCTAGAGGAGCTGAGCCAATTGCTAATCAATAGTAATTATTTTTTTCAACTACCTAAGGAGTACTCTTTAACCCCTAAATGTAAGTTTTTAAAAAGCCACACACTTATTTTCTAGATATTAAATGTAGCCTTAACTGGAGTTTGATATAATGTATTCTCTGTTGCAATCTTCCAGTAGGGTTATTTTCAGCATCAAAAGTGAAATAAGACCTTTTTCAAGAAGGTAGTTTTAAAAAACATAATTTTCAAAGGATTAATGCAATAACATATTTCCAATCTGCCTCATTTTTTTTCTATAAGGACATACAGTTTATAAGTGAATACTTAGATATAGAAATTTATTTCTTCTGGATTCAAATGAATTAGTAATTATAATATTTGTAATTTATATCTAGAAAATTAGCCCTGAAAAATAAATGTACTGTTGGACACTTTTTGTTATTTAACAGATAAATCACCTAAGGGTGATGTTTTATTAAATGGGTACAAATGTCAATTTTAGCAAAATAGCCTGCAATAAAGAAATTTAGAGGTTCTAAAAAGAAGAGATAATAATTTTAAAAATTGTAGGAAAAAAAACAAATATCACATTAGCAAATTAAAGCTATATAACAAACTTAAGTGAAAATGATTACCTTAGAGAAAACATAAACAATATAATATACAAAAAACTGAGTTTTCTGTGCATTTAAAAAATGCTTCTTGTATATTAAATCAGTGTTGGGCCATATATTTGGATATAAATAAAAGAAATTTTACAGAAATAAAAATACTTTTTCCTACATTTTTATTTGTTTTTATAGATTATCAAATATAAATAATGGAAGTGCTGAATCATTTATGCTAGAAAACTTGTTACCAATTTTATACATTCTCATTCCTTTTATCATCCAAATGGTGGTCATAATCAGAATAATATATCTGTGAAATATATTTTTAATTATTTCTTTCAATTTTTACTTGCTGAGTCAGTTTTACATTATTCTTGTAATCTCCCCTCCTGAAATAACTTGAAATTTTATATGCATACCAAGTTCTCAATCTGTTGCCCTGTGGAACATTTATAATACACTTGCACTGAAATTTGTCAAGCAATGTTCTCAATTTACTGTTGGGCCATTTAAAGAAAGAACATTCACATATTACTTTTTCTGGTTTCTATGATCTAAAACAACATATGAGTTGAATAAAAATAGTTTCAGTTCATATATTCAGCATAGGCTATTATTATTCAACTTTAAATGCAATGAGAACCCATTGTAAATTTATGTTCTATGCCCTACAAAAAATAACTTAATTAACACTAGATTTGTTCTCAAAATATATCATGAAATGTTTAAAATATTCTAGACAAAGATATATTTCTAACAATTATATATGGAATATTATACATATAACATATGTAATATTATATATACATAATATATACATATATTGCTTATTTTGTTCTAGAACAGGAGTATGAGATATGTTGCTAGGAAAAGTTGGCTTCAATAACAAAGAGTTTGTTACTCAACTATTAAGATATAAAATCTATTTCTCTGGGTGTAAACAGCTAGTTTACTTTTGGATAAATTTATTTGATAAATTAATGTGATCAAACCAAATACTTTACACTTATTGAAGATAATTTACAAATATTTTTTTCTATGAAAACAATAAAATATAAACAACTTCAGTAGATGTCAATGTTTTTAATATAAAATAATGCAAAAATTAGAAGGAAATTATGTATAATTCAATGAAAGCAATTCACATTTTGAAATTATTTTGAAGACATTTGATATCAGAACCTAATTGTATAACAGAAACATAAACTAGTAAGACTTTTAAGAGAGTTAAGAATTTTTCATGGAGGCTCTGGCCTATGTTATAATGTCTCCACACATTCTGGAGATGTCCTGACCTTGAATCTTCTCTGGGAGGATGAATTACAACAGTGAAAGAACAATTTCACTGTCTTCTAGCTTTTTCATACACTTTAATCCTTGACATGTGAAAGGCTGATTGAAATATTAAGAAAACCTTTATTTTGACATAGAAAATGTAACTGTAAAAAATTATATCTGAATGCTTTGCAGTGGATTTTCTTGGGACATGTCAGAATAGGTGATGATACTATAATTCCTATATATGAATTAGGCCAATATTATATTACCTATGATATGTTAAATTCACCCTTAAATTCTACTGGCATTTTTATATGAGACAAAGATTGTATAATTTCTTAACAAAAAAAGGCACCAGGCAGTAAGGAGGACAAAGCCCATGAACCTAAGTGTGTGACAGGTAAAACTAAATTGGCGGCTATGTTTTGCTATTTAAAATCAATACTTAAGAGCTTTTCCTTCTTCACAGAGATAAAGGAGTTATCAGAGCTAATGGCTGATGTGAGTGCTTAGCACTGTTTTAACAGATTACAGGTCGATTTTAATTTTGCTTTGCAAATTACAAAAGAGCCCATCAATAAGATTATGGAGAAGAGACACCCAAATTCTGCTGAGGACATAGTCCACTCTTTCAATTTCAGATGGAGTAGAGAAAAATATAAGAGAAACAATCTGTCACAGAGTATTTTTGTGATGAATGAATGTATTTCTTGTTTGCTTATTAACCATGCAAAAACTTACCAACCTAATTATATTGTGATAGCAGTTTTTTTTTTGAGGGGGGGGTGCATTACCAGGGATTGAACTCAGGGGCACTCAACCACTCAGCCACATCCCCAGCTTTATTTTGTATTTTTATTAGAAACAGGGTCTCACTGAGTTGCTTAGCACCTCACTTTTGCTGAGATTGGCTTTAAACTTGGGATCCTCCTGTCTCAACCTCCTAAGCCTATGGGATAACAGGTGTGTACCATCGTGCCCAGATTGCAGTTCATAATTATATATCAGAAAGATTCAGTTAGAACTTTAGAAGAATTTCATTGGTTAATCCCTAGGGGGCAACACTGGAAATTTTTTAGTATAAAAATGACTATTAAATGATATATTCACTGATACATTTAAAATGTAATAGTAAGTCTTGTCTAGTCTACGAATATATATTTTAGAATTGATTTTTATCAAGGATATTTCTTTCACACAAAATAACAAAACTTCAGAGAAACATGCTTCTCACTGCTCATAAGTATGGAAATCCTAAGTGTTTGTGATTATACATGGCTTATATTGCTCTCCTTCTACTTCAGCATTACCCTATGAATTAGATAAGATAGAATTTACATATAAATTTAGCAAGCATTTTTAAGTATAAAGGAAAATTCTAGAGAAAAAAATAAAACCTAGCCTATTATATAACATGATAAATGTGTATCTGTTTATAGTTCTGTTAGACTTAAAATTAAGGATACAATGAACATCTCAAGGAGAAGATATGCTAGAAAAGCAGCTGACCCTGATAAGCATAAAGCAACATGAGGAATACCTATCAAGAGTGTGATGAATTGCCTCCAAAGACAGCATCAGAAGTATGATCAAACCAAGCACAAAGTCTGAAGAGAACAATAATGAACCCACTACGCCACCATTTATTTCACCTATATTATGAAATTGTACTATTACTGCATGAGAAAAAGTCCACTTAATTAAAAAGACTGTTTTTTTAGATCATGTTCCATATTCTTATACAAATTTGTACTTTCAAAATAGCCCTTTATGACATAAAACTTTTAGCATAACCAAGATTCTGTCCTGCAGCTGCCTGTAGGGGTGGAGGGAGGTAATACTGCACTTGACTTCTATCTAGCTTTTCTGAAGTCATTTCAGAGGGCCTCTGGTGAGATTCCATTCTCTGCAAAGTGCACAGAAAGATATTTCACAAGGGGAGAGTTAAAGAGTTGCTGAGGAAGAAAATACCCCCAAAGCCCTCTTTGGCACACACAGAAACTTAAAAAAAAAAAAAAATCCTTTCTTCCCTCCTTGAAACTTTCAAAAAGTGCCCTAGTCCACAGTCAGTTTCTCTGGAGCAATTGCAAAGTCAGTGCCTCAAGCAGAGAGGGCAGGCACTAACAGTAAAAGAGCTCAGTGATGCAAAGTAGGAGCTTAGTCTGGAAAATGCTGGATTCCCTTCAGACCACTCTGGATGCAGTCAGCTGGAAGCGAAAATTTGGTTCTCAAGACTCCTTAGGGCAAAGGTTCAAATGGCTTATTTTATAAGTTGTTCCTAGGATTGTTTTTGGTTTTAATTAGAGAAACTGAAATTCTGTAAACCAAATGGAAGACTTTGTCAATGAAGTGAGACATAATTACCTGGTAGTAGTTGAGAGTTTTTAATTTGTGCTTCAATGACAGAGCTGACAAGCACAGAGTTTTAAGTTTTGATTAGTGGGCTCAGTAAGAATCATCAAAAAGCTGGGTAGAAACTTTCTACTGAGTTTCTCTTATTCAATGACTGTGAAATCTGTTGCTTCTATTGGCTATATTTATCTTTGATCATAACCAAAAGAGAATTGTCAGGAAAGTAAAGAATCAAAAGTCTAACTCTTCTATTGACTAATTTATTCCCTGCCAGTAATATTAAAATGTTCATTGCTCTAATACCTAGTAATCTTGGTGATCTAGAAAAAAAATCATGGGAACAAATAAATTACTAAAGATTTGTATTTCCTGAACCCCTTCTTTCCTATGCCCACAAAAGAGAAAAAATTGCATATGATATTGTAGGAGGACACTGTAGGCTTGCTTTATGACCAGCATTCTATTACATGTTTTGTCATTTGATCCTGCAAATCTCTTAAAGCAGACATTATCTCCACTGTAATATAATAGAACTAGACTTTATAGAAATAACAACTCCATAAAAAAAAAAAATAACTGCAAAAACTTAAGTCAGGATTCACATGTAGGTTAAAGGGGAGCAAAGCCCATTTTTGATCATTTCACCACACTACATTTTCAGTTACTTCAACATGCACAGCTAAGATGCATCATATTCACACAAATGTAAGAGCAACAATAAGTCAGGTATGATGGTGCACACCTGTAATCGCAGTGACTCGGGAGGCAGCAACTGGAGGATTGGAAGTTTGAGACAAGCCTCAGCAACTTAGTGAGGCCTTAAACAACTTAGCAAGATTCTGTCTCAGAAAAAAAAAAAAAAAAAAAAGGCTGGGAATTCAGCTCAGTGGTTAAGCACTCCCCTGCGTTAAATCTCTGGTACAAAAAAAACTCCCCAAAACCCCCCAAAATACAGTAATCAAAAATGGAAGTATCAAGATTATACAGTTTAAAAATAATTGTTTTTTAGTATTGGGAAAGGCAGTTATGTGCATGTAGTGTTTCTGCTGGACTCCACTGGGCCATGTAAGAATGAGCCTTCCACCCAGAACATTTTCCTGGCTGCAGATAAAAAAGCAAGTCCTATGGTTATTGCCTTGTGTGGGAATATCTTTCTGTTTCAGACTCTGTGTTCTCCCTTGTTCTTCTTAAGATCATAGGCAATGACATACAGACAGATGCCAGCTTTCTGTATTTCAAACCTCAAAAGAAGAGAGAGTGGTCTTTTGGGAACAGCAAAAAGTAGAATGACTGCAGCTATGTCATCTGCATGGCTCACAGTGAACCCACTGCCATGAGGGATGGAGGCATCAGAGGAAAGAGTGGGTTGGGCTCCTGCTCTCCTTGCTTGCTGTAAGTGAACACTGAATGACTTGAGCTTGCTCAGTGTGTTTTTCTGCATGCAGCCTCCTCTTATGTTCTTAAGTCTTTTCCCTGGGTGTCACTCATCTGACTTCTATCCTTGGCAGCTTAGCCTGCTTAGAAAATTAAGGCCCTACCATAGTAAGCAATCATGAGAATTCAAATATGATCATGTAAGAAAATGGCCACAGCTCTTCAACATTCTCAGATTGAAGAGCTGAAATAATTAACTTAAGATATCTTTGTCCCTGTACTATAACTAAAAATGCTGTGTAAAGTCCCCTTAACTGACTTTTCCCTTTGTCTAAATACCAGTAGTGGTACCACTGCTTAGTTGCTCTTCCACTTTATCTGAGAAAAAGTGCTTCAACTTCCATCCAGAAGCCCAAGATTATGCAATATAGGAATTTCATAAACCATGTGAGGTACTAATTAGGCAAAAAACTATGTAAAAGGAAAAAGAAGAGAAATATCCAGACTCATGATAGAATATAAACCTATCATCAGTCATGACATCATGATTTCTAATAAATTTTTTTCTGAGCCCAGCATGTTGGCTGCTACATTTTACACATTATTAAACCTTCTCCTAGTTTTAGACATCAATGTATCTCTAGAGCAAAAATACTCAACTCAGAGCAAAAGCTGTCTCCCTAGTGCTATTAGATGGAGAGGTATGAAACTGAGTCACAAAGACAAAGACCCATAGAGTTGTTCATAGAAGGGAGAATGAAAACTAGGTTTCATTTCTCATTTATGTAACAATTGGGGGAATAGACATAAATTTATTCATGTATCTCAATTTTTATGCTGTATACATAAATGTCTGTATATGTTTATATAATATAGGTATATATGTATATATTATATGTGTTGTATATATACACATATAATACTCTGAATTTTCTTCATATATATATATAATATAAACATACATACATATACATACACATATATGTATAGTATCTATAATACTCTGAAGAAAATTCAGTTTTCCATGACTTCTAAAAGCTTTCTTTAATATATAAATGCATTGACTTTTATTTAACATTCTTAGATTCTTTTTCTGGACACCATACAAGCCTGAGGCATTAGATATCAGAGACTGACATCTCATATTGACTTGGATGTTCTATATGTTCTACCTTTACTTACCCAAAGTGGACCTCTGGTTGATTTCTCCCAACACTTCATGTGTCAATTTACCCCTGCTCCACTTCTATTTCCCTATTCTCATCACAGTCTATCCAGTTGTAAGGCCAAAATCCTAGAAGCCCTTTTTGAATCCTCTTCCCTTTGCTTCTCTGCAGACAAATTGAATGTCATGTTGGTGTTGTCCCCAAAATAGATCTTACAAATCCACTTTGTCTCTTTCTCTTCTCTCCTACTACTTTAGCCAAAACCACCATCTCCTGCCTGGGCAGCTGCTATATACTCTAACCTATCCTCCCTGCTTCTACAAAAGCTTTCATAAAATCCATTCTCTATATTCTAGCCAGAGTGATTCATCAAAATTATAAATGAGAGCTTGCTTTCCCCTGCTTTAAAACTCACAATAGCTTCTCCTTGTGCTTAAAATAAAACCTGAACTTATTTTCAGAACAAGGTTCTGCATGATCTGACCACAGTCCCTTGTTCTCTCCTTAGCGAGCCCAGCATCAGGTGTGATGCCTCACCCCCCAGTGGCTTTCTTCTGCTGCTTCAAGATTCAAGCCCCTTTGATCCTCAGGAAACTCACACTCTTGTGTTTGCAATGCTCTTTGCTAAGCCATTCTCCCACCCTGGCCATCTTTGGGTTTTCAAGTTTTGGTTTACATCTTACCACTTGGAGAATTAGCCTCTACCTAAACTAATTTATACCCCATACCCTTTTTGTTATTAATCACATTACTTCGTTTTATTTTCATTAGGGCACTTTTCACAACTAAACTATTGTTATCATTTATATAGTTTTTGTTTTTGTTGTTAGTTCTACATTCCCTGACCACAGCCTTTAGTAAAAGCCATTATCTACCATTGCCCAATGGCACCCAGAGGATAAAATGTGCTTGGCACATAATCTGTGCTCAAGAAACAATTGGGGATGAAAAAAGGAGCTTTGTTGTTGACAATAAACCAGAGGATATAATCTTAACAGATGGCAGATCTAAAAGCAACAATGACACATCTTGTTTTAATATTTATATGGGAAATTTTGATACTCGTTTACCAATGGAGTGGCAAAGATTTTAATCAAGATATTTTAAAATATGGATGATAAAAATAGAAGTCGAAGGGTACCTAAGTGTGGTACAACTGATAAAATCATCAATCCTCTGAAAATGCAAGACAATTTTAAAATATAGAGTATGATGTATTTTTTCCTACTTATTTGAATTTTCTCCTCTAAAATTAGGATATTTGTCATAAAATATTCTGTCTAGCTGCTGAAGTTCCAACACATTTTACTTTTCTTTCTTTTTTTTTTTTTTTTGATCCACAGTCAACAGGGAGTTATCTCCCACAAGTGATTTTTCTACATCTTTCATCTATCTCAGAAATGCAAATATAAAATTAAACTCATACAGACACATCATGCACATAATGTAGGTCTTTTTTCCCCTCAAATCTCCAATACCCCAAGTACTTTTTTTATTTTTTTTGGTGAGGGGGTGTCCATAAATCAATGAAAGGGTTATACTCATGCACATAGATGTAACCTCATTTCTCTCTGATAAACATTATGTGGAGAATATTCTTCCCTGAGAAAGCTATACAAATATAATATGATCTCATAAAATCTTAACATATTCTTTTAACTGTTTCAGATCAATAAATGTGCATTCTGGATACTATATACTCATTCATGTTTAGTAATAAAATGCTGTACAAATCATTTTGGGTGATAAATTTCTGTATTGAAATTTTAGCTCAGAACAGTTCCAAATGCTTATGTACAATGCTTTCACTCATATTGAGAACATAACAGCATGCAAGTAAGTAAACAGTGATAACACCCTAAGTGTAGAAGAATAATTACCTAGTTTTGTGACATTGTTCCTTCATTTTCATGAATTGATATGCCCTCAAGATTCACAAGATCGGATTTTTAAAAAAGCTGCATGAAATGCTTAGAAAGTGCGGTGAAACAATTTCCTGGAATGAACTTTCTCATTCTGGGTTCACAGAAAATTGAGAGGATGGCAGCCTTTGACAGAGCAGCTGTTCATGCCACTAGAGAGAAAGCTTGGGAGTCATCTCCATCTTGGATTTCACACTCTGCTGTATTTATTTCATGTAGTTAGTGATCTCATTTTCAAACTCAATCACAGAGTTTTTTTGGGGGGGCGCAGGTATACAAATGTTATTTTATAAAATCTGATATACCCTGCGGCCAGACTCAGGTTCCTTAATATAAAATATGCAGATATTCACATACATTTCTCTGTGTCTACCTACCTTCCTTCTAGAATATTGGTTAATCAGAATATAAAAATAAAGTGAGAATCTATTCATTGTTTTAACATTTGGTCCCATATTTCCTCTTGACGGAAAAAGCTGCTTGGAAAAGAAGCTAAGATTTTAGAAAGTGATGTTGAAAGCCCGGGTATAAATAGAGAAGCCCCTCCCTCCTTGGCCTGAGAGAAGAAATTCTTGGTTTTTGTGCTTGCTGTTTTGCTCCAGGCAGGAGAAGGGAGTGAGGATAGCAGAAAATAGAAGATTTGAGAGAAAAGTTAGTAAAAGAATGTGAGGATTATGCAATCGGGAGGAGTTGAGCCTAAGGGAAGTTAAAGGTGGCAGATTCTCTGAAGGAACTTTTACAAGCATGAAATTTTTATATTCAATGGAAAGTTATTTGATTTTGATCAATTCTTCAGATTTCCCATCACCATGGAATACATTTTTAAAAGTTCATAATAACACTGAAAACTAGTTTTTAGGACAGCATTTGGTTTTGTAAGACCTGTAAAAACTACTTGCACTTCACTTGGCCAATCAGAGGCAGGGATAAAGAAGCAAATTTTTGGAGCAGACCAGCATCAAGGGTGCAAAGTCTCTGTAAATATCTATAAGATTTGGGAAGAGCTTCTAATGTCCACAGGAAAACCAAGGTTGTTAATACAATTATATATCCATATAAAGAAGCATGTTGACCTCAGATTTTTGTTTGTTTGTTTGTTTTCAACATAAAATTGCCTTTTCAAATAAAAAAAAAGAATAAGCTAGAGTCCCTCTCCCTTTGTTCACACAAAATGACAGGATATATAAAGCAAAATTCAAAGGACATAAAAGACTATATTCACAATTGCTATATCTTTTACATACATTTATTTTAATAACAGTACCTAATAGTAACATTGCCTGTCAGGAATTTAATAGTTGATATGTCAAAGTGACTTGATGTGTTATTAGTTATTCTGAAGTGGAATTGTCTTTTAAATCTTAGAAAGCAACTTGAAGGCCAGTTTTAATGGTTAATTAGGTCATTATTTCAGAATCTAGTTATAATTTTTTAGACAGCATCTTATAAAAAATTATGCTCAAATTTTAGATACACTAATTTAACTTTAACATCAAGAGTAAAAAATACAGGTTCAAATGTTAGTGGAGACTATTTTGACACCTCACAGTCATTAAGTATAATGTAATTAGTTTGGAAGGTTTGGAAGAGTATGATAACAGCACAAGGAATCTGCTGAGATTATATGGAAAATATATGTACAATAAAAATGTTCTATAAATAGTGAAGGGAAACATCTCCATTCAACGTGTTTTTTTGTTTGTTTGTTTGTTTTGTTTGTTTTTTTTTTTTAAAAACAAAACTCTTAAAACTCAGTTCTTTACTGGATTTTCATCCTGTATAAAAGAAGAGACAAAGAGTCTCATTCAATTCTGTCCTGGCTTCAGTTTACATCAATACCTTCAGAAAATGCATTGGGTGTTTTTCTGTGAAGAGCCTCATGCTGGGTGCCTCACAGGAGATGATGGAATCCATATTCCTTTCTCCAGGAGTTTACTTTCTTGATAAAGAGGTGGGCTTTGCATACATGACACTATCACACTAGATCTGAATATGATCTGGTGTTTTAAAAGGGTAATTTAACATTGTATTTTAATGGGGCCTTTTTCCCTTGGTATTTGTCTTCTTCCTTCCTTTCCCATTCATTACACCAAATGTCAATCTCTGACTGACCTTCAATTATTATTTCCATGTGTTTCATTTTACAACACTGAATAAATCCATCCTTCTGCTAATAAATCAATAGTCTTGACCTCGACAAATGATATTCCAATGCAAATACATGATGCAAATACGTGATATTCTGAAGCAATAACAAAAAATGCAGAGATATTTTAAGCCCTTATAACATAGTTGGAGCCATGTTGAGTGAAAAACAATTTACCACCAGAGGCAGCAATTCAAAAGAAAGTTTTATTTATTACTGTCAAAAGGATCCCTTTAAAGTACAAACCAAATTTAGTTGACAGAACATGCAGTGATTGTACTTTTTACTCTCAAATTACACAAAGAATAAATTATTGTCCTTGAGAACACAGATATCTTGTAGTATTACATTGTTTCAGAGGTAAAATTTAAGTCTTCTCATAAACCATATACGTTCACATCCACTATAGCCTAATATAATACTACATTTTGGTTAAAAAATTTTTTTTCTGGCTTTTATTACACTTCCACTGATTTGCATCTTAAGCCTTAAGAACCATTTAATAAATAAACTTTCTGTATGTTATTGTGGTTGATAGCGACAGAATATATATATGTGTTCCCTTAACATTCACATTTTTGAAGGTTTAACCCCCAATGTAACTATACTTGAGGTAGGATCCATGAAGAAAAAATAAAGGCTAAAATTCTATCATATAGGTGAGGCCCTAATCCAATACAGGAGATACCAAGCTATGTCCTCTCCATCATGTGGGGACATAACACAGAAGCTGTTTCTCTGGTTAATTATTATTAATTATTGAGTTTATTAATAATTTCTACTAAACAAGAGATAAGATGAAGAAATATTAATTGAAGTCAATACCAAATGCAGGTGAAAAGGAAGAGAGACTGGATAAGTCATATACTATAGTGGGAATATGAATGGTACAGCCCCTCTAAAAACTAACTCACAGTCTTACTAAATTCAACCTGCAAATACCATACTCAGTTTTACTCTAGGTCATTTATTCTGCAGAAATTTAATCTGTGTTAACACAAAAACTTGTACACAAAATTTAAATGGTAGTTTCATTTTTTATAGGCAAATATGGAAAGAGTACAAATGTCCTATGAGTGAATCATTCAATAAAGTAATATGAACATGTAATATGTCTCAGAAATGAAAAGAAATGAACTATTGATACACAAAATCACTTGGACAAATCTCCAGGGAATTATGCTGAATTAAAAAAAAAGAAGTCAACATGAACTATACTATATAATTTCACTTATATAACATTTTTAAATGTGAAAATTCAATAAATGGAGCAAGTATTAGTGTTAATTAAGCATTAGGCATGAGGTGGGCAATAAAGAAAACTAGTGGAAGCAGATATATGTGATTAAGAACAGGAAACATGAGAGTTGGGGTTGTAGCTCAGTGCAAGGGTGCTTGCCTAGCATGTATGAGGCAATGGATTCAATCCTCAGCACAATATAAAAATAGATAAATAAAAATAAAGTTATTGTGTCCACCTACAACAAAAAAAAACATTAAAAATAAAAAAGAATGAGAAACATGAAATATTTTTGTGTTGTTGGCAGTGTTCATTATCTTGATATTGTTCCAAATGTCTGAACCTACACAGAACATAAAATTATGTGGACACACAGACACAAGTCCTAGAAAAACTGGTGAAATTTTAACAAGATGCATGGATGGTATCAATATCAATGCTGGTTGTGGTATTATACTAGTTTTGCAAGATGGGAAAACTGGGCAAAGTGAACCCTTGCTGTATTCTTTCATAAGACTCTTTATGAATCATCAATTAGCTTGATTAACATTTCAATTAAAAATTAGAGAAGAAGTATGGTGAACAAAAACTAAGGACAAATAAGACCTTAGGAAAAGAAAAGGATTTCACAAAGTGGTTAGATTAACGTAATATATTTGGAATACAGCATTGAAGGTAATCCAATCCAAATGACAATTATCTTTAAAAGACTATTTATTTCATTTGCTGGATAGAGAACACATTAAAAGAAATGACTCCCTAAAATCTGAGTAAAGTTAGTAAATCTAGAAGATACATTTTATTATAACTTCAATGTTTATATGAGTGAACATTGTGTACTCAAGAACATAAAGGGAAAGCAAAATTGACCAGAATGAATAAATATCTACATTAATGAACTATTCATTAATGGAAATATATCATTTTTACATTGGAATCAACCCTTTAAATATTCATGTTAATATTCTCAGGCATAACAGATACAAAATCTTACCACTACTTCAAAGCAGCAAGAACTTTTGCTCTGTCAAAATATATTATGTGAGGCATAATAAAATTTTAATTGTTTCCTTTGAGAAAATATTCATTGTGATAAGTTACCCTACACAAATAGCACATTCACATATCATATCTGAAACTTTGATCTAATCCTGGTCTTTCCAGGCATCTACTGTAAATTGTTATGGCTTATCTGAAACAATATTACAACATACTTGGAAGCCACTTTATGAGTAAAATCATATGTAATTTAAAAAACATTGACCCTTTGTTCAGTATTTGTAGATCAATTAGTGATTTGCTTGCCAAATGTAGAAAATTTTAATGGCTATAGAATGAATGCTATGGCAAAATATAAAGATATTATCAAAGACTTCTAGTTAGGATAAAATAGTGTAAAAATGACATTGACATTTTCTTTTTCAATTTGTGGCCAAGAGAAATAATTGTCCTTTTCTTCCCTACAAATCAGTTGTACTCCAGGTTACCATTCTCATTATTACATGACAGTTCAACTGCATAAAAATGCTGTTTTAGTATAATTACTCGTATTAGTCACTTTGCATAAAAATCAGACTATTAATTTCATTATTTGTGGAATTACAAATAAAAAACTCAAAACTGAATGGGCAAATAATACTTGTGAGGTCATAAAGTAGTCAATATTTTGACTATTAATAGTCTACCAGTCTATATTAATGAATATTTGATTACATGTAGATTAAACATCTACAATTTTATGCCCATTTCTCTATAGCAAATGGTCAGTGACATTAATTTTAAATCACGTGTTTTATGGTGGACAGCATATTTGATTGGGAAAAACAAAAGAATGGGATTTTTTTATTAATTGTTGGTGCAAATTCAGGTGACTTCAGGGCAATTTATCAGTCAGCATTATTTGCATATGAACATAGGCAACCTGTACCATTCTACCACTGTGTTATTTTACCTTATCAAGTCTTCAGTTAATTTTCTCCTCCACTAGTTCCTTATTCATTAGTCTTCCCTGGTTTTATTTTCTTCCTTAATTTGAGTTTTAAAGTTCTAATAATCTTTCTATAAAACCTTCTAGTCAAAAGCTTAATACCCTTGTCATTTGGGACAAAATCACCCCAGAAAACACCACCTTTCAAAAATATTGGTTTTCTGTTTTCTTTCTGCCAATACCCAAGCTCTTAACTACTACTAGAGAAAATTCACACCCAACAATTTTCAAATACATATTTGTGATAACCAGAATTACACAGACTCTCAACATTGATGCTCAACAAACACATTGGTTCTTTGGTCAAATTTTTGTACTGTCTCCCCAGCCAATATGTCCAATCAGTTTCAGTCTCCTCAAACCTCTATTCTGACTCCTTTTCTCTACAATCTCATCTCTTCCCTTTCTTTAGTGTGCCCCTTCTCCTCATGCAAATGATGTAGCCTATTAATGCACACAGAAACTAGATGTTTTTCAGATAAGAATGACCTCAAGTTGATGACATGCAAACTACCAATACATCTTATTTATTTATTTATTTACTTATTTTTTAACAAATGGAGTGTGGGATTATCTTTTCTTGTGACTTCCCTCACTTTCTGAATACCCTTTTGCTAAGTCAATTTCTTTTCCATCTTTAAATTTCCACTCCTTTTGGATTTTTTAGAAAGATTAAATCACATTTATCTTCAAAAAAAAAAATCTTAAGCCATTGTAGGTAACTATCACTTTACTATTCTTTCCTGCCCAAGATTCTTGATAAAGATATTTCCCTCAAAGTTTTTATCCTGTCATTTTTACTTGTAAACAAACTCCAATGTGGTTTCTGCCCTTCACTGTTTTATAGATGTTGACCTTGCCAAATGCATAGACAAATCTCTTGCGGATAAACTCCTTAGGGAAAGAGATAGGGAGCATCTTAGCAAAAATTTTTTGTTTGCAAAATACTTGCATTTACACGTTCAACATTAGTGCTTTCCTGAATCCTGACCCAGACATATCTATTTGTATTTCTCCTAAATGTGTTTTACTACTTGAATGGTTCCTACTTCAGTGAATGGTAACATAATCCATTCAGATGCTTGAGACAAACATCTCAGGGTCTTTATGGACAACTTCCCTGAGTTCTCCTCAATAGTTTTCAACTAATTTTAGAATAATGCTGAAAAGTCTTTAAGGTCCACAAGACCCTGTAAGAGCTCCCTCTTCAGTGACATACATTGCCTTCACTGAGCTTTTAAAACATGTCCTACTTTAGTTGTTCTATGCTTTCTAATCCCTTGTGCTTACTGTATGGTATCCTCATCTATCACCACTGCTGCCTTCTTCAGGTCTTAGCTAAGATGTAATTTCCTCCCAAATATTCCTTTACCATCTCCATCCAGTTAGATCAAGTTTCTTTTTTACTCGTAATCAAAACACTCTGTAATTTTTCCATGTTGAATTTACTGAAGTTTTCATAAGTAAATTTTGTTTGATTGTGACTTCTTTTCCTAGACAAGCCCTGGGAGAGAAGAAACTATATTTATATCTTTAATCCTTAGCACAAGGTCATAGGTAGTAGCTCTTCAACAAATACATTAATTATATGTTTTGAATTAAAATTAGCACATGTATGTAGTACCAAAAAGCCATCAGATTAAAATATGTAAGCTAACCACTCTGGATTAGCTTTAACCTAAATTGAAAAGAGTGATTATCATAAAATATCACAGCAGAGGTAAAATGTGATGGCAAATTTCCTCTGTAATCCAAGGCAGGTAGTCTTTACTTCTTAATCAACAGGAGGTTCGAAAGCATTTTGTTAATTCAAATGAACTATTAAAATATAAATGGTTTATTACTTTGAGGGTTTTATTCCTTCAGATTCAAAATTAATATATAATCCAAAATGTTCATTATAAATGAAGTGTGTTGCTCTATGTGATTAGGTGCTACATTTTAATACATAGATTTTTATGCACATACAGAACCATATTCATATATATTTCTTCTTAAAATATCCACAATCATAGCAGCCAAATTTATGGTCACAGACTCAAACCTTTATAGCTATTAGGGAGCCTCTGGAGGAAACTTGTTTAAGATTGTTAAAGATAGCATTCACAGTTAAGAGTTCTAACCTTGGTAGATCATTAAATAAGAAGCTACTAATGAGACATTTCCCTTCTCTAGCCTATGCTTCTCTTTTTATTCTGCATAACAGCATCCACACCCTAACTGCAAAGTAATCTGTTTTGTTTTGGAATCATAATGACATATTGACAAGTTAAACTGTGACACCTAAATCAGGGAAATTTCAGCTATTATGGGAGCATTCTCATGGGGAAAACGTAAAGGGACATCAATTATTTTGCTACAGACTCACTCCTTTTCAATTTTCCATTCTTGTGTAGAAAGAAATCCTAGGAGAAAAGAAGCTATAAAAATGACAAGACACAGTACTTCACCATAGGATTGAGAAATAACCTCTATGGGTAATTAAAATAAAAACAAGGATAGCTCTTCAGTAAATATATTCAAAGGAAGACTTTTCTATCTGGACAGTTTATATTTTCTCTTTTCTTTCCCCCATGTAAATGCACGTTAAGAAATAGTAATGTCAAACTATATACATGTATGTGCGTGTGCATTTGTATGTACATACATAAAATCAAAATGATGTTGTAGTTGTTTGAATAAAAACAGTAGTAAACTAAGTACTTGACAAGCTTTCTCAGTGAAAAGTAACAAGCTCTTGTGTGAGTTAAATTAATTTCAAAAAAACCTTTGCTAGTATTATAAGAGATCAGAATTACTGTTATTGACTTTGACATCCAACCAGTCTACTACCAAATAAATATATATTCCAGAAAAAGTAGAAATATCATCATGTACACTATTTGCCTATAATTTACAAATTAAGACAGAACCCAAATACCTTATATTGCCAGAAACTTGGTATGCTCCGACAACTATTCTGGAGATCTGTTATTGTCCCTAGTTTGTAACCCTGAAATAGACTACATAGGATGTATAGTTCATATCTATATTTCTATTACTTTTGAATCCCCAAAGAAATTGAAATAGAAGCTGCCAGTTTAGCTGATAGGGGATTGCTTTCCTATTTTCTTAAGTTTTGCAGTTCCACTTGAGTTGAAGAGCATTAGTTATTGGTTAAAGAGGGTTTTCAGAGTTATGGATTTTAGCACTTTGTTGACTGAGAATTCTGATGCTCAGCAAACTTGGCTAAAACCTAGAAAGTGACAGATTCAAGAAAAGTTGAAAAATAGGACACACAACTGTAAGCTCAGCTGATAAACTTCCACCAGAGATTTACTATTTCTTAAAGTGCTGATGCCCAAGGGAATGTTGGAAAAACTATGATCACAGGATTAATTTCTGGTATGTTGCTTTTATCATAACAAATGATTAAACTGAGGTCACAATTGGTATGCTACCTTTCTATCAATAGATCATGTAAATAATCTAAAATTTTGATATTTTATTGTTTTTCTTGTTGCATTTAATTTGTTTCACAAAAATACTTAAAGAGCACAAGTATCACCAAAATCTATCTATGCTAGAAAAAAATTTACTCTTTTATATTATTTGTCAAAATGTTCTTTAGCATCAAGAAAAATATACCATCCTGACACACATTGTCTTCCTATCTGAATTTGGAGCTTATCTGTTTAGGGGAGTCATGCCCTTATTGAGAATTTTCAACATGGAGAGCAGGCATAGAATCAAATGTTGCTACTTGTCCAACTTAAAAAAAAATATATTTAAGTTGAATGAACTATCGTGTTCTTTTTTTTTTTTCTTTCATTTTTAAAGTGAGGATAATAACTACCCCACTCAGGGTGGTCAAGAGATGTGTGCTTACTACAGAGCCTTGAGAATTGTTCCATTTGTCTACTGGTCAGCTACAGTTTGATTTATGGGAACAGAAAATCTAGAAAGCTTAGTTATGATAGTAACTCATAAACCAGTACTGTCATTTGATTCCATCTGGGACAAATATAGTTTTTAGAAAAAGTCCAGTATTCAAAACCAGAAGCTATAGTGAAGTATTCAGTACGAGGGAAGTAGAAAAAAGGGACAGTTGATCCTTGAATGGTTCCTAAGACATAGAATATTCCACATTTATTCTTCTGTAATGATTGCAACATAGAGACTAATGATGCAAGGAAACACAACCAATTGAGTGCACATTGTTCTCTGCCAATATTTATTATTTCACTTCTCAAGAATTCCAAATCTTTTGTGTTTTTAATATTTGTAGACATGAGTGCTGTATTGATTTTTAATTTCTGCAAGGCAAGATGACTTATAATTCTATCATCCTCACTTGAGAGACATTAAATCTGGCCTTTTTTCCTCTGGCACAGTAGATAAAGGAGACCTAGTGATCAACCAGTAAGGGTAGAACCTCTAGAATAAACTTACTGTCATTTTTTAAATAACCATGGAAACCGCATTTAATGGAAGCCTCTCCATTCTACAGGTACATGGTTTCTTAATTGCTTTGTCTGTAGTTTTGGCATGCATAATAAATGGGCAACTCTTGCTTCTGAAATTGATGTTCCTATTACTAGCATTCTGCAGTAGTCATTAACCACAACTAAAATATAAATATATAAATCAAAATAAGTGTTCCATAATGGAGATCATAAAATCTACTACATAAAATGACTTCATATAAATATACTGAACTATATCATCAGCCAAAATGCTAAACTTTAAACTGGAAAAATATTGTAGCAAGGACAAGCAGTGGTAAATCATTACCAAACAAAATATTGCTACATTAATTTGTCGAAGGTCAAAAACATGAATGGGAAAATGTTATGAGAAATACATTCCAGTAGTAGAAAATGGATTGATCTATACAGAAGACTTTGCTATGAACTTGGACTTTTGATATCATGGTGTGATGCGGATGGAAAGGGGTGAGAAGAAGCTATCAATTAAAAAGTAACAATAAAAAACATGATAGCAAATCCCACTTTGATCAGTCATATTGTACATATTTTTTACATCCTCATAATAAAAAGAGTTTAAAGTATCTTGACAGAGTAAACTAACATAGTACCTGGTACATAATAGGCTCTCGAATGTACTAGGGGAAAAAAAGTAAAAAAAAAAAAAAAATTGTAAGAAGAAAGGAAAGTGAGAAGGATGAACTCATTTTTAGATAAATCTGACAAATTTATCTTCTTAAGTATTAAATTTCGGAAAGAAATCTTCAAAGACCCCTCATTGGAGAATCTTAAGTGAGATGATGTTTGAGATAATGTCAAAAGTCCAGGTAATATTTCAGAATCAAAATTGGATCTAAACCAGAAAAAAAAATTAAAGATGTTCAAATATCTTTAAAATGTACCTTTGATTTCTCAAGTTTCTATGGTTAATAAGATATATGCATCTCAAAAAACTATGAATTCAAGTGTGACTGCAGTCAGCACTAAATTAAATAAATATTTCAATTAAGTTAAAACATAATTTCTTATAATATCTGTATATAAACTTTATAGTTTCTTCAAGCTAGGCAAATTTAATCAAATATTATTTCACAATTTTACATTTATTTAACACACTTTTGTTCAAATAATTTTCTCATGTTTCCAAGAATTATTATCATATACAACTGTATTTATTATGAGTTTATTTTCTTATGAATTTGGTTGAGTTTTAGGATCCAGTGTTATTTTTATTTTTCTATGCTTAATGCCTATCATTCTATCTGACACCTGAGAGATATTCAACGAATGCTTGTTTAAAAAGTATGTTTGTTATTGCCATAATGCATGTGTCGTTAAGGTCATTAAACTTTTCATGAAGTGTTAAACATTGTCAAATATGGAGGCATAGAGGGTAGTGGTGGAGATAGGTAGTGTTTGCTAATGGATATGGATTAATTTCTAGGTGATAAAAATGCTCTAAAATTTATAGTGGTGATGATTACACACAACTTCATGAATATATTAAAACCATAGAATACAAACATTTTAAATGAATATTTCTTATAATATACAAGCTATATCTCAAGTCCTATAAAGCCAATAATTATCATGTGAATTATGATAAATTTTCTCCTATGTATGTAAATTGATACTAAAAATAATTGAGAAGAATCAAAAGAGAAGAAGAATATGGAAATGAAGATGGATGAGTATACAGAGGTGAGAATTCTCTTAATGCTGACTGTGGCAAAAGTTCTTACCACAGTGGTGGTCAGTGTCCGATCTAAAAGTTGTAATATCTCCAAACTTCTTTTCCACAAATATTCCTTCTTTGATATAGTTCTGATTCTCATATTAAACTCTTAATTTGTTTGTAAAAATGTTGCCAGAGCCATTAAATTTTACTGTAAGTAATGCCTCCTATGTTTCAAAAAGAGAAGACAAAAACTTGTAATTTTTTAAATCCAGAGAGGAAGCCTTTGTAAAGAGACTATGCTTAGAAATGGTTTAGAGTTTCCAAACAAATTTTAAAAATCATATCAAAGTTTTAAAACATTACTGGCAAGTTCATATCATTCCATGAATGGGCTAAAGTAAGCATCAAGACATCCTGTTCATTAAGCCAAGCCATCTCTTGCCATGTGAAGGTCTCCTACAATCCTGGGTGGTGAATAATAAGGAGATTACATTAAACATGCCATCTGTTGTATTTTCTGGATTGAAGAAGATGTGCAGCAAAAGTGAATTCCCTGCAGTACAATGTTATCAGAGATGCTTTTAATTATAGCACTTATTTCTACTCACAAGAACAAACTTATATTGGAAGGAGGCATGCAAGCAAAACATGGGAAGAAAAATACATTACTTCAAACTCAAAAACAAGTTTTCTTCATAAAGCAGAATAATTTAATTACTATAAAGATTTTCTCAAAAGAGTTCAGTTTCAGCAACAGAAATTGAATTTTTGTCTGTGCATCCCCAAGAAGTGAAGAGTGCCAGGTGTGGCCATGAAAATGAATGACTCAATGGTAGACCCCATTTGTTCTTTTTTGTGGAGTAATGTCTACAACTTGAAGCTATGCCTGAGATCTACATGATAATATAAAACTTACACCATCCAACAGTCATCCTAGTTAGTTCCTGAAAAATGTACCTCATCTAGTCAGCATCATAACTATTCACATGGATACAAAATGCATTTATTTTTCTTCATATCCTCTTTCAGTCATTCTCAGACTTAAATCTACCTCTTGAAAGCCAGTGAGAATCTCATGCTCCATGAAGTCATTCTGGGTAATGTCTTGAGACCAAAGCTTATATCATTACACACCTAAACTAACATGATAAAATAGAAAAGTACTCCTATTTTAAAAGGACAAAATTTTGTTCTCCTTTTATTTCCCTTGAATATGTTTTATTGTGAATACTATGCATTTGAGGTTTACACCATGACACAGTTTAATGTATGCATTTGTATGTATGTGTGTGTGTGTATGCTAAAGTAGGTAAATAGACATAAGAAGGGATGCAGGGAGAAAATAATTGGGAGCTCATTCTACCTGAAAACACAAAGATCACTCTACCTTAGGTGACAGGTAACCCACCCATAAACTGCCTCCCTCACCTTTGCAGCAAGATACTACCTTCTTAAAATGAAAAGAACTGGGTGAGGCCAGCTTAAGGAATTTGCCAACTTTGGAGCATGCACAGAACACTGAGACACTGAACTTTGAGTGTCCCAGAGTTCATTGTAATATGAGTTACATTGTGTTTTTGCCTTCTCTCCCCGTGGGTTACACATAAGTAATTCTGGAAAAATTTCCAATGAGGCAGATTTGATGTAGGTATTGCAAACCATGCAAGGAAATAGCTGTAACCATTGAATAATTTGTGGTGTGGGTGAATTTCAGGCAGGCTGTAAAATCCCACAACAAAGAAGACACAAGGCCAACTCCTCTCCTGGTCTATTCTATTCCACATTCTATGGAGTATACTTTTATTTTCCAAAACAAAATGTTGAGCTTACTCAATCTGCTCCGTGTCTTCTGACTGAGATCCTTCTTTCAGGAAGACAAGAACCAAGGAAACTATTTCCAGATGTGGCTACCTTTGCTATTTTATAGTAAATATTTTACATTAAAAGATAAGATTATGTCTTCACCTAGCTGGTATCCATTCTATGAACATGGATACAGTTGAACAGTTGAGCCACTTAAACAATCATGCTGTTATTTTATTCATCTCAATACTATCAATTTCATTTAAAAGATAAAATATTAATGAGTTACTGATAATTACTTCTAAAGAGACTTGTTTTTTAACTGTCATTAATACAAATTGACAGATATTCCTTTTGTGACTTCTCACACTCAATGCAATTACTTAAAACTAAATTGCATAAAAATTTCTAATGCTGAAAGTACTATTAATTCCTGTGACTTGACAAACAAATATTATCTGGTCAAAACTACCTGAATAGTACATCATCATAAGTAGGCAACCAGGAAATCATTCACCAATTTTCCTCTCTTAGACCAAAACTGGTTATATTAATCATAAAATGCACTCTGCTGTATCAGAAGGAAGATTTTGATTCTACCTCAAAAATGTTTGAAAGACAAGGAACTTCCACCAAGTCATCTTATTATTTTTTCATATTTTTCAAAGCTCTCTTGGTTCTCAAAAAAAAAATCCTATAAATATATGACTCTTCACCCAAATACATGTGATTAACTTTGGTCCTACTTACTAATGCTGTTTTATTTAATAATTACAAGATTATGACCAAATATTACTTCAAACAACCGAGGCACTTCCACTATTATTTTTTAAATATTTTACTAATGTTATCAAAATATTGACCAAAGTAGAAAAAAAAATCAGGTATTATCACGAGTGACTCATTTAAGTTTCAGTTATTTTAGGCTCAAATGATCCATTATGCCGTTTTAATATTAATTTAAACTTTTATTCTTCATAGTTCTCTATATCATCTCTAACTCCAGAAATAAAATTATTGAATATTTTTCAGAATAATTTCTATCACTTAAAAGTTGCCCAAAACGTTTCATTAATTCCAGTTCGAACAGCATTTATTTAACTCCAAATTAGAAGAGGAAGAAATGAAACATAGTTACTGACTTGTAGAGTCTCATATATGAAGTAGTAGACACAGTTTAGGAAGTACTAAAATTGGTAGATGTACTTTAAGATTAGGAAGAAAATAATTCCAACAAGAAATAAACTAGAAAAGAGAAGAGAGTGTGGTATTTAAATTAAAGATAAATAAAATTGTTTTGAAAGGAAAAGTGGTAAAGACAGTCCAGGTAGAGAAGATCATCTTTTGGCAGGCACAAGATTGGCATGTAAGAAGCATGCAAATTTGTTGGGAGTGAGGAAGTAGGGTAAAATTCATAACTTGGGGGACTGGAGTATAGGGGTACTTATTGTCAGAGCACACCAACCACTTTGTATTTGTAAGATTGAACAGAAGAACAAGTGATAAGAATGTAGTATGAAGTAAATAAAGATGAACAAGACATCACAGGCAGCTGACCTATGCATTTGTTTATTTCATTTAAATGCACCTATGCATTATTTTTCTGGAGAGGGTATCTATTTCTTATATGAGACACATTAAAGACACTAAACAGTTCTTTTATTACTAAGCTTTGGTTATTAGTAAGTTATCTATTCATTTAGAACTTAAAAATATATTTTAGAAATCAGGTCTCTTAAAATATCCCCTCCTCTTCATTATTTGATCTTAAAAAAAAAAATAGTAGCTTTGCCATAAAAATAAAGAGGTAGTGATACTGACTCTAGGTAGAGTACTTCAACATGACCTCAATCATTGTGTTGGAGGGCCTCAGAAGTGGCCTGTGTTGCCCCTGGCCTTTTTCCCTTTAAAGGACCAACAATTATGTTGAACTATATAATGGAATGTAGAGGTGAATGAATGATCTTAGAACTTGAATATATGACCAACACATTCAGTTTCAATTTTGACCTAAGACAAGGAAACTAAAAAGGATCTTGTATTTCTTTTGTGGTCCATCTCCCTGTTTCAAGCTGAGCCCACTAAATGAGTTATTCATCTTGGGTCAACTCTATTGGGTTATCACACTGTTGCTCTGTGATATAAGCTTGCTCTGCTCTAAGTGACATCAAACACAGACCTCTTATTTAAAAAAAAAAAAAGTCTATTGATGGGAGAGAAGCAAGAGAGTGCATTCACAAACTGAATGTCAGTTGTTAGCTGTCTGGTAGATAATGCCATAATGGCTTTATTTAGATATTCCAACAGACTCAGGAAGAAATAAACATCAATGAACTAAAAGTAGAAAACATACCAGAATAATGCCAGATGAGATCTGAGGCAGATGAATGACAATACATTTGAGGAAATGAAAAATGTTAGAGGACTGAGGCAGAAAATGTAATAGACACACACACACTCACCAAAATATATTAACTAATATTCTGAAAGTAAATTACATATTTCTCTTTTAATTGAGTCTAATTTTCAATTCTAGCAATGCCTTCTGAAAGAAAATACTCACTATGACATCAAATGCATCTCTGAGGAAAGCATATCTAAATGTGCTTCTGTTGCTTTTACTGCAAGATTCACTGTTATGTGGGCTTAGTTGGGATAATGGGGCATCTCTTCTGCAGGGAGGCTAACCTAGTCTCCTTGATATGGGAGTCTCTGAATTCTCAGCAACAAAAAAGAACAAGCCCTTCTTTGCAAACCCTTTTCATTTCTTTGCTAGCACTATATAGTTGCTGACACTTCATTGTCCAAGCAAATAACATGGCACTATTAGATTCATAGTGAGGCAAAGTATGCTCCATCTCTCGATGAAAAAATGGCCAAATATTGTGGCACTAAAAAAACTACCACAAAATTATTGTAGGATGTGCTCATAATTAAAAATTTTATGCAGCCATGTAGAAATAAAGTGAAAGGTACTGGCTAATATAATCTGTAACTTTTAAGAGCCGGTTCAAATAAAATCTTATCTTAAGGTATCAATGTGTTTTCCTACTTTTAAAGTAAACAGATTTAATTGACTAAACTATAACATTATTATGTCAATGACCAGATTAATATCATCTCTACAAAGGAAAAAATGAAAACAAAATTACTGTATTATTGTTTAGAACATGGTATAAACAAGAATGATTATGCCATAATCAAAAGCACAAATATACAGAGAGAATGTCACATTAAATTTTTTATCTTTATTGGTAATCATCTTTTGAGTTATTCTCCCCATGCTTAATGGTAATGGGAACTGAATGTGGAGTGCTTTACTACTTAGCTACATCCTCAGTTTTTTTTTTTTTTTTTTTCTTATTTTGAGACAGAGTCTCTCTAGTTTCCCAACCTGGCCTCAGACTTGGATCCACTTGCTTCTGCAACCCCCACCTCCACCCCAGTTACTGGCATTGCAGGGGTGCACCAGCAGCTACTTTTAAGGAAAATCAGAAGGCAATGTTGTATTAGCCCTGGAAAGGTAAACCCACTCCAGAACCCCTGAAATTTATGTCACTGCTGTTATCACTACATGCTTCCAGCTGGGAGAACATCGATGTCTTCTTTCAGAGCTCTGAATCCCAGGGTATTTCTCAGAATTGGCAGATGGATGGTCTAGTGCTGTGTGAGAAAGTAGCTGCCTGAAAATACAGTATTCTGTGCATGTATGTTTTGTTCAGGTTTCTAACACAGTCAGAGACAAACTTACTGAATCAATTCCTAAATGATTCTTTCTTACGGAGAGAATGCTACAGTAATACAGCAGAAGTTAACTTACAATACAAACATCATGGAGATTATAAAATCATCCATAAAACTGACTTACACACCCACAAAAACACTGCAAAAAAATAAGAAAGAACGCTAAACAACTAGAGCATAATAATTCTTGAATATTTACCCCTTTAGCAGTCCTCATGTGTTTGGTTGACTGCCACTGTGTGATCCAATCACCTTCAAGACACCTCTCCTGCTTCCCCTATCTGACTCCTATCTTGCTCTTTGATATTCTGAGACACTGGGCAAAGGAAGGGAAAAAGTGGCCATAACCTCTTCACTTTTTCTTTACAATAACTTTGTAAAAAATCATTTCTTGGTTGACAGAATTTCCCTATGGCATCTGACCACCTTCACACAGCCATCTATAATTTTTCTTCTGCTTGAAACAATCTCCCACATGCCACTCTTGTTAATGACTGAGATACCCCCTGATGGTGCTTAACATTTAATAGTGCTAGAGCTCCACATTTGCCCAAACAACCTTTTCCATTTACCTTACCTCAAAGGCCTTCTAATTTTTCTTCAGAGACAGAAATCCTTTAAGCCCATTGTATCCTTAGGCTACAAATTTACTGAGATTTAGGTTTCCAATAAGAGCGTTGAGATGAATGCCACCATCTCATTTATGAATCAATTTTTGCCCATCGGCTTTTTACTGTTATTACTTTTTATTTTATTTTTCACTCAAACGAGAAAAACATATATATATATATATATATATATGTATATACATATACAATTTATATGTGTATATACACATATATATGGGATATATGTGCACAGATATACATAAAGATATACACACATACATAATACTTGTGCACATATATATTAATTATGTACACACTTCATGTTTATTTCAACTATTAAAAATTTAAATAAAATAAAAATGTTTTGGACAAGAAAACTTCTAAATAATTGCTTGCACAAAATTCTGTTGTAATTTGGCATTCATTTCTATGTTCACTGAAGAAAGACATCCAAAATAAAAAATTCCTGAGCATTGTATTTAGAGCTGGTTAAAGGAGCTTTTTATATATATATTTTTTCCTTGAACAGAATTCGTGGAACTCAACACAGCTAGCAGTATAATACAGTTTAATGTAATTTTATAGTTTGGGACTCTATATGTGGATAGTACCCTCAAATATAAAAAGAAAAAAGAAAAATACTATTTTTTCCAGGGAAACTGAAACTTGTTACGGGAATATTTTTCTGAAAAGTTCCCATTGCTTTAAAAGGAAAGAAGAGGAACAAAAATTGACTTAAGTTCCTTAATATTCAATATGTCTAAAAGATTCTCTATATTCTTTTTGCTTTCATTCATTTTTAATACATACATCATTATATTTTCACTTTTACCTAAACCAAGAAATTTTGCTTTAGTGGTTGGCTATCTCTTTTATGCTTCTAAAAAAAAAAAAAGAAAAGAAAAATAAATTTGAATGTCCTGTTCTTTGAACACAATTAAAGAGTTATAGCATGTTTGCTTTATACATGAAGAATCTTTGTGCCTTCATATTTTCTTAATCATACTTACAAAATTACATCTGGTAGAGCCAGTATACTTGAAATTAAGCAATAAACTCTGACAAGTTCTGTCAATTATAACAAAATTGTATGGTGGTATGGTAAGAGTATGAAATGTTAATTTAAAAATAACTATAGGACAGTCGCGTAGGATGACATGATTTGAAAGGTAAAGCTCCTTGGATCCCTAGGAGCTCAAAGGTGCCTGAGGATCCCTTGGGGAGGTGGGGGAGGTGGAGGAGGAGGTAGTCATGGTGATGGCTTGGGTGGTTCCTGATAGGATAACAGGCTGAGATTTGGGTTTTTTATTCTTTTTTAAACTAAAGCAGGTGTTTGATATTATGAATAATACTGCATTTCAGTGAGAAATTTTAAATTTTTAAGAAATTAAAAAGTTTAAGAATATATATTAGAATTAATTGAATAGCTTAACATCTAAAGAGATTATGTGGCCACAGAAAAATATCACAACTATTAAGAAAGGAGAATCATGCTGGACAGGATACTGCACATCTGTAATCCCAGCCATCCAGAAGACTTAGGGAGGAGGATCACAAGTTGGAGACTATCTTGGGCTATTCATAGAGATTTATGTTTTTCAAAACAAAAACAATAAAAGTGTTTGAATATAGCTCAGTGATAAAGCACCCCTGAGTTAAATCCCAAGACCCTTAAAAAAAAGAAGAAGAAGAAGAGAAAAAAAAGGCAGGCAGAATGCCATAATAAGAACTGATTGGTATGTCTTCCAGGGAACATTAATAAAAAGAGACTTTTATTGATTTTGTTTATAAAAATCATGATAATCAAAGAAAGTCAAAGGAAAATAAATTTCTCAGCCATTTTCTATAGATGTCATGGAGATTTGTTTTAAGTTTCCTATTTTTAATACATACATATATGTTTATACTATTCAAATCAGGTAATCAGCCAAACATCATAGATCACATTTGTATCCCATATGATTATTTAATTAAAATGTGAAAATGTTCATATTTGAGGCATATATAAGGAATTATTAAATCTATAAAAGATCTCAATGTGATTAGTGAATCAAACTAAAATTCTAGAGATATCAAATAAAATAAGCATGAGACAAAATCTTTTTTCAGAGTTATTAAATTTACATTAGAGCATGAATTGATTTTTTTTAACCATGTGAAAATTAAATACAGAGTGTAATTAAAAAAGAATTCTGGAGACAACAAATGCACATATTGTTTAGAAGACAAAGAAGATCCCTTCAAGGAAACCTAATTCTAATCTATGTCTACCATTATCTGGAAATGGGTGGGAGTTAAGTCAGTTGCTATATACAGCTATTCAATGAAAGTTGTTCTCAGTGTTTGCTTTTATTATTTGCCATAGCATAGTTTGAAAACAAACTTTTCTAAAATCTACTATTCAGAAATCCTAAATCTAAATCTAAAATAAGAAGAATATTTTTATATAAATATTCCTTCTTATATATAGCTGTTTTTCAATTTACATCTTATACATGACTACTCTTTTTTAAATTCCATATATTATATAAATATAATGAAATATATAATTTAAAGGATATTTTTAAGTAGGTATGTAAATTAACCCCCAAATGTGTTAAGTTTTGTCAAACTATGATTTTTGAAAATTAGTGCATGCTGATTATATAGAATAATAGTTTTTACTATGGTTGCTTTGTATATGCATGAGACATCATTTTATCCTTTTGCTACCCTCATTATCCCTTTACCCTCCTCTCCCCTCTCTCCAGATCCCCTTCCTCTTTTCTACTACAGCAATTCTATTTTTTTTCTTAGATAAAAATTACACTAAGACTACAGGCATTTTTTATTTGTTTGTAAATATATATATATATATATATATATATATATATATATATATATATACACACTTCATCAGGAGGCTGAAGCAGAAGGATCGAGAGTTCAAAGCCTCAGCAATGGCAAGGTGCTAAGCAACTCAGTGAGATACTATCTCTAAATACAATACAAATTAGGGCTGGGGATGTGGCTCAGTGGTCAAATGCCCAGAGTTCAGTCCCCAGTACACACAGTGTACACACACACACACACACACACACACATATGTGTGTGTGTGTGTGTGTGTATATACTTAATATATATAAATATGTATATATCATTGCTCTTTATTATTTAATACCAAAAGATAATTTTAGCCTAAGATAACTGAGAAAAAGTGTTTCCTATATTTATTTCATTTAAAAAAATTCTAGGAGGATTTTGCCTTAATGTTCACAGGAAGCGTTGTCATAAATCCATCAATTTTTATACTCCTTATTTTGTTGTTTTACACATTAAAAAAAACTGTGATCTCTTGGTTTACTCAGAATCTCATTCATTTGACACACCACTTTACATGCCAATATTTTGTGACTAATGTACTTGACCAAATCTAAACTTGTTATTTAAATCACGATTTTTCTAATATTGTATCTAGTTAAAATAAATCAGATTAAAAGAAATAGTATAAAAAACTGAGTCAAGAAATGCCAAAATTTACCCATACTTGGTCACAATCTTGAAGGAAAAACCAAGAGTAAAATCTCATTTTTGAAGTCTTGCCAAGTAATTTGATCTACTACAGAAAAAAGCCAAATTAAACAGAAATAAATTATCATGTAACAAGTAAAGATCTGCTATGTTCTAAGCTTCAAGGGACGATTTTGTGAACAGAATAACAATTCGCCTAGAATATATTTTAATTTTTAATTATCAAAAAACAATGAATTTTATATAAACAAGAAAAATATTTAATGCTATAATATTCAAAATATTGAAATAGTACACAATTCCAATGATTTCGTTGTCTTAATGCAAAATAGTATAGGAGAGTTACTCATACTGGAAAAAAACAAGCTGAGAAAAACACTAAGAAAATTAAAGAACAATGTCCATACTCTGACATAAATATTTAAAAGTAACAATACAAATAAACACAATGAGTTTTCATGATAGGTTTGATAGAAAATTGTGTATTGGAAAAAATAAAAATGGAAAGAGAAAATCCGAATTACTTGTCATGTATGTGAGGTCAACTATTTAAAGAAGTGTGCATCACCCAGAGAGATTTTCAGGTAGAATCAACTTGATCTGAGTCTCTCTGGAGTAGTACCTCTCTATGGAAGAAGTACAAATAATATGTTAAGATGATAACTTTCTCTCTATCCCAAAAGTGATTTGAATAAACTCACCAGTAAGGAAGGTGCGATTCAGTCAACCAAGCAGGGCTTTATGTTCAACAAAACATGCAAAATTAGAACACAATTTTAGTTAAGTAGAATGCTCAGCAGGAGACATGATTAGTCAAATGCCTTTATTAACTCAGATATCAGAATTAAGCTTCTAAAGAGACAGAGGGTATTGAGAGATAGAGGAAGGCAGGATGTACAATATTCTATTTAATGCTTTCTTGCCTCAAAATTTAATGATTTATTGATGAATCAGAGCTTTTCAGAATGCAATGTTATTGAAATATAACTTTGGTTTAAGATATTAAAGCCAAAAGAAACTAATTCAATCTGCACTGATACCAGGAATATGTAGTGCTTTTCAAAAAAAATTATAATTTCCCTTACTTTTCTGTGAGTCTATCCTTTCTTCTAAAAGAAATTTCATGAATTGAGTTGCTTTATTCCATATATATATATTTGTACTATAACTGGTTTGATTTTTTTCATTATTTCTATTTTATCTCTTGTGATGCAAATATAGCTTCATTTCAGTGGTATCATTTTAGAAAACTTATTTAAAAACTTTACAATAAACGGAACAAGGAGATTAAAAACAAGATGAAAGAGGTTATAACAATAATTGTTTATTCAAGGTTTAAGAGTATATTAAAATGCTTGCTTAGAAAGTGAAATATATGGTTAGACATGGTAATTGAAGGACAATGAAAGGAAAATAAAAAATCAAGATAGAAAAATAAAACATTTTACTATAGTTGGTTTTCCACTATTGCATACGCAAAATGAGCATTATTTGGACATTTTCTTTTCACTGTACCTAAAAGTTAAGGATAGCAGCAGTAACAAAGTTCCAAAGAAAGATATTTCAAGAATGTGATGGTTTCGGAATCTTTGAACCTGTATCAATGGTCTGAGATTTCTTCCCAATTTGGAGGTATTTGTTAAGAGCTGATAAGATTTCATTTTTAGAATCTTATTAGATGCTATGTTTATGTATGCCCAACATTTGCATAAAGACCACTGAATAAAGACCACCTGTCTCAGAATATTTCTTCTAGTTATTATAAAGGTAATTTTTAGAATTTATATTAATCACAGCTGTATTTCACATACATATAGGAAAGGAACTAAAAATCATACCTGGAACACATATAATGTAACTGAAATATGAATTTGTAAAAATAAAATCGGAGGAAAAAATATCGGGTAGAAATTCCTATGATATAATTCTTATCCTAGCAAATAGTTTTCACATAGATGCAGTATATTAAATTGAATAATGATGCTACTATATTTTTAAGGCATATTAGTTTATGATCCAGTGTATTATTCCATCTGTAAAATTCAGTTATAACAGATAATAAATTAAAATAGTGGTTTTTCTTACAAGAAAACGTTATTTTAGAAATAGAGTAAGAAAAATTATTTTGAACATCTCAAAATCATTAATCAGTAGTCAAATTGTAAATATTCATGGCTAATTTTCTTTTTGAAGCAGTCAGGGGAAATAGTTCTTTAATTATAAGTTTGCATTTGAAAACTAAAGAGAAAAAAATGATTTCTCAAAGAATGAGACAAATATGTAAGTTGGTTTACTTTGTATATAATTTTCTTCCAAATTACACCAAATTCTGAATGTATCAGTGTAGTGCTTGTCAGATTTGAGGGGCATGGAGAAACTAAAAATATTATATAGAAAGTAGTTTTGCATAGTTTTTAATCATGCAGTTTTTTTCAGAGATAATTCTACTTTGGGCAACAGATGATGGGGCTTATGTGAAGTACTTATGGCTTTTTTGTTTTTTAATGTAACATACCACAGAACCACACAAAATATCTACTTCAAAATGGGACTTCACTAAATTTTAGTCAATTTAGAACTGATATATTGAGGCAAAATATTTTCTGAAGTCAGAATAATATGACAAAGAGATGGGTTTTATAAAAGAAGAGAGAGACAATATGCCAATTAAATTCTCATAATGACTGTATTGTGTTTGAAAAGCCACATACTTGAGCATAACCTTTTGAATTAAAAGCAAGGAGCAGAAAATCTTCAAACCTGGTCCTCTGATGGATGGAAAAATTTATATGAAAGAAATATGCCTTATTTTAAGGAAAACAGTTCTTGGGGGAAATATACTTATTAGTACAGATTAAAATTGATTAAGACATAAAAAATTAAGGTAGCATCAGGGTACTTCATATTAAATAAATGATTATAGAAAATTAGTACTAAAAGGCTTAATTCTCTTTGTGGAAAATAAGGGAAGAAATTCTGTTCCTTTCTTTTTTCTTTGAGCATTTACCTGAAAACAGGTTAAGTAACCTTTAACAGTTTTATATCCTTCTTAGAGCATGTGTTTAAAAATCTTAAAGTATCAAGCCTTTTTATATTTCCTTTAATTTTTTATAAGTAAATATACATAGATAGATAGATCCATCAAGCCATCAATCATCTCTTAAAAACTAGATAGGACTTTGGTTGGCCTTATGACTCAGAAATGTCTTTCTTGAGAACCTGGGAGTCATCTCTGAAAAATCAACATCAAGAAAGAAGATTCTAATTTCCCAAGTTTATTGAGAGAATAGAAACCTAACTGTGATGAATACTTTGCTTCAAGTTGTAAAATTTCCTCCTGTTATATAGACATGAGAAGGTGGTTTGTTTTCTGGATGAAACCACTTGAATAACAAACCATTTAATTAATCATTTACCAGTTACACTGAACCATGTGTGTAAATGGTGCTGTCAAGGCCTCGTACTTGAGGACTAATTTTTGTTGAATTGAAAACATGAATGTAATGTGTTGCTTCTGCTTAGTTATATTAAAGGCATGAGATTCCACTCTTCGTAGTCTCTCAGTGGCTTGCTTATGATACACATTGTATCCTAGTTGGTTTAGAAAATAATTTTCTTTCTCTGTTATTTTGAAGTGGACTTCTGAAATAAAGAAGGATTCTTTTTAAATTATAACCCTTCAAAAGTGACAAAAAAAAATCAAAATTAAAATTTCAGGATATTTGTGCCAGAAAGAAATATATGTTAACTTTTTAGCATTAATAGTATAAAATTGAATAAATTTATGACTCACCATTGATAACATTATTTCAAATTATACTTTTGCTAAAAATTTATATATGTAGATCCTCCAAATAGTATAAGATTTTCTTCTTACCACAGGAAGATAAACATAAAATTTAGCATAATCCTGTAGCAGAATAGGATTTTAAAAAGTACATTTATTGGATTGTAGAATAAATGCACACTCATAGACTTTGCTAATTAATATTAAAATATATTTAACTGATATTATAACATAACATGAAATCCCATAATTCACTACAAATAAAAAGAATATATTTTATCCCTAGGATTTTTAAAAGTTATCTTATTTTGACCCAATATTAAAATTTAAGAAATACAAAATTTAATTCCATATAAATTTCTTTTATTACATGCATGTGAAAATGATAATATTACATATTGACTGTCCAGACAGGAAAAAGTAATTATATCAAGCCTTCATTAGACTTATCTATTCTCTATTTCATTCCCAAGAAATGAGTCTTTTAATGGATATACCAACAAATTGAATATTGTCCATTTATTTTAGAAAAAATGTTGAAAAATATATTTAGTGATTAAAATAAGATAGTTGTATGTTTTCATGTTTGTGTGTATATATTAAAATGTATTTACACAAATACATATGTAAAGATATATATATGGATCCATGCATATGTAAATTTGGGACACATTCATTATATTTTAATGCTTTTTAACGCATTAAAATATTAATATATAAAAATATAATTTTTAAAATATAATTAAAATATAATGACTTTTTGGCATGAGTAGCTTAATTAGCCACATGGGCCGAATCCCTTTAAGGCTTCAGCAATAAAATTTCTCCATCACTGAAATACTTTCTTAATACATTTCAAATGACTGAAAGTTAATACATATATTTGAAATATATTTGATAGAACTCTTATCTATACTATTTAATAGTCCATTCCTTTATCATAAAAACAAAATTTTGTTTTGATTCATGTTTCCACAAGTAACTACATCTAATATATAAAAACAGAACTACGTGTCATTAGTTTATACTGAAGCTAACCATAGCTACTTAAAAGATGGAAAGAATAGTTTGTTGTGTTTTGCTTTTATAGTTACCTATTAAATGGAAAATTAATGTTGACAAGGTATAGCAATAACAAACAGATTGATAATTGTTAAAATACTGTAATATTTTATATTCAAGATTATCTTCAATAAATTAATGCATATTTATCTTTTTAAAACTAAATCAAGTAATTTGAGCCAGAAAGGTTAAAAATGGCTTGGGGAACAACCATGTTAAATAATGTTTTAGGGCCTTGATTTATGCAACAAGTTCAGTTTAATAATGAGCAAAACTGCTAATCAGTGCCCACAGATATTAGATAATAAATTCAACAGGGCCAAATGGGTATTTGCAGTGTAGCATCTACTGACTTAATGATTTAATTAATCTAAACATGCAAAATTTTGTGCTTGCTTAAATTTGTTTAGCACACAACACATTAATGGAGATTAAACAACTAGGGGTATATTCATAAATTTAAAATGTGTTTTGGGGGAAAAGGGAAAATTACCAGATCTTCTATAAATGCCTCATAAGAACCTCATCAAGAACATGAGAAAATGAGCTCATATATTTGGTCTTGTAATTATTTACCTTATATTGCTAAATTGGAATAGCTTTGATTAGTACAGTATATCTATAAAACTGCTCTAAAGGAAAGAGAAAAATAATCAAAATAGCATACCATTAGGAGAATACTAGCTTTCCTTAGAGATACCCATTTTGTAACAACTACTTAAAGCAAATAATTTAAAGTCCTGTAACTTGTTTTTCTCATTATATATAACTCAAAATTTAGAGTTGTTTCTTTTGCAAAGTTGCCTCTTGAACATTTAAAAATATTTTATTTTTGAAGTTATTATAATATGCAAAATATATTTGTATGTTATTTTCATTTTGTAAGAATTTTTACTAACTGCTAACAATTTAAATGACCTTTATATTTTACTATTTGATAGGATTATATATGGTTAGATGAATATCCCTTGAAAATAAAAGCCTTTTCTTTTTACTATAGAATTTTAATACATATTTGTTTTATATATTTTTTAATTACAATAAAGAATTATTTAACAACCCTATTTAGGAATATTTAAAATGCCTGAGCATTTACTTGAAGATATTTGCCAAATATAAGAAGTTATTACCTGAAATATGAATGGCTCATATTTGCAATAGATTTTACTTCCTGAAATTATATGCCATTAATTAACATTTTTTTAAGCTGTGCATTATCATTTTAACTTTGTGAACGTTCTCAATTTAGATGATATCTACCACTGAGGAGAAATGTCAGAAGCAGACATTAAGTACTTCATTTTTTTCTGATTGATTTTGTCCCTAATATAATTTTCCTAAAATTTTATTAAAGAAGGATTTTAGAATTGGATCTCAATTTCAATGTTTGACAATGATAAGTCTCTTGACTGATATAATTTATGCTTCAAATGCTTAATGTTATCCCAATTATAGCACTTTTCAATTTGAAACCCTATCTCATGGATATTTCCTCCTCAGTCACATAAAGCCCTCAGTAAAATTTGAAACAATAAAACACAAATGAATGAATGAAATATGCATACCAAAAGGGGAATTAAACTGTTTCCATGCATCTATCTATTTTGATAAGTTTATTAGACAAATATTCCAAGAACATACTCTTGACTGCACTGTGCAGGGTTTAGAAGTGATTTGAATTTCATAATGTTCAGCATCAAGTGTTAAAGTTCATGATGAGAACCACGACTTTAGAATTGTTTGTGTGATAATTCAAAGACAAGACATTTTTGTATCATGGTGTTCACTGAAGAATTTTTTAGAAATTGATATTACTGATATTTCATTTGAGCTATTTTCTAAAATAAAAAAAAATCATATTTTTTCTGCTGCTATCATTTGTGATGACTGGTTCTCTTTTTTTTTTTTTTCTTTTTTTGTGGTATTGAACCAAAATGCCTGGGTGCTTAACTGCAAGCCACATCCTATCCTTTCTATTTTTTGCATTTTGAACAGGGTCTTACTATGTTTCTTTGGGACTCACTTATTTGCTGAGGATGGCTGTGTACTTGTGCTCCTCCTGCCTTAGACTCTCAAGCCTCTGGGATTATAGGCATGCACCACCATGCCCTGCTGGTTTTCTTATTTCTAACAAGCTGACGAAAAACAAATACAAACTAAAAGCACTTTTCAAACAAGTAATTATTCACTTTTCTTCTAACACTTTGTGTGAGTGCATGTTTTAATTGCTAGACTAGGACTTAGGACTTAGGACCTGGATTTGTTCCATATTCTTCAGGTGGAGAGTACAATTTTCTGATTTACTATGCTGCAACTTAGATTTTTTGATTGGATGGTAGTGTGAAAGTATAACCATACAGCCATTTTGATTCTCACTTTCACTACAGTGTTCAAAAATCAATGTGAGATATTCAACACTTCATTACAAAATAGACTTTTGTTAGATGACTTTGATAACCATAGGCTGATGTAAGTGTTCTGCGCACACTAAATGTAGGCCAGGCTAAACTCTAATGTTCAGAAGGTGAGAATGATTAAATGTGTTTTTTTAATAACACTGTTTTTAACTTACATTGAATTTTTTAGAAAGCAACCCTATTGTAAATTGAGGAATATCTGTATTATTTTGTCAAACTTGTTTTGTGCTTTGTATTTTAGCAATAGCAATAAAGCATATTATTATAGTCACTGACATCAGAGTTTATGCCTGAAATCCTTTTTTTTTATATCTTAAAGAACACACAGCTTTAATAATATTTTAGACAAACATATTAAGTGAGTGTGAGTGTGTGTGTGTGTGTGTGTTGTGTGTGTATTTAGGTAGCCAATTTTAAGCCATATTGTAATCCATTTTTTTACCTAGAATTATGCAGCAATATTAAAATTATACACAAGTCCTAGGAAATACTCTAATTTACTTGAGAACACATAGCCTCGCTCATGACATTTTCATAGAAATACATGATCAAATCTACATACTGAATATACATTTTTAAGTCATACATTGACATTTATATGTAGAGCACTAAGGAATAACTGAATGTTAATTAAAGTATTTTAATATTACAAATAGCCCCCCTTTCACCACTTTTATTTTACATGTGTAGATTGTGACACTTATTCATAAGTGTTACAGTTCAAAAAAAAAGGTGGTACATTTCTGGTCACCTAATCAGCTTTTGAACTGTTTTACACTTTAGTTCTTTATAATTTTTTCTGTTAAAACTTTATTATCAAATTATATAGTCAAAAGTCAACAGAGGAATACGTATTATCAAACTACTATCTACCATGAGAATTTAAGGTTATTATAAATATGCCCTTCCAAACTTTAGGGGTGGTCTCTTATTCCACCAATTTCAATTAAAATCTCCTTCATTAGACATGAGTATAATGATGTATTTCTCTTTTATTAGTGATGGATATTTGACTCCTCTTTATACATCTAGATATGTTTTTTGTTTTTCATTTATATTTTAGGATGTCAAATGTATAGTCCAAAACATCATTCCTCAAAATGAGTACTGCACCAATGATCCCATTCTTTCTCACTTTCAGACTCCCTCTCTCTGGCACTTTGTTATAGTAGGCTTTCTTTGACTTTGTCAGCAACTTTCTCTGCAGCTCAGAGTTCTGCATGCTTCAAAGGGAGAGATTCCTTTTCAGGTTGAAATCTATTTTTTTCCAGTGTACCTGACTGAACATACAGTATTCCATACTTTGAACAATCTTAGCAGAATGGAAATATTCTAAAACTCATTTAATGTAAATATAGATGGACAAATGGCTACATGTGTTCACACTGTTTTCATAAATTCATTATAAATAAGGGGAACAGATGATTATTTTTATTGATACCAAATAAATTTTCTGATGTCTAAATATAAAAGTAAATTTCTACATTTTGATTTCAGGGAGATTATTACATATTTTCAATATACTTTTATTCCTAACCAAAATGAGCACATCTTTCCTACATAACAAGAATCTTATAAACTATTAATGACCAGATCAGTCATTGATTCTTTTTTGCAAAGATCATTAGCAAAACTGTCAGCCCAGTACCTAAAAAGTAACTAAAATTTATAAACAAGAGTTATTTTCCTTAAGGAGATATAAATAAAGAACTGAAATTATAGAAAAGTATAATAAATAATAAATATATTTTCAATCATGTCATTCATTGTAAACTATTTATTAACAATGTTTCTCAGATTTTTCTCTATAATTTTTCCCAAAGAAATATATGCTGATAGGAGCAACTATTGCATCACTTTCCATAGTATCTTTTTCCTCTAGATTTAATATTTTCTTTTGAAATGAGGTCACAGCATTCCAACTAAATGAGGTAGTCATACATTGACCAAATAATGATTTGAGAGAAAGTGAGACATAGGAAACAATGAAAAGATCTGAAGTATATTTCAAAACATTATCATCTCTGAAATTGTGTTTAAATCAATAATTACTGCCATGTTTATGGTACATTAAATATATCTACTATTGCATACATATGTATAATGAACTAGAGTTATTTGTAAATTATTTCATAACACTTTTTAAAATATTTGGCCAAATACTTGGCTACAATAATATTAAACAAAAGTGACCCAAGGCTGGCCTCAGGGTGCATGCCTGTCATCCCACCAGCTTTGGAGGCTGAGGCAGGAAGATCACATATTTGAGACCAATCTCAGCAACTTAGGATGCCCTAAGCAACTCAAGTAGAACCTGCCTCAAAATAAAAACTGAAAAGGACTGGAGATGTAGCTTAGTAGTAGAGCACCCCTGGGTTCAATCTTTAGTATCAAAATAAAACAATGAAAATAACAAAAAAAAGTAACTTAAATCTTGAGGAAAAAGATACTATGAAAAGTGATACAATAGTTGCTCCTATCAGTATATATCTCTTTGGGAAAACTTATATAGAAAAAAATTCAGAAACATTATTAATAAATGGTTTACAATGGATGACATGATTAAAAATGTATTTATATTTATTATACTTTTCTAGAATTTCAGTTCTTTATTTATATCTCCTTAAGGAAAATAACTCTTGTTTATAACTTTTAGTTACTTTTTAAGTACTGGGCTGACAGTTTTGCTAAGACAAAATCTAGATTTGAGGAGAAGTTGCATACTGGTAATAGTGAAAATTAACAAGCACTGATATGAACAACTATGGTATACAGAGGGCTTCTAACATGGGTTTCTATGATATTTTACAGTACCAAACAACAAAGGTTAAGAATAAAAGTTCTGGAAGTAAATGTACAAAAGAAATGAACAAAAGAGAAAATAGCAAAAAAAAACAGTACATGATTTTTACAAGTAGCTCCTAAAAATATCCAACTGTTGACTGAATAATCAAGGTTCATTTATATTTAAAAGTTCTTACTTGGCTCCTGCTCTTTGTTCTGCACAGCCTTCAGCTAAACGGTAAATGAAATGTCCACATGACAGACCATTCAGCAAAACTGGTGCTCTGATTATTTATTTAAGAATTTTATTTATTTATCATTTTGCCAGATGAATAAACATGTTTTCCATGCATTATCTTAATGGACTTGATGATGCAAAGACAATAATGTGATACAATATCACATTTGACTGGGTGATTACAAAGACTTCCTCTACAGTTCCACACTGGATCTTACGGATTCAGACACCACATGGTGAGGACCTTTTTTTGACTCCAACAGCAACATTGGCTGATCTTACTTTTACAAGTATAATTCATTATTCTGGATAACAGGGACATTCACCTGCTCAAGGGTCTGCCAAGATTTGTAGGATCTAAAATGCTGTTTGGGGCAGTGAAGTTGAAATCAAAGGGCTGCCTTCAGCATTCAGGCTGCTCTTTAAGCTCCAGGCGGCCCTTTCATCTGTGAATGGTCCTTGGGATTAGAGTTTGCAGAGGAGCAAGGTTTTCACCCACTCACTTATTTATTCCACAAAAAACAGAACAGTGAGGACAGGCACTGAGAATAAATGGATGGTTCATGCCTTGGGTACAGAGTTACCACATTTTGTGTGTGTGTGTGTGTGTGTGTGTGTGTGTGTGTGTGTGTGCTTCTCTCAGTGACAAGAAATATGTTCTTTCTTTAATATAGGTAAAATTCTTAATATAATTGTAGTGACTACTTTTTCACCTTCATCATTCATTCATTCATTTCTTCTGCACACATTTAATGAATGTTGCCTCTGTTACTGACATTTTCTAGGCACTGGGGACACAGCTCTGCGTGAAACTTCTCATGAAATTCATATTCCAATAGAAGCTTGTAAAGTTGTTAAATGACCACGAGTGCTTTGGAAGAATATAATGAGGATAATCTTTGGAATCTGAAGAAAAACTCACTTTCTTCTGTAAGAAGTTAGGATGAACTGATAGGTCTTCTTTCTGGTCTCATTTTAATTTTTTTATGTTCAACATTTATGAATAAAACTAATAAATGGAAGGTATACATCTGTTTTTCACTAGGTGTAAAGTTGCCACATAAAACAGGATACTCAGTTCAGTTGGAACTTCAGATAAAAAATAAATACTGCTTTAATATAGCATGGTAGAGATCATTAAGAATATAGATAAAAATCATTCATAGTTTATTTGAATCTCAAATTGAACTGAACACAATATTTTATTTTTTATTTGCAAAAAATTGCAATGCCAACTAGATCTTTTTAGGTGGGCCATTCTCAACAAAGTAGCTTCATTTCTCTATCTGAAGTGTAAATATCAATATCACAATCATCTAAATATTTTCTAAGCAAAAGTTAAAAAGAAATTCTAGCCTTCTGTTATTGTCACCACCACCATTTATGCTTAAGTCATTACAGTAAAACTATATTGGTCCTTTTGTGTCTTGTGATTTGAAAGATAAAATCCTTTGTTAATTGCTAATTTGAGATTGTAGCACCTACTATTGAATCCACAAGTGACTGGTTTGCAAAATATTATAGTTTGGATGTGAGATGTCCCCCAAAAGTTCATGTGTGAGACAATGCAAGAAGGTTTTGAGGAGAAATGATTGAGTTATAACCTCAATCTAACCAGTGGATTAATCCCTGATTAGATTAAGTGAGTGGTGACTAAGAACAGTTGGAGTGTGGCTGGAGGAAGTGGTTCATTGTGGGTGTGGCTATGGGTATACATTTTGTATCTGGAGAGTGGACTCTCTCTCTCTCTGTTTCTTATCATCATATGAGCTGCTTCCCTCTGCCACGCCTTCCACCATGATGTTCAGCTGAACCTGAAGCCCTGAGGAATGGAGCCCGTCTTCTATGGATTAAGACCTCTGATGAAACTGTGAGGCCTTCGATAAACTTTTCTTCCTCTTCAGTTGTTCTGATCGGGTCCTTTAGTCACAGAAGAGGAAAAGATGACTAAAACACAGGTTTTCTATTAAAATTATTAAACATTTTCACTGAAAAACTATTTGCTAAAAATAAAACATTAAGATTAAAAATAAAACATTAGCCAGGATGATTATACATACATGTAATCCAAGTGGATCAGGAGGCTGAGGTAGGAAGATTGCAAATTCAAAGCCAGTCTTAGCAACTTACGGAGGTTCTAAGCAACTTAGTGAGACCCTGTCTAAAAATAAAAAATCAAAAGGGCTGGGGGTGTTGCTCAGTGGCTAATGCTCCTGGGATCAATCCTTGGTACCAAAATAACTAAATAAATGAAAACAAAAAATAAAACTTTAGTTGAGGGAGTGTGGAGACCCTCTCTTCCTCTCATTAGCATTAAACCTTGAGGCAATTATTAATGAAGTTAGCCTCAAGTTTTTTACCATGTGAAAATGATAATTCATAAGTCTGTGATGAGAATGTCATGATTACAGAAAGGCAAATGACTTATCACAGTGCCTGGTACATTGTAAATACTCAACACATAAGGTTATTAAAGTCCAAATTGTGTTACATATTATGTTGTGTCCCTGTGCTTTTCTTTCATTAACACATGACTGCAATCTTAGTCAATGAAGGTAAACATTACAGGGCCCTACAACATAAATTACTTATCGTAAAGGGAAAATAAAAACTTCTCAAGGCAAAATTACTACAGTCTCTCAAAGTTAGTACTAATTTCTGTGTTGTTGTAATTATGTCACATAAATATATTGGATTAACATCTTAGACACTTAGAATTCTGTATTCTCATAGTACCAAAGAATAAGTCTCAAAAATTGGTTAATTAGGTCCCTAGAAAATAAGTCCAATAAGTCTATTTGGTAGTCTAAACATCTGCCAAATAGAACACAAAGAATATTATTGGCCTTTGTAAAATACTGAAAGTTTCAAATGAGTATATAAGTAAATCACAATAAAAACAGCTGAGGAAATTTTCAATAAAAATAAATCAGGAAGTTTTCAGTAATGGAGTTGATAATTCATGTGTCTATTTAACAATGTATCAGTTTGTTATTATGTGACCATATATTTTATATAAACTTTTTCATAGATAAAAAGAAAAAGGTAGGGAAAATTTTCATGAAATGCAGCAGTTTATAAAAAAATTTCTTCAAACATAATGTAATATAATAAGCATTGAGTAAAAATTTGCAATATATAAATTAAGTAAATGGAAACCTGATTCAATACATGAATCAAGCAATGAATGAATGGACCTTGCAAATGAAAAACATCCTTCTTTGGAAACAATCTGCACCAGAAGGCATTTCATAACTGTATTTTGTCTTTTAAAACAAAATATAGGTGTATATAGATAGATGGATGACAGAAACTGATAAAACATTTCTGTAAAACTATATGTGTCAAAGATAATTAATTTTTAAAAATTTATACAATATCATGGGATTGGAAGCCTTCAATTTATTGTCTGATTTCCATAAACTGGTCTTAAGTGCCTGAAATAAAAATTTTGAAGTTGAAAATTTAAAGGAAACCACACATATTTTTTTGTAATTATTACAAGACCTCACATATTTATAACTGCATATCTTTCTTCTACATAAGCAGTTACAGCCAGATTATTTCAATACTAAGAAAGTAGTCTTGCTTTACTGGTACAAAGAGGCAACACTGCGGTTAACATTTTGTTCCACATGCTTGGAATAAAAGGACAAGTCACATCATTCACTCAAACCTCCAATTCCCCAAACTAATAGTGCTAGGAAAAAGACGAAGGGAATAGACAGAGTTTGAACCTCACCCCAAAGGCTAATAGAAGATAGTTCTGTCAAACTCCTCCAAGCAGGAGATACCCTTAGCAACACTCAGCCCCCAAATCAAACCTAGGGACTCTTTAGGCGTTCTGCTTCATTTGACCTCCATAACACCACAGGACAAAAAAAGGAAGTAACAGTTCCTAAAATCATTGGGAAATAGATTTTAAAGGTTTTGTAGATCAAAATCAGCATCCTGAGTTGTGAGGGGAAGAAAAATGTACCTGTCAGCACAGAAAACAGAAAGAGAATGATCTTTATGTAATATGGCCCTGAATGGTAGCAAGGAGATTAGCTCACAGTTCTCTTGAGGTCTCCTTTATTTCTCCTTCTCATTCCGCAGAGACTCTAATTCAGGGTGTATTAAATGAGGGTCTCCAGTGGGCGTCAGTAACGCTGTGGAGTGTGGCAATGAGCTGCAAGGGGGCGGGGGGCACATTGCAGCATGTGATCCACACAAGGAGAAAGAAGCACTGTTCTAGCTGCTTACAGAATCAGGGGAAAGAAGGGAAATACCGTCTATTGAGCTTTCTACCAAGGATCAGGAAATAAAAAGCAATTCAGAGACATGGAAAACAGAAAAATGGACTCCAAAGAAAATAGAAAATTCAATTTTTGTATCAATAGCATTTTGAGGGCAATATAAATTATTACAAACAATACTTTGTCACATTAAAGTGAATATTTATTTTGCCATTATCACTTTCTAGTAATTTTATCTCACTACAGGTTACCATTACTATAACTTACTTAAATATCTATGACTGTAACTTAGTAGTTTATGAATTACTGTTATGTGAAAATAAACACAAGACGGTAGCAGATTATTAGTTTTTAAAATTCCTTGTGAAAATTTATATTTTCTATACACATTTATCAGATATTTTTCAATAGCTGACCATTTGATAATTCAAAACTCTTTATTCATTATCAACTCCACTGTCATATGATGCATATATTTGATTTTATATTTTTTAAAAACTATATTTATTTTTGAGAAAGAATACATGAGAATTTCTGAACACTCAAAATAACATGGCATTTTTTTTAAATAGTAGCACCTTGTTCACTAAAGTATTTCACAAGTCTTTGTTCATTTATTTGTTCAAGTTGTGCTTTCAGTGTATAAAATCAAATTTGATTAGAAGCATCATATTAGAAGGACTAAGTCTAAGGACACACATACCAGTAAGGAGAGACAGCACTTTTTAATTACCTAATAGTGCTCATCCTGATATTCCTGAGCTCTTGCTATCTGCCAGACACTTTTCTTATACTATTACTAATGTGTCTAATATCTTTTAGGATATGCATATTATTACCTTTAAGAAATAGAGAGTAAGGGAGAAACAAAGGGAGAGAGGCAGGAAGAGAGGAAAAGAAAGAGAGAGAGGGAGAGAGGGAGAAATAATTGAGACTTCTGCACACAACCAGATATCACAGAGGCTGTGCCAACCTCAATTTGCCTGTTTCTGAAGCAAGTGTTCCTGGAGTCTCTGCAGATGGTAAAATACTTTCATACTCCATACTCTTTTTGAACAATACATGAACTGAAGCACCAAATAGCCTTCTGATTATGCTAGCAAGTCGTAAAACTGATAGAATATAGGCCAATTTCTCTTCCCTTTTTATTATGCTTCTTGCTGCTTATGTCAAGATTTTACTGCCTGTGGAGTATTGGTATTTCTGGCTCAAAATACCTGAAGTCCTTATTTTAAATCATAATCTTCTAATGCACAATAGTCATGACTTGGGAGAGATTACTGAAGAGTTACTGTTAGATTTTCTATAGCTGTTTCTTAAGCAGCTTAAACCAGAACTCAGCATCCTCTTCTGAATGAAGACCCTGTTTGACTTCATTTAAAAATATATTTCCCTTTAAAAAGAGGCCTTTGAAAAAACATTCCAGTGAGGCTCTACTCTTTCTATGATAGAAGAGAACCTTTCCTAAGCCTGGGCTTGTTCTGTGGAGCCTCTACATCTATTTTGGGTCCCTCTGATAGTTTTACAATTGTCACACTGTGCTTAGTCTAAGATTTCATCTTATAAAACATAAAATATATTCCCTTCCTTGACCAAAGCAATTTCTATTTTCATTCATGGAAAATTTCAGAAACTTTTCAAGTTTTCTTATAGTATCCCTAATGGGAAAGGGTATTTCAATCAAATGCTCAGCCAAGATAAAACTCCTGTTCATGTCAAAACACAAAACATGAAAGAAAAAAAATCAATGAAATCAATGCCTTCACTTTAGAAAGCTCATGGTTTAATTCTTTCCTTCCAATGAGCATTTAAGTAGAAGTTTTTGTTATTTTTAATTGTGCAATTGATACATAAATATTCACTGTCAAATTTACCCAGAGTATAGTGTATTTCCTTTTGCAGATCTGACTGTGATTTAGATTGTTGTTGATTATAAAGAAATAAAGAGGTTTCTGGCCAATTACTAGGCATGAATCTGTAAAAGTCCAAAATTCAAATGAAGATTAGAAGTTCAGATTATTGTAAGATTTTCAATGAGATTCCTTATGTTTAGCCAAAAGCTCACCACTAAGCAAACCTATCTGTACATCTTTTGCTCAGCTCTATAGGAATAATAAATTCCTTCTATGTCATTAAAGTTCTCTTTAGATTAAATGAGAGTGACTTTTCAGAAAACTAGTGGTAAGTCACACAGTTTTTAAAATAAATTTGTATAAGTGAAATGAAAAGGCAGAGATTCAAGATACACTAACAAAACAATATCTATCTTTCTCCAACCAACTGGGAAGGAATTGGAATATAGGGAAGACTAGCCTTATTAATCTCTGCCTACATATTACTTAAGAGAACAAGATTGAAATAAAGGAGTGTGATTAAATAACCGTCTACTTTGACTTGAATTTTTACAATAATAAACTCACATAATTGAAGAATCTACTATGAACCAGAAACTATTCTAAGCTTTTTCTATTAACCCTCTGTAATGTGTACAAGTCTATGGGGTACATATATTTGCTCTCATTGTTATGTTACAGATGAGATAACTGGAGCACAGTTTCCTGACCAAGGTCAAGCAGTTGGCAAAGACAGGAGGTGTGATTTGTACCTAATCTTTATTGATAGCAGTTACCCACTGCACACACTTCCCCTTGGTATCTTACTTGATATGTTTTAAAAATGTATTTTGGTCATTCATAGATGGATGTATTGGCTAGACTATGTGACATACAGCTTTAAGTTCCAGATGCAAATTTAATCTCCATATGTGTCTCTGTCTCTCTCCCAACCTCATCTTATGTTGACATAGGGTCCTTTAGAAGTAATTAGATATTGAAAATGATAAAATTTGTAAAAAGAAAATGAATACATAAGGATCAAAAATGTGATATACATTTAAAAACTATTTAAAAAGGAGCATAGCAACTCCACTTTAACCAGAGGTTCTTTTGACAACGAATAGTAATAGACCAACCTCAAAGTCACCATTGCATGGTAGAGTAAATAATTTATAATGTTGAAAATGAGCCCAAACTGAACTTCTGATGTTCAAGTGTGATTATTTTCTAGCCATGCCAACAACTATACGGTTAGGGATGAGCTCCTAAGTAAATACAATGAATCTCAATGAAAATCTTATGATAGTCTATACTCTTAAGCTTCATTTGCATTTTGGATCTTAACATATTTATTCCCACTATTGTATTGCACTGAAACTATTGCATAAAATATAAAGTTGCCAGTTAAAACACGGGATGGACAGTTAAATTAGTTTAATTTGAATTTCCTATAAAGAATGAATAATGTTTAACATCAAATATGTTCCACGTATTGTAAGGGACATTATAAAATTGAAGTATTTGGGATATAATTAGACTTAAGTTTTTTCATTGTTTAATTTAAATTCAAATTGAGCTGGCCATCCTGTATTTTACTGGCAATCTTACTTTAAAGTTATTAAAATCTGGGCATCCATGTATTTGTCAATCACACTAATCTAAATAAGTCTCAACCTACTGATAGGAATGCATGTCAAAATAGCATTAAGGAAGTTTGGAATATTTTAGTAAACAGCTATAATTTCTTCAGAAATTTAAAATTACTGTATAGCTTCAGATAATTTTATTTATTTGTTCCTGTATCTGTGGATATAAAAATAAGATGAAATGTCTGAGTTTGGTTTTATGAGTATAAATTCTTATTACTGTTTTATTATTTCCATTTGTTTCTTGTGAAATAACTTTATGTTAAGGTTTTGAAAAAGGTAATTTTATTTTTTTAAGTTACTGATATTCAGTAAGTTCCTTATTTTTACATGTAGCTACTGATTGTCATGTATATCTATCACTTTTACCAGTCTGAAACTACTGCAAAACACAAATACAGAAAGAACAGTTTTTCTCCCCTAGGGCAAATTATACATTGGGGTTAAGTAAATACCATTCCTCTTCATGACTCCTTAAAGAATGGATCATATGAGAGCAGCTACCAAAATGAGATTCCAGGCAGCATAGCTGAGAGGCTCGTATTACCATTACTCTACACCAGGAGGCATATTGTTCTCACAAATATTTTCTACTCTACTATTAAACACACAATATTTGTGACCCCAAAGGTAGCTCAAACACATCAGATAATTACTAGTAACATTTTTGTTTATATAATAAATTAATACTCAAAGTTGATTGTTTTGCGGAATAATAAATGTCCTATTTGAAATTCATGGATCTAAACCTTCCAGAAGACAGAGCTTGTGTTCCTGCTTATTTTATAGCAATCCTTTAAACAACTCTAACATTAATGCTATAGAAAACTATCTTACTGGACCCCTTTTTAAGATGACATAGTAATAAAATGGAAAATAATAAAATAGTAATAAAATGTACTCTGAAAATTTAATGTTATGCTAAATATTTTAAAATCATAATCTAAGCATATGTATTTTTAAGAAAAACAATGAAGATAAAGGAACATAAATAGATTTTACCATGTAATTTATATCAATCTTTAGTAAACTGTGATAGAATCACCAATCATATATGAAAAAGAGAAAAAAAGTCACGTCAGAAGAATATAAAAATAAAATTTTCGTAATTTGAAACTAAAACATTTCTAGAATTTTACTTCTTTTTTTCTAAGGTCTAGCAATAATTTTACTCTTCAAAACTCACAATGGTATTTTTTAACTTAAAAATTTGATTAATAATTAAGGTATAAATTTTGCTGCTTCTATGTCCTTTCATTATTGATAATGACAATTAAATGTACTCATCTCTGTGCACCAAGCCTGCATTGTGCCAAAAACATCCTTGTGGCTGTGATGTCAGTAAGGATTTAGGTTAGTCTGTACTCACAGTCTGTGTTCTCAGTCAAAATTCTACATTACTCATAAAACACACCATGAATCAAGAATAAAAGTCCAAAATCAGCCAGGCATAGTGGTGCATGTCTGTCATCCTAGGAGCTCTGGAAGCTGAGGCAGGAGGATGTGAATTCAAAGCCAGACTCAGCAAAAGCAAGGCGCTAAGCAATTCAGTGAGACTCTACCTCTAAATAAAATACCAAATAAATAGTGCTAGGGATGTGGCTCAGTGGTTAACTGCTCCTGAGTTCAATTCCAAAAGTTAAATATCCCAAAACTTTCCAATAATTTTCCAATTGTACCTTCTTAATTGAATAATCTTTGCTCCTACCTACTCCCATCTTTGCCTGACCTGATAACGTAGGCCATGACTTCTATTTTGGGTTCCTTCTCTCTCTTCCAGTTATTATATTCACTCCCAGAATTTCATTCACCTTCTATGTTGTCAGTTTTCAATTTCTAAATTAGAATCATATTCTTAGTTCTCAGGTAATTTTTCCTAGTAGTTTAAACTTTAAAATTAATTTTAAAAATGCAAATTCCTAATCTGAGTTTTTATCTCATATTCTCGAAATTACTTAATTGTGTAGTTTTCCAGTAAGTAATATGAACTAAACTCTGGGAAATACCCTTAATTATTTATTTTCTTTTATCTCCTATATTCAGCTAAATTCTCTTTCCCATCATTCAAAATCTGATTCCAACCTGTTTCAATTCACTCTCTTTTATTCTTATTTACTTGAAGAGTTAATATCATTTATTAAGCATCTACTGTGTTATGGGCCCTATAATATTTTATAACAATATTCCCAGATATTAGTAGTTCCCTTTTGTAGGTTAATAACCATACACCTCAAGACAGTGGTAGAGTTAATCAAACCTGCATAAGTGTCAAAGACAATGACATTTTCACTCCCTGCCCAACTGGCCATAATATATTTATAACACCAAGAAACCTATACTGCATATGTATATATTCAGTGTATTCATACATATACAGACATTTTATTCACTTAATTTATGCTAAACTATAACAATTTATTGAATCTTTGTATTCCCTAATCCAAGGTTTACTCTATACTAAGATCCTTTTTTTTTACCCTTATCATAAGCATTTATTCTAATTCACTAGTTATTTGTGTCAAATATCTTCTCTCCTACAAAAAAAAAATCAGCACTTCTTTTCCTTTTTCTTTGTCTATGTTTGCTTCTTTTTATGGCTTCTAACATTTTCCTTACATGCCCCCCCCACACACACACAAATTGCAAAAATTTCAGTTGCCTTAAAACAAGCTCATGGGTCTTTCAGATCAAAGAAATCAGATTGATAACTCTTGCACTAAACTGTTAAATTGTCTAACTTTAGAGTCTTGATTTTAATGTCTACCTCCAGAATAAAACATAGTAGATTTTACAGGAATGTTAGCAGAATGAAAAGGAACATGAGTAAATACATGAATGAATCTTACAAAGACAAAAGTAATAGAAAATACTAAGATACATGAAGATGCTGAAATTAGATTGCATGCATTCTCTAAAGTGACCCCTGAAAATCCCCACCACCTGGTATTTATATAACTTCTTAGGAGCCCCTATCTTTGAGTGTTGGCCCGACCTGAGACTTCTATCTAACAACAGAATATGACAAAGGTGATAGAATATTATATAGAACACTATCTTGCTGCAAACATACTCCAGATTCTCCCTATGTGACTTTGAAGAAGTAAGAAGTCATGGTGGGAGCCATTCTTCCTTCATTTAAGCCTCCAGATGAACATGCAGCTTGGCTGACTCAGTTGTAGCCTGTGGGTCCTTAGCAGAGAGCTTATCTGAGCAACACTATGACTCCTGGTTTACATCACTGTGAAGCATGGGTGTTGTTTAAGGTTGCATACTTTGTAGTAATTATTGTTATGAAGCAATCAAAAAGTAACAGAAAGATAAAGAAATGGTAGGCAAAGTTTTGGTTTATAATATAGAATTTTATTTTATTTTATTTTATTTTATTAGTACTAGGGATTGAACTCAGGGGCACTCAACCACTGAGCCACATCCCAGCCCTATTTTGTATTTTATTTAGAGACAAGGACTCACTGAGTTGCTTAGTGCCTCACTTTTGCTGAAGTTGCCTTTGAACTGGAGATCCTCCTGTCTCAGCCTCCCATGCCAGTGAGATTACAGGTGTCTGCCCCCAGGCCTGCCCTAGATGTTTTTAATCTAGTAAATATTGTGACCTTTCTAAGTTTGAGATGAAAACGGTTAATAGACAAGTTTTCAATTCAGATTTAGAAAAAAATATTAATAAAGTGAAGAACTTAAATTCTAAATTCTCATAGAACAAAACATGTAATCAAATTATATTTTTATATTGTTGAACTATTAGAACCTTATTTTTATCTTAAATTCAAATCACAGTAGGACCTCTTCCCCAGTATCTATGATATTCTCTATGGAACTCTATGATATTCTCTTAAGGACTGAAGATTCTTTAATTTATGGGCCACTGTGTAGAATTATCCTGAATTGTTTCCAGAAATCCCATGGGGTTACAAATATAGCAGGTTACAATATGTGGTCTCAGAGAAATTTTCTTCTAATTTATGTAATTTTCTCAATGTGAATACACAAAAACTGTAATCATGATTCACAAAAATATTTAATATAATATTACACAATATAATGACAAAAATCAAATTTATGTTTAATTTTGAGGTATATTGTGACCTTTTCCCCCCTGCAGGTTAGAGAATTAGCATAATTCCTAAGGAATAGAATTAAGTAATTTTATTTTCATTGACTTTTTTGAATCTTTTACTAGCTAGATTTCAGTTTTCCAAATGGCAGCTTGTCTCTCATGCCTAATTTTTTAAATGTTCATTTTTACTGAGCAAGTACATCTGGTGTATTTAAGCATATAAGGAAGAATATTTTGTAATGTAAATTTGCATAATATATATAATATATTTAATCACTTTTTCTCAGTCCTGTGTCAAGTGATTTTCATATATGTTATATCAATGCAATGGAAAAATATAATTTTACATGTATTATTAAAATTGTGGAAAATATAGACAATTAAAAGAAGAAGTTAATATTAAAACTTGGAGATAACTATAATTAACGTGGTACATTACTTCTTTCTAAATGTTGTTTATCTGGCTGATTTTGTCATCATAGCATATATTTAATTTTCCTTACTGTATTTCATGTACTTGTGGGATACCAACATATTCATTCAGTCAAAAAGTATTGCTGGCCTACTATTGGCAAGACACTGCCCTGCATAGAAAATATGGTCAAGCAGTTCTGGAGAATAATGGGGGTGACAAGTATGAATCATATGATCAAACATAATCTCTTTGAGGAAAAGACATAAGGAAAGATGGCTCCAGTGGAAAGAGCACAGACACAAAATTCTGTATTTGTTAGTCTTATCATTGACTACAAACTTTGACTTAGCCAAAACACTTCCATTTTTATGCCTCTGTAGAAAACAATGTAGTACTGAATGGGGTCTCACTAAGGTCTAATTTTAATTGACTATTACCCCAAATCAACAACAAACAAACAAAACAAAATTAAAATTACCAAAAACTGCAGAAACAGTTCTCTAACAAGTTGTTCAACTGACTAGCAAACTATCCAATCAACTTCTTAACTGTCAATTTCTTGAAATCCTTATTAAAAATAAAATTAGTGCCCTATAACTTAAAATATAACACCAGTAACAATCATCGTGTTGAGTCAAACAGTGCAATAAAACATGTATACATGGAAGGTGGTTTCTCTATATGCAAAAACCTTAGCTGTGGAGTCAGGCATGGCTTACTTATACCACTATCTAATTTATAGTATTGGTTTGGGATCATAAGAAGCATAGCAAAACAACAATTAGAATTCCTGGCTCACAAAAAGACTTCAATAAATACTAACCAAAAATATCAGGTATCCAAACTGTATTTAGTGAAACATGATTCATGACTTCTTTCAGGTAAATTCAGAGGTGCATGACAGGCAGGGCTTTGACATAGTAAATTTAATCTGCAATTTTGCACATGATTAAACAGCAGAAAATCCTTTAAAATAACATTTAAAGACATACCAGATATAAAAATAACTATTCTTATTTCTCAATGGGACAGGATTAGGACTTAATTCTGAATTAGTGCTAATAGCCCGTTTCTGATCTGATCATATAATTGTTTTTGTCTGCTTTTAAATTAGTGAAATTCTTTCCTCAGTCTACTTAATATTAAAAAAGTCTTCAATTGAAAATCTCCTTACCATTTATGTTTTTAGAATAAATGGTTGGTGATCATGTTAATAAGTTAACTTCTTAAGGAAATATGATTTATTGCTTCCTGGGAATAGAAAATCTTTGCCTGTAACAACAAAGCAAAAAAAAATAGTGTAATAAAAATTAGATATGTGTGCATCATTTCTGGTGCAGTTGGATAAATGTGTTCTCTGATTTGAATGTATTTAGGACAGAATGATAGTAGATATTTGGTTGACAAAGGGATACCAGACTTGCTCTTTGTTAAAATTCTGTTGTGTGTCCTAGAAACAGTAGTTCTGAGGTGTGTGGTTAATGCTTTTATTGATGAATTCTAGAAGAAATTTTTGAAAGACTTTATTTTACTTCAAAGATATTCAATGAAGGCTATCACCAATTTCTGTTCATCTAATAAATACATATACATTTGAAAATCTGTTTTATTTCATTTTCTCCATTTGAAACAAACTTAAATTCATAAAATATGCACATGATATGTAAAACATCTGTCTATACCTTTGTATAGTCAACTGTATCTTTAGAACAAAAACAAGAGAATAAGAAGAAATAAAAGGTGATCTCATGTATTTCATATACTGATTCTTTTTTACTTTAGTACCAGTTTTCCACTATGTTTTAGAAAATTTTAGCTCTGTAAATATTTCATAATCTATCACAACCGGTGGTGAGGATTCTCTTTTAACAAAACTACAGTTCTATTATCACTTTTAGCTAAATAAATAATAAATTTCACATACCATTTAAAATATAGCCATATTGATATTATCTGCAATTGTCTCCAATGTAATTTTTTTATAGTGGTAGAAGAATAAACAAGCTAAATTCTTGGTTTGTGGGATACCAACTCATTCTGTGATATTCAAAGCAAGTATATACCTCAGATTTCCTATAAAGATTATATTTTATGTTAACTAATAACTAATAAAATGTAGTTCTTCATCATGTTTTCTTAAAAAGACTTTGTCAAAAGAAATTCCTTTTGTCTATTTTTCACATTCACACAGTACATTTTATTAGAATGTTATATGATTGTTTTAGCAGTAGATATAATTTTACAAAATTATTTTTGAAAATAATTTTAAAATATCAATATGTTGTTTTTTCTTCCTGTATATACCCTTTTACCTAGCCCAGTCTTTTCAATATCCTTCATAAATAAGCTGTATTTTCATTGCTTAGATAAGGATGAGACAGAATGGGGAAGAAGTAAGAAAGCATTTAGCTATTTTGCAAAGTTCTAAACCTATCATGAGGTTATTTTTGTTTGCTAATGAGGCCATAATAAATAAGTAAGTTAGTAAGTAAATAGTTAAATAAATACTTGTGTTTTGGAGGGAAAAATATCAAGAAAAATAGTAAAGATCCCCAACAACAGACATTCTGTACAATCACTTATTCTGACTGAGAAGAAGAAAGAGAGGAAAAGGTAAGAATCTGAAAGGAGAGATCCCATATTGGTTGGGATTAAGATAAAAGAGTCCTTGAGGCTAGATTACATGGCAAAATACAGGGAGGCAGAAATATTTCAGAGAGTTAATGGGCCTTCCTATACATCTAAGCAATGAATCAGTAGACACCCTTACAGAAGCCTCTTTTCACTCCCATAGACAGATTCTATCAGCATAATTAATGAAGAGGTTAGGAAGACTTGATTAAAGGCAGTCTCATTTGAGACCCATATGGACCAAATGAGACAACTGACATACAAGTTGCAGATGACATAAAAGTCTGAATGTTGCAGTTATTTTTGCATAATATTGAAACTAAAATTAAGGGGTAAAAGAAGTAAATATTCTTCCATATTAATATAATGGAGATTGAAATTTTTAAAAAGAGCCAGGCACTGTGACATACGCCTATAATCCTAGTGGCTTGGGAGGTTGAGACAGGAGGAGCATGAGTTCAAAGCCAGCCTCAGTAACTTAGAGAGGCCCTAAGCAATTCAACAAGAACCTGTCTAATAAAATACAAAGAAAAACAGGGCTAGAGATGTGGCTCAGTGGTTAAGTGCCCCCTGGATTCAATTCATGGTACAAAGAAAGAAAGAAAGATAGATAGATAGATTTAAAAAGGAAAGGGAAAATGAAAACTCTTTTCCAATACATGTCAATTAGTGGCATAAGAGTGGAACCTGATACAATGAAGAAAATCCTACATAATACTTAAATTACCCACAAATTGTTGCCGAATTTGTGCATCATTTATTCTTTAATTTACATCTTGTTTCAGCTTTGTGTTCACTGTGATGAAATATCAGAGACAATCAACTTATAAAGAAGGAAAGTTTGAATTTGGCTTATGGTTTCATAGGTTTCAGTCCCTGGTTAGTTGGTTCTGTTCTTCTTAGGCCTGTGGTGACGCAGCATATCATGATTGGAAGCCCTTGGCAGAGCAAAGCTCTTCAACTTGTGGTGGCTAGGAAGTGAAAAGCTAAGAGGAAAAGGTAGGGTTCCAATATTCCCATCAAGGGCATGCTTACAATGACCTAACTCTCTCCCTATTGGGTCCCATATTCTAAAGATTTGACCACCTTAAAATAGTGCCATAGGCTGAGGACCAAGCTTTCGATGCATAAATTCGGGGTAGTACTCTGTATCCAAATTTTAGCACATGTGAAGCCCTTGCTCATTTATTTTTTATAAATCAAAAGTTGGCTATAATATAAAATGAATAATGCCAACAAACCAAAACCTTAAAACAGGAAACAAAGCAGAATAGTGTATTTCCATGTCACTGCATATGTGTATTCAGAAATAAGAATTTAAGCTTAAGTCCAAAGTTTCCAAAATCTTTATTGCATGAAACCATTATACTAATTTCTTTGAAAAATACATAATGGAAATTAGTTCTAATTTGTAATGATTTTTAAGTGACAAACATTATATTTTGGGGGAAAAATAAGGATCCTTACAGGTACAATACCTTTACTGAGTAACTTTTCAGGTAATACTGATAGTAACTGCTGCCATTTCACTTGATACAAAATATGGCTCTTCTAAAATTGTTACGAATGCAGACAGAAAACTTCACTAAACAAAGGGAAACAGTTGAGATCTACACAGCAAGATGTTTGCTGGTGATGATTACTCTATCAATTCCACTTCACTCTGCTTCACAAATTCCTCAATTACCAAAAAAAGTGATTGTGAAATTTAAATATATCAATAATATCCAAATATAAATTATTTAGTTTTTATCTCTTGATATTTCTAGGCTATTGATACAGGAGGCAGACATTGACACAGGAGCTTAAAATTAAGTCCTATGAAGTATTAGCTACCAGTGTCCCTTAAGGCTCCTGTTTCCCTTTCTTGCTCTTCTCCTTCTTTTTCAATAAGAAATAAGGAGTGTGTTTCTACCAAGAAACCCTGCTGCTTCTGGCTTAGAGACATTCCATGGATCATTATTTTCCTGAGTGAAGTCACTATGCTGGACTGAATATTGGAGTATGCAAGGTTGTGTCATTCCTTGGGCCTCTTTTTCCATATGACTACATTGGTAAAAACTCTGGGGACTTCTTAAAGCAGGCTTCAAAGGTGCATATTTTTTTTCTCTAGACTAAGAATCTCTTTTGTCTTCTCCCATTTGGCACCTGGCCCAGTGCTATTGCCCAAGTCTAAGAAGTCATTATGTGAGTAGCTACACATATTGGATAAAGTTCTAGCCAAAGGCAATTTAACTTAAGCATACTTTCAAAGCTAGGGAAAATGTGTGCTCACTCTCACGCTCTCTGTCTCTGTCTCTGTCTCTCTCTCTCTCTCTCTCTCTCTCTCTGTTTGGAAGACTCAAACATGGGCTTCCTCATGTGTGCATTTAGAAGAAAGCAGAGGAAGATCAGTGAACATTGTCTCTAGTCTAAAAACCAACTTGTCTGTTCATTGGTCCAGATCAATTCACCAACCACCAACAAAGTACTAATTTTGTCTCATTCTTACTAATTTTTTGTCTTTCCTGAATGTATATTCTCTTTAATGACTTGAGAAAAAAAATGATAGCTAGAATGTGCTGGGGCCTGCTCAAAGTATTCAAAATATCTTAATTCTCTTGACAAACTAAGATGAAATTTAATATTACCACACATTTTAGTAATATTTTTTTCCATAAAATCTTCATGTATTTTTCTTGAATTTATGCTCTACAACATAACCATAGTTTTTGTGGAAATATATATTTAGATGAGCATTTGTATTTAATATTTTTTCTCCAAATCTGTCTTTGGTTTGTAGTACTCTGGGAGTCAAAAGACAAACATCAGTTTCTTTTGTGCTTGTAGATTGCAGCTATGATAGTAATTATGTGTGTGTGTGTGTGTGTGTGTGTGTGTGTATACACACATATGATAGTAATTAATATATAACAAGATTTTGCTACATTTTAACAAAATACTTCAGTTGGCTCTGGCTTACCACAGACACAATTCTATGACAAATTACAAAATATATAACTGTAACTCCAACTTTGTCCATTTCATTAATGAATCCTAAAATCTGCTATTGCTTTCTAGTTGAATATTTTAAAATTCCTAATTCAATTAGTTAACTAGAAAATTCCCCAGGGTTCAACAACTTCTGAAACCCACTGATTAAACTTATAGCACTCTTTAACCTGCATATATCTAAAATATCCTATTCTGCTAATTTTTTTTTTTTAAATCATGAAACACTATGAAACACTACTTCAGGAAAGGGTAAAACATTCACCTGTAATAACATAAATATATTGAAGGTATTTCTATAAAATTGCTTTGGTAAACTATATAGACATGTCCTAAAACATTTTAGGTTAGTATAGTGTGAATTTTTTTTTTAGTGGTGCTGGGGATTAAACCCAGAGCCTTGAGCATGTGAGGCAAACACTGTACCAACTGAGCTATGTCCCCAGCAAAAGTGTGAAATTTTTTGTCTTTATTTTGACTGAAAGACAAGAAGATTCAACCCATCCCACATAATTGTTTAAGAGGCAGTGAAGAACTAGTTTTGAGACTATTAGCTTAATGCCAATAAAAGATATTTTATGACAGAGAGGAGGAAGTTGTGATTGGAAAAACAGATCAGAACAAGCTGCTATCATTTCCCCCGACCCCTATAAGGGGACAAATGGATGAAAATTGTGGTAACAGGAGTTTAAGAGAATAATTCTATAAAATGAGCCCGCTATAACAACTCCCCACATGCTTTGCCCAAAAGCAATCTGCCTGCAGCCCTATCTGGCCTGAGGGACAGGAAATTCCTCAATGACTTGAGGCAGGGGGTGGAAGGTCTGGCAGTGAGTGTAGGTAATGAAAGATGGAGGTTGATAAGAAGAGGGCTGGTTATCAAAGAAAAGACCACATGTTGTTAACAGCTAACCTCTGGGATAGGGATCCACTATCTAGCCCAAGGAATTGCTAAGGAGATTAGCTCCTGTGCTGCTCCTTCCAGCCCTTAGGAGAAGAAGAAAGAGAAAGTGGGTGTTTCTGGGATCTATAAGATACACCACACCCACTTATGAGGAAACCCAGCTCTGTGCCTCCTTCATTGCAGGTATATCTGTTGCCTCTATCACTTCCTTCAATAAAACTTGCTTTCTACACTTGCCTTGACATTTCTTGGGTGTTTAATCTTCAACACCAAGGCAACAAGAACCCCATCCTGATCTATAAGACAAGTATCACCCTTACCTTTCCACTGGAGTCTAGAAAAGATTGATTCAACGGAACCACTTAGATTCCTTGTTGTTTATTTATACTGATGAGTGCCAAGAATCTAGAAATTTCATGTCTTTTATTTTCCTTATACAAATGCACTTGTGTTTCCTATACAAAAAAAAAGATGTAGAACATGAAACAGTAAGAGTCAGAGCAGGCATGGTGTTTACTTAGGAGAAAGAAGATGCAAATGTAACTCCACATGTATGATATTAACTTATGAGAAAATCAGCACCCAGACACAGTGGCAAGTTCACATGGAGTGGAAGTTACAGGTAGAAGCACACCTACAAGAGATCTCTTCCCTGGATAGAAAGGCACCTTAAAATCCTGGAAGTCAGAGAACAGAACACCAAAGCTGGATTACAAGAATGAAACTAGTTAAGAAAGCCCTTTTGTACTTTTTACCTCCTCATGATATTCCTACTTCAATCACAGAAATGCCAGAGGCACTTTAATATCTGAAGCAGTGGGAGCCAAAAAGCTACAAAATTAGGAAAAATTCACCATACCCCTATTTCCCATTTTAGACAACCGGTTTGAAGCAGATTTAAAATGAATTAAAAGACAAACAAACCAAAAATTTCCCACCTTCTTTCTCTCCTTTTTTTTCCTTTTTTTTTTCTTTTTAGTTTGGATATTTTCTTTTTATGATGGCAATTTATGTTTCAGATCATTTTTAATTATACATCAAAAGTGGAAGAAAGTTACAGATATTTTTTGTATATCCCTGACCCCAAACATGGACAGCCCCCACCCCCCACTATCCACATCATTAACTAGGAAGAAAACTTTTAAGTAAAATAAGATAGAAACTATGCCCATTACCCTGAGATACTGAACATTACAATTTTGAGCATTTTTTAAAATAAAAGTGAACTACTCAGTTAGATTTTTTTATTTTATATTACATATATATTGGACAAAAACAACCTTTGCCCAAGATTTCCTCCATTGCCTAAGAAGAAGCAACACTACAGAGTTTTCTTTGAATGAGCAATTATTCCCGAGGTAGTGTGGATGTGTGGAGGAGGAAGGTTCTGGTAGAATATACCTTATCAAACATCCAAAATGAATCCAAACTCAAATAAAGGAAAAAATAATAATACAAAGCAAAATTATTAGCTTGTCTCTTCACACTTATCTTAATAGCTATCTAACGATTTTTTTATCTATAAATTGTTATTTGGAAAATATCACTGCATAAGACAATATATACGTATATGTACACACACATATATGATTTTTCTTTTATTATATTCTACTTAATAGTTACTTTATGAATTCTAAAATATGTGCTTTTATTTTATGAATTCTAAAATATGTGATTTCACAGTGTATATCTTTGGTATCAGCATATCTTGCAACTAATGGCTTCATTCAATGATACTTGTATCATTTTTCTTCTTTTTTAATGGTTCATAAAATAAAAATGAATCATAGAATTCAACAGCCAGTATATCAAGCATAATACACTTTATCTATTTCAAAGAATATAACAATAAAGTCAGCAGAGAATGACTGAATGTCCATCTAGCCGAACCCTAGGATCACTGTTACAAACCCAAGTGCACAACCAAACCAGAACAACACCAAGGAGTCAAAGTGCTGAAGAGGACTCACCAGAGTTGGGATCGGAATTGCCATCTGCCTCTGTCCTCTTGTCCGGAGAAGCCTGGTCGTAGAATTCGTCCTGTGGCTGAACCAGAGGAAGAGGGTGTGAGATCAGGGTTCCACTACCCACCGGCTCGTGGTCTCCAAGACCACTGTCACTGCAGCTTTCCTGGGAGCCATCGGGGAGGTGAAAGGTAACACGGCGCTGCGACTACAAAGAAGATCACAGGACATGCTGATTAACACTCCTCCCACATAAAATGTTTTATGTGCACTGGAACACAAAATCAGACAACTTTCAATAAATGACACAGTATAAAACCAAAATAAGACTAGAGCAAAGCTAAGAACAAGCATTCATTATTCGCCATTTATTAGTTAATATACAACTGGCAAACTACGACAAAGAATTTCAAACTTGTATAATTCAAGATTATCAAACTAAAGCAAAGCCTTTGAAAAGTGTAACAAGAAAAGCAAAAAAGAATACTTATACCAGTCAACAAAATTATAGAAAATCTCTAAATAAGAAGAAATATGCAGATATATTTGCTGAATAGATCTGAATAAATGCATAAGTAATGCAACATTTTATTTCTTTTGAATGATCAAGTACTGTGCTTATTTGAAATTTTTACAGCAATTTTTGCAATCAATGTATTTCCCATACTTTTACATCCTGTTTTTAAAGAGCAATTTTTATATCTAAACCAATACTGGAACAATTAATTTAAATTAGTTTAAATAACCAAGTTCTGTGAAGTTGCAATTGATGTTGTTTTCTTCATAAAATAGTTTTAAAGAAATTCTTTTATAAAAATACCTTTCATAATCATGCCTTTGTGAAAAGAATTACATTTTTCCTTAGAGATTAAACGTGTAAACCATTATTGCCCATGCCCATATATTTCAACCAGTTTTTGGTTTTGTAATATTCTAGTTGAAAAGTATTCAGAATATTATTTTGTATCTATTTGTATCATGTCATTCTCAGTAGCAAGCTAAATGTTTATATGGTTACTTCAATAAACGTTACTACTTTAATAAAATAAAAATATGCATTTCAGTACAGATCACAGTTTAGTTCTCTTGGTGAATATTCTTTTAGCTAATGTAATCCATGAGATGTGAGAATATTTACAGCAAACTGGAATGAACACTTAGGCTTTAGGGAATTTCATGAGAGTAGTAAATTTGTGCTATTCTACTGAGCTTAATTTTCATTCTGCTTTAACAGCCAAAAGACCTTTCAATATCATGCCACATGTGACCTCTTTTATTCAGATTTAATAAATTATGAATATATAAATAATAAAATATATGAAATATAAATACATAATGTAAACTATCATCATTTTATGTGGCCTAATGTTTGTGTTTTTCAAGAGACTATTTACAGATTGTATTCATTTCAAAAAAAAAAAAACAGGAAGACACTGAGAAACTAATGCAATAGAGAGATACACTGCAACTCTATAAATGTGGTTTTATAGACTGACAATAGAACAGAGCCTATTTTCTATGAGTCACTGGTTCAAATCCAGCTCAGAGTCATAATGGAGAAGAGCTGATACCACTTTATTGCTGTTCAATGACCTGTGTGAAATGAGTTGATAGTTCAGTACATTTTTAATGAACTGATTCCAACATCACATAAACTATAATCATAAATGGTACTAATTGCATCCATTGTAGCACATTTCACCTTCATGCACAACTATCTTATGAGCATCCTTCCCCTCTCAAAGGTTTTGACACGTGCCTAGGTGAGTGCTATAGAAAAAGCAAGTCAAACATGAATATTAATATTGGAAGTATGTTTTTCCTTACTTAAGGAAGGTCACTTTTCCATTTTTATTGTAGTATTTCTGTTCTCATAAGAATTTAACCTTCTAGAGAAAACTGATATTTTCAGTTTGTATTTCAATATGCTTTCAATCTATCAGTATCCTTTTGTGGTAAAGTCAATATTGAGGACAATGAACAGATTATCCATTTTACATGACTATCAAACATGGCTTTTAAAATGACTATTCTGACAAAAAGTCCACAGATTTTAAAGTATCTTTGGTCTTATCCCTGCAGAAATTTCTCTTAGATATAATGCAATGAGTAAAAAAGAAACAAAACATAAGATAAAACTAAAGGAACAAATTATTTTCTGATATTATAAAGAATTTCTTGAAGTTACATAAAATATTAAGAATTGTTAGAGAAAAGTTTATATTAGTGACAGTTTTATAAATGTTGCTTCAATTACAATTTTTTGTTCAAATGTTCAAATATGCAATGCCAGTTATGCTGTAATGCAGCACTTCTTGCTGCATTTTAAAAAAATTTTATTAAGCATATATTCTATGCCTGCTACTATGGTTCACTGAGAATAAAAAGTCTAACCTATTTTTCTAAAATGATTTCAAATATAGTTTATTAGACTTAATCTCATGTATTATTATACTATGATATTTTCTTAACATTTTATAAGTGTGAATTTAAAAATTATAAATTTCATATAATTTATTTGCAAGGAGACTGTAAATTAGAATGATATAATGTTCAAACTACTGTGGCTTATGGAAATATTTCTTAATTAATTTGACGCAAAGATGTTTAGGACCTAATTGGCAGAATGTGCACAATTGATCTGCCTGATGGGAGGTGGGGGTGGTGATGCATATGGACTAAGAAATGATATATGAATATCATGGTATGAGGCAAATTGATCAAGCAAATCCATCATTAATTTATCATGATGATGATGGATGTTAGTAGAATTTTAATCTGAACTATCAAGGCAGATGTATGGAAAGGATCTAAGTAAATTGAAATGCAGATTATTTGGAAGAGTGAAGTGTTAGGAGTCACAGAGTGTCTGTGGGTGTCATAAAGGACTCAAGAGCACCTGTTTAGATTGGGGTGAAGAAAACCAAAGGGGATGTAAAACCAGACTGTCTGGCTTGCAGTCCTTGCTCTGCAGTGGCTGGCACAATTCAGGGAACTTTATCTTCTTGAATTAGTCCCTGGCTTTGAAAAAAGGAAAAAAAAAATAGTGCTTGTGGTGTTAAAGATCAAAATAGATAAAATAAGAAGTGTTCCAGATACATAATACTTGTCATATTATACATACTCAATAGAAGTTAGCTATAATTCTTTAAAGCTACATTCTTTTAAACTTCTGGGTCTATCAATGTTTGGCTAGTTTTAAAGATATGATTCTTTCACACCAGAGAAAAAAGCATTACTCTTTTTAGAAGAGAAATATGAGAAGCACTGAATTTTGGCATGCCTCCCAAGGGGCCTGTGAATCTGGTCAGCTCAGGGCCCTCTCTGAGGTGAGGCCACTCTTTGGTAGGAGTGAAGGATAGGGAAGAACGGTCTAGAATTCATGGTTCCTCCTCAGAGAAAACGAAGATTTGCCATTATCATTTCAGGAAATCTAACATTGTTTGTATATTCAGAGAAAGAAAAGAAGGGAAAGTTTTTATTTACTACTTCTGAGAATGTGGATTCCAGGCTTACTCTCATGGAAATATGCCCAGTGTAGACTATAAATGTTGTCAAACCCTGTCTGCAGAGTAGGGGCAATGCATGCTCAGGAGACTGCTTCAGACTTTCTAGAACTTGGACATTTACATTTTGTTTTCCTAAATCTGTCTTACCCATTAAATTTTATCCCATGGAAATTATTCTTATTTCTATAATTATTAATTATTGGATGTTTCTGGTTATTGGTTAAATTTCACTTTTGATTACTTTGATTTATTACTGATTGTTAGTTCCAGGTCACTGACTCCTCTGAGAAAGAATGAGATAAAAAAGTAACTATTAAGACTGCTTTTTATTATTTTCTGCCAGACCTACTGTTATGAATACTGACCTGGTAGGGTGTTTTTCTTTTAGTAGAGACTACGCAAGCCTAAAGTGTCATATATATATGTGTGTATGAGTATGTACAGGATCCACCAAGTCTGAAGGTCCACACAGGTTTGATGTGAGAATCATTACCAAGCACCTATACTATACATTTTTCTTGAAGTTTTGTAGAAAGGCAGATAAGAGAAAATTTGAAATGCTTAGGGAAGTTAGATTTTCCATGGATTCTGTTCGTCAAGAGGCACAGAAATACTGAATCACATAAGAAATCTCACTTATTATTTGAGTGTTTTTCTTTTCTATTTCTTACTGGTATAGCATAGCATTTACCAATGAATGATTCACATTCAAGTGTATAATTCAATGCTATTATGTAGAGGAAATTTCATGTGCAAGGTTTTCTGGTAAGTCCATTCATAAAATAACAAAAAGGTAGAAAAATGGAGAAATGCCTAGTAAATGATTAACAAATTATGTAATAGCATTCAATGAATATTGTAAAATACTTATATTTTTATTATTAATATGAAAATTTTTATTAGAAATTGCTAAGTGTAAAAATAAGATTAGTAAATGTTTTCCTAGTTCGATTGCTGTTGTGTGTAATATGTTTTTGTGTAAATATATATAATCTGATGTATAACTATGCATGTACCAAGTGTTTAAAATAATCTTATTTGAGCCAGGCATGGTGGAATATACCTGTAGTCCCAGCTACTAGGGAGGCTGGTACAAATTGAGGCCAGGCTGGGCAACTTGGTAAGACCCTGCCTGAAAATAAATAAAATGGACCAAAGATGGAGCTTAATGACAAAGCACATCTTAGTTCAATCCCTAGTATGCAAAGGAAAAGTGGGGTAGTGGGGGAGTAGTTTTGCTTGATCATGAACATGTTATTTTAATTTTATTATTTTGACCACACTAAAATTTCTATGCATTATGGCCATTTTCTAGTTTGCAATTATTTCTCTTTATTACTTTTAGTAAATTAGAGCCCAATTCAAGAGAACAGAAAAGTCTGTCATATAGTAGGTGTGCTTTCCCTTGAGCTTAAGAATGCCAAACCATCTTCTGATCCCTTTGATATTCTAACTTCCATTCTTTACTTTTTTAATCTTTTTAAGTATTGCAATAAAAGACCTTGCCATGTTCTCAAATAACACAATAACAACAGGAATCCTGTGTTATAGCCAATCATTAAAAATCTAGTAAATAACATCTCTAGTTAATGATTGACATTGAAAGTAAGTTTCTTATTAAAAATTATAAACTGATATTATAGAAATACAAAAAGGTACTTTGGAATTTTTTAAGTATTACGCTATTTGTAGAAAATTCTTTAAATATCTTCTCAATGAAATATAATCCTTAATCAATTTAGTTCTCTTATACAATGTAAGAAATAATATTTTATCTTCTATCTCTAAATCAACACACACACACACACACACACAGATATATTCTCATAGTAGCAAAAAAAATCATCTCACAGAGGATTATTAAAAATTATGAAGAACTGGAAACCATATTTTAATACAAATATTTATAATATTAATTAGAAAAAAATTGATCATATGTAATTTGAAGAGAACATACTTAAATTGAGATTTCAACAGCCCAATGTAAGGGTAACTATATTAATACATGTGTTATTTTTAATTTCCATTTTTAATTTATATTTTATTATCTGTAACTGGTACATTGAGTTAATCTTGTATGCTTTTTATTAGAAGTACTTATGTTAAAACAATTACACTAATATACAACTTATGTCTATTTTTAAAGTTGAAAATTTAATTTAGAGATTTAATATTCTATTTTAATCCATTACATTTTTTTTCAGATGATGAAATAAGGTAGAGTGACTTGTCCTCATAGGTCATGACAAGGAACCAAACTAAAATTCATACTTTCTGGTTTCCAATATAAAACTATTAGCATTTCTGACTCATCTATTCATTTAACACTAAACCCCTCCTATATACTAGATGCTCTTCTAGCAACTAATAATACAATAGTGATATATTCATCAGTGTTTTGTCACTGTGAACAAAATATCTAACAAGACCCCTTTAGAGGAGGAAAGTTTATTTGGGTTCATGTTTTTATAGGTTTCAGACCATGGTCCTCAGATTCTGTTACTCTGGGCATGAGGTGAGATAGAAAATCATAGCAGAAGGACACGGCAAAGGAAAGCTGTCTACTAGCCCATGGAAGCTCATGAGTAGTGAGAGCAAAGAGCAAAGGCACATGACCAGAGACCTATTCCTTTTAGCCATGTCCCACCTGCCTACAGTTACCACCCAGTAGTCCTTTTAAATTATTAATCTATCAAATGGATGGATCTTAATCCATTAAATGGATTAATCCACCAATTAGGTTATAGCTCACATAATCTAATAATTTCAATTCTGAACATTCTAACATTGCCTAAAACATTATTTTTTTCAGGGGATATCTCATATGCTGGAATATATAGAAAATATATCACAAACTTTACTAAAAATATTATGCTCTAAAAAGCAGAATTTATTAAGCTTCTTCCCATTAGTTCTCAGGGTGCTTTTTGCCACCTACTGTGTCACCTTTAAACAATATGATTCCCTTCTGATGCCTTCCAGATACACAGACTTAAGCAAGGTCACTTTATGAATAGGAGACTCTCACCGTATTAATCAGCAGTAACCCATGCAGAGTAATTTTTTAAAAGGTGGGGGAGTAAATGCTGAGCTTATGCCAATACAATACACAGATCTGTTGCCTGCCAAAAATTGAAATCCATTGCCAATTTATGAAAATAAAATAAGAATGGAATAAAAGGTAACAAAGACTGTTCTAATGGACTAATTTTTTTTGACACAAATACATGATTTTTAATTGCATGTCCTTGAGTGTGTTCCCCCATTGATGCCCCCAGTCTGGGTAGTTAGAGAAATGTTAACAGCCTCAAATATGGATTGATGGAATTCAAACCAGCAAGTGTTATAAAGAATGTATATAATTGTCATTTTAGGATCTTGTAATGAATATTTCTTGAATTCAGATGGATTAACCAAAACTGAAACAGGGATTCTAAAGGGGACAGAGTAGCAAGAAAATATCATTGTCCATCCTGCAAAAGGCTTTCCCATGGGAAAAGCTGTCCTTTTTTCACCAGTAAGAACTTTTCAGAGAGTGCTGTCCTGATTCAGAAGCTGCAAAATGAAATAAAACAAAATTCCACTGACTGCCAACTTTTTCTTCTTTCCTCTCCCAAAGCTTATATTTTGGAATAGACACAATGGGGTAAGATTCAATTTGTGTTTGAGAAAGATGTATACTTTCACTATCATAGATAATGATTATAAAGTTATTAGCAATATTAGAATGTACCCTTTTGATTTCTAATTTTGCTTATAGTATGTAAAGAAGGACTAGGGTACAGATGATACCTGGTCTATTAAAATCAAGTGGCATTTTTAGAAGAAATGGAAAGTTCTCCCATACTGGACTTTGCTCTGTTAACAGTTTGCTGTCTTCTGCTAAGTAACTATCTTTCATTTTGGGACAGGGTTGTCACCTTTCACTGTAACTTGCTACACGATTGCATGTTTAGAATTTGAAGCATTTTTAAATAATGTGCATGAGAATCACACATTGACTTAAACTTGGCTTGTTTAATTTTTATTCCTTAAATGAAGGACATATATTTTTTTGTGGGCTTACTAGTGATGAAGTAGCCTAATTCCATCTTAAGATTGGGAGTCATCTTTTCACAAAGGCATAAAAAGTTAATTTCTGCTTCACTATAAATTACTGCGATTTCTAAACTTGCTTGGAATGCCTGTCCATGCCTGGTTTTCCCTGACCAATAACAACCTTCTCTGAAACCCTGATGGCGCCTCATAAATTCTGATGTTGGGATCTAAATTTACTCCAAGGGCTGAACCATTTAGACCATTATCCTACTCTCTGCCTTTGTATTATGCCTGTCAAAACCCCGTTATCTGTAAGTTTTCAAGATACCCCCCTTTTGCAACTTTTTGTGCTATAAAACTGCACTCCTAGAGAGCTGGAGTACTGTCTTCTATTTCCACTGATTTTGGGAAAGGGACAGTCTTGTCCAGTCAGAATTACAAGCTTGCCTTAATTTGAACTAAATTGGAGTCAGTGGTCTTTTCTTTGCATCATGATTTAACACTAGAATGTTCTAAATATCTTTTAAGACTCCTCATAATGGGAGGTCTCATGTTAATGATATATGGTGGTGTGATTAATATTTGATGTTTCCTTTTGATTTCAGAGTAATCTGAAAGAAAGGTTTTTTTCCTCAAAAAAGAAAAAAAACATTTAAAAGCTGACATCTTTAAGAAATCTGAGAGATAATTACACTCTTAGAACTCCTTTTTTGTATGACCATGTTTCTATAATTTAAATGTTTGAGCAAATACAAAATAAAAGACTTTCTTCTACATCTTTTTTTCCCTAGTGGGATATGACAGAATGAAAAAGATTTGAATTAGCTTCTTTTTTAGGTTTGGGAAAATCACCCCACCCTTCAGGATCCTTTGGGGTCAAGAGAAGCAGAGAGTATTAAAAATTGTCTTCATTGTTGGTTATTTCACTTATATTCTTATTTAGTTCCTGCTATCTGAAATGTCCTGAACCTATTTCTTACAGTTAAATGTTGCCCAGTAGGAATGTAGTACTTTATCTGAGCATACAAAATATAAAGTGACTACATTTAACAGGAGCAGCTGTTCCTGAATCTACAAGCAGAATTTTTGCATCTATAAATTATATGTTCAGAAATATGGAAGAAACAACTCAGCAAGAGTCCTATCCAATTTAGTTTTCTAGTTCAAAAAAAATCTGCATGATGGAGTAGGTTACCCTTATCATATTTGTAAAATCAGCTTGTAGCGATTTAATTAGAAATTACACTGTTATCACCACATTTATTAAGTAAATATATGGGAGTCACTGATGTAACATGTAGCTTTTTTTAAAAAGATGACCTTTTTTTACATAATGATAAATCACTAAAAAACATATGTCAGACCTATCAATATTGATAACAGAAATGAAGTCTGATTTAACATCTAGCATTCAAGAATTTATCTCAGCTAACTTTAACAGAATTAACAAAAGAGAAAATGGGAATCTCCCTAGTGTTCCCCTTTGTTAATAATTCTCAATACATAATAAAACTTGTAAATTCAAAGCAGGTCATTTTTTAAAAATTAAGTGGTAGCTTTAAGACATAGTCCTAATTTTATATTATAATTAAACTCAGACCACAGCTCCTTGACTCAGAAAAAAATTTAAGCAAGGATCACACACAAACAACACACACACTTCTCTTCCCTGGTGTATTCCTGAACAGGCTCACAATCATAATTACCTAGTCAGAATGAAAACTAGTCATTCAAGGCTGTAGAATACTGATCATGTTATTCAAAGTTAGGATAAGAAACACAAATGGAGGGGTAGAAATGATCATGGTTTAAAGTCTTCAACTAATGCCTTTACTGTACAATAAGGTTGTTCAAAGTCTCCATGAAGGATTGGTAATTTGCATCTAAAATGCACTATAATCTGTTTCAACTGACTTTGAGTCATGCATTGCAATTTAATTTTATATATATAACTTCTCATCTTTTTTTTTTTTTTTTGGTAGCATAAAGAACAACATTAACTTTGGTGTGGCGGTGCATGGCTAGAACCCCTGTGACCTGAAAAGCTGAGGCAGGACGATTTTAATTTTGAGGCCAGCCTCTGCAATTTAGGAAGACCCTGTTTCAAAGTAAAAAAAAAAAAAAAAGAGCTTGGGGTATGGCACAGTGGTAGAGAACCCTTGAGTTTAATCCCCAGTACTACAAAAAAATAAAAATTAACAAAAAAAAGATAAACAGATATAGTAGAATAAAAAAAATTAACTAGTCCTAGCATATACAACATCTATCTGTCACAGTCAGACCACAGATTGCAATTAATTCTGAGCCTTCGGTCATGTGTTCTTCAGCAAAAAGGGAAAGCAGCAGTAGAATGATGGTCCTGGAGCATAACTTTCTAGTCTCTGATTCAAGGACATTGCTATATAAACAGTAATTATTAGCACAGGACCCACAAAACTGTTATGTTAAAAAGCTTAATCCTCTTCATCAGTTTAGGGGGTGTCTCTGTTACACAGAGAAAATGGACAGTGGGACGGAGTATACAAAACATAGGTAAAGATACAAATTACAGTTACAGGATATAGAGATGTTTCCAAAGAAGTTCAGAATATGAAAGTGATGCTATCGGATAAGAATTATATTCTCTCTTCCAGGCTGTCATATAAATATCCTAGAAATGTTTTCTAGAATTTTCTAGGGACAGGAAGTAGAGTGAATATGAATGGGGCTTCCTTTAACTAAATAGACCATGCACACAAAAAGCATCCTTGGAATTTCAACTGAAATCTTTGGTTAACTGAAATCTTGGTTAATCAGTGATATGAAAATGATAGATGGTGGATGATTTGATAGATAGATGGAAATTCTAACATGATATAGCTTTCCACTGCAAACTGTATGTGTACATACACATACACACACACACACACACATACACACACACACTAAAAATAAGAAAATTAAACAAGTATATTATTTGTTCTTTGTAATTGCATTGTGAAAATGCTTATGTCATGAAAGGCATGCATTTTCTTACTTTTTTTAGTTGTCCCAAAGAACATCAATGAAAATATAGTTTGTAACTAAAAACTTTTGATGTGGAATTTATAATTCTCAAGTCATATTTCTTTTTTTCCTCCAGTCATATTTCTTTATTGCATGTGAGGGAAAATAAAAATAATTTTTAAAATGTTGATAAAACATATACATCTGTATATACATATTTGTATATGAATCCATGTTACAAAACCTGTGCACAAACACCAATTCAGACAGACACATTGCCCTTATCTTATACCATGGAATTGTCCCTTTTTAGAGAATGGAATTGTAAAACATGACTGAGATTATGAATAAGATCATTATTTATTAATGTTGAAATAAAATTCAAACTATTGGTTCAATCTAAGAAAGCTTAAATTAAAGTAGGTAATGTAAAAAAAAACTGGGGGGGGAGTGTGGCACTGATGCTGAATATTGAGGCCAGGGCCTCACACATGCTAGGCAAGTGCTCTACTCTCAAGCTACAACCAACCCAATGTAGGTAAATTCTGATACCACAAGTTACATTTTAAAAAAGTTTTTGTGGATATGTTAGTACCATATAATGCATAGTCTAATCAGTTATCAAAAATCGCTTATTTAGGAATGATATTTCATTAAGTGTAGAATTTATCTTATACAACTGTGATTATCAAATGACAAAAACTTATTAAAGTAATAGAAATTTTATAGATCATCTACTGTTTTCTTCTAAGCCTTATATACTTAATGATCTAAATGTTATTATAGTGACACCACTATATTTTAAACAATCTTGGAGTATGTGGTTTTGAAATGCTTTGAGACCCTACATGATGTTACTGTGAACAGCTTAAAAGTACCAACTCTTCGCCTTTAATGAGTCAATTTTATCTTTTGAAACTGCTAAAATATATTTTTAGTGATGCACAAAAGCATTTTTAAAAGGACATATTATAAAGTCATGTGGCACATTTTCTTCTGGAGTTTAAAAAATATATGCGAGGATCATTATAAAAGTGGAGTGCCAAAACATTTTGAGAAATGACAATATTAAGTGCAACTATGAAAAAGGGCAAATTTGAAGGACAGCACTCATCTAAATGCATAATTTCTGTTCCTTAAATAAAGATCAGTCTCAATCTTATTCAGCTTATATGCAGGAATGTTCTTTTTGGGTCATAAATTTAGTAATAATAGTGAGGGCAGTACAGAATGAGAGAATGAGATGAATGGTGATGGACTTTATAAGGAGTTTTGAATTACAGAAATCATAGAAAAAGCTTACAAAATAAGTTTCCAACATATATATTTGAGCTGAGACATTTGGATACAAAAATAATATTAAAATATGTTTAAGTATTAATAAGCATTATTCAGAAGAGTGTAAAACTGATAAGATGAAGGAAAATATGTTTTAATCCTCTCTTACTTTGAAAATTGTAATTTATAACTACCTCTCTACTCTGTTAGAATCAGAGCCCTTATAATGATCTTAAGAAAACAGAGAAACTAACCCAGTTGGAATAAACATGAGTAAGATTTTATATCTCTTTTCTCCTGGGCAGAGGAGTCTTTGTTCTGAACAGTCTAAGTAGCTGGACTTTATTTCAAAAAGAAAAAAATCCACCTATTATTGCAGACAGTCACTGTGACTTTGAGGCTGATATTTGAAACAAAAATCACTTCTACATCTCAGTGATAATCGCTACTTGCCCTGTGGCTTTTAGTCTTTCCTTTGAAAACATTACTGAGTCACCAATCTCAGTTATTTTTGCACTGGGGATAATTTGCTTTCCCTGAATACAAATATAGAATTCAAACATATGTCCAGAACTTCTACATGTAAAAGCTTCTGTAAATTTAGGTAGAATTTAGAAAATAATGAGTTATACTCAGAAATGTGTAGTTCTTTTAGAAGAGAGAGCACTCTCAAATACTATGCTCCAAATGTGGATACAGCAGCACAAAAGGAAAGATCCAAAAATCTTAGCAATTTTTTTTGAGATAAGAAAGTAAATACTTAGTAAATCCACTTGACTGTAAGATCCAACAAGTGAGCACAGACATGCCTTCTGATTTTTTTTCTAGGACAGAGAAAGATGGTTCCAGATGAAACATACAAAATTTCCAAGACTAGGGGGAATTTAATATGTGGTAAAATTTGGTCTAGCAATTAAGATGAAAACTAAAACAAGGTGCATTTATAACAAATGTATCAATTTTCCTGAAGTCTATGTAAGTTTATAGGGTATTATTATTTCTGAAAAGCAGAAATACATAATATAATAATATTCATAATGGCTTAAATGATGTATAAATCCCTAGCCTTGAGTATCTTTTTCAATGAAATTATTGCTGGCAATATCTGTCTATACTTGCATACATAGAAAAGGAAGGGAAAATAAATAAATATTTGAAAAAAAAATTAATCATCTAGGCTAAAAAAAGATTAGAATACAGTAAGTTACATTAATGTAAACTATAGACTTAAAAATTCATTGATAGTGGCTTTTCAATTGTAACAAAGGGTACTCTTAAGCAAGATGTTCATAATAGAAAAACCACTCAGGGAGAGAGTATGTATGGGATTTTTCTGTCCAAGGTGCACAACTTTTCAATAAACTTAAAACTACCGAGAAATCAAAGTCTTAAAAACGAAAAAGAATAGTTGAGAAGAAGAAGTAAATAGACTTGTGGGGAAAAAATTAAGGGAACTTCGGGGCATTTCTAAAGAATTTAAAATATGATAACACTCTTCTGTACTATGTTGAATCTTATTTCTATTGTGTGTGTGTGTGTGTGTGTGTGTGTGTGTGTGTGTGTGCGCGCGCGCGCGCCCGCACGCATGGTGTATCATTATTCTGATATTTTAGCTTTGATTAGGCCATGTTAAATCATACAAGATGGTTCTATATAATTATTTGTATTTCAATAAAACATTTCTGTATGCATACTTTTGTGATAATAGTCTGATTGTCCTTCGTTCTTTTTTTAAAAAAAATATTTGAAACAATATAAAGTTCTCCTTAAAAAGACATTTTAATTCCTATATACAATGACTTAAACTAATCTTGATCCTTCTACAGACATATTTCAGGGAGTTAGCTTCATGAAGATGAAATGCTGCTCATATCAGAAAATAATTCTGATCTAGTCCATGTCTTTTTCTGACAGATGGAAGGAGATAGATGATGGCACTTTGGGAATTAAGGAATTACCTTTCCTGGAATAGATCATAGAGCATGATGTCTGTGGAGACATCTTATCTCAGGCTTCACAGACTGATAAAGTACACAGAGCATGCAGTTCAGACATCTTGTTCTATCACTAACTTTTCATAGATATGAAAATCTAGGAGACTCTCATCAGACCTGTAGTTTGGGTGATAACTGATCAAACATGTCAGTTAACCAATAATAGTTCCTAAGAAACTCTGATAGAAAAAAGTTCTCTTAGTGCCAGGATATAATCCTCTGATCCTTCTCCCTCCCACACATGCACATAATCTCTCCTAATATTTACAGGGAAATAGAAGAAAATACGCAAACATAGGTTTTGTTGAAAGAAGAAAATTAAAGTGAACAATTTGAGACTTAATCTATTTTAGCAATGGATATAAAAAACCTTTCAAGTAATTCTATTTACTAATTTGATTACTTCATCCCAAAGACTTTTGTATTACCAAAATACAATAACAGAAAGATTATCTAAATTATCAGACTTCATTGAATGGATATCTCAGAAAATATGATATCAGAATAATTTGTAAATGTGGAAAATATGTGCTAAAACAGAAGAACTTAAGATACCAAGTCATGTGCCACTTGACAACAGGGATGCATTCTGAGAATGTGTTCTTAGGCAATTTCATCTTGTGTGAAAGTCATAGCTTGTATTTACAGGAACCTAGATGGGGCAGCCTATTCTACCCTTGGCTATGTGGTGTAGACAACTGATCCCAGACTACAAACCCATACAGCATGTCACTGTACTGAATACTGTAGGCACCTGTAACACCATAGTGAGAATTTACATATATGAACATATTAAAATATAACAAAGCTACAGAAAAAAATAATAGTATAAAAGATACAAATGGTATACCTATTTAGGGCACTTCCCGTAAGTGGAGAATGTAAGGCTAGAAGTTGCTCTGGGTGAATCAGTGAGTTAGGGGTGAGAAAATGTGAATACCTAAGAGATTATTGTACACTGATGTGGTCTTTGTGAACGCTGCACACTTAGACATAAACTAGAATAAATTTGAATTTTTTCTTCAATAACAAATTTACCTTAGTTTAATGTAATATTTTTGCTATATATAGACATTTTTTTAAAGTTTTTGACTCCTATAATAACACTTAGCTTAAAGCAAAAACATATTGCACAACTCTACAAACACATTTTAATTTCCTTATTCTATAAGTTAATTATTTATCTATCTATCTATCTATCTATTTATTTATTTATTTATTTTTCCTTTTGGACAATTTTGTTAAAAACAAAAGGAGTAAGCGTCGCATATCTGAGGCCTACACAAAGTCAGGATCATCACTATCACTGTCTTCCATTCCATATTTTCTCCCCTGGAAGGTCTTCAGGGGCAGTAACAATCTTGGAGCTGTCAGTCATCTCAGATAGTAACAATACTTTATTCTGAGACACTTCCCAAAGGACCTTTTTGAAGATTCTCTTGAGGACCTGTGACTTATTTCAGAAACATGCCCCTGGTAGTCTGCCCTGCTTGTTGCCCTTTTTCATCACAGATTCGCTTACAAGCAAATAATGAACCATGAGTACTGTTCTTTATTAATAGAATCCATTCAGAGTTGGAATCCATGTTTTCTAAAACTTTCAGGGAACTTGTTGAGGTCTGCCAAAGCTTCTGCTCAACAATTCACGGTGAATTATCTTGGGGATTCTTTCTCTTTCGTCTCTTATAATTTCCTTTCTCTTGCCTCTTCCTGAGCCTTTCATTCACTGGGTAATAGGAAATTTTCAACTCCATTATATTTGTATGAGATAAGCTTCATATGTGCAGTTGGCTGTGGACTGAACTGTCGTAATGTGTCACATGACTCTGTATCTTAATTTGTAAATGTGAGGAAAATGTGGGGAGATAGAAAGGATCCTGATAGCTCAAGAGATTCCCTAGAGCTCTTTATTCAGCTAATTAACAAAAATTTTATATCACCTGTTTTCTATCAGGGATTATGTTAGATACTAAAGAGAATTTGCTGATCAAAAATGGCACAGTCTTTACATTCAGAAGGCTTACATTCCAAGTACGTTAAATGGACTGGTACAAGTGATTACAAATTTAATAGGTGTTATGAAGGAGAAATTAGGGTATGATAGAAGTAATAGTAATAGCATGACCCAACCTACTCAGGGAAGGCTTCCAATAAAAGAAATGCAGGTGGTTCATGGCCCCTCGGCTTACACTGGGAGGCTACAACCGGTAGTGCCACTGGCTTGTAATTCCATGCAAAATATAAAATTACAACTCTCCAGAAGCAGTCTCTAGTACACTTGGTTTGCCTTCCTCTGTGGAATACAAATTCTGTATCCCCTAAATAAAGGTAACATTAGACAGTCTATTGAAATATGTTTTCCAACACTCCTGATGATCTCTTGATTTTTACTGTATCCACTTAAATAAATTAACATAAACACGAATGTAGGGATGTTTCTTTTCAAAATTTAAGTATTTGGTTCAAATAATACTGGGTGCTTAATAACGATACATGTATATACTCTTCATTGATTCTGTTAGGATTTCTTAGTTCAGCTGGTACTTTTCAGCTTATTTTCTAAATTATTATCAAAATTTTAAATAGGTAAAATTGTGACCCATCATAGCTATAAGTAGAAATATCTCAATGGCAGAGACTAATGTAGTACATTATGGCACTCAAAATACTTGTTGAATGAAAACACATAACAATCTACATAATCACAAAGCTTTCTTTTCCATAGTGTTAGTGTCAAAATGAAAGAAATAGTTTGACTTAATTTCCTTTTAAACATGAAAAGCAAATACTTATCTGTTCAAATAATTCCACTGAATATATCAGAGTTGACAGATGAAATATAAAAAATCTTTGCTTGACTTTTTCTTTAATTTAAAATCATATGTAAATGAGTGAAAATGGACTCTATAATTGTTGATTGTTTCAAAGAATTTTTTTTCTTTTTTTTTTTCCAATTCCATTTTAACAGCCATTTGGAAAGTTGTATTCCTACAGAAAATATCTTCTCTGGGAACTACAGGGACACTCCTATTGATAATCCTTGCACTGTTAAAAACAAAAAATACAGATTCACAGTCTGAATTCCAACAATGAAAACCAGCAGTTAAGTCCAATGAATACTGTTGGACCAATCATGAATGCCATTTTCCCCTATCATGGGTAAAATTAAAAAAGGCAAAAATGGCTGTCCAGACAAAAAATTAAAAAGCACATAGTATCTTCCAACAATTGTTACATGGGGAAAACATTTAAAATATTGACTTTTACTACTTACAGATTCTATTCAATGAGATGAAATGCTGAAATAAAACCATTTTGGTGATTTTTTTCATAAGTAATAATTTAATGTGCTCTTTATGCAATGTCAATTTTTTAAAATTTTAGTTTGTATACATTTTAAAATTTATAATATATAAGGAAATTTAAAACCCTATAGATGTAAATTGACTTTAAAAGTATATTATAAACATTAATTAAGGTAATTAAGGTAAGGAATGCTCAGAGACAGTATAAAAATGCTTAAAAGTACTATTATAAAAATGATCTCTTACATAAACCCTTCATCCTTAGGTGAATAATTTGTGAATAATTTATAGATACACTTTTTGACTCAGCAGGAATGATGATGTTTGCTGGAATCAAAAAACATTCTAAAATGTATTTACTCCTAATTGTGTTTAATTTCATATTACAATGATTAATCAGAGTAAATGTCTTCATTTTCTGCTGCTTTAACTGCAAGAAATGATCTCTTCTGTTTTTATCCTATTATAAGGATCGTTACAAAAATGGGAAACAATTAACACCAGGTTTAATGCCTGAGTGCTATAGAGCTGAAGTAATTGCACTCAAGGTCTGCTAACTTTTTAATCAGGCATTTGGTTGCAAGCTGCTCGCAATTGATTCTGAGAGAACGAACACTGTCTAAGGAAGAAAGCAGGTGTGCCAGAAAAGCAGGCATGTTGGCAAAACAAATGAACGAATTTAAAAGGAAAAAAAAAAAGTACAGCAAAACCTAACAAAATGCGTTAGCAGGGCATTGGTGTGGCGCAACCCATTACTGGGCAAAACCAGTTGTGCACACATTCACAGTGGTAGAAACCCCACAAACCTACTGCCTTCAAAGTAGATACTAAAGCTTAGCAGCGAGGTGCCCTGTCCATCCTATGTTACTGAATTGAGTTAATTAACAGAAGGCTTAAAATCTCCATATTCACTAGAGTTAAGACACAATCAGAGGTTTCTAGAATTACATTCTAATTAGAAAAGTTCCCTCTTCTTTGCATTCAGGCTATTCTTTGAAAAACAAATTTGGTTAGGTACTTTGTTCTCTCTTAAAGGAAAAAAAAAATCTAGTTTTCCTAAGAAGCTAATGATTTTTTTTCTTTTTTTCTTTAATGAGTGTCATAAGTGTCATTCTCCTACTGTGAAAGTGACTCCTTTGGGGAATGTTGCACACATTTAAAGGTACATGTGTGCTTCAGAACACTGGCCAGTGGATTTTTTAAATCCCCTCTTCTGCAGTCTCTTGAAATGGAGCCTCTAAGTTAATACTTTTGGAACAGTGTTTTATGCTTATAGAAGAATATTCTGACAAGAAGTAGAGGAATAATTAGAAAATTAAAAGGCTGAATTTTGTTTGTTCTTGTTTTTTGTGTTTTCCTTTTTCTTTTCTTTTTTTTTTTTTTTTTTTTTTTTTTTTTTTTTGCAATGCTGGGTATCAAACCCAGGGTGTGCATATGCTAAGCAAGTACTTTACCACTGAACAATGAATAGGAATGTATGTGTGTAAATGTGTGTGTGTGTGTGTGTGTGTGTGTGTGTGTGAGAGAGAGAGAGAGAGAGAGAGAGAGAGAGAGAGAGAGAGAGAGAGGAAGAGATTTCTCTGGGTAAATGGTTATACACACACACACACACACATATATGTGTGCATACTCAGTAGGTAAATGGCTATAGATATATGTATACATCTTCACTAGGTAAATGGCTATAGCTCTATGTACACATATATACATTTACCTACTGAATTCCAAGACAATTGCTACTGCTTTCTTAAATTCCCAAAAGAAAATGAGCACTTGAACATTTAAAGGGTATAAATCTTGAAGCAGATGAGCAAATCAGAGCAAAAGGATCAAGAATTAGAAAATCAGCTACGGCTTCCTCAAGCAAAGTCCTATATGCATTTTAATTTACTCATTTGGCTTGCCTGGGTCAAGAGGCAATCTATCTTAGAATTCATTAGGTTGCCTCAGGGTCCAAAATGAAGTAGATCAAGATCAATGAATCTCAAATGCTACAGCTAGTCACATGAGTGCCTTTTCCTGTTCTGAACAAGTCATGGAAGTTTCAGTTCCTGTTTGTGCGTCACTGTAACTTTCAATGAGCTCTCCCTTGCACTTTCCTTGTGTAAAAGGCTCTAGCTGAGTCACCACAGCATCTGTTTCTTCTAGGTGAAGGGCTAATGCAAATGACAGGAAGGCACTGGCTTAGGGCCACCTGCACACAAAGCCACTTAATCTTATGGGACTCTTACATTGCTGGGATCTCAAGCATATCAGGAAGGTTGCCAAATGGAAAAGAACAAAGAGACTGGAAGCCACAATCCTGCTTGGTGGCCCAAGTTACACCACAGAGGGCTTTTACTAGGTAACATCTAAGCTAGTTCTGATTCTGAAGGTAACTTTAAACAAAATTTTCATTCTCTTGCAGCAAGTTACAGTAACTTGAAATCAAATATTGAACTTGTTGATGTATAATTGTCAGGGGGTGTTTCAGTGAATTATATTCCAAAAACTCGTGGAAATAGGATAGATGCTATAATAACCTTCTCGTGCCAATAGAAGAGGGAAAGATCTCTAGAGAACTTCTGGGCATATTTGTGAGTGCCAGGTGTTACTACTTCCATGGATTATTTATCTATTGGGATATTTACTATAAGCTTAATTCTTAATATTCCAGAGCTTCCACAAGATATCTATTGGGAAAACCTTCCTTTTGTTAAATTTATATTCATTTATTTATTGTTTGTTTGTTTGTTTTTGCATTCAGTGTTGTGAGCTATTTCATGTTATCTATAATCATATTTGTATTGGGAAACAACTTCATTGAAAAAATTGTTTAAATGATACTAATATCACTTAATATATTTAAAAATAAATCTTTCCCACTTAAAAAAATGAATACCATCAGCAGTAACACCATTACTTTGAGATATATTTAATTATTATTTCTTATATCTGTTCCAATTTCCCAGGATGAAATAAAACTAAATTTTACCTTAAGAGGTCTGTTTATTATTTAAAGATTATTTATTCATTTGCTCAGATCATTGCTTAAACTCTAGAATAAGCAACTTTTAAGGGGAGTGTTTAATTCATGATCATTTATTGGTTAATAACTTTTCATTTTCATGTCTTTCCTCAATATATATGTGAATGTGTACATATATACATATATATAGTAATCAACTTTATCTTTTTTCTATATCATTAACATGAGTTATTGTCAAATCTAAAATTGCAAAATCTTTATCTCATGAACACAATTTAAATACCTACTTGTTTATTCACAATGTATTCTTTCACAATGTATACCTGCATTCTAGTTTCAGGATGTGTCATATAATCAATGTGCTAAGAAAATATTATGCTGTAATTTAATTGCCAGTATTACTTTCTTAATGGTATTTTAAATAATGAGGCTCTATAATTTGCAGTCTTTTCACAAATCTGCTGAAATACTATATTGATATCCAAGAGCAGGAAAATATTAGAACTAATATTTTTTGGAGTATTTATTATTTTCTGTGACAACATTAGGAGTTTTACACTTCATATTCATCCAACTTTGACTTAAGAATTAGTTTCTTCTTTTTGCAAAAAATGAAATAGACTTAAAAAGTTCACTAAGACTGGGTCATAGTTTATATTAATCATTGTCAGTAGTAAATCCCTTGCTTCTTGTTATTTGCATGCATCTACTTCATTTGCAAAATCAAACAAACACAATTAGAAAACCTACCAACGATGGGAAAAGTGACCAAATTTAAGAAAATACAAATATATTAAATAGGTAATGCAATGATAAGTTGGGTATTTTCCCACTTGTTTATAAGCACCATGGTAACAGGCTCATGTTAGTTTTACTGTTAAATATGTCCCTAGCATTAGAACAGTGCTCAATAAGTATTGACTAAATCACAGAATTTTAGTCTCAATGGCTTCTTTTGAGAATACACTGGTCATCTGAAAAAAGGTGAAACACCATCAGACTCATCAGACTTAATAATAAATCTAATTTCGCATCTTGGGGAGTAAGTTAGAATGAGTTGTTGGAAAACAAGCATGCTAAAATAGGCCTTGGAACATCTGAAACCAGATGCACTTTAATATGGCTTATCATTCCATTTATGGTATGCAAGTTTTTGTTTAGGAGCAGAAACAGAGAGAAGGGTGTTTGCTTACGCTTTAGCAGGTTTTAATTTTCTTCTCCAATTTCAAAGCACTTGCTTGCATCCTGCTACATTTCCTCTGAATGATTTTCCAAACACTTCTTTACCATTGTTGTTTCTGCACAACCTGTCCCCTGCCCTCCTCCTGTCCTTTGTCTTTATCTTCTATTCTCTACTTAACTCCACCTACTGAATCATTAAAAATGTGGTGTGACTTTTGTCACAAGTTAAGTGAGCTTATTTAAAGTAGTGTGTGTGTGTGTGTGTGTGTGTGTGTGTGTGAGAGAGAGAGAGAGAGAGAGAGAGAGAGAGAGAGAGAGTGTGTTTATAGGGTTAGTAAGTGGGCAAGTGGCCAAAAAGACTGGAGTACAACAAATAATTGCAGAGTTGGTGATGATACTACTTAAAGTGCCATTCCTACGCCTGGTACAGAAGCAAAACTCTTAACTGCTGGTGGATTCTAAGCTACACCATCTGAAACATGACATTTAAATCTTTCCAACATTTGGATCCTAATGAATGCCTAAAACCTCTCTTCTCTTTCTCTCCAACTTTTCTTTGTGAGTTGAAAATGATAACACACCACCATGGAGTCAAGTGAATTATAACTTGTTCAGGCTCAGAAGACAGAAGTATAATATCGAAGGAAGAGAAACATTCCTGCTTTAGAAGATTTCCTTGGAAAATGAGACCTTTTTTTTTTTCCTCTCAATACCTTGCCACCAACTCTTTCCAAGTGCAAAAGGAGGAATTGTTTTGGCTATTTGTAGTACAGAATTGGGGCTTTTATTTCTTCACCTTTTCCAATCCTGAATTTGTCTTTTTGGTCATCATTTAAATAAAAGGCTAATAAAATGGCCAAAAATGCTCAGATACTAATTACAAATATGTCTAATTATAGTGACCAATCTTGTTTCATATCTGACTACAAATGCTTGATACATGTCCATGTAAAACTTACTTCAAACACATAATACTAATAATTTGGACTGATGTTTTATATTGTTTTAGTCAGCTTTTTGCCACTGTGACTAAAAGACCCAAGAAGAACAATTTTAGGGAAAAAAAAGTTTATTTGGGGTCCCAAGATTTCAGAGCTTTTAGTCCATAGATGGCCAACTTTATTGCTCTAGGCCTGAAGTGAGGCAGAATATCATGATAGAAGAGTGTGGTGGAGGAATGTAGTTAGGATATTGTACCAGAAAGCAGAGAAAGCAACTCCACCTGCCAGTAAAAAATATATTTCCCAAAAGCACACCCCCCAAAATCAACCTTCCCCAGCCACACCCTACCTGCCTACAGTTACCACCCAGTTAATCCCTATCAATAGATTAGTGCATTGATTAGGTTAGACCTCTCATAACTCAATCATTTCACCTCTAAAACCTCTTGCATTGTCTTGCACATGAGCTTTTGAGGGGCACTTCGCATCTAAACCATAACAGCTATGGTGTGACTATATGGCCCACAAAATGAAAACAATCATCAATGCAACAGTGCTTGCAGATGGGGCCAAATGGGAGGTGCTTGGATCATGGATCTCCTCCCCCACAAATGGACTAATTTTGATAGATTAGATAATGGTTTAGGACTATGAGTTAGATCTCTTGTGCTTGAACTCTCTTGTCCTTCTTCTTTCTGCCACTGGCTAAATGTGGGCCTTTTGATCTTGGACTGCCCAGCCTCCAGAAATGTAAGAAATAAGTCTCTGTTCTTTATAAATTACCCAGTTCAGTTATTCTGTTACAACAGCACAAAATAGGCTAATAAAATATTTTTCTTTTTAAATGTAAAAGTGAAAGTAGTTTTAAGTTCGAACAGTACAAATATTTTAATGATGCCTTCTGGAAATATACCTTGTAATTTATCATTTATAATATACTACTAGTAATTGTATTATAAATAACAAATCTGAACTATGATCCATAAAGGATATAGAGACAATTATTGAAAACAGATGCAAGAATATTTATAAAAAAGTCTAAATTTAACAATTTGATATTTGTAAACAAAATAATAAAAATAAAAAGGTATTAATTTGTTGTTTTTTCTTAACACTGTGATTTGGTGATATGATACTTTATCTATAGTCATGATTATGTCACCATTTCCTATTTTATTTAATGTCTAATAATTTTGAGATGAAGAATCTTATTTCTTGTAGAAAGTTTAGAGTATTTTCCTTTCCCTTGCTGGAATTGAGAATTGAGATAACTCTGAAACCTGACAACTTTGATATGAGTTCCAGTGCCAGGAGGATGAATGTCCTTCACTTTGATCTTTACTTCCAGGAACTAACTTTAAGTGACACTTCTCATTACCCCTTACCAGCTCTTCCCTAAAGCTTCCTGCCTTTTCACAAGCTGTGAATGAGAACTCTCCCTGGTAGCACCAATATTGTTTGCTGAGTAATAGTTTGTTTTGAATGTGCAGCTTCAGGATCATTTGCTAATTAAAATTGCTTTACCACTGAGAGGTCTCCTGAGGTTTGCCCTTGTTTATCTGGGTTAGACCATGAAAGCATGGTTGAACCAACCCTTAGACCATAATTTGCTGCTAATTCAAATGAAAACACTGCAAATAAATTGATAAAATTGGCTCATAATTTTATCCACACACATGTACAATTAGATTCATCATAATTCAAATAAATGAATGCACAAATATACAATCTGATGCTGAAAGACACAGCCTATGTATGGATCAGTGAAAGTATCTGAATAACTTCCAAATATACTAATGATGGGTCATGGGGAGTATAACTTGAGCAAAACTGCATTTTTTGATTGATTTACTATTTTAAACATAATTCTAGAATTATAATATCATATGCCTTTGGATATAATTAGGATACAATAGCCTAAATCAGTCTGAAAATAGCTCATGACAGCCTTTCCACAGAAGGTTAGTGGTTTGACATATTCAGGTTTTCAATCCGCATTTGTTTAATAAAATGATGAAAAAAATTCTGTGTATGTGTGTGTTTGCGGGTATATGTGTGTCAGAGACAGGAGATAGGGAAATTTAGTAATTTTGTTTCAGTGTAGCTGGCAAATTTGAGAGAAAATATGAATTATATAAAATATGAGAATCAAAAGAACTAAAAATACTGATTTAAAAGCAATATGGTAAATAAGAATCAGATATCAAAAGGTCAAATAATTCTCCTGATTTATTCATTGTATGGTGTATTGCACATTGAATATCCAGCATAGAAATTGGCACAAAATAGACCCTGAGACATGAAAGAGAATATAAGTGGAAAAGGATGGATGGACTGATGCAGGACCAAGGGTGAACAAGTAAGTTTGTATAGGGTACTGGCCTAGTTTTCTATAGCAGAAAAACATTTAAGGGCAAATAAAAGAAGAAAATTAAGTAATAATTTAGTCTGAAGCCCGGTATATTATGTGAGAATTAGTAAGGAAAAATGTGAATGAGATTATTAGTGGCTAAGACAATTTTGAATTGAAACACTTCTGTCTCAGATTTTAGTTATCCGTGTTACTCTCTATAACCAGGGACTATACAGCATTTACATAGAGTTTAAAAAGAAATACTAACTACATATACTATATATATATATATATATATATATATATATATAATATGTATATATAATATTAAGTAATGTATATATAATATTAAGTAACAAGACTCAATATCAAGCATTTTTTTCCATTTTTCCCCCAGATAACTATATGACAAATTAGTCTTAAAGGAGAATTTTAATATTTATAAATTAAATGATGTGAATTGAGCCAAAAAAAAATACTGGTAAATTGTTCTTTTCCTTGTAATACCTAATGGCATTGTCTTATGATATTTCATAATTTTGGGCAGATTTCATATTTATGCTACTTAGGGGACCAATCTCTTACACATTAAAATAAAAGTGCATTTCTATCCAAAGAAAGGAAGAGAAAAGAGAGGGAGAGAGAAATCTCTTTAATCATTACTATTATTTTGTTGCTCTGAAGATAAGAGCATTCTCCCAAATATCAAGGGAAGAAATCTGGGCAGAACCTGACAGGAGAAAAAAAAAATACAGCTGAATTAACAATGTCTGGATAAGGCATTGGGAAATACAACATAGTTGTATTATCTTTGGTAGTGAGTGACAAAAACAGGTTTGAGAAATAAAGACAAAAGTTTTCAAAATTAGCAAGTATTTTTGTTAACATAGTAGTCTATATTCTAAACTAATGTCAATGATGTTTTCAAAGAATAGATAGAAGAATATATTTATTTATCAGTCTATACTTTGGTACCACTGACCAGTAGACAACTACTATGTCTCCTGACATATGGACTAGGTTTTGAAGAGAGATTCCTGGTATGAAAAACTAGTTAATCCTCACAGTATTTTATCTTAGTAGTACATCTATTAAAATGTAAGGTTTGCTCTGGTTTACTCTACAATTCATAATTTCCTATTGTAAATTATAGATGTATTCATGCCCTGAATATCCCATAGAATCCTTTTTTTTAGGTAGAGTCTGATCTAAAATGAGGCATATGTTAAATCCTCCTGCACGAGGCCAGACTCTTGTCTCACTCTGCACCCTACAGTGCTTATTCGAGTGAAGAGTCATCTTTGAAGGCAATTGGAGCTTCTTGCTTGGCTGAGCACCATGGAGCTTGGAGCAAGATAAAAAAAGAACCACAGACTTTCAACTATAATTCTGCTAGCAGGACACACTGAAACCATCCAGCCAGACAACTGTGGATAGCTTCTCTGGCCCCTTAGACATATAAAAATATATATAAAATACCTGTACGCTCATTGATCAACCATAATTTACATTTTAAAATGACAAATTTTTTCAATCATGTTCAAGATTTATTTTATTGAAATTCTGAATAGTTTGCCTACATCATTATGTCATTTAGAGTCTGTATAGTTTTATCTGTTTGGTATAAAGATGAATAAATATTCTTTTTATTGGTTTGCAAATTAAAATATTTTACAGTAATATCATCAGGTCAAGAAAGCATTAGTAGCAGTCTGTTAAAACTTCAAGGAAAGCTAGAGATTGAATGTGGACACTTTAGTCTTATAATCAGCAATTTTCAGAACTTTTTCAAAATAATTATTTTTCTTTTCAAAATAAAAACTCAAAAACCTTATTCACTAATGTGAATAGGAATTATCAAGTTGATCAAGTGCTTCCCATACATCGTAAGATTTAGGAAGACATTACAAGATGAAGACTTTATTTATTTATTTGTTTTTTACTGAGGATTGAACCCAGAGGCTCTAAATCACTAAGCCACATCCTCAGCTCGTTTTTTTTTTTTCCCTATATTTTATTTTGAGTCAGGGTCTCAATAAGTTGCTGAGGAGCTCGCTAAGTTGCTGAGGCTGCCTTTGAACTTGTGATCCTCTTGCCTTCGCCTCCTGAGTCACTGAGATTATGGGTATGCACCACTGTACCCATAGACATTCTTACTTTTAATTAGTTACCTCTAAACAGCTTACTTCTAAACAGTTCTAAGATGTTAAAGTAAGAATTATTTTAAATTATGTTCTATATTTCCCATGGAAAATAATATGCATAGAGAGGCAGGCATATTATATATGAACATTTTAGCTCTATATGTGAATCTCCTACTGACCATTCCCTCTATATTCTCTTTTTTTGCTATGTTTGTGAGGCACTTATACCTGATTACCTGGAACATTTCTAAAGCTTTATTCTATACCAGCTAGTCCACTCACAATCTTTTTTCCACTTACAATATAAAAAATAAGCTTTCTAAGGCAGAGGTAAAACACATGCCATCTTATGGGACACTACATGGTAAGATGTAGCCTACTTAAGGAAGTTCTGAAGTCCTTATGAAAACCCAGTCTAATGTTAACTTTTTTATGTCCTATTAATTTTTGATACTATTAATGTTCTCTTTACAAGATGGAAATTTAACATCTTTTCAGATGATATTCCACTGTTTACCAATCCCATGCTTTTTCCTCTATTGTTTTCTCATCCACTTAGTTACACTTATGTTTCCTAATTTCCTGGCCAAATTGATTAAGGTCAATATCAAACTCTACCTCCACGAAGATGATTTTTTTGAAGAGTTCACATAGACAGTCTCTGCCACGTATGTACTCCCTTTGCTCTATTTATTATTGTTATTTCTTAATATACTGCTGAAGCACATTGTGTAGTCTAACTATGTACATGGTCATCTTTTACCCACTATCATCCTTTGTCCATGATTTCCTCTTCTATATACTCAAAATGATTTTAAATCAAAAGAGTGACACATATTTATTTAAGCTAATACTTGCAACTTTCACAAAAGAGTAAATAAATGCATGCTAGCAAATTGATTTACTTATATCTCTGAGAGACAATGGGTAAGGGTTGAAAAATGTTAGCCACTAAGGGTGACTTATAAAATGCTGTTCTGAAATCCACTAAAGAGGGACATGGATAGGATCCAAATGGCATCATATATCAAGCTGATGGTTTCTCCTGTTACCATTTGTGACACCTTGGACCTAGACCTTAGACTACAAAGGGTGAAGCTGAGAATGTTATAACTGAATTAGAGGCCTGAAGCCAGTGTACAAATACTGATGCAAATGAATCCAAAGCTAGGAAACTGAGCACCCGGCTGCGTGCGGGTGCAGAAGCTGTGACCTGAAGCCAGGACGAGTCAAAACTGAGGACTGGTAGTCATGGCAACAGGGCACATCCAGAAGTCAGAGCCAGAAAACAGAGCAGGTCAAATGTGGAACAAGCTGTTGGTCAGAGTAGAGAGGTGACAGCCAGAGATCCAGACTCGGTGGAAGCCAGGGAACGCTCCAAGGTGCACCGGCAGCAGGACATTCTGGTGCCCAGTCCAGATGGAATTCTGCTGGATGTCTGGTCACGGCTCCAGCTGGCTCAAAGTTCCATTCACTCCTCATGCACAGATTCCTCCAACTGGCTTCTGAGGTTCTATGGCTTTCTATCTTTTGGATGCTTTCAAAGCAGCCTCATAAAGCTATTTTGCCAGAAGCTCTGTAAGGTGACCTCATTTGTAGAAAATGTCAGAAGTAAGTTAAAAGATAGATTTTTCTCTTTAAACTACCTAGAAGGATACAATATATCTTTTGGTACTCTAATGAAATAGTCTAATAATTTTGACCATGCTACCTTGGCAGATTCCAAAATAAGCTTCAAGAAGAATTACCCTACAATGTATCAGATTCTCCACAGGGGGGAAAAATTCTTCATTCTTCATAATAGTTATCAGTGCTTGTAATAGACTGTAGCATCAATGTGAAGAATTTTTTACATTTTATTAATTACAACCTAATGATGGTTAGAATTTAGTGATGCATCTTTGACTTGCTATATTTAATTTCTGAGGGCAAAAGTATTTGTGAAATACTACATCAGTTTTATTTTTCATACCAATTTTATTGGGTAAGTTATTATTATCATTCTTCTCTTCAACTAGAGGAAACTGAAAATTTGTTATTCTTGTGAACCATATGAAAGTGGACTCAAGATATAAAGAAGCAAGCCATGATGATAGTCTCAGACTTGATATATAAATAATCTATTTAGAGGCATCAAGGCCATCTGGCAGCATATTTAAACTAAAAAAGTGAGCAGAGAAAGCTGAGGGGGAAGAAATATGGTAAAGTGAATCTAACAGTGGACACAAAATGACTGTGTCAGGGATTGTTCCACCATTAACACTGGTAGAGAGAAGAAGGGATGAACTGGAAGGATGGAGGGATGAAGATAAAAAAAGAGGAATTTAGTTTATTATGCTATCCACAGGAAAGCTCTTTGTAACTCTAAAGCAGTCATAAATATGGTGTAGTATACATGAGTCTTGTTATTTCCAAACATTTTATGTCTTATAAAACACCTATAGTAATGAAAATATAAATTTACTGAAATAAATTTTTACAAAATGGAGGTTTACACTGATCTCAAATTTTCTTTGTTTTGGCCTCAGTGCCTTTTTTGAATCTACTAAATTCTGTTATGTAAAATGCAAATGAGCACATATGCATTAAGGGTTGTAGACACCCAGAAATACTATACCTAGGGCGATGAACCCAAAGGATTTCATGGATTACTGATAAAAGGATTCAAATTTATAGTATTTTAATAGTTAATAGATTTTATATTTTCTTTGTAGCCCCAAGAATTCTTGAGATTGTCTATAGTTACAAATGAACATGCTTGAACTTGTTCTTTTTGTCATATATACCCCCGAACAATTTATTTTTGACAAATGGAATTCATATTTAGTATTATGTACAGTGCTGGTTTATATATTATCCAACCACACCAATATAATTTCAAGGCAATTTATATTTAGCTCTACAACTAAATGGATCTTAATAAGTATCTGTCTATGTAGTATTAACTAAGTGTTGGGTGGGGGGCAACGAAGAACGCAAATGTGGTCATGATGCATAGTTTTAAATAAATGTAGCCTAAGCTTGTTCTAAAGATTTATAACCAATAGCAAATACATAGGATTATATATTTCTTTGTACATCTAATTTTACAGTGGAATAAGCACAATGAATAAAATCCACTGAATGATTTGAAAAGATATGAGTTTCAGGAGGTTGGGAATTAAATTACTTGTTTCCCTGTCTCTGTAGATTCTATAGTTTTAATTCCTGGTGGTTCATAGTGAGTTAAGGCAGATTAGAGTGATTATTTTTCTCTACCTGTTCTTTGAGAACAGTAGAAAAGTTGAGTGACAAGTATATAACCAAAATGTCAGGAACTTTCTCTTATAATTAAAGGTACAACATTTTATATGGCATGTGAGGATTTTGTTGGTTTTAACAAAACCGGTAACACAGTAACTTTTTTTGCTGAGAATTTGTTTCAACTTTTCTTTCTTACTCATTTTCTCTTAACCTCAAAGAGCAGCTCAAATACCACAAGATTTTCTTTCTATCATCAGTTCCACAGGTATCATGACATTTACAAAATGATCTCCTTTAAAGGACCCTGAACCCTGAAATACAGGGCATTTTTGTGGGGTAGGGTACTGGGGATTGAATTCAGGGGCACTCAACCTGTGAGCCACATCCCCAATCCTATTTTGTATTTTATTTAGAGACAGGGTCTCGCCAAGTTGCTTAGTGCCTTTCTGAGTTGCTGAGGCTGGCTTTGAACTCACAATCCTTCTGCCTCAGCCTCACTAGACACTGGGGAATAACGGTATTTTTATACTAGCACCCAAATTTCATTTGTAAATGAATTTACTCATTCTTCATTCATTCATTCCAAAAAATAATCACTCTAAGTTAAGCAATTTGATTTAAGCGGTGTATAATGAGACTGATCTTTCCTACCCCCACCCATCTAGGAATTGACTTACTGATCTACACCCCCAGTTCTTTTGATTTTTTGAGACAGGGTCTCACAGAGTTGTCCAGGCTGATCTCCAACTTGGGATCCTTCTGCCTCAGCCTCTAAGTCTTTGGAATTACAGATCTGTGCCCACTGCAACCAGTATGATAGGAATTTATGAAATAAAGATAGTAATATGGAGCAGTGATAGAGAGAGTTCTCCAGGTATTTCTAGAGCAACTGGCTTCTATGGACCAAAATTTGGGAGAAACTTAATTTTGAAAATAATTCCTTCTCTGAAGAATATATCTCCCTTACTTCTTTGTATAGACATGTTGAATAGTATGAGTAAGTTTGCTTAGTATTAAAGAAGAGACAATTTTCATTCTTAGCTTAATTTTTTTTTTCCTGTTTAGAGTATTTAACAGGTTTTGCTATTTCATAATTGCATTGTTATCTCACAATTGTTCCTAATAATTCCTGTCCCATTGTTTTCAGATAACTGATTTGATTGACATAGCATTTTCTTACTCTCTAGAAGGATATTTAATTTTGGATTTGATTTTACCCTATGGAATCTATTTCAGTGGTTCTACATCCTATAGTAAGTATATGGAATATATACTGTAGCCTTATGGATCTAAAGGTACATCATGAACTTTGTTAGTAGAGTTTCACTTGTAGATGAAATTTAGCTAGTAATTGATCTGAAACAAAATAAAAAATTAAAGATAGTATTGCCTAACAAACCATTTCTTTCTCTCCATATCAATTTTTACCTTTAAAAATATGTCACAGTAAGTTTTCTACCTCTGAAAACAAGAACAGAAATGCAGGTTGTTTTCTCTGAAATGAGCTAGTTTCTCAGCCATTGTGTTTTATGTCTGAATTGTCTAACTTAAATTGCATGTCCTTGGGGCAGAGAGTGGACCTCTATCTTTTTTTCTTTTTTTTTTCTCTCTCTCTCTTAAAAAAAAAAAAAAAACAGAGCCAACTATCTTGTCACTGTTCTACAAGACAATAAATATTGAAGTGAACTGAAGATGCGTGAAGGGTGCCAGTAGACAGCAACGAAGCCAGTGTTCTCAGAGGTTACAACATTGTTTCCTAACAAGCAGTTTGAGCATCTCAGAAAGTCAAGCAGAAATAGAGGATAATAAAGTGGAAGTAACATGAGCAAGAAGAAAGTGCAGGTATAGGAAGATATTCATTTGAGATTAACTTGGAGTTAGTGAGCTGCCCCATCTACATGAAATGAAGAAAGGTAATGATCATTCTCTTGGCCAACAGGCATGCATATCTTTTTTCATTGGGAATATTTTACAAATATTACTCCCATTAAACCATAGTGAAAAAAACATTCTGAACAATGTTTTAATTTCTATTTGTAATGTGTCAGTAAGAAAAGTAAACATAGTATGCTGTTCATTACTCTAACAAATGCCTTAGATAACACACTTATAAGGAAGGAAGGTTTATTTTGACTACTAATTCCAGAATGTCCAATCACTGACTGGTTGGCCTGTTGATTTGGGGTCTGTGGTAAGGCAGTGTGCACCAAGGTAGAAATCATATGGTGGAACAAAGCTGTTCACCTCATGCTGGGCAAGAAATAGAGAAAGGGACAAGAAGGGTCAAGAGTCCCAATATCCCTTGAGGGCATGGGCCCAGTAACCTAACATTTTCCCACTAGATCTCACTTCTGAAATGTTCCAGTGTTTTCCAATAGCACCATGGGCTCACACCAAGCTTTTAAAACATGAGAGTTTGCTGGACAATCATACAAACTATAGCACAGGAAAAGGAATTCTTAAGTGGTTTCTCTTATAAACAGGATAAAAAAAATAATATTGTAGGCTGTATCTTCAACTAAAGGGCATATCCTCAGATTGAACTTCCTTGATTACCAGCTCTGACCATCAGGCTTCCTCCAAAGTCACTAACTCAACCTCTTGCATTAGTTTCCTTATCTAACTTACCTCCACTTGACATTATATATTAAGATTAGCTTTTACATTAAACAAATGTAAGGGAAATGGATCCATCTGTCTTTTTTTGCCACCTAATAGTATGCTGAAACTCGATAGATATCAGCAAATATTGCTTAAAAATAGAGCTTTGATATAACTAAAGTAAGTGGTCTAAATAATTCGTTTGAAATCTCTAATAGTATATTAGTGATATCAAGTGATATTACTAAGACTCATGATAATATTTTGAATATATATGCATTTGGTGTTCAATAAATATGTGTTAAAAGAAAAAAAGTATTAAAACTTGAAATAAAAGTTACATGAATATCAATAGTTTAATTATGAATTGGGACCCCAAAACACACACCCCTTACCTCAAATGATAGATACCAAGTTAAATGGGAAGAGTAAAAGACATATAAGGAAAGGAGGCAATTTTAAGTCACTAACTGAAATAGAAAAGCATATTCTACCTAATTTTCTACACAATATTCTTACCTGCTTGCAGATGATGTTAAAATGAGGCCATTAAGCTGGGCCTTATCTAAGATGACTGCAGGCTTATAAAAAAGGGAAAAGAGGACACAGAAATAGCCATATGCATGGACACATAGTCAGAGGAAATATGATGTGAATTCATAGGAAGAATGACACCCTCACACCAAGGAATGTTTGAGGCTACCAAAAGCTAGAAGAGAGGCAAAGAAGGGAGTCTTCTTCACAGCCTTTACAAGGATCAACCTTGCAGAAACGAGGTTGATTTGTGACTTCCAGCTCTAGAACCATGGGGAAAAATTCTATTGATTGAGGTGCCATAATTAGTACTTCCTTACGCAGCCCTAATGAACTAACATTCCTGCTTTATAAGATTATCAACTTCAGTGGCTGAAGTTTATACATATGCCAAATATCTAGATATTTACATTCTTTAATAATATTTAATTAATTGATACTACTTAATAATTCAAAGAATTGTAGAGTTGCAAATAATTTGTCCTTATATGAATTATCTTACTATAAAATTGGTTTAAAGTATTATTCTTTTACCATCAAGATATTTGAAAAATTGTATTGAGCTCTAAAATTTGGAGGTATTATTATTTATTTTATTTATAGGGAACATAAAATTATATTTTAATATTTTAATTCACATAAATGTGAGTAATTTACAATCTTTACATGCCTTATAATAGATTTTCTAATCATCAAACCAAATATTTAATATAAGGAATACAGGTAATATTACAGTTTCAAAATTTATGGAGCTAGTTTTATGGGAGTGATTTATAAATATTTACTTACATCCATAATAAACAAATATTCCAAAACAGAAGTGGTCTGGTAAAATTATCAATTGCCATTATATTTTGATTTAACTTTAATGACACATTCTGTTTGAATCTAGGATGATCTAAAAGGAACTATTTACTAACACTTTATGTTGAAAACATTTATGTAGAAGAAATTTCATCTTACATCTTATTGAGTAAAAATATGATTGAATGCACATAAGAAACTAGTAGTAAAGTTTAATAAATGATCCCTGAGATGAAACTACTGTGTTAACTTGTGCTATCCTCTGGATTATATACACTACAAAAAAAAAAAAAAGAAAAAGAAAAGAAATTCCTATTTGTAGATTCTTTCTACATACTGTAATATTGAATGTAGGAACTTTGATTCACTTAATATCAGGGCCATCAAAGGAATGTAATTAACTACAAGGATGAGAACAAAGAAATAAATATTTTTCTTATCAAGCATAACATAACTGTTGATATTTGAGGTCAGGTTAATTATCTATTAGAATAAATGTTTGCCTTTAAAATAATTCAGTTTAATTTCATTAGTATTCATTTGATTTTTCTAAGATACTCTAAACATTACAGAAAAAAACCTCAGTAAACAAGTTTCCTATTATGAAGACATGAAAATGTAGATTGAATTTAGATGCAAATCTGTTTCCAAAGTAGTAAGTGTTACTAGCACTAAATAAACACTATTGTTTTCTCTTAAAATCTTTCTGTATATTTAATTTTAAATCAGTCCTGGTAATCTTGTAACTTTTCACACTTGTCATGATTTATATTTCTGTTTACTATTTCAATCTTAATTCTGTGGGGTTTATTTAGTATTACTAGTAAAATAGATAAGAATTTTTTGTGTATAAGAAACTTAAACTCTTGGTACTCAAGATTACTTATCTATAAAAATAAAGTGAAGATTTCAAGATAAAATTCTATATTTTCATTTGGTAGTTTGTTATGAGTTTCCATTCTCTAAGGCAAAGAATAAAATTCAATAAACACAATTGGAAAAGAGCTGTGTGGATTTTTCTTTCTTTCTTTTTATTTTTCCCCAGAAAAGTATTGATTGTACCTGTACCCATGAGTTAATTTTTATCCCAAAAGTTCTTTTTAAAAAAATCTTTAACATCATTGTCATATGACTTTGAATAATATTTTAAATAAGCAAGAGGAAAGGAATGTGTCTTTCAGATTTTTAAATTTAATAGACTGAAATTATTGTGTGTTTCTGGTTTTAAATGCTGCTATATTTCCTGCAAAGCATAGTGGTCAGGATCAAGATTTAGGTCCAGAATCAAACCTTTCATTCATGAACCTGTGACCTTCCTGCGAAGGAACCTGTGACCTAACTACATTGAGCCTTGGGTGCCCTCTCAAGGAATCATGATGCTGTAACCTATAGAATGACTAAGTAGGGTTAAAGCATTGTTAAGTGTCTGTAATGACACTTGGCAAATATCACTTCCTTTCTCAACTCTCTCTTCATCTATCTTTAGAATGGTTGGAACTGGTGCCAGGATGCCTGGACTTTTATCATAGATCTGTGGACTAGAAAGTCTTGCTCTTCTGCAAGTCAGTTAAACACCCCATTGGTATTCTTGTTTACAGAAATAGATGTTTGACATCTTGGGTCTCTTTGCCAAACATTTCATCTCTATTTTTACTATTCTGGCTTACACTCTGGTATTTACATAAAGTACCTTGAAACTAGCAGATTTCTCAATACCGTCCCCCATCACCAACAACATCTTATAGCAACTTAGAACTTGAATCAGACAATTTTAATATGGACAAATAAGTGTTGTTTTGTAGCCCCAGTTTTTGTTAGGAGATTCTATCATTTGCTGGTTTCTTTGCTACTTATTTTGCATATTTATGTCTTACTCTTCACTGGATGCATATTCATAATTTTAATACCTTTTTCATGCTGGTTAGTGTGGTATTCCAATTGAACTCTCAACTCAGCACTGATATTTTTGAAAAACAGTGAGAAATTATTTGCATCATATTTTTAATATGATTCATTGAAAAACATCTTTTAAAAATCATTTATTCATTGTAATCTAATAGAAACATGTCACACTGATATTAGTAATGAAATGCTGTCAATAGAACTAAGCTTATATATTAGCTATTTTAAATCAGTGCCAATTAATTATTTAAAATATTGTAAAAATATCAAAAAATTAAATATTCCTGTTCAATAATAGTGCTTATGATTATTGGACAAAAATATATAAGCTTAAATCTTGCAGATTTCTGGAGAGGCTATATATTTGCCTAAGATTCGTATAAGAAATAATTGGTGAATCTGGGATTTTCACATAATTTTGATACTCCAAAAACTGGGCTCCTTCCATAGAGTGTTATTCCTCTAAAAAATCATGTGTTACTGAATTTCAGATTCATCATGTGTAGACAAAATTAATCGATCTATTTAGATATGGAACTGATATCACATCTAACTAAGGAAAATACACAGTTCTGTATATTCTAAATGGTTAATATTCCTTAACCATTTAGAATGCATGTGTTTGTGTGCAGAACATGCTTTCCTTCATGGTTAGAGTCAGAAATTATACATCCCAAAATTACAGAAACATTTTTTTTTTTGGTAAAAAATTTACTGCAGTTAGAAAACCTAAAAGAATTCAGATGTTTGTTTTATTTTATGCTATAAAAATTTTAACTCATACCAGCATGTCAATATTGATACATTTCCTAACTACTTAAAGTAGGTATGTGGATTATATCTTCTTGAGTCTCGTCTTTTAGATCAAACTCAAGAAGATATAGATAGTGATACAGGAATGTCTTGAAGGTTAATGGATTGACCATGGTTAGAAAATCATTAAAGGGTGTACAGCCATCAGGGTACCTGTCATCTTAACTTCTTTATAAAGCAATTTCGAAAGCCATAAACACAATGCCCAGACAGCAATTTTAAGATAATAGAATTTTTATAAATGCTATCTAATCAATGTGAAATTTCATTTTAAGTACCTTGAAATGAGAAGAAATGCATATCTAGGTTAACTTATAAAAAGCCACTTGTCAACAGTGTTTTTATTATTTTTTGAAGTTATATAAATGAGATCTCTGCTCTTCTAAGTGCTAGTACAATCAGTAAGCTGGCTTAAAATGTACACATGTCTACAATTTTTTTAAAAGTAAATAGACCACATGTATAATATTGGAGAAATATTTTTTAAATATGCATTTATAATATTTTGCTTCAGTGATAACTTGATTTCCTTTTAAATTACTTGCTTTGCATTTGAATATTTCAGCTTTGCCTAGAAATTACCAATGATAATTTTCCTTTTTAATTGTAATTAAATAATCATAAACAAAATCCTCTAAATTGACATTCATGATATCATTGTAAATTATTTTTAAAATTCTGATGATTTTATGATTGTTGATCACATTGGTTTGTTTCAGTTCTCACTTTTCTTCTTACCTATTCCTGTTGTTATTGCACAAACACTGGCCCTAGTATACTCTCTTGGTTCCCTTATACTTAATGTCTTCATGAGCTTTATTTTTTGAAAAATTAAAATGGTAACAAATTTTAAGGGTATGGATGTTATAGTAAATCATATGTGTGTGTATGAAAATTACTGAAAGCAATGAAAGGAGTTTCAGAAACACACAGTGGTATAGAATTTAGATCTTATTTTCATTATTCTAGGACTGGAAAATTTCACAACTTAATACAAATTTAATGTGCATGAACCAAACTTTTCTGAATTACAGAAATCACTGAGGTTGTGAATATCCATTTAACTGATGTAGAAGCCAAGTTTCAGAGTGATTAAGTAATAATATTTACATAATAACTAATATTTACCTGATAATTGTCGACCTCGCACTGTTCTAAACATGTCATATATACTTAGTAACTTATTTATGTCTAAAACGAAATAGCTATTAATTAGCAAAGCTGAGACTGGAAACTTATCATACAAAGAATATGCTCTGCAACTTATCAGCCATTAGAATTACTCTTTTACATGAAAGTGATGTTTCTTAAGAGAAAGAGAAATTGCTTATGAAGAAAACAGGATAAATAATTGAATTAAGAATTAGAATGTGGGGTTTGTAATATTTTATTACTCAAATGTTTAGCATCTTTACTAATTATTGACTTGATACATGAACATATAAATTTATATATTAAACTAATTATAATTAATATACATATGTCAGAGAAGAAAGGGAGTTTTCTATAGGATCTGTATATTACATGAATTTTTGTTGTATTTGTATAAATTTCAGAGTCCCAACCAAAAATATAAAGTAATTTAGAATAGTAAAATAATCTAAAACTTCCATTTAATTTATTAATGTTCCATAATACGTAAAATACTTTTTGTAAATCATACTGACTACTATTCAGAGCAGGATACAGAGAGGGCAGAACACTGGTCTGCTTAGCTGTCTGCATATTCTTCCATAGGTGGGAGTATGCAGTGCTTACCAACATAAAATTATTTTTGTTCCCAATCTGTTTATTTCACCAATGCTTAATTAGATATTACAAAATAATATGAAAATGCAGTAAAATATGAGTGCAAGTAAAAAATATTTAATGAGATTCAGTTGAGTGATGGACTTGCTAAAAATTCTCTTGAGATTGGCATGAGCAGTTGTAGAAAAATGAAGGAATATTTTTAAAATCCCTAAGAATCTTGTATTCAGATTCCTAAAGGCAAAGCTAAAATACATAAAACAAAATTAAAATTCCTAGTCAATATACACATTTGTAGCTTTTTTTGTTTGTTTTTAAGAAAGAAGGGATAAAGATCCAGTCAACAATCCAAGAAGGACCTTGGCCTGTCATCAAAGGCTAGGTGCAGGATGAACATTCCAAAGTAAAAAAAAGTTTTTATAAAGTATTCATTTACTTAGCCTCTCCATTATGACCACTCTAGATGCACAATAATATTATATTAGTAAATATATTATATACATCTGTTTAAACCAAATTTAAATTAAGCTCATTTTTCTTCAACTAATTTATCAAATACATTTATTATTATATTCTTGATCATATTGTGTGTATAATTCATATTCTGAAAATGAATTTTAGATATGGTCTTTTAATAATTTCTTACTCTAGGAATTTATGATAATCCTCTTTATGCCATAATACAATTATCTAATTTATTATGACATCAGGTGGAATTGATACCATAAAAAGTTTGAACTCAATTGCATTTTTCACAGTACAATAACACAGGCATTTACAGACACCTACATGTACATGCATAGGTACCAGATCCAAAAATAGTCTTCTTGAAACTTTTAGGCTGAAAATTACAACATAACTGAACTTAATATAACCTTCTCATGTGTGTTTAATTTTTTTATTCCAAATTTATCATTGCATTTCTCTTAAAGATGAAGAGAAGAAAAGCTTTAGATCAGAACTAATGTATCTGAAACCTTCATTTTGTATGAATATAGCAATGCTAATGTTGTAGTAATTTAATTTGAAAAGCAAATTCCCAATAGATTATTTAAATATGTTATCTAGGAATATAGAGACATAATTGCTTTCAGTGATATAATATGCATAGAATTCTTTCCAATATTGAAAAGAACAATTTCTATAATTTTTATATGCAAATGCTTTTGAAAATTAGCTCACCTGATACATGGCAATGTCTTGAATGCATCTAATTAGATGATCTTTTGAAAATTCTATTTAAATAAAGGCAGATGATTCATAGGGTAACTAACCAAATTAAATTGCTTTTTTAACATCTTCTTTAATACCACTTAAATTTTTTGATAATGCAGATACAGTTTTCATTTTTTTTCTTTCTTATTATTTCTTTGGCTAAAAATCAGCACATGTGTTTAAGAATTTGGACTTAAAATTTCAATCCCTAGATGTCTTTGGCAAATAATTTTGGAGAATTAACTATGATCAAGGGAGTTTAGAAGCTGATGTCAGCATGTTTAAACACATGCTGTCACCAAGGAACATTCATTTTCATATTACATCATCTTGGAGTTCTATGAAATTAGCCCAACTCAGAAAGCAACAGAAAAAAATTCACAGATATTTAGATGCTGATTCAGTGTTTTCTCACTTTGTAATTAATGACCATTCTATTTATTGGTAATTTAGAAAGTTTCTTTTCATCGAAGAAAGACAGAGATTAATGAGATCTTGTCAGTTTAGGATGAAATTAATCAATCAGCTAATTTTGTAGCCTTTTAATTTAATGTACATTTTATTTCCTAGATGATCTGAATATTTTTATTTGGGTGAGTATACATAATTTCCTTGTACTGTAAATTTAAGGACAATACTTTATTCCTATATCTGTATTATCACTTTTTTAGGAGCTTGCTATTTTACAAAGTATTTTTGGATAAGCTTTCATTTTATTTGTTTCTTTTTTTTTTAGACCTTACTTTCATCCATAGTTTACTGCTATGAAATAAAATTGTACTGTTATAATTTCCCATTTTGATTAATGATATTCCAAAATCTCTGTGACTTTCCAAATAAACTCAGGGGCCACTATAAATGAGCAACAGTATATAATATTTTATAACATAAGAAACTTCTCCAAATACAAACTCAAGAGAAAACAAAAGTTACTCAATTCAAGAAAATATGATTAATTTAAATGTAATTGTTTGGAAGCACTATTGTGCCCAATATCATTCAACAAAAAGAATAAAATAGGAGCAAAATTAGCATATCAAAAATAAATATGTTGGGCATGATAGCACATGCTTATAATCCCATTGACTCCAGAGGTTAAGTCAGGGATATCACAATTTCAAAGCTAGTCTCAGCAACTAAGAGAGGCTCTAAGTAACTTGATAAGACCCTGTCTCAAAATAAATAAATTAATAATAATAATAATAATAATGGGCTAGATATATAGCTCAGTGAATAAACAACTCTGTGTTCAATTCCCAGTACCAATAAATAAATAAATTAATAAGATACATATGTGCACAATAACTATACAGTGACAGAAGAAAGACTTTATTGTTTTTAGGACTGAGTAGATTTTTTTTCTCATTTACAGGGGAATTATGTTAGGAAATCTCTGGTTATTAAAATTCTTACATTTTTCTTACCAGCTTTTACGGAAAACGTTCTGAGTTAAAACTTTGTTTTTCCCTTACTTCATTTGTGAGAAAAACAAAGCATTGATAGGGCAATGGTATTATTTCATGAAATATTGTATCATTGTAAATGAAAGGGCTTAATATCATTAGCTTCTTGTAAATTTTCCTATGAAAAAATGGTGTTTAAAAGATACTTTGGCTACAGCTCACAGTACCCAGTTCCTCATTAGCCCATATGGATTGTGCCCCAACTACTCCATTAGACTTTTGCAATAGAAATCATACAGGTACTGGGAAACTTGCTCTGTTTCATTCAAATATAAGTATCCTTATTCTGCATCCATCATGATCAACTGCTGCATTTGCTTATAGAAACTTAAGGCAGATGTCACAGGTATCAGATTTCAAACTGTCCCACATGCCCTGTAAAAACTTGTAACAATAATGATACCACACATAATATGCTGTCTGTTTATTTGACTAAATAAACCAACACATTATTTCTTTTCTTTCTCCAATTTCCAGAAGGCCTATTGTCAAGAAACAACTTCAACTTTTTAATTTTCATTTTAAAGAAGAGCATTATATGGTTGCAAGAGTAGTCATTAGTATTTAGAAGGAAATCTGTTGATAAACATTTAGAAAAATTCAAGTGTTGATGTATTAACAATGGAAAATCAACTTGACCTAATCCAGTCTTTCAGTCACACACTTCTGATCAGGTGAATCACTCTCTTACATGTACCCAGTGGGTTCTCTTTTCTTTTTGGAAATACTATGAAAAGTTTACTCCATCTACCTCTGAGCTACCACTTCAGTCTCACCACCAAGCCCTAACCTCTTCCTTGTTTCTGAAACTCAGCTCTTCTGGATCCCATTTGTTTGCACATGAGTCACCACCTCTGACAGCTGGGACTATAGGCATGCTAATTGGTTTGTTTGCAATTTCAGTTTCTATGATGCTTTCTTTCCTCTCATTCCATATCTCTAGGAACTAAAAGAAAGTTGTGTGTGATTCAAAACCCATATATTTATATCAGTGTTTCTCAGTTGTTGTTCTTTTTCCAATTATACCTCTGATGACTCTTTTTAGAGACTATTTTTTTCTAATTGTTCCTGCCCTATGAAATTTTATTATCACATATATATTTCATAACTGCTCATATATTGGGCCCTTTAGAGGGTTCAACCCTACATAACATCTAAGATACTTGTGTCCTTGATAATGAATTTTCATCCCTTGGGGCAATATTGGCTCCTTTGAGAATGCATGATCTATCTTTGTGTCTATATTTCTATCTACATTTATCTATACATTTATCTATCCGACCATCTATCATCTATCACCACCCTTTTATCTACTGAGTAAAGAAGGAAACAAAGTGACAGAGAGAAAGAGCATGCCCAATTGAGCTTCCTTTGATATATTGCTTCAGCTGTTCTTTGCAGACTATTTTCCTGTTTCCAGTTCAGTCTCAGAGTTTGGATCTGCCCAAAGGCTTTGCACAAAAAGAGCATCCTACTTTCTGATTGTTGTGTTGGTCTCCTGGCTATTGCGTACTTTATTGCAAGTTAACAAAACATTAATTTGTATGGAAATATTAAAGCCAGAATCTATTGTAACTTTAGATTTTCATATTTTATATTTACTATAGTTGTAATTTTATTCATGTCAGATTCCAAATGAAATGTTTTATGTGTTCCTAACTGGAATTAATTTTCTTTATCTAATTACTTTCAAAGCTGTATCAGAGTTGAAGCTTTGAAAGCTACTGGTGGCACGAGGATCCATTCAGTTTCCACAGGCAGCTTGAAAAATAACTCTGTATGGACAAACATCTCAGGTGCAGGGAAAACCGTGGTCTTACACGAGCAGCAGCAGAGAGAATCAGATTGCAGTCCTATTTCTTGCTTTCTCTGGGTTTTATTAGTCTACAGAGTGGTTAGAAACAAATGTGGAGGTTTGCTGGGAACATTTTATAGTGCCTTTAGGGACCACTGCCTTGTTAAATCTACTTGCAGTGGCAGTTGTCATTTAAATACCATGTTACAACCTGTTATGACACAAGGTGGGTAGCTTATAAAGCCCACAATCAAGGAAGCTTCAATGATGATAGAAAGTCTAAAAGACACTTCCCATTTGTCTTTTCTTTTTTTCCCTTTTTGCCTAGCAGGCACTCACAAACTATCTGCCTAACACCAGTTTAGTTCAGACACACTGTCAATTTACATGGCTTAGCTGACAAGTCATGCTTGTCACCATTCATTAGTTGTTACTCTCGATGGAGCTATCCAATACCACATTGGCTTCAAAAACAAACAGGCATTAGTTACAGAAAAATTGAGAGAAATTTCCAAATGTCCCCAATGTCCTTCTTCCACATGAAACACTGAACCACAGGGATCATATTATCTCATTTTGCTCCTGCAGCAGCCTCTGCTCCAGCTCAGTGGATGAATCCACAGCCCAGATCTCAATGGTAACAGCTGGCAGTCACTCCATTGGCCAGCATTCTGTAATAGCGATTCACTTCATTTATACTCACACTAACCATGTGGCATAGGTGTTACTGCTGTTTTTATAGATGAGGAAACAGGATAGGAAGAGAAGTTTCTCAAGTGAGAATATAAAATTTGAGGGTATGCATATAGAACCGACCAGCATAATTTTTACCTTAAACTGAATCTCCTTGCTCAACACCTAAAAAGAAACCACTATTGGGATGTGGGGGAAAGGTACACTCATACACTGCTGGTGGGACTTCAAATTGGTGCAGCCAATATGGAAAGCAGTATAGAGTTTTCTTGGAAAATTGAGAGTGGAACCACCATTTGACCCAGCTATCCCTTTCCTTGGTCTATACCCAAAGGACTTAAAAACAGCATACTACAGGGACACAGCCACATCAATGTTTATAGGCACAATTCACAATAGCTAAACTGTGGAACCAACCTACATGCCATTCAATAGATGAATGGATTTAAAAAATGTGGCGTATATACACAATGGAATATTACTCAGCAATAAAATAGAATAAAATCATGGAATTTGCAGGTAAATGGATGGAGTTATAGAAGATAATGCTCAGTGAAGTTAGTCAATCCCACAAAACCAAATGCCGAATGTTTTCTTTGACATAAGGAGGCTGATTCATAGTGGGAGAGGGAGCGGAAGCATGGGAGGAATAGACAAACTCTAGACAGGGAAGAGGGGTTGGAGGGGAAGGGAGGGGGTAATTAATGATGGTGGAATGTGATGATCAGTACTATCCAAAGTACATGTATGAAGACACGGATTGCTATGAATATACTATGTATACAACCAGAGATAGGAAAAATTGTGCTCTATATATGTAATAAGAATTATAATGCATTCTGTTGTCATATATAAATTTAAAAAAATAAAAAAGAGAAGCCAGTATCTTTCTTCCTCCTTGCCATCTACCTAGTTTTAGCCATCTTTTAAATTCAAATTCAAGCCCTTTTTTTTATCCAAAGGTTCTCATAAAGGAATATATTTATAGTGATAATTTAAATGTAGAAAGTCACATGATTCATTTATAAAATAATAACTCACTAACATTGTTTTGTGAATTGCTATTGAACTTTTCAAGATCCTTTTCCTTATCATTCCCAAACAGATCATAAGCTCTAAATGGAAGGACTGTTTCTTATACTTTCATATGTTTTTAAATAATGACTAGTACAATGTTTTGCATATTGTTTGAAATGAGAAAAAAAACCTTAAAAACCCTTTGATTTGGCCACAGCTGGAAAATGCCTGGAGTTATCAAACACTCCAAGAAAATAAATGATGGTTTAGTCTGGTATTTTTCTAGACTCCTACAGGCTAGCCAATTAAGAGCACTGTGTTTTAATTACAACTGTGCCCCTTGGTTGTTGTGGAAAATTGGTCATGTCTGTTTTAACCTTCCTGTTGCTATAACCTTACTTATCAATACATGAACAAAACATTGGAATTCTTTGTGCAAACTGCATAGTCTCTTGGAAAGCTTCTGTTATTCAAACCTGACATGCAGACATATAGCCATAAAAGTTAGGGGAGTGACAGGAGAGTCTCCAGAGCCATCAAATAGAAATTGACTCAGTAAATTCAGTTACTGTTAGCTCCCGGGTACACAAAATTATCACCGCATTTGTACTGTTTTGCTTCTTGTTTTCTACATATCAATTTTTAAAAATATATACATATGCATGTATGGAATTTCAAGTTATATCAAGATGCTCAGGAGAAGAGTAATATGAAAAGTACGACTCTTTAGAAAACAATAATAGTAACTCAATAGTATAATAAAAATCAAGACTTCAAAATCTTGCATGGCAGCCTAGGATCAAAAATACACAAGTCATAGGCTTGAAGTTGGAAGATATGATTACCAAGTTGCATCTAAATGGTTCTATCTCTTACAAGTAATTTAATTATTCAAAACCCTAGCTCCTTATCTGTAAATTTACTGAGACTGCATTCTATGAATATATTAAATAATTGTTTATGTCTGTAATCATGAATCTTACAAGAACTGCTAAATGATTATGATCATTCTTATCACCACATATTGCCATTGTTTCAAAGTAGTTGTAGTGAATTATTATGAAGAAATAATATGCAGTATCACACATTATTAATCTAAAATGTTTACAAGTAGTCTTTAGTGACTACTAGCTGCTGTCATACATTCTTTCATTATGTATTTTTATCATTAATGTGTGAATTAATAAATTGTTTATTACAAAGGGAATTCTTGAAGGCAGAAGTTCACGACTCCTAATACAAATTTGAAACAGTACTGAAGTTTGTCTAAGAAATCATCCTTTTTTTATAGAGTAGATTAATAGTAGATTATTATTTAGGTTGTGTATAAAATCTTGACTGGAAGTAAGCCTGATTCTTACTAAACAATGATATAAAAAAGAAAAGTTTTCCTCTTATTCTCTGTCTAAATTTTCCATCTTATGTGACAATAGTTCCTTGAAAAATCATTTCATTGATTATAAACTATATTAGAAAAGTAATTGTTCTACATGTCATATCAAAGAAATGAAGAAAAGTGTTGATTCTGACCCTTCTATTCATGACAGTTTGATATATATTTTGCTGATTAACAGAGATTTACTTTATTATTTTTAAAATTCAATTCACATTTACTTTTGTGAGACTTGTGGTAGTCTTCTAAATCAATAGCCAAAATTAAATAACTGTGAGATGACTGGTTTATTTAGTACCTAAGGGCATACCATCAATTCAGTAGTATTTTCAATTACTGGGAGAGGTCATTCAACATAGTCAACCCAAAGGTACAATAACATGTTTATAATTAAAATAACTATTTAACCCTAATTTCTCCTTATGTTAAAAAATACATGAAACAAAATAGATATTTTTGTATCCTCTAGTAAATATGCATTGATCTCCTCTACTATTTCTATGTGAAAAAGGACACAAGGCGACCATTTCTCACTTCTTTCCACTTTGCCACATTTGCTAAAAGTGAATAACTGGTGAGGTAAATAATTTGCTCATAAGCAGCAGACACAGGTTTAAAAAGAGGGCTCAAGCCTTTATTCTCTTCCGCAAATGCAACATTCCCAGGCAGGGAATAGGAACAGTGAAATGAACATCACTTGGTTTAGAAAAATTTCTCAGCAATACAGATTGTCAAAGTTTTAATTATAACTTCCAAACCTAAATCTGAGGAGGAGACTGAATATAGAAAGATGGAAATTTTATCAAAGACAACTCAGAAGAAATGTCTGGGTCCTAATTTTTCCCAGAAATAAAACGTAGATTTACTGCCTCTCCCTTTAGAGATGGCCCACATTCTCCCTTGAAAGTGTATTTCTTACTTTACCCCCCAAAAATGTCCCCTCCCTGAGATGACCCATGTTCTCTCTTGAGTGCGAGTATCTACTTTCTGAAATAAATCTGTCTTTAAAAAAATATAGATGTATCACATAAAGCAGGCTCAGATACAGTAAAGACAACTGCAGATAAAGTACAGGTGACCCTGAAACAGGTTTGTTATGGGAGAAGCACCAGTTAGTCTTGCCAGGTGACCTAAGATTAAACAAGCTGGGTTCCTTCTGTGGATAAATGGAAAATTATATCTGATTTAAACTCAGAAAGACTAGGAAAGGAAAGGACACAGCCAGAACTCACTTTCTGTTTTGTTTTGTATTATGATAATTTTTTGCCTTCTGACATTTGCAAATAAATTAACTACTCTTAGAAACTCTGCTTTGTTGATGTATATTGGTTCATTAAATTTTCTGATTCTTAAAATATTTTTTCTTTATATTAAGATCTTGTAAAAATACACTTCCTGTGGTTACCTTCCTCCATCATGTCTTGCATATCCTCAGGCTTTTCACCTCTCTATACTCAACCAGCACTCTGAAAAGCTTTTCTCATCTCATGTCCCATGGTATAGACTTGAATGTTCAGGGATTTTCTGGATATCCACAACTACATAGTCTATTGACTTCTAGGTCTTTATTGTGTAGTGCTTGCACAATATATTTTGAATGAGTTAGTAGATAAAGTCAATTTTATCCCTTACACTTAATTCTCATCCATGTCTACTGATTCCACATGTTTCCAAAACTAATCAATAAAAGAAGATTCAAAATGCAAAATGCCCTAGATTCTAGGCTGTTTTTTCTTTTTTTAGTACTTTCTATTTCTTTTGCAGGAAAATTTATTCTCTTAAGAGACTAACTTTTCTGCTTCCGATTGCAAGTACTAGAGTCTTAAGACGATGAAGCCAAAACTCTCTATTTTCATAGAAAGTTATAGAATTCAGTGCTTATTCTTTTCTGTCTGGGAAACTTGGGCCTTACTTCCCTTTTTTCTCAATGGTCTTTTCTTTACTTGGCTTCTCAATATGTTACCAAAAATCTCAAGATTTTCCTTCAAATGTGAGCTTCTTTATGAAACCCTAACATTTGAATCTGTATCAGCTACTTTTCTCTTCATATTTTCCTCTCAAACATACCTATAACATTCAGACCTTTTTTAAAACTACCTAAGTCCTTGTTTTATATTCCTGTCTCAGTAGATTTTGCCTCTCCAATCATTTTCTGTTATAAGTGCAAGAAGCTCAACTCCTTCATCCTTAAACCATTGTTCCACCTCATTGATGAAATCTTAGCTTTGTAATAATTAAACAAACAATATAGAACATGTGATCTTTGTTTATGTAGACTGATCAGTCTCAGCACAATTTTTTTTAATTTTGATGAATAGGGACTACTTTAGGGATATGTGTGTCAGCAACTTACATAAAATTATTGTCTACTTTTTTAAAGAAAGTTTAAGTACAAATGTGTGCAAAGTGTTTGTATCTATTCAACATTAATGTTTCAGCAGAAAGTTCATGTTAGCCTGTAACTAAAAGCTGATATATCTGTGTGCATGTGTGGGTGTGCATATATATATGAAGTGTATACATAGAAATATATATATAAAGTGTATACATATATATATATATATACACACACACACACACACATATATATGTGTAAATGTGAATGTGTGTGTGTATACACATATATTGAAGCCAAAAATGTTTATGATATCTATCCATTTTTGTAATGTTGTTTGCATCAATTGTTTTACCAATAAAACAACTTCACATAATCTAAAACATTTTGCTCTTAGGGAGACCACCCTCAGAAAGCCATGATACCATGGAAAATTAAGGATCAATAACAACAACAATAAAAAATAGAGCTATCTTACATTTATATAGCACCCATGTGTTTTCAAAGCATTTTCTCATTAACTCATATTAGCCTCCTAATTGCACAGCTACTATGTACAGGGATACATAGTAGCACAACCATTGCAGCTGCATACATTTGGCTTTTTTTTTTTTCATCCTAATGCTAATGTGCTCCTTTAGAAATATATTAACTATGTAGGAAAATATATTCCCCATGAGCTGTATGGGAATGAAATTATGGTCATTTGAAAAGTATGATAATTTTTCATTGAAGACCAATAGATTCAATAAATAGCTCTTAAGAATAATAATTATGCTATGCAATGCTCTATATTAAGGAAAGACACATAAGTATCTAGCCACTAGTAAACTTTGCTTTTATTAATTCTGCTAGCCTTTTTAAATGTTGAAGTTTGAGTTAAATTTATAATTCGAGCCCAATCTTCTCAGGGAATCTAACACCCTTAAAGGTTACTAAAAATAAATAAGTAAATAAATAAATAAAACAATAAAAGACTTATACAGCCCTCTAGTGTTCCAAAGGTAGAGACAGACCCCCAGTACAAAATATTCAAGCATGGCTACACTCATTCTCCCACCTGCTTCTTTTAATGTGAACGCACTGCTGACAATACTACTGCTAGAAGCGCATATTATTTAAACAACTAAAATATGGTGCCGGTAGTGGGAACTGTTCTTGTTCACCTTACTAGGGAGAGTGCTGAGTATGTGACAGGTTAGAAACTGCCTTCATGGAGGGAAAATATTCAGATTCAATCAATTGTTTTCCCAGTAAAAAATGAAAAAAATAATTTGTTGTGTATTTATTTAAACAGTTGACTGAAGAGTTTATTATGCTTGATTGTAGGTCTTCAACCATAGTTATTGGTACCTTTTCCTTCCCTCCCTCTCTCCCCACGTAGTTCCATTGACAGCGCCCAGAGCTACCTTTCAGAAATCATATAAAACCTGACATAGTTAGAAAAATTAACCTCCGAAGGGTGTCTTCTGGTGTTGCCTTTCAAATGAAATTTTCATAGCAACAGCAGTCTGAGGGCACATTCTTTATAATCTGATCACTAAGCAAGATTCACAAGCTGTCCCTGGTCTGCAGATGGAGCTGTTGACAAAACAGTACTAACCACTTAAGAAAAATCAGGGCACAGACTTGAGTTTTATGAATGTTTTTCTTTCTTCTTCTTCTTCTTCTTCTTCTTCTGCTTTTCTTTTTCCCTTTTCTTTTTCTTCTCTTTTCTTTTTTGGCAAAGGCTACACCTCAAATATGTATCCTAAGGACAATCTTATCAATTTAAAGAAATTCATCCTTGGAAAAGTAAACACATCTATGAAATTTGATGAGCATTTTCGTGGCTATATAATTGAACCACATAAAAGCTACACATATAAAAATACATATAGAGGCCATGAAAAGTGGTTCATGCACATAGATAAATCATGTAAGGGGCAATTGTAAAGAAACAAATTCTTTATATTAGCCCATTTTAAATGAACATGACAGACTAAGTTATCTAACATTTTGTACCTAAACACCTTTTTGATGAAATATAGCAAGTTTTACTGCATCACATAATCCAGCATCACAATATAGCAGGTAGGTAACACATGTTACTTAAGAAAACTTAAATATGCAATACGAATAATATGAATAATATAGAATTGTCTAAGTTTAAAAGTTGGAAGAAAACTTTGTGATGATGCAGGCAGGCTTAACAGATTTTCAGACCGAAAGAGATCAGTCATTTTTTCTTTCAGCAAACACAAATGTGTTTATTGGAATATTTAAATTTGATTTCTATTATGGTAAGAATCATCACAGATATCTGCTTTCAAGAAGCTCACAATTAAGGTATGTAAATGACATTGAAAGCTTTAAAACAGAGTGAAAAATTATGGAAACAAAAGGAATGGCTCTAACCATAAGTACCAGTGGTACATCACAGCAAGCAATTTTAAGTTGTGGTTTAAAGGTCATCTAAGGAAAACTTCATCCTTTTTCTAAAGTGGAAACTGAGTTGGGAAAATACTACAGCTGATAGGTGTCAAAATCAGGGTCAGGAACGAGTGTTTCTGATTTTCTTCTTCAACTTTTTTTCTACAAAAAAAAGCACATTTCTATGAGAAGTATATTTCAGTATCTGTTTAGAATGGAACTATAATTCTAGTGGAGAGTCTAACTTGATTCCAGAACACAAGAAATAGTTCTGTCCTCAAAAATTTCACACATTACATGAGGAGTCTCAAGGACCTGGGATTCAGATGTATACACTAAGGTTTTGAATTTTTTCAATATTTTCTAAGTTTAAAATAATATACTTTGCCTATGTTGAAATCATTTACAAGTTCTGTGTACTTCCATTAACTTGTCTAAGAGAACACTGGATTCCTGTTATTATGGAATACTTAAAATATGCTAATAAACACCTGCTCCAGTGTACTGTGAAATACTCATTCTCTTCTATTTTTGTGGATTCAGTGTTAAAAGTTAAATTAATATTTTTTACTTTACTTTTTCCTAAATATTTTAATTTTTAAGAAATAAGCAGGAGAAAAAAACGTAGATGCTTCTGCATCTGCAAATTACTATCATATCTGTCTTAGTATCTCAGAAGAAAAATAAACTTAATCACTATAATCATCATTGAGAAAATAAACCCACATATTTTCTACTGAATGAAATTAGAATTATTGGCTGGGTGTGGTGGCACACGCCTGTAATCTCAGTGGCTCGGAGGCTGACACAGGAGGATCGTGAGTTCAAAGCCAGCCTTAGCAATGGAGAGGCACTTAGTAACTCAGTGAGACCCGGTCTGTAAGTAAAATATAAAATAGGGTTAGGGATGTGGCTCAGTGGTCAAGTGCCCCTGAGTTCAAACCCCGGTACCAAAAAAAAAAAAAAAAAAAAGGAATTATTTACAAGGGAACAAGAATGAGAGAAATAAAACATTATATGTTTTATATGTATAAAATGTGTTTAACATTAAAAAATACTATAATTATTTTATAATTATAAAATACTATATATAATAATGATGTGTTTTCAAATTTCATATTATTACCATACTATTTAAAATTATGGTCACTATCTTTGTTTCTTAACTCCAAATAGCTACCCATTATATCTTAGTTCACTGAAAATATACTATATTTCAAAATAAAAGTAACATCTTCCACTGATGGAAACAGAATGCTGTGTCACTTGCAGAAACATGGGCAATATCTGGTTAACATGGAAAATAAAATTTAAGAAGTCTACCATTATTAGTACAAAACTCTGACTAAGTCATTTTGGGTTATGGAGTATTATACTTTAAATTCTATTTGTAACTTTACACATTGGTGTTTAAATCAAAAGTAAGTACAATAGGTAATACTCATGCTATATAAGTTTATTTATGTAAGTTTCCATATGGCATGGAGTAATTCTGTCAAATTTCACCTTTTAAGTTAAAAATGTAAATGAGACATTAACCTTGCAAGAGTCATAAAACTATAGCCTCATTATCAAGGTATAACATCTTCAAATTTCAGAGGATAACATTTCAATGATACTATATACATTATTGAAAAGTAAAGAAATGATTTCTAATTTTGTTGTATCAGGAGTATCATATTTGGTCTTGAAAAACTTAACATAATTTAGTTTCCTCCATCTATAATGACAGTCAAAATGGAGTCCTGAAATGAAATAATGTCTTCATGTTCACTCTACAGCTACTAATTAGTGTCCAAATAGTAGGAAAAGGTAAAAGAACATAATGTTATGGAATTTTACTTGTCCTATAATATATTTGGTTATAATCCCAATCACCAATGTATTTGAGAATGTAAACAGAAACTCATATTAAGGCACAAGCGTCCCCCTAGTTGAATCCATTTAATCTGATTCAATTTAAGATATCACAAGATTTTACAAATACCCTTATTTATGGCAAAACAATATTAACTTAGATATTAGACATGTTTCCATTATATTTAGAAATACCTTTATTGTTTGTTTTAACAAATTCCATTCAGGGTACTATTATTTGGAGATATTCGGACAAAACAACTATATATAGCCTCTCATCAAAAAGAGAGAAATTGTACCGAAATCTATCATCAGATAGCCATCAACATTACACTGTACTGTACCAAGTACATTTTGTGATATAAACAGAGAATGAATGTACATTATTTAAGCAGAAATGCCTACAAGAGAAGACACTAAATAGGAAACAATAATATAATTGGTGGGATGAACAACTCATGTTAGAAAACTCAAAAAACTCAAGCTGTCTGTGATGGACTGATTTAAGGTTTATAGGAGATTCATGGTAATATACTATTGAAGGTGCTCTTATCCATATGGCAGGAGGCATGGATTTTAATCCAGGTTCTGTTGCTAACCATATCATCTTGTCAGAATGCAATATTGGAACATAATAATTTCCTCATCTATAATGGGAATGACAACATTTTTCTGCTTATAAGAGAAATGTTTTATTATATTTATTTTCATTGCTTTTGAATAGTTTCAAGATTGTCAATACCCATTCAAATAGCCATTAGTTATAAATCATTTCTTAGATTTGACTGTTATTAAACTTTTTACATTATTATACTAATTTAAATTTCAGAAATTTTTACAGAAATCAGAGAATAATAGAAAGTAAAAGGATTTGTAAGCAGCTGTAAATTCAGGATTTCATCAAATCTATTTTTTTCATTAAAAATGTCAGGATATTTGCTTAGATTCCTTTCTACATACAGTTTTCCAATTGTTTATATATCTGAATATCTTAGAATTTGCCCAGCTATTTTCCTATTAGGAAATAAAAGTGTTTTATAAGGTTTTATGTTTTTCCCAATTACATATCAATGGGCCAAAATGGGTCCTCAACAGAAATAGCTAATATGTCTACATGATAAAAGACAAATGTTATGAGGTGGGTCTAGTTAATTAATCTTAATAACAGTAATGGGAAGTGGAAATGGTAGTTAGGAAATTGAGCTTTCATCTGTAAGACATGTTTTCTTGCCAAATGGCAGTGTTCCTGTTATCACTTTCCAGAGTCAGTAGCACACATTGACACATCTCTAGCCGCACATTACCTCACAAGAAGGTTCAAATTCTCAGGAAATTAAAAAGAAATGAAAGTTGATTTTGTAGGTGGCATTTGGCAGTCCTGCTGGGTTAAAGTATAGGTTATTCCCATAGGAATATCACAACTGAAAAACTAGTTAATGTCCTGTTGTTTTTAAAATGCTCTTATATCATCACTTGAAAGTATTCTATAAATGTAAAAAGTCATCTATGGGTGACATTGTACCTTAAAGCTGAAAGGATCTCATCTGAATTTCTGTAATGGATGTCTGTAATAAAATCTTGTATATAATGTGATTTCAAGAAATGCATTATCCAAAGCATAAACACCTTGTTAATGGTAGCTGTTCACAGTATTGGCCTAAGGCACTGTCAGATAATCAACCTAAACTAAAATATCAGGGAACAACTGAGTGTGTTGGAGGCAAGTTAATTTATAAGGTCAGTTAAAGGAAAAACATTATCACACAACTGAAGTCACATTTACTCCTCAAGAGAGTATTTTGGCTTATATTGATTGCATCAGGGACACCCTCAGGTAATGTTAGGCATTAATTTGTAGTTACTCTCACACAAATGCACTGGTAGGTTAAAAATATGGCCCATATAGAAACATAAATCATTGTAAGATTTTATGATTGCTACATGTTAAAGAATGGTTCTAAACAAATATTTTTTGAGATATTTGAATGAAAGTTAAATAACCAAATTGGAAATAAAAACTACATAATAAATTATAGAAGGTTGTCTATTTTATTAGTTATTTGTCATATATCATTGCGTATCCAACACTTTATACCATGTCATTCACATTATTGGTGGTCAATTAATATTTACTGAAATAAATATTTGAGCATTTCATAAAGATTACATATTCACCATTTATATAAATATTTTATAACAAATTGAGTTATATTGAATCCTTTTTAAATCTGACAAGAAAAATGTTGATTTTTCTAAATCTGAGAATTAGTAACTAATTATAGTTATAATTAGTATATAACTCTTTTTAATATAGCTTCTTACAGAAACACATTCAAAGAGAGCTGGTTCTAATGTCCAACTACCATACCTCAAGACAGGTTATTTATTTATTTTGGTAATGAGGATTGAACCCAGGTGTGCTTAATCACTGAGCCACATACCCAGCCCTTTTCTATATTTTATTTAGAGAAGGGTTTTGCTGAGTTGCTAAGTGCCTCACTAAGTTGCTGAGGTTGGCTTTGAACTCCCAATCCTCCTGCCTCAGCCTACGGAGCAGCTGAGATTACAGGAGTGCACCACCACCATGCCCAGGAAGGCAGGTTATTTTAAAAAGCTCAAAAATATTGATTCCTATGACGTGACTATATTTTAGGCCAATATAAACATCATCATATTTCCTCTTTCAATAATGATGTTTAGGTACACTAACTAGTTTTGGATATTGTATTGGCTATTACACTCTGCTTTTACAATCCAAATTATTCTAGTTTCTTCTTTAGAATACAAACACTGCATTGTGCAAATGCATATTCTTTTTGACCCCTCCTAGATTCTACAAAATAGAAGGTCGTGTCTGCTTCTGGTGCATGTAGGAGGGCCCTATGGAAACAGAACCCACGCCTTAGAGGAAAAATGCCCCTATCAGCTCCTGATAGCAGCATCCAAGGGATGATACTTTATGAAGATTGTGATTGTTGGTTCTAGTTGTGGTTCTTTCTGAAATGTAACCTTTTTTTACATTTCCAGACCCATCATATTTCATAATATATGCTATTTACACCACTGTTTAGGATTCTAACTCCATGGGCCTCTCATCTGAACTGCTAGGGTCTGGATTTTATCTTTATTAAACATGAGTTAGAAGTTCTTGATATCACCAATTGCTAGGCAGACATCGTCCTCTGACATCTGCTCCCAGCACAATAGTGCAACACTTGCAAGCTTCCAGATACTGATAACCTCCTCTCTGTGCCCCAATCTTTAAGGAGGTTAACTGGCTTCAAGATACAATTTCAATGTGCCTTCTGTAAATCTGTTCTTTAGTCTTCTAACATCTCTGTAGCCATGTCTGTATATTAAAAACTATTAAATTAACAAATATAATTTTTGTTTACCTAATTAGATCCTAACCAAGAGAAGTACTTTTTTAAAGTTCAACTTCATAAAATATTTTTTAATTAATTGATTTTAATACAGAAAAATACTTAGTGTTAATGTCCTTAACTGAGCTTGCATGTGAGAATATACATTGTTATGATATTAGCTTAATTATGAGATAATGTTTAGTGTTATATTCTCATGGTCACTTTAATATTTTTACAAGTGGATAAATAATTGAGGCTATCTTTTATACTATGAGAATAAAAATGAAAAGTGCTCAGTACATAATTTCCTTTGAATTATCATGCATTATTATTGCATTTATCACGACTCAGAAAACATGAAAGTGATGAAGAATCATAATAGATTCAGCTAGTTATCTATCTTGGATTTTGAAAATCTTTATTATGTTGAAAACCATATAAACTTATGAATTACATTTGTTTGGCGATTTGAAAGCAGAACATTACTGGTGATTAAAATTCATTGGTGATTAGTATTATGCTACAGGTGATACGTGAATATGACAGATTTCTTAAAAATAATTTTTCTGAGACTGTACAACACTGAAGAAGGGAGAAATAGTTTTCAATTGCACAAAATTAATGAGTGCAGAAACTTCATTATGTTACAACAACTCAATATTTCAGTAATCATTAATGTACTCTTCTAATAATTATTCAATCTTTGTTATAAGATAATAGCTAAAATATTAATCTGCACTTTTCATTTGTGCAGCTACATATATTTTAGAAAAATATAAGGAAACCATCTTAAAATAATTTCCATATTCATATCAATTTCAAGCAAAATAAAAATCCCCTAAACTTTCTATAATGAAACATTATGGTTTGTGCTTTCACCAGGTCTTCTACTCTATACACATATAAATATATAAATACTCTCTTAAACATAGACATTCTATTTATCTATCTAGCTATCTGAATCCATATCTATATAAACCAATGTCATGTTTTGTTTGGCAACCTAAGTGATTTTCCAATAGCCAAACTGGGTTGCTCTGTGAAGCAATTTTTATTAGAATATACTATGTAACTTTACTCTTCTACAGTCAGATATTTGAAGTTACATTATTTTTCTTCTAATTTGTAAATTAAATAATCTAATGGAAACCTCCATTTTTGAAAATAAAGAAGAAATTTTACTATTCACCCAGACAGGTATGCCACTTATAGCTAAAAGCTGCCAGTAAGCCTCTATCTCTCAGTGATGACCAAGATTTAAATGATTCATAGACTGAATCAGAACCTAGACTTAATGTGAGGCTTAGTCCTGGTATTCTTGATAACTTTTGCCACATCAAAACTTGAGTCTCAGGTTTGTAAATTTATAAAATGAAGGGTGAACCAGAGATGTTACTATGGTAGTAGAATAAAATGGACTTTTATAAATAGAGTTCCCATTTTGGCTCCATCACTCCTTAGCTGGGTGAATTTTGGTGATGTTATTTAATCTCCTTTAATATCAGTTTCTTTACCAATGAAACAGACATTGTTGATTCAGTGCATTAATACTATAGGGTTCCATGCATGTATAGATTCTACAATTTCAAGTTTCTTCTAGCTCTAAAATTCCATTGCCTAAACAAATTTAAAATTATTTATTTTATATATATATTTTTCTAATCATTGGTTTCCTTCAAGAATCTTAAGGCCCCTAATGTGCTTGTCTTTTAGAAATTTGCTAATTAAATAAGAGAGAATTAGATAGTTTTAAAGTATGTTCTTGGAAATTGCAACTCAACAATGATTTTAAGAGATCAATATTAGCAGTTCTTCTACATGATTTCACAAATTGTTTTCTGAAATTTATTCCACTTGACCCCCGCCCCAACCCCAAAGGCCCTGAAGGAGCAGAATAAAGTTGAGCAGTAATTCTTCATTGTCCAGCCCCTACATCAATATTGTTGAGTAGAAAAATAGGAGAGAATATTAATGGGCTTTAACCTTGGTAAAGAGAAATTGTATCCTAAACTTATGATTGCAGCATTATTTATAAAACTCTATGTTGCAATGTTTCATGACTTTCCGAGAATATTTGAAATATTTAAAATAATAGCAACAAGATCATCTTTAATTCAAGATTTATAAAAGGAAAGTTTTCTCAGCAGAGGAAATAAGGACATTTTAAACCAGATAGTACTTGGCTTATGAGGGAAGATATTGTAGGATTTTTAGCAGAATTCCTGGATTCTACTCTATAGATGCCAATAGTATTATTACCTCCAGATATAACTATAAAAAATGTTTCCACAATTTGGTGATTTCTGATAAAACTATATACAGAATTACCATATATCAGACATTTCACCTATGAATATATGTTCAAAAGAACTGAAGAAGGGACTTGAACAGATATTTATATATCAACACTCATAGCAGAATTTATGTATGTGAGCCAAAAGGTACAAACAACCTTAGTGTACATCTACAGGTAATGGTGTATATACCACAAGGTGATATATACAAAAAATGGTATATTATCCAACCTCAAAAGTTCTGATGCATGCTGTAATATGAATTATCCTTGAAAACATAATGCTAAATAAAATAATCCAAGCACAAAAGGGAAAATATTATATGATTCCACTAGTAGAATGTACTTAGAGTAGTAAGATTCATAGAAACAGAAAATAGAATGATTGTTGCCAGGTGTGGAGGACAGTAAGGGATGAAAAGTTTTCATTTAGAGTTGAAAGTTTCAGTTGGGGAAAGATGGAAAGAATGGGAGGTGGATTGGACAATAATGTAAATATACCTTGTGATATTTAGGTAACTGTATTTTCTTTAATTTTTAAGCAGTTTATGACTTTTTTGGTATTGGAAGTTACACCCAGAGGCACATTACCACTGAGCCACATCCTCAGCTATTATTATTATTATTATTATTATTATTATTATTATTATTATTATTAGGGTCTTGCTAAGTTGCTTGGGGCTCTTTAAGTTGCTGAGGCTGGCCTGGGAAGTGTGATCCTCCTACCTCAATCTCCTATATTGCTGATATTAAATTTGTGTGCTATCTCACCCAGCTTTATCACCTTTATTTTATATAGTGCTAGTGCTACTTTTATTATGGTTCAAACACCTCCCTTATAAAGGAAATATTTTATCCTATTTTAAATGATTAGTACTACTTTCTCACAAGCCCATGCTTGAAACAATTTCCATCTTAGGTTGAATTTTCAGTTATTATGAGAGAAAATACTTGTTTAATCACTAGAAAATATGTGACAAAACAGTAAATACACACTGGCAACTGAAATGTCCAGATATGGTGGGTTGGATGGTGATCCCAAAATTAATATGACTGTATTTTATTCTCCTGAACCTGCAGATGGGACCTATAGAAAGAAAGAAGTGTTTTTACAGACATAAAAAAGTGTCTTCAGATGAGGATTATCCAAATGGGCCCTAAATCCAATGACACATAGAGGAGAGATACATGGAAAGAAAGACAATGTGAAGATGGAGACAGATTGGAGTGATGTCACCACAATTCAAGGAACACCAATGGTTGCCACAGCCACCATAAACTGGTCCAATGGCATGAAAGGGATTCTCCCCTTAAAGCTTTCTAAAGAATTTAGGCCCTGCAGACAACTTCAATTTGGACATCTGGCTTGGGAACTGTGAGAGAATAGATTCTGCTTCTCAAGATACCCAGCTTGTGGTAATTTGTTATTGCAACCACAGATAGCTAATATATAAAGCAACTACAATTCATGATCACAAATGTTATACTCACTGTTCTCTAAATTAATATTTAAAATAGTTATCTATATCAAACATAATGTTGATAGCTATGTTAGGGTGATGATTTTCATTAAAGGAATGCTGCTATATAGAAGGTCTATTGTTATCTAATAGTAAAAATATTGTACAGCATTGTCTATAACAATTCCAAACATGTTAACATACAGACCTCAGAAATATGCACAACAAGGCTTGTGCTTCTGCTCCTGTGTTGCTACAGCTCTTGGACTGTGAGGCAGGGAGCTAGTTAACATGCACCTACCGTAGCAGACCCCAGCACCTGTATTGCAGACACTAATCAAAGTGCTCTTCATGGGGTGAAAGAATTGCTATTTGTAATGCAATAATTAGGCTGGATAGAAAGGCCTGTAAAGTAAATCAATCTAGTCTGCTCTCGAGATCTGACTCCATTCTCTTGGCAGATTGTTAACATAATGAGACAGAAGCTGACAAGAGGTCCTGCGGAAAAGACTGGTGTCACTCTGTTCCCTTCTTTCTTTAATTTTACAAGCCTTCTTAGGACATAATTGCAATTAAAACTAATATAAGCCATTGATAAAACAGGGGATTCTAAGCTTTTCAAAGGTTATGAGAAGGATGAACTGGAATGCAACAGCAGTCAGAACACCTTACACACAACTTCTGTATTTTGTTTTACTGAAAGCTCTCAAAGGACTGCTAGGATACCCAGTGAGTAATTACAGTTGAGGGAGAAACAGGGAGGAACATTCAAAATCCAGCTTAAAAATACTGTGTTGATTAATGTGAAGTTCAATAAAAGGAAACAAATTATGTGTTCTTTATAAATCAAGATGTGACTTTGAAAAGCAAACTTATTTGTTCTGTCAAAAGTGTTGAATTGACAGAATGTGTTGCCCTACCCCAACAATCAAGCCATTTCTTATATACAGCAAGATTCTCATGCAACTATATAAAAATCCACTTAAATGGAAATAATTTTCACACATTAGTAATTTTTTCTGTCATTTCCTATGTTTGAAATCCTCTTTGTAGAAAATTTAATAAAAAACTTATTTCCTATTTTTAGTGATACAGCAAATTAAATTGAGGTTCCTTTTTCTCAATATAAATATTTTTCATAGAATCTGTGTTTTTATGTTAGGTTTTCTCTGGAATTAACAAAGGTAGACACTAATAGTAAAATTTTATAACCTGCATCAAAATGACAGATATATTTGAAATCATTAGATATCTTGAAATGAAGAAGAGCATCAGACTCAGTGAGTCTTTTCTGAATACACTGTGCTATGTGTTCTTTGCACTTATTGTGTCAAGAATATTGTGAAAAACAATCATGTATATATGTATATGGATGTACACACATAGAAAATATTCATAATATATTGTCAGTGCTCATGCTACCCAGTATTTTTAGATTAGTTTATCAGAAATTAAGTAACCAGACAATACATAATCACTAGGATTGTTTTTTTTTGTTAGCAATGACTATTTATTTATGTTTAGAATAAATGCATGTTTATTTAAGAGCAGGTTCATAAGGCTTCAGCAACAATGAAAATTGGTATTGTTTATTGTTACTGCTACTGTTTGGTTTTGTTTATGTTTTTTCCAGTAATAGAATAATTTTCTAGGCTTTTATAAGCTGAATTTTATTTCTCAGATATTGCGTTATATCATCATCATAATAATATAGCAAAGGAAGTAGCAGAAATTTTCATTAATCCTGGTTAACTATGCAGAATTTCATGCATATTTCCAATTTAATCCCAGTAATGTCTTTTCCTGAGATGCAGGTGTTTTTATTACTTTTTTTAAGGTGATAAAACTGTTCTATCAAAATGACTAACTTTCTCAAATTGAGGAGTCTGAGAAAAATCCAAGTACCCAAGTCTAATTCTGAAGACAATGACCTTTACGGGGAATGTGAGCGGCCTGAAGAACAACCTCATTTCTTCTCCCTCTTAAATGTAGTCAGTTTCATTTTCAAATAGCAACAAAGGAAACAAGGATTTATACAAAGCTTAGTAATATAAAGAAAGTTAAATTTTCATGATGTGCTTCAATAAGTACTTCCTTTGAGAAATAAGTTCACTCAAGAATGAGAAAACATTTTGCAGAAGGGAAATGTGAAAATTGTGAAGCACTGAAGATATTTAAAATAAATTTTAGCACTAAAATATCTAACACTAAATAGATTTGAAAGAAAATGTTCACAATAAGCCTTTCAGAACACAGACTTTGAGTTTTAGAAAGAGTATGTATATGTGGAATTTTTATTAAAAACTTAAAGACATAACAGCAGAGCATAGAATGGTGCTTTCCAGTAGCTGGCAGGAAAGGTACACACAGAGATGCTGGACAAAGTCCATAAAGGACCAGTTATGTGAGATGAGCAAATTCTGGAACCTCTAACATATAGCATGTTAATAATTTTATATGTATATGTGGAATTTGTTAAGTGGGGTGGTCCTAAGTATTCTCACTGCATGTAAGCACACAGGAACATACTCACCAAGGTAAAGGATATATTAATTAGCATGGTTTTGGTAATCATTTCACAATGTATAATTTATAATTTTTATTTATCAAGTATATGTCAATAAAGTCAGAAAATAGCTATGCAAATGTAATGTAAAGCAAATATGGGCCAAATCATTTAAACTGATTTTGAAAAGGCTTCCAGTATCCCAAGGAAGACCATCAAATTTAAATGTATGGCATTTAAATTACATTTGAATATTTCCACCTATAATAATAGTACCACTATCATAATAGAATGAGACTTATATTTAGTGATAGAAAAAAGTCAGTTTTGAAAATTAAAATACTGAAGATATATGTATCTACATGGGTATATAAATGTGTGTACATTTTCCAGGATAAATTTGTAATAAACAATGAAGGTACACATTGAATATAAATAAAAGCTCCTAAGCTATTCTTGATTTGGATGTGAAGTGTCCCCCAAAAAGCTCACATGTGAGACAATGAAAGAAGGTTCAGAGGAGAAGTGATTAGATTGTGAGAGTCTTAACCCAATCAGTGAATTAATCCCCTGATAGGGATTAACTGAGTGATAACTGAAGGCTTGTAGGGTGTGGCTAGAGGAGGTGAGCATTGGGAGCATAGCTTTGATATATATATATATATCAAAATACAGTATATATATACATATATATATCAAATACAGTATATATATACATATATATATATGTATATATATACTGTATTTGGTGAGTGGAGTCTCTCTCTCTCTCTACTGTCTGATCATCATGTGAACTACTTCCCTCCACCACACTATTCCACCATGATGTTCTGCCTCACCTAGAGTACAAGGAATGGAGCTGGCTGACTGTGGATTGAGGCCTCTGAAACCATGAACATAAACTTTTCCTCCTCTGAAGTTGTTCTTGTCAAGTCTTTTAGTCACAGCAGAAAAAAAGCTGACTAAAACGAGTACTTTTGTGTAATGCATAGTATTATCATTGATACTTACATTGAATACCCATAATTCTTTTCAGCCCTTATAGTTGAACCAATTGCTTCTTCTAGGAATTGCTTTTCTTCTAAATAGCTTTTACAAGTAGTACTGCAGATGTGTCTCTGGCTTTGGTTCTGCATTAGCAGAATGGATTATATACTCTTTTTAATATAATTAATTGTGCAGAATAGTAGGACTTTAATAATTGACATAATAAATAATAGTTATATATTAGGATAGATCAAGTTTTGTATCAAAGCATTCAAAGAATCATATTCAAATCTGATGATGTTGCTCACCTCTGGGTTCAGAAGAGTAAATATGATTAAGAGAATGTTTATTTGCTCAATATAGTCTGTATACATGCAATAGAAAAATAAATTATTCAAAATTAAGAAAAAATATATTTAGTTAAAATCCTTATGGTGATACATTTTCATTAATTGATATTCAGTCCATAAAGAATAAAAATTGATCAAACTAAATATGTGTGCTTTGATTATTCTTTCCTTTAAAAGTACTGTATAAAAGTGCTTAATTCCAGTTAGTGAACTATGATATGAATTTAAAAAATCATTGTTTCAAAGTTTTATGTTTGTAAACTCTGACATATTATACCCAAAACCAAAATGTTGAATATATACAAATCTTGATTAAAAAATAAGCTTGTTCATGAAATGAAATTCGATATGTTCAATTATGGATGAATCTATTATACATATAAGAAAAAATTATAGCTTCAAATTTGTAACATGCTTTCACTTTAGTTAAAACAGAGATTAATGTCATATTGGTGACAGTGTAGTTGCCTGAGGCTAAGCTGATATGAACCATAATATGAGATATTTCTTAGAGATGTTTTCTTTCTGTAACATTTCTGCCTTACAGAGATCATTCATGTTTCATTAAGAGCCTAAATAAAAGCAACTTTCACTGGATTTATCTTTTTTTAAATATAAAGTAAAAAAGTGGCAATATGGTAAACCATTGGCACTTGAGGAAACTAAAGTAAATTAAAAAGTTGACAGAGAAGAGAGGCAAAGAAGATTTTCAATTCAGTTATAAATTCCAGGAAATTATTACAATATAACAAAACAGGATGATGACAATGGAATTGATGTCATGAAAGATAAAAGAACTGGTGAATGTAACTTTTAGCACAAGAAAGTAAAAGCACATTTCCATTATAGTAGAAAAGTCGTATAGAAACATGTTCTCTAGATGCCTGTTTAGAAAATACAAGTGACATAATGCATCAGGCTTACTCATTTTTGTTGTGTTATAGAGTCTCTTAATATACTTTTTCATCTGACTAAATATAACATTAGTAATGAAATGTTAGTACCCTGAACTGTATTTGTAATGCTAAACACATTATTATTTTATAGTTTGTGCCAAACTGTGTGAAAAATGCTTCATACAGAAGATTAATCAAATTTGCAAATTATTTTTATTTTGTTGTCTCATAAAAACTGGGGCTATAAATTGTGTCTTTTCTATAATTAAGTAAACATCTATATCACAAGTGGTTACAAAGGGTTAAACTTACATTGTTCACTTCTAATACGGACATTTTATAAAAGAGATAACTCAGGTTCTTTGCTTCATAAAAATAAATAAGGATATTTAAAATAATCCTTTGGAATATTGTACATAGCACCTATTCATGCCAAGACATTATTTTCTAAAATGCAGAACAAAGACAAAACAAGTAGCATATAAACTGCTGTTACTGTGGTAATGTTTATAGGTGACATGGGAAAGACTGTTCTCCATGCCAGCATTAATCACATTTGGATGCTAACACATTTCTCCAAGCTTTAACTGTATGTTGATTCAACATGCTTTTTGCTTAGACTGACTTCCTCCTAAATTACACAATGACTACAGGAAAACAACAATCATTCAATCCCCCATCATATCTTTAAAAAAGTTTACCTCATCTGTTTCAGTAAGACAACCTTGAAAATACATAAGAACTGGTGTAATGAATGGTATTTTCCATAAACAAATTGATGTTTCTTATACATTTAAAAACTTCACAAGCAAACAAGCCCTTTTTTCTTTAACTGTGAGAATATATTTCACAAAGACATAATATCCAAAATGCAGTTTTTACTCTTCTTTCCTCACAGAGAACTATGGAATTATAATTGAAATATACATCAATGATAGAGAAAATGATATAATCATAAAACTAGGTGACAAATTAAAACTGGGATACAATTCTGTAAACCACATATATGATCAGGAATATTAGAGGACATTAGGAAACTTAATTCTACATGTCATAAATACACTCAATTGTTCATTATTGAAAGGATAAGCCCTTTATCTCATGGCTACTTTTTCCTGGCCCAATAGACATCTGATTGTAGACAATTTCCTTTGAAGTTATTCAACAGCTATTGATCACAACTCAAGTGGTTGTAATGAAATACTTTGATTGAGGGAGAATAAAAAGCACACTGGGGGCCAAAAGACAGCTAATATTATGCAAATGAGAAGTCATTAATTATAGCTGAGATAAAACATGAAAATTAGAGTACATATTTGAATGTGAGAGATACTCTTTAAAAGAAATAATTTACAAATGCTCAGAAACTTGGACTTAAAGCAAGGCCATGAAACTTAGTGGCAACATCACTGTTAGCTTCAAAACTACACACATAGGATGTGTTATGTTAGGTGACAGGAATTACAGAGATAATATGCTGTAGACAGATGCTCTGTCTTCAAGATTTAGAGCTAGCCTGACTCTGATTTAACTTCATAATCTATCACTTAGTAGCTGTGCAAGTTTTGATAAGTTCCTTAACCTCTCTGAAACACTTTTTCTTCCACATAAGTAGAATAAAGAAGCACTTTGATTCTACAATTTTTGTTAGTACAGCATCAATGGTGAAGTGATTACCAAAATAACCGGTACCTATTCCATAAAAAAATACCAATTACTATCAGCCACAACAATGGCAGTAGTCTAATAAATAGTAATTATTTTTATTTAAAGTACACATTTTTAAGCTATTTATAAAGTAACTGTCCATATTAGAAAGAGATGAGAAGTTGTGACTGTGACATTTTTTTAAAAATATTTCTTGTAGTTATAGAAAAACAGAATGCCTTTATTTTATTTGTTTATTTTTATGTGGTGCTAAGGATTGAACCCAGTGCCTCTCGCATCCAAGGCAAGCGCTCTGTAACTGAGCTACATCCCCAGTCCGAGACTGTGACATTTGAGACACAGCTATGAATGACAAGAGACCAGTCATCAATTTTGGTCAATAAAAACTCTGGAAACCAGAATCAAATAGGCAGAATTAAGAAATAAGAAATGTATCTATCAAGCAAAGGGCTAGAAAGAGGTAGTTATGAAAAGCTCATGACTGCTTCCCATCAAGACAAGAATATCAGCCATGAGAGAGCTGCTATCTTTGTCTTGGATCTTCCCATACTTCAGTACTCTGTGAGCTTCAGCCAACAGGTGTTGGGCCTAAGTCATAAGGAAGACATGCATGACCACAGGGGCACGGTAATTCTTTGAGTCAAAGGCAAAGATAATCACAATAAGTAATTTTTCAAATTAATATAGGCTGAGTTTCCTTGAAAAATCTTTCCCCCAACTATTATTTTACTCTTAGCAACACCTACCGCCCCCTTCAGACATGGAATATACCATTGAAATGAAAGGAGTAAACATAGCATGGTAATCTTTGGTCCTCAACCAAAACACATAACCATAACGTATTCTAGGAACCTAGGTAGTTGCTGTTTAAGACAGAGTGGGGTTGGTAATTTTCATTTCATTTGTCATTTTGAAAATGACAGAGCAACATTTGATGAGGCTGTGTTTTTTATGTTCTTGACTTATTTCACTGTGTTGAAGGAGGAGACACAATAATGATGAAGCACTTAAAAGAAAAAAAAAGTGACAAACACACACAAAAAAAGAAGCATATAAGTCAGCTATTAAGCTACAGTAACCCTCAAGTGCTGGCCATTTAAAATGAACTTGTCTTCACTTAGGCAGTGCTTAATTCACTCCACAGTTGCCCAGGAACACTCACACTTTTATCCTTTCATGCTGATCAACATAGGATAAATGAGATTACATAGGCTCTTTTACTAAACTCAGATAATAAACATTAATTAATTAACTCATCAGTGGAAATAACCTAGAGAGATTATCAAGATTATAAGGATGACAAATTAGCAGCAATGGAAAAGAAACATGTTCCTCTCTCTGCCCAGGTCACTCACTTATCTTTTGTGTACAAGGAGGATGTTTGGCAGGATTGTATCTAATTGCTATTAATTAACATTTATTGAACACTTCCTGAATATAACACTATATAGTGAATTGCCAACCAGTGTAACACTTAAAATATAAGGTTTAATATATTAAACCTCTCTTGATATGCCATGAGTGCATTCTGTTCATTCTAGAAATTCATTTTTCTTTATTACCTTCACACCCATTTCCACAGAAATTCATAGTAGGAATTTCTTTGTCTTTTTAATTCTTTGTTAAAAGAATTAAAGAATTTTTAGGTACTTTATTTTTTTTATTGGTTGTTCAAAACATTACAAAGCTCTTGACATATCATATTTCATGCATTAGAATCAAGTGGGTTATGAACTCCCATTTTTACCCCAAATACAGATTGCAGAATTACATCGGTTACACATCCACATTTTTACATAATGCCATATTAGTGACTGTTGTATTCTGCTACCTTTCCTATCCTCTACTATCCCTCATCCCCTTCCCTCCCATTTTTTCTCTCTACCCCATCTACTGTACTTTATTTTTGAGGAAATAATCAAATTAAACACAAAGATCCCCTTTTTTACTTGTACTGGGTTTTGAACACAGGGGTGATTTACGATTAGGCTATATTCCTAGTCCTCATTACATTTTAAAATTTTGAGCCATGGTCTTCCTACATTGCAAGGCAAGGTTTGAACTTGCAATCTTCCTGTCTCAGCCTCCAAATTTGCTAGGATCACTTGTGTATGCCACTACATCCAGTTTGTTGGGCCTAGTTTGAAGGAACTACTCTTAACTATACTCCAGGAGATGTTTATTTTTTATTTATTTATTTTTTGACATGATTTCACATGCACAATACTACATTAAGAAATATTCCTATAGAGCCGTTGAATACTACAGGCTGATGTGTAGATGTCTCTTAATAATGAATAAAAATTCTGGTTTTGGAATGTCAGAAAAAGCTCTCATTATACATTGTCAAGGAGTCATTTTCCACATCAGAAATACAAAGAAATGTTGAACATAAACGACGTCCTTAATATAAGTCTGTGACTCAAATAATGTATACTGCTTTCAGTGATAGAAAAATCAAATTTGCAATTAAACCACAGGCCCTGTAGCTCATATGGGGAGTGTAGGCAAAACAATTCCTTGACTTAAAAATAATACCCAAAAGCAAAATTCATGACATTCAGCTGCTGTTTTGATAGAGATCATTCATTCTGTCCTCAACCAAATTTTCAGAGGTTTGGTTTAGGGAGATGATTATACCACCCATAAAGTGTCATCGTAGTTATGGTGTTCTCTGATATATCTTTGGGAAACATATCGTTTCTCAGTAAGCCCTCCGTTCAGGGACAAGATCAGAATTGAGATTGAAAGCTTTAGCCATCAGACAGTCTTCAGGCTTTTTCATTTGTAGTATACAGCTAGATGTGCTGGTAGAAAACACGACTTGACAATTGATTTACTGCACAACTTCCTAGAAGGAGGTTTTTTTCAATTCACTGTGAAAATAACATGATATTTTCTATACTGCTATTATTAACATTTACAGACTTAGGGAGCTTCTGGCACTATGGAGGACAGTAAAAGACTAGACATTCAAGCTGATTATCTTACTCTAAAATAAACTATATTCATGGGTACATTTACACTGCTATTTTAAAATACATTCTTGAGCCTCAACAATCACCAAATACAAATATGTGAAAGAACATCATTAAGTGCTCAGAAACACTTATTTGCTTCTGTTCCAAAATTCAGTCCATTCAGGAGACGCTAAGTGGTACATGTTGTGGCCCTATGCAATCATGTAATCATGTTCTGTAAAACAAAATTTCATTTAGAGCCCCATTCTCTTGGTCAGCATATGAGTTGACAGGTACTAAAGACAAAAGATATATGGCTTGATTAGTGAGCTTCAAACAGGCTGCTTTACCAACAAAACAAACAATTCCCTCTTCTGGTGTCTGAGTATCTCACTGTCAAATGCATTGCTTTGAGGAAGAGCATCGCCTTTGGATATCAGCATTAAAATAAAAATGTTTGTAACACGGAAATAATATGTTAAAAATCATTGTCAATTATTAATTTAATTTGTCTTCCAGCAAAGACCTCCAGGGCTGTCATACAGAAAGGCAAATTTTAATGGGACAGTGAAGAATGTGCAACAGGGATTGTATACTTGGCAGAGATTGAAATGCAAATTTGCAATCTCCATTCATCTAAGGAGACTATGCATTTTTTGAAAAAGGAAAAAGTAGACCAAGATAAGAGAATGCCAAAGAAAAATATTAGTACCTTCACCATGTTTTCCAAAGCTAAAATTAACCAAGAGTTTATTATTCAATATATATGTAAGTTTGTATATATAAAAGGAAAATGATTTAATTATTGTCAACAAAATTAATATCTTCTTATTTAAAATAAATAAAATATATCACATATCATGAATTGAAATTGATTGTTTTTTAAATTTTTCAATTATTTCATGGATTTTGAAATTGAATTGATTATTTTTCTGTATTATAAACACTTTGGTATCAAAAATTACCCAAGGTAGTATTTACTAGTTAAGTTTAACACAAAATTGAGTATATTATACACAGTTACTACACAATCTAGTATGAGATTTATGTACTGAAAATTGTCCCTTTGATGTATTACTGGAACTGAAGTTTTATTTTTCTTATTGAAAATTAATATAGTTTTCTCTTTTTAAAACTTTTTATTTGTTTTAATTAGTTACACATGACAGTACAATGACCTTGACATATCATACATTTGAATCAGATGGGATATAATTTCTCATTTTTCTGAGTGTAGAGGTTGCAGAATTATATTGGTCATAATGCATAGTTTTCTTTGCACATTTTACTAAAATGTTTATATCTTTGTCATTTTTAACTATGGTGGAGCAATTGGTTTGATTTTATATTATTTTGAGTATTGAAAGAAAAGAGAATTACTGTATTATCTTAGCACCATAAACAATTATACCTAACCTTTAAACTTTTGAAAGAGAAAAGCATACCCGATGACAAGACAGCAATGCTCTTTGCCTTGTATGAGATTAGCTTTTATTGTAAAAATGTGTTTTTCAACTGGGCAGCCTTTATACCCTTCACAAAACACTTAAAACATGTTTTTTTTTTTTGTATTTTAGTAACTCTACTTTTAGAAATGAGTTTCTACAGAAACATTAATAGAGGCAAATATACTGTTTGTGTTGCTGCAATAAAAAAGGATTACTGCAAATTGTTGGCTTACAAAACCTAGGTTTATTATCTTATCTTTCTATAGGTTGGAAGTTGGACACGATTATCACTGGGTTAATATCTCTTAATATCTGAGAGCCTCTTGAAGCTCTCAGAGGGTGCACATAAGCTTGCCTATTCCATTTTCAATGGACTCCAAGGTCTTTGCTTCTCTATATATTCACAGCCAGGAAGATTGTCTCCCAGATCAGTCTTTCATAGTCACATCCCGCTCTCTCTTGTTCTCCTTTTCTTTTCTATATTTAAGAAACTTGAGATTATACCTGATTGATTCTGATAACTCAAAATAATCTCTTCTCTAATTCCTAAATTCTTTCACAGCCCAAGTTCATTTGCCAAATAAAAGCATATATTCATGAGTTCTTGGGATTATGACATGGAGTTTTAGGGAAAGGAAACATTATTTGTCTATTCTACAAATAAAAGTTTACCATACTTTTTATTCACAGTAAACTCTACCCTTCAATGGAGAATTAAGAAAATGTTGATACATACATTCAATGACACATTATGCATTTGCTGCAGAGAACAAGGAAGCCCATGTATAATGACATGAAAATATGATCGCAACATATTCTAAATACAAAATGAAGGTGCTTCCAAGTATATTTGTTAAGCCAACTGACCCCATGGATTCAGAACCATGTTTCCTTCTTCCCCCTCATCCCCCAATTCTATGCACTGACTTTTTATAGAGAAAGATCTATTTGTATTGGGTAAGAAGAAAATTGCAAAACAAATTAACCTGACAAACAGTAACCATGTTATTGAAGTTTGCTTTTACCAAAGGTCACATGTAGTCTGATGTCGAGAGTGTACTTTTTAGCCTTATTTTTGAGCATCATTAAGTGTCAAAAGTAAAGAAGAATTTAAGTAGTTTTTTTCCTTAAAAAAGAAACTGCATGTTCACACATTTTACACATGGAGGAGACTCAAGGCTAGTAGACATTGGGCTACGTAAATGATTTTCTAAATAACAGAAATTTGAGTTAGCATTACTTTTGAAATATGTTCATTTTTTACCACAAATTGCTTATCCTTCTTATAATCCACGGTCATATTATCTGAGTCAATTACACTTTTAGCCTTAAGCTTTTTGGAGTCTGCTATATGCTCAGGGAACATCTGTTGCAATAGTTTTCTTGATTTTTTTAGCCCTTGTTGGCTTCTGCTTCAGACAGCAACATCCTGCTGAGATTTGACTCAAACTCACAAACAGCAACTTTACTTTTACTTTATGTCTTTGTTTCTCAGTTCCCAGGTTTTTGACATTGCATGATCTCTTTCCAACTCATGAAGTTCTTTCTTCTCCCTTTCATTATGGTCCTCCTTCATGGGTTATAGAGCAAGAACAGTGCTAAAAATTTTACTTATAAATCTGAACTTTTTAAAAGTTACATAAATAACCATTAAAAATTTTTAAAAGTAGAATAATAATATTTTTATTTTCTGAACAAGTTTTAAGATAAACCTCAGCATTTCTAACACTAATATAAAATTTTGTATTTCTAAGACTATTACCTTTTGAATTTTTTTACAATCTTCAAACACATAGTTAAAATTATAAGATATAGTGATTTTGCTAGCTTACACTGGATTAAAAAAAGATTCTTATTACACAAAATTGATATTCAAGACATAAACAAAATTATAAATCTTATTTATTTGCTACCCAGATTAAATACTATAGGGCTATTTTTAATAAAGTTAACAAATCAATCATGAATTAAGAGTTTTGATTCTCCAGAAAATAGCTTTCACAAAATCTGAGGATTCTTATTTATTTAAACACAAGAATAAATATTGTATGGGCACATAGAAATGGAAATCTGGTACATATAAACAGAAAAATTTCTTAACACAAACTTTAAATTTTCTTTGGGAGGAAAATGGACACTATTAATCTTTAAAGACACAAATTATTTGAATAACCTTTTCAATTATTCTATATTAGAAATCTTACCTTCATATGATTATTCAGAAATTTTTCTCTTATTATTAATTTTGAATATAGTATTATTGGACTATTCATGTCAAATGAATATTTTTGAGTCTATAATAACAACATTGTATTGGCTTTTTTCATAAGCTAGATTACTATATACTATGTTAAATATTTATTAGAGCAAATAAGTATTCAATGACAAGTTTAAATGATTAAATTCACTTTAGTTTGAGAGAGTTCTGACAAAATTAAGATGAACAAAACATCCTTCCTTATTATCTGTTTATTTTAACTCAGATTTTGTTTGGTAATACATCTAACTTGTTTGTTGGTCAGGGTTACTTCCACCAAATACATTACCTACCCAGTATCAGTATGGCTCTAAATAACACATACATTTTTCAGACTGTATAACCTAGGTCTCTTTTTCGGAACTGTCTGATCACTCTTGAACAATCTGATCATAGAATGAAGTTCAATGATTTCAGAAAGATGGTTACAGACATTAAACATAGTGACCTTACTAAGATGTTCTCAAAAACAAAACAAAACACTTCTTATTTATTTTGAAATGACATACCTTATAATAAATGTTTTGTGTTACAAAATTATATATGCCTTTTTCCACTGTTATATTTTTCTGAATAAAATTTGTTGCTTTCTTAGGAAACAAAGAAAAATTCAGATCCATCACCAGACATTGTACTGTCCCAGGTACCCTCTCCAGATTTTCTTTTCTTTTTCCATTCTTCCCTACTTCCTCAAAGCATCTCTCTCCCAAAAGTTACATTATTACTTCAAATTATAAACTGCATACAAATTCTACCATGGGAATATTTTAGATTTGCTATGCTTTCATATTAAGTCTGCAATGGTTCATTCTTTCTAAATATTTCTCATAAGCAGCATATACATACTTTTGTAACCATCATTTCTCGTTTTCTAAGACCAAGGCCTTTTTCCTCAGTAATAATGAAAGTGTAGGAGGCCTCAGAAAGGGCATGTATCTGTTTTTTACTCAGCTAACATTTATGTATACCCCAGGTCTATATTCAATGTCCCTCTCCTCCCAGGGACTGTTATACTATACTCTTCTCAGAAATTATTCTACATTATTGTCTAGGGGAGAGAAGGTAAAATAAGCACATAATCATGTAAATAAACAATATAATCTGTTACAAATTATGATAAAAACCAAAGTGCATGTTCTTTTGGAATTTGCATTGCTTACTTTAGTGTTTTAAACTGTGTGAATGAAGACCTGGTACACAAACTTCTAAGTATCCCGTTTAGGTTTACCTGAATTATTCTTCGTGAATTCAAAATAGCCAGTTACAATTATAAAATTATTCTAGATGAATTCCATAACCAATTAACAGTGTCAGTCAAGTTGCAGAGGAGTAAAGACTGTTAAGTGAGCAGTTCAAGCAACTTATTGAAGCTTTCAGACCTCATCATATCCCTGCATTATGTAAGGACATGGAGAATGAATCCTGCTAAATATCACTTTGTACTCAATTACTTGAACCCTACTTATTTCTTGTGAAAGATTTATCAGTTAATTTAATTATCATTACTCATCCCACAATTTATTTTATACGTGATAAAATTATTGCACTTCTTAAGGTTGTTCCAGAATCCAAGGAGATAACTAGCTAAGTATGCTAGTGCTATATGGTATAAAAGAAATTACAAGTTTTGATGCAAAGGAAAGAGCATTTATTTTAAAAGTTAATTTTAAAGAAAATATTAGACTTATTAAATAGAAATGGATTACAATTCAATAGTCCAGGAATGCAATGAGTAATGGCTATGAAGATACTGATCTTAATCTAACAACCTAATTATCTATCTGTCTATCTATCTATCTCTGTAACCAAGTAGTTTGGCTTACCTAAGTGTCTATTACTTTACTTCTGCTTTTAATCACAACAGCAATTAAATTCAGATTATATTAGTGGATATGCATTGAGCATTAATATAAAAATATGTTTTTACCATTTTGTGTGATATGAGTTAGATAATTAAGATGTTTCTTATCATATAAAAGATCCCTGCTTTATTTCTAAGTGGAATTTCCTTTAAAATGAAATAGTATCCTTTTTTGTCAAATCAAAGTGTGGATAATAAAAATTTTTAAATAATTTAAATTCTAAAAATTAATTGCTGCTGTTTTTCCCCAACTTCAGCACAATAATCTAAGGGGCATGGCTTAGGAAAAACACCTCAGATACCAATAATTAAGACCGTCCAACAAGTATTCATACTGCCTCTATTGGAGAGAGTGAAGCTAAGAAAGTGCACATATTCTTATAGAATGACCAAGAAAAACGACAAATGCTGATAACTTTGAGCACAGAACAACAAGCACATGCAAAGTTTACTTTTGTTATAACAAGCACACTTTTATCTTCTGTCCCAAATTAACTGTTACTTGGTTTCTTTTTTTTTCTCAGACTGATATCCTATAAATTCCAAACTTTATACTATTCATATGGCCAAAATTCTAAATTACTATTACCTAACATCTACTCTGTATAATTTCTGCCATGATGAATATATTTTTCTTTTCAATCCCTACTGTAAAACTACATCAGTAACATGATTATTATCTCCTTCTCCAAACCACAGGTTTTGGTGGTGCTTCACTAATGTTAATTATAGGCTTACTTGGGTTTCACAGATACATGACTTAAAAATGAGATGATTAATAAGAAGGACATGTAATAATGAGATATTTGTGTACTTGAAAATAAGGGGATGAATAATTTAATAGTCAACACATTATATTTATTGTATTCTTGAATAGCATGTAGTTTATAATTGGGTTTCAACTCTGTAAATTAATTCCATAATTTACATGGCACTACAAGATGCTTTAGTACAAATTATATATATGTATAATTTATCATTGTGCACATCTTTGTATGTAATCTGCTATCTGCTTCTACAACAGTCTACTTCCCCATAATAAAAAGTCTAGTCTTCATCTGATTCCTCTGAGTACATAGGTGTCAATAAATAACACAGAGATAAATAAATGCAACAATAAACGGATAATAAAAGCCAATAGATCAATACCAATGTCCATTAGTGTCTGCATTTCAGAGGTGATTTAACTTAAAGCAAAACTCCATTTCACATTCATGCTTTGTATTCTTACGTCTTTCAATGTCTTCTGCTTTCATAGCTCTATCAGCAAGTAGGAGCACTTGGAACCTTTAAAACACTTCATAGAACAAACTAGAGATAGTGTATTATTCCTATCTGAAAGGTTTATAGAAACTTCTTCAAGAATTAGAGCCACTATAAATGTGTGAAATGAGGATTAATAAATAACATGCTTAATACTATCAGAGAAAATCAAGAAATTGCCTGCAAAGTGTTAAGAATCGTTATTTATCTTTGATTTATATTTTTTTTTCCTATTTTTTAACCATGATCTCTTAATTTAGAGAAATCCTTTGTTTTTCTCTGGAAGATTAGTAAAATCCCTAATAAAACAAAGAGTACTTCAGAAAAAGAGCTGTGTGTGCTTGGGTAAAGCAGAATTCTAGTCAGCCCATGAATTAAATACCAAATACTTTCTGAGAGATAACCAAGTAATGTTTAGCTTGGGTCCATTACAGTATGTTATTGTTAGATCTGTGTGCTAATTTCACATAAAAAGTACTTAGGGGACCAGGAGGATCTATTCATTCTGCCTACACATCCTCTTCTTGTAAGCATTATATGGGTTGTGGTAAGTTGGGAATCGAGAGAGTGGGATGGCTTAGGTGAAGATTAGTCCAATGCTGGCTTTCCAAATAAGGAATCATTTGCTGGTAAGATTCTAAAATGATCAGAGATTCCTCTCACAGTAGAGGCAGTTTTGTTTATAAAACTCAAATCTTTTAGCTATGATTCTTCTCCATAACATTGTTCGGATAGGTAATGTCAATATTTATCTGAGGGACCCTTCTGGTTATAACATTTCTGAGCTGACTTCTTATTGACTTGTTCTTTTTTAGATGTGCTCATACATTCATTCAGGTAGATGCTGGTTGAATTACCTTGAAGCTAAGAAGCTTAAGCTCTTTGCCTGAACAGGTCTTTTAAGGTCTGGGGAGAAACCAAAACAAACTGTCCCCTTGGTAATATGTTTTTATAAAATTATCAAAAGTAACATATTTATTTCTGACAAAAAGTCTTCCAAATTACATAAGCTTCACATTTCAGAATACCTGAACCTGCTCCTGTTTAGGCTAAATATGGTAGTCCTCATCCAGGAACCATTTTGCCCTATTGTGGTGATTTTTCACATCTATATTATGATCTTAAAGCTTATTTTTTTTTACAAAATATTCTTGTTTTGCTTTTTTAATGCCTTAGTGCTTAATGTTACCCAGTTGTTTATACCATATAAAAATTTTAAAAATAAAATTAATCTACAAACCTCAATACAGGATACAAATAGCATATAAATGCAACTTTGATTATGAGTTTTAAATGTTCCTAATTTTTGCAGACATCCTTTGGAAACTCTCTTTTAAGAAGAAACCAAAGTTTCTATAGTCAATCTTCATTATGGTATTTTCTGAGTAAGCACATGTATTAATGCATTAACAATGTCTACTCTTCCTATATCTGACTCTCAGAAGCTCATAAATGTCTTATCTGTGCATACTGGTATGTACACATAATTTATAAGTCTGTTCATACAGACCCACACATTTCAAACAGAACAGGTAGAGATCATTTTGATATTTCAACAGTGATCAAAATAATCAGGATTACTATAACAGTCTGTTGTCAAATTATATTTTATTTGGATAACAGTAAAGTGATGGAAAGTAAAACAATTGTCAGCATTGTGTTTATTCAAACTATGCTCTGTGTCAGAACACAAGAAATAAATATTTTAATTGTGTTTAAGAGATGAGTAAATTGAGACTCACAATCTGTATTAACCAACTATCATTACAATGAAATACCTGAGATAATTAACTTATAAAGAAAAAGGTTTATTAAGCTCATAGTTATGGAGGTTCCAGTTCAAGACTGGGAAGACACTGTTTTGGGCTTCTGATGTGGGTACCAGTTGGCAATGGTAGAGAAAACTGCTCCCCTGAGATCCAGGAAACAAAAAGAGAAAACAGAAAGAGCTAGCTAAGGTCATACCATCCCTTCAAGAGCATGCTTCTTCAATGACCTAAGGACCTCCCACTAGGCCCCACCCTCTAAAGTTTCAACCACCTACTGGTATAGCCACCTTGAGGACCAAGACTTCCACACATGGACCTTTGGGGAAAGTTTACCCAAATCATAGCATAACTTAGGAAAATTAAAATGTAAGCATGAGGGCTAGAATTCATAATCATCTAGATTACCCTAAAATCTATTAAAACTAAGAAGGAAGGTACTTTAAGATTTGTAAAATGTTTTCATATATATTGTGTTATAAATACTTCACAACATCTTGTGCCAGAGTTTTATATGTGTGAATACTGGGATTCTGAGTGGTTAAATCATTTTAAAGTATTTGTGCAATACCACTGTATCAAGAAGGATTTAAACCTAAGACTCTAGCTGTAGTTGAATTTCATTCAATAACCCATTTAACCACATTGTTAGAAAAATGAACCTTATTTATGTGTGTATCTCCAAATTATGTGTAATACAATTAAAAGATAACAAAGTATATCCTATTCACCTTCTCAAAATTACTAAATGTTAAAGGCAAAAGGAGGCATAAAAGCCATCATGAGACTATAATTTCTAAAAACCTTATGATTAATTTGCCATGTGAGCTATAAGTAATTATACAGAAAACAACTACAAATGGATCTGATTATTTAAACTTCACAATGAGACAAAATTTCCAGAAGAAATGTGGGTGTCCAAAATAAACACCAGGTTTAAGCATATGTTGACAAAGAGACTGATTTTAAGCATAGCTTGTAGGAGAAGAGTTTCAATATTTCCTGGAGAAACTTTGTTTTTAATCGTCCTGATCTTTTGTGGTACCTGTCTGGAAGCACAGAGCAGTGCTCTGGATCCAGAGGTGAAGGGCTGTTTCAAGTATGATCTTACATGTTAGCTGAGACAAACTCCAAACTTCTGGTGGTTACAACAAAACTTTTGAACTACTTCCTGTTTGCAAAATTTGTGCTTGTCTAAATTCACAAAACCTAGTTATCATGGCCTAACATATTATCTTCACAAGGACTCTGTTTTATAATGTATATTTCAATACTATATTTTAATATATAGTAGAAGAAACAGTGGTCTAACAGATTTCCATTTGGTCCTGCAAACAGTCTTATCTGGGCTTCAATACGACTTGCTACATAGTGCTATGACTATGTAACAAGATGGTCTTAGGACATTAATATTCCTGTCACTCTGTCAACTCCTTTTCCTTAAATACTCACATTATAGATTAAATATCATTAGGGTCTGAATAGGTTCCTCTAAAATTCACATTGAAACCTACTCTTCATTGTAGTGAGAATAAGTTCTGGAGACATTTGGGAAGTGATAAGGTCATGAAGGCTCTATCTTCATGAATAGAATTTATAAAGGAGATTGAAGGGAGCTCCCTGGCCTCTTTGCCATGCGAGTGCCAAAAATGGAGCAGAGGGAAACTCCTTAAAGACACAGAATTTTCTTGATCTGGAATTTTCCAGGCTTTAGAACTGGGTGAAGTAATTTCAATTGGTTATAAATTACCTAGTCTAATCTATTTTGTTATAGTTCCAAGTCAAACAAATGAGATGGTAAGTGTTCAATATAAAGTAATAATAATAATAAATAAGTAGAGTTAAACATTGATACCACCTTTTAATAATTTGAAGGATATTCTAGATCTTTCTCTAAACAATCATGTCAAGGTATCTGACATCAGAATATAGTTAACATTGAAATTAAAACCTTGAAAGTAAACTCAGATCATTTTCTTGGCAATCGTAATAAAGTTGCTCAGCCAGCAAGATAAATTAACAACATACAGAGGATAAGAATTTATGAAAGTACAGATGGGGTTTGAGTAAAATCAATCATGATGTTTGAGAAGAATAAAGAGGCATATGTTTGAATTCTTCTTCTTCTCCTGCCACTACTTCCAGATTAATTCCTATCACCCAGCCACCATATCTAAGCTCTTCTGATGTCTCAGAGGACTAAGATATGAGTGGGAAGAAGCAGTATTAATTGTTGTTCAATACTTTTAATTTAGGAACATTTCTTAGATTTCATTTAAAGGATTTGCCCTAGACAATAAGACAGTTAAAGGGAAGAAAACATTAATTTACAGAAACATTACTAGTAGTTTCTTTTTTTTAAGAATTGAGAAAACATTTTTTTTCCCAGAGAACCATTAAATTCCTTCTTAAATGTAATCTATACCACATGGATTTCTGCTATAAAATGCGTATTTAAGGTTTTAGCAGGCAGTTCTGGCAGGATACCAAAATATTAATTGTGTTTTGTGGAAACATAAGGAAAAACAAAAATCCCAAAATACTAAGTAAAATTAGTATTGCAATGAATTTTGATATACAATAAAATATAAGAGAGAAAATTTTAACAATATGGGTGATCAAAGAATAAAGTAGTAACTTCATGATTATGTATCTTGGGCCCCCAAACACAAATGGAATTGTGGCCAATTTGGGGAAAAAATATTGTAACTTTGAATAATATAAATAGCAATTAATACACAACTTGTTGACTTACACTGAATGCACATTATAACAATGTCTTAGAAAATAATCCATGGATGCAAAGAGTTCCCAATATTATGAGTTTGTAACTATTAGCATTAATTTAATACAAAAATTATTTGTCCAGGGGAGCTTCAAGTGCTCTTAATGAAGTATGTATGAGCCTATCCTGCTGTTGTACAGGCTGTGCTGATGATATTTTACCAATTTGAGAATAGTTACACTACAATATGGAAAAACAATGCAATGAAATTATCTTTCCTGAAATGAAGTCTTCTGAAAGCCAAGTCCCAAAAGGTGAACTTTGAAAAAGACAACTGAGGTCAAGTATACCTTGGAAATTCAATATGTTAAGCGTCCTCAGACATTGTACCTCATCATGCACTTTAGCATATTAATATCTCTGTGAAGTCCTGCAGTAAGGACTAAAGAGTAGAATATCTGTTTACCTTTTTTTAATCTTGTGTGTTCAGTGTCACCTATTGACATTTATGTAATGTGCAATATGCTTTGGGAGATGATAATCTAAATTATCAAAGAGCTCTCAGTATATTTATATTAAGCGTTCAATATGTTAGTGTCATAATGTGACAAAATTTATGTTCTCACAACCATATTATGAATGAGACAAAACTACCTGAAAATCTAGAGCAATTTATATTTTTAAGATATTCTCAATTGCATTTTACCTGGTGATACTCTCTTGAAGTATTAGAAACTACTTCCAATCTGAATGCCACAGAGAGGTCATGCATGGCCAGTATCATATGCCACCAGTCAGTAAGTAAATGTCCCAATAATTTTCCAAAAATAATGAAGCCTGAAACTTTTCCTGTGCCCTTCCACAGTCTTTCCCTGAAGTGCTGCTCTCATTCAACCTCAAGTACTAGAAATACTTCATATCTCCCAGAACTTCCACAGACACAGTTCTCCAATTCATAATCTTAGTGTGGTTCCTAATCATTTACTGTAGGAATAAATTTACGAACATGGACCCCAAAGGGACATCCTAGTCTGTTTCATCCTGTTGGGTGTCATTTATCTTCAGCCATTATCCAAATACACTTGCTCTAAGGAAGACTTAATGCCCTCCCCACTCTGCAGCACTCAGCGTGACCTAGATAATCATGGATATTTGCCAATACTGTCATCCATGTGGAATGGCCTCACAATGCAGAGGGGTAAGTGCTGCTTGCCTGTTTAGTATATATTTTCTTAAAGTTGAAACTATATCAAGCATATGGCTATACCAAATTGGAATGTGTTTCACAATAATTATACTCTTAGAATATGACTGCATTTAATGTTTTCATTTTGGCAATAACAATAGTTAACATTTATTGGTCGTTTCATTTAATATGGTAAAACAATATCCCCATTTTGTAAGTGAGAAAACTAAATCTCAGAGACTGAGTATATTGTTCAAATTAAACAGAAAGTATTGAAGGCAGACTTCCCTAAAGCTGTGGTTAACTATACAGTATTACCTGTCCTACACAGTAATTAATTGAACACAGTTGGTGTAGGAAGGCAAAACAGAGTGCCTTTCCTCTGAAATTCTCCTGTGGGAGAGATTTCTGCCTTAGTGTCTGCTGACCTTTTGGATATGTGGTTAGTGGATAGCTACTTTCTTTTTTTGTGGAGAAAGGCAAAATGGAAAGGAATAAAACAAATGTGATCATAAGCAATGAAAGACTCCTATTTTTTATTTGTGTAAATCTCTAATTTCTCCTCCTATGCTGCAAAGTTGTACTCATACACTCTCCTAACAAATACCTCTGCAATGTTATTTGGTTCTTAAGTTAAGTTGGCATTGCTTTCTTTATATCCAACCAATTATATTTGATTCATATTCTTAGTATGCCTGTCTGATTCTGATTCTTTCTTCACCCTAAATCACATGGCTTTCTCTTCATGTATACTACTACCTCTTATTTAAAAAGGGGACGGGGAGTTAAAGAACTCCTTCTTTCAGGAGAAGATTCCATATGAAACTTCTTTAGGGGGGAAAATACTCTTAAAAAATGCATAATTATTTCTAATGTAAGTGTTCAAAAATAAAGTGTTAAAAAAGGCACATTATTAGATTTTACAAATTCAGAGAGGTGTTATAAGCAAGTTATACTAAAGGGTTTGCATGTCTTTAAAATAACTCCAAAGGTAAGTTATTTCAGTGTTTTTATTTAAAACTTCAGTTGCAAAAAAAGTCAAGCAGTTAGTCTGTGGTTTAAGGTAGGAAGTTCACTTGGAAGCAGATGGCTGGAAAAGGAAGAAGAAGGCAAAATCATAAATCATAACAGAAGAGGACAAAGAAGACAAGGAAGCAAGTCAAAATGGGTAAAAGAAGCTGGGTAACAAAAGATCCAAGGAGAAGCAAAAGAGAATGGGGTAAAAGGAAGGGCATGGTAATAAAGGGAAGGAGAGAGTTGCCAACATGACATGTCCTGCCCAGAATCCTAATGAAAAGCTGCAGCATTGGCAAGCCTAGAGCCACGAAGAACAGCAAAAGGCCACACAACAGTTGGACGGTTTTAAAAGTAGCTTTGTACTGGAGGGCTTGCAGGGATCCTCACTCCAAGAAGAGTCCTTTAAAATGTAAAGTGCATAGCTTTTTCTTAATTGGAAATTATTCTCTAGAAGAAGGCCACAAGATTTAGAGAAGGAATACATGACAACAGAATGCAATGAAAAAAGAAAAGAGAAGAAAGACCAAAGTGGAGGAAATTACAATGCAGGCAGAGCTAATCAATTATCAAGGTGATTGTGCCCAGAATTTTTTTTCCCCTGCAGAAAATGTCTTGATTCTTTACAAATGACCTTGATGGCTACCTTAAGTATCTTCCCATAGCAATCGAATATTTGGTATATATACGGAACTCATTTGATTACTGTTCACATAAACGGTTATTTAAACAAGCCAATAACAATATTTAAGTGAGTTGTGTCCTTGTAGAGACAAATTAAGCCTAGATCAAAAACACCTTGAAAAATGCACAGATGTCCAATACAGAGCTTAAAATTGCTACTTGCAGATATGAAAACCATTCCCTTCCTCATCCAACGTAGTTACAAAATACTTCTATAAACCTTACCTGGAGGTAATTTCCAAAAACAACAACAACAAAAAAAACCCTCCCCTTTCACATACATTTACTCACATGGCTATTGTGAGAGATTAAAGATACAAAGGGACAAAGGCCAGACTATATATAACAATACAACTCTGACCCACATAGGATGTTTGGGAAGTCAGACCACAATCTCTACGGCTGCTGTCTCATAAAGATCAAGACTTTGTCAATAAATGCTGATTTTGCAACAGTCTCCAAACCCTTCTACCATCCAACTTCAGACCAGAGAAACACAAATAATCTTTTTAATAACTCCCAAGATAATTTTTTGCCCAGAATTATTTTATGGATCTCTGGTTTCCTCCACAACATCCATAATCAGAAACTTAAAAGGATTCTTGACCAAAATATATGTGAAAGTACCCCCCAAATTCCCTAATTGTTCCACCATTCCAATTTCTTGGGTCCAGTATTTTGATATAATATTTTACTTCCCTCGCTCTCACAGAGAAAATTCTGCTGATTTAATTACACTATTTCCCCATTACCTATTTGGTTGATTGTCTGAACTATCATCACCTCTCATCTGGATTACTGTAATAGGCTTTTAATTGATTTCCCGGTTTCTACTGTTGGCCCCCTGTTTCCTATCAAAACAGCAGCCAGAATGATCCTTTCAATTTGTCAATCAGTTTAGCACTTTGTTTCCCTTCTCACACAGAATAAATGTCAAAGTTTTAATTTTTTTCTACAAAATCTTATATGATCTGATCATCAATACCTTCTATTCTTCAATTACCTCCAAGCCATAGCTGTTTGGTCTGTGACAAGTACAATTTCCACAGTGAGGCAGTGACTTATGATAGAGTATCAAACACACACACACACACACACACACACACACATTGAAGTGTTAAAGGATGGATTTTAAGAGAATATGATCACAACTCTCACAAAATTATAAAATTAACATATATCAAGTATTCATTTGAATCACATTAACTAAAAGGGAACCAGTAAAATATTGCAACTGGTTCAAAGAATAACCAAAAGAGCAGATGCATATGTAAGAAATGAGGGATTATAAAAAATGTAACAACTGAGGTAGGGCAGAGCTACCCAAGGATAGTAATGAACTTGTTAGTCTTGGTCAAAGTTTTAGCCTTTTAATGGTTCCTATCCAAGTTGCTTTTTATTCTTATGATAACCATTTAATTTTCATAAATTACCATTTATTCACTGATGATATATATTTCAATCAATAGTCTAGATACCTCTTGTGAGCTCTCAAACTATTAATTGGTTAGTTTTATAGATATGGATACCTATGAAATATCAACTTGATAATCCAGAATTATCTAACCCTCAACATGCAATCATTATTTCCCTTAATCTGTTTCTCTCTTTGTGTACTTTTGATAAGTAAAATAAGATAGTGTCATATCCTTCCCAGGTAAGTGATACCTACATTAGAATTCTGTTAGACATCTTTAAGCCTCCATTTTCCTCAGGCTCAAAATTCATTACAAATTTTCCTTGAATGAATCTCTCAGTTGAGTTAGTATAATTGTCCAAGGTACCCCCTGCTTATAATTATGTGTATGGAGGTGACTATCTATGAAGGTGTAAAAAAGTCAGTATTTTTTTTGCCCCCAGAGACATTGTTACAAATTATAAATCAATGTGTTTCACTTCCCTGCTTAATAATCAAACTTTTCATTTACCGCCAGTAAGAAGTTTGAATTTCTTAAAATATTAGACAAAGTTTGTGATGATTTTTTCATTCTTTATTTTTTACTTTATATTCCTATCTCCAACTTCCTCACTTTTCTTCCTGACACACTGAACAGGTTGTTGTTTGTTCTAGTTAGCAACTTACACTGCTATTTTTGTCCCTTCTGCCTAGGGAAATGATCCACCATCTACTAAGCAGAGTTTGCCTTGCTGACTCCAATTCTGTTTTCCAGATGGAACACAGAAGTAACTCCTTCATTAAGCCTTTCCTGAAATTTCCTGATTTTCTGATACATTGATGATGCTATGTCTTAATCAAGACTAGCATATATTACAATATACTACAATAAGCCAGACTATTTTATGTGTTCCACCTACCAATTAGATTAAGGGATGCTTAAGAACACAAAACATGATTTCTTGTTTCATCTTAGTCCCTGTGACCACAAAGCTTTTAGAATAATAAAATAAAAGGTCCATGAGAGTTTTCTGAATGATTGTCATATCATTCATTTACATTCATTTCATTTTTTGGCCTATTTCCGCATCTACAGAGGGCCTATTCTTTCACCATTGTACGTCTTCCATAGAAAGATGATTTTCTGTACTATCAACAGAATTCAAATCATTTGAATATTTAGTAATTTAATACCTTGTTTATTGATTCATTTCCTTCATATCCTGGAATCATTTCTTCTTTTATTTGGACTTTAATTTTAAACCTGCAGATATTGAGAGTCCTTATAGTCATTTAAAAGTATTTGATGTCTCTATCTTTTCATATCACATTTGTAAATGTTTTAATGAAAATCACCTGTTACCTTAAATCTCTAATACATATGTGTCTTCGACAATACTTAGCCAATAATCTTAAAAATGATTTTGCTTCACTTAATCTAGTGAACTACTACACAATTTGCAGATTTCAGCCCAATCAGTTGACCTATCTTTGTTTGAAGCATCTGAATTCCTTTAAATGGCTTTCCAGGAAAACAGGGACCAGTCATCACACTCAGGATTTCATGGTTTTATGGTTACTAACATCTAAACTCCATGAGAGTTGGGGTATATGTTTGTATTATATCACCATGTTTATTCAGCACCTCTCATACTGACTAGTCATACTGACTAGTGCAGGCAAAATGTTTTTTTTTATTATTTTATTATTCAAAGCATGAATAAATGTAACTCCACAGGGGAATGGTTAAATGTTATTTAAGAAAAATCTTTAGGTTTAGAAAATCATCATTCAAAGAGAATGACAGGTTATTTCTCAAGACTATGGAAAAGGTAATGGTAGCAATCAGAGGAATAAATCCTGATTAGAGGTTTAATTTATTTTCAATGGAAAGGTTTAGAAATTGAAGTAACCTGCTAAAGAAGCTTGTGGAATTTCTTCAGCACAAACATCATGGTTATATATAGGATTTCTACTGGAGTCAGACAGTTTGTATCCAATTTGTGTCTGAATATGTTTCTAGTGAAAACAGAGATGGTTTTTTAGGGTTATTTTTAGCCTTTAGATTTTTGAATTCATTTTATTTTACAGATCATTATGGAGTTCTTGAATCATATGCCTAGATGAAACTGCATATTATGTCATTAGCCTAATAAAATAAAACTTTGTGTCTCCTATGCAATAGAAATGAAAATTATCTGTACAGTATTAAGTTTATAAATGTGCTTCCCAAGCCACAGCATGATGGATTATAGTCCCACTGAACATTCAATATAAGCTCTTGCATGGAAAGGAAAAGGAAATTCACTTTGAACTGAATTGAGATAAACATATCTCATAAGTGAATCAAGTTTCAATAATTCACAAGCAGTAAAACCCAAAGTAAGTCAAGGGAGATATATTATAAACGCCATACCTCAAATCAAAACTAGTATTATCATAACATTATATTACATGTGCTATTCATCAACATATCTCTCCTCCACACCTTTCTTTAAAACACAATTTTAAATATTTTCTATCAATATTAAACAAAATTGCATATACAACATGATCATAGTGTCTTTTATGTTTCCTAAAATATAAAATATTTGGTGATACTTTTTTTTTGTGTGTGTGTAGACAATAAAAATGTTACCATATGTGGAATGCTTTTAGCAATAGTATAATTAACTTGAATAGAAAAATATACATTTGATTTTTTTCTCTTATCTTCTGCCTTCATATATCCAAGATATGATTTGATTTTTACAGTAAAACACTATCTTCAGCTTTTCAGGCAATGATATTTTTTAAAATTCAACATACTACTAACCCCTGTGATATAAAATTTAATGTCTACATTTACCTGGCTTAAATATTATCTGTCTGTATCCATACAGATTTTTCTAACTTTGGAAAATAAAGTTATTCAAATATTAGATTCCATTTGAAGTATGAAAAACATTACTGCCCTACAGAGAAGGTAATTTAATATTTTATAATCATTTTGCAAAGTCATCAAAGTCAAATTTCTAAATGCTCAATACCTATCAAATACTTTGTTTTTCTTACTTGAGTCAAGACTGTTGTTATTTCTTATACATTGCCTAAGTAAATCTCCAAATTATGTTAATACAGGACTAATAGAGACAGGCCTCTGAATACTGGCATTTTTATTTGTGGATTGAAAAATATTCGAAAATTAGACATTTAAGATTTTTCTAACTGTCCCACAATCTCAAAATCTTCCAAAAAATACAATCTGAGAAATTTTTTGATAGGTACTAATTTTTGCCATAGTACCTATGTAGCTTTTCCTGTTCATTTCTCATTATCTTGGACCTAAAAACATAAAGATACATATGCACCAGTATGATCCTGTTTTCTCTAATAAAATAGAAACTTTCAATTCAAACATATGTATTCATATTTACTAAATTCTATATTTTAACCGTTGCAGGTGCTGGTTACACTGTTGGGAAAGCAAATAAAGTCCAAGGGCTGTGATGCAGACCATGAGACCTATAGAGATTTGAGATGTGGCTTTGAATCTAACCTTGAAAATCCTCTGCATGTAATTTCATAAACTTAGTCATCAGGGAGTGTTTTCATTTACATAATTATCCTCTTTAGGATATTTGCATCCCTCAAAATGTCTCTTTAACTATGACATCAATAGGATAGAAACTTAGAACTTTTCCTAATTGTTCTTCTATCAGGTATAACCACAAATTATTCCTTTCATGTTTTTAAATTTTAAAAAGTGCCACTTGATCACCTTTAGTTAATTATTTAGATTACCTTCCTCCACACTAATCATTTTTGATGGATAATTTTACTAATCCTGTAACTAAAAACACACAAAATATAGACCTAGTGCCAAGAATTCATTTACTAATTTGGCAGGCATGTGCTATTGAATATATGCTCATATGGTACAAATTAACAATTAAGGTAGATTGTTCCATTTTATGTACAAATCTCAATAAATTTCTCTGAACCATCAGTATAGGTATATGTTGTTCTGACTTCATGGGTGTATAACAGTATTAAGATTAAGGATAATTTACAGATAGGAAAATTCATGAAAACAGCCTTTTTTTTTACAACACTAACACTCTGAAGTTCATATGCTGTTAATTAAGTTGCAGGTCTCTTTATACAATTAATATTGACTCTTGGAGAGTAAACTTTGAAAATTTTCACAAAAATTTACACTTTTTATTTTTATTCTTATGTTAAAAATTACCTTTCAGTGTTCTCATAACAATTCAATAAAAAAATATATCAACATATTTTAGTTGAGGCAATATATCTGTGCAATAAGTAATGTGGCCTTGCAGAAAGAAAGATCTAGCTTTCTCCCTCAGCTTCAGGGAGTTAATCCATGCACAGACAGCTTATCTTTGCTTAGGGCAAGGACTGGCATCATGGACTTACCATGATCTTATGGTAAGGCTTCTCACACTGAGTAGTCTTGGGGTATGGATTATTTAGAACAGAAAGACCATAAAGATTTAGGGTAGGGACTTTGCATCACATGATATTTGTTAACTTGGTGACTGAGTTCAATCAAGTGGAGCAGTCAATTAATGAGTCATTCGTGTATAAATAATGAAACTGAGAAAAATGTCTGGAAAAAAGAGTGTGGGTGAGTTACCCTGGATGGCAGTATTTCTTGCACATTGTTACATAAAGATGCCAGGAGGCCAACACATCCTGACAAGAATGAAAGTTTGAGTTTGTAATATTTCCAAATTTATCCCTATGGATAGTTTTCTTTGGCTGATTTTAGAGTATATCCTTGCATTGTAATAAACTGCAAATTATCATTTTCATTAAATTCTCTATGTTTTCAGTGAATTACTGACCTCAAAGTGGTTTTGTCAAGTTCTCGCACTTGGAATCAAGTCTTACAGACTAGGTACTCAGACTATAGGTTTGGCAAATTCAAGGTAATGCATAACTGCCAATCTTCTAGCATACTAATTTTCTATTCTAGACATCAGTGTTAATCAACATCTATTTCTGCTAAGTTGCATATTTTTAAAGAATAATTGAAATATGTGTCTGGTAAAAGAAAAACAGCAGCCCTATATATTATATACTAACTATGCTAGGTACTGCACATGTATTTTATTCTTGGTTTATCATATCATCTTATGAAAAACATATCTATTTACAAAGAAGACATTATATAAGTAATTTTTCTGAGGTTTAGAACTGTGTCGGAAAATGAAAGTTCAAAACCAGCTCTGTTATATGTCCCATGATCAGAACTACTATCAAATGCAGCATCTCCTTGTTAACATAGCACCCAATCCTATTTTAAGACTGATTTGATTAAGGCTGAAACAACTTAAGGCTAGAAATGTCTGTAAATTTTGATTACATGATTATCTAAAGTACAAGGAATAGCTTGTTTAGTCACATGATTATAGTGCTGGACACTTTTCGTGAACCCAAAATGTCACACAGTTATTCAGTGCACAATTATATCTATAACAGATTGTGCTATTGACTTCTTGAAGTTTCAAATGAGTATCACCTAATTAGGGCAGCTGAGAAATCTCAGGCATATTCCATTACCTTCACTTGACACAATATGCCGTCAAGATGCTCCAAAATTTAATGTGAAGTTTAACTATCAAACGCTTCTAAAATCTTATGCAACTAAATCTCATTGCATTAGACTAGAAAGGAGTTTTGAATTAATAAAAAAAGAAAAGAATTTATGAGACATCAGCAACTGTTCATAAACTAAATATTAGATATTCTTTTTGCTCAAATAAAAGGATCTACTATATCACATACATTTACATACACTAAGATGTGTAAATTACTACATACACATATAAGAATGTAAAACTCAGGCAAAGTAAAATTAATAGCATTGCCAATCTTCTTGAACAGGTGCATACAGGAAATATGTATGAGGAAACTATGGTAGAAAAAGTAATAAATTTAGAGTAAATTTCATGAGATTAAATCTGCTGTTACTGTGTAAATTTGGTCTGATCCTCTCATGCAGGAATTTTAAAGATTAAATGAGAAGTAAGATATATGAAAAGAATTAGGTGATTTATTGGAACATTGTACTTATTAAAAAGAATTTAGTAGGTTTACTCTTGATTCACAGATCTTACATTATCTGATATTTAAATATATCTCTCTGTGGCAGTTTTATATGTTTATAATATTTATTTTCTTGTACCAGAACTTTGGGTTTTTATCTGGACTGAATTGTATCACCACAATATTGAGATGTTAGAACCCTAACTTTCTCTGAATGTGACTGAATTTGGATGTGGAACCTTTTAAGCAGGTGATTGAAGTTAAAAAGATGCTATTTTGTTGGGTGCTAATCCAATGTGGAACTTTATAAGAAGACACAGCTTGAATTCCCAGAGAAACACCACAGATTCATTAAGCAAGAAGAAATACCATGTGAGGACACAGGAAAAGTGAACATCTCCAAGTCCAAGAGAAAGGTCCCATGAGAAACCAAACAAAGTCAGACCTTTGTCCTCTATTTCTACCTTTACTAACCACAAGAAAAAAAAAATTCGGTTGTTAAAGTCATCAGTTTAATTTTGTATTTTGCTATGGTGGTATTTTGTTAATGGCAATCTCAACAAATTAATACAGATTTCTAATTACAAACCAGTTTTCAAGGTAATGCCTAAAACAAGTACCAAGGCTTGCTCAGACATTGAAAAATAGTTACTAAAAAATTTTAATTGCCCCTAAGCACTGCATAATAAACACAAAGATGATGTGGATTTAATGAATAATTTTAGTAAAAGGTTAACAAATCAAAAGGTGCAATAACTTTTATTTTACATTCATTTCTCAAAAATTATCAGTTAAAAATAAAAATTAAATTAAAAATGAAAAATTTAATTTATTAATTTTAAAATCTGTCATAAGGAAACAACTAAAAATCAAGTTTCACTGAGCAGTTAGCACAAATCTATGTTCTTACATTATTTCTATTATCCATCTAAAAACATACAATTGCTTAGATTTTGGTTTTGTCTGTTTTCCTACTAGGCTGTTAGCATTGTGATTTAAGAAGTGTTAATTTAGCCTGTACACAGGTGTCTAGTTTTTATGTCAGTGGTTATTGAAGGTTCCTTTCTCATGTATCTATTTCAGAACTAATTAAAAAATATAGGTGTTCTGTCCAAAAATGAGCGATATAAAACTTGGCAATCAATTTCAGAAGTTCAAAAACTCCCAGTTGTGGAATACGCTTATTGTCATGGAGATCACTAGTCATGTGTAGGAAAGAACCTGGTTCCATTTCAGGAAAATGTGCTGAATGCTTGAAAGGAACCTGTGGGTCTAAAATGTCAAATACACATGGTAGTTCAGGAATAACTTGAAAGAACACTGAAAATTTTGCAAATGTTATACCAGGTTATCTCTTAGAATTATGTTGCATTTCATTGCCTTAACCAGATTAGTATTTTATTTTACTTTTATTGATTTAAATTAAAGTTGGGAAGATGTTGGTCAAAGGATTTCAAATTTAAGTCAGACAGGAGGAATAAGTTTAAGAAATCTATGGTATAACAGTGTGAATATAGTTAATAACAATGTACAATATACTTTAAAAGAGATAAGAATGTAGATTTAAGTGTGTTCACCACAAAAAATAGTATGATAAATAATGTATATATTAATTACCTTGATTTAGTCATTCCACAACTTATAAATATTTTAAAACACCAGACTATGCATGATAAACATATAAAAGTTCTGTCGGTTAAAAATAAAAATTAAATTAAAAATGAAAAATTTAATTTATTAATTTTAAAATCTGTTGTAAGGAAACAACTAAAAATCAAGTAAGGCTGTATCAGACATAATGCTTCTTCTTAAAATTATCTTAACATACTTGAAAAAATAGTCATGTCCACATATAAACTTCCGTATCTGTATATCGAAAATGAATAAATAAAAAATAAAACCCAAAAGAAAAAAAGAAAAAACCAAAAACACACGAGTAGAGTCACAGGTGCATAAATAGACAAAGGGTGTCAAAAAGGATTACTAGTATTTATTACTCCTGAGTCATTTGTAATTCTCTACTAAAACAGATTGGAATTAGGGAGTCCTATATATTTGAGTAATGAGATTCTGATCTTTGTCTTCAAACCCAACTGAAAATGCGTGTTTAAACAGACATCAATTCCTATAGCACATATTTCTTATTTTCATAATATCTTTCAGAAGAAAGAGATCTTATGAGCCCAACAGAGCCAAAATTCAATTTTTTAATTATTAAATATTAAAGCAATTTATATACCTGCATCTCAGATCTAAAACTAGGCTGATATACTCAGAAGAAAGATGTAAAAAAAAAAAGGGGTCATCGGAGAGATCAGATAATTACTTTTTTTTTTTTTGGAGAAACTAAAAGCAAACAAAAAGCATGATACTAATCCCTTATACTAAATATTAAATTTGCATTAGACTCCCAGCATATTTCACACCCAAAACATATTCACATGCCAAAATGTACCCTCAGTACTTGTTTAATTACTTTAAAGTCAAGGATGTCATTATTTTACTTTGCAATTAAGAAAATTCTATATAGTAAGTCAAATACATATTTTATATAGTTGTATTATTTTCTATTGTCCCTCCAACCCCTTATTGTAGCCAACAAGAAAAAAAAATTAATAAAAGAAATCCAGACACAAGGAAAATAATACTATGCTCAAAATGTTACCTCTATCAAGGTAAATATGAACAGAGTTTTCAACTGAAAGAAAATATGACTTCTAGTCCCGACTGGGACAGTGGTATGTTGACTTTCATAAATCAGACATCTCAAATTTATATTAGTTCTGGCATTTACCATTTTTCTCACCTCCAGCAGTAAAATAAGACTGTTTGTTAATATCTTAAAGAAAACAGTTTAGGGATTCTTTTCTCCTTTTTTTTTTGTTTTATTTTGTATTTGTATACTCTCCTATATGACAATAAATTCCAGAGTCAGGTGGTCTGCATTCAAATTTAGTCTCATGACTTCTTTGCTATGTGATGTTAGACAATCTACTTTTTCTTCTTTTGCCTCAGTTTCCTTATCTGGGAAATGAAACAATAGTACTAAACTCATGTAACTTTCATAGGAATAAATGGATTAATACATTTTTGCCAATTAGAATAATACTGGCATTTACCAAGGATGGAATATTGTCATTGATGAGAATGGTCTTTTATTCTTTAAAAATGCTATGACATTTTTCTAAGTACTGTATCTGAAGAGACTCCTAAATGTAAGGAAAGCTTCCCACTCAAATGCTAACACACAATTTTTTTCTTGAGTTTAAATCATCAATGTTTCTAACACAAACTCCAAGAGCATCATCTCAAGATGTGACCGGAATGATATGTTTTATTCAATAAATGGTAAATTGCTCCTGAGCAGGAAGTTTCCTAATTTGACTTGAGAGAGCAACTGAGCAGGAGTGAGCTGATTCCAACACCTCAGTACAATGCTAATGATTTTTTCATGTTGAATTAATAGGATTGAAATGTTTGTGATTTCAGCAGCTGTTGGGAACAGTGGGAGAGCTTCTACCAACACACTGACAGCCTTGTGCCCCTCACATGGCTGTGTTTAGATGAACAGGAATGCTAACAGTCTGTCTAGAGTATGCTAATCTTAAATTAATAATAATCATCTCCTTCAAAAGCAGCTATCAAATATTTTCCCCTTTCCATGGAGAATTTGTATATACTTTTTAATGATCTCATGAAAGAGTAATTTGTTGTGCACATAAACTAAAATTTATATCTTGAAGCAGGTGAGTGGCTACTATTTAGCTGTCTGATTAATTATCACAGCAAGAAATGATTAGGATTTGCCAACATATGGAACATTTTTACTTTGCTCAGGTACATTATTACTCCCTTAGATCCTTTCACTGACTCCCAATGGCCTCCTGTTTAAAATTTAAGTGTTTCCTCTGAATTCATATTGAGCTTTTATCCTCCCAGAAATACTACTAACCAATTCATTTTCAGCTGATTTTTCCCAAACACATAGGAAAATCATTTAATTCATTTTTTTCCTATTATTTTTTCTCTCCCAACACTTGGCATTACCTGTATGTTTGCAAATACCTTTTCACTTGTCTGTTCTTTTGATAACTTAATATTGCAGACAATATAACAGGATTTATTTTTATCATACTGCACTGACAAGACCTAAAAATAATGTTGTGCTAATAGAAAAATGAAAATAATTTTCACATATGAATGTGTTTGAACTAAGATCTTAGGAAACATAACTGATTTATGAGAGCAATTATCTAAAACCTCAGGATATATTTTTGTATTTTAAATTAAATAAAATATTTGTGATAGATCTGCAATACCCATGGATAAAAATGTTTGATACATACAATTCCTAATGAAATTATTTTTTCTTTACATTAATACCCCAAATTGTGAAAGACATATAACATGTTAGATGAATAGGATAAAGAGAAAAAGGAATAAAGAAATCAGGAACCAAAAGGAAGTTAATGTCATTGGTAGTAAAATATCTCTAAAAAATAATCACAAAAAAATTGGTTGAAGGACTTTAAAAATCTCTTAGAATAAGTAGCATAAGTATATATTATGTGATTTATATAAAAGGGATTTAGGTTATTTTTTCCTAAAAAGTTAACATGTGTTGGGGCTGGGGATGTGGCTCAAGTGGTAGCTTGCTCTCCTGGCATGCATGTGGCCCGAGTTTGATCCTCAGCACCACATACAAAGATGTTGTGTCCGCCCAAAACTGAAAAATAAATATTAAAAATTCTCTCTCTCTCTCTCTCTCAAAAAAAAAAAGTTAACATGTGATCTATTACTCCTTTGATATAGAATTTTATATCAAATTTCCTCAGGAATACATAGCAATATTTTCACATCTGAAAATTAAATTGAAATCAAGTGTGTATAACCAAAGTAAGGATAAATTTCTTCTTACCATCTTGATAAACAATATTTTACAAATCCAATGGTAGAGGTATATATATATATATATATATATATATATATAATAATGCTTTGTATAGTAAGTTCTTGTGATGACTAAATGTGGTTGTCCCTTTTTGCCAACTTTCACGATTTGTTAGATTTCTTGTTCAAATGCTCTTCTAAATACAAATTATAAAGACAACTTTATAAAAATTTTATAAAGAGGTATATATTTATATTGAAAAAATATGGCTAAATCTGTTAAATATATGGTATAACACTAATTTTTTCCATTAGAGTGTTTTAATTATGACTAATGTGAATACACAATTCTAACTCTAAGTCAGATATATACAGAGATGATCCAGAATTGCTGTTTATATTTATGAGGGAGTATTTTAAACTGGGAATGAAACTTCTGCCAAATAAATTATCAAGTGGTATTTTTTCCTCCAAATAATGTGTGTACATGTGTTTATATATTATCGCAAAATAAAATATCTTAAATATACATTTTTTCCAGGCATTCATCTAAGATTGATACGAATTCTCAGACACACAAATTGAACACATATATGCACATATAATTTCCACATTATTATGGAAGCTTTAAGATTTTTACCTCCTAAAAAGATGACAATAATTACTAATCTTAGTGTCTAACCTCTAAAACCGCATTGTCAGAACTTGTTCATTGTGTCATAATTTGAAAGAGACCATTAACACCAATGTTGTGAACTTTCACTATAGTTCAGGATATGGTGTGGTGTAACCAATTAAAAACATTTAAAGAGGTAAAGAAAGCATAAAAGCCAATTCATTAGACCTTCATGTTTTGGGTTCAGTAGTAACTGAAATGTACATTAAAGCAGAAAGCCTTGAATTGCTGATACATCCCAAATCATATTATAAATTTGAAAGGTGGGAACACTTAGCTTGGATTACTGAATATACATCAATGGACAAGGTTATAGTGATGACTCAAACAGCTGTGAGAAATTATAGAAACCCACACCTAGTAGCAATAGGTAGATATAAAGTGGATGCTTTTAAGAATTATCTATTTTGTTAATGTTGGAACAATTTGAACATTGGCTACTCTTTGAACTTGTAAAAGTTAGATTTATTCTCAAAGTGAGTTCCCAATAGTTAAACAATAACTTTAAGAATGGTTAGGTTCAGGATTCCCCTGTCCCCCAATTCTGTATCCCTCTAGACCTGTCAAATGTCATTGAGGTAATTCTTTGGAAGTGATCATGTACTTTCAAAGGAAAGTATGCATGTGCTTTGATCTTAATTATTTTCCATATATATATGTGTGTGTGTATATATATATATATTTAAGATAATGGCCAGTCTGTCTTTACTTGATCACATAGGGGTATTGTGAGTAGACTCCATATGCAGCTCACTAAAACTTTCTTATGGTAGCTTAGGAAAGAAAACCAATTGTAAAATTGTGCAATTATTCTAGATCCTTGTTTATAGTCATAATTATCAAAATATAATATTGCTTGTGAATACACACATAAACATAGAAACAGCTAGATTGTATATATTCCTCACCAGTACAAGGTTCATTTTCTCAGGCCCTTGTATCCGTCAAAAATATCACATAGGTATGAGGTGCACTGCAGCAACAGCTGCAATATGTAACAAAGAAATTACCTGGTTAAAATTCTACCTGTATTTTAGACAAACATCAGCTCTGATGGTAAGATGATAAAAGTCCACCTGTACTCTCCTACACACTCCTGCACCTACCCCTACAGCATAACAACAATTATTACATCATAATCAACAATCAGTTATAAAGTGCTCTCCATGTGCCAAGAAACTGTACATTTACTCATTTATTTATGGTATCAGAAATTATTGCAGGGGCACTTAACAACTGACTTACATCTCAAGCTCTTTTTATTTTTTATTTAAGATAGGGTCTCACTATCTCACTAAGTTGCTTAGGTTCTTACTCAATTAGTGAGACTGGCCTTGAACTTGCAATCCTCTTTCCTTAGTCTCTTGAGTCACTGGGATTACAGATGTGCACCACCAGGCTAGGCCCAGGCAATTGCATTTTTATCCTCAGAATGGCTATTATATAAGCATTACAATTTGATGATATACATGAGAAAATTTTGTATTAGTGTCCAAGGTACATATATACATATATACATTAAGAAAGGTTAGTACTATCAGTATTCAGTTTACTTTCAAAATAGGTTTTCATAAGGGTTAAAGTTTTCTTTCCCATTACTACTCAAAACTAGAAGTTAGAATGAGTTCCTAACATATTTAAAGGGAAAATGCACAATTTCTAAAAACGAAGCAAATGTCTATACTAGAAGATATACATCTATCATTTCTAAATTTTTAGTTTGGAACAGAACCTGCTAGTTTAAGCTCTGCTTCAAGAATGGGATGAACTAGGATACAAAATCTACTGTGTCAAAATCACAAGGAATTTACACTGGCTTATCCCAACTCTAGATTGTACAAAAGGAAAACAAAGTTCTTAAAGAAGACAATCTTAAGAATAAAAAAAAAAAAAGAAAGAAAAAAAAACATAGATACAATGAAAGTGGTGTTGTCTCTTTCATATTCTCTCATGCTCACCACAAACATCAAAGGGATCATATAGCTTTTCTAAAAAAATGGGTATCATCCAATCTTAGGTAAAGAGGAAAGACACCATTATTATTAAAAAAGAGAATGATGAATATTTTTTATAGAATAGATTCGTATTTAAAATGAATTAATTACTAAACAATAAGAAATGCATTAAATATGTGAGATAAATTATCTCAGGTAACATACATGGAAAATAAAAAATGGTTGTACAAAAACTAGTTAGCCTTAAGTAATAACCATTTAAACAACTGGCTGTCTTGGTTTTATTTTTGCTTTGAAATGATGATTTGTCGCAGCATGGGGGATGAATTAAAGAACCGAACAAAAAACAATCTGAAGACTATGGCAATGGCCCAGGTGAGAATGTTTTCCTCAAATAAAAAGGTGACATGAGGAGTAGAGGAAAGAAGATTTATGAAGTATTTAAGACATAAACAGACAAATCTCGATGCTTGATGGAATTGGAACTTGAAGAAAATGGAGAAATAGGAATACCTTTAAAACTAATCTATAAATCTTGTTACAGGTGAAATTAATCAGGAATGGCTACATTTCTAGGGACCTGTAAAAAATGAAAGTGTAGGGCCTTTTGTTCAAAAGAATTAAGAATCTGAAGACGGCAACAGCAGAGCATTAAATCAAGCTCAGAATCCTGTTACTTATAGGAGCCTGTGTGACTGCTTGGGTTTTCCATGAAAACAACACTGAAACTCATTTGCTAATTACAGTAACAGGAAACAGGAAAGCAAAGGAAAAGATATGGAAAAACATGAGTTAACTAATGCTTGAATTCATTTTATATTATAGAAAGTAGAATAAACAAGAGGTGAATCTCTTCCAGGGCCTCCTCTTCTGGCCTATTTGGGCTTCTTCCTTCTATGGTTATTCTGTCTTTGACAGTTAACTTTTCCTCTTACCAAGAATAGGAATCATACTTCCTTGCCAGGTCTCCACTCTGTGGCATAGCAGCAGAGTCAGCCCATCTTGTTGAATTTTCCGGATCTCTGCTCCATGCCTCAGCCACAGAAAACCAGTGTGGGGTGAGCAGGGAGGAAAGACAAGGGGTGTGGGAGAGTGGGAAGGTGTTCTGCTCTGCCCTGCAGTCTCTCATGCCTTCTGTGCTCTGCTGGAGCTGAGGTTTTGCTCTTTTCCTAATCACACAAGGGAGGTTAAGCATATATAGACTGCTGGGGCCAGAGTAAAAGCAATCACCCCCACCATGATCTAGTCTGTGTCCTGTCCTTTGGGAATAACCAATCTGCCTGTCTGTGCTTATACAAGAAAGGTGGTATTCCTTTGTCAACCTTGCAAGTACGTTTGATATTTATTATCCCACCTGAGACACACTATTTCCCTTTCTGAGGCCAATGACAAAGTCAAAGTATATTTCCTTTTCAATCATGGGAGGACCCACTGCCCTCTTTGGGAAAGAGAGAGCTTTGAGACACAGAACCCAGCTCTCTATTTACTGTGAGCACAGCAGAGTAAGCAGAGGGGGTAGGACTTGAAATTTGGTCTGTTGCAGCCAAAGTGAGGATTTCTTAACCTAGGATATAACCCCCCTAAACTGAGAATAGGGTAATAATGGAGGACCATGGCTCCACTTCTATTAATGGAAGATGTGAGAGGGTGAAGTCCTCTCCTAAATGTGTGAGAGAGGCCAACAAGTGAAAGTAGAATTTTTGCTTGTGTCTATACTCAGTAAAATGGCCTATTTGTGACAATAGAAAGCCAATCTTTGTCCTCCAAGAACACATCATTCAAAAAAAAATGAAGAAGAAAAGATAATTGAAGAAAACAATAGAATGTTGTATGAAAGGAAAAACATCTATAACAAAAAATACAGCAAATATACTCATTTACAATTAAAAATGTCTTGGGTTGAATTTCTTTTTTTTTAATGCAAAAATGTTTTGCCCAAGATAAACAGAAAGGGTTTTAAAAAGAAAACATCAGATTAATTTCAAAAATAATGAACATAGCTATAACAATAAAGTATTGATAAGTGGAAGGTAGAACAGTTGCATGTATATTAAATGAATATATAAAACTCTTGAGGTCAGATGATATATTTTACTTGTACCAGATATCAAATATATAAGCATTTAAACTTAGTGAGTACACACTCATGAAGATGGACTTCCAAAACATAAAACATAAGAAACATAGGAGCACTTCAATTCTTCATCAAACATTAACTTACAACAAACAGCTAACAATGGACCCTAACTTTCTCATCTTTTTACATTATCTCTTTGCTAATGTCTCCCCTCTGCCTTCCAACATTTCCACCCCCTCTTCGGGGAATTTAGTTTTCCTTGGCATTTATATTTCATAATAACACAGGTACCTTGGAAGTTTTGAAGCAGAGCAAATAGACTGCAACTCATCAAATATATTTTATTTCATTTTACAGATACATGAAAAGGAATAACATTTTGCCCCCAGCTCAATTCTTCTATCTTCTTTTTCTTTTTGGATCTCCCAATGACTTCAAAGAGAATTTTCTCTGAGAGAATTGATCAAGGTCTGTAATGTACAAATCTGAGTTCTTTAATGCCAAGGCATAAAAATCACAATAATTTGGTTTTTTTAATAAAAAATAAACAAAACGCCAGCAAAACAATAACAATTATGAACCCCCTACATTATTAAATCTCTTGACCTTACTGAAAGAGCCAGAATTTCACTGTTCATACACCAGTAATATAATTTGTATAATTATTTTTATGTTAATAATTACATCCTAGTAGAATGATTTGGTCATTTCACAAAATCCAGCAACTGAGATGTTAATTATTCTAAAGCAATATTGTTCAACAGAATTTTCATCACTTCAATTATAAACCTAGTGCCAGCACTGTCTAATGTGGTAGCCATTAGCCTGATTTGCCTATTTAACAGATGAAATGTGGCACTTACAACAGAGGAACTATACTTGTAATTTTGTTTAATTTTTAATTAATGAAAAATTTAAATTTAGATAACCACTATACCTATACCAGGCAGCACAGTTCCAGTTGCCCTTTTACAAGTAGCAACCTGCTAGACAGGTGTGCAGTGATAAGTTGAGCCAGTATTGGAGTTCATCATAATTTAGTGCAGATGAGGATGCACAAGGAATGAAAAGAAAAGCTTCAAGTAAGAACTGTGTAAAAAAAAACACGATTGAAAAAGGCATCAGTTGATTTAATATGACTGCAGAGAAAAGAAAGCTCACACAGAGGGTATAAACTTTAGGCCAAAACTTGAATTAAATGACTAGCCAACCAAGGAAATAACTCAAGGAAAGCACATATGTGGCTGGGGAGTAGCAGAAACCAAGGCTTGCCCATCTTAACTTTACATGGAATTGATAGAAACATGTGTCTGGAGCAGAAGGAGCAGGAAGGAGAAAGACACAACTCCAAGTGGAAGAATTAAGCAGGATCTAATATTTATCAACATTGATTATTTTTAAAGGTCTTTGATTTTTTTTAAAATTATGAAAATATTGCACTTTTAATGGGAAAGAAGCATTATTATATTTGTGAGTTTAAATTTTTACTTTTATTGTTTTGTTCAGAATGAAACAGACTGAGCAAAAAATAGGTTCTGGGGAGGAAAGGTACTAAGGTGTTACAGTTGTCTGGTTTGATATGATATGGCATTGGCATTTTAAGAGGAAAGAAGCAGAAGAATTACAAGTGCATGTGCATCACACACACACACACACACACACACACACACACACACACACACACTCCACACATGAAGAATTAGATATTGGGACTAAGAAAAAGAGAAATCAGGATTGAGGCTTCAACAGGGAGGTAAATGAAACTCACTCAAATGAAGAGTACAAAAGAAAAAAAACTTTAACTCGGTCATGTGTTTAAGTCCATTAATTTAAAAATGTGTTTGAAATATTCAAAGGGATTTCTCTAGGCAATAGGAGCCAGAGGGAGGATCAAGGGCAAGTTGAAGACTGAAATATAAATTTTGTAATTCTCAAAAAGTAGATAGTAATTTTTTTCAATATAATTGAAATTTATAGATTAAATTAAAAAAAACTCTTCAGGGTTTCTTTTTCCTATAAAATTTATCCTAGTCTATTGAAATAACATATATTTTGTGAATCTCTCTCACCTGTTCATACTATAAAATTTCTTACTTTATTATATTTGTACTTTGAAAAAAATTCCAATAGATATTCAAAATAAAATAAAATTCTATTTAAAATAGAAAGGAGATAATGTCATCCAATCAAGATGTTTAACTCAGAGGACACTGAAGGGAGAGACAAGGTTTACAAAACAGACTTGCTATTAGACTCCACTGTATTCTTTCTCTTCACTCTCAGTTCAGCTCTCTGTAAAAAAAAAAAAAAAAAAAAAATGCTTTCCATACCTTCACTCAAAACTCACCACTGCTGAATCCTTCCAGAAGAATGACACTATACTTTGTTAAATAGCATGGCAAAAGGCAGAAAATATATCATAACCTGCTTGTTTTAAGGGACTTAGACACTCAGTACTGTGTCAAAGATGCACATGGGGAGAAATATATTTTGTGAACACAAAGTTTTCTGTAAAAACCCTAATATTGATTTCATGTTTTTATTAGTTAGAAGTGTATTGATTTTTAGTGAGGTCAATTTAATCATTCTTTTTTCCTCTAATTTCTGGCACAATGGGGTCATGTATTTCTTTCTGAACTACCTCTTCTTATTTAAGTTGCTTCTTCATTTTTCCTCCATTCTCTTTGTTGCAAAAGGTGTGTGTAGGCATGGCACTGTAGGAGCAAAAAAAGGGTAAACTTATTTATGGAAGTAAACTTTTAGTCTAGAGCTTTCAAAAAAACATTTTTGAATAAATTAAGAAAATATGTCAAGACATAGTCTACATGTGTTATAAGAATTCTGAATCCTTTAGAATTTACAGAGACTAACCCACAAAATTACAGTTATCTTATATTAGACAAATTTGCCAAAAACATGCATTAGAGAAAAGATAGCCTCTTCAACAAATGGTGCTGGGAAAACTGGAAATCCATATGTAACAAAATGAAATTAAACTCCTATCTCTCACCATGCAAAAAACTCATCTCAAAGTGGATCAAGGACCTAGGAATTAAACTAGTGACTCTGCATCTAATAGAAGAAAAAGTAGGCCCTAATGTTCATGATGTGGGATTAGGCCTCAACTTCCTTAATAAGACTCCTATAGTGCAAAAATTAAAACCAAGAATCAATAAATTGGATGGATTCAAACTAAAAGGTTTCTTCTCATCAAAAGAAACAATCTGTGAGGTGAACAGAGAGCCCAATCTTGGGAGCAAACTTTTACCCATCACACATCAGATAGGGCATTAATCTCTAGGTTTAAAAAGATTTCAAAAAGATAAACACCAAAAAACCAAATAACTCAATCAATAAATGGGCCAAGGACCTGAACACCACACTTCTAAGAAGAGGATATACAATCAATTAACAAATATATGAAAAAATGTTCATCTCAGAATTTCTTTATGGAACACAAATCAATTAACTATATAGCTATAAAATAAATATATTAACCAGATAAAACTAGTATGAATGGAAATAGATACAGCATTTATATCAGAAACCAAAATTAAAATTTTTGTCCATTCTATTTCAAATTTATAAATCATACTGGTCCACTGACTACTATTATTTGTAAGAGGTCAAAACTAAGAAAGAAATCGCATATCTAAATCAATATAGGCATATAGCTATATATTTAGAAATATAATCTATAACACAATATCAAGATTCAAAGGTGTGTTGAAATTTATAAGAAATGAAAATATACCTCTTGAATTTATTTTTATATGAAGAAATATTTTATTAATGAGAAACACATTATGTGAATTATATAAATGTGGAATGTGTTAGAGATAAATTACTTCTCTCAATGTACTCAACTTTTAATGTACTTTAAGGTTATTTACTTTTTGCTTCCTCTATGCAAAGTCAACTTTCAAATAATCACCCAAACTGTAGCATTAACATGTTTAAATCATTTTAATCTATAACACCAAAAATATGCTGAACCCAAATCAAAACTTAAAAATCATATTTGTTATAATCATCAGTGTCAAATATATTTAATGTTCAATATTCTTATAAGATAGCTATTATTCTCTTTTTCCAAATATGAAACCTGGTAACTATGGATATTAAGTGAATTTCTGACATCACCCAGGTAATGCATTCTAAATTTTTTGATGGTTAGGACTCTTGTTCCTAAACCTGCAAGCATTCTTAGAAGAGTGACTGACATATTGTAAGGAGCCAGTATTTATTTGCTCAGTTGAAATGAAGAAGAGGAGCTATGAATACAAGGGGATTTATTTGACATTAAACTCATCATTTTTCTACTGTGAGGTATAACACTCAGCTAAATCAAAAAATATAATTTTTCCCCAAAAAACTATAGATGTCCACTACACTACAGATACCTATTGGCTATTCCTCTTTAAAGTGAAAAAGCAACTGGTCTTCTAAAATTTCTATTAATTGTATCTTTAAAAATATATAAAATATAACTGAAATTGGGAGGTCTAAGTTGTTCAGACGTGGAAGTGAAGGAATCTCCTAAGGACTATCAATAGAAAAGAAGTAACAGATGCCCTGGATGTAAAAAAAAAATCTAAGAAAATGAAGACCCACAGAAGAAGGAGGAGCACAAAGAAAAGGCTGATGAGTGTGAATTTGGCTCAGACACAGATGTTCTCCAGGGCACCCTTGGATCCCAAACTCATATGTCCAAATGAGTATTGATGAGGAGGTCTCTGCACTTGAGAGTAGCTTTCTCTGTGTGTCAATATCATGTGCATCCTTCAGAGATGTCTTATTAATGAAAAGTGCCTAGCAATTGTGATCATATCTTGATTAATATCACAGATGCCAAAGGCCCAGAGAAACTGTCACACTGCTCAAAAGTGAAGGTATAGCTATTGTTTTAAGTAATCTAAAATTATATTTAGGTCTATAAATGTGTAATTAAGTGCCTATTGTAGATAAACCAGTGTGTTTATTACTTAAGAAAAAAATTAAGTTGATAATTACTATATTTTAAAGATTATGAAAAATATAAAAAATGTGGCCATGATCATGTTTACCAAATCTTAGTATATCAGAACAATGAAAAAAAAATCAAAGAGTCTTGACTGAGATATGATTAAGATAAATGACTATTTTGTAAACCATGCGTTAACTCATTAAATTGATTACCATATGAAGCTTTAAAGTCTGAATATGTAAATAGATTTAAAAATTCTATTAATGATAAATTACTGTTCATTATCAAAGTTTATAAGGAGATATTAGTAAATAAATTTACAACCTTTAATGTTGATATTAATGAGGTCAACAAGTTAGTTCCTTTATAGCACACTCTTCAGTGCAATATCAATCTGAATCTATTGCTCTATATCATGAGAGTTCCAATTATCATATTTCTGTAGATCTATTTCTGGAACTTCTATATTTTTAAAAAAATATATAAAATATTTGTATCTACTCTAAGGGATTATGGTTGATATTGCTAATCAAAAGCCAAATTCTGTTCTCTATTTTATAATAAGAGAATTATAGTTGGGAATGGCTGCCCATAAGAGGACTACATTTTCCAGCACCCCTTGCAGCTAGGTTTGGTCATGTGACTTATTTCTGGGCCAGCATCATTTGGTATCATCAATGCCCTTTCCATCTGCCTTTTCTAGAGTGATATTAAAAGCATAAGTTGAAGAAGGCAGATCGGCCCTCTCTCAGATCTTTGAATGACTTCATGTGAACACAGCAATTTTTGACCTGGAGTAGCTGACCTGGATCATTATCTAAAATAAACTTTTCTTCCCTTAACACTTATTTTATTGCATTTTTAAGCCATTAAATTAGTTTCAGTCCTTCACAAAGGGCTTACTTTAAATTTACTACAACACAAACAGCTCTGAGAGTTCAAAACTAGTTTTACTTAAATTGGCACTGTTGGTTTTTCCCATCCATTTATTCATTCAATTTTTTATACCTTCACTAAAATTTTCAAACTCCTTGAAACATCTAAATTATGGAAAATAGGATATGGAATTTACCTTTCAGAATTAAAGCATAGTGTACACTATTTTGAGTTATTATATTTTGAACCTGGAAGGTTCCCGAAAGGTCTATGTATTGAAGATCTGGAACAGTATTGGAAGGTGATAGATCCTTTAACAGATGAGAAACAGTTGGAGGAAGTTAGTTCACTGGGAAAAGAAGACCTTTGCATTTTTTTCTTTTTGTTTTCCAGAAACCATGAAGTAAACAGTTCTCATCTATCATATGCTCCTATCACTATGTACTATGTTTACAAAGCCCTAAGCAACAGAAAACAATGAGATGAAAAAAGAAATGCCATAGATACACACTAAACAGAATTCTGAAACCATGAGCCAAAATAACCCTTTCTTCCTTTTAAGTTATCTCAGGCCTTTTGTCACAGTAACAGAAAGCTAACTAATATCACTGAGAAAAAAGTATTAACTCACCCTTCAAAACCAGGGGGAAACTTTTAACAATTATATAAATAAAAGAGCCAATAATAATTATTCATCATATTAATAAGTACCAGATAACATTAAGCATTTCAATATCATTTAAACAAAATATTTATGAACACAGAAGTAATAAAGTATTTTAAATTTTTCATTATCCAAAATATGAAATAATTCAGACAGCATAAAATCTTTGGTATATTCTTCAATGATTTGAAATTTAAAATGTCACTAATTATCTCTTCAAGTACCAACATTATTAAATGTTATTGGCATGGACAAACTAAAGGTAAGTAATATGCAAAGTAAACATTTTTTTCCTAAGATTTGTATCTTAAAAGTGACATTATAACACATAGAAAATGGAAAGTATGAATTGGTCTATATTGTGAGTATTCAAATTTATTAGCATAGGACTTTCAGGAAATGAAAAAAGAAAATGCCATAGATACACAGTAAGTAGCAGTTCATATCTAAATTCAGAGACCAGCATTTTAAGTAAAAGACTATTTAAATTTTGCATGCATGTTGAGTGTATGTGCTTAGAGAAATGTAAGTTTTGTTATATAGCATATATATATTTTGTATATAATCTATATGCATGAGTAAAGGAAGTTATAATAAAGGTATAAAATGGAAAATAAACATATAATTCAGACTTGGCAACATACCAACAAGAAGAAGGTATATTTAATTACACAGCAGTTATACTGAAACACTAACATGATGGCCAATTGAAAGGCAATATCTAGTTGCAAGAATATGAAAAGATGAATGCACACAGCGGTGAAAATGAGGCTAGCTTAAATTCATTAGTTCCCATCATTCTATACATAAAACACCTATTAAAACTTAATTTGAGCAATTTTATAGCTGTCCTATAAAGTTTTATAGGTTTTTATAGGTGTCCTATATATAGGATGATAAGACATAATAGATTAAGATAATGGTGATTCCACCAAAGCAGACAGAATTTTCCATTCCAGATTTAAAATAAGCCTGTTATAGCCAAATATTTTACACTTATAAAACTTCTATACTTTTTTCTTAGAAATGGCTGATGAGAATTCCAAAAGAGTAGAAAAAAAAATACAGATAATCCTTGACATACAATGGAGTTAATCTCCTGAAAAATTCATGTAAGTTAAAAAAAAATAAGGCAAAATTCACTCAGAACACTTAACCTACCAAACATCATAGTTTAGCAACACAGGGAAGGATGAGAAGTCAACCGTATTGAAAGCAAGATAATTCACAGAAGACAGGGAAATCATCATCACTGACCAAAGTGGTAGTCATATGAGAGAGTCGAGACTCAGCTGTCCTTCTTAGGGTTCTTGGGCGGATATCACCTTGATGACAGGTTTTGTTTACTGGTCATCTCAGTACCTTAATCTCTTTAAAACTTAAAGTTGAGCAATTTTATGTAGGGCTTTCTATGTTATAGTCCTTGAGAAGTAGGATATATACAAGATTTATGTATTGAACATTAGCATATAATAATTGTATACAGGTATACATACATGTGTATACTACAAAGCAAAACAGCCCTGACTTCTCATGCTATTTTACTTTAGAAAAAAAATCAAGTTAAACAAGTAAAAGCCAATTAAAAGAATGACCCAGGCAACAAGAAGCTTGTGATACAGGCAAGAGTTGAGTTCCTTCAGTTCATTGGGGTTGGAGCCATTAATATTTACATGTAAAACTTTCTGTATAGATTATATGAGCTGTTCCAATTCCAGACCTTGAATCAACCATAGATCATTAACTTATACCTCTATTAAGGGAAAGGTTAAATAGTTCAGAGAAAGTGAAAGGGATTCTCATAACATGTTGTTAATTTTATAATTAGCTTAAAAATTTCTGTTTTTCAAGAAAAGAAAATAATTAAAGAAAGAAATTAGCAATAAATTTATTTTACTTAAACTAAAAAGTTTTTTCTCAGCAAGAGAAACAATAAGAGAGGTAAATAGGCAGCCTACATCCTGGTAACAAATTTTTACCCCTCACACTTCAGATAGAGCCCTAATATCCAGATTATACAAAGAACTCAAAAAATTAAACAATAAGATAACAAATAACCCAATCAACAAAGGGGTCAAGGACCTGAACAGACACTTCACAGAGGAGGACATACAATCAATCAACAAGTACATGAAAAAATGCTCACCATCTCTAGCAGTCAGAGAAATGCAATTCAAAACCACCCTAAGATACCATCTCACTCCAGTAAGATTGGCAGCCATTATGAAGTCAAACAACAATAAGTGTTGACAAGGATGTGGGGAAAAGGGTACACTTGTACATTGCTGGTGGGGCTGCAAATTGGTAAGGCCAATTTGGAAAGCTGTATGGAGATACCTGGGAAAGCTGGGAATGGATCCACCATTTGACCCAGCTATCGCCCTCCTGGGACTATTCCCTGAGGATCTTAAAAGAGCATACTATAGGGATACTGCCACACCAATGATCATAGTGGCACAATTCACATTAGCTAGACTGTGGAACCAACCTAGATGCCCTTCAGTAGATGAATGGATAAAAAAAAATGTGGCATCTATACACAATGGAGTACTACACAGCACTAGAAAACGACAAAATCATAGAATTTGCAGGGAAATGGATGGCATTAGAGCAGATTATGCTAAGCGAAGCTAGCCAATCCTTAAAAAACAAATGCCAAATGTCTTCTTTGATATAAAGAGAGCAACTAAGAACAGAACAGGGAGGAAGAATAAGAGGAAAAGATTAACATTAAACAAAGACGAGTGGGGGGAGAGAAAGGGAGAGAGAAGGGAAAGCATATTGAAATGGTAGGAGACCCTCAATGTTACACAAATTACATAGAAGAGGTTGTGAGGGGAAAGCGGGGGGGGGGGGTGGAACAAGGGAGACAATTGAACAACAGCAGATGAGGTAGAGAGGGATGATGGGAGGGGAGGGGAGGGGAGGGAGGATAGTAGGGATAGGAAAGGTAGCAGAATACAACAGTCACTAATATGCCATTATGTAAAAATGTGAGTGTGTAACCGATGTGATTCTGCAATTTGTATTTGGGGTAAAAATGGGAGTTCATAACCCAATTGAGTCAAATGTTTGAAAAATGATATATCATGAGCTTTGTAATGTTTTGAACAACCAATAAAAAATATTTTAAAAAATTATTTTATTCTATGACCTCTCAAGTAGATCTATGGAATGGAGTTCAAAGTCATGGACAGGGCTTTTCAGCTTTCCTAGCACAGCACAAAGTCAGTGAGCTCTGAGCAGGCAGGGAATTGTCACCCATGCTAGAAATGCTGTTACAGCTTTGCACCATTGTAAGTGATGTGCAATTGATTAAGAAAATAGTATAAAAATTTAAACTAAAAGGAGAAACTATTTTCACCATGCCTATATAAAATTTGGGGTTGGAGATGTGACTCAGTGACAGAATGTTTGCCTAGCCTGTGCATGGCCCTGGGTTTGATTGACAGCACCTCAAAAATTCATTCATTCATTCATTAAATTAATCAAAAATTTGATTTAAGAGAAAAATATTAAATTGATAATAATAATCTCCTTATAATTTCTGAAAGAAAGATGTTTGTTTTCTATATAACTTTTCTTTGTGAACCTCAGATTATATGATAAATATTTATTAAAGTCATGGCTCCTGAAGTAATTTTAATATTTATGACATTTCATTAATATTAATAAAATGTTATTCATGGTTTTTAATATTTTTGGAATAGACTACAAAATGAAACTATTTCATGCCAAAAGTTTCTGTTTTAAAGTAGAGATGTCCATTTTTTAGATAAATTATAGATTTTTTTTTAATTTGAAATGCTTCATAGGTGTTCACAGTACTCATCTTTCAGTATTTCATATAGTCTGAGTTACAAAATAACATAGTAATATAAATAAAAGCAAAGTATATGGAAATATGATTTCCTACACATAGTAAAATAGCATAGTTTCAGAATGAATTACTTATATTATAATATTGTACTTCAAAGCTAGTTTGGACCAGATTTACCAGTATTCCAACACTGACATCATTCCTACTTTCTCTCAGAATATAGAGTTAGACCTTTGTGTAGAGGTTGAATGCATTTATTTAGATCTATCACAGTGGGACAAATGGGCTGAGACTAGGAGTCTACAGTAAATACAGAGATAAAGGAAGAATAGCATTCTTTAGAAGAGAAAAAGAAAAAGAAGAAGGGAGGGAAGGAGAACAGAAGAGAAAAGGAGAGGGGAGAGAAGAAAGGAGGGGAGGGGAGGGCCGGGGAGCCGAGAAAAGAAGGAGGACAGAAGAGGGGAGGGGAGGAGAACAGAACAGATGAGAAGAGGAAAACTAGAAGTCATAAATGCACAGAGAGGTGTACAAGTATTAGCAACTGTGAGTATAGATACTGGAGACTGTGGAGAGGCTCTATGGCAGCAGCCACTCCATCAGCTTCGCAGTGACTCCAAAATGAAGGGCCATCACCAAGTATCCATGGTCCCACCATCATGAAAAAGCCCATTGCTTAGGGAAGGGAGGTGGGCAAGAGTTCTCAGGAATATCTGGCACACATACAGAGGACATATCTCATCTTTTCCAAGCACAACTAAGCATTAGGAGAAAAAGTAACATAATTTAAGATCCCACTCTGGACCTACCCAACCACATCCTCACAGATATTTTAATTTGGAGTGTGTAGATAATTCTAATGCATTTGCAACTGAAGCAGACTGCAATCTGAGTTGGAAATGTACTTTATATTTGAAAGAAAAGAAAAACAAGAATATGGAAGAGGGGGAAGGAGTAAAGGCCACAGGAATAAAGTTGGGGAGGAAAAGAGAAAGAGGTAAGGGACAGAGGAGGGAGAGAATAATAATAATATTAAAAATAGTGTGTTAGTCATGATAGCATTAAATATCCTAACACTGTAACTCCTGGGTGTCTGAGCAATGTAGTTGCTGGGATGGGTCAGTCAGTTATGGTGCTGCATGGCTTAAGGTTTACTCTATACAACAGGAAGCCCAAATTACAATTCAAGATTTTAGTTTCCTCCATACCAGGTGTAACAACTGACTTTAGCTACTTAACATGATGTTAGAGTACCACGTAGTGGTTTTATTCAATAAGATTTTTTCAAACATCTAATGTAGTTATCACTTAAAACTACAGGTAAAAGAAGTGTAAAAACAGTGCTTTGAAGGAAGTCAAGACATATAAATGGGTTGAGTATTTAAATTCTCTTACATAAACCCTGTCCCAGTTATTATCTTAAATCCAAAAATAAAGTCTAAACTATGTAAAGAAGAATTATGTGAACCTGAAGAGTGACAAAGCTTCTAGAGACACACCAGCAGGAGGACGGGCATAGCGGAGACACAGTGGCAGGGTTGTCCAGACCCGGGGGAAATGGTCTCCCCTGAGATCAAAGGGAAGGCTTTATCTGCAAACTGCAGGTGCATTAAATGTAAGGAATTATTTAAGCCTAAGTTCTTTAAACAGATCCCATTGTTAGAAATCACTGATCAATAAGCAACATCCTGGCAATTCATTCCTTATTCTGTGTCCCACATGAGATCAACTGCGAGTCACATCAATCAGAATGGTGCCTGATTTAATGTTAATTCAGGTATTTTATGTTTAATCTTAATAACTAGGGATGCTGAATTGTACACATTTTTCTTCTTCTATGCCAGGGTGGAGACTAAAATTGACAACCATCCTAGCAATACTGTTCCTGATCCTTGTGAATTTCTATTAAAAGTATGTGGTACGTACTTTTCAGAGTACTTTTCAGAAAACGGCTATGTTGAACAGGTTGACAATAAAGGACCAGATTCTCTGCAGCTTCTTTCTAACAAAACTCACTGTGGTGTGGAATTCATGACAGTGAATTTTGTTGAGCTCTGTTCAGTATAACCTTTTATTCCCCTGAAGTGGTAAAAGAATGTCATAGTAGTCAATCTTGTCTATGGAACAATACTATAAAGTAGATATTAACAAAAATCCTTTTTATTCTCTTCTCCCTTTTCCTTCCATAAACATTTATTGAAAGCCTTGTAAATATTCCAATCAATACAGAAGAGCTTCAACTGTAGAGCAAAGCCTGAACCCTGTATCTGCTCTGTCTAGTATAGTGAATGGACTTGAAAGACAATATAATAATGTGAGAGTTGCTATGAAGAAGATGAGGATGAATCAGTTTATAGAATTAAGTCTCAATTTATCATTCTTACATGGTCTCAGTCAAAAAACTTTCCTACAAATCTTGAGTCTGCAATGTTCATATCTATAGGTATTTTTGCATATTCATACTTTTATTATTTTATTGATAGTTTGTATGACTCCATTAAATGTGTAAATTTCCCACCTTGGGAAATAGTAGATAAAATCAAAGGCATAAATCATTAAATCAGCTGGACTAAATTTGTATCTCACATGGTTAGCCAGGTTTTCCAAACCAAAATTTAAATGTATACTTAGTTATATAATGTTTCTGTACACACAACAAAGCCTGCAAAGTAAGTCAGTCCTCATGAAGCATAATTTCCTAAATTCCTGTAAAGTCAATACATTTAAAAATAAAATGGCTGACTTCTCTGTTCTTCAGGGGAATGCACTCTGTGTCAGTGAAGAGTGTATACAAGATATGATGAAGGGCAATTTACTCCCATAAAGTTGTATAAATTCTGGGGCTGGGGCTATAGCTCAGTGGCAGAGCACTTGCCTTGCATATATGAGGCACTGGATTCAATCCTCAGCACCACATAAAAATAAACAAATAAAATAAAGGTATGTTATCCATCTACAACTGCAAAAAAATAAAATAAAATAAATCTGTATAAATTCTGAATCTAATAAAAAGTTCTATTTTTCATAAAAAAATATCAGTTATTTTTAACAGCTCAGAAAGTTAACTGCAAAGAGTGACACAATGCTGGATTTTAATCTATAATTTCAAAGAGTTTTCTTGATGAACTCTAAAAAGAATGCAAGAGTGTACTAGCTACCAGAAAGCAAATATGAAAGAAACCCCTTGCTGACAAAGCAACCTTTTATCCTTGGTACTTTATCTATGGCCTAGAGGAGATTTAACAGGCAAAATGTCACTGCAGATCAAATGTCTTCCTTCTAGAGCTCATTTTATTATATCTTAATTTAAAACATAAATTAATGCCCTTAAAGGTAATAAAGTGAATAGGTAAATCAGATAGGAAAAAAAAGTTAATTCTGTGCTGAATTTCATATTCAAGGAGATAATGCAAAAGATCAATAGAATTTAAGAAAAATGCTAAACTTAAAATATACCAAATATGTCTTATCTCACATTGTACATATTTGCATTTAATTTTTTATTGAAGGACGTACGTACATTTATATCTCTACTCAAAAGCAGATGCCAGTTAAAAACATCATCTTTTATTAAGTCTCAACTAGTCATCAAACAAACAAGTACATTTCAAAGTAATACTCCCACCCTGTAGGGCTCCAGTAAAGGAAATAATAAAGTGAAATATGAAAAAAAAAAGGTTGTTCTTTGAGAGGAAGAAATCTAATTAAAAGGAGGCCCTAACAACTCCATGGATTAATTGGGAGCCAACTGAGATAATTGGACCTAGGGGAGTATGATTACACCCATCATAAACTGCTTTTTTCACAAGTATAGGTTAAGTGCTTGATGCTTTAATTGGGTGCAGCACTACAATGAAAGTTGGGGATAATATAGAAAAATTAATATTAGGCAAGGCAATCTACCGAAGTTCTCTGGCATTGTTAATAGCTAAATATTTTTTTTTTCAAATACATAGTTTCCTAGGTTTCTTGGAGCCACTATGATAACAGTGTGGTTACAATTCTATCAACCAAAATATACTTATGCTATTAAAAGTTGACCTACATACCACATGGAGCTGATTTGCAATTGGAAATTGAACAAGATCGCATGGATCTGTGATTGAAATGACAATGGGCTGCTGTTTATGAAGATGATGCCCTTAAACGTCCATAGCAGCAAACACTGGCTTTCAATTAGGTGATCTACCAGGAAATAGAACCATAGAACTGCACAAAACATCAGGGAAATTCATTGATCATTCATCAGATCAAACTTTCTATCTTTCCAGTTGAAGAGTCTACATGAACACAAATGTTTGAAATTTCTAAATAAAGCTAGGTTTTTTATTAGAGGCTGGAAGGTGTTGGAGCTTGTTGGTGACTGTGCAAGTTGGGGTAATTTCCCCTTGAACATAAGTGACTGAGAAACCAGTAGCCATTAGCATCTATCTTGACAGCTTGTGATTCTACAATATTTTGAAAATAAATCTATTGAGGGAAATGTAGAGGTGGTAACTTGAGAATCATGCAATTTTCATTGGAAAATATGGTGCATGTTCCTTTTAACAGAGCACAGATACTTTTTCTGTTAAGAAAAGGGCAAAAACAATTACTATACACAGAAAGGGTACTACTTATAAACTCTAAGTAAGCAAACAGTTTAATAACAGGTTCAGTAGCATCTGATATCTTTATATTTTAGTAGGATGCCCAAATGCTTAAATCATCTCTTAAAAGGATTAATACCTGACAACATGATACACATTTCCCCTTTTCCGTCTGCTTTGTGCTAAGGAGGACAATCCTCATAGATACCACTAGCATGAGTCTTCTGCCCTCCTACTTTTTGTTGGGTTCAACCAGTGGGATATCAGCAGGTGACTGGATGGTGGACAGAATAATACCTGCCATCAGTTATTATTGGGCTGTTCTTATCACTCCTGTATGGCTACAGCTGCTGCCATACAGCCTCATCTATTTATATAACAGTAACTACCATTGTCAATGCTGGTAACCTCTTCCTTCTTAGGCTTTTCAGTCATAACATCCACACTTTATCCCTTCACATCTATTCTAAATCACGAAGCCAAATAAACTTTTCTAAAAAATAAATAAGTATGATCATTGATTGATAAACCTCAAATTTTCAACCTGAACTACAAAGCATGCCTGACCTTTCTCTATCGCCCCAGTTTCACCTGAATTAATCCCTATTCATCTTCCAGAACTCGGTTTAAATGTCACATCCTATTTAGTTGGTACCCCTATTGTGTTTCTGTACTTCTTCATAGATCTTAATTTTAATAATTTGTGTAATTAGCTTTTGGCCTTCAGGAAGATATAGTCCTGTCCTTCTATCCTTTTTTCCTTCCTTCCTTCCATCTTTATGCTTTTTTCTGTACATTTTTCTTTCTCTCTGTTCTTGTTTCATAAACATTTAGCAAGAGCTCACCATGGTTCCGGCCCTCCTGGATATTATACTTGACAAGGAAGGCAGATATTAAATCATTAATTGCATGAATCATAATTTAATTACAATCAAGGTAAATGCTAAAGGACAAGATTCAAGATCATATACCTACTTCCCTGCACTAACATCAGAACTTAAAACTTCCACAGAAAAGAGGACAGCATTGAATTATGATAAAGAATATTGGTTGTGCGTTCAGTTCTAATTAGATTCAAATTTTGGACCCTGACTTTTGCTTCCTACAATCACCGGGCAAGTTGGTTTACATTCCGGTTTTTAAGTTTCTTATTTACAAATGGGATTTACACAATTTTCTCCATGAATTATTATATGTATTAAATAAGAAATTTACATATATCTCTGAAAATATGAAGCTGACAGACCTAATAAGTAAACATTATAATAGTATTTCTAGAAAGGCAAAGATATCTTAAAACCTATATCAAAAAGAAAAACAAAAGATAAAAATGAGCATCTTTGCTATTTTTAGAAGACTCTCACAATTTAAATTAATCCTTATTAAAATTTCACAAAAACAGAGCAACTGAAATCTAAGTACAAAGCATAAGGTAGCCACTATTCTGGCATAAGGAACTTCAAAAAATAACATTATATCAGCTTCATAAACATAGCTTTATGTACAAGAAGCCACCTGGCAAATGCAATAAAACAGCTTTATTAATACAGAATGTTTCATGCATAAATCTGATCAGATTTGCTCTAGCAATCATACTGTGTGCTCTCAAGACACTTGCAATAGGAAACAAAATCATATTTCTATACATTCCTAAAATTCCCATCCTGTGTGGCTCCATCAGATACTAATTTATACTGTAATGTTAAGTCATCTCTAGTTATCAGTGACAGTATTTGTTTACAGGCAAGTGTTGAATTTCCTAGTATTCTTTTTTTATCTACAAAATTATTTTTCAATATTTTTCATATTTGTTGAACTGTAAGCTAATGAAAATTCTATTATTCTTCTTTTATAGACCAATTAGAAGTACTTTAACTGTCTCTGAGAAAATGACAATCATAAATATTTTCTTTTTTCATATTCTATTATTAATATCTTTTAAACTCATATATAAATGGCCTAAAACATGGTATTAATCTTGGATTATATAATAACATTTCTAAATATCAAAAAGGAGGGTCAAAATAGATAAAATAATCTTTTAATAAAATTAGGAAAATAAAAAATAAAACCATGATAACTTAAAACTTTACAAGTTGGAAATACTATATTTTTATTGTTCATTCTTAAATATTAAATGGAAACATGTAACTTTTAGCAAAACATTGCAAAGCATATGAATGTCATAAGATTATTAATATTTATATAGCATATTAGAGTCATTTTTTTCTCTTACCTATATATAGTGTCCCACTGTTTGGTGGAAGTAAGCTGGGGACAGGGGGATCCAACAAAAATAGTTTTAAAATTAGTAGATTACAAAGAATGGCAGCAACCCCCTTAAGTTTAGCTTGATTAGATATGAACCTGAATATATTAAACTAAATATGTAACTTGTAGAATTTCACTTTTTATGATAATAAGAAGTATCTAATAAACTACATGACTGATTCTAAAGGAAAAGTAAAAAGAAATGGCTTGTTTAGTCAGCACTTTCTAATATAATTTTCTTTAGTGATGGAAATGTTCTGTATCTTTGTTGTCCTGGATGCCAGCTTCCAGCTACATGTGGCTATTGAACACTTGGAAAGTTTCTAACATGATCAAGGACTACATTTTAAAATTTAATTTAATTTTAATTAATTTAAATTTCAACAGCCACGTGTGGCTGGTGGTTACTCTATTGGAGAGCAGAAGATGACTGGAATAATTGTCTGTACCTATTTCTGCAATTTTTTCCATTAAAATTTGCATAAAGAAACAAGACGATTATATCCAAACATATTCATAATGATCAGCTTCAAGTTGCAGAATAAGACTCTTTCTGAGTCTCTTTAGTTACATTCAAAAGGGACTGAAGGTCACAAGAGACACACTTGCTATTATGAGAGCCAATGTCTGACTCACCCAATCTTTACCTGGTGGAATAAAAAGCCACCTTGCAGACCTAACGTGCTTGCACAGTCCCTATGTGAATCACCGTCTGCTTCTGCATGAGAGGAAGAAAGCAGCTCTCAAACAGATGGTTTATCATTGTGCTGAAGAAAGGGGGGAAATGATGGAGTCACTGCTTTTTCCTGCTCATCTAGTAGGTGTTTGTCCTCCATGGGGGAACTAACTCATCAGCAAATTTTTAAGGATATTTAGCATATTTCCAGAGCATATAAAACAGATTGAGCTTGTTATACCAAACATAACAAACTGTGGTTATATTTTAGTCCTCCTTGTTCTATAAAAGAAGCATATGTACTTATTGTGTTTCATCAAGGTTCCACACTTGGGTATTGTTCAGCCCTAGAGTTTTCATAGAGATCCCTGGAGGTGATTTACAATACTCCAAATGACGTATTGTTATTATCACCTAAGCATTAAAGTGGCCTGCATTCAGGTAAATTCAGCACTCAGTGGGCAGTAATTCTATTGTGTATAATTACCATTACCCACGTCCTTGTAACTTTTAGCCAATTTTCATACTTACTCACCTCCAGTTAGACAGCTTTGTTTTATAGATTCAAATTTGGGTACTTGGCTCCCTGGAAGTTTTTTTTTTTTTTTTTTTTTTTCCATTTTACTATCCACTACCTCACTTGATTTAATTTGGTTATTACTTTCTAAGTATATGACATTGAAATCCTTTATAATTATCAGATTCTATCTGCATGATGATTAAGTTCCTATTTTAATGCTGATTATTGCTAAAGCTTTATAAAAGGAAGAACCTTTTACCTGAGCAGCTTTGATTTAAGGATTATGAACTAACACTGTGTTTCATTTGAAAATGACATAACATTTGTTTGCTTTTTTAAAAGGATCACTTTTTAAGAATAAGAAGTGGAATTGGAATTTATCAGTGTCAGGGAAGTAGGACATGCATGTAGTAAAATTAAGTCACTTCATTTTTCACATGCCTAATGTTGCTTTTGGATTTAGGTAAAGTATCTATATAATCTATTGTCCATAATGGGACTCTTTTAAAAATGAACTGAAGCCAGCAGGCTGTCCCCAGTAAACCAGGACCTGATGACCCTGGCATTAAGGATGTTTAGATATATCGTGGGAGTTCTTCCTCATCTGGAGGTGAATGCCTTTCCTGAACCAATGATTGAGCTTTCCTATGTTGCTAGGGGGTCCATTAGTCAATATGAACTTGTCTCCATCTACCATGTTGGAAGTCCTCTGAAATCATTCAGCTTCTGTCTAAAGTTGTTTGTGATAATCCCTTTGTTTAGGAGTTCATTGTTATCCCATTGCTCTTTTTACCCTCTTCTGTGAAATGTCATTACCAAATTCCCTTTTAAAATCCTTTATGCTCCCACTCAATTGTTCTTTTCTCCACTATATTATCTCCAGTACTCCAGTAACACCTGAAAAACAAATATGTCCTGTGGCCCCCAGGTTGTGGTGTATTTATCACCTCACATTTTAGCCAATATCTGTTTCTTCATGTTGCAGATAATTATTCATGTATCATTCCTCTACACTGGCAGGAGGGATGGTTTCCCCCATTTGTTAGGCCTGTACCTCTTCAGTATTTATTGAGTTGAATACAAAGATTCCTGAAGAGCTAATATAGAAACTTGTAAATTATAAAGAATCATACTACAGTTACAAAACTAACTCCAAATATCACCAACTATGTACCTGACACACCGTGATGAATACTCTAAAATTTTATTCACATAATTTCAAACTACATATGCCTAACATGTGACTGATAACACCAAGACACAAAAAAATTAAATGTCATGTACAAATTGATAGAGCTTCTATACAGAAAAAGTGGAATTCAATCTCAAGTCTGATTTTTGTCTTCTTAATGTAATAATATGACTAGCAATTCTGTACAGTTCTCCATCTAGTCTCTTACTTTAACATAAACATCTTACCTTTTGGATGGGCCTCCTTGTCCTCATTTGTGTTCTTATTTATTTTTTATATATGTATTTTTAGTTGTAGTTGGACACAATACATTTGTTTTATTTACTTATTTTTTATATAGTGCTGAGGATTGCGCTAGGTGAGGGCTCTATCTCTGAGTCACAACCTCAGCCCTTTGTTCTTATTTGTAACATAAGTTCAATAAATCATTATTATTATTATTTATTATTATTATTATCATTATTATTTTCTTTAGCAGTTCCTTATAATCAAATACATTCAGGATTTGAGACTTAAGAACATGATTCCTATAAATTAAGCAAACTTTTTGTATTTATCTTTTATTCTCTTCCAGTTTTTTTAATCGATATTTTATCTTTGAGAAGTATTAGTATGTCAGAAAGTTCCCAGTTCAGTCTCCTTGATTTTGATAGTTATTCCCCTGATTTCTTCTTCACTGGAACTATCAATAATTTTATAGTACAGTGATATTATTATTTTTTTCATTTCTATTCTTCTTAAACACTATTTCAGTTTACAGAGGTTATCCATGGAAGCAAAGCTCTCTGGTTTTATTTTATGAATCATATTTTTAACACAGGGCTTTATAGTTCACTAGGAATAGCATCTGATTCCTGCATTCTTGAGCATGGCCGTATTAGCCTGTGCAGAGGACTGAAGAGAGCAGATATTGGTTGCCAACCCCTAGTTTTTCTGACTACATGACTAGTCTGTAGCTATTCATCTGAAGCATACCAGATGCCCTCGTAACTTAAGAACAGAGTTTCTTTCTGATTGGAATGCCCTTGTTTCTGACACCAACATGACCACCTTGCCCCTTTCCTTAAGATCTTCACTCAATAGTTTTTTGTTCATTTATGTGCAAGACCACACTATTCAAAACTGATCCCTTCTCTTTCCTAGTCAATTTTGTTTTCCTACAATTCTCTTACAATACACTGATGTAAAAAAAAAAAATCTCTAACTAAAGAGACTCAGGGAAACTCTCAGACACACCACACACACATACACATACATAGTTCTTCCTTAGGTAGTTTCCATAATACAATGAAGGTCCTATGTAAGTGAATTATTCATTTTTTATTTAGCTCACTGCTTTTTCTCCATTGTCTAAAACCACATCTGGTACATAGTGGGTGATCAATATATTTTAACCTAATAGTTTAAAAACCAATAAAACCTTAACTAAAGTAATGCAGTTTAAAAACCGATGAAACCTTAACTAAAGTAATGGCATGAAGAAGTAATTGCAAGGCTTAAGCCAGTTGAAAGACTAGTGTGTAGGTTAAGAATAGAAAGAGAAAGTGTCTTTATAATTTTCCCACAAGTAACTGGTCATTTGATGTAGCCAATAGCAAGTAGTGTAAAACTGGGCAGAACATATTATAGATATTGCTTTTACTATAAAGAAATCATGAAGGGTATTTTCTGTTTAAAACTGGGCCATGTTATTAAACTTAATTTAAATATTATATCATTTTATTTAAATTAAGCTTGAATTAAAATTAACAAACAGTAAATCTTGTTTTGTCTATTAGTTCTATGCATGTAAGTCGCTCTGCATTCCTCCCTTAAAGACAACAACTGTACTAGGCTTCACCTCTTGCAGGGCAAAGTCAAAACATGGATTTAATCCAAATTTTAATCAGCTGTACAGATGGGTTTATTTCACGAATACAACATGCTGCACAGATGGAAGTTCCTGAATGCCTGACAAGGTGTTAAAACTGTTACCGATAGTACAAAGAAATTAGAAATCAGCATAGGAAATTATAATTAGTAAGGGCTTGGTCTCTGAAGAGTTTATTAGCTCAGCACTTGTATTTTGTCCTTGGCACCAAAAGAAAACAACTGGGAGGATAAAATTTAAAAACTACAAGTTAGGCTTATATTATTTGGGTTTATGGGAAATATTTTTTGGCATTATAAGAACTTTGGTGACTTAAATATTATGTTGAACTGGTAGAACATAAAAATTCATGTGTTTTTATAATTGTTTTGCCAATTTGGATTCTTAAAATTCCACCAGTCCTCAAAACTAATGACAAAGCATTACTTCAATCATGCAACTGACACATGTTATGAACTTGTTTTAGTTATGTATTAGAATATATATTAATTAAAATTAACATATTGATTCCATTGAAATTAATCACAAAATAATTTCTTTGGGATGAAAAGGTTGCTTCCAAGGATCAATCAGAAACCTTTAGAGGTATTCTCTGAAAATTTACCCCAAACACTTTTGGTTCATTAATAAGAGCTTATTTTTCTAATAGAAAAGAATTATTAAAGAGATAATGTTTTTAATTCTTTTGTTCAAGTAAATCTGAATATATTACACTTCTAGGAATCTGAATTTAATATTTCATTTTTTCCCAATTTTTTAAGATGAACTTATAATGTATTTTCTTCTTGTTTCTTTCCTTTTTCCTCCCACCCTTACTTTCTTCTTTCAATGCAAACATTGACTTTACATTCATTTTATTGATGAAATTAAAACTTATTAATCATTAACAAGTTAGCATTAGGAAGAATTTTATATGCAGAGACATGTTTAACATAAAATTTATTCTTTGATACATAATTTATAGCAATTATTTAGTAGCCTATTAAAGAACTAAGCAAGGAAGTAGTGTACAGGAGAGATATTCCCTAGCTAGCATCTCCATTTACTTATTTATTTTCAGAAGAGATATCAATTATGGTCATCTCTAAAATCTGACCATTGAATAGGATTGCTAGCTAACGTGTGGCTATTGACCACTTGAAATGTGACTATTCCAAATTGAGATGTATGTTAAGTACATTAATATTTTCACATTGATTCCCTGTTCAAGTGATCATTCAGACTTGTAATTATACACGCACACACACACACACACAGACATATACACACATATACATTATTATAACAAGTTTGCTGATAAATTAACATCAGTTTTCCCATTTGTTTTTACTTTTTTAAATATGCCTAGTAGAAAATCTAAAATTATATATATGACTTGTATCTATGGCACATATTATAGTCCTATTGGAACACACAGGTTTAGAATTTATTCAGAAAGAATATCTCACATAAATATGTTTTTTTCTGAATAATTTCTGAGCATGTCCTATGAGAGGTAATTACACATAACTTCAGTCAAATAAATAAGCTTTCTTTTCTGTCACGAAGTAATGGATATTATTAATATTTCTAAATTAATGACCCACTATGTAGCTATGGCTCATTTAACGTAAATTAATCTAAACAATTGCACATGCATATGTTTTAGTTTGTTCTTCCCAATGCAAGAATGCAAACTTTCTAAACCACCAAGGCTGTTCAAAACTAGCATCCAAGCAGTTCTGAGTGCCATTTAGCTGACTGAAAGGACCCATACACTCTTACAGTTGCTCTTGGATTTCTATTGTCTTTGCATACTCCCTCTGTGATGCCTCACCTTGACTTTTTTTCCCTTTCCTTCCCCCCTCCCCAGTACTTATCCTCATGACTTTGGCATTATTTTATTCCTCTTTCCTCTAAGCTTTGGCCATTACCATTTGTGGCCAAAGAGACACCATTACCAAAGGGGGGGCACTTTGATTGTCCCTTAGCCCAGGCTGCAGGCTGGATAGTTCCCAGGCAGGTGCCATGAAAAGGCAGGTATATAGTGAACAATGTTGTCAAAGATGTCATGAACAATGGAAGAAACAAAATTGAAACAAATAGCACCTTCTACAAATAGTGAACTGTGATGTTTACCAAGAATATACCAAAAGTGCAATTGTTATTTTTAGTAGCTCATCCAAGTATATTAACGAAACAAACAAAACAAACAAAAAACATACAAAACTCCAGATAAATCATGGAATGAAGAAACAAAATGAAGCAGAAAATCATAGTGGTTTATCTCTCAGCAATGTATGATATTTGCATTTAACATCATATGTTCTTTTCCCCAACATTATCACTCCTCTTATCATTATATATTTTCTGACTTATTTTAGGTACAACATACAAGTATTGAAATATATTGTTATCCAACTGTATGCAAGATTTCATATTTGTTCCTTTTAAATTTGTTTTTAAGGATTACTGTAGCACTGGTTATGATTTAATTTTTCTTATGTGCTGAAATATTAGTAGTATAAGTCTCAAATTTCAAAATGGTAAAATGAGATTATCTAATTGAGAAGAACTTCATAAACAGGTTAGATTGAGCATAGATTTCATTAAGGAAATTATAGCCAGATCACAATCATCAATAGGAGAAATTTAATTACTCATATGCAGACTGCTGGCTGCCTACACCCATACATTTATTTTTTCCTCCTTAGTAATAATACTATAATGTTTAGCATGAAACACTGCCAAAGACATAAAAGGCCAGTATCACTGGCATCTAGGTATTACCAGATGTATAAATTTAGACCAATGTGTTACAAGTGGAAATGTGTGAGACAGCTCAGATGTTTCTTTCAAAGGGATTAACTTCACCTGCTTTCCTTCTTTGTACTTTTGGCTGCCTGGAATAGAGGAATGCAGTCTAGAGTTCTAAAATCCTGGGACCTGTTGAGTAAGTGCAAAAGGAAGTCAAGTCATGCCAAGATGTCATAACATATCTCTGGGCAGCTCATGAAAGCAATTTAGAAAACATGGACCACTCATCTCTAGATTTAATATGTATCTGATAAATAATCTGTGATACATTTTGAGTGACTCTTACTTTGTGTTTTTAATATGAAGCTGAATCTAATTCTCATTGATAGTATATTTCTAATGTTAAAATCATGTTCTTACTTTGAGTCATGCAGACACTTGCCCAAAGACTTGTAAGTATAAAAGTTTTTTCTAGGTGTGTCCAAAGAAGTTGTGTTCAAGCAACTCAATGAAGAAATCCTTTACATTCATTTGAACATGTACATTATCAATTCAAAACAATTTAGATGGCATTTAACATTTTTTACATAAATTAGTCTGTTAGAACATATTCCTGAAATTAATATGGTACATTTATGTTTGCCAGAGAGACTCACTAATCATGCCCTGCCCATATTTCATTTAAATTGATCTCTTGAAAGATTATCATTTTGTAATCTTCTTTACCTATGTCCAAATAGACCACTTATCTTAGTGACAATAATTTTACTTTAACTTTCGTTCATTCAACTATTACATTTTCCTTTGTTTTAATATGAAACAAGTAGAGTTAGCCCAAAAGTGCTTGCCTGAGAGAGCATATATCTATAAAGGGAAAAACTGTGTGTTTGTGTGTGTGTGTGTGTGTGTGTATGTGTTTAAGTGTGCTCCAGGAAATAAAATTCTACTGATAAGTCAAGGATTCTACTGATAATTCTATCATTCTGATCTATCTGTCCTGCTCTGTAATCTAATAGAAAGCTATTGACCAAATGAGAGTATGAATTCACCATTTTCCTCAATAGAGGAGCATAATTCAATAGGCCATGTATGGGTCATCTTTGCATCTTGACATTCACTAGCTGACTATTGTTGAGGTTTGATGGTTTCCATAAAAATATTAACTACTTGAGACTATAATTTACCTATCTAGGAAGAGATAGCAAAAATATTTGGAGCTTTAAAATAATAGTGATATGAACATAATAGTGTTACACTACGACTTGGTGACAATTTTGACTATAAAGCATTGACCAAGGATTAAACAGTTATTTTTATGATTCATTATATGTCATATTCATTATGTGATTTAATTTCCTAGTTTCAAATAAAGCGAAAATTTAACCTCTATGTTGGTATTGCTCTGAAAGCATCATCCATGTTCCCCTAGTTGCAAAGCTAATTAGCCCCAGTGTTGAGATATTTGAATGACCAATATCCATTTCACCATCTTTCATTATGAATCTAGTGTGGTTTGAAGGGCGCATGTGTGATACATAAAGCTGCATGCATTGGGAGTAGCTGGCCATAACTCCAAGCTTCAGAGGGTAACTCTTCATGAGAATTAGCCATGTGGCTGCTTTTGATCAACAATGGAATCCATTATACAAGCTGATCCAAGAGGACCAAAAAAGAAACTTATGCACCATGCTTACAGAAAGGTTTGCTTTTATGGAAACATATATGTGAAGAAAACTGTCAAAGTATGACATGCATCTATCTTGGAACCATGAGAAGAACTTGCCTAAGAGGAAATTGAGTGGCAAAATACAGAGGAAGTTACGAATTTCTCAGTGACATTACTGAGCCCTTGATGTGAGTATATCATTATAAGTATAGCCTTCTTATTGTTTAAAAAGTCAAATTTAATTAAGTTGTCTATTACTTGCACCATAAACCATCAGATTAAACAACCATCCTCTTTCAATTACCTTATGCTGCAAGAAGGTAAGACTAGCCTCATTTGAAGAAAATCAAAATTTAGGTGAATTGCTTAACAGTTAAATAAGAAACTTATTGTTTTCATGGATAGTAAACAAACAGTAAAGTTGTTGATAATTGTAGAATATAACTGTGGAATAAATTTTAAAGAAAGAAAACATCTCAACATGCATATATTAAGAAGAGAAAAAATTAAAACTTGATCAATAATGAGTTACAGGAGATATCTATGCACTATACTGAAAGGATTAAAAGAACAATACAAATGATAGTGAAAAATTCACCAAACCAAGTCAAAATAAAAAGGTTTATACAAATGAAGCTTCTTCAAAGGATAAAGATTTAGTTATAAATCAATCCTGAGTTATTAGGTGGGAAGTAGAACTATTTATGGACCTCTAGTTTGTGATTTTGTTTTTTGTATGTTGATGGTGTCTGTCACATGACACTTGGCTCCAGGCAGTGCTGCTTGGTGAAACTCCTGGATCTTAAACTAGCACTACTGACCGGTGTTGGGGAAACATAGGCACAGTAAAGAACACAAAATATCTTATAAGCAATTCTGTATTCTTAATATTTTCCAAAGAGAAAATTCTTAAAAAGTAAATGTTAAGATAGCACGGAGTCTATATTTGATGCTTTATTATAGTTGTTACCAAAGGATGCTTTTGAAGTATAACCCACTGCTTTCCAAACCTGTCTTCAGAATCATCTGGATTCCCCCAACACACACACCACCACCACCATCAATTGTTTAGTGACCCAGTGTTACAACTCTTAACTCACATGGAGAATTATATGCCTTCTAAATTACCTATGGCACAGTTATAAGATTTTTGATAAATATAAAAGAGTAATTAATCGCCTTGGAAATAAGAGATTACTCCAAAGATAAATGTATGGAAGTTGATAGTTGGTAACATACCTCCCCCTCCCTCCATTCAACTCATGTTTGAAGCAGTCAGAGAATACCATCCACAAGAAACATTAAGATTTAGGTAAATTTCAGTTCTAACATATGGCTATTTAGCAATGTTGAGCAAATTGTGTCATTTGACTGACCCTTCCTAGTCTGTGATATAGAATAATACATACATTTCAGAGGGATTTGGCTGTTAAATAGCTGAATATTTGCAGATATATACTTAACATGACATTCAGCACATTCAGCATCTCTGTATTATTATAACACTAAAGTTTGGAATTGGTTTCTCACTCACTGAATTCTACTCTAAATTTCAGGTTGAAATTTTGTTCTAGCATTTCCCCAGATACAAAGAGAAACACTAGTTTTTTTCTTTTTCTGGGCTCCAAAACAATATTTTGAAGGCTCAAGGGAAAAATCAAAACAAAATAAAGCAATCCCAGCAAACTAAACTCATCCTCCTGCAAGCCTCACAGTAGTGCTACTGTGTGAAATCGGTGGTCAATCTCTGTTGTTTTCCATTTACTCTTTCTTCTTTACTGGTAACACAGTACTCTGGCATAGTTTCCCAGAGACAAGCCTTCCAATTTGAGGAGAACATCCAGAATTCTCTGGTTCTCTGAAAATCCACTGTATTTTCTCAAATCGTTCTCCACTTCCTCCTCTCCTGGTCTGCTCCAAGAATGCTCAGCAATCCTAAATCCCCAAGCACCAATTTTAACAACAGTTGTCTCCCATGTATGGTGCTTTCTTGAGTGTCAATGTGTGAACCCAGTTGTTTATAGATGCTGCCCTATTTAATCCTCCCCAAATTCCTGTGGATTATGGGTAATTCAGACCCTGAGGAACTGGCTCAAATTCAGCTGGGTGAAATCTGGCAAAGTCAATATGTGTATAAATGTCTGTTTGACTCCATAGCCAGCACCCTCTACCTCAAGGCAACCTCCTAGGAGGTTTACAATTTCTATTAGTCAGGCCATTAACATTGAAGGAATTTCTATTCCAAATGCCTGCTGTCCTGAGGCAGATTGAAATGATTCTTTTCTTGGCACTAAAGAAAGTTAAAATTTCACCTCCTGAGCAGCATCTCTACACAGTACAGTACTAATCTAGCCACATTTTTTTTTTTTAAGTTAGAAAGTTTTCTGCTTTGGAACCTAGCCTCTACTTAAAGAACCACCAAAACTACTTTCAGTCTCTAATATGGATTACATATTTTTCTGCCTCCATTAGTAAAGCGTATTTTAAGACAATAACTGCCTCTCAGCACTCTGTATTTTTCTTCCATGCTTTATGGATCTCACTAAAAAAAATATTATCTTCAGTATACCATATAATTTGCTTGATCATTTTGTTCATTATATGGCCTTCCTTACAAAATGCATGCAGTATAAGGACAGAATTTTTTTCTGTGTGTTTGCTGCCCTATTCTTAGCATCTACAGCAATATGTGCCACATTCTGGGTGTTAAACAAATATTATTTAAATTAGTGAGAAGCCAAAATAAACAGTGGGCTGGTCTGTCTATTCTTCACTAAAAAAAAAAAATCTGTCCATTTGGTTGTAAAGCTAAAAATCTAGTTATCAATACCGTCATTAACCAAAATTTTATTATTTCCTTTTTTTTTTTTTTTTTTGGTACTGGAGATTGAACCCAAGGAAGCTTAACCATTATTCCACATCCCCAGCCACTTTTTAGTTTTTGAGACATAGTTTTACTAAGATGCCCATGGCCTCACTAAATTGATGAGGCTGGCTTTGAACTTGCAATCCTCCTGCCTCAGCATCCCTTGTACTGGGATTACAGGTCTGTACCACCATGCCTAGCTCAAGATTTTGAGCATCTCTCTGGTGACATGGTATTTTCTGGGTAAGGCTAAATTGGTTTTAAAGTGGTTCTCTCCATTATTTTTTCACAATGAATAAGAATTTCACTGAAGCCACATCCAGACACCTGGGCATTGCCACATCTTTTATTTATTTACATAGACAAACTGATATGTGTGAAATGATATGTCATGGTGTCTTTACTCAGTCATCTGTGATAATTAATAAGGTAGGATAACATTTCATGTAGTTATGAACCTGTGTTTTCTCTTTATTATATTCTTTTTCCAGTCACCCCCACCAAAGAATTACTGCATTTTTTTATTGAGTTATAGGGGGTCATGATATACTTTGCGTAGTAATCAATACTAAGTTAAATAAATGGCATTTTTTTTGTTTTCACTTATATTTTTGGAACTTATAACAACAGGTTTTCATTTCCTATAGTGGAATATTATGATTTCTTTCTGCTTTGTATAAGATTTCAGCTAGATGGAGATATATTTCTATATGGTATTTTTCAAATCTATTAGTTTTGCCTTATGTATTTAGTTCTTTAATTTATTTCAGATTCATTTTTTGTGTGTGCATGTGTACAGTGTAAGACCAGGGCTTCTTTAATGTTTTCACTTAAATAAATAACCAAATCTTCCATTGACATTTTGGAAACATTCTATCCTATCCAATACCATGAAATGCCAGTTCTCCACTATATATCCAACATCTCTATGTGACTTTCAAGTTTATAATCTCATACATAATGTTCTCATATATAGTATCCCTGCATATGGCCAGAAATTCTTAGCCATGTATTCAATCTATGAAATTTTATGCAGGATTTAAAAAATGAAGTTTCATGTCATTTCAGGGGAATGATCACATTAACTGTTTTTAAAACTGTATTTTTATCTTGGCCAGTCAAGATATGCTTTCTGTAGGAGTTAAATTTCAACAAATAATCAATCAAACATAATGTAGGAAAGTTAATACTCAAATGTAAGATAATTTCTAAAGAGGCAATTTACCATTACTATGCAAATTCTCTAGCTCTAATCCTTTAGCAATGCAACAGCTATTGTGCGAGGTTAGCTAGCATCTTACACCACAATGGATTTATTATAAGAGAAGCTGTAGTGACTTTACTTTCTGTTATTGCTTTACTAATCTGTAATAATGCAATGGTGATCCTTTGCACATAAACACATAGGGAAATTAATAACATTTTAAATAACTACAGCAAAATCAAAGTTGGTGAGTCATAAAAACACAGAGGATTTAATGTTTGACAATTATTTTATGTTTGGGAATTTTGATGAAATATTCAATATATTATAACATGGGCAGTTTTTTATGAAAACAATTAAGTTAAAAACAAAACTCATTACTATGCTATGCTGGTAACCCCTTCAGTAAAATAATTGTCATCTATTGGAAATGTTAGAATGACTAACTGCAGGGCTATAAAGATTTTTAGATTCATATGCACACATATAATAACATTTTGTTGTAATAGTTTTCTGAAAATATATAAGCTTCACTCCCTAACTCTTGTCCTATCATGTGGACTTTTCTACAATATAAATATTATATTGTATCAATTACCACCCAAACATATTGAATTATGCACCAAAAAAATCTTTGTTCTACTGACCCAAAGTCAATAGATACTTATTCCAAGACTCTTAAAGACCTGTGTTATGAATTTTACAATGGAAATCAATAATATCCTATTTAGAATGCTTACTTTGCTCCACCAGAGTGCTTTGCAAATTTCACTTCACAAAACTCCAAGGGTCTATTAAGGTATATTCATGTGGTTTTATACAATGCAATCACTGAAAATCTTTTTATTGTCAGTCAATCTATCACCTTCAGAATTTATTCCAGGGTCACATGAAGAAGTTCACAACAGTAGGGAACAGTCTGTATTAACACATACAACTAGATAAATTAACTCAAGGGCACATCAGTTGATAATGATGTGAAAATGTGCTTTCATTAAACATAGAACACATGTATATATTGAAATTCTTATGGAGCTTCATAAAACACACAAATGTGATAAGTTGTCATATTATTATGAGTTAACTTTGAAAATTTCTGATAATATGAGTATACATGAGCATTCATATATACAAATATATATATATAAACATGTATATGTAAATGTACATTCTCCTATTTATATGTATATATTTTTCATTGAAAAGTAGGGTCTTAAGACGAATACAAGATTCAAATACTTGGCATGTGACATACAGTATGTTGGTATATAAAAGATTAATAAAATCACAGAATTAATTTAGTTTTAATGGTGAATCAAACAACAGAGAAACTTCCTCTTTTTGTAATTGATTAGATTTCATTTTGGTGGGATCATTTGTGAAACAAAAACACCAAAATTCCCTTTTGGTATCAACTCAAATTTGCAAACTGTTGCACATATATTAAGAATAGATAATATATCCATTGTTATCATTTGGATCTATAATGCTTCCCAAAGACTCATGTGTTAAAGATTTGGTATCTATGGGTGGTACTATTGGGAGACTGGAAAATTTACAAAGTGGGGTCTAGTTGAAGAAAGAAGATCACTGGGGATAGGCCTTTATTTGGGTGGGAGGTACTGGAGATTGAATTCAGGGACACTTGACCACTGAGCCATATCTCCAGCCCTATTTTGTATTTTATTTAGAGACAGGGTCTCACTGAGTTGCTTAGCGCTTTGTGGCTGGCTTTGAACTCGTGATCTTCCTGCCTCAACTTCTGGAACCACTAGGTTTACAGGCATATGCCACTGTGCCTGGCTGGGGATGGGCATTTTAAGAATATATCTTATCCCTGGTCCCTTCTTCATGATATCCTCTGCTTCCTGGATACCACAACATGAGCTGCCCTGCTCTACCATGCTCCCTCCACCATGCCTTTCCAAAGGCCCAAAGTGAAAGGGTCAAGTGACTACAAGCAAAAAACCTCTGAAAGTAAGAGCCACAATAAACATTTCCTCCTTTAGGTTGATTTTCTCAGTTATTTTGCAACAGTAATAGGAAGCTAACATGATAACTTGAAATGCACTGTCTTATGATTGTAAGAAGACCTAGATTGGGAGCCTACCTTTAGTTTACAAACATCTATAGTGACCCAAGGATTTACCTGTGGAGAACCTGGTTTCCAAACATTAATTAACCTTGACAGTGTGCATGCTGCAGGTCTTATGTATTCATTCATCAAATATTAGAATTATTGCAAAAGTGGGTATAGTAAATTCATTTTGCTATGTATAAGTCAAAAGAAGACAGAGTCTAAAAAATAAAGCCGGAAAGAAGTTAATATTACTTCAGGACAACTCACTGATTTTACAGGTGAAGTGAAGTAGGGCCCAAGGTATAATTAATTCTAAATACCAATACTACATTGGCTTTGATGGTCCTATTCACTCACATTACCACTGCAATAAACACACAACCCTCGTGTTGTATTTCAACATAAATAATTATTTTATCTATTCATTATTAATTTCATAATATTTAATTGGGGTATTATAAAATAGTTTATTGTTCCATCACATTATTTCTCTCTCTGGAAAAATATATGACTGTATAATTTAAAATACAAGGGAAGAAAAAAGGATATGAGGAGCTGGCTATTAGAACCTAATTTCTTTTAGAAAGAAGCGTGCCAAAAACTTTAACAGCTGTTGTACTTGATTATTGAAGCTTTATTTTCATTGGCTTCCCCAAAAATGCTGCTACATTCAAGCAAGTAGATTAAATGTTATTAGCTTTAATACCTTTTAAAACAAGTAATCTGTTGAAGTGATAATGGAATTTAAAGTAAGTACATTTGTTAAATTGGTTTTTACACTATTGTGTTTTCCCTCTTGGCCACATGAATCTCTAAACCTGACACTGCTAATTACAATTGTAATAAATGACATATCTATGCACGTGATTGACTTCACACTACACTTAAAGTATACATAAAGGTAACTGAAGAATTTCACTGTCATGTCTAATTCTATCACAGAAATACTCTCTCATTTGTAAGATAAATAAGGAATAGAGGTTTTCATTTAAATGCATGAACGCACAAAGTCAGAAACAGACTGTAATAATAATTTGTTAACTTACTACTAGATGACATATATTCAGACTAATTAAGAGGAAAGAGGGAAGGAAGGGATGGAGAGGAGGAAGGAGAGGAGGAGGGAGAGAATGAGGGATGGAAGGAAGAAAAATCTATGGGAGAGATCCAGGAGTAATTTTTCCATATTAATAAATCCCAATTTGGATTTTCAGTTACTTAGGTATGAGGAATTTGCTGCACTGTTATACATGGTTGGAGGCAGAGTTTTGATCCTTCTTTTTGTGTCAAGACACCTGTCTTTTTACTTCAGTGCCAGAAGGGTTTAGCATCTTGTCACTGAAGCAACACAGCCTGCACATTTATAGGTGTCACTCACTCTACCATCTGTTCCTTAGGATAACAGCCACCATTATCACCCAACCTCCACCTGAGGCTTCAAGAATCTCTGTGGATTAAAGTTCAGATCTACAAGGAAGAATGGCTGGCAATAATGTTGCCGCTCAACTTTGCTTGACCTTAATTCTCCTGCTGTCAATACTGTATTGCAGCCTGTTAACTCTCTTTTCATCTTATGTGTATAATGCACTGTAAAGTTCTTGATTAAGCAATGAAACCATAAAAAAGCCTTTGCACTATTATTAGCATTTTTGGTCCCTTTTCTATTTCTAGTTCACTAAAACACTCAAGGCTACATGTATAGTATTTTTTATAAATAAAATTAAAGTGAATGAATCCTAATTTATTCAGTCCTTGGTCAGTAATGAAATAGTTTTCAAATGGAACTAAATCAAACACATATAGAAACTGAAATAAGAAAGACAAAAGGAAAGTAGAGTCTTAAATGTTGGACAATGGAAGGTAGTCAAATTTCTTAAGAGTTTATTTTCTGTCATATCTGTTATTTTTCCTTTGTAAACTCAAATAAATCATGCTGTGTATAAGTTTATAGTGAAATGATTAAAAATACTTATTACTAACACTTTTAAAAAGTTATAACCTGATAATTTATAAGTACTTTTAATCTAATAATTGTTATGAAAAGTATAAATACTTTTTATTAGATCATTCTTGTCAATATATGACAATAATTCTTGTCAAGCAAAATCTGATATATTCCTATTGTTTCATTTTTTTTTTACAGGTAATATAAGGTTTCCTGAGTAGAAATGGTGTTTGTATGCCTCCTTTATATTTGTGGTTTTCATTATTTCTATACGAGACACCCGTCCCCCCTCACATGATAGAGACAGGAAGTGGGTTCTGTTTATTCTTTGGCAATCAAGCTAATACAAATGTTTCACAAAGATGGTAGAAAATGATAGTGCTGTCAATTTAAAGTAGCTCATTACAGAAGTCTGTTTGCACTCATTTTATTCTACAACTGAACTTTTACTGTGGCTATAAAACACATTTCTTTGTTACACAAACATTGAATTCTGCTGTATCCTTTTGCTCTCCCTGCTGATTTGTTTGTGTGCTTGCTCATTGCTTTTGGATGGCATTAGCGCCTCTCTCCTCTGGATAGCAGCAACTGCTGCCCAGTAATGCAATAGGATGGTGTCTGAACCTCCCTCCTCTCCTCTAAAAGCAATATTAACAAGCAAATCGGCAATTTATTCAACCAAACAAATAGTTTTAGACTTTCACATCTATTTTATATACCTAGGAAAATTAATGTGGTTTGGGAGTATTTTCTACCAGTTATCTCTACCATTTACTTTATGGGGTACTTCTGGCTTTCATCTGCAGATGGCTAGCATTTATATGTCATGACTACTCCTGATCCATTTAAAGATGCATAAAGGAAGGTATTTCTTCAGCCAGTTCCACTTGTATTTACAATTGTGGCTTTTTTTTTAATGCATATGTGGCTGGGGAAGAATAATGCTATGACCCTTGTTTGCAGAACATGTGAGGCTACCATAAAATATCATGTCAATGGAATGTGATCATTAATGTAGTGGTCCTGCTTATAACCAATTAGTCTCTTTTCTTTAATTATCAACAATCATTGAAAGAGTATCCCAGTTTACTGTAAATAGAGATAGCTTCCTCAAACAAGTTGACTTCTCTGTTTTATAAAAGTTACATGATCATAACCATTGCTCAGCTTTGGATGATATTGAGAAAAATATAAGCAAAATTCATGGTTCCCATATGAAGGATGTATAAGTAATATAGAAAATGATTTTTTATTATTCAGAATATAATCTGGCTTTAAGAATTAATTCAGTCAATAAATATTTATTGAGCCTCTGTCACACATTATTAGTGAAAATAATAAATAAAATATCTCTTGCTTTCAAGAAGCACAAAGTCTAGGAGAGAGACATGTAAACATGTAATCAATCATTCTTTGTTTCCATTGTTAATACTAAAAAAAATTATAGTAAATGCATCATCGCATCATTGGTTCAAAAAGCAAAAAAAAATGAGTGTGAAGTAGAAACAAGAGAATGCTAGGCAAGGCTATAAAGAGGAGTGAAAATTTCATTTGTATGTCAGAAGAAGACTTTAAACAGTGGTGTGAGCAGTAAGGAATAAAATTCTGTGCTAGGAATATAACAAGAGAAAAGACATAATGCAGTGAGATAATATAGCTCATTAGAGGAATTTCAAAAAAGTCAGTACAGCCTACTTCCTAGCTTGAAGCAGGGAGAAATAGTTTGGGAAGTAGAAGAAAAAATGATCAAGAAGAAAGTTCTTATTTTATGCAAAATTATTAAGACTCTATCTCTAATGTTATAAGAATCTATGGCTTGAGAATTTCATTGTAAAATAGGACTAACTTATTTTGTTGTTGTTTAAGTATTGTAAGATATTAGTCTTGCATTTGATTTAAAACTTATTGGATCTGCCCATGTGTAGATTTCATGAGAAAATAGGGGCAGAAAGGTAGTACAAAATCCAAGATGATAATGATTTATGTTACTTTAAAATTAGTTTTTACTCCATCATCCAAATATATGTGGGATTCAAAATAGAACCTAGCACTCATACAGTGCTGGTGGGACTGCAAATTGGTGGAACCACTCTGGAATGAAGCATGGAAATTCATAATAAAACTTGGAATGGAACCATCATTTGACCCAACTATCCCACTCTTCAGTCTGTACCCAAAGAACTTAAAATCAGCATATTATAGTGACGCTGTCACATCAATATTCATAGCAGCTCAATTCACAATAGCTGGAGTATAGAACCAACTTAGTGCCCTGCAACAGATAAATTGATAATGAAAATGTGGTATATATACACAATTTACCTCAGTCACAAAGAACAACAAAATTATGACATTTGTTTGTAAATGGATGAAGCTGAAGGCTATCATGCTAAGTGTAATAAGCCAGTCCCCCCAAACTAAAAGCTGAGTGTTCTCTCTGACGTGTAGATGCTGATTCACAATAGGGAGGGAGGAGTAGAATTTATCTGGATTGGATAAGAGGGGGATGGGGAGAAAGGTGGGGGTTGGAAAGGGGAAAGACATTAGAAAGAATTGGAAATAACTTTCCTATATTCATATATGAATATATAACCAGTGTAACTCCATATCCACATATGTATGCTATGTCAAAATACGTTCTACTATCATGAGTAACTAAAAAGAAATAAAACAACAGCAACAAAATAGAACCTAGCATTTAGCTCAGTGACAGGGCTGTTTGAATTGTTAATCTTTGGCAGCTTCAAATTTATTCAATAATAAAATTATAATAATGTCTTCATCTTCCCATAGTAAACTTTCTGAATAAGCAATATACTGAAAGATTAGTTTCTAAAATAAATTTTGCATAAACAGTAATTGGAGGCAAATCACAAAGTCAGTATGCTTATTCTGGTGAAAAAAACACCCACAATACATGTACAAAATAATCTAATTTGACATTGAACCTCTACCATATGAAGACATGTCTTTGATTTGTACACAATACAATGCACCAATAAAGACAACTGAAGAATAAACACATAATTTAAATAATGTAAGCACAATAATTTTTTAAAACATGTGACATCATTATATATAGACAAGAACTGGATATTAGACCCTCTGGGATCTTTAATGCCACAGTCCAGTTGGCCTGGATTCATTTTCTCTCTATCCCTATCAGTCATATCCTTTCATGAAAAGCTCTCATCAATGCATATGCACAGAAAGCATTCAACAATATTTTGTTGTGTGTGTGTGCGAGTGTGTGACAGAAGAAGAAGAAGAGTAAGAAAAAGGGAGGGAAAGAGGAAGGGAAATAAGGGAGAAAGAAGAGAAAAAAAAATATATATATATATACACATTAAAAAAAACAGGAAAGGGGGAGAAAGGATTTATTCTTGGCAGTTAAACAAATGCAGTCCCCCCACTTAGTTTTCCAATATGGATACTAAATTAGATATTCCTTTCACTTTTTTTTTCAAAGAGTAATTTTTTAAAATTTAATTTTATTTTGATATGGTGCCAAGAATAGAACCCAGTGTGTCACTCATGCTAGGTGAGTGCTCGACCGATAGCCACAACCCCAGCCCCCCCTTCATTCTTTACTAACATCAATACAGACCTATGAAATACATGATCATCTATGCAAAGCCACTGGTTCTAAGTATGATTTAACCATATCCTATTAATTGTTGTACTTTAATACCTTGAAGAATTTTGTTAAAAAAAATCAAAAGTATCATCTTTTCAGGGCAATGACTCTCCAGAATAAAATGTTCCTAAAGAGTCCCTAATCACATCTTCTTTTCCCTTTACCTTCCTCTCAGCAGCTTCAAGTGGGCACACACATGGAATCTAGAAAAAAAAACCTAATGTCCTAGAGAGAGAAAAAAAAAAGGCACATTCTTCCATGAAAATTAGAACAAGGGTGATTTCTCCCTATATTTCTGTGGAGATGGATATATTTGAAATAACCTCACAACAACAGAGTTATTACCCTAGAGTTTTGCCTATTGAAATTCCACTTGGCCAGCTGCTGAATAGGCTGAAGGCTGCTTCATGTATTGCACTCTTTAGCCTTTACAGTATGAAACATAATACTTTAAATTTTGTTTTCCCAAAAAAGGTACTTCAATCTGTAATGACTGGTATAGCATAGAGGCAGAAAATTGATTCCACATTATTTGACTTTTTTGACTAAATAAACAGCCTTCCTATTTCTCTTATGAGGATGTTTCAAAATCACATTTTACTACTTTTTTTATCTAGCATCTGTGTTTTATGTCCATGAATCATTCTTTTCTAAATTGGAAAACATTGGGGATAATGTATTCAATCAAAGGGTCAAGAAGGTAAGCATACTGACTGAACAAGAAAATTCAGGCAGTAGAGCCTTCCACCACACATATCATGCCAGTGGCAGGTGGCTGGAAAATGGGGACTGTGCACTATTGGTGTCATTTTTAAAACTATGCTGCTTTAGAGGAATATCACCAATAACTCATCACCCTGATGAGTCATAAGCATATGACCTGTACCGACAGCAAACTAACCTATTAGCAGAGATCTATTATAGAATAAACCTACTTTCCCCAATATATAGTGATACTCAGCATTTTCTTCTGAGAGACATGTAACTATTCTTTATTTAATTCATAAATTATTCTTTGGTAATAAAGAATGTGTAATCATGATATGTTCCTATTTGCCCTTTAATACAATTTGTGTTACCTTGTATTTAAATTAAAACACTCTACATCCAATAAGGGACAATAAGTGATTTTTAAATCATCTCTTCTCAAACTTTTGCCAAGGTTTTACCTTCTGGTAAATGTCAATTTATAATACCAGAAACCAGGTGAAGTAATTTTATGAATGGGCTTGAAATTTGAGATTTTAGAGATATTGAGATTTGAGAAATCTGGTTGATAATTTTAAAGCTATAGCTCCCAAAATATTTCATTGGTGTTATGGTTTAGATGTGAGTTATCCCTCAAAGGCTCCTATGTGAGACAATGCAAGAAGGTTTAAAAGAGAAATGATTGGGTTATGCAGGTTTAACCTAATCAGTGAATTAATCCCCTGATGGGAATTAACTGAGTGGTAACTGAAGGTAGGCAGAGCATGGCTAGTGGTTGGTATTGGGCTTTGCATTATATGTTTTGTATCTGGCCAGTGGAGTGTCTGCCCCCACCCCCACCCTTTCTCTGCTTCCAGATCATCACTTGAGCTGGTTTCCTCTGCCATACTTTTCCACCAGGAGAAATGGAGGAATGAAGATGGCTGTCTATGGACTGAGACCTCTAAACCCCTGAAGCCCCAAATAAACTTTCACTCCTCTACAATTGTTGTGGTTAGGTCTTTTAGTTACAGTAGATAAAAAACTGAAAACACAATTGGTCAACCTATTAAAGTTTCCCCAGATCTGACCATGTCCCATGACATCCATTGTATCTTCTGAGATCTAATCATGTAGGTAGAATCAGAGAAACTTCTTACCTTATCTCCCTGCTACCTGTTTTGAAGTTTGTTTTCTATGTTAAACCATCGTCATCTTTTGGCAAAATTCTCCACTGACTTCTCATAACTTGTAATAAAATAAAAACATTTTTTCATGATCATCAAGGTTTTCATTATTGTCCAGATGCTGCAGTCACATAACTCACTCAGATTTACCCTTCTATCTATTCTGCCATAATACATCTACTCTTCCTCTATGGTCTATTCCTTCTTCTAAACTACTTTTCTCATTTTGTAACAAGAAAAAGTCATCAGTTCATTAAAGTCAGTGTTCAACCATTCAGAGAAGCAACTTTTAACCACACAAAGCGAAATTTAATCTTTCCTTACCAAAATTGCAAATTGCTTTACACTGCTTTTTATTTTTTACCTATACCTGAAATGTATTATGCACATATTAATCCACTTATTTATCATTTGTCATCAACAATCCAATGTAAATACCAAGATGGTGAGGCTTTGTGTGATTGTTTACTGACCAATGAATCTTCAAGGCCTGAAATGGACACTGTAACTCCTCAATGATATCCATGAATGTTGGATGAATAAATGACAAGTACTTTGCTAATCTAAAAATTCTTAGAATAGAATTTGTCAGAAAGATGCATCACAGGCATATTGATTTTGGTTAAGGACCCTTGTGCATTTAAATCTAGCCAAAAAATATTGGAAGAAATCAAATTTTGATTTTAAATAACAAAGTAGCCAAACTGCTCTTTTAACTAACACATTTAACAACCTCACAATTTCTCAGTTATCTCACTTACCATGGAGTAATAATGCTAGCTACCTCTTAGAGTTGTTATGAAGATTAAGTGAGCCAATATATATTAAGCACTTAAAATACTGCTTGCCACATGGTAAGAACTGGATAATGTTTTAGTATTATTTTCATTTAATTTATCTTAAACCAGAGTTCACTTGGAGCATTTCCAACCTTATTTCATAGCAAATACATCCTTCTTAACTCAAAATGCATACTCTGAAAACTCCAAAACCTCACAAGTTGGTAGGAATACAATGAACATTCACAAATACTAGTAGACTAAATTAATAAACATAACTAAAAATAAACTTAAAATTTTTGAGTGAAGGTTAACAAATAACATTAGCTTTCTTGTGAATGATGCATACTCCTTGTACTGCATTGTGCTTGAATACTTAGAACTATGTGTAAAATATAAGTAGTGACCAAAGAAAATATATGGAGAACTTAGTTTCCTTTTTTGCCTGTGTGTTCCAGGACAAAAGTACAGACATTGTCAAGGTCACAGAATCAAATGCTCATTGAGATTGATTAATAAAATTATACTTACTGATATTTGCACTGTAACAAATTTCCATCTTAAAGCAAAATGAAGTTTACATATTGCTGCAGGCATTGTGCAAATTAGAACTTCATTGAATATTAATGAATTACTCTTTGTAGCCAATTGTTATGCAAATTACCAGAGTGTCAGAATTTATCATTTTGTTTGGTTGAGGATTAAGGGGAAAATGCTTTTAAAATCAAGCACAGCTCTTTAAAAACTAATATGTGAATACAAGCAAGGTAATGTTATGTAATTCCAAAATTTTCAAAAGTAAAATGCCGGTTTTCGGTTATCTTTAAAATAATTTGCTCAAAGCACATATTTTTCAAGATATTATTTAGTCTGTCTATATTTAGATTTCATGGGAAAATAGGGGCATAGAGTCCAAAGTCAAAGATGAATGATGCATGTTATTTAAAATTAGTTTTTACTCCATAAATCAAATATATGTAGGATTCAAAAACAGAACCTGGCACCTATATATCTTAAAAATCATACATCTTAACTTTTAAAAAATTATATGTCCAAATATATATATATATATATATATATATATATATATATATATATACACACACACACATATATATATATGCATATATATATAATTATATATGTATAATATTTATATTCAAAGATTTACATCTTAACCTTTGAAAATTAAGTTATATTATTAAACAAATGGAAAATAATCCTGAGGATTTAAAAATAATATTTAGTATATTTTCTTTCTTTTAAAAAAACCCATTTAGTTTTTTTCATTATAAATTCACTATGATTGTTATAAAATATAGTTTATTTAAAAAGCATATTTCTAAAGAATTCATTAGAACTGAAATCAGTACAATAATTGTATACATACATTTATGTGTTGAATTCTTAATTATCACAGCATATGAGTGAGGTAATTTCTTTTTTAATAAAAGTTCCTTTGAATAAGTTTGGGAGAGACTATAACATAATGTGAATTTAAATTTTATATAGGTTAACTGTGCACAGAATTCTTTAATCAGTTTTTCCCCTCTTAAAGCTATTTATTGTTTTAGTCTGCTCTACAAATTTTATATTCATTAATATTAATCAACATTTCAAAAATAAAATTATAATAATATATTTAAATATTAAAAAATCACAGAAGCAAAAATTCTGAAAAGAATGAATTACTTTTTAACTCATGGAAGCTATAATCTGTATACAGGGATGACAAATACAGGATATTGAGTCATGTAGGACTTTGAAGGAACAACTTAATTTGTAAATACGCAAAATGTTTCTTTACTGCATATAATGTAAGATTATTTAATTATTTTACTTTATTAATATGAAGAAATCAGAAATGTGGCAACTATCTTCATAATTATATATTTTGTACTGCCTAATTTTTAAAAATAATTGAGAACTTCATTTAATTGACAAATTAACATACAGTATGCTTTTTGTTGGTTATTTAATCTGAAATAAAGGATGCTTATTTCTATACAGTATGATACAGCTTAAGGAACTTAATTTTTCTATCACAAGGATCATGAAATATCAAAATTTCTACCCACATAATAAAAAAATCTATGAATGTGTTATTTATAAAACTATTTCAAAAACACTGCAAAATAATTGAGGAAAAATAAAAAAGTAACATACATCAATTTTTCACGATTCCCTTTGATTCATTATTTTTTCCAATTATTTCAAAGGATGAGGTGATTTACTAATCAAGTTAGTTTCCAGTCAGCTTAGTAGCACTCTAAATATACTAATATGTTATCATAAGGAATCTTGCTTCTTCCAAATTCAATCTGGTCCTCAGGGACTCTCACAGAGTGATCTTTAACTTAGTTGTCAAATAATAAAGTACAGAAGTTATTAATTATGACACATGTCTAGAATTCAAGTTATTAAAGAGAACTTTATAGGTTTACAATTAGTATGGACTGTGAGTACACAGTAAAGGCAAAGACTGAATTTCCTTCCGATTCAACAAATAGGTGCAATTAATTACGATGTCAGGTCTCTCTAGAGGGGGCATCCAGTCACTAGAGGTTCGCATCTAATATATGCTTTTTCAGCCCTATGCCATGAAACAAGCATTCTTTTTATCTTTTTTGTTTTCTATAAACACAGAATTCCCCTTACAAGAAATGGCCTGATTAAGGAGCTATCTAATGCAGAGTGGTGAGTACTTTGCCTCTGAGACAGCCTATGAAGTTTTCACTGAGTCATAAGGCAACATTTAAAAGCTAAACAAAACAAGTTTTTGCTTTCAAATACCTCAAATTTCAATTACAACAATTTCAAGATATTCTGGACAGCAAAGCCTCAATAATCCTCACTGTACACTTAATGTGAATAATGAGCATCCAGTAGAGACCACTTGCTACCCCATACTCCTCACCCCCAAGAGCTCCCTATAGCAACTTTCCAGTCACAAAACCACTTATTCATTGCTCCTTCTGCTGGCTATCTTCAGTATCAAGGCAGCAGGTTTTTTATTTCATTTTCCTTTTCTCTCCATTACTCTAGGGTGTTTTGAATTTCATCACAATAATGATTCATTTCATATGCATATTGCAAACAGGTTTAGAGAATGCTCAGTACAAAAATGTGTGGATAATGTTACAGATAATTTGACCCATGAGAAAGAAGTGTCATCTATAACCCTTTGCTTAGTAAAGTATTTTCAACAGTATCTGGAAACATGTGTGGCATAACTATGCTTGGCTTGTAGAATAAACCACAAATGTGAAGGTGCTTTCCAACTGACTGAGACAGACATGCTGTTAAGTGATCTGTGTGATTCGCTTGGTGTAATAACTGGTTGTATCTGGCTTACTGGGTGCCAGAGGCAACTTGAACAACTCAGCCTTGAGCTTGACACGGACTGCTGAGTGACCACAACATGATTTTGCTAAAAGCAGCCATTTCCCTGGTTAAGATCAATGAAATCCTGCTGTAATAACAGCATTTGGATATGTGACTCTATTGTTACCAATGAGGAGCCTTGCTATCTAATTTACTTATATGCATCTAATTCTCCCTTTTTTCCCCCTTAGCAGGATGTCATGGTTTTCTATATTGTATTTCAAATAAACACTCAAATAACTCAGCTTTATGACCAATCCTTGGGTTAATAGCCTTTTTGATGTTTCATTTTAGTAAAGATTACCAATAATTAGATAACAACAACATATATACACAGTTTCACACCCATAAGGAAATGAGGAGACAGGTCACTTTGGGTAAACAAAGGGACTATTGCTGACACTTTGATTCTTATGTTGCTTAACATTGAAGAATAAAATTTAAATCACTTTTACAAAGTTTCCTTGTTAGGATAGAGGTAAAGATTTTAAAAGCATATATACTTTCACAAGGACTGATGGTCAATGGTCAGTTGTCATTCACATTTCCCTTTTCAGATTTGCAAGAGCAGTACTATCATAAAATTAATACATAAAAATTAAAAAAAAATAGGTGGATTCTTTTGCCCAATTACTGTTCAAAGATATGTTATTCAAGATTTAAAATTATCCTTGTAAAAGTCAAGGTAGTTCTTATCCTAGATGATCGGATTTTCTTATATGAGAATGACTGTTATATTTTGTGCAGATTTGGGGACATAATTGATGCTTTCCATAGTGAAAGAAGAGCTATGAAGACCAGAAGTTCAACTCTAGAAAGTAGTGATTTTCTATACTTCTTATATTGAGATGACAAAGTATGTACTTTCCTAATTTCAAATACTTTTGAAAATGAAAGGGAGACCTATTCATAGTTACATGAAGACCACAAGTACAATCCTAGGCACACTGGGCTATATCGTTAACCCACATATGGAGATATTCTTCTAGGTTCTGAGGCCATGAGCCAAGCTTATTTACCACAGGGATTTCATGGAAGCAGTACTTTGGTAGGAATAAAGAATGTATCTTACTCTACAATCCATCTGATTTTAGACATCTAATAAATATATATTTTTTAATTCACTGTTCATTTATGTTCTTTAGGGCCATTTAATGATATACTGGATGAGACTATATAGAACCACCATTGTTAGTTGTTACAGAAGTAGTTTGAAAACCTTGATTTTTCAGTGGTTTCTGAAGTATTACAGTGATCCTGCAGAATATCTAGCAACGCTCTGGAGAATATTCTTGTATCCTAATTGCCAAACAAGGGAATTAATCCTGCAGTCTAACATTTAGGATACAATGTACACATATCCAAAGACAATAATTTAGGGCCGAGTGCATTTGAGGAAATCCAGACATAATAATTCTGTAATCATAGAGAATTTTAAGAAAGACAAAACTTTTAAACTAAGTGGAAAAAAGTTTAATATTAATGTATAAAATTAGAAATGTGGGTTTTACTGCTGGGAGGAGGTGAGTGATGATGGACCTTAATCCCCTTCTGCTACACAGGATGGACATCAGGTTCATTGAAGTTAAATAACAGGCAAAAAGTCACCCAACCAAGAACTCTCCTGCTGGGACTGAAACTGAACCTTCTTTCCATTTTGCATTTTATCAGAAAATTTTAATAGGTTTGTTGATTAAAATGGCAGAAATATTTTAATCCTCCCACATTTTCTTCACATTAAAATGATACTATTGCCTTTTTTTTTCTTATTTATTTTGCTACAGTATTTTTATCCACTCTGGATACAATGCAATTGCATTTGAGGTTTGGCAGACTGCCCTTTTGGCTTAGCAGAGTTGATAAAAGGTTGCCAAATACCACAGTAGTTCATATTTATTTTCTGTTTTATGACATTTTTCCCCAAAACCACTGTTCTTTTCCTCAGAAAACCATCAATCAATTCCAGGAAAAAAAAAAAAAAAACATGACTTCTTCAATGGGTTACCAAATATGGCCCTAGCTGTGGGCAGCATGTATTTTATGAACACAAAATATATTTCTAATAGGTCAAATACGGGAGGAAAATATCAAATTTTAGAAGTCATTTCTCTGTGTGTATAGATCTCTATCTATCTTCACAGATGCATATAAAAACACATAGATACGTATTTATGAAGGCATAAATATTCCAGTTAAAATATTTTAAAAATTCATTTTAAATCATGGATATAATTTGATTTAATTTTTTTTTTCTTTTAGGTGCTTAGTTTTGTGGGTGGCTCAGTGTTACCAGACAATTAGCAGTTTGGAGCTCTAATGAAAAGCACAGAGGAGCCTCAAGTGTTATAATTTGATGTGGACTAATCATGGCTTAGAAGCTATTTGAAGCTTATGTAACCACCTTTTGCTACAAACTTAAGTTTCTAAGACAGTATCCAATACAAATCAAACTACTCCTTACTATTTTGGAACAGGCCCATCTGCTGAACGTTTTTGCCCAGTATAATCTTGGCTGAGTGTGATTACCTTTGTCTTTGTTGTTATGGAAGCAAAGAGGTAGTCATCAACTACCCACAGTTTCTTCAGCCCACATAGACTCCTTAGCATAATTAAATAACTAGTCTACAGATTAGGAGCACTACTCCTAGATTGTAGTGTGACTCTGCTGTGTATGAATTCTTGCCATGTAATTAACCTTAAGTGAGTTACTTCATTTCTCAAAATTCTATACATACAATTGGAATAATATGTCCCCTAATGTGCTGCATTTAATGAAATGAGTTGGTACAATGCTTAGCACAGTAGCATAGTAATCAATTATTTGATTTTTAAATACTGGCAACAAATATGTTGTTTTAGTCAGCTTTTTCACTTCTACAACCAAAAGACCTGACAAGAACAATTAGAGAAAGAAAAGTTTATTTCAGGGTTCCAAGTTTTTTAGAGGTCTCTGTCCACACATGGGTGACTCTTGCTCTGGGCCCAAAGAGTGTCACTACTTCATGGCGGAAGAGCATGGTGGAAAAAGGCAGCTAAAGACATGGCCACCAGAAAGCAGAGAGAGGTTTACTCCACAGGACAAAATGTATATCCCAAAGTTACACCCCAATGACCTACCTCATCCAGCCACATGCTTCCTGCCTGTAATTATTAATCATTTAACTTATCAGTGGATTAATGTATTGATCAGGTTAATACACTCATAACTCAATCATTTCAACTCTAAGCCTTTTTGCATTGTCCTACATATGGGATTTTCAGGCAACATATCATATCTAAACTATAATGTGTGTGCATAATAAATTAAGCTGATTATTATGCATTTCTCAAAACGAAAACAGAGCTATTTGTATCTATTTATGCTTTTAAAATTTATTCATAATTCTGCCTTTCATTACATTTTCCCTTTAGCTTCAAATAAGTAAATAGCTTAAGTAGAAAATTCTCATAGCAGGCACTTTTACATTTCCCTTAATATTTCAGATATAAACCCCAATGAAATACTCAAACATTAAGTTCAGTTCATCAATGAATGCCAGATTTTTTAACAGTATGCAATTAGACCATCTTTAACCATTTTTTTCCTATAATGAGAAATAAAAATACATATAGTAACTTCCAGTATGATTTTATATCATAGGCTCTAAGTTATAGTTTCATCATTCCATTATTATTCCTTTCCTTCACCAAATACGTATCCTATCTTAGCCTGGGGATTTCTGAGCATATATTATTTCACTCTTTGAAGGTTTAAATGCTACATATGGATTTGTCAGCATTCTTGAACACATTATTTTTATAATGCTTCAAACTGAAAAATTAGAAAATTACTATACTCTGGTCTATCTTATTGTTTAAATAAGAACAATGATAAAAGGGTGGCATCTGAAAGCTTGAATTTAGGATCAGGAAAGTCTTTAACCCACTTTTGTCCTTCATCAAGTATGCAAGTTTTTTAACTTCACTGATTTTTATATCCTATTTTGAAAAAAAAACCCAACTATTTTAATAAGCTTTAAATAAGATAAGGTATTATATAAATTTATGATGTGCAGCATAAAAATACTAAATAAGTGCGACATTATTAATATAATTTTCAACAATTTTGAAAAATATAAAATATTAGACAAAGGAATATGTTATTTCCCACCAATAATATACATATCAGTCCTTGATGATTTTTAACCCTTTGCATTAATACAAAGCAATATACAAAGTCTTAATAAAAATCAATCAAAATTTTTAGTGTTCATAATTATAAAAAATTTAATCTTTTTTGAATTCTTCAATGGTGAAAAAAAAAGAGAGATGTAGATGTGATTGGTTTCTACTTTTTGGTTCCATCCTTGAGAGGCTGTGCAGAATAGTGGTGACTATAGTGAGGTCAGACTGGGAGTGCATACTTTCACTGTTTTAACAGATCAGACCAGTGGAAAGCTTCAATCTCTTTAAGTGGATTCTGAGTTTGTTTCATGTCCAATTTGATTCAGTGCTATGCAAGTGGCCAGAACTGAAGAAAAACCTAAACATTATTATGAAGGAACAAAGCACGCGCAGAAAGATCACAGCCTATAATGTCATTCTACTGACCAAGGCAAATATTTGCAACTATAAGGAAAAGGGTTATATATGAATATTTTGATTTATTTTTCTCTGAGGAAAAGCAGGGCTCCTGAAAGTTTATTTTAATTGTTTCCTAGATGGTATATTATCAATATATCATAAATAATCTTGACTGTGTAAAATTTCTCTAAAAACAAAGGTCCGTAAAAATATAAACAATATGAGGTTACTTTTTCTAGTAAAATGTATGTTTCTCAGATATATGTTTTAAAAATAACTATATTATAACATTACATGTTTTCATATTATACTTCTAAAGTTAAAAAGACAGTTAACTGATTGTTAACAAATTGGAAGGTATGTGATAAACTGGTACTTAATATTTCATAAACAGTAACTTAAGTTCCACCTCATTATATTCGAGATTATTTAAAATACTTCTATCTCTTCTTTCTGGTTAAGCAAAGATAAGGCTAACTGAAAACAGTGGTGAAACATTCTTCAAAATGCATATTAAACAGAATGCAGATCATCCACGAACACTCTTGTTTCCTGTTTCTTAATGTATAGTCTCTAAATCATCAGTATCAGCAAATCTCAGAAACTTATTAGAATTACAGACTGTAAGGACCAATCCTAGGATTTCTGCATGCAAATATGTGGTTTTAAAAGATTTTTAGAAGGTTACATTTTGAAAACCTCTACTGAAGATAGCCCTATGACTTAAAAACTTTAAACACTTCTTTTTTTTTTTTTTAAGAGAGTACCTTGAGTTTGGGTATAAAATTTACTAAACATACACAGTATATTAACTATATGTTAAGTTATAAAAATTTTATTTGAATTAAGTATAACTAAACACAGGCAAAATGACAAGGATCATGAGATGTCACAAGCCGTCCATGGTCTGTTTGAGGGACTATGTTGCTCATTGTAGCCTAGTCAGGGGATAAGTCTGGCACTGGGAACTTGCAATGGCACTCCCCACAGGAATTGACTACCTGATGCAGTTGAACTTCTCCCTCAAAAATCACAAATAATTCAAGCCCTACCAAAGATCCCACACAGCACCTGAGATGGGTGTGACCTGAGAAGATGCCAATCAACCTGTTGATTCCTAGACATCAGGAAGCAAGACTCCGCCCTTATTCCTACCTTTGATGTACCCCCTTAAAGAGACCACTTGAGTCATCTTTTCTTTGTCTAGTTCCAGCATCCATGTGAACTAGATCTATCAGAGGCTTCACTTTTATAAATGTATTTCTGCCTATTTATGTTTTGTTATTTAATGTTTTTTAAAAAAAAGTAATAATTGTAAGGTACTGGGAACAAATAACTACTCATTCAGTGGCATCTTTTAGTCTTGTTTATCCTACTTAATTTAGACAATGGTGAGCATTTATGTTTATGATGACACACTTAAACTTTTAACATGAATAAACTCTTTCTCTTTGCATAAGAGCTTATATTTCACCGAGTTCAGTGACACACACCCAAATGCTTGTAGTCTAGCTATGACAAAGGCTGAAGCCAGGGGATCACTTGAGGTCAGCAACATAGACAACATAGTTAGACCCTCTCGCTTTAAAAAAAAATAATAATAATCAAGAAATAACTCTTATCTTCTTATAAAACTTCAAACTTAAGAAAAATAGGTATTATGAGAACCAAGAGTCTTTCTATAGTATTGCCAAATAACTCTATAAAATATGGATAACTTTTATAGATAAGAAAACTGAGTGAATATTGAACAAGCAAGTAATTAATTTAAGTAGTGAAAATATGATTTTACATTTTTATCGTACTTATTCTTGGTTTTGTCATACTTATCCTGAAAACGAAATAGAACCTCTGCCAGTAGCACCTCTAAGAATTGATTGTAATTCCACTGTTATTTCAGTACAAGTATGTTTGGGTCAAAGAGAAGGAATATTTTTCCCTTAATTTTGTCTAGAAATGAATTTCTTTTACATTTGGTAAAAAAAAAATATAAAATTTATTAAAATAGTGAACATACTGATATTAAGAATACTGATGTTAATTATTAGCTCATAGCCTCTTGGGACTTACATTCACCACAGGAAAGCAAGTGGAAAGAGGTATACTTGCTATTTTACAGTAAAATACTAATTGACACCAGGCCCCAAGTCACAGTATTAAGGAATCTGCTAATGAAGCCCCTGTGGTCCTGCATGGAGCACCTTTCTATGTACCAAGTGTATTATTGTCAAGATTTTGCAATCATGAGGGAAATGAGTAATAAAGATATTTTATGGAATACTCTCCTTTAGCTTTCATGATAATGCTATTTTTTATATGCTTAAAACTTTTCACCAAACTTTAATAGCTGCTACAAAATGAAAATATTTTTCCTCACTCATACTCAATTCCAAGAAAAAAAATCCCTTCTTTCTTCATACCTTCCCTCTTTCCTTTCTTTCATTCTCCTCTTTCTTTTTTCTCTCTCAGACATATACAATGTTCACAACCAATGTATCTTCACAATACTAGATTAAGTCATAATTCATAATGAAGTTTAATAAATTTGCTTATGGATTAAGATTCTTTTTTCAGTAATTTCTTGAGAGAAGAACTTTTAGGATAATTTTTTAAGAGAGAGAGAGAGAGACAGAGAGAGAAAGACAGAGAGAGAGAGAGAGAGAATGAATGAATTTTTTTAATATTTATTTTTTTAGTTATTGGAGGACACAACATCTTTGTTTGTATGTGGTGCTGAGGATCGAACCCAGGCCGCACGCATGCCAGGCGAGCGCGCTACCGCTTGAGCCACTCCCCAGCCCAAGGATAAATTTAATACTTATAAAAACCTTATCAATTGGAAGGGAAAAGATGACAAAATATAAAATGTGGGGACAAAAAATGCTAACATTAATATATATTAAATTTCATATGAATTGGCTAATAATATATTAGGCATCTAAGGAAAAACAGAACAAAGGAAAGGACAAACTTGTAAATTTAATCCCACTTCCTGTTGGGTCAGGAAAATTCTAATATTTTAGAGACATATGATAGACACTGATAAATCACTCTTGTCAAACACTCAAATTAATGTATTCTGATGATACTGAGTAAGAAATTATTTGCATATAAAATGTTTCTGATTTGTCTAGGAGCAACTCATTTTCTATTCTGATTTCACAGCCTAAGGCACTGATGGAGCCTGGGGGGATTTAAAATAGTTATTGCAAGAAAGAGAGCAACAGAGTACCAAGAAACAGAACAGAGTGGATCACTACATCTAAGGGTAGAATGTAATTTCCATGAGCACTAACAACTAAAAAGGAGGACTAAATTTACAATTAGATGACCACACTGTAGTATAGAATCAAAAATAATAGTTAAAGAAATTATTAAAAACAAATTTACTAATTGTGTCATTTTTCTCTGGATTAAAACTTGTTCTCTCCTTTTAAGACTCAATGGTGACAGCAGTCCCTGGTATTTATAATTCAAATGATCATCACAGACCACAGCTTTTCCAACACTATTCAATTCCATGGTTAATTGTGTCACTCTGCAGAGGTCTACACAGGGAGATCTACAGAAGGCCAATGAATTCTCCTTCCAACAATCAGTGGAATTCTTCACACCCACAAATACAAATTGCTCATCTAGAACTGTTCACTTTCCCATTTTCTGACAGGAGCACTGATGAATGGAGTCAGTGATGATTGTGGATATTGATTTTCTACCAGCACCAACTCTTTTCTCTTGTCAATAAGTTAGAAGATCATTACCATGCCCTGATGCATGAATTGTACTGGAACAGAGAAGGCCACTTGAAGGCATTTGATGATCAGAATTCCTAAAGCAATTACTACAGCAATAAAAACCAGTGAACATCCACAGAAAAGGCATGCATTAAAGAAAACTTTTTATCCTACTCCTTAACCTTTAGCTTAACAACAGAGACTATGGTCACACAACTCCTGGTGCATATTGAATACTCAAATGTTCACTGAATATATAAATGGATGGAAAAAGAAGAAAGGAATGAAACAGGTATCAAGGTGAAAAAAATGTGAAGAAATTAAGTAACTGCTTCAAATTCACATAAATGTTAAATATGGAGGATGGAATATATCTGTCTTAGACAGATTACATGCTCTTTTCCAGGACACCGTGTTCTATCCCTAAAGAAGATAACAAAGTCATCTACAAAATAACAAAATAAAACTAAATCCACTTAAGTTCAATATTATATTCAGTATTATATTAAGAACACAGAGTAAGAATCCAAGTGCATGGAATGTGCTCAAGGTTCTCTTTCTCACACAAGCATTCAGAATAAATAGTTTTAGCATTAATATTCTTGCCATGTTTGTGTAGCACCTGGAAAAAAAGGGAAGAGACATTCTTCTGGGTATTGCAAAAGGTTTTATGCATTTCAACAAATATTTTTAATCCTCCTGAAAAAAAACCAAATTTTGCAAAATAGAGCATGAATTTCTTGGATTTGGTATGCTGATGACATTGTATATTTAGGATAGGAATTTAGTTGATTGTGGAGTAAATAATAATTGCCCTGATAAAAATCATAAAAATGTTGGCATATTGACCAAATATGCTCAATTCATAGATTCATGTATATGTATATGAATTATTATTACACACCTTTTTCCTAGCCATGGGCAGATTCACTGGCATGGGCAAGTGAGAAAACATGTGTTTCAATTAAAATAAGTACCAAATAAGCAGGACTTAAATTTCCTTTCATACTTGTATTTCTGCAATGAAGTGATGTTTAGATTTATTTGTTTACTTTTTAAATTCACGTGTGGATAATGTTTCTAAGATGTTAAAGATTTTCTTCAACTCCAATTTTAATTATTTTTTAAAGAAAATAATTTATAACAAACGTAAAAGGTGACCAAGTCTAAACCCATATGTTATGATACAGTATCAGTGAAAAAGAACATGAAAAAATAATTAAATGGACAATGTGTGAAATAGATTATTAATAACTGGTTGTTCTCTCCTTCCATGTTGCAATTACTGACAAAGCCAGAAAACATAAGCACAAGAAGGGAGAATCCGTGCTCCCTGTCAAAAAGGGGATGAAGATTTATTTCAAAGGAAAATCCAAAAGATTTCAAGTAAACTTAAGGTTGCTGTCAATATGCATGATTACAATAAAATACCCTACACAAAGGAGAGAGAGGTTGATTAGTATAGACAAAGCCAACAGATGTGCTCTATCACAAGATTCCTCCAATCAAGGATAAGAAAGATAAAGTGCTTGGCTGCCAGGCAATATTTTAAACAAAAGAAATCTACCTGAACCACTTGTTTGCCAAATCCTAGTGGGTACTCAAAGCTTAGCAGAGCTGCCCACTCAGGCACTGATTTATTTTTACCATCATAAAACTTTTCATTTGCTTCCTCCTAAAGTAATTGATGAGGCATTTTTTGCTTGACTCTTTCTTTAATAAAACGAAGAACCATAAAAGAACTTTATAAAAAGCCTTTGGACATTATTACTTACCCATCTCTAGTCCAGATTTGTTAAATATGTTTACTACCGTAACATTCGGAGATTTCTTTTGGCATTGAAAACTTTTCAATTTAACAAAAACATTCTATTAGATTTTCAGGTAGTCATTAAAAAAGAGTTAATTAGGGAGTATAACTGTCGTGTCTTTTCAGCATATGTGTTTTTAGATTCTCTTCATGTTAATTCATTAGAAATGTTAAAGGGCCAATAGAAAAGAGAATTATGGGCATTTTAAAGGGAATGCTTATCTATTACACTTCATTCTAAAACAGTTCAAAGTAAATTAAAGTTTTAAGATGAGATATTGTGAATAATCAGCAAATTTTTACATTTAACTTGTTCCAATTAGTTATTTTTAAAAACATTTACATTAAAATGAGTGTCAGCTTTTCAAATATAATGATTTAGTCTTTAGAAGGCAAACCAAAAACATAATCCATTTTGTGTGCTGTGTACTATATTAGACACAATTGCAAAATAAGATGAAATTTTAGGTTTATTATTTTTTCTGCTTTTAGCAGGATTTCTTTGTCACTATCCTGCTTTTCTACATTCCTTTCAACTCATTGAGTATTAAAAGTATTCCTCCTCTGATAAAATTATTCTATTCATAAGCTATGAATACCAAGTTCTGATCAGAGTGTAAATTCAAATTGAACTGTATGTTTTTAGTTATTTGTATTTTAAAAATCTTTTATATCTCCAGTGACCTTGAATCTCTGCTTTATATTTGTACATTAAAGGTGTAAATGTTCATCTCCATTTTTATGTATAGCTGAAAGCTGTACTTTGCACTAGATAAATAAGTGCAATCCTGTTTCCCACTCAGATCTTTCTTAGACCTCTGGATTAAGAAAAAATGAAGATACCTCAGAGGATCAGAAAGTAATAGGCAACAAGAGGAAAATTGAATCACAGAAATATAGTAGCTATTCCTTTTTGAACCTTACAGAGTAATAGGGTTTATATAAACATAAGCTAAACGGACCATTTTATATCCCTCTGAGACTTTCTGGGAAGCCAAACTCATAAGAGTCATACTTCACTAGCAACGGCACAACATATCTTCTTCCAAGTACTTAGTCAGTTTTCATAGAAAAAGTCAGTATTTTAAATGGCATCCTTAAGAGAGTAAGCCAGAACATTTATTTTCTGAAAGAGATAAATTTTGAACCGTAAATGATGCAGAAACTTTTGTTTTTAGTAAGTCATATTTATTTCATAGCAGTTCTACAAATTCTGTGTCCAGAACCTCAGTCTTAAAAATGATTCCTCTCTAATTGTTTCTGTAATAATTTGGTATGCTTATGTGAAAATTTTTGTTGTTCATTCAATTCCCAATGTGCTTTGATACTATAACCGTACATAATTAGCAAAATGTCTGAGAGATTTAGCTAAGCAACATGTTAATTTTGCTTGGAGACAGTCTTCTATCTTGTACATTTATTTTCACAAATTTTTAACTGAGTTTCCCCATGTGATTTATGTCAACTATTCTTTTACAAAGAGTAGACTATATGAACATTGCTTTTTTAAAATGTTGAAATTTGTTTCCTTTATTGTCGATTTTTATGCCTCAATATACATAAATATTTTTATGTCAGTATAAATCAGCATGATTCAGCTCAACAGTTGCATACACACACGCACATACACACACACACAATCTGAATTTTTATGTATTTATTTTTTTCTGGGCACACACACCTTAAAAATGTTTATTTAGCATATATTCACATTCATTTAAAATTACCAGGTAATGAGCATTTCTGATTAAGTTAGTTGAAAGTTAAATTGAACATGTTTTATGAATTAATAATATTCAAAGATTTAAAAGCTTAATCTACATCAAGAAATTACTACTTTGAGTTCATAACATGTTTCAGAGCCATAATTATAAATAAAAATTTTTATTCTGTACCGCTAGTGCTATACCAAACAACAGATTAATCTGAATATAATATTCATAATACTCTGGATACTTTAAATCATTAACTTATAAACACCTTCACTATGAATTTAAAAGGATATGTGTTAAATAAAGATAAATAATCTCTAAATTCTGAATGAATATGGGCTATCCAATATGTATTAGGTAAGGATTGCTAATAAATTTTGATATAAAATTGTACTCTGAAATTTTAAGACATATTTCAGATTTTTCAGAGATTATAATATATAATTATACATTTAGTTGTAAAGTAAGTGCAAAATTTTCATACGCATTGAAATTATTAAGTATAATAATGCAGTCTATTTCATATGTTCTATTATGTTAGATTATAAATTTAACAGTAATAAGATTGCAATTATGAAGGAATTTAAGATCATTTTTATATGCTGAATAGAGAAAAGCAGTTCTAACTTAAATATGTGTTTGTATGTTTTTAGTTTTTCATTTGAAGTGCAAATATTACATCTTTTTGATAATACTATTTTCATATAAAGTTTCTAATGAAGGGTACATACTGAGTCATAAAGAAGGAAAGAAAGAAGCAGTAAATAAATGTGTGGTCAAATTATGCACACAGTTTTGAATATAATATCAGGATACTTCAAAATTGTATATTAGCAAATATTGATATACATCATGAATTTATGGACAAAGGAATACATTAAAACATAAATAGACATTTCAACGTTTAGGATAGAAATAACATTTTTCAAATTGCCTTCTTACAGAAAAAAATAAATAAATTTATTTAAATAATGAGCTTTATACGACATCTTACTATGATTTTAATTGCAAATAATAATGTATTAATATTTAGGAAAACAGACTGAGTATGGTGGTGTGTCTAAAAGTTCATCCTGTCCTCAAAGTATATATATATTGGTTCATCTCAGCATCTCTGTTCTAATGTTAAATATTATAAATAATTTAATACAGAGCCCAAAATGCCCCAAATGTTTTCATGCATTTTAATTTTAGATTATAAAATGGTTTCTTCTAGTCAACTAAACTGATTCTCTGACACTAAATTAATAGTTATCAAAAAGGTCAAGTTATCTGATTTCATTTTCTATGAATTTATCTCATCAAATGTGTTGTTACCCACTAATCTCAAGCCTATGTAGTACAAAATACTTATAAAACATTCTGCTTAAGAAAGTGCTATTTTGTCTTGAGAAATGAAAGAGATCTAAACAGCTTTTTTTCTAAAAATGTTTTTTTCTTTTTTATATCAAAACTTCTTTCATATCTTATTATATAGAAAAAAGTATTTCACTTAAGATATCTATTTTTAAAACACTTGCTTGAATTAGCAGATCTGAAACAAAAATTTATAAATGTATTATTCTTGTTGACTTGCCATAAATAGTTGTTACAATTTTTAAATTTAATTTTTTTTTTAATTTGAAATATTTAAATCTGCTTGAAACTATATATGTATATAGTTAAGTGTTCAAAAATATTAAGCCTAACAGCCAGATAAAGGATTATTAAATAAATTTTCAACTCATCAAAATGTTAATGGTAAAAGAATTAATCATATTTCAGAAATGTCCAAAGCAAAAGTCTGAATCTGTTTAAAAGATTATACTTCTGTAAGAAGATAGGCTTTTGTAGATGTTTCAGTATTCTAGGGCCAGATATTTCAATTTGCGAATACTTCTCTTATCAGCATAACCAATAAATGGAGAATGGCAGCTAAACTATGAACATAAAATATTTCAATAAACTTAATAGATTTATAATGTTAAGAAAATAAAATACCATTATTTAATTTAAATTAATTCTAAATTTGCTAGCATTTTCTAATAATGTAAAGAAGTGGTTCTAGAATATTCTCATACCATTTAGTGTGCTAATGAATGAACACATGAAACAAAGCAAACATCCTTCCTTGTTTTGGACATGTTATAGTTTTTCTTACTCTGTTAGTGTAATGATTGGGACTGGCTGTAAACTTTATTGTTTGAACCCTAATTAAAGCTAAAGTTTAATGTTTCAAAAGCTTTTAAAAAGTATAATAAAAGTTTGTTGAATTATGTACTTAGCTAAATGAAAATTACCAAGGAAATGATAAAAGTAGACGTGTTTCAGAACAAAGTCAACATGATGAAAAGCTAGTTTTCTAACACATTCAAGCTACTACTCCACATGAATGTAGTGATTCAAGAATTTGGCTGAGTGACAAACAGCTTGATAACAGTAAATGGTGCCAAAAAAAATCATAAACTACATGGCACTATAGAAGGAAATCATTCTTATTTTAAAAATCGAATTTTAAGTTTTTGTATAATTGATCACAATCATTTGGTGAGGCATTGATGTTTATCTTTAAAGAACTAATAAAGAAAAATAAAGCATTTTATGTATAGAATTACATTTTAGTCCAATCTAAAACCTAGAGACTCCTTAAGTATTTCAATAAATCTACCTAAAGGTGATTGTATTTAACATTACAGAAACGTTTTTAACAGAATAGAAAGATAACTTACATATTAAGACCATATTGTGTAACATATTCAAGGACTTACATAAATCACTCTGAGCTGGGATTCACCAAATGGTCATAAAATGGGTTCCAAAATGGCACAAAGTCAGGAAAAATAAAATACCATTTACAAGTACATTACTCTTTAGGATTCCCTAAATGTTATGTTTTCTGGTTTGAGTTCTTCTCCTGTTGCTTATATAAATGCAGAGTAATAAATCCTTGGTTAAAGTTGAAATCCCCTATAAAAAAAGATGTATCATAAAGAACCTGAGTTTTAGGATCAGGTGAATCTGAGACAAAATCTCAGTTCTTCCCTTAAATAATTTACTTAATACCTATAAGTAGGTTTCCATACCTGTATAATTGGAAAAAATAAAATTGGAAAAAATTTTATGAATTTATTCATATATATTTGCAAGTTTACTGTTCTTTCTGATACTTTAAGTTCAGGAGACGTGTCAGTGAACAAAGTAAAGAACCTGTCCTTATGTTAGTGGAGGTGCTAAGATAGTAAAGATTAAATGAATAAACAAAGAAATATCAAATGCAGAATTGGAGATCTCTTTAAGGAACTGGCCTTCGGAAAGAGGCCTAAATGAAGAAGAGGCTATGTTTTAGGCAAAAAAAAAAAAAATTTAAAAAAAGAAAAGAAAAGAAAAAGAAAGAAAGAAAGGGAGGGAGGGAAGGAAATAAAACCACAGATACCAGATTTGTTAAAACAACCAGCTTTGGGTTCAGCAGAGCAATTCAAAAGGTGGCGTAAATTCAATAACATCACCCAAAGATATCCACATCCTCATCCCTCAAGTTCACTGATGTGATTAAGCTAAGAATAGGGTGTTTTCTTAAATCATAAAGATGAAACACATTTGAATTCACATGTGCCTTTATAATGGAGGCAGAAGGGTGTTTGACTACAAAGTATATGAAGGAAAAGACTGAAGTAATGCAAGTAAGTTATGGCTAGCTAAAGATACAAGGAGTAAGAAAAGCAAGTCAGTAGAATCTTCTATAGGAAGGAACAAACCCTGATGATACCCTTACCTTAGCCCATTAAAAGGGATTTTAGACTTCTAGATTTCTGAACTGAAAGATAACTTTGTGTTGATTTAAATGTTTGGTAATTTGTTGGAGCAGTCAACAAATTGTCAACAAATACACAAAGAAATGCTAGAAAATGAGTTCACAGAGGTTGCATGATGGTGAATCGAATTTGGTAGTGGTGGTTGAAGTGATGGAAAGTTTCAAACATTGGCTATATTTTTAAGGTGGAGCTGATAGAACTTGTAGATGTTGAGGATGTATGGAGTGTAGAAAAAAGTCATCTGCAAACCTGGAGCAACTGGTGATTGCGCACTATTCATGAGAGATGGCTAACCTAGTGAAAAGGGAATCATAATCCATATTTGGTCCATGTTCAATTCTAAGCAGCAGAGTAGTTGTAAATATGATCTAATGTATAGCAGTAAATCACCTAAAGAGAATATTCAGGGAGAATAAGAGAAATAGTCCTCTGTGCACTTAAACTCATGAGTTAGTTAGAGGCACATAATAAAGGACAGAAGATAAGCTTTCCCAATTATTACATGTATTAATGAAAACAACAATCTATTTTTTATCTTATTAGGGAATATAAAATAGATCTTATCTTCTTTCTATCCATCTTCTTTACAGATAAAATAAAACATTCATTTAAGAACTTAAATTCAAACTGACATCTTAAGTAAAGTCTGAGGAAAATACTGGCCAATAAAATAAAAGAAACATGAAATGTTAAGTTTAGAACACAGCATAGTGTGGGATTTTAAAAGTTCTAATGTGATAGTTCTTTTATCCTAAAGTCAAAATAATTTTAAAATTTCACTCATATAACCATTTTGGAAGAGAAATATAAACATAGCACTACCAAAATAAAAGTATTAAAAAATACCAATGACAGTAAACACTTCTATCAACAGAACCAATCTGAGTTTATCTTCAATTATCAAAAGTACACACTTTTCATACCAATATGCATCTCTCCCCTAATTGTGTTACTCAATTTATTTTCAAGGTAAAACTGTGGACATCTATGAACAATACTGCATATCATAAATCATCCAAGAAAAGCACTGTTCTTAAAAGTCTATCAGATAGCATATGCAATGTTTTAGAACATTAGAACAAAGTGAAACTAATTTAAATGCCCATAAATCACTACTTGTCTTAGTAAATATTAATATATTATACTAACAAGTGAAGAAGAGTGCAGGGAGTCAGAAAGAAGATACAAAACAGCAAAAGCATTATAAAAGAAAATTCAAATAACATATTGAACATAATGTGTAGATCCAGAACGATTGCTTCTTAAATTTTTTGGGTCTTACACCAATATTAATAACAATTTGGAGAGAAAAAATATCATGTTCCTTTAGTATACATATAAGTAGTATATAAGTAGTGTTAAAGGAATAGCCATGTGACACCCATATTCAATAAAGATGTTTGCTGTTAGGTTTTATAAATAGTCATATGAAGGTATCTATAGATAAGGGCATTATTAAAAGTGATAGAAAAAGTCCTGAATTAAAAGATTACAAACTATAAGATTCTATTATACTACACCTAGAAAAGGCAAAAATGTGTGGGCAGAAATAAAAGGTCAGTGGTTACCATGGGCTAACTTGTGACTAGGGAGGATTTAACTACAAGGACAAAAAAGAAGTATTGAGGATGATGGAAATTTTTCATAGCTTAATTGTAGTGGTAGTTTTACAGCTGTATATGTTTGTCAAATACACATGGATTCACTGAAAAGGTTAAGTCTTACCATATGTAAATTATACTTTAATTGATCTGAAGTGAAATAAAAAGATATCCTTTTTAGAATGTCAAAAACAACTGTAGGGTTTTTTTTTTTTTTAGAATTATGTGGTTCTATAATTTATTTTAAAATCATAAGTTTTCAGCCTATTTTTAACTCATCAAATCATTATTCAGAAATTCAAAGTTTATATTCAAAAATAGCTGATTTTCATTCAACCCTAAGGCTAATGCATATAAAAATTATACAAAAGAAAGGGAAACTATTCCAACTTTTTATTACCTTTGGTTTTGAGTCTGTTGATAGGAAAGCAAAACAAACGAACAGCAAATTGGCCTTGCCAAGCTATAAATATTACAAAAACATCAATAAAACCTTAACATAAATAAAGCCAGAAAAAAAATACTTACAGCTAGATAAAAAAATACGCAATATGAAATTCTACTCCTCAGTGGCTAAAGGCATCCATTTAAGATAGAAATTTAACAATGGAGGCAAGACTGTACATGAAGGGAGATGAACATTGGCTGATTAAACAGGGAGCTCACAGCTTGACAACTGCTCAAAGTCTAACTTGACTTGGAAAGGCTGCAGGCTACTTCATCTGAGGCAATCTGGCTGGTTTGTCAATGGTCATTAACTCTCCTTCATCATGAGATGCTCCAAAGAGGAGACAGCCACACTGAATAACTGAATATATTTTTATAAACATCTTCTCAGAGTACCTAAGGTTAAGTAATAAATATATTCTAATTAACTACAATATCAACAAAAGACACAATATTAATATACTTAAACCTATAAGTAAGTATATATGTATAATCAGAGGTATTATGAAAAATGACCAAGAGATTAAGTAATTACTTAAGATCTAGTAGGAATTAAAATTAAGTCCTATATCCTAATTGTAGGTGTCCATACAGGAAAATCACTAATTTTCTTCTATGAACTCCAAAATGTATGAATTTTACATATATCAATTTACCCATGCCAGTAAATATGTAAACTAACTCATGATATCTTAAATGAATGGTTAAGCAATTTACTATGTTTCACAATTGCAAAAATAATTTAATATATTTTTTTCTTGGGTCTCTCAAGAAAATGGGAAGATGAATTAAAGATGATTAGCATACACACAGAGCTAGATAATATTTAATTTTTGTTGAGTTTCATCTTTTTAAATTACAATTTCCACAAATTTTGTGCCTGGGGCATGAGTACCAAAGTGAAAATATTAATAGAAAGCACATAAAATAGAAACAGCTGCAGCTATTAAATAAGTAAGGTCCCTTAGGAAAAGTCAATACACAGAAATATAAGCTTATCCCCTGGTTTGCTACAAGCTGACTCTGGGAATCTAAAGGGAAATATGAGTTATAGAGACTCAGCCTCGTGGTTGGATGCCCTCTACAAATGAGGCTATTAATTCTTGGGCTGGAGTGTCTCCTTCTGTCTTACAGATTTTTAATGTATGTTAGGTTGATAACCCAAAATGTGTATTATTATTATTCCTTTTAGCTAGTGTGCAGCATTTTGCATTTTTTAAAACACATCTATGACCTCTTTTTGTTTCAAGCTTAAAAAAAAGTACTCTTTAAAATGGTTTTGAAGCATGACACATAGCTTTAGGACAACAATATTCCCTTGAAATTAAGCTGCACTAAGCAAGCATCATGTTCCTTGTCTTTTATATTCCAAATTTCTACAAGGGAATTCCAAAATGATAGCAAGCTGTGACAAGCATCCTAATTGTTGCTCCCCACTTGTGTTTGTTAGCTGCCATGAGGAAGGATCTCTAACACTGGAAGATAAAACGAATAGGAACATTGATATCAAACCTGGATATCACATTGGTGTCAGATCAAAGCTGAGACATTTAAACAACAGAACAGTATAATCTTTGGTTAACCTCTATTTGATTTTCATAAATGGAATTTCATCTGAAGCATCAAATTGAAACTGAGACTGCGAAGTGAACTTGTATATTAAGATGTGTCCAAATCAATTGTTGTCATGAGTTACTGACTTTTAATCTCAGCTTTTACGACGTGAGTCAACATATTATTAAACTGGGTTATAATTAGTGGGAAAACTTTTGAGTATAGATTTTTCCTTCATATGAGACATGCCCAGAGCATATAGGAAAACATTGCTATAAGATAAGCAGCAAGTAAGGGCAAGTGAGTAATGTAATATGCATTCAGTGGTAAAAACAAAGCAGCAAAGATCTATGTAATTCCTTGTATGTCACTTTACAAATACATTGTTTTCTCACAAAAGATGTGTGTGCTTTGGGTCCAGACCAAATCACAAAAGTCAACTACAATTTTCAAAATTAAAGGATAACTTATCAATAATTCAAAAGAAAATTCTCTCTGACAAAATTACAGTACAAAGGGAGCAAAGAAGTCTGAGAGAAACAAAATTTAACTCAAGATACAATTTTTTTTTCTTTAAAGATTATAGTTAAAATTTGTATTGTCTGATTATTTTCAACAAAACTAGAACTTTTATAAAACTTATGGCACATAAAAATTTTTACACAGAGTTCAGTTTCCTGTATTAGAAGGTAATAACTTAAACTAAATTATATCCTTGAATTCAATGAAGTTTCTAGCAAATTAATCCTACACTGATATTTTACCACACTCCAATCAGAATGTCAATTATCAAGAATACAAGTAATAATAAATGTTGGCAAGGATGTGGAGAAAAAGGTACACTCATACATTGTTGGTGGGACTGCAGATTGGTGCAACCACTCTGGAAAGCAGTATGGAGATTCCTCAGAAAACTTGGAATGGAACCACTATTTGATGCAGCTATTCCACTCCTCCATATATTAAAAGCAACATACTACAGTGACACAGCCACATTGATGTTTACAGCAGCTCAGTTTACAATGGTTAACCTATGGAGCCAACCTAGTGCCCTTCAGCAGATGAATGGATGAAGAAAGTATGGTATGTATACATAATAGAGTATTACCCAGCCATAAAGTAAAAGGACTATGATATTTGGATCTGGAGACAATCATGCTAAATGAAATAAGCCAGTTCCATAAAACCAACAATTGAATGTTTTCACTGATATGTGGAGGCTAACATACAATAAGCAGGGAAAGAAGAAGAATAGATATTCAGTAGATTAGACAAAGAGGAATGAATGGAAGAGAAGGGAATAGAAAAAGGAAAGACAGTAGAATAAATCCAAAATAATTTTCTGATGTACACATATGACTATACCATAGTGAATACCACCATAATGTACATCCATAAGAATGGGGTTCTAATTATGATAAGATACATTACATGCTTATATACTTATATCCCAATAGATTCTACTATCATGTATAACTAATAAGAAACTATAAAAAAATAAATAAAACTATTTTCTCTCATGAAAATGGGAGAAAGTATATTTTTCCTTTGGGTAAGGATAAGTAACAATCAGAGATGGCCTGTAATTTTTCTGACCCCAGTTCTAAAAGTTCAGGTTTGTGTTGCTGCTGCTGCTTCTGCTGGTGGTGACAGTGGTAGTAGTGGTAGTGGTGGTGGTGGTAGTGGTGGTGTACGTGTGCAGTTGAGCACAATGCCTATGCCCTAGTACAATAACCTTGAATAAAGATGTCCTTGCTAGTTAAAGATAAATAAGTGAAATGAAATAAAATACATTTCAAAAATATAAATACTTGAAATAATGTTTTCCCTAAATTATACTTTTCTTTATAATAAATTATAATCATTAGTATATTTCTGATACTTATAGAAAATCAAATTTATATTTTATAAAAATATCTATCACATATCTATACACTTTCATATAGAGTATATATCATGCATGAGTGGAGATATTTAGCAATGATTATTTATCAACCTACCTGTGTATTTTTTTCTATACATAGTCAATAAATTTAGAGTGAAATGTCTTCATGTCTTGCCCAGATATTTAAGAGAACAAATTTTAAAATGTGTGTGTATTTATATATATATATATAAATTATAATATATAAATATATATATATATATTTTCTGATTGGAGTCTTAAAAATAGCTGTAAATATCAACTCAGAGACTTTTAGGCACTAGCTCAAATCAGATGATTACTAATTGTTTCTCTGGCTCTGATCATTCTCCTAAGAGCTTAGGACACTAGGATATCATACCAGTGATGTGCTAATCATGCACAGCCCTGAACTTATTTCAACTGTCACCTGTATTTTTCCTGTGCTCCCTGTACCCTTGATGGAACTAGCACATCCCAAATTACTCTGGCTCCACATCTTAATGTCCTGCTTCTTCACATCATCAAATAATCTGTTGTTATGTCTTTTTGCAACTGTGTCTTCCTTTTTTTTTGTTCTTGTTATTCCTATTTTAAATTAAAAAAATGCTACTTTGTCCACTTCCAGCCAGTCGGTCCTTCCCTTTCCCAACAATCATTCACATTAATGCCAAGCAAATATACTTAAGGAGAGCTATGCTGCTCTAAACAGCTACTGTGATGTCTTTACTGATTTCTCAGAGCAACATTATGCACTATGCCCCAACTTACTTTCTTTCTTCCTTCCTTTTGACAAACTGATATGAAATTTATCCCTGGAGCCCAGTTCTTATAGTTTTAATCTGTCTCCATATTTAAGTCATATTTCTATAGGTGAAATTCTAAATTCTCCATAACCTTTTGCCTGATGCTCTCTCCATGCCACAGTACAGGATCATCATAATCCTATCCTCCTCTATGGGTCCTCTCTTGGTCAACATCATGTTGCACTCTTTCCCTGTCTTTCTGATTGAGGGAGTATAGCATGGAGGGTGGTTGCTTTTTTTTTTTTTTTATCTTCATATTCCTCACAATGTCTACAAGGTTATTTTAACTTGCGCACACAAAATTAATTTTGAACAGATGATTGAATAGTGACTTTTACATTCCTATTTCTATCTATAGTATGTAGTTAATATCATATAAAAAAGAAGTTACATTTGTGTGAGCAAAGGAAGCATCAAATAATGTTTCAATAGTCAGATTTTTATGAGATTAAAAGAGATTCAAAGTACAAATAGGGAAAGGAAGCCATTTTTATTAATTTGTGATTTTAACAAATTCTTTGTGCTGTGTAGAAAGATATGGGGAACAGATGATCGATGGTATAAATGACTTGTCGGTGACTTGTGCTATTAGAAAAGCTGATGACAAGCTGAGAAATATTTAAGGTCAATCAACTTGCTACCAAAATATCGGTCCCTCTGGAAGCAAAGAATAGCTTTCACAGAGTGAAAAAGCTGTAAAAATCCATTCCTTGGCAATAATGTGGCTATTCCATGTACACATCGTATTTATGTTTTTGTGTTCCTACATTTATTTGCCAATTTTTTGTCCTGAATATAATTTCTATATGCCTAATGATGTTTCAAAATGTTTATGAAATTTTAGATGTGTATGTATGATAAAAACATACTCCAAAGCACAATTTCTAAATTTTATAAAAGTTGAGAACACTGGAATTTTTTCAAATCTTGTGATGTTTTCTTTATTGGAGCTACAAACACTAGCACATACTGTTTTGCTGTTGTCTGTAAGATGCCAACTCATTGCACATTGGAAATCTAAGAGTTAACCTTCCTGGTGGCCTTTGAACTAGAACACTCTATGGAAAAAAAAAATACAGTGAAGAGTTAGTCAAAATGTATAACCCTTACTTAAATACCACTAATATTTAAATACATCTGTAAGTGAAGCTTCCTGCTGTTCCATTTAACACTTCAGCAAAAGGCTAATGAACTGCAGAGAGCTTTGTGCTTCTCTTCTTAACTTGTATTCTATGTTTAATAGAATGCCTTCTTTTAAATTATAGCAGCAACCCTCTGCAAGTTGAGGTCAGAAAATATGTGTATAGTTAGCTAACTTTTAAACTTAAAAATAATGGCTTCAATAATTGGGTGCAGAACAAGTGCTCCATAATCATTAGAAATGTGAACTGGGTGTGGTTCTGTGGAGAAATTGAATGTCAGGGCCAGGTATGGCATGCTCTGAAGACTGCCTACCATACTGACATAGTCACTAAAGACAATTGCCAGTTAGGCCTGTTTCCAATGGGAAACAATTTCCTCTGGCAGCTTTTGAAGTTTGTTTTTGTAAGGAAATTGCCTCTTGGAGCATATAAAGCTAATTCATGGAGGTTCCCAGAACTCCGCACACCCGGCTGGAGCTCCCATGTGGAGGAGGCCGCCTTGTTGACATAATCAGGCTGGGCTCTTGGCAAAGTGCCAGCTGTTTGTGTGGAGCCAGTTAGATTAGGCTGAAAGCCTCTAAATCTTCCAAAGTGTCCCCAGGAAGGGAATATAAAATGGTGATGGTGATATGGCAAGACCTAGGGAACACAACAAAGTCATGACATTTGTATTTGGCTCTGTCATTGTGATTCAATAACACAGAATTTGCTAGTAGATTCAGCAGAGGTCACAACACCCAAGTGATGGATGATCTGCAGTTCTATTTTTCCCACTGAATTTGTTTTATATGCTGGGTCAACTTTTCTTTGAGATTTGTTAGAGTGCTACAAAACATGTCTTCTTCCTAATTACCCAAACACAATGATTTTTTTTAACATTAAGATGTCTATAAATATTTCAACTAAAGAATTTAAAATCAATAAACTTTATTTTTTTGTACAAACAATATTAGGAGGCTGTCATGTGTTTTGAAATTAAAAGGGAAGGCTGCAGTCATTTCACTAGTACCCCAATACATTTAAAACATATTTATTAAAGGAGATTTTGTCAAGGACAATAAAAAGGAGTTATTTACATAATTATAAAAAATGAGGAGGAAAAAAGCTTGAATATAATTCTAGGCATTTAATCTAAGCTAAAGGTTCCAAATCAAACGCATATCAATTTAAAATATGAAAGAACTTGCATTCCTTTTTCCAGGTGTGAGAAATACTGAGGTTTGAGCATGAAAGAAATGTTAAGTGAGTTGAAACATCAGAAACAAAGGAAACAGCAGCTGTGCACAGAATAGATAGGGAAAAAAAAGTGAGAAAACATGTAGTCACATGGGGAAACAAAGTTGAAAGAAACTGTGTATTTGTTTGAATTTGATATTGTCCACAGTAGTGAACACTGAAGTTCAAAATTGAAAACCTATTCTATTATAACCTTAACCCTTCTTTTAGTTATTTATTTCTTAGAAATAAAGGAGAATGAAAATCTGATCAGGGACCTTCTCCCTAACGATCTAGGATGAATTTGAAGATGGGACAGTGTCATCAATTATTTTTTTTTTATGTTATGAAAATTTTACAAACGGTTCTTGTTTCTTTAGTCACATCCTTTCATATTTTGATATCATTTGCATGTAATTGTTCTAAAACTTTTCATATTATTCCTTTTGTTTGGAACATCTTTCTGAAACCCAGTCCTGTCACTCTAGCAAACTTCTTGACCTTAGTAATCCCATCAATGGTTATGGTTTTCTTCCTCTATTATGTCTTCATCTGAACTCTACACTTGCAGCACAGAGTTTAAATCCATTCCCTATGCTTCTACATCAGCACCTGTTTCACTAAATGGCCAGTTTTGCTAATTTATCTGTCTTATCTGAGACAAACTGAGCTGTTTGAGGCTGGAACCACACCGCCCCCCACCAGCACCACCACCACCACACACACACACGCCATTTCTTTATTGGAGTCTGAATAATTTCTGATTCTTCATAGATTTACATTCAGAAACATTTCTAAATGTTTCTGAACAAAGCCATCTTGACATATCTTATTTCTGACTTCTATGACTGGTCAGTAAAAGTGAGAGTCTGGATTAGATTTTTGGCCTGAATTTCAGATCCCTGATAGAATAGCTGTATATCTGTGCAAAGAAACTTATCTGAAGCTCTAAGCTTAGAATATAAAAAACTGTCTCATATAGTTAGCCAGAGAGGTAAAAAGGTTCATACAGAAAAATTACTTACAAAAGCATCAAACATGTAATAAGAATGTAATTAAGTGCTAGCCACTAGTACCTTCATCACCCTCAGTCATCATCAACTTATAGGATGACCTGTGTGGAAACTGTGAGGGTTTCCATGGCATATATACATATGGATGGCTGCTGGGTCATAGGATGTGCCAAAATTAAGAAGGTCAATGGCCTCAGCTTATACTTTTGAGACTCTCAGTTGACAACTTTTATTTTTAAAATTTTCTATTAATTCCCAAATCTATCCAAACCAAATTCTCTTTTTAACCTTCATTCAGTATATATTTAATAAATATAGAGCCAACGCTTAAGATGTGCCAGGAACTTTTCTAAAATGTTTTACAAGCATTAAATAAATGCTTAGTAACTAAGATAGGAATAGTGGCTTTGTTTTACAAAGGAGAAAAATGAGGGTCTGAGGAGTTACCTGACATGTAGAAATGAGGCAAGAATATGTGATGAAGCCTGAGCAGTCTGACTCCAAAGACCTTGCTCAGAATAACTGTCAACTCCAGCTCCTTTGAATTGAGCTTCCCTTAGACATCCATCTATTTATAAACTTGTTCTCCCTCCCTTTTCTTTGCTTTCTCTTCTCAGTCACTTTCTGCTTCTCTTTTCTAAATCAATTAATAGGGAAGAGAAAAGAAACCAAAACTGTGTAGTGAAGAAAAACCTTTGCTCTAAAGCCTACTAAAATCAGCTACACATAAAATGACTTTCTCTTGAAGCAACAATCTTAGGTGTCATCTTTGTGTAGCTATGAGTTTTGGTAAATTTTTTGTTAAACAGGCTTCCAGATGATGAAAGCAATCCCTAGGCAATAGATGTAGCTACACAACATGACTGACAAATACATATACGTGGGAATGAACACCAAGGGCTTCTCTCTCTGCCATTTTAATCAAAATGTGCCAGAAAATGCAATAGTATTAAGAAGATGTTGCAAATGAAATTGAACACTGCATTTTCATTGAAACATAAATAAAAAATTAAACATCAAAAATTAAAGTTAAAGCATGGAAAATTTAAAATGAAATTAATCCACTATGCCAAATTTTCCAATTTTGCCCTTATTACTATGACTTCCAGTTTAAAATATCTTTACATACAGAACACATATATTTCCTTCCATATTATCCTTTTCTCATTTTTCAGTTTTCTGTAAACTCAGACAGTGCACTACAGTCTAACTAGTGCACTACAGTCTCACTTTTTCCATTAAAGGCCTTCTCTAAGTACACTTCAGCAATTTGAGAAATATAAGTTAGTAAAATCAACTCAGCAATACCGTGTTCTTCAACCTTCATATTTGCAGAAATATTTTTATTTATTCTAATCTTAGGAAATATTCATATTTAAGAAAATTTATCTCATGAAGGTTTGGAGAAAGGTAAGTTTCCAATATTATAATAAATAAAATAACTACTCTGTACACATTCAAATATGCATTAAGAATAATGCTAAATTTAGTGAGATTTTTCAATAGAAGAAACTTACTTTGATATTAATAGATAAAATGCATATGATGTATTTTACAATCCTTTGTTCTACCTCATTAAAACTAAACAAATATTAACACAATTTTTCATGCTAGCATGAGAAACTATAGTACATAAAGACCCATGTGAATGTTTGTATTTTAATATTACAATTGAAATAAAATGTATGTGTTTATGGCCATGTATTATTACAAACATAGTTAAATATCGAGTGTCAGGGTTTTTTTACTTAAAGGGAAAATATGATGTACTAGAATTATTTAGAGCAACTCATTTTTCTGTTCTGTTTATAATGTATGATGCTGTAATCTCTAGTAGCTGACTTTTATTCAAAATGGAGAAATAATCACTTTGAAAATAATGTCACTTATTTGAATAATTCAGAACAAAGAGCACAGCATTTAGAACCAGTGCAAAGAAGTATTCTCAAATGATTATCTGATCTGTACTTCTGTAAACTGAATATAATAATAAAATTTTAATCATTTTCCCAATATATTTTATACAAAGTTATTTATCCCAAAGGATGAAGACTATTAAGACACTTTAAAAATAATATTATGTTCAAATATCTTAACATTTATTTTTAAAATGTCTTATAGAAGATTCTGAAATATGTTCAAATATTATATAACATTTTAATATACCATAATCACTTTTATTGTTTATGTTCAATTAGATTCTCTGCCTTGGACTCTAGATTTCTACTTCTAAATATTTACTTTAAACTGCATCCAGACATATCAACAAAAGATAGATATTATGTCCCCAAGATATTATGGGATATAATGTCCCAAATCTCTTTATCACTAAATTTTTTTTTATTTTGTTTTACCTTCCCCAGTATCTTTCCCCTTTTATTAATGTTAAAACAGGTTCCAGTTAGTCAGACTATAATATCTGGGTTCTTTTCTTCTTTTACTTTCCTTCACATTTCATGGAGCATGGCAGAAAGTTACGGCAATTATACCTCTGAAACATCTTCCCATGCAGTGGGTGCTCCTTGGATATTCCCATGGTCTCTTGCTATTGTCTTTTCCATCTGGTATCTTATCTGGATATTTTAATAGACTTTAACTCTATTCTCTGCTTCTACTTCTCCATCCTAATATCTACTTGCTATCAGATCTTCATTTTTCAAAACTACCTCTCTGATACTCAGTCATTCATTTATTCTTCCCTTAGTTGGCTAATTAGCCCTTCTTGTCTTCACTGAGGCTTTAGAGGTATGATTTGGATCCACCTTCAATGTTGTGCAATCATGCCTCCCAGCACTTATCAATTACGAATTCCTTTTATTCTAGTCCTCACACTCTCAGTTATTGGCCAGGGTTCCAATAAATGCTAAAAGGAATATTGGAACTGGATTAGTGTTATTCATTACACTTCTTGATCCACAACCATCCAAATATTTTTCTTGCATATTTTACTTTCAGGATAAGACTTCATTAGACACTCACCCAAGAAGTTTTAATGCCATAAATATTGCACTTGTAAAGCTCACTCCACAGGGAATGGGAGTTGGCTAACCTGTGATGTAGCTAATGCTTCTTGTTCCTATCCTGCTTAGTTCACACTGTCTCCTTCCACATTAGTTCAGCCACTGAGGCCCAACAACCCATACAAAAGTCTACCAACAAATATCACAAAGCATTCAGTACCATCTATTCAACACAGAATATATTCTGTGATAAAAAAATCAATTACTCAAAAGTCCTATATATTATTTTATAAAGACACTATTCCTCCTTGAAGCAGAAGTCATGATTTTTGAGTACAGACGCAATTATATTGATTTTGTTTCATTTCATGTCTGTATTTAAAAATAAAACAATGCAGTGAATAATTCAACTAATTCAAAAATTTCTTGATTTATTCATGGAGATAGACTTGTTCATGTAAGGTTAATTATTTAATTAAAACTGCTAACCGATGTTGACAAAAGAAATATGCAGGGAACTATATTTCATTTGTTAATTAATCTATTTTATTCTATATAGTTTTTACTACAGAGACACAGTCATATCATAAGGCCGGAGAAGAATAACTACATATCAAATGAATATTATGACTTTCATATGGACCATTGTAACAACAACATACTTGTAAGGAGGAGAGAAAACCATAAAACGTTCAGAGGATGGGGTTGTGATACAGGAACAGATCTGATTTCACTCTAGTAGGGCAGTTTTTCCATATGCCATGTTGAGTGTTTCTGTTGTACATCTGTTGCATGACAAACATAAAATGGTTGGGTTCACTATCAATTACAGGCTGGAACAAGTAAGATTTCAATTACAACAGGAGAGCAAAACAGCTGGGAAATCCCCAAGGGGAGGTGCAAGAACCAAGGGGGTGAAGCAGGCATCACAATGGTACATTGCACACTACTAATTAGGGAGAAATGAAGTCAAGTTAAAAGAAAATATACCCCTGGATGCTCTGTTTCGTGGAGACCACTTGGGTACTGAAAACAGTACCTTAGTGGCTTGTCTCAGTCTGAATTCTCATGTAATTGTTGCCTCATGAGCTGCTTAAATGAAAACTGTAGGAGAAAAGTATCTATGTTTAAAAGATAACTTATTTTTTTTTATTTGAAAACATAAGCACTTAAATTATAAGCAAATATTTTTAAAAGGCAGAGAATATCTTTAAGAGGTTGCAAAGTAAAAAAATAAAAAAGAAGAAGAAAATTATGACAATGAGTGTTATAATTGCCTGCAGCTCCCTAAATAAAGAATGCATAAATATGGGCACATATAAAAGTCTTGACAAACATTTTACAAGCATCTTATGTTATGAACACTGCATGGAAATTATGTAATTTTCTCCAAACATGCCTGTTTTTCACATGTTTAATTAAATAAACTATAAGCAGTATAAATTCAAACAGCATAATATGCTATTGAAAATAAATAATATTTTTAAATATAGAGTACAGTACTACTAATGAAGAATTAGCCACAGGTTATAAAATGTTAGAGCTATTCACACAACACATTTTTTCTGCAGGTTTCACAGTCAACATGCTTTAGAACAAATAAAAACAACAATAATTATTTTGAACCATGCCATATTTGGAATGCCTAATTTGTAACCCAGTGTAAGCTTCACAAAATAATAATAGCAATAAATATGATTATTATTATTACAAACATTAATAGAAGGGCTAGAATATTTACCATGTACTTTACACAAACCTGTAATTTAACATGGAATGTTAATAACATGGATAGAGAGTATAGGATTTAGATTGAGTCCACCCAAATTAAATCTATTTATTGTTTTATGTTTCTCATTAGGTAAGTACTTTGGAAGCAATGAAATCATTGCATTAATTTAAATAAAACATGGATGGGCTCAGTTAGGACAATATGGGAAAGGCAAGGACAGTAGCACAGACTTCTAAAGCTTACCATGTGACATTGCAAACATCAAATATAGTTTCATTTAATTTTATATTTTAAAATTGTGTTTTGCCTTAATTTTTATTCCATATAATAGCTAGTTCTTGAACTAATTAATCCTCATACTGTCAGTATTGTGTCTGAGGGTAGTATCTGCTAAAAAACCGCTTACATATGATGTGGACCTTGTTTTAAACATTACACTAGCAAAAGAAAATTTATTTCCCAGACTTGTTCTCCCAATATGTACACGATGAACCAATTTTAATGTGATTCAAGTCCTAGATCTTTAAAGTCATTTAAATTGAACAAGGAAGGGCAATGGTTGGCCCCTTCTTTCTTTAGGCACCTTTTCTTCATTAACTATTTTAGGTTTTGATACTTCCAAAAGGACCAGCATGAGTGCCCCTGAGGATCTGACCTGTTATAGCCACTGAGACTATATGCTATTTTCAACAATTTATGAGATTATGGACATTTCACCTCTCTCTCTCTTTATTTACGTATTTATTTTCTTAGATTATGATGGCATAAAACTATGTTTAACTTGAAGAATAAATAAAATCAACATAGTAATATTTGTGTTTTGGTAATATGGTTATTGATTTATTAATTCTAACATTTGGAAGATAAAAATAAAACGTTATCTCCTAACATTAAGGTAATGAGAAGGAAATATTTTAAATCTATTATAAACGTTTCATAGAGAGGGAAAGATATGAATTCAATGGTAATATCGGAAGCAATTTTCTTTTTAGTATGAGTAGTGTAAGATGTCTCCCTAACTCCAGTGAACAGGGAAGGATCAGTCTGTGTCTCAAAATGAAATTCAGAAACATGCCCAGCCTCTATGGAAACCCTGGAAGTGTTCTGTATGACAGGCAACAGCAAAATTGCAGCTGCTGAGATTGTGCGTGTAGCCAAGTGCCACTTCACTCTTGATCTATGTTAAGTTGACTGAAGGAAGGAAATCAATTACTATCAGCAGTGAACTTCAGGTAGACTCAGGTTTGAGATGCCAGCTACATGCAGGTGTGTGCCCTCAGCAAAGATAATTCTGACTAAGCCTTCATTAAGTAGGAGTGCTACTGCATTCACTGCTTTGAGATTTAAGTGGTTGTGTTTTACATGTAGACAGAGACAGATGGAGAAATCCAAATATTATAAACCTCCTAAAATTACCAACAAAAATATCTGCTTTAAGTAGTTGAACTTTTTCTATAAGACCAAATCTGTTAGAGAAGTATTCTCACACTCACACTTGCAAACAAACATACACCTACTGCAATATTCTCTAGTGACCACCAGAGTCCACACATATTAAACTTCAAAGACCACATGGAATGAAAATATGCTGTAGATTTCAGTCTGGAGTCTATTTGCATATATTTTAGGAAGAGTGCCCCAAATTTACATTGGATGGACTTCTTTACTTTGAAACTGTGAATCTGAGGACATTCCAAACAGCACCTTCCTTCCCCCTAGACATTAATAGGTATTCAGGGAAGGACATGTGGCTCATTTTCACAGGGAGATGGATAGGGTGATTATCAGGTGGCCCATTTTCAGAAGGAGATATCATGTCTTATTTGTAAACTCCTGGACAAGGCTATGTTATGAGACAATGTGAGTTGTGCATGCTTCTAGGCACAAAGTGAGTCTGTCAATGGAATAACTCAGAGGAACTGTATTAAGATATGATCCTTGATAATAATGCTTGAATCTTAGATGAACATACATTGAAACTACAAGTCACTAAATGTCCTTTTGGTGAGATACCCTATACACTAATTTAGTTATGACTTAAATCACTTAACTTAGTTAAGTGGTATCTGGTACACTGCAGAAGTAAGAGACTTAATTAAAATTTAGCAGTAGTCTACTTTTTAAATACATATTTTCAAGAATATCTGGAGATAATTGAAAAAGACAATATGTAAGGGGTGGTGTGTGAAATTCTGTAAAGAACTGCAAGGTAGATTTCAGTCTAAACAACTTACAAATAAATTCCCCACAATTGCATGTATTACTATTCAGTTTTGTATTTAATTTTGTTTTTCAAATTCTTTATAATTAACATTATACACAAATTTAGTTTCCAGTTTGATCAATGGATAAACTTTAAAGAAATAAGACACAAAAAATATTTCAAACACTGAAAGTATAATAAAAGATCCTATACATAGTTAAATAGCATGTTAATCATGAGTATCCAGTCTAAAGAAACTCTTTGTGGAATGGAGAATGTCTAAAAATCTTATTTCAGGCAAAGCGTTTTTTTGTGACTGGGGAACAGACACCTTATATAGGCATATGTATCCAGGCTTTTGAAAATACAATTTAAATACACACAAACATAAAAAAAAGGAAATCCACAGAGCTTTTTTCATAATTTTAAGGGGTCATAAATAGCATGCTCATAGCTTTTAAATTGTAGAGAACTTACAAGTTGAATGTTAAGAAAAAGCCCCAAACCCACAGATATCCTTTTTGTCATGGATTATAGAACAATTTCCTTCAGAGGAAAATTTTAAGTTCTGATACTCATCGTTTCCTTTAAATGTACCCTTTAGCATTGTTTTAATAATAACAATTACAACAGATACAGCATCACATTTTGATGTGTCAGTATACTTTGTCACATAAGCAAACAGTTAGGAGTCCATTAAGACACGGATTAAGCTGGTAAATGCATGAATGACATTATCAGTCATTAGATACTTAAAGTGGGGATTAATACAATGATAGCTGATAATGTCATTCAGGCATTTAGAGAGTGTGAAATGTAAGTTATCAACAAGATGCCATAATACTTCTTCTGGGGCCATTACAGTCAAACATGTTAACATATACAATGAAGGAGGTAGGAAATGGTAAGAAACAAAACCCAAGCAAATGAGCTTGCATGCAAGCAATGAATAAGAGCCTTCTCAGAGTAAATAGGGTTTGGGTAAATGTTTAGAAAATGATTGTTAAATAACTTCAAAAAATATATAAGAAAATCTAAAATGTAGACAACATATTATGTTAAATAATTAATAATATTTATGTCTTACTGACAGATGTTATGAATGCCATTTTCACTGCTAGTATGTTCTATGAAAGGTTTAATAATCCATGGAAAATACTATAAGATAAAATAATTCTAACCTATAAAATAGTGTAGACATTGCCATATAGTTCATTTTTTAGAAAGACGATTCATATCGTTAGTCCCCCCAAATTATATATTCCTTTTATTTTATTTTTTAATACTTACCCTTAGTTTTCTTTTATTTTTCTTTAATTTAAAAAAATTATTGGGAACTAGTCTTTGCAAAGACTAGTCTCAGCTAGAGTCTTCGTATATTAGATGAATTTCTATCTCTGAAAAACATGTGCTATATAACTAAGAATGGAGCAAAATTTTTAACCACTGAGTAAATTTATAAACCACTTTTTAAAGTACATTTTCCTTCTCTTTGACTTTATATAAAAACTATTACAGTAAAAAGTTGCTATGAAAAACAATTCAGATCCCTCTCTAGGCTTTCCACCAATCTCTATGTCTCAATTTCTCTTTCTCTTACACACACACACACACACACACACACACACACACACACACACACTATACCACACATTGCAGTTGTTGTCTGATAAATAAGATAATTTAATAACAGCAGATTTCAAAATTCAAATGAATCATTTTCATCATTTTTTAACAGAAAAATAAATTTTAGAAACTAAGCATACTAACATAAAACTATGTCAAAATACCACTTGTTTTTGATACTAGGGGTTGAACCCAGGGGTGATTAACCACTGAGCCACATCCTCACACCTTTTAATATATTTTATTAGAGACAGGGTCTTGCTGAGTTGCTAAGTACCTTGCTAAATTGCTGAGATTGGCTTTGAACTCACAATCCTCCCTTCTTAGCCTCCCAAGCCACAGGGATTACAGGCATGCATGTGCTATGGCACCAGGCACACTAACACATTTTCGGAGTTTTATACATATAAGCTATTAAGAAGATCTCACTTTTAGGAAAATTTAGCAATGATGTCTCAAGAAAAAGATTCATGCAAAATTATATTCACATAATTAAATATTATTTAATGATTTCAAGCTTTTTCTATAATGAAAGTGATTCCATAATAGGTTGTTTTTCTATTTCAGTATGATTAAAGTAATATTTAAGATAATACTAGAAAAAGAAATTGATCAAATTATGTTATATGCATGCACAAATATGGCATAATGAATGTGACTACTATGTAAAATTATAATTTATCAATAAAAATCTTTTAAAAGAAATGTATTATTTTATGCCTTCAACGTAATTTCTATATATATTTAAATTATCTGTATGTGTTTGTGTTTGGGACTATGCTTCTGTTTTCACTTTTATTTTTCTAGCATCTCCAATATCTTTTCCAAAATTTGTAAGATGCCCAAATCTCCTGTAAAAATTTCAAAATATCACCAAAATTCAGTGCCTAAAATGCAAGTAATATTTTAATTAAAAAGCTCATGCTTTTATGACAAAGAATTTTCCCCTACTATTTAGCCACATTATAAATTTATATTAAAATTATCAACCCTTAATAAAAATAAGCTATAGTTAGGATCATGGAACATTTATAATTTTAAAGTAGTTAAACTGCTCTTTAGCTTCTGCAACTAATTTTTGACCTTCATTTTTTTCAAGACCAGCAGGATATCATCAAGGGGCCAATTACATTTTATTGTTTCCTTATATTATCAAAGGAGGGAAATACCATTTTTGTTTTGTCAAAACATCATTAATCAAACATTTGCCTTTAAAAAATAACTGCAATCTTGGGAAGTATAATTTCATTATTTGAATGTGGGATTATTTATAAATATTCATGCACTGTTGCTGTCCTCTAAATATAAACAGTCTCTATAGCTCGAGCCTTTCAAAAGTGTGTAGTTTAGATAACCCAATACACTTTCAGGATATAATTTATAGAACACATGGAAAGAGAGAAAATGTTTTTCTTTCATTTGTTATTAACAGCTTACAGTAACTTCACTACTGAATATTCTTATGAATGTAATCTTAAATTTAACATTTTAATGCATTTATACTTTCAATATACACATAACCAGATACATTATCTGTTCAAGTTACAATCATTGGTTATAAAATTTTGTATTACTTAACTGTTTCACAGCAATATCCTGCTATATTGTGCTTTGAACAATACTACTATTGTCACTCCTCTTAAATAAGATACAAAATACATGAGTTCATTTCAATGTGACAGCATAGCTCATATTGACAATGTATTACACTGATTGATTTGTTAAAACAGCTTGTTAAAACAGCCTTCCTTAGTGTCCATTAGATTTGGTAAGTAATCTATCCACTGTTTGGTATGTATGCATGCCAGTGTTTTAGGGGGCCCATGTGATAACTTTACAGATGATGTCCTAAATACACACATAAATGATGACAATCATAGGTGGACAGATAGAGAAATTAATTGTAAGTCATACCTTGTAATGTCTTTCTGCATGAGTGAAATGAAAAAGTTATGCCACTTAAAGGTAATAGATTCCAAGAGTCAGTAAGTCTATATCTAGCCTCAGGGGAAAGCATGTTTTTTTAGTCCGTTGGACAAGTCAAAGAAGCAGGACACAGAGATATGCAATTATGAATAGGACTGACAATGAGAAATGAGGTTTTAAGAAGTACCTGGTAACATGAGGAACTACCAGGTTTTAAAGTTCCCAGTGTTCCCAGAGACAAAGCCAAAAGAACTGCTGAGGACTGCTGCTGACCAGGGTTCTGCCATATTCCATAAAAGGAATGCCAGACCAGGCTGCTTAGATGGCTGGGAGTGAGGGAATACAGGGTCAATCCCTATTGGCCACTTAATATACTAATGGAGGAAGGAAAGATATTCTTTCATTTTACTATCTACCAAACAATAATGTCAGGTCACTAAATATGGTAGCAGGACTTGAAGCACAGAAATCTTGCCTGCTTAAGAATATAGAACAACAGTTAAAAAAAAAAACTTAGATGTTGTTATTAATATGCTATTGGTACTATAAAGTTAGTCAATAGGAGGAAGACATCAATATACGTTGACACACTACAGATGACTGTTATTTTCTTTGTTCTGTACATCATTTAAAATAAATGAAAGTAAATTACTTTAAAATCTACAAATATTTACTTTAAAGATAACCAATATGATCTCTCCCTTCCACTTACGTAAAAATTATATTGCAGTGTTTTGCCCCCCATATCTGTTGATTATTTTTTTTCCACATGCAACAACTGCAAAATCTGATATGATTATACACTGAGCTGAAACATTAGAAACTTTTAGTTCAAACAAAAGAGCCAACCTTTATAGGAAATACTTTCATTTGAAAATACGCCCAGCTGATCTTTGAGATATCTTGTGTGAGGCCCTATGTTCTTCTCAAGTTATATCACAGCGTTAATGCTTTGAAACTGTGAGTCTATAGACAAACCTTGGTCTTTTCTGAACTGAAATTCTGGACCTGCTTGAGGAAATCCTGTCTCTGCCAACTTGCATGTTTTCAAAGAAATGTCAAATTAAACCAATAGAAATCTAGTTTAGGTTCTTCTAACATCTTTTTGAATATGAGGAACTGTATCTACTTTCAAAGAACTTAAAAATACAAAGTATTTTGAACAAAGAACAGGAAAGCATTTGAGAAACTCTTCTAAACTACATGCTGCCCTTAGACAACTTTCCTTTGAAGTTTGCCACAAAAGCATTAGTACCTGGAAATATTTCAACACATTAGGAAGAAAAAAATTTCCTCAGAAAGCAATGAAAAATTCCTGACTGTATCATAAAGACTCATAGAATCCCTTTAAGGCAGAAATATGAATATATTTATTGACAAAGAGCCTATTTAACATGTAACAATACATTTATGCCTTGATGAATTACAAAATTTCTCAATAAATAAATTTCTTAAGATGAAAGTGATTCTAAAGGAAAAGCAAAATATTTAAATTAAATATCCATAATAAAATTTTCAAAGCCAAATTATATCTATGGAAATTATGCATAGTTTCCTTATTTGAAGTTTAGGTTTTGGAGTAAAACTGGCTTAAATTCACATTCACTCCTGGCCTTTCTCTTATATTTTGCTGACTTTGAACAAACTATTTAACTAACATTAGATTTGAGCTCTTTGGTGCAGAACATAATAAAAATATACTAAAATTCTTGTCTTATTATGTTTGACCTACCATAACAAAATAGTGTTCCCTTAGTGGGGAACAGATTCTAGGACCCCCACAGATGCTAAAATCTAAAGCTCAAGTCCCTTCTATAAAATGCTGTAAGATGGCATAGTATTTGCATATAATATCCTCTCATATGTTAGAAAGCATCTCTAGATCTCTTAAAATACTAACACATTGCAAATGCTATGTGCTATGTAAAGAGTTGTTATGTTGTATTGTTTAGAGAATAATAAATCTGTATAAAATTTTTAAAATTTATTTTTGAGAAGGAAGAGAATAGTAGAGAATCCTTTAGAAAGCATATTTTTCCATCATTAGCATCCTTTATTTGTCAATTTTAAATTTGGGGGACAAGAATACATATGAAAAATTTGAGGGAAAATAAAAACAATCTTCAGAGCAGTAGGGAGATGAAGAAAACACAGCCCATGGTTGTTGTGAAGAACTTGGCTTACCAGCCAGCATCTATATTGGTCAACAGTGAAAAAGACTACCAGTCATGTAGGAAGGTCCCTGGCCTCAAGGTCCTTGGCCTAAAGAGGGCTTTCCAGGTAGAAATTGTGCTGAACAACTAGGAATCTCTTTGGTTTCCTTCCTTAGCCTCCACTAACTTCCTCTTCCCTATCTTCCAAGCTCAATCTGTTTCCTTTTTCTCATTCTGCCTACCTAGCTCCAAAGCTTCCGGAGTCCTTCTGTTCTCTTTCGTAAATCTCCAGGAATACCTCCAAATTACAGGAGTCCCCATATAGCCCCTGCCATTCAACAAGTGAATGTGATTATCTATACCAGTGATAAAAATTTTTGTCATTCCACCCAGCAGCTGCATTTTCGCAAGTCAACACTGTTATAAAAGGTGGTTCCAAAAGTACTGTTGGTATTCTTTACCTAGTCCATATTCATGAAGGAATAAGTGTGTTTAGAAGGCTGGTCACAGACACTACCCACCACATAGGAAACTTTCAAACTCACTTAAAAGAATCGTGAGAATAGGAATTATTCCTTAGTCATCTTATGGGAATGTATATTGAGAAAAAATATGAAATTATTTAGATGACCAAAAATTGAGAGGAATGTGGCCTCACAAAACTTGCAAAGAGAGAATTGTTATTTTATATTTCTATAGCATGTTCAAAAGTAAGAAGTAAATCCTTAAACAAGAGAGGCAATGATCAAAGCAGTACTAAAGTGTAAGATACTATTCCTAGAACCACAAAGTCTGTCCTAGGGCTCAAACCATGTTCAAAGACTCCAATCTGTTACACACTAAAATATCCCTCTCATTATAAACAATGCAATATTCAATTACATCCTGGCAAGTCCACGTCTACCATGACAGCTTTATTTCATTAAAACTTCATTTGTCTATAGAAATGAAGTATAATCATGGTTGTTAAATGTAGAGAGTGCTTAGTCCAGTGCCTGACATGACATATATCCAATAAATCCATATTATTGCCATTATATTGCTATTAAGTAATTTTTGCACTGTTAGAGTAAGAATATAGTTTTTAAAACTAGATTATTTTATAGATATATTCAGTCTTCATTAGTCAAGAATTCTATGTTTTTAAATTTGCCTACTTGATAAAATCTACTCATAATCTCCAAATCAATAGTATTTTTAAGTCTTTCACAGAAATGTACTGAGCTTTGAAAAATGTGTCTCCTAACGTAAATGTTCCTAGCAGAGTTTGATCAAGGCAATGCTCTCCATTCCTGTTTTAAATCTTATGTTGTAAATGAGTGTCTTTTTTAAGGTCTATTTAATGCCACTTCTTATTTCTTACATTTTTGTGATTTTGTAATTTCGTATAGATCATGAGCATGGTGTTAAAGTGCTTAGTGCTTCTGGACAAATCTATGACACATTGTAAGAAAAATATGGATGTTAGATGAACTTTGTTTTGACATGATTCACACTGCTCTTTGTTACAAGTTCAGTGTTAACAAATTAACAGTATGAATGAAACAAGACATATTTAAACAGAACATACATTAAAATGGTTATTTATTGATCCATATATGAAAATTTTAGGATAGAAGCTCCCAGGAACCCAACCCCTTATTTCCCCTAGGAGCAGAGGTTTGGAGTTCATGAATTAGGTGTTTAAAGGCAATTCATGGCAAGTTACCGTGTATGCCACGAACTGAATGTGGTCCTTTCTAAATGGATGTCTAAATATAGAGTGGAAGATTAAATGCCTATGAGTTCTTCTTTCTTCTCTTTCATAGTCCACAAAGCTTGAGGAAATTATAAAAGGAATAACAGTGGTTTGGACAATGCTACCATAGTTGACTTGAAGCTGACTCTTATGTAGGTCCTTCTGATTTTATTTTGTTCAACAGAAGTATAGACTTTGCCTCCCCCCCCCCCCGTGGTAGAAAAGTTGCTCCTCTCTTTCACCACAAAGTAATAACATGTTAAAAAAAAAATGGGAAATCAACTCCAACATACAGACCTTTCCCTTACAACTAGAATTTCAGAAATGAATAATGGATTAGGAATAGCTGTGTTGTCACGAAGCCTTGATTGATTGTTTCCTTAATATGCACTGAGTGCTGACAAAGTGCAAATCTCCCAATCTGCTGTGATGGGACCACTGTTATTAAAGAGTACAATTATACTTTTGTAGCCTTCGCTCATTTCTTGATTTCTCTAGACTTTTTTTTTCCGTCAGAGAAATATAACCAGTTTTTCAGTTAACTAAGGATGAAAATAATAGCTAACATTTATTTAGCTCTTATTCCACAACTATGTTAAACAGTTTACAAATAAATAAATATACATGTATACCTACATATGTGTATTCTATATTAACAGCAAGTCTATGAGATAGTTATTATTAAAAATCCTATTATGTGAACTTAGAGACCAAAAAAATAAAATGCTTGTCAAGTTAAGTGGTTTGTACACAGCAGGTAAATGAATCATTGGGCTCGTGAATAACATACTTGCCTACCAAGATTTCTGTTCTTTTAACAGGGGATAATAATTTATGGGTGTTTACATATACATAAATACAAAACATACATACACACCTATCTACATCAGCAAATGTAAGACATTGGTTTTTATACATTAGATCTATTGGAACCATGAAACACTAGAAATTCTGGAAATTCCTCTAAGAATAAAATAAAGAAATGAAATCATACATCTAAAATATGTGATAAGAATGCTTCATCAGTTTCTTTCTATCAGTTTCTTTCTATAGAGAGGTAAAGAATCAAAGATGGATCATTTTAATCATAAGTATGTGATTTCACCTTCATATGCACTGTTTTACTTTCAGATTCAAGAGTGGAGGATTTTCTTATCTCAGTCCTTTGACCTTCTACAATAGTAAATAAATAATTTATGAACTTCTATATTGCGTACAAATAGAAACAAAAAAAGTGATACTATTTTGATAATTTTTAGTTCACAGAACCAGGCTTGAAAGATGATAGATTTATTTAAATTAAAGGTTTTGTCACCATCTTAGAGATTGTAATAGAAGAGTAAAATTCTCCACACATATGGGAAATGTGAGAAAGTTGGAGGTAATTTCTTTTTAACTTATAAACATAATAGGAGCTTTAATGCATGTAAGACAGAATGAATGTGAAACAGAGTAATAATTAGTTTCTCTGATCACCTGAAAATTGTTACCAATCACAATAAATAGCTTCTTTTGACAATACTACTTTTATGACTGGAAAGTTTTTTCTGAAACATGTAGCAACAATTTTTCCCTCAGTGGATCTTTAAAGCCAGTATATGTGTATTATCTCACTGCCCTTTGGAGCATCAAGAATCTCCTTTAACATTTTGATAATAGCCCTATCCATCTTATTCCTTCAGCTTCCACAGGCTGACATATTATTAAGTGATATAAACTTGGGGTGGGGATAATGGGAAAATTTTTCCATTGTAAAAATGAATATCCACTAAATATATTACTGTGGATATTACTGATATTTATTCCAGAGGTATGATATCACCTTTTCTCCTCTACATCTATGTTCTTGCCAAATGTTTTTTAATACATTGCATTCCATAGTAAACAGGTACATATTCTTTTACCTACTTGGAGAAGATATGATATTTACCTTGAGGGGAGAGAGCATATATCAGATATTTATTTCTTTTTTCACATAAATCACTTAAACATTTTCCTTTAAAAAATACAGAATTAAATTTAAAAAATCAGGCAGTTCTCTATAAACATTTATCCTCTTAAACTACTTCTTCACTTTAAAATCATTCAATAATTCTATAATGTTTTAGTGTTTTTAATATTTTAAGCTTCTATTTTTCGAGAATTTAATCATACCAATTGAGTTCCTCTAGCAAAACTTCACATAGGTCTCTTCAATTCTAAAGTCTCTGAGTATTGGTAATTTTTGGGGGTGGGGGATTAGCAGCATTTTTAGAACAATGTCTTTGAAAAGATCAGGGACTACTTAGACGTGTACTATAACAAAAATTTATAATATGTTTAAGTTTTGATATTCAAAGGTCTACTTTGCCTTGGAACAAATAAATATTTTCCCATTGGAACATATGGTTTACCAAAACCTCAGAGAAAAAAAAAACCAATCAAGACTTTTAAAAAGAATGTTATGGATTAGCAATAGATGTGTAAGAGAGGGTGAATATGAGTAAAAGGATGTCATAAAATTACAAAGCAGTCTGTGAAAAAGCAACCACTCTACTTGTATGCTGCAGAAAAAAAAATGCTATTCAAGCAGCAACCTACAGACAGAACTAGAGAATACATAGAAGCATTTATTTATATTGCCCTTATTAATACCCTAATGTGAAACTCATGCATCAGAAGTGTAAACAAATCCCTTCCTCACTTTGGGCTGTATGTTTATATCTTCTTTCTCTTTCTCTCTTTTTTTCTTTTCTGTTTTTGCTTAAGACCATTCAAGTCCAACTAGATAAGTGATTTCAGGTTCAACAGTCCTATTTGATAAGGAAAAGAAATGTGGCAAACATAAAAACTGCATAAACCATTTGTCATGTTATTTCTTTGGAAACATGATCAACATATTGAAGGTGCAGTCCATTTTCAAGAAAACTCATAGACACACTGGTATTACTTGTCCTGTCCTCAATAGTAGTCACAAAGCCTCAAAGCAGGTAACAAAACAAAAAGTCCTCAATTGCTGACCTGTTCATCCCTTACCTTAGATCTAATAACCCAAGAAACATAGCACTATCAAAGTACTGGGATGACTTCAGTGTAGGGAATGTATAGAATCTTTCATTCAATCAGATTTGTTGAAACATTATTAAAATATTATTAGTATTAAGGTGAATAGTGTAATTAAATTACTCATGCCCAGTCAGCCTTTCCCCCAATTTAAACATGGCAAATTTATTCAGTTTTCATTTACTTTTTCCTTTTAGTTCCTTGAGATGATATTTAAGAGGACATGCCCTAAATTAATTAGCTCTATCAACTCAAAAAAAAAAAATTGGATGCTACATTCCAACACTAGAACAATTTTGATTTTGATTTTGTTTAGTGGAACTCAAATTCGATTCACATAAATTTTGCTTAAAATATTTTATTTCTTCCTATAATATAGATAAAATGTACTGGTTCCTTAGCAAGACACACAAGATTGCATTCTGGCTTTTCCAAATCCTTCTTTTGCCACATCCATATATATCATCTTTGGGTCCAACCACATTAACTTATTGAATACTTAGATATTTAGCCTAGAAGCATTGAAACACACTTTCGAAATGTATGGAATACATTCTTCTGTCCTTCTTTATCTTTCTTTTATTTATTTATTTTTTAACTCCTACTTCAATTTTTAAGAATCAGCTCAAATTTCAAAATTCCTTTGAAGTCTCTTCTGTCCTGCCATCTTTAGGTTACCAATCTCCATGAGACAGAGTTTGCCAAGCCTTTCTCGACATTCCCAGGGTTCTCTATTGTCTTCTATTTTAATAAGTCTCTCATCCTGTAATTGTGTGTTTACATGTCTGCCTCCTGATTAGGTAACAATTCCTCACGCCTCTATTGATTTTTGCTTCACAGTGGTTTGGAGAATGTCTGGCTCAGAGTAGACACTTAAAGCCTCATCAGGCTCTTCCCCTTCTCTCCCCTGCTTCCTCTAATATCAATTTTATTGTGTCTACAATCACTTTATAGCTTTATTTAATATTTTATAGTCATTACTGGTGAAAATGAGCTTTGGGAAGTCTACTACTCAATGTTCTGAATATCAGATAAATTGCAAAAAATCTTTTCAAAACAAAGACATTCACTAAGGGCTCAATGTCACCTTCCTACATTTGTAGGTTTGATAACACATGAATCTCATGAAGAGCAAGAAAGAGCATTCATGCTGGTTTATGTATTTGAAAGCAGAAAACACAAATAGGAATCTTTTTTATCCAAATCACTAGTTAGACATCCAAACTTTAACTACATTTAATTTAGCAGACAATCTTCTGTTTTCAGGACACTCAGGTTTTATTCCACTGTTGTTAACATTTCCTTTTTGTTGTAGTAAATAGACAGGCTGATTCATTGTTTCTTCAGTTGGCGTTTCTTCATATTAATTCTCATTAATGTTTGCATTTGTATAAGAAGGGCTTTTGAAATGCCAAAGCTTAAATAACACTTCATCTTGAAACAGTTAAAAGATAAAATTTAGGCTAGGTAGGGTAATTAGACTTATGTAATATCTAATAAAAACTATGTTTGAGTTTTATATTCAGTGTTTAAATTTCCTCCCTCTCTTGGGTTAATACTAATCTGATTGTGGTGGCATTTCTAAATCATTTTGAGAAAAGTTCAGTGAAAGAATAACTATAGGGCTTAGTGGTTGAGTTCTTGCCTAACATGCATGAGGCTCTGGTGTCAGTCTCCACTGTCACAACAAATAAATAAATTAACAAACAAATAAATAAAGCCTATAAAATCCATGAAGATTTGGTGGTGGGCTATATTCTGGAGTCATAGTCACGGAATTCCTGGTTATTTGTAATCCTTCGTCCTTAAGATATTCCCTATATTTAAAATGTTGGCTTTGCTATAACATAAAGAAACACAAAACTATTTCAATATAACATATTTTCACACTTCAAAAAATTTACAGACACCCTTAGCCTGGACTTATTATGGCCTGCTATACTTTAGGTTCCCAATCTATTTCAGTAGTAGATTGGAATACACAAAAGAATATATGGAAATCAAGTTGCATGCTGATCACTTAATGTTATGCAAATGAAAGAAAAGGATTAGATTCAAGGTTCCCAGAGAAAACAATTTCAGTTTCCAAACAATGCCAACATTTAAAACAATCTAACAATATCTGTTTGAAGTGGCATCAGTTTAGGGAAGGTATTGAAAGGAGAATTTTTTGCTCATAACTTTCAGGTATATGAATGAAGCCATTTTCCATAAGACCTCACTTTATCAAAAGATATATAAAAACATTCACAGCAACCCCTGGTACAAAGCCATTGCTGTCCCTTATGAGCTGGGGACGGCCTGCTATCTTTGTCCTGGGGTCCAGCTTGCTGGTGAGCATAGTTAGCACCAGGCTTTAACCCAAGTTTTACAGAAAATGAACACAAGGCAGTATGGCAAACTCCTGTCAGTGTCACCGTACTTGATCTGAAAAGACATGAAAAAATTCAAATTCTAAAGCTGTCAGACTGCAAACTTTCAGCAGAGAGAAAAGCTTCACTTTAAGAATGTAAACAAGGACAGTGAAGGTCTTGCTATCTAAAGAGATCAGCATGCAAGAAGTGCTCCGGCAGCTTGAACGCACTGAGGCGGTGGCAAACCCCAGTGCCCCGTTGTGAGACTGAGCCTACCTTGGAGACTCATGGCACTGTCTTCATCCTGCTAAGTACTTTACCTGTGATTGCAATGGCAGATGCTTCAAAAGAGCGAAGCAGAGACCTGTCTCTTTAGAAGCAACAGCAGTCTCTCTGAAAGCAGCAGTTTGGCATTTCAAGGGGAAAGGTCATTTCTTTACACCTTGGAAGAGGATAGATAACAATAATAGAAAGAATATCAGGCATGAAAAGCTACATTTTCCTAGATCCCTAAAGGAAATCATGACACAGCCGTGTCGCTGGTACTATGAGCCAGTGCACTAATTTATCCCACTTCAGCGCATTGACTTTCCTCTTCTGTGAATGGGCATCCCAGCTGGGGGTGGAAAATGTTTACTGAGACTTGCTGAATATTATTTACAGGTCTAGTGGGCTCCTTCTAAGTTGCAAGGAAGAGATACCTCTGGTGTTGGTGAGATATGAAGTGGTGTGGAAATCACCCAACTGTACTTGAAAGACGGCACTCTTGTGACCTAAGGAAGATAACATCACGTTAAGTGCCGCACTTTGAGTTCATCCAGCATAAATATCAGTGCCAAGGCAATCACATAGAGGGCCCTTGGGACAAGGGGTGATACATCAAAACGTGGAAGGAGGTCTCCAAAATTACCCTGAGTGCACTGCCTAAGGAACAGCTGATTGAGTCGGCTATTAGAAACTTCCCCATCAGAAAACAGAGAAATATTTTGTCACGTATTATCTAAAAGAGCTGTATTGTTACAGACATTCCTCTTCAATTATTTATACATTCTCTTTCTGGTAAATCTCATCTGATTCTCTCTCCTTTCTAAATGTCACGAGTTTTACTCTTGCACCGGCACCGATGTTAACATTTGAAGGGGGGAAAGGTTGGACTTAAGTTTAATAGATTTCATATTTAATAATGTAGTCAATAAAGTCTGCCCACTTAATCAGTCAAAGGCTACTCCACTCTGGACACTAAATGCCTCCAGTGGGCCATGCTGTTCCCATTACATAAAAATCCACCCATTATTTTCAATTCTTAGAAAAATAGTTTAATATTTTCTAGAGCTTTCCATATCTATAAATAAATAAAATGGCCATGCTTTCAAATAAGTGAAATAGTGCTGACAATATACTTCAAACACTATCATTAATGAAAGTCACAGAACAAGGAACAAATTCAAATCTGTATGGGATTTGAAGGATTAAAGCACTTATGAGGGAAAAAAAAAAACAAAACACTGTACATTTTTATCTCCTTTCCTCTCTTGCCATCCTCATTTCATGAAAGGAGGGCTCCACAATTAGAACCAAAGGGAATTCTGTAACCAATCATGGATTCCAACATTCTCATCTATTGTTTGTTTTGTAGTCAACTTTCCAGCAAGATGCCACATTAGTCACAGCAATGCTATTCTAAACATTATCAACAGCCTGCCTCTCTTATATTTGCATTAGCTTTGTAACCATTTAAATAATATGTTCTCAAACCTCAATTATTAATACTTAAAAATCTTTAGAGAAAGGGTTGTGCATGCCTAAGCAATTTATTTTGCATGCATATACTGTGGGTGTTCTATCAGCTCAAAAGAGAGTACACACAAAAAGAAACATTGCCTAAAAACTTTGATCTAAGCCAGGAAAGCATCTACTCAAATGGCATGTGTTTAGGGTGAGTAGGTGTAAAGTTGTAAAGCACACTATGTCTAGCAATTTTACGAATTAAAAAAAATAAAAAAGGCTTTTTCTGTTCACTGAACACATATTTTCCTGTTATAGAAAAATGAAGAATATTTAAATTCCATGCATCACTGCCTATCAGGAAATGCCCATTTTCTTCTGCTTTTTAGACAGCCTACGCCCAAATGGTTGTTAAATATAAATCTTTTCCTTGAATTTCATATTGTTAGATGTCTTTTGGTTTTGCTAGTTTTTAATTATGGTAGTGTGAAGAAAATTTGTTGTTCATTCTTTTTCATTAACTGTTTTGAGCTGTCTAAAATGTTAACAGGTAAGGATAAATCCATTTGAAAGCTTCCTAAGTCATTAAACTTCAGTTGCTGGTTCTCTTCTCAAGAAACCTATTAGGATGGCCCAGTCTGGATTGGTTCATTCATATTCAGGGTGTCCTGCCTGCCTATAGCTTTCATTTCATTTGTCACTCTGTGTTATAATGATTTCCCCAAAAGATTCTTCCCAAACGGTCTGCAAATCCCTTAAAGTCAGTAATTTTTAATATAAAGAATGGAATAATTTGGTAACAGAAATTATTACCATATCATATGACATGAGCAGTCTAGATTGATGAAATGAACACATCTCCATTGCTATATTCAGGATTTTCAGTTAACATATATCTGCTACTTTCTCTATATTTTATCATTCTTAAGCACACCCCAGTAGAAAGAACAAGCAAGGACATTTTGAAAAATAATTATTAAAAAAAACTACATTTGAGAAAATTCATTATATATTTTTAGGCATTTGAAAAAATACAGCTTTTGGTTTGTTTGCTTTTAGTAGTTGACCATAAATAATAACCTATATAACAGAGTAAGAAACTCTATATAATATCTCACTTTTCAAATAATTATTTAAAAAAAACTACATTTGAGAAAATTCATTATATATTTTTAGGCATTTGAAAAAATACAGCTTTTGGTTTGTTTGCTTTTAGTAGTTGACCATAAATAATAACCTATATAACAGAGTAAGAAACTCTATATAATCTCTCACTTTTCTTAACAGTGGCATGCCAAAAGTCATGTTTTCAGAGATGCAATGTTATATTCTTTAAAAGTAGTCGGTATCACTCAAGTATAGAAATATCTCTACTCGGAGGCAAATTAGGTTTTTACCATAGGACTGGAATAAGACTAGAAAACAAACACAAACAAGATCTGTAAAAGAACTATTAGATTCTAATTCTGGCTCTGTTCCGATTATGAAAACTTAAGAAAGATGCTTACCTTCTTGGGTCTTCAGTTTGCCTAACTATAAAACAGGGTAATATTAATAACCACTTCAGAATTTGATTTTGAGGAATAAGTGAGGAAAAAAAGTATATTCACTATAAGGTATCATGGAGGCAAATCCCAGAAAGTCAGTTTAACAAGCTTCAGTTGTCTAAACAAAATGCATAATTAAGGATATTCTGAAACTGATGTACTCGAATAACACAAAATTTTTCCAACGTAAGAACTACATGATGAACAAATTTCCTAGGAAAATGGTAACATATAGACATTAAAGGTCATCATAAAATAAAATTTTTAAAAAGATCATAAGATTGTAGGAATTATATTGCAATCATTTTACATGGTATCCCTACTTCCTTTATTAACAGTGGCAGCATTTTTGAGGATCTTCATTCTTGGAGCCATTCAGTTCCCAAAGCTCACTACAAGCACCTCCCCCCTCAAAGAGTCAGAGGACAGAAAAGCATATATTGAATATTTTGAAACAGGACCAATTTCACTCCAAACTCCATGAAGTTTCTATTTTTTCTTGTTGTTGTTGTCATCATTAAAGTTAATTTCAAAAAAGAAGTAATTATGGATGATTTCGTCTCAATTGCTCATCAAAGAAGATTTCAAAATATATTTGGACATTTAAAATATTTATTTCATTCACATTTCACTTTATTCAAAATGCATGACCAAGCTCATTTTCTCTGAAGTCAGTTCTGCCCACTTTTTCCTGCCCCCCAAATTCCCCACATACTTCGCACTCTCCTGAAAATCTAAATTCCTTTAGAATTTTGCAGGTGGCTGGCCAGTTCTGCTTGTTTGTTTGTGTTTCAGAAGTTAAACTGGGAAGCATTAATTAGATTGAAGAGTGTTTTATTTTGTATGTCGTTTTAAAAAAGCAAATAAACTTGAAAGATGACCAATTGTCTGGAAAGTATCAAAAAGGAACAGTTACTGAACAAAAGTGCTAAGAAAACCAATGTGTATTCTTAATTACTCGATTATGGTGGGAAGCTCATGTAAGGACAAGAGTTAGAGAAAGAGAACAAATAGAAACAAAAGAAATATTCCACATCTTAAAAACAAGCTCTTTTCATAGAGTTTTGCAAGTTTAATTTTAAAAATGTTGTCTTTTTAAAAGAGAATCTTCATTATTTTATGATCTCTTTACTTTGCTTCTTTCCTTAAAAAAAATATATTGTCTAAATGTTCAGTGAGGTGGCCAAAGATGTTAAAATAAATTTTTAAATGTGGCTACAATAATTAATTAAATCCTAAGTACACTATAGGTATATTAAAATCTACTATGCTCATTATAGTCATTAATGGACACTCCAGCTATCTGCGTATATTTGCCTCATGATGAAATATTAATAATATAATAATAGATCATTCAGTCCTACAATGCTATGTTCTTTTATTCTTGTATGTAGTCAAATAGTTTTTCACAATTTTAAGCAATTCTTTAGATGTTGTCATTATAAGTTGCAATAGTTTTATTAACAAAATAATTCAATAGTCTGTGGGAAAAAATCATCCATAATTACTTCCTTTTTGAAATCAATAATTTTGAGTAAGTAAAATCTGTGGGAAAAAGTAAATCTATGGTCCTTACAAGCTTTTCTTTTATAGGGGTAATTATAATCCTGTGATTTTTTCCATAAGTCAGAAACATTAGACAACATAGAATAATTCTTAGTGAATCTCCACTAGGACACATCACAAAACACCTTCCCTCTTGCTTAGGGATGCCTAACAAATATTACAGGGAGGAATATGGGTTATATTGGGAGAGTATATTTCTTTCTCAATATCATCTTATAAAGCTTCATTCCAATATGAAAAAAAATGATTTTTACTTATTTTTTTCTTCAAGTTACTTCCAAAGTGAACTCTTAAACTATGGCAGAATGGTGGATGTACTCAGAACACTAACACATATAGTAAGTGATCAACTTCTTTGAAAGTCTATCCTATGAAATGTACACTTACATCTTTCTTTCTTTTTTCTTTCTTTTTTTTGTACCAGGAAGTGAACCCAGGGGGGTTTAAATTCCAATGAGCCACACCCCACAGCCATATATATATCTATAAATTAATTAATTTAGAGACAAAGTCTTGCTGAATTGCTGAGGGCCTCACTAAGTTGCTAAAGCTGACTTTAAACTCGAAATCCTCCTGCCTCAGCTTCCCAAGATGCTGGGATTAGAGACGTGTGCCACCATGCCTGGCTACACCTTTTTCTAAAAAAAATGATTTGAAACTGAAATGTATGTGACCTATCTATAATTCAAAGCTACCTCTAAAGTTTGTTGTCTCAAGTTCATTAGTAAACTATAATTTTGTATTTACAAGATAGCCCTGTTATTATACCTTTCTATTTCTATATTTAAAAAATACTGATGATAAAAGATGTTTGGCAGATTGTTTTGCTATAAGGAGGAGAAAGAGAAACAAGAACATGAAAGGATAAAAGGCAAGAATAAATATGTGCCTACAATATTTGTTGAATGAGAATCTCCTTAAGCATTTCCTACAGCTAGAAGCCTCTGGGGAAAAACATAATCTTTGGAGGTAGGGAGACTTGCTCATATGTATGTGGATATTGTCACCTCACAGTAGGGACTTATAATAAATTTCTGACAGTTTTGAAATCTAGCAAAGTCTAAGACAAAACACAATTATTCTAACACAATAGATATTAACACTGGAAATCCAAATACTACATCTGCATGTTTTTCAAACTGTTTTCGGGAATGACCAAATCAGATTCTCATGCTGCATTTTTTATTCAACCTTTTATTCTTCAACTCAGACAGAAAGAAAGAGCAAACCAAAAGATAACTGATCATTTTCTTGTTAGTGGTTATCTCTCAGTCCCCAAGGATCCATGGCAAAGGAAGTGTTGCTTACAGTTGGTCTTCATTTAAGTAAAAATCCCATTAAACTATTTTCCAATTTCTATGGAGGGACATACCTAATGATTATTAATGTTCTCTCTGGTGATGTTTATGGATGCAGAACCAGGAAACAATTTGTCTCAATAAGAGAGACTAAGACTGTGGAATGATATTTGGGTATCTAAATATTTAAAATACCTAATTGCTTATCTCCAAGTATATTTTCTTCCTTTAGGGAGACTGCACAGTATCATGCTGAGTTACTGAATAGTATATGATTTAATATTTGGATATGAATTATAAAATGTAAAAGATAAGGCAGAGGTATGTATATTTGATGAGAAAAGCTACAAAAATTAAAAAACTAGAAACATAGAATGTGTTGAATAATTGAAAATTGAGAGGAAATTAATTTATTAAGCTTTGCTATTGAAAAATGTATTTAAATGCAGTATTATGGGAATTATATAAAGCTATCCTTTCTCTTTGATGACTTTCTTTTTGCTATTTCCATAAAATAATATTTTCAAAAATCATTTATAATGTAAATAATTCCACAGGGTTGAAGCATAGAATGTTGAGATGAGTATGTTGTGACTCTTTTGAGTGTTGTCAAGTTTTGAGAATAGCCCCAAATCATTTTGTTGTCTTATTCTTCTATTTTTTTGTTTTCCTATGAAAATCAAGTTTATTTATGCTAAGTGAATAAGACACTGAAAGACAAATTTCCATATTTTTTCTCATATGTGCAAATAAACGCACACATACAAAAAAAAAAAAAAAAACCCTAAAGATAACCTGAAAGTAAAAGATAGGCTAGGAGAGTCTGGGAAGGGCTCAGGAACACATGGGGGCAGAAACTGGGGAAGGGCAGGGTAAGAAAAGAAACTGGATGTGATCAAAGCTCAATATGTACATGTATGAAAATGTATTAATAATTATAATATTTAAAAAGAAAAAAGACCGGGCTGTGGTTGTGGCTCAGTGGTAGCGTGCTTACCTAGCATTCCTGAGGCTCTACGTTAGATTCTCAGTACCACATATAAACAAACAAACAAATAAATAAATAAAGCTCAATCAACAACTAAAAAAATATGTTTTAAAAAATTAAAAAAAGAAAGAAAAAAGAAAAAGTAAATTCTACCACTCATATCTGAGGATACTGCATATTAGAGAAATGTGCTCATGAAGGTGAAAAATTATGAAGTATATAAAAACTTCTGGAAATTTTGTAAATTGATGAACAAATGAATGTGAATTTCAATTCACTTGATTCTGATTCAAGAAATGTTTATTGTATGTATTTGTATAAATATAATTGGTAGACTGCTAATATATATATATATATTTTTTTTAAATTAGCAAAAACTAAAATCTCCCTCTAACTACACTTCCTGACTGATTTACTGTCACAATATAAATGCCAAAATGTAATGAGTGATTCAAATTTCACTGATATAATATGACATCTGACAGTTAATAATGGGTTCCTGAAACTGCTGCTAAAATATAATATGCAGTACAAATTTAGCATGGCTAAATTCAATACTAGTCTATGAAGATAACAGTACAACTGGGCAAATTAGGTAATTTTACCATGACGAAAATACTATAATTAGTTTTATAATTACATTTATTTACATGGTGAATTTTGATAATACTGACTAACTCATTTTCAAGTCATCATCAAAATTTTATAGAAGATAATATACAATTAAATGGAATACTAGAATCATTTATAATTGCTGACTGTGAGTTTCATGTTTTCTAACAAATGCATTTGATGTACCTTCCTTTTACATGTTTTCAAAAACTATATGAGGAATACTAACCGTATACAAAAATATTATTCAGGACTTTGGGCACAGAAATATGTTGTGTGCTCTGTTGAAGGTATTTGTAAGATTTCTTTGCCCATGTTATGTGACAATAATATCATAGACATAAGCCCAGATAATAAGGACCAAAGATGAAAACTGGACATGTGAAATACACTTGTGAAATAAACTTGGTGGTAAGCACAAAGATTAAGAGACATATGATATAAAAGGCATAACAAGAGAATATTGAATTCTATTTGGGAAAATATTCTCAAGAGTAAGTTGGGAAAAATAAATTGTATATTTTTATGATATGGTTGTGTTTGAGATATATATATAAACTAGCATAGTACTTATGCACTCAAAAGCTATACTAAAAACCTCTACCCAATAAAGTAATACAAGCAGATATGCTATGTTGTGGAAAAATAAAACGTATCATTAAATAATTCTGGCTCAATGCACTATATACTGAATTTAGATTCAATCATACCATGAAATATTTTTATTCATGAGTTTACTTGATGAATATAACCACAAATTATGTGCCATTTCTAGGTCTAATCTGCAACTGTCAGTCATAGTTCAAGGCTACCTATAGTAAGAGGTCTCTTCACTATTATTCCTAATCTCTTAATTAAAGTCTGAACCTTTGAAGAAGACATTTTTAAAGTGACAAAGTTAATGCTGAGTTTAACAACTAACAGCAGTAAACATTAATGAGGAGTTTTCATGGTGTCCTTGGACTAAGAGCCTTAATCATCATCATAACAGACATTGATTGAAAACCAACAATGGGCCAGATGCTGCATTCATTGTTTACTTTATGTTTATAACCCTCTAGGGAAGGAAGTAGATGTGTCTTCCTCATTTCTCTTTAAAGAGAGTTCAGATAAATTATGTAAGGTTTTATTGTTAGAAAACAAGAAGAGATTTGGACATAGAATAGAACTTTCCATTCCTTTCCTGCCAGTCTTTCCCATTATCTTTCCTGTTCATTCTCTGTATTCCAACTGAAATACTTCCCAAAATGACAATATTCATGCGGAAAACCTAGGACTTAACTTCCATATTGCCATGCATAGCTTTTATATAAGAACTGTTACGTATCTGACTGACACTTTGGTGCTCAAGTATTTGTTCACTTTAATTTTAAAACTCTTATAAACAACCACCTGCCCTTACACAAATCCCTGTCATCCTTTCTTACTGTTCACCAGAGTTTCTTCAGTAAATGCAAGACTGGTGACAGACTAATGACAGGAAAGTATTTGGGGAAGGAAGGAAAAAGAGAAAAGAAAGTGAGGCTGGGGCTACAGAGAGTGACTGAAGTCCAGTTAACACCATTCTTTTGGATTTTTCTTTACACATAGAAGAAATTGAACACAAACAATAAGAACAGCAAAAGGGTCATGATGGTGCATTGTTGTTACTCATTGCTTCACATAGATTTTTGTGATGTTTTTCTAATTCATCCTTCTGAGTCAGAATGAGACTGACTTTAGTCCCTGAGGCCATACTATAGCAGAGTGGTCTTCTATCATGCAGGTATACCCATGCCACTATCAGCTGAACATTTTTATTATTTACATTAGTCAAATTAGACACATCTTAATCTGCCTTCATACAGCTTTCTAAATCTCCTTCTTCCACGCATACAAAATAAAACCTATTTTCCAGTCAGTTATATTTAATTTAGTTTTTCGTTTCACATCTCTTTTATATATTGCCCCCAATTTCACTGCATGGCAAACTTCTATTCTTCCTTCTGGATACAACTTAAAGTTTATCTCAATTTAATGCTTTCTCCAAGCCATCCCACTCAGAATATGTGACACCCTTTCAGCCCTTTCCTAGAGAATATTTTGAAACTGCATTCTGACTATTTTAAAATGTCTATTACAAGACTTTGTATTCTGGTAGAAACATATCTTAATCAGTACCAGATAATATAGATTCCCAATGAAAGATATGTGATTAAAATAAAAAAAGTATGATCAAAATCTGAAGGCAGTGTCAAAATTAGTGAAGTATTGATGCTTCAAATATTTGACTTAATGAGGGTGAAATATAGCTTCCACTATGTGCTACAACTGTTTTCATATAGGAATTGCACATGTTAGCTATGATCATTGAGTTAATGAATCAACTCACAACGGAAAAAGGAATCTACTTCTTTTTTTCCCCTAGAATTTTGACATACCTTTTTAAATTTTAAATTCAATTAATAAATCTTTAGGTAATTTGTCCATATCTGGCTGCACCTACATCCATGCTTATTGTCTAGCATACATACAATGTTTGGAGGAACTTTACCTATGCGTAGGAATTCTCCATAAAACCATCTTAGGAAAAAAAATTGCATATCAAATTAAAAACTCCAAACAGCATAAATAAAAGTTTAGTAAAAAAATTTTATGGCCTTTTAACATCAAATCTTCTATTCATATTCATTCTCTTAAAATATTATTTCTCATTTTCTTTATAGTATCTTCTTTAGTGAGGCCAAATGAAATACATATGTGAAAGCCAGTATGGTATTTGAATAGTTTTAGACCAAATTTCATAGAATTGAACTTGGAAGTCTTTAAAATTAAACAGTTAAATTCAAACACTTTGAGCAGTTTTTTTTTTTTTTAAAGTTCATGTAGTTTATTAACAGCATTACTGTGGCAACAGGTAATTGATACAAAACTTATTCAAGATTTGCTTCTTTTGAGGGGAACGTGAGGATTTTATCCTTTTACATTCAGGGATACTTTCTTTTCTTTTTTTTTTTTACTAGTTTGATAATATGCTTATGAAGTCAGGGATACTTTGAGCAAGCCAGGAATGGTAGCAAAAGCCAGAAATTCCAGTGTCTCAAGAGGCTGAGGCACGAGGATCACAAGTTCAAAGTCAGCCTCATCAACTTAGTGAGGCCCTAAGCAACTTAATGAGATCTTGTCTCTAAAGAAAATATTTCAAAAGGGCTGTGGATATCTCTTTGCACCCTGGGTTGAATCTCTGGCTCACACACACACACACACACACAAAAGACAAAGAAAAAAAGAAATACATTGAACAATAATACCTGTTAGTAATGGTTAGAAGTGGTTGAATGGATGATGGTAACTGATAGACTAATTTATTTTTACCACATTAGAGATATATGATACCACTTACTTATGAATGATTATAAAGAGATAGATTCTTTTTTAAAATTTATGTTTCTAAAACGTAAGTTCTAACAACTAACATAATTTCAATATGAAGATAGATGCATTTTGAAGTTACCTTTAAAAATTATAAAAACTGACTTGTTATCCTTTTTACCATTTTTTTTTGGGGGGGAGGATTTAAGGGAAATTAAGAAAAACAATCAAGCCAACCTAACCTGTGTTTGATTAGAAAGTGGTTCTTTTTTTTTTGTAAGCCAAAAACTTTCATGTGACAGTCTCTTTTGTTCTAATCGTTTGATGTGAAATGTTGCTATAATATCTACAAAAATGTTAGAAAATAAAGATTAAATTACAGGAAGAATGCCATTTTATTCATTTTAAATATGCAAAAGTGAGTTTCTCTCACCAATTCATTCTACATTTTAAGTATAAAGTCTCCAGCTTCAAGGAACAGTGAATGTCAAATAGTCCAATTTATCTTTTAATATGAGAAATGCATTTCTAAGGAAAAGAAGCTCATTACTTATCAATTCAACCTGTTCCATTGTGCAGCAGTTCTTCCATGCTTTAAAGATTTTTTCTCTTAATGTGTCAGGCTTTTCTCCTAATCTCTATACACTTGTGGAAGCGAATGCCATAGATTTGCTCACTCCAATTCTGCAAGATAATCTTTTAGATAGTGAAGATACACAGAACAAACATAGCTCCTCCTGAACTCCCACGTCTGGCTTCCCAGGGCTTCTTGTTTTCTGGATACACCTGGATGCCACAGGAAATGATGCCCAATTGCTTCTAAGTCTTTCTACTTTATATACAGTCCACTGCAGCAATGCCTATTTGAAACTTTAATGCCAGGAAATGAATTAAAAAACACTCTGCATATAACCTGACCAGCCCCAAATACATTTGGGCACTCACATAATTAAATTCTTTAACAGAGAACCTGAACATTTCTTAGTCTGATATAAGACAACATTACCATTTTAAATGACAAGGTAAACCTCCTGGATTCCAATAGATTATAATCAATTTAATCCTCCAAATCTTATCATTTTTTTCACTAAGAATCTAGGTCAAATGATTTTCTATTTATATTTCTCCTTGGCTTTAACTTGTATGCTGAACAATAACATAAAACTATTTCATAAAACTGTTTTTTCAAAAATTCTAGTCTCTTTAAGATTTTTCTTTACCCTGATTCTGTCATCCACCTTATAGACGCTACTTCACACTACATACAGATAAGATAAACATATTTTGTGGATCTTTACCAAAGTCAGTAATAAAAATGAGACATGACGACAGTGGAAATGGGGGTAACACTGTGTTCCATGATAATAAATTTGTATATAACTCCTTTTACTTTATACTGCTATAAATATGGTGATAATTATAATATTATAAAGCCAAGAGAAGTAAATGAGATCAGTGAGGATACCTAGGGAATATCTGGCTTAGGGTAGGTGCTCAGCAGAACATATTGGTCTAATTGTTTTGAGGCTACAATAGTGAATAAGACTCATTTAACTAGATAAGACTCATTACACTGTACATTTGAAGGCTTGAAGGTTTCCCTAGGTATTAAATTCTCTCTAATAAAATTGCTAAAGTGTTTCAAACTTTTAAAGCTCATTGAATTATTCTTTTTGTATTAGAGTTTTAGAGCTAAGTAGATAGACAATAGATTGTATATGGAAAACATCTACCTGTATTTATGTGCCTGTGAGAGAGAGAATGGCCAGGGGTGGGAGGAGACAGAGAATTTCTAAGAATTCTGGTATTCTGTGGAGAGTGATGTTTGATTCATAGATACATGAAATATAAAAATAAAATTAGCTTCAAGCACTAACATCTATTGTACCCCCTACATAGGCAATATCAACTTCTCCCCTAAAGGAACTAGTCTTGATTATAAATTTTTTTTTCAAATACAATGCCAGCAGCATTCAAACAGCAAGATGACTTTGACAATTTAAGAACCATAATTCAAACACATGGCACATGAAAGAGGGATTACAATATCACAACCCACTGTTTAAAAATCTGGTTACTGAACTCGGCATACATGGGGGCAAAAAAATAATTTCATATTTGATATAGATCTGCATACATCTTCTTAAAAATTATTTTGGAACAGTCAAGCATATGTTATGCTTGTATTCCCATGAACTGCAGTAGGGGATTGTGCACTCTGGTGCTTAGTAAACACCAACCCATGTGGGTCTCCTTGAAAGCACATGATGCCAGATACATCAAGCACATAAAGTACAGGGTAAGAAGCTGCTTTGAGCATTTTCCTCTTTTTTCTACATGAGAGAGTTTGGGCAGTTTCCATTCCAGAGTCTATTTCAGTGAAAAGAACTGCACTATGTATTTTTAAATGTCAACCAGGGAAAAGTTCCCACTTACCATAAGAATCACGTTTTACCCTGTCTTTTCTTATATAATCCCATATGTTTGTTATCCAGACTCAAAAAAGTAGAATTTCTAATTTATTTGAAATTTGCTGTTAAGAGTTTAAAGCTCTGTAGAGAGTTTAAGGGCCAATGACCCCTTCATATTTGTTTATACTAGAATCCATAGGTTACACAGTTATGGAATAATTCAGGGGACCTAGGGTATATACATTAATTCTCCCCAAATATTGTACCATAAACACGTTATGTATCAGGCAGTGTGCCAGGCCCTAAAGTTCTTTCTTTGTACTGAAAGGCAGCCAATTTTTATATCTCTATTTTTTATAAAAGGTTGAGTTTGGATTTAAAATTAGATATTATTAACCACCAAAACAATTCATCAAGGCATTAAATGTGTTCATTGTAAACTCAGTTATTCTGTCTTGCCATCACATGAATGATAATGACTTGATAAATGACTCATGTGAGTTATCACAGTGCTCAGTAGTTGATAAAGTTATTCACCAAAATATTGCCAGAACTTACTTAAACCAAGGACCAGAACTGATTAGACTTTGTTCTGCAAATTAAAGTGAATACTATGCATCAAGAATTTGAGAGTAAGGAAATAAAAAAAAATACTCAATTATTGTGCCTCTGTCTTTCTCAGTATAAAAATAAGGCCATAACTACAGATCAGACTTTCAGTTATTGCCAATTAAAAATGGAAGCATTGCATAACAAATAACCTTGCCTTAGAAGGGGAAAGGCACAGAGCATCAAGTTTCATACTGCTAATTTAAATTTTATTTCTTGACTCTAAATTAAAATACAATTCTTCAGTTTATGTCAGTGAAGACACTGATGGAACTTAATTTTTAGAAGGGTAAATTTTGAGATGTCATTTTCTCTAGTGTTTGATATTACTTACTTTTTGTTTCTGTCCTATAGTCATGGTCATTATAGATGATTTTAGGTTAAGTGATGTGTCTAAGATTAATTAGCAGTTAAATTAAAAATAAATAATGATACTGAGGCAGAAGGATTCCAAATTTGAGGTCAGCTTCAGCAACCTAATGAGGTCCCATTTCAAACTAAAAATAAGAAGGCCTGGGCATATAGGTCAGTGATCCAGTGATACTGAGTTCACTGTAAGTAAATAAATAAATATAATGATTATAGGTATTACTATATAATATAGGTATTATTATATATTACTATATAAATTATTTATATAGTGACATCTTCCGAAACAATGTCTTGAAGTTATTTGTCATCAGAAACTATCCTGAAATTCAGACACTTTTCAACACTTGATAATGGACCCTCTTACATACTATGGTAGTTATTATATCTATATATAAAAATAATAATAACTTACAGATCCAATTGAGTAGTTTCAATAAAACAATTTGTATGAAAAACCTTAGCCAAATTTTAAAAAATGAATCAGTGACAGAGAAGTCAGATGTGTCCTTTTGACCATTAAAAATGCATTTTCATTGAAAATGGCAAATGACAAATATATAAGAAGGTGATAACAAAATTAACAGAAAGCAAAATTTAAGAAAAGGTAAATCTGAATAACATTGGATTAATCTTTTTCTCCAGAAGGCTTTGACTTTTCACCTAAGCTTCTCAAACTTGGTGAAGTAGTTTTAAAATTAATTATTTTCTTCTATTTTGAATTTTGTCAGAAATGGCCAAAGAATTAGAAAATATGATAAGATTTGGCAGCACCAGGTTCATAACAGGTTTTAGGAGGTTCCTCTGGGAAAATATGCCTGCATTTCTGCCCATTTCAAGCTTCAGAGATTTGCAGAGGCAATTAGATCATTTTTCTCCCATTTCTCCCTCTAGGCATCTTACAGTTTTATGTTTAAACCAACTCCTTAGTTGGGAAACACATCTTCATTGCTCCTTTCAAATACCTGATGTTTGATGTTCATAGAGGAGAAAATATTCTTCAATTCCTTAGAACCTACATCTTCTTTTTTTCTGGTGGGTGGCTCCTGTGAATTAAAATACCTTATCTGGCACTGTACTCTTCTGAACTCAGTAAAGAACAGCACCTGCTCCCATATTTCAATGACTCCCACCAGTTCTTTCACCTTAATGGTGCTTAAATTAACTTTTAACCTGCTAAACACAGATAGAAAACTAGAGAAGACAATACTTTTAATCTAATACTCTCTTTTCCTTGATGAGCATTTGACACCAGTCTTCAATCTAAAAAATGTCTCAACCCTTCAGAAATATTCTCACAGATAGTGAAAGATAAAAAAAAAATGGCTGGGGTCTGAAGAAGTAAAATGAAGATGCAGAGAGTGAAAAACTGAGATAAGTAAGGGCAATCAAATTCACACAGAGGATAGATGTAAGAGCAGTAGTACCCATTAAAAAATAGAAATAAAAAGAAAACCATTTTCCATTTAGGCCTCGAAAATCTAATTGTATCTTTGCAGAGTGTGATGTTAGGTGTAATGATGGAAAGGCAGACTCTGTAACAGAATGTCAGCATCTGTGGACCTGAACAAAGAATAACAAATAGTTGACAAATTTTACATGTTAGGGCTTTTAAAAAACATATAATAAAAATCTATTTATAAACAAAGATACTTGACAAGACACTAAACCATTAGGAATTTGTGATTAAGGAGGTGTTTAGGTAGATTTAAAGTGTAATAAAGCAGAGATCAGCAGCTAAAGAACAGAGTCTAGGACAAGCAGAAACAGGAAGGGCAGCTTCAGTGTTTCTCTGTTTCCTTTACTAGCGGATGTCCACTTCCAATTGAACAGAGCATCAAATGCACAGAAAGCTTACAAGGGATGCAGAAATGAGTGTGGAAAACCTAGGACCTCCGTGCACTCTCATTCAGCGTAGGATGGAGGAAGCATCGCTATAGAAATGGTAGCAATATTGTTTTGAGTGTGATACATCTCTTGTGGAGAAGACAGTCATTTTGGAAAACAGAAGATGTGATGTGAGCTCAATTAAAAAGTGTGGAGAGGGCTGTGGAGAGGGTTGTGGCTCAGTGGAGGAGCACTCACCTAACATGTACAAGGACCTTGGTTCAATCCTCAGCTCCACATAAAAATAAATAAATAAAGATATTGTGTCCAACTACAACTAAAACATAAATATTAAAAAAAAAATAGTGTGTGGAGAGCAGTGGATTTTTCCTAAGTCAAATGAATACATATGTATGTATAAGTTACACACACACACACAAACACAAACACACACACACAGACACACACACACACACACACACACATATATATATATAATTCACAACTATTAATTATTTTCTTCTATTTTGAATTTTGTCAAATTGAATAGTAGGACTCTACACTCTCCAAACCACATGGAGGTATTCTCTAGGGTGGCAGAAAAACAAACAAGTACAAATCTTAAGCTAATTTTACAGCTGGCTACATAATTGCTTTGGCAACAGTCATAGACCAGCCTCCACTCTGAAATGTATTCATATATTGAAAATAGACGGCTATAAAACAATATGCCTAAAAATGAGAGAGCTCTGCAAAATGAACATGCTTGCTCTCCTTGTAGTCCCCAGTGGTTGGCTACCAATTATCATTCCTTTTCCCCATTTTGTAAGACACACACATACACATCCCTATGCACACTAGTTTTGAAAAAGAAAGTAATGCACTTTTAAATATCAAATGGCAATTGAACATTAATTGCATGACTATGAAAGAAGTCCATTTTCCCACCTTGCTCATTTTAAAAATAACCTCAACTAAAAGATGTCCAACAAAAGATGGCTCTCTCATTTTGCCCAGACATAGAGATAGGAAGGGAACATGAAAGGAAATCTCAAAAGTGCATTTGTAAGAGAACACATCAAAAGTCTAATTGAATAAAAAATTATTCAAATTAGTTTTACAATAGGTTGCACAATTCCTAATACTATAAAATTAAGCAGAACAGAAAATGAAATAAGGCATCCTCTAGAACTTACGGACACATTCAGATAATTTAAGAGGCTTGGCGTGAATACAAAAAAAAAAAATCAGTTTATTACAAATGAATGCAAACAAATCCTGGAATCAAAAGACAAACAGAAGGAATATGAGCAAATCCAAAAAATGCTCCAGGATACAAGACAAGAAAGGAAACGTTATTATTAAAAGAAAAAAGCTGTAAAGCACTCAACTCAATGCATAGCTATAGTGAATACAACAAACAAAAGATTGGCTGTACTGTGCTACTGAAATACTGAAGAATAAATCAAAGTAAGTAGAATAATGATAAAACACTGGTTGGATTCATGGTTCTTACTCTATGACTAGTAGTTTGTTAGGAAGCAACTGCAAGGGCATTACTTTTAATGTCCATGAGACACCAAACACAGCTGCCTCCAAAGCCCCTGGGTGCAATCATCCTATGAAGTTCAAACGTCAGACATCATCACTTGTGACAGCAGCAACTCCAAAATAGAGGAGAATTGATGAAGGGTGAGACAAGTGCCTTTCAAATAAGATAGTCCCCTCTCAGTAATTGAAAACTGGCAATAATTAGCAAAAAAAAAAAAAAAAGACATTGAAACTTCATTGGGCTACAGAAAAATGGCAGGAAAGCAAAAAAATTACATTGCTGAACTGGAAAAATAACATAGTCAACATCAAAAACATCTAATTTTATTCAGGAATCTTTCCCAGGTTTTATTGTACTGAATTTTGATATTGCTGATATGAATAACCTTAATGGTCTCAAACTATCTCAAGGACTAATCATCTTTTTAGATCTACATAAGAAAAAGAAACACATTTTTTTTTCTGTACATGAAGAATTAACTCACAGTATTTAATTGACATATAAAGTAATGCAATGGGCAGTGTAACATAATGGAATAGAATATATTCAGCTTTGTCCCTTAACTTGTCATAATAATTCAATATATTAGTAAATTAAGTGAATTGTCTCTTGATTATGAATACCAGATGATTCTAAGTGTGATCCAGTGTTAAAAATTGTAGTTTCTGGGGTTACAATTCAAATCTCAACATTTCAACACTGACTCTGCTTCTTCTGAAATCTTCAACAAATTGCTATACCTTTTGTTATCTTGGTAGTCTCCTCTATAAAAAATGAGAATTTTAATATCTTTGAGTTTTAAATGAGAAAATTCATGTAAAATATTTTATATATGCCTAATATATATGTGTATATTTACATATATATATACACATATACATATATATATATAGAGAGAGAGAGAGAGAGACAATCAGTAGCAGCTAGAAGATCATCTATGTAACATCTATTAAATGCAGCTAAACAAATGAAACATTTGAAGAATATTGTTATTTGTTATTTTTATTTAGGAAAATGTTTTCTATCACTAAGGAATATATAAGAATATGTCATTTTGAAACATATTACTTGACAATATTTTATAAATAAAGGAATAATAATAATCATTTAAAAATATTATGTCAGGTATGGAGAAATAATATTTATTTTCTAGCATTCTAGTCCTAAAGACCCAGGATTGTTTCACAATACACTCTATAATATCTAAGCTGTACATATTCCTTAATTCATAACCATAGAGATATAATCAAATAAATAAAATAAGTGCATATGTGGACTATGGTGAAGAAAATAGTTCCAGTGTTACAGATGGGTAAGTCAGTATAGCTTTACAGGTTTATCTAAGACAATCCTAAAAAATGTTTTAAAAATACAAGGTCTATTCTTAATGTACACAGCATTTATGTATAAACTATAAATATGTGTCATTTAATCCACTCTTTAAAAACAAATTTATACTTGTCTAAAACATACTGAATATAGGCTATTGGGGGTAGAAAGCCGAGTCACCAAATGCAAAAGCAAGTAGTTTTCTGTACGGAACATTGACTCCTCAGAAATTCTCTTGGTGGAAATATTGTCACTTATGAAAATAACATTTGTCACAAGTGCCACTGAGAAACTTTGGTTAACATTTTTAAAAATCTAGAAACATTTTCTCTTCTCTAAATTGAAACTGCAGGTGGTCATAATGTGCCTGGCATTTCCTCAATGTATTCCTACTGCACAAACAATGTGTCAGTCTCCAGTCTACTCTGAAGTGCCTGGCCAGTGAGGCAAGGACACCGGATGGATATCACAGCAGTGCTTACGCTTTCTCTCTATTCTTCCGAATCGCCCCATTCATCTGGCTCTCTTTGCATTTCGTTTACTGAAGAGGAGCAACCTGCATTTCTCTGTCTGTACTGCAAACTGCTTATATTTAAATCCATAGTAAATAGCATATAATTATTCTCAAAATGTTGCATATATGACTTCCTCTAACTTTATATTTTTTTAAAATTTTGTATGTTATTAAACCAAGTTTAAAAAGCAGATTCTCAAAAGTAATTTGTTCATTGGTTTAAAAACAAGGTATTGGCAACTATTTTTTCAATAATATTTAATATTATTTAATATTTAATATTATTTAATAATATTTTTTTCATTATTGAAAAAATTGAGGACAAATAAATCCCTTATAAGAGGATAGATAAACAAATAGAAGTTAAAATTGTCACCAACAAAATACAAGTACATAAGATATATCTGCCCACAGTATCTTAATTGAAGATAAATAATTCTAACCTCAGGATGTCTTCAAAGTTTGTTTCTTTTTATGATGATATCATAGTTCACAAACTTAGAACTTTGCACTATCTATAGAATGACTTTCAAACACCTTATGACCTTCATCTTTAATTTTCAACATATACTACACACATTCAGTTGAGCCAGGTCTCCTTACTGTCTTCTGAAGTTCTGGACAGACTTTGATCCATGCTGCTTCCTCTTCCTGGAAAGTCCTTTATATACATCTACCTCTCCTCTAAGTCTCTGATCAAATGCCACGTGCTCCACGAGTGCTCCCTTATTTCCAGCAGTAGAAATAATCCTTTAACTCCTTTGTAAAACTTGAGCATAGCTGTAAGTTACATAATGACTTAGACTCTTGTAACACATCATTTTTATTATGTCTGTGGTCTAATAGGTATGTAGACAGATGTATAATAAGCAATAACATGTACATGTGTGGATATGTGTGTGTTGTGTATGTGGTTGTTTTTAATTGTGTGTTTGCTTGAAAGAAATTTCCCTTGTTTGAGGTATATAACGAATCTTGAAAAATTTTCATCTCCCTTTCTTTAACAAAAGAGCCACATTCTCTTCATTGACAGGGGTGGGAGATAGTGGGGGGGGGTGTATTCAAGCCCTGCTTTCCTCATCTTGCGTTCCATGGAGCACTAGTTCATTAACCACCAGTAACTAATATTCATCTAATATATCACCTTATGGGAGAATAATGAGACACATTGACTTATTAAAGGGGTAAAGAAGTCCTCCAGGAAAGAAACCTGGAGTTTGAGATAATTAACTTTGTTGTACTGGAGCTTTTCCTTTGTTTTGCTACTGTTGCTTTTCCCCAGGAAGCCCTATCATCAGGCCTTACTTGGGAAGTACTTATTCCAGTTGCTGCAGAAGTCTAGCTCCTCCTGTTCACAACTGCTGCTTACACCTTCTCCTCTCCCTTTCCTGCTGTTCCCTCCACCTTCAGGTTTTTTTTTTTTTTTTTTTTTTTTTTTTGTTTTTTTTTTTTTTTTGCTTCTCACTGCTCTCCTGCTGAGTTCCCAATAGCTACTCCTAACTATGTCCCACAAATGGTCTTTCAATTTGGTCTCTATCAGAATCCATTTGCTTTCTTTGTGTTCCCATAGCATCTATCATATAGTAAGTATTATATCATTTTTAAAATTTCACTCTTGCCTTTGATTCTTGATTTGTTTGAGTATAACATCCTGCAATCACCAGGTGATCCACAGTACTTTAAGTACTCAAAAGAATTCCATGAAATTTGCTGATGTCTCTGGATTTGTGTTGGGAGAGTGGGTTTGTAGTAATTCGTTCATTTGGGAGAAGAAAGTTAAAAAGAAAGAGCATAAGGATGTCAAATCTAGGCTGACTTTTCTTCATATCAACTAATAAAAAACTAATAAATATGATGTCAACTAATAAAAAAGTATTAATTTTTTATTAGTTGACATCATATCAATAGTTAACCAGGCCATTGGTAAAGTAAATAGTTTTACACTGATCAAGATTTACACTGTTTCCAAGTATTCCAACAGAATGGAGGCCACTTCTGGGTAATAGCCAAAGGAAATGAAATCAGCATATCAAAGCAATACCATGCTTGTGGCACTATTCACAAGAGCTAAGTTACAATCAACCTAGGTGCCTAATGAATGAATGAATAAAGAAAGTGTAGACTACTATTTAACATAAAGTAGAATGAAATCCTGTCATCTGCAGCAAAATGGATGGAATGGGAGGAAGTAGTTTTACGTGAAATAAACAAGCACAGAAAATAAGTACTGCATGATTTTTGTCATATGTGAAAATTAAAGGACATAAGGAAAGTGGAGAGAAAGAGAAAGAGCAAGCCAGCTGGAATAGATTAGTGATTACTAAAGGTAGAAAGGAGGATATGGAGAAAGGAGACTGAATTTGGTCAGTGTATCCTATAGGCATGTGTTGAAATATCACATCAAGCCTCATAAAAATGTATAATTCATACATGTTAATAAATATTTTTTAAAAAATAGAAGAGAGGAGCGTGGAAAGAAGGTAATGGAAGTAGGTCACATCAATCTGATACAAATATTTATTTCCTCTATATCCTCCTCTTTTCATTCTCTTAAAACATTACTTTATGAAAGGGAAAAGTTTCTTTACAAGAAATTTTGTGAATTACACATGCAAAAAAGATGAGTTTCATTGTGCTGTTATTCTCCAAAATACTTAAAAATATTTTAAAAAGACTCTTGTTATTGCCTATCTCAAAAATACTTTGATAACAGAAAATCATTTCTGGTTTATAATTCTTATCAGCAATATCACTAATCAATATTTAGTTCTGCTGATGGTGGGCCCTCTGCACATTGTCACTAAATGGACCCATCTTATACCTTTCACTCTCATTACAACTTCTGCCTAGACTGTTCCACTCCAGCAGGGTTCTTTGCTGATGAGTTTGCTAAGTTCCTGATAGCTCTCCTATTATTCTCTGAGGCTGCACTGAAAGCTCACCATTTCCATGAGTTATTTTTTTATATATTTCCTTAATCAATCTATCTTCAACTCCTGTTTGCCATTTATGACTTATTACAGTATGTATATATATATATATATATATATATATATTATGTATACATGTGTGTATATAGTTAGATTGCAATATAGATATGTAAGATCTGTCTCAACCTCTAAAAAATTAGGGCATATAATGTGTGTAGAATCTGTCTCAAGCTCTTGAACTCAATACATGTACATCCCCAAAGTGTCCAGGAAAATATCTGTCTATAATAGATAAGCAATGTACTGGTACATTATTAAAGTGAATATTTTATATGTTAAGATGAATAGCTAAAGGATGTGCTAATTAATTATCTGAGCTATTCTGAATGAGCTATGTTAGAAAACAAGATTGTTTGTTATTTCTTCAAGATTTTGTTTGCATTACAGTCCAAGGTTTTTCCTTTATGAGCTGTCTTTTCAAAGATACAAATTTCCTGATCATATCATTGGATGGGCAAGCAACTGGTCAGGAAGGGAGAGAGGATTACACCTTGCCAAACCAGCTAACATTCTAATTCACACTTGATGTTCCTGACCTCCAAGTTGCTTTTAGTTTTCTAAAGGCCTTTTAGTTCCCTAGTTAATAATAACACTTAATTTCTCCTCTATATTTATTCTGAAGTATGTAGAAATAAAAAGTGAAATAAATTAAGGGAATTACACTAACATTTGTAGCAAATGGAGACTTCTGCTGAGTGTGGCCACCCCAAATCCAGAAATAGCTTATACTTCCTTCTCTTGGAGAATTTTTATTCTAAAAATGTATTTCTATTAAGGACATCTCTGCTGGGTTTCCCCCCATTGCTTCTATATATTCCATGCCCTGCCTTTATAGCATCTTCTTAGTATAGTTTTAAAAAATATATATGCCATTTTATTTTCTCCTTAGCCAACTCTCTCAGCAGAAAAAGCTTTAACCAAGGATTAATTCTTACACTTTGTGTAAATGTTCGGTATGAATTCAGGTATAGTGATCAACCTGGTTTCTTACTGTTTCTGTTCTGTTGATTCATTTGCTTTAATTGGACCATTAAATTTAAAAAAGGGACTTCTGTGTTTAGCTCTGTGGATTTTAAAGGGCAAAGATGTCACGGAGCCCAATCTCTGGTCTGTGTTTCTCAGAGCATACCTGAGCAATTTCTGAAACGTTGATCTCACTCTGAGGACTAGTCACCAAAAATGAAAGAAAGAAAAAAGAAAAGAGGGAAAAATGGATGAGAAAAATGTCCCTTCTCCGACTACCTGTGATTTCTGCACAGAACAAACACAGAATAAGACTCAGAAATGGGCCAGTGAGTATGCATCTAGGACCACATAGGTGTTCCTCAGTGTCTGCAGCTGCAGCTTCTACTTTGAGCCTGCTGAAACTTGATTCTGAGTGGCTCTGAAAAGCCACTGAGGAGTTTGTGTTAGCCAGAGGCCACTAAAGCTGCCATCCCCAGCTGAGTGATGCTCTGTTCAAACTGGGCATAAACCCAATTTGAACAGAGAATCTGTTTTCTTCCCTGCAGTTTCAAAGGGCACATTTCTGTTTGCTCCCTCATGTGCAGGGGTAAACTGGGAACAATAATATTCATTTATAAAAGAAATAATAATGTTAATTATTATAACTAAGTGCTAGTAAATACCTAAATAGCAGCGATATGGAAGTGTATGGGTATCTGAAGTGCCATGTATTCTAGTCCCTGCTTAAGAGAGGCACATTTGTCAGAAATTATTTAACATTCAAGAACTAAATGCTTTAAGTACAAAAGTAACACAGAGCATTCTGGATATTCTCCAATTCAAACATTGTGAGATACCTATATCCTTGTGAGCCCTTATTCAACACAGTCTTGGGTTAACTGAATATTTCCCACCTCCATTATTTCTTCTGTCTTATTGTGTTCTCATCTCGTTCTCTTTAATTCATCTACACACACACACACACACACACACACACACACACACACACACACACACACACACTTTGGATAATTCCTTAAATTATTCCAGACATTCTTCTAGCAATGCTTTTTAATTTTCTTTTCATTTTCTGATTTGCAATGTTGGCACTCTAATACAAAGTTCACATCCTGGACCAAGCCTTCTATTAGTGGATGTCTGGGCAGACTCCCAATAAAGCTGAGCAGCTTCAGTATCATTAGTGGGATGATGGTATTTCAGTCCTCTTCCTTTCATTCCTCTTAGTTTACTATCAGTGCCACTGAGCTTAATGAACCAAAACGCCTGCTCATGCATTAAAAACGGAGAGGAGCATTCTGCCCTGGAAAAAAAAAAAATGCTATGTTCTATTTTCTACAGCAGACTTTTTTTTTTTTTTTTTTTTTTTTTAGCAAACATTAAGTAGGAAAGGAAGCATGAGAGTATTTCTGTATTAGAGGGATGTTAGGAAAGACAGTTGGAAATTTTCAAATAATGAATGTACAAATACAGAGTGGTCTCAGAAATAACATGTATTTGTAACAATCTGAAGTCATTAAAAATACTATTAGTACTTGCTGTTGCTATACATTAGAAGTAATTATACTTGTTTTAATAAATTTAATACTAATATACTCAGAAGTGACTATTTTATAGGAATTATGCTAGATTATTACCTAGATCTTCCATTCATATCTTTATTTCATTTATTTCTGATTTTATAAATAGATTAGATGCTGAAATAGAGGCAAAATTCTAGCATACTGCTTTTGCTAAAATTACTGAATACCTAGTTGTAAAATGTGTCACTTTTCTAAATAACAAGAATATCTGAAAACAATCTATGTTTGCAGACCTAATATTCATCATATTGCTTGTAAATTAAAGAATGACTATACACATAATGTGGATTATAATGATCCATTAAGATACAGGTACTGCTCTGGAATGTTGGCCCCTTATGTTCTGGCCCCTTATGTTGTGACCCTTTATGTTACATCAAATCACTGTGGCATGGTTTTCTTGATCTCAGCTTGCAAACACCTCTGTCTGTTATGCTAATTCATTTTACTCATTTGCTTCTCAGTGAAAGGGAAATAGGGGACCAGCAACTTAAAATTGGCAATTTCATCAACTATATATTCATCTAACATGGCTCTGCTGCACACTCAGGAAATTGACAGAAAACAGGGATGAGACTTTTGAAGAGAAAGGTAGGCCTTAAGCATAGATATTTTTAATAGAAGCTGAGGCAAAGGGAATAAAAGGCAGGATGCAGAAAAGAAGGGTAGAGAAGGGGAACGATAAACTAAAACTATCTTGTAATTTTGCTTCATTTTTTAGTAAACAAACTTGCTTTTGCCTTTCTACACGAAGAAATACATTGTACAGCTTTTTTAAAAAAAAAAAATTTCCCAACATTTGGAATCTCTTAAAAGCAGTCCGTTCTCCTCCTTTTGAGAGCTGTGATTTTCCTACAATAATTTTCTATAATTGTGCCAAAGAACTAAAAATAAAAATGACATGAGAAGTTTTGCCACAGTGAGAATCACAAGCTCAATTGTAGAAATGAGTCATCATCTTTGAGTTTCAGGAAGATATATCCAGGTTAGGAATTTCACTGTTCTGATTGCCTTCCTCCTGCCTGTGCTGGTTGAGATATAAAGTCTATGGTACAGTTATCAATAACCGCTAGGAACTCTGGCCATAATCGAGGAGATAGCTGTAATGTACTATCGTATTGAGAAAGTAAATGTGGTAAGAACCGTAACAGGCTGAGGTTTATTGAGAAAGTCCTGATTACTGTGCAGGCTGAGTACTTTCTGATCCAGGGCCAAGGCTGCACAAAGCAGTTATAGAATTTATTGGATTTATTTAAACTAAACATATATCTAGCTCTCTTCATTTTATTTCTCTTCATCATGCAGCAGAACATAATTTTTTTGGTTTATCACAAAACTTCTGTCTGTTCCATCCTTTAAGTCATTTGTCACACTTCTCAAGGTCACTGGAGAGCCTCATAGGAAAAGTGTTGGTGTGGATTGATTGGTTCTGTGATGTTTATGCCTATAGGTGCTGGTAAATGAGCCTTTTGTATTTTCAACAAAGTGACTAAAGAACAGGGAAGGAATAAACTTGTGAATCCTGTTAATAAGAAACTTGAAGTATCCTCCCTGTAGACTTTATTTCCTTATATCCCTTATTTTCACTTACTGTATGTTGCAAATGAGGACTTTACCCTAGGATCCCTAGTACAAGGAGAGTAGACACTCTGTTTCTAGAATTAAAACATTCAGCAGTATATTAGTCAATATACACTCTCTTTTTCTCTTTCTGCTACTGCTCTATTGCATTCTGAGAAACACATTCCATCAAACAAAGTTCTCTCCTGCTGAAACCCTGTTTTATTTAACTATGTACATCAATTTCTGGTGAAGAGAAAAAAGAAAAAAAAGGAAAAGTGCTCTAATTCTGTGAAGCAGAGGAAACAGTGTGTTTGAGAACAGCATTTAGATGTATCTGTTTATTGAATTTAATCAAGTACATATCATCTGGGTAATGGTTTCTGGCTTTTCTTAACTATTCAGTAAACAAAGATATGCAAGAAAATACATCATTTCTAGCAACTATGGGCTTTATTTTGTAATTCTAAGACAATCTCTGATATCTGGAAATAATTAGGTTTATGAATTCTCCATGTTACCAATAAAAGATGTTGGGTGATAGGTGGAAGAGAAAAAGACTCCCTCCAGGTGAGGCTACAGCCCTATTTCTTCCTTTCTCCATGGCATCATGATTACATTGCTTTCAATGTGCGTCAGTGATGACATTTTTCCCAGCTGAATTTTTTAAATGTCAGATTCGTTGAATTATGATTTGCATGCAGCAAAAGCCACCCTTTTAGGAGTGGTGTTCTATGAGTTCTGACAAACACACAGTCGTGGAACCCAAGACAGTTAATTATGCTCAGCTTGACGAAACTTCTTCTTCAAGTTTCAAATAGGCTCCTTCTTGATTCCAGGCCTTCCTTTTGTTATGGGTTATTCTATAAAACTTACAATTGTAAATTATTTTTTTCCTAATCTTATATGTAGTTTTTGCCCTTTTGAGAACCCAGAATCTCCTTTCTCAAGGACTAGAAACCATCCTTTTGAAATGTACTCACCAGGAAAGATGGTACCACTATCTCCTAGTTATCCTGAGAAGTCAAGGGACTCACTATGATAAAAAGCCAATTAGCAAACTCAGATAGCCTAACTACATTGACCAGCCTCCCACCTAAAGTCATCCAGTACTTTTCCACTAGCTCACCCAAGAGCTTTAAATTCTCCTGCCCTTTATTTCAGTGAACTTCTGGTTCCATATCCTTCACCTATTGCAATAGTCTTAAATAAAATCTCCCTTACTTCTTTAATTCTGGTGGTTCAAGTTTCCTCTAACATACCACTATTACAATAAGTTATGGAACATCAATATTACCAGTGAAATGCCCTGTGCTCCTTTGTAGTTAATATCTTCCCTCAAGTTCAACTCCTGGCAATTATTCTCACTTTTGTCCCTATAGCTTTGCTTTTTCTAGTTTGTCAGTGAACTGAAATCCCACAGCATGTTGCCTTTTGTATCTGTGATTTGTTTGTTCACTTATCATAACACTATTGAGATTCAATATGCTTCTGCATGCATCAATGGTTTATTTTTTTATAGCTGTAAAGTATTACACTATACACTACCACAATTTATCTATTTTTCCAATTCATATTTAGAATTTGACTTTGGCTTTCGTTGTATCAATACCTGTCTTATTTAAGACATTACTCATCATACTCTGTTTTCTAGATATATTCTGAATTGAGATTAGACTTGCCAAAATGGATTTTGCTTTTTCCTTCCCTCGAAAAGCTGAGATTTTCCATGGTCTCAACTAAAAGACTTCTTATATATCTAGGTCAATAAAAGAATAAATAAACCAGCCACGACTTTGAAAACAAAAATAAAACTCTTGTAAATTTTTAGAAAAAACAATGCATGTTTATAAATTGCTCAAAATTAAACAAAATTTGCTAAAATTTTATCATAGCCATTTTTTTTTGCATAGATGTTGTGTCCTAAATAGTCATCAAGTAAAAATTGAAGTAATTCAGCCAGATAGTACACTTCAAAGCAGCTTAGCTTCCAAGCCAAAAATATATAAATAATTATACACCCACAGAATAGGGGTATTAGACTATGAGATAAATGTGAAAGAATATAAGCTGCTTCTTCAAAATATGCTTTAAAAAATTCCTATTTCTGTATGTGGGCTAAACTTACATATGTAGTATATATTAGATGTGTGAACTTCATTATTTTAGAATTCATTATAAACTTTGCATGCATTATGCTTTGTTTTTCTGTGGGTTTTGCTGTTGTTTCTTGTCTACTTCTCAGACTTTATCTGGCACTGAGTAGAATTACATGGGAGACTATGAATCCTGGGCATTAGGGGGCTTGGTCTTCTCGAACTAGAAAAAAAAATCTTAATAAAAAGTTTCCTATGGCATTCCCATCACTTTTATTCCAATTCTATAATGTAAACATGTAAGCTGGCATTTTAAAACATTAAATAAGAAAAGATTTAACCAAATTATTCTGCTAGTCTTATGTTTACCCTCTCATGTGGTATCATTCATGGTCTAGACCAATATTCTCCCAAGAATGGGTTATGTGGTATAGGTGTTCTTCGAATGTGATTTTCTAGTTACACGAGTTTACAAGTGAGTGAGTTAATCAAATGAAGACAGATCAATTTATTATGTGTGTGTGTGTTAAATGTATGTATATGGAAATTCATTTGTGAGACGCCAGGAGGAAGTATTGATAGCAAACTTTCTAACCTTGTTCAGTCTAGACAAATGATTCTATAAACACAGGTGAGCAAATGCTGGTCTGGGACTGGGAGCTGACTCGCAAGAGAGGGAACTGATGAAGTAGAACAGTACTGTATCACACTGAAAGTCAGAAGGCTGGTGTCAATCCTGGACTGGCTGCCATCTTTGTCAGGAGTCCTAGATTGGTGACTCAGAGCACAGCCTATGTGCATTTGAATCCTTTACAGAACCTTATTTCCTAAGATGATTTTGTGCTAGGTACCTCTCTATGTCCTCATCTATTGAATCATAAACAAGGAGATGGAGATTTTACCTCAAGGAGTTGTCAGTTCAGTTGATATAATAAATGCTTTTGAAAAGTACCTGATAAATGATAAGTTGTAAATATGAGTCACCTTTTTCTTTCTTTGTTTCTTTTTTTTTAAAAAAAAAGTGGTTTCTTTTTTCCTTCCCTCCCTTTCTTTCTTTCATATATGTATTTGGAGCAGGGGATTGAACCCAGGGCCTTGCACATGGTGGCTTAGCACTATGCTACTGATCTACACCCACAGCCATTATCATTGGTTTTCAAACTTTGAACCTTGACCCATAATGACCAACCCACACTGTGACATAGTATAAAAACATATATAGAAAAGTAAATACTCCAAACCTATAGGTTAAGTGAAATAATTCTTAGTTATGCTATACATCATAGGGTATAATATTTTCTGTTCTCATTCTCTTCTATTTTTTTTATTTATTCTCTTTGTCTCCTTACTCTCTTCCATTCTACCCAACTTATTCTATCCTACACAACTTACTATATTCTGCTGTCTTCTGTTCCATTAAAAAAAAAAAAACCTGTATTGATCCTCAGAATGCAAGACACTAATTTTGCTCTATGACCTGCTAAGCATCATTAAAACTCTACCTTCAATCCTTCTATCTATACTCATTAAAAAACTTATTGGATTTGAAATGTTTTCAAGAATTCAGATTTAGAGTCTATCCCTGAGCTGCTGAATAGGGATCTGCTGGTGTTTTTAGCCCCAGAATCTTTCTCTATTTCTCTCTCATATATACGATTCTGCAGACAATGAATGATCTTTTAGATTTCTTCTAATTCTACAGTTAAAAAAATAACACTTAAAGAGAAAGCCTCTGCTTAATTTTTTCCTTTTTAAGATTTAGTTTGCATTCAATAAATACAACACATACTTATATTCTGACATAAATTTGCCATCTAAACAGATCTAGAGAAAATAAAAGTTCAAGAAATCATTCCTCGATAATTAGGATAATTCCACGTAGCTTCCTGCATTTGTAAATAAGTGTAAACACTCTTAAAGTTATTAAAAGTAACAACTAAAAACAAGTCAAAGTTGATTTATGTAGTTTATATTGTCACTTTCATTGGCATAGATGAGTTATTTGAAACTTTTAAAATTGGTCTAACATTCTTCTGCTTGAATCTGCTTGTTCTATAGAACACATAAGAGCAGTTATAATTCTACCTCCATTCTAACCAGAGTTGATGACACAACAAATATGTCAGGCCTTTTGAGATAGTCATTATTTGAATGTAGAGTATAACAATATTTATGTTTTATAAATATTCAAGTGTCATTGCAAACATAAAAATCTATTTCATTGTTAGGATTTCTGTAGTGTGGATCACAATTTAGAACATATTTACAAATCTTATACATATGATCAGTTATTAGGTACATTATTAGTTATCACATATTAAAACACCATTTTAAATGACTGTTTTAGAATTAAAATGAGGATTTTATAGTGTGAAATACTTATGTAAAAAATATTTAAGTTGATTGGACAATATGTACTTCTAATAATTGGGACTTGGAGTTTCCATCAGATATCCAGATTATTTAAAGAGTTCACAATCAGCAATAAATGCAAATAAACTTCCTTCATTATTACTTCAACGTAAGCATATGTTTCTAAAAATCACAACGAAGTTTTTATTTTTCCATTTCTATATGTTCTATGACCATGAATTCTAGAAGTATTCAAATATAAGGCTTTCTGGCAGGCTTTCTCATTAGTGTCCATGTACATGGACATAACCTTCTGACAACTCTACATAACTATGTTAATCCCACAAGCAAATGCTTGAGGGCTTTAATCAAAAGAGATGCAACCTCAATTGCTTTAAAATGAACTTGGGAGGTGGCTATATCTTTTTCTGATTCTCACAGTCCTGTATAATGCATTGTCATTTTATGAATGAGCAAGGCTTCCATATTCATTCAACAGATTTATACCCTTTTTATTCCACCTTTTGGGGTTTTTGTTAGTTTGTTATATTTTCATATCTTCAGGATCTTTTGGTGATAGATGCCATGGTTGTCACTTGTTTGAAAGGCTCTTTCCCCTCTTTTTCTGCACTCGGTTCTCTCCACAAACAGCTGTATCACACCTGTCATTCTGAATGGTAAAGATGTCTTTGGCTGGTAAAACTGTGCCTGTGGTGCACAGAGTGGCGTTAAACAACTAATTAGCAGAAGTTGGGCCATCATAAGGTTTGGGGCTGTCCATCAAGCCTGTGACCACTTCTGACACCATCAGCAAAACTGTCAAAAGTGGTTCTTCCTGTGAATACAACCAAGTCCACTTGTTCTGTGGTGAAGAAAGAATTGGCAGAATGTATTTATTAAAAAGTAAAAGAAGGTGATGGCCAATCTTTACATAGTGTTAAGTAATTGAAAAATACTAAACTGATAGAAAATTTATTAACTGATTCATTTGTATCTGTTGAAGAAATACAGGAAATTGAGCTTAAAACTTCTTCATAAAGCTACCTACATTATTCAAGTACATTATTGAACCTTTGAAAAACAACTGAGGTGCATATCTTTTAGTATTTAGGGACTGCATGATAACAGAATTAAAGCAGGAATATGTACTTACTTAGTGAGCCAACTGTTAACCAACATGCTTTCTCTACTTGGTTGTTATACATGCAATCTTTCCCAGTGAGTGACTGAGATGTAGCACATTATTCATCATTTTTCTCAATTCATTGTATTTATAAGGCAAATCTGTATGTTACCAACAATAAAATTATTTTGATATGTCATGAATTATTTCTAAAATATGTATGCAAGAATATAGGGATTTAATGTGTGAGGGTGTCTTTGGGTATATATTTTAACTCATGATATATTTTAGGAAAGTTTTGTTTTTATGAAGAAAACTAAAATAAACTGGTTTATCTTAATTTAGTTAATTATTAGTAAAATAAATTATCAAATGTAAATACCTTTACACTCTCAAATGTCATGACACAAAAAATTGTAATTGCTGTGAAGTGATTCACTCATTGATTATTTTAATTTTTTAATCACCTACAACACCTTATCTAAAGACTAACATTTATTTATCAAAAAATATTTATACCAGACTATTATAGTCCATCAAGAACAAGCAAATGCAGGTATATAATATTCATAATATAGCAAAAACAATATGTAGTGTATTTTTTAGAAAACAAAAGATAAGACAAAAGCAAGTAAAACTAAAGAAATGAATGGTTTGGTTTTAATTTTCTTTTTGTGTTTGACGAGAAAAGATAACATTATCATTTTCATTCTACTCTGCGCCATTGGTTGGTGACCTAGACTCCAACCAACAGGAAGGGGTTATATTTACCTTGGAAAATATTGTCTTGAAATAGGTTATGAATGTAAAATTTAATACATATAGTAATATGTAACAGAAATAGCTTTATTCATTTACATTCTCTTCCCACACACTCTTCTTAATCACCATATGACATATTTGTATTCTATTATTTCCTTCATAATATTTGATACAAATGATATTTTTATGAAACCAATTGAAATTTAACTTGTATAAATTTATTAATCCAGAAAAACTTATGTTATAAATTTATATAAAATGTCAGAAATATGTTCCTTATCAAAATGGGTTTCTCAATTTTGCTGGGGAGATTTAAAGTAGTGGTCCATCCTAGGATATCTTAATCAACCATCTGCACCTATGAATTTCACATCCATGAAAACTGCCACCTTTCCAAGGTCTGGCAGCTAAAATTCACACTCATTTTAAACCCTTCCTCCAATCTTCCTAACTCTTAAAGCTAAGATTTCCATCTGACATTGATTTTCGGATTTCATTTCTACAAGGGAAGTCTTATCTCAAAAACTCATACACTGAACACCAAACCATTTTGTAAAAATTCCTTAGCTCAAGCATCAAAAACAGTGACAGGGAACAGCTACTCATACTGAAATGCAGCCTTGTGTAAATTCCAATAACTATGAGATATTTTCATATAGATTGCGGAATATAGATAGTAAAATCTCTGTCTTTATTCTGTGCTGTATCATGGTAAAGAAACCAGACATAGCAGGAAGGAAATGAAAATAAAATTTATAGAGCAAAGATGTTTAGTAAAGTAGATATTCACTTAGGTCTCAAAATAACACATACTTTTTCTTTTCTGTGGTTTTATTTTAACCATTTTGGCACTCTGGGTATCAGATGACAGAGGTATGCCAGGAAGAGAAATCTTGAACCTGACAGTTAGTTTGAATTCTATACTTTATTCGAATCCTGATTTAAGAGAGAACTTCAAATATGAACCATTTTCTTTGACACTTGCTTGGAAAACCACTTTTTATGCAGTTTGACAAGAGAATCATTATATCACTCCAATATCAGAAATCCAAGATCAAATCCTATTACTATCCATAGTTATCACTTTGACCTAGGTCAACTATTCTTTCTCCTGTCTTCAGGTTGTACCTCAGTAATATTATTATGTAATTTCTGACAATAACCTGTGAGAGTTTATATGTTTGTTCATAGTTAAGACAGCATCACATTAGTTATCTTTGCAATTTTTGAACTTGTGATTGTTATTATATTTCAACCCCACTAACTAATGTCTGAATTTTGGTAAGTTACATAACCTCTATGTCTCAGTTTTCCCATTTGCAAAATAAGAATAATAATTATACCTACCTAATAGGGTTGTTGTCAGGGTTAAATAAGCAATATTTCAATAATTATAAAATAATATTCCCTTTTCTAACATCTCAAAGCAAGATGCATGTTAAAGAAATCATAAATAAGCATTTATCAGGATTTAACTGCTTACATTTTTCCATGATGGCAATAAGTTGTAGAATTATTATATTTAGTGATAAATTAGAAGAATTATAGTAATTCATATAAAATTTTTAGAGTAGTGTCTAGGACAAAACTATCTCAATAGCTGATGTGAACATTTCTCTCTAAATGATGACTATCATACCTAAAATAAAAGTGATAGTTTAAGAATGATAAGTTAATGATAAAAATCTTGCTAGTTGCATCAGTCTACATATATCACCTATGTTCAGTGAGAAAATTGAATACAAATATAAGCACAAACATACATGTACATTCTATTTATCTATCTTTGGATCCTCAGTATGTTATGAGGAGCAGCACATATATTTTATTAATTGTTATTAGAATAGATAACCATATGATATAATTTCTTGTAAGTACCTCATTGTATTGTGCACCAATGTGAATATGCATAAAACTATCGAACAATACACTTAAAAATGGCATAGATGATAAATTACGTATTTTATAACACTGTTTAAAAACAAAATAGAATGAAAGATTACAAATTTCTATATCCAGCTGTGGTGGAATTATTGATTACTGAATTGCTCTCCTAAAATAATGGAAAAAGAAAAAAAAACATGGATGATTTTTCCACTTTATTGTAGATGAATTCATTTTTTTAAAAAAAAAGTAATAGTTTTTTTAAGGTGAAATAAACATGGAAATATATCAAATTGAGGAAAAGTAGTTTAAAAAGGAAAAGATCAATTAAACTGCCAATTTAACTAAATTACACCAGAAAACATTGTCTCTTCTGTCTACCTTGAGTAAACAGGGATGAACAAAATCACTCCTCCAAACAAAGAGATGTGCATATGCTTTAGCTCAATTAAAAAAAAAAAAGGAAATTTCTAAGTCCAAAAGAAAGCTACCCATTACTTTCTCCAAAAGTAGGTTTAGAAAAACATCATTTTTTATTCAGTGCCAAAAATAACTATTTAGTAGTTGGACCATTAACCCAGAGAAAATGTTTACTATTGATTTTTTTTCTAAAAGTATTTACTTAAAACTACTGTAAGCACCAGTATTAAAATATGATCATAAAAGAGATCAGCAAAGAAAATATCTATAAAAGTTAACATAGAGCATTTAAAATCATGAGGAAAATGCAAATCACTCAGTACTAAGATGGTCTCAATAGAGATACAGCATACCTCGTAATGGCTTTCTTCACTCTCCTGAATGTGGAAACCCGCAGAGCTGGGACAATTCTGAGGAGTGACAGGAATATTGTCACTTTTGCTGTGTGAGTTACACTGAAAGAGATTACCAAATAATTGTGACAAACCACTCTACGTTTAGAGTGTCTACTGATGTCTACTGAGAGACAAGACTTTTTGCTATGAGCCTAATAATGGAATGCCATTGGAGCTAACACGTGTCTACACCAGTAGATACATGCATTATTAGCAAGCTTTTATAAAAAGGTAAAAAATATCCTCCAGATAAACAAATTGTCAAACTGTTTTTACAAAATTGAATATATGGTTTCGTATTTTTAAAGCAGTATTTATCTATTTATTTATTTATTATTTTTAAAGACTTTTTTTTTTTTTAGATGTTGATGGACCTATATTGTATTCATTTATTTATTTTCATTGTTGAGAAAAGACCCCAGTGCCTCACATATGCTGGGTAAGTGCTTTAACACTAAGCCACAACCTCAGCCCTTAAAACAGTATTTATTTATGAAATGTATGACTTCAGTAGGTAATTACAGGGTGCTACTCTCTGTGGACCTAAGAGCTTGATTGATATTATATACATATTCACTTCTAAAATAGATATCAAAATTATTCCACTTACCGACAGTAATATGAGAGCATAATATTATTTTTTCCCACAAGGCCATGTTCGTATTCTTTTTTTTTTTTTTTTTTGCCAACTATTCCTTATTTCCTTCTATAGCACACAAAGGCCTTTATAAATGGTATATGTGAAAAAGATAAAACTGATAAAGTTTAGTATCTTAAAATATTAGTTCACTTTTCCTGTTCTAAATATAATGTATTTTTAAAAAACAAGTTAACTAAAATAATTCACTTGGAAGTGGATGTGAATTATAAAGTCTAAGATATTAAATTATGCTTGGCCTTTCTCTGTAAAAATGTTAAAATTGGTGCTTTCCATATTTCTTACAAGAGCTTATATGAAAATAAAACAAATTTCTAAATTCTTTGTTTCCTTCTTTCTTAAATCTCTTCAGAGTGTCAAGGCAATATATTGTTTTTGGTGACTGGGGGGAGTATCAGGGGTACTCAAACCCTTAGCCACATCTCCAGCCCTTTTTAATTTATTTTATTTTATTTTATTTTTTTTATTTTGAGATAGGGGCTTGGTAAATTGCTTAGGGCCTCCCTAAATTGCTGAGGCTGGCTTAGAACTTGGGATCTTCCTGCCAAAGCCTCCTGAGCTACTGAGATTATAGGTATGTACCATCTTGCCCAAGAAGGCAATACATATTTAAAAGTATTGCTTCTTGGTCATTTGTGTGGCATAACTTTGTAATATCTAAGTTTTCTACTTTAATAAAAAGATTGTGGTTCCTCCAGAAGAGGTGCATCATTGACATATATCCTTTCTTCTTCCATAAGATACAATACATGCACGCACATATTTTTATATTAAGAGGAAACAAACTATTTTTTTTTCAAACTAGTATGTCATATTTTCTCTTAATTAATAAAATGTTACTTTACTCATCTCAATGAAAAATCCTTCAGGAATTTACTGTTAGAAATATTTTTAGAGGTTGGAGGGGAATGGAAGGGGCATGGAATTAGAAATGATGGTGGAATGTGATGGTCATTATTATCCAAAGTACATGTTTGAATACGAGAATTGGTGTGAATATACTTTGTACACAACCAGAGATATGAATTATGCTCTATATACATAATAAGAATTGCAATGTATTCTGCTGTCTACGTAAATTTTTTAAAAAATATTTTTAAACGCAAATTACTTTTAGAATTTAGTTTATTTAATTCACTGTACTTTCACTTCAGGACCATTATAGTAAACATTTAAATATACTTTTAAACACTGGATATCAACTGTTTTATTTATTTTTGTTTAAGAGAAAGAGCTATGCACATCTAGAAAGGCACAATTCAACTCTTAAACTTCAAACAGCCATATTATAAACTTTTAATCATGAAAAATACTTTTTATGACTGTCTCCTTACAAACAACTTGATTTCAATCCTGTTCAAACTGGCCTCCTCTAGTAACTCTATGCAGGTAATTCAGTGAATGTAAGCACATTTTTGCTTGCAACCTGGATAACATTTATACATAGTTTGTATAATTGTTGGTTTTGATCTCTTCCATGCTCCTAAATTTGTCTGGACAACTTCATTGTTACCTATGAGGACCTTTTTTGGCTCCCTTCTCCATAGCAGAAAAGTGGGGGTACGCCTTTAAAACAGTTATTTTTATCTTTAATGATTCTGGATATTTTTATTACTCAAATTCTGTCCTGGCCTCTCCTCATAGGTATTCATGCTGATTGATTTTTTTAAATATCTCATTTATTATGCAATTTTTCTTCTAAGAAACATTTTCTAAATTCCTGTGTCCCAGCAGTTGTTCACACAACTGTTCTATCACCTGGGGAGCATCTTAAAAATGTCAATGACTGAGCCCTGCCTCACACTTCTTAAATTAGAGCACAGGCATAAGTATTTTTTAAATACTCAGGTACTTCTAATGTGCAGCCAGAGTTAATCCCTGGGTTAAGATTAAAACTTTGCTCCTCCTCAGGACACTATTTTGAATCTTGGACTCACTCTTTTTTCAATCTGATATCTTTCTCCTCAGTGTTAGTTCTTTCTTTAACTTGTCATATTTTGGGGTTTTTTTTCATGGATATATCATAATGTCTTTGAACCTAAAAACAACTTTTACCTGCATAATACTTTATACCTTCACATGAAAGAAACAATATGTTAAACATAGAATTCTCTGCAGATAAGTAGGAATCCTTTAACAGATGGGGAATAGATTAAGAAATATTCATTGCCATTTAAGCAAGAATTTGCCCAGTAAAAGCACTTCTAAGTGACAAGACTTGGGTCGTTCCTGCTCTGCTAACATCTCCCTCAATGGGTTCATCTATTTGCACATTCACTCATTTATTCTGGTCATTTGCTCTTTGGCTGATATTGAATAATTTGCTAATTGCATACCATATTAGGATTTTACTAGCTCATCAAGATATGGCATTTAATATCCATAATAGTTTCACCTTAGCAGTGAAACCATACATGGAAACAGATTGCAAGGAAGAAGAAATAAATAAATTATTAGATTTGAAACATGGTTAGAGTCTTGAAAGATCAGCTGATCAGAAGAGAATGGTTAGCATGCATTCAAGACACAAGGACCTACATATACAAAGGCTAGAAAAATGAATTATCAAGAGCCATGAGAAGTTTCATAGTAGTTCAACCACAGAGCATGTGAAGATGGATTTAAGCATAGACAGAAGTCATTAGTGCATTAAAATCAACATAGAACCAATGAGACATTATAGAATTGGACTTCATATAAGGGGTGACTACCCAGTGAGGGTGCCATTATTTCTTTGCTTCCAACCATACCCCAAAGAAACATGAAACATGAGCAAAATGAATGTATTTGCAATAGGACTGTGACATTGAGGAAAGTTCTCCCACCTCAGCAAAATTCTGCCAAACCTCTCCTGTGTCTAATTTTGGTGCATCCTCTACTTGCAGAATAGTGAATGCTAAATTTTCAAAGAAAAATTTTAACCCACTGTTACTTCATCACTTTTTAGAATATTTGAGAGTTATGATATAAATTGCTTCTAGGAAGTACAAAGCTATAAACCAGAGCAAAACAATTAAAGTATCACTGAAAATAATATTTTGAGACCACATATTATAACTAGCCAAAACATTAAGGAAAAAATTCTTAAGGAAAAAAACAATTTAATCACAATGAATCCTTCAAAACAAGTTTCTACCTCAGGAAGAGTTGCTATCTAAAACAGATTTATTTTAAAAATTTCAAGATTTTTTCCACCAAAAATGTTTACTGTTTGCCAAATTAAAAATGAATGACTATAAAATGAACTATGCTTAAAATGGATCTGCTAAATCAGATTTAATATTGCTAGGATAATATGGAAATCAAACTTGAGAGTTCTGCAGCTCAATAACAACAATCATATTAAATGGAAATTATTGAAACTACATTTGTTTTATAATTTAAAACCCATTTGATGCTTTCCTTTACCTGTGATTGATAGCCTGTATTTTAATATATGGATAAATCTTGCTTTTCCACAACACCTATTGAACTCCTTGTGAAAATTGTTGTTCACTACCCACAGAAATACCCACTCAAACTTGCCACATAAACAGGTACTGTAGCTCTTTTATTTTTGATGCAAATTCCTAAGAAAGCAACTCATAGCTACAATATCAAGAGGAAAAAAGTCAACAGTAGCAAAGCAACAAAAGGCTTATGAAAATCACATAATCATAAATAAGACACAGCTATTTTCTTTGCTAAAAAAGGTGGTTCTTTACATTTTTCACCCATCTCTTGGGGAGCAGCAATATGCACTATTATTCCACAACTCCTCCTACCTCCTTAAAAACTCAAGGTTGTTTGCTAAAAATCAATGGCACTGTTATAAAATTCTTAGGATCATTATAGAAGTAGTAGCTTCATATTTTGTGCTATAGGTTTCATTAAATAACAATTCTATTTGTTAAAAAAACTCCCACTGAAATAAGGATTTCTTTCATGAAGAACTATAAAACATTCTTAAGAGTTTTGATACAAAAATTCTGAAGGAAAAATTCACATTTGCCGAAAAGAATCTATATTGAAGAATTTCCTACACTTAGTGTCTCCAATTTCTCTCCATCCATTTAGAGAGATTCACTTGTATCAGATGTTTCACCACCTCTATCCCACTGAAATTGGTCTACCCATGAACAACAAGGATTTTCATGTTCATAATTCAGAGGTCAATTCTCAGTTCTCACCTAACTTAAAATACTGGCCACTCCTCTCATTTGGATGCATTTTTATCCTAGCTTTCTAGGATACCACCCACTAAAAGTTCCTTCTTTTTCACATGTTCTTTCTGGAATCATGTGGAAATTACTTAGATGTTTATGTAGTTATTAAAAATTAAAGGACTCGAAAATATGAGGCCTGACCACTTCTTTAGAAGGTTTTTTTTTGCCCCAATGGTGTTAGTAAGTATGACAGTCATGCACACACAGAACAGTTCCTGGCTGCAAAATTCCTTCTCAAACACACGTGAACAATTTCTAATGCATAAGTAGACAAAGAAAGACCTCTATGCACCTGTCCTAAAAAATGTTATATCACAACACATACTTTTATAAGTGCTCCAAGAAACAGAATAAATTTATACTCAAATTATGCATAGTAAGTTATTATTTCTGAAAAATTGTTCTAATCATTCAATTTCCTGGAACCTAATCTGTCTCACATCAGGACCTGGAGCCTGTATCCACAGCCTTCTACCTAATAGTTTCTTTATATCCTTTGCTTTAGGATAATTTTTCTGCTATCTTTCATCATGATTAGAAAACAAAGTGAATGTGCTTATTATAAGGACTTCATTAAACACATATGTATTCAGCTTGGGCAACACATGCTTTGATTTAAAATGAAAACACAGTATGATGAATGTTGAAACCAAATGTTATACAAATACCTTATCAAATCATAGTAATACAGATGGCTGAAATACTTGTCAATTTTAAGGTAGAGATTGCTTATATGAAGTAAGCAAAAGGCAGACCACGAGCAGATAGGAAGGGGAAGCCAGCTGTACATGTAGTATACACAGAGCTCATTTATTTTTAAAAATTGTTTTGTCTCTCATCTTTATTTTTTTAATTTAAGACAACTATCATAAAATGTTAGCACGTTTTGATTTTCGGATTTGTGAACATAGGTGTTTTCCTTACTTTTTTTTACTCTTTCTGACCTTTTCAAACACTTGACAATGAATAAACTCATACAAAAAGAATTACTGTGGTTTTGTTAAAAATCTGTGCCATCCCTCTCACAAGATTATTGACAATGGTTTTGAAAGAGCTCAATGACTCTTATATCTTAACGCATGCACCATCAGAAATGAACAACTATATGCTTGGTAGGTCCCCTCTGATTTGACTCACAATCCATCCTCTCCTTTTTTGGTAGGAAATATTTTTGTAAAGCCAGGTTAAGAGCATACTGATGCTTCCTTCTGCTGTGGTACGAGAGCTTTCAGTTCTTTCTCTAACGCCCTGTAAAAGTAATTTTGTCTTCTTTCACTTCAAGAGGAGATGTGCTCCTCCTCTTGAGTTTGTTACCAGCACATAACACAAAGCCTGCAGTATTAGTAGTATACTTTATAAATATATTAAGGAAAATAGAATGGAATCACCATGTGACCCAGATATCCCACTCCTAGTTATATACCCAAAGGACTAAAAACAGCATACTACAGTGACACAGTCACATTAATGTCCATAGCAGCTCAATTCACAATAGCTAAGTTATGGAACCAACCTAGGTGCTCTTCAACAGATGAATGGATAAAGAAAATATGGTACACATACACAATGGAAAATTACTCAGCCTTAAAAAAGAATGACTTTTTCACTTTTGCCAGTAAATGGAAGAATCTGGAGATTATCATGCAAAGTAGAATAAGCGAATCCCCAGAAAACCAAAGGTTCAATGTTTTCTTTGCTATGTAGATGTTAACACACAAAAAGGGGTGGTAAAACAGAAGTTCAGTAGATTAGACAAACAGGAATTAAGGGAAGAGGGGAGGGATAGGAATAGAAAAGACAGTATAATGAATCTAACATAACTTTCCTATGTTCATATATGAATACATGACCAGTGTAACTTCACATCATGTACAACCACAAGAATGGGAACCTAATTAGAATAAGTTATACTCCATGTACATATGTTAAAATACACTCAATGTTTAAAAAATTACAAAAATCAAAAAAAGAAGAAAAAAACCTAAATTTTTACAAAATTGTATGATAATCTACATTCATCTATTTTGTTTTGACTTCTCTCTGTGTTTTGATTTATTTGCAGTCCGTCATTTTTCTTCTTCATTTTCTATTTTTTTTTGATCCCACAAAATGAGCTACTTGAAAATTAGCATTTCTAATACCTAAACTTTATATCACAAATGATATTTCAGAGACAGGTCACAGTGATATTGCAACTTGAAAGTTTTCACAGTAGGAACATTAAACAAAGCAGCAGTTCAGTCATCATGCTTTGCCCCTCCACCTGGCACCCTTAGCAGTTCATGGCAAGAAGTAATTTCACCAGAGTAATATGCTAAAATGTAAGGGGAAAATATTGATTTTATCCACTGCCTATATAAACAAATTAGGTCCTATTCACTTTTGGGAACTACCACATTCCCCCAAGAGCCGACTTTGCAAAATCGATACTCTTTTTTCAGCCGGGGGCAGCAGCCCCATTTCTACACTTATGCAAGGTGACTGGAATCTGCTTCAATACCATCAGGAACCTACCCTCACCCTCCTCATTTTCTGTATGTAAATTCTCTTGATCTTTTTCAGACTCCCCATTTCAGGTCTCCTTTCAATCTAGGGTCACCTTTTTTTATTCCTTACTGATGCCTTAGAGGTAGCCCCTCTTCTCTCCTCTCTCTCAAAAATGCTTCCTTTCCTTCCTGTTCCAAAAAGCCATTTCCATTTTTAATCCAGATTTGCAGAGAGATCAGCCAGATGGAGGTAGTCACAACTGCTCAATGAACAGTGAGAAGTTGACTATTGCAAGTGGGATTTATGAGAAAACAAAAGCTGATTTTATATAGTATTTTGGCACAGGCCATTAAATAGACCAGTTGGCTCCCTCAATTATAGTCCCAATGATCAAGTGAAGATAACAGATAAAAAGATAAATATCGTATGGTGTGCTTTGTTGTTGCAATTGGGCTACTTTTAAAGCATTAATGTGATATTTACCTCGATTTACAACATTATAGTACAATAATGGAAGCCATGTGTTCCAAAACTGTTAAGATACAGGAAAATTTCATATGCAGAAAACATCTTAACCAATATAAGAAAGGATTTGGAAAAAAATCTAAGAATGTGAAATTAAAGTCTGAAGAAATTCAGTCAACTCAATGCCTGATGAAACTTTTTTTTTTTCTGGTTTAGAAATCCCACCTTTATATGCTATTCTAAATTTAATGGTCTCTATCATAGCCGGGCTGACATTTTTTAAGCAATTTTAACAGTTTTATAAAATGTATAGGTGCCAAGCACCATAACCAAGAAATAGCTTTCTCCCTCTGTGTTATTACTTAAATGGTATTTCAGAGCAACCTTTTGTCATAAACATTTTGGTTAGTATAAAGTTTTAGCAAATCTGTGTGTTGTCTGTGCCCTGAGAATGTGAGTTCTTTTTCTTTTTTATGTGTTTATAGGCAAAGCTTTTCTTAAGGGACTATTGACAAGGGCAGAAACAGAGATAAATGGAGTCAGGGATAGAACTGGTAATATAGATATGTTCCAAACATAAACAATCATTCAGATTAGGAAAGGACTAGGTGAATTTTGCCTCTATTTCTGCACACATATTTGATAAAATTGGGGAATAAGGATAAAGAGTTTTGCATTTTTATAGAATTTTTGAAAATTTGATCAAGAATAAATAAGAGCATTCTGTGTCAAAGTTACTCAGCATGTCCCTCTAAATGTACAATAGAGCAAATTTTTATGAACGGAATGTTAACTGTGCCAAAGAGACTCAAGGTAGAGGTACTGGGGTGCTGGGTATGGGAATGGGAGTACAATTTTGCTTAATAAATAAATACATGGAACTGTAAATCCTTCATAAGCATTCACTGCAACCTCTCTAACTCAATATAGATAAACTAGATGCATTTTTAGGTCATTATTCACCAAGGAAGAACAATGTAAGACCACCTTTATGTAGATCACAAAATCTTAGCTGCCTCTGTAAATATTGCCACACTTTTCTTTAAATTGTTCATAGATGTTATATAGAGTTTTATGAAATTTTTTTTGACCCAGTTGTTATGGGCATACATTGAAATAAAATTTCCTCAGAAAGTATACTTCAAATACTAATGATCTATGCTTTACAGTTTCTCCATTGGTCCCCCCAACTCTTGTTTTATTACCTTACTGCAAAGCTACTTCACAAGAGCAATAATATATTGAAAGCTTTTAAATTCTAAAAAGATTATACATTATATACTGCAGCAGAGCACTGTTAATGTAATTTGGTGTTGCACATTGCAAATTAATTTTGCATTTTAAATAAATAGAAGCAGGCAATGTGGTACTTCAGAACTTTCCACACACTTAGAGACACATTTTTCAGTGCCAAATTAATTAAGATTATATCCAAAACAATATTTTGCAGATCATTTAAGTTCATTTTAAAAAAAATTATTTTCATAAAGCACCTTAGATCTTTTATACATTTATCACTAAACTGTATTTATACCTCAAAAAAACCCCTAAAATCTAAATTTCCTCCACACAAATAAAATTAGATTGACTAAAAGCATCCTTAAAAGTCCAAGCATAATGGAAGAAGTCCTGTTTTAGAAGTGTATGCTGGGAATCTGAGGGTAAATCTTTCTGTTATGTTTTCAAACCGAAAAAATTAATGAAATGCTACATAAACAACTGCCTTTGCTATTTCTACTGGTATTTAATTTTTATTCTAGGTAAGTAATGCTTAAGAAGGTACAAGTAAATGCATTTTTAATTGGTTAAAATTTCCAAGAGTTTTGAAAAAGTGCAAAATATAGTATTAAAACTAACTTATTAGAAAACAGCACTATAATTTTATAACATGTTTATAACTAGCATGAATGGCATTAAGATGCATACTTGAGTCTAAAACCAAAGGGAGTCTAGAAACATAATGATGGGCTCTCCATACAGTAAATATTGTCCTATAAAGAAGCAGCTATCCGTGAATTGCATTTATATGTGTGTTCACACACATGAACACATGTACCATGCTTATAAATATGTGCTTGTATTTGTATTAAGGGAATATTTATTCTGCAGAATTGACTTCATTAATTGAGTACTTTATTTTATGAAATATTTTAGCTTACAAAATATAAACATGAAAAATTGTATGCTATATAAATATGCATTTATAAATTTATCCATGTGATATAAATAACCATATATTGCAGTAAGTTAATGTAGTTTATATCTAGCATAAATGTACCCTGCATTTTGAGGTAAAATATTTCTGAAAAAAATATTCTGAGAATTACAATTGTACTTTCAAGTTTCTCTGGTAAAGAGAAAAATTTAAGTATCTAAATTGAGCTTGTCTTCATAATATGAAAAATACATTAAAAAATAAGCTTTTAAAATAATATTAAACTTGGCTATCTGCATGCCAGTTGTTGGAAACAAGTCTGTAAGTCAACTTTCTGCCAAAGGCATCAACTAACAAATTCAGAGATTCAAATCTAGAGTGCTTTCAAGTAAATTCAGAATTCAAGGCTGTGCCAGTTACTTGAATACTGCCTTTTCAAGGCAGATTCTTAAATAAATTCAATGGCTTAATATTCTTCTCTTCCTGGAAAAATTTCTAAAACTGACCCATCTTCTGAAGCTTGAACCAGTATATGTAATAGTACTGTGGTGTAGGGGTGGGAGCACAGTATGCTTTGTTGTTTTAATTGCACACTAAAAACTAAACAACCAGGATACCTGTAATTCCTGCAACTCAGGAGGCTGAAGCAGGAGGCCAGCAAAGTCAAGCCCAGCCTGAGCAATTTAGCAAGGCCCTGTCTCAAAAAATTTTTTTGAAAAAGGGCTGGAGATGTAGCTCAGTAGTAAAATGCCCCTGGTTCAGTCCAGAGAAACTATTCTTTGAATAGACTATTTCAAAATGTATGTTTCTAAGTTTAATATTTCATATTTTGATCTCACATATGCAAATTGTACCATATCTTCATCTGAGTAAAAATGAACAACTTTCTCATTACTGATTGTAAAAGTGATGTCCTAATTCTGGAAAGTACCAAATGGCATTCAGGGGGAATTAGACTAGAACCTCAGCTGTACTACCAGCTGACATCCTCAGTGTCCTTATCTGTAAAATAAACTTAGATTAGAGAATTTACTTCACTTCTCCAAGTCTCAAACCGGTGTTGTGGTTTTGATGTAAGATGCAAGAGAAAGTTTAGAGGTGAAATGAATAAGTTATAATAGCCTTAACCTAATCAGTGCATTAATCCCCTGAAAAGGATTAACTGGATGGTTATTGTAGGTAGGTAGGGTGGCTACAGGAGAATGGTCATAGTGGCTTGTCCTTGTTGAGTGGAGCTCCCTTTCTGCTTCCTGGTGTCATGTCTTGAGTGGCTTTCCTCTGCCACATCCTTCTACCCTGATGTTCTGCCTCACCTCAGGCCCAGAACAATGCTCTCAGCCATCTATGAACTGAGACCTATGAAACTATGAGTCACAAAATAAACTTTTTCTCCTCTAATTGTTCTTGTCAGGTCTTTTGGTCACATTACTGAAAAAGCTGACTAAAACATGTAGTCCATATGTAATACATTATTTCATGTATCATCCTAAAACCTATGGTAGACTTTTTGGTTTTTTTAATAGTCTCTAACTTTAGAACTTCATAAAAGGGTGCACATATTTGAAAAAAAGGGAATGCAAGAAACCACTACTTCTATTAAAACCATTTGCTCATTGCAGTGATATTTCAAAATGTGTATTACTCTATTAAAACTTAGCTTTCATTTTTCCATCTACAACTAGGGGGTGGGGGGCAGGCCATTAGGGATTTAACCCAGAGGCACATAAACACTGAATCACTTCCCCAGCCCTTTTTAATTTTGTAATTTTGAGTTAGTAAGGCTCTAAAGAACTTAGTGAGAACCTACGTTGCTGAGGGTGGCTTTGAACTTGGGATCCTCCTGCCTCAGCCTTCAGAGTATCTAGGATTATAGGCATGCACCACCTTCCAAGGATCCATTTATATATATTTATATTACATATATTTTTTATCTTAGAATATTTATTTTTTTAAGTTCTTTATTTTATTTAAAATGATTAAAAATGTTAATTCACAGAACTATATTACCTGGTAACATATTCCATATGTGAACATTATTAAGACAACTTACGAAAAGCAAACATTAAATTATTTTTCAAGATTATATCCCATTTTTTTATTCAGAAAGAGAAAAAGATCACAATTAAAGGACTGTTACCTATTGATTATAACTCCATTTATTGACTATACATCCACTTTATTTGCAGATATGAATTAGTACTTCAAATATCTTTTGAAATATTTAAAGATAAATAGAGCCAAATTAAATAAACTAATTACAGTGACATTGAATAGAAAGTCTTCTATAATTTTAGAATTTATCTAGCTGTGCCTGTTCAAAAGGCTAGAGTGTTTCTAACGTCTATTTTTAAAGTTAAAGTTCTGTATATTTTAAGGAACAAAACTGAGAAACATGCTCACTTTCAAGATCTTAGAAATGTTTCTTCTTATGGAATTGGGCAAAGAAACCCTGAGGGAATATAATTATACAAACAAAGAAATATCTGCTAATAGAGTCCGTCTTTTGAATTAGTTTGTCTCCAAGCTCCAAACTAATATAACTGCAGCAAAACCACTTTACTATTCATCTTTTAATCTTCAGGTGATAGAATCTTAGCACTTAGATGACTTAGAGTCCTGAACATGTCTCTCATTTGTCCTCAGGGAATTGTTCCCCTGGAGAAGATAAGTATGAAAGTGAACCAGAAATGGACTACGGAAACAAGGACAGAGAAATCTACTTGGAAAATGTATATTAACAAATATAAAGCACAACTGTATAAAAATGTATGATAAACTATATGATTCAAAATTCTACTCAGGAAACACATAAAATGCTATTATTTGTATGAGGAGTCTCCCAAATAAATTCATTCATTTGTCCAAGTACTTAATAAGTTGGTTAAGAAAAAAATTGGGGCTGGGGATTTGGCTCAAGTGGTAGAGCGCTCGCCTGGCATGCATGCGGCCCGGGATCAATCCTCAGCGCCACATACAAACAAAGATGTTGTGCTCGCCGAAAACTAAAAAATATTAAAAAATTCTCTCTCTCTCTCTCTCTCTAAAAAAAAAAAAAAAACATTAGAAATGATAATTATCTTAAGGAGTTTTCAGTATTCGAAAGGTGGTCATTTTAATCAACTCTCTATATCCCCCAAATATATTCAGCAGCATATGTAGATGTTCTTAAAAATTTAAAATTGAAGGGGAGAAATAATAGAACTTGAAAATAGTAGGATTCAATTGTGTAATATTTATAGGGGTGTTTTACCCCTATATAGCATTCTTCAATATAGAATGATAACTGTTTGTTGTAGAATAGCATATTTTTAATCTTACAGTGGTATTAAAATAAATATATTCACTGTAGCTGATTGAGGTTTCATATTTAAGCTTATGATAGAATATATGACATGGAGAAAGGAGCAATAGTTCAATATGATTAAACAATATATAAAGAGGAGATTTTGTAAAATATTTCTTTAAATATTGTTAATATTGATAGAAATCCACTTCAAATTAAAATAACATATAATTCCAGGAAAATAATTCTAGGAAAACTTATATATTATCTCAACTTAAAATTCATTATCATTGAAACACATTCCTTTGTGATCTTGCATTGACATTCTTTCACAATTTCAAACTCTTGATAAAACAATTTCATTCTTTAATAAATTTCAAGCTCTTTATAAAACAACTTTAAATAGTTTTTCCTCAGCCTTAAATGATTAGAATGTAACAAGGTGGAGTGGAGTGAACTTTATCTCTCCTCTTTAATCAAAAAAGAAAGAAAAGAAAGAAAAGAAAGAAAAGAAAGAAAAGAAAGAAAAGAAAGAAAAGAAAGAAAAGAAAGAAAAGAAAGAAAAGAAAGAAAAGAAAGAAAAGAAAGAAAGAAAGAAAAGAAAAAAAGATTCTGCCAGACTACTCACATGGAATCTTTCCCCTACCATTTGATTGCCAAGAGACCTAAGATACACAGAGAATGAAATCATCAACACTAATTTGTGTTGGTTTCTTATCTCTATGACAGGTATTGTTTAAATTAACTCTGTAATCCAAAATGTTCTGCAATCACTCTAACCACTGTGGGACATGTTAGAAAACAAAATATGACATTCTCTAGATTATGGAGGCTCAGAGCTTGTGGGATGTTTGTGTGCATGTAGGCAAGTAGAAGGAGCTAACTGAGTAAGAAAGCTGGCTTCTTTTGAGACTCAACATGAAAAGAAACAGGAAATCAGAATAAATATGATTCAGACTCCTGACACTGAGCTCAGTAGCTCTGAGTCCCTCTTTGCCTTTCTTTCAGCCCCAGCTCTTTTTAAGTCCTATTAGATCTCTCTTTTTCTCCCATCTGTGGCACTGAAACTCTGTTCTGGGAGTCTGGGCTTGAAAATTGTGCTTGCAAGCAAGGATTTGTAGCAATTTCTTTCTCTTCAAGTGACTTCAACATTTGGTAGAGTCATGGAATATTAAATGAGAACAGGATGTTAGAGACTTCTTTCTTAACCTCTATTATTGATGGGAAAATTAAAGAGCAGAGACTAACTGATTTGGGATGAAATATTTAATGATCAATGAATGATGTATTTTATTTTACTTAGATGACATATGGTAAAAAATTATCTTAATTCTTTTTAAAATAATTGAAGCAAAGACAAATTCAGACCTATTCTCAATCCCATACATTAAATTACACATTTACAAAGTTTATGAGTCCTTCTATCTGCCATGCAAGAGGCTAATAACAAAGACCTATCAATAGATCAGGTTTAGAGTCTGTAGGACATTCAGTCCAGATGGCCATTCAGCTTAATAGGTGGAAAAATTGCCCCTGGAAGGGACTTCTAACCAAATCTTAAGAAACCATCTGCTGAACTCAATATTCAAATGTACTCACAAAGCACACCTTTCCTCAATCCAAGCCAAGATGTCTCATGTTCAAATATTGGGAGGTCCAAAGGACCAATAAGATATTCCATAAATCCACTAAAACAGAGAGTCTAAGGAACCTTTTAAAACCACTCTGAAAAATGTGCATTTGAATATAGTCAAGTGCATAGGTCTACATATGGCAACTGTGTATGTAATTTATGGCTATAACTTAGGCTCTTTTGTATTAATGGTTGATTGTAAGTTCTGAATAAATTTTACCAACTCCCATTTGGTGCTCTTAAGCTAATTGATGTTGTACATATCTTCTCAAAATACAGAGTATTCTTTCCATTCTTATTCCCTGGTGAGTTCTCTAAAGCATGGAGAAGTGTAGAAATTTGTTCACAGTCTTATTAAAATAAATAGCTAAACACAACCAGGGAAGCTTGCCTAGGGAAGGAAAACTCATACCCATATAGATATATATACACCTAACAAAGGGCACATTCAGCAAATATTTACAAACTTTTAAACAAGCTGTGGAAAGTGCACATGAAAGATAACAAAACCTCATTTTCTGCTGCTCATTAAACTGAAACTACTTGCAAATGAAGTTTTTCTTAAAAAATGAAGTCAGTACCTGCTTTTTCTTACTTCAGTTGGCTACTTCATATATTGAATATCAACTACTAAAACACACACTTCATTTGTTGAATACTTTATCCACTCATTTGATGTTTTATGTTGATGTCAAATTAGACAAGGCAACAACTTTTGCACAATTTATTTTCATGTATAAACAAGAGTACATTTGAAAATGAAGTGCCATGAAACTAAGCCTCTGAGAATATATTGCCAGCAAAAATGCGATACACTAGCCTAACACATCTTTTACTAATGTAGACTGTTAAGGGCCAAAATTGTTCTTTCAATTTTTTCCCATCTTTGAAAAGCATGAGCCAGATGACTCATCATATTCTAGAAACATTTTATATTTTAAATCCTTTTGAAACATAACCACTAATGAGTTATTTGATTACCACAATCAGAAACACTAATCACTACAGTCTTGATGAAAATTCAGACATTATCTCAAGAGGGCTCTGGTCAAATAAATGTTGGCTTGTCATTTGTTTTCATGATAGTTATTCATAGTGAGTCAGACTAAAATAAGTTTATGCAAAAGAAGTGTCAATTGGTGTGAGAATGCAAGACAAATAACAAATATACATGACAGAATCTACAAGAATTCTCTTCATTTCATTAAAATTATATATATATATATATAGCCAAGCATGTGGATCCCAATAACTTGGGAGGCTGAGATAAGAAAATAAAAAATTCAAGGCCAGCCTAGCAATTTAGTGAGGCCCTAAACAACTTAGTGAGATCCCATCTCAAAATAAAAAATACAAAGTGTTTAAGTTCCCCTGGGTTCAGTCTCTAGTACCAAAAGAATACAAATAAAAATTAAAAAAAAATTAAAAAACACAAACATTCTCTTACTATGATGATCAAAGTAATAATGTACTTTATATGAAAAATTTTGCAAGTTTGAAGCATCTTGTTTTCACTTTAGCACTTATATATACAATAAACTTTATACTAAAGACAGATCCCCTCCACTTCAACCAAATCCATAGAGACTTCCCTCTGTAGAGGAGGTCTACCTCCAACACCAACACACTTTCCTGTCTCTCTTATTCTCTTGCCCTAAAGAACCAGTACATTGAACATGAAGCATCCCTAAGACACCAAGGGAAAAAAAATCTGGAGGACCAGTATACCAAGAACTGCATATAACTACACTCAAAGATGAATGTTTACTCTTCCATGTTTTTGTGAAAATGTAAAACAAGAAGGAAAGAAGAAAGTTTCAGTTGGTGATTGAAACTTAAGTTGAAGACCAGGAGTATTCAAAGACCCAGAAGCTGCCACGTAAAATTTATGAGGATTTAGGAAAGAGAAAGTACACAGAACTATCTTTTAAGACTTAGATTTTTTAATTTTAATTTTAATTTTAATTTTATTACATATGTGTGTATGTAAGTGTGTATAAATATATATGTATATGTGTATATATGTATATGTGTGTGTGTATTTCTGTTCTAGGAGTTGAACCCAGGGCCTTCCAAACATGCTGTACAACTGAGTTCCTGAATATGTCTTAATTTACCATTTTAGCAGTCTTTTGCATCACTGTTATAATAGTTTTTACTAAAATTCCCACCTTCAAAAATATATATAAGTAGAGAGGTAGAATATGTGCCCAGAGATCAAACGGATGACCCATTACTTCAATACTATCATGATAAGGCTACTAAATATTCCCTCTATAATCAGATGCATTTAAACCCAGATAACAGTGCAACTTTTCTGCTTCTAAAGGATTTATGGAGATGGTTTTTTTTGATCATGGTAAAATAAAATCACGTTATAACTATGTTATATTATTATTCCTATACTTAATCTATCTTACTGAATTCTGAACCCTATTTTCCTCATGTTTCTCTCATTGAGCACTTCATAAAGACTACTCTGTATCTTCTGTTTTCATCTTCTTTAGTTCCTAATTACTCCTCAACTTTGTTAACATTGACAATTACTTCTGGAAAGCAAGCTCTTTACTTTTCCCTACTAACTTGATACATCTCTTTATCTCTGGTCATTTCCAATTCTATGACTGTTCCTTGTACATAAAAAAAAAAAAAAAGATTTTACATTGGTGTTTTTCTAGTCCACATTCTTGGTTAGCTTGTTTTCTTGCTATTTATTACTTCTCTGGGAAACTCCTTGGATTCCAGAATTTCAGTTGTCTCTTAAACACCTACAAGTGATAACCAACTATTCTCCTATGTTTAATTCCCCAGAAACTTTTGTAATATTTGCTTATTGCTAAGTATTCTATCTTGAATTCCTCCAGGCATCTTAAAGACACTTGTCCAAAGCCAAAGTCATTAGCTTACACTTTCCCTAGTCAGTCTTTGCATCCACAGCAAATACAACTCCTTTACATTCATTTCTCTCTATGATAATTAAACTTGTTTTTTGTGTATATTTTCCCTTTAATGTCCCCAGTGTTGTGCAATGTATGGTAGGTAGTGAATTCTTAAAATGGTTTTTCAAGCAAATTGAGCATCTTCAACTTCCAATTCTGCTGTGGAATCACGTTATAACCATATTATATTACTATTCAAAATGCTGTATAGATTTTCTATGGCTAATTGGAAAAAATGACTATTTGGGATTATTTAGTTAGACAGGTTGCATGGAGGCATTGCCCTTAGAGTGTGATAATGGAAAAAACATTGTATTCACTGTAAAACCAGAGTAAGTGATCCAACACCTAAGCCCCAATCTTCTTACAAAGATAATAACCCCTCTCCTGCCTTTCAAGGTAAGTAGCTAATAGGCTCAAATGTGATAATCAGATACAAAGAAAAAAAAATGAAAAGAAACGAAAAGTATGAAGGACAATACAAAGGCAAGCTCTGTCAATCAATTTTAAAATTTGATTATACCACTGTGACTTTACTATTCCTTATTAGGTTTAGATTTTAAAATTAGCATGGTGCTCATTTTTTAAATAAACAAATAGAGTATTTTTTCACACTCTTACACTTCTTGAAGACTGTAACTGATAATATGTCTGCCCCTAGGATAACCTCAATGATATACTGCCTGCGACCCTTATAGCACTGTGCCAAAAGTGAACAGTGGCACCTTATTATCCAGAAGGATGTGTGTTTATTAAATATTGCTTTTATTTACTTGGAGAGACTTGACTTAATGCACCCACGTTTAAGATTTGTACTTTTAACTTAATCAGGAATAATAGAAATAGGTAGACATTGTTTGCCCTGAATTTTCAAATAATATATGCAGAGCAAGAATGAAAGGAGATATCCCCTTATGGGGATTTGTTTTCTAGGTAAATAAAGAAAAAACTTAACTGTATTTTTGACTGTCACTAATTTTCAGGACTCTTATCACAACTTTCTGAAAATTCTCCAGCTACAGCATTAATCCCCTTGAAAGGGAGACGCTCAATTTACAGTGCATTTTTGCATGTCCCTAAACAAGTCCTGAATGATGAATTTCACTGTCTGACTGTGGTGGTTTACCTCAGCACATAATTTCTTATATTAATAACCTTCCCCACAGGAGTGAATGACCTTCTATAAATACAATCCCTCCACTCAATCAAAAAATTAAAGCCTGTAACCACCTCATAATTCATCATCTATTTTACAGGCAATTGTGGAAGCAAAAACAAACACAAATCCCCAATCTTCAACCCATGTAATGTAAAATTATGCAGGCTTCTGCACTTATGTAACATGGATATATTGAAAATTACGTAGCATTTTGTGTTCCAAATCAATTCTATTGAGTGAATTCCTGCTTCCAGTGAGCTGTAATTTTCAGAGGAAAAAAAGAATAAAACTAACTCCTTTTTAAAAATCAAAGGCATCCTAAAACAATAACTTCCTGAATGTTGGTATATTATCAGTCTTTAAAAAAATGTTTCTTCATATGAATGCCTCTGAAATTATGGTGATGCCAGATAATAGAGTTATTCTTGGAATCTTCAGAACTACCATTTACATAAAACTGTCTTAGAGTGATTCTCAGAATTTAGTAAAGGAGTCATCCTTTTTGAGTGAGGACGATCAACATTTGTACTGAATTTCAGTACACAGAAAGACACAAAAATACATGTTTAACATACTAATGTACATCTTAGTTCCCTCTCACAAAGACATCTACCTGCAAAACATAATACTAGAGCTGAGAAAAGAGTTATGTCAAAGAACTCTGATAACCAGAAAATCTCAGACAAGAGTATTGTGCATTCCCAAAGTATGTAAATTAGGAATACAGGATAGGATTTTAAAATTCAATATTCTTTACTACCTTTAATTATGGTATCTGTGAACACAGAGATTATATTTACATAAGAAACAGTCTATTTGTAAGACAGAAAAGCCAAAATTAGATTCAGAACTGCTTTTTTGTATAATTCAGGTAACTCAGTGCTCTTGGGCAGGTTCTGATACATTATCCAGTTGACAAAACCAGGGTGAAGAGCTACATTCATTTACCTGTGGTCCTCTCACATAAGGTAAGTAATCTTTATTTTACCAAGAATACATGACATCAAAGTCAATTCTAGCAGAAGTCTTATAACAGATCTAAAATTTGCCACTTAAACACACACGCACACACACTTACACATAAAGTAAGAGCAAAGCACATATTCAGACCTCACTTGGGGAGACATAAAGAGACTAAAACATACTGTAGATCTGTCAGAATATCACACAGCAGGTAAAGATAGCGTGTTTTTGGTTTTCTCCCTATTGGGTATTATGTGATTGCTGTCTATTATGAGAACAGTGAACTGAGGTAACATGAGTGGTTGGCGAGACTTCTGGACCAATCCTTTTAAGATCAATAAATGGGAATGGATTCAAATGAAAAGTTTCTTCTCAGCCAAAGAAACAATCAGTGAGGTGAAGATAAAGTGTATAGATGGTAACAAAAAAAAAATGCTCCCAAACACATAGAACACTAATCTCCAGGATAAATAAAGAACTCAAAAAAAAAAAAAGCAACAACAAAAAAACCTTAACACCCAAAACAAAACAAAAAACAAATAACCCAATAACCCAATCAATAAATGGGCTAAGAAATTGAACAGACACTTCTCAGAAGATATACAGTGGATCAATAAATATACGAAAAAATGTTCAATATCTCTAGCAAAGAGAGAAATGCACATCAAAACGTCTCTAAGAGTTCATCTCATACAGTCAAAATGGCAGTTATTAAGAATACAAGCAACAATAGATGTTTGCAAGGATGTGGGGAAAAAGGCACACTCTTACATTGCTGATGGGATGGCAAAGTGGTGCAACCAATCTGTAAAACAATATGGCAATTCCTTAGAAAACTTTGAATGGAACCATCATTTGATCCAGCTATCTCACTCCTCAGTTTTATACCCAAAGGACTTAGAAACAGAATACTACAGTGAAGAGCCACATCAATGTTTATAGCAGCACAATTCACAGTAGTTAAATTGTGGGACCAATCTAGATGACCTTCTGTATATGAATGGATAAAGAAACTGTGGAATATTACTCAGCATTAAAAGAGAATAAAGTCATGGAATTTGCATGTAAATGAATGGAGTTGGAGAATATCATGTTAAGTGAAGTAAGCCAATCCCCAAAAACCAAAGCCCGAATGTTTTCTCTAAGAACTAGATGCTGATCCATAATGGAGGCAGGAGGAAACATGGGAGAATGGAGGGACTTTGGATAGGACAAAGGGAAAGGGGAAGAAGGGAGAAGTCATGGGGGTAGGAAAGATGGTGGAATGAGATGGACATTACTACCCTAGGTACATGTATGGAAACATGAATGATGTGACTCTACTTTGTCTACAATCAGAGAAATGAAAAATTGTACTCCATATGTGTACTATAACTCAAAATGCATTCTACTGTGATGTATAACAAATTAGAATGAATAAATAAAATTTAAAAATAAAATAAAACCATTAAAAAAGAATGTATACTTGCTCATGAGTAATTCCTATACTGATTACATGTTAAAGAAAGACTATACTGAATACTGGATTAAATAATTATATGCCAAATTTAAAAAATAATAATAGCAGCACTTGTGGTCACTTAAACTGTTCTGAAATGTACTTGTGTCACCAGAGGCAGTTGTCATGTAGCTAATTGCTTTGTAGGAGAGTTGAGGTATATTGCCACACCAGTATCACTGCTGAGAGGGCAAAATGTTTATGTAAACAACATTGTCAGTTCCAGCTTGCTAGTGACATGGCTCACAACCTAGGTAAACCTGCCTCATGTACAACTAGTAGCAATATTTTGTTTTCTTTTCGTACAGAGAACCATGTCATCTCTTCAATTTATTATTCTCTGGTATTAGAAAAGGCCCCTAAGTGAAACTGACAATCTTGTGATTGACTATGCACATATTCAGTGGTGCAGAAATTAAATGTGAGACAAACATGCACTTTACAAAATTTGTCAATCTTCTGTACAAATGTATGAGAATATATAAAATATACACATTTATTTATATATATATATATATATATATATACCCACACACATTTATATATATACCCACACACATTTATATATATACCCATTTATATATATATATATATATACCCATTTATATATATATATACCCATTTATATATATATATATACCCATTTATATATATATATACCCATTTATATATATATATATACCCATTTATATATACATGTATATATATATAAATGTTTATATATATATATAAACCTGCTCATTTCAATAGATAAGAAAACTGAAACATACAGTGACTATGTAATTTGTTTTCTCTGATAAGTGGATGCTTATCTATAATGGGGGCAAGGGGAAACAGGGGAGGAATGAAGGGACTTTGGATAGTCCCTTCATTAGATGCAAAATCCCTGGAATGGTTACTACCCCTATGTACTGGGCATGATACTGTTCTATTACTGCCTTTTAACAAAGGTGAAGTGATTTCCAGAATCAACAAAAATTTATTAAAGCATCTCCATAATTCTTTTCACATTAGTAGGTGTACTGTATCATAGAAATATTGTCCATTTTATGCTTAAATGTAGTACATGACATATCCGTAAGAGTTAATCACCCTATGTCTAAAAAACGTTTTAATGACAAAGGATCTTGTCTTATATATTCCCATCAGTGAGCTTCTAAACTGAAGTCTGAATTTAAAAGCACACACTCATTCCGGTGAAGAATTAAAGCAGTAGGCATGTGGTCCCAGAGAAAAACAAAACAAAAAACCCTGATGTTAGAGAAACAGAAACCACCGACTCTTAAAATCTAACCAGCATCTCTGTTTCACAAAATCTGTTTCATCCTTAGTATATTTGATCAGTGACTATTCATTCCTTTATTCCATATTAGTTTTCAACTTTTTAAATTTTATATTCTGGACATATTTTTGGAAGGATGAGAACAAGTTGTGGCCATCAATCTCCATGTAAACAAGTAGCCATCCTTTTCTCACAAGAAGTGCAGACAAAACTTGTCTTATAATTTGTAAACCACTCTTCTTAACTCTAGTCAAATCAGATAATTAGCGTTACATTCAGAGATATGTTGGTATTTTAGCTCAGGTATTTCTCAACTGCAGAGTGGGGCTGATGAGGAAAAAAATATATAGCATTAACCCTTTCATATGGTGCTGCTTTGAATACAATAAAATTTCAATTATTCTTCCCACTATGTTATTGTTTTCAAATATATTGCAGTTAAGCACATACTTTGTGTGAAAGAAAAATGTTGAAAGCATACTGTCTATGTTTTGTAAATATTTGCAAGCAGCACTTTTTAAATTATGTCTGAACACAGATAAAAAATTTTTATGTATTGAGTAATGCGATGCAAAATGAGATTCTACCAGTATTTGAAGTTATTAAGTAATCTTTTCACTTAAAGAAGATCCCTAAGAAATTTCATCATGTACTATTCACTTAAAGAATATCCCTAAGAAATTTCATCATGTACTATTAATACATTCAATATAATAATAATAATGGGTTTATATAAATAATAAATCTGAAAAGCTATATAATCAGTTTCAGTTTTTGAAATTACTATTAGTATTTATGTGAAAAGTATACAGATATGAACATATACAATGAGTCCGTATATCAAGTAGATAAATTAGGTACAAAAAAGCCCAGATACCATCTGTGGTTATGGCTCAGTAGTAGAGGGCCTGCCTGACATGCGTGAGGCACTGGGTTCAATCCTCAGCACCATAAATAAATAGATAGATGGAAGCATTAGCTTTTATCTACAACTAAAAAAACTGCAGGTATTTTCCAAAGTAAAGGAATTTTATTGCTTATAGTTAGAATTTTTGGACTTTCAAGTTGAATAGTACAGCTAAGTTGTTATTTCAGTATGTAGGATCTGGATCTGTAGAAGGCAATATTTCACAAGGTACATTGGCATGCTGGGACACAGAATACAAGCCCTTAATGATTTTCAGAATTCACCAAGTAGCATGAACACATAAATAAATGGAGCAAGTACAAACATATTTTTTGTGTAGAATATTAAGGATCTCAGGAAATGATCTTAAATTGTCATGTTGGAAATGAGAATAATATAAATCATAAAACCAAAAGTCTCATAAATAGACTAAAAATATTAAATCTATTCTCTATCAATTCAGGTCAACTGTCAATATTTTATTCTGAAATACTTTTAAATGGACTAGAAAATACAGGCTAGTGATAGATGATTATTCAGAGAGTTTAAAATATGACTTTGAAATATTTTTTCAATCAAATGGCTTTTGGTGGTGAAAGTAACTCCCCTTCTCCTACTTAGAGTCCTAAAAGCTTTTATATTTGTGTCTCTACTGAACTCATAAAGAGCTCACAAACTTTTCTTTAATATATACTCACTTAGTATTTTTAGAATTCTGAATTAATTCATTTTAGAGTTCTATGCAGTACAGCCACAATGCACAGATCTGATTTAACTTAGTATCACTAGACTCAAAAGAGTTCATTTCTCCTCAAGCAAGGGTCTTACCTTCATTCCCTGTTCATTTCTGAGTCTGAGACAGACACATTCATCAAGTTTTCAGCTGTTATTTGCTGATCCTCTATTTAACCCTGTTAAGTTGATTTTGCACATCTTCACTTTATTCTTATTACATATACAATTCCGGTTTCCATTAATAGCATATTTGATTGCTTTTTAAATTATTTATGTATCCTTTATCAAAACATTCATACATATAAATGTGTTATAATATAATAACATGTAATAAAATAAATAGGTAATAGCATAAAATAGTTTTCTAACAATTTTCTCTGATACTTCTTAAAATGAATCTGCCTCTGGATATGATAATTTAATAATAATTCATTCATTGCAGGGCTTCCTTTATTTATTATCTACATATAATCATCTGAATAAAATAGCAATGACAATAGTAATACCCGAATCACATTGTTATGTTACCAAATATTGCTTTGTTTTGTGAAACATTTTCCCAGAGAAGCACCATTAACAAAAATAATAAGTTTAAGTAGGAACAAGACTCCTCACTGGTTTAGCACTGCCCTTGTGAGCCTTACCCTGTGTGGGGTGGGGGAAGGTGCTTCTTAACTAATTTCCCTGAGTACAATTGTCCCTGTTCCTTTACTCATCTAATATGTAGTACCTATAAAGAAAAAAAAAATCACCAGGTTTTTGTATTGCACCTTATGCCTTGGAATAGATGAGTTAAAAGATACTGGAGGTAATGGTTGAAATACTCCTCACAGTAGCTCAGAGTAATCGTTTGAGGCTGAAAAGTCACGTTGGCAACACCTCACTGACCTGCAGTCTACAAACACATCACATTGATACTCAAGACTTTGTCACAGGTCTCTCAATCCAACCTTCTTATTTTTTTTTCCAATTAATATCACATCACCTTAATTGGATTTTCTACTTGTAAGCTTCATGGATTAAGATTGTACTGCTATGCTAATTAGCATTAGGTACCAAAGATGAGCTCTACAACCAAGAACAAGAATTGCCATTCTAGAATTTCATTACACTAACATTGGCATGAGGTAGTCTCTCCTGGAGAACATCCAAGCAATTTTAATTATCTAAATGTTTAAAAGATCATGTTATAAGACTGTTTTACCAACAAGGCAATCAGTTACATAACACAGGTATGCAGAGGAGCATTATGAAATCCAGTGGAATTCCAGGAGCATTTATTTGTAAGGCTTTTACGTGGCCCACACAATTTGTTTTGCTAAGTGCTTGGGGGTGGAGACCCTATTTGGCGTGAGGTTGTGTTCTCTTAGAAATGATAGGCACATAAAATCAGCAGCATTGTTTCCTAAAAGAACTTCATGTGAAAGCATAAGGAGTCATAGAGATGTGGACTAGGAAAATATGTTAGAATAATATTAGCATGGCTTGTGAGTAAGAGATTTCTAGGTCTTATCATTTTCCTCAAATTCTCATTTTATCAAAGAAAATATTAAAGTCTTCCTTTGGGGATATCAATTCTTCCACTGAATTTCAACGGTCAGTTGTACAAAGTAGATAAAGTATCAAAAGAGTCTCCATGCCTATGCATTCCCTTGCTAGGACTATTATAACCAGGTTGCACAGAATGAGTGGTTTAAACAATAGGAATTTGTTTTCTCACATTCTGGAAGCTTAGAAATCTAGATCAAAGCAACAGTAGGATTAGCTGTTTCTGAGGGGTCTATCTTGGCCTATAGATGGTTCTGCTGTTTTCTTCATAAAACTTTTTTTCTCTGGGTGTCTGTCTAGATCTTATCTTCTCTATTTACCTTGCTAAATGGCCTACATCCAAAGACTGTCACATTTTGAGCTAACGGCGATTAGCACTTCAACATATATATTTTAGTGGAACACAATCCAGGCCACAAGACCTAGGCAATGCACATTTGTTAGCTAGAAAATAAAAATAAGTATTCAGATCAAACAAAACATTTATTTAAGTTCTCATTTGAATTTATCTCCCTTTCATTGTACCCTTCTCACAATCATATAAGGGTGGGAAATGTGTAGACAGAAATGTTTAGATTTATTCTCTCCAAATAGTATCATGTGGAAATAACAGAAGGATGGAAGTCATGAGCCATGGATTCCTTCTCATTTTGCTACATATTTGCTAGGTGGTCTTGGCATTTCAGCTTTGGGCAGGATGGGTCTTAGTTTTCTTGTCTGTAAAATAAAATTTGAAAGTACTCTGAGATTCCTCCAAACACTACAGTGGTGCAGTCGGAGCAATATTTATAACAGCACAATTCACAATAGGGAAGTTATGTAGCCAATCTAGGTGCCCTTCAACAGATGAATGGGTAAAGAAATATACATAATTGAATATTACTCAGCCATAAGAAAGAGTGATTTTATGACATTTGCCTGTAAATGGATGAATCTGGGGACTATCCTGCTAAGTGAAATAAGCCAATTCCAAAAAATCAAAGGGTGAATATTTTCTGATTGTGGAAACTAACCCACAATAAGTCAGAGGTGCAGAATTGAGTTCAAAGGGTTCAACAAAGGGAATGAATGGAAGGGAGAGGAATAGGAAGGAAAGACTGTGGAAACAATCTAACATAACTTTCCTGAATACACTACAGTGAATCCCACCATCATGTATATCCATAACACTGGAGCCCTAATTAGAATAAGATATATTCTGTCCATGTATAATTTTATCAAAATGGACTCTACTGTCATGTATAATTTAAAAGAACCAATAGAAAAAAAAAGAGTGTTGACTGGCTCCTATTTTAATACTGTGACAGGATCATGATGATGATGAAAAGGATAACTGATTTTGTGTATTTAACAAAGGATCAGACTCTGTTTGCCTCTTAGATTCAGAATTTCATGTTCTCACAAAAATACACCAGGTGGCTAGTATTACTTCCATTTTTTTATATAGAAATGGAGCTCAGAATATAGATGAAGTTTCTAAGCCACATTTCTATAGTTTGAATGCTTGTGTTTCCCAAAATTCATATGTTAGAAACTAATCTCCAGGAAAATAATATTAAGAGGTAGAGCCTTGAGGAAGTGATTAGGTCTTAAGAGCAGGGCTGTCATGAAAGAAATGAGTTCTTATAAAAAGAGGCCTGAGGAAGCTGGCTTCCCCTTTCCACCACTGAAGGATGAGGCAAGAAGTTACCATCTCCAAACTAGAAAGCAGGACCATACCTTGATTTTGGACTTTTTTGCCTCCATTACTGTGAAGAAAATTTCTGTTGTTTATGAATCAACCAATCTAAGGTATTTTGTTATAGCAGCCAGAACAGATTAAGACACATATAATCAGAAAGGAATTTAGCTTTGTGTTTCCACAGTTCATGAACTTTCCCTATCAGGGTGAAGTAACATCACATCACGGTATCAAGGTCACGACTTGTACAGTCAATAAAAACAGTCTCTTTACTCCCTCTTTAGTGCTTACATTTTTTTGTACAGAGAAAGATTTTTATACAGAAGACACAAACTAGAGGGCAAAATTACATTATTTTAAGTGTATTAACCTTAAGAGATTACTTTTTTAACTAAATGACTTTTTCCCCCCCTTTTCTTTGAAATTATACAGAAAATTTTAGAAACTCATGCTACCAAAAGTATGGTAATAAAATATCTTAGTCAATTTCGCACAATAAACTTTCATACTTTGAAAACTATAGTTATTAGATTTCCTATTTCATTATGATATTCTTTCATGTCTCGGTACCTTATACCTTATTAAATGTTACTTTTATTATTAACTTGAATAACTTATCTCCTCATTTCTGTGAAAATACCAAACTTTGGAGACTTTCACATCTTTGGATAGTTTAAACTTTGTGCTATACCATAACAACTTGCACACATACATACATGCAATCACTCATTCATATGATGAAATATAATGGTGTAGTTTTCCAATGTGTCAGTGTATTTAAAACTTTTTTGCTTATCTATCCTAAAAAAATAATGGAAATATTAGGAAACAGAGAAATGAGGTTGGGAATTTTTGTATTAAGTGTACCATCAAATGACTCATATATTAAGAAACATATATGAGTTTCTGTGCTCTACCAAGTAACTCTACCAAGCTCCCAAGTAATATATAATGCTGTCTCAGTGACCAAGTAAGGCATATATTGCCATTCCATTAATACACAATCACTTGGTTAAAATAAGAATTTTTGTCTGTAATTTCTTATTATCTACATTAATAAAAATGCCATTTGACTTATAAAATGTATAATGTAAATTATATTTCTTTTTTTTAAAATCTGAATTATATTCCTCTGGTATGACTGAGCTCTGTATAGACTTAGCACTATCTCAAAATAATGGCATATGAACCCTTTTTCTTTTTTAACCTAAAGGTAATGCTATTTAGCATTCTGCTCTCATTACAAGACTCTAGTCATTCAAAATCGTAACATGATTTGTGACCTTTAAGATCTTTTTTGTGCAATTTTCATGAAATAACCAAAATTTATTTCTCCATTGTTCTTGTTATAAAACATAATCTAAAAGAGTAATTTTTATCTAGTACTTTTTTATGCCCTGTCAGTGACAGCAGTAACTAAAACTTCAACTAAAAATTATTTACAAGGAGAAAATAAGACCTGGAGAGGACATTGCTTGGTTTTTCAATTCACAGTTCAATTTGCATTTCTTACACCCTTTCGTCTATTAATACAGGATATCTAGGGTAGATGACATTGAAGAAATGTGCACATGAAAATTTCACAAAGCCATTTTTACAAGATTACTTCATCTAGCCATACATACACTGTAGGGATTATGGAAAATTGTCCTGTTGCCACTCATTTATAAGGGCATGATCATTAATTCCTTTGGAAGAGAGGAAAGAAAGTGGATAGAGAGACACAATTATGTGTTTTGCAGTTACTAAGATAGCTCACATTTGGAAAATAATCCAGCAATGGCAAAATTACATAAGGGATATCTGCTTTGTTGTATTTTTCCTCCCTCCATATATCCTGCCCGTCCTCCCAAACATGAAAATGAAAAGGCATACAGAGAAAACAAGTGACTTTTTCCTTTTTTATGTCGATGACCTCCATAAAAGGAGCACTCTTACAAGTAGTGAAAGAAAATGTGATTAAACTGTCTACTAGAAGACTTTTAAGGTTCTCATAAAAATTGGATGCACAGGAAATACTTGAACAATGCATTAAGTGTCCCTGCTCACTGAATGTGCTCAGGGTTTTAAAGTTTTCAAAAGGGAAACCGATCTTTTCTGTCCACATCAACTAATGTTTTTCATGCTCCTTTTGTTGACTCCAGCTCACTGAACTACCATTCCTATGCTATTTACTTCAAAAAAAAAAAAAAAAAAAGATCAGCTTAGAGCTTTGTAAAGACTGCATTATCTATTAACAGAATATGTTTTTATTTTTATTTATGACCTCAATATTTTTCTCCTTTGTGCAATTTTAAAGATGAGCTAATCATATTATAGTAAAAACATAAAAAATATAAACAGTCTCGGAATATATGAGGTTTATATTACAGACAAAATACCAAGCATAAGATTAAAACAAATCCCGTTCTCATCAGATAGCTTTAATCAACTCTTCCTACTCAGTGGTTTGAAAGTATATTACTAAAGTATTTCCAGCAAATAAAACAAAACAAAAATTTCATGGTCATTCAGAAGGATTATGCTATATCCTTAGCAAAGTATAAGTGAATGTGATTAATGAAGAAGAAAAATGTAACTTATTTAATTTTATTCTAAAATTAAGAAATATATACACACAAGGGCAAGCATACATGTACACACACACATAGGAAATCAAAGATAAATATGCCATCACACATTGTTTTTTCTAGTGTTCTCAGGAATAAGATGTACCAGACAGCTGACATGAATATTCTTCTCTCCAAGAAAACCCCTAGAAATGAGAAATTTACCGGGTCAAGTCTTTAATACCTAGTATTATCAAACATTGATTCCATCTAACCAATTATATGATGGTTTAGTGCTATTAAAATTTTCAATTCTTAAGATTTTTCCAGAAGTCACAGAAAATGCTTACCAACATGACCCTTTCTTCAAAGACTTGATTGTATCACAAGGTACTGTGGAATGACTGAAAGGATGTATATTTGTAGTAACTAAGAAAGGATGAAGTAATCCAGTACGTATATGTATGTGTATTCATGAGTGTGTATGTGTTTTTTTCCATTTGTTTGAAAAAAAAAATTGTTTTATTACTGGGAATGAAGCATATGGGCACTTAAAGAGGGGGAAATCAGTAATCAAATGGATGCAAATATTAGTATCTCCTATCGCAACAGGAAGGAAATTGTAGAATCTGTCTTTCTGGATACCTTACAGAATAATTCATGATCTATGTTTCTTGAAAGATCTTGAAAGAGCACCAGGGCATTTTTGATTCAGAGGATGCAGAAGCCTTGAGTAAAAATCTTGGCTCTGCCACTTGCTAGGTGTTTAATATTAAAGTAAATTCACTTAGCATTTCTGTGTCTCAGTTTCTTCCTCTCTATAATAATCAGAGTCAGCTAAAAACATCCTTAGAGTTGTCTTTCAGTCCTAAATCATATTGAAGAAATGAACTTTTGAAGGTTTTCATAGTTTTTTTACTGCAAAATAATTTCTGATACATTTCTGCTGTAACTGTAAAATCAGATGAATAATCAAAAGACACAGCAAAACAAAACTACAAAAAGAAAAATATTTTCTAAATGTTTAGAGAAATAATTTTAAGAGTAATATTTAATTTCAAATTAAATATTTTATTAGTTCCTTCTCATAAAAGGATAAACATCATTGTTTACTTTGGGAAATTTAGGGGAAAATACTATCATTTTTTTCTAGGTTCAAATGTGTAAATATCTATTTATCTATAGACAGAGATTTATTTGTGTGTATATGGATATTGACAGATGACAGATAGATGATCACAAGTTCAAAGCCAGCCTCAGCAGAGTGAGGCACTAAGCAACACATTGAGACACTGTCTCTAAATAAAATAAAAAATACCACTGGAGATGTGGCTCAGTGGTTGTGTGGCTCAGTGGTTATGTGCCCCTGAGCTCAATCTCTGGTATGCCCCCCCCCCAAATTTTTTGAATATCTAGTAATATGTAAACATGCAAAAATTTAGATAATAGTAAGTTGGTAGAAATAGTTAATATAACTACATTAATATGAATATTTACATATAGAAGATAACATGTTAATACATAAATAGTTAAAATAATTAAATGTATTATATTTCTGATAAACTTATTCTTTGAGCCATATAAAATTTTTACATATAAAGATTTTACATATAAAGTAAAATTGTATTTACAAAATTTTATAAAGAATTTACCATATTTATAAAGAAATATTGGACATTTTTTATATCCCCCTATTCAGAAAGCCACCACAGTACTCAATTTTACAGTAAACTAACACAATACTTTGCCTTTTTAGATCTTATAGGGATAGGGATAGGTAAAGTGATTCTTTATTTTATGTGAACCGTTTCTTCAGAAAGCAAATGTCCTCTTTTAATAAGGAGCTTTATAAAATAATTTTGATATAAAATATATTTTATCCATGACATCAGTACATTTTCAGCAATGTCACTGAAGAGAATATTAAAGAATCATTTAAAGAAAATAAATTTCTCAGTTTCTCAGGCAATAAGTTAAGTAACTGAGTTGTAAAACTCAACAGGAAAGATCAAGATGGCTTGTCAACAGTATAAATAATCATGCTGTAGTTGGTTTGCTTTCATAATCCAAATAATACAGCCAAATCTGACACCCACTGAGAAAAACACTTCAACACTTGCTATTGCTACAATAGCACAATAGATTTATTGGACCCCAGTACCTAAATTGGGAATAAGAATGCCCTAGTTGGTTCATAAATTAGATTTATAAAAGTACTTTTCCAGAATAGGAGATATTTCCAGTTGTTGTTTTCCTGTCAAGACAAAATGTTCAATTCTTCTATTTAGATCTTTAGCAATTTGAATATCGGGCAAATAAGGCAGGAAAAAAAGTGTTATCAATCAAATCTTAGAATTGTATGAAGTGTCTTGGATTTTGTAAATATTGGTAAGAAAACTTGTATTAATTTGCCTTAACTCTAATTAAACAACTCAAAACATGGCATTTGTTTTTATATGAAACATTTAGAATGCAATGATTTTATAAAAACATAAGCTAGGCAGAAATCATTAGGGGAAAATAATCATTAGTTTTCAATTGAAATAACAGAAGACAAAGATGTACTTATGTAATCTGGCTAACCAAAGTAATGAATTTTACAATTTCAGAGCTCATATAAAGATAAATCATAGTGACAAACAACTATACTGAATGGACCCAGAGCTGTCTATACACTTGACACTGGACAACAGCATGACTTCCCTGTTAGTGTTGCACAAGAACTCAACTTGATATTGGCTTAGTGGAATAACTTAAAATAAGGCATTGCAGCTATTTCACTAAGTTGGCTTCTTCAAAACAAGCTTCACTGGGCTATACCACCTAGGAAAAATGTGAAAACTCAATGAGGCATAAGAGCAAAAAGCAGATAAAGCAAGAGCAAAATAATTATATGCTGAGGAAATCTTAGTAAATATTTTGTGATACTATTTTCTTTTGATGTTTTTGCTCCATTTTCATGTTTGTGTTTTCACACTTCACTAATTCATTCAATTTTGTAATTTGAGTTCTTAAGGTGGCCAAAATTATTTTAAGTTGTTTTGATTTTAACTCAATGGTGTCTGTGTTTCCCTATGTATATTTTAAGAAACTAAGTCATCAGCTTTGTGGAAGTAAAAACATGATGACAAATGGCACAAAATAAAATGAAGTAATAATCTCTGGTAAAGTGAACAGTTACTATTAATTCTAGGGAAACAATGGAAAGTAAATCATTGTATATAACTGTCTCATCACAGTTTTTCATTGAGGGTTCATTGTTTCAATTATAATGTATACCTTTACAGAAAAATAAGAATATTTTATACAACATAACTAAATAAATGATTAAATTATGATAAAACAGTCAATATTCTCAAACTTATAGAACCACCCTTGTAAGTTTTAATCATGAAGTCTTCTGTGACCTAGAATCAATCATACATAGACATTTCTTTGGGTCTAAACTGATCATGCTTCTTCCTGAACATCTTTTGCTAGTTATGCTTCGAGGTATTACCAGATTCAATCAATTCCAATTTGAATATTTTTTAGAGATAATGCACATCACAGCTTAAAAACAGGGACGCAAATCTTCTACCAGAACCATTTCCCAATCTAACAACACAACTTACAGTATTTTTCTGAATTTCAGGTTTCTTGCTTGCTTTCTTGTTTTCCAATTAAAATTGTGAGTCCTAACAGCTAAGTGTGTCAGGATCCTCACAAGGAATTATGGATTATTTTTAAAGAATTTTCATTTTTTAAAAGATATATTTACCTATTTCTGGAGAAGTTATACACAGTATACCATCTTATTGGGTGACAAAGTTAAAATTCAAAGGAAACAGACAATATTAATGATAGGTTGGAACTACAAGTAACATAGTACTTAGAACTCTGTTCATAGACATGGGAGACCTGAATTCATATCTGGCTCTTTTCATTAACTGAAACTGAGAAAGATACATTATCTGGTTGATATTATAATGGAAGCAATAATGCCTTTGGATTTAATTATATATGAGTTTGAAATGCAATTTTTTGTTAAAGAATAACAGTGAGAGTGGGCTAGCTCTTTGGAAGAGTGCTTGCTTAGCATATAAAAGGCCCTGGGTTTAGTTCTAAATCCAGACCAAGAAAGAAGGAAGGAAGGGAGGGAGGGAGAGAGTGAGGAGAAGGGAAGAAAAAACTATTAGCCCAGTTGTTTAAACTTCCTACATTTTGTAATATTATCTGTAAAATAAAGATAATATGTATGCTCCTAAAGGTAAATCTAAGACTGTTTTTCACAATTTTTGACATCAATTTTGACTAATGCATCAAGGAATGAATAACCTGTAGTTAAACCAGATACACCATTTTATAAAACTCTGTAGTATACTACTTGGAAACAGAATAAAACACTTGCCATTCAGATCATGTAAATTTTCCTCTCAGGCAATAAGAAAGAGGATATAGATATGTGTGACAGTTGTAGTTCTTAATATCATTTATCCATTTTAGCATCTACCTTTATGTTTGAGGTCCATGAAACAAATGCCACACTTATATTTTAGATTATACATAGTCCTAGACATTTGACTATGAATTTTATATATATTATCCTTTTTGGCAACCATGGAAATAAGTTTTATTAGTCTACTTTATAGATAAGGATTTCAACCTTAGTAATTTGCAGAAATACGTGGTGTGGTAACTTTAGGTTTCATACCTGAAAATTTTGAGTCTAAACAGTTCTACTTGACTGTATTGTAGGTCTAATTATTCAAATTTGTATACTTACTTTATTCTTATTGTCTGTCTCTCTAACTTCTCTCTAAGCTCTTTGAGGGCAGGAAATGTGTAGTTCACTACTTTTATGCCTAAGGCCTGGTACAAACTGAAAATATGTAGGAAGTTGATATTTTTTGAAAATAAAAATATGTATTAATAATCTTTCAAATGGACCAGGATTGTGCATGGTATATTTTCCACTTTAAAACTATGGTTCATTCCCTATGGTTCAGAATACACTTTATAATTCACACTTAAGTGGTAGATATTTTAGTCTTCTAGACTAAATAAGCTTTGGCTTTAACTCTCAGAGATAATTGATGGTTAGACTAGAGGTTCTCATGTACCACAGAGGCATAATGAGTTACCATTAGGAAAAATAAAAGAGGAAAGTATCCACAGGACATTTTTAGCTAAAATTATCTTAGTTACATGATTGAAAATTAAATGAAATGATTTCCTTAACATGGTAAAGCAGAATAAAGCCTTGATATTAAAATGATATGGAATAAGAGTATAGTGATATATGCAAGATGCAATAATGTACTAATTCAGCTGTAGTGATGAGATAGGGAATTCTATGAAAATTGAGTATGGGCTCTTTGGAGTGGAGGTCCTGGACAGAATTCAAGCATAAGAAACAAACTGTAGCACACCCTGAAAACAACTACAACAGCCACAAATCCAAAAGCAATCTTTACATCTGATAGTTGTTTAGGGTTTGCAGTATTCTCTTCAGTAATTCCTACCATCATGCAGAAACCACTGTCTTTGAGATTATCCTTTAAGAAAAGGAAAAATAAACTAATTTTCTTTTAAGTTTGTATGTTTTTTCCATCACTAAACTTAAGGCCATCACCATAACATCATTGGAAGAGTAGAAAAATCCAAGGAATGTTTTTCTTTTTGTTTAATTGAGTCATTTTTATATAGTGTGTGTCTATCTAAATGCAAATATCACATATGCAAATCACCTTAATTTGAATTGTACATATACACCTATCTCAGGTCAGATAATTCCAATAGAATTATGAAAATTTTATTGATTGTTTTGCATTATTCAGCTTAAATTAGAAGTATCAATGCATTTCTTCAAGTTAATATAATGTCAGAATGTTTACATCAAAAAGGAAGATTTATTCATTTGAGTAGCATATTATAAATGAGATACTATAAGGGAACTTATTTCTGCATGCATTTCGGCAGCATATACTTTTTGTTTCTGTTTTAAGCTGCACTATTTTTAAAAGGTTGTATTTTAACTTTGAATCAGTAAAACTTAACTGATGTATTATAGATCTTGTATAGATCATTCTATATAAGATTCTTTGGGAAAAAATGACAATCACTAAAATATACATTGCTTAAATATTACTTTTCTTAATAAACAGTTATTAACTGAATGCATATGTAGTCTAGACACGTGCTTATTTAATGTGAATAAGCAGGATTCCCATAGGATCATTTTTGGTATTGATAATAAATTATTAGAGAAGGACAATTTAAGTTATTTATGTCTAAATAAATCAAAACTGGAACACAGAGGTTAAAATTATGAATGAAAACATCTACAAGACTATAAAAACTATATACAAGGAATGTGTAGTACACAGTCAGATAATATTTATTTTCATAGTTGTGAATCAACATCTTTGGAAATGAGAGACGTAAGTGTGTGTTGTTTCACAATACTTTTTCAACTTGACTCAACTACTTTACTGCTTTTTAGACATACTTGAAAATGCTTTTGCAATACATTCTTTGAGTATGAAAAATGGTCATGTTTTCTTTTTGAAGCACAAAATATATTTGGTAAAAATAAATAGTAAGCATATTAGTAAAGAAGACTAAAAGATAATCTGACTAGATTTCCATCTAAGTAAAACTTAATTTAAATGTTTTGCATTTAATTTTTCTTTTAATGCTAGTTCCACTTTCAATTCACTGGTCTTTGTTCTACTGAAGTTTTCTTCCAATTAAAATTACTCATATAATCGTTCCTTAACTATTCTAATACACATCATGATAGAAGAGAGATTTTTTTAGAATGAATTTTTAGTCCAGTCACCTCTTCCCTAAAATATGTTGTTTTTATTCAACAACATTATATTGTGTGTCAGTAATTCCTTGAAGAGAACACTAAGATTTTTCTGTCTAGAGAGCAATTGGAGTCAATGAGAAAAACAATATTAAAAAATGTTTTTTTTAAATTTCTAATTATTCTAGTTACTTACTAATCACTGTCTTTAGGGTGTTGTTCAAATGGATTTTGTGTAATCTATATATCACATTCAAATTTTGAATAATAAATAAAATAAAAATTAATGAATGGCAATGAAAATCCATGTTAAACTACAATATAGAAATATACTATTGTGAAGTTTCTATATTACATATGAATAAGTAGAGTATTGTAGAGAAATATAAAGTAATGGATTATAGACATGTATCAGAAAGCCTCAAGCAAACTATAAAACTAAAATTAAACTTTATAGCCAATATTTCAGTGATAAACATAGTAATGAATCATAAAAATACTCAGTATAAAACAATGTTGAAAAAGAGGGGGAAATAAACAAATGAGACAAACAGATAACAAATAGCAAAATAAGTTTAGACTTATTATTACACAGTACCGCATTTGATCTAAGTAAGAACAACACCCCTCCAAAAAGGTAGAAATTTCCACAACAAATGAAAAGCAACACCTAACTTACATACCACAAGCAATACCTTTTAATTATAAACACAGAAAGAGCAAAATGTGAAAAGACAAGTAAATATTATACTAGCATTATTCAGGAGAAAGCTAGAGTGGGTGTACTAATAACAAAAAAAAAAAAAAAACCTTCCAGGAATAAAGGACTTTTTGTAATAATGTGTCTATTAAGATAACCTAGAAATCCTAAGCATTGATGCACCAACTAACCAAACTTCAAAACACATGAACTAAAAACTAAAAGCACTTAATATAAATGTATGTTGGTAAGTGTACAGAAGAATTTCACAGCATAAACCACTAGCTAAATGCAGTTGACCATAAAATGCACATTGCCTAACAGTAGCCCAACACACATTCAAGTACATCTAAGATATGTACAAAGATAGCTGATATCCAGAAGCATAAAATAATGCTTAAATTTAAGTAAAATTCAACTCAAAAGTAGGTTCTCTGATCACAATGGGATTAAACGAAAAAGGAAAAATAAAAAGGCCTCCAGAAAATCTTCATTTTTTAATAAACTAAGTATCATGTTTTAATCTAAGCCTAAACTTCTCTAAAAAGAAGCCAATCAGAAAATCAAAAGTTATTTTGAACTAAATGAAAAGTGAAAATACATCATTATCAAAATGTGTGGAATGTTACAGATCAATACTTTCTAAGGGACGTTTACAACATAAAATCATTGTTAGAAATTTTTTAAAATGGTCTTTCAAAACAAGCACTGAAGTTTCATCAGTAATAAATTAGGAAAACAGCAAAGTTAGTCAATAGTATGAAAGGGGATTCTATAGATCAAAAATAAATAGATATCAGAAAAAACAACTAGTGTAATTTCACCATGAATCTTTCCTCCTTAATGCAGAAAACTACTTTTAAAAGAAGTCATATTTTAAGAATCTAAGAAATTAGTCAATTAATATACACTGGGTTTACTTAAATGCATATGACTCAAGTATGCTCAACTATAAAGTGTCCAGCCAGGAAACAGCAGCAAGACACTCTAAAGAAGCTGGAATATTTGAAACAGCAGCAAGACACTCTAAAGAAGCTGAAATAGCAGGGTGTGGTGGTGCATGCCTATAATCCCAGAGGCTCAGGGAGGCTGAGAAAGAAGAATTGTGAGTTCAAAGCCAGCCTCAACAAAAGTGAGGTGCTAAGCAATTCAGTGAGACCCTGTCTCTAAATAAAACACAAAATATGTATGGTTCAGTGGTCAAGTGCCTATGAGTTCAATCCTTGATTCCCCCCTTCCCCCACCTGAAAAAGAAACTGGAGTAATTCAAAGGTCAGACAAGTGCTTTGAAGTTTTCATCCTGTGCCTACCCAACTCTGACACTAATGAAAGGTAGAATAAACACATCTGTGCTTAACTGCTTTCACATCCTGTTAATTACTTAAATGTGAAAACAGGCCTGATAACAATTTATTATCCCCATTTTACAGATGAGGAAACCAAGAGTTAGTAACAGTAAGCTTTTAATGTAAATTTTACTCAAAAATAATGAACTTTAAAAATGAACTGGCAAATCATGCTCTTCCTCCATTAAAAAAATACTACCTCTTAGTATGAATATTATGAAAAATACACAGGTTACTGGCATGCACCAAAAAATATAATTAACATAGGCAAAGTAAAGATGAGCACTGGAGAGCTAAAAGAACAACATCATGCTATAAATTGTTTTTTTCTCCTTTGCCAGTGCCAGATGGGGGTATGGGTGGGAATAGAATACATGCAGATGAAAATTAGATTGAACCAGGGGGACCGCAACAGCATGGATATCTGTCAAAAGGTAGAAAAAATGTTTTTTTTTTAAAAGGGAAGAAACATCATTGATTTTTGCTAGTAAATTAGTTCTCTTCCAGGGAAACATTTGGGATGAGAATAGATTGGTGGCTTGGGGGTGATATTGTGCAGGATCATGCATACCTAGCCTAATGAGCCCATGCTTTATTTGTGAAGCAGGAAGGTTAAAGGTCTCTGGATTCAGTGAGTTGGATGAATTGATCAGAAAGCACTAGATGAAGGGAGGGAAATCAAGTAGCTATTGGAAGTATGTAACCTAGAGGAAAATAGAATATGGTGGAGGAACTTAAAACTGGAAGAAAATGATATAAAAGACATTCCTGACTTAGAATTAACAAGATGTAACAGATATGGGTTTGTGGGGACTAATGCAGTTTCTAAAGACACTTTCATAAATCAAAGTTGTAAGAGTCAGAATAATGGTGATATTGACATATCTTCGTTTACCACAATTGTTTGGAAATACTATTTAAAAACTTCAAACTATACATGTTAATATTTATTTAGATATCAGAAATAGATGTAGTCATACCAGTATGGTTCCTAGCATACATTTTGAATTTAATTGATTGATAGTGAGAAATGGTTGACTAGTAAGCCAAAAGTTTAAAAACTTTTCAAAAAACTCAGCTGCTTGGTATGAGGTATTCTACTTTTCTTACCTTTTTACATTTCAAAATTATTTGTGCACTATTATAAAGTGGTATGCAGACTTTGTAATTGTAAAGAATCCAAATGTATGTGCTTATTTGTTTTTCTACATTATTTATTATGTATCTGATGCAATATAAAAAAAAATTCAGCCTTCATAATAGCAGATAGACATGAGTGGTCAGAAAATAAAATTAATGGTATATTAAGACCCCTGAATTGGCATCATGTTTTCTTTTTAAAAAGCTATGTATCTAAGGTTACTCTGTACCTACCCTGGCCAAAGTCAAGAGGACAAGTAATGTTCCTTAACAAACAACCTGTTATCTGCAGAGCTAATGTCAGGGCCTCCTTGCCAATAAAAAGAACATTTTACCCTAAAGGGGGAATTTTATGACCTTTATACAGACCAAAGATTCCAAGACTCAGAAAGAGAATAATTAAAAGCAAAGACCATCTGTGAGAATGAGTTCCAAAGAGAACCAGTTAGCCTGGGCCATGGTAACCAGAGCTGCCTTTGGATCTTTAGAATGTCATTTTAATAGTTAAATTCCCTCCCCACATGGATTTCATTTTGCTAGCAGTGGATAAGACCACATACTTTCATAGGAACTTAAAAATCAGATGCAATTTTATTGTCAGTCAAAAGTTGAGAGATGGTACCTGGCTAGAACTCTCTAGAAACTTCCCTGAGACATCCAATAAAACTGAGAAATAAAGGGGACATGTTTTCATTCTCCTCTCTGACAGGACCCACTCTCCTCCTTGAGTATGTCCTTTTTCCCCCCTTTTCCTTTCCCTTCCAATAAACTTTTCTATCCTATTACTAACCAGAAATTATCTCATGCAAGAGCGGAAATAGGTAAATGCCCAGGGAATTTTAAACAAATATGAAAATGAGTAGCAAATGTTAATTGTTTTAGTCAGCATTTTTTCCCTGCCATGACTAAAGATCTGACCAGAACAATTTTAGGAGGAAATTTTTATTTAAGGACTCACGGTTTTAGAGGTCTCAATCCATAGATAGCTGGCTGCATTCCTCAGTGTGAGGCAGGAATAAAATGGCACAAGAGTTTGGCAGAGTGATGCAGCTCAAGTGGTGATCAGAGAGAGACGCCACTTTCCAGATACAAAATATATACCCCATAACCACGCCCCCCAATGAACCACTTTCTCCAGCCACACCCCACCTGCTCTCAGTTAGCACTCAGTTAATCCCATCAGGGATTAATGAACTAATTAGGTTAAGTCTGTAACCCAATCCTTTCTCCTCCAAACCTTCTTGAATTGACTCACAAGTGAGCTTTTGGAGGACATCACATCTAAACCATAACACTAATTGTGTATCAAACTACAATGTTGTACTCAGCACTCAAATACTAGGGTATGAATTCATTGACCAAATGAAGACCAAAAATTTTCAGGATGTTTCTTCAACTCTCCTCACTATGACAGTATGTTTGAAGGTCTCCTCTGTTTTCCATTTTTAATGCATTATCATCACATTTAATTACTAAGCCTTTTGGAAAATTATTCAGCATTTAGGTTTGAAACTACCCAGTAGGGTGTCTATTTTTGCATAGAAAATTACTATGTAAGAACACCCAATTCAATCTAGCATATATGCTAAATCAATGCTTAAAAGAAAAAAAAAACTTTCTCTTAATCTTTTCAGTTCTTTCAGTTGATAAAACAAGTAGGCGTACTAGCTTGGCTAAATGTGCTTTAAAGAGAGATTTCTGCAGGTGAAATAACAAAAGCTTTCTGGGTGCTTTATTATGCATTATTTTTTCCATATTTAAGAAGACTCTAGCATTTATCCAAAATGGGTATTTCCCTTTTAGGTGTGCATCATAACACAGTAAAGGAAAGATGGCATTTCCAGACAAGTCTTTCATCCTGTGACAGCTGAATTATTTTCTTCCAAATATGCTAAAACAACAGATTTTCATTTTGTTCAAGGACTTACATCATCGTGAAAAAGCGTTTTAGAATTTGTTCCAGTCATCAAAAATGTGGAACTAAGAGAGAAAATAAACATTGAGGTACCAATGTCACACCATCTCTAAGACAGGATTTAAACCTTTGAAAAAGCATGTGCAATTACAGCGAACCTTCTCACTGTAAACAGCAAAGCCAAGGTCTTACAAATAAATGGAGTAGGCAGCTTATGGGATGTGATTAGAGGGGCAAGCCAGATGCTCCTATCTAAAAATATCACTCCCGCCTGTTACCTTTAGAATTCATTCCTCTGCATCTTGGAGGCTTTTTTTGATCGGCAAGAGACCCCCATTAAAATGTAAATACTCTTGGGAGATGCAGAGCCTTAATCTTTTATCAACTATCATCTTAGCAGACTAGTTGGAATGAAACAAGAAATAGAATAGAGATTTGGAAAAATGAGTAGAGAAACAAGATAAAGGGAAAAGGGATACTGGCAGGAGAGAGAAAAACCCGAAATAGTCACTTCTGTATTTCACAATGTTATATGGCATCAGTTCTGAATAAATGAGTATTATCTATGTAAGAAAAAAATAAATAAATTATTAAAAGACACAGTAAGGATTTCAGACTTAGAATTAATACGGTGTTTAAGCAACTTTCAATATTTTTAATCTTCAGAAGAATCCATCAGTTAGAAGATATGTCTTTGGCCCTTGAATTCTAGTTCTTTACCAACATATTAACTTTTAGATGACTGTGGAAGCATTAATTAACTTAGTAAACAAAATTAGTCCATTACATGGATAACAACACTGCCTATCAAAGAATTTTGGTAACTATTAAATTAGGTAGTACATATAGTGAAGAAAAAATGCCTCCATGTTACAAAGTGAGATTCAGCTATAGCTCAAAAATGATTGTTTATGCCCCAATTTAATCCACAAATTTCTCTCAGAAGCTGGTGTTTTTGCTTCCTGTGTCTGTACTTCATACAGCAATAGAATAAAATCAAATAGGAGATTTGAATCCAGATTCTGTCACTTAATAGCTGAGAGATCTGCAGCTGTGAGATTTATTCAACCTTTAGAAATGTTAATTTCCTCATCCACAAAATCACCATTGTTAAACTATGCCATGCAGAAATCTTTTAAAAATTTTTAGATAATTGATGTAAAATATCAAAGATTGTGAAACATTGCAGGTTCTCTGAAAAGGGTATTTGTAATATTTTTTACTCTTAGTATTATTAGTTAAGTGAAAATATTAGCTTTTGTTCTGGGAAAATATTGCTTTCTCTTTGAATATTAAATCACTGTACATATTTGATTAGATAGAAGATTTTCCTCTTAATGTTTTAATAATTTTAACTGGCAAGATTTTAAAAAATAAAGCAGATGACCATAGCTGACTATCCACAAAAAAATACATCAACTCAGCCCTGACAGGACTTTGACAAGGCAAATAAACATTCAAGACAGGTGATCATGTGGACTTTTTTTAAACGATTAAAACCATGTGAAGAGCTTAAAATTGTCTACTTAACAACAAACAGCTCTGCTTCCACAAGCTATCTATCCATCCATCTGTCATATGGCATAGGACAGGTTTTCCCTTTGTGTATTTATTTTTTCTCATTACTCAGGACAGCTGGTTGAATGTGAATTTTCTATCAGATACACTTAACCCTTGGCTTGTAAGCAAGGAAAATATTGAATTTTATCATTTAATTTATTTTTCTCCATGTTTACAAGGTGAAATGTCTTCCATCCTGCCTTGTAAAGCCACAGCGCACAGTGCGATCAGCCCTGCACCTTCTCTACAAAGCTTCCTGTGCAGTTCCATATGCAAATAGATTAAGACATACCCTACAGGAATGAAGATTTGGGTTTGATTATTCATTTACTTCTTTGTCTTTTTGTTGTCGTTGTTGTTGTTGTTCACCTTTCAGTGTACCAGAAACATACCATTTACTCCTTACAATGGCAAATGGTAATACAAATGAAGTAAAGATCTACAGAGACACATCCAGCTGAACAGAGGAGTGTCTCCATGGAGGCCTGGATTGAAAGATGTCTATGGAAGATGAGGAAAATGGGCTACATCTCTCTGAGCTGTAACAGAAAGATCCAATACTGATATCATTGGTCTTATGACTTCAAATGAGAAATAAGCACAGTCAAAAATGAAATTGTCAACAAATATCCTATTTTTTTTAAAAAATAAGCAATTTGCATAATAATTTTAAATGCTAGAAGAGTGAACTGAAGAGAGCAAAGATGATGTGTCTGAACAAAATGTTTTCCCTGGGCCAACATAGCCTGATGGGGTCAGTATCTGTAATGATGCAAGGTAGATCTTCACTAAAGGTAGATATTCAACAGCAACAACAACAACAACAAAAACAGATCAAGGTGTTATCTAGATTACCTGATTGAACTTTCTAGAGCATTTGTTTAAATAGAGGGTAATTTGGAGGTCACAGGGTCCTGATAACAACCTTAATTTCCTAATTCTCTTTTATATGTAGATTTAGTTTCTATCTTCTGAGTGCCTGCAGGGATCTAAGTGTTTAAAATAAATTTTCAAAGGGAAAGGTGAATTTGTATGTTAATCCCCTCCCTATAAAATAAACATGCAGTGTGTTGCAATTATTTCTTTCATCTGTTGCTAGTGAGGATTTTAACTAAGGTGGGGTGAGCACCTGCACTTAGGTAAGCAAGCTGGCTTTACAACAGAGCTGCTAACTCAACTTTGCAATTTGCTTCTCTGAATTTTTGTTGCATTGCATATGAACATCTCATATGGGTATGCCCAGGGTAGTTTCTCCTCCATGAACTAGCAGGGTGCTGACAGTGCACTATAGGATACTAGCAAAAGCACAGTGCACTGTGGAAGGCACCTTGGGCAGTAATTGATACAGATCCTGCCTCCCTGCATTTATTGAGTGATGTCTGACCTCCTGCATCCACAGTAACACTTCTAATTACTCAAGCTGACATTCCCCACAACAGGGCTATTTGACAGCCTCACAGACATGCTTAAAAATTAGTGCAATTTAACAATTTGTTCCAAATACATGAAAGTGCCTAGTATATCACATGTTCTCTAGAAATGAGTGCTTCTGGGTTTTACATCCTATTTTTTTCTGACTCATACAAAATAAACTCCTCTTTATAACAGAGTGAAATAGCTTACCTAGAGGATAAACAGTAGGGTAAAGCCTAAGAGATGTAAAATATTAAAAGTAAGGTCTAGATTGAAGGGATATCAATTAATTTTGTAACCCACATTACATATTGGGTGTTCACCACTTGATGTGAAGGCAGGAAACAACAACACAGGTCACCAGATTCATGAGTTGTGAGAAAAAAAATGTTAAAATCAGAAAGCATATGCACAAATATACACATATAAACACATGCTGTAGGCACTACTAGTCTGTACAAAGTTCCAGTTTTAAAGAATACCCATCCATATGTGAGAATATATTTTTATTTTTTTCTACTAAAAATGCTAACATTGAAGCCATATGCCAGAATATTGTATTTATTTACTACACACTCTCTTGAGTTAGCTACCTAGTAGGATTTGTTCATCCCTGCATCTCCAGTAGCCACAACACTAGAGGATAGTAGTGCTCAAAAAATACTTTCTGAATGAGTGATGAAATCTACAACTTCTCTTAACCACAAGTTCTTTTATTGCAAGATCAGTTATTTATTTTATTTATTTTTTATTTGTTTTCTATACACATACTGTTTCCCAAAAAAAATGCCTTGGCAAGGATTCTAGTGTACAACTTATTATTGTAAAAATATTATGCACATTATTTCTGACTACATCACTGTCTTCTCCTTCCTTTTTTATTCTGCTCTTTACTCATCACAAGTCTCCCCAACACCTTGTACCCATTAATCATGATGGCTAGTGTGCTGATAAGTCCTGCCAGGTCCTCATTTACCACTTTCATTCGCACACTGACAAACCCAACATGCAGCATTTGTAGCAAATAGCTTTCTTCACAGTAATTGTGCCTAGTATAGCTAGTACATATATATTTTCTCCTTAGGTTTAGAGTTTTACTGGGTGAGCTTACATTAAATAGAAGATAGGGGAATTGAATTATAGAAGACCAAGAAAAACACAGTCTATTTTCTGCAGAGATACTGGAAGACATAATAGTCACCTTTACTTTACCTTCCCTCTTGGCTTCCAACTGGAATATAGTAGTTCTGTAGTTCAGTTAAACAAGTAAAATTTTAGGGACACATTACAAGCAGAACAATTTACACTAAAATTTCACATTTTATATAAAATATTACATTTTATTTCAATTTATGATATAAATTTGACCAGGGCACAATATAAAGAGAAGAAACTTCTAATTAGGCAAGGTCAATACTCTAGAATAGTGGTGTTGGGCAGCAGTTTGTGCCAAGTACCAATAGTTGTTGCAACCTTGAAATAACATAATTATATATTTTTCTTAATGCTTCCCAACTGCTGCTAGCCCATGCCTTATGACACTGTGACAGTTATGAATCTCTCTCATATATACATATATATGCATCTGTATATACCATGTTTAAACATACATAATTATATACATATATAATTGCACAAGTACATATTCTTCATATATAATCTCAAACCCTGCAAGATTGAAACTATTTTCCCCATTATCTATAATACTAAGAGACATTAAGTATTTCACACAAGGTCACCCTTGTAGTGATTCTAAAAATTGTAATTAAAACCTACACCATTCTCTTCACTTACTGCAGTACTTTCTACAATTTTTTATCCTAAATTTCTAATAGGCCGAAGTTGGCAGAGAGTTCCTTCTGGATTATTACGGGAGCAACATTAATGTCAAGAATCGCTTATTTTTTTAAGGGCACTGGAATAAAATAGTTCTGCAGTCCTTTACTAACAAAGGAAATTTGGGGTCCTCCCATAGTCTTAGATGTAGACTATAGCAGGTCTCAACTCAGGGACCACACTCATGCTCTGGCCATAGAGTTTAAAAACAAAACAGCACCCATCTCTCTCTCAGACCAAGAACATTTCTCACCCTCCTCTTAAGCCCAGTCTCCCTCAGACCATGTATTTGAAATCATAATTATGTTTGCCACTATTCTTTTTCCACTATATGTCAATGAGTATAAATGATCAAATTATTCTCAAGCCTATTCTCAAACTAAAATCATATGACAAATAAAAATTCAAATGGAATCAGATTCTCTAGTAAAGCTTCTTAATCAATCACTCAACCATTGGTCATCCAGCTCTGCATTAGGATTTCCAGTAAAACTTCTCAATAATCTTATTTATCAGAATACTGAAATTAGTATAACATTGAGGAATAAACATAAGTATACAAATAAGTAAGATCAGTTGAGATATACCTGTCTCTGGGTTTTTGGAGCAAGAAGGATCCATCCAGCCACTTTTTTAGGTCTATCAAACAACATCCATGCTTAAACATAAGGCAATATCATTCTCAAAATTATCTCAGAACAAAAGGAATCATACTCTACCAGCCTCTTAAAGATTCTTTAATTTTATAAGTGCTGTTTAAAGAAGATATACACATCTTTAAGAACATGAACCCATTTCCATTTTGAGTGCCTAAAGAGGTCAATCAATAAAAAGACATGACAAGGTACTTTAGCAGAGTTTAAGAACTAGTTTAACAATTAGTTTGCTTTAATAATCAGTTTAGTAATTAGCTTAGTTTAACAAGTAGTTTAATACCAACTCGACTTGGTTAAGTATTGCTCACTGAATTGTCCCTGTTACCTATAGCAGTGCCTGACAGAGAGGAGATGCTCCGAGAACTTACTTGCTGACTAAACCAATGACAATGATATATGGCTAATCATGCCTTGAAATAAAAATTTCTGGGGAGACAATCACCTTCAAATATTACTGTTTCTTAAATAACTTGGAATCAGAGGTGACTTGTTAGATGGCTCCAAGGTGACCTTTGTGATGAATGAGTTACTGATCATGAAAGGGCTTGGATTAAGTTTTTAGAATTGATGCAGTATGACAGTAAACAAGCAGTTTGTAATGTAAATATAAAAAGTAGAAATTAGACTATTTCTTAAATCTCTTATTGTTTGTACATTCAGATCATCATCATTCCCTGTCCCTTGTAAGGAAAATAGAAGTTGTTTTGTTTTTTTTATTTGAGATACCATTTTATTTCAATTTATGAAGCATTTGAAGCCTTAGCTTCCAATGCAGTGTCGCTTTAGACTGGATTTTCTGTTTCCATGGAGGCTGCTTATAAGGGTTGGTTTTGATTCGCCCTAATATATATCATTGAAATGTAGCCCCCAGAATTTAATGTAACAGTGCTTTGTAGTTAGATATAGCATACAGTGAGGTTTTTATCTCCCTTATTTTGGAAGCTATGTGCTGACTAAAGTAGCTTAAAATTGCATTTGCACTTTGGCAGTCACATCACACTATTGACTAATATTGAGACTTCCCGCAACTAAAATCCCAACATCTTTCTGACATGTGCTGATAAGCTGCATAATCCTCCAACCATACTTGTGCAGGTAGCTGCAATAAACTCTATTTTTACCCCTGCTTTTGTCCAGCTTACAAGATAGCCTTCTAACAGAATACTACACCTCCAAGTTTCACATTATCTGCAAATGTGATGCCTGCTAGGAAGCTATGACCCTATAGGAGATTTGGATACAGAAAGCAAATGAAGATGCACTGCTGATGTGTCATGAAGTGAAAAACAGATGCTCCCCTAAAGGAAGAGCATGTTACACATCTCAGAAGAGTTGGTATAAACTGAATTTTTTCCTCCTCACCCAAAATTCATATTGAATCCCTAGCCTGTGTGTCTAATGTGGTACTTGGAGATGGCCTTTGGGAGGTAATTTGGTTTGGACGAGGTCATAATAGTGGAGTCCTCATGATGGATTAGTTCTCGTATGAGAAGAGGCACCAGAGAGTTTGCTGTCTCTCTTTCTGCTATGAGATGACAACCATCTGCAAGATAGGAAGAGAATCCTTACCAGAATCCTTTTGGGATGGTACCCTGGTCTTATCTATGTAGCCTCTAGAACTGTGAAAAACAAAATTTCTTTGTTTAAGTCACCAAAGCTATTCTTTTGTTATAACATCCCAACCTAGTTAATTCAAAAGTAAAACACAAAGTGATTGATTTTGAGAGGTGCCTTTACACTTTTTTTGATTGGTTAAGACAATAAGACTCATAAGAATTACACAGAGGTAACTTTTGGTACATGTTACCTAACTGAAGAACTTTGTCTCCAAAAGCAATGAGAACTATGACTGACATTTCTAAAATAACTATTCATGAAGATTGTTCAAGATTAGGAGACTCCTCTGTTTGAAGGCAGAAGACATAAAATCATTCAGAAGCCTGACATTGAATTTGATGTATTGGGGTGATACAGTTATGTTGAGACTCAGAAAACAATGCACAAAGTATAGCACTTGACATACAGGGTACTTTGACCCAAAAGACATTGGAAAGCTGCAGTAGCTACCTAATAACCAAGGCCTCCCTGACCTGTTCTCTCCTGGAGCAAGTCACAAAAACCAAAATTTCTCTTCCCCAAGATAGGTTATAGAAACTAAATCTCCTTTTGCCCAAAGCCACACATAAAAACTAAAAGTATTACTCTTATCTCTCTTTGCCTTTCTGTCCCAGAGTTGGTCATAGATAAATTCTCTGACTTAACCCTGGTGTGATGAGAAGGTCATAAGAACCTCATTCCAGAAGGGTCTTGCTTCAAAGCTAAGAAGAAATGCTGCAACTGAGAGGCCAAAACAATCTGAACAGACTGCCAGGTTTCCGCTTTGGTCTGTTATTATTGCATCATACCCTTATTGTCCAGGAACATGTTAGCTTGGTTCTCCTTGCTTCATAGTACCTAAGCATGAAACATCTCAGTCTTTGGGTCTTTGTTTGGAAAGATGCCACACAGCATAAAACTATCACTAAGTAAATTTTCATGCTTTTCTCTGGATAACCTGTCTTTTGTTATAAGGGTGTTGGCCACAGCCCCAATTATGGGAAAGAAATGGATCCCTTTCCTCCACTACAGTTGAAAGAGCAATTCATTAAGATGAAAGTCAATGATGAAGAGAATAGTTCTGGAGACTGAGTATTTGAACAGGAATGTTTACAGAATTGGCATTACAAAGTGCAATGGATGAATACTATTGAATTTCATGACTAATTTCACAGACTGGAAATAATGTCAAAGGACACAGGGGATTGCTTAGGGTGACAAAAATATAGTCAGAGAGCAGCATTGATACAGAAGGATGATTGTTCACTTTTTCATGGCATGACTTAAATTGTTGTAGGACAGATAAACACAGAGAGGAAAGATAACAGTAACACTGATTTAGGTGAATTTAATGTTATAATCATATACTATATAACAGTTAATACTTAAGAGACTCATGTTTGTTTTCTCATATATTCCATTACAAAAATAAATCTCCATTCATTTTTCTTCCCTTACAAGTACAAGTAGGATAGGCTATTCATTGATGTAATTTTTTTAAAGTTTTGTTCTTTATTTTATTCAAGAAATGAGCTAGATCTTCTGAGAGCATTTCTATATTAGGCACAGAGCTTTGCTGCTGTTTTTAAGCTAAGTTAAACATAAATAGGAGCTCTCCCCATTTCCATTGAAGTGTCACTCAGCTGAGTTACCCACGCTAGAGAGGAGGTGGTTCTCTCTTACAGAGATTCGTCATGCTGAGTTTTATACTTAGACATTTTTCTGAGAAATGAAACAATTCAAATTTTCCAAATTGTTTGTCTGATGGTAGGTTTTTTCCCTTTGATTTCTATATTAAATTTAACTTTTTTTTCTTTTATCCCACCTTTCGGCCTATGTGTTATATGATCACTTGCAAATGTCCCAATTGGTGGCAGGCAAGTACATATATTAAGATAAGAACATATGCAAGTTTGTATAATTTTAAATAACAGATTTATTCCTCAAGTATACAAAAACTTCAGGAATTATTCACAGGATGTTTTTTAAAGATCATGATAAAAAATGCCCATTTGAATATAGTACTCTTTGCATAATATACAGAACATTTAAAATGTGGCATCTAGAGCCTCCAAAATTCTTAAATAAATACTCTAGAAAATGAACTATAGTTTTAAAGATAAAAAAATAACAAAAATCATTTTGCCTCACTCCTTACTATTAAGGTGTCTGACAAAAACAATGAACTTAATAATTAAAACTAACAAGCTGGGTTACTCTTCTATTAAGTCACTGAGCCACAACCAATGAACTAGGAATCAGCAATTTTTTTCCTGAAATTCTGGGAACTCCATGTTAAAAGTGTCCCATGACTTCTGAACTCATTTAACCCATACAAAACTCTTTTGTCATTTCCTTAGACACTGAATATTCTGAAACAGTAAAGTGTTGAGTGATATGGGGGTTAGAAGCACTGGTGCCCTGCACAGCTGAAAAGCCAATGTAACCTAAAGATTTAAGTTTTTATTAGAAGGCTTGCAGTTGGTTGAATTTTTTGAAAAAAAAAAGGTCATGTGATAAAGTTTTATGACAAATTATCAATAAAGATTAATATATGTCAAGTTAGCCAGATAGGAAACAATTTTATCACCTTCAAATGTGTAATGAGAAAAAGAGAAGACTTTTTTAAAGGAAATATGCTTTTCAATACCAAAATGAGACATCTTCAGGTAACACTAATAAAAGCCTCATGCTGCATAGATAATGAAGAGAAGATTTTTTGCCTACTGGTCAGTAGGCAAACACAAGCCCTTAAGGTTTCCAACTCAACTCTTGTTCTTTTCACACTGGTGAAATTGCATAATGACTTTCTCTTGGATGACCAAGGATGGTAGATGGACTAGGCAGGTATTACTAGCCCTCCCCTGCTGAGACTTAGAAATGAATTAATTCTCAGCTGAAAAATCAGTTTCTTTTATCTCTTTGCCATCTTTCAATTTAGGGGTTTTTCTGTGCTGTGTAGGTAGTTGTAGTTGCAGCTGTACTAATGTTGGTACCTTGGGATTCATCTTGATATTTCTTATCTTTTTCATTTCTATCCTCTCTAGGGCCCCAAAGACTCATGGGCTATAACCCTGATACGTTCCTTCTCACTGATCTATATTGTTCTCTATATTGTCTATATTGTTCTCTTTCAACCTGATTGTCAGCACCACCCAGCGCTTCCTTCTGCACAGGAAGGATGTAATACTGTGGTATGCCTATAGCATCTGTGCATCTAGTGAGGTAGGAAGCTTCTTCACCCAGGGCAGGGCTAGTGTTGCTAAACCTGACTTTTAGAGCATTCTATGATGGTTTGTTTGTTCTTTCCCTGCTCTAATTATTCTGGTATTTCTGCTAGTAATTGTGAGGAGGACCCCTGTGATGTGGACTTCATATATAATGGTTATAGACTATAGCATATTCACTGCCTTGAACTAGAACTCCATCCAAGCCTGTAACAGTGGCTTCCTCTTCGCCTATTTCTCCTTGGAAAACATCAAAGCACAGTGTCTCTCATGGGAAATCTGTACTCTAAAGGTATTTCCTGGCATTTTTTAGGGCATTTCATGTACACATATATCTTCCTTGAAATTATTCTTATTGATGAAAGCATATCCATTTCTTCTACTGAATCATATTACTGTTTTAAAAACCGTTATTGTGATGATATTGTCACTGTTGGCAGGCATGACCAGTGTGAAGCCTCCTGAGCTGCTACTCCCTGTGCCACTGTCCATTGTAACTAGCTTGGTGCAGGCCACATTGAGGGCAGGCAACTGCTTGCAGCTGCTAGGGGCAGCTGCTGGGTCTCAGTTTGGGGTAATGACGGTGCCGATAGTGACTGGAGCAGGCTGCAGCTGCTTTAGCTATTCCTGGGGTAGGATGATAACTAGGTCAGCAGTGGTAGTGGGGCTGCTCAGGGCTCTCTGGGGTCTCCTCTCTGCTCCTGGTTTAAACTCTGCTTATAATTTTTGAATCCCACAAAACTATTAAGCATCTGCTGTTGACCAATAAAATAAACAGTTGATTAGCAAGTTTTGTTTATTACATGTATTATATGCATTGAAAAATTGCAAGAATTCTGAGAGATCCCTTTTTACTGCAATATGCAATTTACTGGAGAGACTAACTGCTCCCGTGGAGATGATTAGCATCACACCATGTTATAAGCAGATACAACACTTGAACTCACCACATGGCAACAGGAGGAGGCCAGGAAATTATTACAGTAGTACAGTATGTCCAAAAATAAATTTTATTTAGTTATGACTTCATACTGCCTCTTTACATTTCTCTGCACTGCTACTAATGCCATATACCCTTGTATGGTAAGATCTTGTGTATGTAAATTGTAGATTGCTTTATGTTTTATGGTAGTTAGTGATAAAATAGACTACCCTATCTATATATTTTGTCCTGTAATGACATGCCCTTTTCAATATTTCTAGGCTATGCACTTCTATGAGTATTTTAGGAAGTTTTTCGTTGTTGTTGTTGTTGCTGTGATTAAAGGACCTGACCAGAACAACTGTAAAGGAGGAAAAGTTTATTTGAGGACTCAGGGTTTCAGAGATCTCAATCCATTGATAGCCAGATCCATTCCTTGGGGCTCCAGGTGAGTCCAAAGAGTATGATACAAGAAAACAACTCACATGATGATCAGAAAGCAGAGAGAGATTTTTCACTTGCCAAATACAAATATATACCCCAAAGCCTGTAGATTGTTTTATGTTTTATGGTAGTTAGTGATAAAATAGACTACTATATCCATATATTTTGTCCTGTAATGACATGCCCTTTTCAACATTTCTAGGGTAGGCAGTTCTATGAGTTTTTGCAAATTGTCATTGAACTAAAAAAAAAAAAAAGTTCAAGTATAAATCGACCTTCACAGTTCAAACTCATGTTGTTCAAGGGTCAAAGGTAATGACTAGAAAGCAATTTGGCACTAAGAATAAAAGTATTAAAAGTACAAAATAGCAGAAATTATCTGAAAGCTTTGTGAATTGACTTTCAGGCAAGAAAGATCAATCTTCATATTTCTGTAACTTAACTGAGATCTAAACACTTGTGATGACCTCATGTTCACTTCAAAATATATCTACTTTTAAACATAGCTTTTGGTCATCAGTCAAAATTAGGTGATAATTTTGTTATTGTTCTATAGACATCTTAAAAAGCAGTTTAAAAGAAAATAATCGGGAATTTTTTTTTAATTTTTGAAAGTGACATATAATTAAATATTTTTAAGCAAGGGCATATCACTGGACCCCATGTGAATCAGAGCGCTTTGTTAACTGCCATATAAGTTATACATCTTGATTTGTTTTATCTACATTCTTTCCTCCAGTTATTTTGAAAATCCTATAAAGAATTCATGACAGGAATTCAATCACTCCAACAAATTTCAAAGGGCCACAGTGTGTACACGGAAAAAGTTGGTTTCCTGTTAATTAAATTCAGCCCAAGAAATAATGAAGGTCACTCTCACATTATTATTTACTTCTTTGGATTTAACATGAAGTAGTAGTTAAGATTATGAATAATTTTTCTTTAGAAGCCATAATATTCTATCCATTGATGTTACAATTGCTACATTAGCAGAATTTATAATTGAACGCCTAAGAAAACAGAAAGTAGCAGCATTCATTACCATTTTAAGGCCTGGTATAGAATGAAGAAAATATTTTTCAAAGGGAAATAGATCACTAATGCAAATTATATTAGTAACATTCCATTAACTTATAAAATTGCAACAACTTTGCTGATTTATTTTCAAATTATCCAAAATCACATATATTTAGTTACAGTTACCTTTTCTTTTATCACAGGTTCATCTGTATAGGTTATCACTTGGCAAAATAATCAAAACCTTATTCAATTGTTTTATTGAATTGATCACTCCAAAATGTAACAGCTATAGAAAGTTCATTTAAATGTATATGTGTGTGTTTGTGTGTATATGTATACACAAACCTCTCTATATACAAACCTCTGTATATCTTTTTCTACTTCTATTCATTTCACATACTGATTTGTGTTGATGTTGACATGGCTGTAGTACACACAAAAAAATTGCCATGTATATCTTTCTTTAAATAACACAATTTAAAACAGAGCCAAAATGGAAATACTGTGATATATGTTAAGGCATATATACCAATACTCCACTGGTGTGACATTTTAAAAGGGCATTGTAAAGGCAACCAAAAAAATCAGATTTGGTGATTTTTTTAATTATGTGAATTAAGGTCTAAATTAGACTTTGAGGACCAAGATGGCATTAAACAAGCTCCATTGGTACCACCATTGTGTTCCCAACATCAGTTACACTGCCTGATGCTAAATAGATATTGAATAAATTGAGAAAATAAGTGGAATTCTTTAGAGAGTTCTCAAAGGGAGTAATAGAAATCGATATACTTTTGCACAATTTAAGAATTATTGAAATTAAGTTAACAAGGTAATATAAACATTTTCAACATAAGACTGGATAGCCTAAAATGTCACATATTTATGTTTGGACAGAATTTAATGGACGAAAGGATAACGTTTTTATGGTAGTCAAAAATTTTGACTATACTTTGTAGAAGTCTTTGGCTAACAAAAATTGTAAAGGGGCTAGGAATGTGGCTCAACTGGGAATGTGCTCACCTGGCATGTGCGGGGTGCTGGGTTCAATCCTCAGCACCATATAAAAATAAAATAAAGATGTTGTGTCCACCGAAAACTAAAAAATAAATATTAAAAAATTCTCTCTCTTAAAAAAATTGTAAAGCAAGTAATTACTTCATATACATTAGATAACATTGTTCCACTAGAAAAGGGGATAATGGAAAGAATCTTTGATGAATAAAGCTTGCTGTCTTAATGGGTTTTAATGTGTTAAAGAAGGCATGTGTCACTCTCCTGGGTCCACATTAGAGTAGACAGGGTTAGAAGTAGTTGTCTTCAGGTATTTGATCAAAGGTGCAAAAGAGATTGAGTCAAAACAACTTCATAAGTACTACAGATATTGCCAAAGAAAAACCTCATCAATTATAAGCAGACCTATTTTACATGTGAATTATTGTTTAGATATGAGATGTCTCCCAAAAGCTCCTGTGTGAGATAATACAAGATTCTTACTGTGAAATGAGAGCTTTAACCTAATCAGGGCATTAATCACCTGGTAGAGATTAACTGGGTGGAAACTGTAGGTAAATAGGGTATGCCTGGTGGAGGTGGGTCACTGGGTGTGTGCTTTGGGTTTGAATTTTGTCCTCTATGAGCAGAGCTTTCTGTCTGCTTCCTGGTTCCATGTTCCCAGCTGCTTTCTTCTGCCATACACTTCTGTGATGATGTTCTTCTGCCTCATCTCAGGCCCAGAGTCATGAAGCTAGCCATCTGCAGACTGAGAATTCTGAGACCTTGAGCCCCCAAATAAAGTTTTCCTCCTCTAATCTTGTTCTTCTCAGGTATTTTGGTCATAACAGTGAAAAAGTTGACCAAAACACTCATCTATGAAAAAGTTATAGAAAAAGGGATGTGCAAAGAAAGTCAAACACTGGAATATTATACCATGAAGAGACTCCATTCTCAGAAGAGTAAAACGCCAAATAGATCCTTAAGCTGTGGCACTTCATTGAATCTTTCATTTCCAGTGTTTTGCATTTGCTACTTGGTTTACTTGCTTTTCATAATTGAGTAGCCAGGAGATGGGTTTGAATCCAATTGGAATCTAATTAAAGTTAAAAAAAAATCATTACTCAGGTAATTTTAATGATTTCCATCTAAATGTACCGAATTGATAAACTTTGTTTTTAATGACTCGTGTCAGCACTTTTGAAAATAATTTTCCATTTTTTATAATAATATAGAGATGATATGACAAAATATTCAAATCATCTTTCTTACCAAATACTTTTGTTGGGCAAACGCAACAAAAATCGGGACAGCATCTCCTTGAGAAAACTTAGAATGTTCTTTAGCCTTCTTTAGGGATATAACAAAAACACAGTTTAATTAGGTAATATAAAAGGGACACAGGAGCTCACTTTGTCAATCTAAAAGCAGAGGATCTTTGCTCCTGACCTCATATCAAGAAACTATTTTGAATGAGGCAACCTATTTTTTCTCTTTTGAGAAAACAAGTATAGCATGTAAATGTTTCTTTGGGGAAAATTTGAGTTTACTCTGTTTGTTCAATAGCAATATACTAACATTGTGAATAATATAATATAAATATTAAAACTACTAATAAATGCTATGAATAGTTTCCAAACTTGAAAACAATCATACATTATCTCTTTATAATTTGTGAGTCTTTTAGCTGTACAAAATGAACACCTAGTGCAAACTCTATACTCTATTGAGCTTATATTCAGAAAACCAGTAGTGACATGGGTGTCTTTATTGACAATAAGGTAAGCACTAAACAGAATGTAACAAACTCTTATTCTTACTATTTTCTGGAGAAGAAAATAGAATGTGATGCATTTAAAGATTAGGCTCAAATGGAGTACTTCTCTGTGCATTTATATGTATTGCTTCCTTTCAGACAGGCTAAGCATGCCAGATAAAGATAGAGAAAGCAAAAAATCTAATGGTATTAGTAAACACAAAAACTGAAGAAGATGAATCGTGATGACAGCGCACTTTAGTACTGAACAGTAAAAAGATGGACCACTCTCACTTAGAGCTTGTACATACCCTGGCTTTGGCCTACTGGGTCACTGTAAAATTCTGTGCTGCAGAATTTGTTTGTTTGTTTAACTTAAATATTTGCTCTAAAGAACTGTGGACCTTGTGTGGTTTTCATGGCTCAATCTATAACTATAAATTATCTGTAATATAAATATGTTTAATTACTGTTTTAATTTAGGGGGGTGATAAATCCGGGACACATGTAAAGTTAAAAGCATTACAGAACCCTCAACTTCTATCTGCCAAACAATCATTGTATAAAAGTCTAAATCTATTAAGCATCTATTTTTTTTCAATTTGTTAAACATAATGTATTAAACAACCAGTAGTAAGTCTCTTCATATTTTAGAAAAAATTAAGTGTTTCTTTATATAAATAAGAAAAATTGAGGATCTGAAATCTTTCAGGCTTTGTGCAATGTTCTCACATTTAGAAAGGAAATAATACACACAATAAAATAAAGTCATTGTGATGCTATGCAGTGCATAAAAATGAAAACCTCCAGCATATCCAGCAGAGGACATTTTTAATTCTAAAATCTACTTCAACCAATATGCTGAAACTGGAAAGTGCTATCATGTAAAACCTTCTTTAGCCATTCCAGCCGGTTCAGCCCTTTATTGAACTATTACGGGAGCTTATTCTTTTAAAAAAATATACTCAAAATAATCGCATGATGTCAAAAGACCCATAATGGCCATCTCGACATCTGTTCTCTCTTCCTTCCCTCAGGCCTTTCCCTTCCCCCAGGCTTTTCCCTTGATTCATCCAATTTTCTTCTTTCCTCACTAGCATTTCTGTGCCACTTTTTCTCACCACTCCATATGCTTAGGAAGTCTTCCAGACTACACTCTTCGAGCTATTACAGCCTCCTCCATATACCCCAAAAAGCAACCTGCTCAAACATTCCAACCACGACCTTTTACAAGTCACCGTTCTCCCATTTATATTAAAATGTCTTATTTCTTTTCCCCCCTCAGGGCCAGCACACCTGAGATCAGGTATTTATTATTAATCGATTGCAGAATGTTTCATAATTTATTTATTACATTTCTTATGAATGACTGATTATTTTTAATCACAGCAACTCATTATGCCCTAATAGCATAGTAAAGCCAGGAACATTATGACTTTATTAATAGAATAAGTTCTGATTGTTTTTAACATCAGCTATAGTTGTCACATGAAAGAGAAGATGAAATGCCTTAAAATAGATATAAATTTTTATCTAAAATATATTTTAGGTGTATAAATATTTAACTAGGCAAAGCAGTACCAAATTATAAATTGGAAGCAGAAGCCGGGATTTCAAGGTCAAATAGTGCTTTCCACTTAAATGTATATCACCTGAATCTTTTGGAAATTTTTGTCATTTCTAATGTATGCAATGAATGAGAAAAATGGCTGAATTATATGCTGCATTTTTAAATGTATGTATCATGTATTCTCATAACACTCATTTCTTGGCATGGGGACTAGAAATTTAAGCAAGAGAAAGGCTAGTTCATTTCTTATGTCTGCAGCTAGATACACACACTCTGAAGTAAGTGTCTTGGGTTTCTGAGTTTTGATTTTCTCATTTAGCAAAGAGGGATATCATCCAACTTGTTATTTGAGTTGTATAAAGTATTAAATGTATAACATAATAAATGTCTATAGAAAGTGAAAGTACTAAACAAGTAATGCATCAGAAGGTGTGCTGTGGGTAACAAAAACATTTCCAAACTTTGAAACATCCAAAGCCAAATACAATTGCATTTATTCACTCTTCAACTTACCACTTTCTGTGGAGGCTGTCTTGATAGACCTACAGTGGCTAGCTAAAATGAGGGTTTCCTTAGGAAAACAGTGTCAGTCCTTAGAAAATATAAAGATATATTTCCTAGAAAGAGTAGAAACAACAACAACAACAAAAGCAGTTTCTTCATGAGCAATAGAGAGACTAAAATATTTCTTAAATACATGTTTGCTCTAAATGTCTATGAATCTGTAATTTTAAGTTGACCTCTGTTAAGCTGCTTTCATGAGTTTAGTGTCTGGTGTCTTGCTACAAGGTTGTGAGAGTGTGACAGTATTCATAAAGGCATATTTGTAAGAAAAAATGAACTCCATGATAAAGAGGCAAGAGAATGAGATGCAATGTGAAGAGAAGAAAACTGGAGAAGTCTTCTGTACAGAGCTGTTAGTAACTTAGAATCAGAGAGCATGAGCTGATAAAATAAAATGGTGTGAAGCCAAGTGATGAACTAGAAGTGGCCTATAGTCTGACGCCCAAATAAACTTATCAAATGAAAACATCAATGCCTAACTCAGAGACCAACATAAAAGAAATAGAACAAGGCAGAAGGCCCACACCAAGATAGCTGTTTACCTAACAACTGAAAAGGGACATTAAAGGTCCCAAGGAATCTATACTTTGTCGAAGATGAGAAATACCATATTAGATTGAAAGGGAAAAATGGCCTAAAATAAAAGCATGTATCTAAATCCTCATAACAACAAAGAAAACAAATAATCCCTTTAATCATATGTGTATTTATTAATTGACAGGTGCAATTACTTGTAGTGATGTCAAGTGAATCTTGTTGTTTAGAGCAGCACTACCCTAAATTATTGCTACTTATCGTATGTACTCTTTAATGTAAATAATAATTAAATAAAATTTAAAAATTAGTTCCTCAATTACACTACTTATTGCTCAAAAAACGCATGCATTGGTTGATATATAGAGCATTTCTATCATTGCAGAAAATTCCTTAGGGGGGTGCTGCTTTAATATAATACAGTTTTCCCAAATATTAAGACATATGTGTATATTTCTTAAGTGACAAAAATTATATACAAGCCCACTACATAAATATAACATTTGACTGGAAAAAAAGGATACAAATATAAAAATATGCACCTTTTAATAATAAATGCAGCATACAAGTGTTAAAATTAAGTCAAAACATTTTTGATATCAAGGGTTTAATTTGATCATTTCATTTTTTACCTCTTAAATCTTACTACGGAATCTCACATTTACAGAATAATTAGAGGACTGGGAATAGGTTGGAAGCCCCATCACTACATTGGGATATGTATTGCTATTTTTAGATTAATGCCATTCAGTAGCCTCTGTTTTATCAGTTCTGTAGCACTGGTATCTAGCAGGCACTCATTGCATGCTTGTGGATTGAAGAAACCTCTCATCTAGTTCTGACACAAGATCATTCAGCATCTGCTTCAACACTTACATTGGCAAGAGATTTACCACCTCATAAGGGAAAGCATTCCATTTTTAACAGTTCAGTTTAGAAAGAAGTTACTTCATTACAGAAAATCCAAATTTACCTGCTTATATAACTTCCATTAATCTTATGTTTTGTCAGATGAAGTTTAAAAGAAGAAGTTTATTTCTTTTTCTATGCAAAAGTCTTTGAAATACTTGCAGGTAATAATAACACTTAACCTACCAAATTTCCTTATATGGAATTATTTCCAGACACTTCTTTGTCCTCTTCTAATTTTACAATGTCTTACAAAAAGCAATGTTCAATACATTACATTATCTTCCAGCTGTTCTGATCACTGCAGAGAACTGTGGGAATTACTGCCCACCACCACCCCCCACCGTGGCTTCATACAGTATACTTCTAATAATGATGCCCAAGATTCCATTAGCTTTTCTTGGCATTCTCATCACAGGATGACTCATAGTACACTTACAATCAGCTAAGAGTTCCTAAGTCTTTAAGATGAGATGTTGTCAAATCTTGACTCCTTCGTCCTTGGTTCTTGTAGTTGGCATCTTATATCTGAGTGGAGGACTTTATTTCATGCTGATGGCTTAGGCATATTGTTTCCATCAGTCAACTTTCTCTAAACTCTGATTCTGTCAATCATCCAATATATTAGCTGTCAATTAAGCTTTGTGTTGCATGAAAATATAATAAGCATAATCTATATATCTACATCAAATCATTGATTAAAAAATAGTCCAAGGACAAATATCCACGTACAACACCAGAAAACTCCTTCTAAGTTCAACATATAACCTTTTTTCTTTCTTTCTTTCTTTTGACAACTCTTAAGGTTTGGATATGAAGTGCCTACCCAAAATTCCTAGATCAATGTAGGGATATTCACAGGTGAAATTATCAGATTCTGAAAACTGTAACCTAATAAATCCATCCTAGTTTGAATGAACTGAGTGGGTTGTAAATGGAGGGAAGTGAAGCATGGGTAGAGGAGGTAGGCTTTTGGAGTGTGTCCTGAAAGGGTATGTCTTGCGCCGAGTCCCCTCCTTCTGCTTCCTGGCCACCATGGGCTTTGCTGCTTTCCTCCTCTCTGCCCTTCCACCATAATGTGCTACCTCACCTTGGGCCCAGAGCAATAGGCTATGCTGTTTATAGACTTAGACCTCTGAAACAATTAGCCCCAATTAAAATTTTCTCCTCCAAGTTGTTCTTGTCATAATAAGAAGCCGACTAAAGCAACAATTTATTATATTTTAGAAACAATACATATATGATCTGTAACTCTTAAAATATCCCATTAGTATGCTATCCCCATTGTATAGAGCACAAATCCTGAACATGTGAATGGCATAATATCAATTAAGCAGATATTGCCAGAGATGGAATTCCAACTGAGACCTTCTTACTCCAAAGCCTGCTTGTTACAACATGGCACAGACTCCCTTCAAGTATAGCTGGAGCCCCTTAGCTCTAACACTTCAAACACACTTGTCTGTTTTATTACTTAAAATATAATAAAGGCCATCAAAAGCCATACTGAAAATGATAATTTATTTCTGAATCATTCCTGTAAGCGGACAGTTTTATTCAGAACTAAAAATATCCCCCACACATTTTTCTGATACTCTTGCTATTATGAAGACATCTCAGTGATTCCATTTTTTTTTCTTCAATGTTTGAAATATACCTAAGATCCAGGCCCATAGTTTGCTATGATCAGTGTCATGCCCACTAATATTTATTTTCAAATCCATTATTTAACCCTTTTTTTGAAATTCAGATTTCCCCCAAAATATGAATTATGTATAAATTTTTCATTTCATCATTTTTTTGCAATTTTTGTACACCCAGAAGCATATATAGTAATAATAAATTGTATCACTACAGTCCAAAACTTACAATTATTTTCATAACATAACCCTGTCAGGTAAAAGAACCTTGTACTTGGTACTCTTGAATTTCAATAGCATGATGGACAAATTTTAATGTCACTTTCTTGCTCAGCACTTTTCTGCATGAAACAAGATCATGCACATCAATTAAATATCCATTCAAACCATTTCTCAATGACAAGCAGTGATTGACTTACTTTACAGAATGTTATCAAAAGCTTCAGAAAAACAGGCGCTTTGACTTAAAGCATCTAAAATGGGTTTCTCTCAAAATTTTACATTCACAGATATATACAGAATCAATTATAGAATCTGTTCTATTAGCTAGTAGATTTTTCATCTAAATAAATCTGAAATGTGACTTATACACACTCTTGAGACATAATTAGTTACATTTCATCTTTTGAGAATGAACATTTATAGCAAAAAAATTTTTCATGGAAAAGCCACAGGTCCTAAAAAGATCATGTTTATGATAACTGTATTTTGGTCTCTAGTCATGAGTACAAAGTATATGCACATATTGTGCTATTTTAGTATTACTCTAGATGCAATCCTCCCTTGATCTTTTCCACAATTATAAATGCATACTCTTTGAAAAGTGAGGAAATAGTAAAGCAAATCTGCCTTAGATATTCTTATGAAGGGAAACTAGATTATCTCACACCTAGAAAGTTGATCCAGGTTGGTATTTCTTGAAACTCTGATTAGACATTCAAAAAATCTACATGCTTAACACTAGGCATGGTGTGATGATTATTACTCTCACATAATTTTCACTGTAGAAGAACCTAAAAAATAATTTGTTGAAATGTGTAGTATTCTGTGGGCTCACGTGCATTCTGAGAATAACAAGTGTATGAGTCATTTATTTGGCAGCCCTTAAGAAAAAAATAAGGAGTTAAAAAAAGGCTTAGCCTTACTTCTCACACACAACCAGCTTTATTTTCCTGAATTCTCACTCTGGGTCCCTTCCCTTTGAGAATGATCCCAACATTTCCAGAAGGCAACAGGAGTGTTCCTGGCAGCAAGTTTTGTATTACTACCCCACCCTGCTCTCCTCTATTATGATTACAAGTCTTTGAGGATATAATTTTGATTTTAAAGATTAAGCCAAAAGAGGCTGGTCTATATCAAATCTTTAAGCCTGTCCTGTAAAGATCAGTGTCAGAATCACCCCCTACTCAGTGTAATTGGTTGGCCATCTTATATATGTAGATCACTGTGCAATTCTGTCAGTCATAGAGATTTATCAACAGGGGCCAACCTGTCCAGATCTGTATCCATGCATAAGCTCACTTTCTCATCATAGCATTGCATATGTAAGGCACATTTAAACAAATTGTATGTGTGTTTTAGATTCTTCTGCCTTTTAAATGGCAGTACAACACTGTGGAATTGTCATCTAACACTCTTCAGCATAATTCACTGTTCCTCAATGCCAAAAATTGTCAGGATACTTTCATAGATTACAATAATATATATCACAAAGGATACAGGATTGTGTTATTCATATGTGTAATCACCCGTGGACTGACTAGAAATAACAGTGGTCTTATTATGCAAACAGCAGTCCATAATATGCAAATGAATATAAACAAAACCAAACACAAACCTCCAGAATAATGTTTACTGATGTATCCTTAAAAATCCCTTTCAAAAAAAAAAAACAACATTTTTTTTTTTCTGTCTTCTCAAAAACATTAAATAAGATCAAGGATGAATGCATGGAAAAGTTTATGCTTTCTCTCTTGCATTTCTGAAAAGGAACCACAATATAATCTTATTCTGATTATTTGATTTATATTCTCCCAAGGCCATTACTGCCTCCTGGCATCATTATATGCTTGTGTAAGGTTTATATGGTGTCTCTTTTAATTGCTTAAACTAATCTATTCAATGACTGCAAATCTAATGCACACTGGAACAAGCAGACCATAAATTCCATCCTTCCGATGTGTCCTTGAACATGTGTTTGTCCTGATGAAGAGCAGAAACAAAACAAGAATGAAAAAATGAGAGAAAGTGTTTTCAAAATATATATCCAAGAGACCTTAGAAGCCCCAAAGATATTTTAAGTGAAAAGATGTAAGGTTAAACAGCTTTTTGCTCTTTTGCATTTTCATCAGGTGGAGGTGGCATTCTTCTTATTTTAGAATTAAGATTTCAAGATATTGTTAAACAATGAATGTGCTATACCAAAAGTTAAATTAGATCATCAAATATGACCTTAAATGCAATTAATGTTATTATAAATTTTGTCTTACATATTTTACCTTCATTTAATACAATCATACTTAATATCAATGGAAAAAAATTAGTTTGGTTCCTATTTTCTAATTTTACTTATATGCTACTCCACATTGAGTATAGAGAACTCCACTTGAATGTATTGCCAGTTCAAACACATATCTCTATACACACACAAGCATACACACACACACACACACACACACACACACACACACTACATTGTAGGAAATCAAATTATTTATCCAAGGTAATTACTCTATTTTTTGTAGAATCTCCAGAAAATATTAAAATCTGAATTTTGTTCTGTGTCACAGTTTTATGACTTTTTACCAAATATGTAAGTACATCCACAAACACAAACAGTAGTCAGAAAAAGATGGAAGACAATTTCCATAAAACCTAGAGAAAAATAATAATCTTTCAAAAGCATTTTATCTGTGTGTAGTGCCTATTCTTATTATGAGTCTTTCCTTACTTTGCACTAGAACATAGTGTTGAATCCTGAAAGATGATATGGCTTAATTCATATAGGTTATATGCTTTTAGCCATTCTTCTGTTGAAGAAATGACTTATCCTTCCTCACTAAGACTTGGTGCAATATTTCTTAATTCATTTTTCTCAAACCACTAGAGCATAGTTTACAGTATGTCCTGAAATAACTGATTTGTGGCTCTGTTGTTCAGATCTATGGCATTTTCCAAAAATATCTATTTGAAATCCCAGTTCACAAACTCATTTATTTTTCACAAGAATGTTTTGACACGGTTCTAATCTTTACTACATTGATAGAGAAACTCCAAAACTGGTTTTGGCAACCAGAGTGTTTCAAGACTAACTTGAGTCACTGGTAATTCTGATGGAAGCATGAACTCTATACCTCACTCCAGTACTTTTCCTGTTATCCTTCCTTTAAAGTAGTAAAATAAGACAAAGAGATAAAGCTATGGTGAATGACTAGTCACCATCTGCTCTTTGCTCATCCTATATATACAAAAATGTCATCTGGTATCAGGTAAACAGCCAAGTAGCTCCAGGGATTTTTTTTCTTCTATTTTTCATTTAGCAAACACATCTATTTTACAATCAACTCTCTATATAAACAGGTTGTAACCATACTTTAAAACTGTAACCTTGCTTCTTTTGAATTTAGGTCCTCATTCACTGAATTGTAATTTCACTGGGGAATTAGCCTTCCTTAAAGCTTCATTTGGTTCTTCCAGTTCCTTCCCCAGGGCAAAGTCCTTGTATCCAACCCCTTAGCACTGACTTCTTTCCCAGTCCCCAACACTCTCATACTATAAATTTCAAGTTCGTTTGCAATATTATTTTAGTCCTTTATAATCTAAAAGCTCACTTTTGTCTTTCAACACATTATGATAAAGTTGATACAAGCACAAACAAAAAAATATATTAATTAACAGACACCACACTATGTCTATTTACTTAAAATAAAATTCATGAGACTGAGTTGTGTTTCACAGGCATCTTAAAAATGAGTGAGGCTTTACTTATAAGCCACAAAGCAGAGTGACAGAGGGGGAAGAGGATAGACTGATAATGAAAATGTTTAAAAAGACTAAAGAGATGGCTGGCCTGTTGCCTGTATCCATGGTTTCAAATGCCTTGATCATACATTTCAACTAGTTTGAAAAACAAAAATGAGCATAAACCTGCTATATGTAACTATTCATTTTTAACATTATCTATATATTTTCATTTTTAACCAGTATATCAAACTATCAAGGCACACTACAAACCTACAGTGAAATTCATCATAACTGAGGGATGATATAACATCAAAATTTTAAAATCTTTTACATTTGACTTTTTTATATTACTTATCAGATCAGATATACTATACAGCAGTTTTTTCAAAAAATATGTCATGTACCTATACAAAACTATGAGTAGATATAGCATTTTCCTAGTGTTTTCTAGTATTGTGTTCAATTTTGCACATTATTTGAAAATGACCACAGGTCCACTTGCTGAGGATTAATCTAGTTATAATGTAATAATATGGCTTATTTCATTTAACTGGATTAGAGAAATTGGAATATGATACATTACAATGAAAGCAAATGTGTGATAATATGCCATTGTCTCTCTTTCCAAGTTATGACCATACACTCTTTCCTCTTCTGATATTCAGCTTTCTATATATCCTGTGGATACCATTGTAGATGCCTCATGAAATCATATATGACCACAATGACCCTGGCAATAGGGATGAGTATCTTCCACATTGTTATGGTTTAGATATGAGGTATCCCCTCAAAGCTCACGTGTGAGACAATGAACGAACACTCAGAGGTGAAATGATTGGGTAATGAAAGCCTCAATTCAATCAGTGAATCATGTTCCTGATGAGATTAACTGAGTGGTAGCTGAAAGCCGGTTAGGGTATAGCTGGAGAAGTGGCTTATTAGGGGCGTGCCTTTTGGGTATATATTTTGTATCTGGCAAGTGGAGTCTCCCTCTCTCTCCTTTCTGTTCATCATGTGAGCCACTTTCTCCACCAGTCTGTTCTGCCATGATGTTCATCCTTACTTCAGCCCCCAGAAATGGAGCCAGCTGTTTATGGACTGAGACCTCTGAAACTGTGAACTCCCAAATAAACTTTCCCTCCTTAAAATTGTTCTTGCAGGTCTTTTAATTACAGCAGCAAAAAAAGCTGACTAAAACACATACATTTATACTAGAAGGTTCAATTTATTTTTTATATTTAAGAAAAAAAGCAACTTGAGATTCTAGTATATTTTTCTATGTTACAAAGCTTTACATTAACTATGCCTGGGGAGTGTGCTCCCCACTTTGGAGGCTACTGATGTAAAGAAGCAGGCAGCTACAAGAAAAAATAAGACAGAAAATCTCAGTTGTTTTTCTTAATCTAACCCCATTGTCTTCCTCCCTCTCTAGTTACACCTCAGAGTCATTCCAGTACCTACCTTTTCCAAGCTGCAACTTTAAACTATATTAGGCTTGAAATGAAGGAAGCATGATTCCATCTGAACAGAAATTGGATTACAAAAGAAGCAGGGAAATGGGAAACTTGCAGTTTAGGGTTTAGACTTAAGACTTAGCATCCCAATCTTAACTTCGAAAACACGTTTCTGCATCATAATTAGGTATTAGTAGCATTCTATAGAACTATTTCTAGAGGTTATTTATGGGCAAATTGTTTATGGGCTGTCCAATGTACCTAACATCTTAGAACACCTTGTTTCTATAGTAAAATATTTTACTAATTTAAAACAATTGAACTTAGCTACACATTTTGGGAGCAGAACTCATTTACAAGTAACAAATTGCATATATAGAGATTTTTCAGGTCTTAGGCCAATTAGGAATCAAATGTAGCTCTACAAAGAATTTTATATTGCTAAGTTTAATTATGAGAGACTGAACATGCAGTACAATGTGAACTATTCACCTTTTCTACAGCAGTGTTATGACATAACCTGGTTTAAATAAGACAGTCTTAACCACATTATAGTTAAATGGCTTTTGATATGACATTAATAAAAGCCTGTCTGATGTTGGAGATACTTATGCTTTTTTTCTCCTTTGTTTATTTGGAGAATATTAATCATAGTACAAAACCGATAAAAGAAAATTGTGGGTTTAAATTTTTCATTAAGAAGTCCAGCCAGGTGTGATGGTGCACGCCTGTAATCCCAGTGGCTTGGGAGGCTGAGTCAGGAGAATCTCACGTTCAAAGCCAGCCTCAGTAACTGCAAGGCACTAAGCAACTCAGTGAGACCCTGTCTTACATAAAATACAAAATAGGGCTGAGATGTGGTTCAGTGCTTCAGTGTCCTTGAGTTCAATCCCCAATACCAAAAGAAGAAGAAGAAGAAGAAGAAGAAGAAGAAGAAGAAGAAGAAGAAGAAGAAGAAGTCATCCATACTTTGCCATATGCAGCATGATGAATGCCTACAAAACCTGTCTATCCTAGTAGAGTTTATATTGGGCAGAAGAAATATGGACAAGCCATGCTTCAGAAAGAAGGAATATAAATTACCTCAAATTAGCAAATTATACCATTCAGAATTCTTTTTAACACCATTAAGTTTTCTCAATTGGAAAGATAACAGTAAAATATGAATGATTTAGGGAAAGAGAAACAATCCATTCTTTTTTTATTGTTGGTTGTTCAAAACATTATGTAGTTCTTGACATATCATATTTCACACTTAGATTCAAGTGGGTTATGAACTCCCATTTTTACCACGTATACAGATTGCAGAATCACATCAGTTACACTTCCATTGATTTACTTATTGCCATACTAGTGTCTGTTGTAATCTGCTGCAATCCATTCTTATATCAAATTATCTCAATGGATTTTTGATTAGGGTAAGAACGAATAATAATGGCTAACAGTGATTCTTACTATGTATTAGTCACCATCTACAGTGATTCTTACTATGTATTAGACACCGTCTATCCTAAATGCATTATATGTATGGAGGTACTTAACCTGAAAATTATCTCACTAGGTGGAGTGATATTATTATTTCCATTTGTATTAGGAAAACAAAAAGGTCAAATATGCTAAGTAACTTGCCCAAGTGTACCCAGGTAGTGGAATGAGGCACAATTAACAGAGCTTTGCTGATGGGGGATAACCACTTGTTGAAGAAGTTGAAAACCATTTCTGAGAACTAAAAAAACTTAGTCAATGCTGACCATTTTTACTTAGAGCAATGATCAAAAGATGTAGGTGGATAAGGGGACAAAGATATTGAAAAATAACTCAGTAGTCACTTCTATATTCATTAAAGTTTTCACTTAGCAAACCTTCATTAGGTATAAACCATGTGCCAGAAACAACAACAACAACAAAATAGGTGCCAGGAATACAATATACAGGCTCTCCTTGGGGAGATCTCATTATAGTAGAACAACTGAAATAATTGTAATAAGATATGTTGATAGGCAATATGGTTATATAACAAGGGCTATGATATCATCCCCTCCCACAGCAACTTCACAATGAATAAAAAGTAATTTATTTCTAAGTAAAACGGTGTGGAAGAGCAATTCAGTAATCAGTGTGAGACAGTTAATTGCATGAAGCAGTCTATAAGAGGTGGATTTTTGCTACACTTAAAAGACAAAGATAAGGAGCTGAGGTTGGTAGAGATAAATGAAGCACTAGGGTAATACTTCTTCTGAAAGATAAGGCATGTAAAATGGGAGACGGGGACAGACTTTTGTACTTTGAGGAAAAATACACATAGTGACTGCTACCTACTGTCCATGTCAGTCAATCTAATGGAAAACTTTAAATTCTAAAATCTCTTTATTGACAATTACAAGCATTTTATTTAGTTACTTTAGTTTTGAATATTGGAGGAAAAATGTTGATTAGTATTCTTAAAGAATTAATAAAAATAAATGTGTAAATAGTTATTTTTAAAGGAGCCAACCTAAGAAACATTTAAATTAAAGATGTAGTTAAAGTTATACTGGACTTTTCCTACATGGCAGGCTCTAAAGAGGACTACATAAGACCTCCTTAGTTAAAGCTCATTTCATCTATGGAATATTTTAGTACTTGATATTTTTTTCCAATAACATAAATCTTTGAGTTTCAAATGATTTTCAATGAATAAATTTGTTATTTCTTCTAAGATACATACTTTATTACCACACATACAATATTTTATTGAAAGAAGCAATCAAATTCAGCCAAGTTCAAGACCATTGTAGACAATGAGAGCCAATAGTTAGGCAAGGCAGGTAGAGCTAGTGTTGGGGCAAGTCTTCTTTAGGGAAATGAAGATAATTTATTTTGCCCAAGCTTACTATTGAAGCTTTGAATCATCTTCATGTTCTTATTGTGTTCTCCTTGCACAAAGGCAAATCATGCAACTGGACACCTCTTTTGGAAACTAGAACCCAACTTTTTACTTATGTTTTCCATTAAGTATTTCTCTAATTCTGGGCCAGGGTGCAGTAGTGCACATCTGTAATCCCAAGCAGCTCCCCAGGCTGAGACAGGAGAATCGTGAGTTCAAAGCCAGCTTTAGCAACATAATGAGGCACTAAGCAACTCAGTGAGACCTTGTCTCTAAATAAAATACAAAATAGGGCTGAGGATGTGGCTCAGTAGTTGTGTGCTCCTGAGTTCAATCTCTGGTATGCTCCCACCAAAATATTTCTCTAATTCTGAAAAGTAGACCTCCTCCCCAGCCCTACTGATCCAAAGCACCTACTCTGTTATGTTTACATGACTTTCCTGATGAACCAGAAACCTATAATAGTTTTGGATTGTGTCATTTTAGTTCTCATTCCAATCATAAAATTTTGAGATCATTATACTCCACAAGTAATAATCAATACTATTTTTCTCTTCTTGAATAGTATACCTCTTTATCTTTAGAACATATATCATCTCTTAAGGGATCTTGTCTAATTTTCATAGGAAGAAGAAATATCTGGCTTGCAGGGTGTTTAGAGTACAGTGATGACATCCCGTATGCCAATTTCACAGGCATTGCAGCCTCAGTCATACGCTGTACTGTAAACGGCAGCATATGGCTGGAGAGTCATAGCAGCAGGATAACATGGTAGTGCCCAGATCCCAGCTGTAGGCACACAAAGAAAGTTTTGATGCTGCTATCCATATCCCTCCTTCTCATGAGCAACAAAAAGGATGACTACTTAAGATTCTGTTGTCTTAAAGGCTTTATTAAGTTATTGCCCAAGGTAGGGAAGGGATATTATTGTCTACATATGTTTGCCAGAATCATGCAGCTTCTCTATTCTAGCTCTCTTAGCAGGTGTCACTTTAAGTACTTATTCTAAATGGAACACAACTGGGAGACATCAAAAAGGGCACTGTTGACAACTGTCATAGCAGGTTCCAGCTTGAATAGTAACTGAGCAGAAGGTCTCTCTCCAGAGCACTTCAGATCATCCTAATAGTAGCATCATTTCCACTAGGAACCCAGCTTCTACCAGAAGGAAGTGCTGGGAAATAGTGCTGCTGGTGAAATCTGATCTCCTCACTGGAAATGCTCCACTACACAAAATTTCCTATAGAAATTAGGTACGGTGCAGTTAAAAATCTCTGATTATTAGGCAAAGCTGCAATATTTGAAGGAAGCACATAATGCAAATGTATGTAAATAATGTTAAGTGGATATATGCCAAATTAATACTTTTATTTATACCTGGTTTATATTTGAAAATATTCTAAAGGCTTTTCGTCACATAAATAGAATGAAAACCCGTTAATTGTTTAAATTTTGCATTAAGCCAATATATAAAAGATTAATTTACTAAATACTGAAATTACATTTTAGATGAATAGGTTAAGGTTCAGTTATTAATGCTGATGTTTTTGTCTGGATTATGATTCTTGTCAGTTTAGGAGTTCTGTTGTTGCTGTTATTGTCTTTCATCATGATGGAACAGGAGAAATATCATCAGATACTAAAATAAAAGAATCCATTCAAGTGACTATTTTCAGATAAATCTTTTAAGATATTTATGGTAAGGTAACTCTACAAACCAAATATGGAAAAAGAACACTGATTTTCTCCTTTCTCGGGTTTAGCAATCTATGAAATAGAGCTACTGTAATTTCAGCATGGTTCTAAGAAGAAAAGGTATTACTGAGCATGCTATATTATAAGCTTCTGAAAGATACCTGTTGTGCAGATATTCGTGTTTATAAACTTTAAATGTGATATAAAAATGTTTCTAGTGTAAAATTTTTTATCATCTATAAAATATATTTATCTAGGGTCCTTATGTAGAAATTTTTGAATTACAGATGAGATACTCAAACAATTGGTTTCCTCTCATTTTAAGCTACTACTTATCTACTATAAGAAAAGTATATACACACTATACACACGCACACACACACACACACACACACACAAACTATAAGAACCAAAATCAGAAATATTTGTATTCATAACAAATATATACTTTTTCATAAAGAATAATATAGAATTATATTTTATTATTTTAAAAGATTTTTAGTTATAGATGGACACAATATCTTTATTCTGTTTATTTATTTTTATGTGGTGCTGAGGATCAAACCCAGTGCCTCACATGTGCAAGACAAGTGCTCTGCCACTAAACCACAATCCAGCCCCAGAATTATATTTTATTTTTACTGTTAATATTCTTATTTGATTAGGAGAAAATTATGACTTCTTTTGGACAATTTGTAAATGTTGAGTCAATATAAAAATATCAAAGACATTAAAGTTCTACATAAAATAAAACTGTAAACAATAGAGTTTTCTTACATGTTTATGAAATATATTAAAATATAAACTCCAGGCAAACTTTCATGGAGAGTAATGCACTGCATAACAACATTTTGGTCAGTGATAAACTGAACATACCCCATGGTCCCTTAGACTGTAACACATAGTAATATCGTAGCTATCTTAATGTTCACTCTGATATCCATACAATATATTTCCTAATGTGTTTCTCAGCACGTGTCCCTGCAACTAAAAGATAGAAGACTATAATTATGTATTTCCTTTTGTAACTCAATCTCTTTGTATGGATTCCAAAAAAGCCCTCAAGCCCTTGCATAACATTTCATTGAGAAAAGAGCCATTCAAAAGTCCCTCCCAGTTTGTTCAAAAGGCCAATAAATATACACTGTCCCAGATCTATCTTTTTCATTATATTGTCCATTAGCAATGGTGGAAATATCCTTCTTCCTATTAAAAGGTGATATGAACTGCTGTGTTCTAGAACCCATTTACTTTCTCCCATCCCATGTTTTCTAATTGTCTTTTTTATCCTGAGTGTTCATCATTCTTCTCTAATGAAATATTCCAAAAACATACAAACTTTCCAGAGTGATTCTCACTTTAAGATATACAAAACCATCTCCTATCACATTCAGAATACCTTTGGCTTTCTCTTCTCTCAAACACGCTCAAACTTCTTGGAAAAAAAAAACATATGCTTCCATTTCAGCATGTCCCTTATGGCTCCAAAAACTACATTTATAAGACCAGCAATAACCTCCAATTGCAATTGATTACATTGTATTTAAATCTCCCACCCTCCGGCCACTCTCCCATCCCTTTCTATTCAACCTGAGTAATTTTTTCCCCTAAGTGTTACCTTTTATTCCTAGTACTCCAAATATCATTTACATGGCATTGACACACATTAATTTATGATATGTATCTATCATCTATCTACAAACCTATCTATCCATCCATCCATCCTTCTTTCCATCAACTAGTTCCTTATCACATTTCTTCATCTCAATAAATGGCAGCATTGATTATTCAGTTACTCATCTTCAAAAACTGCAGACATTTTTTAACAAAACCTTGTTCTCTTCCACAGCCCCATGTAATTCACCAAGAAGTGAACTTGATCAACTTACACACACACACACACACACACACACACACACACACACACCTCCATCTTCACAACACAAGTTCAAGTGAATTTCTCACAAGGCAGCCCGAGTAACCTTGTAAAAAAATAAGGAATTATGTACCCCTGTACCTAAAATGTTTTCCCATTTAAATAAGATGAATATTATCTTGGCTAATAAATTCTCATGGTTTCTAATCACTTTACTCTCCACTCTATAGAAGACAATTCCAGGGGACATTCTGGAAATTTCTATTCCTCCATCAAGTCTCTATTAGAATATTATTAGAATATTACTTCTTATACTGCCTGGTTTAATATAAACTAGGTTCATCTATCCTTTTATAAACTCCTATTTTACATTACAATTCTTATCATTATTTGTAATCATACTTTGTAGTATCCGTTTAAATAAAATGGACATTTTGATCACTAAGTTTTAGGAATACTTGCAGTTATGTTTACTTTTTTTTTTTTTTACTACTTTATTTTGTTTAACTCTGATTAATACTTGGCACTCTCTTGTTTTTACTAAACATTTGTCAAATAAATCTTTTAGCAAATCCCAGTAGTAAAGTATATTAAGGTGAGCTTCGGGATAATTCTACTACAAAATAAACAACAAAAGATGCATAAAAATACACATACTGATTCCAAGCTATTTCATGAGCTATATCTGTTCCATCATAGTCTTTGTACAATGGTTAGTAACGTAAGTTCCACGTGTTCCCAGTCTATTTTAAAAATGTACTATTGTCTCTGTGTTAAATCCATTAAGACTACATAAAGTAATACCCATAAAGACATTGACAGAATATGGTAATAAAAAAAAGACATAAAAAGGCAAAAGGCAGTATAAATTATTCTTAAAAAATGTTAAACAAGATTTTTTATTACTGTTATAATTACTTATTTGAAGCTGGATCCAATTTAAACTTAATGAATTCTTACATCTTATTAAAGATCTTGTTAATTATACAATTTCTACCCAAAAGAAAAAAAAGTTCCTATTTGATTAACTGGTAACCAGAATTCTTGCTATTTTAAAACATATATCTCCTTACTTGCTGAATGCAATATCTGCCCATCTACTTTTTTGATTTCTCATAATGCTAATTGAAAGCTTTATTAAACACTTAAAAAGAAATTGAAACAACAATAGTGAAAATTGACATAGAACATGGTCTAAATGTCTGCCCTTGGTAAGTTAAAGAACAGATAATTAGTCCAACAAGTATATATTATTCATAACAAAAATATACAATAAAATAAAAAATCCTTTATATCAGTTTCTATAAAATGTACATTTTCCTGTAGAAGCTTCCTAGTACACTAAAAAGTCAGAATTGTACAACATATATTAAAGTAGCCATGGTTAGGTATTTGGTTACAAAAACTATCTTATAATCTAGTATTTGGTTATAAAGTTAGGACTAGAATTGACCTTCTCTGCTTTGGTTAAATTTAAGAATATATGAAAGTTGTCTTCAAGCCACATATTCAACAACATTTATTATTACTTGTGTTCTTGATGATTTTCATTGTAATCAGAATGAAATAAAATTTCAGTGCAGTTTTGACTTACATTTCCCTAAATGTTAAAGATGTTGAACATTTTTATATATTGGTTGGCCATTTTTATATCTTCTTTTGAGAAATATCTGTTTAGTTTCTTTGCCCATTTGTTGATTGTGTTTGTTTGCTTGTTTGCTTGATTTTTTTGCATTCTTTATATATCCTGGATATTATTTTATAAACAATTTTTAAATAAGAATGTGAATTTTGGCTCTTGAATTAGATTTAAATTTATTGTATATTCCATTTTTCCAAGAAAGGTATTTTCACTAAGAATTTAAATTTGATGACATTATAAGAGAAAAAAGAAATAAAAGAGAAAGACTGCTTACAGTAGTTAAATTTTATACACAAGTTCTAAAAAACAGACAGCTGATAGGTAATTGTGTCATGCTCAAAGGAATTAGGAAAAAATTATTTTTATCTTTTCTCTCATTCTTTTATCAAAATTAAGATCATTTCTGTTTTTCCTGAACATGACAAATCAGATAGCATTTCTACACACCTCTTTGATTTTCCTAAAAATGTACTTTTTTTCTTCACATATTTTCATTTGAACTATATGGTTTGAACATCATAATTTTGAGTTCCAGTAGGTCTGGGTTTAATATCCTTTGAGCAGTTAATTAGTCTTCTCATTTATAAAATGTTGACAGTAATACATAACTCAAAATTGTTGAAAAAATGAAATGAGATGTTAAAAGCTATAAAAAAATCTTTAGTTCATTTATTCAGGGTTTACTCAGTACTAGTTGTTATATTTGTCTTCCATCTCTTCCATTTTTTTCCATAGAAAAATTGCCCTAATTCCTAAATTGAAAAATGCATATCTATTCACATATGCACTTCACTTCAACTTCTTCATTGGTATTAAAAGAAGTATTCTCAAAAAGGGCATTTTCAACAACATTTTTGTCCTTCCTATGGATATTTGTAAACTTTTAGTATATGATAAATTATATACTATATGAACTTCTAAAAACTACAAGTGTGCTTGTGTGTATATGTAGATGGGCAGAGATAGAGATAGAGATTGATTCTAACATTAGCGATTTCACTTTAAAAATGCAATGCCAATCTCTGTGACAAGTCAAAAAAATGATGACCTAACAAAAGTAATTTCAAAAGATCAATCTTTGGTCATTGATGGAATTTCAGTTTTCAAATAGGATATCTGAACATGTACATACACTTTTGAAGACAGGAAATAGTTTTTCAAAACAGTAACATAACTTTTTCAAGTTGAGTTAAAAAGATTTATGTCAAAAATCTTCCCAAATTAAAAAAAAAGTCATTATATATTGAGCAAGAGATATTTTGGGAGAAAATATTCTGCTTTATGACACCATACTACACACATACATATAATTCTCTGTGTCTCCAAATATGTACACATTGATGCAAATATATGTGTGCTTACAAGATTTTTGGAAAAATTATGTGTAAACATCTTTTAATGCAGTTTAAAGCATGACCTAGATATCACAAGCCATTTATTGTTTATGTTGATTATAAGAGCATTGCTATATATTTATGTCAACTATTATATTTGTCCATAAGTAATTATAATTTATTTTAATATAAACATTTCCATTTTCCCACTTATACTGTTAAAAAAACAGTCCTAGACTATAAAAGCAATCAGAATTAATAAGTTCATTCTTTCAAAAAAATATTTAGTTACTTATTTAATTTTTTGTAGTCTGGGGATGGAACATAGAGCACTGTGCATATGAGGAATGCACTCTACCAACTGAGCTATATCCTCAGTGGATTTGTATTAGCTCTGAACAATATGCTCTTTACCAGGTCTTAATGAACTGTGGAAGAGGCTGAGTGAGATATGATAAAAAGCCACACTACCTTTGCATGTTCAGGCTTTGTGGTCAAGTAGTCACACCTCTGTTGTAACCCCTGGCTTGTTAATTCAGCACCAGGAAATTCATTTAACCTTTCTCAGATTTACTAGCTAATGTGAAAATTGGGAGTAAAAATGGAATCTAATTCATAAGGTTGTCATCACAATTTAAACAAGGCAATTTAGGTAGTTGTTAAAACAGTGAGGGTACACGAAAGTAAAAATATTTTGAGTGGAACATGAAGTACTTAGCCTCAACCCCCATGTAATCTCTTCTTAATCCAGCAGTCCAGCTATTCCTAATATGTCAGATTCTTTACCTTTATGTTCAAATTTCTACAATAACTTCCGTTCAATAAAATCCCAAATCTATGTAAATGATCCTCCAGACCTTGTTCACTCCGACCTCAGCCATTATATTCTTCCCCTCATGTTATTCCTCCTTTCTTCTGAAATAACCAGTGAACTCCAGATATGGATCATTGCATTAATGTTTTCCCCTAAACCCTGAATATTTCCACCAGTGCACCCCAAAACTCCTACCCTTCTTTTTTTTTTTTTTACCCACCTAACCCTTATTTATACCCACTACTCTGGTCTCTATCTGCTTCCTTTTCTCTCTTTCTCTTCTTTATTCCTTCCTTCCCATCCACCTTTCTTTCTTTCTTTCTTTTTTATTTACCTCAAGCATTTTAAATTATTGAGATATTATCTGTTTGCATTCTCCAGTTCATTTGCAATGATTTGTGGTTATATATTGCATAGGGCAGTGCTCAATAAGTCTTTGGTCTATTAATAAGTCTGATGATATTAAGTTTTAGGAATTCTCAAGTCACCAATTACACAAGCTCAAAGACAAAATCTTGCACATTTATTCAGTAAAATGTAATAATTGGCTTGTATCTATTGGTAAAACTTCAGTTGAAAAGTACAGTTCTGATAATCTTTTTGGGAGGGGAGTGTAGCAGGAATTGAACCTAGGAGCACTTAACCACTGAACCACATCCCCAGCCCTTTTTAATTTTTAAGACAAAGTCTCACTAAGTTAATAAGGGCCTCACTAACTTGCTGAGACTGGCCTTGAACTCCTGCCTCAGCCTCCAGAATCATTGGGATTACAGGTGTGCACAAAAGCATTGGGCTTTAATAATCTTCTATGAAGTACTCCATAGTATAAATATATAAATTCTAATATTGATAGCATTAAAATTAATTAAATACTATTAATATCATTCATGTTACGGAATTACTATATTCTATAAATATTATAATATTAATATTAGATATTCATAATATTTACTTGTATAGTGTAAAAATGTATAATCATTAAAATGTTATTTATGAAATATTGCTGAGTAAGATGAAAATAAAATAAAACCATTATTATTTTTATTTAAAGATACAATTAGCATATCAGCATGGATGGACAGTAATTGAAAGACTTTCTAAAATAAAATACATATATCAATGAAGCAATTTATATGACATTTTAATCAAAAGCAATAGAAAACAATTTTCTACATTTATTCTCATTATAAATGTAGTTGTGCCTGTTTTTCAATCCTTTAATGAAGTGCATTATATGATTTTGTATTTTTGTACATTGCACATGATCAAAGTTTAGAAAAGATGACCCTACCTCTGGATTCAAAGGTGGGCTTCAGTTGCTTTACCAATCTATATTATCATATTTCTTTCACAGCAGTCAGTTTAAGGACTGATGCATAACCCAACTTAAGTCAATATATACATCCTATTCCCTGGACACCCGAAGCAGCATCAGGATGAGCCAGCAAACAAACTGGTCCAATAATAGGGAAGCTTAGAACTCATGCTGGGTGGATTCCAGGTAGCATGTTGTATGGTAGCTAAAGAACAGTTGTAGCAATTGTAACTGCCATGAGGGAAGCCTACAGACATCTCATTGTTTTTCAAGGAATGATTTTTTAATCCCATTCTTTTTTTTTTTTTTTTTGGTGTTGGGGGATTCAAATCAGGGGCACTTAACCACTGAGACACATCCCTAGCCCCCATGAGCACATTCTTTTCCCGAAATGCTAAAAGATTTTGATCAGTGTTGTTAACTCAATGTAAAAGAGGAAAAAAAATCTATCAAAATTTTAAATGCTACTTGGTAGAATTAAATTTGCAGATTACGTAAAATGATAAAGTACTTTGTTTCCCTGCCCTAGCCATAAAAGTTGGATGACTAAAATAAAAGATTCATTTCTAATTCAAGAAAAAAAATGTGTGTATAAGAGGTGAGGTGTGTGTGTAAAAAAAAATAGGAAAGAAAAGAGAAAACAGAAAGGTAATTAGGCAAATATAAATAATCTTTGGGTTATTCACTGTTTCCCTTTACCCTTCTTTTGGGAAGGTAATTAGGAACTGATTGCATTCTCAGAATTACTAGAGATGCAGCAGATGGCTTCTAAAATATTCTCAAATTAAAACATAAGTTTAGTGTGTTCTCTGACAACAGAAATCATAAAATTTTAGATCATACACTCACTCTTATTTCCATGGATGTAATTCAAGAAAAATAAGTATGGTATTGTATTTAAAAGGTTCTCATCCTCAGCACTGTTATTCTAATGAAACAAAACTTAACCAAGAAACAAATGCTCACAATTGTAGGTATCTTGCTAAAACTCATACATCTTTTTATATACTTATATTTCAAAAATAAATATTCAAACTAAGCAATAAAATTCAAAATTCAATGAAGACAAATGTAAATAAATTTGTAACTTTATCAAATGTTAGGCTAGGATTGAGAAAAATCTTTTAGATCTCAGATTCTACTTATTATAACACTTAGAACAAGTAAATCATTTATTATGTATTTTTTAAATGCCTCTGGTAATATTTATTACTTATTAGGGTTGCTTAAAAAATTATTTAAATCAAACATTAAAATATTCTTGAAAATTGCCATATGCTATTATGACAGCTATAATCTAAATTTTAAACATATTTTTTAACTTCTTGAGTGTTTCATTAAGATTCACATATGTTACAAGAAAATACTTCCCAAGTGCTCTAGAGTTGTTACTTCTAAGGCCTTTGTTATTGTTCGACCCAGGATAAATCATTAAAAGAATCTGGTCTTCTGCCTTATCATTTGTAAAAGAGAAGAGAGAAAATATTTAGATCTAATAACTGCTAAATTTTTCTACAGTCTACTTACAAAATGAAGCCACATATTAGGCTTAAGGAAGTAAATCTACCTATTTATGATTATACTACATATTTAAGTTGTTTTCATAATCTGACCTATGAGTTTCTGTCTTATATAGTGCATTGTATATTTAGTTCAATATTTATCAACAGTTTTTTTTCCTCTTAAAGCTTATCTGAAATTTCACATGTTAGCAAGCCTAGAGTTGTCTTTTTTGTTGTTGTTTTGTTTTTCCCCTCAACTATGGGTTATATGAGAGTTCATAGGCCATATTTCTCTTTTGATTTCTACCTGGCATTGAGACAGTTTGCACGACTGATATAACATTTTTTTATTCATTGAATGGTACTCAATTGCTGTAGTGTTCAAGCTTTATAAGTGCAGGGTGACTGTTTGATAATAGCTTATCATCTCTCAATGACAAATGTATATAAATTAGAAAAATAGATATTTAGTTGTATATTTGTGTGTGTTTGTATGTTGAAGTTGAGGTATATTGTGCTCTTTAGTTTCAATGCATGGTCCACATGTTACATAATCTGGGAGGAGACAAATGTGCAGAAAAATTATCTTCAATCCTATTATAAATCTTCATCTGGTCAACAGCCACTATATCAAATCTCTTCAGTGTGTATATGACCTAAACTTTGGAAATTCATACTAAGGTCTGTTCATTACATAAGCCAAAACAGAAATATGTACATTTCCTGAACTTTCTTTGTTCTCCTTTTAAATAAATGATTATGACAAAGAAAATGAAATTGAATAATCTGTCTTTTGTGTAGAGCATAGAATGCAGGATGACCTTATATTATCTTTAAAATGTGGTATTGAAAATAAGGACCAAATATTAGGTAATACATTTAAAGAATTGGTGTAGAAAAGAATGACATTTAGCTGCTTGTTTTATCCTGGGAATATAAATTAACTGAACGTAGTGTCCCTTGAAGAGGGATTTGTTTAACAGCTTTTTAGGGGTATTGAAGACATGAGAGTTTGGGATGCATAAAAATATGTAGAAAGATATTTTCACATGCACTGAACATTAATATTAATATATGTACTATTCCATAAGATGATTTGCTTAATCCACAATAATATCTAAAGTGTTCAAAATTAACTTACAAACAAATATATGATAGAGTGAGACACAGAAAAATAAATCTGCTCTACAGAATAAGAGATATAGAAGGAGTCCATTATTATACTATCTCTCTCTCTCTCTCTCTCTCTCTCTCTCTATATATATATATATATATATACAAACACACACACATATATATATATATATTTCTTGTACAGGTATAACTCTTATACAATAGATAAGCACATATAGTAGATAGGAAAATATATTTATTACATATTATATATATTACATATGCACTATATATACATAGAATAGGAATAAAAACCTGAAGACTAATTCAAACTAAATTTTTTACTCAAGGTCACCTCCTCAAATGGTACTGGGGAAGGCAGAGATTTTGCTTTTTAATTTCTGCAGTTTATTTTTACTCTAATGTATTACAATGAATATGTATTGCTTTTGTAATTTAAAAAAGTAAGTTTTTAAAAATGGCCCTGAATTATATTTTGGATGTTTTCATTTTATTCAAAGTATGTTTTTCAATATGTATGTTTTGAGTCTCCTAAAAACATTTGAAATAAAATTATTTTAATGGCTTCAAGGCTAACTGGTGGTATTTTTTCTGCAGCATCCATGTGAAACGTCTACAAAGCTCAGCTTCTGGCTTTTGTATAAACACTCAGAGGACCCTGGTGTGATCAGTGGTATCATTACATTACTGCTTAATAGCACATGCTGTTGATACATTAATTGCTTTATTGACTATTTTAAAAGTTTACGACCTCATCTGCATTCCAATTTGACCTTGTTTTGCACTTTTCTAGTGAATCACCACATTCAACAACCTACATAATGTGTATTATACTAATAAATTTACAAAATGAAAAAAGTCAGATGATATGCACCTCATTATTTTTTTAATCAACTAAATCATTGTTAGGCAGGATTTATATTGCAAAGAACTGCATAATCTGAAAACTGTGATACTACAGATTCATGATTAGAAAAGATGTTCCACATTTTTTATACTTTCTTTTAAATAATAATTACCAGATGAAGTGGCTGGACAGCATACTCATGATTTAAATCAAGAAAAGTGGCTCTAAACTTCAATAGATATTTTATTTTAAAATTCCTAATGAATTAATAATATGCTCCATGATACCACAAATATCTGTTTAAAAGTATTTTTTAAGTATTTTATTTTTTTTTCACTTCTAAAACTTGAGCAAAGTCCAGTGCTTCCCAAGAAATAAAACTGATTGAGGAAAAGTATATAGGCTCCTTGAAGCTATGGAAATTCGATTATTTGAAAGATAAAAATAAAATTTTGCATTTTGAAGACCACCTTTTAATACATAGTCTTATGTTTCTACACTAAAATCTCACATTTAGCAAATATCCCAGTTCCCATTTCTTTCCATTTTCAAATGTCTAAGAAAAATAAATTTTAAAAATTCCTCATACAGTTAATCCTTCACTAGGCATCATTTGGAAAATTAGTGATTTTGTGTTCAAAAAGGAGTCACACAGGTATTACACTCTAAGACAGAAAGGATGACATAGACTTTTGATCTGTTTACTGAATTTTCATTATTTAAGAAAACCATTCTATATAATATTCTGAATGCTTAAAAAGTAGTTTAGAAAGTAGGATACCCATAATATTTATCATATGTAATATAAATTAAGGAACAGGGCAAGAATACCAATGAAATAATGAGGAAAGAGTTATTGGAAATTAGAATTTGGGGGCTGGGTACAGTAGGGACATTTATGTATTCTATTTCATTTTACAGATGAAGAAATGAATGCCCAGCATCATTACATAACATGCCCATAGCGTTAGCATTTGAATAGAGGTAGAGCCATGGTAAACTGAACCTTGTGCAGAGCTATGTTACTGATTGTGATTGCAGAGGAGAATATGGCAAGCCATTCCACAAAAATAAATGATGTGCAAAGTTGCTAACATATTAAAGAGATACTTGTGTGCAGAAAACTTGGTTGGAGCAAATGCCAAAAAACAAAGAGGACACTAGGAACATAGGTGAGTCTTCCAGAAGGAATTTTGGGAGCAGAAATTAAAAATTACTCATTTCCTAATTATGGTGAATAGGTACTGGAGTCAATATTCAGTATATTGCAAATCCTGAACTGATTATGATTTCATTTGAAACAATATAGAACAACTAGAATGCAGAATATTTTAAAAATTATTTAACTCGTTTATGGATTTTATTTGTTAAGTTAGCAAGAAATGTTTTCCACATCCTGACCACCAAAATCTCAAATGTTCTTATGAGATCAGATAGTCACATTGCTATTAGAGACAGACAAGTTCCTTAATATAAAGACTTCAGCCATTGATTAAACTCCAATTTCATTTCATTTTTCCAATGTTTCACTTCCTATGATCTTACAAATACATTTATTTGAGAAACAGAATAAAATTTATTTCTCAACTAATTTTATCACATAATGAATGCCACTTCCTGATTGTAGAAATAGCACTTTATGAAATTACTCCATGCCCCTAAGTCTTTTTTATTCCACCTCTTTACCAGACAGTCTTTCATCTCTGCTTCAGCTCTAAATCACATTTTTCATGAATAATGAACTAACAATTCTGTGTACTTGTGAATTATTTTAGATATCTAAATTATTGTTAAAATTTATATTCTCACTTCATGTGACAGAGTGTTTAATTGACTATGCAGTTGGTATAGCAGCCACTTCCTCAGACTCTCACAGAATATTAAAGAACAGAGTAAGACATCACACTACGGGGACACAACAAATGTACCAAGGAGGGCTACTGCTTCAGAGAGGCAGTATTTTACCTGCATTGTAGAATAATTCAGAATTACTGCTCCACTATGAACCTAGGCCATTTTCTTAGAAGAAACAAATAAATTACTCTGGAATAGCCATTTCAAGGGCTGATGAAAAGTAAAATTTTTAGAACATAGCATTATATTAAAAGTGTCTGATTTTTTATAGATAAAAAGGATCATAGTTACTTAAAATAGAAAAAATAAAGTGTTGCACGTTTCTTTGGCTTGTTTTTTTTTTTATTGTCAATAATTATTTGCAAAGTTTTTAACTTCTTATCAAATTCTGATAATAGTCCAGTGAATGGCTTCATTAATATAAAGACCAAACTGGTTGAGGTTTAAAATAATAATCTTATCTGTCTCTAAAACTTTTGGGGTATGATAGGATAAAGTTCTACAACTCAGAATATTTTAAACAATTACAAGCAACAAACTCCAAGCATTAGTCATTCCCAGACTGGTGAATACTCAGGAGTTACAGATTTTTTTTTTAATTACACTCTATTTTTTTCCCCTCTGTTTTTTTTTTTTTCTCTCAATAGGATGTTATGTTAGGGGACAGACAAATGTGTTTGATTAATATTAGATATGGAAAATGACAAACCTAAAAGTAGTGAGACTTAGGAAAAGGGGAGAAGGAAAGTCATACATTGAAAGGATTGATCCTTTCCCAAAACATTCTTACCCAGTGATAAAACAAACCCTGAGGAAGAGGTGTCCATCAAACCTGGAAAGGCAATCTCTAGGAAGAGGCCAAAGCATTAATCCTTCCGTAAACAAATCCTTTCCAGATATCAACCAGTGACCCCAGGCCTTCCATTAGGTCCAATAAAATAAATCCCAGAAACTGACCACTGACCCTAAACTCCCTCCTATTTCACCCCATAAAACAGACCCCAAATTCCCAAGCACTAAAACTGACCCGTTCACTGATTGATAGAACAAACTCCAAATTCCTGGGTGCTCAAAGAAAATTGATTGCTCACTAGACCACCTCTCAGAATAACCTATAGAAGCCCAGGCCCTTTCTTTGTTTGGAAGCTCAGGAAGTTGGGTCCTATAAAGGCATAATTTCGTCCCCATATCCCCTGTTCCTGTGTGAAACTTTATTCAAGAATAAAGCACTGAGTTGATTTGTGAAGTTTGCATTTGTCCCAAGTCTTTTTGTGCTAACAATCAGAACATGAGGTTAAGAGAATAATTCAATAAAATGGGCCTAAGGTGCTCACCCACACATGCTTTCTTTTCCAAGAAGCAATTTTCCTTCAGCCTTGCCTGGCCTAAGTAGACAGGATGTGTCATATTCCTTGGCAAACTATCTGTTAACTGTAGGAGAAATACAAGCCCAAGATAATATGAATGGGAAAACCCTAAGAGACTTTTGTGACCAGACTCTGAAACTCTGGGAGATAAGGATAGTTTCTCTTAACCATGAAATCTGTAAGAATGAATGGTTAAGAATCCAATTAGAAGCCATGCGTGGTATGGTGGTGCACACTTGTAATCTCAGTGGCCTGGGAGGCTAAGATCACAAGTGCAAAGCCAGCCTCAGAGGCAAATTATCAAGGTTCTAAGCAACTCAGTAAAACCCTGTCTCAAATTAAAATACAAAAATCAGTTCATACATTTTGACTCTAAATGTTTGTGGTTTCTAAATAAAAGCAAGAGGATGAAAGTTGACAGTTCCATGCTAAGTAATATATGGAGCTGTGGAAAGTGATGTGTATACAACTTTGACCAAAAAAAAAATCTATTAAAACAAATTATTTTTGCAAAATGATCTACTGCCATAATCCATATATTACACAATAAAAGACCAACACAAAAATAAATAAATAAAGTAAAATACAAAAAGGACTGGGATGTAGCTCAGTGGTTAAACATCCCTGCATTCAATCCCCTGTAACAACAAGAAGAACAACAAGGCAAAATAAAACAAAGAATCCAATTAGAACCTGTTGCCATGGGCCATGGTGACCTAGAGTTGCCATGACAGTAGGTACTTGAAAATCTGATGTCACCCTGCTATCAGTCAAGAATAAAGAGGGGGACTTGGGCAGAATTCTCTGGAAATTTTTCTGGGATCACCAATAAAACTGGAGTGCAGGAAAAACACATTGTCCCTTTTCTGTTTGAAAGGATCTACTTTTTCCCTTGAGAGTGTCCCCTTCCCCTTTTCCTATCCCTTCAATAAACTCATTCCCATGACTCTGAGCTGCATGTCTGAAATCTTTCTGATTTGTTCACAAGAATTGAAGTTTGGAGGGGGGTCTTCACATTGCCTCAGTTTCTCAGAAAACCCCATCTCTGCAACAATTACACTTGAATATTATGTATTACTAAGATGAGTTAATAAAAAAAAGATTTACACTCAGAGATAGGAAAAATTGTGTTCTAAATGTATAATAGGAATTGTAATGCATTCTGCTGTCATATATAAATAAAAAAGAAATATGCCAAACAAAAGATTTAAAACTACATTAGTGGCAGTTAAGAAAATGCAAGAAACACATAAGTATTATGAACAAATTTTGTGGCAAACATAGTTGATAGCAGTTTCTCCCTTATATGCTAAGAGAACTTCAATTTCTGAAGAGGGAAAAAGTCTCCACACTGTATTTCTAATAAAATACTGACTATGTTTATATTTTCTGTTTTCATCATTGTTCAGATAACCGATAGATTCTATCCCTCACCTCCCACTTATCCTAACTTTGACCAAATCTTTCATTTTTTTTTTCATAAAACAGAAATACTTTTTCTAGTGAACAGTGTTGATTACAGAGGATATCCTAGAAAACAGACCCTGGGCATTTTTTCTCTATCATGTTTGGTTTTCTTGTTATTATTTTAATGTTAATGCTTCTTTTAAAAGACTCAAATTAGAACATATTTGCAATATTTTTAGTATGACTCATACCCCAGTTTTCTGGGTATATATCTTATCTGGGCCAGAGTTCATGGTATATGTTCTTATTTTTTAATGAGACAATGGCCTGAATCTGTCCATGGTACATAACTTATCTCTATATTTATGGGAGAATCAAGATGGAGCTCTAATGTATCACCAGGTATAAACTCAATTTTTCAAGAACGATTCATTAAGAATCTAAAAACTATAAATAGAGAAGAACAGATGAGGCACATTATTTTTTTCCTAATGCAGTGGACAAGGGCAAGGATAGTGGCTCTTGTGAGGTATTTGATCTTGAATGCCAAGACACAGAGTCTATGATTAATGATCTTTTATAGAAATTACCTGTCTCCTGTATATGTTAACTAAAGGATACAAATTATTAAGAAGAAAAGTAACATATATCAAAGAATCACTGAAGACATCAAAGTAAAAATACTTTCTTAAGCTACATATCATTTTTAAACCATAATTTTGATTTACTCCTCTTTAATAAACACAACAAACTATTATTTCAGTTTTCCTCAAATTAATTTATGCAATTTTAACTGCTTTTCAATTCCATTAACATTTTCACCTGAACTCAAGTCTGGGAATTTTTTTTTTTAATTTTTTCAGTACTGGAGATTAAACCCACGAGTGCTCAATCACTAAGCTGCACCTAGTCATTTTTATTTCTCATTTTGACCTCAAACTTGTGATCCTTCTGCCTCAGCTTCACAAGTAGCTGTGATTGCAGGCAAGCAACACTGCACCAGGCTCTGGGAAACAATATTAAGTGAACAGTAAGAAAGAGTTTGACATAAAAACAAATCAAAAACAAAAACCCCTAACAAAAACTAAAATAAATTGCTTATTTTAGAATTAAATTAAAGCATATGTTCATAAAGGAAATAAAATGTTTCCTTAAGAGAAAGTAATAGTGTTTCCCTATTAAGATTCACTAGCATAAATATAAATGGAAATAGGAGGAGACATGTAAAAACCATCACAAAGTATTCCTTATCAGAAGTCTCATGTCTTACGATTTAAGAGGAGGGAAAAGATAGATGATTACATTAAAATATTTTTTTTTGCTATCATATTCTTTCAATTGGTTGTTGTTTCAAGTCTGCATATAATAGAACATTTTTACCAATTGTTATGATAAAATAAAGTGTCATAACTCCAGAGTTTTAGAGAAATACATGAAGATACCGATCAGGTACCACTACACAATTGTTTTCTGACACTTGATCTGACAGTGAGCACATCATAACCTCAGAATTAAGAAGAAAGGAGAAGGCTGTTCCCTTACAAATACAGATTCTTCCATTGTCTTAACCGATTCACTCATTCATCAGATATTTTCTGAGTACCTTAGTGTTTTACCTCCTTTGCTAGCAGTGGGAATACAAAGGAGAAAAAGTATTGCTGTGACAAGGACTGAGGCTGCTTTTGCTAAAAGCATTAACTCTTCGCATGGACCTGCAGAAGTTTGATGGGTATCTAAAAGCAGGATAAAAGATTGGTTTCTCGGCCTTCATTTTTGTATTGTCTCCCTTCTATCAACAACTTTGAGTCAGATTCCTGCTCAACTCTGTGTATGAATGTATACATGTTAATCATTTAAGGAAAATTTGTCTAGATATGCCAATCAAACCCATTCAATGCTGAAGGCACCAAAATAAAAGTATCAAAGATACCTTCAAGATTTATAGGGACATCATAGTCAATAGATTGCCAAGAGTCAGCTTTTACAATACCCCCATTCAGATCACCAGAGCAGCATCTAGAAGTCTCAAGTCATTGTCCTAAGCCTGAAGAAAGACCAGTCACTGTCCTAACTCTGTCTTGCCTTTCTGACTTGTTCTTTCTCTGAGTCATTCTCTCCTGCAGTCACCTTGGATTCCAGGAACAAATCTGATCAATAAACATCTTCTGACAAGAGTAGAAAATACACCCCATGAAGCCGTACCTTTCTTGTAGATCATAAGGTTCTGCATGACTAATACTGAAATAACGATCAGCTAGACCTTGTTCTGGCCAAGATCACCAGCTATTCAAGTCTCTGACCCTTGCCTTCCATCCTTTCCCATATAACTAACTGCAAGACTACTGAGAGCAACTAGAGTGATATTTTCAGTCTTTCAGTCCCCAGACTGATGTTTTGCTTCCTTGTTTGGCCACACACATAGAGAATAAATTCCTTTCCTGCCTTCACTGCCATTCAACACTTTGTTGGGTTTTGACTTTTGGGATGAGTAACCAGACCTTGTCTGTTGGGACCCCCAGAGCTGATTGGGTCTTGGGCCTAACTCTGTTAACATTGTCACAGTCTTAAGGACAGGCAAGGAAGCTAACTTGACATTAGGGAAATTACCCTCTCCAATTGAGTGAGACAATTTGAAATCCATACCAAGCCTTTAGAAATGAATTTGTTTTCCTTGGCACACTATCAGACTGACTCCATCTAAGCAATGGTGTTCTCTTTGACTCTTATACTTCTTTTGTGGTATTAATTTATTTATTCTTTAATATATATTACCACACTCCAGTTGAAAAATCAGTTTTAATTGCAGAGTTTTCTTATTTTCTGTTTCCACTTCACAACCCCCTGACATTCTCAGATGATAGGAGTGGGTGGTACAAACATACTGGCTAATTAGTGACTAATTCCAGATATCGAGCTCTCAAGGAGTCTGGACTAGTCATACCAACAGAGCAAACTGATGAAAATTCCTGCCTTAGAAGACAAAAAACCATCACAGCAAGATAACAGGCTATCAAATTTTACCACTAAGAATTTGGGAGGGACAAATTATATCATTTTTCTTGCCTACTAATTGTCTTTGTAAGCATGCAAATAGAAGCTACAAAGTAAAATTCTGTACTCTGTACTTTTACTTTCAAAATAATATTGAATAGATTATAGCTAAAATGCAAGAGTAGCAAAGAAGAAACCATGGCTTTACATAATAAAAAGGGAAATACTTTACATTAAAATTGAGATATTAAAATTTAGACTTTTAACCAGATGCATTGGCACATGCCTGTAATACCAGGGACTCCGAGACTAAGGCAAGAGGATCTTCAAGTTCAAGCCCAGCCTCACCAAATGAACAACACCTTTTCTCAAAAAAAAAAAAAAAAAAAAAAGACTGAAAGGACTGGGGATGTAGTTCAGTAATAAAGCACTCCTGAGTATAATCCCTAGCACCAAAATATATAACTAATAATAAGTAAAATTTTAGACTTTTAAGATTAGATGAACTCTAGGCAGTACAATTTTCATGAAATAATTTTCTCATGAAGCATATACTGGTAATATTATTATTAAATAAAGAGTGATTATTATTGTTTAGTCTGTCATGTTGTATGTCATGTCATATGGCAGTCATTTGTGAGGTATTTATTGAAAGAAGTGAATAAATGGGAAATAATTCACCAAAAACATGGTTGATTATACCTAATACTTACATTTGATATTGCATATAGAAAAATATCACATCTGTTAATTCTAACTTTCTAAAATTATTTGCAGCTAGTACCTCAAGCTTAATTTCATTTGGGGAAATTAGAGGAATTCTTGATATATCCTTTATTAAGTAAAATCTGAGACATGGGTGTAAAGCAAGAATATGATTTTAGAAAGTAAAATTATTAGTGCTGCAATTAACTCAATGGAAAGGTAACTTCTCTACTTTTTGCCTGAAGCTTCTTATTTCTTTGAAGGTACAGGAGTAAGGAGACTGAAACAGCATACCCCCACACGCCACACAGCTAATAGAGAAAGATTTTTCTAAGTTGTAGGCAGTATAGTGTCCTTTCTTCTCACATGTTGGCTTAAAATGCAAGGCAGACACAGGAAAGCTAGGAAGTGTGGGAGGGAAGGAATTAGTGAGTTAATAAACTGTGATGCAATCTGATACCAGTCTGATTTAAAAAGCCATGTTTTAAAATTCTGTACAGTATAACTACAAGTACAATATCTTCAATGACTCCAGATTCTAGTGATCAGAATTCCCTAATCATTCAATTATCCTAAGTCCTTTTAAAAGCTAAAGACAAATTGGATTTACTGATTGACTGAGAGATTGATTGTCAATGATGCTTGTACTAGCCAAGATCGAGCTGGTAAAACAGAAACCAAATCTGTTGTTTAAACAGAAAATATAATGCAGGGATCACTAATCAGGTATTGTGGGACTCCAGATACCCATTTAAAGTGAAAATAAGAAAAAAAAATTGAGTTCACATATTATGACAAATTGTGAGAAGGATTCACACCTGTATAGTATGGGGAATAATGAAAGAGTTCAGGATTATTAGAAACTAGGAGCCTGGCAGAGGGCTCCCCAGCATTGTGACTGAGAATTCTGAAATGAGGACACTGTCTGGCTACTTTTGGCAAATTCAAGAAGATGTGATGAGACTGATTCCAGGAATATAAAAAGAAACTAGTACTGCAACCAGTGAATGGCCGCTGCCAGGATGAAGTGCCATTGGTTGGGCAATGGTGAAAGGAAGAGCCAGCAAAGGACAAAGCAAGCTTCCTCTCCCGATACTGTTTCCCTCCAGCGTGCTCTATTGGCAGAACCTAACAGGAAGCCAGATGGTAAAGGGCAAATGCAGTTTGCAGAATCCTAGTCCAGGAATCACAAAGGGTGAGTGTGGAGCTGACAAACAACAGCTTAATAACGGCCACTGACATTTAATCAAGGAAATTTAGATGTGATGCCTGATAAGATTCCTTTCATTCTAAATCATACTATTTATATTATTCTGTGGAAAAAAATTCAAGCTTAAGGTACTGACTCCAGAAATAGCACTGAGCCTGTAAAAAAGACTAGATGGTGGAGGACTTCTGAGAGTAAGAGCTAAGAAGAAAATGTTCAAAGCACAAATTTGTCATCTGATCTCTCTTTTTGAGTCTTCTTTGAAAAGAACCACTTCCTCAGTGGTTCAGTGACATTGTGTACCAAACCGTACTGACTTTTATCCTATTCTACAGCGTGTGTGTAAATATAGGCTAAAACCACACAGGCCCTGGCTATAAATGGTATGCCTCATCTATCAAGGGACAGTTAATTTGTGCATTCATCTTTTAAAACTAATAATGAATTTCTAAAACCTTTTAAACGGGCTTAAGTTTTGTAATCCATTTATTGAACATGCCTGCAATGAAAAATTAATTATTAAACAAGAGCCTTGGGAAGACATCAGCGGCCTTGTCACCCACGCACTAGATTGATAACACGTCAGTTTCCAGACCAGGGAGGGCACTGACAACTCTCAAATTTAAACCTGGAAGGGTAATGCTAAGCATGTCATGGCATAAGTCACATTTTTAATTTATTTTTTATTAAATGTTAGATAGAATAAATTCATCCATGCCTCTCAAACACGGCCTGACTAAATGAGCTGGCACTCTTTCAAATGTAAAGGCTGGTTACTGCTTCTCAAGGGCATGGGAAACGCTGAAGCATAAGACAACGGTAAATACGAACAGCAGAAGAGGTGGACAGTGATATATTCACAAGCACCATGGGTGAAGTGAGGTTTTGGAAAATGCTGAGGCTAACAAAACAAGGGCAGCACGTTCCCCAAATGGTAAATGCACCTGAAGACAGACACAGTGCTTGATGCTGGGGCATGACACAGTGTCCATCACTAAGGGAAGTGGAGCTATGACACCGGAAAAAAAAAAAAAAGGTTTCTTTCTGAAAAAATTGCAACCAGTTTACCAGTTTTCAAAATCTCAAGTTTGGGGATAAGTCTTGGAACTTAGGAAAATTGTTCAATTTTGACATCAGATTTATCCTTTGTGAATATGGCCATGATTCTAAAAAACCAAAGGAATATTTGAACATTTTGCATACAGTGTGTTCCTGTAGCTAATACTGCAGCCTTTTGAACCCATTTTTTCAAGCAGAGTTTAGTCTCAATCTATAACATCATTGCAAAGCAGGTTAAATAAGATGTATTCAACCATGTCAGAGAGAACAAATCATTCACATTATTGCTATCGGAAAAACCCTGATGCACTAATTTCAAATTTTAAAATCCTAAATGACTGAAACAATGATTCACCTAGTCCAGACTGGGCCACAATATTTGAAACAAGGATAAAAAACATCTTCACAGTATATTATATTCCAGTGTTTCATCCTCATTTTTTTCTTCACTAATTATTCACTATTTACTGAACTAATGAGCTAAGTGCTATGGAAGATACAACATCTTCTAGCCCTGCAGACCTTCATATTTGATTGGAAGATACAGCAAACTGTTCTATCTTGTCAGAGAGGCACAGCTACACAAAGCACAGCTTGGAAGCTTGTAAATTTCATTAGAAAGAGTGTTTGCTCAGGACATTTTATTGAATGTTACTCTTTTCCAGTTAGAATACATTGATGATTTCTGCCCTTGTGGAGCATACACTCTAAGTGGAGGAAATTGATATTTAATAGAAACAATAAGTAAATACATGATAAGGCATGTTAAAACCTAAATGCTGAGGGGGAAAAAAAAAAGCAAGAAGAGGTTATTTGTGATTTGGTGTACCCCATGCTGAGAATGAGTAATTACAATTTTAATTAGAGTGGGTGAGATAGGCCTCAGTGAGACAGTGACATTTGAACAATGACTTGATGATTTTTAATAAGTGATGCATGTGGTAGAGAGTGTGTTCAGGAAGGAAAGAGCACTAAAATTATAATTCATGTTTATGTTTATCTTCAGCAAGTACAAAATTGATACAGAATAAGCATGAAAAAATATTTACTAAATATATGTCCAATCAAACTTACAGTATCATGAACTTATTAAACACCCTTTCCAAATGTGAATACTTCCATTTGATTGGAATGTACCCTACTTGTAGAACCATGGTAGAAAAAGCTAAAACATTGGATTGATACCTTGTACTGAATTCAAAAGTAAAAGATTTTATAGGAAATTCAGAATAGAATTGAAATCTACTTAAGGTTCGTTGGTGTAGGGAGGAATGAAAAAGGGAAAGGAAGAGTTAATTAGTGGCAAGATGAGATCTGTGCCCCCAACTGTGGGCAGAGTGTGGATATAGAAGAGAATGGAATGAGGGGAAGATTCATAAACCTTTAATACATAAGGGAGACTTCATCTAGGATTATAATATTGAAACTTGAATATTGGGACATGTTCAAAAGAAACATATCCATTTATTCATTGAATATTGTATTTATTTAGGAACAGAAGAAAGAAGGGATGGAGAAATAACATTTCTGGCCAGGTTATATGCTTATATGTTTCACTAGGGGCATAGTGATGATAAAGCTAGAGAGTTGGATTTTTTGTTTGTTTTTTTTTCCTCTTAGCACTGAGAAAGCAATCATAAATATAGATATATAGATATTAATATCTATATATCTGCATATATACATATATCTCTATATATCTCTCTATGTATACTGCTATATATGGATATATAAAGATATTGATATATATCAACATTGATCTATATATTGATATGTGTATGTGGTGTGTGTGTGTGTGTGTGTGTGTGTGTGTGTGTGTAAGTGGGGGGAGACTACTGAGATAGCAAAATGAGCTGAGGAATGATATGAGCAAAATGATATGAGAAATGTTAATGGGAAGAATTATATGAATTGGAATAGCCAGGAAAGGCCTTAAGAATAAGCTAGAACTAATCCAATTTCAAGAAATCCAATAGTGTCCATATGTAAGAGAAAGTGTCAAGTCCTGCAGGGAAAAAATCAAAGACTTCAGAAGAAAGCAAAATAGAAAGGAGAAGGTAACTTGCAGATTGTTAGTTTAAGGAGCTACTGCAACTAACAAAAATTAAGAGTCATATGTTAAAAAAAGTAAAAGTAATACATCAACCTAGAGTTTCTTCTTTGTTCCTTTGGAAGACTGCATGAATGGGTCTTAATTTCAAATCACACATTCCGACTGCTAATAGTTCTAATATGTTCATCTTTAACTCAGAAGAGTTCCAAACTCCCACTCTTTTAGTAGCTTACTGTGCTTCTAATTTGCATATATACCATCTTAATCAATATAGTCTCAAATTAATCCTATACTTCTCCAAATTCTCTCCTCCTTTTTGGTTCAAGAAATAACTTTTCTCCCTAACAATTACCAAAGTAAAACAAAACAAACAAAACTCCCTCTTTTCTATAGCTAACCAGATCCACTTTCCATCATAAATTCTTGGCAGGGGTCTTTAATTGTCTCTTATAACCAGCCTCCACACCCAAGTCTCATTCAGCTCCTCATTAGCTTTCTCTTATGACTCTTTAAAGTAAAGCCTACTTGTTCTTCCCTTTTTGTAATGTTCTTCATTTTCCCTATTACAGCCCGAGTGGATTTTATCCAATGGGAAGAAAAAAGAAATTTAAAGTCATGTTATTATGTCTCAATTTAAAAAAAAAATGAAGCAAATATTCAATCAACCACCAGAGATCATAATATAAACCAAGAAAAACCATGAACTCTTTTTTTTTTTTTGGTTCCTAGGATTGAACTCAGGGGCATCTGACCACTGAGCCACACTAGAGATCATAATATAAACCAAGAAAAACCATAAACTCTTTTTTTTTTTTGGTTCCTAGGATTGAACTCAGGGGCATCTGACCACTGAGCCACATCCCCAGCCCTACTTTTTAAATTTTTATTTAGAGATAGGGTCTTACTGAGTTGCCTAGTGCCTCTTTGGACTCGAGATACTCCTGCCTCAGCCTCCCTAGCCACTGGGATTACAGGCATGAGCCACTGTGCCTCGCAAAAAACCATAAACTCTTTAGAAATATTTAATCCTTCATAATAGAAACCAACTTGTTCTCCATTCTTCTGTGGGAGCCATTTCTTCAGCCAGCCATCCTTAGAATATCTGATTCTTTATGCTTTCTGACTTCTGTACCTTTTGTATGGGGTCCTGTCACATGCTCTGAGATGTAGTTTTTTGTCAAGGCAGGACTCCATGGAGAAGACCTTTGACTGCTTTCTTGGATTCATGAGCAGAGTCACCAGAAGAGGTATCTCCTCTACTCTGCCATCTTGGATCCCTCCCGTCCAGATTATAATTTTTTTTCATTTGTACTCAGTCTGGCAACCTCCTATGTATCCTCCAAGACCCATTTTGCATGCATTTAAAATCTAAATTTAATTAATTCAGTCTAAGATGTCAATCAAGGTTGATACAATTTTCATTCAGCAGCAAATATTAGGAATGCTGATGTTAGATGGGGAAAGCAAAGCAAAAAACATAAAAAAGGAAGTGAAGGAAGATGTACAAACCCACTCAGAATTCTAAAGATTATATTCCAAAATTTTTTTATTTCTTTGAACCTTTAAGCTAAGTAGATTTAACTTCTAAAGGAATAAGTAACTAGACATTATTTCCATTCTGCAATCATATTTCTGGGAAAATATATTTCACATGGAATGGAATCAATATCTCTTTGTACAGAAAGAAAGCAATAACACTCTTATATTTTATCCATGCTAAAAAGTAGATTTCAGTCTTAATTCAAGAACAATTGATTTTATTCACTGTATTTTTAGATAGTTTTAAGCTAAGAAATAAATATCAAAATATTTCCTTAATGTTGAAAATATTAATTTCCTGGTACTTTTTAAAGTGGCAAAGTCATTTATATAACATCTTTTTTGGTATTATTGACTTGCATTTATTGAGTACTTAGTACGAGCTGAGCCTGTCAGTTTTCTAAGTACTTAACATCCTTTACTCATTTCCAAAGAGACAAATGTCATTACAAAATGACAGTTGTGACAGTGATTAGAAGTATTCACATTTTACAAGATTCTCAGACTTAGAAAGTCAAACCATCTTGCTGGAGTCACATAGCTAATAAGTTCAATACACAATTAGGTCTGTCTGAGCTGAGTGCTTATTTTTTAACTATATCGCTGATAGACTAGTTTCTTTTAATTACCTTACACAAATAAAAGCAGGAGATATGATGTCGGAAGAAAGATTCAAATCAAATTCTCATGCCTCTATTGGTGACATTGGTTAGTACAGAATAGCATAATAATTTCCAATGCATGTACAAGGTTTAAAAAGTATGCCATAAAAAGTCTTAAAAATTATGTTCCTGAAATTTATTTCACCAGTCATAGAGGGGCAAGAATGACAGACCATGCTGGCTGCTGGGGATCCAGGTTTTAGGTTGTTTTGTTCCCACTGCTTACAAAACAAGAGTAGAGAGAAATCCCAAAATGGGAAAAGCAGTGGCTTGTTTCCTGGCTGGCAAGGTCTGAAAATGCTCTGGGTACAGCATTCTAAGTACCTAGGAGAGAACGTCACTCCCCTTGGTTTAATTAGGACCAGGGTTGTTTGGCTGTGACTGAAAGACAGAGAGAGAGCAACATGGGATCTAAGAAGTAGATTGTACAGTCAGGCTGTGAACTCCTAGTGGGACAGAAGGGACAGGAGATTCCCCTGTGGTAACAGTGGCTCTCATATACTCAGCTTAAGGAGAGAAGCTTCTGGAGACAACTCTTTACCATTCAAAAACAAAAATAACAACCACACACACACACAAAAAAAAAAAAACAATAAAAAACTTGGATACACTTGACATATTAAATTTTTCTAGCTTTAACTTCTTATTAATTTTAATTTCTATTGGTTCAGGTGACAAATCTGCAGGAATCTTGTGAGAATTTAGCCATTGTCAGGAAGATTTTTCAGCTTATGTATAATACCACAAAGTTCTTGTACATAAACATGTTTTATTGTATCATCTCATTTGTAAAATAAATATTTTATATGAAATTATGGTCCTTGCTCCCAGAAATAATAACAACCAAACTTGTTATTATGAAAAAAAAGTTAGATCCCTCTATTGAATGTCTTTATCTTCAAAATTCCTTGAATGAAAATTTTAACATTTAAAACACTTGATTTTATGTAAAACCAAACTATCAATTGCTTGTATATGGGCAACAGAGTAACCATAAAGAAAAAATTTATTATTAAATAACTAATTTTCTATGTCAATAAACTCACTGGCAAATATTCCTTAAGGGTTTTAAAGTTGCTTATAATATATTCACATGCTGTTCAATATCCTCCTAACTTAACACATATAAAAAATAGATATGATGAAGTTCCCAAATTCTATATCAAAATCTTTCTAATCTATATGTAAACATAAAACCTTGTTTTATACTAGGAATAATAATCAAATGTGTTCAAGTCTGACTTTTTAAATTTTTTGAGTCATTACTAAATTTCATTGTTCTGTTCTGAAATTAATTTTAGAATTGAGTTTAAGGAATCCAATTTTTACACTTATTTCTCTTTAACTATTAGTTTTTAGAGAACACTGGTCATCCCTCTTTTGTTTTCAAATAAGACTACTGATATACTAAATCTCATTACTCATAAATTCACTTTCACTGAAAAAGTTATCTTTCCTGAGGGATGGTTTAATCTAGTTGGCCCACAGGGCTCTTGCCTGTAATACCAGTAGCTCCTGAAGCTGTGGCAGGAGAATCACAAGTTCAAAGTCATCCTTAGCAACTTAGTGAGACCCTAAGCAACTTAGTGTGATCTTGTCTCTAAATAAAATATAAAAAAGGCTAGGAATATGGATCAGTGTTTAAATGCCTCTGGGTTCAATCCCTGGTGCCAACAACAATAAAAAAAAAAGATGTTTTAATCTTCTATAAACTTTCCTTTTTTATGCCTTTACTATATGACTGTTGTTTTCATTATGAGGTTTTTTTGAGCTATTTTTTGGCTCTGTTAAAAAATATGAATATTCTTGTAAGGTGATATATTGATCTGTCCATTTAATTATCAGACTATCTAGTCCTTTCATTGATAGCCATCTACATTTGGGTTTTTCTGGAATTCTTGTCTGTACATGGAACATGGTTTTGTTGTTTGTTGATTGGTTTTCAATATTAAATACAAGAATCACATTCAGACAGAGGTGATTTTAGAAGAAACACCCATCAGTCTACAAAACTACCTGCCACAACATATGGGCCTTCACCAGACTGCTCTTCACAGTCTTCCAATCAACCTGATTGATCTGCTTCGTTTATGACCATGGCATACTCACATACAAATATATTTAAGTGCGTAAAATTTATAAATCCATTATATAAGCAAACATATTTCTGAAAGTGTTTTGCTAAATTTTAAAAGAAACTTTCTACAAATTTGTTTGCAATGAAGATATTAGATGAGTACTTAAAAGCCCTTTTAATCTAAAAAACTCATATTTTGTCCTCTTACACTGAAATGTGAACAATTTAAATTTAAGTAATGTTCCCCCCAAAAAGAAATAAAGAAAAAGAAAAATCTGATTCAATTAATTTACAATTTCATCCTATAGTATGATTATTAACCTACATTATCACCACATTATTTTAAGAAATTATAATGACAGAAACTTGTTTTCATATTTCAGTCTTGTAACTAGGGATATCTACACAAGATGTGTTTCTTAATTTTAACTAGCCCCTGATGGATGCACATATTATTAAACAAACCTAGCATTTCTGGATTTGGAATATACTTGGAAACATCACATCCAATTATTTAAATGAAGATGAAGAGAACCAATATAGTTTAAAGCAGGAACTTTCATTACTTCATCTACTGCCAAAGAGTCTGTCCCAATGGCAAAATTAGTCATGATATACTCAAGATATTTCACTCTCTAGTCTATCCATTACACCTACAAAATTAAATAACACTTTACAGGAACTATTTTAATGACTGCTACTCATTATTAGAAAATAGCACAGGGAGAAAGAGCCTTTATTAAAAAAAATAGTCTCTTTGAAAGTTATAGTATCTGTCATGAGTTCCCCATCCTGTTGGACTCCAGGGAAGGCAGATGGATGTGCCCATTCCCACGTGCAGGGTGATCTAACAGACCCGACCAAGCCTCAAATCAATCTTCTCTATAGTCCCATTAGTTTTGATGAAGTTCTTTGAGAAACTGAAAAGAGAAAAATGCCTGTGAAAAATGTTCCTATTCTGTAATATGTTGTTATCAGGGGGCCCAGATTTAATCCAGAGAAGGGAGGAGGCTGGAGGAAAAAAATAACCTTTTCTTTATACACACTTACACACACAAATATGTTTATGTAAATAAATATATATGTATGTACACATATATTTACTTAGTACAAATATATGGGTAGGAGCCACTTTATACGCTAAAAAGCTTTTCACAACACTATATACTTATTAAATTCCCTTGAAATATTTAGACAAAATATTGGCCTCATTAAAAAATAAAAGGGACATATATCTTATATTTTATAATAAGAAGTTCATTACATAACATATAGTTTTAAACACATGTGTTTGGAGGGCTTTTTGCAGAGATAGTCAGATTGTGGGCTTGGTGCTGGATTCTAGTCCCTTACTTGGAAAGTCACTTGTGATTTTGGAGATGTTTCTTCAATCATTTGTGTGTCGATTATCTAAGAAGGGAAGGAAAGTTAACTTGGTGAAGTAAAAGGATTTTCTTTTATTATTTGAATTTGCTTTAAGTTGTTGATGTTCTATTCTGAATTTGAGTAAGCATGCTTGGTTAAGGGGTCCACTATGCAAAAGAGATTTCTGTACATAGCTTTCTGAACAATTTATAGCATCACTTTGTTTTCAGAACCCACCTCTCTCATGCACACATGCAGTCACACTTTAAAACTTAAGCCCATCTTTCATTCTCCTAAGTCATTGCATGAATGCTCCACATGGTTAACATCTCCTGTGTAACGTATGATTTGCTTTTTTTGCAACTCCTCTCCAGGCCCTTGTGCTCCTACATGGACAATCATGCTTACTTAAGCCACAGTAATGCCAGTAAGTGCATTTGAGTGTAGCCTCTTCAGAATATATGCACATTTCCAATTTTCAAACTATAGGATTGAATTTAGGTAATGATTATATTTTCTCAATGTAAGCAAAGAATTGGTAAAGTATTTCAATATTCTTTAAAAAAATATAAGTCTGCCTATTTCACATATGTTTAATCCCACCTCATATCCAGAATGCACTTAGGTAGAATTAGATGATAAATCTAAAAACTTACAGCAGGCATCATCAAAAAAACAGGATTAAAATTAGCTCCTACATGTTGAAATAGTATAATGCCTTAAGGTTAAGTCCTAAGATAATGGGCTTTATTTGAAGCATGGAGGATGGTAGATAGATAGATACACAAAACCAGAATAGAAAGGGAGTGGGTGTCTCTGGTAATCTAGGTCATTGCTTCTGAGTTCTGTCTGAAATTATCAAATTATCTAGGGAGCTTATTAAAAATACTGATTCCCAAATTTCACCCCTAGAGATTTGGTTGGTGATATCTGGAAATAAGTATTTTTAGACATTTCTGATGGTTTTGTACAGACCTTTTCACACTGGACCTTGAACTGTCATTTGGAAATCAATAACCAATAAGAATGGGGAAGAGGAGTGAAGAATGTGTCTTAAAAAATTATTTTACTTTATGAGTTGGGTTAAGTTCACTTATTCTACAAAGCATCTTGTTGGGAAAACTTTCATTTATTTTTATTTACTTAGTTAAGTATTATGTAGTGAATATTATTACATAAATAAATAATACAGATTATATATGATACTTAACTATTTAGTATATATTTTAATAAGGTACAAATAATGACTTATTCATATTCACCATTTATACCTGATTATAAATGATTTATAATTTTAAAGAAGAATATGATTTCACATCCTTTTCAATATATGATAAGGAATTCAACTTCAAAAGGAATTCCTTATCATATATTTAAAATATAATTTTAAAGGTAAAATACATTTTAAAGAAAGAGTAGATCTAAGCCTAATTGACCTCTAATGTAAGACCAAAAGTATTTACATACATTCATGTTTAAACATTATCACCAATATGTGAACATATTATATTAAAATATTTCAGAAAGCCTACAAAATTTATTCTGAAATATTTTTTTCTGGAAAAATCTTCCTATATATACAAAAGCAGAAGAAGCTAATCCTCTAAAACATCTAAAACAGCAAAATCTAATTGGTGAAATATATAAATACACCTTAGAATATCAGATATTACATTGAATAATGAAGTCATCAAAATAGTAATAGTAAAAATGTAAAAGCACTTAAAATATTCAAGATTTAATTTTGACTAAAAATTTATAGCTGGGAAAGACCCCCTGTAATTTCAACAGCTCTGGAGACTGAGACAGGAGCTAGTCTCAGCAAATTACACTGTAAGCAACTTAGTGAGACCCTGTTTCAAAATATAAAAATAAAGGTCTAGAGATGTGGCTCTGGGGTTAAGTGCCCTTGGGTTTACTCACTGGTACCAATAATAATAATAACAATAACAAATGAGTTTATACACAGAGTTAATTAATATGTAAATATATTTAAGTCTAAAGACCCAAAGAAAAAAAACTGAAAAGTTAAAATATGGTAAGTTGGTAAGATTTATGAGAAGTTTAGAATATTTCACTTTTAAAGTAAATTTAACTATTTAAACATGTTTCAATAAAATGATCTTAAAATTTAAAATTCTCTGTAAAGAGATATACATATTAATTTGGTTACTATTCTTTTGACTTTATTACTGGTGGCATAATTTAAAAAAAAAATCATTATTCTCTTCCTAGCTTTCCGGCACAGGTGGAGGAGGTAACTTCCATTCACTTATCCTGCAAAAGGTTACTAACCAAGTCCTATGCTCAGGTCTTGTTGTGTCCTTACATATAGGTGATGTCCATTTAATTTTCCATATTCCTTCTTTTGGCAAGTGCTGATCAACAATTTTTATGACCAGTCCCAGGACCTGTGAATATGGGATTATTCACAAATGTGAATACTTATGCCTATGGCTCACATTTTTACTCAGGTGTCCCTCTTTACATATTTGATATTCAATTTGGGAATAGTGTGGGTAGTCATGAGTATATTAACTTTATATCATTAAAGACAGAATGCAATTAAATCACTGCTTTGAAAATAACTGGTGTATGTAAAATGCTTCTCATCTTTTGGATTGTACCCACAGGGAAGGCTTCTAACTTCCTATTAGCATCAATCATGATATTAAAATATATTTATTATGCACATACTACAGAAACATAAATAAAGTAGATAGACTTTATTAAACTTGGAATAATTCCCAATTAGTATTGGATGTAGTAGTATAGATTTTGGAATCAGTGAATGAAACAAGACCATAATAATATGGAACAAAATAATGAAAAGCTCCCAACAAATTCTGTTTCTGTTTACATTCTTTGTAGCAGTTGAAATTGCTAGAGCCTATTCAAGGTTACTGGGAAGTAAAAAGCACAATAACCAACAGTGGAATTTCTTTTAAGTATTAGCTACCCACTGGGAAAAGAACTATATCACATTTCTTTTCTATGTCAACAGTTTGAACAAGGAGAAATCAGCTAGTCCACAATCTATAAAACTGAAACTTGGTTTATTTCATGTGAGGTGAGGACAGTGTACAATTACGCATTGTTTTGTATTATATTGTTATCCAGGATATACTCTAATTCTATACTTTCAATCCTTGCTTCTAACCCCCAGTCATATATATCATATATATACCCTGTATGCCACCATATCCCCCTCTTTTTTTTTTTTTTTTTTTTTTTACTGTGGATGAAATTCAGGGCACCTAACTACTGAGCCACTTCCCCAGCCCAGTTTTTGTATTTTATTTAGAGTCAGAGTCTCACTGAGTTGCTTAGAGACTTGGTGAGTTGCTGAGGCTGGCTTTGAACTCAAGATTCTCCTGATTCTGCCTCCGAAGCTACTGGGATTATAGGTGTGCACCCTGTGCCTGGGTTACCATACCCTTTTTTCTTACATGTTTCATCAATATGTCAGCATATTCAAAACAGAATTTTCTGGTTTTCCCCCATCTACCAATCCCATTTTCTTCTTTCATCAGACTATCTTTCCTCACTTTCATTGTTTCTGTCCACAGCAACCTGGATACTGAACTCATATGTAAACACTACCCTTCCATTCAATGTGTAGCCATCATATTAGTCAATTTCCCTTTCGATTGCATTTTGGTATAAGCCTTATATACCTATCCATGTAACAACATCATCACTTTCCCATCATCCTCTAATTTATACAGTATTAAATACTTGGCAGTGAGCATAAACCCTTTGAATTCAGTGTGCTATTACAAATTCTTCATTATCACAGCCAGCTCAAAACCCATCTTCCCACAACAGTGATTATCAAATGTTAGTGTACATCCTAATCCTGGAGGGCTTGTTAAAAATGCAGGCTTTTGGTCTCAGAGTTCCTGAATCAGAAACTTGGAGTTAGGCTCTAGAATTTGATTTTCTAACAAGTTCTTACCCATGGTTGAGGTTGCTACTCCTGGGACCATACTTTGAAAAACCACCATTCAAATGCACCATTCTAAACTCCTCTTCCAAGATTTCAGAGCTGTTGATAATTTGACGTCACCCTTATCAGTTCCATAATACTGCGTACATATTTCTCTTGCTAGATAGATGTGGAGTTATGATGAAGTTAATACCTCTGTATAAGGTATTATACTTAATACCTTGAAGGTATTACAATTAATTAATTTGTGTTGTGGTTTGGTTTGGTTATAGAGAGTTCTGAAAGTGTATATATTTCAGGTTATACAAAGCCTGGATCTTACCCTGCTGCTGAGTATCTAGGATTTTTCATTGATTTATGAAAATATTAAAGACTCTCACATTTATGTACCTTGTTGGATCTCCTCCCCTTATTTAGCAAGTCCGTTAGCCCTGGCTGTGTGCTTGGTTCTCTTCCATGGCAGATTCCACCCATCCTTAACTTTCAAGACTATGTCTTTGTTCACTAATCTAACTCCTTTTTCAATGACTTTCCATTGTCTTGCATTGCTGCTGGTTCTTGATGTGTTTCTCCTTAAAGAGACTGAATGGAAAGTGTTTTTCAATGTTACTTTGCCAAGCTACATATCTACCAATTAGTTATCTGATATTATAAAACTGTAAAGAACAAGGTAATCAGATTAATTAAAATACTTATTAAGATATAATAATTTGCTAATAATTAAAATACCTAATACAATAGCAGCTGATATTTATTGAAGACAAAAACTGGTAGGCACGATGCTCAAGATTTATTGTATAAGATTAAGTTCTAAGCTCACATTTTCCCTTAAATAAGCTACTACTAATGTTGTGATGGTGTTGGTTATTTTAAAATAAAACTGAAGCCTAGAAAGGTGGGTATATTCCTCAAAGTCCCTTAGCTAATATAGAATACAGATTCAAACTCCATACTACAGAACTTTACAGCCTTTATTCTCAGTCCCTTAAATTAGAAGCTATAACCCATTATGTTCAAGTACAGTGATGGTGGGGAGGTCTCCAACCATTCTTCTCTCTTCGATTGCCTATAGAAGCCTGTGAGGTGGGAAGTTAACTTCACTTCCTTACAACACAGTGGCACAGGGGGGTGAACAACACCATAATAATTCCAAACAGAACAGGTATGCTTGGAAGTCAAGGGAATGGCATTAAATACTATTAGAAGGGCCATTTTTTTCATAGAATTCATATGATAAAAATTCTAGTTAACTGATTATGATGATGATGGCTATTATTTTTATAAATGTCCTATTAGCCTTCAAATCCCTTCTAACAGATTATTCAGGACTATTTGTAATATTCTTTTCCTTAACTGTGTAACCAGTGAACAATCTGTGAAAACTCTTTAGTCCTGTCCCCAGAGACAGAAATACAACTCAGGGCATATTCACATTTCTATTGGCCTTTATCAATTCAAATGAAAGTAATTCAAGCTCAGATCAATCACTGTTGGCAGGAAGTAGCAACTATTGGTGAAGTCAAATGTGGGATTATTCGACTTATTTTTTTCTGAACCAGATAGATTTGATATTTAATTCTATTCACTGTCAGTTACCCTCCAATGGATTCAAAAGAATTTTAGACATTGTGATATGTATTATAATAATCATATGACTTAGATGGTTAATAATACAATTCTCTACATCAATATAAAATTAAGATAAATGAATTTAAGATGTGGGCAAAACCTCACACATTCCTATTCAGTTTAACACAATGCCACATTTTTATTTCATACACACACACACACACACACACACACATACACATATATCACTTTTATTTTTCCTTTTAATTATGCTATTGTTTGCATCAACTCTATAATAAAATAATATCAAATGTTTACTTACAGAGCTGTCATTCACAAAACTTACTATGCAGTCTATTCAGTATACATACTATATTCAAATTATGAGAAACAGGAAAATCTGCATTTATACCCTGTGTTTGTACTCTAAAGGGTAATAGGAATATATTTAGTATATTTAATAAAAATCCATTATCTATCAAATGCATTTTGTTGACTTCATATATTAGAGATGAATAAAATAATGACTAGTTATCTAAAACTATCATTTTATGTTTATCTTGGGAGACTAAAATCTTCCTAAATGCTTTTCATTAGATATCTACTAAATTAATGCCTTAGAGGTGATTTTACAACTGAGAAGTTGTATTGATGTGCCAATGTTAAAATTTCTGTTATAGCATACGGGCCCATGGAGGTCATGTAAGAGAAAATTTCCCATATGAAACATCATTAGAACATTGTAATAAGACCTGAAGCATTTCATTTTTAATTAAGAGAAGCTATAAAAGACCAATCAAATTAACTATAACAGTACCAACAGATTAAATAACTTATTTAGAGTCATGCATGATAGAGAGCTAAAAATTGTTGGATGATCCTCATGAAATTATCCTGCAAAAATATTATGTGCCTTAGATGCATTCACAAATAGATTGCATGTTCCTGGAAATATGTGTCAACTATGAATATTAGAAACACAGTACTCCAAAATAACTGAGTACCTTAGTTCAATTTTATCTTACTTTTACTCAGTAAAACCAGCATGCCAACTTTTATAGTTTCACAAAGAGAACAAATTTCAATTCAATTATTAATTAAATCATGAAACTAAGCATAAATACTGAAGCTTGCTTTGAGGAGAGTATCTTATATAGCTGATTTCCTTCCCTCCTACTTTCTCTTCTGTCTTTCCTTTCTACCTTCTTTTATCTCTCTCTTTCCTTTTTTATTTTATTTTATTTTGCAAATTGAAATCACCATATTGTTTATATATTTTGTATGTGAAGTACCATATTTAAAAATTTAAGAGTGATTCCATTGTTATTTGTTGAACAGAACTTTAAGCTATAAGATAGTAAATGAATTTAACTCCTTTAGAAAGTTATAAAATAATTACTCATTATAAATATTAGCCAAAGGATGTTGAAGTCATCAGTAAATAGTCATTCAAGTATAGCATGTTTTTCAGCACTTGTTCCATATGTAGGCCTTAATAACTCATCTTTTTAATAGTACACTTAGTACTAGTTATATTATTGATAACTATGAAATTTAGCAAGATGGACTATAGCCAAATTGGCAATACAATATATAAATACATGGTAGTAAGTTTGTGCATATGCCTGTGTAAGCATGAGACAAAGAAAAACCTGGCCTTCGGGTTTTCTGAAATGAGTTACATTCCTTTTCAAGTTACAACAAGCAAGTTATTACCAACAGTACTTAATTACTTTTTCTAATTTATCATTGATGCAAGAAGGAAAGAAAAAAGCAAAACAAACCATGGGACCTCAAGATTTCTCCTGCTGAATGAACACTGATAAGAAAATTCTGAATCATTGTTTCACCCAGTTAATACTATTCATGGACTAATGAACAGGAAGACTACAAATAAATTGAATGGTTAGTGAATCACATTGCTTCCATCTCATGAACAGCAGAGACAGACTCTGATTCATTCAGTCCCTACCCCCATAATTGTGATAGTTCCTACAACTCCCCTTGTCCAACTAAGTTAAATGCTTAACACTTAAATACCAAAAATAGATACAATGTTACCTTTTTTTAACGGAAAAAGATTAAAGCATCACACCATAGAGAAATTCTGGAATGTTATTATATTATAAAAGGCTTAGAGATCAATTGTGCAGGACCAAAATGTAAATTGGCTGACATCAGACACTGTGACAAAAAGAACACACTTTCCAGACCTGGAGCAGATAATTAGGCCCAATTACTAGGTGAAGTTACTGTATTCATTTAAAATCCAGACAATGTGTGAAAGTGTATGTGTGTGTGTGTGTGCATGTGTGTGTGTCTGTCTGAGTGCCCTAAAAACTGTGGCATAATAAAATTATTGTTGTGATCACATAGAGTGTTTTATTAATAACATTTCTATGATTAAAAAAGTGATACATGGTCACTATAAAAGTTGTGAAGTATCTAGGTGAATGTATTGGAAAAACATAAATCAACTGTGAAAACTTCTTTCAGAAAAAAATAGTGCTAAAATTCTATTGTAGATTCTCCAGGACATTTTCTAAACATAATGCTTTTTTTTATGTAATATACCCATACAAATTTATAGATACACACACTCACATGTATTTCCCCATCTTAAAACATGGATCATACTTTTTATTCTATAATTTGTTAGATAGATGTATAATATAAACCTTTCTCCCCCATAATTAAATGATATTTTAAAAATTACTGCATTTCTTGTGAATGTACCATATGCATAACCACTTATCTATGAATAATAGCAGTATATATAAGTCTTCCTTTACATCTCTGATATTTTTTTCACTTATATAAACACTTGGAAGTAGATCAAGGCATTTATTTTTACAAACTGTAATTATAAGAATTTCCATATTTAAATAGATGACTGAAGCCATGTGTTGACCATCTGACCTATGACTCATATACAGACTTAGACTGATCAGTGATCCTTACTCAGACATTAAACTCATTCATCTCAGGTGTTGGATGTTATTGATGGATTAGAAAAAAGGATCAGAGATCAAAAAGGAGAAACAATGGGTTCAGCATAACAACTATTTTGAATTAGAGAAAACCAGACTATTGAACTTAACTACGAAAAATGGTTAGGCAGCCAAGAGAGGAAAGGCATGAGGTTGGACCAGGGGCACTACTAGAGAAGTCAATAGCATCAGAAGTCAAGAATCCTTTGGATCTCATGCTTTCCTGCTAATTCTCAGTATGTATCCCAATGCTTCAGCCACCTAACATTTTGATTTCAATTTACTTGCTTCTCAGAGATATTTGCATTCTTCAGAGTTGGGGTTTTAAAACCCGGATAAAAATATGCATTTTTCTTTTCAAATATTTAACCAATCAGAACTTTATAACCATTTTGCTGTCATTGAGTCTAGGCAATTTATTTGTTTCCAGCAAAAGAAAGATTACTTTCTGTAGAGTGACACTAATACTAACTTTCAACATATGCTTCTTGTTAGAATTCTCCCCCAAATATCTGTTCTGAGCCTGGCTAATAAGTAAGATTGTGTAATCTTCATGTACAAAGGACTAGCAGATTTTACAGGTAGGTAGGTACTGGCATAAACAACTTCTGCATGGTCTTATGCTGGACTTTTTCTTATCTTTCCCTGTTCCTTTCTAGTTTGACTATGCCCTATAAAACTTTTTGTTCACTTGCTAAGAGATAACAGATATCCTCAATCTTTTCTACCAGAATATTCTCTCAGTTATTCTTCCTACCTGCAGTTTGAATTTCACTTGATAACATTACTGCTCTATCCTCAATGTCACCAAGCACAGTAATCACAGCTAGGTTGGCTTCCTTTCCCATTTTCTTTAACAAACTTTTGAACTACAACCACTCTACTCAAATTCCCAGCTCTTCCTACCACACATAATCAACCCTTCAGCAGGCAACCGATTTCTGTACCATTACTGGCCAAACTTCTTTTCTATCTCCTAGGAAGAAGTGGTTCAGTTGGTTTCAAAATGTGGTTTATATCTGATATGTCTTCTTTTTCTTGTGGCTTTACTCTAAAAATGCAATATTCTTCCTTCTGAATTTTCATTGCCCCTATCTTTATCGTGTTTGTTAAAGTGCTAAAACACCTTCTGTGTTCAAGGATCTCTTCTGAGCCTATTTTCTCTTAGAATGAGGGAAGATGGAAGCTATCTTGCCTTCCCTTTAGCAAACTTTGCTTATCTTATGTTTTATTATAACATAACCATGCCATCCAACTTCACATCAAATCTGTAATTATTAATTCCAAATATCAAACTTCTTGTTTTCTAAAATGAGTTTTGGTCCCAGGGGAATTTTCTTGACTGGAATAAAACATGTAGTAATAGGCTACCCTTTACTTGTTGATTTTCTTCCAAAATTTTTATAATGTTATTCAGTTCAGATTCTTCATTTACTACTTCTTCCTGCTATTGGAACACCTGTTTTTTAGACAACCCCTTAAATGTTACTTGGATTTGCTCCTCATTCTCTTGTGTTCCTTTTCCTTCTACTCTCATTGGACAGGCAAACTGACTTCCATGGCCCTAATGTTATCTAAGAGCATGCAACTATCAAATTTGGGTTTGTGTTAAAAATATAGCCCAACTTTCAAATGAAAATTGGCACATGGGATACAGAAGAATATAAATCACTTACAAAAATCATACTTTGTGAAATGTTCCTTCTCCCTACTCAGCCTTGCTTCTCTTCAGTATTTCTGTTATTGGTTCTGTAGTTTCATCATCCAATTCCTCAACTTAGAAATCATCAGATTTTATTTGGTTTATCCTTCTTTTGTTGCTGTTTTGTAACTCATTTTTGCTCTACTTTTCTCATCACAATCACAATTATGTTTTAAATTATAGAATAAATTCATTACACATGATTAGGTTCTAGAAGCTCAAAATCTTCAATGTTTCTATTAACAGGATTCAGTCTATATCTTCTCTTCAAGACCTTAACATTTTTGCCCCAATGCCTTTCTTAATATTTGTTCCAGAAGAGTTGTCTTTTTATTCTATCCATGCAGAATTAATCTCTCTTTCATCTATAAACCCATGGCTCCTAGTTCACAGTAGCTGTAGAGCTGTAGATCTCAACTCCTTTTTTTTTTTTTATCAAGTTTGTTGTGTGTCTGTCCTTCCAGTCAGAATAGGAATTCCTGAAAAGCAGCAACCATAGCCTTCATCTCAATAATTCTCACAGCAGAACAATTCCAGTAAATATTTACAGCTCAATGAATAGTTTAACAATTAACTTCAATACATCAAGTCATTGGGACAAAAGTATAACCTACCTTGTGATGAGGTTAATTCAATAATAAAATATGCATTAGTGTGGCTTTAAGTTTATTTAAGTTCAGAGAATCCCTTTTTCTTCTAAAGAATTTCAAGAATTGTCTTGAGAGTCTGCATGACTTCTAATAATACTCCCTGTGATAGTAACTGGGAAGTATGAATATTTCCCCATCATTTAGATAAAGAAAATAAGACTAATAGAGGTTAACTTACTTATCATTGTCACAAAATCAGTGGGTGATACAGTAGGGATTAAAAACACTTATTTAAATTTCCATTCATTAACATATTCACTCCATGAAGCATTCATTCAAGTAAGTTCCCATCTTTTTATGAGGACAAATGAGATAATGTCTGCAAAATAATTTGAACTACTCAGGAAAAGCAGGCTATATAATTTAAGAGATGAATTTGATAAATTGGATTCACAAATAAGTGCACTGGCTCAAAGCCTCTCTACAGAGGAAGTTATTGTGTCATTTTCCCCATTATCTTGCCAATTTACCTTGGCTTTACTATCATATGAATCTCCTATAGAGCTCGGCAAGTGAACTTCTTGAAAATGAGTTTTGGTTTCAATCCAGTAAATTTTATTTGTACTTTTCCCACATTCTCTCTAATAGTTCACTGACCCATTACATCATCAAAGTTACTACTTACCAAAATCGGAACATAAGTACATTTGACTTGTTTCACAGCTAATATTTTAGCAATAGCCTCATAGAACAATATTGATTTGATATAAAAGCATTTGCTTTTTCATATTATTATATTCACATGTAGGTACTACATAAGAATTCACCATATAAGGCTTCAAGAGTGTACTTATTGCACTGCAGTCTTTTTCAATAATAGCACCTACTACATAGGACCCAAGGGCACCCATTAAGTGCTCAATGATATTTTCTACTAGGCATTTTTTTGTCCTCTGAGAGCATTTCTAGCACTCTCAGAAGGGCAATACAATCAATGTGCAACCTCCAATAGTTCTGAATTTAACAATGTGGATGCTATTGAAATAGCCTTGGTGTATGAAGAAGAGCTGCTGATACATGGGCAAATGTGAATCTTACACAGGCTAGACAAAGCTGTCCATATCCTGTCTCCTACTGTGTAGAAAAATAGAATGATTTCATCTAAGCAGACGTGTGATCTGTTGAACAGAATTAGAGCAGAATTCAATTTGATTTTATAAGTAAACTCTGCTCCAAAAGAAGTAGTTCTGTATAAACCAAAAAATGCAATTTAAATAACACAATACATTTTAGATTTCTGAATGTTCATTCAGTTTCACTACAAATGAAGTTTCACTTTAGGTAAATTATACCATCAATTTTTGAAATCTAAATAAATCTTTCTTTCTAGGCAATTTGTAGACATTGATGTTTCCTTATAATTTAAAGCCTCTCTCTTACATGAATGAGGCAGATGGATACCTGCAGATGGGCATGATGGTACCTATGCAAAGAAGGAGAGGTACCCACTTGTTACTGAGTATATGCCCATTATACAAGGTTTAATAATTAGATTTATTTTTAATTTTCTTTGTCTCAATTGTGAAAATTGTATATGTCATAAGCATTTTGACTATTTAAGTATTTTTAGAACCCAAACATACCCAAATGTAAAATAATAAATGTTTATAACAACATCCTACAAAACAAAACCTACATAATCACCAGGACTTTCAGAAAGTCATTGTTATGAATAATGTGTAAATACATTAGCCACCTCCCCTTGTTCAACATTTTGCTTTTCATGGTTTCAATTTCCCATGGTCAACCACAGTCTGAAAATAAATTACAATATGATATTTTCAGAGAGAGAGGGAGACCACATTCACATAACTTGCATTAGAATATATTGTTATGCTTATTGTATTTTATTACTAGCTGCTGTTAATCCCCTATTGTCCTTAATTTTATAAATTACAGTTTATTATAGATATGTATCCATAGGGAAAACCATATATGGGAAGTTAGGTACAATTCACAATTTCAGGTATTCATTGAGGCTCTTGGAATGTATCCTACAAGGATAAGGGGGAGCTACTACAAAACTATAGTTCACATGAACTTAAAATAGTAGTAAACAGGAAAAAATGTTAAAAGTTTTTGCTGTACATAGGGGAAAAAATACAAATCCAATAATCTTATATTGATACTTTAGAAAGTACATACTAATTTAGAACTAATGGCATAGGGAAAGGAAAAACAGCAACATGTAAGACCCAAAGATATATAACTCAGCTGGACTTAAGAACAAATATGTAGACCTAGACAAATTTATATAAACTACCTAGTTTTTTGTAGTAATCCAATTGTTTGCTGTTGCTGTTTATATTTTGATTTCATAAACTTTTATTGAAATAAATTAATTCACCTATTAAAAATAGTATGTTTTCTTACATACCATCTTCTGATAGCTGAAATGGCTCACAAATCCACCCAGCAAATGTTGACTAATTGCTAATTATATGCAAATTATGTTTGCAATAAGGAAAGTTATGTTTGGTAAATAACATCATCAGGATTCTAAATGAACTGCAATATAGTCAGCAAAGAGTCATAAATGGGTAAAATTAATTAAAAAGTGAGAACCACATAGCTTTTCAAAAGAAATGTAAACAGATGACAATAGGAAAGATAGCCAAATAATGAGTTAATAAATAAGTTGAACAAATTTTCACATGAGATTCCCCAAAGAGGCAAACAAAACTATGAGTCAGCTTAATAATGACAAGTACATGTCCCCTCATTGGTCTCTCTGATGAACTGGGGGTGGGTTTCTGAAGTGTTGGCTTCTTTGAGCCATATACATATAACTACAATCAGCACCCTGATTGATTAATACTCAGTCTGAGGGCAGGTGTGAGATCGAATGTATTTACCATCCATTTCCAAAATCTTTCTTCTTTTCTACTTTCCATAAGTAATCAGAATTTGGGTACTAATAATCTTTTCCCCTAAATACATCAGCTTTCTCATTTCACTCAGTCCATAAAGCAGCCTCTACTAATCCCTTTCTCTAACCTCACTAATACAATCTATATGTGAATGATTAATTTTCTTTCTGAAACTTAAATATTGTTATCTGACCCTCCTCCCAACTAAGAACCATTTTAAAAATCAAGATTAAATTTATTTAACCAAAACCATCATTTTTTTTAAATTTTAGGACTAATACACTCAGTATTACCTTATTTTTACTATTGTACCTGACCTATCATTTTCTCATATTTCCTCTCAATTACCACTAAGACAATTTCAATTCCTTGAACAGCTCCTTTATTAATGCCATTATTTTCTCATGTTCTTTTATTCCCTTCCCTTAAAATTACTTGCCTCACAAAGTTCTTCTGAGAATCTTCCACTCCTTTTTTTAATGCCAATTCAAATAGCTGCTCCAAAGTTTTTTTTCCTAATACTTTCTTGCAGTTTTTTCTTGCTTTTTGCTCTTTACCTATATTTACTGTAATGTTTTAGTGGATTTCCGACAAGACTAAATATTTTGAAAGAAGGCAATATATTCTCTTATGGTTTAGATATTAGATGTCCCCCAGAAGTTCATGTGTGAGATAATGCAAGAAAGTTTAGAGGTGAAATGTGTTAAGTGTAGGTGGGTAGGGTGTGGCTGAAAGAGGTGGGTTCATGGGGCATGCCTTTAGAGTTTATATTTTGTTCATGATTAAGGAAGTGCACTTGCTTTCTTTGTTTCTTGGTGGCCATGTCCTGAACCACTTTCCTCCACCATACTCTTCTGCCATGATGTTCTGCCACATCTCAGACATAAAGCAATAGAGGCAGCCATCTGTGAACTGAGACTTCGAAACTGTGAGACCCAAATAAACTTTTTCTTCTCTAAAATTATTTTGTCAGGTCTTTTGGCCATGGCTGTGAAAAAGCTGACTAAAACATTCTTTCACTAATGTGTACCCAGGGTCTGAACATTACCTTGTTCTCAGTAAGTGCTCAATAAACATTTAAGGAAAGACTAACTTCAAACTGGGGAAACTTCTGGGTAGACAGTGATGGAAATTATCTGGAAGGCAGAGAGAAAACCTCAAGGGATTCTTAGACAGAATCAATCCACAAATGGATGGGAATGAGGAGGCAAGAAGGAATATTCCAAGGACACTGATTCCACTATGTTGATTTCATAGTATCAGGGGCAGTGTCTGGAAGAATATAGAAAAATTAGTTTTTATCTCATAATTTTCTGTTGAATACTCTCACCCATACTCACACTAAGAATTCTTCAGCTACAGATAATTTTTTTTTATATTTGAGATGGTTAATACTTTTTATAATGTTTTTGTAACAAGCTTTTGATTTTCCATTATATTTCACAATAAATGTGCATCAATTTATTATGTACTTTAAAAATTTGCATTTGTGCTGTTATGCTTCTTTTTAAATAAAATTCAAGCACCATTTGCAAGTAGATACTTGGGATAAAAAAAAAGATAGGAAAAGCTTTATTTGGTTTTGTGATGTTCTTTGGTTTTGTGATGTTCAATGATCCCTGTTTGACTACACTATGTCATGTGTGATGTTGTCAACACAACACACTACCTGCCCACTCCCATCAGCCATTGATAAACTTCAGTCCCATAGACGCTAAAGTACATTGACAGTCAAAATTATTTTTGGATTCAATCCTTAAGTAAAGCTTTGCTGAATACATAATAACCCAAGCAATATTCATATCTGTCTATACTACTCAAAGACAAAATAGGGGCCAGGGAGGGCTGAACTCCTAAAAAACAGTATTCCCCAAATACTTTAGTAGATAAAGTGCATATCTTCCTTTCTCCCCAAATTGACTGCAAAGTAAGATGAAAACAGGAACTGACTGTGCGTGAAGAAAGCAGCTAGAAAAGTCAAAATACTAAAATACATATCTGGCATGTTTCTTTTATTTACTAGCCAAATTCCCACAGGGAAAAATGCCACATGTCAATAAACAAATATCTGACAAGAGGTCAAATAAATCAATCCAGCCTGTTGTAATATGTCAGAGGCAGAGTTATGGAAATAGAATAATCACCATTACACCAATAACAATGTGTTTGGTTTAAACTGGATTATGTATCTGTCATCGATTGACCTGAATTATATGGGACTAGAGAGTATTATTATTCAGTGCTCTGTACCTACAACATCAGAATATATGAACTCTCTATCAGCAGTTAAAAATACCAGTGAAAATATGTATGAGAAAGCTGGGGTTAAAAAACAACAATATTTGAAGAAAGTATGCAATTAAAGGCAATTTCTTTATTACATAAATATCTATGTTATATGTTGGCTTTTCTATATTTCTTTTGCTTTCTCTATGTGAGGTAAAGAACACATTCCTTTTCCATAGTTTAGGCTTCAGTCTCTCCTTACACTTCTTGTCACTCTGTGTACAACTCATTCTCAGACACCCAGTGCAGACCTAGTCAAGCTTCAAACTCAAGAAGCAAAGTGACAACTGCTCATGTTATATTACTAGCCTGTGCAACTAGTAGCAGAAGAAAAAGCATATTTTGCTCTACCTTGCAAGCCCTCTTAGAAGATTAAGTGGAATTCTGCTGAAACCACTCATAGTTGCTCCTCTCTCACCCACCAAGGCCTAAGTGCCAGGCACTCAAAGAATATTTAATAAATGAATGTAACATGGAAAAAGATATCATTAAATACTTGAATGAATGCTTACACGACAAGTATTATACCTTTATTATATTCAAGTGCCCATAAAAGTTTTTGATACTAGAAAAGTATCATTGAAATAAATTACGTATTTTTCCTCTTATACCTCTGGGTTTAAAAGTTTATATGTGTCTTTGAATGTATTAGGATATGAGATAGTATTTTTTATACCAATTACAGTCATTACAAAAGGTAAATTATTTTTATCCTCTACATATATACATTAAATATATAAATGTATGTATGTTTATTTGTAATAGACATACATAAATTTATTATATGTATACATGTGTGTACATTGCTTGGATTTTTAAAATATTTATCATGTGAAAGGTTAGAAAAAAATGTTAAGAAGCAATTAATTTGTGTGCAGTAGGGACTTACAATGGAAGATTTCTTCACTTTATAAGACTGTTCCAGCCCTTCATAGGGTAGACAAGGAGGTCTTTAATTAGGTACTTGAACATTGAAACAAAACCTCAGAAGACTGAGTTATTAAAAACTAACCTTCACTTCTGAGTGTTAAAAGTACGTAAAAATACTTCACTCCTTTTCTTCTTAGACAGGAACTATAAGTGACTTTCACGAATATTTATTTAATTCAACCTACTACATTGGGTGTTCTAAATAACCAAAACATAATTTCTTTACTTTCTTAAACAAATACTATCTTGCACTTTCAATATTTAGTTACGTTTGATAAAGGTGACTCTTTCTAGCAATTCAAAATTCTCAGGTATTTTAAAAACAGGCAGAATTTTCTATGATACCTATGATATTATCTAAATTTATAAATTGTGATGTTCTTTCCATTAGAGAAAGAAAAGAATGTTCCTTGACCATCAGACATCAAAGGCTTCTTTCCCATGGTAAGGCTTCAGGAACAGGGGCATGATTATTGTCAAAAGATAACCAATGGTTTAAGATTGGTTGCATCAGAGTCCTGGATACAGATTGTGACAGGTTCTGCAGGTGTACAGACTTTTGCCTATTGATACAAATTGAATCTGAAAATAGCAATTTATTCACCAAATCAAACCAATCACTGCAATGCAGTTTTCTCTTTCGGCTCTTATTTGCAACCAACCACTTTTAACCACCGTGAAACTTCTGTTTTACAGCAACATTTCTTTTTCAGCAAGGGGTTTAAGGAAACTGTCATGGAAAACCTTGCTTTTAACCTTTTAAGCTTTGAGCTTTTCTTTTATAAGAACATTTGTTTATAGTTACACTACTTATTCTAGGCAAAAATGATCAACACCTGTTCCAAATTAGTCCTCCAGTCCTACACTCCTTTCTCTTTTTTCCACCAACTGTCATTTGCTCTTCTTTACCCATAAAAAAGCAATCACATTAGCATCCTTTGTAACACAATTTCTGAATTTCAAAGACATATCAGAAATTCTATAGTAAAACTGCCTCTCATATATGCTAACATAATCAACTTCCAGGAAATAGGAAAGCACACGAAATAGAAACATTTTTTGAATCTTTTTTTTGTTGTTGTTTTGACAGTTACTCAAAGTGACACCAAATAGTCAAGAATTTGAAACAAGTAAATAAAAGATAGTTTGCCTGAAGGGAAGCAAACAGAGCAAAGAACTCTGAATTTGTATCACAGATTGGACAAGTAAGTGGACACTCCTGAAGTTTTGAATCAACACATTTTCCTGGCATTTGACCAGCCTTTCCAAAGCTCCTAGATGGATAGGCTCATGATGGCTAACTAGTGGTTGTTGCCATGGCTATGAGCAGCCAACAGCGGGAAAATGTAGTTAGGAAACACAACCAATAGTGTCTCTGGGAAGAATGCGTATTTGAATATAACTTAAAGCACAGAGTCTATCAGGAAGAATTTTAAAAACTTGATTATATTTTAACAATTACTGACCATACTACATTATATGGACATTCCATATCATAAGGCATTCATCTAGAACATAGAAAAGAAGACAAGAAAAAGAAGCAAGAGGAAAATAAGAAAAAGTATTGATAGGAGTAGAAGCTCTGGTTGCCATCGTTTTTCATTTCTTAGCACCTCTGAAAAGTGAAACTTTCAGGAGACTGTATGTCCAAGTTTTGGTCTGTATTCATTATCAGGAAGTGAGCAGAAGTAGATTTGGCAAATTCACCTTAAATCACTATATTCTAACTTAAAGAGACAATGGGATAACCCTTGGTCATTTAGATCAATAAGTATAGAACTTGACAGTCCCTTGAAATTTTAAATTGATAATTACCAAAAATTGACCCAAAGCAGGTAATCACTAGGAAGCAAAAATTTGTTTCAGACTTAAGTTAACTATGATAATATTGAACAGCTATTGGTTACAGTCCTCTCTTTGGATTATATAGGTAATGATGTATTATAGTACTCTATGGGTAATGATGTATCACGGTTGTTAACATGCGTTAAATTTTCAGGAATTTTGTAAGCCATTTATTAAATGTAGCCATTATGAAAATTAATATATATGAATTTATAATTTAATAAGTTTTATTTCTTTTATTTTCATCTTTGCTCTTTTTTTGGCAGGTAGGGTACCTGGGATTGAAGTACTCAACCACTGAACCACATCTCCAGCCCTCTTTTGTATTTTCTTTAGAAACAGGGTCTCACTGAGTTGCTTAGTGCATCATTTTTGCTGAGACTGGCTTTGAACTCGCTATTCTCCTGCCTTAGGCTCCTGAGTTGCTGGGACTACAGGCATGTGCCACCAAACCTGGCTCATATATGCTCTTGAATTGTTTTTTCCATAAGTGGTTTCTGCATGGTAGAAATGGTATATTTTGATATGCTGTGTGCATCCTTTCTGAGTTCCACATTGAGGGATACTGTATTGGTAGCTTGCAACAGGTCCCAGTTTACTTACACTTAAAAAAGGCAAACACTGCATGGTAGGGTTTTATTTATGGCTTTGTTTATTATCTAGACTAAGACAGTGAAAAAAAAATGTATTAATAATGCAGAATAAACTTTGAAATATCTCAAGTCTATAGCTGTAACATTGCAAATAACAAAAATAAATTGATACAAACAATTTTCAATATTTGAAAAACAATTGCATGGTTAAACAAAGAAGTTCTTACATCATTAAAGAATGAATAAAGTTTTCAAAGACACCTTCATTTTTTGTCATTTTACTTGCTAACATAAATGAAAATATAGCCAACATGTGTAAAAATGTGCTAATTTGTGATTTTTCTGCCAATTAACAAAGCAAAGCATTCTATAATAACTCATCATTGGGCTGGGATTGTGGCTCAGAGGGAGAGTGCTCACCTTGCATGCATGAGGCACTAGGTTTGATCCTTAGCCCCACACAAAAATAAAGATATTGTGTCCACATATAACTAAAAAAAAATTTTAAAAAGCTAATCAGTTATATGGAATTTACCATGTAGTGCATGTTATTATTTATTAATTGTGATTGATACATTTTCTATATCAGTAAAATGTATAGTGAATGTGTGGGGTGTGTGTATGTGTGTGTGTTACATTTATGTTGGGGAAGAATAACTCTTATGTTACTATTTAATTCTCCTGGGAAAATCCAGGGTATCTGGTGCAGGTCCTTATTAGAATAGTTGCCAAGTTTAAAGAAACATCAAACAGGTCACTTCTAGTGTAATTTGTAGGATGTGTTGAATGTGTTTCTTTTCTTTGTATTGAGTATTCAGAAGCTTCTACTGCTATTGAGAAAGCCCCTTTATTTTGTTTTATCTTCTTTTCTCTCTAGACAGCAGGAAAACATACAAAATATATAATTATGATCATGCCACTGGCAGAAAAATATTAACTAAATTATACTTTCTGAAAATAATGGATTCAGAGCATAAACTTAATATTGATATATTTAATTTTCATTTGTTGAATATCTACTATGTGCTAAATTAGAAGCCATTTCCCATTTCGGAAAAAAATAGATTGAAAATTGCTGGGAATGGCAAGACGGAGTGGTTAGTAAGCTTGAATAAACTTTTGCTCCTGTTCAATATGTGTAACAGCTTGGTTGTAGGCAAACTGTCACAGGTGTACCCACATATCAAAGTATATCAAGTTGCATTTCAAATGTATGCTTTTTATTTTATTCAATGTCAGTTATACATCAATAAAATAATATTAAGTTTCCAAAATGAAGAAACTTAAAGTATACACAACACACACACACACACACACACACACACACACAGATGTAATTATTTTGATTTTTACTGTCTACATAAATTTGTGCCTATACTCTTTCTTTTGTGCTTCTATCCTTTAAAAATAATAACCACATTTTCTCTCATAATAGTTATTCTGCACTTTAAAGGAGTAAAGCACTATATGTCCATAATAAGCTTGTTTTTAAAGTGATGCATTTAGATAAAAAAAAGTTATTTAATCAAGATTTATGGGTCTGTGATTTTTAAAGCTTACTTTTCTTAAACTTTCTCAATTATGCATTTTCCTAAATATTTTGCTAATATAATCTCTTTTATACATTGTAGAATGTTAATTCAATAGTATATTTATTTACACTATACACACTACACACAGATATGTTAGAATTAAAAACATTAAATTTTATGAATCACCCACAAATTTAAATACCAGAGGCATATATATTTTGCAACTTCAAAGTTCTTATCCTTTATTAAATTAATGTATACTACTAAAGCTAAATTGTGTCTAAAAGATAATTGTGGGGAAATTATATGAGCTTTAAATCACATGTGCTTCCAAAGATAACTTATGAACTTGTAATTTTAAATAAAGATCTTAATACACCCACCTCAGTTTCTTAATTTAGTCAATAAATACTTTAACTTGAATACTGTGTATGAGGGAAAACAATGATCTGCCATCAATGAACACATAATAGCAAGCCAACAAAGACAATGAAAAAAAAATTTTGATGAAATACTAAAAATGTGTTTTGGATACTTCCTCTCATCAGAAAGGAAGAGAAGAACCAGTAGAGAGAGATATTATCTTGCAACTTTTTCCTATAAGGGACTTAATGTGAAAAGCCACACAAACTAAGCAGCATAAAAAAATATAGTGACTTTAAAAGAATATTATTGAAAACTTACAGTTATTCATACTTGTTAACTTTTTAATTCTTTAAATATCCTACAATTGTTTTGAAAATATAACTATCCTGTCCTACCAGTCCTCTCCCCAGTCATGGAGAATTTTTTATCTACTTTATCACATCAGCATCAGCTTCTTCTTCTTCTCCTCCTCCTCCTCCTCCTCCTCCTCCTCCTCCTCCTCCTCCTCCTCCTCCTCCTCCTCCTCCTCTTCTTCTTCTTCTTCTTCTTCTTCTTCTTCTTCTTCTTCTTCTTCTTCTTCTTCTTCTTCTTCTAATCTCTAATATAAAGAGCTCCTCAGTGGTTAAGCTCTTCATTAGAAAGCTAATATCCCAGCATTCCCTAGAAAGCACCTTCCTTTACTGGCATAATTCCCTGAATATGTTTTAAGAGCCTTGACTAAGTTGTTTTGCCATTTAGTTTGCGATGTGCTTTTGAATGATCAATATGCATTAAAGAACTATGTTTACTCATCATTTTTCCCAATCAAGAAAACACATCAAAATTCTGGTGAGAACATTTAAACATAAATAATAATTCTCACTTAATGCAACCTCTTATTATGCTTTTTCTATACTCAAATTCAAATTTTTGAAGTTTCTTTTTTATTACTATGCTTTCAATCTGTCCAGGTAAGTCTCTCAATTTAATAAATAATATTGCAAAATAAGTCGAAACCCTTTATCATCCTGTCAAATCTATTGTAAAAATTATCAGAAAAAGTCTTAGAAAATGTATAGCACAGCAAGATTTTAGCAAGTTGTTTTTCTTGCTAAGTGACCCAAATATCAGAAATAGACTACATTTTATCTTGCATGAAAAAGATGAAGAAATGTAGTCCCAAGCATCCTCTGTTCCAAAACTGTGTTTTGAACCAATGGTAAAACACTTTCACTGGACACAATGAGCATAGTGGTACTCAATGTTTGTTATAGCAATTCAGTATACTTAGAAGAATCTTAAAGACTCAGAATTCTTTCCTAGAGTAGCCACCTTTAAGGGAAACAAGGGAAAATCTCTGTTAGAAGGTAATCCCTGGCCCACTCCTCCTTAAAAGAACAGTTTGCTCTTCGTCTCTCCTTAGCACCTTGTTATAGTTTGAATCTTGGGTATCTCTTAGTGGTCCATGTGTCAAAGACTTGGTCTCCAGAGGGGTACTATTAGGAGGTGAGGGAAGGGGTCATTGGAGTGTGTCCTTGAAGGAGATGTGGGACCAGCCCCAATTTCACATTCATATTGGGCTTACTAACCAGGATGATGGGAGTCTTTTGCTGTGCCACACATTCCCAAAATGGTGAGTTGCAAGTCCAAAAGCAACTTCCCAACGCATTGTAGACTAAAACCTCCAAAACAGTGAGTTAAAATGAATCTTTTCTCTTGTTAAGCTAATTTTCTCAGGAGTTTGTTATAATGAGAGAAAGTTGACTCACAAACATACCTCTACATTGGAGGTTATGAGTTTCTTACTCCATGTATCCAAAGTTCACCTTTATCATTCTCTCATTGTGAGTCAAGTTGCTACCTGATGACTTAGAAAGCTATTTTTTTAACATTAAAATAAAAATGAGTAGCTCTATGAAAATCTAAAATCAGTTAAAGTCAGTTTGTTTATTTCATATCTTAAACAAGTCATTCACAGTAATCTGTTCACACTTCTAGTAACACTGATACAGGAAATTTAGAATAACTAGTCCTATAATTATATGCTACAGTTTCAAAAGTGACACTTTCAGAATAAAATAAAGAGAAAGAATTCCTGCCTCAAAGTAAGTTTGCATTCAAAGCATAAATGAGTGAAAAATCAAACCATTTATAGAAAGCTTTGAGATAGCTGTAATGTTGCTTCATTTTTTTTCCAGTCATAAATGATTTTGAAAGCAGGTGTTAAGAAAAGAACCAATAATGAAAGCACAGTATAATCTACAGTTGGAAACATCCATAATTTTTGTAATGAGTAAACAGACAAGAAAATAGGTTATTTCTGAAAATTAAAATATACATATATATGTATATATAAGATATACATATAGGTGTATATATATAGATAATGAAGTTAAAAATTATCTGCATGCATTTTCCACAGTAATAATTTCTTTGAGAAATTTTAACTCTTTTCCTATCTACTACTCAAATAGCACTAACTCCAAAATGTCCATTAGTCTGTATTTATAATATAATTCATACTGTGTTATTATTATTATTATTATTATTATTATTATTATTTGAGCATTTTTCTTTTTAAAAAAATGTGTAAATATTTGCCTAGCTAATGCACTGGAGAATTAGAAGTGTTTATTTTGTATGTGATTCATTAGTACATTGCTTTAAAAAAAAAAAAAAAAATATATATATATATATATATATATATGATATTCTTTTGAGGTTTTAAAAAATTAAAAATCATCAATAAAGATAATAATTTTCTCCAAAAAACATTGAGCATTAATAAAAAGAGTGAACATCTCAGGAGAGAGAAACCAAATATATGTGCACCAAAAAGAATTTTAAAATTAGTTGTTGAGCTTCTGGTGGAAGATTTTAGAAAAGCCCATATTCACAGATTATAGGTACAACAGCAACTGCTAAATGGCTTTTGGAATTAAAACTTCATTCTTTATAAAAACAATTTAATAAATAAACAATTCCATCTCAGAGAGTGTGCAATTGTATTTGTGTGAAATTTCTCCTGAATTATAAAAATAATGATAATGGTCTCCCTTGTCCTAAGATTTAAACACAAAAGTGGGGTGATTTTACATGTTATTAGCACAATATTGAATGAGAACCACTGTGAGACTATTACGACAAGTGTCTTTATTTCCAATTAAAATTGTGAGTGGAAAGTATCATTATTTAGGTTATATTAAGGGCAAAATATTTAAGAAAGTCCTTAGTATATAACAAAATTGAAGCTGCTCCATACAAGTTACAGAATAACAATTTGAAGAGCTTCCCTTCTGAGCACAGCAACTTTTGTTTTGAAGCAATCAAAGTCACTTATTATTTGCACATCTACCAATCTGGTTTTTATGGTTAGCAAAGCTGAGCCTCTGATTTCTAATATGTTTTTATTCTGCTTGTTGAGTTTTCCTATAAATTGTACTCTTAACTTCTGTGATGAATAGATAAAAGTAAAAGTGAAGGCCTGTTGAAATCCTCACCATACAAGCTAGATTCACGACCCTGATTTTCTATCTAGTTTTCAATTTCTTGTATATAGATACACAAATAAGAAGACTCTACCATTTACTCTCACACAATGAAAATTAGGATTTCTCCCTCTCTCTTTCTCTGTTTAAATGCTATCAAATAGGGCTTCTACATTTTCATTGGATGTTTAAGTGGAAAAAGAAAATATTTTTCATAGTTACAGCTGTGGATCACTACAGTAAAAAGTCAATGTTCATATGAAATTGATAGCATCAGACAAGCTAGGAAGAGGGGAAAATGAAGGAAGAGAGGGAAATAACCCATTGTTCAGGAAGTAGTTTTACAAATTTAGTGGCTGATTACATTTGTCAGAGCTGAGATACAAAAAGATAAATGGGGAAGAAATATAATACTGATAATAGCAAATTTCATTATCCAGTCTATGAGAACATAGATGTTGAAGTTTTACGTAAAATTTTGATAAATATGGTATGTGGCTTAAAGAATATCTTTCTGAGGTAGGTGTGGCAGCACACCCCTTATAATCCTAGTGATTGGGGAGGATCACAAGTTCTTTAAGAAGACAACCTCAGCAACCAGCAAGGTAGAGAGACTCTGCCTCACAAATACAAAAATAAAAAGTTCTGAAGATGTGTAGCTCAGTGGGACAACACACCGGGTTCAATAGAGAGAGGGGGAAAGAAGGAAGGGAATAGGGAGGGAAGGTGGAAGGGAGGGAGGGAAGAGAGAGAGAAAGAGAGAGAGAGAGGGAAAATAAAGGGAGGGAAGGAGGGAGACAGAGGAAAAGAAAAAGAGAAAGAGCAAGAGAAAAGAAAAAAAGAAATGAATCTTCCTGTAACAATGGAGTGTGAGAATGGTGTTCAGTGTTATGGCAGGCCTTTTATGAGCTTGAGGGGAGGTCAAGAAAATGTTCAAAATACTACCCCTTGCAAACGCCACAGAAACCTGAAATTGTCACCTCTGCTTTCTGTGACATAAGATTACTATATATCTTCATTGCTTAAGAAAAATTGATAGAACACTTAGTATTCTAAAAGTCATCCTTAGGACTGTGTCCAAAAATCAGTGGTAGAGCATATGCCCAGCTTGGGGGAGGCCCTGGGTTTGATCACCAGTACTGTGGTGGAAGAAGAAGAAGAAACAAAAAGGCTCCTGAGAAAATTTCAAGAAGCAAGATATTCAGGATCTTCACTCTCCTTGAACATTTATACTCATTTCAACTCAGTAATGATAAACAAACAAAACATTTATTCACAGAACACAGCAAGTAGCAAAGATAAGGAAGAAATTATGACTGAAATTATTTTTTTAAAGAAAATCACCACAATTTGCAAACTTTAAAGATTCTGATTTTCCATAAATAAAAGAGTACAATCATTTTAAACAAGTTATATATTATTTGAAGAATAAACAACAATGTGTACCATCCAGACCAAGGAATGTGGTTTCTTTTGGGGGGGGATTGAGCCCAGTGCTGCTTAACCAGTGAGCCACATCCCTAGCCCTTTTTAAAATATTTTATTTAGAGACAGGGAGACGGGATCTCACTGAGTTGCTTTAGGACCTTGCTAAATTGCTGAGGCTGGTTTTAAATTCTCAATCATCCTACCTCAGCCTCCCTCAGCTAGGATTATAGGCATGTGCCACCATGCCCAGCCCAGAGACCTTTTATAATGGAAATGGAATTTTATGGACATTCTTACACATTCAACTAAAGAAAGAGGAAATTAAACCACAAACCAATGTATAGTATAATACATATCAATATTTCACTTATCTTTCCCTAGGCAATATATAATAGTACCAACTCTTAAGCAAAAATATATATAACATTTTTTTTTTTTGCAAAATATGCTATGGCATTATGTAGGCCTAGATTCTTTATTTAGAATGTTTTCCCGTTTCTTAAATTTTAGCCAGTTAAAAACATCTTTTAACTGTTTAAAATGTCTTTAAATACTCAATATTTTACCTGAAAGTTTAGTCAATTTGCACAACTATTAAAGTCAATCCTAGTAAATCATGTATTACACCTATAGAAAAAAAAAGTTGTGTGACCAGTTCATTAAGAAAAGCAGTTTAATAGTAGTGAGCATGAACATACATATGTGCATACATTCATCTATATACATGTATATATATACTATACATATAGCATTTCTTTAAGCATTATGTAACACCTGTGTTACATAATGCTTAAAGAAAAAGGAATGTGAGTTCACTCACCATCAAATGTTGATTTCTTCTTGGTATGTACAAAGTTGAAGTATTTTTTCAGTTGTTTTATAAATAGATTTTTTGACCCAGGGTATAACGCTTAAATTATTCATCAGAATGTAATGTTTTCCTCAACTTATGAACCTTTTAAATCTAAAGTCACATGTTAAACGTTAATAGAAGCAAACTGCTTAAACAAATAAATATATAACATAATTATATGAAACTTAAATTATATATTAAATTATATAATTAAAATTAAATGTACATTAGACTTGATGTGTTAGGGAAAAACAGGATGGATATAATGATAAGAAATCTGAGGTAAATTTGAATTTATCCAATCAAATTTGCTTGGCATAAAGGAATTTCCCCATCAAACTTCACAACAGTCCAAAATGTGAAAGAGGAAAAGATGAACAGAGCGAACCTATCATTACTTGCAAAATGCCACTCAGAGCTTGCTTATAAACAAGAAATTGCCTGTCTCAAGAACAATACAAATATTAAAAGGTAACACATAATCCAACATTTGTCCTTGGTTGATTTTCTTATCCCCTAAAATGTTATCAGACCATACTCTGATTTTGACCTTGAAAACCTACAGACATAAATCATGAAACTGTACCAGAAAATAAAATGTTAAAATATGACAAGAAAAAGCAATTCCTATATATTTTCAGAAACTCTGATATATTTTCATTTTTCAAAATGATTACTCATGCCATTGACCAAAATTGGAACAGCATATGAGCATTCTAGTAGAGTCACAGTTTGTCCTAAATCAAAAAAGAAAAACATAAAGTGCTCACAATGAAATGTAGTCAGACACAACTGTAGGGAAGGATATTTTGTGGGGGGAATTCATGGGCATTTGAAGAGAATGCTTTAGGTACTGTGGGATTGGATTTTTCTTCCCACTGTTTTATATTTTATCTGCTTTCATAAGCTAAAGGATGCTGGCCAAGTCAGGTTCCAGCCATTCAAGTCTTATTTGTACATAAAGCTCTAAACACACTAATCTCTCAGGTTTTTGATAAGTCAACACTGCAATCAATAGCATGCTGCCTTTAGCTTCAGGTCTCAGTGGCATCCTTTGATTAATATCAGCTTTCCAGGAGAAACATGAAAATCATATCATGTGCAACTAGATCAAACTGTCATGCAACTTTGGGAAACTGAGACATTCAAGGGAAATGTGAAAATGAACTGTAGCAGATAAATGTCAATTTCAGGGTTTTTGACATTTTGTTATATTTAAATTACAGGCAATGTTATTTTGGTTCCTTCCTGCTCTAAACATGTTGGTTTTCCCTTTCAGGAGATTCTGATAAAATATGTGATCATCCCTTGCCAACATTTTCAATTCCTCCTCTATGCAGACAGCAGGGTTTATATGATAAAATTTTAATGACCATGGACCTGCATAACAATGTGAGGCACCAGCACATTTTCAATGAGGCTATGCATTTGTTAAGACTGGCATTGGGTGGTATTCTCTAAGCGGAAGCCTTCGTGGTCTGAGAAGCAGGCTTAGGGGAGATAGAAGCTGCTCCGGAGAAAGCGCCATTATCATGCAGCAGTTGTCCGGATGAAATGGAGATTTATGAATCACTGCCAAGGAAACTATATTACCGGTTGTAAATTAAAACTGGGGTTTAACATATACCCAGCACTAGGCTGGAGGATCTAGTTTTCAGATTACTCCACAGACTTAGTTAAAAGCAGCTTTAGAGGGCCCCTCAATCCCTGATTACATCCCCTTCAACTTTCCACAAAATCCTACACTATTTTCTGGTTGCAGTTTCATGGGAAGTGGGGGTGTTGAAATCTACTCAGGAGAGGTTTTGGATTTTTGTTTAACTCCTTTTCACTTCCAGGTTAAGTAGTGCTGGAACTGGACTTTGTCAGTGTTAAGTCATGAATTGATGTCACCTGCTTGGCATGCACTGAAATACTTGCTGAACTTGGCTTCTTGACTTACATGTAAACAAACCCTCAGCTCTGAGCCCAGGGGTGGCTATGCTGTATGAATTCTATGAACAGATATAAGAACACAATATAACTTTTCAACTCTTCAAATGATGTTTTTAAAGTTTTTTGGTTTCTTTTTTCATGACTACAACTGTCTTTTGAAACCGTTATGATCCAAAGTGAGAAACAGTATAAACATAATATTATGATGGTTTGTTGCTTGATCAACATGTACCACCTTCCAGAAATTTCCAGGTTTATGTTGATTATACAGTGCTATTATTGTCTTGCTGTAGAATCTGACTGGTTTAGGAAAGTACGGTTTGCAAGAGCTGTACTTAGGATTTCAAATGATAGAACTGTTATAAAATTTCTCTCTGGCACTAAGAGTACTGCCCTAGAGCATGGGAATGAGTGATAGAAACTCTGATGGGTCAGTTCAGGCCTGTTCCATTTTATCAGCGAAGATCTATTGCTGTTACACTTCAATATCTCATCATTTTGACCTTCTGGTAAAGAAAACCAATTGAGAATGTGGAGTAGTATATTTACCCAGTAAGGATCTGAGCAGTAAGAATATCAAACTTTTTTCATATAAACAAGTTTTGGGTAAAAGTGTTGAAAAGATAATTGAGATAGAAATGGAAAGATGGGTCAGGGTCATCTAGGAGGAAGACTATGATTATTAGAATATAGTTGTAACTTGGTCCAGTAAAGAAAATAATTTCTAGAGGTTTAACATTAAGATATAAATAGCTGTTCATATGTAAAAGATGAAAACAGGTGTCAGAGTGAAAACAGAAATCACAAATGCTTTAAAATAAATTATACAACATCTTACATGGAACCAAGAATTTACTTAGAATCCAAGGAAATCACCTTTGATGTTCCTACCAGCATAAATAATCATTCTGGAATTCTATAATATAAAATGAACTTAATTTAAGATAAATATTTTTGGACTGAAAGTCCTATAACATTGATAACATGACTGACCACAAATGCCAAGTTTTTAAAGAGAGATTTTAAGATTACTGCAAACCTCAGAGATTAATACTAAATTATTATGTTTACAACATAATTACCATACACATAAGTATAGTAATTATAGTATAGTAAATTAATTGCTAATAAATTAATAGCATAGCAGGTTGCCTAAAATAACATACAGAAGCTCCAAATCTGACTTAATTTGATTTAACCTAAAACTATATCTAGTTTCCTTGTTAAATTACATACCTAATAGTTATAAACACCTACCCAAATAATCCATTCTTATTTATTCTATTGGTATTGTAATATAATAAGTATTATATCTGTGGTCTTTGTCCCCAGTTCCTGGCACCAAGCTACTAAAAACATTGTAATTTTGTTACTGAGAGAAGAATCTTTTGATCTAATGGAGCAAGTATTGGCAGTCCCCTAGATTGCTTCGAGATATAGACTGTTCTCCAGAAAGAACAGAATTTGATTAGAAGTTTGGAACGTTTAGCTCCATCCCACCTCAGGGGAGGGGAAAAAAGGAGGAGATAAAGTTGGTAACAGATTACACTTACATGAGGAAACCTTTATAAAACCTCATAAATGGTGGGGTTCAGAGAACTTCTGACTTTGGAATACATTATAGTATGCCAGGAAGGTGTCACAATACAATTCCAAAGGAACAAAAATTCTTATACTAGGGAACTTACTAAAGAACTTACTAAAGAACTCTCAATCTTTCTTTCTGTATTTATTCAACTGGCTATTTACTTATATCTTTATAATATCCATTATAATAAACCTGTAATAATAAGCATACTGAGTTAATTATAATACTGAATTACTGAATATGAGGTGGTCATGGTGACTCTCAACTTTGTAGACAAGTCAGAAGTGTGTGTACCATAGGGCCCAGATACTTGTGATTAGTGTCTGAAATTGTCAGTCTATGGGATTAAGACCCACATTTTTGAGGTCCATGGTGACTCTAGGTAATCAGTGTCAGTATCAAATTAAGTTAGAGTTCACCTTGTTGGAAAACTGCTTGGTGTGTTTGTGACTCAGGTGTGCAGGCAATTATTGTCAGAAATGATCTTAAAAATAGTTAAAATAGTAAAGCCCTTAATACTAATCACATTAATATGACTTATTTAAAAAATCAGAACATAAATCATAATAAAAGCACAGAGTGATGTTTTTCATTAAGCAGTCATTTGGGCTAGTGACGTGGCTTAGTGGTACAATGCTGGCCTAGCATGTGCAAGGCCTTTGTTGTGATCCCCAGAACTGAACAACTAAGTATTATTGACAACACTTATGTCCCCTGTAAAATTCACATGTTGAAAACTAACCTCCAATGTGATGATAGCAAGAGGTAGGGCCATTGGGAGGAAAGCAGGTAGTAGGATGAAGTCCTCATGAATAGGATTAGTGCCCTTTTAAAAGGGATCCCAGAGCCAGGCAGGGTGGTGCATACCTGTAATTCCAGCCGCACAGGAGGCTGAGGCAGAAAGATTGGAAGTTCAAAAGTAGCTTTGGCAAAAAGTGAGTGCTAAGCCACTCAGTGAACCCTGTCACTAAAAGCAATACAAAATAGGGCTACAGGTATAGATCAGCAGTAGAATGCCCCAGAGTTCAATTCCTGGTACAAAAAAAAAAAAAAAAAAGGTATGTGTGGGGATCCCAGAGAGCTCCTTTGCACTCTTTCTGTCATGTGAAGATACAAAGGGACCTCAATAGTAAGCATCCTAAATGAGGGCTCTCACCTGAACCCAATCATGTTACCTGGCACCCCAAACTCAGACTACTAGCCTCTAGACCTGTAAAAAAGAGACTTCTAGTTTTTATAAGCTACTCAAAAAACTTTATTATAGATAGAAGTCTGAACTGACTAAGATGCTTAGTTTAAAAATTGTAATACTGAATGGAATTGGGACATGGGGGCAAGAATGTAGAAAACATGAAATATTTAATAAATTTAATAAATTCTGCTAGTAAAATAATTGTAATTTTGGAAAAAAATAAAGAATCATCTATCTGAATAAATCAAATGATAGTATAATTAAATAGTATAATTAAATAAATAAATACTAAAGAGTTAAGTTTTCAGAAGGAAAACTTCTGTTTCTTCAAAACATAAATTTACGTACAGTCTATTCACTCTGGAATAATACCCTCCATTATAACCAGTAGTTTTGAAAAATATGTAAAACCATTCATAGACAATATAACATAAACAAAAATTAGAATTCAACACTATGCTACATATATATAGGTGGGTAAATTAAATAAATATTCAAGTGTTTATTAGAATAATACAAAAGATAGGTGTGAGTTGGTTTTGCCTTTCTAGAATCTATGTCCCTTCAAAAAACCTCTTTCCAACAACCAGTTTAAGAACATCTAATTAGTTAAATGCCTTGAGTTTTGGATAGGAGCCAAGACAATGAAATTCTACCTTAGGACTCTGGCTGAAAAATGAGTAAAGAGATAATAATTGTATTTTTCAGAATTTCTAGAGGAACAGAACTAATGCTTGTATACATAATTATAAGAGGTGACTTTTTAGATTGGTTTACATAACCAGAGGCTGGATAGTTACATCGTGGTCGTCTGCAATCTGGAGAGCCAGGCAAACCAGTCCTGGGGGATGGAGGTCAGGTGAATGAACACGACTGAGTCCAAAAAGCTGGACACCTCAGCAAAAGAGGCAGGTGATGATACAACCCTAGTCTGAGGATTAAGTCCTGGAACTCCCTGGGAATTTGCTTTTCAAGGCCCCCTTCAAAAGCTGAAGAATCTGAAGTTTGTTTTCAGGCTGAAAGCAACAAAATAGGCACCTACTCAAGATGAGTTGACCATATGCATGAGCAAACTTTCCCTTCTACTTTTTACTTTATCCCCAGGACCCCAACCTATTGGTCAGTGCTGCACAAATTCAGGATGGGTCTTCCTCCCCCTGCTGGGTTTCCTGACTCAAATGTCAATCATCTCTGGTAATACCCTCACAGACACATCCAGAATTTTTTGTACTTTTAACAATTTTCTAGGTGTTTCTCAATCCAGTCAAGTTAACAACCAAAATTATCAACTCTGCAATTTTTACCCAAAAGAGTTAAAAATCAGCAATACCAATTGCGACACATGCATAGCATGTTTATACAGCATAACAGACTATAGTCAAGTTATGGAACCAAACTAGATGTCCTTAAACAGATGAATAAGTAAAGAAAATGTAAGGGGTGTGTGTGTGTGTGTGTGTGTGTGTGTGTGTGTGTGTGTAAAATGGAGTTTTACTCAGCTATACAGAAGAACAAAATTATGTCATGTGCAGGAAATCGGATACAAATCTTTAGTATCATGTTAATCAAAATAAGGCCAACTCAAAAACCCAAGGGTCATATATTTTCGCTCATGTGGAAGCTAGAGAGAATAAAGAGAAAAGGATCTCATAAAAACAGAAAGGCTGACCAGTAGAGAAAAGTAATTAAAAGGGGATTAGAAGTGGGGAAGAGTAGAGGGCAAGGGGAGGTAGTAAGGAATGAATTTGATATTTTGTTATATGCATATATGAATATGTCACAATGAATTACAATATTATGTATAATTATCCACCCATAGAAATCTTTTTAAAATTACCTATCACAATAACTAATACACTTGCAATGGTTTTCAAGTATTAGGCCCTCTTTTAAGCACATTCATATATTAACTGATATAATCCTCCTAATAACCTCACCTGTAATGAGATAGAATATAACAGGTTGGGAGGAGAAATGACTAGAAAACACAGAATAGTAAGTGACAAGAACCCACATAGAAATTAAGCTCAACTAGAGAGCTGGGTCTAGAGATAGGAAAGGAAAGAAGGCCCAGGACCTATGACCTCTTTACAGCAAGAGTGCACAACTGGCTCTGAAGTAGTTGTTGACTAAGCCTGAGCTTGTCAGTATTATGAGCCAGTATATCCCTTTTGTACCTAAAAAACAGATTCTGTACCTCACAGTGGAAAAGTCCCAATGAAAAACGTTGAATGATTTGTTACTTTTAAGTTTGTGTTTATTTTCAATTAATGTTCTATATGCAACTCAATATATATATATGTATATATGAACATAATATTATATATAGTTACATGTACATGCACACACATAAATAACTTCTAAAAATCAAATATCTAATGAAGAACAATATTGTTTCTACTGGAAATAAGAAATCATGTCTTTACTTTCTTTTTCTGATACCTCAAAATTTTTACAGAGTTCTTTGAGACTGGATGCTCTAGACACTTTTATGACAAAGATTCCATAAGATGGTGAGCAGAAAGAAATACTCAATAGCCATCCTCTATATGGAGTCTTTCCAGTCCCTGGCATTGAGAAAAGGCATGTAACTATTCCACTGAATTGTGATCAAAATGAAGTGTCAGCTCCAAGCTGTAGTTACAAATAAATACCCTTGTTCAATTCTCTACTCTCTCTTTCTACATCATTGCCCTTGCAGAGGTCCCATGTTCCTGATGGTCTATCTCGTGACTGGCTGTGTGGTATGGAGGTGTTTACAAGCAAGAAACTTATCACATAAATGAAATGTAAACTTGAGTCTCTGAGATTTTGAAGGAGAGACAGAGAGAGAAAGAGAGAGAGAGAGAGAGAGAGAGAGAGAGAGAGAGAATGTGTTTTGTTATTATATTGTCCTCCTAATGACATCACCTTATCTGCCACAAGTAACCTCTAGCACATCATCTTGAGATAACCTTGAATTCTATAGTCTTTCAATATAAACATGACATTCCTGAATTTAATATCAATAATTAATATTTAATGTTGGAGAAAAATGTGATTTTGATTGTTTTCTTGATTAGTAATTCAAATTCTTGTTAAAGGCAAATCCAGCTTAGCTCTAGTTACTGAATACATTCCAGAACAGAAGCAATACAAAACTACAAAGCAAGGTTTCAAGTAGCTGAGTTGAAACAAAATAAAACAAAGGCAAATAAGCATGGAATTAGCCATGTGTTATAACAAGGACAACTGCAAACAAAAACAATTCTCTGAAACTTTTTAACAAGTCAGGCTGATGTCACATACAGATAGCCTTCAGTCTTTACATTAGCAATTTTCTTTTCTCACTATTCATTCGAAAACAAACATTGCTTGTCCACTATGTGCCAGGCACAATGAGAATACCAGAAAAATTACAATGACAAATAGTGCTTAGCTCCAAAAGGTCAGAGTTTAGTAGCAAAACAGACTAGAAAACAAACTATTATAATTTGTCTTGTTAGAATCTCCAAAGGAGGTATGGATTGACACTGTGGGAACTTAGAGAAGAAAAGGGAATGTTTCCAAGGAATGTTAGAAAGCTAATCCATGACAATCTTGGAAGATAAAAAAGATTTTGAAATACAAAAATCTTATGCAATATCAAAAATACATGGGAGGAGTTGAACTAGAAAAACCATCAGGTTCTGAGGAAATAAGTGATATTTAGAGAATTTTCAAGAATTCAGCATAATAGGAACATGAATTTATACAGCAGTTAGGTAGGGAATGTAGGATAAGAAAACGAAAAAAAAATGTTTTCAATGTCAAAAGATTTGGGATTTTATTCTCAAGGAATAGTAAATTGGATACAGATTTTAAGCAGGAAGATGACATGCCAAAATTTTGTTTTAAAAATCTTCTCTTGAAAGCAATTTAAAGAATGGGTTGTCAGGGTAGGAGGTAGGAGGCTGAAAGGGTGAATGAGATCTATTGCAATAATCCATGTAAAGAATGAAGTAGGTATAGAAGGACTCTGTAAATTTGAGAGAGAGAAGTTTGAATCAATAAGACAGTGATAAGTAGAATGTGGGAAGGGAAGGGGAGAAAGAGAAAAAAACTAAAGCTTCATTCTCTGTGACAAAGTAGATAGGGATGCTATAACAGTGATTAAATATATAGGAAGTAGAACCCTGAAAACAGTGTGGGTCATAGGACCAGGTTCTGGGAATATAACTCAATGCCTGTGTGGCAAATGCAAGGCTTGGGGTTCCATCCTCAACATCACCTCCTCTCAAAAACCCACTGGACCTATGGGACATTAAAAAAAAAAATAAGACAATGACAAATAGTGCTTAGCTCCAAAGAGATTTAAATAATAAGAGATTGCCCAGTCTGGCTCAAAAGGAAAGCAATAGCTTTGACTATATGAAAAGATACTGGCTCATCTAAAGAATCCAGTTAGAGAAAGTTAGAGTTGATTTAGTTACAGCCATCAATGACCACTGTCTTTATATTTCTATATATTTTTAGTCGATTCTTCATCAATTTGCTGCCTTCTGTGGTCCCTTAGTAAAATAATTATGATTGTGTATTTATAACCTTGTTTATATCCCATAAAAGAATAGTGCTGGCATTTCATACTCTGTTTCCAATGCCATTGCAAATCTCTCCTTTGCAAACTCAAACTAGTTTAGGCTAGCCATCCCTAATCAAGAGAAACATAAATGGGATTGACAAAATTAGCTCCTTTTAATAATGTACCAGCTCTGAAACAGAGATCAGGGCAATGTAAGACACCCAAACACATGGTTCTACCAGAATTAGGAGTATAATCACAGGTACTATTAGGTACCAATCAAAAGTATTGACTGGCTGAAGAAAGAATTTGGATTAATATTTGAAATTTATCCTGAGAGTTTTTTCAATGGAGAGAAAAATGAAGGAAAGAAAGAACACTTCAAAAATGAAATGTTTAAAACATCATTTTCTAGTTAGAAATATAACCTGACAACAATGTTCTCTTAATGTGGCTAAGAAGAAAATATAAAATTCACAGCACATTTTGTAAAGCTATCAAAATGTTTCCCCAAATGCCAATTCCACATGGAATTTAAGTGTACCTTAGAAGTAGTCATCGCATTTCTTACATGTATGAAAGCGTGTGTTTCTGCCCAATATATGCACATGCACGTACAAAGTGCAATAGCTCACTCATTTCTTTATTCCCAAGAGAATTATGCCCTAAGCTTGCTCTAGGCCATCCCTTTTAAAACAAGTCTAATTCTTTCAATCAAGTATCATAAATGGAATAGCAGATGTTAAAGTATATCCTGGGACTTCCAAAGGCTGCTGACTTTACACTACCATTTCAGAGATAGGAAAAGACTGTGACTAAATCTTGCTGAACATTAATAATTCAAGAATATGAGCAAATTCATGAAGGTGGTGGGGAATCCCTTAGGGCATTGATGTCAGTTTGCATCAGAACTTCAGAAAGGGGAAGAAAATACTCTGAATGAGATGAGAGGAAAACAATGGAGAAGAAGAAATTTAGGGGCATGGCCTCTCAAGTCTTCAGCGTGGTTACTAAAAATATGAAATACTGATGGTGGATTTTTTTTTCTTACTTTGATGAAGACATTAGGACATTGAAGCTGATATCCTTCCATATATAGGATGAAGTAGAGATTGTATACCCAGAAATGGCAGAAATGGAGCAGAGAAATGGAAATGTCACCCTTTGGGAATTCACAAATTGCAGGGAAAGACTGAGACATGCATAAAATGCAGAGAATTAGGGAGGTAGGGCAAATTACTCAAATCTCAGGGGTTGGGGTAGCCTCAGCAGAGCTCTGGGCAAGATAACACTGGAAGCACAAGTCTGTGCTAGCATCCTTATGTTTCTTGCTTGGTAATGAGGTATAAGACTTGATGTGCTAAAGGTTCTCAACTGAGTCTTAGAGTTGTTCCACAGTATGGCTCAGATTCGCCTTTACTGTTTCATTCTTCACTAGGCTTTACATAAATTCTAAGTTCAGGTAACTAGATAGCGAATTATTCAATTTCCTCCCAGGGATTTTTCTTTCCCTGCATAGTTCATGATAGACAACTATGTAGAACAACTTTGTCTCTCTGTCTACCTCTGGTCTCTCCTTTATATCACTTGCTTTCATATTTGATAATGCAATGGGGTTGACCAGAAATAAAACAAAGAGAAAAAAACTTTAAAAAAAAATGTTTCAAATTACCTCCCAAATCACTAAATTCTGGATTTAAAAATATTATTTAGCTATAGAGTGGAAAATCTATCAGTTTGTCAAGTATTAAAGGCTTTTAGTGCCCTTATCATGCATGCTCTTAAAATTTAATTAAGTATGATGGGGTGCTCCAGTTTTAAATGGAATCAACTCTTGTTTCATTTTGTCTTTCCTTGGCAACTTTCAGTCAAACTTTGGATAATTGATGATGCTTGATTAATATTTTTGTCTCTGTTTTGTGTTTGTTTTTGTTTTTGTGTTCCATTTGTTCTTTATCCATATTTTTCTCTTACTTGCCTTCTCCTCCTTTTGAATGATACTGTAGTGTTTTAATGGTCAAGAAGAAAAATGGCAAGTGTTTAACTCATTGTAAAATCCCAGTCATGCCAACAAGAACTCAAAAATATTTCACATGTAGTTTGTACTGGTAGAAGCTTTTCATTCTGACTGATTATTATTCCATCCTTGGCCAGTGGCCCATGCTATTATTCACACTATTATAATATGTTAAGAACAAAATCCCCTGAGAATATAATTATTATAGGATAATGTTCCCCCTTAGCTATGTAGGCTTCAAGAGCAGTTATAAAATTGTTGCCAAGATTACACTCTAGCAATTAGCCCTCAGTGTGGGTTGCTAATGGATTTTACACTCAGCATTAAGAGAGATATGCTAGGACTACTTTAGAAAATAATTCTTAAAATACGTTTGTATATTAACAGATAAGGACAGACTTAACAAATCTTGGTCAATCAAATATACTTTTTTCTGTATGAAAGAACTGATAAAGTTTAGTAACATATAAACATGGCTATCATAATAACAACTAAAATACATTTTAAAAGCATAGTTTCTTTTTAAGAAAAAGACCTCAAATCAAGTTCACAAGCATCAATGTAAAGATTACCATTTTGGCAAGCAACTTAGCTTTGCTATATGTTTAAATGTGTCATGAAACTAAGGATCTACAATTTTTTTCCCCAGTTTTTCACTAGGAACAATATATTGAGGGGATATATTTATTTCACTGTGTCTTAATGAATCATTTAAATTACAAATATAAAATTAAAATAGCAGTGGTCTTTGATCAAAGAGGAAATATATTTTTTAAAAAAAACCTATGCCATAATATAACATTAACAAAGAAAACGCTAAAGAAGCACTACTTATCCTTATGAGAAGAAAATATGATCTTTTAATCATTGGCAGGTTAAAAACTCAAACAACAGAAAAAGAAAATATGTGTACTAGTTCAAATTCACAGATCTTATTGAGCATCTGTATGTCAATGAGATACAGTCTTTGACACCCAGGAGAGTTCAACTCGTGAACAATTTCAATATAGCCTAATATATATGCAGGTAGGACATTTCAAATACAGCAGTGCATGTAAAGAACTTATCATCTTGCCTGTAGAATAGCCACAAAATACTTGGGCTCCAATACGTGTGCAACATAGGAAGTGTGTGCCAATGGGGAGGGAAGAGGAGGGAATCAGTAGAGGCTAGTGATGTCCTCTCAGTTACAAAACTTATAACAAAACCATCTAGAATGCACATTTCTTGGCACCTACTGTAATGCTTTCTCCAGAAAATCATGGTGCCCATAAACTCCAGTGAGAGGAAATGCTAGAGTTGCATAGCAAGCAGCACCTGCTGTAGGGCACTTGCCATCCCCATTCTCTTCCCTCCTTGAGCCCCACCCAAGTAAAAAGAAAGCACTGTCCAAATACTCAAGTTGTGCATTTCTAATTATAGCTGTAACCAGAATGACATCTGCAATAGAAAAGAGTGGCATTTTCTTTTTGATTTCTTATATATAAATAAATCACACAACACTTTAAAGGTTAAGTTATGCAAACTATATAGCTATGTACAAAGGACTCTCCCTCCTTCTGTTCGTTGGAAATTGACATCCAGAAGATCTCTATGAGTGCTCTGTTTCTTTCCCGACCCTGCTGCCTATCAATTTGTGTTCACAATTTCACCGTGAGACATTCTTGATACAGCTTCATAGATAAATTCAAGGAGTAAGTGCAATGCCTTTTAGTAAAATTAAATATATTAGTGAGACTGTACATTACCATTCCAAGTAAAACAGGGTCTAACAGCATGCCATCAAGCTCTTGAGCTTTAATATATTCCTACTTACACCAAAAGCCAACTCTCTTGATTTTAAAAATATCTTACATAGTGAAATGGGAATGCTAATGCCAAGTTGGAAGGTTAATTTAAGGATATACATGGATTAATACTTTAAGATTATTCATCCAAAGGCACTGTAGGATACGTTACCAGTTTCTCTACCAACAAAATACAATGAAATTTATGAACCAGATTTCCTTGAACATAAATTTCAAGGGATTAATTACTTGAGAAAAGGCTATTTCTGATTATGGGCTTCTTTTCTGTGATAGAAAAATAACTTTCGTCTCATTTCTGTCATTACATGAGCTGCCCACTGCCTTATCCTTGATCATCAAGCTTAAAAACCTGTGATTCCAAACACAAGACTGGTGAAATTGATGGATCCTTTAAAGAGATCTTGACAAGCAATTCATTTCAAAAGAATCCAAACACTTGCTCATCTTATAGCCTAACATGAGAGCTCCTCATTCATATCCTAGTGGCTGAAAATGGCATGGAAACCAGTGTTTCATAGCTTGGCTGGGTGTGTTTTTTTCCCCTATCGATAAATCCATCCATCTCTCAAGAGGTTCACAGACACTGCATTTTTCCAGGAAGGTACAGTAAATTTTATATATGTGTCCTAAGTGGCTTTGAAGAAAAGCCCTTGTCCATATGCTCAGGGCCTAAAGTGACACTGTCAGGAGTGAAGGAGAACAGGGCTGTGCTGCTAGAAGCGTAGCATGCTGTCTGTCCCTTCTGTTTTGTTCTTCGCGTGGCTGTGCAGTGACTCAGGGCATTTACTCCCACACAGATGTATATTCTCATCCTTGGAGGAAGGAGGCCAAGAGGAAGAAATCAGACTGCATAGGAAAACAAAAATAACAGGAAAGGGGGAGGGGTGGACAGAATGTATATATGGGAGAGGAGTTTTTCAGGGCCTTCTAACCAGCTCTGTGGCTTAATCAAAGCTCAGCTCAGTAAGTGCTGTTCTTCTCCCACTATGTCAGGTGCAGTATACAGCAGGGCTTCTGCCTTACTCACAGGTATCTCCTGCCCAACAACTCATACAGCCTTTACATACAGTAGGTGTTCATGTCACATCTCTAGACCTGAGTCTTTGGCCACAGACTTTTATTATGTTGGCAGACAAACACAGGGGCCTATCACAGCTTCAGGTAAAGACACAGGAGCCGGATGGCATTGTCATTCTGAATTATTGCAGGGTTTATGGTGCTAACATGTATTTAAAGCCTTATAGACAAAAAAAATTTAGTAACCCTGAAAATGTAAATTACTTTTTGGATATAGGAGTATTGTAATCAGATATTTCTAATAGTCTGAAATTTAAAAATAGTCTATTATGTTTAACTTTTAGTCTTCCTTAATCAGTCCTTCGTACTTTAATGGAAAGTGGCTTGTATTAATTCTCTGCTCTCTCTGTGCTTATTAAAACATGTGCATAAACGAAAAATACAATAGTATTTGAACAACATAGACCTAATTAGTTCATGGGTCCAGTGTGTTGCTCTAAAATGAATCTCAAACGTATATTTTTGCAGTCCCGACTAACTGTTTTATAGGCCTGTATTAAGGAATGATGCTGCTAAGAATAGGAATGCGTAAATTGTAGAAAATTAACAAATCCTCTACTATACTGTGTTTCATACTTGGACAGCTATAACGATAGGGATAAAACATATTCCAAGCATTATGGAAAAGCAATCAGCTGCTTCCTTTTTGCAATGAACAGAGTTTTCTCAAGGGGCAGATTATTATAGTTCTTTCCTCACTGTTGGTGGAGTGTAAGCCCAGGAGGCATATGTACATATATCAAGAACCTATTAACACCTTTCGTAGGAGTCTGTGGTGCCTAAGGATGACTGTAAAGAAGCCATGTGTTTTTAAATAAGGCAACAAGCACGTAGTGGCAACTCACTGAGTATCCCCATCATTTCTTCAGGGTTAACTTCTCAAACAAAGGAGGTATTTACTGTGCCAGTCTAAGAAATAACAGCCAGTTTAGAGAATTCTTGTACATTAGCAGTTTAAGAAACTTAAACTGAGTTCATAAGAAAATGATATGTTCAGGAAAGAGACAAAATGTACAAACATAAATACTTTATTTCCTACCATGTTCTTAAGAACTACATGCAGTTAAAAGAGTCTACAGATAGACAACAAGACAAGATATCCAACAGTTAGTGTTTGTTCTGCTTCTTGCCTTCAGAGAACAATGACTTTGGAATGAACAATAGTAAATTCAGAGGGAATCACAGAGAATGAAAATGTTATCTAGTTGACCTTAAATGTTTGTCACAGATTTCCTGCAGTTTCTTCTGAATCCCAGGCTGATACCATGTAGAATGCACAGTATGCCACAAAATAATGAAATACCTTGTTTTTAAAAATAAAAACATGTTACTTTCTTCACTAGAGAATTGCTCTTCACAGGAAGATTCCCGTCCTAATTTTGATTGCAAGAGATAGCCGACAATCTGATAGCATTTATCTGAAAACATTCCTTAAGTATTCCTAAACAATTCATTGTTCTTTCTATCTAGTGTGTTTGGACTCTCCACATAGTCCTGAGTAGATAGAGAACAAAAACCTAATTTTACCAGAATGAAAATTGCTGATCCCATCCACTCAATTCCTTCTATATTGGTGCATTAGATTATATTTGCAAATATTCTAAATTTTCTAAAAATGACTGTTTCAGTGTGGTCTCCACTGGGTATTTAAAAGGAGCACTAATAATTATGTTCTTGGCAAGCTAATGAAAACTAAACTTAAGCAAGAACGAAATGAGAGCAGAATGCAGTTCATAGTAAAGTTATCACAGGCTTACTCATCTATAAGCTGTAGGCAGTTACATATTGTTATTGCACAAAGCACTTATAAAATACGCTGTCATTTGGCTCGAACTTAATGGAAGCATGGGATGGGTACTTTAATGATTGGAACAGTGACTCTGTCTAGCAGAAGATACCAAACTAATGAAACTGGCAAGTTGTCTTCTTTAAGCCAGCAAATTCTCTGCTCTAAAAATCATGTCTGTCTGACAAGCAGGAGGGTATGTCTCACAGCAGATCTCCTAGAGAATTTACATTCCTCAGATTTCCATATTTCATATTGCTTCCTTTCCCCTAGACACAAAACAACAAGTATTGATTCAATATCACCCTGCTGTCTATTTTAATTGAAATCTTCCGCATATACAAACTTGTTGAGAGTTAGTAATAAAAATACAACTAAAAGCTCAACAAGCAATAGGTATAGATCTTTGGGGGATTCGAAATATTATTCTTTTGCTTGGTTTTTGAATTGTATTAATGGCCACAAATGAAGATGCATTAGTACCAGAAGTCAGACTCTGCTCAAAGAATGTTTAGAGATTCCTGAAATATATCCTGCTCCAAAATATTTCCTTGGCATGGGAATACCTACTATTATAGCATTTGGGTGAGGCCATCTTATCTCCAGAAAATGCTTACAAAATGCAAACATGTTACTATGAAAACATCAAGCTAGTGCCAGGATTTGGGGTGATTTGTCCCCCTTGTGCCCAAGATTGGAAGTATGGTTCCCACTGTGGCATGCCAAGAGGTGTTGAAGTCTTCAACAGGTGGGACCTAGTGGGAGGTCATTAGGTGATTAGGGTGGTTCCTTTGGAAGGGATTGGGGTAGTTCCCTGCTTAGTTCTTGTGGAGTTTTGTAATAAAAAAACAAAACTGGCCAGGAAAAATGGCACACACCTGTAGTTCCAGCAGCTCAGGAGGCTGACGCAGGAGGATCTCAATTTTAAAACTAGCCCTAGCAACTTAATGAGGTCCTCACTAAGCAAGACCTTGTCTCAAAATTAAAAAAAATAAAATAAAATAAAATAAAATAAGGGTTGGGGATGTATTTCAGTGGTTAAGTGCCTCTGAGTTCAATCTCAGGTGCCAAAAGAAAAAAGCAAAACTGGCATCTCCCTGCTCTCTTTATTCCTGTCTCCCATGCAATCTTTACATCTCAAATGTTCTTTTACTATTACAACGCCATCTGCCATGATGTGGCTGGCACAGCCACAAGGAACGTCATCAGAGACCAAATCAATGTGACCACATAATCTTGGTCTTTCAGCATCCAAAAATATGAGGTAATACACTTTTTTTCTTTAAAAGATATGCCTATTTAGCTATTTTATTGTAGCAATGGAAAATGGAGTAAGACAAAATTGATAACAAGGAATGGGATAGTTATGCTAACAATACCTAAAAATGTGGAACCATATTTGGAATTGGATAATGGGAAGAGGTTGGAAAAGTTAGGAGGAGCAAAGTATAAAAAGACTACAAAATTTAAAGCAGAATTCTACAGATAATTCTGGTGAGAGCTCATGAAATGAGAAGACAAGGGAACTATTCTCAGATAGAAATAGGATTCCTTTAGAAATTGAAGTAAAGGCCATCCTTGTAATACCAGTGTAAAGAAGCTGGATGCATTTTGAGCATACCCTAGGAATTTGTGGAGTACAAAGTTAAGAATGAAGGACTAGTTTATTTGGTAGAAGAAACTTCTTTTCTTTATAAAGAAATCAGCCTCTGGTATTTTGGTATAGCAATGGAGAACAGACAAGACAGCTAGGTTTAAAATTAGCATTGGCTCACTGTACTTTTGTCACCATTTTTTGTGAAGATAGGTCTCAATGATCTGTGTAAGAATTTGTGTTTCTTATCTCAAGTATAAAACACCAGAAACAGCATGAAAATGTAAGAACAATACAAGAATCATCCTTTAGCTTATACGAGGGAAATTAAGGAGTCTTTTTACAACATCAGTAAGCAAAAAATATCCTGCCTTTCAACTTCTCTCTCACTCTTAATATACATTAAGCTATTATATTATTTGCTAAATCACCCATTTTATAGGCAGTATGAATATACTACACAAATGACAAGTTGGAAAGTTGAAAACTTTGGGGCTGGAAAACGTTCAGATTTAGTAACTAGCATTCATTCTTTTAAGTGTTCCATGAGATGTTAGATATCATATGATATTATTACAATTTACACATCTCTGAAAGAATGACATTATTTTCCACATTTTACAGATGAAAGTAGTGAAACTCAGAAAAATCAAGTGACATACATAAAGTCACTTAAGTACAAGAGATATAGTTAGAATTAGGCTCTTGCACTTCTGACTCAAAATTCAACTTTTCCAATTACTTTAGGTTATATAGTGAGAAACATCAATGAACAAGAATGATGTAGGTAAGCAAATGGAAAATATAGTAGATACTGCCAGGAGCCCAATAGGAGGGGTAGGGGCCCATCCTCAGAGAATGACATTGAGGTGAAAGTACAAGTTAACCTTTTAAAAACGGGTTACAGAAAGGTAAGGGAAGATGATTTCTGGCAGGAGCAATGCATGCCCTTAGGCTAAGAGAGAAATGAGAGGTTAATGGGCTCCAAGAACCTAGAGAAGTGAGGTCTGCAGGGGTCAGCTCTCAGATCACCTTGTAAGTCTGGTTAAGGATTTGGAAGGTTATCTGAAGGATAACTGAAAATGGAAAGTTTTGCACAGAAGGATCATATTTGAATTACAAAAGATCACCCTAGCAGCAGTTTTAGAAACAAATTGTGGGGTCTGGGGTTCTGGCTGTTTGGTAGAGAGCCCTTGAGGCACTGGGTTCAAGCCTCAGCACCACATAAAAGCAAATAAATAAAATAAAGTTATTGTGCCTATCTATAACTAAAAATGATAATTTAAAAAATTGTAGATTTGGACTACTGTACACACAAGAAGACCAGGTAAGAGAGCAGTGCAGACATTCAGACAAACGAAAGTTAGAAATGGAGGGAGGGGAGTGAATGTGGAATGAAAGAAAATGAGATAGTCACATAAATTTATATAAAAGTATATAAATTTACAAAGTATGTATTAGGCAGAAAGAACTAAGTTTTGTGACTTATTTGGTGGTGAGAGTAAAGGGTGGGAAATCAGAGGTTAATTCAAGGTTTCTAGTTTCAGAGGTGGTTATGCTTTCTACTAAGACAACAGTACAGGCAGAGCAGAGGATTGTCCTCTTTTAGACAGGATGAATTTGATGTGCTACAGATGCCCATATGGTGCTCTCCATATGGACATGGCAAGTAAGCAGTTCTATCAGAGCTTTGAAAGGAGTTGTGGTTTAGAGATGCAGCCCACAATCTGAAAAAGGATTCTGAGGTCATATGCCATGAAGTGCTCTGTGCTAGAAAAGCCAGTGGGAACAGAAGAGAGCCCAAAGCCAGAGAAATAAAGATTGTTTCAAAAGAACTGATATTAGGTGCCATTTTTTATGTAACAGAAAAATGGGAATTTTCAATCTCCACCTCGGTTGCCCAATTCATTTGTAAAATATGGAAATAGGGATTTGTGGCAGTGTTTTGTCCAAAAATATGTGCCAAGTCAGTGGCCATACATATGTCTAGAACTTCACTCTTGCTCTGTCCTCCAGGAACCTCATTATGGAAGGAAGCTGCAGAAGGATAAGGAAGCCACAAATAGCACAGAAGAAAGTGAAAATAGGACAAGCAGCAGCAGAGTGCTTTGGAATATAGGCAACACGGTGAGATACTCTTGGGTGGAAAACTGCGGTGAACAACCTAAAAACATGTAAAGGGTATTAGGAGGGAGGCAGAGACTAAAATACACATAAAGGGCATTATAATTCTCTCTAATGTTTGAGAGAGAGAAAGAGAAAAAGAATCTTCATAGGCTGCCTCAAAAAAAAAAATAAATAAAATAAAAAGAGTGACTTTGTGCTGAATTTGTCTTCTTCCATCTTTTTATACTCAGACAATTCAAAATATGTTTGTTACTCACTGCAAGGGTGATATATACAGTGTGTGATTTGCCTTCTCAGCTAAGTTGTCATCCACATCAGAACTCTTGATGGCACCCAGATGATATAATTTATTATTCCGGAATTTAGACAGATCCATGTTTGAAACAAAGTTCATGATTTACCTGAGTAACACTACCAACTTCACCTAGCGTTTAACCACAGGTGTCTATGCCAGGTATTATTCTAAACAATGTATACATATTAACTCAGTGAATCCTCAAAAACAACCCTATGAACTAGATGTGATTGTCAGACTTCATTAGAAAGAAAATAATCTATTAGAAGAAAACCCTAAATTCCACAAAGCTCTGAAATCATGAGTCTTCTAAACAGGCATCAGTGTTGAAGATGATATTGCTGATTTCTGTTCTCCATCTCTCCTCATATGTCCCTTGGGGGGGGATATCCACCAAACCAGTTGTAGCAGAGGGACTGGGAAAATAAAAGATAGATTGGGGGGGGGATGAAAAATGGAAAAGAGCAAAACATTGAAGTTGAAACACTTTCTTTTTTCTGCACATGTGCTTGAATTAATTTTCAAAATCTTCAAGGTATCAGTAATTGTTCAGATTAGTTGAAAACACCAAATTGATTAACAGAATAGGTATGTTAAAAATATGTTATTTTGAAATTCTATGATTTCTGTTTTTATATATTGTAATGTGATAAAAAAATAAATTTATTCTGTTGTACACATGTATACACAGAGAGAAGGGGACACGTATCTTTTTATATTTTTTATTGGAGTATGTGAGCTCTTTTGCACAGTGGTTCAAACACGTTTGATTTATTACTGTAGATTATGCTGCATGTTCTGCTTTTGTCTGAAAATTATTCATTTAAAGACATAACAAGCATCTCAAAAATTAGATAATTTAGTATTGGTAAAGTTTCAAAGTTGTTTTAGCTTTTCTTTCCTAATGCACATATAATAGATATACACAAATTTTTGACAGAGTTATTATATTACCATTCAACACCTCAAAAAAGAAAAGAAGCAAAATATTGCAATTTTGTAATACTAAGAAAATAGTTATAATCAAAGGAGCTTGAAAATTTAAAAATACAAATAATAGGACTAAATTAATCCTAAAAAATGTCATAATCCCTCATAAGGAACATTTATAAAATGTCCCTGGATTTGCCAAATTATCCAGAACTCTAATTTGTATTCATTAGATGATAATAGATTGATAGACACATAGATACATACATACATACATATGTGTGTATCGATATGCATGTTTTATAGATAAAAAAGAGAATACGTTTGCCTTGGCAACCATAGAATAACCATATTTCTATTTAGTGAAAACATTAGAGAATGTTACTATTCTAAAAGTAACTTGACGGGAAGAATTCTTGCTGAAAGTTCTGCAATAGTTCTCACTATTGAATTGGTCCATTATAAAACTCAATTTCCTTTGGTAGATTATACTTAATTATTTCTACTTTCAGTCACTGCTATAGTTTGTATTGTAATTCTCCCCAAATGTTCATGTGTTAAAGATTTAGTCCCCAGTTTGGTGCTAATGAGGATGGTGGAAGCTTTGAAGGTGGGGTCTGGAAGGAAATCTGAGGTCTTTATGGGTATGTCCTTAAAGGGAATTGTGGGTCCTGCTGCCTTAATGGGCTTCCTCACCACAGGCCTAAAAGCAATGAGGTCAACCAATCAGGGACTGAAGCCTTCAAAATTTTTCCTGCTTTTAAGTTGATTATCTCAATTATTTTGTTATATCAACCCAAAATCGACTAATGTAGTCATGGAACTATTTTGATTCTATTTTCTCTTCTTTGAGAAAATGCTATATATACTTAAAATTCTTTTTGTTTGCTCTTGAGAGTTTTGATATTGCTATTGTATACCTATCAAAATATTAAATATGAGTAACAGTTGCTATGGGACTCACTGGTCAACATGAACTCTGAGTAGTTATAATTTATAAATATAAAACTGTTGTCATGAAAAATCTGGTACATTTGTTATGATTTTAAGTTAACCTTACATGTATCTTTTTTTTTTGAGAGAGAGAGAGAGAAAGAGAATTTTTTTTAATATTTATTTTTTAGTATTTTTATTTTTTAGTTTTCGGCAGACACAACTTCTTTGTTTGGATGTAGTGCTCAGGATCGAACCCAGGCCGCATGCATGCCAGGCAAGCGCGCTACTGCTTGAGCCACATCCCCAGTCCAAGCTTATGTGTATCTAAACAGGTAATGTGGACACCATTGTAGTTATCCAGTCTACATTCACTGAGTATTTTTAAGTGTTCTATGTTACTCTCTGATAATTTAAATAAGATTCAAATAGAATTCTGTATCCTACACTTCCCCGGAATGGTAAATTCATATTCTAAGAAAAACAGTGTTTAAATACAAATTGAGCAATATTACAAAAACAATGGAAATAGAAATTGAATATTTTAAGACACAACAGGTAAACATGAACAGATTTGCTAAGGTGAAATCTGCCAAACTGACTGCTATTTTAAAATGAGAAGTTGTAGATATTAATATACATTATATGTTAATTCTTATAAGGTAGCTAATGTGCTAAATGGCATCAGGGTTGCAACTTACTTATTTAGGAGAAAAGTACTTATTTGTTTAGAAGAACAGATAACACATAAAAAACTTCAGTGTAAACCAACTAATAAAATATGATTATTTCTGGATCTGATCAGTACATTTATTCTGTTTAACTAGGTGACTATATAGTATATATCTATGCATCTTTATGTCTAGTTTTATGTCTCTGTGTTTATTTGATTTCCTGCTTCTAGTTAGTGCAGAACACATTAATTATATCAACCAAAAGAGTGGAAGGGGTTCAATATTACAGATGATCAATAAGCTTTCTTGATTAAAATGTGTCTCTGGATATTCATTTAAGTAAAATCTCTACCTTTAGAGATTCTTCCTCTTTGTTGTCCTGAAGTTACAATGTCTCGGTTCAAACCATGGTTCTATAATTGTGGGTAAGCCTTCTTTAGTTAACCTCTCCATCCATTTCCTCCTCTGTTAAATGAGGATAAAAATAGCACCTTAGGATGTCCAGTGCCACTTCTTCTATTTATAGAGTTCTTGAAATGCTAGCTAGAGCAATCAGGTAAGAGAAGGAAATTAAAGGAATACAAATTGAAAAAAGGAAAAAGTTGAAGTCTCTGCTGATGGCATGATCCCATAATTAAAAGACTCTAAAATCTCCACGAGAAAACTTCTAGATTTGATAAACAAATTCAGCAAAGTAGTAGGATACAAAAATCAACATATAAAAGTCCATAGTTTTCTTTAACTCCAATAATGAATCTTCTGAGAAAGATATCAGGAAAACAATTCCATTCACAACAGTCTCAAAAAAAAAAAAAAAACCAAAATGAAAAAAAAATAGAAATAAACCGAACTATGACAGTGAAAGACCTCTGCAATGAAAATTATAGAACACGGAAGAAACAAATTAAGAAAGACTCTAGAAGATGGAAATACTTACCATGTTCTTGGAGAGAAAGAATAAATATTGTAAAATGGCCATATTACCAAAAATGATCTACAGATTTAATTTAATTTCCATTAAAATACCAATCACATTCTTACAGAACTATAAACGAAACAATCTTAAAATTCATATGGGAGAATAAAAGACCCAGAATTGCCAAAGCAATGTTCATCAATAATAGTGATGTGGGAAGCATCATAATATCTTATCTCAAATTATAACATAGAGGTATAACAAAAACAGCATACTATGGCATAAAAAAAAAAAGACATGGGAAAAAGACCAATGGACTAGACTAGAAGACATAGAGACAAATCCATATAGATTCAGCCATTCAATCCTTAACAAAATTGCCAAAAACAAATGTTGAAGAAAAGACAGTATTTCTTAAAAATGGTGCTGTGAAAACTGGTTATCCATATGTGGAAGAATAAAACTGGACCCTTGTCTCTCAACTTTCACAAAAAACAACTCAAAGTGGATCAAATACTTAGGAATTCGATTAGAAGCACTGCAAATCCTAAAAGAAAACAAAGGCAACATTCCAATATATAGGTGCATTCATTGACTCATTTAATAAGACTCCTAAAGTTCAAAAAATAAAATCAAGAATCAAAAAATGGGATGGATTCAAATTAAAGTTTTCTGCACAACAAAGGAAACAACGAAGAGTATAAAGAGAGAACATACAGAATGGGAGGAAATCTTAGCTGGCTGCTCCTGGACAGGAGATTAATATCAGAACATTCAAAGAAAAAAAAAAGATCTTAACACCAAATAAAAAATAATAACCCAATAAATAAGTGGGCAAAGAACTAAACAGATATTTCTCCAAAGAAGAAATACAAATTGTCAACAAATATATGAAAATAGGTTCAATATCCTAGCAATTAGAGTTTGACGCAATTCAAACTACACTGATATTTCATCTCACTTCAGTTAAAATGGCAATTATCAAGAATACAAATAATAAATTCTGGAAAGGATGTGGGGAGAAAAGTATACCCATGCCTTGTTGATTAGACTGCAAATTAGTACAACTACTATGGAAAGCAGTATGGATATCCTTCAAGACACTTAAATGGAATCGCCATATCGCTCCTATCCCACTCCTCCATATTTATCCAAAAGAACTATAATCAGCATACTATATGGACACATGCATACCAAGGTTTATAGCAGTACATTCATAATATCCAAGTTATTTCAAATATATATCACAGAAATTCTGCAAGGTTTTATTATTATGTTCCCTGTAATATAAGGAAATTGAGGATCAGCAAAGTCAAATATCTTGAACAATGTCTTTCAAGAATATCATTTGAGACACCTGTGATTTCAGAATTGCAGTTATTTTGAACATGCATGTATTGTATAATACAACAGTATATGTAGCATTTGTTATTTTTCTTCATTTATAAAATGGACAATTCAAATTATAAAATGCACAATGATATGTTAACTTGTATCATGAAAGAGCACTATCAGCACAAATTATCCATGACATAGTAAGTGCTCATAAAAATCTCCTTTCTACTTTGACCATAGGTAGGCACTTATTTGGCATGACCAATTGCTTCCTAAATGAACAAGTTTCACTATCTTACTAAACACACAGCATTACTAACACATATTGCCTCCCAAACTCCATATATGCAGTGATGATTTCAATTCCCTAGGACTAGGAACTCAGTATCTAGGAGTGGAAATCACATTAATATTTTGTACAGATGCATTTCAAAGTGTTAGGCTTTAGGCTGAATGTGTTTGTTCTGCAGATAAACAAGAACAATAAAAGAAACTGTGCCAATATATAAAATGAATGATTTCAAATAAAAATGTAGAATTATTTTGCCTTCCTTTGAAAAGTTATATTTCAGGCAATATGCTGCCTTGTCACTGCATGGCAATAATTGCCAAATGTATAGAAGCAGCTACAATATACCCTTTTACATTTGGCTGGTGTCTTTTGAGTGATTGTAGATGGATCTCATATGTCCACTTCTCCATATTACTTGACTATAAATTGTATCCAAAAACTTGTAGAAACCTTGAGGCTTTATAAGTATCAGAATCAGGTCTGGTAAGTGTTAATAAAGTAGTTAACTGCTCACACTGTATTTGTTGAATGAGTAAATAAATAAATAAAATGACAGAGATCCGAAGGGAAACATTGTGATTTATTTATTAACTTTTTTTTCTTTTTTTAGATTTAAACAAACTTTTTATCCATTGGCAACTGAGCTGAGAAAATGACTCAGAGATAAAATTCTCAACATGATAACTCCCAGAAGTGATTAAAATGATCAACCTATTGGTCACAAATCATCAGCACCATAGTTGGCCATTCAAGAACTGAAATGTATTTAAACCAGATCTACTAACTAGGTCTTTCTTAGGTTTATGGGATTTTCATGTAATCCTAGCATTAAATTGGACTTACTCTTTGATACCTTTCTGATAATTTTTTGCAAATTATATATTAGAAAAAACATAGACAAATAAAACAAGAAGACATTAATTTGTGAAAAAAAGTTGGAGCTGAGTCATTGGGTAAGATGTGATGTAATAAAGATAGACTTTGAATTCACAAAAAATTAAGTCTGAATAAGGTTCCTAAAAATGACTACCAGTATGACTGTTCTCAACTATTAAATGACTCAGGAATTTTGGTATTTTGTTTTGTTTTGTTTTTATTCCTCTAAAGATAGTGAAGACTGTTAGCATTTATATTAGCTCTGAGGATGAATTGTTCAACTGCCAAAAATATATATATAGTCCCTATTACCTAGTACATAATAAGCCCACCAATAAAAATGTGGTATTCTTTCTTTCCTTTCTTGTCTTTCTTACAATTTTATGTTGTTGTTTTCTGACTTTAAGTGTTATTCTCTGAAACTCTGCAATTATAGATGTACAAATAAAAATTAAAAAATGAATGTTTCTTGCATATTCTCTCCCTGTGTGAGTGTGTATCCAATATAAATAGCAACCTGCTAAAAGAAAGTCTTTTAAATTCACAAGGAAACATTGTATTTAAATCTTTATGTTTTAGATGATCTGGTATTTTCTCTTTAAAAAAAAATTTAAGAGACTGTTATGTTACTGGAAAATGAATTTTTATGGCTTCAGGATTTTTATTTCTCAGCATGTAAATCCAGCTCATTTGTTCAATATACACATAGACCTGTGCATCTGTGCATGTATATATGTACACTCACGTATGAACTGTCCATCATCCAGGAAAAGTTCTAGGCATTTAAACAGATGTACAAACCACTATCTTAGCTTCTCAGCAGGATATGATTGAACACTCCTTATCTTACTATACTGACCTTATGTTCTCTTGTGCCAAGTGTGCAAGTCCCAGCTGTGAATTTAAACCCAATCTCATTTTAAGTTTCCATTGTACTCGGCATGATCCTCATTTTTCACTGCATTGCCCTCGTCAGGGCCGTGGTCCAGTCTAGGACACTGCCACCGATAAACCTGGAGCTATAATTGAACTTATAACTACACATACTTCTCCTCCCACTACAGAAGTATCAGTATAAATGAGGGCAACAGACTTTTATGCTTTGAAGAACATGGGTAATCCAAAATGGCAATAACAGCATGTCTATGATCAATGTTAAATAGGAACGCTGTATAACTGGCTAACCTCTGACCGTCAAATGGTAACAAATAATTGTATTAATAGCTTTCTATACCTTAGCACACTTTTGAAAAGTGCTTTCAGCTGGAGATAAAGGCATCTTTGGGTACAGAGAAGCCTGTAATTCTGGAACTATCCAGATACAGCTAACCTGCAAATATATGACAACTTTCTGATAATTGTAAACACATAACATCTCCCTCTTTTTAGGTGTAGATGTTTGTTGTTGTTTTGTTTTAAAGGGGCCTTTCAACATTTCTGGAGAAAATTGTGTATAAGGGGCATTTTACTAGATAATCTCATTTGTGTTGTGGTTCTAACCACAACTAATTCTGTTCTACTTCTGTCTTCCTCTCATCCTCCAGGAAGTCCAAGTTCTCATGGGGTGACTCAAGCACCCTGAACCACAAGTTCACTTAATTCTACCCTCTTCTTGGTGTTCTTTTCTGCTTTACCTAAAACAGTAAGTACAAATGCACCATGAAGCACATATCAGGCTTTCTAGAAACTCTGTTATTTACTTATAAATTGATATCAACTACTTAGTGTGTGTTAGCCTTATTCTAGGTGCCCCATTCCAATGGGGAGCTTTTAAAAAATGCAAAAATAACATTTACTGTCAAGTAATTATGGCGTTAAAAGGAGAAGTACCACAGGGTGTAGAATGCAATATGTTGTAGAGAGCGATTGTTGATAAATCTGTCAAGGATAACCTCTGACATTTAAACAGACACCTGAATTCTGCATGAAAGAGTGTAGTCATGTAGCCATCTTGAAAAGAGGATCTGGGCCCAAGAAGGACTAAATGTCCTTTCAAGACACAAATGGATCTACCCAATACTTGCCTAATCGAACAAGGTAGCACTAGAAGCTTAACAGAGGAAAATACTTTGAATGAAAGGATACCTTCATTTCTGTCTCTGTATTGATTTCCTAATGAATATATTTTTTCAATTGTTTCAATTCAACAGGAAAAACTGGAATCCAATAGGAAAAGCTATCAGGTTTTCAGAGGTTTTTACTGCCCCAAGAGCATTCATAACACAAACATTTTGTCTATATATGGATGTTCTCTGGTTGTTTTATTTGCTTTTGTTTTTGCTTTGCTTTATTTTTCTGCTGGGATGACGGCCCACTCCATTCACTATGTCCTTAAAAAGTCTGATGAACACTTTGTAGAGAGGAGAAATTACATTTACTGAGTGTGAGCTGGATAGAAGGAAATTTTGCTCTGAAGTCAAAAACTTGGTTATGAATTCCGTGCATGCCACTCATTATCTGTTTGACTCAGGCAGTTGCTCACATTACTGAACCTTCTCTGTTGTAAGTAATGATGGGAGTAAACCTATCAACATGTTGCTGGAAAGACTTCCTAAGGCCAGCCATTCAAAGTGTCTGAGCCCCACTTTGCTCTCCACAGGACAAAGGCTCTCATACATGATGCTTAGGTCCTGTGTTTTGTTCCCTGTGATTTTTTTACTGTAGCCTTAAGCTCTATGAATTATTACTTTTATTTTACCCAGGAAGAAATAGAAGTCCTGGAAAATGAAGTAATTTCCCTATACTCTCACATATTACAAATGGAGAGCCCAACTTCGAATCTAGCAACTTTGTAACCACCCACACTTGGGTGTTTTGTTTGTTTCTAGTTTCATTTCTTTTTGTGTTCACTCTGTCATGACACTTTAGAAATAAACAGTTTATTTTTTTTTCTCACTCGTTTGTTATATCTGATCATTTTCAGACCTGCATATTGTTTTTGCTTTATTTTGAAATGACTGTTTTATTAAACCCTTAATTTTCACCCTCACTCCCAGGACCACAGCTCTGACAATAAACAGGATGTAACAGAAATATGATGGATTTCAAATACTCCTTTTAGCTTATGCTTCCTCCTCATTACCTAAATTAGTACCCATAAACCATGCTGAAAGCAACATTCACAGATTCAAAACCAAATAGAACATAAAAAGTAACATAGAACTATTTTATCTTCTCCTCAATCACCACCTAGATGATGTGTACTAGAATTTCCCTCCATAATTCTTCATGGATCAGCATACAATCATGTGCCACATAACAATGTTTTGATCAACAATGGATTGCATATAAGACAAAGGTCCCATGAAACTACAATGAAGCTGAAGAATTTCTATTGCCTAGAGACATCACAGCCATCCTTATGAAGTACTACAGTGCATTACTTATGTGTTGGTAATGATGTGGATGTCAACAAACCTACTGCCCTTCCAGTTGTAAAAACATGTGGCACGTGGGATTACACAGTATGTAAAGCCTGATAATATGAAGAGACTGTGTTTCTGGTTTATGCAGTTACTATACTATATTTTTATTGTTATTTTAGGTCATACCTATTCTTATTACAAAAAACAAAAACAAACAAACAAAAAAACCTGTAAAATAGTTTAAGGTTGGTCCTTCAGGCAGTATTCCAGAAATACCAATCCCTTGCTATCATAGGGGAAGACAGCTCCATGCATGTTATTGCCCTTGATGAACTTCCAGTGGGACAAAATATGGAGTGGAAGACAGTAATATTGATGATTCTGACCTTGTGTAAGTCTAGGGTAATGTGTGGGTTTGGGTTTTAACTTTTAACAAAAAAAATGTTGTCTAAAAAGAAAAATATTAAAAATAAAAAGCTTGTAGAATATGTATCTTAAAAACAAAATATTTTTGAACAACTCTAATGTACTTAGGCTTTAAGCTAAGTGTTACTATAAAAGAATTAATTTTTTTAAGTTTATAAAGTAAAAAGTTATAATAAGCAAAGTCAATTTATTATTAAGGAAAGAAAAAGGCATTTTACAAATTCAGTGTAGCCTGAGTGTGTAATGTTTGCAGAGTCTACTGGAAAGTATAGGAATTTCCTAGTCATTCAAACTCATTACTCAAGGACTTGCCCAGAGTAAATTCTAGTCCAGCAAGCTTCATTTGTAGCAATGTTACAGATGTAACGTTTTTATCTTTCATTCTGTATTTTTTCCTGTTATGTTTAGATATACAAATAATTACCATTGTATTACAATTGCCTATAGTAAACAGTACCATAATTTGCTATGTGTGTTTGTGGGGAAAAAAAGCTACACAAGGAAGCTCACAGTGGAGCTGGCTATACCATCTATTTTTGTGTAAGTACACTCTACAAACGTTTTCACAACAAAGTTGTCTAAATATGCATTTAAAAAAGTATCCTCATTATTAAGTGGCACAAGGCTGTATTTGAACCTTCTGTGATATGTTTTCCTTAAAGAATGGAACTCTCTTGCATAAAATACTTAGAAAGGAAATAGAACATTTTCTTTGGCTTGGCAAATAAGGTCTGGTTTGTTCTATTTTAAAAAATTATTATGAAAGAATCAAAGCTCCATTTTGCATAGTTGACAATTTCAGTGACTTTTTATATTTTGATTACTGCTTTTTTCACTCATGTTGAATCAGATTATGTCAGAGAAATAGGGAAGAAACATAACTGTGTTGTTTATTAGCAGTAAAAACAAAATCTGAACTTTCCCCTTCAAACAAGTGCTTTATATTCCCTTAGTTCTTCCACTGTTCCCATGACCCTACAATAAGCAAGCCAGAAGCGCCTCATCACACCCTGGGCTTTTTTCAATCATTGCAGTTATCAGCAGGTATTTTTTCTTCTGTTCATTTGACTGCCTCAGCTGAACTGCAAGGTCTTTGAGAGCCAGAACAATATTTTAATCATATCTATGTATATATCTAGCATACTTATGAAATAATAACTGAATTCAAATGCACTAAAACTGTGGTTTGAAAACTGGCAAGAAGCATATTTGAAATGACATCGTGATTGATGAAGAAAGGATTGGTTTAAAAATACATAATATATATGTATATCCATATGTATGTATAATTTACTTTTTTGTTATATAATCTCAGGACATTTAGTCTTTTTGAATATTCATAGTAAAAATATTTGAAAGCAAATCAATTAACTTTCTCATTCCTCTCCATTTCTCTTCCCAACAAACTCTGAAGAAGAAAAGCACCTTTTTAAAGTGCATTATAGATGTGTTCTTAGTGGGTTTACAGATAAAGAAAGACAACCTCCCTTCTGCCTTACATTCTCTAACATTTTCAGGTAATTATCTGAAACAGACCTTGTAAGGGCAGAATTCACTTCCTTGAATTTGTCTTTTGGGCAGAATCCAAAAGCAAAGAAACCAAAATAAGGAAATCAATTCCTGCCAAAGAGTGCCTGAAAAGCTCCAGCTAAATGAGCTGATGTAATCTCAGTCCAGGACTCTCAGACAGTAACGGCTGGGGAATTCTCATTACTCCTGAATCTGGAAGAGGGAGGAGATGGAGTGGAGCGCTCCAGCAGTTCCAGCTGGTGGAAGTCAATGATTACTGATAAGGCACAGGCTGAAGGGGAGCTCCCTTGATTCAGCTTGGGCGATGTGTCTTACACTGCTTCACCCGACCCCAAGTGACAGGAAACCAAGGTGCCACTATCAATCTTATTTGCCCCAAATAGATAGTGGAACACAGACAAGAAATTGGAGAGATTAGATGGATAGATTAAAAAACGAAAAAACACAACACATTCAAACATGTGACCTGCGTCCTAAATCCTGCAACATACTGCAGGAAAAATCCCAGTGTTGAACTGAATGAGCACAAGCATGCTACTGAGTCATCTGACAAAAGAAAAGCCTTCTTCGCAGTTCCCAAGAATGGTTGGAGAGAAATTTGCAGAGGATGCGAGATTTCTTTCAAAATGTTAACCATCTTAGATAATGTAAAAGGCAAGCACATCTCCTGCCATTTCACTCTATGACTACATATTGCACATTGCACATTGTTAGCTCACATTTGCAGAGGCAGATATACGTTGAAAAGGAAAGAAAAGGAAATCATAGGAAACTATGAACAATTGTGTGTTCTGTACAACATCTGGAGCACTGATCTTAAAGAATTGTTCTCTTTCTTAATACTTGCAAAATTGTACACAGTTATATTTCATACAGCAATCTAGTGAATTAAAAACTCTTCTGAAATCAGAAGTATTTATGAATGAATTTGTATCCTAAGACAATTGAGGAGAAATTAGTAAAACATGCTTCAGCTCAATTAAAATGATGATAGAAATGTGGTCTTTTCTAACATATCTGAGAATAAAAGGACAAACAGTATTCATCACCTTTCTTTTAAAAGGGAAGGGGATTCATCAGAGAAAGTGGTGATTAGAGTCAAGGAAGTAGAATTATGTTCGAATAGCACATCAGACCTACTAGGTATGCAAATCAGAGTAGGCTAGATTACAGTGCAGTAAATGGCCCTAAATTTATAATGGTTTCAAGCGAAACAGGTGTATTTATTGTTTACATTATGGGTACATGGCAGCCCAGCTAAAGGCTCTATTCTGTTTGTTTCACTTTAGGATTTTAGATTATGGGTCAAGTACTAGCCATAACTTTGCTGGTTGCCATGGCATAAGGAAGTATAAAGTTCTGAACAATCTCCCACAGGTAATTACATTCTCTGGCCTGGCAGGGATAAACCTTACTTCCAATGACAACTCACTGTGTACAATTCATAACAATTCATAAGGGACTATCTAATCACAAGGGAACCCGGACGCATTAATACCAGAAGCAGCATTTATTAACAGCCAACTTTGTGCTAAGTTTGGGGAGGGACTTTACCTACTTTGCATAATTTAAATACACAATATCTCTTGCAGGTAGATATAATAAAAGTTCCATTTAGCTTACTAAATGAATCTATGCTCATAGAATTAAAGATGCTTCCCAAAGGGGGGGAAAAAGAAAGAAAAAGAAACTACTACAGTTTGTCTATGGTCATCTTCCTTTCTTCTATACCATGCTGCTAATTTGCCCATTAGGTCTGACATAGTTCTTAATTCTTCATTTTTAAAACAATAACTAAAAGCATGATATCAATATACTGTCATTTGGATTAAACTTTGTAATCTTATGAAATGTCTGGAAAGAACATTAATGGCATAGAGCTAAAAACTGGTTTTAGTCATTCATTTACAGAAAAGGGAAAAACAGTTTTACACAACACACAAACACAATGTATATATTATTGGGATTTATTGTAACACAAAATGTACAATAAGTAGGTTATGGGGCTATAGGAAATATGATGATATTTATATAGTGTCAGGAGCCTAGCTAATAGAAAAAATGGAGAGAGAATAAGAAAATTTTACATAAATTATTCAGCAGAAAAAAGAAATGTGATACACCACCCTCTGATTTCACTCTTGGCTTTTTCTTTTTGCTTGGGTAGTTCTCCTGGAGTCAGTGTTAACCTTAGAAAATAATGCCATCTGGTCCCAACTGTTAAAGTGCTAGAGACCTCTGTTGAGCAGCATCTTCAAAATTGCCAAGTGTTCTAACTCCTTGATATTGGAAAACAGTAGACTGGAAAATTACAGGAGATTGGTTTCCATAGACCCTTGTTTACAATTGTAGCTTGTAACTAGACAGCTCCAACTCATTCTATGGCAAGTGGTTTCTCTGAAAATCTCTAGATCAGAAAAACAACCTGTAGTACAGAAATTTTTAAATCCTATTTATCCCTTCCTAAATTGATGTGTTTTATAGAGACAATCAACTTGAGTATCAGTTCAAGAGCATAAAATATTTTCTAGATTCAATATAAATATTATGAGCACATTATTTAAATGTTAATAGAATAAAAAGGAATGACTATTTTTAAAAACCTAATAATCAGTTAGTGCTTTTATCATATCAAATGCATGAAACTACATTGAACTGAAGTCTTTTCATCATAATGTACTAAATTAAATATCTGTTCCTTGTAGAATATGATTCTGCTAAACTAGATTAAAATCAAATCATGGACAAAATCAATTTTACTTACAATAATCCTAGCCTACTGAGACTCTAGACTAGTAATCACAATAAATGTCTCTCCCCTTCATATCTTTTCCAGTTGTAGACTTTCCTAAAGATATAATTTGATGGCCTTGCTTGCCTATAATATATATTTTATCAAAGAGCTATAAAGAGAAACAAATGGCACACATTTCAGCAATCCTTTAGGGTATTAAACAGGAAAAAAGATATATGTGTATTTGTGTGTGTGCATTTGTGTGTATGTGTGTGTCTCTGTATAAATAAATAGGTAAATAGGCAGATAGGTTGGTAGATAGATACAAATTGTGTGTGTGTGTGTGTGTGTGTGTGTGTGTGTGCGCGCGCATGTCTCTGTGTAAAGAGACAGGTGAACAGGTAGATAAGTGGGTAGATAGAGATAGACTTTGATTGCTTGTACGTGTGTGTGTTTGTGCATGTGTGAGTGTGTAAATGGAATCTGAATGAACCTAAGGAATTACTTGATTGAAGAGAAAATGGTAAATATTTAAGCTGTCTTGGGGGAATTATGCTGACATTGGATCTTGGGATTACTTCTCATGTAAAACTCAGAGGATTTGGTATCTTGTCAGGAAATGGGAGTGAAGCTTGCTTACATGATGTTAATCATGCAACCAATCCTTCTTTTTTGTAAGCCCATTAGGAATCCTGAAAAGAAAAGCAGTCAAGTATTCTTCCCATTCCAAGTTCCATAATTGAACTTTGTTTTTCTAAAGAGTGGACTCTAATAGTTTAGCTATATTCACTTGCAAAACAAAAACAAATCAAAACAGTTTTTATTAGTCTAATTCTAAAACAATACGTAAAAACAAGCAGTTATTTTTATTTTTCAATTGAATGCATAATTACTCTTTAATAATTTTTAAAATTTAAAATCACACTAGCTTTTGATATGAACTGTACTTCAACTCCAATAAAACTGAGTGAGATAGTATTGAATTTGGAAGCTGATTAATCATAACCACATGTTTGGATAAGAGTACCAATAATCAACCAATTATGGTATGGTTGATGTACAATGTTAACCCATTATTAATACTGAACTTCAAAATCTGTCCTTGTGAATACTGTCTACTCACTCCTGCTTTAGAAATGAGGTAACTGTGACATAAATAACTGACATGAAAATTGTAAAGCCTCATGACTGCCAGAGCAAAAGCTCTTTCCCTTGATTTAAATTAAAAAAAAGAAAACTTTGCTCTTGCAAATCGTTTCGTTATACATTGATTTTATACTTGGGGGAAAAAAAGGAAGCCTGTGCTTAGAAAGCACCTGTTAATTAGGATAGTTAGCCATCAGGTTGGGAAATAAAAAGTAGTACATGTATTTAAAGACTAAAACTTAAAGTCATGGTTTGAAAAAATTCAGCCCCCTATATTTCTGGTAAAAGTAAAACTAATTCATCCTTTCTGGAGAATATGGCCAAAAGAATTATATATTAAAATACTTACTTAATTTCATTGTTTCTACCTTAAGAAATGTTTTTTAAATGATAAGACATGTGCCTGATGTACACATTAAGGGTTGTTCCACATAGTCTTTCAAAAAAGAGATATAAATCACACATCCTTAGCTTATCAATTCTGTAAAATAGTAACAGTTATTAAAAAGCAAGCCATAAATTTGGATCAGTTTTAAATCCCAAACAGAATTTGTTAATTTATAAAACAAATGCTGAAATTTATTTTTCTTAATTTGGAGTTTTTTGGCCTGAAATGAATACTTAAAAATCTTAAATGAGGCCTTTTGGGGAAAAAAATTGTCTTTTTTATTATATTAAAATAATAGGGATTTTATCAATGTTTCTCCTGCTGAAGAAAAGATACAATTAACATAAAATAAGGCACCTTTTAATTGTCTAAATTAATAGATTTTATTTCTATATGAACATTTTCAATATGTCCAAGTTGGCTGCAATTTGCTCAAGGTTGTTTAACATTTCCCCAGATTATAAGGACATGCACTTATAATGTCACTCCAATATTACACTCAGAGTAGACATAACATACTCATATTATTGCATAAGTTTATATCCTCAATAGCATTGTTGTTGATTGGTGGTGCTGAACTGGGACATGTGGCTAAGGTTGGAAGCCACCTAGGATTGTCATGTGTACCAGGGTTATTTGCTGTGTAGCTTCTTCATTCTTAATCCAGGATTCCAATGAAATATTTTCATTTCTATATCTAGCCAGCCTACTTTATATTTCCCTTCAATTTAATTATGAGAGATGTTTTTGTTATTCAACAAAACCCCACAATTGGCAAATTAAATCCTGCACATGGACTGTTCAATTGAACCATATAATATAAGCCATATAAATATAAGATATTTTGTATTATATATATATATAATACAAAATATCTTAATAATGATAATTTGAAAGTAAAAAAGAAATAAGGTAAAATAAATATTAACAAAATACTTTAGAAAGAAAGAAAACTATGTATGTGTCGTGCTTAGAAAATTAGGCATTACATATTAATTACCTTATTTATGAGATCTTTAAGTATTGGATATTATTATCTACATTTTTCTTATGAATAAAATGAAAATCTGTAAAATGAAATGATCTGTGTCTCTTTCAACAAGTAAGGGGCAAAGCTACCATTAGAACAGGGCCTCAAATTCATTTCTGAATGGCCTACAGCTTGCAGTTTACAAAATTAAAAACAATCATAGCAAAAAATTGAAAGCAGAAAAAAAGAGTAACTCCCTTTCAAACATTTTCCCAAATGGCACATGTATACATGTCAAATCAAGAAATACAACTTTGAATAGTGAAACTATTCCATTATGTAAAAATATCATAATGAGTAATCCTAACAGAATGTGCTCACTGTTTTGTTAGCTTGTCCAAACTATTAAATTCTTTGAGTTCTTCTTCAAATGAATTTTTTTATCTTATTAGAAAGAACTTTTAAAAAATTAACTATATTAAAAGCTCCTTTCCTTAATTTTTAAAAAAGTTTTCTGACATTTTAAAGATGTCAATATTTTATGATAAAATTCATATAAAAATGAATGCTAGGGCTGGGGCTGTAGCTCAGCAGCAGAGCGCTTGCCTAGCATGCATGAAGCACTGGGTTCCATCCTCAGCACCACATAAAAATAAACAAAATAAAAGCATTGTGTCCATCTACAACCACAAAAAAATTTTTAAAAGGTGAATGCTAAACAGAATCACTTGTTTCACATTTGATGCTTGCTTTTTGCAGCATAAAATAAAATTAATTTAACTTACATTTCAATAATTTTTATTGTATTAATACAAGTTCAACATCCCTAATCTGAAAATAAAAACTGAAATCTGAAACTTTTTGAGTAGTAACTTGGAAAGTTTCAAATTGTGGAGCATAATTGGAACATATTGTATTTTGTCTTTTCATTTAAGTCTATATAAATATTCCAAAGCACATAAAATCTTTCAAATATAAAATGCATACTGGCCCCAAGAATTTCATAGAAATTAAGAATGATTATAAATAAGCTTTCTCTAAAAAAAATGAACATCATAAATGATGGTAGTTATATTCTCTATCTTCCAAAATTTCTCTGAAACCTCAAAAAAACCCAGAAATAGTACAAAGGTTTGTCCTTGTTTTCTGTACTGGAGTTAAGTGGCAATAACATCTAACAAAAAATAATTGAAATATGATTTGATTTTGCAATTCTTTAAAAAATGATTTTTCAAATATTTTATAATTATGAACTACCAATTTAAAAAAAAAAAAACGAAACACTTCGATCAAATCTTTAGGGTGATAGGATTATGTCCTGCCTGAGAAGGATCCATCCAGTTTCAAGCCAGCTTAACTCTCCCTTGCTGCCCAGTGCTGAGAATGAGCTGCTTGATCTCATCCTAGTACTTTTCACACCCAATAATAAACCATTCCCTTTCCTTCTGAATTTGTTTTGCAGACCACAAAACTTCTTTATGGAAAAGAAATCATTACATTTATTTAGTATGAGTAAATTTTCTCTAATTAAACTGTTGCCTTTTTACCCTTATGGAGTCTAAGAATAAACAGTACTAATGGGAACAGGTTTAAGCAAATTAATTGATAAAGAATCTGTGGTGCTAATTGCTCTGCTTCCCAGAAAAATCTTGGGTTGGTCATAAGCGGGGGCATATGGCAGATTTATAAGTATGGGCTAAGATGTGATTATGTTTCATCCTTGGTGTCACATCAAGGAAAAAGCTAAGAACTTCTTTTGACAGAGTTCATTAAGCTTCCTATTTGACATTCTGATCCAGAACGCTTCAAGAGTAGTTAGCAGTAGCAGGTTCTTGATTTTTATCAAACCTGCCATTAGGAGACACAGACTTAATTAATAACTATATATTTAATACAAATACATATTCTTTAAATAATATCAAGTTGTTTTACATGGAAAGGTTGTTCATGGCTACTGCTCTGTTTCATCATGAATTAAGGTAAGAAAAACTTACCATTTGATTGTATACACCTACCAGAAGGAAGTTTAAAGACACCAATTATAAGGTTTAAACTCTAGTTGACATTAAATACTGCCAAGTATAACTTCTCTGCAAAAAAGGAGAAGCTCATTTCTCCTTCACACCTTCAAAAAAAATATATATATAGAAGAGTAGACAGCATTTCACTGTAGTATTTGCACTGAAGTATTAATACATTACAGTTTTCAAGAAAGTGGTCTTTACTATATTTTAACTTTCCTCTTCAGCCTCTCAATTGTTTCAGTCATCTGCCTGCTGTGCTTGTTTGTAGTGATTACATAGAACAAGCAAATCAACTGCGTTAGGTTGAACTTTACTATTTTATCTAAGCATTGCAATTGCTACCGATTAAATTATACAGAGGACATCCAAATTCATTATTTTCAGGCTTAATGTATATTTTCTCTGTAAATTATGCATCTTAATAGCTCATTTTATACAAAACATTGTGATCTGTAGTAGGTATTTCTAATTATTTGTTCAATTTGGCTCCTGAATGTAAAATCTAATAATTACATACAAATTGGTTTTCTTGAATTTCCCCTGCAAAGCATTCCTACTCAAATCATAGTTTGCATACAGGCAATGTTAAAATTTAGATTTCTTGTCCCTACCTTCCAGAGATTCCATTTGAATAGGTCTGGACCAATTGTCCATACTTTTATCAAGTTCCTAAACTTAAGGTACAGTCTGGACTATATTTTGACAAAAGCAAATAGAGTCAATAATCAGAACCCTCGGGTTTGCACATTCATTACTGTTAACTTTGCAAACAAGGCCCATAATTTGGGTCTTCCCATTATCTCTATTATGCCTGGAGATGGAGGGAATGATCAAGGAAGGTTGATTTTCAGAGATTTTTCTCATTAAAGAAAAAAAAAAAAACAGCCTTCTTTACACACTCCCTCAATCCCCAGGCACCATAGAGAAAATGGAAGACCCAAATTATGCAACAGCAGTAAGATTATCAATTTTAATACTTTAGTGACTTAGACTGTGTGCCTAACCCTTGAAAGTGTTATCTTATTAGGCCCATATGAATGGTTACCAAGCTCCAAATCACAGAAGAAAGAACATGTAAGACTAGACTCACTGAATATTATAAAAAGCCAATGGGTATCAGTATGTAATATCACTTGTGACTCTAAAATTGACAAAAATTTAAAATTTAAAACTGATCAATATTTTCTACCCATTGCAAAAACTTGGTAGAACTACAAATTTATACAGTGGTGAAAGTAATGTGGTAATTAATATCTATCTACAAAAGCTAAAAGTGTCATAACATTTGTATAGCAAACTTTAATATTCCTATAGAAATAAAACAAATTTATCAAAAGTATCAACACAAAATTAAAAAAAAATATTCAGTACTAAGAGAGAGCTTAAGAAAACATGGGTTTAATCGCCTGATAAATCTCAGAAAATTTACAAAAGTTACAATATGACTAATATAACTGATTTCTTTTTGAAAGTTGTAGAGATATTTATAAAGCTTGTTTCATTCCATTGATATGTATCCCTGAGGCATAAATGCTGACCTCTAGGTATCTATGAGAAGGTTCGGAATACAATTCTCCAAAATATGGCACCTTGAAAGACTGACTATTTTAAGCTGCAGAAAAATGAGAGATCCAAAGATCAATCTCTAAATGACTCCTTTGAGGTCATAAAAGGACTTATCCAACTTCCCTATCCTGAAAATATATCATAAGGTCCCTTATTCCAGAAAAATCCTTCCCTGTACCCAGAGGAAAGAAATGAAGACAAGGAGGTACAGAGAACTGCATGAACAAGTAAGTTCCCCACAGTTCGTTATCATTGGCTTTTATACCCTTTTGTTCTCCAATCACACTTCTGCATGATGTTCATAAAAAATATACAGTTTTCTCTGGGGCTTGTGGTCTTCATTTCTGAAAGCTCCCACGCGATATCAAACAGTAGTAAAACAAATTCATTCACCCTTCCTTAATAATCTTTGTTATAGGGGTGCATTTTAGTCAGATTTTTCACTGCTATGACTAAAGAATCTGACCAGAACAATTGTAGAGAAGGAAAAGTTTGAGACCTCACAGTATCAGAGGTGCATAAAAGGTCAGGTCCATTCATGGAGGCTCAAAGTGGGCTTAACATCATGGTGGAGAGTGTGATGAAGAAAAACAGCTCACTTGGTGGTCAAGAAGCAGAGAGAGACTCCACTCACCTGGATACAAATATATACCCCAGAGCCACACCCCAATTCCCACCTCCTCCACCCACAACTATTTCAATTACAACACAGTTAATCCCTATCAGGGAATTAATTCACTCATTAGTTTAAGGCTATAACCCAATCATTTCTGCTGAAAACCTTCTTGCGTTATCTTGCACGTGAGCTTTTGGGGGACACCTCACATCCAAACCATAACAGAATGTTAGCCACAAATCTTGTGATGGGTGAAGAAACAGTATTATCTTTCTCCTGTAAATGACCACATAAGGATATCAATTCTAAAATGTTGGGAGCAGATGATGAAGTTCTGTATGCGGGAAACCAAAGTCAGAAAGGGAATGACTTATGTAATATATTTCCAAAAAATAGTGGTAGCATCATGGTAAGTATTCCAAAATTTCTACACTATAGCATATGTTCCATTATGTAATATATGAGAAAACATTAAAATTAAAAATGAATTTCAGTATTTGTATTGCTTTACAATTATTTATTACTGCTGGAAAGATCCAATTAAGATATAGAAGACGAATATCAGGGGTCAATAATTTTAGTGCATTTTGCTCTTCCAACAATAACAACAACAACAAAATTCTTAAATAATGGTTTGCAACATGCAAAATGACTGTCATATTTTCTTGAAAATAGTTTGGTTCTACATAAGTATATTTAAAGATGCCCAATTAACTTCTGAAAATCCAATCACAGCATCTGTACCTTGACTTTAACACTTAATAATCACCATATTGCTGGTTAAAACAGCTAATTGCTATGTATACATACCCAAATATTTGGGGATAAGGCCTAAAGATCTGAATTTTTACAAATTACTCATTATTATTTCCATGCAAGTGATCTGGGAATCATAATTTGTGAAATGTCATTCTAGTACAAAGTTAAGGTGAATGGCTCTGGAAAATTGTCATAGTTTCACTGACTTGCCCCTTTAAGGTAATATTTTTAATAATGTTATGATGTAATTTTGTATATCAAGTATCAAAGAGTTTCAAAAATCCAAAGAAAGTATGGTCATGGAACACACCTGAAAGTAATCAAAATAGTTTATTGTGTACATGAGACAGTATAAAGTTGACCAATTTAATTTTGACAAATATCTGCCACAGACAACCGTTTTACTTCTCATGCATGAATGTTGTTCTATGCAATCTGACAGTAAGTATCAAGACCCATCTTAATAAAAGCATCTTTGGTTCATGCTGCCAATCACTTCATATTTGCTTTTACTAAAATGCATGTGTCCAATTAATTTAAATGCAGAGAAGTTACAAGAAAGAAAAAAGATACTATCCTGGAGATTATGATATGACTGATTAACATAATCCCCACCACCTCCAATGAATTTTTAGGATTAAAAAAAGGAATGTTATAGAAAAACATGACATTGCATAATACAAGCTACAGAGGGAAAGATGAAAACTGTTAGAAACTTCTTTGATGTAAAGTTGTATAATATCTAACTTAGGCTGTCAATTGAAACTAGTACATATAAATCTCAGGATAGCATTAAAATATTAAACTTTCTGGCAAAGAAAATCAGTGAATCATTTCTTCACATTCCCAACTTTAATTACGCAATTGCTTTAACCAATCTCTTATCTCAAACTATCTCATGTGTAATAAAATATATTTGGTAAATATATCTAGTTTTGAGATGTGAAGTTTTCTTGGATGCTAGCTATATGTCTACGACTTTCAATTTTAATAAATAATGAACTGAATGATTTTCAATGTAATTTTTTCTTAAATTGCTTATGAAATTTTAATTTCTAGTGGTAAAGCTTGAGGCCTCACCCCTCTGGTTCATGGCAGTTTTGCTATTGCCTTCCTTAGGCAAATTCAGGCCTGTATCTCTAACTTTATCCATTAAAATGAAATTCTCTACCTATTTACATGCTATAGACTGATTATGTCCTCTCAAATTTTTTATGTTGAAGTCCTATTGCCTGCTGTGATGCTTTTAGGATGTGGGTTTGTTTTGTTACTCTTTTTATGAGTCCAATTGATGCTTTTAAAAGATGGAGGAGAACCTCCTCAGCCCTTTCATCATATAAGGACACAGCAAGAAATCACATGTCTAGGAACCAGGAAGAGATTCTCACCAGACCTGGAACTTCCGAACTTCTAGTATTGTCAGAAATAAACTTTGGTTGTTAAAGCCTTCCTATTTATGATATTTGAATTATAGCAGCTGAAATGGTCTGAAAGGCTGTTTCTTTCTGTCTCTGTCTCTATCTCTGTTTTTCTCCTTCTTTATAGTGGCAAAGGTTATAGAGTAAATTCAATACAAGGTAGTTTTGTTCTGAAACCAATTCAAGAGGATATTTATTTCCTGAAGTATTCTTCAGGAAGTTGTTTCATTTTTAATGTTATTTGGGACAAGAAAATACAACAGGTGCTATGGAATAGTTCTATTAACTGTAAAAAAAAATATAAAATGATATAGTCCAATCTGCATTTAACAAGCAATTTATAAGAGTAAAAATGAATTATAGGAACATATAGATTTATTACCATTAACATGCAAAATATTCTTTCGAACTCCAAAAAATAACCTAAAGTGTTTCTATAGGGATTCTGGTTCATATATTAGTTTATTTTTATTCGAGGGGTTGTTTTATTTGTTTGCTTTGTTTGCAGTGGTGGGGATGGAACACAGAGCCCCCTGCTTGCTAGGCAAGTGCTCTAAGTGAATCCACAGACCATATTTTTGCACTTGAGAGCAGAACTCCCTGGTCTCTTACCAGACACTCTGTAAGATGGAGGGGGAGATAGGATTTGCTCTCCTAAGTATACACATTCTTTAGGTGCCTGTGTCCTCCCAATAGGGAATGGATCAGTTGTCATGAATACTTCTATTTGCAATCCCTTAGAGTCTTCGTGTGATATGGATAAGAAAACGCAATGTAAGCTCTTGTTTAAAATAAAAATCTAAGGAGCAGATGGCCAAATGATGAAACTATTTCATGACAGCAAGGAATAAAATCCACTTTATCTATCATTTTTCAACATTTCTTTGTTTCTTTTGAAATAGTTTGCTTTGCTTCAAACTTCTCAGTCATCCTAAATCTTGTACAATTGTTTTCCTTTGGGGAACAAAATTATTGTTCTTCTTGTAGGTGCATATAGATGAAGGTTATTTAGGTCAGATTTGAAAGAATGAATAAAGAAGAAGAAAGGAACGGGGAATATTCTGACTTGACATAAACAAAAAGTGAAAGAAACACACATGTGGCTTTTTATTAGTGCTCACTAGGTAGGATACAGGAAGATTCTAGGCCATCACTTTTCAATTCACATTTTTATAGCATAACATTTAAATTAATTCAATTAATTGTCTTAAAGAAAAAAAGGTGATTTTTTAAATCTGACTTTCATAAGCTAGAGAAGTGTAAAACCTAGGATTTCAACCTTGCTTGGCTATCTCCTGCTCTAACTTCTCCCTTGTAACAACTCATTCTTCCCGGAAGGATGGCAGAATCATTGTCACTCTCTTAATTATGATAGACACTTCCCAGAAAAGCTCCTAAAATCTCTCTCTCCCTTTTCAAATTGAATTAAATTTCAACACACTTTAGAGCTATGTCCTTTGTTCTGCATTTTTATACATAACCCAATACATTTGAATGGGAAAAAAAAACTCCAAAACCCCTGCAACAATATTCATCCCTTTCCTTATGTAAATGTAAAATATTTCATATGAATTTTCTAGTTAGGTTTGTCCAAATGTGTTTTTTTTTACTTATCAAGAAATAATAATTGAATGGCAATAATTATAATAACAAATAAAAATAGTAGCATAATATCATATGTCAAAACCATACTGCTAACATTATATGTGGAATATTATTTAATTGCATAAAATTAGAAATAGGAAGAATTTGGAAATAATTGACAAAAATATTTGGAATATACTATTAATTAATTTTTTTATGCTAGGTATTGAACCTAGAATCTTATACTTGCTAAGTACTTTCTCTGTCATTGTGGTATATCCCTAGGCATCTAATTTTTTTGTTTTGGAGGGTACCAAGGATTGAACTCAGGAGCACTTAAGCCACACCCCAGTCCTATTCTGTATTTTATTTAGAGACAGAATAGGACGGGGGTCTCATTGAGTTGCTTAGCTCCTCGATTTTGCTGAGACTGGCTTTGAACATGTGTCCTCCTGCTTCAGCCTCCAGAGCTACTGGGATTTCAGGCATGAGCCACTATGCCTGGCTTACATTTAATTTTATATAAAACTTTAATCAAATTGAAATAAAAAGAAAAATTCAATAAGCAAATATGTTTATCACTTAAATATTGCACTTATAACATTTCTGCTTCTAACCATTTCAACAAAGAAATGATGACTGAACATGTTGGGTACTTCCTGTGTGCCAGAATCTGCCCTATGTACTTTATTTTCATTATTTCAGTTACAGATCTCTCATAGATGGTAATAAATAAAAAATTCTACTTGGGAGAGAGTTTATGTATGGAGACTTAGGATAATAGGGCATATGAATTTGTGATAATGGATAAGGTTCAGTAAATTTATGAGAAGCTATGCCTTTTTAATATGTGAATAACTATAAACATGCATCATTAATTGGTAAATCAAATAGCTGTATAATGAAGCAGAAGAAGAAATCTCATTCCAAGCTGCTCAGCTAAGGGGTACTGAGCTGAGAAGACAGAAATTTAAATCAGTAAGAACTGGAAAGCACTTGGTGTCATGGCAAGGCCACTCAGAGAGGGCCACAGAAGCACAAGTAGGACATAGGAGCACAAGGTGGCCACAGGGAAATTTGTGATGTGGCGATGCTCAGTCAGGAAAGATTTCTCAGCTGAAGTGTTACTTAAACTGAGAACTCAACTTTAAGGGAAAGGAGTAGCATTTTTGACAGAAGAATCTGCATTTGCAAATTCCTCTTTAATTTCTACGACACTGCTAACAGAAGCAGTCATAAAGCTTCATGCAGCAAAACTCTTAAAACTGCTGGAAAAAGATCAATAAAATATCTTATTTATTCAAGAAATATTGTAAGCTTCACTCAATGTATGTACAACATAGAGTTTATTTTTCTTACTCATAGTAACATATGACATGTGTTTATTATGATTGTTCTAAACTCTGAGAATTAAATACACACAATAATAGCAGGGTAGCAGCTTTTAATATCTACCTATGTCTGATTAATATATCCAAAGTCTAAATTCTTCCCGCCACATTCATCATTAAGATTCTTTTGCCTGATAAAAGAAGAGCTTCATATAGAATTGTCCTGCTTACGAACTTACTCTCCATACAGTCTATTTTCCTCCTAGTATAATGAAAATCAAAGATAGAATATATCACTCATAAGTTAAAAAAAAAAAAAACTTTTAACTTGGCATTGTTCTAAATACCTTACCCCAGTCCCTAACCAACATCATGCAGGGATCTCTGGAATTGTTTCCTATTCTGTTCCCTATCACTATCTTTCCTCCAAATTTCCCAATCTGCTTTCTGTTACTGGACAAGTCAGAAATTCAAAAAAAGCACCCTCCCTCAGGGCTTTTATTCTTTTAGGTTCCTCTTTCTGTTGCTGCCCCTCATAAATCCCTTAAACTGGTAACATCTACAAGTTATTTCTAGTTCTTTGCTTTCCTTCATGACTGGATAAAGTAACCCTGATCTCCCCTCACTTCCTCGGTATTCCGTGTTCCTTGCATACTCTGATGTATTTTTTCACATAACTATGATTACCACATGATACAATTTTTACTTTTCTTTTTCAGTCTTACCACATTCAAATATAGACTTCATTTTTTTTTTTAAAAAAAAGGGATTTTTGTCTTCTCTCTTTTTAAAAAAATATTTATCTCTTTTGGTTTAGACATATCATTAGTACAGAAAATAATATTTAGCACATAATAGAATAAATAGTTTTAGAATGAATGAATGGATGACATGAACATTGAAAAGTCTAGATTTACACTCAGAACTTTTATCATTCCATTTTTTTCATCTTCTGTATTATCTTTTGCCAAATATTTTATTCTACTCTCATCTGTTTCTCTAACCTTGCATTTCAGTCATTCATATCAACTTCTAGATGATTTTTCAGTTGAATTGTTATAGTAGATACTCAGTGGGTTTTTTGCAGCAAACATAGTCCCTTTTAAAAATCATATATATATATATATATATATATATATATATATATATATATATCTCCCTAATGATAATTCTTTCTAAGTGATATTTCTGTATAAAAATCTGAAAATGTTCAGTTTCTTATCTTTAGATATATATTCCTAATCTATATACTTCAGGCCCTTCATGAAGTTGTCCAAGTCCCTTCCCTGTGTTATTCTACACTTTACAGTCAAATAGAACTATCTGGTATTTCTTCACATAGACATAATGTCTATGGACATCTGCCACTCAAATTTCCTTCAAGCCTATCATAGGAGCATAGTTGTCTACAGACGTCAGCAGCGACCCTTCAGTACTGAACCCATGTTTCCCCAGGCTGTTTCCCAACAAAGGTTGACGGTGGCTCCAGAATTAATGCTGGTGTATCCATTCTCAGCTGCCTCATCAGCCTGACCAGACTTACTAGACCTTTTCTGATCTGATCCTTCCTCGATGGCCTTTTCTTTCAGAGATACAAGACCCGAATTAATGTCACAGTTCCCCCATGTTACACAGCTCCCTCCCATTTATTCTCCAATAAATGTCTTGTATGCCTTCTCCTACCTCTACACCTTTTCCTATTGTAGGATTTGAATTGACACATTGCTTCTCAAAAAAAGTTCAATGTTTTTCAAAGCCAGCTTTGCTCTTCCTCTCATGTTGTCTCTTTCTACCTGTCAAAACATTACTTGGCCATATAATAGCAAGCTCGAATCTCAAATGTACCTCATATCTATCCCTTCTGTGATCTTTTCAACTTGTCATCTTTTATTTAAAAGTCTTTGATTAAAGTTCTTCCTGCACAATATATCATCCTCTTTGGAGTCTAAGCCCCTGGATGGCAAGAACTACATCTTATTTATTTTCATAATGTACAAAAGGAACAACTTAGAAATTTTAGATTCAATACAAATTTAATAAATTAGGCTGTCAAGGGGAATTTTATTATAAAAGAGTGAGACTGAGATATAAAAATAACTGGTGTTTATGAACTACAGCCCTCACTCACATTTCTAATTCTTTCATAGTTTTCCAATAAATCCCAATGCAATTCTGTGATGCAGCCTTGAAGTTGGCAGTCTGGAACTGATCTACAAATGAGAATCTAGAGAAATGTAGAAAAATGTCACTCTTTGGTAGTGGACAAAATCCAAGATCCATGGGTTTTTAAAAAAGAAAACACATGAGTAGTATAATCACCATGACCAATTTTTTGATTAGGAATCCATTACACTTTTGCCAAATATTAAGCAAGGTGTTTTTTTTTATTAAAGCAGTAGTGATGGTATAAAAGATGTTCAATATAATTTGAAATAAAAGAAATACCCATATATTCTTGTCCTATAGCTAAAACTTTAAATAACATAGATTTTATTTTGTTGACAATAGTCGGGAAACTGACTTCAATACAAGATAGACATATAGAGGACTTTGATAACCACAAGGGATAAATGGTTGTTTGTGGTGGTGATTCTTCAAGCAATGTTGCAACATTTGCTTTTTTGTTTTGTTTTGGTTTACATTTAACCAAATATTATCTGTGTTTAATGACAGAGCAGAATGATTCTTTATATGGTTAATTTTGGGATATATTAAAAGCCTATGAATATTTTCTAAAATTACTTTCCTGTGCTGCAAATCTTCTGTTCTTAAATTGATAAAATTCCTATCTTACCTTTATGTTACATTTGTTATTAATATCTGAAATATAACATTTATATCTGATTTTAATTATTTTCCAGACACTGACTGGCAAGAGTCAGGAGTTAACTATTTTATTAATTTTTAAACTTTATATTTTTTTTAATTCAATAAATTTTAAAGTGTTTTATTGAGGTCTGATTGGAATACAAAAAAAACCAACGTGTTTATAATGCATAAGACTATATAACTCACTGAGTTTGGAGACATACATTCTTAAAACCATTTCCACAATCTATACCATAAAAATATTTATTACCTCCCAAAGTTGACACCCACATGCTATTGGTTATTAGTTTTTGTATGTGTCATGAGAACACTTAAGATCCACCTTTATATCAAATCTTTAAGTAAACAATGCAGCATTGTTAACTGTAGGCACTGTGCCTTGAAGTAGATCTCTTGGATTTGACCATCTTTCATAATTGAAATTTCATTTCCTATGATCTACCTCACTGCTTTACCCTTACCACAGACCTCAGCAACAAACATTGTAGGATTATGATATATTTTGTCATTTAATCTTAGAGTATTATTATTAATTAGAAATTACACATCTAGTTAACACACGCCCTAATTGTTAAGAAATAAATATTAGAAAATTTTACTTTCTGTTTTCCTTTGAGGGAAATATTCTTTCCATGAATGAAGCTTTACAGCTAATAATTTAAGGTGATTTTTTTGGGGGAAAATATTTCCAGTACAAAAACACTCAAGAGTGATCTATGACTATTGCCCTGAGAATCCTTCATTTCTGTAAAGTACAATCTTCTGCATATTTTATCTCAGTGTCCAACTTATTTTCCTTAGGATAATGTCCTCTGGATTTGGCCTGTCTCACAATTGGCAAGATTTTTTTTCTTAAGACTGAGTAATATTCTGGTGTATGTAAATGATCCATTTGCTTCATCTATTCTTTCATCTAGGTTGCTTCTATATCTTGGCTATTGTGAATAATTAACTTTCTTTCATGGAGTGATCCTATCTGGCCTCCAACAAGATGTAATTTAGGTTTTATATATTCGTGCCCTTTGAGTAATATTACTCTTAAGTTGGGGTTTAATTTTTAAGCTGAAATTACATGTATTGCTTACTTTAATCTCTTTATATTCTATAACTTATCTTATTCTAGATTTCCATTTATTTCTCTCAAAAAATCATTTTAAGAAAAAAATCCTATTTTAAATTTATATAGACAAGTAGTATTTCTTATTTGCACCCTGTTTTCATGTTGCTGCAAAACATCTGTGTTTAGCGTTCTACCTGTGTATAGACTCCTAAATAAGGAGATTAAAAAATTTTATATTGTTTAAATAAAATTAATAGCAAACTTATGACACTCTGTTTTTTCTGATATTGGTTTTTACTTGATATTTGTTAAATGAAACTGGAAATTTAAAAAATACTAGGATAACTGAAAATTTAATTCTATCAAATGATTTTTCAATTTAATTTATGAAGCTAAAATAAATTAATAGACGGATATTGTGTCCTGATTGACCATGAAATTTTTTTAACTAAAGTAGAGAAAATAACTATAAAAGGTACAACTAATCTCCAAGAATTGGAGGTATATTCTGAGCTGCATTCAACCAGAATATAGATTAATGTTATATATTATTAATATGCATCTATTATCTATTGAATCCTATTTTATAGAGTTTTGCATATTTAATGTGGCATTTTAATCATGTTACAGTAACAAAAAGACTCTGGAAACGTAACTAGGTTGGGCATATTTGGTGATGTCTAGTGAAAACTGTTCTTACATGGGCCTTAAGTAATCATTAGAGTAACAAAAAAAGTGTCACCATAATTATTGAACAGATACGGTCTATATATTAATTTAAAATGTCAACTTTCAACTGGAAAAAGGAAATATGATGGTTGAAAATATATAAATAGAATATATAAAATATATAAATAGAAAAGAGGAAAATAATTTTACATTACTAGGTATCTATATGAGGCCTCCTAAGTCCAGTATATATATATATATATATATATATATATATATATATATATATATATATTGTGTATGTGTATGTGTGTATACATGTATTTTATATTATATATACCTATTTATATTTTATATATATTTATGTTTATATATTATATGTATATACATACATAAACATATATTTTAATTTCTTCTTTTTCTATCATAGGCATTGTTCTAGTGACAAGGTGAAAATAATGGAGGGGAAATTGACAGCACAAAACTGAGCACAAAGGACTTCTGAAATGGACCATTTTGGAACATCCATCATGTTGTTCGAGATACTCTGAGAGCTGTATCCATAAATTCCAGGAAAGCCTGTTCCAAAAAAACTGCCTTTATGAGATTGCATATGTAAACTTGACATAATCTATTTATTACCATGTAGTGGGAACACTCATTTTGTAAGTGGCTAACAATTTAGTTTTAAGGAGATTTTATACTCTGGTTTAATTTTCCAGCCCAAATTTCCTCTAAATCTAAAACATGGATGGAAAGCTTATAAATATGACATTTGTCCCACTAGTTTCTGATATATGTTGTCATTTAATCTTAGAGTATTATTATTAATTAGAAATTACACATCTAATTAACACACACCCTAATTGTTAAGGAATAAATATTAGAAAATTTTACTTTCTGTTTCCTTTAAGGGAAATATTCATTCCATGAATGAAGCTTTACAGCTAATAATTTAAGGTGACTTTTTTGGGGGGGAAATATTTCCAGTACAGAAACACTCAAGATAGTGATCTATGACTATTGCCCTGAGAATCCTAAACTTTATAATCTGTAAATGAAGCAATATTATATCCTTAAAGACAGATAACTAAAACAACAAAATAAATAATGGTAAGAAAAAGAAGGATAAAGAAACATCAAATATTCACGTCCTGTGTCTATTTTAAATATATTTTATTTAATAAAATAAATTTTAAATATACTAAAATTTTAAATATATTAAAATATATTATTTTAAATATATTTTGAAACATTACTATACTACCTATAAAGTACAAGTATTTACAAGGGAAATGTCATAAGATAATTTAATCTGGGTCACTTATGAACAGTGTTGACAAATGAGCATTGGAAACTGAAAAGCATACCAACAGACTCCTTAAATGCACACTCAACATTATACTCAAATTATAACTGGCATCTATAATCTTAAGAAAAATATTTCTCAAATAGTGCGAGACAAACAAATTGAATGTGTGTGTTTGAATTAAAAAAAATACCTTGAGATTCAACTCTGTGTTCTATTTCTATGGCCAAAAAGCAACTTTCCAATAAATAATTTCATCCCATGCCTGAACAAGCTTGACTTTGGGCAAAGAATGAGTTTGTCTAAGCGTTGAGTAGAGGATAGTCAGGTCTCTCAATATATATTGGTATTTTCTTATGAGCTAAATTAACAAGAATGAATTCTGCACAACTTCATCACAATCACAGGTGAATAGATAATATTACACTTCAGAATCTGTAAAGTGATTAAAAAATAAAAATCCTTGACTGAAAAGGACCCCCTTGTTATTCCTGTGAAGCCAAGCTTGATATAGCCTAGAGTTTTCTCATTAGTTATGTTTATAAATAAGAGAAATATTAATACTCAGGAAATTCTACACAGATGTAACTTGGGTTAAATATAAACTATGTATCTCTTATAAACTCCCTGTGCTCTTTGATAAAGATCTAAGAGCATATTATTCTTTAGATGTAAAGCATTTTAAATGATAAGACTCAATAAGAAATTATCTGTAAAAGCAGGCCTCATTTGCACATATCTGATATGTGTGAATTTTAGTTACCATGCTTTAGTTAAATAACATGTTTCTCAACAACATAGCTCAAATTTCATCTACCATGGTATATTATCTGTGGGTGATTCTTGGTTCGTATAGTTTCAAAACACAAACATTGCTGCTAGCTATTCAGTTCACAAATTGCTAAGTAAATATCAATGAACAACCTTGGCACTTCTTTCGAAGTACACACTCAGCAAAGGGTATAATTCTGCTGCATTCTGAATCCCAGTGAGAAATCCACATGACAGTTAAAAATGGAAAGTTAAAATAGGTAATTGGCCAATAAAAATGAAAGTACAGGAAAGAAAAAGGTGATAGCATCAGAAGTAAAATTTGAATGGAATATAACTGCTATACAAGAAATAGGTGAATGTAAGGAAGTTGACACAGTACCTATCCAAGAGATTATGGATCTACTGCCCAAGAACACAGTGAAGGCAAGTAGTCAATGTAAATGAGGAAAGTGGCTGTGATGAAGACAATGACATCCCAGGGTCAGTGACACTGGCGAAAGTCTTCATCTTTAAGGAATTCTTAGAGATACTTCAAAACATGGGAACTGCAAGTGTTGAAATAATGCAAGCTGATCCAAACTAAGAAAAGGGTACAGCAATTCACCAAAGCCTATGAAAGGTGCACTTTCCATATCACATGATACATAGCAAGAGAATAAAGTTGTTTTTTTTTTCTTTTTTTAGAAATGAACTTTTGATCTAAGCCATATTCAATATTTGTAAGGTTGTAAATTCCAATATACTAAAAATAGTTTGATTATTTGTTCATTTTTCTGTACATTTTTTTTAAAAAATAGGAAGAGAACTTCAATGTAGAAAGAAAATAGAAGGTCACAGAAGCATTGTTAATTTTTGTTCCTGACTATTAAGATCTCTTGGCACAGTTTCAGCATGCACAGTCATTTTTAAGGTCCTTTTCTAGTGCACAACACCTGGACTGCCTGTATTTCAAAAGAGCTTTACTGTTCCCTCAAGAAAACCTGTGTGCTAAAACCCTCCACTAGGCTTCTGGGTTTTAGGCCATAGAAAAGTATTTGATATGCTCCATGAGAGCAAAGATTAAAGGATACAAGAATAAATCTTCTTAGTACCAATTTTACAAATATGTCACAAACCCCATTTTATTCTAATCTACAGAGAGAAAGGTTTATACTTTCTAATCTTCCTTAAGAAATAAATTTTAATATAGTAAGTAATTCAACCATTACTAGCAGATAAATGGTGAAAGCAAGTTCTGAGTGTTAAAAATATTTTAAAAGCTCATGTCTTAGTCTCCATGAACTGAAGCATGCTTCAGAGCTATAAAACATTCTCCCTCCAAGCTTTGTTCTTCTCAATTGGCAAACATTGGCTGTCCATGCCCCGTTCTCCTGTTACACACACTTTACTTATACAACACAAGCCAACATGTTTTTTCTTCTGGTTTCTTTTGGATCATCATAAGCATCATAGACATTTTCATCAGCGATGCCAAGAGAACTGGGAATATGTTAGTTTACTTTTGCTTCCTCTGTTGCCTAGTTGGCTGCTTCTGTAGCAACAGAACAAAAAGAGGATCATGCATGAAATACAGCTATTATTTATGAGAGAATGGCTGGTTTTAAAACAAGATAGATGTTTAGTATTCCATGGATATTCACCCACCAGATTGTAACCGTTCTGAAGGAGGTTAAATTGCGAGCCAAGACTGTCAAAATTTTCTCTTGATATAGCACCAAAATAGCCTGATCAGCCCAAAAAGCTGCTGAGCCTCACTATTAGGAATTGCTGCTACTTTGCAATGTGAAAGATAGGGGATTTGCTCTTTTTTCATAGGTTTTTTTAGTCTCTCAGAGTTACTGCCTGAAGAACAAGAATTTCTGCTTGAGTGGCTTGATGTGACATTTATCTCTAGTTTTGTGAATGAGGTCATAGTGTTGTTTAATGCATTACATTAACCCATGTCTCTTGGATCTCACATCATTTTAGATTGCAGTTTAGTTTTACCCAGCTTCCATGAGTGGTTATGCCAGCAAGTTCGGATGACATTCTAAATCAGGACTTGTGTTGCAGGTCATCCATTCATTCACTGAGTTTTATCAAGCATCTAGTATGTGCCAGTCCTACATCTTCCAGGGAGAATTGATTAGTGACAAAACAGTTTTGTCACCCTTACATCTTCTCCTAGATTTTTACTTATGAGGTTTATATAAAATAACTTAGCCTTTTTGGCAACAGTCATAAGAAAAAATTGGACAATAAGACAACAAATAACCCAATCAACAAATGGGCCAAGGACCTGAACAGACACTTCTCAGAGGAGGACATACAATCAATCAACAGATACATGAAAAAATGCTCACCATCTCTAGCAGTCAGAGAAATGCAAATCAAAACCACCCTAAGATACCATCTCACTCCAGTAAGATTGGCAGCCATTATGAAGTCAAATAATAACAAGTGCTGGCGAGGATGTGGGGAAAAGGGTACTCTAATACATTGCTGGTGGGACTGCAAATTGGTTCGGCCAATTTGGAAAGCAGTATGGAGATTCCTGGGAAAGCTAGGAATGGAACCACCATTTGACCCAGTTATTGCCCTTCTTGGGCTATCCCCTGAAGACCTTAAAAGAGCGTACTACAGGGATACGGCCACATCGATGTTCATAGCAGCACAATTCACAATAGCTAGACTGTGGAACCAACCCAGATGCCCTTCAATGGATGAATGGATTAAAAAAATGTGGCATTTATACACTATGGAGTATTACACAGCACTAAAAAATGACAAAATCATGGAATTTGCAGGGAAATGGATGGCATTAGAGCAGATTATGCTCAGTGAAGCTAGCCAATCCCTAAAAAACAAATACCAAATGTCTTCTTTGATATAATGAGAGCAACTAAGAATAGAGTAGGGAGGAAGAGCAGGAAGAAAAGATTGACATTAAACAGAGGCACGAGATGGGAGGGAAAGAGAGAGAAAAGTGGAATTGCATGGAAATGGAAAGAGACCCTCATTGTTATAAAAAACTACATAAAAGAGGTTGTGAGGGGAATTGGAAGAAAAATAAGGAGAGAAATGAATTACAGTAGATGGGATAGAAAGAAAAGATGGGGGGGAGGGGGATAGTAGAGGATAGGAAAGGTAGCAGAATACATCAGTCACTAGTATGGCATTATGTAAAAATGTGAATGTGTAACCTATGTGATTCTGCAATCTGTATTTGGGGTAAAAATGGGAGTTCATAACTCACTTGAAACTATTGTTCGAAGTATGATATGTCAAGAGCTTTGTAATGTTGTGAACAACCAATAAAAAAAAAAAAAAAAAAAAAAAGAAAATCCTAACAATGAACTAAGTATCCCAGCTAATGAGGCTTAAACTTCTGAGATACTGGGCCATCTTGTTCTCCCTTAAAGAGGGGGGAGTCATCACTATTCCCTAGGAGGTCTTAGGAAGATACAGGCAAATAGCTTAATTGTTACTTCATTTAGCAAGGGATAAAGTATTTCATGGAATTAAAGCATAATGTGACATAAGTGCTCAGAGTACTGCCTCTAAACTCTAAGATTTGTTGCATTGCAAAAAAAAAAAAGTCCTTGAAAAATTACTGAGCAATTTCAGTACACAATTCTATTTTTATTTCCAAGAAAAGAAACACTGCAAGAAAAGGACAATTGTAGTTTGTAGTGTAGGTCTCTGACACTCAAATTAATAGAACCATTTTTAATTTGTAGTGTGGTGTGGTAGAAAACTGAGCACAGTAGCAATGATATTATAAAACATAACTACAGAGATGATGGAATTTCATCTTTACAGAAGCATTTAATTGGACATAGTCTGTCCTCTTTCAAAATTTTCTTTTGTATTCTTTGCCTTCATTCAAAATGTTTTCAGCCAGTTAAGTTTTAAGATTTGGACTACTTAACAAATATTAACTAATTTGTCCATATCATTTTATAATATCTAATTACATAGTCAGAGGGAAAATACTATAACAAGGAGGAATATATTGTGTAGGGAAGTGTAATTAGAGATTTGAATATTATTTTTTCACTTTCATTAGATACAAGTATAAAATATAGTTGCCTGTTTAAATAAAATCATATTTTTATTTTATTTAATTATTTGTTAGTTATTGACAAAGCCCAAGAAATATAATCTCAGTGGATTTTTCTTTATCGGTGAGATAGCAATGATTCATCCCAAGCATGCTTCTGATGATTGAATCCAACAACTTAATTCAGGTTCCATTCATTCTATATTTAATAAATATATACCTTGCTGTCCTTGTTCTTTCTTCCTACCTCCCTTCTCTTTTGTCCTCTCCTTCCTTTCTTTTTCCTTTTTTTTAAAGATATACACATATGCTGAATAAAGCCATAGCTATATTGAAGGATAAACAAATTTGGATTCTTCCTCAAGTCATGTAGAGTACCATGAGTATTTTATAATTGCTTTCTTTTTATTTCTCTATATTTTCTCTCTTCGTTTTTTGATGAGGAATTGAACTTGGGGTGCTTTACCACTGAGCTGTATCTTCATTCTATTTTTTTTTAACTTTGAGACTAGGTCTTGCTATGTTACTGAGGCTGAACTTGAATTTTTTATTCTTCTGCCTCAGTCTACCTGGTTGCTAGGATTACGGGTATGCACCATCAAGCCCAGTTATTTGTGTTTTTTTATAAAAGTTATCATATTTGGTCCCCAAAATAATACTTCCAAGATAGAATTATTTAGCTTCATGAATGTTATAAAAATTATTTTAAATACACAAGGGAATCCATATTTTTGAAGGGACTCTTTGGTCAAAGAGTAAAGCACAGTTTCATGAATATCTTCCCTTACATTTGCTTTCATTCCAACATTATTATTGTCTCTGTTCATATATTCATTGAGATATCCCTGGGAAAAATACAAATTCTGTATTTGATGTCATGTCTTTATTTTTCCTTATTTTTCCTGGAGGTAAATTTAAGTGTAACTGTAACTATAATGAGTCATATCTAATATACAAATTTAATAACACCCCAAATAGACCGTATTGCCCTACATTGTTTTTCTTAGTTTTTCAACTTCTCCCCTATTCCAAGCTATGGTGTGATTTCTGTTGGAACCCTACCATGGTCATCCAATACCACCCTTTCCCTTTGGCATTGACCATAATCTAAACCTTAGAACGAAAGAATAACAGGAACCCTAAAATGGGCACTAATAGCAGTTGAATGAATGGACTAAATGATCACTAAGGAAGATGCCAGATGGATAAAAGTGCTTAAGGTAGTTTTTCTAAATTTTTCATATGTATATAAATCACTTGCAGGAACTTGTGAAAAAGTAGATTCTGCTTTATTATGACTATTATGTGGGACCTGATGGTATGCATTTTTAACAAGTTTCCAGGTGATGCTAATGTTAGTCTTCAGAAAGCACTTTTAATAGTTAGGCATTAAGATGCTACTATAAAATGACATTATTCAATACATGTTTTCAGGCAATAAACTTTTAGATTAAAATGCTATTAGAAGTTATAATCCTGTATTGAGCTTAAAAATAATAATCATCTTTGTTTCTTTATTTAGTGCTAACAATATTCCTAACATATGGCACAAAAATTAAATGATGGGAAATTAAATTTTGGAGGGTGAAAAAAGAATGTTGCTTAACATCAAAAGGGAAAAATAGTAGTTACTTAGTTGGTCCTTACCAGCTATAAAATCAAAAGTTGTGCAAAACTGCTATAAAGATCTGAAGTATTGAAGAATAAAAATAAAGAAAATTATTAAGCTTCTCTGAAAATATGAAGGCAAAAAAAGTATGGTATTACATTGAGAATATATCACAATCACACAAAGACTTGAATTAATCATATTTTACATGCTCATATTTGTTAACTTGTACATGATCTGAGACAGGTACTATTTTATAGATGAAGAAATGGTATCACAGTTAGGATAAATGATCTGATCTAAGATCACATGGCTAGAAACTAGTAGAACCAGTATTCATATTGTCTCATTCCAATCTTCACCGAAATTATTTTTGTTTAACATTAGAGAGACTACGGATCCAAAAGGTATGCTATCCTTTGAAGAACTTCATTGTACTGTTCTTTAAATCTTCTTGTTCTATTTGGCAGTGGGTATGAGATGATTCAGTTTCAACTTCTTTCTCCATTCAGTGCTTCTTAAAATGTTACACTTTGTTTCTCCTCCAATGAATTTGTAAATTCATATCATGTTTGAACTCAAGTATTAATTTAAATGAATTCTACATCCCTTTGGTGCAATGGAATTTAAGCTCACATATGTTCTTTATTTAAATGACTTAAATATTATAAATGTAAGTAAAACTGAAGTGCAAAATAAAATCTATGTTTTATCTACACAAAAGTCTACATGAAAAATGCAAGAGATGAAGTTAATACAGTGAAGATTTTGCAAACCTAAAGCCACACTGTCATAAATTACAAAACCTAAAGTTTATAAAACTCCAACTACAAATATTATCATGTTTTTGTTGAATATGCGGATTGCCATGACTTGTAGGCCTTGCTGCCAATGTTGTTCTCTTACTGTTATATGCAGATTTTAATGCACATGCCCAAGAATCTGAGATAGCAGTCACAATCTTTAAATTTGTTGAGGATTTATTGTAAGGGCACACTGTATTGTTGCTGTGAGAGCAATGGCTTTGAAGCCTCCCATAGCTGATCCTTTTCTACCCTTTACTTGTTGCCTGATATGCATAATATTCATATAAGCATTAAATTTACAAAATATATGTATAAGTCAATAAATGAACATTCTTGCATGGTTTATATCATAGCAACAATTTACTGTTTATATTGCTTTGAGTGTGTAATAGACAATACTTTTCCTTTTCCTGGATTATTCATAGTGTCAATCGAAAAGTGACCCCTAAGAAATAAGTATAAAATAGATTTAAATTCCTGTATATTTCTTCCAATTTGATTCATATTTTTTAAAATTTTTTTAATTATACATTTTTATATGTGTGGATATTAAGGTTATCCCCTAAAGTGAATTTGTATACTTACTTGTAAACCACAGGCAAAAAAAAAAAAATCCAATACAATTACAAGATTTAAGATATTGGATGTGTCCTACAACCAATTCCATAATTTCTTCTTTGATTTGACTTTCTGATCTATGCTGATTACCAGTTTTAGATAAATTGATTTTCATTCTGACCTTAATTTTAAGGTAACAAAAAGCAGCTCCCCTTTTTCATTTACAAGACTGCTCTAAGATTATTTATGCAACTTGAAATTCCTTAATATATGCATCAAAAAGTTTAATAGAATACATCTGGCTTATGATATCACACATATCAATCAATGCAAATGTTCCAATATTCGAAGATTTCTAAATTACTATTATTTTCTGCATTTTTCTCTCTATGAATTAATAACACTCAATTTTTAGCAGAAGCAAAACTTCAAAAACATGGCTGGGTACTAATTCTTTGTTAAACCTGTACTGGATTGTAAAGAAAATTATTCAACAATCACTTGGATACATGCTTAGCTAATAGAATTCAGGCAAAAATCTAAGGGATAAAACCAAAAAATTTGCTTTTAAGGGCCTGTAGAGATTTGAACTACTGCCAGGATCATAACTCTTCCCTTGTAGTTTATCCCCCCTGACAGAGGAGACATCTCAATGCCTATTGCTGCTCCGACCTTCCTGGATGGCAGCGTACCTTGTTTGCTAAAGTTGTCATCTCAACAGCACTAAACCACATGATTTCTCCCCTATGTTATTTCATTTTATTTCCCATAAAAAGCACAATGAGAAATATTCTTGGAGCCAGAGCTTTTACTCTCCAACTGTAATGTTGAGTTTTATAACATCGTTAGGTTTCTTACAGAAAAATAATAATGTGTGCAATGTGAATCAGTTTCTCATGTTGGGTTAAGTTTTACTGAGACCCAACCAGCCTTCAGATTCACATATTGACCAGAATCTCAGCTATTAATAATGAAGATTTCTTGCCACTAGGTAAAGGGTGCTGGGTGGCAGGGGGCAGGGGGATCTTGGCAACTTCTAAAGTAAGTAGATAGGCAACTATCAGTATCACACTGATAGCATATGACTGACAATACAACCCTCAAAGAGAAATGTCAGTTGTTACCATTTGAAATGCAAAAGAAAAATCTATAAGGATACAGGGATATTTAATGTTATAATGTTGTTGAAAAATAAAATATAATTGTTTAAGTTGTATTTAAAGTAGCAAAATTAAGATCATCAACTAAAATTTCAGGGCTTTGAGCCAAACAAAAATACCTTGGAGTAACAGACTTTAGATTTTAAAAAAATAGAAAATTCTAATTATGCTTCGGAAAATTGGCATATCCTGCTTCTGTTTCTCATTAGGAGACCAATGCTTCTTCTTAAATATAGAAGATTTAAAAGGATCCTGGCTAATGTAGTTGATATCTGCCTGAAAAGTGACTGCACAGTTAGAAAGGATTGGGCCTTGGCCATTACATGTATTGGGAGTGATACTGAGAAAAGTATGGTGTTTTAAGGATGGCCACACAGCTGGGGACCTATGAACTCATCCAAGACAATATTACTGATTAGTACAAGTATTATTTATGTAATTTGCCTTGATAAATTTATTTCTGACTTTAGGTCACTTGGAAAATGAATTGTCAGAAAGTTGCCAGATAAGAAATGTATAGGTTTGATATGAAAGAAAAAGCAAAACAAGAGTTTTCTGATTTTCTTTATATATTCCTATTGACTATGAACAATATTCTAGCTGATAGAAGTGATGGTCTATATACTCTAACTCCCATGGCTGGGATATAAAATTGTAGGAAAATGTGTATACCTTCGAACAAACAGTCAGAACTTTCCCTGGGTATTTACAAACAGAACAAGACAGTCCTCACAGTGGAGTCTGGAACAATGATGAGAACTCTAATCATGAATAGTGAGGATGCTTGGCTAAAAAATATATATATATACTATTCTCTTCTCATCTTTCAGTGTCTCATTCCTATAATGTGGACAGTTTTGAAACAAAAATCCTTCTTGATAATATAATTTTCAGGCAGAGGATGGAAGCAGATTAACACAGTCAAGCAGCTTTGCTAACCAAGTTAACAGTCATGATTTTAGCAGGGGAGGAAAAGAATGAAGCTGACATTTATGGAGTATATTCAATGTGTTCTATGCAATATATATTTTATAGCATTTCACCTTGATTCATAGCCTTAGAAGCTGTGTAGCTTTCCATTACTGTAACAAAATACCTAACTGTCAACTTGTGAGGAGGAAAGGTTTATTCTGGCTCACAGTTTCAGAAGTTTAGTCCACGGTCCGTTGGCCTATTACTTTTGTGCTGTGATGAGGCAGTACATTATGGTGGTAGAGTATGGCACAAGAAACTGTTCACCTTATGGCAGCCAGGAAGCAAAGTGAGAAACACAAAGTGGCCAAGTTTCCAATGTCCCTTTCGTGGGCACATTGCCAAAGACCTGAATTCCTTCCACTAGGCCCAACTTCCTGAAGGTTCCACTACTTTCCCGTAGTGCCGTGGCTGAGAAACAAGCCTTCAATACATTGACCTTTGGGGACATTCCAGATTCGAAGTGTAGTATATCTTATGTCACACATGAGGAACACACAGTAGCATGCACAAGTGTCAGAAGTGAAGTAGAATGCTGAGAGACAATCCCATTCCAGCACTGCTGAGCCACCTACCAAGAAAGACTTCAGACATTCTCAGCTCCTTCTTCCTTCCTTCCTCTGTCTCCCTTTCTCTTTCCCTCTTTCTCTTTCTTTCATTCTCCCTTCCTCCCTCCCCCAACTCTTTCTTTCTTCCCTTCTTTCTTACCAGTTCTTTTGCTCATGAATCTGCCATCCCCTTTCCAAATCTTGTAAATTTTCTAAATTCCATTCTTGGGGAAAATTCAACCATGTTACCATGTTGTCTGTAGAATTAAAAGTAGTTTCATTCTCTTCAATGGACTTACAATTTATTTCCTCAGCCCCAGAAACTGGCCAAAATCTCAGACTAAAATCTAGAAACCATAATATTTGTAAAAACTGAAAAGCAACCCATGGTTGAAAATCTAGTTGTCTCTCTTAGTTGATAGGAAAACTGTGAAACATTTGGTTCTCCTTATGACATATATATTTTGATTTAAAAGCCTGAGATTTTTTTTTTCCAAGTGACAAATATTCTTTCAAATTGTTTTGTTCATTTTTACCACCTTCACTGAAGCATGAATAGCACAGAAGTAGGCATTAGTCTTTGGCTTGTGTGTGACTCAATCAAGTGTTACTTGCATTCCAATTACTCAGACAGCGTGGAATACAGCTGTGTCCAAGAGGATTTCAGAGTTTCTTAACCATCTCTATATACCACAGTTTAATCCAGTTGGACTGTATGTTAACTGTTCCAGTTTGAATCTGAACTCAGGGAGTTTCTAAGCTTTTACTTCCAAAAGTATGAATTACCTAAAAGTGTTACCAAATAAAGAAAATATTTTAAGTTTTTATTTTTTAAAAAAAGAGATAATACAATTAAGATTTGTACCGTTGGTTCATATGATTATCTGGATAGAGAATTGTGAAACAATGTCAGACAAAAGTGCTCAGGACCACAGATACTCTAGTAAGCAGAAGAGAGGGCACAGGTTCGACAAAGATGAGCCTATCAAATTAATCATTAGGCCTATAAATATTGCAAATTCTACCTCTGTCATTTATAGCAGTGTGACTAGAGGCATTATTAGCTTTTTGCTCTTCAGTTCCTCTAATGGGTGCCTCATTGAAATGATGAAATGAGATAATATATATAAAATGCTTATCATAGTACCTGTCACCTTCTGAGCCTGCCATAAAGAAACGATTAGTTCTCTGGCTCAACCAAATGAATGTAAAGCAAGGTCTCAGACAATGCTTTATCATGAACTGCTTGGTCTGTTATATAATAACAGAAGGTCAAAGCAGCTGCAATTTGAATCATTATACAATTTGATTTTACCATGCCAAACTTGAAGCTGTAATTGCTCAAGACTAGGAAGCAAAAGAATATTCATATTGATCTTATACTCATTATAATGGTAAAAATAAAGAAGAGTAACCTTTTCATTTTTGCTAAAATATAGTTAATATCTCACAGAATATACTTTTAAAGAGAAACTAGAATAGAGACTTTATTTTGGTAAGTGTGTGTGTGTGTGTGTGTGTGTGTGTGTTTGTGTGTGTGTCTCTGTGTATGTTTGTGTGTCTTAGTGTAGTGTTCTCCTAGGACACTTTCAGATCACAGCATTGCTGTCATTGTATTAACAAAACTGTCATATAGCAATGTGACAAAGCAACAATCTACAAAGTTCTATCATGTCTTTTCAAAAGCTTTCTGATTCCTAGATTTAGAAGAATTTATTTCAGAATTTACTAAAAATATTCATTTCATTTAAATCCTCTATGCCTAGAATATATTTTCATTGCACCAACCAAGAGAGGGAAAAACTGAATTTTCTCCAGATAATTTGCCACTAGATGGATATAGTTCTCAGCAACACAACAAGAATACTCAGCAGCTCAAGGAATGGGATCATGATTAATTACAGAAGGCTGGCAAAAGGACAAGTTTTAGAAGCTGTTCACATTTCTTTAACTGTTCTTATCAGAGGTTCTCTTTTACACCACTAAGAAGAACCACAGAGTACAATGGCACATCCATATGTTAGATAGCAGTGCTGAAGATTTTGTAACTGTATTATTTCTTCATCTGTGCATTTTTGTTTTCTTTTTTAGTAGTATATGTAAAATTCGAGTGCAGGAGGATGTTGGTGGGGGAGAATGTGTTAGGGAGTATAAGGGGACACACCTTCTCAATTTTGCTGTGAACCTAATATTGTTCTAAAAAATAAGTCTAGAGGGAAAAGAACCAAGAAAGAGATTGAATAAGGTATTCAAATATCCATTCTACAGAGTGAGTATTTAAAAACAGCTTTATATTCCAAATCTGCTCTGCAAATATTGTAGCCACTGGCTACTTTTGGCTGTGTACCTTAATTAAATAAAAATTCAGACTCAGTCACACTAGGCATCTCTCAGGTACTTAGCAGTCACATGTTGTTAGTGGGCCACTTACTGGATAGCACACAAAGTTCTCTTGACAACCCCACTCTAGAATCCCAAGAGTCAAGCTCTCACCTAGGAATCAACAAGGATCCAGAGAGATTTGAAGGTGTCTTTAGTAGGGAAGAACTCTAAGTCCTAGGACCTGGCTTCTAGGTCTCAGTTTGTACTTGTTCTATTAAGAGGGTTTAGGTAGTTTTGGTCTCCTGCTCTTGATTGAAAGATCCCCAAATATTTAATAAATAGAAATAATTTATGACTGAGTTAAGGTTTAACTTCCAAAAAAGGGTCAAGAAATAGAGGTGAGATTTTTGGTTTTGGTTTCATGCCATTTGCTACTCTTGAAAACTTAGGAAATATTTTTTTGGGAGGAGACTTTCCTTAATCATTTTTTATTTCTAATGATCAATACAGTGTACAGTTCTGAGTTTCATAATTTGGAAACTGTAGTTTGTTTAGAGATGAGTTTCACACTTATCCCATGTAGTTGGGTTTGGTATATTTGAGGGAATATCCTACTTGTCAAGGTTCCAGGCCACTAACACTTTTTCAAATACATATTTCTGCTCATAACATAAGCCCAAATAATAAAAAAAACTGTGTAGCAAAAATAATATAACATCATTTTCTGGTATTAAATTTTTCCTTTCATTTTCAAATTTTGGTTGGCATAATTTTTAAAATATTTTAAGAATTGTATTTACTGAAATAATTGCAAAATAAAAATTCAAGACTAACTAAAAGCTAACCTATTAATCCCTCTTCTTATTTAACCTGGTGAAAAGTGTGGCCAATTTGAGCATTTTACCTGCATGACAAAATAATTATATGCACACGTACCAACCAATTTAAACATAACTATCAAAGCAGGGCTGGGATGGAACAAAGTATAGCAACAGAAAAGTGGAAAATACACTTTACTTGGTAAACTGTTTACTATGAGAAAAAGGGACTCGTTATTGTAATGACTGTAATTGGGTTCTTCATGATAGTAGTTGTGCAAAAATTTTTATAACCTACCATTAAGTAAACTTTCTGCTCTTTTAGCCATTTGATCTACAGTTAATGTTTTTCAGTAAAGAAAGAAAACGGAATTTAATTTTTACATCTTAGATCCCACACTAAAGCAAATTTATGGTGAAAAAAGCACTTGTAATTTTTTGATATAAAGAAAAACTACACATGTAGACCTGATAGAAATGAGAAAAACAATTGAAGAGCTAAAATGCTTACTGTTGTGGGACACATCATCAGGTGTGCTATATGAATGTGCTAAGTACTTTCTAATGAGCTAATCTCAAATAACATCCTGGTGAAGTTGAAAAGTGTTTTTGATATGTATGAAATAACATTTAAGAATCATTGCAGAAGCTAAAACAGTTCTTCAAAAGCCATTCTTGCAGACTTGGTTGAATACACAGATGAACACACATAATCACATACACACTAAATTAGTCACACAATTAATTTTTGGCCTGAAGCATACCACTAACCAACAATAATTTTATTACCAAGATTTAAATCAAACAAACAAGCAGCAAAAACAACAATAATAGAAGACAGAGGAAGATTAAATTACTATAGAAACTAAATTAAATAATGCTATTGAATAGTGTAGTAAGTGAGTATCAACTGCAGAATGTTAAAGCACTTACATCATCTCTGAATCATGAAATGCTATGAGCATTCACATCTGTTATGTAAAGCAATTAAGTGACCTCTGAAGCATGGTCCAGATCTATTATTCTATACATCTAGAACTGGACAGGATTTAGCTAAGTCCTGACTTAATTTATTTAACCTAAAATTGTCTCAAGCTTTATAGTTTACATGGTCACCATAAACTAAAAGTGCTAGAATACAGAAACTTAATGAAAATAATGCAAGCATGAGTCAGAACGAAATAGAAAACATTTGTATTCTGACCACACTCCATGCCAAATGAGTAACATGGTCTATGCAAAAAAAAAAAATTCAATTCAAAAATTAATGGACTTAAATTTGTAAAAACCAAGTGAATGAAGTAAATTTCAATGACTTTCAATATTAATTTTTTATTACCTGGCCTCTATATTCCACTTACAAAAGTACACTATAATCAATAAATCTAACATTTGATCTAGAATATCCTAAATGGAATAATATAAAGTATACTTTTTATAAACATTCAGAAATGGAGATTATTGTGCTTTTAAGCACAATTCATCTGACTAGACCACACAGTGGGAAGAGATAACTCATCTATGATGCAAAGGCACTCAGGCCACAGGCTCCTGGGAGAACACAACAGGACTGAATGGAACTTCATATGAGGGGTTGACACCTCAGACTGGATTACATTCATGCTCAGTAGCTGCAAAAGGACAGCAAGTGAGGAGTCTCTAAGGATAATAACTTCGAAATACCTTTCAACCCTTCATCTAGCTTCTTCCTCTAGCAAAGGTTAAAAGTGAGTTTGACACCTTGTTCTATTGCCTGCACTTACCCTCAGGTAATGAAAGAGACAATGAAATATAATAATGGGTCCCTGTGCTCTGTGGCACCGTATAACATCTATTACACATCTCCAGAAGTTCAAACACACTCCTCCTAGTGATTTTAAATCACTGAACTATATTTAAAAGAAAATAAAAGAAAACATTAGAGTAGACATGTCACTAAGTCTGTGTGTTTTTACCCTTGCTTCTGAAGTGGTTGACATCTTCCTTAACACTCCTTTGCAGTCTGTGATGAACCTGATGTTGCTTAAGTTCTTAATGCATTTTAGGCCACCTGACCTATAGCATATTCATTAAATAGATTCCTCTTCTATTGACTTTTTATGGCTATAGCATTCATTTAAAAATATCTAAACATAGCACTAAAATAATAATAAGCTAATTACTGAGTGGTCAGTATGTACTAGGGATAATGCAATAGTTTTATATGGATTATTCAGATTTTTTTTTCTAAAGAAGAAAAAGCACTTGGAAAACACAAAATAGCAAACTCTTACACACATAAAATACAACCTACTAACATACAGGAAATATTCATATCTTAATCATTCTCACGTCATTATTGTACAGACTATTGAAATGTGGAAATATTTCCATCATGAATCACTTTTACATAAGAACTATGAATGCAAGAATACTGGAAACTGCATGAGTAAGTACAAAGAAGTAATCACTGCAATTTCTATCTTACCTCAGCTTTGCCAAAAATTCTGCCAGAAAGACCTTTAATTGCTCTTCCTGAGACATTTTATAGTTCTTTTCTTTTTTTTTCCCCCTCCCTCTTCCACTTATCGTGTTCTATTATCAGCAAACACCGAGAATGTCATTGCTTGGTTGCTTGCAAATTGCTCTAAGCTCTTCATTCCTCCTCAACCTATTTAGTTGAGGTTGAACATCTGTACTTCAGGCTGTTCACAGGATATCTATGGAAAAGGCTTCTGAAGAAGCAGCACAAAGCACAGAGAGAGCCAAGTGAGAAAACTGTTGGGAAAGAAATGCAGTCACACAAAAATGGGTACATTTTTTTGAGAGTGCAGAGTGACTCGTGCATGGAATGTCTGGTTCACCCCTGAGAGTATCTACAGACACCTAGCCATGTCCATGAGGCCAGCAAAGCACTGCTGATCCGCAGAAAGCTGGGCCATACATGTCAAGGGTTTGTCAGCTCCCAGAGCAGTGCTGTTTCTCTCCCCTGTCTCCTGCCACTTTCACCCAGCAATGGAAGTTTCTTACATAAAACAAAATAGCAAACTCTGATTTCTATATTTTCATTCACGTCTTCAGAAAGAAAGACATCAGGGGCCACCTGATTATAAACAAGAACCTGTATTCCAAAAATTGCATGTGTAATATGTACTACAATTTAAACATCATTCATGGAATCAGCCTATGTACAGCTAGAAGAAAGGAAGTTGAGGGAAAGTATTTTGTGCATGAATAACAAAATTGCTAGAATTTTGTAGTTCAGCTTTTCTCTAAGATCCAATGTAATCCACTCATTAACAGGATTTCTTTTTAAAAATTCAAAAGTAGATTGCTTAGCTGACAATTAAGTAGGATATAAATTCTTCTCCCATTTGTGTTTGTGTGTATCTGTATACTTATTTTTCTGTGTATCCATAAAACTGAAAAATGTACCAATGCAGAGGAGTGAAATTGTAAATAATGGTAACATTTTTTTGTTTATTTGTCTTTTTATGTTAATGTACAAACACCAACAAGTATTTCTCTGTGTGTCACTGCATGAGCATTTAGCTTCAGAGTGATTTTAAAATCTAGATTTATAATATCTTTAATTATGACATAGTTTACCTTTGCAATAAACATTAATGAATAACATAGAAAGCAAAAACAAAAAGAATAACAAAAACAAATGGCAACTAGCACAGTTAAATAGAGTACCAATGTTGCTATGGGATGCAATGGAATTCCTCAATGGAATCATTCCTCCATAGAATATCAATGCTGTTAAATAATTGAAGATTTCTAAATCTTCACAAAATATCAAGCACAATACTCAGTCTTTGTGAAAATGTTTCTTTCTATAGTAGCTATAGTATAAATGTAAATTTTAGTAAGCTCTCTTTATCATAAAGATGCAGAAAGCTCTTTTCAACAGTTATTTTCCTACACTAAAAGATCAGAAAATTGTATGTCCTTCAAAGCTTCAGCTACAATGCATTAAATGAGGGGCATGTAAGGGAATTTGTACAGTGCGATAGTGAAACTGTTAGAATCGGAACTTAGGTCTTTGATTCTTAACAGCTTATGAATAAAAATATTCAGACTTTGTATTCATGCAATACAAGAGCTCCTTTGTTAGTGTCTTTGTGATCTTGCACTCATGACCTCTTTCTGAGCCTCAATGATTTTCATCTGTCAAATGGGCAAACAAGAGCTAAAATGCACAGCACATTCTAAACTTGAAATTACACATCAAAATACAAAACACTGATATTTAAAAATATTTTTGTTGCCAAAATAGTTTTCAAATACATGTAAAATAAGAAATGTCAAAAGGATTTCTAAAAGATGAAAAAACACTTCCAATAGAAAAAAAAATGTGTTGAACACCAAAATTATTATCTTTATTTATCCTTTATACTTCCTAAAATGAGCAAAATATATCCATTTTTCACTTCCTGGTGTTACTAACCAGGCATGAGAAAGAGATTATAATCAAAAATTTTTAATAATCTAAAAGATTGAGACATTCTGAAAAAGAGAGGTATTGACTAGACATGGACTACTAGATGTAAAGCATACTATAAATCCATTGAACTACTGAAATAAAAATTGCAGATAAAAGTGATAAAATAAAAATACAGAGATTAGCAAATAAATGGATTTAAATTGTAATCGTAGTGACAAAAAAGCTAATTTACAAATGAAAAATTTGAAAGAAATTATCATTTTATTTCTATCTCTCAACACATGCAAAAATAAATTCCCTACAGAGTAAGGCAACAACATAATAATAATTATTAAAATGCATATATAAATATATAGGTAAATATTTTCCAAATATTTTTCTATTTGCTAAAAATAATTTTTCTAATATTTTTCTAAGAATTATAGCAAAAGGAACAAGAATAGCTGAAAAGAAATAGTTCTACTACAAATGTTTTTGAATGTTAATAACAATTAAAAATTTTAAATAAATAACTAGCATAAATGTCACATATATGATCGAATGTTATACATACAATATATTGAGATATTTAAAGCTCAATTAGAATACAAAAATACTACTAGAAAATAGATTAAAAATGTATAAATATCTGCAAATTTAAAATATGAAATACCAACACATCGGTGAAAATGATTAGTGAATTCTTGCTTGTTGTGAGATTAAATCAGTGTGACTGAAGGAGAATGTATTGGTATTATTTGAAATGCTTCAAGATCTTTCTGTCTCATGATTCAACAATTATACTTTCAACTATTAATAAGTAACAGAGATGCCCGCACAAATGTATAAATCATGTAACATTACAAGAAGCTGACAACTTAAATATGTAGTATTAGAAGATTATAAAAATAAATAAAATCTTGTAAAAGACATTATCAATTAATATAAATTTTCTTCAAAAGTACAAAAGCAAAGGCTTTCTATTCTTTTTTTTCCTATTCTTCCTTTCCCCAATCTTCCCACTATGTTGCTTATATACTATGGAAAATTGTTACAAGTTACCTTAATACAAATTGTGATGATGCACCATGGACAATATGGGATACTTTATCTCACAGGAGAATACACAGGAGTGGTGGAATGCATAGGGCCTCAACATCCTCTAAGGAATTTCTATCACTGAGCTGGCAGTGGGGAGCCATTGATGCTCTCCAAGCAGGGAATTCACATAGTCAATTTGGTGGCTAAGTGCAGGGCTAAGTGAAAAATAGCTTTGTATCTAGTAGCAGAGAGGCCAATTGCCATCAAATTACAGTAGTTATGGTGAGGTTAGAATTTAGTGGCCTTAACAATGTAACATCAGAAATTTCTAGATAATGGGACTACGTTTAACTAATAAATATATATTCAAAGTAAGGGCTTGCTGTTAACTGCCATATGCTGCAGCCACATTCTAAGCTCTTTCTTCCACTGTCTGCATGTCTTCAAAAGGATGGTCATGAAGTTCATGTGGCTCATGTGAGGAACCAACCTATAGCATCACTTTTGAAATCTAGGCTCTGGTGTTTTAAAGCTTATCCTGTTGGTTTCAGGCTACATTTAACAGTAAGGGATAGCAAGAAATGTGGACATCATGGAGTATTACACAGCACTAAAAAATGACAAAATCATGGAATTTGCAGGGAAATGGATGGCACTGGAGCAGATTATGCTTAGTGAAGCTAGCCAATCCCTAAAAAACAAATACCAAATGTCTTCTTTGATATAATGAGAGCAACTAAGAACAGAGCAGGGAGGAAGAGCAGGAAGAAAAGATTAACATTAAACAGAGACATGAGGTGGGAGGGAAAGGGAGAGAAAAGGGAAATTGCATGGAAATGGAGGGAGACCCTCATTGTTATACAAAATTACATATAAGAGGTTGAAAGAGGAATGGGAAAATAAACAAGGAGAGAAATGAATTACAGTAGATGGGGTAGAGAGAGAAGATGGGAGGGGAGGGGAGGGAGGATAGTAGAGGATAGGAAAGGTAGCAGAATACAACAGTTACTAATATGGCATTATGTAAAAATGTGGATGTGTAACTGATGTGATTCTGCAATCTGTATTTGGGGTAAAAATGGGAGTTCATAACCCACTCGAATCTAATGTATGAAATATGATATGTCAAGAGCTTTGTAATGTTTTGAACAACCAATAAAAAAAAAGAAAAAAAAAGAAATGTGGATATCTGGTATTTCTAACCAGTGAGTCTAGCACTAAACAGTTGGAAACACAAGTATTTCAGATTTCTATAAAAAATATAAATACTCATGTACTTTTAAAGCACCCTTAGACGTTCAGAGCACTGTCAGACTAGCTGAGTTAACTTTGATGTTCTGTATTCCTCTAAATCCCTTTAGTGATTTAAATTCATCTTCCTTAACAATTATATACAATTTAGGTTTTGACATGTGATTATAAATGTTTCAAATTTTATAACACAATACTTTACAAATGAACCCTTTAATTAACTAAACATATAAATCATATCTGGCCAAAAATGACTTTTTATTCACTTGTTTATTTTATTTTTTGTAGTACTGGTGATTGAAACTATAGCACTGATTTAACTCTCCAGTCCTTTTGATTAGTAATTGTGAAGCAGGGTCTCACTAAATTGCCTAGGCTGTCCTTGAACTTGTGATCCTCCTGACTCAGTTACCTGAATAGCTAGGATTATAACTATGAACTACCATGCCCTGAGATATGGTTTTAATCTTTGTGTAACCCCCAAATTCTCCAATAAAATTCTCAGACTCACTTTTAAATGAGTTCCACTTCACTGGCATAAAAACCATCGCCTTTTCCCTAATTGTTTTTTTTTTTAAATAAAAAAATGAATATATATATTCATTTTTTTATTATATATATATATATGTTTGTAAAGGAAATATATATATATTTCCTTTACAAAATCTTTTTCTCTTTGAACACAAATTTTCTCCCTCTTTGTAACACTGCTACTCCATAATCATATATCTTGTCACTAAAACTCTTTTAAAATTGAAACTCCTTGGCTAGAAGTTTCTGTTTCATTCACTATATGGTGTACATTTTTATATATTAATGACAACTAGATTTGGAAAGATGATACGAAATTGCTTATACTATTTGGCAAAAGATAAAACATACAGGAGATTGTAATTATTTTTTTTGGGGGGGGGTTAAAATAAAATTAAGTAAAATGGATAAATTTAAAAGGTTAAATTAATGTAATACCATGGAGCAAAGGAATTCTAATCTTTGGAAATCAGTAAGCAGAAGCAGAAATTTTATTTTAGCCCATAAAATATCATACTCTTTGGCTACAGGTTTGAGAACCATATTCAAGATTACTGGAAAAGAATGCATCATTGATAGGAAAGTCCTGTAATAAATAATTCTAGCCACAAATTTTTTGTGAACCCAGAAACAAAATGAACACATGAAGTTGTAAAACTTGCCTATTTGTAAAATAAATTTATACTTTTTAAAATTTTGGTTTTAAAAGAAGACATTATTTTTTGAAGATTTTTTGATGATGCACAGTTGGTATAAGGGTATGAGTGAGAGCTGGAATGACACAGCATCTTTTCAAAGTGAGTGATAAAAATGCAATTTTCCTTTTCCTTTTCTTTATTTCTTTTTTTTAAATGCATCTTTGTATTTTTCTTTTTGTCGATTAAATTTACACATATCTAAAGAATAATGTTTATTAACTTGCAAAAGTAATAGTTTGACAATTGCTTAAAGGTATTAGTTCATCAGATACATAATATTTAATGATCTACATCACTGAAACTAATAATCTCAGAAATTATATGTCTATATGTATATCTCTATCTATCTATCTATCTATATGCTTATATATGTTAACTTGTGGTTCAGGAAACTTTATCTTAAAATATACTGCATATATATGTTTATGTCTATCTATCTGTGATTATACCTATACTTTAGTTTGTGGTATGGGCAAATAAGTTTTTATGGGATTCTGAGTTGGATACAAATTTGGTCAGTACTCATCCATTTACTAAGACAGTGATATCATGGACCAAGTGATTCAACTTTTCAAATCTTTACATGAGAAAATTGTAGATAGTGCTGTTAGAATTAAGGGAGATTAAGTATGTAAAGTGCATCCTCTGTGGAAGGCAGTTGTTAACTGTACCCAATCTCATTTCAGAGCCATTGTAAGAATTATGCTGGATATTTTATAAAAGGCTCTCAGGTTTCTGCTTTTTATACATTTGCTGTTTATTAATCTATCCATTCATCCAACATAGACATGTTAAATACCTGTCATATGCTAGATGTATATAAGTGTTTGATGTTAAAAGAGAAACTGTTCTATATAAAATACAAGATATTCAAGGTTATCTTAAAGCATTAATTTAAATTCAGACTTGTTCTGTATTTAATTTAATAAAGGATTATATCATCCTAAAGTGAGATGCAGAAGGTGAATTGTCAGTTCTGAGTTCATCTTTTATCATGGAAGTTAATTTGGCCACACTGAAATGCTAATTTTGGTATTGTGTACTTAGAGAAATGCAGTTCTGATTCAGGACGCCATTTCATTTAAAATAATTAAAATAACTAAATGGTACACACAGATCATTAGCTGGTAACTTGATAGCACAGCTATATGGAACTGAAGATTATGCATAATAAGCAATACATGATGTTTTCAATCATAACAGTTAATGAGAATAAGGCAGATGCATTAAAAAAGCTACCCATGCCAAAATGATAAACAACTTGTTATGTCATTTTCAAAATAGAAAATACTACCTAAGGAAAATTAAGGAGCCACTTTTAGAGAAGAAACTAATCTCCATTTGTACCATTAGTTTTCTATAGTATATAGCCCAATCCAAATATTTATTACAAAAATAAATAATAAGCTACAAGAATATAGCAGAAACTGATTAAATTTGCACACTGAACATAAAAATCAACATTCTTAAATCAAATAAATCCACTATTTTAATAAAATTGTGTATAATATTTAAAAACTGGGGGGTAGGGCAAGTTGCATATCTGAATAAATTTGAATAGCATACATTAAATTTCTTCCAATAATGCATTTTTGAGTAAATAGGCATGATTTTTCATATTAATGATGTCATAAAAATAATATTACAGTACGAAACCACAGGGCAAACCATAATTAGGCCACCAAAACATTTTACCATGATTTCAACACTTGGACTCAGGCCCATGATTGCCAAGTCACAGTCACCCATTTTGATTAAAATCATGTGGTCTATGTTAGAAAATATTAATGTAAAATATAAGCAGACCAAAAATGTATGTGTACACTTTATAAAGTTCTTTTTCAATAGGACTTAACTGCAAATTCTCACAGATATGAATGTATAAAATTGGTAAATGAAAGAGAGAAAGAGAGGAGAAAGAGAGAGAGAGGGAAGTTGAGATGGATTAATCATTTCTCACAAGAAAAAAAAAGGAACTTTAATTGATTGAACTTGGGTTTTTCTCCCTCTATCCTTCTTTTTTCCTCTGCTTTAGGCTCATAACCCAACATTATTTTACCAGCTATGATCTTGATTTATTTTAAAGTTCTATATTGCCAATGAGATTTAGGTAATTTTGTGTTATGAAAATGATCAAATTCATTTTCCTAAGTAAGCCAGTAATGTAGCCTAACCATATAGTTTGGCATATTTCATTTTTCAAATGCATCTGCTGTCAATTGGTATACTTATAGACTAAGACCAAGTCTGGACATCTTCCCTAATTCATAAGCACACATAAAACTTCACTACTGATTTTTTAAAAGGTTTTTCTAAAAATTGTGTCTAATGCTTTCTAATCTGTAATCAATATTTATGCTAACCTTTTAAATAAATGTCTCTAGAAAATCCTAATATTTAGCATCTTAATGACAAAATAATTTCTTTTTAAAAAAATGTCTCCATTAGATTAAATTGGCTTTAAAGCACTTTTAGAAATAGTAGAATATTTTATCTTAGATCAGAATAGTTCCTTGAGCTAATGAAAATAACTGACTTGATATTTATTATATTTCTTTATTTGGTTTTGGACAAGCTCTTTTGCATCTTGAAGCTTTGAGTTTTTAAATTTATGAGATTAAAAAGTCAGAACATTTGTGATGAATCTCTGGTAAAAGAACAATATGCCTTTTGAAGTGCATTATATATAATATCATTATACTTAACTATAAAACATGAGCACTTTTTACATATATAACCCTTATTGTAAAACTATATTTTTATAATATTTTAAATAAGTAGATGGGCCCTTGATATGACTTGACCATTTGGATGAGAAGGCTTTATACATACATGAAATAATTCAATAACAAATAGTTGATAAAGCAATATCTAAGTGATTATTTTGTCATAAAAATATGGCTTTAAGCTCACCCTGTTGAAATTGGTATTCAAGAGTGTTCATTTATAGAAATTTTAAAGTAGGAACATAAACGTTTTAAAGTCACAGAGCATGTTGTTGTGCAGATGATAAACCAGGTGGGCCTCTGAAGTGTAAGCCAGTAATGACACACTTCAACAAGGTAAACAGAATAATTATTTCCAAAAACACCCTGTGAGCATATGACCATACTCTCTTAATTTTTTGAGAGGAGCACAGCTCCATGAACATAGAATAATTACTTTATTTTCTCTGAGAATTAAAAGTCAAATATAAATACCTGACTATATTTAGTTTATAATGTCTTTAAAAATGCAATTCTAAAAAAAAGTGACATTATAGAAAAGAAACAACTACATAAAAGATCTATGTGTCATTCTATGTATGGTTCTTATGACTGAAAATTACTGAGGGCATCCTATGTACCAGGCATTATATACACAATATTTGCAATATTACAATAATGCAAGGTTGGTGTGATTCTTATTTTTCAAATAAAGAAAGAGAAGTTCAATGAATCTAAAGTAACAGACTTGTCTAGGAAATGGCTACTAGGCTCATGACTATTTTTACATATTAAGTATCATCCATTTCTTTCTTATCTACTTCCCTGTTTCTTTTTCTTTATGTAATCATTACAGTCTGAAATCATAGCATTCATTTGTTCAAAGGTTTATAATTCATATGGTTTAGATATGAGTTGTACCCCTAAAAGTTCATGTATTGAGAAAATTCAATTAATCCCCTGATAGGAATTAACTGAGAAGTAACTGAAGGCAGGTAGGGTGTGGCTGAAGGAGGTAGGTCATTGGGGACATGCCTTTGAGGTATATATTTTGTATTTGGCAAGTGTAGCCTCTGTCTCCTCTTTCTGGTGCACTGCCCTAAACCACTTTCTTCCACTGCACTCTTCTGCCATGATGTTCTGCCTTACCTAAGGCCCTGCAGCCATCTGTAGACTGCAAACTATAAAAGAAGTTTTGAGAAATAAACTTTTCCTTCTCTAAAATTATTCTTGTCAGTTCCTTTGATCAGAGAAGCAAAAAAATAAAAGTGACTAAAATAAAAGTCTCATTTGCCAAAACGCTACCAAATCCAATGCCTTCTGCATCTTTAGCATTTAGAACTTGGAGACTACTGGATGCTTATTGGTTGACTGATGGTCAGGACAAATGTGTAGGTAGCATTGACTGACTCTTATGCCCCCTTCACCAAATTGCATACAATTTTTCCAAATGACTTCTTAGTATAATATTTCTTTAACCAAAGTGAATTCTAATTCTCCCTCCCCCGTTTCTGTCTCCCTCTTTGTATACACAATTATATAATACACTGTATGCTTACATATAACATATGTATTTATTTATATAATTTCAAGTCACTTTTTGTAAAGTATGCATAACAGGTCAAAGTAAGTGCATAAAACTGAGATATAAAATAAGAGAAGTAATGATTTTGGTAGCATGTGTTATTAAGATAAAGTCATTATCATTCTGCCATAGTAATACATTTTCTACATTACTCTTTTCTTTGCAGGCTACAGAAAACTTACATGAACAAAAAAGCAAACATTTTTTTTTCAGGGTAGATGAATGAGAGGGCAAAAAAAAAAAAAAGCATGGGGAGGGAACTTAGGCTGCTCTTTGAGTATATGGTCTAATGCAAGCTCCAAATAAAAAACACCAATCAAGTAATTATATGTGATTTTAAAAAAGTTACTAAGTCCTTAACATGCTACCAAAGAGGTAGTTTTTAAAAGTATGCTGGGAGAAATTTAAAATTCACTGTTACATTATATATTTGTCATTACCCATTGTAAAATTAACTAGATTATTTTTTATGACTCATTCTTCTAGAGGCATAAATTTAAAACTATTTCAGTGAAGGCAGGCTAAAAAATGGAAAATTAGCATGTTAAGTCTCATTTCTGAGTGGCATCCATACAACCAATGAAAGAGAAGACAAAACGTAATAGTCATGAAAAATATGAATTACATGCAAATTACTCCTTTTCATATTAGTTTATCCTCCCGTGCCTCCTTTGCCATTTATTTATGAAAAATTCATCATTTTACATAATTAATGGCATTATTATCCTAGAATGGAAACAAATTTCAGGAAATTCACATGTCCTGTTAGATGTGTTTAGTTTATCCAACCATTAGTTGTCTCATGCCACTGTCCTCACCTTATCAGTAAGCACATTAGTTTTGTACACATTTTTCGCAGGGCAATTTTGCATTGGAATAATGGCACTTAGATTAAACCTGCATCATTGTCTACCTTTAACTTGCAACAAACTTAATAGAGCTAGGCTCAAACTTTCACATGTGCCCTTCTTAGTACTCCTAACAGTGCCCTGGACACAGATATATGGATACCATTCCACCACCAACATCATCATCATTATCATCATCATTTTATTTCTAATATTAAACTTATTCTGAGCACTTATTCTGTGTCAGGAAGGGTGGTTAATGCTTGAGAGTATTTGCCTTCAGAGCACCATTGTCATTCGGTTAGTGAGGAAACACTTTGGCCAAAGACACATTGCTACTGTGAGGAAGATTCATATGTAAACCTGGGTTATATGTGAACCCATATGCTGCTGCTCTCATCCACAGTAGGTGCAGCCTCATGGAGAGTGTACCATGTTCTCTCTCAGCCTCTGCATCTCCACTCCTCCCAGGAAGAGTTTTGCATTTTCCCTGGAACTTCCATGCCTACTACAATAACTAATTAAGGTTTTATCGAGAATTAAAATAAGAAGTGAAGCCATGAGTTTTCCAAACTTGGAAAAAAAAAAAACTGTGTAACACACTTTTCATCATTTGATTAAAATGTAAAATATGTTTAAGGCCTCATTAAGATAATGTCATTTATCTCTGTGTGCCTCCTTTTCCTTGTGTTTTGAGCCCAATCCCACTACAACATTTAATATTTAAGATAAAATTATTTCATTGGCTTTCATGTGATTATCATTTCCTATTCTTAGACTTTAGTTCCTTATTAGTATTTTGCCTCTGGTTGAAACTTTATTGGAATTAATTTTGGATTCATAATATAATACTGAGTAAAAAGCATAGCACCCAGATGTAGTGAAGTAGATCAAAGCAGCCTGCCATCTTAATTAGGTAAATATGACTTTATCCAAGCGAAAATCACATAAAATATTTATGACTATGATTCTTTTACATTTGTCTCTAGAAAAGGCAAAGGGACATGTGTTATACACTCCTAATTCAGGTGATTTCTAATATTCCGTACTTTATAACTTCAACTACAACACTGTCAGCTATAAGTAATGTTCCTCAAAAAACTATCAGTCATATATATGCTCTCCACCTCCACTATTAGAAATGTTTACTTTTGTTCCATGTGATACCAAATGGTTAATGTATTATCAAACCATGTTTTCTTCTGATAAAGTAACTTAAAACTTTGCCCATTGAACATCTGAGTGGCATGAAGAAATGCAATCAGCAAGGTAGGCAATAACCCTCTTGTTTAAATAGAGATAATTGAAAGTTAAGGTATTCAGTTTGGTACATCACAAAAAAAAAATAATGCTTTCTACAATGTAACCCAGGTTCTATTTATTTATTTATATCAAATTAGAGAACACAACATGATTTCATCATAACTCAGCAGAAAGTTCTAGTTCACCCATTGTGAAAACAGAACAATTGGTTAGTTCAGTATAAAAACAAAGGTAGGTGAAACTGTGTATTGTCATCAATGTTGTAATTTATTATTCCATGGACTATGATAAAATTTTATTTACATTAAATGAAAGCATATTTCATTTAATGCAAATTATTTTCTATAATAGAAATATATTTTCTAAAGTAGAAATTTTGCAGCATCTGGCAGTTATATAATTTCACCTGCACTCATAGTTTGTTGATGAAATTAAAGGAAAGTAATGAGACAAATAAAGAAAAGCAGAAAAACATTTTGTAAACATGTCTAAAGTAATATATTGCACAGTTACTCTCTAGGACAAGATATTAATAAATACAAATTACCTAAAAAACTTAACTATGTTTAAGAAGTGTTCAAATTTAACTCCAGAACTAAGCAACAGTCTCTTTCTGTGCATTTGGACTTTGTAAAATGAAAGTCTTTAAAAGGTAAGGGAAGAAAAAAAGAAAAAGTCAATACATGTGTCCATGTGTTAGAAAATTTTGTGCTAGATAGAAACTAAGGGAGAAAAATGTCTGGATTTTTTTAACTTTATATTTGGTAAGACTTGTGTTTTGTAGATATTGGCTTATAAGTTTGAGTACACTTTATATTTTAAAAAATTGTGAAGGACTTTAATTTTGATTGATGCCCTGACTCTCACCAATCTGGTTTACCTTTTTGTTATTTCATTGCTTTTCTTTAAGATTTTGTTCATTTTATTTTGATTTTTGTTATGGCTTTGTACAGATAGAACGTGAATAATAGAAAAAAATACTTGGCATGGGTTAATTTTGGCTGGTTTGGACTAACCACATGCTAATCTCCATAGCTACTTACCCAGGGCTATAGAATCTTTTAAACATAGTAAAAAATATTTTGTAACTATGAGTCTACATGTTGTTTTTAAGTAGAACTTCTTATAATGTTAGCATTATTTAGTAATTCAAATTAGATTTATGATTTGTATCTGGATTTGATAAAGCCTGGGGTACATTTTCAAAGATGAATGTTGGTCACATAACTAGGAAATATCTATGTGAAAAGTAAAGCTCTCACCTGAGGTTGGGTCTTCTGGTAGAGAGGCTTTGCCTATGTGTTGGTGTTGGAGTCCTGGAGACCATGTATGTCCTGTGCAAGCCACCTGAGAGTGGGTGAACAAAATAGCCTGTGTCTCTAGACACTTTCCAATGCAATTCCTACTTTGCTCCTGTTCTGTATTTTTATTTATTTTTTTCCTGAAGCACAGGTGTCCCATGAGAATAAAGAAGTTTTTGTCTTTTCAGCAACTAAACACTTAAGATGATTAATTTTTATTTAGTACAGTTACTACTACCAATAATTTCTATTACTAAAAATGGAAATTTTCTCCAGTGGAATGCAATTGTTTGTACACCTCTAGATACTACCTTGTTTTGATGGTTCTGCATCTGTTGTTAATTTATTTCCGTATTCCTTATTTGACTTTAATGTGTAGTATTTTGGGATCTCCTTTGGATCAGATGCAATAGTTTACTGAATTCATCATGAATTAATAAATAAAATATTTGGCATGTTTTCATTTCATATTTAGATAAGAACAATAATATCTACTTTTTCAAATTTTATCATTTAGCAACTTAAATAAGCAGTGACAACATTAGGACCAAAGGCACTAGTCAGACTGTCTGGTTTTGAAACCAGAGTCTGCAATCAGCTATGTGATCCTGGCTACATTATTTAAATACTCCAAGTATCCATTCATTAGCTGAAGGGGTTGGGAGGGGGATTATTTCATAATATAACTTTCTCATATTTTTAAAATGAATAAGATTTTGTTTCCTCTAAACATAATGGCAATACTATGAGCTCCTATCTCGTGTGCTCTTGAGAAGAGTAGGTCCTGACAACATTTGATACAACTCCTGAAAATAAGCTAGTGATTATCCCAGGTCTTCTACCTATTTAATCAAAAAGGAAAAAAATTAAAAAGGTCAGTTGCAATATAATTATATAATTATTATTAATTATTTTCCCCAAATAGTTTAATTATTGTTGAATTCAACTTGTTAAAAAAAAAAAGAAAGAAATCTTGGGAATGAGTTTTAAGTCCACTAACTTCTATACTCCAGAACAAATGGATGAGCAGTCACTGATTATTTTCTCTCTCTGAGTTCAACTCATCAAAATAAGGCTATCAATATTGATAAAATCCACCCAATTATCTCTTTGTTCTATGGATAATAAACACACAATAAGATCTTGTTGCAATCATTATGTTCAAGGTGGGGAATATAAGAGGTTAATTCAAAATTCTATGCTCTGTTGAACCCAATATACATACTTTCCCCAAAGCAACAACAAATGTACCTCAGAAATGCAATCAAGGCGTCAAACCCATTCTAGCAAACTTATTGTGCCAACCCATTATTAATGTTGCCTCTCAGGGAATTTCCATTTTCACATGAGCTAGGCCAAATTTTATTCACAAGTTTATATTATCATACTTTTGTAGTATCCATTTAAAAAAGAAAGAAATATAGTTGAAGAAGATGAGCTTTAAGGATGTATTCTTAGAACAGAGCCAATTTTAAAAAAGAAAAGAAAAATAAGTGTCTTGACCAATTTGTAAAGAATTTATAATACTGACACTAATTGGTGGCAAATTTGACAGGTTATATATAAGTGAGTTGTCTCTGGTGAGGAGCAAATCTGTAGATCCATTTTTCTGTACTCCTTTCCATGCCAATCACTGAAAATGCTGGTGAACGGGCCCAGCTGAATTGAACCATTGAAGGCAAGAGTACGGAATTCATTGTGTTCTCTTGCATCTTTTCCTACTGCCAAAGAAAAGCACTATTGTCCTCCTTCCCTTTCAGCCTTGAGGATCTCTGCCAACTTCATTGAGAAAGTCAAACTGCATATTCAAGTGGAAGTACGAAGAGAGTTCACATCCAGCATCGCTCTAGGGGAGGGATTGTGGTGAGTTCTATACATAGGCATCACTAAGCATCATATTTTAAGTATGTTTTGAGAATGGCTTAATGGAAGATGGGAAACAGGAAAGTTAGATAAAGAAAGGAAAAACAGTAAAGTACAAATTTATAGCCAGAATAAAAGTTACACTGAATACTATTTATAATATTGTCTATGTATACATGCTACAAAATTGCACTGTTCAATGCATCAAGAGTTCTGAACCACAGAGAGCAATTTTATATGAAGTAATAATATAAATGTCCATTTTCACAGATGAATGGATGCATTGGAATTTTTTTTAAAGCACTTTCCTTAATGTGACCTAATTAAGGGTGTAAATTAAAAAGGATTTTAGATCATAAAAATGTCAGAATTCAAATATAACTTATTTGAGGATTTTAAAATAATCCATGTTAAATGCAAGAAATGTTCAGTGATTTCTCCCCCCAAAAAAATATGTGTTAGCATAATTCCCATGAGGAATGTGGTAAGGTGACTGGATGGTCAGGATAAGAATACATAAAATTTTAAGAAAAGTATAATATCATTCCATAAATGAAAAATGATGTTAAGTTTTCAACACTGAGATAGTCTGAACTCAATAAAATTTTGCAGCCTAACTGGCAGTTAACAGTTCCCATGGTCAATGTTAAATCAATTTAAGGTAAGAAAATAGCTACTTTTTCTTTAAAAACAAAAGACCATATGCTGCAGAAAAGTTTTCAGTGAAGAATGGATACAGAAATACACCTATCCAAGTCAACAGAAAAATGTTATATTCATTAGGTTAAATGTTTCCCTTGCTTCTGGCAGTTGTAACAAGACTTGATAGAAATAGCTTGTACTTTTATTCACTGTTCTCCTTTTATTTCATTTTCTTATACTTCCTGAAACAAGGACAATGTTTTTAAAAATTTTTCTTTTTATTTTGTTTTGCAGAACTCTGGACAGTTAACCAGAGTTACAGAAAACTAAAAAACATTTGATATGTATACTAAAAACTGTGAAATGCAAAAGCTAACTGTTTTATTTGGTAATAAATTCAATGGTATGGCGTAATTGCCATATGGCACAATGGATTTTGTTTGTCTGTGCTTCATTAAAGTGAGCTCCCAGCTTTTCTTTGTGTAAGATCTATTATAATCGTGACTTCCTGCAAGCCAAGCAAGGTGAAATGCACACATCCACCTTTAAATTAACTTTCCAAGTGGCCCATAGCTTTTTGCAAAGCAAAGCCAAGGTATGATAGTATTCAATTGGAGATTGGCCTGAACTCAGGATCAAAATTTAATCAAGTTCCTAAATATTTATGTCTATGGCACTGCAGCACCTTCACACTACAACCTATTTATCCTAAATACCTTTTCCTAACAAGTAATTTTCTGGATGTCACCACAATTTACTAGGGTCAGCATCCAAATGTAAAACAAGTAACTTATTTAAATTAGTTTATTTGCTCAGGAAAAAAAAGCTATATGACCTGGCATGCATCATATGATTATTAATTTAGTTGTGCTTGGGATTTAAAACATCTTCTTTGTAGTAGCAGGTGGTTTATAACACTGAATTAAAGCACAAACTGTGTCAGATCATGTTTAGAATACATCATAAGAAGCAGAATGTCCTTTCAGCTAGGCTGTAGATGGAAAAATAAGAGGCTTCTATCCTAAAACTTACTATGAGCCTCAAGTACTGCAAGGTTTAAAAGTTTGCTTTCTTTTGGGGGGGTGGGGGGGACATTTGGATGTTGATTTTGTTGTTTAGTAGTATTGCTATTATTATCATCATCCTTTCATCAACTGGTTTGGAAATCCTGGATCTTAACCTATAATAAAATAGATGCCATATCTATGTGTTTGCTATAAGCAGTCACCAATCAAAGTCTGTAACTGTTAAGATCAATACATCCTCCTCTTCCATCATGAAAATTATCAAAGCATTAGTATGTAAGAAAATTCTTTTATAATTTCATATCAACTTTACTACCTTTTAAGGGTTAAATATGGCCAGAAATGTGAGGCACCCCTGTAATCCCAGCTATGCCCACAAGTTTGAGACCAGCCTCAGGAACTTAGTGAGCCTTTATCTCAAAATAAAAATAGTTCAGCCCAGTGATAGAGTGCCCTTGAGTTCAATCCCCAGTACTAAAATAAATAAATAATATGATTACAAAATTTTGGATATTAAATTAGTGTATATATGTATGTATATATATATATGTGTGTGTGTGTGTGTGTATACATATAGATAGATAGATAGATAGATAGATAGATAGATAGATAGATAGATAGATAGATAGATAGAAATACAGATATAGTCTGATTTAAGAGGTATAAGTACAAAACTTGCTATTCAATATCAAACTAGCACAGACAAAAGTTAAGGGTCAAGCAAGCCCTGGAAGGCTGTATAGTCTGGAAGAATGGGTTACTTAGTCATGAAAATGGTGCAAAATCTTTTGTTTCTTAAGGTTCCAGGAGTAGCCCTTAAAACAAGGCATTTTTTTTTTTTTTGACAAGTGATGCAATCTACCCTGAGAGGTAGAAATTCACATATTTGGGAAATACTTAAGTAATGATTTATATTGTTTTTTAAATAACTAGGATGTGGCATGCAGGAATAAACCAGATAGACATTTTTAGGACCTCAAAGAATGGAACAAGAATGGTAAAGAAGATAATGGAGTAACAAGCAAGCTGGCCTAGGAACACTGGGTTTTAAGCACTTTAGTGGCATTTGTTTTACATAGCTAAATTTTTCATTGTTTGTTTATAGATTCTTTTTCAGTAAAAGGTAAATAAATGCAAGAAACAACAAATATATGTTCTTTTTATCCAATCTTTATAACTTCATGTGTCACTCCTTTAATAATATCATGCCATCCCTAAGAACAGAAAATAATTGAAGTGCTTGAAGATCTATAGACTTTCTACTTTTTTCCTCAAGCCAATTTATGTACATGTAGTATATGAGTTAAAAGCAAGTCTGCTAAAGTATACTGCATAATGTATTCATGAATTAAGAGATGATATAAGGATTTATGTAAATGTCTTGAAGAAGGCTGACAGTGTATCTAAAGAAAGGACTTTATATTTGCTTTATTGTTCTTGTCTTGGTCTTTATGCAATTCATAATCAAACACACAACAAATTTTTCTTTGCACACAGGACATCCCTGTAGGAGTGGGTACTGCCCTTACAGATGTGCATCCTTACTAACCACATGGATACTCCCTGGAATTATATACAGTTAGAAAGGAGTGTATGTAGTTTTGCTATTTTTTTTTGCCACCAACAGCTTTGCATAGCTACCCAATCCTTCTTTCTTTGCTTCTTTTGTCCTCTCCTTTAATCTTTCTACCACTCAATCTTAAAGATCTAGTTTAAAGTATCACATTCTCTGTAATTATCTCTAACTCTTTCCCTTCACAACAAACTCAATTGCTCTCTTATTGCTGACATGGTCCTTTATGTATAGTTCAATCACATTGCCTCAATTTAGTCACAGAAACTCTTCATCCAACATGACCCAGATTAGGTCTCATTAATATTTGAATACTCAGTGTCACATGTTAGGTCCTCTTTAAATACTTGCTGAAATAAATTGATAGCACTTCTCCCCATTGATGTAATATAGTAAAGTTTTCAAATTACTTTTCATATGTTAATGATGTAAAAATATAGATTTTGTAATAAATAGACAGTCTATGTTTAAAAACAGCTGCAAATATCTTATTTTTTAAGAAATCACTTGGACTACTCCAGAGGAAATTGGGATAGAGGCAGTATTTCTTCGATAAAGAACATTTAATTGTTAACAAAAATCTATGTATCAATCTCTTTACCAACTGCTGATTTCTAGCATATACTCAAGCAAGATTCAAAAGACATAAATTTATGATAAAGTTAGTCCTTGAACTTTATTTCAAAGTAAAGCAGTGAGACAGACACAGACATAGTAAATGAATACATACAAAGTAAAATAATCTTCATCCTCAGGGTACTACATTATAAAACAATTTATTTTTCAAATTAGGAAATTGGTATAAAACATACAAATCACTGTATATTATTAAGTTTTGCAAATATCCTTTATTTTGGCTATAAATTTAGTCTGGTTTATATATTCTCCTATTCTTGCTTCTTCTGGAAGCTCCAACTATTTGTCCCAAAAGCAGACAGTGAGCATGAGCTGTCATTTAAAACTGTTGAACCTGCAGGCCCCATGAGTTACTGTATTGCAATTGGGGAAATCTGTTCTGTGTTCTGCCAGAGAATTACAACATATTGCTGCCTGGAGCAATGTTAACTTTTAATGTCTTTGTTGTGGTATCTTAAGCTTTTTTTTCCCCCAACATACAGAAAAATTATTTTTCCTTGGCCTTTCCCATATTCCTTTGTATCACACTTTTTAATCTTTTACATATTATCAGCAATTTCAAGGGAATATAATTTATGTGTATACCTCCTTCAGAATTTTTGGTTAGAAACATTACTTATATAATAGTAGTGAATAACAATTTTTTAATGCAAGATTATATGACTATTACTGTCTTTATGAAAAAAACTCCATTTTTTTCATAAAAAATGGAAAAAAAGTGGAAAGCAGTCTTTTGATTGTTAGCACAAGAGATTTTGCACTATCTGGATTGTGCAATTAAATAAGTGTATGCAATCTTACAGAAGTCATTAAACATTTTTGGCCCTCAATATCCTCAGCTATTTTGTTTGTTTCTTTTGTTCTGGTTTTCGCCATGGTAAGATGAATTATGATAAATACACTCCAAAAACAAAGAAGAACATTCATGAAGTTTAAGATGGCCAAGTTGAATTTACTGACTAGGTCTTTATCTAAGGCCTATTATTTGGTGTACATTCCTGATAGTGATATTTTATTTTATTTTTCTTAATTGTGAATAACTAAATTGTAACTGTGACAATTTCAACTGCAATAAAGGAAACCAGCGGCTGTATTAATAAATTCAGGCACTTAAATGTAATTACTAAACATTTTCCTCTTGTGGTAGAGATGGCCTGTGAAAAGAAAAGAATATTTGTTGAATGCCTTCAACTCTTCAGCCTCTTATATGTATTTCTGTCTATTCCTAATAAAAACCTCATGTAGTGTGCATTAACTCCATTTACAGGTGCAAAAGTTGAAGCTCAGTGTTAACTAATTGTTAGCAAGCAAGGAATCTTATTCAGATAGATGACTTCATCGTACCAGTCTTCTAGGGTAATAAGTAACATTGCTTTTTGGTATATAGTTTGGTTCACCCATGAAACTAATTTTACTCTTTTGGAGATACCATTCTGTCACCACTTTGTAAGTGCCATAGACATTCAAAACAGTTACTATATAGAGCTAACCAAAATCAGTATGCCACCTTCCTGCTTTTTCTAATCTTTCTCATTCATTCTTTCATCCTTTCATCAGTGTATTAAGACAATCACTTATAAAACTCACTTGATCCCTACCTTTGAATTTGGGAGAACAAAATCTATTCATCTTTCTAGACATGTTGTAGTAAAGAACCTTTTTCCTGACCTACTTTATTCAGAAAAGGTAGGTTTCCCAGAGCAGAAAGCAAATGCATACTGATTGCTGTGGACTCCTACTTTCAGAGGGACATACTAGGTGGCTCATTTCCTACAAGAACAGTTAAGGAACACAATCACCTGGGGCGCCTCCCTTTCCTGTACCAGCCTTTTCCCAGTTAGAGCCAATCAAGACTTGATTTCCCCTGACATAAGACTCTATTCATTTATATGCAGAAGGCAAAGGAAGATGCTTTTCATTTTTTTTATAAACATACACTTATCTGAAGAGAAATCTTCATTTTTAAGCTTTACTTTAAGCCCTACTTTAATTTCATTTTCTTGTACTCAGATATGTGTCTTACTACAGAAATTTTATAATATCCATCTTGGTTAGTAGGATTATTAAACTGTGAAAGCATGATTAGTAGAGGATTTTTGTCTATAGTTAATATTTGTCATCTCACTGTTATTTAATTAAAATGCAAGGCCTTAAAGAACTAAATAGTTTTGAATAGTGAGAAGATATTATAGATTCCCAAGAAATAATTGGGAAAACAAACAAATATTAGTGGATCATTGTACTATTTCTTCATGAAATGTCTTGATTTGATATTTATATGCCTATTTTATGATACTCAAAATTATTTCAGATTAATCAGTGAGTTACTCAGTCCCAAAGAATTTCCTCAAGCAGCATATTAATTTTCAAAATTAATTAAGGGAAAATTAACAAAAATGCTTTCTATCACTTCTGTCCATGACTAATATGAATATTTTATTGCAATTTACACAATTATTTAGAATTATAGCTTTGTTTTTTAAAAATATTAAATAATAAAGAACTCATGGTTTCAAAAGTATGAGAAACATGTACTCCTTAACTACTAAGTATTGTTCATCAGTGTCATCTGTAATGTGCCATGCTTGTATCAACTGGGGACAAAGATCAAACTGAGTTTTAAATATGTTCAGGTCATTGGTATTCATAACAAATAACACTGATGAAAACTTTAAACTCAACCAGATAAATGTAGATAATGCATATATATTCATTTGAACAACATAATATATATTTAGTGAATTCCCAAGAATACAAGAATATTAAATGGGTTTATAAGAATATTAAATGTGTAATGAAAAATAAGAGTAAATAAACAGCTTATTCTCTTTCCTCAAGTAGCTTACAATCTTAGAGAGTAGAAAAACATGTTAAAGATGAATTCCGAAACAAGGTGGAAGGTCCTGTGGGGCTCCTTAATCAGTTATTTGCTGTAAAACAATAAACATATTGTTCCCTGCCCAGTACTAATTTATGACAGACCCAAAGCACTATTCAAGCAACATTATTCTTTATTGAATTTAATAACCTAACACTTACTAGTGTGTCTCTCTACCTATTTTGTGTGCATGTGGCATTGCTGATATAGATTATAAAACAAATGACTTCCCAAGGCAGGAATTCTCTTCCGTCTAGATTAAACTACTGAAGGAGGAAGAGGAGACAGGAGAAAGCAGAGAGAGCTGTGTTTTGAAATGCACAGGGAATTAGAACAAGTGGGAGCCAAAGAGATTTAGTTTCCCTTTCATTTTATGTCATTGCCCTGCCCCCACAGTCACTGCTGTCTAGAGTGGATTCCAGCTGCCTTGGCAGAGGAATGTTATTCAAGAAGTTTTAAACTGCAGTGCTAGAATGGTTTCATTGGTGGAAAAGAGATTTCTGTGTCCCTTTTGTGTGATACATTCCTGTTAATGACACAAATGTATTTAGTTTCACCCCATTGGATTGTTCTAAGTTAGCTATTCCCAAGATCCAGACTGGTCCTGGAACAACTTTCTAAATTACCACATTGGGAGAGTGATCTTGCTTAGTTTAACACAGCCTCTGACAAGCCTGGAATTAAAACCCAGATCATGTGGAAGGAGTTTGAAGAGCCTGGGCATGGAGTCAAATCCTGGATCAACAACTCATGTAAATTCTGACTTAGGGAAAGTTTTTAGACTCAGTATCACCACTGAGGGAATGCTCACAGGTGTGCAAGAACTTGGTAGAATAATGCATGAAAAGTGGGACACAGAGTAGACACTCATAAACTGTTTGCCCATTTTGCCTTCCTAGCTTCTTGATCAATATTTTCTACAATGTACAACTGGGCCTCATAGAAACGTGGCTTTACACCTATGTTGTCTGATACTGGAGCTCCTTTGGAGTGTGCATGTAGGTGTTGTCAATGGAAAGATGATACCATTTATTAGTAACAATTAAATGTTTCCTTTTTTTTTCTATTCTAAATCCATATGCCCTATAACCATATCTTTTATGGATATTCAAGGCTAGTTTAAAACTAGAGCTCTGTAATTTAACCTCATCTGGGGTAGAAGGGGAAAATGTTCTGGAAGGAAGAAGGCTCTCTCTGCTTTGTTACAGAAATATTAAACTACAGGAAAAAAAAGCTGCATAACTGTGGACATGATATACAACCAGACAGAGATAAGAATTGGGGATTTTTTTTTTTAACCTATATCACTAATCTCTTACTCATCTCACCATCTGTTTCCAGAGCCTGGGCTTTAGCTTGTACACTATAACAGCTTGATGACAATAGTGAAGATATGTTACTTTAGATATCTTAACCCAAGCCTCATTTAGTAAACTTTAGTATATTCTTGAGTAGATTGAAACTTAACCTTCTTTAAATAAGTATTTATCCAGTTTAACCAAAATATCAATTTATGAATGAAGTTTTGAAAAGATTTAGTTTGTAGATCAGTTGTTTAAATATAAATATAATACATGATGATCAAATGCTTAGCATAGGTCACAGAAGTCTCTTTAACCCTTTACTAATTATCTAATCATTAATTATGAAATTAATGTTCCTGTATTCTGCCAATGGGAAGGCAGGCATGGGCAAGAAGAGTACAGGCAAATTTCCTTCTTATTTTTATAAGGAATAGGTCCGACACCAGGCAAAAGTATGAAATAGTTGAAATTTGGAAACCGAGGGATATAGCTTAGAGGTAGAGCACTTGTGAAAGGTCTTGGGTTAGTTCCCCAGAACTGCCCCCCAAAATTATAAAGTAGTTAGAATTTGACATTGTTATTTCTCAAATATCCCTCATATCCTCGAATTATCTTAGACCATAATATTTAATTTCAATCATGGCCAAAATTTGTAGTTGGAGCTATGTGAGAAACAATAGAATTAAGTGAATAATAATATATAAATTTCATGTTGATCCCAGAGATATTTGTATTATTAAAAGACAGTCCTGAGATTAATAGTAAATATATTGAATTTGATCTCTACATAAAGGAAGACAAATCTAGAAGGCCCTTGGAAGTGACATTTCTCTCTGTTTTGGTACCCTTAAAAGAGGGCAGGTCTGCTGAGCTAATAAATTCAGTGCAAGAACAGGCTGGCAGGGAGCTCTGTGAAGGCATCCCTGCCAAGGGCATGTTGTTTACTGAAATTCTATCAGTACCTAGTTGTCTAGATGTTTTTGTTATTTGGTCCCTAATTTCATTTTATGGGTGAGGAACCCATTCCTGGAGTACTTTTTCCTACATGAGTGGTCTAGCGATGCTCAGCCTAAGCATCCTTTCCTGTGGGATGATGGGAGCTTAGGGGACCTTAGTAATGATCTTTTCTAGATAACACAGAATGCTGCAGATTCCTGTGTGTGTCTGTGTGCGTGCATGTTTATGTGTTTGTATGTGCGTGTGTGCCCTATTTACATTACAGCAGAACAATGACTTGTGCTATGGGAAAGGGAATTTAAGACATGTCAAACCACTCCAGTCATCTCCAGAGTCAGTTTCCCTATGCATTTCCTGTCTTCATATCAAGTCACACCTTCTCTAACTGCACTAATATGTCTATCAACCGCTTGTGACATCTGTTGTAAGGGAGTCAATATTTGGGACATGAGCATTTCTTTGTCCATAAGGATAATTCACAAAGCAGCAATATGTCTAGCATTTTGTTAATGAAGGAAATGCTTTTATTATTTTTTTTCCAGATGAACTAAATGTTTAGGGATCTTTTTAGCACCACTTGTTTTTGCCAAGTAGGAGGATATTACACAGGTATTCTCATCAAAGTAATTGGGTTGTTAGATAGGCTCCGCAGGTGGCAGTTAATGTGATCCATTAGTTAAATTGTAGCCCCAAAAGCTTGTGGGAATCAAAATTGTAAACAGCCGGAGTTATCGGGTCCCATGAACTTGCCCCTTTAGGTATACCTCATCTGAAGCAAGTGGGAAGACTGCAATAACAGATCCTCCTCATATGTGTATGAACGAGTCAATTCTCCTAGAGAAAACACTCATGTAAAGATAGTTAGTGTTCAGAGAAACACATTTGGATATGCTCGAATTTTTCCACAACCTCCAGACATGCCAATCAACGATAACACAATGCAAGTATCTCTGAGTGACACTTTCAGCTGCATTCATAAGCAACCTTCCTCATTCAAAGTCAATGAAGAGACAGGACTTACAAGCCCATGCTGAAAAGTTATTGAAATGTGACTGACATCTCAAAGAAATAGTGTCAAAGGGTTTGCATGACCTGGTACTGAAACACAGCAGGGTTAATCAAAGTTATGGCAGTTGGGTACCAAAAAGCTCTTCCTTAGTTTATTTATTTATTAATTTTATTTAAGTCGTATCACTCAGTGGGATTACTATCACCCTTCTACTCTTCCCCTCTGGCATTTCACCCTTAGTTTGTATTGTTTGTTGTAAACTTTTGCTCCTATTAATGTGTAAACTGAGAAAGTAGAGTCTATTACTAGGGAAGCTTCTGGAGGTAAATGATCCTGTTACATCTGCTTCCATTGCTTGAATTCCCCTAGGGGATCTTGAGCTTCTGCAGTTTGGTTACAATATGAGGTGCCTCCTGGGAGAGAAGGATGAAGCAGCCAGTCTAAAATCCTATTCAAAGAATTTTAGTAATACATGGGTTTAATGATTTACTGAAGCTACTTACTCTCAAGGGGCCAGAGAAGGGACCATAAAGGTAAATTCGAGCTTGGTCTATCTACCCTTGGGAGGATAGACCTATTTTCCTGCCTGGTGCTAATCACCTGTCCACCAAAATTTTTATTTATTTATTTACATGATGCCACAAAAGTTAAAATTCTGAGAACACTGTTGTGATATTACTGTTAAAAATAGTTATAAGAGATGAGCGTGATGGTGCATGCCTGTAATCCCAGAGGCTGGGGAGGCTGAGACAGGAGGATCATGAGTTCAAAGCCAGCTTCAGTAACTTAGTGAGGCCCTAAGTGACTCAGTGAGACTCTGTCTCAAAATATAAAATGGGCTGGAGATGTGGCTCAGTGGTTAACTGTCCTTGGGTTCAATCCCCGGTACGGGGCAGTGGAATGTGAATGAAAGAAAACCTCCTTATGATGAGAGGAATCTGGCAAATACTATAATTATGCTCATGGTAATTATGCCTATGGTAAAAAGTGGAAGCAATTGTGAGTAGGTTTATGCATGTTAAAAGGTAACAGTACATGATTGAACTTATATGAATGAAAAACTTATGTGTTTATGTTTCAAATCAATATTAAAACTGTACATTTTGAGTATAATACTTCTTCACTTTTTTTAACCTTGTGAACTTATTATACTATCAATATGAGTCACTGGTTTAAATAGTACAGTCTTGAACCTCAACATGACTGGTTACCAAATGCACAAATGTCTACACCTCTCTAGAATTAAATATGTGTGCATGTGCATGTGTGTGTACATGTGTGTGTGTTCTCTTTAGCTAAAAGTCCTAGAAAAGATATTTTTTTGCCTATCCTCTCTGACACTCCTACCACAAAATAAGCAGATAATAGCTAGGTATGATAATATCAAAAATAATCTATTCTGGGTTCAATCCACAGTTCATATTGAAGTCTTTCATGTTAGTACCAGAAAAAATATAATAGACAAAAATAACTACATTCCTTATTATTAATTATTTTTAAAAATTTAAAAAGAAATGAGAGTTAGACTTGGGAAATATCACCTTGGAAATAAAATCTATCAAACATGATAGCAATGGACTTTTCTTTTATGAAGAATAATGGTTTAATGTTTAATTAATCTTCTCCATTTCTGCATTTATGGGAAGGCAGAGAAGAGTCTGCTTTATAATGTAGAAAATTAAATATTAAAACCTTGGTGCCTACCAGACTTACATTTTCTTATTATGAATGAGCATTTTTACTTTCTGCACACACAAAGACAGAAACAGGAGATAAATGTAGCCTTTGCTTTTCAATAAAGAATATTTTAATGTATATCTGAAACTATCTTGCTTCTAGAAACAAAACACTACAAAGATGACTGTTTAAAATAAAAAAAAATGCAAAGCTATAAGTTGATTGTCATGTAAAATATACATCCTGAATTCTAAATGTAGTAAAGTAGTTCTTTAGTCTATTTTCATATAGGAATATCTAAAATGAATAGATATAATACTCCAAAATGGTATATTGCTTAAAATATATAATAATAGTTTTCATATTCTATGATGCATTTTCAGTGAGGAGACTTAAGTAAGATATCAATTAAAAATAATAAAGTGGCACTAGATAAAATTCTGTAATGAATAAACAAGAGCAAAGAAAAATCAGGTGTTTAAATATTTGATTCAAATGGTGACTATATATTTATAGTGTGAGCAAGATATGCACTTTCTAATGGAATACAAAATTCAGACTTACATTTTTAAAGCATAATTGGACCATTGGTGTCCAATATGTTATTATTGACCACAAATCAGAGATTGTAAAAGGAGTGAAGATGTGGCTGTGGTCCTTGTGTCTCATCAGTTTTGAGATGGATGTGAAATGAAGTTATTTCCACTGATTATGGGAGACAGTTTACTTCACTATGACTATTTCCTTGCTTCAGAGAAAAAAAAATTTCTATGAAATGTAAAAAAAGGCATTCTTTACAATTACATTTCCTAATCTTAAAGGGCTAGCACATGTAATTTCAAATAGCAAATTCTTCCAATTGTTTTATATGCATTTCTAAACATTTGACATCTTGATTTCTAAACCTATAAATTTGTTATTTCTAGGAGAAAACCAGATAGAAAATTTCATGTTCACAAAATTCCGGCAACATTATTTTTCAATATCACTGACTAGAAAGCATTAACAAAAAACAGGAAAATGTACCAAAAAAAATGGGATAGTTCAGAAAAGTTGGGCCAATAAATAAAATTCAAAGAAATTAAGTATGTGTTTTCATCTTATTGTCATTAAAATTTCAGGTTCTACCCAAAAGGCTAGCTACTTTTACTTGCAAATGGAAATACAGTGTGGACTTTAGGATTTTGTCAGGAGCAAGTGCTTCTGAGACAGGGATTATGGGTAGAATAAATGCATGATTCCAGTTCCATAGTATTGTCATGACTTTCATAACTGCTTCATTGTTCTGATGACAGGCTAATGCTCAGTACACTTCAGCACCTGCAGAATCATCTATCAGCAGATTTGGCCCCCTGATTTTCAGACCAGGACCATCAAATGCCACCTGAAACTTCTGATATGAGGAACTGGGTGTTCTCTTTTCACCAGGATTATAAAACTCAAATGTCTAATCTAGTTTAAATGTCTATCAAGTTGCTTTATGTAGATATAGATATATAGCTTTAGGTAGCCATGATGGAAATTTCTACTGGTAAGTTTTAGAAGAGTATGGGGAAACAAAGAGTTTGAAAATTAAAGTTGACTTTCTTATCTATGGAAACAATGGAAAAAAATGATATTACATTACTTTCAAGGTCATTTCAAAGATATTCCATTTTCACTATGTTTAAAACAAAGACTTAAATTAAGATGTAGAAAATGTGTGTCTAATAGAAGGCATCATGTATTTAACAGTTGCAGATAACAGCAAAACTTCAAAGTAATTTTAACAGACTATAATAGTGGATTAAAATCAACTAGATGAAGTTAATAGCAATTGATGCTAAGAAAAGAACATAGCATTAGAAAAATTAAGTTAACTTTAAATATATGACCAAGTATAGATAAAAAATATTTGAGGACCTTGATGTATTATGAAGTCCATGAAATTCAAGAATTCAGTCAATACAAAGTGTTATGTTAGACAGAGGGAAAATGCTCCTGAGCTTTTCTTCTAGTTAAAAGTCTAAGCATCCCTTGCTTTTCTAGTCCAATTCTATCCAGGAAGAGTATTCTGACTACTTTATATGTTTTCTGAATTTCTGCCATACTCATTTTGTGTACTGGAGTTTAAAATGACATCTTGTAAGATATTTCAGTGATGCACCTCAAAAGAAAAATTCACAGATTGTGTATCCAAATCACGAAAAACAAAACTTCGAAAGTATTCTGCTATATAGCCATTCTATCTATGGGTTTCCCTGTGCCCATACAAAATCTGCATATCAGATTTTAAAAGCAATGCAGGATTTCCAAAATTAAAGTATAAAATACACATGGAATGTGACATCTGGATCTATCTACAATGAAAGAAGGACACAATCAGCAGCTTCAAAATTTTGGTAGAAATTGGAGAAATGTTGTTGAATGCACTTTACTTTCAGAGGATACAAGTAGGTACAACACATAAAATAAAAGTAGATTTTAGCTTTATCACTGAAACCTCATAATAAATAGGCTTCCTTAAAACTATGGGTTTCATATATGCATATGTAATTGTATAGAGGCTGAATAAGGCCACAAGTAATCTTGGGCTGGAATTTGTACATTACATGAAAAGATTCACTACATGACTCTAAGCCACCTTCACCACTATAATCTGTAAATTCAAATCTAAATTCTGTGTCATAACATTAGAGAAAAAGACAACCCCTTTTCATTAGTTTAGTGCTCTACAGAACCCTAGTCTGTATCAAAGAGAGATAAAAGATTTGCCTAAGAGGAGAATTGGAACAAACCCAGGATCCCTGCCAGGCAGCTTGTGTTTTATCTAAATGACTGCATTGCCACTTCTTGTGTTGCTCATCTAGAAATGAAAGGTTATAAAAAGACATTGCTAAGAAAATATCTTAATAGTCAAGGTTTGACTTTTCAAGCAATAAATTAATCAAAAGCAATGCTTGAAAGGGTGACTGTTTCATGTCCTAATTTAGTTTAGGAATATGTGAAAGTCTCATGTATTCTTTTAAAAAGCCTACAGTGAGGGTGGAATGGAAAAGACTTCTACCTACAGATTGCTGTGAATGTTCATAGTCAGACAGGTTTCATCAAAGATAGAACTGAAAATGTATGAAAGCTGGTCTTTAAGACTCTCACTTGAAACTTTGCATCAGTAGCATTTTGAAATTTTTAACTCCCATTTTCAATATAGCAAAGATCAGCATTCAAAAGAATTTAAAATTCAAAACACTCCCTAAGGTTCTTAGATATAGGTCATTTCATTTAGATAAAAACACAAACTTGTAATAAATGATATAAATCACCCTTTCTCACAGAATTAGCTGTTTTAATAATCCAGAATAAGCCATTTCTTTCTGGCACTCTGATTCACCCTGATTCATGTACATGGTCATTCCAAGGGGATTTGGAATCACTAGTCCTCCTCTGAAAAGTCATGTCACTGAAATTTCATTCTCATAGATGATTCTCTCTTGCTGCATTTTCCTCTAAATGGATGCATTCTTCATTTAAAGTAGTTTATTTTTTTCTTTCTTTAATCCAAAAAGTGCATTAGTAAGGGATAAAAGGCTGAATTGTGGGGTGACATTAGAAAACACTACCAAGAGCAGCAAGAACAAACTTAACAGCATGCCTAGGAATAACCAAGCCAGCTAAAAATACACTGAGGAGCTTTAAAAACAATGCAAAAGTGTTATCTGGCACAAGTAAGGTGGCAGTTAAAACTCCTTGAACTCTTTTGAACAACTGACTATGGAAAGGTTAAAAAACATGTTGTGTTGGCTGATTTTGCTACCATAGAAACTGGAAAGATGCTCCAGTTAACAGGTAGCAATGAAATGTGAGGAAAGAAAATTCCCAGTCTTGTACACAATATTCATGGGTTCCCACAAATTATTTCTGAATACGGAATATTACCATGAACTAGATTTGCTAATAATAATGCATTTCATTGATTCTACTTTGCCATCAATTATACAGTGTACAGAGATGCCATTTCATTCACCATGAAAATTTTTAGATAATTAATTTTAAGATGTCATTGATTCCAAAATACAGCACAAATTCAGAAATATCAAAAAGTCTGTTGTAAGTTGCTAAAATACATTAACAATGTTCTTTTTTTGTTGTTCTTATATTGTTTGATGATCAATAATGCCTTGACTTAGGGGGTGGTGGAAACACTTGGGAGATGTCATAGTTAGCTCAAACTGTGTTTGCCTTCAGAACGTGGCTTGTAAAAACATAATCTAAAAACCAGATGCCTTTATTTACCCAGTGTATATGATCCACATCGCCTTTCATTTTCTTTCCATAGATCTCATTTATAATGAGAATTTTCTTTTTGGATGTTTCTCACATTGATTCACCTAAAGTTTTTGACTTCCTAAAATTATGAGGTAGAACATCTAGTCAAAGCTAGACAAGGCAATTTCATAATAAGAAAACCAGTGGAGCCAAGTGAGGTAGCACACACCTGTAATCCCTGCAACCTGGGAGGCTGAGTTAGGAGGAATCTAAACTCAAGGTCAGCCTGGGCAATTTAATGAGATCCTTCCTCAAAACAAAATAAACAGGGTTGAGAATGTGCCTAGCATGTGGGAGACCCTGAGTTTGATCCCCAGTTCTATAATACACACATACACAAAATAAAACCAGTAGGTGATGTTTATGAGATCCCAATAATTAATGATTTATAAACAACTTTGGTCTGAGGGAAGAATGTACAATGGGAATGTGCAAGGATAATTTTAAAATGCAAGCAGAATATTTATCAGGTGTCAGTTAAAAACAAAAAGATGTGGAAAAAAAATATAAATGTGAGGAATTCCAGTAGATTTCCAAAGTAGACAGAGGTACCATCCTGTTTTCCTGTCAGACTTTTTTCAGATTAAAAGATTTTTTACAGATAGTGGGAGAAGTAGAAACCTGATATTTGGATATAAGGACTCAGTATTACCTTTATTTACAGGTAATAGCTCTTGGAAAACAGGAAGGGCCTCTCTGTTATGTCCATCAGAGTGCTTGGTGCTTGCTCAACTACTTTAACTGCATCTCCACTATCCTGATTTTCTCAAATTTTTAATCATAAACACTCTGGTGGCAATGAATTGGCTCTTCACCACAGGAACTGTCCTCTTCATGTTTCCTGTATTCCAGATGGAATCCCCTTTTAGACCTATGATCAATCCCTTGAGTTGTTGCATCTTATAACACTAAAGGAAAAATTTTTGAAGATGGACTGAACTTGTACTTTAAGAATTCAATACCCCACTTAATTGTATGCTCCGTCTACTAAATGGTATATTTAATTGTACTAAAAACAAAGGCTAGCTAAATGATCTATATAAATACTGTAGCTTCAGATGGGCAACATTGTCTAATGGCTTGAAATACAGACTGAAACTGCAGTTGGAGTCAAATATTTAGATCAGCGATAAGGCTGTAGCTCACTGGTAGAATACTTGCTTGGTATGCATGAGGCCCCAGTGGGGTCTGAGCCCCAACACTGAAAAAAAAAATTAGGACCTTAATTTTATAGTTCACAAATGTTAGGTAATAATAATAATAACAGAGAATGTTAAAATATTTGTGGTTCCACTTTCTCAATTCCCTAATTATACATGTTTATGTACAGAAGTTTCTCTAAAATGACATGAAAAATAGTTATACTTACATATATTTCAATGTTACTGTATACCAATTTGAGCAGCTAGAACTTCTCATTTAACCACTTTATTTAATAAATTTTTTATCATTGTTTATGAAGAGTCCGGAATTGATAAACATAAAGTAAGTCATATTCAAGTAGTCATGTGGGGAAGAAAACTGGTTGGTAATCCATTTAAATAAAATGTTGTCTATTGAAATCTCAAACCATAGAATCAGTGAAAGCATCAGAGTATCTATCACCATTTCCTCAACCTACTTTGTCAAGTGTAATTTTATAGGTCAAAACTTTGGTGTGATCTTCTTGCCTCTATCATGAGGATGAAAATATACTGGGAATTATCTTTGGTGATAAAGAACAGTTACCAAAATAGAGATGACTCAACTTTTGTGCAGTGAAGCTATGCTGTAATGGAAATTGGCTTTCAGCTGCTGTGACATGTAATTTTATAATACATTTTAGAACATTTAACCTATCCACATTTTTTTTTTTTCATCTCTGCATGCCACTGTGAGAGGTAGTGCTATTGTTACAGAGTCTGCTAAAGCTACTTATGTGCTATTTATATACAGGAATGAAAGGGAATTCTTTCTTCACTGGTGGTCTCTTCCAGCTACTAAAAAAGCTGCTTGGCCTAAAAATGTCATCAACCACAGGGATTATTTGATTTGCTTTGTCCATAATCGATTACTTGGCTTTTACTTAAAAGCACAACTCAAAAAATGTCCAAAAAGGAGAGAAAATATGTTCAGTTCCATGTCAAAAATTTCTAAAAACTTTTGAAGCTGAAAGGAATGCCCATAAACAATCTGATTCCAGTCTTATTTTCAGTAGTCATGCATAAATCATGTAGTAAAGAAAAAGAAAATGTTCTATGACAGAGAGAGACATATTTCTTACCTAAACTGGTATTTATAAGAATTTTTAGCAGACTGGGAAGAAGTTCATTTTAGCTAAATGGAAAATGTTTGAACTTCTTTTCCATAAGAAAGACTTTAAATCCTATTTTTACAATTTATTTGAAAGATTATTAGCAAGTTTGCAGCATGTTAATCCTCAGTGTCCTCCTCTATAACAAGGTAAAGATGATACCTGCTTAGTCAATTGAGTTGTGAGGACCAACTAAGTTAAACTATTTGGACTGTATACATATTATCTCGCATGACATAAATACTCGATGCATGCATCATCCATTACACATGTGTGTGTTATGTAAGTTTTATATAATGTTTAAAACATTGTTTTAATGGTCTGTATTTCCTCATGCTTTCTTTATAGTCTGTGTTACATGGTGATCTAAATTTACTACAAAACTTATTTCTAATGTGTTAAAATGTCATTGAAAATGGTCCTCACAAATCAGAGTAAATACTTTGATCAGGCCACACAAAAATCCTCCTTCAAAACAAAATTAAACAGTTAGGTTTTTAAAGTAAAATAATATAATGCAACATCAACAGTATGCATGTCTACGTAATTGAGGAAATGGATCTCCCAGTCAGAACGCAAAGCATTAGGATGATACCTCTACCAGGAAGAAAACACCATTCCGTGCAATTCTCAAGGGCAAAACTCTAGTCAATGCTATCACATGTGCATCTTCTTCTGCCCTGACATATGCCATGTCCTATTTTGCATAAGCCATGGTGGATTCTGTCAAATCACCCAAGTAATAACATAACCATCTGAAACAGTAATGAAAGACTTTCTTCTGACATTGGCTGTCACACTATGTGTGAATCAAATTTGCTTCATTAAAATAATTTAGTTTTTGTTCTGACTGCTCAACATTGCCTTTGGAATCTGTGAGCAGCCTTATTGAATCTTCACCGCTATTAACAAGTCTTAATCGCTCAGAAATTCAGCACAGTTGGATATTGCAATCAGAGCAAATTCCCCATTCGATTCCAGCACAGAAGTTACCAATGAAACTAAGAGAGAGATAATACAAAATTCTCTGACTTCATCTCCTTTACTCCCAGTTCTCTGTGAATACAACAAAACCTCATAGGGACTTATTTGAAAGCTGTATTTTCTTGAATTTTCAGTGGATATAAATAAGCACTATCAGCAAGAATTTGAACTTATTCCAAATATATAGCCATTACTTTAACATTAGATGTGTCCCGAAAATTAGCAGTTTTGCTTTTCAAAGTGTATGACTTGTACATCTGGTTACCAAATCCAGTTGAGAGGCAATCGTGGTAATAGGTTCAGGTTGCACCAAAGCACGACATCTGCTCTGCAGTGCCCAATCTGACTCTGCATATGAACCCTTGAAATAAGGCAATTAGCTTCCATTAACTCCAAAGTAGTTCCCATCAGCTTATATTTGGTCACAAATATAATTATAATTATAATTAAGCCAATCGAATTATTTTAAGTAATCTTTCTTTGATTTTTGGAATTATTTTTGTGACAGGATTGAATGTTTTCTTTATCTGAAATACACCCTTCATAAGGTAACTCCATTAGTGGCTATTCATCCTCCTACTTGAAAATGCGATTTTCTAATCACTCCCCATGGTCTTATATTTTAGAATAACCATATTCTTGGGGTTTAAGGAAGGGTTAAATCATAAAAGAACTTGCTTTTTAGCTTCGATGGATACTGATTTATGGCAAGACCACATTTAGTCAATTATTGTCTAAAAGACTAAATGTACCTCCTGGGGTTCAGAATTTAGTCATATGAAGTGTCTGCCTACTTTGCCAGAACTGACCATTAATTATGATGACCACAGGTAGCAATCCAGGTACATCTTGGCTTTTTCTGGAAAACATACAGCATGAATAGTATTAGAGCAAAGGTAAAAAGGAAATCTATAGGTGGAAGTATACGGAGGAAAATATATATTGTAAATTCAAAAGGCCAGTTAAAATCAATAATTCAAACTGGGTGATTTAGAAATCAAAAAGCTCCAGAAAATTATAAAGACAAGCACATACATCTCAGTTTTAGTTGCTTCGAGCTAAAACACCCAGTCTTCTCTCTTGGAGGTATGCAGGAGGTCAAGTGTTATCAAACATGAGGCATTTTATAGTTACTTTCAGTGCCTTTAAAAGTAATAATAATTCTTTATTTCTACCACAAAGATTATAATTTAATTAATTTAAGTGACACCTGAAACTAATGTTTCTTAAAAGTCCCTGGGAAATTCCAATGTGCCTTTTTCATGGATCTCTTTATTTCATGATCTTTTTATCCTAAGAAGAGAGACTCCTTTGCTGTACTTAGGATAAACATCATTGTTCTTATTTTGAGAAAGGGATACTATAGATATTGTGGATCCTGTGTAGAATATTTCTCTTTGGCTACTACACAGCATAAATTCAAGTAAGAAGTAAAGAGTCTATGATGCACCAGGACATACAATATTTTCTGGGTCACTTTTATTATCCTGACTTCTCTTTCATTTGAATTTTCCTTATTTGTTTCTAACATTTATTTTCTCTTTTCTGTATTGTGGGTTATGGGAAGCTATCTTTGTGGAACAACTTGGAATGTCAAAAATAGGTATAGACGAAAGAGAAAAAAAAGAAAGAAAGAAAAAGTATGTGGTTGATTACAATTAGGGTCCTAAAACCTCTAACAACTTTAGAAAAGCTTCATTTATTTTGGTTAGTTAAAATGGACAAAGGTTAGAAAAGCATAGGTGCAACAGGAATGGTTGGATGTTGAGTAGGACAAGGAGAAACAAGTGCGGAAATGCAGACACAAATGAGAAGGTGGGTAGTGAGAAGGAGCAAGGCGGGGAATGTGCTCTACATATCTGCATAGGATTGCATAGGGAAACAGGATCTGAAGTCTCAACCTATAGATCGTGTACCATCTATCATTGCTCAGTTTCTGGAACCATCGTATGTAATTCATTATACATCATCAGTAATTCTTTATTTATAAAGTATGAGTACTTACAGTGACTACAAGATTTGTATTAGCACCATTTCTAAGTATAGCATTTAAAATGGCATATAAAATAACTTTATACAATCACCTAAATATACTCTGGGTTAGAAAATATTGTGATGGTATTGGTGACTGCTACTATACATTACCATCAATGTGAGGAAAAGTTTTCCTGATGTATAAGCCTGGGAAGATAGGTACATGTAAATATCAGGAGGTGCTCATTTGGATCCAGAATGTGGACCACAAATCCCCCATTATCTTACTCTGTTAGAATTGTAAATCTTAAGAAAATCAAGCAATATTAAAATATTGTATGGGCTAATAAGTTGATAAATTTTATTAAACCTATCACCCTTACTTGCCTCATTGAAGATACTGCATTGATTCAATATAAAAATAAGATTGTTCTACATAAAAGACCTAGGACAAAGGGCTCAAACTGATTCTATGTAAAAATTTGGTATTTAACAACTAGAGCTTATAACTGATCTTGATTTTGTGGCTATAGAAAGAACAACAGTTTCAATGTCTCCATTCAAAGCTGATATTTGAATTTTAAGTGAAAATTAAAATGATAGCTTAGTTCATTATTCTCCCCAGGCAATTAAAATTATTTGGCACATAGTACATGCTCAAAAAATTTCATAGAATGAAGAAAGATTACCTTTGAGAGTATACAGAGGTATTAAACTGGGGTAAAAATAAAATAATATAAGAATAAATGGATGCAAATAGGAAGATCAGCATTGGTTTTGTTTGTGAAATAGATCCTTGCAAGACTTTGAAATGAATTGATAAGTCCTAGGTAAGCAAAAGAAATGAGAAAATAGTCATTAAATAATTAGACTTATAGTCCTTAAAAATGTGATAAATATGTCAAAATAAGTTTGTTTCATCAAACTTCATCATATCATTAGCATTTTGAACAGCAAGCAATAGGCCTAGATAATAATCATTTTACTAACTCATTTTTATGTACATTTACTCTTTAAACTTTACCATAAATATCCCAAACTGAACCTCACAACAATATAATGTGGGAGATCAAGGATTTAATAGTTAGAAGCTTAAAGTTTAAAATGAAATAATCTTATAGTTGAGTTTGGTTTGTGCCAGATATTAGGGTTTGCACAGTGTTCCTTGTGTTAAACATTGGTGATACTAGTGACACTGACTTCATGATGTACATGAGAATAAGGTGATTTAGAACAAAAAGTTTAAAGCTGGGTGTGGTGGCATATGCCTGAAATCCCACAAACTCCAGAGGCTGAGACAGGAGGATTGTGAGTTCAAACCCAGCTTTGGCAACTTGGAGGAGCCCAAAGCAACTCAATGAGACCTGTCTCTATTACAGGATGTGGATGTGGCTCACTGGTTAAGCACCTTGGGTTCAATCCCTGGTAGTCACCTCCAAAAAAAAAAAAAAAAAAAGATTACTCATCTCTTTCCTTCTTTTATTTTATTCATAAACTAAACAGTACATTCAGTCATCACCATTACCTCAAACTTACCCATCTAGCAAGAAAATAGGTTTGTAGTATCTAATTTTTTAAAAATGAGGGTTTTAAGAAAATATTCCTTCTGTGTTAGTCTTCTCTGTTACATTTATGTTTGTCTTAAGATAAGTCTCAAAAATCTAAAAGAAAAAGTGTGTTGGGAGGGGGGATGCTCTGCTGGCCAGGTAGACAACAGGTGAGTCTTCAGGTTATAAGAAAGGAGATGAAAGATATCTCACATAAATGTGGGCTACTCAGTGACAGAATGCAGCATCTGATATCCTATGCTGAATCCAATATCATTTAAAGTTGTATTGGCTGTTACATGTATTAGATAAACTATGAAAGGGAACTGAAAAAGGAATGCATCCTTGTTGGTGATCAGGTGAGTCTAAGCAATGTGTGCCTGCACATTTTGGGAGAATTAACACTACAGGGAACTCAATTCTTATTTCTTCCCATGAAAATCAGGTCTTAGACATCTCTGATGGACAATAGTAACCATCACAGAGGAACTCCCTTCAGACTAAAAAAGCCAAAAGGTATGTTTGGGAAGCTTTTTAAATGCAAAATTATACACAGAGGAAATGCAAATTGTACTCTTTAGAATAACAGTTCCCATTCCTAGTGTTGCTATACAATTTTCAAAACAGATTTTTAATTTTCTTTAATGATAGTGGGCTTACATCCCAAAGAACAATTTGAGGAAGAAACTGTTTTAAAATGAAAGAAGAAGATGCTGCAACTTTGTAAAATTTCTGAATAACTGTATCCTAAGAACAATAATCTTGTTTCCCATCGTAATTAATAGTGTTCAGAGAGAAAAGAAAAGACCGCCTGTATTCCCAGCAGCTCCAGAGCCTGAGACAGGAGTATTGAGAGTTCAAAGCCAGCTTCAGCAACAGTGAGGTGCTTACTAAGCAACTCAGTGAGACCCTGTCTCTAACTAAAATACAAAATAGGGCTGAGGAGGTGGCTCAGTTGTTGAGTGCCCCTGAGTTCAATCCCTAAAACCAAAAGAAAAAAAAAAAAAGAAAGAAAGAAAGAGCTTGCTAGATATAATATCTTATTATTGTTGTATTTTTACTAAACTATAGAAAACAAAGTCCAAATAGAGAACTAACTCTGAACCACATCAGTCAATTAATGAAATATTCATCTATTTTATAAAATATCCCTACTAGAAAATATCTATAGTTCTGGGAACAAGTACATGTATTAAGTGTGTAAAACATTAGACACTTGCTATATACCATACTGACACTGGAAGAATAAAAATGTCAAGGATCCTAAATCCCTGTATGAATGATTTTTTATCATTCACTGCTAAAGAATGCTAATAGCCAGAGGTTACCTTTGTATATCAGATCCAATGGTCCTTATGAGTCATCTCACTGACTTTTTAAAACTGTTGACAGAAGATGAGTATAGAGTGCATTAGGGAGAAAAAGAGACATAACAGACAAATATTCTGCAATTGACTATTAATTTACACATTTAAAAAAAGGAAACAGAAAAAAGGATTAAATAGAAACTGCTATTTCAGTCATCACATTCTTTTGAATTAGAAACCTCTCATGTTTTCCAGTGCTTTAAATCTCACCTGTCGATTTGACCCTATAATTCCTACAATGATTTCCCATAGGTACTAAGCTATATAAATATTTCTGATTTATAAGTGCCTGTAAGGGTTGTATTAGGAGGTGTGGATGTCCACAGATTTTCACACTCCCTATCCTCAATGATGTTTGACATAAAAATACCAGGGAAATGAAGTCTCAAATCAAACATTCATTTTCTCTGTAACTGGTTTTAAGGGGAAAATTTACTATATGCTATAATTACAATACAAAGACAATACAGAAAAAATACCCATCTAAACATGTATTGCTTAATGACCCTGCAAAGCTATCTTTGAATAACTGTCTATTAATAACAAACACCAAAGAAGTAGGATTCTTCAAGAACTCATAACTTAGACTCAACAAAACGTTAGTAAATGAAGTAATTGTTGATATGATTAGTTTTGTTCCAAGTGTTCTAAATTAATTATTTTTACCTTGTTAGTTTTTGTTCCTTTCTTATACCTAATAGGACTGTTGAAGGATTTTCTGTACCCCCTGTATCACCACTAAAGTTCAAGAGTCTTAATTAAGATGAAGCATGATTTTTCAATAACAAGAAGAGACCATTCATGTCTAATAGAAAAACATGTCTATCCTATTAAATCATTATCATTCAGACTATAGTTTGTGCCATAATTCTGCAGTATAAAATGGAAGACTCTACAAAGAATATCTCTTAAAGCTTCAGTCACACATTCAGAGGGACAACCTATAATTTTTAAAATCCTGTGATGAGTAACAGAAGGTTTTCATGGATAGAATAAAGAGGCATTAATGCAAACTAGTCCATCTTAAAGGCAAATTACTCCTGGCTGGTTACTGTACTATTTTTTATGGGCTATAAGATATACTAGTATAATGAATGAAAAGTCTTCCTAAAGTATTTAGAAAGTCACTTCAATGACATTCCTCAAACTTCAGAAGAGACGATTTATCTATCAATAAAATGACACCAAAATCATATTTTATAAGGATTTTATATTAACACTTGCTTTTGAAAGATGACATTATAGGATCTTAATATCTATAATCAGAAAGTCTTTTGCTCTTAACTTGCAAGGCAATAAGTTTAAGAATTAATTTTGTCTGCTATAAAGCTAGCTTGCCTTTAATCTTCAGATTTAATAGGTCTCTTTTTGCTGAATGTTTTAGGCAGGTAATTGAGGAAATAGTCCACGTTCCATTTCAGTCAACATAAAATGACATTGAAATGTCTTCAAATGTTTCTAGGAAATTCATACTAAACAGTCTTTGTTACATTTGGTAGTGAATAGAGTAGAAATTTTTGTGTTCAGTAAATCCCTTGCTAAGAGTCTGGTTAATGAAGCTACATGCTAAGGTTAACATATTTTATAATTAAGATATTACAAAGCTAAACATGTAAAACACTTATGAAAATAATTTGTGGATAAATGATGATATGTACAATGGAAAATTTCACACATGGCATCTATTCTTTCATCCAACTGCAATACCTTGGTATTGTTGTTAGGCTAATTTCCCCCAAAATAAACCAAACCAACCCAAATACAATGTCCTTCGTTTGTTCTGATGGACTTCTTGATTCAGACTTTCTGCCATTATTTGTCTCAATGGAGATCTTGAAAAATCATCTGCTCAGTGTATTAAGTAAAGTGCACAAAAAATATCCATGAAACATAAGAACAGGCAAATGACCCTGTCCAAAATAGATCTTTCCAGGAATCTTTGAGACTGCTCACATTAAGGACTTATGAAGAGGTTCCAATTCTGAAATGCTTTCAATGCTTGTGGATAACTGGCAGTTTTTTTCCCTGTTATTAAAAGTGCTCTGCAGGTACAGTCTACTTCAGTCAAAATAAACTTCCATTTAATAGCAGTTTTTTCCCCCTAAACATTTTCATAAAGTAAATAGTGAAGCTGTTTTTGTTTGTTTGTTTGTTTGTTTGTTTGTTTGTTTGTTTGTTTTTCCCTCCTCTCTTTTTTGGAAGTGAGATTCTGGTTTGCCAAGGCACTGCGATTCTGGCTCCTTTTAAAATGTAGTTATTCATTCATGGTTCTGAATTTTGTTATATCAGAGCCCACAGGCAAGGGGAAGCATTTTTATACATACAAAGTAGATAAACAATGTAAGAAAGATGCTCTAATGGACCGTTTCTCTGCTCCCCTCCTTTAGCCTACAGCATTTTATCTATTCTGCAAGTATTATGGTTCATCTGAAAAGGTTTCTGAAACCATTGTTTTTAGGTGGAAATCTGTTTTATTCAATTTCTTCTTTTCAACAGCTGAAAATAGGGTGCTAGGAGACTTAAACGTTTCATTGGAACTTTATTTTCTAAATGAGATATGCACATTTTTGAAAAAATACTTTATCTTTGCACTTATCCATATGCGATGCATGTATTTTATTTACTTTTTTAATAGCAGAGGTGTGGGTGGAGTAGGATAAAAAAAAAAGAGAGAGAGAAAGTTCACATCACAAACACAGAACTGTGGATGCATTAGGTTAGTAAGGTCGTGCTGTTTGATTACATCCAGTCACACAGGCAAGGCAGGGTCTTTGTTCTCCTGTTCAGTCAGCCTGCTCTGTTCCTAGAGATAATCTATGCTTGCCTTACTTTAAAGTGACCTCTTTGGCTAATGTTCATAGCTGTGTTAATTGGCTTGAAGAAGTTGCCATATCCAGTTCTTATTATTTTTGTTTCAATCAAAAGGAATAATAATGAAAATGGAGTGATTTTGGTAGAAGCCCAGGAAGTCTGGATACAGTCGCAAAGCCAAAATCATTTCTTTGTATCTCATGGATTTGTTTACTTTGTCCACTCTCTTTTCGTACCCTCATAAAGTGCAAGGACAAAGCCTTTACAGATGAATTGCTGAGAAATAGCTGGGTTCTGAGTTTATTTTCTTTGCTATTGAGCCTGTGACCTCACTTCCTTCTTCCTCTCCTTCCACCCTGGACCCCAGTAAATGAGTGAGCATTACATGCAAGATAAAACCATCATACCTTTAAACAAATGTCCTTTTCAAAAGCATAATATAAAGCAGACCTAGAAAGTCTGCTGCTGTAATGATTTCATGTTTTGCTGATCCCAGTCTTTTTTTCTGAAAGGCTTTTTAGTGGTCCCCAGTGAGAAGTTGAGATCAGCATTTAAATGTGGGTCTATCTTTTTAACATACTTTAAGTCCTCAGAAGTCACTAAGTCTCAATAGCTTTGAGAATTTATAAGCATATCTTGTGTGGTAAAGATACCTTCTATTTCTTTTTTTTTTCTGCAAAATTACATTAATTGGAATTTGTATTTTGCTTCCCCTTTGTGATTTGAAGGAATCATACTACCAAATAAGATTTGTTCAAGACCATTTCTTTGTGTGAAGCAGCTCTCCCCAGACAGTTAGGAACCAATTATAGGAATTCTTATATTCTAGGGATTTTTACAGATGATGTACACTCATTCCTTCTCCTAGGTAACAGAAGCGTGCACATGTGCAGGGAGACATAGGAAAGAAAAAGGAAACGAAAAGAGTAATTATGTTGTTTCCCGTTATATGCAATAACTAGCATTTGGTGAGAACACCCGTGCAAGTTTTAATTTTAAATGACAAGATTAAGGCAAAAGAAGCCAACATTCTTTTTAAAATTACCACTTTTCTGAATCAATCAACATATTCATTTAAATTTAAAACTTAGTATTTTTTAAACTCAGTTATGTTTTTCATCCATGTCCTTTTGAAGTTGTCTACATTCTTTACAAATGTCATAAAAATATTTTTATTTTTTTCTTCAAAGTCTGATAAAAAGCTGATCAAGGCCTGGAGATTTTATGTTCTCCTAGGTTCAGGTCTACATATTACATTACAAAAATACAGCCACTGAAAACTGTCCCTGGATGAATATAATAAATAGAAAAGTTATTTTAATCTTTAAAAGAATGCATTATTGGTTTAGTGTGGTGGTCTATGCCTACAGTCCCAGCTTCTTGGAAGGCTAAAGCAGGAATACTGCTTGAGCCCAGGAGATCCAAGCCAACCTGGGCAACATAGCAACATCCTGTCTCAGGAAAATGAAAAAAAAATAGTATTACATAAAGTTTTTAATTCCTATGATGTAAAATCATGGTGGGACCTTGTCAATTGTAGTTCAATGAAAGAACCTTTTATTAAGTATCTACCCATAGGCTGCAACTATGGTAAGGCAAGTAAGGCATCTGTGTGACAGAATTTCTGGGCATTTTCTTCCTTGGATTTATATTAAAACCTCTGCTCCCAAGCCCCTGCTCTAATATTCTATAAGGCAACTATAGTTTATAATTATATGGGGGAAAAATGCAAGGCAGAAACCTGTCCTACAATTTTAGATTCTTGGAAACCCTCTCATCAGGATGAAGACAGCATGCCTAAGGTGGTAAGCATGGGTTCCTGCTGCGAACCTTCTGAGCCTGAAGGTTTCATCAGTCCCTACTCATGTGACCCTGCATATGACACTGCAAGTGCAACCCTCATTTTCTTTATGTATGATATGTTTGCCATAATAGTACCTACTTTACTGGTGCCATGAAAATTCAGCATCTTACTAGAAGTACAGTGCCCAGCAACTGTTAGAACTTGATAAATATTCATTATCATGTTATGATTTTCATTGTATTTATAGAAAAGGAAAGAAACCACAGTAAAACATCATTTTCATACAAAATAGAGTGATGTTTAAGGAAAAATCAAGCTATAAATGCTAATGTCCATAAACTTTTATGATTAGCTTTTACATTAAAAACTAATGTAAATGCAGTATACATTAGGAAATGTAATGTAACACAAAGGAAATGCAGTTTCATCTTCCATGCAGGAAAAAAACAAAGCTGCTTCTTGCTATAAAAAAAAAATCTAAGATTATTAAGTTTAAGATCCAGAAATGCCAATAGTAATGAAAATGCATCTGTATTTAAAAGCTCCGTTGTTGGCTGAGCACTTTTACATAAATTAGTATATTTAATCCTTAACAACCTATATGGTACTTTTTAATCTTCATTTTATAGATGAAGTATCTAAGATTCAAGATAATAGAACTTCTCAGTAGCAAAATTAGGTATTCACTTTTGAAACCAAAATCCTGAAAATAAATCTTATCCAGGTTATGTAGAGGCAGGAATATTACAATCCATATTTTAATGATTAAACATAATCTGAATTTTTATTGTTATTATTTGTTTGTTTTTTTATATCGGGGATTGAACCCAGGGGCATTTAACCACTGAGCCACTTCCCCAGCCATTTTTGTATTTTATTTATAGACAGGGTCTCACTGAGTTGGTTAGGGCCTTACTAAGTTTCCGAAGCTGGCTTTGAACTCACAATCCTCCTGCCTCAGCTTCCCCAGTCTCTGGATATACAGGTGCGTACCACCATCCCCAGCATATGAGTTTTAATCAACACAATAAATCTAAGGCATATCTTTCCATAGCAATTGAGAAAAGGTCAGTATTAATAGTAGTTATTGCATTTATTAAGCCAAATTTTGACCATATTGCTGGGCAAAAGGATGGATAAAAACTTGAATGAATATTATTCACAAAATTAGTAATTAGCATTCATATTCATTTCAGTGATCCCATGGCTTGCTTCCATGAGTTCTCTTGGCTTTGTTGAGTTTATAATTAAAATTTTTAAGTAAAGTGATACAATAGATATCAGAAATGAGTGATTATAAAAGAACTGTTTAAAACTACTGCATATTTGTTTGTAATTTGCCAATAACACCACTGGATAATAGAGTAACTAATACTTGCCCCTTGTAACCACAGGCATTCCACGGTGTTCACTCACCTAACAGAACTCCAGGAAGACTGTGTCTATCCACTGCATTCCTACTTGCAAACAGAGTTCATAATTAATCCTCTTTAACCCAATTTACATGCTGCCACCAGATTAGCCTTATTTAACTAGTTTTAATTGTGGGTCTCCTCTTTCCAAGACTTTCTCCAGTTGCTCTCCACTGTCCACTGACTAGATGAAATGTTGTCTATGTATTAATTCCATCTGAACCATATGTGACTCTCCCCTTATGTTACCTTTTCCTCTGCCTTTATTTATTTTAATCCAGAAAAAGTTCCCGTGAAAGGAACACACACACACACACACACACACACACACACCCTTTTTAGGGTCATTTTATTCAAAATTAATCCTTTCCCATGAAATGATTTGTTCTTGGTGTTTTTTAATAACATTTTTGGAATTTGCCTTTGCACTGTCTCCTTCCCTCCATCACTTCCTCCCTCCCTCTCTCCCTTTCTTCTTTCTATTTTTACCACCCCTCCCCCTTTTTTCCTGCTAATAGATTCAAACTTCTGGTACAGACAGAATCTTTATCTTCCCAACTTTATATTTCCCTCATCTCTCCCTCCTTAGGGACACTAATATATAACACAGCAAGGGACATGACCTTTCCTAACTTCTTTGCCATTTCTGTTAATGCGTTCCTGAGTGTGGGTTTATATATGTTTGGATGAAAAGGAGGCAGAACTGTATTTCACTGGTAAACCGATAGGTGGAATTCTTTACTTTCTTTTGAAGAAATGTCCATAATTCTGGCTTAGGTAGGGAATCCAAGAGGAAGCCCTTCACTCTATAATTCTATAATATTATGGCTGGAAGATCCCATTTGATCCAAGGACCTAATTTCATACATCAACTAACAGTGGGGATTACTTCTCTTTTGCTAGCTGGTAAAGCTTTTCCTCAACATGTAGAAGAAGAAGAAGAAAAACTCATCCTTTCAATTGATCAAAACTAAGGTACAGAATAATCAGAAAAAGAAAAAATATTGTGCCCAGGAACATTATACTCTTATGACCTTATAAAGGCCTCAGAAAATAACAACTGTGGCAGAGCTGCTGGGAATTCAATTGTGCCTGCTCAATTCTGGGCACATCATTTTTAAGTCATTAGAGCTCAGATGCTCCCCTGTTCCTGTATTATCATTTTTCTTAAGGACAGAAAATTCTTTTATCACAGGACTTTGATAATGAAAAGATTCTTAAGGATATTTTCCATCTCTTAAAACACTCACCACATGTTACACAAGAGAAATTGGAATGAGATTTCACATTTCCCCAAATTGTATCTTCTTATAACTAAAAAACATACAAGACCTTTTTGTGTTATATTTGTTCTAATAATTGTAAATTTTTATTAAACAAAAGCATAAGCTGCCTTTTATAAGTGAGAACATTCTATAGCCCTAGAATAAACCTGTATGTTTTACTGTTGATAGGAAACAGAACTCTGGCAAGCAGTGAACTAATGAATTAGAATTTGGCAGCACTCCATGCTGATACAATTTAGTTCAAATGTATGAAATCTGCTGCTTCCAGAAATCCACTTGTGCCTAAGGCCTCTCTGTACCTTGCAGAGTAAAAAAAAAAAAAAAAAAAAAAAAGCATTACTATACTTCTGATTTTCTGATTTTACCTTATTCATGAAGAAAAAAATTATGAACAACATACTTTTCAGATTAAATCTATAAATACTTCTTCAACTTTCCCACTATAGTAAATCCGTTACAACCAGCATTTCTTTGGTAGATCACAAAATATTTCTAAATTTTTGATTAAACTGAATCCCCCTTAGACATGGTAGACCTAAACATCTCAACAAAATATCTGCAGCCACAAAATGACTAGTGTCCTTGTAAAGAAGCAGGAAAACCCATCTGCTCAAAGGCATGTGGTTTTGTCCTTATATTCCTAAAACAAAACATGTGTTCTCGAAATACAGTAGATGGGGTAGAGAGAGAAGATGGGAGGGGAGGGGAGTGGGGATAGTAGAGGACAGGAAAGGTAGCAGAATACAAGTTACTAATAGGGCAGTATGTAAAAATGTGGATGTGTAACAGATGTGATTCTGCAATCTGTATTTGGGGGTAAAAATGGGAGTTCATAACCAACTTGAATCTAATGTATGAAACATGATATGTCAAGAGCTTTGTAATGTTTTGAACAACCAATAAAAAAATAAATTAAAAAAAACAAATCATAAAAAAAAACATGTTCTCTCTCTCTCTCTCTCTATATATATATATATTTACATATATATGATACATATATACACACGCACATTGTGTATACATATATATATATATATTTAAACATTTAAAGTATTTTAAAATATATTTAAATGTTTAAAGAAATTTCAAAAATCATATATATAATTTTTAAAAATATTATGTTGCATCTTATAACATACTTAAAATTTTGTTTAAACCTTTTCTATTTGTCAGATTATGAACCTCTCACCTATTAAAACAACTGTCTCATTTTCATCTTTGTATCCTTTGAAATGCTTTACACATTAAGGGCATTCCATATGGGTTGATAGAAGTAATAAAATTAAGTAAGATTTTGAAAAGTATATACATTAAAAAATCCTCCACTTACCCGGAGGTTTCTTCTATAATGCTTTTATCTGAAGTTGCTGGAGGTTTACCATTTGCAGAAATAATACATTTACAGTCTAATAGGCACTGATGAAAAATTTAGTTTACTCTGAAATAACTGAATTGCCAAAGGAAATCATTTTGTAAGAATGACAAAAGCAATACCAGTCTCATTTGGCCTTGTGACCTCAGAATTAAAAACACACACGATGAATACCCACATATACTGTGGCACCTTGCTCAAGGCATATATTGTTTTACTCAACTAATTTAAAGAGAATTGGTGCATTGAGTTGAAAGTAAATGTAAGGGAGAAAAGAATAAAAATAAACAGAAATCTAAAATGGGAAGTAGTCTTTCTGATATAAGATGTAAAAAGTAAACATACAAGACAATCACCAGGTTAGAATAGGCAAGAAAAAGATTCTATCTTGTGCTCATGGCTTATGCTGTGCTGAGGAATTTCATCTTATAATCATTTATTTTTACCTAATTTTAATCACTTACTTTTACTGCATATCTTTGTCAAAGGGGTTTTACTTTCTACCTAGATGATTTTCAATTTTGTATTTTGTCATCCCGTCCCAGCTTATCAGATATTTCACAATTTCTTACCAACTTGCCTTTATAAACTCACATCAGTTATTTTTTAGAAGCGAACTGAAACTCTGTCTGGAACTGAATGTGATAGGCCAGCAAGCTCAAGTAATTCCAGTATCATTCTAAAATCTTGCAGGTCTTTCAGAGATAGTTCAATGCTTCAGGCTTTCTAATATGTTAAAATTTGTCATGAGGCTTTTTGGTTTGGTGATTACTTGATATTACTGTAGCAGAGGCTATAGCATTCCAAAAGCATGAAAAGATTTCCAAATGCGAGAGGTGTAGGAAAAAAAAATAAATCTATTTATGTGGAAATTGGATCTTAATCTTAAGTACTAATTGCCAAACTTGGGAAAAACAAGTATTTTGTATTTTCTATAACAATGGAACATATGCTGATGTGTGATGTGTTCCATTAGATTACTTTTTTTTTTTTTTTAAGTCATCCTCTCTTTAAGTCCCAGGGGCAGTCTCCTTATTCCCTCTGTATTTGCTGAGGAATTATTCACTGTTGACAGAAGCTAGATGGCCTAAAGGAAATATCCAGAATACTAAGAACTGTAAAAAAAAAAAAAAAAAAAAAAAAAAAGGACTAAAACATTTGATTCACTCTGAAATAACCAACAAAAGGAAGCTGTTTTGTGAGAATAATAATTTGAAAAAGCAACACAAATCTCCCTTGGCTTTTGCATAAGTGCTAAATGCTGTCTATACCTTAGAACCCAAAATAAATGCTAACACAATTGGCAAACCTATGCCTGCTTCAGCTTTTGGCTTGCTCTTCTTTCTGCCTGGAACACTCACCTTCCTGATTCTCACATGACTACCCAATTTCATCCTTCAGGTCTCAGATTAAATATTGTATCTTTAAGGATCTGGCCTATATAATACATCCCCCTTGCCTGCTACTCTCTAACACAGCTTCACAGACTATTTAGTATTATCTGTTAAATAATTACATTACAATGTTTTAATCTCTTTAATTCCTTTACTCAATAAAATAAGTTGCTTATCTCTCCTATCCTCCCCTACATCTCTGGTATATTGATCAATGACCTACATGTATTTAATAAATATTAAAGATTGAATAAATGAACATATTTCTTCTTCAATATTAATAGATGTCAACAGCATCATATCTCCTTTCTTCCCTTATTTTCTCCTTGTCCCAACACTTTGTATGTATTTTACTTAAGTTACTTATTGCTCTCATGATTCATGTAATACACAGAACTAGAGATGGTGCTGAGTGGTAGAGCCCTTACTTAGTCTGTGTGAAGCCCTTGGTTTATCCCCAGTGACACACACACACACACACACACACACACACACAACAAGGAGTGAGGAGAACTTCACTAAATGGAAAATTTCTTCAGATCTAGGTTTTCTTTCATGTATTTTTGAAACATTGATGCCTTTATGACATATATATATATATAATAAATAAATTTGAGTAGTTAATATATATATATTAATATACATTAATAAATTATTATTAATATATATTAATAAATTTGAGTAGTTAATATATATATTAACTACTCAAATTTATTTATTTGCTTATTTAGATACTGAGACTTGAACCCAAGGATGCTTTACCATTGAACTACCTCACCAGACCTATTAAATTTTATTTTAAGATAGAGTCTGGCTAAATTGCTGAAACTGGCCTTGAACTAGCAATACTCCTGTCTCAGCCTCCGAAGTTGTTAGGATTAAATGGCATGCACCACTGTATCCAGCTATTCAAATGAATTTAAATGAAGGGATATAGACTATATTGGTAACAATTTATTTCCTTTTTACCCAGTAGCTTATGAGTAATTTTCTAAGATTCTGAGATGGCATGCATCTGATCAAAGCACTAGCCTACACCTTGCTTGGGTCAACTACTAAATTTTAAACTCATATAAGATCATGAGGGGCTGGGGATGTGGCTCAAGCGGTAGCGCGCTCGCCTGGCATGCGTGCGGCCCGGGTTCGATCCTCAGCACCAAATACCAACAAAGATGTTGTGTCCACCGAGAACTAAAAAATAAATATCAAAAATTCTCTCTCTATCTCTCTCTCTCTCCTCTCTCACTCTCTCTTAAAAAAAAAAAAGATCATGAAAACATAAGTTGTAACTCTAAGTAACTTATTTTATTTACTAGGAAGTGGAAAATAAACTTGTCATGCAAGTTAATGTAAATTAATTAAATAGTAATGAATTTGAATTAATGAAATAGAAACAATATTATTAATGTGGTTGATTTTTAGCTAAAACATTTATTAAATACATTTTCTGATGACTAGAAAGATCTTTTACCAAAAGAAAACTTTAAATTTAACACATAAATAGATATGAATCTTAGGGAAGTTTGAAATTTTACTTTGAAATCTTAATGGGCATCATCATTTCTTCATTGCCAGCATAATTCTCTCAGTCTGGGCTCTGGCAGGAAAATAAGACAACTCTCACTGCAACCTGGGGGTTGACATTAATTAAAACCAGAAAATCATAAAGCATCTGTGGTGAGTTTAGATGCCAAATGAGATGGAGCGATTTTAAAAGTAAACTTCCTACAAAGGTAACTGAATGTCAGAATCTTAACATTTTTTTTAAATACTGATAATTAAATATCATTCCTGAGTGCATCACATACATGCTCTTATGATTTATAACTTCTATCATTATGCTGACTAATATTGCTGAAAGCTAAATTGCAAGAGTATAGATACTAGTGCTTATTTTAGGCCCAAAGAAAGTAAATATATGTATGCTGTTTCATTTTGCTCCATACATCCTAAGCTAATGAACAAAATGTCTAATTATCCTTGGCTTGAAGATTGGTATAACTCACAAACCAAAAGCAGGAAATCTAAGTGTTTCACCTTTAGTTTCTTTTTGTCCCAGTTGATAAAAGGCCCCAAGTATGGACACTAGAGTCGACTGAAAGTTTGAATGTTTGTGTTTCACAAAAATTCATTTGTTGAATCTTAAATCCCCACTGCAATGGTATTTGGAGATGAGATCTTTGGGAGACAATTAGGTCATGAGAGTGGGGCCTTTGCAAATGGAATTAATGTCTTATAAGAACAAAAGAGAATAAATATTTTCCTCCCTCACTTTCTCCTCTTTCTGCTCTTTCTCTCTGTCACTGTCTTTCTCTCTTTTCTCTGCCACTGAGGACACAACAGTGAAATGGTTCTCTATTAATTGGCAGAGGGCCCCCCACAAGACACCTGATTTGCTTGCACCTATATCTTGGACTTCCCAAGTTTTAGAACACCGAGAAATAAATTTCTGTTGTTTAAGCCACCCAGCTTCTGGTATTTTTGTACAGAGCCCAAATTGACCAGTACAAATCTGAAATAAATCATTATGTTGAAACTTTATGAAAAAAAATGTCAATGGGACTTGCCTTCTATGGAGGTTTTTTTCTTTAACTTTTTACTAAAACTATAATTTTATGAATACTAAATGGCTTAGCAAAGGATACAAAAACTACCACATTAAAATTACGCTAGTGTAGATTAGTGGTATCAAACTCTAAATGAGGAAGAATTCTATTCGTGAATAATAAGGCAGACACTGGACAAGGACACTATCTTGAGTCTTCAAAAGAACCAGGAAAAGGAGATGCATTAGCATTCCTATTTTATGATCAAAGAAAGTGAAGATTAGCAAAGACTAACAAGATTGCCTCAGTACTACAAAACTGAAAATTATGGAAATAAAGGGAGAGATTTGACTGGGGGAATGTTAGAGAGGGGCATTTGCCTAGCAACTGTGCTCATTTGTCTGGGATTGGGACCCTGAGACACAAGTCTCTGGTAATCTAGGACAGTCCTGGGCAAACTGGGAGAATGGAGAACACAACAGAGATATAATAAACACTGCAAAGGAGTTCAGAATTTCTTTCAAGAAAAAAGACTCACTGTTGTATCTTTTAAATCAAGACTGACATGACTTGGAGCCATTGTGGCTTGTCACCTCTGGGACTCTATTGGCATGTGTAGACCATCACAACACTTCTTAAAATGTAATGAAATTTTCAAAAAGAATGTCATAGGTTGACTTAGGAAATAATGAGGGTCAGAGAAATCAGACTGGGTCCTGGAAATGGGAGAAAAATTTAAAAAAAATATTTTTTGAGATTGGCAATGTTTTAAAACATTTTTTAGAGTCTTTAAGAAAATTGGAGAAATAGAACTAAAGAGGCAGTTGGTGAGGTGCTTTTGTTTGTTTTGTTTTGGTTTTGTTTTTTGTCTAACAAATGGCAGGAGGATTGCAAGTTCAAAGTCAACAGCAGCAAATTGGCAAGAATCTAAGCAATTTAGCAAAACTCTGTCTCAAACTTAAAAATAAATAAACAAACAAATAAATAAAAGTACTGGGGATATAAATCAATAGTAAAACACCTCCTGGCTTCTGTTCCCAGTACCAAAAGAAAAGAAAGAGGGGTTAGTGGGAAGAGAAAGAATTTATTTATTCAGTATTAACTGTGAGAAAAAAATTCAGAAGGGAAAATTATACTTGGTATTGAAGAAAATGTAGCAATTGTATCAATGAAACTAAACTATTCAACCAAAGCATTTTTTTTCTTTTTCTTTTTAAAGGACTTTACCTGGTTTCTTTTTCCTATAAGTTTTTGCACATTTGCAAAAAATGGCTGCTTTGCAACCTTGAAAATGAGCAAAACACTTGATGTGAATTGCTTCCTACTTTTTCCATTCTCAAAATACCTATCCAGCTCAGAGACATTCTGAAGAGACTCCTGAGATGTGCATCTCTGTCATCTGGGAAATTCTGACTCCTCTAATTTTTTGTGATTCATTTTTCTTTACCTTCCCAGATTTCGAACTACCAAGTCATCATCTACAACAACAAAACACGATAGCAAATAATCCAAAAGTTTCATATGTTCCCTTTCCTGCAATATAAAATTGCCTTCATATCACAGTTTTGATTAAAAATCCAATCTTGTTAGGATCATGCTATTCTTATCTTAGGGTTATGATTCAACATTCAGACTGTAGCATCCTTCATGCTATTGTATTTTAGTCAGATGTAAACTAGCATTTCATTTGAATCAGCTACTGTGGCGTGATCCACATCATTCTGTGTTACTCTTAAGAGAGGCTACTTCTGCTCACCAGAGGTTTGGAAAACAAGTTGTTCTACTGAATCAGACTCTGGATTCCCTTCTGAACACTGATGCAGCACTAGTTACAATGGAAATCTCATACTTTTTTGAATTCATGCAGTTAGAAACTAGTTTGTGGAGCACTTAAACAATTTTCCTAGTCAATTAGATATTTTAAGCATCTCTGAAACCTGAGTACCATGGGGAATTTATTCGAAATTTCAGACAGTCCAACTGGAACAAGACTGGCAATGAGGTAAGTAGAGAGAGTCCCAGGAAGAGTATTTGTCTATGGTGCTGTTTATCACACTTTTGGATCACAGTACAATTAATGGAATAAAATGATTGAATGATCTGCATATCTAGCAAAAACCATTTCCAATTCCCTTCCTGATCTCAGAATGAGTCACGATTGTTAGACAATTTAATTTTACTTTGACTATAAATTTCTGTTCAAAAACAAGGAAATTCTCAAGGAACAACGTTTATGCAGACAATCCATGCAGTTAATGAAATGCCTCTGTGAGGACTGCAATCAATAACAGTATAATCTATGTTTATAAATAAGAGTATGGCCTCAGAAGAGTGCAGGGCAGTGATGAATTATTCAGGAAGTCTGCTTTGCTACTTCCATGCTTACAGCTTTTCAGTGACAGAAACACCTGGCTTAGCGCCCTCTGACTCCAGCCTCCTCTGAATAGCTAAATCTCTTCCTTCCTTCTTGTTCTAAGCGTAAATTATCCATAGAGCCCAAGGTTCTTGCAGTTTATCTGAGGGTAAGCTCCAAAGGCTTTCCAGCAAACTCCAAGAGGACTGGGTCAGTTTCTTCAGGTCCCAGACCCATAGCCAGAGCTGCTGTCTGTAGAGTGTACCTTTGCCATGCATAGGAATTGGGACCTAATTGACACTTTAATTCCTAGGGACTGTCAGGCAGGGTTAATGTGAGTAGGGAGAGGGAAATTAGTAGTTAATAAGGGAGAATAATAGAAAAGGAGACTATTTCCCCTTGCTAAATGTCTGTAATTTGTGCCTTTTCCCATTAGTCTCACAATGAGGGATGTTATAATAATAGCAACAATACAATCCCTCAGAGGATTATAAGGAGTTTTGCCCTTCTCTGGACTTAACTAAAGTGATAACTGTGACATTCAATGTGCAATCAACAGTGCTTGGGAATTAGAGGGGACCAAAACTTATTAGCTAGCCTAATCCACTGTCTGAGGATTTTGTTCAAGTCAGCCTCCTTAAATGACCCTAGGAGTAGAGTTTTTGCCACATCTTCTGGGAAGCAATTATAAAGCCAATAATTTTTAGTGTTATTAATTTTTTATATTCAGGCTAAATTTTCCTTGGCTTTATTCCTTCCATTTATTAATACTTATTGGCCTAGATAGCTCTCCTAAATAATATACATGTGCACAAAACTAACATTTGTGGATTATAACATTTGATAAGAAGATAGGTCACGCTCTTTCTTGAATTGAATTATATTTCTAATTTCTCCTAAGATATAACCATTTCAAAATACATATTAACTTTCAAAGACTCTAACTCTCTGGAAAGCTTATCTCTAGAACTTTAGTTTCAACACTCTGGTTGATTGAAGTGGGCTTGATATATTCTGTTGGGGATTTTGGTATAACATAATTTTATATAAGTTCATCTTTTATGCTCCATACCAAATACCTCAAGCAGTGTTGACTTCCACTCGCTGGACTCCTAACTCACAGAACCACCATCAAAAGCCTTTTCTATCTGATCACCAGAAGAAATTCTTCACAGAAGGTCAGCAGATTTTGACCTATTTCCTGGCCTGCAGGAGTCTGCATCAGAAAATAAAATTGGCCACACTTCAATGCTCTGTTTTAACGTTCCCGAGCGAGTGGAGAAGATGAGGTGCTTCAGAGTCTTTAACATTTTTCTGCACATCAGAGGAAAAGAAAACTGATCGGGTACCCCTAGACATTACTATTTCAGTAATAATGTATTCAGGAAAAAAGACAGTTGACTATACAAATCTGCGTGCGAATACGCAACTGCTCTGCTGTGAACTGAAAAAAAAAATTGCTCTTTGATTTGAAGCCACTAAAAGAGGAAAAAAATAATCTCTCTAAAGTATGTCATTAAGTTCAGTAGTGAAATTCAGAAAAGTTAATGAAAAGATATGGTCAAAATCTTGGATGTACTTTCACATTCCTTTATTTTCTACCCAGCTCTTCAACATTTAGGTCATGATACTGAATAGTTAGGACAATTAATTAGCTACCAAATATAGATAGTGACACTTTTAAGTTTGGCTTATAAACCAGGAGAAGTAACCTACTCCGGGCTCTCACATGTTTCGTTACTGTAGCAACTCCCTGTGCATGAATGAGAATCAAAAAGAATCCAATATAAAGAAGCACGCACAGATCTTAGCCAGTCCTGATAAATAAAAATGTGAAAGTAAAGGCCACTGCTTTCAATTAAAATTGCACCAATTGTTCATAAATGTATTGGTGCTTAGTGGAGATGAACCAAGCTGTTTTCAGGTGTAATATAGGTTTAAGAAATGATCTATAATGCAACTTTTGATAAAAAAAAAATCTTGAGTACTGCTTTCAGAAAGAAGATCAAGTATTTTAATTTCATTTTCCAAACACAGTTATTAAATTTTATCATCTGGAGGTGTTTTCATTTTAAAATTTAAAATTTGCTTTCCTTCCATTATGTTGGAAGCACTTAAAATTCCAGAATTGGGGTTATTTAAATCAAAACAAAACAAAAAAATTCTTTACAGCAAAGGAAACAGTCAACAGAGTGAAGAGATAACCTAAGGCATCAAAGAGAAACATTTGTAAACATCATCTACAAAGGACTGAAACATAGAATATTTAGGGAACTCAATAGCAGTAATAAAAAATTAAAAAAACAATAATGTGACTGAAAATGGGCACCATACTTACAGAAACATTTCACAAAGAGGACCTACAAATAGTAAGCTGGTATATGATAAAAAAATGCTCATCATGAAACATCCTGAAATTGAAAAACCAAAATCACGGTGACATATTATTTCACTCCAGTTAGAAAGCCGTTATCAAAATCACAAGAAAGCAAGTACTGACAAGGATGTGGAGACAAGAGAAGCCTTACAAATCACTGGTGGGAATGCAAGTTAGGATAGCCATTATGAAAAACAGGCACCTCAAAAAATTAGAAATAGAATTACCATAGGAGTCCCACTGCTGGATATATATCCAAAGGAAATGAAATCAATATGTCAAAGTGACTTCTGCACATCTATGCTTCCTGCAGCACTATTCACACTAGCCAAGAAATGGAAATAACCTAAGTAACTATCAACTGGTAAATGGATAAAGAAAATGTTATATTACCAAATGGAATAGAGTATAGATGAAAAAAAAGAATAGACTCCTGTTGCTTGAACAACATGAATGAAAGGTTATTAGGTTAAGTGAAATAAGCCATTTACAGAAAAGACAAAAACCACATGGTCTCACTCATCCTTGAATATTAAAAAAAAAGTTGATTTCATAGAAATTGAGAGAAGAATAATGGTTACCAGAGACTAGAGAAAGTAACGGGAGAAAAGATGGTGAAAAGTTAGTTAACATATATTAAGGTACAGTTAGACAAGAGAAATACGTTCCTGTATTCTATTGCAGAGTAGGGTAACTATAGAAAACAGTAATATATTGGATATTTCAATATGTTTAAAAAAAGAATTCTATAATGTTTTTATCACAAAGAAATGATGAATGTTTGCAAAGATAAATAGGCTTATCCTGATTTACACATCACACAATGTATATTTGTATTGAAACATCACATGCAACATCATATATAGTTTAGTTTTGTGTCAATTAAAGAGATACATTTAAAAATGAAATAAAATTTCAGAGATTTCCTATGACAATTTAACATCAAAAGCATTAATCTCCTCAACTATAAATAATTTTAACATCTTATTTTATCTTGTAGTAAGGCATTCATGTAGTAATTACAATTTTTGGTTTCAGTTATTCATGTGCCAAAAAGAAGACCAAGATAAATGCTTATTTTAATCCTAAAACATGCTCTATCAAATGACTTAATTTAAACACCATGTAATGTTTTCCAAGCTGTTCATCTACAAAGTGTCAAAAAACAGAATATTGAAGTAATTCAAACAAAAAAATAATAAAAATAAATGCAAAAATTTAATTATTTAAGTAATAATCAGTGATTTACTTTTTATTGCTCCTTGTCACATATCTATCAATAAACATAATCCCAATCAGTTTATTTGTGATCTAAAATCACATCACAACAGAAAAGCCTCATTAGCATGAAGAGGGCTTTTGAAACAAAAGATAAAAAGGGGTCCCTGCTGCTTACAAAGGGAATAACTAACATGATATTTTAATTTACCTTATTGTAAAAATTAACTAGCTGAAAGTTTAGAGGATTTAGTTTTTTAAGTTATTAATGTGGTTATGTTTCAATCTCTGCTCACTGCCAAATGCACCTGCATTGACACATAATGCAATTATAATGCATCTCTTAAGATTTTTTTCTTCTGCTATTCCAACTGCTTCTGTACATATTTTTTATTTTTAACATTTCTACACCTTTTAAATAACATCGCTATATATTTCAGCTAAATTGTTAAAAATTCAGAACATACCTAGAATAGAACCTCAAAATTTAGCAGAAGCATATAACATGGGAATCCAGCTCTGTGGAGCGTTGTCAGACTCCCACATCACTCAAGCCCAGCTATGTATGGTCTGCTCTGCTAGCTGCTTGGGCAGAGCTTACTCTCATCTCAGTCCTCATAGACATTGTGTTTTACATGTCAGTGATGGTCTCATCCTGGTTTCCATTTATCTTTTAGCTCTTCAGAAAATGAACTGTTTTTGTTTTGTTTTGTTTTTATTACTGGGGATGGAACTCAGGGTCATTCAACCACTGAGCAACATCCCCAGACCTATTTTTGTATTTTATTTAGACGCAGGGTCTCACTGAGTTGCTTAGTAGCCTCACTTTTGCTGAGGCTGGCTGTGAACTCTCAATCTTCCTGTCTCAGCTTCCTGAGTTGCTGGGACTATAGGTGTGGGCCACCATGCCTGGCCAGAAAAATGAACTCTTAATTGATTTACTTTTTGACTATACACCTCCAAGAAAACCCCAGCAGGGGAAATCTGTATATCTTAGTGACCACAACAACCTTGACCTCTGAAACAGGGTCCTAGCAAAGAATAGGTACTTGGGAATGTGTGTTGAAAAACAATATGGGAAAGAATGAATTCATAACAATTTTTAAATCATGTATAATCTTATTTGGAAATAAAAAATTGTCAATTATTTGGATATTATTTATTTTCCTCTTTTTGCTTTTTCATTAGTGAATTGTGCTGATGAATTTTAAAAAACCTTGAGCTAAATAATAAATTACAACATAAATATGTATGGACATTATAAAATGCATGATTCATTTTATTAAGTGAGATCATACTATAAATATTACTTTGCACCCTGGATTTTAACGTTGACCCATATATTACTAAGATTTCAGTATAACATTGAATTCTAAAGCTGACTTTATCACTATAAAATGTACTGATATATACTTAACAATAATAAAAGTGACTAATTTGTAGGTGTTGTTTTCTGTGATTAAAAATCTCACAATTGTCAACTCCTTTTCATTGTCAGTAACTATGATATTGCTCTATTTTATAAATGGTCAAGACTGCACTCACTGAGCTAAATGTCAGAAGAAAGACTGAATCAAATAAAAACAGAACATCTTTCTTCTATCTATTATCTGTTTCTCCACCTTTCCTAAGGGAAAAATAAGTCAGTATCACCTATGTTGCCCACAGCTCTTCATGAGAAGGTTTGTTTTTGGAACTTAGGTCAATTCTGAATACTTCGTCATTTTAAAAATGTTTTGATATTTGAATGGGGATTAGTTCTTATCTTGTTTTTTTTTAAAAAAGAAGTTCATTTCCTTGTGGATTTTAAAAAGTTTCCAGGATGCATTTTCATTTGTATTTTTTTATTGGTATAACAAATTGTTATGGTTTGGATATGAGGTGTCCCCCAAATGCTCATGAGTGAGAATGCATAAAGTTCAGAGAAGAAATGATTTGGGTTAGGACAGCCTTAACCCAATCAGTGAATTAATTATCTGATGAGATTAACTGCTAATTGAGGCAGGTGGGGTGTGACTGGAGGAAGTGATTCATGAAGGCATGGCTATGGGGTATATATTTGTATCTGGCAAGTAGTGAGTTCTCTCTCTCTCTCTCTCTCTCTCTCTCTCTCTCTCTCTCTCTCTCTCTCTCTCTCTCCCCTTTCTGATTAACATGTGAGCTGATTCCCTCACCACTTTCCTGCCATGATGTTCAGTCTCACCTGGAGCCCTGAGTAATGGAGCTGGCCTTCTATGGATTAAGACCTCTAAAACCATGAGCCCCAGAATAAACCTTTTCTCCTTTACAATTGTTCTGGTCAGATCTTTCAGTCACAGCAGTGGCTAAAACACAAATCATATTTGAAGAGCAGCCCTATCACACTCTGTAAGTTAGAAGATAACAGAACCCTACCCATTCTGCAGACTTAATATACTTATTATCAGTAATAACTTAACATTTAAAACAATACAGTTAATTTGGTTTTCTAAATTGTTTTTATTGAGTCTAAGACACTGTGGTGTGGAGTCAGCTTGATTGCATGAGTAAGATGCTTGGTTTTGCAGTGGATTCTTTGCATTCCTAGAGCATTCTAGGAATGGAATTCACAGTGGGCTCCTAAACACCTGCTCTAGGTTGCACATTAGAAGCTGGGGATACAACACTGCATCTAAGACAGCCTTCATGGCACTTATCCATATCTAACAGAAAAGACAAACAACAACATACTGTAGGTGAGGTGCGCATAAAGGTATCAAATTTGTTAAACAAGGTAAGAGGCCAGGGAGTTATGGTGGATGTGAAAACTATGTCAAATGGTTAGCAGAGGCTGTGACACTTCATAAAAAAGGGGGCTAGGCATGTGGCTCAGCAGATAAGTGACCCTGGATTCAATCCCTGGTACCATAAATAATAAATAAATAAATAAATAAATACCTAATGCTGGGATAAAGTGACTTACAGAGAATAGACAGTCTTTGTGCATCATGTCTGCGTTTGTGCATTTGTCTGTCTAAAAAGACTACAACTTCATCACTATTCCTATTTTCTTAAATATATTTTTTCTTTGATTAACTAACCCTGGAAAAAAAGACTTTACCTGGCACTATTAACTATATAAGTTTTGAAAAAACACTGAAAAGCAAGGTTTTTAACATGTGTGCCCTTAGTCACTATAGAATTTGAGTTTGGTTTTCTTGACCTATACTAATACACTTCCTTATTCTTACTGTCACAAGCTTGTAAGAATTAAGTAGGAGTTATTAAATTATCAGTCCAATGTAAGAATAAAATATTTAGATTACATTATTTGATGTTTTGAAAAAGTTACATGTGTCATTTAGTGAAATAGTGAAAAGCAGAGAAAAACTGGGGCCTGACTGCCCACGTTAATCGGTTTCTATTACTTAATAACATCATGGCTCTCAAAAAATTGAGCTCTTTGGTGGTTCTGGTTCCCCTTATTTAAAATGAGGAGGATAATAACCATATTTATTTTATAGTATTTTGTGAGGAGTCAAGATGTTAATATAAAAATCAATAAAGTCAGTACCTGTCTTTGATAAGAACTGTATAACTCCCCAGCCCATAAAATTAAATTTATGTTTTATAAGTAGAAAAGCCACTCTTCATCAAGCTTTCACTTAACCATAGAAAGGCTTTTGGTATGGCCTTCTGACTCATTTGCTTCAAGTCAATATCTTTTTCTTTACACGTGTTGACATTCCCCTGTGGCAGAAAAATCAACATTTTCAGTCACTTGCTTTAAATAACAGACTGAGGCCTAGTTTGGGCATCTATCCATTTTGAATTTGTTTCAACAGACTTTTAAAAAATACTGGAGTTCTAAGCCCTCTTCTGTCTGAATATTTGTTTTTCTTTTCTTTTTCCCCCTTTTATTCGTGATTCCACCATGACAGTAAATATTGTGTTATGCTCAGACCAAGGACAGATCTACTATCTGAAGCTATATTCATAATCCACTGTTAGCAGTAGCATTAGGACTAATGTATGAAGGGAGATAGAGCTACTGAAATAGTCAGATACCAAGCTTGCCCTAATGGATCCAAGGAACAAAGGAAAAGAAAGCAGAATTTTTTTCAGGAGCTTAAGGTCACATCTCTTCTATTTCAAAAAAAAACAAATTGTTTTACAGAGATACATTTTTAAAAAAAAGCTTATATTAAAAAAGAAACACAATCCTGAGAGAGAAGAAAATACATTGATAAATGCAACTGTGTTGTAGACAACTTCTCTAGAAAATAACTTGTTATCCAAGAGCTGGTGGAAATCCACATTCACATTTATGACAAGTTGTGACAGAACCTTTATTCTTGTACCCTTCTTCTGATGTAAGCTATCTGATTTGGACATGATTTCAATATCTAATCCCCCTGCTAAGCCTCAGCATCATATCACCATCTTATATTGCTGTAGTTCAGGAACATTGATGCTAAAGGCTGATACAAAATGTTCATAACCATGAAGAAATAAACAAGAAGAGAAAATATGAAGACTGAAATAGTTTTATACAAAGAATACAAAAAAAGGACTCCAGTGACTCTAAAAAAGGGTAATAAGAAAACATTGGAAAATAGCCAAAAAATTCTACCAATTGTCAACCATCGTTTAATGTTCATTTAAAATATTGTCTTAATCTTTAAGCATTTGAAATATTGTATTTGAAGGAGCCCCCACTTTCTCTGAATCCTGAAATACTTTTTGGAATGACTTTATAGCCCTTTTACGAGGAAGAGCTGATTCATTTTATCATTTCTATGTATGAGCAGCAGTTCCACTGGATGTTTAATGAGTATTTGTGGAATAAGTTGTCAAACTATATTTCTTTCATATATTTCTATATGTATTCTTTGTGACGCTCACATATTCACAAAACATTGCAATTCTTCAAGTTCAGAGACATTATCCTACTTGCCTTTGTGATGTTGGCAGTCCTTATCATCACTGTAGAAAATCAATGTTTGTTTATGAATGGAGACAACAGTCATAGTCACAATACAAAAGAATGACTGCATTTGTCATTGAAACCAAGGAAGCAAGTATGAAACAAGAATTACACAATTTTTGAAAATTCACCTTTTCTGGAAGTCAAAGTAATAACATTCTCAAATTAGTGTGTCTGTATATATACATATATATGTATACATATATGTATACATACATATTTATGTATACACATAAATGTATACATATATGTATAATACACATTTATGTATACATATATGTATACATATAATGTATACACATTTATATATACATGTGTGTATAATTTTAATGCTCATTGCTATTTCTATTCAAACTTAATGTTTCATTAAGAAAATTCTTAATTTATTGTATTGCTATGTTCCAGTGCTCTGCCTTAGAGAAGTCTTTCTGTTTTTATTAGAAGCAAAAGCTCTAGTATAGACAATTTATATTATTGCTGATTATACTTTTTTTAACTAGAAACTTAGCAGATTCTAAAGTGTTCATTTTTAGTTATTATCATTGAAATACTCCATAATGAACTAAATATAATATTTTGTAAGCCAAACAATGCCTTAACTTACTCAGTAGCTCTTGAGACTTGAGACTGCCATGTCAATCAATGTTCACTCATATAATATTTTAATAGTAGGCTACTGAAAAATTTAGCAGACTCTTCATCGATTTTCTTTCTTTCTTTCTTTCCTTCCTTCCTTCCTTCCTTCCTTCCTTCCTTCCTTCCTTCCTTCCTTCTTTCTTTCTTTCTTTCTTTCTTTCTTTCTTTCTTTCTTTCTTTCTTGGGGTAGGGATTGAATTTAGGGGCACTCAACCATTGAACCACATCCCCAGGCTTATTTTGTATTTTATTTAGAGACAGGGTTTCACTGAAATTCTTAGCACCTCACTGTTAATGAGGCTGGCTTTGAACTTGTTTTTCTCCAGTCTCAGCCTCCCAAGTTGCTGGGATTGCAAGCATGCACCACACACTTGGCTTATTTGTCTATTTTCTTAACAAGATATTTAAGTGCAACATATTTTATGATTAATTAATAAACCTTCTCCTTGTCACCAAAATATTATATAAGTGAATTTAACTTTTCAGTCCATATTTTCCTTTTCTGAATTTTTTATCCAATTAGTCATTGGTGAAAGACTCACATGGGTTTTTGTTCCTTTTTCTATTGTATCTCACTGACAATAAGTGATATTATAATGTGGACAATTTACCAGCTCACCAAATCTCAGGAATAAATGTATGCTGAACATCCTGTTATAAACCTATTCCTCTTTTAGAACATTTACTGCAAAATAAGTATTTTTCTATTTATATGTTGGTACCTCATTCTAAATGATATGTTCCTTGATGATAAAACTGTTCTATGTTGTTCATACCTTTGAATAAGACATTAGTGCTCTAGGATTATAGACTATCAATTTACTCTTATTTGTGTTATTTTTACAAAGTTTTATTTGGTACTTTCATTTTAATGTTTCATTAAGAAAATTCAATATTTACATAATCATGTGAATCCAATATTCAACTTTAAAGAAATAGAAACTGATGTAACACAGCTTAGACAGTATTGTTTGCTTGTGAATGGACATGACAATTATTTTCCTAACAGAGAGGAATGTACTTCACATAAGTTTTCAAAAAATTTTGCTAAATTTTTTTTAAAAAAAATTGTTGATAAACTGTATTGTAAAAGGATTATTTCTATACCAGATAAACAGAGTGACTTTCAAGAAAAATATAGGAAGTATACACTGAGAAATATCATTCTATTGTGAGAACAAAGGAGATTCATGAGACTGTCCTTTAACAATCAAATTTTTGCAATATAAAATGCTAATGGCATATATGACAATGCATATGGAAATATATTTGCCAAAAGAAATGAGAGCTATTGGAATGATTCAAAAATTGTAATCAACCATGGCTCAGAGAGAAATATGATCACAGTACCATTGGGGTTATCAAAGGGTGGTGCTGTAAAGTTTGACAACCCCTGGCCTAAAGAACTGATCTCTTATTTATTAAATAATGCATATCAAATTTTATTTTTCATCAAGTGGTAGCAAAATCTCATTGATGTATTTCTCTTAATTTTTATTTTTATAAGTAGATTTTCCTTTGAGGAATATTATTTCTTATTAATTATATGCACTACAATTCAATCTTTCATTATTTTTATTGGTGCATTATGATTAAACATAATAGTGGGATTCACTGTGACATATAGGCAATCATAAAAATATTCTTATTGGTGTAGAATTTTAAAATGAGGGGACTAATGACTTTTGCAGCTCTGCATCAGAATTGAAACTGGGATACTTGAGCCAAGCCATTGCACTGCCTATGATCTCATTTACACTCTCATGAACTAACCCAGGCAAAATTATGTTTGTAATGTTTTAACTCTGGTTGTGTTATGCATTCCTACCAGCACTTTGGATGGTGTCGTGCATAGAAACTAGCCATTTGAGAAATTATCCCTCAGGATTTAAATCCTGCCTGGGTGATTTATTGGTTCTGTGATTTTGGATACCTTATTGGAAGCCACTGAACCTGAGTTTTCTCTTCTATAAAGTGGTGATAATAATACTTTCCTACATACTGGGAAATTGTAGAAGTGAGTGAAATAACCTGCATAAACTACCTATTAGTGTGATAGGCACATTGTAAGCCCTCAATAAATGAGAGCAGTTGCATTTATTTCCCTAAAGGGTTCACTGTTAGAGGTACCTGCGTTTCATTGGCTGCTCTCAGAGATGTAAAAGATTTCAAAACACTAAGGAAACATAATATAATAGAGATTCACAGCTAAAAATTAAGACCACTACTTACTAGTTTTATCACATCAGATGAGATTTTGAACCTCAGCTCCTTTTCTGTATATTGGGGTTAACAGGATTATTATGCAGCCTAAATCCATGAATGCATGTTAATGTGTGACAAAGAAAAAAATGCTCAGTAAATATCAGCTTCTCTTCTGATTGCTGTCAGGAGACTATTTCAGGCATCCTTTCTGTCCTTCAAATCTCAAGTGCATGTCAACTCCACCTAGCATGGCTGTTGTTTGAGCCTCCTCTGGCAGACAGAATTCATGACGGCACATTTGCTAAGTCTAGACACAATCCCAGCATCATTCTAAACACAGCACTCCAGGTAGCATATACTAATTCATAACAGTTGGCAGAAAATTATAACACCTATGCCCTTCCTATAGGATGCTCAGCCAATTCAAATGACTTCTGCAAACAAACGGGCAGTAAAAATAAATAAATGAAGCTAAATGGGGAATAAGATGAAATATGGCAGCAGAGGCTAGGCTTCCAGTGATAGGAATAAAAGGTAGTAGTGGGAATCATTCAAATTCCTAGGAGTAGAGGATATGAACTCCAGAGGGACCTCCCTGGCCTTTGGTGACTATTCAGAAATGGAATGATGTTACCAGCTCATGCAAATATTCAATGAAAGCTATAGTTTGTTATTTCTGCGACACTGGCAACTAATTCAAAATTAAAATATTGTATGACCAAGTAAAATAAGGCAAAACGTTAGAACTTTGCAGCCAAGATGCAGTGTCGGAAATCAGGGAATCACTCTAATTTTCTGCAACTCTGTTTCTCACATTTCTGGAAATTTAAAATAGCAATTAAATATTTACTTAAGTAAAAATCAAAAGAATAGAAATTTAGGATATTGTGGTTGCTTTGTACAGAAAGCCAAAAAAAAAAAAAAAATGAGCGGGAGGAGAGGATTGAAGGTTATCTACATTAAGTTATTTTTTCCAAGTGTGGTCTAGAATAAATAGAATTTGCAATTTGTTACATAAAAATAACTGAAAATAGGGGTGGCTAGTGGGGAGTTACATCTTCTGAGAAGTATCGATATTGAGTCCAGCTTCCTGTGAGAAGCATTAAAGCAGAAATGCAAGGGTAAATAGCTTCGACCCTAGAAAGTTATATCCTTTAAGATCAGCAAATTATATATATTTTTTCCAACTACAACCCTAATTCACAATATCAGGACTTGTGGCTCATCTGTCAGTACTTAGCTCCATTTTCTCCTCTGTGGTCTCACTGCAGGAGTTTCACAAGATGGAAAATTCACTTAGGCTACCTGCTCTAGATAAAAGTCGGGAATGGCAAACTCACATCCCAAGAGCATCTGGTACATACTTCAGTTCGACAGAGAAAAATTTTAACTGCACTTGAAAGAAAATGACCCTGGAAAATAGGTTAGCAAGGCAGCAGGAAGTGTGAGTCTCGATATGTTTTGAATTTCGAATTCTGAGTACTCTTTACAGGCAGAAAATGATGTTGTATGCCTCCAGCTAAAAGACAAAAATAAAACAGAACCCCACCACCCTCCTATCAAACCATAAACTTCTTCCAAGAAGCTTGATCTGTAGACTTGCATGCATGAATTATTCGTGCTTTAAAAAAATCATTTTGTACAAACCCAAAAGCTAAATGTTTTCAACAACTTAGATGATAAATTTTACTTCTCAAGTGAAAACTAACTATTAAAAGGGGGCAACAAAATTTACCAGTCCATACAATTTAAAGATTTTAGGAATTATAATTAATGTATTGATATTATTATTTTATATTTTAGAAATCCAGAAAAATTAAAAGTATTTTTGCATTGCTAAAGACCACATGGTTTTTGTACAAAACACTGATTAAAGTAACAAAAATATTTATTTGTGTGGAAATAAATTTGTGGATAAATAATTTATGGGAAAATTTATGTATCTATCTAAAATACATACAACTCCAAATATACATACCACTTCTACTTTGAACTTGATGATAAAGTCCTAATTTTGAAGCAAAGTGCTGACAATATGATATCTAAACAATAGAGATAGACATGGAGGCAGAGAAGAAAAATGAAGGGATTTACTGCTTATTAAAATGGTGCTGTTACAACTCCACAAAGAATGCTGTGCTATTTTCACTATAGTATATGAACATTGGTGATTTTAAATACTGTTGTAATAAATTTTTCTGTTCATTGAACCAATAACCAAAACTGTATCGCTCAGGTGAGCATGAGTGAAGTGGGAGATGCAGTGTGGGAGACCCTTGCCATATATTGTTCAATAAAATGCTAATGCCTCCCTCCTAGAATTCTTATTTCCATCTTAAATTGACCTTTCATTATTTTATTTTAATGTGAAATCACTATTTAATGAGTCATTGTAAATTTCAAAGGAAATTAAAGTCTTGTGTCAGAAAAAAAAAACACTTATTCATTGACTTTGATCTAAACAAAACTGAATGCTCTCTGATAAAAAGGCATTTCCACAAACTGAAAGGTTGAAAGGAAATTTGTTTTTGAACACTTCTCTCATGATATGCCCACATATGGGTAGAAGCAAACATCCTTTGTCAAATTGACCTCAACATGTACAAAATGATCCTCTAAGCTTGGACAGTAAGTTGCTCATGCCTGAGTAATCTGTGATCTTCCTCAGAGAAACTAGTTATTTTAACAACTAAAATCATTATTATTGTCACAAAGTGATTTTTATTCTTCCTGATGAAAAGTGACCTTGCTTGGTTCCTATCACAATCTGAAATGTGTTACATCACCATGATGTGGATAAGTAGAAAACTTCTTCCCCTTCTCATCGTCCCACACATGAACTATTGTAGCCTTCGATAGGATAAAATGCATAGTTTGGAACAAATAGGGATATAAAAAGGTCAAAATTTCCCTAATAAATACCAGTTCATACACATTTATACAGATGGCAATGTTTGTTTAATATGAGATCTGGCTTCTCATGCTCACCTGTGCCCTCACCTTCTACTTGCTTAATGAATTGCCCATTCCATGATGCTCCCTACTGGGTGTTCAGAAAGCATCTTAGATGAGTGGAAATGACCTCCTAAATACATTTTCCCTTTGGATGAGAAAAATAATGGAAACTTAATTATCATGCAGATTCTATAGAAATAGAATAAAATACTTATTTCTATAATTCCAAATTCACCTAAAACTCATACCTCCAATTCCATGCCTGCATTAATATGCACCCAGTTACAGTATTACTTCTGTAAAATGCCAGCGTTCACTAGAATTTAGAAATACATGAACATGCAGATATGAAAACGAGTCAAAGGTTCAAACAGCAGATCCAGAATGTTTTAACAACACAATCCAAGGAAGTTTTTTTGTTGTTGTTTTTTGGAACTGGTCTGTTCATTCACAGCAAGAAGATGTTTCCAGCTGATGTGTTTGATTGAGCTAGCTGATAAGTTTTATTGCTCTCATGTAGACAATGAAACAAACGCCTAATGGGGGAAATTGCATGGAGTCTAACTTGGAAGCAAAGTTAGCCTCTGGCTAGTGAGTGTGTCCAGCTGAGAAGCTAGTTTTAATCCCCTAGAAAGTTTCAAATGCAAAGCAGGAACGAAAGACAGAAGACGGATGTTTCATTAAGATAGATGAACTCAAAAAGAGCGGTGATGCAGAGAAAGTTAATAAGGGAAGTAGGAATAAGTGGTGTTGCGATTATTACCAACATAAAGCAAATTGCTCCGGGTCCCATAAGTCTTTTAAGGTTCAATCCCCCATGCTTAACCAGATGATCTGCCTGCATCTTCACTCATACATCTTGCCCTACTCTTCCCATTTGCTTCTTTTTCAACTGAAAGGTCCTTTCAGGACAGTGTTAAGGCTCTTGACTAAAATCATTCTACTATCAAAACATTATTACTGAAGCGTCTATTGAATGGTTTCCAGAAATGAAAACAAAATGCAAACATGAAAGACAGTGTCTTTATTAGGACTGAAAAAAACATTTATAAATATTTCAACTACAGTGCTTCCCTGGTTTCATTTTTCCTACAGTAATAATATTTTATACAAAGTGAAAATAATGTATCCGCAACAAAACATTAAGTAATAACAGATTATTTTCATGCTTTATCTATCCCTGTCTGTCCCATAATCCATCTGGTTTTGTAATGGGATTATACTTTCTTTCAAACCATTTCTGTATCTAATTTAATCTGTGTGATATATAATAAAAATCTTATTTTTCTGACCTAATTATTACAAAAAATTAAAAGCTACATATATGATACAGATTTGTTGTCAGAAAAGAGTGTAATTATTGCGTGATCTTGGCAACCATAGGATCTCTCTTAGCCATAACTAAAAAAAAAAAAAAAAAAAAAAGGGATAAGCAATCCTACTTCCTCCCCAGGTTGTTATGAGAATGAAGGTTCTTTCATGAAAAGGAATTTTGTGTCCAGCCCTTCATAAGCATTCAGTAAACTGTGCTTAGTATTTCTATGGCTAATCATAAGTCACATAAGTCTCTGATATTGATCTACTACTTTCAGGATTCAAGTTGGATTTAAGAGATAAAATTGAAAATCTAACGTTTCTAGTTATGAAATAATTGACACATCCTTTCATTAATTAATATTCTCTGCCACATGTCACTCCACCAAGCTTCTATATCTTGCCTACTCTATCAGAATCTACATTTTAAAAAAAAAAAGTTGCCTCCACTCGCTCTTCGTTTCTTTACCCCAAATTTTTAAATTAGTCTCCCAAAAGTCTTTTCACCAAATTCAGTTAATCATGGAGCCTTTCCCTTTCTTGGTATCTTGGCAGTATTTGATAGTTTGATTCTCTTTCCTTCTGTTGACCTCTCTGATAACTTTCTCTATTTCACCTTCTGATGTATCCCATTCCCCTTCGGACCCTACAATTTTGTTGCATTAACCCTTTAATATTAGTGTTTATTGCTCCGTGTTGGTGTTTCTCTCCTTTGTCCTTCTCCTCTCTCTATACCCTCTTGCAAGCAAGACTTCAAGTCCCACTTTTTACTAGCTACAGCTTATGGTCCACACCCAGAGGACATTTTTGAATGTCCTTCTCACCACAGTGCAATGTAAATCGGGTCCCAAATACTGTTGACTCACAAGTTTCTTCTTTTCTCTTTATCTCACTGCCATTTTCTTAGTCAAGCTGCTATTACTTCTTAAATTCTTCCTGCTGCCATCTCCTATCTTATCTTTCTATGCACTGAGAAAAATCCTGCTAAGATCACTAGGATGGGAGAATTCCATTTTTACCATTGTAATTGCATGACTTTGCAGAAAATCACTTATTTCTGTGTAAATTTCTTCAACTGAAAAATGAAGGCAAATGGTATATTGGAAGGAATAAATAAGATACTACATGTGAAGCACTTGGTATATGATAACTGTCCATTCTGATGTTCAGTAACTAGTCTGCATTGCTTTAATTTTTGCATTTGTTTTTGTCAACTCTTTACATTAAAATGTTACGTAATCCAACTACAAAGTAGAATAATGTCTAATTTTCTTAGTTTAAAATTTTGTCCTCTTCATAACTTCAGACTTAGATGCTCTATTCACCTTATTCTGCACATGCAGTCGTCATATCTAACCTTTTAACACCCAAGGTCTTTGCATGTGCTGTATCACTTTTACGAATCAATGTCACCTTTACCTTTGCAAATGAAATCCTACTACATTAGAACATGAATATTTTATTTTAAACATGTACAATTATGGGTAACATTTTCTACATTCTTAGTTTGTTGCAGACATTGAATAAAGATTTACACAAATAATTTCATTTTTAAATTCTACAAAACAGCCATGAGGAAAAAAAGACTTTTCTGAGTTCCAATCAAGTGTCAAATATATACCCTGGCTAAAATTCCTATGCTTAAGGCAAGTACTCTATACTTACCAGAAATAGCACACTGCAAAGGCTTGCCTAATTGTCTTCCTAGTTGTACTTTCAAATCCACAGGACAAAAATTTTAAAAAGCAACTTGTACATTTATGCTTGTATTTCCAATTAAATACGGTTAAGTCACATGGTAATTGCTCAATAAACCCTTGTTAAGAAGTGGATAGGTGAATGTATTACTTTGTTCCAGGCTCTGTGTTGAGTTTACCTTACTTAACCACTGTAAGACAATAAAATCTGTTTTGTAGATGAGAAAATAAGCTATAAAGACCTCATCTAGACACTGTCTAAGGCCCATAGGATTTTTTTTTTTCAGAGCCAGTAAGATCTTTCAGAAATTCCAGATACAAAATTATAGGTAGAAATTCTATTCTTTATTTGAGCATCTGCATAACTAATATGTAAAATGGGATCCTTCAGGGTTAAGTAGAGGTGCTTTCCAAGCAAGGTCAGTGGCTATGATTGATCCACAGCAATCTATCCACAGGCCATTGGCCAATTTCTAGTCAGAATACCACTGCTAAGTGACTGTGAAGTGAGTTTTAACATAAGTAGATTATGGGGTCAAATCACAACTAGAGACCTATGTCCTAACAAACCAGGTTAAGCAAAGAACAGATTTCTAGTGTTAACCACTGTTTAGTTAATTCATAAAAATTACTGCTATTGTTGGGCATGGTGGCACACGCTTATAATCCCAGAAGCTCCGGAGGCTAAAACAGGAGAATGGTGAGTTCAAAGCCAGCCTCAGCAATGGTGCAGCAATGGTGAGGTGCTAAGTAACTGTGAGACCCTGTCTCTAAATAAAGTGCAAAATAGGGCTGGGTATGTGGCTCAGTGGTCTAGTGCCCCTGAGTTCAATTGACGGTACCAGATTTAAAAAAAAAAAAATGTTAAAAAAAAATACTGCTATTAGATGAAGTTTTTATGCCTGTCATACCGTATCTATTAGACTTGAAGCTAACTATTTTGGAAGCTTTTTAAAATAATCCTTTTGGAAGTATTGCATAGCTCATCTAAGAGTTGTTATTTTGGGGGAAAATGATAAAATAATAAGTTAGACCACACCATTTTTACTCAAGTTCTTAAGGATATTGTCCTTATTCTTCCTTGAAATCTATTTCTATCATTCTTTTAAAACCTATTTCAAGCTCAAGGTTAAAGAGAAAGGTTAAAGTAATAGAGCATGAAGGCAAATATGATTGCAATGTAGCCTTAAAACTACAGTTTCTTAGAAATTATAAAATCTGTATTTCAAACACTCCAAAAGATTCCAAGGTAAAATTCATGTATTGCTGCATTTATGGTCAATTAATTGCCTAGGCCAGAGCTCCTTTTAAGACATCAGTAGATAGGTAGGATGCAGTGGCATACTTCTATAATTTCAGCATTTTTACAGACTGAGATAGGAGGATCAAAACCACCCTCAGCAATTTTGTGAGACCTTAAGACACTTTTAGTGAGACCCTGTCTCACAATAAAAAAAATAAAAGGAAGGGCTGGGGCTGGGGTTTAGTGGTTAAGTGTCTCTGGATTCAATCTCTGATACAAAAAAAAAAAAAAAAAACATGATTTTTAAACAAAAATTCCCTCCAAAGTTAATTACCTTGGAAGGTTAGGATGACAGAGAAAATGAATATTTAAGTATGATATATTGAGATGCTTTTTAGTAATCTATAGTATTTTCTAGAATATCAGTTTAATCACTTTACACATATTTTCTCTTTGTTGTTTCCCATTGAGAATGAAAGAACAGCTACAGGGCTTGATGTCTACAAACTTTAACTTACAACCCATCTGCTTGCTCTGAAACTGGCACCAGTTATTAGGAGGTATTTTTGTTTATGTTGTTGTTTGTTCTTTTGTTTGTTTGTTTACAATTATACCATTTTATAAATGTGAAGTTTAAAATCTTGTATTATTGTCAAATCTCCTGATGAAGACGACTGATAGGTTCCTGCATGGAAGACACAGTTTTGCTATCATCACAGAATGCCTCCAATTCCAAGAGTCACTTGCATTATTAAATCAACACATCACATTAGGCATGTCTTCAAGAGCCCTAATTCACTTTTTGCTATTGATTTCTGGAGTTTGCTTTTGACCTATGAGACTCAGCATGGCCTATGCCCATTTAGAAAAACTATCCAGAATTCCCCAGTTGGTCTTCATGAGCAGAGCTGACTTTGTGAGCTGCTCCTAAGTCTTGTGTCATTGTGATTACCCCCTGGGCTTTTCTATCTATTGCTCCTTCTACCTTCAGAATTAATAGATTGGGGAGATTAGGTCAATTGGCATTTCTGAGGCAAGTCTGAATTAATTTTCTTTGGCTTGTCTTGCTGAATTTCACACTCCCTGAACATTTCTCACTGATAAGCAGATTATGATGCTGGCTCATGTTCAGGGATAGCAACTCCAAATGTTGTATTGTTACCTTTTAGCACCATCAACCGCAATAAGCGTTATCGTTTATAAAGTTAAAGCTCTTTATTTTAAATCTGTGTCAAGAGGCTAATATAACTGTGATTTTAATTACTAAAAATCAATCTCAAATTAATGTGAAATTTAACAGTGGGAGAGGTGTGGGAACCCAGAGACAATCAGCTTGCCCTTTACCTTAGCTGCTGTCCTCTACAAAAGACATTAGCATAATGCTGGCTTTCAGGATGAGCAGCTTTCCAACTAGGGTCTATGAAAAGCTTAAGTCCAAAGAGGAGTTCCTGGGGATTTATTATTGAAATTTAAGTCGTGGTAAATCAAACTTGAAAACAGTGCAAATGTTTGCTTTTTTTTTTTTTTTGTGCCAATGTCCTACTTAAAGCAGCTTCATAGGGAGAGTAATTCTAAGAAGCCACTGGTCTCAGTGTTTAGGAAATCATTGGTGCCATTATACAGAGCAATTTCATTAAAATATAGAGGAAAGTCATAGCATAAGATATTTGAGAGAGAAGGAAGAGAAGAATTGGTCCAAGAAGCACCATTTTCAAATATGTTTGAGAAATTAATATGAAGACAAATAGAAAGCCTTGAAAGTTAAAGCACTCTGTTGCTTTGTTGGGATGGGATGGCATTTAAGTCTTTGCAGGTAATCAATTAAGGGAGGCAATACAAAGAGAGCATTTTGTAAGTGTATCCTGAACTTGGCCAGGAGTACAGTACATGCCAGTTCTGTAAGGGTGTGTAAAATCAAAGGAATGCGGCTTATTGTGGAAAGAAGGAAGGACAATGGAATCAGGCTTTCTCTTTTAAAAGTCACAAAAAGTACATATTAATGATTGAAAATGTAGGACAGGAAAAATCTACCACATAATGGGTGTACAACCATTCTCAAGACACAAGCAATCTCTCCTCCTGTGGCCAATTCTGTGATTTCTGACACTCTCAGGCAACTTCAGCAGAAATTTACCAGGGAGCTGGTGTTTGCTCCTCCCAATATGACACCCTACTCTGTGTTCTTGGGCAATTGCTCTCCCCCTGACACTGATGTGAGTGTGTGGCAGGGCTGTCTCCTTGGAACTCTTCTCTTACTTGCTACCAACACTGATATCTAATTTTAGGGTACAAATGCACCACCTCGAAGGGTCTCAGGTATAGCTCTACAAACACAACCTCCTTACTTCTTTCCTTGACACTTCTATGTCTCACCTGTCAAGATGTCCTGTCAATGCTGCTACCTGTGTTATGGTTTAGATGTGGTGTTCCCCCCAAAATGCAGAGAAATGTGAGAAAATTCAAGAAGGTTTGTAGGAAAAATAATTGGACTATAGCCTTAACTTAATCAGTGAATCAATCCCTGATGGATTAACTGAGTAGTAACTAGAGGCAGGTGGTTCATTTGGGGGTGTGGCTATGGCATTTATATATTTTGTATCTGGAGAGTGGAGTCTCTCTTTGCTTCCTGATCACTACGTGAGCTGCTTCCCTCCACCATACTCTTCCACAAGGATGTTCAGCCTCACCTGGAATTCTTGGGGGAAGGGAAGCTGGCCTTTTCTGGACTAAGACCTCTGAAACCATGAGCCCTCAAATAAACTTCTCTCCTCTAACATTGTTTTTGTTGGTCTTCTAGTCACAGTGGTGAAAAAGCTGACTAAAACACACCTGTGTATTGCATACTCCAAATGCCACATTCTCTACCACTTCCTTGGATGCATCCTAGTCCAAACATCATTATCTTTATCCTTCATGTTTTCCTTATCATTATTATTCCACTAAAGTCAGTTCTCCACATGAAAATTTGAATGATTTCTTAAATCATAGTCCAGACCCAGTTATCTCTCTGTTGAAAAATTTGAGTCACTTTTCTTCTGACTTACGATGCATCCCAAATCTTTGCCAACTAGAACTTAAACGAACCAATCTTTGTTGAGTCCTCAGCTTATCAGAATCCTTCAACAGACTGCCAGTAAATGTTTACCTCCCAAACAAAGCAACCATAGAATAAAATGTTTACTAGTTCTTCCTGGAAAAGTTAGATGACAGATGACATTTATTGCGGGTCATCCTTCTTACTTTGTATTCTTCTATTCTATCTTCAAGAATTCTCTCATTACTGTGCCTAATATCACTGGAATGTTGGAAGATGCTATTACAGGAAGGATCAGAAGGAATACCTCTGTTTCCTCAGTGGACTTGTCTATCCAAACACTGAGAGAGAAAAAAATCATACTCAATTAATGTATAGATATGAATGATTGCTACGACCACTCAGATGCTTCTCTTATAGCAACTATCAGTCAAAAAAATAACAATAATAATAATACTTACAAATAATACATGTCTAGCCCTTTAAGTATGTTTGAACTTCACTACAAAATACTGCAAAATCTAAGGATCAAAGAGGCTAAAAAATTTCCCTAAACCAGAAAGCTAGTAAGTGGCAGGAATCAAATCTGTTTTGACCAACTCCAACCTTGGGCTTCTAACAAATAAGAAAAATTATAAAATTATACAGGAAAATTAAAATTTTGAGCAGTGTGGGTAAATGCGCTTTTTTTTTAAAGCTCACTATGAAATGACTCCCTTAAAAGTTCCTGTTTCTACAACCTGTTTTCTTCCTCCTCCCCCTCCTCCTCCTCTTCCTCCTCATCTTCTTCTTCCTCTTCTTTTAAATCTGAATCTACCCCAAACCTCAAATATCTCAGTTAGTATTTTACTATTTCTCTATTGGGTCTTTGGTATATAATTAAAGAGAAATGCCTCAGAGAATCCTGGATGAATATAATCACTTTATTTATTATTCATTCATTCATTCATTTTTCATGGTGCTGGGGATCAAACCCAGGGCCTTGTGCATGTTAGGCAAGCACTGTACCAATGAGCTATTACCAAGTCCAGAGCAATCACTTCAATTACAATAGTTCTGTATATTACACATTTTATTTTCCAAAAGTTCAAGTGTAAAAAAAAAAAGAAGATATTGTGAATGAAGTTAAAGGACAAACGGTGGTGCTTAAAAATGTGACTATTTTTAATTTTTCTAATGAAAGGTCATTGTTATATTTCAAAATAATCATTTGTTGAAAAAATGCAAAATTATAAAATACTGTTTAAGTTGTTGGAAAATATGATTTAAATTTGACTTTCAGTGTCTTTTCCTATATATGCAAATCGTTCTACAATGCATTGATAATTCTCTTCTTAAAACAGAATACTAGTACCTTACTTGTTGCATTTTTTCCCTAAAATACCTGATATTTGTGTGTGTAACTAAATTTTCTGTTCTATGACCAAGATATAAGGAGGTAGTCATTAGATCACAATGCCCTGATCAGTAAAAGTGTCCAATAAAACTTTTTTCATATGATTGGTGTCTGAGCATTCCACCAAATGACACTAAGACAACACTGTAAATAAAATCCATACAGCTTCTTTAACAGCAAGAATTATAAAGCTAGAGGTTATAGTGGAAAAAGGAGTCAAAATCTTTTCATCCTTGCATTCTTTGCTAATTCTGACCAATGCATACATTTTGTCCATGTATCCTATTGAAATAAATGTGAATTTGTGGAAGTATAGGTTTAAAAATCAAGATATGGGTAAAGTAGGGTTTGTTGATTAATTATACTATCTGAGAACATGACTCTATGATATTGGTAAAAAAAAGAAACATGGACCCCATAAATAATACAGTTTTTCACTATTTTTAATTCTTTTAGATTGAGTTTTTCTAATCTGTCAAAAGATTATTCATCCTTAAAACCTCATCTTAATGCATCTTTTTTTGGTCTCTTCAGTTGCATTCAATAACTGTCTCCACAGAATCTCCAAATTACATAGTCAACACCTTTTTATGGCATATATTATATAATGCTATCCATGATAATTCCTTTATCTGTTCATATATGTCAATATCCTTGAGTAAATGTCACCCTGATTTCTGGATCCACTAGAGAGTGTGGCAATTAAAATAGACATGTTATTTGTATTTCTTTTTTTTTTAAATCCAAGTATACATACCACCACTACAAGTTACATTTTCATGTTATATTTTCTTTAATAATGTTTCTGCAATATAGTTTTTCAATCTATTTGCTCAATTTTGATTATTTCTTAATTTTATTAATTAAGAGAATTGTGTAAAACCATCCATAACTGTATATGAGGCATACAAATAACTTTAAAATTATGTGTTCTGTATTTTATGCACAGAAAATATACTGAACAATATACAACAATATTGAGTTGTGATATAACTATTTATAATCAAACTTCTGAAAATATAGGACAATGGGTTACTTTGTGTAATATATATAAATAAACAGGAGAATTGAATGACATTCTAAAATTTCCAAGCACTTCTGCTATAGTTGAAGATGTTTGGCATATAATGAAGTTAATTTTTTAATCTAAAATAAGTGTTTATTAAATGGATTAGGCTCCATAATTAATGAGGCTTTTGATACACAAGTCGAAATGGTAATCCTTCACTAATTATTTTCTGGTATTAAAAATAGTTGAATGAATGGATGACTTCAAACTAGAAAGCATTAGTTAAAATGCCATAAGAAAATTTTTCTCAAGCAAATTACCACGAGATAGCTAAAATTAGAACTAGAGGAAAAGGGTGAATATTGGTTAGAAGACAATATCTTGGATATATCAGGTAAATGTGATGTCATAAATCAGGATTATGGACCTCTTGTGAAATATATTATTACACAGGTAGCATATATTATCAATGATCATAATATATAAAATAAAAAATTTTATACAACGTGCTTTATCATAAGCCAATACATCTTTACACACTATGCTAGCAAAATTCAGAGTAAAAAACCAAAACCAACCACTTGAAATAATTGGCTCAGGTGTTCAAGCTACTATTTTTAAAGATTCTTAAAGACATAATACTGGGAACATATTTCTTAAAAAAAAAAAAAAACAGCAAAAAACTTCTCTTGCTTAGTACCATAGGTATGATCTACAAGTGATAATTGGAAAGAATATTTAATAAGAAACTAAGATTTTTCAAAAATGAAAAGTTGTTCTAGTATTTAAAAACAAACTAACAATGACTATTAAACTATGCATTGTTTGAAAGAATACTATAACTAATACTATGTCTTAAATTAGCAGTGCATATCTTGATGGGCAAGGATAATTTGAAAATAAGTTATGTTGACTCATCTTTCAGAATGTTGAGCAATTCTGATGTTGAAAATTCATTACTTGATTGTTTGACATAATAAAAACAAGGTTTCATTATAAGAATAAAAAATGTATGTAGGATTAGGAAATGTCTACTTCAATATCATACATACATGAACATACCTCATCTCAAACTTTAATACACATACTAAAAACCTGGAAATCTTGCTGCAATGCAGATTCAGCAAGATTGAATAGGTGTGGGGACTTTACAGTTCTAATAAGCTCTCAAGTGATCCTGATGCCTCTGGTTCATGGACAGACTACATTTTGGTAGCAAGACCTTCAAATAGAACTATTAATGATCTGCTGTAAGAAGAAAAGATTAGAATGAGTGAAGGAAAAAAAAGTTGTTTCCTTGCAGTTACTTCATACTGGTGAAAGACCAACTGAAAAAATAACTCTTAACTACTATGTTACATACACTACTACTTATTTTTTAACATAATGCGTTGCTATACCCCCAAAATAAATATACACATCAATTGCCCTTTAATTTTAGTTGTGGAAAATTCATGGGATTTATAAGGGTGAGCTGTTAAAACCTGTATAAAAGACAGTATTGCAAAGTAAAAATAGACTTTTAAGACCAGTTTCAATGGGCATGTTATAATTAAGCAAGAGAACCATAGATAATTTGACCAGCAATTTGCAAGATTTTTGTTGTTGTTGTTGTTCCTTTGTTTCAACTATGTGAGCCTAAACAATTTTAAACATTTTTTTCTTCTAAACTTCTCAATTCGAATGCAGCAAGCATCTGTCTTTCTCTGTATTGTGTTTCATATCTAACCTATCTCCCACAGGCATCAAAGCTGAACATGATGGTCATGCTGTTCCAGGCAGCCCTGAAAGACAAACAAAAGAACAAACACACCCAACGACTTAAAACCTGGAGCCAAGGGAGCTCTCCAGGTTACAGGATGCCTCTCTGATCCTCCCAGTAAATATAAAAAGCCTCTTTCTTCAGTAACTGAAAACAATCATAACCGTCTTTCCTTGTGTCTTGTTGAACCTCTGGGGATAGAGGAAAGGCAGAGTATAGAAATGTGCACCAAAGTGTCCAAGGGTGGATTTGATTTACACAGTATGGCTTGCTATAACCTGTGAGGATTAGATAATGGGTTTCCTTAGATACGGTTTCTGTTCCAGCAGAAGACATTCGACAGCTTTAAATGGTACAGCTACAAAACTACGTTTTTCTAAAGTACAATGGATCAGATAATACTCTTATCAACCTGCATTGGAGATTCCACACTACTTGATGCAGATATATGTGTATCATCACAAACATGATCACATCACATGTGTATACTCTCTGATTGTAATAAATTTAGACATATATCTGTTTTGATTTTTGATAGAGATAAAGAAAAAAGCAACTATATCCACAATAACAGATTTTAAAGTCTGTGTTCTTAAGATGAGTGAATTTCAAGATTAAAATCTAATTTAAAAAATGTCCTAAAAACATACAGCAATAAAATTAACAAGGCAGCTTTTTTGTAATAGCTTAATAATAAATTTGAATTTGACACTGAAGTAGGAAAGAATATCGTTTACTAAACCACATATATGTGAGATTTCTGATCTTGCTGAGATAATATCACTTTGTTTTATCAGTAATGTTGTACTAGCACTATTATATTACTTTCATATTCAACATTCTCAATTCTTATTATCAAAATATCATGTAAATCTTTATTGAACTTGAAAATGCAAAGCAAATAAAGTCCTCCCATTTTAAAAAAGATTTGGGGACTTTTATTCTGCCAATATTATTTATGAAATTGTAGGAAGTAATGTTAACTAAAAGTACTTTTTAATTGTCAATGGAGTTGTAAAATTATTCACATAATCATGCATAGTGACCCTAAAATAAACATGCAATTATAATAACATATATTGTATGTTAATTTCAGTAAGTTATTATCCATAACATCATAAGGAATGCATCTTGTTTTAATCAAATATTTTAATCCCATTTGATAAGTGAAAAAAATCTAATGATTTTCCCTGAAATATTAGATTTTACTGTTTAATAAGTATCTATGACTCTATGGAAATAATTTCTTCTAAAATAACAAAGAAGTAGAGTTCTCAATTTAAGAAATATATATTTTTTTCTTTAAGATTTTGGATTTTGTTGTCCACTAAACATTATTATTATATACATGTTATATATGTTGTCCACTAAACATTATTATTACATACATGTTATTACATACATGTTATATGTTACCCTCTGTGTTGGTGTCCATAGAACATAGATATATGTGGCTGTTAACTAGTTAAAATGTGGTTACGTGTGACTGAACAAATGTTTTTCTTGTACTATTTACTTTCAATTAATTTAAATTGTCACAGGTGGCCAGTGTCTACTTCATATGCTATGTCACACACGGCAAATACAGGGATACAGATTTACTGTAAATAAAGAAATCTGTCTAATAAAATCATTTCTAATTAGTCTAAGGATATACAAATTAAAAATAAATGTAGAGTACATGACAACATAACAATGTGTGTTATAATGAGAAATGGAAAAAGATGTAAAATAAACAGGTTAAATGAAATGCACCAGAAACAGAAAGGCAAAAACCACATTGTCTCACCCATACGTGGGGTTTAAAAGTTGATCACATAGAAGTTGAGAGAAGAGTGGTGGTTTCAGGGGGAGTGTAGGAAGTGGAGAAGGATGGGAAGGGCTTCATCAGTGGACATGAAGTTACTGAAAGGAGTTAGGAGTTTTGGAGTACAACTGCAGTGGGGTAACTGATTGTTGATAACAATAAGGTACTGAATATTTTAAAATACTAGAACAGAGAATTTTGAAAGTCATCACCATAAAGAAATAAAAAATGTTTGAGGAGATAGATATATTTAATCTGATTTAAACATTACACAGTATATACATTTATCATAACATCACATGCTACCACAGTGATATGTTAAACTTTTAAGTTTCTATTATTAATTTAAAAAATTAGTTTAATTAAAATTTAAAAAGAGGATAGATAGCATTGCAGGGGTGGTTCTTATAAAAGACCTGAACAAAGCAAGGAAGAGAGCCATGTGACAATCCAGAAAAAAAAAGAGTGTTCTAGGTAAAGATAAGGAACTTACCAAGAGAAAAAGGGGCAACTAAGAAAATGCTTCAAGGAAAAAGAAACTTGGCACCAAGAAAAATGTGATGTTTTCATGTGCTTATATTAATACAAGCAGTGAGTTTAGTTTTTAAATAAAATGAAACAAATTTTTCTTGAATAACATTATTAAAATTAATACAACTGTAGAGACTATCACCAAAGCACTTCAAATATTTATGCCATTCTTGACATTAAAATTGATCAATTGAAATCTTACTTGCTATACTCCTTTTATAAGGCTTACAATATTCAAACATTTGGAAGGAGGTCCTCTTGTAATATTAAATATGCAAAGACTAGGAGAGTCTACTGTAAATTCCCAATTGTACAGATAAGGACACTGAAGCAGAGCTCTTGCCTGAATCCTGTCACTGGCTCTTTCACACCTAGCTCTCTGACTATTCTGTAAGTGCTATGGTTCACATCTCTAACACATCAAAACATTAGACAGGTAGGAAAAGAAAAAAAGATACTGAATGTGAACAGTATCAAAGTTTAAGTTAATTAATGTATGAATATTTGTGGGGTCAATTTTTACTTTCATCAATTTGAGACTTCTTCATGGTAAAATCACTTAGAGTTTGACAGCTTAAATTAGGGGGAACTGTTTCTGTTGTTGTGTTCATAATTAATTCAAAATAGAGAGGAAAGGTAAATTAGCCAATTGAACAAGGTAGTTTCCAAGGTAGAATCTTGTATTTCCACTTCAAAAATGATGTTTAATTATTATCCAGTAAAAATTTGTTAATGTGAATTAATGATTAAAATGTAGAATGTAGAGAGCTCAAGCATACTCAATAATAAAGATCTATTAACAAGGACTTTTCTTAATATGAATTGTTTTATATTTTTAATTCATTTTTATGAAATTTTAAATGATATATTTTAAAAATAGAGCAAAGAATTTTTTTTCCTTTTTCAGATAAAAAAACTGTTTCTCTTGATGTTCTATGTTTTATAAATTCTCAATCCATCTCAGTAATATTTTTAAATATTTGATTTTAAATAGGTAGACAGTGGGGGAAAGTCATCCAACACTATTTCCATTTTCCTTCTTACCAAAAACATACTAAGAAATGATTGGATAAGATGTTGTCAAGGCCATGAACTCCATTCTACTAATAAGCAATCTCTTAAAACTGATTTTTTTTCAAAGAAATGTTTGATCTTGCATATACATTTCTACTTTGATGTATGGCCTAAAAATACTTCCTTTTAAAAGGAAACAAGTTACTCTCTGAGCATTTCAAACTAGTGGGAAAAATCTCAATTCCTCATGTAATACAAATATACTTACCACATTATCATTACTATATATGTTTAGTAAATTTTCCTGTCTAGAATATAAATTCCATAGAAAATATACATTTTGAAAACACAAATTTCTGGGAAATGAGGAGGAGGTCTTTTTTCCTTTTGTTGACTCTTTAATTTTGTGAAAAATAGGCTTTAAATATTTGATGAGTATTTGAATGAACATGAGCACTCTATCTGTAAACTGCTATCATGTTCCCATTGTTCAGTACCATTTACTGCTAGTTTGTCACTTCAAGCCTACCTCTAGCCATTTTTCTGCACAAACCTCTGCTAGATCAAAGTGTCAGCCCCTCACCTGGGCTTTCCTTGTCTTCCTGTGCATACTATTTTCTTTGCTCTCCCTGCTCTGTCTCAGGGCACTATCAAGAGCATTGTCCCTTTCCTCTTATTTCTGCTAAAATTCTGCTAGCCCTCTTTCAAGAAAACTGTGTTAAAGAAAGAAACTGAACTTTGTCCGAAATGATGGGTTCTTGCTGAAACTGCACCATTTGCTTTTGATCTGACGTTAGAAAAGTCACTCTACTACTCTGAAGCTTAAAAATTGCTGCAAATATTGGGGCAATATAGGTTAATTAGTTCCATTTAGCCATTCCACATTGTATATACATTTCAAAACAACATGTTGTATAGGATAAATATAGACCTTTTAGTTTGTAAATTAAAGAAATCTTTTAAAAGTTGGACAAATAAAAGTATATCTAAAAGAATTACTGGAAGACTTAAAGGATTAGCATACTTTTTAGTACACATTAGGAAATATAATACATATCTTCTTCTACCATATATTCTACTCTTCAGCCTTAATTTTGTCAATGTTAAGATAGGGGGAAAATAATCCCATATCTTTGAAATGAAACTTTTAAACTCATTATGTTGTGTGTGTGTGTGTGTGTGTGTGTGAGAGAGAGAGAGAGAGGGAGGGGGAGAGAGAATGAATATTGGACAAATAAACACTAAAATGATAAGAAAAAACTAGAATTTCAAACAAATATAACAAACTTTATGGCACTTCTTTCTAGCTTCAAACTCTTCTATGAAGTTTTCTCTGAACATCTAGGTCAGAAAGAATAGTTTACATTACTACAACACTTCTTGGCTGCAAATATATTACCTTACATTGTAAATATAAAACCCATGGGTTTATAAGTGCTTTTATAGAATCCTTTTAAGATCTTTGCATTCCAAATGGCAAGAATATACTTATCCAGACTTAAAAAATGAATTCAAAACTGGAGAAGTAGTGTTAGAAATGTATTAGTAGGGCCCTAGGCTATCTTATAAAATGGAAGAAAGGTTGAATAACTAAGCATTGGTGGCTAAACTCAAAATAGTAGAATTTAAAGTGAGTGGAGTGGAAACTGGAAGAGATATGGATAAAATTATATAGATAATCTACAAGAAGGATACTTTACATACTTTTCTTTCTCTACTTTTGGGTAAAAAGCCATGACTTTTAAAATCATATAATTTAGATCCCCCATCTAGTAAATCATTTCCAGAAGCACTCATAGCTTCTGTATGTTTTTGAGGGAAGCTCATGAAAGAACCTGTGATTTTTCTTTAAGTAGCAGGAAGGTAATACTGTTCAACAGGGACTGTTTGTTCAATTCTGTTGGCAAACACCTCCATCCTCTTATTCCTTTATCCCTCCACACCTCATTTCCTTTGTAAACTCTAAAGAGATAAACTGGAAATGTGCATATGAAGCCCCATTTATAGCAGAAGGCATTCTTACTCTCCCAATGGACCTGACTAACATCACATTTGTTTGTATACAAGTTTATATCTGTAAACAATTACTAAACTTTGTATACAAGTATATAACCAGGATAACTTTATTTAGTCTAGTAAAGTGAAAAATGTCTAAGACAAGTTAATCCCTTACCAAAGAAGTTAGTATCTCAAGATCTTCCCTTTCCTTGAAGGTTTAGTACTAGGTTAATGGTTTATGAGTAATTCTGCTATGTGCTACAGGAGATTCACACATACATACATACATACACACAAGCGCATACATGTTAAAAGAAAAAGTGCTCAAACTGTACTACAAAGCAATAGTAACAAAAACAGCATGGTACTGGTACCAAAACAGGCAGGTGGACCAATGGTACAGAATAGAGGACACAGAGACTAATCCACAAAGTTACAACTATCTTATATTTGATAAAGGGGCTAAAACATGCAATGGAGGAAGGATAGCATCTTCAACAAATGGTGTTGGGAAAATTGGAAATCCATATGCAACAAAATGAAATTGAATCCCTTTCTCTCGCCAGCCACAAAAGTTAACTCAAAATGGATCAAGGAGCTAGATATCAAAACAGAGACACTGCATCTGATAGAGGGAAAAGGTGGCTATGATCTACATATTGTGGGGTCGGGCTCCAAATTCCTTAATAGGACGCCCGTAGCCCAAGAGTTAATAACAAGAATAAACAAATGGGACCTACTTAAACTAAAAAGTTTTTTCTCAGCAAGAGAAACAGTAAAAGAGGTAAATAGAGAGCCTACATCCTGGGAACAAATTTTTACCCCTCACACCTCAGATAGAACCCTAATATCCAGAATGTACAAAGAACTCAAAAAATTAAACAATAAGATAACAAATAATCCAATCAACAAATAGGCCAAGGACCTGAACAGACACTTCTCAGAGGAGGACATACCATCAATCCACAAGTACATGAGAAAAAGCTCACCATCTCTAGCAATCAGAGAAATGCAAATCAAAACCACCCTAAGATACCATTTCACTCCAGTAAGATTGGCAGCCATTATGAAGTCAAACAACAATAAGTGTTGGCGAGGATGTGGGGAAAAGGGCACACTTGTACACTGCTGGTGGGACTGCAAAATGGTGAGGCCAATTTGGAAAGCAGTATGGAGATTCCTGGGAAAGCTGGGAATGGATCCACCATTTGACCCAGCTATTGCCCTTCTTGGACTATTCCCTGAGGACCTTAAAAGAGCGCACTATAGGGATATGGCCACATCAATGATTATAGCAGCACAATTCACAATAGCTAGACTGTGAAACCAACCTAGATGCCCTTCAAATTGTGGCAGCTATACACAATGGAATATTATGCAGCACTAAGAAATGACAAAATCATAGAATTTGCAGGGAAATGGATGGCATTAGAGCAGATTATGCTAAGTGAAGCTAGCCAAGCCCTAAAAAACAAATGTCAAATGTCTTCTTTGATATAAAGAGAGCCACTAAGAATAGAACAGGAAGGAAGAGCATGAGGAAAAGACTAACGGTAAACTAAGACGAATGGGGGGACAGAAAGGGAGAGAGAAGGGAAAGCATATGGAAATGGTAGGAGACCTTCAGTGATACACAAAATTATAAGAGGTTATGAGGGGCAAGGGGGAGGGGGAAAAAAGGGGAGAGAATTGAACAACAGCAGAGGAGGTAGAGAGGGAAGATGGGAGGGGAGGGGAGGGGAGGGGGGATAGTAGGGGATAGGAAAGGTAGCAGAATACAACAGTCACTAATATGCCATTATGTAAAAATGTGAGTATGTAACAGAAGTGAGTCTGCAATTTGTATTTGGGGAGTTCAAAACCCAATTGAGTCAAATGTATGAAAGATGATATATCATGAGCTCTGTAATGTTTTGAACAATCAATAAAAAAATGAAAATTAAAAAAAAAAAGAAAAAGTGTCATCTTGGGTATTTACATATAACTTCATTTCTTCCATTCACAAGGTATGTTTTGCAGGCTTTTATGTATTTGTTTCCTCTAGTCAAGTTTCATTAGACTTAACAAAAATAAAATCAGGAAAGTAAGTACAACATCTTAAATCTTGTCTGAATTTGAGAACAGTTCAGATATGATCTTGAATCCCACCTAAATTACTTGTCTGTGAAACTCTAAAACCTGAGTTTTTGCAAAAGAAATAAGTCATAAAAATAGACACTTATGCAAAGCCTATGTCACTATAGATTACCTTGGATATATAGACTTAGTCACTTCTTTCTAAAGGAAGAGTGAACTTTAGTTATAAGTAACAATTTAAAGAGAAAACCTAGTTATAAGTTTAAGGAAACTTCAAAGAAAGGTTCTTTTAATTTTTTCAATTTAAAACTCTCCAGAAATCCCCATGGAAACAACCTTTTTCTAATTCTGCTGTATTTTTCTGGAAGTGAAACTAGTTTAAAACATTTCTGTTAAATCAAATTTTATTATACAAATAGGGCTAGCATTTAACTTCAGTGTCACTAGTATTTAAGTTACACACACTGAACAGAAACAAGAAACAATGTAATTTCCAAATTTATACATATAGATTGTTACAGGGTTTATCTATTGTATGAAACAAGATGAAAAAAATAAAGCTGATTGGATAGAAGACTGCTTTAAATCAAAAGCTCTAAAGCAAAAGCAGCTTTTAAGGTTAATTTAGGAAGAAAACATTGTTTTGGAAGTTTTATCAATATCACTTATCAAACACTTTATGATGCTTACATATGCTATACACTATTCTAAGTTTTTGCAAATATTAACTTACTGATTATTTCACTCATATAAACACTTTAGAAATTTTAACATATTTAATATTTCTCTGTTTTACAAATGTAAAGATACTCAGGAAATCATTGCCTCCTAAGTAAAACGGGACAAAAAGAAAATGAGCCTCATAACTCCTCTTTCATCTCTACTACTATTTTGTACTTGATTCTTTGCAAGTATTATGAATCCTCAATGAACTACTCTGATATTGGCCATTTCTGTCATTTCATTTTATCTGTTTAATATTTGCTCAGAAAATAAAATCATTTTCATATTAGGTCAAAATTTACAACTAGGTGATAAAACTTGCTTCCCCAAACTCAGGAATGACATCTTAAAGATTAAAAAAAGTAAACTTTGGACCTCATACTATTTTGTATTATAAATATTTCTGCTTTTTACTTATAAAAATGTTCATATTTATTGTTCTGTTAAATTTATTATCCTTTAAATTTTGCAGCTTAGATTTTGCAATTATCCCTATAAAGAATTGCCAGCAATAGTGAACATTTGTTTCTACTATTTTAATTTACTGTGGGATGATGAAAACATTTATTGTTCTATAATTTTTTAGATGAGGGCACAAATGAAATAGATGTTGAAATACAGAAGGAAAAGAAGAAAAAAAATGAAAATTCTTCAAACAAATAATAGAGATATCATTAACACAAAGTAGGGGATGTTTACCAAAGTGGGGGACACAAGAGAGCCTTTTGTAATAGCTGCTATGATTATGTTATGTATCCAGGGAAAAGTTTTGGCTGATTGACAGTGGAAACCTGGATAAGTTTCGTCAACTGAGAAATCTCCATAAGAGGATCTATCACAGCCATAACCAAATCACTGTCAAAAAATGTGTAAGAGCCAGGCATGGTGGTGCATACCTGTAATCCCAGCAGTTTAGGAGACAGAATCAGGAAGATCACAAGTTGAAAGCCAGCCTCTGCAATTTAAAAAGGCCCTAAGCAATTTAGCAAGACCCTGTCTCAAAATCAAAAATAAAATAGGGCTGGGGATGTGACTTCAAGGTTGAGTGCTCATAGGTTTAATTTCTGCTACTAAAACAAAAAAAAAGTGTATGAAAATACACTTAATATACTCTTACTGACTGCTGTTTGCTTTCATACAAGATCATTTAAATGTAACTAATTAATCTGTTAATAAATGCCAAAGGTCAGAAACATCAGTTTGAAAATAATAATGAGAAAATCTTTTTTTTTGTAAGGAGTTATTGGATTTCACCAGAACTTTTTGAGCAAAATTAAGGTCTGTGCTTCCTAGAAAGTCTGTAGGGGAAAAGGATTTCCCTTTATAGGAGCATAGGGAGGCATTTGTAAATTTTTACAATAGTAACAATTATAAAGATGTATTCACTTAAAAGTTGAGCTGTGAACAATTACTAAAAAGCAAGATACAAGATATACCTACTTCATGATTTCATGTATATGAAATGCCCAGAAAACTCAGTTCTGTGGGGACAAAAATGGAATTTGTGATTGATAGAGGCTCAGCATGGAAACAGAGATTAACAGTAAATGGATCAAGGAACTCAGAAGGGTGACCAAAATATTCTAAAACTAATCTAGGATGGGTGCTCAACTTGGTAACTTTACTAAAATTAAGGAATTGTACACAGTAAGTGTGTAAAACATGTCTCAATTAAATTCTAAAAAATAAAGGATCAGTACCTTTGAATGATAAAAGACATTGAAGCGGTTTTCCCCTGAATCTGTAATAGTTTGTTGTGAAGTTTAATCAAAATTTTTGGGTACATCATTTAGTGTCACTGAAACTCATTTTTTTTTCATCTATGAAATGAGGATAAACATTTGCCTCACAGGAGCTCTTTACAAGATTAAAAAATAATTTATATAGAAAAGAAAACACGGAAAGTGTTTAGTGAATGACAACTACTAAATACAGTAGCCCTCATGCTGGAATTAGCCAAAATCTAAAGTGAAATTGTGAGTAGATTGGAATAAAAAATGCATCCCAAAGAAATGGAGTGGTAGAAAATAGTAGCACAAACTTGAAAGTATGTTTGTATTGATTAGAAATCTTACCCAAGACATTTTACCCCTGTGTCATGAGAGAAATTTCCCTCATCTCTGGATTTTGGTAGAAGATTGACAGGAAATCAAAACAAAACAAAATGATCCTAATTCAACACATTTGAGTGTCTTTCTCGATCATGAATTAGAGAACATGAAAATGTACTGAGGAAATCTCTGAATATCAGACATGTATTACCAAAATATTATAAATATTTGTACATATTTTAAAAAATGAATTTTGGGGCTGGGATTGTGGCTCAGCGGTAGAGCGCTAGCCTAGCACGGGCGGGACCCAGGTTAGATCCTCAGCACCACATAAAAATAAAGGCATTGTGTTGTGTCCATCTACACCTAATAAATAAATATTAAAAAAAAATAAAAATAAAAAATGAATTTTTAGCAACTTCATTCGGTATATTTGTATTTAACATTTCATTTTAATATCTTTAAAATGCATGTTATTTTTGTCTCTTTTTTCATATCCACAATGATCATTGGAATAATAGGAGATTTAAATGAAAAAAAATAGAAAGAAAAATTCTAGCAGGGCCAAATATGAGCTGTGTGACTATGAAAAAGTTTGATACATTGTACTGCAATTTTCCAAAAAAATGGGTATAGACAATGAAATTACACTTTTTTTGTGGGGGGTTCAAACACTATTTTGTGTGCAATTAATTTATAAACTTACATGGCAATAAGCAAAAATGTTTTGGTTTTATTAGCTTTATAAGACAAAAGAAAATGTCAATAGAAGTCTAGGTTGGAAATATGAAAATGAATGGGAAATTGTGACTATGTTGTGTTATTCCATAAAGATTATTCATACAATCTTAGAGCAGTGAATGGATGAAGGCCAAAACATAAAAAAGAAAACAAATTTAACAAATAGGACTGCATACATAAAAGGCAGTTTAAATTTAAAGCTGCCCTATTCCATATGGCTAGCCCTGTCTGACTGCTTATTTGCATGTCTGCTAAAAGCATCAATTATATATGCCAAGAAGAGCATTTCATTGATGTGATCAATGTATTCATTCCTATGGCAAAATGTACGTCTTTAAGGCATTACCTCATTTTTCTACTGCATAAGATAAGGAGGCAAAACTATTTTGAGGTTTTAGCCATTATTATGAAAGAAAAGGGTTCCAAAGAAAGTTCATTTTCCAAAAAAATAGCTTTTCCTGGGAAACGAATATTAAACTCCTTTTATTTGAAAAACTCCAAGCTATATTCAAAGAATTATTTATTAAGAGTCGAACTGAGAGTAAAATAACTTATTATTTAGCAATTATCCAGGGCCACAGGCCCCTGGAAGACTTTAATAAATGGGCTACACAAAGTCTTTGAAAATTTGCACTTGCAGTTTTTAAAGAAATGTATGAGATATACAAATTTGCCTTTAGACTGGACCTACAGCTTTTAAATGATACTAAAAGAAGTCTAAGACAGAAAAAGTTTAATAACTACTGGTTTTAAATGAAATATTTAAAGTAGCAAAAATACAAAATGATTAAAATAAGAAATTGCCAAAAGGCATAATATTACATGGATGCATTTAATACATACATTTAAGAACAGCCTCTTAAGTGTACTCATTAATAGTTATGGTTTATAAATGAATTAATTTCAAAACTCTTACATGTCTGTGTAAGTCATAAATTAATAATGCAAAGAAAAATAATACACAGTTATCACAACAGAACAAAAATGTTTTATAGTGTTTATTGTATTTGGTACTTTAGAGATAAAATAGCATTTTATTAAATATATACTTACACTTAACATGACAAAAAAATAAGTTGGTTGATGACTTTTCTGGACTTACTTTAAATACTTGTACAAATATTGTAGAACAAAACCAAACTAAAGGTATTTGATTTATGTACCTTATATAAGGAACAAACTTTTTCTATCTTGCAACTATGTCAAAAGGAAAAACAAGTAAAATAAAACACTAAAATTGACCCTAGTTTGTGACTTGTCCTATGAGAAGATTTTCTGAAATCTTATTCAAAAACAGTGCAAATGATAACTGCTGGTAAATATTTAAAATGAAATTCATCATAAGGAGTAACTTGTCATTCATGTTTTAATTGAGTTTCTATTTTGGGCTAGGAATTCTATCATATTTCATTTGAATATGCGGCATGTTTTTACATCCAATTTGGTCAACACAATGTTCACTTTTATCCCTTTCCCCACCTAATATATCACCGTACATTTCACCTATTCAGGAGGTTGTAAGTGCATAATGTGAAACACATGAAATAATGTGTGAGGATCTACATGGTAAAGCACATATACTGTAATATAGATGATCAGTTAATACTTATTAATAAATGAAGTGTAGACTCATTCTGGTTGTTTTTGGAAAGTCATGGTATTTAAATATGATCAGAGGGAAATTCAAACTAATAATATATTCAAACTAATTTGAGAATTCTGAATTTACTTTTATGTTAATCTTAATAGTTACTGACAAGCTTTCAAAAACTAAGCAGTTGTGATCTACAAAAGGAAATATATTTAAATAGCTGAAGCAGCTATAGTAAAAATAATGATCTCAGTGTATAATAATTAAGTTAATAAAATATTAATGATGATAATTCTAAGAACTATTTCCACTCATATATTTAAAATAGAAAACTGATATACTATTCAAATAATATCAAGAATACTTATTGCATGAGCATATGTATCAAAATCTGTACAATAGATAATTGGTCATTTTTAATGAATAACATGATTTTCAGTTTTCTTCTTTTTCAGTATAGAATTAACATTTCATTCATATTGATGTATATGTATATAAATATATTCTTATGCCTATATTAATAGTACTATAATATAGTATAATATAAATATATGAAAATATCCATATTCATCTCTAAGATTAAGCACTTTATTTATAGTGATCAAGTAATTAAATTAATTGCAGAGGGTGAATTAAGTGTTGTTGTCTATCAAAATATTCTGTTGGTTAGTCATAAATTTTTTCCTATCCTCCAATTCTTCTCAGTTAAAATTCACTTCCTCCCGCTAAAATGCGACTAATGATAAATATTTAGCCCTTTAACATCAAACTACATCTTTGAGATAAAATTAAATGGAGAAAGGGCTTGGATAATATATTAATGTATACGGACAAAATGTGCACTATTGCTGAATAAAAATGTGAGATGTGGGAAAAACCTTCATAAATAATTATGTCTCATAAAAAATATTAAGGGGTAAAAAATGGGTAGAAGTGCTAGATGTCATTAAAATAGAAAAGAATTTCAAAGAACTAATTGTATTGTCTTGAGCAATCAATAAAAAAATAAAATAAAATAACTTCTTTCCTATACAAAGGCATCTTAACATCCCCAGATTTTAAATATTTAACTAACATATCAATAAGTCCTATGTCCAATTTTATTACTCTTCACAGTTGACTTCAATATGCAAATTATTTTTATTTATGGGTGGGAAAGTAAGCATGTATTCTGTTTTGTGTGTAGCATCAGAATGTCAAAGCAAATTGACAATGTTTTCACTTACTAGACTTGTTGACTATATCTTTTAAATTTCTTTCTACAGGAAATAAAAACATCTGCAAATAAAATAAACAAAAGAAAAAGCCTATCAAATAGAGCAGAATGGGTTCCTTTGCTCTAGTTAGAAAAGTGTAACCTTGAGATTAATAACAGTTTGTAAACCTTCATTCCACATTTATGATCAATAAGTTTTTACCTCTGCAATTAAGATGAATATCCCTACAAAATTATGCCCCTTTCACATAAAATATGCTGGAATTGTTTTAATAACATTAATGATTTTTTAAACAAATATATAAATAAAATAATCAGTTTGCAAATGAGAAGGTTATTTGATACGTAAATTTAATTCAACACCCACCTTCTTTTCAAGGGAATGAAAGCACAAACACTTAGCAAATGCATACTCCCCTACACAGCAGTACAGAGGTAAAGGTGTTTATTTGTTGTAACAGTCAGTTCTATCTCAACAGAGTTCATAGGGTGACATTAAATGTTTTGGTGATTCCTAATGGTTCATGAAGTTTTCACAAACCATAAATTTGAATTTTCTTAAAAAAATAAGTGAGTCTATCCTTTAATGAACTAACCTGAATCAAAAATTTATATTTATATTTACTATATTTGAGAGTCCAGTTTTATATTTCTTAGTGGCATTTCACACATGTTTTGTTCTTAAATATATGTTTAACTTCTGTAAATTAAACATTATTGGGTTTAATGGACATGAATATATTTTTCCATATTACCTTCGTATAAGTGTTTCTCTGCAGTCTAATAAAACATTCAGTAAAAGTGCAAATCCTTTACAGTCCAATGCTGAAAAGTGGACATATGAATAACTAGGGATTTAGGGGGTGGACAGCCCAGTTGGTGTTTTTTAGCTGAGGTTTCACATGTGTAAGAATTCATCACTTAGGAAAATATCCTCCCAATGAAATGAGATAGTTATTTACCAAACCATATGTTTCAACTCATCACTTTATCAAGCAGATTAAGATAAGGGTTTCCTTATTAGAAGACCAGAGCACAATTTCAAAAAAAATGTTCACAAACAAATTCAACACAAAGTCTCAACATTGTACAAAACAATTTCTGAAACTTTATTGTGAATTTTAAAGTACATTTAGTAAAGGATGTTATCCTTAATATAATTAATTAAAAATAAATTTGAAAAATGCACATACTACTTTTTTAAAGCAAGAATAAGTACAGACTTTTGAAGCCACAATATATACAATTATATGAGTGCAATAAGTTCTAAATACATTAGGTATATATCTGTTTAAATAAATAGTAGAATAGTTGATTTGACATATGTGAGAGTCATACTGGTAACACCAAAATGTTTTACAAAATATAGCCAAAAACGGAACATTATACATTTTGATATACAACTTTTATAATAATTTATATATTCATTATTTAATTCAAATTATAGTGTACAGAAGTCCATTTTAATGAGGATAGGTTTTAATTGTGTGTTTAACACTTTTCAGCAAATATAGATATTAAGATGCATCCCTATATTTACTAAATACCCATTCAACTTAAATTACTATCACAGGGATGAAAGAATTATACTAATTAATAACAGTAATAATTTTTATTGATAAATTGTCCATATAACACATTTCAACATTACTTTGGCTAATTTTAATTTTCTAAAGTATATCACTTAATTCTTGAGTTCAATTTGTTTTGTGTAATATAAACTTACGTGAATCAAAATAGAAACATTTTATTACATGGAGTTTCTTATCTACTCTGCAATATAATGAATTTAAATAATACCTTTAATTATCAGTTTTAATTAGGAAATTCCCCCATAACTCTTTAATAATAATGCTTTGTGTAGTGCCTCACTACACAATTCCAAGAATTCATTTCATAAATTAGCAATAGAATATACTGTATTGTAAATGCTACTTATAGACTAATAGTATTATAGGAAAATGTGATGTCAAGTGTCTTACATTTATTATTCATATTGTATAGTACACTAAGTGACTTTTTAGCCACGTTTAATCCATTTTAGCATATTGTTACACATGACAATTTATTTGGGGTATATAAAATGTGGCTGTTTTTCAGAAATTCAATTAAATATAAAAAATATTTTTTTAGTTTTAAGTTGAAAACAATTATTTTATTTTCTATAGGATTCTTTACATAAATGAAAGAGGAAAAAGAAATAAACATACAAATCTATCTTGGGGTGGTGACGAGGGGAGAGGGCTCGCTTTATATTCATTCTGTAAAAGTTACTTAAAGAATAATGAGTTAAAAGATATACTTTGCATTTAATTAATGGACTCTAGTTAGAAGGCTATCTCTACAAAAAATGCTGGGCAATAACAGAACACCATTGTAGAATGACCAGGTGAATACTGTTATAATTGTCATTTTTTACATCTGGACCACAAAAACAGTATGGGAAATCTACTGTAAGTAAACTGAAGTTGCATGTTTACACTTTTAGAGTACCAGGATATTACTATACCTAAAATCAAGCAAGACAAGTTAACTTATCCTAAATCTCTCCACTTCCAAACACTCATTTTTTGAATGGAATAGTGCCACATGTCAAGAGCCCAGTTAATCTCTAAAACTCACTAAATTACCTTTTGATTGGTCATAATAGAAAGCATGTACACTTTCTGCAAGAAGTCAGTTGACATTAGGGAGCCTCTATGGAGGGTATACATGAATCTATTTTTAGTTAGGGACATAAACCTGTAAAGCATGACCTTTGCCTTACTTACCATGGCAACTTTATTCTCAGTCAGAGATAAATGATATCAGAGCTATTAACCTTCTGTTTATGGGAAGAAGGAATGTACTCACTTTTTAGTTCCTTTTGCTCACATTTGCATTGTTTGTGTGAGTGTGTGTATGAATGCGTGTGTGTTAAGGGGGCATATTTCCAGGGTAATAAAAGGATTAAATATATTTCAAGTAATTATGTGATTGACAAAGAGTATCTTATTTTTTGTCCTGTAAATTTAACAGGGGTAGCAGGGGTTAATTAACAAGTTGCTATGTTTTCTCAATACTATACGTTAAGTTGCTGAGAGTAGTAAAACATATGTACATATTCCAACTAAATAAGATGTATCAGTGGTTTTACCACTCTCAGAATATTAGAAACTAATAAAAATTCTCAAGTATCCTTTAATTCTTTGATTTATGGAAGTTAAATAAAAGGGTTTTACAAGCTACAAATATTTCTAAATTTGGTAAAAAATTATTAAAAACTTAAAATTAATCATTTTACTATCTGCATTTAGAACTCCATCACCATTGTTAGTAGATTTTAGAATTCAAGAAAATCTTTCACAATTGCCCAAGATGTAGTATGATTAACACAGTTGTTATTCATCTCTTTGTCAAATAATCACTTTAAATTTGGCATAGTACTGATCCTTTTAGCTTTTTTTTTTTTTTTTTACTATTTCAAGAGGTAACTTAGAGAGCAACCTTTAAAAATACTGGGAATTATTAAGAATGTCATTCCCTAAGTGATCTAGGACTATAAAAGTGATACAAAAAAGTTATTCTGTTATTGCTATAGTTCACTATTTCTAATCCTTGCACAGCATTCAAATACATTTTGTGATTAAAAAACAGAATTTATGCATTTAAGGAAAATAGGTCTACATGCTATACTTAAAAGACCTTTCCAAAAATGAAAACCCAAAATCACATTTTCAAAAACCTAAAGAATAGTACTCCCATCAAAAACCTATATGAAAATATGTGCAGGGCTGGGAATGTGGCTCAGTGGTACAGCATTTGCTTGAGTATGATACCTCCCACCCAAAACAAAATAAACGAAAACTTACTTGCAATGTAATTACTAAGTTTTCAAAAAATATGAAAAAATATACACAGCCTCGGTAGTAGAAAATAGTGTCATAATTCTAAATATGATAGACAAGCTACTTAGTTTGAAAAACAAAAACAAAGAAACAAACTAAAATTGGGAATTGTGGAGACTTCTTTATATTAAAGATAAAATATTTTTATTAAAATTTTAGAATGGCATAAAATAATCTTTTCAAGAACATTTCATAAAGCAAAATATAAATGATTATATGAGATATTTTGTGTATATTCATTTTTCCATCTAATCTAATTTCCCAATTGTGGCCATGAACTAAGCATTCCATTTTGTTTTGTGGTACTAAGTACTGAATCCAGGGCTCTCTACCACTGAGCTACATCACCAGCCCTTCTGATTTTGTTTTTTTAAATTTTGAAACAAGGGTCTTGCTAAATTGCTCAGATTGGTCTCTTAGCGTGCAATCCTCCTACCTAGGCATACCCAATAGCTGGGATTACAGTGTTAATGGGCTAATGTGCCCAGCTCTCTATAAATAACTTTTAAGAAATAAAAGTGATCTAAATTAAATGCGTAGAATTTTACACTGTACGATACTGGGCCAGTCAGTTAAACCAATTCCTGATATTTATGAAAAAGTATTAACGTATTTGATGAAAAAAATTATGTGAGCATTAGTTACACCGTTCTTTTCCACTTTTTTTTTTAATCCATGCTCTTGCAATTCTGAGGATATGAAGGTCAGGAGCTGGTGCCATTTACATTGTCTACCACATCACTATAGAAAAAGCACTACAGCATTTTTACTACATTTGCAAACTATTGTCTGGTGCATTAATCCTATCATGTCATTGCTCAACTGCCTAAAATTGATGTGTATTAATCCATGATTATGGAAGTAAAAGACAATATATATGTTGAAAAGCTTTTGCTTTCCTTAAGGCAGTAATTTTCAATGCTAAGACTATTAAATTTGGCTCTTGGAATGTCCATTTGGATCAAGTCTGCCTGTCTGTCACAATCATAACCAATAGGCATAATGTCACTACAAATTATCACCAACATCCAGAATGTCAATGCAAAATTAATCTAGTTCTGCACAAAGCCTTATATATTTAGCCCCTAGATAAAGGACAACTACAACAATATTTTAAGCAATATAGAAAGCTGAATCAACATATCATATTAGGTTACTGTATTCATGTGCATATGACAGAGTTTAGATTTCCACACCCAAACTACGAGTTGTACCAGAAGACTATGACCTATAGTGAAACCAAAACAGCTGTATATACTTCCTCCAAAATTTTCTAAAATGAGATTACTTGAGTGTTTGTTTTTATGTTTTGTCTGATGAAACATAAGTTCCATTACAAAAAGATGGAACAATACTTCTCTTACACATGACTTGAAACAAATGAAAACAAAACTCTTCCTCACATTGAAATTTATCACTAAGTACCAAGCAAATATTCCTGCATTATCCAGTTTATATCTAAAAATAATGCCTTTATAATATTTTACCTTGCTAATTTAAACAAAGAAAACCCTGAAACTCTAGTTTATTAACAAATGAATATGTGAATTTACCTTTCCTGTATCAATAGACAATAGAAAGTATGCCCAACATCTTATGGTCTAACAACATCATCTCTAACTTCAATTAACATGTTCAGTACTGCTCTTTAAATAGACTAATGAAATTTTTCTATTAATGTTTATCAGCAAGAGTCATCCAAATAGATCTCAAACCAAGCTTTTGAGAAAACTGAGTCATCACAATCAAAATGTTAAGTAATGTGAATTTCAAAACTATAGGTCTTTGGAGTTACAAATAAGTCTCCTCATCTTATATTAAGAAACTCTTCTTTAAACAGGAAGAACTCATTTTGTTTTCTAGGAATGTGACAGAATTTATGTTCTAAATAAGAAAAACATGCACGAAAGTGATTCCATGATCCAAAAGTATATACAATGGATAAAAAGTAAACCTGTAATTTCAAGAATAAATTTCTTTTACCAAATTTGGAATAGGGAAAGCTGTTCATCCATAACTCTCAATTGTTTCATTTTTACCTTCAATTTCACCTCAGTTTAAAACTGTAACATTCTCACCTGGACGTTTTATTAAAATGCATTAAGTGTGATAATCCATGATAAACAAATTTAATTTTACTATACTAAAATGGCTCTCTTCCATTATCAGGCATAAGGGGGATACTGAAAGTTGAACACATGGCTGACAAATATTTATCATGAATTGTTAAAAGATTTTTAGTAAGGAAAGAATAAAGTAGTCAGTAATATGATACATTTGGGGAACTGTATAAAATAGCTGAATAATTTTTGTGTTTGTGGGTGATAAGAGAGTAAAACCTACTCTAGGACAATCATTCAAATTTTATAAATGACAAAGTTTTTTATTATATGCATGTTTATAAATAGACATAAAGATGTGCTTTCCCATGTAGGACAGATAGGCTGGGGGAAGGCCCATGTTGATCTTTGCTGGCAAGTTTGTACAAAGGTGGATGGTGGTTGGTGTTTCTGAACAATTCAGGAACAGGGGCTAGAATAAAGGTTGAAAAGAAAAAAAAATACTAGAAAGCATCATCCTATTCTAGTACAGAAGTGAGATCTACTTGTTATTGAAGTTTGATCTCCCACTCTTCTAGATTTCTTCTCTGATAAAAAGAGTAGTTTAAAATAAAAATAATCACAAACTGTTCTATTTTGAGAGGAAAATTACTTTAAATTCATTGCTAAAATCTATTGTTTGGGGAAAATATCTAAAATCTCACTGCCTAAAAGATATAAATGCCAATTACTCCTCTTACTATGTAGTGTCTATGAATGCTCATTGTAAACTGTGAAGAATTTCCTAATGCCTCAGGTGTAGTTGTATCATCATGCCATGTGTACAAATTTTATACACTGAAGTAGTGAAAATAAAATATTAAATAGACTTCAGCTATCCAATTTTACCCTTTCAACAAATAAATTATTTGTGGCACAACTGATTTTTGCTGCTGTACCACAATTTTATTTTTTAAATAAAAGTACAAGCCAGACATGTAGTGCATACCTATAATCCCAGCAACTCTGGAGGCTGAAGTGGGAGAATAATAAGTTTGAGGCCAGCCTCAGAAACTTAGAGAGACCCTGTCTCAAAAATAAGAAGGGCAAGTTATGTAGCTCACTGGGAAAGCATCCCTGGATTCAACCCACAGTAAAAAAAACCAAAAATGTTTAATGATAGAGGCGCGATATAGATTAGGAGCTAAGAGAAATGTCTCTGGCATCAGACCACTAAAGCTGGAATTTCACAGTCTTCCCTTCATCATGAAACTGTACCCTGAAACCTAAATAGGGAAAATAATAATAATACCTGTCTTAAAGTAGGTGGTCCTATTTAATGATTTAACCCAAGTAAAGTGCAGAGAATAATACTATGTACATAGTGAACACTAAGTAAACATCAGCTATTATTATCTGGTGTTGGAAACCTAGTTTCATAGCATTATAAATGGAGTTTTTAGAAATAAAGAGATAATGGTGCCAAAGTGAATATTTTTACAGAGCCCAAAATATCTTCCATTTCTCCTAAGAAACGATTTGTAATTTTGTTGAAATTATTATAGATTATTTTGGCCAGTTACTTTTTACATGTATTTAAAAGTACGTTCAAATTTTTAGTAATAATTACTAATCATGGTAAAGTACTAAATAATTAGTTTTCATTTCAATAACATAGCATCAACAAGTTTATTCTTTTTAAGGTTAGCTCCTTCTCATATGAACGCTACTCTAGCTTTATCACGGTTTTCTGATGTTGCTTCTATACAAATTCCTAATGAATTTACTTCTTTTCCAGGCAAAACATTGGAAGGCAGAGTCTATAGAAATTCATTAATCTACAAGCATCCAATTCCAAATCAGATTCCAGTGAGGACATCTCTTTGTACTTTTACAATAGAGAACTGACTTGATTGATCAAATAGCTGTGATTTGCTGCATTGTTCTCAGAGAGGCTCACTTGACAAATGTTCCATGAACTTACAGGTTTTAAATCTTGACCTGACCAGCTTCTCACCTTGCCAGAGACTGCTTATATTTCATTCAATCAATTATGGCTACAAACAGATAAATTATGCCTTATGCAAAAATCCTGGGGCATTTTATTGACAAAACTCTATTTTTTCTTTTATATTTTTGTTGTATATTCCTTATAATTGGCTATCTTATGTATTAGTACTATTCAAGTATTTTTGGATTTTATTTTTAGTAACCTTCTAATGAGCATATATTCATGGAACAAATATTTAAAAAGCATCACATGTCTATGGAGTATATGGTTATTCTCCAATAATATATATGTGTATATATGCACATACATAATTTAATTGATATTATAATATTTAATTTAGCCTTGATATTATTTATATCACTTTTGCATGTATGGACAATATCTGCATAATAAATGGACAATCTGGCCCTCAAATTAGATAATCTTGAGTACTTGATTAAGAAACAATTAGGTTTACGCAGGCACTGATTGAATCATTTGGTACTACAAAGAAGTTTTCTCACATTTTCTTTGTAACTACAAACATATTTACTATAGTCACCAGAAATGATAAACAATTGTCCTTTTTGAATGTGAGAAAAGAAAAGCATACGGGGGCAATTACTATTGAAGCTGTCACTAATTGTGGGGACACAGATCTTTGATGTGAGCAGTTGGAAGAATGTGCATAGAAAGAAGCAAGGGGTAGAGATGTATTTACAACAGCACCACGTTTACTGTCATTGGGTGTGATGCTGATATTGAAATATCTCTTATTTTGTGGTGAAATTGGTCGTCAAAGACAAAAAAAAATATTTGTGTCACTTCTAAACCAACTTTATTTAAATGTTACTTTCAATGAACCTTTAGATTTTATGAATTTTATATATTTCCCCATCTTTATTCTTGACTATACAGATCTGCTCCTCCAATAGGGAACCACACAGTGTTTTAATCTGAAAAACACTGGAATTCACTGTTTTGCCTTGAAAGCCAACATGATGCATTATAAGAGCAGAACTGAATGATCCAGGTACTAGAGTCTTAAAACTAAAGAAAGCATTATTCAAAATGCCCCACTTTTGCATGACATATTTGAGATATATTTTGGCATACTTGAAGGACTACAGCATATGAAGGGAAACTTTTCTTTCCTGAATTTATGTTCTTTGTATTATGTGTTTGCCCAACTATAATTATACTCCCTCTTGAAAATAGAAGTGTCTAGAACATTTTAAGGAAGGCATATTTGATGCTGAAAATTCAGTGTATGAGAACTAGAAGAGGCTACTAAGATAAACAAAAAAAGTGACTGCTGCCAAAATTTGGCATTTCTGGAACTATACCTCCTCTGCCAATGTGAACTTCCCAAACTCATAAAATGACTCTGAATTCCATTCACCCACAGTGTAAAATAATCTACTATATATTTATCAACATCAATAAAAGGGTTTGGCTTTCCCAAAGTTTTTTAAGCAGCAGCAGCATAATGCAGTTGGTTGTGATAATTTCAAATAATTGGAGAGATGCCTCAGTAATTGGGATATTACAGCAGGAGAGATGCCTCGGGTGCTGTGCAGGTTTCAGAGCCGTCTGTGGCTCCACGTTTCTGCATTATTCTGAAAAGAATATATAGATTCTTCTATATGGCAAAACACAATTTTAACTTATGTCCATGCAACCCAATTTTATTTGTTAGACATGCAGGTGGTATATTTGGGAGCTATTTTCAGCTAACCTGCAATTCTGTTCTCTGAATCCTAAATTTGATTTTCCTTCAGCAATAGATTGGCAATTCTGATTATTCAGATTATTTCTATGATTTTACTCTATTTTTCTAGAATGAACAGACTGCCTAAATGAGAATTATCTGGTTTAACTAGCTCTTCTAAGACTTATCCTAATTGTTGATAATATTAGTCAAAATTATCAGTTTTGCATATTTTTATTATATTTATACATTTTCTCAAAACCATATGTTGAACTACTAAATTCATCTTAATACCTTACTACAGAAAATTAAACACAATAATAGTAATTTCCCTTATTTAAATTGACATTTATGTACTTATTTTAAATTGATAATTTCAATTAAACTGTATATACCAATAATCTGCTTGAGAATTTACAGTTTTGTGATTTTCTTATTTAGGAGAAAAGTATGATTTTCTAGTTTAGGAAATTAAGCAGAGATCTCAAAGAATATAAAGATAACACTTTAGGCAGGTGTGGTGGTGCATGCCTGTTATCCCAGGGATTGGGGGATGTGAGGTAAGAAGATTAAAAGTTTGAGACCAGCCTCCACAACTTTGGAAGGCCCTAAGCAACTTAGAGAAACCCTGTCTCTAAATAAAAAAATGAAAAGAGCTGGGATGAAACTTAGAGGTAAAGCACATCTGGGTTCAAAAAACAAAACAACAACAACAAAAGGACAATACTCTGTTATCAAAGTGAATCTCAGAGAGTGATAAACAGTGGAGATCCTGCAACTGTCAAGAGACACAAGAGACACTGAACCATGTGACTTAGTTTGACACTGATTCTCTTAAGCCAATGTTAACATTGATTTGAACTGTTTGAACATATATCAACTGATGATAGAAAGAAGTAGACCAGATGGATGCTGGGTGGTAAGAGGAACCCTGCCAAAGAGTGATGTTTCCCTAAGTGATTCATAAAAGCTGTAGTTCAATTTTTAATAATAGAAATGGAAAAATTTCTGATTCCAATTATCTAATTTTCAGAGGACAAAACTAAATTCTCAAGATGTTAAATGAAATTTTGAAAAGTATAAACAGTTTTGGGGCTGGGGATGTGGCTCAAGCGGTAGCGCGCTCGCCTGGCATGCGTGTGGCCTGGGTTCGATCCTCAGCACCACATACCAACAAAGATGTTGTGTCCACCAACTAAAAAAAAAAAATATTAAAAATTCTCTCTCTCTCTCCTCTCTCTCCTCTCTCACTCTCTCTTTAAAAAAAAAGAAAAGTATAAACAGTTTTGAATAGATATTATTGTAGCCTCAAATGAAAACATGCCTATGTAAATATTCATTTTAATAACCACTATTGGTTTATTTTCTCTGGTATACAATGCATACTCACTTATGAAAACTTAATAAACAAGTAACTGAAACTGTTAATCCATCAAAATGACTCTCACTGAGTAATGGTATGATTGCTATATTTGTAGTTATCTATAGAAATTGGTTACTACAGACAGGGCAATACTCAAGTAAGTTCCATGCCAAATTCTACTTATTGGTGTCTTTCATACTAAGGTTACTCTAACCTGTTGCTTGGTTCTAAATTAGTTTACCAAATTGTCTATACTTTTATATGATTAATGTGAATTACATGTATTTAAATGAATGCTTGTATCAATGTATTTTTTATTTCCAAAAATTGCATTATATTTTTATTAATATATTTAATTAACAAGTGTTATTTCACATTTTATTCCTGAAGTCTACATATTTTAGAAGGTTTCAATCTTGTAGCTCATTTAATTATTGTAATTACTTGGTGATAGTTGCCTAAGAAGCCACAGAACAGTTGGAAAAATCCTTTTAGAGTTAGGCACCAGCTTGATGGTTATCACACAAGTCTAATTGCAATTAAAATAGTACACTTTCTGGCAGTAAAGGTTTTTCTTTTAAAATATATTTGCAAAAGAATGTGCAGGTGAAGCATTACATGTATCATTTTTCAAAAAACAAACACTTTTGTCAAAAATAATACTGAAATTTTGGAATAACCTGCTTTTATAAATATTCATCCATATGTAAATTAGTATTTTAGAAATGAATGAGTTAAAAATAACAGCTTATCTTGCCTGAAATGTGGATCTCTGTTGTGACACTTTCTTCTACTATAAAATAAAAGCTAATTTTCCAAGTACAAGTATCTCAATTTAAAAAAAAAGTGTGTTTGTGTGTGTTTGTGTGTGTATGTGTGTGTGTATGTGTGTATGTATATGTATATATATATATATGCATATATATATATATATATATATATACTGAAAGGTCTCTATTTTCAATGTTTTTGTCATTGTATTGATTCCCTAAAATACTGTGATAAATATTCATAAGAAAATGGACTTGCCAAAATCGTGACCATCTGGATGCAAAAGCCAATTAAACCAAACATTTATTCCAGTCAGAATTTAACATCTATGTTCCATTTCTATGTTTGACTTACACCTTTTCAAAGGGTGAAGGCTGAAATATTCTTTCTCAGAATATAATGACTCACGTATCCCATTCAAAATTGAACCCTCTTCAATTTTGGAACTTCATTTCTGGAATCCCTATATATTTTGACTCAGGTTATTACTCAACATTATCAATGTATGCCATGTTTTCCATGTGATTTTTAGTACACTAAACAGGATAATCTCTCGGATAGTTAAGGAAATGAAGTTTTACTTGCAACTATATTTTATTAACACCTCTGCTTATAGGAGGACTATAATTTTTAAGGATGAAAAAGTACATTTCTCTCTAATTTAACTAGAGAATAAATTTAAGCCTGGCATTCTTATAATTAGAGTAATAGATCTTAGAATTTTATTATCTCATTGAAAGATCAAGTCACCAAGAGCAGTCAAAAAAAGAGAGAGAGAGCAACTTTAAAAAAATATATTTCAGGGAAATGATGACATCAATTCAGAACGGAGAGAACACTCATTTTTAATAGGGAAATTCTAAGAAAAAAAAAAGCTAGTGTGCTTAAAATTCACTGGAAAAGCAAAGACAATGTAATTAATTTTCTAAAACTTCCTGTTGTCTTACACTATTCTTGGATAACAGCAGTCACTTGTTAGTTTTGTGTTGAGTAAGAGAATGAATAAAAAATCAAAAGAACAAATTTCTGTATATATCAGTGGATTGATCATATGACAGGCCTTTGGCAGCAGAAAATGTAATAGTTATATGTCATATAATTTTAAAAAATACAAATTTTAAACTATAGGACATAATTCTAATAATTTTAATAGCAAGGAAAATATGTTTTCTAGTAGTCTAGTGGTAAGTTTTGATATTGTCTAGTTGTCAGATATATATCCAAGTAAGTGTTCGGCAGTCAAAAAACATCTTCACATTGCTAAATGAGAAAACCAACTGAACCCTGTTAACATAGAGGAAGATGGGCGAGGTACACTGCAGGAAATATCATTTTATTCATAGAGTCATTATCTGAACTGTAATTTACATAACATGGCCTGGAACTCTCCTTTGTAAAAGCTAATAAAAGATACCAATATGGACAACACAAATAGGATCATCTTAAGGTACATTTCACTATATAAAGCATGTATATACATATATAGCACTTGATATCAGGAGAATGCTATATATTTCAAAACAAATCGATAAAGCCCAATTTTTACTATTACAGTATTTTGAAGAGTATAATTTTGCATGATTACCTCCATGTTTGCCCACATGATAGAATTAGGTAGAATTCATTGAACATCTACTCTATACAGCATGCTATAGACCTTAAATAACTCCATGAGTTCTGGCCACCAAGAGAATATTCCACACATTGCACATGCTCTGACATTATAAAATGGGAAACCACATCTTAGTATCCTAACACTATGAAATGGGAAATCACATCTTAGTGTAAAACAAGAAGCCTAAAGAAAGTGGTACCAATTTTCCATGTTTTATCTGTTGATTAAACTTTTCCAAGCACAAATAATAAGTATTGTTGTCTATTTGGTTTTTTTTAAGACCCTCCTTATAACTGAGGCATTATCCTTCACAAAACTAGAATTCAAACAAAACCCCAATCTAAAATCAATTCACATGCACTAAGAGGGTAGGAAAAGTCCAATAAGAAGTTAAAATTTTAATATCTGCTTTCTAAATTACAATGAAGCCACTTGAAATGTGACTACCTCTAGTTCTTAGTTGATAATGTTAATTGAATTAGTTACAAATCTCTATTATATTTGCTTCAAATTCAAATTAGAAAATTTATCTTAATGACTTCTACTACCCCTGCCCCTGTAGGGTTAGTTTTTTTAAGAAAAAAAAAAAGAAGAGGATTTTGGCCCAGGATATTAAAAAAAAAAGTACTTTTCAGAGACAAACATACTGCATTACCTTTTAATTTGTTGGGTGTCATTGATATTATTGTGTCACCCATGTATACTCAAGCATTATAAACTTATATATTCAGACAATAAAAACTTGCTTATAACTAAATGTATATCATTGTAAAATAAGAAAAACTTAGTAAAAACTCTTGGGTATTATGCCTCTGGCATCAATTTAGCAAATCCCAGAAATATGATTCATATACTCCAGGGCATTTTGACTAGTTTGATTACACCATGGATGCCATTACTTCAACAGGGATGCTTTCTAGTCTATGGAATAATTGAAAGCAAGAACCAGCAGGCTTCAAATGACTCCAGCTGTGTTAAGTACTGACTGTGAAACAGATTCACTCTCTTATATGTTGTTTTTTAATGGGAGTGATGTATAAGGTGAAAATCCCCAGACGGGTTGAGCTCCTATGGGTAACTGACAAAGAGCTAAATTAATAACAAATACTAAAAGAAAGAGAATAATTTTAAAACACAACATGCAAATGAAATAGGTAAAATACTTTCAAATATAGCAATAATGCCAATGTAAAACATTAGGAACTGAGACCAAAATGAAACATCTCATATGCTTTGTTCTGATGCTGTTTCAGAGCTCTTAAATAACCAAAGATCAGGTAGTGGTTCAAATGAAAAACAGGTCAACATTGATGACTTACCTATAAAAAAGATAATGAAACTCAGATCCAAGAAAACCATAAAAAACAAAGAGGGTATTTATAAAGTAAATGAACATGGGCACTCCCCTCAGTGGTGAAGGGAGACCCCTTAAGAAAAAGATGGAAAAACTAATAAACTCAATCATTTATTCTCAGGACAACTTTTTGGATTAGGCATGACTACATTCATTATATAAACAAGGAAATCAAGGCTTGGTACATTTAAATGATGTAACCGATACTACACAGTTTCTATGTAGTAGTTCACCACGTCATTTTTCTTACTCCATAAAGCAAACTATTTCTCATAGTCTGTTTCTTCAGGTAGAAAAAAAATTAAATAGGCTAAATAATCTCAAAGGCACATTTGAGTCTTGAGAATATGAAATTATTCTATAGATATATTAGACACCAAATTTATCTTTCTAAAATTAATGTAGTAGCTAGACACTGCATTAATCATTATTCCATTATTATTTTGCTTCTTTTTATAGAATTTATACTGGATTCTAGTGTACTATGTGAATAGCTGAAAATTCTATTAAGGGGATGTCACTGTAATACTACTTATTTCTTCCGATAACATGTATTTCTATCAAACAAGTATCTAAGCAAACCTATTTATCATAATTATTTAGAAGTAGACAGTAATTAAAGTCTTCATAGGTTTAAATAAATTTTTTGGATGAGGAGGCTTAAAAGAGAAGGAAGCTGAACCACTTTTATTTAACTCACCATTCCACTTCTGATTATGTTCTAAAATATATAAATGAAAACATTGTATGATTGGCAGACATAATGGTGTGGAAGAAGTGAGGGAGAAAAATGGAAACCACAGATGTCTGGAAGTGATAGAGAATTGCAGAGTGAATAAAAGTGACAATCTCTTCTTTATATGGTGTTAGAATAATTTAGTTGAAAATATTGTACATACACAAAGTGTAATTCCAACATCAGCAGGTCTTCCACGTTAGATCAACACTTACCAAATGTCTCTAAGTTCACAATTCTCAGCACTATTGCAGGTCCACTGTTAGAAATAAGTGAGTAAGACATGGTCTCTTATTTTGAGAGACTTTCTTATATTCTCCTTAATTATTATGATATAAGTAATAATATACCAATATTTGGTTTGTCTGACTTCCACTGGAGATTTAAGAGCATCAGGATCCATGACTGTGTTTTGAATAATCCTGACTATTTGCTTGGGTTGACCCTGCATCAGCTGGAGAGGATGCACAGCTCTGCCAATAACAGATGGTCCTACAGGAATAGTTTAAACCCTGAGGAGTGTTGCTCCCAGTATCATCCAGAAGTCAATAACCCTTAGCTAAAGCAAAATTTAATTGTCTAAAATAGAGACTTTAGGTGTCAAAATGCCTTTTCTTAATTATTACTATGTTTAAAAATTAATCAATGAATTCAACAAATTTTTCTGCCACTGTTTGGCAGAAGATCTTGCTGTCAAGACCAGGAAGGAAAATGAGTTCATGTCACACTAAAATGCCCTAAAGATTGTGTGTCTGTTTTTATTACAGTGTAAAGCAATTTTTATTCTTATTTCAAGGCCAAAAACAAACCAATTTTCATTAAATTCTGCATATAAATTCTGCAAATCTCAATCTTTCATGCTTGTATTTGAATAGGGGTGTGAGTGTATTGAAATATTATTAACCTATAAAGCTACAATCTAGTTTTATTCCTTAATTTGAAAAAAGTATTATTATGAAAAACTCAATTTTAAATCTAGCAAAGTAAAACCATATTATCTGAAGCCATAAGTCAGGGGAAAAAAAAAGAATTTCCTATTTTCAGCAAGAAAGAAGATGTTGTAGATTTTGTTTCACCATTTGTGGATATCTTAAAGCAAAACATACATTATAGATATGGAGAGATGATAGATCTGAAAAAATAATTTACATCATTTAAAAATATATGGAGAAACTAAGAACCTAGATGAATATTAAATAACAAGTGAATACAGTCCACCTAGTGAATAAACAAGAAATGGAGCAAAGAAAAGTTGCCAGTCCAGGTGTGTTCACAGCTGACACACAGAGGAAAGGCTATTGTGATTCCAGACTTCCAATGTGAAAATCGGTTCAATGACATGAATATATGACACAGGAGGGCATCAACTCACAACTCAAAACTCACTCTATTTTGTCTCCATTTGTCACTTGCACCTTCTACAAAAAGTTTCCTGCAGAATCCTATGTGGCTGTGTATTTGAAAGTCCTCAGCATGCAGCTGCTATCACACAGAGGCATAGATTGGTTGCATCCTTCGAATCCAAAAAAGCACCAGTATTTTTTTCTCAGAAAAGATCTACTATAGAACTACTGTCAGCAGAAGACGTTTTTCTTCCTTTAAAAGATACAGCTTCATTTCATAAATCCTTTTGTGTTTCCATTCTTCGTACTGATGTTTGTTTAATGAGTAAAAACAAAACAACCAAAACCCTCATTTGTTGAGTTGTGATTGGTTTTATCTTGCACACACACACACACACACACACACACACACACACACAACCTGTTTTGTTTTCAAAATGAATCATCTATGATGAGTCTCAGCCAGCCACTATGCCTACTGTGAGCTGTACATGGATCATATACTTTTTGTGGTAGGCAAAAAATACAGAATTTGTAAAAATCATTTAAAAATATGCATAGCTATTTCCACCAATTTACATCTAACAGGCTAGTCAAAGACATTAAGCATTAAAGAACTGCAAGGCATTTACTGTCATGAAGGTAAATATAATGAAATATATATACATCTGGAGTGAAATGCTGAGCCACAAATACACAGTATTTATAAATAAAGCAAAGTGGAATTAAAGAATAGTTTGAGAAATGATTCAACAAGAATTCCTCTGAGAAGAAAGCACTCAGGACCCAGCCCTCTTCATTATAGTAATGTTATACAGTCTCATAGATACCTAGGGTTTTAATCTGATTTATGTTGAGAGAGTCTGCATGCACAATTGAGAGTTTCTTCTCAGGAGAGGTGAAATCCACATCAGGGGCATCGGAGGCACCACAAGTAAGCACAAACTGGCCTGAGTGCATCATTTATATTTAATAATTAGAATCATCAAGGACCAAATTTGTCCATTCTATGGTAAATATTTGAGATTTTTATTCTTTCAGATGCATCCAATGTTTCTGCATTTGGAGAAAATAGGCAAGACTAATTCCCTAGGCTATAAATCACTCTAATGTGGAAGAAAATGTGTTAGCTAGTTATATTACAAAGCCTTTATTTCATATTTAATAGGCACCTGCAATACCAGCATTATACAAAGCTCTCTACTTTGCAAATCTTTAAAACCCCACTTAATTTTCAGCACTGATTTCCTGCAATCTAAGAGCTTATGAAGGGTTCACTGTGTTCATACAGATCTATGCAAAATGTGCCAGAGTTTCCCTGTCTGTGATGGCATTCATTTGGAGGTGAATCCCAAATTTCTATCACTGGCATGCTTATTTCCGACTAAAATAAATATTCTCAGGATGAAAGCTGAAGATTAGGAGGGCAGAAAAGGAGGCAAAGTAGCTAGCACTGGGAGAGATATATGCAAATATCAGTTCAATGACAATTCTTCATACCGGTTACAATGGAAGCTTAAAGATCCAAATACTCTGCAAACCATTAGCTCCTCAATATCCTGAAAGGGATTAGAGGGTTTCCTAATCAACTGCTAACAGACTGAAAAAGGCCTGGAGACTGAATTATTAGCGAAGCAGTGTAATAATAAAATGTAGAGATGGTCAGATAGATAAACTGCAAAAGAGTGTTAAACACAAGATATCATAAAAAATAAGATAAAATTGATCAAAATTTTCATTCTTTCCAACAGCTCACATAATTAAAAACCTTTATGAATTAATGTGGTGAAGCTATATGTAGAGGAGGCCTGTCGAGAAAAGTAAATTTCATTTCTTTTCACCCCCAAATACCAGTATAGAGTAAAATGACTAGAAAAAAAATTTAATTAAATATGTCTCAGAGATCTTTCCCATGCTTACATCTTCACCACCCTTAATAAAAGGTGGTCTCAAATCCATCATTTTATAAATGTAATATGTGCTTGTGACGTTTTAATCAATCAAATTGGTAAGGATCGATGGAAAATATTTTCACAAGCCATTAAATAATGGGATACATATATAAAAATAAATCCTGAATGAATGACTGAATGACTCTGAGTTCTGAATTTCTTAAAATCATATGTTATGGCTCAGAAAATTTTACAGATTTTTGCCATTATTCTCATCCATGAGAGCTATAACTGTCCATAGGACAAAAATATGAATGAGAGAGATTTAAAATAGCTGCTTTTCCAGTTTATTCCTGTCATTACTCTTTACTATTAAAAAAGGACAGTTAATTTGGGTAGGAATTTCAAATTTTAATGAATGTTGGCTTAGGGAAAAAAGAATATAAGTCAAAAGCAAAATGCCAATCATGATAATATATCTTGCAAGTTTTATGCTTCTGATGACTGACAGCCCAATAGGTTTGTATCAAACAATGGCAAAAAGCATGCATTCCTTTCCAATTGAAATGTTTGACAGATTTTACAGTTTTCTGAAATAACAACTGATAAAAGCTTAAACAGCAGAGTATATCTCTTTATGTCTAGATTTCTATATTACATTTGCATTTACTTCTCTAGTATGATACAAATTTGGAGATGTTGTCTATTAAAAATCCCATAAGATATTAGCATTACTACTTATAAAGTCTGATTTCTAAGCCTCTGTGAAACTTTAGAGCAAGTCTCATCCTGGTTTTCATTTGCAAATTCTCACTAATGTCTAACCTATGATTGCAATCATATTTAAATGAGCCTGATAAAAATTTTAGGGTCCTTGTATGTGCAAGTTCTGGAAAGAATATTAAATGTGAAAATGGGTGTCACAGAAGCAAAAGTATTTTAATTCCACATTATATAATTCTTAATTATTTTCCAATTAAGCTAAATATACATTAACTGATGTACTAACATTAGCAAAGGCTAATTTGTAGTTTTAATAAAGGATCCTCTTCAAACATCAGACTAAATTTAGAGAAAGCTTACCCTAAGGATTTCAAGTAAAAGTAGTAAACAATCCACTAGATTCTCAGTTTTGTTTTGTTTTCAAGTATACACAAACCAGCAAGTCAAACTGAGAAGTATTGAAACAGAGCAAGACAGACATTTGACTTGGCCCCCAAAGCCGGTGAACACTCAGACGGGTGCAGCTGGACCAACACAGTCACTGTAGTTTAGTTTTGGCATTCAGTTAACTTCTGAACTCCCCCAACCAAAAATATTTAGAAATTGAAGAATTTAAATAATGAAAATAATTGTGGAAACAGCATACAAGAAAATATGATTTACAAGTGTCATTTTCTTTCTTCATATTGTAGTGTAAAATAATGTAATGTGAAAAATAATGCAGTAAGAAGCCTTATCTAATATTTTGGATGTAATTTCCAGCTATTATGTGTATGTTAACATGAAAGTTAAACCTTAACATTCAATATAAGTCACAAGTGATATAAAGAAATCTGATTCTAGATTTAGGTTTTGAATTAAAAACTAAATTCTCTATTTTTCTAATCTGCTTATTTTAATTTGTGCTATCATGAGAAGGTAAATTATAGCTTGCCACTATTTAAATCACAACAATATGCATATAACATAAGAATATATATATTGTTATAAGTACAAAATTTACAAACTCAGAGCCTTGTTCATACCTAGGCAAGTGCTGTACCACTGAGCTACTCCCCAGCACTGTAAGATAATTTTAATGATGCCAAAGACTGTTCTGTCATGCCATGAGAATGACTCATTTGAAACTAAGGGACTCATTAAAGTATATTGTATCTAAATCTAGAATAGAAAGAAAATTTGAAAATAAGTGAATAGAATATTTTAACTACAGAAATTATTTTCTCCATGTTAGTAAATATTTAGGAATCAGCACGTATGTTGATATTTAATACAGTGGCAACTTTTTATTTCCATTATATGTAAGGTTATTAGGAATGAATGCCAAAATGTGTCTTGAATTTTATAGTTTAGGAGAATCAAGATGAAAATATAATCATAAAATATTTGTCTCACAAATCCAAGAGAAAGAGAGCCAGTTTGAATGAATAATCCATCCTCCTTTCAAAAACCTTCACCACTATCTAATGGTTCTTCATGTTTTCTACCTCCTAAGTTTGAAAACTGACTTCATAACCATAGGGCATTTAGCAAAAGAGAAGTAGAAACAAAAATCATAACTAACAACCCTGCTAAAGTAATTCACATTTTAGGGGGCAGTTTTTCATGACATGTCATCGGTGCTCAACCATCACTATGTATGTACTCTAAAATGTAGAAGTTGAAAATATCTTGAAGTTTTCACTAGCCTCAAAGTAACATTTGCTCTCTTGATTTTCAATTTCATCTTTCTTTCTGAGTGTTCTAAATATCAACTTTGTGACTGCCTTGTGCATTTTACATGAGATAATAACATTTCAATAGTGATTGTAGTGGATTACTCAAAAATGAAAAGTAATCATAAATGTAATATACTACCTCTAAATGGCTTGGAATTGAAGCAATTCCCTTTACAACAGTAAAAGCACACAAACACACTTGAGTACAGCATGCATGCACATTTTCAAGGTACAAATTCTTCAATTTATATACAAATGTATATATGAGCAAATAGTCTACATTACATAAAGTTAAAGTCAGGATTCTGGAGCTCTAAAATAAGCATTTCATTTAGAAAATTAAATATGACTGTTTATCCAGAACCAAACTCTAGTGAAACTCTCACAGATTATTATTTGAAAAACTTGTCAAATGTAAATAGATCACTTTTTTTTATGTTAACATTTTCATTTATTTCCAGCCCTACCCCTTGGAAAAAAAGCACACTGGAGCCAAGAAAATTAATTCCCCAAATGCTGTCAACGGTTTGGGAAACAGCAATATAAACAGCTTACTGTAAGGCCTCCAGCTACAATAAAACGGCTGTCAATAATGGGCTGAGATTTGAACTGTGCAAAAACAGGTCCACTGGATATGATTATACGAAAGAGGAATTGGCTGATATTTCTTGTTCTAATATGCTAAGGCAGGTTCTCAAAGTGTGGTCCCTTGACTAGCAGCATCAATATTACCGTGAAAATTGTCAGTGATGTAAATTTCCAGATCTGACCCACTGGTACTCAATCATCCCCTCTCTAGATAGGGCATAAAAGTTTGTGTTTTAAGAAGTACTCTAGGTGACTGTGGGATATTCCAGAATTTGAGGACTGATATCATGTTTTTAAATCATATTCATCAATTTTTAAATCATATTCATCAACAATACCTTTCTCCTTTTAGACAAATATACAAATTAACTTTATCATTTAAAACCCTATTGAAATTTATTATGTTGTCATCCTCTTAAGCTGAGAGCAATGAACTTTGTTTTGTTATATAAATAAACATCAGGACATGATCTTTTGCTTTAAAATGCAAACTCTCAATCTGTGAATGTTAAGGTCACTTTCAAAATTCATGGGAAATATAGTAATAGGTTTGTTATATTCAAGAAAAATAAAAGCTTAGCAAGATAGAGTGAATGAGAAATACTTATTTACAATTGTATGTTCTTTGCAGGTCAACACAAGGGAGGATAGCAAGAGGGAAAAAGTCAAACAAAATAGGAATCACTGCCCCACAAACAACCCCGTGATGTAGAAGAGTTAGACATTATATTTTCACTGAATAGACAATAAAAATTAGTGTTATTTATCTTTGGTCACCCTTAGCTGAAGAATCTTGCATTTTACCCATTATCAATTAGCACCATTAGTGAAAAGTGTCATGTTAATGGCAATTGGGTCCACCCAACTAAAAATCTTCACAGATTATATATCAGCTTAAAAATCCCCATTTGTAGTGATTCATTTACATTTTTCAAAATTGTATAGATTCAGGAGCTCATTTTGTACAAATGTTACTAGTTGAAGTGAAGGAACTAAAAAAGTATTTTGACTTTTTTACCTTAACTATAACATCTTCAGACAGCTATCATGTAGTTCAGCAACAACAAATTTTCAAAGGATAGTATATAATTTATGTCCCCTATTCATAGAAAATATGCCTCTTTTCCATAAAATTGTGCATATTGCTCTGTATATCCCCATTACCTCTCTCCTTACTCCCAATATTCCTTTTCTCCAAATCACTACTTTTCTCAACATAAAAACTTCTAAAATGTGTAAGCAAAGCAATTTCAGTAGCTCTTTATCAAAGTAGTGAATTATAGCTACATTTGAACATTGAAATGCCTATAGGAGAACTGCAAAGTGACGCATGGTCAGAAACAATGTCTAAAGTGCACTTTGGTTCCAGTTAGAGAATTACTCAACATCCTATTTGAAAGATTACATCATACAAACAAATATCTTTGGGACTGACAAAGCCTCAACAAAAGGTCTTTTCTATGCTTTGCTGAAATGCACTTAACTTTTGTGTCTTTACACTATATATAAGTTCAACTATTGGAAAGAAGTCAGAAAAAGTTGGCTTACCCTTCAATGCTAATACCCATCAGATTTATGAAAAGAAAAATATTGTAGAAAGCTTATTAGTACATTTCTTTGGAAAGCAAATTTCAGATTTTATATGGAAAGTTTCAGATCACAGTAGCTTGTTCAAGATATTATGCAAATCATAAAATACCATAAATATATTGTGAACAAACTTCATGATAAAAACTAATAAATAATTTTCTTTTTTCTTTAAAATAGCAACTTTTTAATTAAGCCCATTTAGTGCTATCAATTAATTTCACTATCATCATAAACTATTTATTAATCTTTAAAAATATTTACTAAGCCAGGACAATTTCCAAATTAAAAAAAAAATCAACCTCTTTTCAAATGCTGATAAAGTTAACATGAAAATAAGTCACACTTCCAACTTCAACTTATAACCCCATAATCTCTACTAGGACTTCAATAATGTCTTATTTATTTGAAGTCATTTCATCCTGTGCTTTTAAGCTCCAAATATGTGTACTTCTAAAATGCTCTAGATATTTAATAATTTAAAGGTAGATTTTTTTTTTTGTCAACCATAGACAGTATGCTTTTCTAGGGGCATCTGTGTGATCAGTTGTCAACATTTTTACAAATATCTTATGAAGCCTTAAAGTCATTTCAGGCAAAAAGCAAAAAGGGATAGTAAAAGGGGAAACAGTTTCAGGAAGACACCCTTCCCCACCCTACCCCTAGAAAAGAAAATCCCTTGATTTTTCCACAGTCTCATCAGTGACTCTCAAGAATATTCTGAAAACTAATTTTGTTTTACTTGAATTTCTGAAATCCATATGTTCCTGATTTTTAACAATACAGATGGGTCATCACCAGAGGTGGTCCAATACCATTAAAGACAGAACTTGGATTAGGAAATCCCAGAAAGTTGGTGTGGTGAGAGCTAATCTGAAAAGAGCAAGCAAATGAACTTAAATGTTAGTTGCTCCAGAGCAACTATCATTAAATAAAAGGTATCTCTTTGGCTGTACTACCAGCTTGATCTTGCCCTCCCCCTTTTTCCTTACTACTGCAGGATTGGCACCTGGCCAGCAAATGCGACATGATACCCTAGTGCCATCTACAGGCTATTATCGACATTCAAATTTTGTGGCAACAGACAAGCACCAGTGAAATAAATTAGACAGCGCTGCATTTAAATCTTTATTAGCAAGGAATTATTAGACCTAAGAAAAACTAATTCTGGATTTGGTTGAAATATGAGTTTCTCAGCCTCTTAATCCCTCTTCATATGGCATATTTCACAGTTTAAAATGAGTTATGACAGATCACTTATGCATTACTAAGATGAGAGAGTATTTACAATGGATTCATTCTTTTCTCTATAAATCAGTTATATGAGGGAGATAGCATTCCTTTTTTCTTATTTTTTCCTTTTTGAAAGTTTATTTGGCCATTGTGGACACTGAAAATCTTTCTATCAAACACCCAATTTACTATATTACAATAAACAATTTGAAATCACAGAGGAGACTTCCTATATGGCTTAGTTGCAATCTATCAACAATCATGTGCTTCACAACTGATGTACATTTAATATTAACTATCTTGTTTAGAGACTAAAAAAAAAATTAACCCCTTTAGCAACCACAGCTCCAACACAAGTGGCATCAGACCTTCAAATGTCATTTAAAACTTGAGATTTGAAGGTGACTTTTTAGATCAAAAGGTAATGTGAAAATTTTGAAGCTGTCAATTTGGAAAACCCAGGAGTAGAATTTGGCATATTAGGATGGGTTTTCTTCTTTAGCAAACATTATCATGGGACATTTAGGAATAATTTCTTCTTTTCATCTTTTGCCATTTGAAGGAAACTGGGAGGTTAAATAATTCTCAGAACTCAGAAATTTCAAAGCTGTTCTAAAAATTCTTGACTGAGCCCCAGAGGAATAGAAAAGGGGTCAAGTTTTTTTTTTCCTCTTTGTAACTAAGCTAAAGTTAGACCAAAACAATAGACACACTGGCACGTTAATACTGGTTGACTGGGCACTTGTATGCAGTACTTATAGACCAGTAAAAGTGCTCGTTTACCTGTCTGGTGTGTAAGGGGCCCTTTGTCTTGAAGCCTCCTTGGGAACTGCACTCTGAGGCACTGAAGTGATCTGAACTAGTGGAAGAGCGTTTGGAAAGGGTGTCACAACCCCCGACAAAGGTGTTGTCCAAAGGGAGCTCCTGAATCACATGGTGCTTTTTCACGGAAACTGGAGTGTCTGGTTTGAGATGAAAAGCAGGCTGTGGAGAGGCAGATTTGTAGTGCTTGGCCAGGTCAGGGCTGTTAGGCTTGAAGGTTGTTGGAGGTGCTGGGCCCCAGTCAAATCTTCCTATACTTTGCTCCTCAAGCTCAGCTGGCAGGCTTATTGTCCCATTGATAGGTTCATGAACTGCATCATCAGGTTTGGACTCTTCGATAGTAACAAAGTTCAAAAGAGAGCTCTTGGGAGACTTTCTTTTCTTCCTTTTCTTTTTCTTGTTTTGTTTATTCTCCTGGTTTGGGGACATCCATTCAGCACCTTGCTTGCTCCTCTGAGCTGCTTTGAACCTGGACGCATGGCGACAGCGCACCAGAACAGTGACAAAAATTACAACAATGACCACCATGGCCCCTGCGACGATGGCAATCATGATGGTGAGATAGTCTTCGTTTTGATAGGGCTGGCTGCTATCCCCTATGTTCCTGTCCAGTGGGGTCTCCATAGTCCTGCGGATCAAGTCATAGATATAGGAGGCATTTCCAGCAGTGTCATTAACATAAAGAAATACAAGCACAAGTGTGTGCAAAGACTTGGGGTACCCCAGATCACTAATGTTGACCACCAAACGGTGTAAGCCCACATCGGTAGTTGCCGGCTTTTCTTCTAGGGTGATGTTACCTGTTACAGGATCGATCCGAAATAAGCCTTTGTTGTTCCCACTCACTATTGTATACTTAAGTTCTGCATTCATTCCAGTATCAATATCCACTGCAAAAACTTCTGCTACCACGGAGCCAGGGATGGCTGAGAGGGGCACCAACTTAAAGGAAGTGTTAGATGGTGGAGAGATGACAACTGGACTGTTGTCATTCACATCCATGACGTTGATAGTTACTTTTGCAGTAGAGGAACGAGGTGGTTGTCCTCCATCAGTGGCTTTGACGTCAAAAGTGTAGGAACTCTGCTGTTCTCTATCAAATGAGACGTTTGACTTTATGACTCCAGAATAAGGATCCAGCACAAAATTATCATTGTCATTTAGAATGGAAAGAGTCACAGCTTTATTCTCTCCAGCATCTGCATCTGTCACTGTGATTACCCCCACAGTACTATACTTTGGCAGATTCTCAGACACAAAAAATTGAAAGTGATTATGAGTAAACTTGGGGCTATTGTCATTCTCATCCAGAACAGTAACTATCACAGCCGCTTGGCTTTGGAGGGGAGGGGTCCCATTGTCCCTGGCAGTTACTGTAAAAATGAATCGTTCTTGTTCTTCTCTGTCAAAGACCCTGGAGGCTGTCAAAACTCCTGTCTTTCGGTCCAGATCAAAGAAGGAGGCATTCGGTCCAAGCTGATAAACAATGTCTGCATTTTTCCCACTGTCTTCATCTGTGGCACTAATAGTTGTTAAGTATAACCCACGTCGGTTGTTTTCAGAAACTGACAGCTCAATTACAGGCTGGTTGAAAATTGGTGGGTTGTCATTTTCATCCTCAAGCTTAACCCTTACCAGGGCAGTCTGATTTAAACTGGGCTTCCCAGAATCAGAGGCAACAATTTTAAAGCTGAATTCTTTGGTGCCCTCATAGTCCAACAAAGAAGAGGTCTCTAACAAATATTGGTTGTCATAGACTGCCTTCAAGTGAAAGGGGACCTCTCTTTCAATAAAACAGATCACTTTGCCATTCACATCTGTGTCCTTATCAGAAACTGTAATTAGGGCAATCTTTGTATTGACAGGATCTTTCTCAGATAAATACACAGTGCCATTGATGGGACTTATAATGTACCTGAGGTCTATGTTTGGAGGGTTATCATTTACATCAGTGACATTGATGGTAACCGTTGCTCGAGCAGGAGTGGAGCTGCCATCACTAGCCAGCACTGTCACTTTGTGAATGGCTGTTTCTTCTCTATCTAAAGACCTCTGAACTGTAATCAGCCCGGTAGTATTATTTAAAGCAAAGAGTCTTTTGGTTGCAGGGGCGACCTGGGCACCAAAAATGTACCGGATTTCAGCATTGCTGCCTATATCTGCATCAGTGGCATGGAGCTGAATTACAGAGGTACCTACAGGAGCATTCTCTGGAATATGCACCTCCACTTGACCCTCTTTAAACACTGGCCTGTTGTCATTTACATCACTTACTGTGACCTGCAGTATGGCTGTGCTGGATTTCTGTGGAGTGCCTCCATCCTCCACTTTGATTTTCATCACATAGGTATCTTTCTGTTCTCTATCCAAGTTTTGCTGAACAATCAATTGTGGCCACTTCTCTCCCTCCGGAGTTTCCACGATATCCAGTCCAAAAACACTCTGCCCATTTAGCAATTCATAATGCTGTACACCATTGAAGCCTGTGTCAGGATCTGTTGCTGATGGAATTGGAAAGCGGCTGTTGATCAAAGTGTTTTCTGGAATGGAAATATTGATGACAGGAGATGGAAACATGGGGGCATTATCATTGGTATCCTTGACAATTATCTTTATTTTGATCAGCCTGAAAAAGTCATTGGGGAGGATCACCACCTCAAGTTCAAAGAAGCACTCATTCTCCTCAGCATAAGAAGCTCCAGCACAGAGTTTTTCTCTGTCTATTCTATTGGAGGTTGTGAAAATTTCCCCAGTGCTGCTGGATACTTTCACCAAAGGGGCATCCCCAGCTTTAGAAACCAGTCTGTAGACAAGGCTGGCACTCGTCCCTGTGGCAGCATTGATGTGAGAAATGTTCAGATCCTTTGGTATGTTTCCTATGGGCACATTTTCAGGCAATTCCTCTCTAATAGTGTAAATAAGTTCTTGAGCTATTGCGGAATCCAGCCTTAAACAGGCAATCAGAGCAGCCAACAGGTAAAAATCCCTCAGGTCCATGATAATGTATTTATTTTCTTTTCCTGGATTTTAGGGCTTAAAGGTTTCCACTGAGGGATGCACGGATTGCAAGAGGAAGTGTGCATGGACTGGAGGATGCATTACATCTCATCGCTTATTTGGAGACAGCCACTGTCAACACAATCGTACAGACAATATTATTCTTCAGTAAATAAAAACACACAGTCACAAAATATCGCACCACATTTTCCACTGCACATTAGTAAACATGGCAGTTTGCTCTGCCACTGTTGGCAAGTTAACTCTGAGGGTAAAAACACTGAATATTCCCTGCTTGTTGCATTTTCCCAGAGAAAATGAAATTACCTACTTTTGGATTAAGGACAGCAGCTATTTTTACCTGCATTCCCCCCCCACGCTTTTTATTTTTTTTGAATACTGTTAAATTCAAAACATGCTTTCTTGTTCTCTTCTCCTCCTGCTGTTTTACCCACCTCTTGGCCTCTAACCCACGTCCCTCAGTTGTTTGGGGTCCAAGTAAAAAAACCTAAGTATTTAGCTACAGTTCCTGCTAATTGCTTTGTCACATGTCAAATATGATGTGTTTTCTTCTCTGCCACACTGAGTCATCTCTCTTCTAAAAAGAGTATCTTTTTCTTTCCATCCAGTTCTTAAACTGCCTTTGAATAGAATCTTACTGGGAAACAAGCATCCGGACATGCTGCTGCAGCATCAGAAGCAATAGTCACTGGCCACTACATATCCTTATTGCCTAAAAGCACAATACCAAGACTTGAAATTTCTTATCCAGAACCTGTTCTCCTTTCTCCATATTGCCAAATTATTTCCATTAAGACTAATGCACACATTAAAACTTTTGAAAAATGTATAATAATATACAATTCCTTGTCCTAGATGTAGAGGAGAGTGCTGAGATGTAAGTGAAACACAGCTAACATTCTCATGTAACACTACAATATTTTCTTCTGAGCATAAAAGAGAGGAAAAAAATGCAGTTTCTTACCCTTGATCTCTGGTTATAATATTAGTAACATTTGCCACACATAAATACTGCAACCTAGTAATGCACATAAAAACGCTCCTGTTCAGATGCTCCCCTAACTGCAATTTAAATGGGTGCAAGGCTCCAGACAGCTACCCACTTGAGTAGGACTGGTCAGTTCCCAGGCTCTAATCTTATCTGCATTAGGCTGCACGGTAGCTGATGCCCGAGATTAGTTCCGGCAGAGTGATGCAGGTAGGGATGCAGATACAGCCGAGTAGGTGAGCTCTGCCCCAACCGGCTACCCAATTACAAACATTCCTCGTCTCCACTGAGGACATATCTAAACACAGAATTTACAATTGTGCATGCAAAACTTTACACTTACGTTAGTTGCCTCAACCTTTCCCCTTTCCTGATATGCTGCAGTTAGGAATGATTTGTTCCAACACATAGAAAGCCATGCATCTGGTAGCACCAGTTTGGGGAGAAATCAGAAGCAGCAAAACGTTTTCTCCTTGTAAAAATGTGTGGCTTCAGGCTGGCAAATTAGCAACTCCCGAGAACAAATTCACAGATTTGTCGTTAGTCATTCTCTCCACATTTCGTCTCTATTACCCACTGGGTCTGGGCTCTTCTGGTATTTAACACACACAACATCCAGTTGCACTTCTTCAGCTCAGGAGTATTTCCCACAGCATCGAGCATACCATTTCCATCTGATGTCAATACTGCTTAAGTCTCTAACTTCTGGTAGGAAACGTCAGAGTTGGGGTGTTGGTAATTCTCTGGCTGCTTTCCCGGGTGACTGTTGCCCGACAAATTCCTAATCGGTTCTCTCTTTCGTGCTTCAGAGACTCCAGGCGCTCCTTCCCGTCTCGCATGCTCTCCCTCTTTCCCTTCTCCTCTGCCCCCTCTCCTTCTCCCTCTCCTCTCTCTCCTCTCTCTGAACTGAATTTCTTGATATAACTCTCAATAAGCCCAGAGGGAGGGCGTGACGGCCTCGGCCCCGCCCCCGGACTCTGATTGGTCTGCATCTTGCGGTGCGGGCGGCCGCAGCCCGAGCAAGGGAGGGGTCGCAGAACAAGGCGCAGACTGTCTCCCAGCCTCCCCTCCTCAGCGCCCCCTCGGCAGCCGCGAAAACCCGGAGATCTAATCCTGGTCCCGGGAGAGCCGGGTTCCAGGACGTGCACTGAGCATGCCTGGAAGGGTCTGCGGGGTGGGAGGCTCCGGTGCCCGCCGGCACTTGCCGGGCAGCGAACCCCCGAGCTCTGGCGGTGGAGCGAACGCGAGCTGCGCTGCTGGGTGCCCAGGCGCGGATCCAAGCAACCTTGATCACCGCTGCGGGCGTATGAGGGTCACCGAGGCGGCTGGTTCCTGGGTGCACGTTTTGCGCTTTTGATTGCTAAGTGGAGGGGCCAAAATACACAGATGGGAGACACGCACAGCCACCTCTTGGTGGGGAACACGGTCAGGCAGATCCCGGAGTGCATTAAACAGCAACGTGTGCCTGGTGCTGCAAGGGGTTTTGCTGGCAGGGACATCGGAAAGAAGGGCGGAGAGGGCTGATAGCTAAAGGTGGGGCAGCAGATTTTTTTAATCTCAAAACCGAAAAGAAAATTATCTAGTGTTTCTACATGCAGGGTCGCATAAACTGCTGGGGGAAAAGGAAAGTTGCAGCCTCTGGGATCCTCTGTGCGTGCGATGTCTTCTCTGGCGGAGCAGGATGAGCCGCGGCGGAGGATGGTAGCGGTCCCTGCCTTCTGCTCCTGCTGCGCCCGGAAACCTGAGAGCCCGAGCTCGCCTGTGCACGCGGCTGCTTCCAAACCCGCTTCCAGCTTACCTAACTGTAAACTTTGCTTCCCAGAGGCTGGAAGGCGTCCCGAGCAGCTGTTTCCCAAGCTGTGAACATTTCCTTTCCCCTATGCACTTTCTGCTGATTCCAACTTTACTGTATTACTTCTTTTCCGTGCAATTCATTTTTTGACTCCAGTTCTGTAGTATACCGCTCACAGGATTTTCATTTTCATACAAGAATGGGAGGGACTGACTCCCGAAAGGATTAGCCTATTCCTTTAATATTGGCCCCTAAAGCACTATATGTATTTGATTGATGTTTTAGAAACTGTAAACCACGAATGTTTATATAATCGGTTGTACCTACAATGCCATATACATGAGTAACATTTGAGATATTAAACAGTTCACTTGAAACATTATATATATATATATATATATATATATATAATATATATTCTTAATGAATTATAAAGGTTTTCTGAGAAACTCTGAATGCACGGTTAAATAACTTGTTCTAACTTACAGGAAAAATAAAGGGCATTTATTTTAAACTTCTGTGTTCCTCATACTATACTGGGATGTTTGGGCCTTAAAGGCTTTTCACATACCTATGCACTGTGATGGCATAGTCAGGAGTATCACTTGGTTTTGAACACAGTTTTCTTTTTAAATATGAACATTTATTTTTAGGTTAAAAGTTAAAAAAAAACACTAATTATATCTAACAAACTTTATTGTATAAATAATTCATTATTTAACTTGTTTGTCATCACAGTTACCTCACTTGGAATTGTAAGCCCCACACTTTTTTATTCAGACTGTTCCTCTAGTGAATATTATGAGTTAAACTGCAGTGTCTGAAAGCTCAGTATAAAAACCATTAATCCCTTATATGTGAAATATAAATCACTTTTCTTGCAGGCAGTAAGTTGATAATGTTTTTATACAGGCAAACAACAATTATAGTAATATTTTGTGTGATAAGAGTATACAAAATTTAAGAATAAAAAGGCCCACTGAAGTGTCCAGATGTCAACAGAAGAATACTACCTCATACAATAATCCAAATGAATAAAAGGACGGTACTTTTATCTTACCAAAGTGAATGATCATTTTGCCATTTGCAAAATCTATAATTAAAGCTAGTACATTGTTCTTATTGTCACCTATTTTATGCTCTGAACTATTTTAAAATAAATGAACCATCATTCTGATACATTTACAATAAACACAGCAGCACAGCCACTTTCCAGTTCATTTCATGAACATTTCAGTTATATTCTAATCATACTGTAGTCATTTCAAAGTCATGTAGTTGCAACACATAGCTTAGCAACAATTATTTAACATCATTATTAAGTGTAATTGTTTCTGTTTGCTAAGGGATAGCTTTATGTGTTGGCAGAATTCATTATTAACCTCATGCTTATAAATGAAATCTTAGTGTAGACACAGGATGAAGATTAGAGAAGGAAAAAAACATAACAGGATTAAATTTATGACCACGAGACTTCAATTAAGTAAACCACAGGTCAAAACCCCAGAATGAGATATGTCTAGATTCTTTTCAAAGGAGATTGAATATAAAATAGAAATAGAGCTACTGTCTTAAAGCATTCTATCTTGTAGTGTTTATTTGGATTATTGTAATTCCTAATAATATTAGTTTTACCTCTTAAAGCTAGACTAATTTGGAGGTTTATTTACCCTATTACGTTGTAACTGCTGAACTCTGCAGTGAGAATTACTATTAGAGATTTTATTAATATTTCTAGAAGAAAATTAAATATAAAGGATCATATTCTCACCTTTTAGCTATTGTATCTTGAGACTTCTGCCCAAAACACCATACAAACCATTTCCATAATGAGAAGTATTCACAAGCTATCCTATGCTATTTAAAAAAAAAAAACTAATATCTGTATAATTATAAATTAGGGAAATAGTATTAATTTTATTTTTGTAATGGAGTATCTATTGATTTTATGCCACATTTTATTATTTTTCCTTTAGTACACATTATATATCCAATTATTTGACTTTCAATTTAGATTTTCAGACCCATATAAGTATACATCCACACATACACATACACACATTAACTTATAATTAGATCTCATTAACCTTTTATCATTTTTGTCAGTGCATACTTTCTATAAGGGGGAATTACAATGCTGTCATTTGTGTTATACCTGAATTATACAATTTGGGCAATTGTAAAAATTGCCTCAGTGTTCTCTAATGGTTATATAGGTCATGGAATGCTTGTGAAGCTAAGTCACCTTTGGCCATGTAAGTGAAGGCTCAACCGCTATTACATATTTATGCAGAAACAGATGTGGAGTTAATGCATTTTATATTCTAAAAAGTTTAACACTATTTTATTTATATATTAAAAAATAATTTCCATGTAATGGATTTAATAACCTGAATTATTAGAGCAGTTTATCAAGTGGATTTTCATCTAGGATTTTTCTAACTATTGCACAGCATTTCAAAATTACATTTACATGGAGTGTGTAAAAGTTTTTTTTTTTCTGTAAGTTACGTTTCATATAAAAATCAAAGACTGGTAATATTTAACATGCTCAAATGCCTTCTTCTAGGACTTCAAGACTAATATTTTTAACTCTAATATATAAGTTCTATATTCCAATCAAAGTTTAAAATTAAAAAAAAAAAAAGTATTGTTGGGCCCTGGACTTCTAACTTTCCTTTAATCCAGATGCCTTGTTGTATCAACACACATTAATCAATCACAGGTACTCTGATGTCACAGCAGGCATTATTGTCCCCATTTCACAAAAAGAGGCTTGGCTGTTAAAGTCTACTGGGGGAGGGGTATGTTAAGAATGCTTTGGGTTGTGTGTATTATCACTTTAGAAAATGACAATGCAGAACTTTAACACCACAAAAAGAAAATTAACACCTTTTAAGGTTGTGCAAACTGGCACTGTTTACTAAGTTCCTTGGATAATTCTTTTGCTTCAAGATTTATTATTAGCTTTCTTTCCTTTTGATGAATAGCTCTCTCTCTCTCTCCCTCCCTCCCTCCCTTCCTCCCTCTCTCTTTTTCACTTTTTTTTTTAAAGGAAAACCTAGTCCAAGGTAATCAAATCACAAAGGAAAGCAGGTGATACCCTTCATTCTCTTTGAATGACTAAACTAAATTTATACCAATTTACTATATTTTTATGACTGACAACAATTATAGATGTCAGGTTTGTAGCTTTAATAGTTATTACAATATAAACTGACATTTTGCAATGTCACTGTTCTACCATAATTACTATATAAATAAAGAAAACAATTGAATTCTCAGGTTTTATTGCTTAAGATTTTAATATATATATAGACAGCTTTCAAAACAAATGTTCTCGCCTTCACTAGAAAGTCTCAGACAATCATGTAGAAAAACATGAAAAAATGGTTTTATGGTAGTAAAAATACATGTAATGTTTAAATTTAAATAATTTGATTGCTTAAAATCATGTAATTTCAAATGAAATATAATACAGAAAAACTTTACTTTTGGGGTCTGTATAAAGCTTATTTCTGGTAGGTAAAAGCTGTTAGATTAAAATATCAATTATTTTCTATTCCATTCAAAATTTATATAAATGATACATACCAAAAATATGGAAAAACATGAACATCGTGTGAAAGAACCTCAATTTACACTTAAAAATATAGAAGAAAAACATTGAAATAATAACATGTTTTAAGCTTAACAACATTTGACCACAATTACTACAATCTTAAAACATTTTTTAAGCCTTTTAAAATTGAATATAAAAGAAAAAAAAACCTGTTTAACTAAATTCTCATTAATAAAAAAAAACCAGAACTTTGTATGACCTGACACAATATTTTTGGAAATTTCATTACCTTTTCTTCTTTCCTCTTTACCTCATAAGGCTTTCAGTTTTTTTTTTAATAAACTCACATAATTTTCTTCTTGATTTGTATTTATTTTATAATGTGTACATAAATAGGCATACTAATATAGGGCAAGATGGATAAGCCTCATTTTTCTCTTACAGTCTCCTCTTAGCAACCAAATTTGAAACACAGTTCCCTCTAATTGAATTAGAACAAGTTAGGGAGACCAAGTGTATTGTTTACTTCTGCAGTCCTGGCTTAAAAATTCTGTATCACTGATAACACCAAAGTAATGGATATGAAGATTTTGCCCATCCTTTAAATGATACTGTTACATTTTGAGATTTAACTCAATATTACTCTGCTTGTAAAAATTGCATGTCATATGTACAAATAGATATATATTGTTTAATTTTATAAATAACATATTATTCTGTAGTGCTTACTAATATAAGCCTTTAAAGGCCTAAGAAGCAGAATTTCACTTCATTCTCCTGCAATGATTTTACTATGCTTGAGTCACTGATTGGTGAAATATTCAGAATGGCTAATGAAATCCTCAAAAAAACTTGGCTATAAATAATAGGATTACTCTGCTTCAAAGTAAACCAGAGGCTCTAGGTAGAGCTCAATAGTAGAGTACTTACCTGGAATTCATAAGAACCTGAGTTTGGTTCCAAGCACTGACAATAAAAATAATTTTTAAAATTAAAGTAAGCAAATATATGATATACTAGAGATTATTTTTTTAAAAGCAATACAGTGTAAAATATATTACATATGAAGTTTGTAAAACAGTCCAATTAGAAAAATTTCCTTTGGGAAAATGTCACTTGTAAACATGAGTTTAATACTTTTATGATTGTTTGAAACTTATAATTGTCTCCATGCTGAAGAGATATTCATGTATTGATTTAATTTTTAAATATAAATAAATACCTGTGTTTTGTAGCTATGGCCTAATTGCAAAATTATTTATTTGCTTAACTTCAACAAATGATAACTTTACTAGTGGTAGTATCTCTAATGGTTATGCTTAAAGAGAATAATGGGACTATTCTCAAGTAATATTTATTCCTCATCATGCAATGAGGCTGACTTTTGGGCATAACAGATAACTATATCTAAGAGATCAGGTGATGGTTTAGGTTAATAACCCAATTCATAGGAAAAAAATGGAAGTGAGAATTACATAATTATAAAACATACAGGATAAATTCAGTGTCATAAACCTATTAATTGGTTCATTCAAAAACCTATTTTAAAAGTGCTACTATAGGGCTGGGGTTGTGGCTCAGTGGGAGAGTGCTTGCTTAGCATGTGTGAGGCATTGGGTTCGATCCTCAGCACCACATAAATAGATAGATAGATAGATAGATAGATAGATAGATAGATAGATAAAGTTATTACGTCAATCTACAACTAAAAATAAAAAGTGCTACTATATAAAATGGACCTAATAAAAGTTTTAAAAAACATTCTCTATAGGAAAAAAAATCCATACAATTATCACAAATATGTCAGCATGATTTAGCTGATTCCTTTTACTTTATTTTTTATTTTTTATTTTATTTTATTTTTTTACCGTATGGGCTTTCTAATTTCTAGGAGAGTCTCTCTACTTTGCTAATATCCATCATAATTTCACTCCTTTATGTTTTAAATTTTTTAAATTTTAGTTTTGTTTTTTTTTTAATTTACCTAAATTTTGAATGCTGTCTAAAATTACTCTAAAAGTAGCAGGGAATTAAAAAGGGTCTTGGCCACACACACACACACACACACACACACACACACACACACACACGACTACTATTCTAGTACATTTTAAATGTTAATATTTGTTCAAATTATTTTCTAAGTTTACTATTATAAGCATAATATTATACTAACTTCTTCATGATTTAAGTAGCTTTTTGGTGTAATTACCTTTACTTGATTTTACCTTTCTTTTACTTCAGTGTGAACAAAGATTGTCCACAGATCTTGTTAAAATACAATGCAGGTTCTGATATTTTAGATCTTGGTGGGAACTGAGGTCCTAAATTTCCAAGAAGTTTCCAGGGGATACAGAAGATATTGATCCGAGGACCACACTAAAAGTAACAGGGAACTAAAAGCATCTTAAATGTAAAATATCATGCCTATCAGGTGAAAACTAAAGCAAAAAGAAAACTTAGGAGAAAGAATTATACTTACCATTTCATCATGCTGTGATTAATTTTTTATCAAACAATCTTTTGATACAAGGACTATTCCTGGTCTAGGAATTTATGCATAATTTACATATTAATTTGATTTAGGTTGTTTTCTTCCCCACAGAGATTAGATATCTAGCACTATATTTTTTTTTCATTTTTTAATCTTTTATTGATTTTATTTTTTTAAATACATAACAGTGTCTAGCACTATATTTAATATTACTTTGGGCTGAGAGTGAGAATGAAGTCTCTTTTTGGATCCTGATACCTTTCCAGGGAAGGCAGGACTACAATAGAACACCTAGGACACTTGCGGGGCAATGTGAGTATGCATATGGAAGGTGTCAACAGACGTAATAGAATCATGGGTCCTCAATTCTGCATCACCTCAAAGCTGACACGATTTCCTCCTTCTTTGGAAATGTCTCTCCTCCATTTCATCCACATGATTATGAGCAAAGTAGCTATTTTCACATGGTGTGAACTCATCTCACCATGCTAGGAAGTGATGGATCTACCTCATCTGCCAATAGTTGGCTGTCTTTATGAAGATAGTGAATTAAAGATAGACCAAGGATACCCTTCACCAAAGAAACTGAATCATTAAGAGAGATACTCCAAAATCAATCTAATTATACAGTGAATAGTAAGTGATGTATACTCAGGTGAGAAGCAGGTTTTCACCATGTAGATCAGAGTACCAAGGAAGATTCAGGGAGGAAGAGTAAGAAAAATGAGGATGATGAACAGAAAGAATCAGAGATGAGAAAACTGGCATTGTGGGTGAATACCTGATTCTATTTGTGATTGTTGTCTAGTAATGTCCCTGCCACTCTTTCTCAAGCACTATGCCAGAGATTTATATAATAACAATTACTTAAAGGAGTTCTAATGAATGTAGGAGTGAACTACAGCCATGTGGTAATTTTACTTGGCCTTATTCCTGATTAATTTTATTCAGTAAAGAACTAAAATATGAACTACAACAGTATTGGCATATTGTGAGAAAGAAAAGAAAATGTGAAAAAAGAGAGAAAGATTTATAACAGTGATTTTTACCTGAGAGCTATTTTGTCTCTTAAGGGACATTTAGCAGTATCTGGAGGTATTTGATTGCTACAAATGAAAGATGGAAGGAGATTTGGTGTGAAGGTAAAAGGATGGTACTGGCATCTAGTAAGTAGAGGCTGAGGAAAATTCTAAGCATTCTCTAACTCACTGAACAATGTTCTTATCTCCCAACACAAACAAATAATCACAAACACAACAAAGAATATTCTGACCAATGGGCAGTAGTGCCAAAGTTGAGCAATACTGTTTTTGATGAACTACATTCATTTTTTAGATTTTTTTTTAGTTGTAGGTGGATACAATATCTTTATTTTATTTATTTATATGTGGTACAGAGGATCAAACACAGTGCCTCACATGTGCTAGGTGAGTGCTCAAACAATGAGCCTCTACATTTATGTTTTATTATATGATTATTTAAGCAAATTCATATATTAAATATTAAATATATTAAATCTTTAAATTGTCAAATCAGAACTGAAAATGTCATTGGAGTTCATTTATACATACTTATTGGAATTTGTAAAGGTATGTTACAAGTTTTGCTTATGAACTAGTAGTTGAAATCTGAAGAAATAATCTCCCTTCCAACCATAAGTGACAAATATGCTCTTTATAGAAGGTACAGTAATCTGTATATAAACCATCTGGCCAAAACTTTTTCATTTCTGTCCATCCTGGTTTACAAAAAATGTAATATTGTATAATTTATGAGATATATGCATGAGGAAGTTTTGTTTTATATACTGATGTGTATGATAGCCAGTGCAAAAGTTAAATTTATATCATAGCTTTGTCATTGTTTTTACAATTTAATAATTAAAAATAACCCACCAACAATAGTTGACAAAATATGACCATCCTAGATTCTATTATGTATCTGTGACTAATTAGGAATAGTCATTAGAGTCAGAAAATTAAAACTATAATCACTTTAAGTAGAAGATGAAAATCTGCCTCAGTTCTAAGTCTATGTTTTAATAAATTACCTATAATTTCATTCAAATTTGTGATTAGATACATGTTATAAAAAATAATGCAATTCATGGGGCTACTTGTTAACTTTTCTTTCATCCTGCTTACCATAGTTTCAGTAACTTTACTTAATTCCTCAGAGGATACAGATCATTTTATTCTAAAGTTTTTGGGTCAACTAATTGTTCCTAGAAATTTTCAAATCAAATTATAATAACAATCTAATAAATTGACCAAAAAAATGCTGAATTAGGTTAAACATTCGTTCAAAGCAAACCAAAAAGAAGAAAAGTAAGTATAAAGAAAAAAATCAATTTTTAACTATGCGTTATTTAGCTCAATTCAAGTGTCATTTTAAGAGTTAAAATTTTCTAAAATAATTTCTAACTGTGGTAAACATTGCCATCTAGAGGATTTTTGTTATAATGCATACAAAATGAAAATACCTAAAATAGAAATGTATAGGTCTAAGGCATAATTTTTATTATATGAATTTCATAAATCTGACAACAATTTTTTTTATATCTCATGAAATTATCCTAATGATAACAGTAATCCATTGAGCAGTTTTGGGTTATGACTTCAAGAATTAGTAGTAATGTATTGCCAAAGAATTTATTTGAATGAAACACTTTTTATTATCCATGGTGTTCTTATTAGACAATAATTTAGAGATTTTGAATAATTATCAAGTCAGATCTGCAAAATATAAATATGAATAAATAGATAAAATAACATCAGAATTCTGTCAATATGATTAAAATTTTGACATTAAATATTTCCTTCAGAGAAGCAACAAATAATTTTGTTGTTATCTTGTGAAATTTTTGTTATTTCTTCCTACATTTCCTGTTTTGTGTTAGTTTTAATGTGAACATTTTTCAGTCTTGTTTCATTAACTTACACATGTGCTGATTTCTAAGGTCTACTTCTTGGGGAGTTACTCATTAATCATTAGTGACTGAGACCCTGCAGGTACTCAGGATCTAAAAAGGTGTAAAAAGAGAGGTACCTTTTTGTGGCTTATTTAAATAGAAATACCAGCACTTATAAAGTTTCCACTGCAAAAAAAAAACATTAATGAATAATAGAATGCATGTTTTTCTATGACAATATTTAGAAGTACCAGTAGTATTTATTTTGTTAGGTGAGTACTAAATACACATATCATATTTAAAAATAATAGAAGTGTTGCTTATTGTAGTGTACTTTTATATGTTCAATATACTGTAGATTGATTGCTAGTGAAACTTATAGATGAGTCTTCCTTTTGTCAGTTGTAACCAATGTTATGTGTATTTTGCAGTTATGGAAGGATAACTAGGATTCTATTTTCTTTTATGTTCACTTCCACTTAAAGCATTGACATTGTAAATTTAATTTTGTGATTAGAAAGGGAAAGTGAAGCATACATTTCAAATCAAGTCAAGCAAGATAGATGTGTAACACTAAAATGCAATTTTGCCAAGTTGCTATAAAGCTAGCTTATAGAATTGTCTATTTAAAGGTGAAATCTATGAAAAGCAATTTTTCTTTTTATAATTGAATATTTTAGTTATAAGAAATATCCATAAGCATTTCTTATAATTTTATTCAATTATAATTTATATTTTACTAGAATAAAATTTGCACTGTTCATAATGGTGATGCAATTTTGACAAATATAATGATCATACTACTTCTGGTATTTTAATGTAAACCATCAGTAAGAAAAAAGGAAGGAAATGAATAATGCCAATGTAGATGAGTGAAGAGTTCTTGTTTTGTATTATTTGACATCACATATTTGTGCAGTATAAATGTTTTTGTCAAGGTAAGAAATATCTACCAAAGAAAATAGAATGGTATAGAGAATGGAAAAAATAAACTTTTTGGCCATCTTTATTCACCTCTAAATTTCTAATCTTGCCTTTTCACTTCTAATCTTGCCTTTTCAATAGGAACATTTTATGTTAGAGGAATAGCATAATCTTCCAACTAGTTTTAGTGATTTTTAATATTTTATTCAATATTTTTATTTCTTTCTCACACATTTACTAAATACTTGGAAGTAAGAGATAGATGACTACTATGAAAATCATTCAGAATACATCTCCTATAATAAAGATGATAAATCCATATAAAAATATCATTTGAACACATAAGAAATTAATAATTATTTCATAATAGCATCATATGTCAGTTTATATTGATTTTCTACTCATTCTTAGAAAATTAGTAGACATTTTTGTTTTTTACCCCACATTAAATCCAGTCTAATCTCTTCACATTGATTTTATAGTTCTGTGTTTTTAGTCTCTTAGTTTAAAATAGAATCCCCAATTTTTTCCATGACATAATCTTTCTGATAAATTCGGGAAAGTTGTAGAGTGGACTAGCCCACAACCTGAATTTGTTTAATTACTACTTCTTAGGTTGATTAAATACATTCCATCACATGCCTTTTTGTAAACTGGAAGCTAAATCTTTAGCATACTTTCCATTAAAGGTATAATTTTAAATATTCTCATAGCCATTTTCAAAATATAATATATCTATTTCTAATATTTAATTCAACCCAATTACATAATTTCAACATATAACTAATAGTTTAAAATTGTTAATATGTTTCACTTTCTTTTCTAAAGCTATATAATATCTAGTATGTATTTTTTATTAATAGCACATTTTAGCCAGGCACAGTGGCACATGCTTATAATCCCAGCAGTTTAGGAGGCTGAGACAGGAGTATCCCAAGTTCAAAGCCAGCCTCAGCAATAGTGAGGTGCTCAGCAACTCATTGAGACTCTGTCTCTAAATAAAATACACAGTAGGGCTGGGTATGTGGCTCAGTGGTTGAGTGCCCCTGAGTTCAATCCCCAATACCCCGCCTCCAAAAAACAAAACAAAACAAAAACAGCCCATTTTAATGTGAACTAGTCACAATTCATGTGACTATCATATAGTATAACACAGGACTAGGTTTTGATTAGATTAAAAAACATTCTGGGCAATGATATTTCATAGGCAAGGTTGTTTTCTTCATTCTGCAACTCCAGGAGATTCACAGTGTCGGATGGTTTTCTTATTCATTGTGTGAAGTATGCACTTATTTCCTTAAAACTGATCAATCTTTTTATGATAGAGCACTGTCCCTCCTTTCAATTAGCAAATGATCTGTTGGGGGATGCTGTCGATATTCTGCTATTTGACAAATTGGCATTGTATGATTCTGACATCTATTGGTGATCTCACATGAATCTCTGAATCATGTGTTATGCAGTGCAAAGTTTATATTTTCTAATTATTTCTTCTTTTATTATATTGTATTCTTGAGTAGAGAAGAGCTTTTCTTCACCTTCTCTTTTACTATTTTTTTAATCACAAACCACATTTTTTAAAGGACTAGAATTATTTTTTTAAGTTTACTTTTATTTATTTATTTTATTTATTTTTATGTAGTACTGAGGATTGAACCCAGTGTCTCACACATGCTAGGCAAAAGCTCTATTGTAAATATTCAAATATTCCTTCCTATTTTCTGAGTCCTTAAAAAAAATTCTGTTCTTGTTCCTTTAATGTCAGTTTTTCCTCACATTATTCTAGTTATACTAGAGTTCTTGATTTGAGTTGATTTTTTAATCAACTGTATGAAGATATGTAAGGTACAGGATAGACATAACCAGGGTACAGGATTTAAGTCTTGGAGAGAACCAATTCCAAAAGATCAGTACATTAAGAAATGATGATCTATATTATAAGACTAAGATCTGGGATTTCAAGTTTTCCTTGCACATATTAGTCTGGCATAACCTAAAGTGATATATATGTTCAACTTATTTTTTCTTTTTTGGGGTACCCGGGGATTGAACTCAGGGGCACTTGACCACTGAGCCACATCCCAGTCCTATTTTGTATTTTAGTTAGAGACAGTCTCACTGAGTTGCTTAGTGTCTTGCTATTGCTAAGGCTGGCTTTAAACTCAGGATCTTCTTGCCTCAGGCTCCAGAATCACTGGGATTACAGGCATGTGCCAGTGTGCCTGGCTTGTCATTCTTATTCCTAAACTTATTGTCAGTCTTGGATTGCTCTAGAGTCACTTCCAAACTAGCTGTATTATGAATATAAGCTTCCTTTGTTTTTCATCTTCCAAAAATTAATTGAAACATCACATCTGCTTATTAACTTTCATGTTTTTCACTCTTGTATAATTGTCTGCATTTCTTTACTCTTATTATAGGAGGTATTTTGGGGAGAGCTGAAATATACATGAAATTATTTCCTATATGGAAAATTCTATTTTAAATGGATACACACATACAGTCAGGCTTCTATATCCCTGGATTCTTCCTCCATGGAATTGACCTGAAACTAATGGAAAATATTCAGAAAAAAATTGCATTTGTACTGAACATGCACATACATTTTTCCCTTTTCACTATTCCCTAAACAATACAGTATAACAAAAATTCACATGGCATTTACATTATATTAGGTGTCATAAATAATCTAGTGATGATTTAAACTATTCGCAAGAATGACCATAGGTTATGTGCCAATTATATGCTATTTTATATCAGGGACTTGGGATCTGCAAATTTTGGTATTTACAGGGAAGTTCCAAAACCAATAACCCCTGGACATGGAAGGAGAACTTTTTGTATAAACTGGATATATTAGATTTAGATATACATCTCCAAATTGAGATGTATATATACATCTCCAAGTGTTCATTGCTCTTAGAACAGCCTACAGTATTCTGATCACTTGTGCCTTAAGAAATAAGTCAGCAAACACCTAGTTTTCTCTGTTATTTTGAGTGTAGACTGTATGGGTCAGAGGAAATATTTTAAAATCTCACCTACCAGGGCTCTGCCATGGCTTCTTGCTCACTTTCCCTAGCTCTTGAGATAAAGAGTCATACCATTTGCTTGTTTGGAAGAAGTACTCCTTAGCCAGGGCATCTGAGCAGAGATAGTTTTTGTTTGCTTTACTGCATAGTAGCAGAATTTAAATATTAGAAGAAAAAAAAAGGTCATTTTGTTACTGAGGTAATTAATTAACTTCAAGGTAAATGTGTTTGCAAAGCCTTTTGAGGAAGAGACTTAAGAAATGGAATCTCTTCCTCCATTTTACTTTGCAGGAATTTGCATCTTGTAATCACTATTCATATGTGGAAAGACAGATACATAGAAAAAAAGCAAAAAATATAAACAAAAGAAAAACAAACACGCAGAGTGATCTCCCAGGACCTAAATTGCAAATGAGCTCTTTGGTGTCCTCTGTAAGGATGTTCTTGGTCCCTTCATATTTTAGTTCTTAGTTACTATAGGCAGTCTATCCATTCCTAGGTCAATAAAAGTATTCTCTTTAGTAGGATGGGAACTTACCAATAGGTGGTAACCAAGTTTCTTCAGTGAAAGTATGAGGCTTGAACATTAATACCCATGGAGCCCCAACCTGATGTTTTTTTATCTCTTTCTGCCCAGTCCTATATCTAGCCTGGTTTTCCTTTTAGTTCCTCCATATCCTGATACTGTGCAGAATTCCAGCCAATTTGGCAGGCATCCAGAATCACCTCTTCTTGATGTACTGGATTCTCTTCTCATCTTTACCCCTTCACGTTTAAAGTCAGTTCTAATTCATAGGGTAAAAGAGGGGTCAGACACAAATACCATCCTAGAAACCTATAGCCAAGAGATATTTGACAAAGGTGCCAAAAATATACTGAGGAGAAAAGACAGCCTTTTAACAAATAGTGCTGTGAAAAGTGGATAGCTATATGTAGAAAAATAAAATTAGATTCCTATCTTTCATCCTGCTCAAAACTCAAATTGAAATGGATCAAAGGCTTAGGAACTAGACCAGAAACCTTACAACTGCTAGAAGAAAACATAGGGTCAATCCTACGTTGTGTAAGTGCTGGCACAGACTTCCTTAATAAGACCCCAAAGCACAAGAAATAAAACCAAAAATCAATAAATGCTATGCCATTAAACTAAAAAGCTTCTGCACAGCTAAGGGAACAGTAAGAGCAAGAAGAGAGAGCTTATAGAACAGAAGAACATCTAGGCCAGCTACTCCTCCCATAGGGGATTAATATCCAGAATATACAAAGAACTCAAAAATCTTAGTACCAAAAAAACCCCAAATAACCTAACCAATAAATGGGCAAAAGTGCTAAACAGAAACTTCTCAATTGAAAAAACACAAAAGACCAATAAATACACACACACACACAAAAAATATTCAACATCTCTAGCAATCAGGAAAATGCAAGTCAAAACTGCACAAGATTTCATTTCACTCCCATCAGAGTGAAATGGTCTAGAACAAAAATAATAATAAATGCTCATACACTCTTGGTGGAACTGTAGACTTGTACAACCACTCTGTAAAACAGTTTGGGTATTCCTTAAAAAACTAGGGATTAGAACCACCATATGAATGAGCTACCCAACTCCTAGGTATTTTCCCCGAAGATCTAAAATTTGCATACTACAGTGAAACAGCCATATCAATATTTATAACAGCACAATTCACAATAGCTACACTATGGAATCAACCAAGATGCTGGTCAATATTTGAATGGACTAAGAAATTGTGGTGTGTATATATACCACGGAGCTCTACTTATTTAAAAAAATGAAATTATGGCATTTGTCTATAAATGGATGGAAATGAAAAATATTATGCTAAGTGAAATAAGCCAAACTCAGAAACTAGAGTAAAGCTAGAAACTTGACTAGAGTAAAGCAGAAGTTAGTGTAAAATAAAGAGAAGGGGGAGGGAAGAATAGGAAAACATTAAGAAACCATCAAATACAATTGATAGACTAGTGAAAGAAAGTCTCATAGAGTAGAGGAAGAGAAGGAGAATGAGGGGAGCAGGAGGGAAAAGGGGCAATACTATGTATAACCATAAAGATCTAATAAAAAATATAGAAAAAAAGAAGTACTCTTCTTGACCTGATACTGAACAGCAAATATCATTTGTATGCCAAATTAGGTGTCTGGTATGTTCTGATTTGTACTTAAATTTATCAATTTGCCTTGGATGTTGACATTTGTAATGCTTACCCTCTTCTTCATTCACACTTCTGCACTCTCTGGGGAACACCAGCTCAAACCTCAGGGTACATGCTTCTGTCCTACTCTCTGCTGGCCCGGCTGCCTTCTAGACACATCCTTAGCCTCCCTCTTTTCTTTTTTCTCCCTTCCTCTCTACTTTCTCCTATATAAGTACTGAAAAATCTTTCATCGGCATTTGCAATGGATTGTATATTTATGTAGTCCCCTTCCCAAATTTATATATTGAAATCTTAATCCCTAATGGCTTTAAGGAGGTAGGGTCTTTGGGAGAAATATCAGAGGGCTGAGCCCTCATGAATAGATTCATGCCCTCATAACTAAGGATCCAGAAAACCCACTTTCCCTTTCTGCCATGTGAGGCTACAGCAAAAAGACTATGCACCAGACACCAAAGAAAACCTGTCAGCGCCTCAATCTTGGGCTTCCCATCCTCTAGAACTGTGAGAAATAAAAATCTGTTGTCTATTAGCTACCCAGCTTCTGGTAATTTGTTATAACAGCCCAAACTGACTTGAGTTGCAGTAGTTTTTAAATTCACTTGAAGCCATTATCATTTGGCATTTAAATCTGCTGCACAGCTATTTCTCAGATTGTTTGCTCTTTAATTCAGATTTGCTGTTTGTTTCTTTATCACTTTTGAAAAAAAAGGTAGATATCTATGTTTTAAAGGGACGTGAAAATCTAAAAGGTCATAATACATTGTACACAACTATCCTGTACTTTGAGGGGTTGTCAACCTATCATAATGTTTGTTGTTAATGTTGTCCTAAGGCTTCAGAATGTGTCCACCCAAGACATGTGACATTACCATATAGCAGCCAGTGATCCTGTGTGCTACATGCATCTTATGCATTCTGCTGCAATACAAAATTATAAATTTAACAAACTCAGGTGATTATGGCAAAATAAATACATGTGCCAAACAGGTTACTAGCATTCTATTAATCTTTTATGAGGTCTAAGTCACTCAGAATAAAAATTGTTTATTTTTCTCCAAAAATCCTTTTTAAAGAGACCCTCATTGTTATAAAAACTACATAAAAGAGGTTGTGAGGGGAATTGGAAGAAAAATAAGGAGAGAAATGAATTACAGTAGATGGGATAGAAAGAAAAGATGGGGGGGAGGGGGATAGTAGAGGATAGGAAAGGTAGCAGAATACATCAGCCACTAGTATGGCATTATGTAAAAATGTGAATGTGTAACCTATGTGATTCTGCAATCTGTATTTGGGGTAAAAATGGGAGTTCATAACTCACTTGAAACTATTGTTTGAAGTATGATATGTCAAGAGCTTTGTAATGTTGTGAACAACCAATAAAAAAAAAAAAAAATCACTCAGGAAATTCTGTATTTTTTAAAATATGCAAATTTTCTTTAAAATATGTTTATTACTAGACTTTATTTTTAAAAATGTTCATGTAAGTATTGCACTGTCTCAGTCTAAACTTAAATATACCATTCACATTGGGTATTTAATTACACGGATTTTACTACTTTACAATTTGACCATTTTTATACAATAGAATTTTTTCTGCTTTTATATATTAAAATACTATATCAGTATGAAGTATAGTTGTTGTTTGTAATTCTGGTATCTATAAGACTGCTTGGTGTTGTCTGGCCACTTTTTATGTTAAACTCATATAGTCTGCCTATTTAAATTCAAAGCCCTAATAAAGTGCATCAAATACCTGAAAATTAGTATTTTTTCATAAATAATTCAAGTAAGGATGTTGTAAATATTTTAACAAATCCAGATAAGTAATATGATCACTTCATTTATTATGATATGAGACTTATTGTTTTTTCACATTATGATTTAAATTCCACTTTGAATTAATCTTATTCTTAATATTGGTCTCATCCCCAAAAATGATGTATTCATATATGAAAATGTTTTTCAAAGTTGAAATGTCTTCTTAAATTAAAAAAAGGACATGCAAACCCCTTAGGAACAAAATCTAAACCCCTTAGGAACAAATCTAAACTGTAGAGAGAGAATGTTTCCTCTCTCAGTGTCTTCACCTGCCAGCAGATTTGGTGCATAACAACGTAGGGCTCTCATACTCTTCCCAACCCTGACTTGCACACAATTACACATATAGATACATTTATTTATTTATTTATTTACTTATTGGTACCAGGGATTCAACCCAGGGCACTTAACCACTGAGTCAGATCTCCAGTCCTTTTTATGTTTTTTTTTTATTTAGAGATTGTTTTTTTATGTTTTTTATTTAGAGATTGAGTCTCTGTAATTTGCTTAGGGCCTCACTAAATTCCTGAGGCTGGTTTTAAACTTGCAATCCTTCTGCCTCAGTTTCCCAAGTTGCTGAGATTGCAAGCCATGAGCCACTGTGCCAGACTAGATACTTGCATTTTTATAGGGATCTTTGTATATGAAATTACTTTTATTAATATTGTATGCAACTTCACTAGTACTAGTGGAAATATTGGTTTCGAATTTTATTAATTAATTACACTATAATGCGACTGGAAAACTTTTAAAAATTAGCCATTCCTATATATTTCATTTTTATTTCTAAAAATCAATATAGCATAGACCATTGTGTTTCTCTCTCTCTCTCTCTCTCTCTCTCTCTCTCTCTCTCTCTCTCTCTCTCTCTCTCTCTATTTGTTTCCTTTATCTTTCTACAGAATAAGTACTTAGAAGTACCTGCAACTGAGACTTTAGGGGCAAAAGAAATGCAAATGATATATGGATAGATATTTCCAAATTGCCTTCTAGATAAATAATAACTTGAAGACATACAATAATATGTACATAAAGCTTTTCTAAAATTGATAAAAGTTAAAAATATTGATCACAATCTGGAAAAATAATTAACTATTTTTAACTTTATTTGATCATCAGTCAAATGAGGATTCTTAAGTTATCTATACTATTTAGACTTTTTTGGTAGTTGCCTATTCATGCATTTTATTTAAAAATAAATTCTTTATATTATTTTTACTGAAATATAGGATCTAATAATGCATTTTGAATAGAAAGACTGACACATAATGCAACTATTTTTATCTCTTGTTTGCCTTTCAACTTTTATTATATTTTTATAATAACAAATTTTAAATGTAATCAAATCTGTTATGTATTTCTCTCCAAATGTATATCATAGCTATAAGGCCTTACTCATCTCCCAAAATATTTGCTAATTAAGCAGTTAAAGGCTTTCAAACATTTTTACTTAATTTTCCTTCATTTTCATTGAAAGATATATCAACATGGTAATGATGAAATCCAAATCTTAAACCTGTACACTGTCTTAGCAAATAATAAATATTCTTCATATACCTTAACCAGAAAAACAACAGAAATTATGAAGGGAATTTGAAAAAAAATGGTATTGAACCCAATCATAATTTATATAACACACAATATGCTGAGAATACATAATGAATAAAGACCACATTCCCACCCTCTCTGACTCTTAGGTGGAGATAGGTGATGGGAGAGAATTTGAAAAGGTAATTTCTCTACTACCTAGCATCATTTCCCATGAAATATACTTTAAACATTCATAAGAGGGATAAAAGATATAGAGAAATTTGCTCTATAGTCAAATAAATTTGGATTGTTGTTCTATGTATGTGATATAACATTTCATATGGTAATATGTACTACTATTTAAAATCACCACAAGATCCAAAAAAGGATGTTTTCCAAATTTATTTATTAAAGAAGAACTTTTACAAAAGAGCAACAAGTGGAAGGGGAATTTTAAAAAAATTATATACAAATATATATTTGATATATAATAAAGATATTTGCCACATATTTATATATATGCAAATATGTGTATATACATATGTGTATATATGTATTTATATTTATTTACAAATAAATATATGTAGTAACCTGATTACCTTCCAGTCTGCAAAATTATTCTTTCCACATTGACAGCCTCCAGGAAGGGAAAAGTTCAGATAATTAGATAATGTGTATAATTTGATTTTCAAGACATTCTTCAATATTCATCTCTAAGATGAGATTCATCTTTAAGATGAGATAAATAAAATTTTGAATTCAAAATTTTTTCCAAAGCTTGATTTGCATCTAAGCCCTAGAAGTCTGTACTATTTTGTGTGTGAGGACAACTGGAATTATTCTTAAAAACTGTACACTAACCTCACATGGTCAACCACCATAGTACCATGCAGCTTCAAGTAATCTAATCAAGTAACCATGTTTTGCTATGTGCGTGAATACCTCTGTAACCACATGGCCAAGAAACTAATTTATTTGTTCACATTTCTGTCACACAACATGACCTCTCTTTGATAATAGTTTCTCTCTGAAAATTGAGTATGTTTTATGACTTTTGAATATGGGTCTTTGCTCAGTCTCTCTGAACTACTTTTTGTGGCCAACTTCATCTTTTCAACAATGCAGATCCCTCATAAACAGCCCTATTGCCCTAGAGGGATAGGGACTGTCAAAAGTATTGAAGATCAGGATTTGTACTGTATATGTATGTATATGTCTGTGCTTCTGAGATGGGCCACAGATTCACCAAACACTTTGGTTGAGCAAGAAATACATGTGTTCTTCTTTTCCATGTTTGATCTCAAGTCTTCCAATATCACCTCTGCTTTTATCAGATACTAATATGTAAGGTGTTTAGAGGACAGATAACAAAACTTTCTAATTAAAAGTATCTCAGTCTTTTATTATTTAAGGATATGCATTTCAGGAAATTTCTTAATTAGTCCAACATTTAACTATTATAGTGGTTTCTCATCTCTTATGATTCAAAAATTTTCCCCCTTAATTCTTCCATGGCAAGGGATCCTCAACTAAGGTATCCCTTCATGCAGAAAACATTTATCCTTCCCCCAAGTAGAATTCTCTTTTTCCTTGTATCACTAATCCCCACTCATTTGTCTTCTTATCCTTCTGTCTTCTTGTATTTCACTGAATACCCTCTATACATATTTATATATTTTGCATTTTCTTTGATCCAAAAACTAAGTTCTTAAGCTGTGGAGAGAGCACTGCATTTTATTTTCTTTTTGGATGCTCTGCAGCTTCCATCTTAGTCCTGGGAAACTTGCAGAAACTTAGAAATTATGTAGCTGACAAATGATTTTCTATATAAACACTCCCAAATAATCTCACTCAAACAGAAACACTTATATAGAAAATATAACTAAGGACCCTGAACTACTGACTTATTTATATTACTCTTTTTCATCTCAGTCCTTCTTAAAAGGCTATTTCCAATCTCTCCACATATACAAAAAAGATAATTATTACTCTTATTTCAGTTGTTTCTTCTCATGCCTTTGAATAGAATGGTACCATAACAAGGGACTAGAATGATACAAGTTTGTCAGTTTGTAGGTCTTCAAAAAATTACAGAGCCATTGTCATTTAGTTTTCCTATTTTCAATCTGTAAATTGACTTAATTTCCCCATATTTATCCTGAGAAATCTCTTCCTAGCTACTCACATGGAGGGGCACTTTTGGAAATCTGCTAAAACTTAGTTGAAATTGTTTTAATTTCTAGCAAAAGTTGTCAAGTCCATACTGGTTTATTTGAAGTAATATATGACTCAAGAATGATAGAACTTGGACTTGTTGATAGTAGGTAATTGGATGTAACATTTTGTATTTTGAAAAAGCTGCTCTGGTATCATCCTTGGGAAAACCTAGACAGCGTTTAACATTATATTAACCACTTTTTGAATGCCTAGTATGAGCTAGGTAGGCACTCTAGTAAGAACTTTCGCACAGACATCTCTTGGGTGAGCCTCTTCACACCTCTGGGACCTAATATCATCATTTTTCAGATGAACAATTATATGTAGAAGAGACTCAGTGACATGGCAAATTCATCCAGCACATTGGTGATGGAGCACAGATTCAAAGCCATTTTATTCTCACTTCAAAACTCAGGCTATTTCTCTAACACAGACTGCCTTCCAAATCTGTAGCAATCAACCCAGTATACTATACTTAGTTTACATGTTCATTCCTCCCTAAATTTTTGGTTTCCTAGATTAGCTATTCTACTTTTAAAGAATGTTTAAAACTGTTAGAACTGTGACTAAGAAATATATTTATTACTTGATAATGTTAAAAGAAAGCAGCTGCATAATCTAAAATACTACAGAAAAGAGAAACTAACAGTCCCAACTACTGACATTTAAATGATATTCTGTAGCTTAGTTCCCATTTTTATGTATATTTTAATAACTTTGTTTTCTCTCAATATATTTTCATTAATTCTGCTATTCAAGTATGATATCTTATGATAAGATAGAGTAAGTAGAATAAAAGGTGATCTAAACTACTATATTTTACTTAATGACATAATCCAGCAAATATTTAATCTTTGGTTTGTGATATTTCTGTCTCAATTTCTGTTGCTCTAATTCCTATAATTTATTTCAGTTTTGCTGATATTATTTTCTGTGCTGGCCAACTTGCTTAATGAGTACTAATTTTAAATGAAAATAATAATATCTCTAGAAATGTAGAGAAAATCTCTAAGTATTTTCCATAAATATTAACACTTTAATATAACATATATATCAGTTTATTATAAGTTAGCAAATAAAACTTGGTTATTTCAAATGTCTAAACTTTCTTGCCTTTAGGCTTTCTTCATATGTGAGACATTTCAGTTCAAAAGTGTATATTTTTGGAACCGAGTCATCATCATTCTAGAAAATATAGCAGATACTTTGTATATTTAAAGTAGAAATTTCCAAACCATTCTTGCCTTGAATAACCTTTATAAAAATAAATGATTTTTAGTGTTTTTGGCAAGTAGTTATAGGCAAAAAGTCTCATTTCTCAAAGAAATGTAAAGTTCACCAAGCTTCATTTCCATTTCTTTTTTTTTTTTTTTTTTTGGTGGGGGGATAAAATTCTTATTATAGGACTGTGTCCAGTATTGAAATGGGGCATAACACATACCAGCTCTAGAACACTACAAAAGCACAAATTGCATCCAGTTTCTATTTCAATACTTTCTAAAGGAATTTCAGAATAATTTTGAAATGCTAATATTAGGATAAAGTAAAAGAAAACCTTATTTATTGTATTTTCAATGAGTATTAACTGTATAGGACACTAGAAGTCAAAGAAATGTGCCTTTTTTTGGTTTGTTTTTGCAAAGCAAATCATATCCAGTTCTGGATGTCTAGCAAGAAGCTCAATAACACACATGTATGGGTAATACGTTGGGCTATAATGTAAGAAAATTGGAGGGAAGTATGTAGACTAGGGAAAAGGGACTGCCTCTGGTCATCATCCATTGTTTTGGATGTAATATTGGTAACCATGTAAAATAAACATTTTACTGACAAGGTGCAGTGAAACACTTAAAACCCAATATTTTAAGGAAGACTAGTGATGTATAAATGGAAAAATATCAGGAATTTGGGAGGAAAATATGATTAATATGTGATTCTATGTAATTCAAACAGTTTCTTTAAGAATACAAATCAATTTCATTTCTGGGAAGGATAAATGTTTAGTAGCATTTGCATATTTATTTCTGTTTGGTAGCATACAATGAAAGAGAGAATTATGGTACTGTTTTAGTCAGCTTTTTTATTGCTGTGAACAAAAGATCCCACAAGAACAGGGTAAAGGAGGAAGTTTATTTTGGCTCAATTTCAGAGATCTCTACCCATAGACAATAGTCTTCTTATCTCTGGGCCCAAGTTGAGCAACATCATGGCAGAAGAGTATGATGGCAGAAAGCAGGTCACCACATGGTAACAGTGGTAGAAAGAGAGCTCTGCTTATCAGGGGCAAAATATAAACCATAAAGGCATACCCCAAGTTATTGCCTTCATCCAACTATATCCCATTTTTCTATAGTTATACCCAGTTAATCTACATCAGGGTATTAATCCACTCACTATAGCACAATTTATAATCTAATCATGTAATCTCTAAAACATTATGCATTTTCTCAAACATGAGCTTTTGCGGGACACCTCATATCTAAGCCATAAATGCCACCCCAGCCTCAAATATTCATCCCATCTCACAATGAAAAATACATTTAATCCATTTCTAAGAGTTCCCATAGTCTTAACAGTTAACAGCATTGCCCAAAAGTCCGAGTCCGAAGTCTCCTCTGAGACCTAAGGGAAACTCTTAGCTGTCATTATAAAGATCAAAAGAAAGTTATATATACCTAATATAAAATGTCACAGAGTAAATATTTCTATTCCAAAAGGAAATGGGTGCATAGAAAGCAAGAATGGGATCAAATCATGACAATTGAGTTGTGTAACCCCACATGAGACATCTGGAGCACATATCATTGAGATGTTCTCTCCAAAGGGCTTGTATAGCTGCACTCCTATGATATTGCTGGTTGCATAGTCTCTTTCTTGGCTTTTATCTGCTCAATTCCTACAGCTTTTCTCAGCAGACATTACATGTTAAAGGCATCCCTTAATCACAAGATCTCTACTATAGCTTTGTTCTCCTTCTCACATCTTCACACATTTTCTGGGGCTACCAACCTGAATTTCAACACTGCTACACTTTGCCTGGTTTCCAGGCCTTCCTTTCAAATCTAGGAAGAAGACTTCATGTTCTTCTAACTGGCATCCTGAAATTCTGCAGAACCAGCACGATACCAAGGTCTATCACCATCTAGAGTAGTAGCCAAACCTCCTGGGACCACAGCCGCAGCAGCCTCTGTGTGTTTGGGTGACTATGCATGAAGAAAAACCTTCCTAGGCTGCCCTGTGTTTGCAAGGTACACCCCCATGGTCTCTTTAAAAATTTTTATTTTTATGCCCTTGAGCCTGAAATGGGTATGATCTTGCCACTTTCTAGCCAGTGCCTCTAGCCATCATTGGTGTTGTTTCTGGATAAAGTATTTAGCATCTCTTTGGTGGCTGTAAACTCTTTTACAAGTACACCTTCCTTAATCCGAAATTTACTTGCACTGTTCTGGCCAAACTGCAACCTTTTCAAATCTTTCTGCTCCTTACTATTATAGAAAATTTGACTAAAAGACACCAGTAATATCCAGGATACTGCCTGAATACTTTGCTGCCTTGAAATTTCCTTTCCCAGACTAATTAGTCCATTATCTTTAAATTTAGTTGTACACAAAGTCTCAGGTATGAACAAAATTTAGACAGCTTTTTAGCCAGAACGAGATCTGAATGACCTCTAGTCCAATTTCCAGTAGAGTTTTTCTCCTTGGAAACCTCATGAGCCCAGTTTTGTTGGCATTCTGATCTTCTAAGTGCCAATATAATTACTCATTAAGCTCTACTTAATAACATTCCAAAGATTTTATAGCTTGCATCTCTAAACTTTTCAAAATTCCTTCTCCCACAAATCAGCTCCAAAAGCTTCTGAACCACATGATTAAGTTAGTCACAGCAACAACCCCATTCCAGGCATAAATTTCTGTTAAACAGTTTTTTTTTTTAATTGGTATGGCCAAAAAAAAAAAAAAAAACTAAGAAGAATAACATAGAGAAGGAATAGTTTATTTTGGACCACAGTTTCAAAGGTCTTAGTCCATAAATGGCCAACTCCGTAGCTCTGAACCCAAAATGAGACAGAACATAATGGTGGAAGGGCATGATGGAGAAGAGCAACTCAGGACATGGCAACAGGAAGGAAGAAGAAAGCTGTGTTCATTAGGAATAAAATATGAACTGGAGCTCTCTGAGGTTATCTCCTTCCTCCAATTGCATCCTACCTGCCTATAGTTGTCATTCAGTTAAACCATATTAGAGGGTTAATTCGTTGATTATGTTACACTTCTTATAATCTAAACATTTTGCCTCTGAAAATTCCTGCATTGTCTCACACAGGAATTCTTGTGGGACACTTCATATCTAAACCATAATAGGTATATTTCTGGAATCACATATATTAAGGAAAAGAGTAAAATTTCCATTAGTGAAAATCAATTTGGTTAGACATTAGTTTTGTTTTAGTTGTTGTTCATTTATTTGTTTTTAGAAATGGGGAAATAATTAAAATCAAAACCATCCAAAATTTTTGAAAAAAAAATATGCAATGTTAAAAAACAAATGTAAAAAGTAAAATAATTGGTACTGGATTTAAAATTTGAATAGAAGTCAATATAGTGTAGAATTTAAATGGATGGAAAACTATAAATAAAGTATTTTTAAATTTGTATATGTGATAATAATCATTTACTTATTAGTTCTAAACCTATTATTAAGAATAAAATTTCTAACATGATAGATTATTTGTTTATGTTACTTAATCTTCTGGAGAATGAAATGACAGATGTATAAAAATAAAAAGATTATCAAGACAGATGATATGAAAGGCATAAGGATAATCAACTTCACAAGACATAAACTAGAGATCCCTATAGAAAATATATCAAAATTGCTCTATTTCTTGTTCTATTTTTAATTTGATTCATTATGTCAGTCATGTTCCAGGATAAAAATGTAATTGTGCAATTTGCCTTAAATATAACATCATAATATGTCATGACACAGAGAATCCTAAATGGGGAGATCTGAACACAATACATTTCTACAAAATAATGATACCCCCAGATATATAGTATCATATGCATTTCTAAAAACTGCATATCAAGCAAGAAATCTGAGAAAAGTTCACAACAGTGCAATAACATTATTAAGGTGGCAGTCCCTAATTGGTCAATAGATGATGCTATACTCGGTCATAAGTAATTATCCATAAATACTGAACTTTGAGTATATATTAAATTTATCTAATGGCCCCTTTTGAGCATTCAGAAAGTAGTCCACATTAGAAACTTAACTGAATCAGAGAATCCTGTGGTTTGGCCTAGTTATCTGTATTTAGTAAAATCTACCCAAGGAATTGATGACAGAACATAAACTATTAACTTATTGCTTTCTAGTAATTCTTATTAATGTTTGAAAACCTGGGTGAGTATAGCATAAGCACCATCTTTGCTGTGGGCAAAGATGGTGCTTATGCTATACTCACCCATCAGTATAAAAGTTACCAGACCAAAGAGGACCAGACTCTGACAAGTATGGGTACCAGTATGTCTAAGTATGTATGTGTAGGGGTGCAGTTTCTAAACTTGCAGCATCAGTTTTCAAAATGTATCTATTGAATGAATAAATTTAGTAGATAATTTTATCAGCTGAATATTATACTTTTTCCCTTGCACACTTTTTATTTCTTAGCAATCCTACATGATACATGATATAATTCTTAGGTTAGAGCAAGGACAATGAGATTCCAAGTTTAGGTTGTCTGAAGTCATGTACTACCTAATGTGTGCTTTACCAGTGTCAAGCTTTATTTCTTCTTTCTACACAACTGATAGCAAGGCTTCAAAAAGGCAGACCATCCTCTCATCAAAAAAGCTTAGGCTCATGAATTATGGAGGCAAAAATGCTTCACATAACTAGAGATTTAAAAAAAATTAGAACTCTTCAACCTGGAGAAATAAAAGTCAAGAAGGGATGTTACAAAATCTATAAATTCAAAAATATTACGAGAGGATGGACATGAATATTTTCAGCAATCTGAGTACATTTGAAGAGGCTGTCCCCAGAAACTCACAAAAGATACTTTTTAGAACTAATAAAAGATACTTCTATTTTACAGAGTTGGTTGTAAAACTGTGGAATTCAAAACTCTGAAAATGCCCCATATTGAAGTTATAAATATATCTGAAGAGAGTGAGAAAATTCCATAGGTGGCAAATCTGTAACAAATTGAGGGAAAACTAGGATTTATTTAAAGGCAGATATGGTTCTGAGATATGATTTGTATTAATATTTTAAGTACAGACCAATTTCTTTGAAGTTGTCAAACTCACCAAACTCTGCCTTTATCTGCCTGATTTTTTTTTTAAAAACTAATGTTTATCATGGTTGCTGTTTAATTAGAAGAACTAAACAAAGATTGTGGTTCCACATGAATAAATATGCATATTATATTGGTTTTTGAATAATATTCTTTTAAATTATCTCAAGTTATTAAAAATTATATTAATTGATAAAATGTATATTAGGATAAATGTTTTAAAATATAATACAAAATAAAAATATGTATACTTTTGCCTTAAGTCCTTTGGTAATATGATAGGGTTATAACTGGTCATTGTCAACCTGGGGTAATTTTGTGTATCAGGGATGTTTAGTTCTAGAGTTTTAATTGTGATAACTGGAGTGTATGATGTGACTGTCTTCTAGTGAGATCTAGTGAGTAGAGGCCAAGGGTGCATGTCAAATAATTATCTGACCCTGTACAAGACAGGGTTCTAGGATGCCTTTGAAGATTTACCACTTCCACCTAATGGTACAGACCCAGTAAAATCTTTGAACTGTGAAAATCATAAGAGTTCATGCCTGTGATGGTTACATGGTCCAGTCAACTTGAAGGAAGGAGATAGTTAGGTAAAAGTCCTATAAAAGCAGAAATTATTTGCCTGATGGCCAGGGTAGATAGAATTATTGACATCCCTCATGACATAAAAGGGATTTAACAGTACAGAGATTATCATAGAAATGTAAGTGGCCATGAGTCTAGAACCGCTGAGGGAATTCTAGACACCAAGAATAGTCTCTTACTCATTCATGTCCCCCAAGAAAATTAGTTTACCTCTTCCAAAACCTAAAAAATTGAATTTTGCCTTAATGGAAATGGGTTTGAAAGAGAATCTTCAGACTTGACAGGAGAATGTAGTTCGAGTCATGGAATTCAGATATGTAGAACATAAGCTGATAACGGTGCTGTTTTTCTAAGTTATCAAATTTGTGATTTGGTATACAAATACAGGCCCAACACATCCATAGTGCTAAAGTTGAGTAGCGCTATTTAAGCATTCTGATCTATCACTTACCCAAACTGGTATTAAAGGGATGTTACTAGGTTTGTTTGCAAAGAAACAAATAAACAACAAAAAAAAATCCTCTGAGGAAATAAGTTTATTTAACTCAAATCAAATTAAAGATGTTTTGTTACAGTGGGACACCTTGGAAGCTTTAATATCCTAACTATATTATGAAACTAGGGGAGAGGAGTTGATTATACAGCAACTCCAAAGGCAGTCAAATAAAATCTGTTGTTCTTGGGAAATGGATTAATATCTTTTGATCTCAAGGCTTCTTAGGATTAAATGTACAAATGAGTAAAGTTTTTAAAGTCAGTTTCACAGTTCATTTCCCCAATTTTAAACCAAATCAAATTTAATAAAAATATGGGTTATCCTTTGTAATTTAGACTCCTTCTATTGTAAGAGTGATTCTTCTTTATAATTTATTATTATAGAGGTCCTAGAATAGTATATGCCATATCTGGAAGTTTTAATTTGCATAGATGTTATATGTATAATTATTTGTGAAGGGGAAGTACTGAGGCTGTGAGAAATGAATGTAGACATTCTGTCATGTTCTCCTCTTACTAGGTCTGCTATTGTCTTCTTTCCAACACCATCTTCTGGTCACTTCTATAGTATCTTCAAGGATCTGAATGAATTTCATTATCTTTTTTTTTTAGTTAAAACTCTCTTGAGTGTTGTTCTTGGTTGGGGGAAGTGAGATATGGTTCAAGGATTTGCTACTTTACTTTGAGTTCATCAGTGTGTTCTCTGTTTCTATATGATTTTTTTAAACCCCTCTTTTATATTTCCTATTGTTGCTTGGAAATTTGCTTGTCTTCACTATATCTGTGATTCCTTCAAAGTACTGGATACCATCTCTCTCTCTCTTTTTAAAATTAACTTCCAGACTCTGCAGCTTCATTTTGAACTTGCAGTAATGTCAGGTTCGTCCAGTTCAGTATTCACCATTGTGTGCTACTACTTTGAGAGATGGCTCATCTGTGAGTCATTACACTGCAAAGAGAAGCCAGCCACAACTGACTGGAAATCTATGGAAAGCATTTTGTTGTTGTTGTTGTTGTTATTGGGGATTTAACATATCTCCAGCCCTGTTTTAAATTTTTAAATTTTGAGACAGAGTTTTGCTAAGTAGCTTAGGGCCTCACTAAATTACTGAGGCTGGTCTAGAATTTGTCTCCTGCTTTAGCCTCCTGATCACTGATGTGCACTGGAAAGCATTTTTTAAAGCACAGCAATAACCCTAGTAATAATGTAGGGGAAAACAACCAGGTCTTTACCAAAGTACCTTTCAATGTTTCTTTGAGCATCTGTTAGTTGAATAGATAGTATTCCTAACAATATAAAATATTTATATTCCTATTAATATCAGTGTCATCTACAAGTTTTTTCCCAAAGTATAGCTAATATTTATTTTGACTACTAGTTTAAGAGTGATTATTTTCAGCTCATCTTATTACATGTCTTTTATTTAAAACCATCTAGAAGGGTTGTCTATATATATATAACACAAAGAACAGATTAAATAAGTAGGATATTTGATTTATTACCCTAGACAGCATTTTTATTATATACATTTCTTTCTGATGATTAATCTTCATATGTTCTGATTGAGCCTGATGAGCAAATACTAAATTTCCCCTTCTGAGGTGAAGATTGTTGCTTTCTATTTGGCATTAAAGGATTTCCATAACATGGATCCGATTGGCCTGTAATATCTGATTTCCCATTAGTACTCTACATAAGTGGTACTATAGAAAATTTCTATTTTATACTTTTGAGATACTCAAACGTTTATTGTTCTACCTGGAATGGCTTTGGTTAAGGATTCCTACGTTGTGTTCTTATAACATACATCCCCAAAATCTAAGTTGTGTAACCTGGCAAGTGTTTATTTCTTTCTAATACTTTATGATCAGTGTAGGTTATTATGGAGCAAGGATGAGAGGCACAGGAGCAGTTGGAATACTTGAATTCACAGAGTCTCTGAGAAAAAGTTGATGGAGACTATAAATTATTTATTCTCTTTATGTTATCTCAGCAATAAAATAAGAATAAGAATGTTTACCTTTGTAAGTCTGTCCTAAGGACTGAATACAGGAAGCATTTTTCTGATGTCTCAGAGAATATTCTCTTTCTCCCTTTCTTCCCTCCTGAATCTATGAAAAGCAAATTCTATTTCCCATGTTGCATGTACTATCATTATCTTTTGTCTACTAAATTTTTTGAGGGCACAGCATATGTATTTTCATTCTTGTGTCTGCTTAAGCATTTAGAGGTTTACAGTAGACTTTTAACAATACTTGTTAAATGAAGAGAACTCATGATTATCCACTACTAGAATATCTTTCTAAGTTTACTTTGCAGTTCTAGATATGTATTTTATTTGAAATAAAAATAAAGTCTTGAATATTTAATTTTAAAAACTTATATGAAGTATTAAACTTTAACTAATCCTAGCTTTAACTTTCTCCTTTTTTTTCCTTTTTTCTTATTTTATTTTATTTTATACTGATGATTAACCCCAGGGTATACTACCACTGAATTATACCTCCAGGCCTCTTTTTGAAAATTTATTTTATGTTTGGGACAGGTTATCACTAAACTGCTCAGGCTTACCTAGAACATGAAATGCTCCTACCTCAGCTTCCTGAGTCTGGGATTATAGACGTGTGCTACCACATCTGGCAAATTTCATATGTATAGTAGTTGCTTAATACATTTTTATGAATGAAGCCTGCTCCAATTGCAGAGAAACTATATAAGTTCAGAGATATTTAAGATACATCTATAAAAATATAAATTACTTTTGGCTTTTGTCAAGAGGTTTTTTTAGAATATCGTAAGAAATATTTCCGAATCTTAAAATTAAGGTTTTTAAGCCACAGATGTCTTGAAGAAATTTAGTAATTTTGGGACTTTTTAAAAATGTTTTTCCTGACATTTAGTAGGCACTTGTATAAGGGGAAAAGAAATGTTAGGAAGTCATGCTTCTAAAAATGTTATTTTCAGTATTTCCATGACTTATTGAAGTATCTGTCTTAGAGAAAGCACTTGGTTCTATTTCTGTTCCTATCAAAAGCTACATAATTCAAATATGAAAATATGAAAGCACTTTCTCCTCCAGATACAGCGGCTGCACTTACAGTGTTTGAGAAAGAAACTATGTATGCTCTTTGAATGGGGAAATGTAAGCTATTGTTGCTCTGCTATTGTTACTACAAATTAATTTTCTTCAGCAATTATCATGGACAGAATTACATTAATATTACTAGACTTTTTCTTAAAGAGGAAAAACATATTATGCTAAAGAGATTACTTGATCCACAGAAAACAGTAGAAAATTTTCATCTATATGTATATACTATAGGTATATACATGTGTTTATATGTATACACTATCGCTCAAAAGTAGATTGTCACATACATAAACAACACACACACACACACACACACACACACATGCCATGACCTATTATCCATAGAAAGGATGAAATCCTAACATTTGCAGTAACATGAATAAACCTCAAAGATGTTATGTCAAGTAATCTATGGTCAGAAAAAAAAAAAACCTCATGATCTCACTCGAAAGTGAAATATTAAAAAATTGATCACATAGAAGTAGAGATTAGAAGCCTGGTTATCAGAGGCTGGACAAAGGAGGTAGAGATTGATCAAAGGGTACAAAGATTAGTTAGGTTGGAGGAAGAGTTCCAGTATTGTGTTGCACAGTAGAGGTGACATGGTTAACAATAGCGTAGTGGGAATTTCAAAGTAGATATAAGGAAGGATTTTGAATATTATTACCAGAAAGAAGTGCTAAATGTTTGAGGCGATGGATATGGTAGTTAGTATAACTACCTTACATAAAATGTACCTGTATTCACATTGTACTCAATATATATGTATATTACATGTCAATTTAAAAAAGCATATTGAATAAAAAGTCTTATGCTATGAAGTACATTCAGAAACATTTTAGGATGAGATATATGTTTTGAGAAAGCATTCATATCTGAAATATGCATTTTTCTTATACATTCTTTGGTTCTTGATAATCAAGGTGTCAACCTATTTTTCATTGGATTTTCAACCCATAAAAAGAAGCGGTAAATTTAAGAAAAATGAGAGTGTGATTCCAAAACAAATACATCATGGAAGTATGAATAAGAAAGAAATGTATTGTTTCTGCATAGACAGGTATTCCTCTTAATTTATGGAACAGTTTGTCCTGCTTGTAAAATTCTATTTTTTATGGAATAGAGAATTATTGCTGCTGTAAGATATAACAAAATGGCAAAACGCCTGAAGAAAATATAATAGGGACATTTGGGTTAAGAATGTAATACTATTCAAGCTTTTACTGGGAAGTTGGAAAAAGTTATCCTTGCTGTATTTTAATAAGCTGGGACAGAATCTGAATGCTGCCATACACTAATGTCATCTCTTCTAAAAGATCTTCCAAAGGGATTGTATGATACAGTAATTAAAACTGCAATTGAAATTTCATGAATTTTTTCCTATCCTAAATATCATATCCATTTGTAAGTTTTAATATTCTAGTGATCTTTGACTTGGTACACAAGATTAAGCAAATAAAGATCAGAATGTTGAGTTTATTCCTTTTTCATTAGCAGAAACAATATGGTGATTGGTTTGGTCATATGCCCAGCTAAACATTTGATTATCAGGCTGCTTTCCCATTTAGGTCGGACCTAAGAAGCATATTTCTGACCAACAAAATATAGTAGCACAATATCTGGCAGTGCTCCCTGGGAAAGCTACTGATTCTTGGATTAAAAGAGAGAGATTTAGCTGTCACTCCTCTCTACCATTTGTTCCCCTTTTGCCTTCTATAATGTGTTTGTTTTACATAGCAGTGCAGAATCCAGGATACAACCGAGAATAAAAGTCATATCTCAAAGATTTCAGGGTCCATAGATATATGGTGGCTGAAACATTGAGGATATCTAGTGTCATTAACCTAATCCTGGATTTCTTGATATATCAGAAAAATAAAATTTATTTATTTATATATTCCATGCAAGGATTGAACCTAGGGGTGCTTAACCACTGACCAACCTCCTCAGCCCTTTTTATTTTTTTATTTTGAGACAGGGTCTCACTAAGAATCATATTTTAAGTTGTTGTATCCTTTTTTATCATATAGTATTAAATAATGGAGAAAAAAAGGGAAGAGCAAGAAATCGAGGAAAGACAGTAAATCAATGTTGTTAAGAAAGAGAAAATAAAATATTTAAAGGGAGGCAAATAATTATGAACCCAATCTTCATGCTCCGAAAATTACTTCAACAGTTCTAATAGTGACATCTGCAGTCTAGACAGGAAGTAGAAGTGAAGTGAAGCTGAATCAGCCCTTTTATAAGAAGTCTTGGAATCCTAATTTAATCCTGATTTAATAATCAGTACTTGGGCAAAAGAGTCATGTGCCCACTGCAATCTTAAGGGAGCTTGAGAATTTGTGTCACTTTACCTTGATCATAGTTTCTCTAATAAATCTGGGTTTCCATTAGAGAGTAGAGAAGTGGGGAAAAGGTAGTGAGGTTGCCACTCTATCATTGTAGTGTGAATCTCGTAAAATGAGATATGTACCCCTTTTTTTTTTATTCTATTCATTTCTCTGGAAATCTCAGATCAATGAATCACATACATTTTGGTGGATATTTATTAGCATACATTTCAAAAATTTTAGACTGCAATCTCAAGTTCATCAAAATCAAACAATCGTGAGTTCTTGAAGAAAGGAAGGTGAGCCGTTTTCTATTTAGAATCCTGGTTATCACTGACACATCTGTGTGCATCTCCTTCTTCTTCTCCCTCTCCCTGACATACTCTTTCCTATGGAAAAACCACTTCAAGGTTGTTGGACAGTTTGGATTATTCTCTTTGAGGCAGTCTCAGTTCTAAGACTGAATTTATTTTTATATATCCATGTCTTTTAAATAAAACACAGGTTTTGCTAACTTTAAACGCTTTAAAATATGTCTGCAAATTATCTGACATTCCTCCAAAGTAGTAGATCTTTAGGCAAAATAAATATTGTTTTCAGTCACTGAGTTCTGAGTGAGTTTGTTTATAGCCACATTAACTGGAACAGTTAGGGAGACTACTACCTCCTTGGCCTTGTACTTCATAAGACTGATTTTCTGTTTCTTCTTTCTTTGTGAACAGTGGGGATTAAATTTTCTCTGAATGATTTACATTGAAAAATAAAACTGTATTTAGGGAGGCTATGTGGCCTTAAAATTTTCTTTCAGGAAATCTTGTTTAAGTTTGAAAATCAACAATATGATACAGAAGATCACAAACTAACAGGGCTTAGTTTGTTTTCTAATGTGTCTCACCTTCAATTTCCATCCTGATTATAGTCACTAAAATTTCTCTTTAACTTCCTGAGTCAGTATTTATTTATTTATTTATTTATGGGTACAGATGAACAGAAAAATTACTAAAAACAGTCCCAGGCCAGTAGGCCATAGAAGAGAACTTATCAGTTAAACCAGAAGTGGGCCTAGGGTCAAAGTGAAAGTTCCCACACAGAGAGAACCAGCTGTTTCTGCTTCTGTAACCACTCTTCCCACCACAGGCTTCTGGCCCTGTCCTAACTGCTGTTCTCTCTTGAGAAACACTTGATTTCAAATCCACCTATGAGCAACCAGTACCTCCCTTAGAATCTGATCTCCTGAACTGACCTATAAAAACCTGTAACCCCACTGTTTGGGTCCAAAGTTTCTAGTGTGAGCTGGTCTGGGTCCTCCTCCCGTAAAATAAACCTGAGTTCTCCTATTTCCGAGTGTTGCTTTGTTTCTCACCAGTTTATTTTCCCACAGCAATGGGGACTGAACCCAGAGTGTGCTTGACCATCTCTTTTTGTTTTTTATTTTAAGACAGGGTCCCACTAAATTGCTTAGGGCCTCGCCTTAAGTCAACTGTGGTAAAGCCTATTAAAAAAACTGCTCCTTTGTCTAAGACTTTTCATTTAATATATGTTTTATGACACCCATATTTTAATCCTTTTATGTATATCTTCTTTTACTTGTGCCTTCTGTGTTTTTCTTGATCAATCCCAAAATTGATATTTCTATTTAGTAAAACTTTACCAAATAATCATATTTTTGGCATTTCATTCTTCTCAAGTGAAGGCCTTTTAAAATTATCTCCTGTTTATTTCTCATGTCCTGCTTTCACAACTTAAAGAAATTCACTTTGACATTTATATTCTCCTCAGAGTTTAAGATTATATTCTCTTTATCCCACTGCAAAATCAAGTGTTTTAAATCATTCACTATGTAGCAGGTATTCTATTTTAAAAAAATGACAATGTAAAAGGATAGAAATTTGAGATGAGAAATTAGAATACTAACTTCAAGTTTTTAGAAGTTTCAGATGTGCTCTTAGGAATGAAATGCTGAAATAGAATGGCAATGGAGGTCACCAAATAGAAAAAAATATATTGTTAAAAATTAGACTTGGTAGTTTGATGGATATCTAAATAGATATGCATATTTTTTGACTTCAGGCAACATATGGGATGATGACAGAGGCTTTAGTTCAGTTTAACTCCTGAGTGAGTGTGTGCAAATGACCCATCGAAATACATTAATAAGAAAGGAGAGCAAGAGATCGAATTTGAAGGAAAGAGATTTTTTTTTGAAGGTGAAAAAATAGTGATCCAGCATTGAAAATTATGTTTAGGAGAACAGATCATGTCTCTGCTGACTACCTTCATGGCCTATAATGTGAGGTGAGAGAAGGACCAGGTTCTGATAATGGAGAATGCAAAAAAAAAAAAAGTTGCAATTTCTAAGAGAAAACCAGGTTCCATTTAAGGAAGTAAAAGAAAATTCTAGAAATAGGCTGTGAACACAGCAAATTTCTTTTGAAATGCTGTTGGATTACACAAAATGAAGGAATAGAAAGCTTTATATTAATTTGAGAATGAAAGAAATGATAGGTAGAAGAATATACAATCCTTAGAAACTGTTGAAATGATACATATGGGTATAAACAACCTCTGAATAATAAATACCACACCATAATGCTAAATGAATCTGTGAATTGATAGAGAGCATGCTGGTGTGTGGATTTAGGAGTAGCTGGGATTGATATGTGGCAAAATCTCAGTAGGTGTTGTATAATTTGAGTCTAAATGAAACAGCAGTGAGGCCTTGTCCTACTTTCTGTGTCCTGGGCTGGTCTTAAAACCTAAAATCCCATCAACTGTTAAGTCAAGATTTCAGGAGTACCACAAATTTATAGTATCCTTGAGTGTCTGGTTTTTTGAGAAGTAAAATGTTAGTATCTGCCAAGCTAGACCTCATGTTCATAAATGTTTCATTAAGACTGAGAACAAAAGTTACATTAAATTATCAGGCTAAAATGTTGTGAGATAAAGATTGAAATGGAGTCTTGGTGAGCTATTTTATCTTTGAATTATAGAATGCTGTTTCAAGTCACTGAGAAGTGAGGTAACCACTTGTTAGGTTGAATAGGTTGGCATTCCTTCTCTTGGTTTTGGAAGATGGGGACTTGCTTTTTTTCTTTTTCCTTTATTCGGGTAAGGACAATTAGAAGAGTAGAGATCTTACATGAAGTTATCAGACAAGGACACCTCTTTCCCTGGTGTACTTGTAGCTTGATATTCACTTCAGCAGGCTTTGTGGATATTACACTGTACTTTTCAACATTAATATTCCCATTTTATTCTTTAAATTACCCACTAAGAATGATATAAAAGTTATTTCCAGTACATTTTCATTTAAGGATAATGATCACTAATGACTAGAAAGCTGAGATTTTCTTAGCTCGAAAAGTCTGAATATAGCTAAAGAAGATTTGCAGTGCTGGATATTAATGACAAATACTGAAGCTTAGCTTCCTTATTGTAAGGGTAGAAAAGGATATTTAGATAGCTAAATTGTATTGGAAATTAAAATAAAACCTGTAGTTTCTAAATAGTTCTAGGCCAGGTATTGCTTGTAAACAATTCTTGCATCTCATTATATAAAATCTTTATCAGTTTTGCTTATAATTGCAACTTAAATTTTAGAGTCTGTCCTAAATTTGCATACTTATTCATGTTACAGTGTCTCCTTTTGCGCATCACATGTCCCAGCTCCTATCACAATTAGCATATCCTCTTAGAGTCTGTAATAACTACAAAGTATATCATAATTTCATTTTTGACTATTCCAATTTTAATTATTTATTCTTGACTTAAATATGTCAAGTTCCACAGTGTTGATTTGAGAATCCTTTGTTTAAAATAGTTGTTCTACATATTTCTCATTAGCATTTTCGTTAAATCTTAAAACTCTCTTCATTTCTTTTATTTCTTTTTATGCTGGTCATCCTTATTTCGTGTAAAAGCAAATGATGAATATTTATCATCACATCCCACTGCTCAGGTTTTTGCTTCATTTCCTCGGTGTATGATGTCTTTAACCTCCCCTATCTGGAACCATCGATAACCTAACAAAGCCAGTTTAACTGAAAGTCTTTCTTGTAGATGCTTTAACCATAATGAATGTATGTTTTCATTTTGGGCATAACCCAGACCTGGACCTAGATTAGAACATCCATTGTGAGGGAATGTTTCAGGGTTTATCTGTTCCCTAGTCACAGCTTTCTACTTAGGTATAAGTAGAAGCAGACTGTGTCTTAGAATTCTAGTTTTATTTCAAGATGGTTCAGTCTTGAGAGTCTCTGACCTGAAATGGAACTTGATCTATCCTTCAATCCCAGAATATTTGGATCTGCCATGGCTATCTAAATAGCAGATTTCCCCTGTCGTAGAACACCTAATATTTGTCATTGTTTAAAATCAGATGGATCTCATGTTATTTGGCATTTTTTTCTAGTCTATTTTATTATCCTCCTACTGGTATTTTCAGTGAGTTTCATAAGCTGGATAACACATTTTATGTATATACAATTTTTTTTCCTAAGTGGGCAAGTAGGTTGCTAATGGCTATAACATGTATCTTCCTTCAGCCTGAAATTTATCATTCTTGCATTTAACCTAACATTCTATAATTGTCAAAAAGATAACCTATTTCTGGACACAAAACCATCTTATCTTGCCTAAGAAGAATTAAAAATGTGCCTAGATTCACTGCCGAACTTCCTTGCTTCTAAAAACTGTACTTTAGGTATGGTAGTGCTTAGTGAAAACAGGAATGAAAGTACAAAAGTACACACACACTAAAAATTTTCTGCACTTTAATAAAGCTAGTCTTACCTACTAAGTCTTCATAGACTATCATAAATGTCTAATAACAAAGACCCTAGAGATCAAGGATGGTTCCTAATCACCCTGTGTCAAGTAGCACTGAAATACGATATAATAATTGCTAATATAGAAATCCAACACATACATGGGGGATTTACCTTCATGTGAAGAGAAAATTAGTTTAAAATATGAAGGTAGAGAAAATAATTTCAGAAAAATGCATTTCCCTGATATCAGTTTCCAAAGGAAATATTAGTCAATATTCTCTAAAGGATTTCCTAGTTATCCTTAACCTCATTGACTAATTCAGTTATGTACTATGCCCAACTCTCCGATCTTCTTAGACCTTTCTTTACAATGAGAAAACGTGAGTGCTTTCATTACATAGTGTAATGGTTTACATACTAGGTATCTCCTAAAAGTTCATATGTGAGACAATGCAAGAAAGCTTAGAGGTGAAATGATTGGGTCATGAGAGATAATCAGTGAATTAATCCCCTGATAGGAATTAACTGAGTGGTAACTATAGGCTGGTAGGGTGTGACTGGAAGAGTTAGGTCTCTGAGGGCATGCTTTTGGGGTATATATTTTGTTCTGGATGAGCAGAGCTCTCTGCTTCTTGGTGCGATTTTCTGAGCCACTTATTTCCACCACACCCATTAACCATGATGTTCTTCTTCTCCTGGAGCACTGAGGAATGGAGCCTACTGTCTATGGACTGAGACCTCTGAAACTATGTGCCCTCAAATAAACTTTTCTTTCTCTAAAATTGTTCTTGTCAGGAATTCAGTCACAGCAATGAAAAAGGTGACTAAAACATAGTTTCCTCAGGTTTTAAGGCAAGAAACAAGTCTGAAAGGAGTCACAAGAGACAATGAAGAGCACTATTAGATACGACTTTTGTAGATGTATGTTTTCATTGTAAGCATAGTTCTGGTAAAGCAGACCACATACAGCATCAAGAATAAGAGTTCATTTAGCCACCCTTTCCTTACATAATGCTTACCTATAAGTAATATCATCCAGAGGTTTTTCTTTTATATTAAAATTCAAGATTCTCTCTTTTGGTTGTATTTTTTTTCCATGAAGGCAAGAGAATTGGATTTATCTATTTTAAAGGAAAAATGACAAATGATGGTAATTATTCAGTTACTTTATGTATCAAAAGGTGATTTGTTTTCTTGCCTATTTTGATTAAGAATTTATGTTTAGTGATGTTTTCAAATATATATTTTGAATGCCATTCAATTCCTATATAATATAGGTAGGTCCTTTACATTGGACATCCTTGTTTTTCCATTGGTTTTCACAATAGTCTCGTCTGTTCTTCTCTGAGCTCCAAATATTTCTTTTTCATGAAATTTTACTCATATTACTTCCTCTTCCTTTCCTATTTTGTTTTACCTGATGCTTCTTTCTCATCTGGTTTGTTATTTCCTTTTATTTCTACACATATCTATTGGTTTCTTATGTAGTTGTATACATTTTAAGACTAAGAATAACATGTATAAGCAAACAAAAATCAATCACATTTTTATACACTAATAACAAACTTTACAGAATAGAAATTAAGAGAATAATACTATTTGAGTAGCAAAAAGAATAAAATACTTAAAATGAGTAAACTTAGGAGGTGATATTGTGGAAATCACATTCAGCAAGAGACCATTACCATTGGGAGGGTTGGAGAACTCAGGTTTATTTATTCCAGTGGACCCAGATGAGCTATTACTATGAAAGTCTGGGCCAAAGCTAAGGTTGCACAGGGATTTTATAGGAAATTTGACATAATTTCTTAACCATTAAAGCATTGGTGGATTTGAATTCTTGGACCACATGCCCAAGGACCAGGAGTGGGAATTCTTGTGATAAACAGTTTACCAAAGTAGAACAAAGGTAGAGAAACATCTGCAAGTCATATTGGGAAGTGGCCTTTATCACGGGCAGCAAGCAGCATCTGAAGAAAACTGCAAGCTTACACTCATAAGAGCTATAATTCAAACCCAGCATAGAAATGTTAGAATTTAAACAACATTCTTCACAGAGACCAGTAATTAAGTAACACTCTTACAGAGACCAAAGGTATAAAGTAATATTTCCCCCTTCAATCCCCCACCTTTGATGCATGTTTATATTATATAAAGCATCCACCTTTATAAGACTGGATATTTAAGGTATCCTGTTCTATTGCCTAATAGGTAGGTCTGGAAGTCAAGACCATTGACATTTAGGCGTGATTTAACAAACTGAACCAGGCTGTTTAAAATGTAAGGACTGAATAGCAGTCCTTAGAGTGCCATAATAAGGGGTGCTTCCCAGGGCAAGAACTAGGCTTCCTAACTACAGTGGTTTCCTCCAGATTGACCAGGAGTTTTCTTATTCTTCTCTTCCACATTCCAGTTTTATTGGGGATCATAGAAACGTTTCTAGAAAGTCCTGTCCAGGTCCACCTCTTGCCTTTTAACTGTGACATCAGACATTCAAGTCTCCCATGAATGGCAACTCTAGGTCATCTTGGGCCATGATGACTGGTTCTAATTGGATTCTTAACCATACTGTCCTTATAGTTTTCTGGTTATGAAAAACTATCTTATTTCCCAGAGTATTGGTATCTGGTCTCAAAATCTCCTAGGTTCCTCCCATTGATAGTATCTTGGGCCTGTATTTCTCTTGTAGATAACAGACTGCTGAGGAATGTAACATAAATTGTCCACTTAGGCCAGGGAGGGCTGAAGGTAAATCTCTTTCTGGAAAAGAAAGAATGTGGGGGTTAGCACAGTGGGCCCATTTAGAATCTATAGAATATTATTCTTTTAACCTTGTGTTTCTACCACACTCATCTGTCTGTCCCCTAAAAGTGAAAGATGTGTCTACTTAAAACTAAAAATGCTAGAGAGAAAATAAAGCAGACACAAGTAAATATAAAGACATCTTTGTTCATGTATTGGAAGAAAGAATATTGTTAAGATGTTGATCCCACTAATAGAATTTACAGATTCAAAGCAATTCTTATCAAAATCCCAATGGCATTTTTTGTTTATTTGTTTGTTTATTTTTTCTTGTTTAGTGGAACCACTAAAGATCTCAGACAGAGCAAATTGTGTAGGAACAAAAGAAGGGACTTCCACTTTCTGGTTTCAAAATATACTACAAACTATAATAATCAATACAGTATGATACTGGCATAAAATTAGGCATACAGACCAATGAAGCAGAATAGATATTCTTCAAATAAACCCTTTTGTGTATCACTAACTGATCTTCAGCAATGGAGCCAAAAATATAAAACAGGAAAAGAATAGTCTCTTTGGCATAGGATGATGGAAAAAATGGATATCCACACACAAAAGAATGAAATTGGATGCCTAACACTACAATACAAACAAGCAAGCAAACTGAAATTGGATGAGAGATCAACATAACAAAACCAGAAAGTTTAAAACAATTAGAAGAAAACCAGGAAAAAGCTTTGGTAACTGGCTTTGAAAATGAATGTTTGAATTGGACATAAAAATCCAGGTGGTAAGAGTGGGGTTATATCAAACTAAAAGCCTCCACAGGTATTTTTTTTTTAAATCTTCAAAAGATGAAAAAGAACCTATGGGTTAGAAAAACAAAAACAAAAACAAAACATATTCCCAAGCCATGTCTGAGAAAAGGTTAATATCTAAAATATATGAGGAACTCTTAAAATTAAATCACAAAAATCCAAGAATCTGATTTAAAAATGGGTAAATGCACGATACGACTTATCTGATGAAACTAAAATAACCAAACACAGAAGTAGAGACTAGAATGGTGGTTACTGGTTACAGGAAGAAAGAAAGTATCAGGCGCCCAGTACAAAGTATCAGTTATGCAAGGTAACTAAATCATAGAGGTTGTACAATTAGTGGCAATATTTAACAAACTAGAATATTTAAAAAATTGATAAGGGGGATGGATCTTATATTAAGTGATATTATTATTATTATTATTATTATTATTACTACTACAACAACAACAACAAAAATACCAGGAGAAAACTTTTAGAGGTGATGAGCTAATGGTATAAATCATAATGATTGTTTCACAGATATACACTTATCTCCAAACTAGTCAAACTCTGTGCATTTAGTATATATAGGTTTTATATTTAAACATATCTTCATAATATTTATTTAAAGAATGAAAATACAAAGTTGGTCTCAAGAGATTTTAACTCAATAAAGAATGCATGCATTTTACAAATTCCATGGCAATCAATTTACAAGTTAATAACCTAGTACTGTTTTATTTCATTTTATTTTATTTATTTATTTTTATACCAGGAGCACTTAACCACTGAGACATAACTCCAGCCCGTTTTATTTTTATTTTTTTGTTTTGAGACAGTGTCTCCTAAATTGCTTGGGGCCTCTCTAAATTGTTGGGGCAGGCTTTGAACTCCTGATCATCCTGCCTTAGCCTCCCAAGCTTCTGGGATTATAGGCTTGGGACACCATGCCAGGCAGTAATTTTCTTTATAAGTGCCACCACTGTTGGAATGAAAATATAAAAGAATTATGTGTGTATCTCTTCTGAAACTCATAGGGTGAGAAAAAAATATCACAAGACTGAAAGGCTAGGAAGTGCTTTGAATATGATAACATAAACCACAGAAAGCTGATAGTTTAAGATAGCAGAGTGAGCACAGGGTCAAAGTACTGCTATTCTCTGTACCTACCAAAACAAAAAAATGAAGAAAATGTTAAAGCAGCCAAGACTACACTGGAACCAATCAAGCTAGGAAAAGGTAAAATCTCAGATAGGTTGAAAACCATTGATCACAGGGAGAATGATAAAATATGCAAATGTTATTCTACTGCTTTAGGAGCATTTTGGTATATAAATAGTTAGTCAGTGTAGTAGAAATTGCTGTTTGTCCCCATTATGCATTCTCTTTTCATTCCTACTATAGAAGTAGAAGACTCCATTTTAGCCAGGTATATATGCATTTAAGATAAAACTTCATTTTCTAGTCTTCTTGCAAGTAGGTACTAGAAGTGACTTTGTTTTGATTAACATCTGTAAAATAAATTAATATGTGCAATTGTAGATTGTTTGCCTTTAAAGAAGTATGCCTAACCATTCCCTTCTCTTTTTTTCTTTCTTTTGACTATTGGAGTTAGTGGCCAAAGCAGAAGTTTTCATTAATAATTATGTAAATTTTGAGTATTTGAGTACAGAAATAAATAAATATATATATATATATATTTTTTTTTTTTTTAAAGACTCCAGTAAAAAGGACTGGAAATCTCAGGATTCTAGAGCTGTCATAGAATCTTATATTACCTAAAAATTTGGCACTGGGTGTGATCCTCAGCACCACATATGTATTTACAAATAAAATAAAGACATTTTGTCTATCTACAACTACAAAAGAAGAAGAAGAAGAAGAAGGAGGAGGAGGAGGAGGAGGAGGAGGAGGAGGAGGAGGAGGAGAAGAAGAAGAAGAAGAAGAAGAAGATTGAGCCTCTACCATGTTTTAGCCACCATTATTTGGATTATTTTACAGGGGTAATGATCCCATTTTTCTTGTGGAAGGACATCAAATAGTAAGACTTTTCTGTTTTCTTATTTTACTCTTATCTTGACTTTTGCTTTTCACTCAATTGAATGTACCAATCCAGCAACATTCCTAAGTGGAAGCCTCTTTCCCTACTTATCTAGGGTTAAAGAGAGGGTGTGATTTAGTTCTTCAGACTCAAATCTAACCAAATGATCATTGCCTAGACCCTGCCTAGGCGCACCTAGGTTCACCCTGAACTGCTTTCTCTAGCATGTCTGTTAGTGAGGACATATCACTTTCTTATAGTGAGCTATTCCCCAAAAGCTCATGGGTGAGAAAATGCAAAGATTAGAGGAGAAATGATTGGGTTGTGAGAGCCTTAACCAAACCAGTGAATTAATCCCCTGATAGGACTAATTGAGTGGTAACTAAAGGAAGGTAGGGTATGGCTGGAGGAAGTGGTTCCCTGGGGGCATGCCTTTGGGATATTTATTTTGTATCTCATCAGGTGTCTCTGTCTGCTTTCTGATCATCATATGAGCCATGCCCCTCCACAACACTCTTCCTTACTTTATGTGCAACCTCACTTGGAGCAAAGAGGAATTGAGCCTTCCATCTACAGACTGAGACCTCTGATGCTGTGAGCCCCCAAACAAACTTTTCCTTCTCTAATATTGTTCTTGTCAGGTCTTTTAGTTACTGTAGAGAAAAACCTGATTAAAACATACTTTGAACAACTTAGTCTCACATTTCTGCATCCCTTTAGAAGGTAGAAATAAGAGGGAAATAATTATTAGCAATCCCAACTCCCATCAGAAGATTAAATGGAAAAAAAGTATAAAACACATCTATCTCAAAATTCAGAGGAAATGAAATCTGGTTTGCAGGTGAAAGCTCAGAGATGACAAGGCATGCAACTCTGGTTTAGCAGCCCCCAGCACCACCACCAGGTGTGGGAAGAATGCTAATGCCATCCTCTTTTCCTCTATCAAAAAGAAGGCATAAGAGATTTAAAAGAATGCATCACCTTTGTCTTGTCATCATAATAGTTATTGTTTTTTGACTGGAAAAAATATATATAAATAAATTACTTTTTATATGTCTTTATATATAAAGAACATCTTATAGATGCTGGCAGTTAGAAAAGTTTACTAAGTAAAACCACAGACAGTCTGGAAAATGTAGTCTGAGTGTAAGCCTTTTCATGTGCAAAAGGAATCATATGACCCTCATTTCTCTTACTTGGTGGGTGCAGGGATCAAATAAAAGAGGTTGAGAAATGTTGTACAGCTCTCTAAAGCCCCGAACACATTACAGTATTTTTATTATGTTCTGTTATCCTCTGTTCTCTTGGTTTGAAGCATTTCTATTTTTGAAACAATTCTCACCCATTTGGGTGTCTGTAAAATTTTTGACTCCTTCATATTAATTCTTCTAGTGACTCCTTTCAGGACTTACTCCTGAACTCACTGAAATAGAGTGCTTACATAGATTGTTTTATAATCAAGAAAGTGACCTTTTGGAGGCCATGTGACTCTCAAGCTGCCAGCATCTCCTTGTTGATATGATTGCTTTTTTCAGTATCAAAATTTCTAATTACTAAAATCAACTTGTCATTAAAATGGCTTTCTCTCTGGAAGGTCTTATTCACTATCTGTCCCATTATCTCTCCTAGATCTTCCTTGAACTTATTTATTTTTCCATTAACAGATTACTATCTATATATCTAATCAGTTTTGTTTATTTCCTCCTACCAGTTTTACTACTTGGACTTCACCATATTAGATAACCATTGTAATCTTTTCAGGTCATTTCAAAGTTCCCTTTCAGTTTTCCTCAGATGATGTGGTTTTTGGAAAGTTAATATCCTTGAAAAATTGTTGAGTTTAAAAAAAAAAGTGAAGCAAAAATAGTTTTAACACATAAGGTGGGTTACAGACCCATAAAAGTTATTTTAAGTCAAAATGATATAAATCAAACCTGATTTTCTTATAGAAATAATAGTAAACTATTTCTGACAGAGAGGTATAGCACTGAATTTTTTAAAGAAAGGTCCATATATTTTATATTTAACCTTATATAAATAAATTTTAAAAATCTGAATACTAGATCTTTTCAGAGATTATTAGTGGAATAAGCTTTCCAATCTCTTACAATTGTACTTACTACATTACTTAGTATTGACTTAGTAGTTATATTTCACCAGAGTTAAATCTTATTTTAATAATTCCAGACGTAGTTATTTTGAAAAAAATGAAGAGGAGAGATATGTTTTATTAGGTCAAAGTGTTCTGAAATGCTTTTTTGCTTTTTAGTGTATAATTAAAATGGACATTTTTGAGGTAGCTTTCTCCTGGAGCCTTCTACAAGGAAGGCTATGGAAAACTGAAAGAATCCTGAGGCTTTGAAATAGGAGTGAATCCTTTGATAAGCAAATCAAACTATAGATTAGAATGGGATCATTTGTGTAGTTCTCCGAAGAAGAATCATCTATGTGAAACTGTCTGAGGTTGATAAATGCAAAACTGCAGAACAACTCAACTCCCCAGCTTTCTCTAGGGACAGAGGAGCAAAGAGAACTTGAAATAGGTTTCATATGGAAATTGTCATACCCAGTTTTGTCTTTTAACAGCAATGTTATTCTTTTAACTCAGGATAAAAATGGAGCTCTGCTTTTTTAACAAAAGCCTTCATGTAACAGTGAAATAAATTAATATCTCATACAGGTTCCTTGGCACAGAGAAGGTGCTCAGTTGTTATTTACTGAATAAACAAATGAACTAATGGCTTTAGGTAGCAAAATGACGAATTGAAAGTTAAAGCAAATGACTTTGCTTTTATAGATCCCCAAACAAGAATCTGAATTGGCAGCCTGACGACATTCAGCTCTTTTCCCCATGTCAACTTATCCTGGATGTTTTTTGTGTATTGAGCCATCAGGTCACAGCACCAGCACTAATCAAATACCCCAACCGTAGATCTAGCCACAGTTTACACCTATGCAGTTGATGCAACATAAATATTCTGGCCAGCTTTCTCTTAAATCTGCATGCAAGGACATTACAGGAGTTATGGTAATATAAAATTTTCTACCTTCATCATATTTATAGTAATGAGTGGTTTAATTGACTTCCCTACAGCAGAACTCTCTTCCTCTTGAATTAAAGTAAGAGTAAAGATGGGGATATTAAACTCTATTAATAGTTTAAGACATAATAAATGGCTCAACCAGAAATAGCTGACTCAGAGACAGATGAAGATATTTTAATTTCTCAAAAATTTATGTGCATGGACTGATTCTCCAAGTACAGAATAGGGAAACTCTGCATGAATGAATGAAATGCTCTACAGCCCAAATCAGAAACTGTGGGAGAGGACTCTGCATTCTTTAAAAAACTTTTCTGGTTGTTCTGGTACATTCTATGTTTTGCCAGTCATTGCCTTCTGGTTTCTCTTATTGATAAAATAAAAAGAAAACCTAAATTAATTAGAATTATGCATCATCTTATGTATTATGTCCCAGAAAGAATATTCACATCAATAAGCAACTAAAGAGTCTTAAGTGTAACAATAAAAACAGCAGCTGTAGCAGTCATATTCTTAATTGTATTCTTAAATATTTTCAAGAAAAAGGCAACATGATTAGTATTTGAGGAGGAAACTCATAAAAATGGCTCTAATATTTGTCAGCAAGAAGAACAAATTCACCCATATGAAGAGCTCTCTTTGAGTGAATTCACTGTATGCAGTAGGCATTATGAAGGTATTCTTCATATTGCTATTTTGGTAAATGTTCAGGGAAGCACTACTGGATAAGCAATTACTGCCTTTATTTTAAAAACAAGACATGGATTAGAAAAGCAAAATAAATTAAATGAATGCGTTAAGCTCACACCAATTATGCATGTTTGGAGTTTGCACATCAAATTTAGGGAAACCATCAATCACTGTAAGAGAAGGCAGAGAAGAGGGGCAGAGACAGAGGGAAATAGAGATGCCTACTTACCACAGCACGGGAGCATGTAAGCCTGCCACTGTTAGTGAAACCTAAATGCTTGTGCTCCTGGAGCTGACCCTCCCTATTCAATTTGCCTGCTTGCTCTTCTAACCACCACCATCTGTTTCCTTTCTTTCATTCCTGATTGGACCTCTAGTTCTTTGTCCCTGGAGGTTCTAATTCAACACATCTGGGATGGAGGTCAAAAAAAGATACTGCTCAGGAGTGGAAAAACTTCTGGAGAGTCTGCTCACTCTTTAAGCTGATCACTCAGAGTTGCTTCACATGATGTTAGATATAAGATAGAATTTTCAGCATCTAAAATCCTTCCTTATTCCCCCCCCATCATTTTGCATCAGGATTTCTCCCTCTAGTGTCCATATTTTCCCACCTCAATTTTTATTTCTATCATCTGCACAATAATTGGGTATTTTAGACAATTTCTTTCATCTTTCAGTGGTAATAGGAATTTAAGCATGAATATTTGGTATGGTCTTCAACCAAAATCTTTTCAATATAGAAGTATGGAGAGAAGGTGTCTGAGTCCCTGACACAGGGCAGACATTTCATTCATAATTGTTGATTGAGCGACAAATGTATCATTTTGCATACAAACCCCAAGTTCTCATATGGTTGGATGGCTTGTTCTCTGATCCCCTTTCCCCATGCCATTCTATTTTTGGACTAAATATTTACCTTTTTTTCTAATTTTGCTGGATTTCTAACTATATATTTTTAATATCCTCTTTTGAATTACACATTTCTCTGAAAATCAGCTTCGTTTTGCTGATCCTTATTGTTATCTTTTATACCACTGGTGTTCTTTATGTATCTGCAAATCTTTGGTCAATCATTTATTTTAATAGTTAGATCCTGAAAAGGTATGGGTTTCTTTTTCTGATGTACAGAGTGTTATTTATCATTGTACTTGACCATAAATTTTGCAGAGACCTCAATAAATGGGAGAAAATTGGGATTGATTGGCAGTCTTCACTTTAGGGTAAATAGATGGATATTCAGATGAGGCCTCTGAATCTCCAGAAGAGAGAGGGTTTTACTATGTGGTTCCAACACTCCATTAGAATTTTTTGATATCACTTTATCGCAATTTCATTCTTTAGAGAAAAGCCACTGGTCTTTTGGCCAAGTTGCGTCCTTTATTATGGTTTAAATATGAAGTGTCCTCCAAAAGCTCATGTGTGAGACAATGTAAGAAGTTTCAGAGGTGAAATGACTGGGTTGTGAGAGCCTGAACCTCATCAGTAGATTAATCCACTGATATAGATTAACTATAGGTAGGTAGGGTATGACTGAAGGAGGTAAGTCACTGGGGGTATACTTTGGGGGCTTATAATTTGTCCCTGGTGGACTGAGTTCTCTTTGCTTTCTGCTTGCCATGGTCTAGAGCTACTTTCTTCCTCCACACCCTTCTGTCATGATGTTCTCTTTGATCTTGGGCCTGTAGCAATGAAAATGTTGTCTGTGGACTGAGACCTCTGAAATTGTGAACACCAAATAAACTTTTCCTCCTCTAAAATGTTTCTTGTCAGGCTTATTGGTCATAGTGGCAAAAAAGCTGACTAAAACAGGTTGGTGTGTGAGTGTGTGTGTGTGTGTGTGTGTGTGTGTCCATAATAGCAGGATAATTGCATACCTAGTGCCCAGTTGTTCCTTTTATAGACCTGCAATTAATTTTCAGATTTTTATCTCCCCTTCTTACTTTGGCACTCTGTGATAGATGTTGAAGTATAGCTCAGTGCTCTCTAGAATTTTGAAGAATAGTTAAGCTCTCATTTCTATTGTAGTCCCCTCATAGTTTATTTCTGTATTGTAGTATTTTAATTGGTTTTTTATCCCTGATTTATTGAGAGATGTTATTACATTTCTAAGTGGTTAGTTGTTTTGTTCTGTTTGGCTTTTTGTTGTTAATTTCTACTTCTATTATAATAGGTTCAGAGAAATGTGACACATTGTTTTTGACTATGGCATGTTATTAAGTTTGGGGGTTTTGTCTTGTTTGTTTTTGGAATGAAGGAAATGAGCAAATTTTGGCTGCTTGTTCCTGAATTTTCCTCTAAATCATGGAGAATTCTCAGAAGGAATCCTCAGGTGAGGTAGCAACCTCTGATGATAGAAGCTGGAGGGCACAGCTCACTTCTGAATGCAGTCTCCAGCTGCGCTCAGTGAAGGGTACTAAGGGGGTTCCTTAAGTCTTTGATGTAATCTTTGCCTACTGCTCAACAATCTCTACACTCTTTCATCTTCCGTCTGTGGGGTATTGAGAATGCCTTTCAGTCTAAATGCAGTTATGAGTAGCACATAGTAAAGGAGGTAATGTCAAGACTATTGTGATTTGGAGATTTTACTATTTGCTAAAGGTTTTCTTTCTTTCTTTCTTTCTTCTCTTTGTTTTCCTGTAGTTATTAGAGTAGTTAACAAACACCTCATTTCCTTCTTGAACTGGATACTCCATCTTGAACTGTCCACTTGATTCACCAAGTGGACCCTGAGAATGTAAATTGCTGTCACTTTTGTTCCTGGTAAAGTTTGCAGACTTCTGTAACATTTCCCACTTACAATACTCACACACAGGTGCATGCTCACATACACATACACACACACACACACACACACACACACACACATACACACAAAGACAGAAGAACAAGCATTTGTTTACATGTAACACTGATGACTCTAAACTTCAAATTGGTGATTTTGGTGGGTACGAGTCCACTTGTTTCTATTTACTCACCATTTGATATATATATATATATATATATATATATATATATATATATATATATATATATATACCATTTTATTTCTCTTTTACAAAAACTAATCCAAGTTTTCTTCTATGGATAGCACTGATACTTTTTTTTCCCCTAGCTCTATTACAGATATTATCTCATTTACTTTAATTTCTATTGTGACTGAAGGGAGGAAATGTAAACATATGGGCTTCAATTTGATATCTTAAAATCATTAATTTATTGTCTTTGTTTCCTTTTAAAAAATAAAACCTCCATGCTTCTACTAGCACAAAGCTTTTTGATTTAATGTCTTATGATCTCCTTGACAACATGGTCCACTTAAAGTAGTTTACCTCATTCCCCTAAGGAGTGCTTGCAATTTCTTATAAGCACTCTGACACAAAGTTGTGTTAGGAAATCTGGTTAAGTAACATTACAACACATTTAACACAAACATTGGAACTAAGGGATAAATTTCTTATACACACTTGCCATACCTTAATAAACTTACCTGCTGGATATCCATTTACCTGACTCCAAACCATTGGCACACCAGTTTGTCAATTAGGCTCACAGGGAAAACTTTTGTGGATGTGCAGTATCTCCATTCAGACCTTCTTGTTTTCCAGCTTTTTCTCAGATGAAAGGTAGAGATAGAACTACCTCCACCCTACACACAAACAAAAAAAAATTTCTTGAAAACATTTTTATTGGATTGTATTATGTTTACATGGTTGAATCGTATACACACATTGTATTCTATCAACCATGCAATCAAATAAGAAGCCATTTAAATTAGAACTTAAATTATTATTCTCTATTTCTAGAGATCTGTATCCTATTTCATCACTTGTTCCTCAGTAGACATGCGTTACATAACAACTGATTTCCAATCTCTTAGAATATTAATGGAAATTCCTAACTGCTCCATATCAATAGTTTTACTAGCAAAGCAATATTTTCTGTCCCCTCTGCATTTTTCTTCTTTATTATATTTTATAAAAGATAAGAGATGAATGACCAAAGTCAGGCAGAAAAAGAAAAACAGAACACCTAGCATGCTTTAATAGAGGGAGCAGGACTTATGCCCCTGTCTGATAGAAGTGTGAGCCAAGAGACAGACGCTTTCTCCAGTTACATTATGGAGATCAGCCAAGTTTGCAGGGAGGTAGACAGTATGTCAGTATAATTCTGACCAAAAGCCAAAGGGATGAACTTGGGGCCAAACAGAAAAGAATTCTTCATCACCTTAGAGATCCAAAGACAGGCCCAAGACAATAACTTGGACCAGAAGTTGGAAATAGGAAAGACTAACTAGACCATCTACAACCTTCAAGGTTGAGAGGTCGGCAGACTAAAGGAATATAATGACAGCTGTGCTGTGAGTCTGTATTTTAAATCTCTACTGTTTAGTATTTTGAAGAGAAATACACTGAACATAAAGCTACTTGTAGTATAGAAAATATTAGATAACCGTGTTTTTTATTTCATTGAGAAGTTTGAGCAAATTCAGTATGAGGCCCCCAGATTTTATAACTACAAAATACAACTCCTTCAGCCCATTTCTTTCAGTTTTAGACAGAGGCGTTCTGTTAGGTTCAAGGTCAATGTTCCATTTTATGCTCTGAGTCTTACCTCTTACTTCCTCCTCAGGGATCTTGTTTCATCTTTTTTATTTTTATTATTTATTTTTATTTTTTGTAATTCAGACATAGTATATGTACAGCTCTATGGGGAACATTATGGTAATTCAGTCAATGTATATACAATGTGAAATAATCAAATCAGAATAACAGACATTTCCATCTCTTCAGCCACTCATCATTTTTATATTGGGAATGTCATTCTCTTCTAACCATCTGAAATAGATGATTGATTGTTTTGACCAATTGTTACCCAGCTCTGCTAAAACTAGTCATTCCTCCTCTCTGCTTATTGGTTTCCCATTATCAAACTTCTTTCAGTCCACACTCTACCTTGCTCTTCCCAGTCTCTGTGATCACTGTGCCATTCTATTCTTGTACAAGATTGATTTATTCCTTTCCACAAATGAGTGAGATCATGTGAAATTTTTCTTTCTCTGTCTGTCCTATTTCACATAAAATAAAGACCTCTAGTTACATATAAGTTGCTGCAAATGATAGGATTTCGTTCTTTTTATGGCTGAATAGTATTTCATTGTCAAATATGCCATATTTTCTTTATCCATTCATCCATTGGAGAGCCTTTGGGTTGATTTCATATCTTAGTTATTGTGAATGCAGCTTCAATAAACATAGGAATGCAGTATCTTTTTAATATATTGATTTCATCTCCTTTGGATATATAACAGGGGAGATTTGCTGGTTAATAGTAGAAAAGTTAATAATAGAATTACCAGTAGAATTGCTGCATCATATAGTTATAATTTCAGTTTTTCAAGGAATGTCTGTATTGTTTTTCAAAAGAGCTATACTATACCAATATTGTATTAAATGTTTGTTCTATTTTCTCTGCATCCTTACCACTTTCATTATTTTCTGTCTTTCTGATGATAGTCATTTTAACTGGGATGAGATGGTATTTCATGGTGCTTTTGAATTGCATTCCTCTAATGATTAATGAAATCGATCAACTTTTCCTTTACATCTTGGCCTTTTGTAAGACCTCTTTTTAGAAGTGTGTGTTTTGTTTTTGAGCCCATTTTTAAATAGTTTAGATTTTGGTATTCAACTTTTTGAGTTCCTTATATATTCTGCATATCTATACTTTGTCAAATGAATATTTTGCAAATACAGGCTATTTCTTAACTCTGTTGATTATCAATTCTATTGATATTCTATTCTATTATTTCCTTTTCTATGCAGAAGCATCATGGTTTGATATAATCCCAAGTATCTTTTTTTACTTTTCTTGCTTGGGCCTTTGGGATTCTATCTAAAAAAACCTTCTATCTAAAAAAAAACTTCTGTCTATACCTATAGTCTTCTTTCTATGTTTTCTTGTAGTAATTTCATAGCTTCAGATTTAAAATTTAGGTCTTTGATCCATTTTGAGATTTTGTGTGTACACTGAGCAAGGGTCTTATCTTCATTTTGGTACATATATGCTTTTACCAGCATTATTTGTTGAAGCGACAATGTTTTGTTTTTGTTTTTTTTTTAATGGGGGGAGGGTACCAAGAACTGAACACAGGGGCACTCAATCACTGAGCCACATCCTCATCTCTATTTTTTATTTAGAGACAGGGTCTCACTGAATTGCTTAGTGCCTTGGTTTTGCTGAGGCTAGCTTTGAATTTGCAAACCTCCTGTCTCAGCCTCTTGAGCTGGTGGGATTACAGTTGTGTGCCACCACACCTGGTTTTAGGGACATTTTTTTTCAACTGTATGTTCTTCATGCCTATGTTAAAATCAGCTGGCTGAATGAATGTAGATTAATTTCTGTGTTTTCTATTATGTTCCATTGGTCTATGTGTCTGTTTTTATTCCAGTATCATGCTATTTGGGTTAATGTAGCTTTGTAGTACATTTTAAAGTTAGATATTGGGATGCCTCTAGATTTATTTGTTTATTTTTTCCTTAGGACCATTTTTGCTCTTCTGGGTCTTTTCTGGTTCTGTAGAAACTTTAGGATCATTTTTCTATTTCTAGGAAGAAATGCTTAAGTAGTTTGATGGGCATTGTATCAAGTCTGGATTGCTTTGGATAGTATGGTCATTTTAATGATATTGATATTTACATTCCAATTGTTTGATCATATCTTTTTTCTTTTATGCTAATCTCCCACCAATCTTGTGAATTGCCATTTCTTTAACATCTAATCATACTAAGTAAAGGTATTCTCTGCCTTCAACATAGTACTTAAGTCTGTATTTTTCTTCTTGCTAATGTTTTATATTTCTCTCCCTGTGTAGACAAGTCTCATAAAATTTTGTGACTTAATTCAATTCAATTTACATTTCAGCCCCTAGAAGTCTGATGTGGGTCCTAGTACTCTCAGAATATTACCCTAAAGATCATAAGAAAGTTATTTGTGATTAATCCCAATGAATATTTCCTAATTTTTTTCCTACTAATCACTCAACTCCTTTATGTCCACATACACTTATACACAATAATCTGGAGAGAATGCCACCAAGCAATTTTTCTCTTCAAGAACTCTACTCAGTCACTTGGTACATGTTAACAACAGAACAGAGATAAGAGGAGACATCAGAGAGAGAGAACACAAAAACAGCAGGATTTCAGGAATGTGATTTTTGTTGGGATATTTTCCTTCTTTTCTTATTGTTACGTTCAGAATATAGATCAGAGAATGAAAAAAAAATCACTCAATGAATAAGATACTTGTGATACCTCATTTCAGCCTAAGGAGTAGGTTTAAAAACTCACAAAAGGAAACAGCCCAACAACACATAGAAATCGTTCATTAAATTTATAGAAGTGTGACTTCACACATGGGGAGGTAATCTGTTATCCATTTTTTAAGAACATTGACAATTTCTACTTTTTCTCACAGCATTTAACATTGAGTGGAACAATATTCAATTAAGAATGGTCAGTGACATTGGAAAATTATAGATGTATAAATTTATATATTGTTAATAATAATGAAGAATTGAGAATATTTTGAAAATTGAAAAGTAAGTTTGATAGAAGAAAAATTCAGATAATATTAAGGAATTTGGAATCATTCATTATTTGTGAATAACTTATGAAGGTAGAGAATTAGTACCCATAGAAAGTAATAAAATTTTGAATACCACATTTTGGATATTTTACTTTCTTATTTTAGAATTTTTTGAAAATATGCATATTTTGAAAAGAATGACCTTATAAAGATATTCTAAAATAGCATTCATCTTCAGCTCTGCTTTCTATTCTCTTTCCATTTGAAAATATAAGAACCTCCACAAAGCATGAATAACTCTTTGAAATGGGTGTGAGTAATTGCACTGGCTTTGCATTTTTGGTAGAAAACTGAGAATAGGAGTCTTCTCTTATATGAGATGCAAATCAGAAAAATATATGTGATTTAATGGCAGATTAGCATCATTTATTTTTATATTTGCTGCATTTTGTTATTTTTAATAGAATTCCATTTGCCAAGATTTGGCTCCAAAATGTAAGTTATTTAACAGATATCATTAAGTTGCTAAGCATTAACACTTAATTATCATATTAATAAACAGTTATTACTCTCTTCTACACTAAGCCTTGCCTCTGCCACATTAGTATGCATGCACTGCTCTTAGGCAACTTAATTGTCCTTAAAGGAAATCATTACAATTTAAATGAAATTGGGAGCTACTGGTTAGGGAAGGCTGTAGGGCATGCACAATACATACTAAACAAGGAACTGTAATTTCCCCAAATCACATTTTTTCCCCCGTAATTTCACATCACAGCACTATATCTATTTGGTTTAGGGGAAAACAGTTTATTTTTTGCCTTGCAGTTTTACAAGGGCACCATTTAACCAAGGACATGCAAGGCTCTGAAATGGTAGCAAAGGAACTTGAGTAAATCAAATAATTTCTTTGCGGCTGGTAAACTGTTGTCAGCATTTGCAACACAGTCAATGAAGCAATAAAGTATAGCATGGTGGGCAGCCATCAACCACCATGTCTGCCTCTAGGATGGAGGGCAGCAGGAGGCCAAAGACTTTATGGAGACAGCTGTTGCCTCTCCCCATATGTGATTTTGTTTGTTCACTTCACAGCACCACACTTCACATGCTGTCCCCAAAATGGGGAATAGGGTCATTCCCGTGTGTCCTGTTACCCCTTTCTCAGTTAAGAGCTCTTTTTTCCCCCTAGTCTCAATCATAAAATGACTTAGCTTAGTGATTTGAGTTAAATACTCCATTATTGAAATGCACAGAGTTTAAATATCCCTGGACTCTTATTTTTGAAAGATAATTAATCAATGTTTTACACAACCTTAAACAGCTCTTCATTTTTAGTAAGTGACACATGATGAAAACCAGGATTTTATTCATGTGAGTATTTAGCAATTTCAGATTAATTACTTAGCAACTGAGAGTTGACCTTATTAGTAGCTAACTTTATTGGGATATGAGGACTGGCAGTAAAATGAATGAAATCCCTGCCTTTTCTTTTTATATATAAACTGTAAAAAAAGAATTTAGAATTGTGAAATTGAACCAGAGGGCTGGTAGTTGTTAGAAATCTGGAAGTAAGCATCTACTAAGCTCATTGCAAATGTTACCGCTCATTGACACAAGGTGAAAATACCTATTTTTAGTATTAGAAAACTGAGATCAGAAAGGCTCATTCGCAAGCCAGATGTGGTGGTGCATTCCTGTAATCCCAGTAGCTCTGGAGGCTGAGAAAGGAGGATTGCAAGTGCAAGGCTAGCCTCAGCAACTTGGTGAGGTCCTAAGCAACTTAAGGATAGCCTGTCACATAATAAAAAATAATAATAACAAAAAAAGACTGTGTGGTTAAGCACCCCCGGGTTTAATCCCTGGCATAAAAAAAAAAAGAGGCTCATTTACTTTTCCCTAGGTTTCATAATTACCAAGTGACTGCAAGGTTTAGATCCCAGATCTGCACATCTCTGTTGCACATATGCATTCTTGAATGCCTCACTACAAACCCCAGAAGCACTTTTATTATCACCACAGACCACCCTGTTACATCTAGAACTTTTGGCTAATGCAGGAAGAGACAGCTGATTTATTAATCATTGCAAAAAAATTTATAGAGATCTCTTCTTCTCCATTATGAGTTACTGTATTTTTCTGTGGTTTTCCATTAGCAAAAATGCTTTCTGAGTAAAGTCTATATTATGGCATCTTTTCATAGAGTTTTGTATTTCTTTCTTATAAGAAAAATATTAACCAAATTAGAAGACAGAAATAAAAAATAAGCATTGGTAAAATGTAATTCATAATATTAAGTGAAGCCACATTTTAACAATGTTTGTGTTTCCTGCAGTCATTTTGGTGGCTTTTCAGATTAGTGATGAAAATATTTAATTTCTTCTCTTGAGGAATGCAAACTTGGATATTATATTTTGCCTATTAGAACTTCAGTTTTCTTACTTGTAAATTAAGAGTAATAAATTAATTCCAAAAGTTACTAATTCTATAATTTAAGGAACAACTTTTTTTATTGACTTATTATATGGTAGTAGAAAAATAATGGACTTTAGATTCAAACAGAACTGGATTGGAATCACAAAGATTAATTGTCTAATAATGGATATTATTTCATCTTCTTAGTTTCAGAAGTGAATCTCTAAACCTAGAAGTAATATATGTATTATAGTTGTAGTAAAACTATAAAAGTATTATAGTTGTATGTAAATGCCTGGTATGTGGGATATCCAAAGAAAATAATACCAGTTGCTATCATTAATCCAGACGTGACTTGGTAATCTAATAGTAAAGATCAAAAGATTATGAACATAAGTTTTAGTAAGTTCAGAATATATACTACATATTATTATTTGTTTTCAGTTTAATTTACACACACACTTAAATTCACTAATTCCCTAATTCACTAATACAGACAACAAATTTCTATGTCCCATCATGCAATACCTAAATACTGAGGTATGTCTCACCTTTCCTGGGATCAGCACCATCAGGCTCAGTCATTTTTACTACAGTGGGAGTTACAATAGCTTTCAAGTCCAACCCAAATATGATAGATAGTGTATGAAGTCATAGACATTTTGGTAGCAAATCTGATGTTAGCTTTTTTCCCAACCTGGCTGCACACTTAATTTTACTACCCACTTTCTATCTGGGATCTTGTACATTAGTAAGACATTTGCATGCACACCTGATCTAATAGCACATTTTCAAGGAAATTTGGGCTGAAGCCACTGACCTTGATGGGCCCTAGAAAGTTGACCTGAGAATGAAACTTTAGAGTAAACTTTACTTTGAATGAAAAGGAACCACATTTCTTTATGCTAAGCAGGGTGTTAATAGCTGATTGTGTACAACTGCATTATAGTCATATTTTCACCTGGAGTGAAAATGTAAGGCAAGTACAATAGATCAGTGTATGACCAATTATAATTACTCAGAGATGTGGCATAACTTTCTTATAGCTTTGAAGACCTTACAAGAAGGTAATTTATCAACTTAAGGTACACTGTCAAGTCAAAGTTCCTCTGTAGTAGATTTTTAAGACTTCCTAGGTATAGGATATATTCTGTTAAAATCAGACCAAAGATCTGATTATAGGATTGCATTGCAAGAGACTAAATGTGTAGCCTCCAGAGATATCTTATGACCTCAGTCAAGATAACCACAGGGAAATATTGCTAGAAGATGATAACAATCTAGGGACCTAACAAATTCATGAAGATTTTTAGGGTTTCAAAGATCTAGAGAATTGCAAAATATTCTTGCATTAAATTAAAGACAAAAATACAGCAATGAGAGGAATTTGGAGATTCAGAAAAGTAAAGATAGAGTGAGTATCAAAGCAAAGTTTCAAAGAAGTCTTAGAATGCAAGATATGCCCTTGAAATTTTGTAACGCAAAGCAAGTCTTTGTGAGCAACCCAGCCCTTTTTCTTACCCGTGGTCCTTGGGTGCCCTTGAACCAGGATTTGCCTGCAAAAAATAATATGAGGGCAATACACAAGTGCTGGAAAAACTGCAAAATTATGTAACTCTGCTCTGACTCCACATTTTAGTTCACCTCTATCCCTCTGTAAGTATTAACATCCCCACCAATGTTGCTGTCTTTTTCTCTAGAGATAACCCACATTCTCCCTTGAATGTGAATTTTTTGCTTTACCATAAAATCTCCTTACTTTTATTAAAGCCCGATTTCGCCTTGAATATGACTCTGCTTTTCTAAATAAAAATCTTGTCTGGGTCTCAGGTGAAAGTATTTTCCATCATGTAAGCCAAGAACTCCTCTTGACTACTGAACTAAGGAGTCCTCTGGAAACTCCTTGGACCTCTGGTGACCCTACTATATAATACTAAGGAGGAGGCATCTTGCTTGTTAAGCCTTCTTGCACTATAAGAAGAAACATGCGCATCACTTGAGAAAACAGTTCTAAACCCTAATCAGGAAATTCTGAACACCATCAGTACTGAATGAGTTTACAAGTCTTGTTTTCCATGAAGGTTAACTTGCTGTTGTAGCCATTTTATACACAGATCCTTACTCAAGGGTAGTCTGTGGTAGAAAAAAAGATATTTTGTTGTGTCTCTGGATACAGAATAATTATTTAGGGTCCTATGTCCACCAGAACAGATAACTACCCTCCTTTGTAAATGTACAGTGTGTACAACAACTGCTTTTGCCTTAATATCTGATTCTAATTACTGACGGGGAAATGCTGAGAGATTGTATAACCAGAACTTTCTACCGCAAACTAAATTATTTTGAATTTCGTTAGTTATAGGGTTAGGCAGGTGGTATAGCAATAGAATATTCGATGGAAGTGACACATTTAGGAGTAGGCTGAAGCAGATCCAGAAAGTACAAGTAAATTAGATGAACAGATGGCCCAGACTCCCTCGTCACTTACTTCTGTTTATTCAATGTTTATCCTTCAACTCACAACTATGTCCTTATGGAAGCTAACTTTTGACCAATTGATAGAGAAAAAAAAAACACCAGAGGTTCACAGAGGAATGCCACAATATGTTGGTATTATCAGTAAAAGGCCATTACTACAGTATACCTGTACTTGAAAGTTGCTCTGAAAGACATTAATAAAATCAAGTCATCTTGGAGGGCAAATCTATGAGCAAAATACTCAATCATTCCCTTTTCATGGAAAGAGATATCTCATTAATATATGAATAGACAAGAAATTCTATGGGGACAATAATAGCTGGGAAGAAATGAAAATTGTAGACTGGGGATGAAGAGGTCTATGAAACAGTGATATGGATAAATTTATAGAGGGTACAAATTATGAAGATCTTTGAGTTTCTTTTTAAAATCTGTCGGTAACCTTCTACCACATAGCAGGCTTTCCAAATCAGATGGACAAGATGACCCATAATGACCTGTCAACAAAACTCTTCCCTTAGGCATCTAATTACTGGAAAAATGTGACTTTGAACATAATACCTATGGTAGCATGCCTGGAAAACTACAGATTTACCTGAAATTATGGCCTATTACAAAGGCACAATTAACTATCACAGAATGTTCAACCACTAAAGTAAGTATCAACATTTGCTCTTGATTATGGCACTACTACTCAGGAAAAAGTTCAAGTGATAGGTAGATGATATCAGGCATCTTCCATTTTGGAGGGAATAGAGATTCTTCTCACTGCAATCAATACTCAATCTGATTAGGGGTTTGCTTTCCCTATTTCTGCAATTGCCATCATTTTATGATATTCAAAATCCCTGCTCTAATACCACAACATCCCACACACATTGCCTCTAATTAAGGGAGTCATATAATGGGAATGACATAGTCACTAGTGTAACCATGAAATTTTCTCATTTAATCATGCTTGCTATTTATAAAAAGTAATTATTCCTATAAAATTGCTATTGAAATCAACTTAGAGTCAATACGATGAGGCGTCTTTTGCTGCAAAACAAATCACCCTTAAACCAAGTAGCTTTAACAAATTGTTATCTTTCACTTTTCTGTTGCTTGACTGAGTTCAGCTAGAATGTCCTCCCTAGGAAGTTTTGGTAGACTGTGGTAAGATAATTGGGGCATAGGCTGAGTTTGAGGCTGGGGCTGCAGAAAGCTGAATGGGCTGATAATTTTCAGTTCATGTCAGTACTTTACAGAGGAGTGATAGCTAGATATTGATACATGATATAGGATATACATATGTTAGGCTTCATGCTGAATTCTAAAACAGTGCTTTCATTCTAAGTTCTCTGAGGAATCTCCATACTTCCTTTTAGACTGTTTGCAACATTTTGCAGTCCCACCAGCAATGTATGAGTGTACCCTTTCCCCACATCCTGGCCAAATTTATTGTTATTTGTATTATTGATAACTGCCATTCTGACTGGAGTGAGATGGAATTTCAGTGTAGTTTTAATTTGCATTTCTCTAATTGCTAGAGATGTTGAACATTTTTTTATATATTTGTTGACCATTTATATTTCTTCTATGAAGGGTCTGTTCAGTTCTTTTGCCAATTTTTTGATTTTTTTTAGCATTAAGCTTTTTGATTTATTTATATATCTTGAAGATTGATACTCTTATCTGAACTGCAGGTGGCAAAGATTTTCTCCACCATTTTTTAGGATCTCTTCAGCCTCTTAATTGTTTCCTTTACTGTGAAAATGCGTTTTAGTTTGGTATCATCCCATTTATTAATTATTGATTTTACTCCTGGTGCTTTAGGTCTCTTGTTAAGAAAGTCAGTCCTAGAGCTGATATGTTGACATGTTGGGTCTACATTTTCTTCTAGTATGTGCAGGGTTTCTGGACTAATACCTTGGTCTTTGACCCACATTGAGCTGAGAGGGGTTAAATTTTATTCTGCTACATATAGATTTTCAATTTTCCCAGCACTATTTGTTGAAGAGGCTATCTTTTCTCTAATGTATGTTTATGGTGCCTTTGTGTAGTATGAGATAACTGTATCTATGTGGGTTTATGTGTATGTCTTCTATTCTGTTCCATTGGTCTTATTGACTATTTTGGATTCACCATTTGATCCATTTATCCCACACCTTGGTATATATCCAAAGTATTTAAAGTCAGCATACTGCAGTGATGCATCCATATCAATGTTTATAATAGCTGAATTCATTACAGCTAAGCTATGGAACCACCCTTGGTGTCCTTCAACAGATAAATGGATAAAGAAAATGTGGTACATAACACACAATGGAATATTACTCAGCCATAGAGAGAAATGATTTTATGACATTTGTCAGCAAATGATTGGATCTGGAGACTGTTGTACTAAGTGAAATAAGCCAGTCCCCCAAAGCCAAAGATCAAATGTTTTCTCTGATATGTGGATACTAGCCCACAAGAAGTTGGAGGGGAGGTGAGGAAAAGAATAGAAGTTCAGTATATTAGACAACGGGGAATGGAGGGAAGATATAGCAGATAAGAAGACAATAGAATGAATCTGACATAATTTCCCCATGTAATAAATGAAAAGAGCACATTGAATCCCACCATCATGTACATCCATGAGAACAGGATTCAAATTTGAATAAAGCATATTCATGCTTGTATAGTTATATCAAAATGGATTCTGCTGCAATTTATAACTAAAATGAATCAGTAATAAAAACATGAAAAAAATAAATACAAGGGAGCTTTCTAATAATGGTTTCTCTAAGAGACACATGTGGGAGCTTCAAGACTTCTTATGGTTCTCCTTTAATATTCTCATTGACACTATTTAGGGCTGTACTACTCACTAAGGTCAACATATTAAAAAAGTGGTGTCTTTAGGCCCCACCTCTGCAATGCCACTGTCAAATTTATATCACAGAAAAGGATGTAATGAAAAATATCATTGTGACCATTTTGAAAAATACAAAGGCTTCAAATATATTGTCCTCCTAGAAATGGCATATATGAGTGGATTCAATTACTGATACATGGTTTTATCAAGAGGAAGAAGGATAGACTCCCTTATCATAGCTCTCAGTGACAATCTATTGGAATTTGTACATTCTTTCTCCAAATTGGTAACTCTGCTTAAATAGATATTCTGTATAATAAGACAATTTTGACCAGAGGAAATGGCGAAAAAAAAATATTCACTGAGATGGAAGTTGCAAATATCACTAGATCATACTGGGATTCTTGGTACAGGAGCCTAGCAGGCAGAGAAAATTAATGAACTTCCTGAAATAGGTAATCATGATCAGGAGAAGATGCAAGTATTTTATGTAAAACTTCCAGGAAAGTTCAAATGTCATCACCAATGATATAATTATTTTATATATTTAGTTATTAAATGCCTACTGTGGTGAGAGAACATTTTAGTCATTTTATATGCTTTGAAATTTAATTCAAAGAACAAAACTTTGAAGTAGATATCAATTTCCAAGATTTACACTGTAGGAAACTAAAGCTCATTTAACCACTGAAGCTCATAGTTAAGTACCATGGTCATAAATACTGAAAAAAGCTTGTATAAATAATCTATATCCCATACATATTAGTATCCTACAGCTGCCATAACAAAGTCATATAAATTGGTGGCTTAAAACAATAGACATTTATTCTCTCATAGTTACAAGATTGATGTGTTGCTAGAGTCTGTTATAGAAGTTTTCCTTGTTTCTAACAAGCTTTTTGTGGTTTGCTAGCAACTTTTGGTGTTCCTTTCTTGCAGCTGCTTCACTCCAATTTGCCTCTGTTGTCACATGATATTCTGTAAATCTCCATGTGTATACATAACCAATCTTCTTATAAGGACACCAGTCATAATGGATCGAGAGCCCTCATCCAGTATTACCTTGTTTAAAAAAAAACTAATTATATCTGTAATGACCATATTTCCAAATAAGTCCATACTCTAATGCATTGATGACTAGAACATCATCATATCTGTAATGAGGAAACATAATTCAGATCATAAACCATATCTCCAAAATAGAATTGTTTCTACTACACCACATGAAACGTATATAATAATTTCTTTAAATTTTTCAATATCAAAATTTGCATTTTTAGCTGAGACATCCTTGAGAAAATCTTTCAGAATAGAATACCCTTAGAACTGAGTGTTACCTAGGGATCAATTAACTTATCCTTTTTATTTTGAAGGTGAGTAAACCTGAAGTAAAGGGACAAGAGAGCTTATATAACTTGCCTATAGTCATATAGTTTATCATGGGACAACATAGGCCAGAACACTAACCTCCTAACTATTAAATATTTATTATAGTATATTTTAGCGTCTCATATAAGTTTTATTAATTTTGCTTCTCTAAAACAATAGTCTAGAAATATTTGCCTTGAGTATGATCACTAGCATTATTTATAAATAAAGTAGATTTTATTCTTTAATTTTTACAATTATTCCATTACTATAGAGAATAAGTAAATTTATTGGATAATGAATTAGCAGTTACCCAACTCAGTGTGTATGGGGTGATTTGTAAGAAATACTGTTGTTCTTATGTTGGTGCTGTTATTGATCTAGTGATTGACTTAGATAAAATAGCATTATACCTTGAAAATATTTAGGAAAAAATACAGAAATATTACAGTATATCTACAGTACAAACTAAAAAAGTCAAAACCAACCCTCCCCCCCAAAAAAAGATGTTGAGATAAATTAAGGAGTTCTAATTGGAATAATATATGATATTTATTATCAAAGGTACAACTTTGTTAAAATATCAATTAAATTTAAATGATTGTGAAATAAATTGCAGAAACTTGACCTGCCTCAATGAGAATCCCAACAGGTCTGTTTGTATAAAAGTATATGAAAATGCAAAGAGCCTATAAAGCACATGACCTTAATGAAAAAAAAAAGTGAAAGAATCATTCTACTTTATTTTAGTTTTTACTGTAAAGGTTTAGTATTCTGTGCTGGAAATATAGCTCAGTGGTAGAGCACTTGTTTGGCATGTGAAAGTCTTTAAGTTCAATCCCCATACTTCCAAAAATTAAAAATAAATAAGTAAATTTAGTATTCAAGACAGTTTGGCATTGTCTTAGGACAGAAAACTAGATAGAGCAGAATGGCAAAATGACAGATTAAATTAGTTTTAAACAGATACGAAAGCAATTGAATGGAAAAAATAAAGTTGTTATCCTTTATTTTTAACCAATGTTGCTAAAACAATTTGATGAATGTATTAGAAAATTAATCTTGACCCTGTTTTACACTATATGTTACAATTCAAGTTTTATTAAATATATACTTATGCATGTATGTGTGTGTATGTATATTTATGTGTGTTTATATATATATATATGTGTGTGTGTATATATATATATATATATATATATAAAATGTTGTTTTTTTAAATCTAAATGGAAGTCAAAACAATGAAGGTTGTAGAAGAACATTTGGAGAATATGTATGTAACTTTGAAGGAGGCAGTCATTTCTTACATATTACTCAAAAACAAAAAAGAAAAAATAAGGTATATATCTCTGCATATTAAAACATAGGATAAAAAATAAAATGCAAGACATAGAAGGAATTAGAAGTTAAAATCAGAATGAGAACAATTTCATACCCTTTATAATGGCTCAAATTAAATATAGTAACACAAAAAACAGATTCTGAGATGCTGAGAATGTGGACCAACTAGAACTCTCATATATTATTGGTGGGATTTGTGTGAGTGTAACTCTTTGTTATTGCAAGATATCTTCACAACGTAGCACAGTCAGTTGATGTTGACATTTTACCAGTTAGAGTGAAGTGCAAAAGCTTGACCTGCCATTCTTCCTTTTCACTTCATCTAATTACCATAAGATAATTTTAAATTGCTCTTCTACATACGTTTAAAATAATATAGTATTGGGGGTTTTTTCTTTAATCATCAAAGAAAGAACATTTATAAAACTCCAGATGAAAAATATAGTAATTTACTCTATTTTAATTTCTGTGATTTCTTTTTAATGTTCCAAGATTTCCTTTGCTGTTTCTTTTCTGCTTAGATAACTTTCTTTAGGAATGTTTCTTTAAGGATAAATATGTAAACAATCCTCTTATTTTTCCTTTATTTGAAAAATGACTTAATTTTGTCATTATTCTTGAAGGATGGAGATATAAAATATATAAATTATATATATTTTAAGGATAGAGAATTGTCTGTTGACAATTCTATATGTCCTTGGAAAATATGATACCATTTCATGTGGCCTGTTTGATTTCTGGTGAGAAATCTGCAGTCATTCCAGTTTTTTTTTCCCATTAGGTAAAAAAGGTGTTTTTTTCACTTGCTATTTTCAGTATTATTTCTTTATTTTTTGTTTTCAAAGTTTTCACATTATCTGTCTTGCTGTGAATTTCTTTGCTTTTATTTAGTATTGTGTAATCCATTCAGATTCTTGCATTTGTCAACTTGTGCTTTCAATCATTTCCTCAAGACTTTTTTCCATCTCTGCTTTCTTACTCTTTGCCTTCTAGCACTCTGATGATATAATAATTGCATTGTTTATTATAGTTCCACAGTTCCATGAGGCTTTTAAAACTTTATTTAAATTTGCTGTATTTCTGCTTTTCATACTGTGTAATTCTGTTGTTCTTAAAATTTGCTAATTTTTCTTTGTATTCTCTATTGTAATGTTGAGTCCACCTATTTAGTTTTTTATTTCTTATATTGTACTTTTCATCTCTAGCAGGGAAAAGAAATGGGACCTCATTGCTGTCAAGTAGGGCTGGATGCTATGCGCTGGAAAAGATGAAAATTCTAGTTCTTTGGTTGGCCTTCCCTGATTCTTCCCTGGAAGATATGTTGTGTGCCATGTAAAATTCTACCTAGGGTGAAATCTAATCTCTTCCTTAACTCTTGTTTGCAGGAATTTTTAGTTGTATGGTGTTTGGCTGAAATAGATGAATTAATATCTCATTAATGTCTCAAGTATTACATTTTGTTCTTCCACACTTTTTTAATCCTTTCATTAGTGAAAAAAGTATTTTCAGGATGACAGTTGTTTGTTTGTTTGCACTCATTAGCATTCTGAGCTCCTGGGGAATTCACCTCCAAATCTTAAATACATTAGACAAAAGAAAAACCTATGGAACTCATCACCTTGTTCTTCTTTGAGTCCCTGGGTTCCTGGAGAATTTTCATTTTTCTCTTCATATATTCTGAATCTTCTTATTCTTGTTTTTATCTGTAATGATCCGAATTTATAATTCTACTTAGAAAAAAATAAGGGAAAAAATGCCTTCTTAATATTCCCAGAAATAGAGATCAGGCTTTTTTTTTTTTTTTTTTTTTTTTTTTTTTTTTTTTTATCTTTTTGAAAGCCTACAAGCATGTAAAATTATAAGTTTTTAAAAAGAAGTTTTTTTGGTAGAAAATCCTTTCAAAGTACCCACACTCTTATCGTGATAAAATACAAAATGTCAAAATATATATTGGGCCATTTTAAAAGGTACAGGTAATTGAAGCTCCCTGTAGTCAAATTTACAGTATATGAAATATTTAGTTTCACATCTTTGTATTTTTGTCTTTTTTTAAAAAGTATGTGGCTGTTTTAATTTATCTGAGCATCATAAATAAGCAATTTAGGAAAGTATGATTCAAAAAACTCCAAAAAGCTATGTACCATTTTAGAACTAAATACAAGACAACTTTTAAAAGTTATATAAATTTCAATATCTGGGTATGTACATTGTTTGGAAGTAATTTCATAATTATATATTCATATTTGTAATATATAGGATCATTATTTCACAGTATTTCATATACAGTGGATTATAACAAATTTGAAATATAATTTTTATTATCTTGTTAGTTAAGACACAGAAGATATTTGAGAACGTTGGATGGATTTGAGGTGTTTTTAAAATTATTTTATATTTTAAATCACTTTTGAAAATTGAGATTTATATACTTTAATGCATTTACTCTTCCCCTACTTTTATATACTTACAAAGTTAAAATCAGCAGTTCTATCATGTCTTACATCCCTGCCTTTCTTGTACATAACCAGAAATGTAAGTACTAATGTTATCTCCATCACGCTTAATTTCAACTAATCTCTGCTTCACCTTTTCAGTATTGTATGTCCTATTCACCATTTACTGTCTTTCTTCCCCTTCTTCACATGCTATATTCCATTCATCATACTCCAATAACTCACTGAAAATACTATCTTACAAGCAACCACAGCTTTATTATTCCTTGCTCTTTCTGCTACATGGACTGGCAAGATTTAGCCCTCAATCATTCCCACTCTCCATTCCCTCTACTTCTTTATTCAGGTTTCTGAATGCTCTTGGAATAAGATCACTCAATTGTGTGGATTTTTGTCAGTGCACATTCACTATCTGTAACCTCAGCTGGCGATGGTAAGCTGTCTGAAACATGTATTATTTTTACTTGTACTTAGTTGCTCACCCAAATATTTGTGCATTCTAGGCACTCAAGAAATGCCACCTGATAGATTTCTTTTGCTAAATCTTATTTATCTGGGCAATTCTATTGTAAGTTTGGCACACTTCACATTTCTCAATTATTAATTAATTTAAAAACCTTTTCATTATGGAATCTTATATATTAGGGAAATTTTCATGTAAATGACCTTTACATAATACCAATCTGTTGTTGTTGTTGTTGTCCTCTCTTTACTCATCATTTTTACTTGTCTTGCTGCCTCTGTCAATCAAGAAATTCATGAGGTGGTTCCAGGCTTACTGGCATTTTGGCCCCCTGATGTGCAGCACATTATACCTCTACTTAAGTCTCTGTGTTATTTTAGTATTTTTGCTTGTTTATCTCAATATCTCTCTTTCTTTCAGGTTAAATGTTGTAAACAGAAAGCAAGTAGAATAGCTGCCCAATCAAATTACAGAAGGAATGCTGAAAAGGTCAAAGTAGCAAAACTCACTATGGTAATTGATATAATGTAGAATATATTAAAACATTGGCCTTCATTTGACTCAACAACAAAAAAAATGAAATGGCAGGATAGAAATGGCAGGAGCTATTGAGAGTGAAACCTTATCTTCCAGCCAGCAGAAATTTATCACCTTTGTTTGTTCCCCTGTTTGGAGAATATCTCTCCACTGATTCAAAGAAAAATCAATCCTGTGTTCACTGGCACTTTCCATCTGGTCTTCCCCTCACATCTCTTATTAAGAATGGAAAAGAGAAAGCTAACTTCTTTCTGTTCTTGTGAAACCTTCATAGACCTCATGGTCCTTCCTATACTTGCATTTTTTTTATAAGCATTGCTTCTTAGGCTGACCAATAAATTTTTTTAGTCTTTAGTAGTATTAAATATATTAGCTTTAATATATATCATTTAATTGAAGCCTTGCATTTACAAATACAAGTGGAGAGGGGAGGAATTTTGCTGTCACATATTGAATTGATGTGAAATGGAATAAAATATTGAGGAGCTTTCTTACCCCTGTAAAATTGAAGCTTTCAGATGCAGACATAAAATCATGATAAGGAGGCATGGAAAAATGGGAAGATATGCTGAAATGATTTTTTTCTTATATTTTTTTCTCATGTTCATTATGCCTTTGATACTGTAGGCACAAAGGCAAGGGTAGAGGATAACTCATTATGGAGGAAAATATCAAGGTTGATGTGAGTGTGAATGAGGTATGAAATGTATATGCAGAAATCACAGTATATGCCCTTATGTGGCTAAATATATTTATGTGCCTAACTATATATATGTGGCTCACATGCATTTAAATGTGTATTAAACAAATAAAATGCCTTATCATTGTTGATTTGGGGATTCCTTAGGAAGCTAACTCTGATACAGAGTTTGGTACATAGGATATTTGTTAAGGAGGACCCTTGGAATGAACTGTGGAAGCCCGGAAAGATAAGGGAGTGGACAAAAAGAGTCATTCTTAGGCTCAGCTATGGCTAAGCACCAGATGGCTTTGGAATTTGAATGGACCTTCAGAGTTGTTCTTAATTTTGGTGAGTAATCAGATCTCTACCAGCCCAAATGGATTAATCATTATATATAGTCTACTATGGAATGGGGCTTGTACTTAGGGTATCTCATTGCAACTGAGGCAATTCCTGAAAAGATTAATAGATGAAATATGTCTACTGACAACACTGTAAGAAAGGGCTTAACAGGTCCTTCATCAAAGAGGGATCTTCTGCTGTGTCTCTGCAGCTATATCTGCCAAAGCGATTGAGTTCTCTGTAACAGAACATGAACAATAGAAATAATCTGGGCAACACTTGAGTCTTTTGCTCAAAGAGAAGTTGTCTGCCCACAGTGTGGTTGTTGTATTTCCAAAGGCTGAACCATGGATCGAAAATAATGTGCCTTGGGCTGGGGTTGTGGCTCAGTGGCTCAGTGCTTGCCTAGAATGTATGAAGCGCACTGGGTTCTATTCTTAGCACCACATATAAATAAACAAAATAAAGGTCCATTGACAACTAAAAAATACTAAAAAAAGAAAATAAAGTGCCTTGTGGACAAATAGTTTCCAAAGTAGGGAAAGATTAAAAAAAAAATAAAATGGAAGGAACCTGAGTTCCTTCACAAAAGAACTTCACAGAGGCATGCCAACTTCCAGTCTGGACCATACATGTGTTACATGACTTCAATTTTCCCAATGTATCTTGCTATGCCTCCACTGGAGTGTTAAAACAATATCTAAAGATTATTACTTAATAGGACTAACCGGAGAGCTTGTCATCACTTCATCCTGAGTTCATGTCAATTTAATAGGGTAACTCATATTTAAACTACATTATTTTGTGGTCTAGTACTAATCAACTTAGTTTTTAATTAATACAGAAAAGGAAATAAAAATAAAAAAATAATTTCAAATTATGAGGCATTGGCATTGATATAAGAGGAGAGAGAATATGTGTCCTGGCTGAAAGGTGATAAGTCTTGTTAGGACATGGCAAGACACTTGTGTAGCTATCACTGGTGATGACTCCAATGACAGGCCACATGCCTACCAAGTCTGTAGTTTTGCTAGAATTTGTTCGAAAAATTTAGACTAATGATGTGTTTGGGGCTGCTCTTTGCTGTGTTAGCAAAATTACTAGAAAAAAGAACTGAGATTAGGCAAGAAACGATCATGTTTGCAGTCGTATAAGGAAGAAAATATAGCACTGCTAAGAGATGCAATCTCTGCCTACAATCAGCAATCATATTGACAGAGCAACTGAAAATCTGGGCTCCAAAAGCATTAAAATACCAACTGCTGTTTCTGATATCCTAAATATCAGAAGATGAGATTGCCACTTGCAATCTATCCTTAACACTTCCAAATTAAACTTTACAGATAAATTAAAGAGTCTGTTCATGGTACATTCCAATAGAGGGAGTTGCTTCTCCATCCAACTGTATTATTTCAGGATATTTTCAATGTAGCTGCCTTTATCTCATTAGGGAGTAGATAGGTCTAATCCAGAAACAATAAATAAAATAGAAGATTTTTCCAGACTTGAGGAAATTTTAGAGCAAGGTTATATTAACAAAACAAAATAATCAAAAAACAATAAAAGAAAATAAGACAAAAAACTCCTTCCTGTTTATATCGGATAATTTGTCATTCCTAAGGAAACCAAAGCCATCCAGTCTCTGTGCTTTTAATTTTTTAAAGTGAAAACTAAAACTTCTATTAGATGAGAAAAATAAACATGAAGAAGTTCAAAATATCTTTGTGGAAATAGAAGTATTCAAATTGATTAAAAGATTGGTAGAATCTGCTCTTTCTTCAGGTATAACTTCATAAACTCACCAATGGTTTATGTTAGTGAATGCACCAAAACATAATCCAAATGCTCTTTGTAAATGGAATTGATGAATAGTTAAATAACTCACTCTTTAGCAGCCAGTGGTGAAACTTCCATATTGCAGTCTGTTTCTCTACAGTCTATAATTTCCTGAGAGTACAGGGATGACATTTATGTAGTTGTCCCTTCCCTATTTGGGCATCATTTCCCACAGGGAGTCTCTGGATCTCTATGCTTTATTGGTCAAAATTTAGAGAGTACTTTGCAATTGTCCAGCAGGCCAGTGTATTCTTATGCAAGGCTAGGGAAACTATTAATATAATCCAGATGGCACTCAACATTACTAACTAGTAGACATAATGACACTTTAAAATTTTTCATTATTCAATCTGTGTATTTAAAAACATTAAAATATGAATAACAACCAATTTTTTTTTTTAATTGCACTAAGCTCTGAGGACAGAAGGGAACATGACATTTTGTTTGTTTGGGGGGAACAAATTTTATTTATTTTCATTTGTAGAATTTTGAAAGTTAATTTTTTTAAAGAGTAAGCTAGTTATTTTTGGAGACACCTTTAATTGTCAAATGTTGAGTGAATCAATTCAATTCTTTTCTCTCAATTCAAGATGATATCTACAGTATTATCTTTTTATAAATAGTTGATTTAAATTTGTTGTTATTAATAATATAAATAGAAGTCAATTATCATAAATAAATGCTATTTGAAGGTGAAAATATGTAGACCCCAGTTATATGTATTTGATTTCTCATTAATCTTCTTTATTAATTCTATCATAATTTAACCTACTTTTCATACAAAAAAACAGTGACAATAGCCAATAAAATTCTTATTCATGGCTTATCCCACCTCCTTATTTGCTTTATTTATTTAAAAATATTAGAATTTTATCATAAACTTACACCATAACTGTTTAAATAATATCATAACAATCAGGCTTCATTAACAAATGGCTTTCGAACAATTCCAATTGGCTAAAGTTCTTATTGGAAATGCTTATTTCTTAAAAACTCACAGAACATATTCATATTTTATCAGTGCCCTGGAATTATGAGGTGATTTCGTATCTGAAATAAATAGCTAATTATCAAAATATCCATTTAAACAATTTGCAAATATGGTTAAATTTTTAAAAGATTTCTAAATATTCTTCCATTTTACTGTATTAATTTTTATGCAGATATAGAGGCTATATCATCTGAATATATGGATTATCTTTACTTATTTCATTAATATGTAATTTGAAATTGAGATGCTCTTAAGTTTTCATGTCTTGTCTTTTTCATTCACCAATTCAACATCCTATGTACTTTTTTACCCACTGTCAGAATAGCTTTTTAAATAACTGTATTTAATCTTCTATTAAAGCTAGCTGTAATGCAATAAGGACATATGTATCATCTCCCCATAGATCTATGCTCAAGCAAATGTCTCAAAAGAAATTTTTTATAGGAGGCAGATTTCTGTTTCACACACAGGCCTTGATGTGGAGACAGCAAGGCTACATTAGAATGTCTTTATTTGTCACTTGCTTCCCTCATTGCATGCCAAACAGATAGAGCTTTAGGAGTTTTTGAATTGTGGCATCATTTGGCACATCAAAGTAATAAGCTTAGGTTTCTAATAGCATACATCCTGTGATGTACTTCTGCTACACAAGTCCCTCTACACAGAGTTACCTTAAAGTGGCTCATTATTTAGAGTCTGTGTAAGAAAAGTATTTCCAGTGGACAAGGAAAAAAGTCCCCTTCAGAGCAAAAATTGTTTAATGCCTCCCAGGTGTGTAAGAAAGGTGAAAAACTACAGCACATCTGATGTACTGTTCATGACTTAGTGGGCTTATTAGTTCCCTGAATGAAGACTCGTCTGCCCTGCATTTCCGTGGTTTAATTTAATGGACAGATTCTCCAATAAAGGTAGATGGAAATAAATGCATTAGACAGCTCATGCAAGGAGCAAAAGGAAAAGGATTTAACCATCAGGGTTTTTATATCTCTGAAATGATATGTTGTTTCAAACAATCTCAATTTCTCTAGTTTAAGTTTATTATTCTTTTATCTGATTCTTACTGCCATCTGGTTCATGTGCAAGTGCAAATTATAAGCAAGAAAAAGCAGAGCTAATTTTCTGTGTCAGCTTAACAAACAAAAGCTGTGCGATATGGATAGCTATCATTAAAGGTATCTATCGTGAAATATTGATCTGAAATAGGCTACTTTTTCAAGGCTTAGATATGAGATGGTAATTAGGATTATTTGGAAAAAGGGTGAGTGTTAATCTGTAGTGTGGGAGGCTCTATTGATTTTAGAGAATGACTTTGTGAAACAACAAATATTTTCTACACATTTCTAATGAATCAATCTGTTGAATGACTTTATTGTATAGGTTTATTAACTGCAAACATAATAATTAACAAATTCAAATTTCACTTGCATAGGAACAGTTTTACATTAGTTTCTTGGAAGGACAGGAAATATAAGTTAAAAAATCATAAAATGATTAGAGAAAATATGATCTAAAAGAGGAAGACAGGAACCATTCTTATTTCCAATTCATTGTTAGCTATTTTTTTTTTGTATCAGATTTAGGCTAAAATCTCCTTTTTTAATATTCTTCTTTTTTCAGAGAAAATTTTTCCTTACACAGTAAATAAAACAATTATGGTAGGAACTGATATAAATTTTAAAATTACTAGGCATTATCATGTTATGACAAAATATAAAATGCACATTTAAAACTCTTTTATCTTTTTACAATGTTACTATATTTTTGTTTGTAATACTTCAGAGCATTACAATTAGTGTCCACAAAGGTACTTTATCAAATGATGTTTTGATTACTTATCATAAATATGTATGTCCATATAAAATATCCACATACATAAATATTTTCCAATGAAGTCAGGTATGTCTCCTTAAAGAAGAAACAATTTATTTTTCCCAGTGTAAAATTAGGTGAAGCCAATTTTCTATTAACATGATAGTTAGACATATTTACATAAAGAATGGAAAACTGCCTTAGTGAGAATACTGCTTTTTATACATTTTGGATATTAATTTCTTATTCTTATAATAAAAGTTATATTTACTTTAATACTTAAGGAAAGAATATACTGTAGTAGTTATCCCCTAAGGTGGCACCCAGTGACCATTCTCTTCTAGTAGTCATGTTCTTCTATAACTTTTTCTTCTTGAGTAGGCATATAGGTAGGTGTAAGTGTAGGAACGTAGGTGTATATATATATTCTATACATGGAACTTTCAGACTTGCTTCATTTTCTTTTTTTTTTTTTTTGTACTAGGGATTGAACCCAGGAGCATTCTGCCTCTGAGCTACACATGCAGTCCCTGCCACCATTTAAAAAATCTTATTTGGGGGACAGGGTCTTTCTAAGTTGTCAAAGCTGCCCTTGAACTTGTGATCTTCTTGCCTCAACCTTCTGAGTTCCTGGAATTACAGGTGTGTGCTACCATGCCTGGCTTTAGACTCTGATCTAAGGAAGAAAATATGGTAAAAGTATTGGATTGTCCAGTGCAAGTGAAGGTTATAAAAAGACTATAGTTTTTTTTATTGAATATTCCCACTTGTTCTCTCTTGGATCACTAATCATGGGAGAGTGATTACTAATCACTAATCAGTAGCCTTGACATGAAGCAGCTCTACAGTGAGGAACCAAGCAAGATCCCCAAAAACTTATATGCCCTAACATGAAGCTGTGGCTCCTGCCAACAGTTCAATTTCATCTAATTGGCACTATAAACAAGAAAACCAAATTATATGAGGGCTATAATCCTGACCCACAGAAACTGTGAGATAATATGTGTTTGTTGTTTTAAGCTGAAAAACTGGAGTAATTTGTTATGTGATAAATAGATAACTAACATAGATATTCTAGGAAGTTTTGAATGTTTTCTTTTTATTCTTATATTGGGACAGAGTTCATTTTTATGTGTGGATAAAACTAAACTTGGTTCATAACATTGATGAATGTAAGTTTTTTGGTTCTCAAAATTATCTTGTTTTATTTGAATACTGCTAGATATATGAAAACTAGAATAACAAAATCAATGAAAGCATGGCACATTCCAAAACACATCATTTATGAAGTGTTTGCTGTGAGACAATTGTAGAATCCTATTCCTGTGAGGCACATAGGCAGAAGGTAGAAAAGTATGCCAATACCATCATATTTATTTCAGAATAATACAAATAGATTTTTAAAATAAGTCTTTATTTGCTTTGTTTTTGATATAGCAACTTCATTTGTTCAATATTTTCTTCAATTTAGGAGTATGTATACTTATCTATTATTCTGCTTCTATACATTAATACAAACATTAAATGTATAAATTGATGTAATCTTAAAAATGATAAATTAAAAAGATCATTTGAGAAAAATGTTAATGACTAATAATTTTACTTGAAATACACAAATAAAAATTGAGACACAAAAATACAGCTTGCCACCTATATTTTACAGCATATGAATGTTACATGTTGTTAAGCTTAAAGAAGTCATATATGCATTGGTGGAGTACATATGACATATTTTTACATGTAAGGCAGGACTGAAACCCTTTACACAATTAGCTACCAAGCTAGTACTCTGATATCATAATTGCATAAAGTTTAATGCTAAAATATGACCTCTGTGAACTTAATGGACAAAGCTGTACCCTGTTATTAAGTTCTGAACTATTTGTGTATGTAAAACATGGTGTTAATATCTGATTTTGAATGGAATTTGGACTGCCCATGGTTGTCTTACACCACTTTGTCAGCCATTTCATCAACAGCTTGCTAGACTGCATCCAGTTCACCATCTGGAAGTGTCACTTGCTACAAAATAAACCTGCTCCCTGGATGACAGCAGGATACCTAAGCATCTGCTGTTTAATAAGCTGCAGCAGAACATCCACCAAATGCACTGGAAGGGGCAATATTTCAAGGAAATGATGAAATCATTTAATATTAGCTCTTGAATGCACCTTAGGGAATCATCTAATCCATCATTTTCAAGGTGTATGTCATGATACTAGGACTACAAAATGACAATACAAATTCCATATATAAAAATTAAAACTAAACAAAACCAAAAAATAGCTCTTCCAATTCTAATTATTTAGGAAAGTCTATGTTAACAAAGCCAAATGAGAAGTAATATTAAATGACAATATTATCAACTATATAGTCTTGAAGATATAAGCATCAAGAAATAATAAATGATATTAAAAACTAACAAAAAATCAAGGAAGGTATCAGTCAGAGGTGGTGGACATGTAGCAGTGTCTTGGAATCTGCCTTCATGGAATAACATGGTATAATTGAAAAACTTTGACATTATTTTTGGCCAATTTTCTAATATCCATTTCATCACTGATAATTCTTTTTCTTTTTCTTGTGAAGAATAATTGCCACATATGCTACTTTCTTATTTTCTTTCTCTTATTAATTTATCTCTAATATAAGAAGCCAAGTTGAACACATGTTTGGTTGAATACTAGACCTAGGATTCATGACTGGGAAAATTCTGATTAGAGTGATATTCATAAACTTTCAAACATATACCTTGCTCTCCAAGTTGCAGTATGGGTATGATTTTTAATTTCAGAGGTAATAGTATACAGTCTTTTCCTTCTGCCTTTTTAAAAATTATGGAGTATTTTGAGCATATATTAAGATACAGAAGAAAATCTTATAAACTTTGTTTCTGCCTACCGTATAGTTTAATGTATCCTACTACTTTGTTGTATTTCATTCACATTTCTTTCTGAGAAATGAATCACTAAAATAGAATCAAAATTCTGTATTTACTTTCATCTGATTTCATTTTTCTTCTCCCTTCCTAAGAATTCATGGCCAGACATTCTGAACATGTATATATTGTAATTAATACAAAATTATCACTATTCACTGACTTCTTTTCCAAAGTCACCTAATTTTCTGTAACTTCCATTAAAACAAATTTCTCTTTGACTATTACAGAGCTGTTCTGATTATATCTTCCTGTTCTCCTTCTGTTTATTTTTTAACAATGTGGAGCTTGAAATTTCTGCTTTCTGCATATAATTTCAGTGGTGTAATTTGCTGAACAATAATCATTATTTTTCTAAGAGGAATTCTGATGCCACATTTGAAGTTAATACTTTTGTGTGGCTCATTATAGCGCTTCTTATTCCTGTAAAGCAGCAACACAGTGATTCCCAGAGAGAAAAGAAAAGCTGCAAAACTGTAGAAACTGGGGGGAAAAAAAGATGTTCCAAAATGATTCAATAGAATATGTCTTAGAAAAGCACAGATTTCATGGATAATCAGCTATAGATTCTGTGTATTTAAATAAACAACTTTAAACCATCATTGACTGAGAGAGAGAATTGTTTTCAGCTAGTGCACATATTAGGATGGTCTTTATGTTACCTAGATTAAATTCCTGTTTAGGTGACTAGATGTTGAAACATTGCTAATCCCAGATTATGTTATAGTCAACTAGGTGATTGATATTGAAAATCATGAAAATGAACAGAAGCACTGTTCATCTCCTAGGAGATAAAAGCATCATGGCTTCATAATAAGGGAGAAATAAAGAGCATTGTAGCCTAATGAGGACAACAGTTAGGTTGAAATTTTCACTAATGAAAAATTGATTGAAAAAGAAGCAGAGAGCCAGTAATCAAGGTGGGTTGAACCCAAGAGTCTATATACACATTCTCTGGAAAGTCTGTCAATATAACAATTAAGGATTTTGAAAAAGTCATAGACACATAAGCACCAAAAGAGAGTTAAGAAGATAGTAAAAAGATATGTATCGATAAAAATTTTGAACTTAGAAAGTGAATGAAACTCAGAGTTGTCAGCTGATTTTTAATCTTGAAGGAAGATAGGGAGTATTTTAGTCATAGAGAGTCTTAAAAATGGGAGTAGGTTGGAAAAAGGGGTGCTACTGTGGTCGAAAGCCTAGAGATTCAAAGTTTATACCAAGAACTTCAAAGATTCTCATGTCTGTCCTCCTCAGGCAGAAAACACTGCTGAGTTTTCTATAAATTGCATTTTTAAAGAAGTTGTGAAAGAGAACTCTACACAGGTAGACCAGAATATAGAAAAATTTATGTTGGACAGAGAATTGGAGGATTCCAATAAAATTTATAGATGGAATAAAAACAGGATTAAGTGAAAGTACTTAAGCAGGAACTCCTGGGCCACTTCTTGAATTTATTTTCAAATTGGAGCAGCCATTTTGAAATTGGAGTAATTTTCTTTGAGTACAGTAAACCTAGAAACTCAGGAGAAAAAAATCCTACACGTTCTTAGCTAGGCTGATGTGTCCCTAGAGTGATCACCAGTTAATGAGCCCAATGCATGGGGTTAGGTGTGCTTCATTCCTAAATCTGTGAACTATATCTGCAATGTGAGACACTTGTGGGGAACTGTTAGTATGAGAAACAGAAACCAGCACACACTCAGAATGACAACAATGTAGCTAATATATGTAAAGAAAAAATATAACTTGGAGCAGAGAAATGGAGGATTCCAATAAAACTTTCTCTAAGAAAGTTTTTCTTATGAGGAAAAAACTAATAAAAATTTTGATGCATTTTTCATTAAAAGTATTTAATTCTTTGGGCAAGTTTGGTAATGCATAATGGAAAAAATACTCCTCCAAAATTTGGTAATGAATAATGGAAAGAATACTCCCCCAAACTCTTCCTAATTAAAAATAACTTTACTACATGAGAAAAACAAAGGAAAGGGTATAAGCAAGTAAAATAAGCAAGTAAAATGCTAATATACCACCTAGCTCAGCTGTGTATATTATAGCCAAGAATTTTAAAAAATGGTGTTGATGAAAAAAATACCAGAAACAAATTTTTTTTTCTACGTGTATTATGAGGATGGGAAATATCTGTTTTGGTTGGTGAGTTGGTGATAGGTTATGTTGGGTATTTTAAGTATAAGAGACATAAACTACAAACATCCATAGAATTCTGTAGGTAATATTTAGAAGTAAACTATCAAGAAGTGAAACAATCATGTCAAAAACAAAAGAAAATCAAGAAATAATACATATGGATGAAATTATTGAATAACAGATGATATGAAATTTGTTGCCTCTGGGCAATAAGTATGCATGTAAAGAGGGATAAGCCAACAAGGGATTTTCTTAACAAGTTTCCTAAATGTCTGATTTTAAATTGATGGATAGGTAGAAATAAAACTAAAGCAATTTTGAAAAGAAGTAAGGACCATAAGAGACAAGGCCTGTGTTGTATAGTCTTTGGAAGAAGATCACATAGCAACGAAAGCATTAGGTTTCCATAGCTTCTGAGTATATAAAAGCAGGATTAGTAGGGTTTTAAAATAATAGATTTACTTAATAAAATACATATTTTTTTAAATTATGGAAAAGAAGCAGAGAGAAGGATGTGGGGAGGTGGTAAGGTCCTCCTGGACAGGAAATATTAACTTGTAACACCAGACACACAGTTGGTATTCTTGCTATATGGCTGAGAATTGCTATAGTGGATAAGCTTCTATGATACTTCAGCTGACCTGTAGGTTTATAAGTTGTAATGTAGTGAATGTTGATCTTAGCTAAGGTACCCAACATCTGGCTACTCATTTTTTTATGGGAAGTTGGGTGATAGTAAGAGATAAGCCCGTACTTCCAATAAGTAATTTTGCCAAGGTCAAATGGCAGGGGACACACAGAAACCAATGGGCAATGTAATTCATCCATGATGAATGAAGACTTACTAAAGCATTTGCTTTCAGTCACAAACATGTCATATAATTTGCTCTAATTCAGTCTCTGTTTCCCTTCTCACCTCCCTTCCTCATTCCCTTACTCTATTCTAATGATCTTCTAATTATGTACAGTTTTTTTTTAAATTAGTAAATTATGGATATACTTAAAGGTAAAATTCACTGTTATATTTCATTTACGTACATAGGAAAAGTTTTGTCAGATTTATTCCGCCATTTCTCCCTTTCCCCATCGCTCATTCCTATCACTCACTTCACTTTCTCTGCTCGACTGATTTCTCTTTTATTTTAATGAGATTCCCCTCACTTTTTTTTTATTTGTTTGTTTACCTTATTTGGTCTAGCTTCTGCATATGAGAGAAAATATTTCATCCTTGGCTTTCTGAGTGTGGTTTTTTTCACTTAGCATGATGTTCTCCATTAACATCATTTACCAGCAAATGACATAACATAATATCTTTAACTATGGCATTGAAAGAATTAATCTAGTGAACTTTTAAAACTTAGTATTTTAAAGACATGACTGTGAGATTTGGGATCATATGACTACTTTTCAATTAAATAACTCTAATAGAAATTTATTAATACAAATTCAATAAAACTAAGACTTACCCCAACAGATGAATAATATTAGAAGTGACTGTTGAACCCCATATCCTTGACTCTTTTTCATGAGGCCATCTTTCTTTTGACAAGCTCTCACTAATTTTCATAACATCATCATGATGAATCCAGTAAGTGATGGCCCCTTAATTCCCTGGCACACTGCTGAAATTTTGATAGAACATTTATTATGACATTGTTGTCATATTTTTTAAGCTAACACATTATCTAGTTATAAAGTCAACAATAGATTTTTGAAGAATCTTCTCTGTTAGAAACAATTCTAAATGAATTAAAAATTAATAATTATATCTTTTCTATTTTCTCTCTAAAATATTACAATTAGAATTTGAATTAAATTGCAGAGTACAAAGATTTTTGCTCGATTACCCTCAGGTAACTGATAGACATCAAGCCACTGTGACACACACTTTTAATATATCTTTAAGTCTCACTATATAAGCATCTTTAAACCCCAGTACATAATTTGCAGTCATATCAAAGAATAGCATTATTCTTTCTGTACTTCCTATTTGGCTAAATTCTTGTTGTTTTTATTATAATTGAATTAAATATTGTTGAAAATTAACTAGCTTTTCCTGAAAGGCTGCCAAAGCACTTTTCTTTTGATAGCTATTGGCATCTGTGTCATATTTTTCATCATGTATAAATCCATTCACTATGATCTTCCAGCTTTGAGAGGATTAATCCTATACTGAGAAATTCAGCAATTCTACCATCTTTGATTATATTGCCTGGTATGTGACAGGCAATTTTCTGTGTAAAACAACAACAACAGCAACAACAACAACAACAACAAAAACCCAAACTTATTTCCATGCTAGATCATAGCACTATCATTTTGAAGACATTTTTAAAAATATTTAAGGATTTCAATTTAAGTTAAATTTCAAATCTCTAGTGTGTTGCACCATCAAATAAACAAGTTAAATTGATACAAAAAGGTTAACACATAAGCCCCATGGAAGATTTCCCCCAGGGTTGTTAGTATAAACACTGGCAAACCTCAAATTCTGAATGTAATTGTCATCTGGCACATTTCTCCTGACACTGATTATAAGATATATGCAAATGCCAGAAATAGTAATTTAAAATGTGAAAAAATGGCTTTAATACCAATGATTGGAGCAAAGAAAGAAAATGAATATGGTCTCATGTAACAAGGTAAAACTTTGTCAATTCAGAAAAATCTATAAAGAAATTATTCAAAGTGGGAATTTGATTTAAAAGAGGGAACTGACCTTGAAACTGCTTTTGCATATCAAACAGAATTTGCATAGAAAGGATAATAAACTCTTGTGTCAGGGATATTGAGGAATATTATAGCAACAGGAAGGGCTCTAAAAGACCTAAAAGACTGGGTTAAACCTTGCAACTACCATGAATTACCCAATAAGCATACATTTTTCTGTATCTGGAGACATATTGCTTCATTTCTCCAGCTTTATCTTCATAAGACTGAGGCTATCTTTAGATTCTCATTGGAAGGTATAGCCAAACCAACTTGGAATCTTTAAAAGCTACACTTCATGGTGTTAACATGAGCAAATAATGACACAATGATGAAAATATGGTATTCAGGTATGAAAGAATATACTAGAAAAAGCATCAGGTTTTACAATAACCTTGGCCAAGATTTTATCCTTTCTGATTTTTATTTAAGAATAACATATTATGTGTGAAGAGTGTTTTTATTTAAAATACCTATCACTTAACATATTTTAAATCTCTATAGTGTAATATATATAATTCATATAGTAGATTGATGTGATGGGAAGAATAATAGCCCCCAAAGATATCAAAGCTCATGCATTTTATTCAGCTTTTTCACTGCCATGATCAAAAGACCTGATAAGAACAATTTTAGAAGAAAAAAAGTTTGTTTGCAGCTAGAGGTTTTGAAGGACTCAGTTTATACATAGCCAGCTCCATTCCTGAAGGCAAGGTGAGGCAGAACATCATGGTGAAAAGGTGTGGCAGAGGGAAGTAGCTCATAGCATTGCACCAAGAAGCAGAAGACTATACTCATCAGGGACAAAATATATACCCCAAAGGCATGCCCTCGAGACCTACCTCCTCTAGCCATACCCTACCTGCCTACAACTACCACCTAGTTAATCCTATCAGGGATTAGGTTAAAACTTTCATAACTCAATCATTTCACCTCTAATTTTTTTTTCATGTTCTCACACATGAGATTTTGGGGGCATCTCATGTCTAAACCTTAACATCATGGAAAATATTACCTTACATGGCAAAAGGGACTTTGTTGATGTGATTAAAGGTGCAAATCTTGATGAGAGATTGTCCTGTAATAGTCAGATTCACCTAGTCCATTCACAGTATTCTTTAAAAGCAGGGAGCCTTTGCCCCTTGTGGTCAGAGCACAGAGAGATGATGCAGAGAGACGGTGCCATAAGAAGGACTCCAACTACTGATGCTGGCTTTTAAAATGAAGGTGAGGCTCCAGCCACACAATGTGAGAAACCTCCAAAAGATAGAAAAGGAAGGAAACAGGTAACTTTCTCCAGAGCCTCCAGAAAGAAGTTCAATGACACCTTGATTTTATTCCAGGAAGATACGTGCCTGAATTCTTAATCTATAGAATGAAAAGGTAGTAAGTTCCTGTTGTTCAAGCCACCAAATTTGTTCCAGCAATAACAGAATGCAATACTAATTCTGTTGGATTTTAAATTCTGGTAACACGAAACTAAGACAAAATATCTATAATTTATATTAAGGGGAATTTTGTAAACAACAGAAAAATATTAAACAAAAATGAATTGTCATGAAGATATGCCAACTGTATGTATCACATGTGATTAGAAATTAAGTGTAAGCTTTGAGGTAGAGGAAGATCCAAGTAAACAGAAATAGTGTAGATCATTATGTACAGAGATACAGATAGATAATATTCACTAACAATAAACCTTCATTAAATTGTTTGTATTTGAAATTATTATTTTAATAAAGGGGGGAACCTCATTTGAAGAATGTTTAGGGACTCAAATTCTATATCTGAAGCTTTCTCTAGTACTTTAACAAATTACTATGAGGTTTAAATGACAGATATTTATTTTCTTGCAGTTCAGGTGGTTAGTAGTCCAAGCTATGGTACAGTTTCCTGGTTTGAAACCTAGATGTTAGGAAAAAAAAAAAACTACTGTGGAGACCTTAGGGAGAAAATGTGTCCTTGCTGCTTCTTGGACTGCATTTCTTGATTTGTCTTGTCTTCCTCTGTCTTTTAGTTCAGCATCATAGCATTTTCAAATCTCTGTTTTTTTCTCCACATATCTTCATTTCTCTCTTATCTCCCTGTCTCTTATAAATATGTGTGTGATTTCATTTAAGGACTATTGTAATAATCCAGTAATCTGTTTTGAAATATTTAATTTAATTGCACTTGCAATGATTCTTTTCCTAATAAGGTAACATTTACACATTCTGCAGATTATGATTCAGTATTGGCCCATTAGTGAGCCTATTGCAGAAAATGTAAAATGGAACATTTATTTCTTTGCTATTTTTGATTCTATTTTTCCCCTTCTTTTATGTCATTCTCGCTCTCTTGTTCTCTCTCTTTTTCTTTCTTTCTGATACCATTTCAAAATGATTAAGTAAGATGTGAATTTTTAAGGCAATGTTAGTCATTCTACAAGAACCTCTCTTACATGTTTCATGAAAATTTCCCTAAGACATCTCAATTGTTAAACATCACTGTATGAACTTGGTAATTCTTATATCTGCCTCCCCCCTAAAAATATTCTTTAAAGGTAGAAATTTTCTCCTATTCTAGCACATATATGATTTCAGATTATCATCAGCCTTTTAAAATAGATTTGAACAGGTTAATTTAATTTTGAGTTTCTGGTCTCAAAATTTTATTGAATAAAAAATTCCATGGCTTGATACAAATACTGTAATTTTTTTCCCTAGAGCAGATTTATGAGGATGCTGTGAATATTCTAATGTTATAATTATCCACTGAAAAGAAAATAATAGGTTACATTTTGAGAGAACAAACACATGTGTGGTATAAGGGAGACCAAGTGTTCCAGAGAAGAGGTTGCTTTAACTGGTTAGTGTCTGTGTGTATAGGTTTATAAGAAGGTCTTTGTCTGTATTAAGAACCAGGCATGCTCTCTCTTAGCTCACTCAGAACCACCACCATGTACAAGTTGGGGGCTATATTCCCAATTACATTTATGCAGCTGGATAAATGGAGTCCCCTGGAGTCCTGCAGTAATCTTGAGTACTATATCTAATGGACTTGATTTATCTAATGGATTCACATGTTTTGCAATGAAAATTTATTTAATCTTTTTGTTGTGATTGAAGAAATGTTTGATAGTGGAGGGTATAAAGCAAAAAGAGAAAGACTGTATTATGAGAAAAAATGTCATAGAAAAATCTATGGTGATCTAACATTCCCTTTTCACCAAAGAAAATGCACACATTCACAATTGTCCACAAATATTAAATAGAGGGTCTGGTAAGGTAAAGGCATAAACAGGAACTTCTCTACATGTAAAAAATTTGTTCTAGTATTATATTATGCTGTTCATTCTTAGTCATCCTCAAAATTTCTGTAAGCTCTGTATTTTATGCTAGATACTGTGATAAAAACTGATATATAAACATTGATATCTCTTGGACTTCACCTTCAAATGGGTCATAATCTAATGAAATTTACAAAAAGACACATAGGAACCTGGTTTTAATAGGCAAAATAAAGTCCATTTCTTATGGAGTGCACCATGTGTAATCTACTCTAATCAAGAAATCATATTTGCATTTTAATTTTTCCATCATTCGACTCTAAATATGATTGTTGTATGCATTATTTAGTTCAACAGTCTTGATTGAATATTTTGAAAGTTCTCACGTTACTTTTTTCCAAAATGAAATACTAGCTCATCTTTTGATTCAAATAACATTTTGAAGTGGGTGCTTTTATTTTTCAATGTTAGTGGTTTGTGTTTGTCATTAGTGCTGTTGTTTGACAGTCTTTGAATGTTACAATGGCACTGGCTTTAGACAGTTCCTCAGGGCAGGGACTGTGTCTGCTTAAATTGCTTTGTGCAGAACACAGGTGGCTGAGTAATAAACACTTTTTGCTGATGCCATGTCTTGTATTGAAGACAAAGCCTCTGATTACTTAGTGTTTTGAAATTAGTTTTTAAAGATGCATCAGGAATCCAATTAGTGTGTAATGTGTGCATGACACTGAAATGGCTTTGGAACAGATTAACAAGACCACACTACCCTTATCTGAAAACTTTATGTTTTAAAAGCAATACTACAGCATGAAAACAAATGTGAATATTGAATAATAGATTATCATTCTAAAACCTTAATAGAATAGCAAATATTGCACAAAAAGTATGCAAATTTGTGTGCACACTCATGTATGTACATTTTTCTTCATCTCTCCATTATGCAGTTTAGAAGTAGATCAATGGTGATGTTATAGGCATAATTAGAAGCAGACTGGCATAAGTTTAGCTGTGAATATTAGTTTGACATTCATGTGTTCGATGTGGTTTTTTTAAATTTTTGTTTTTGTTTTCTTCATATAAGACTGATGCTCTATTCAGCAAAACAAAAGCATCATTCTTTTTAAGATATCTACCTACAATTTTAGACCTCCCTCCTTGGGGAAAACCTCCACATTACCCCTGTAGATTACAATCAATATATAGGCAGAATCATTCTTTTAATCTGTAATTCATCAGCTTCTGTGACCTGACTCTTTTCACTTCTGCTCTGCGCTTTTCTTGTGACTTCCAATTTGGAGATAGAATTCTGAACTTGTGGTTAAAACTGTCAGTTCATTTCAACTCTCATCAATACCACCAAAGTACTGATTCTACAAAGCAATGATCGTATCGTACGTCTATCTAAATTTACTCAATAATTTTTTGGGGGGGTCTTTCCTGATTTTAAATTCTGGGAAGATGTATTTCATTCTTAAATACAATTCTATTCCATGTCTTATGCATATTACACACTCAATACCTCTTTGTTAGTTCACTAGCCGATCTTGGTCTTTACTGTCATTGTTATCCTAGGTTTTTAAATTTCTGGTTGTGATTTAAATTTTGGCTGTACTCACACAAAGGTTAATATCATTTCTCATTTGTGGTAGATATATTTTTATTTCGCTGCAAATTTACTCAATCTCATCAATATGTTTTCTGACACACAGTTTGCCTGGTTGCCCTAATTATGCATCAGATTTGTCTCACTGCATGTTTCCTGCCTATATTTGTTTTGTTGTTGCTGCTATAACAAATTTACCACATACTTAATAGCTTCAAACAATATAAATATAGTCTCTTGGAGTTTTGAAGCCCAGAAGTTCAAAATCAGTCTTGAAGGGCTAAAATCAAGATGTTGAAAGGTGGGTTGGAAGCTCCAGAGGAGAGTCTGTTCCTTGACTCTTCTAGTTTTTAAAGGTTTCTGGTCTCTTCCCTCTGATGGCCTTATCACTCACTGTCTGCTTCTGTCTTGGCATCTCTTCCTCCTCTCTGTAATCAAATCTTCATCTGTTTTCTTCTTTTAAGGACGTTTATGATGACATTGATCCCTTCTGGATAATCAAGGATAGTTTTCCCATTTCAAAATCCTTCATCACATTTTCAGTGTCTCTTTAACTGTGCAAGGTAAGGAACCTGTTGGTAGTTTCAGAGATTCCTATGTTGATAACTTTGGGGACAATTATACAATGGGCCTCATTATCCTTTTTTAATAAACAAGAAAATATTATACATTTATATTTTATAACATGAAGCATATATATATATATATATATACATATATTACGGACTGGGTCAATATAAAAAACATGTATTACTTTGAATTTTTATGAGACTACTGCAATCTATTGTCTTTGCAATATTTCAAGTTCATGATATATCATTATGATCTATAGTCAATGATTTATGGCAGATCCCTTGAATTTATTCTCTCTGTTTAACTTCAATTTTATGTTCTTGGATCAACATATACCCAGTATCTACTGCCTCTGGTAACCACCCTGTTACTTTATGCTTCCACAGGGTTTACTCATTAGGTTCCATGCATAAATGAATAACTTTCTTGAAACTATTTCATAAAGTCACCAGATTTTTCCAAAAATGATTCCTTTATGTCCTCCAATATTACATGTCTTTATTTGTTTTTTTATTTAAACAAAATTCTTTCTCAGATATATGGTCATCATAAAAATATCAAACAAATCAGAAGTATATAATGTATAAAAACCTGTCTCCCCAGCATGTACACGCAATGGCTAATATCAAGAGTTTGAGGTGGATTAATTCTTTGTTTTGTAGATGTGTGTAGAGAGAAAAGAAGAAAATACTCATAAGATGTAAGTATTCTATGTATTTACAACCATAGAAGAATAGCAATGAACCAGATATTCTACATCTTTCTTTTTACTAATACTCAATGTTTTTGTATTTTCATGTTGACACATGTCTCTATCATATTATAATTTTGAAGAAAATTCTACAATTGCATATTTATTTTATGATGATTGATATTTATATTATTGATTCCTTCTATCCACGAATATAATATCTTGCTGAGTCCACTGTTTTGTTATGACATTAGATTTCCGTTAGTGAAACATATACCTGAGATAATCAACTTACACAGTTTTTAGAGGCTTCATTTAATCTATGACCAATTGTCCACTTTGCTTTGGACCTGTTGTAACACATCATGGTCTGAGCATGTAATGGAGCAAAGTCATATACCTCATGCCAGGAAAACAAAAGACAGAAGGAAGAAACCAGGGTCCCAAGATCCCCTTTGAGGTCATCTCCTCAGTGACCTAAAGACCTCCCACTAGGCCCTATCTCTTAAGGTTTTCACCACCTTCCAATAGTACCCATAGGCTGGGACCAAAGAGTTTGACACATGGGCTTTGGGAGACATTTCAGATCAAAACTATTGCAATTAGTATAAAAATTATCTGAAGCTGGGTAGCTATATAAGGAAAAGAAGTTTATTTAGTTCATAGTTTTGGAGGCTGAAAGTCTAAGGTTGAATTACCCTATTTGTTTTGCTTTTGGTAAAGTCCTAACAGCAGATGGTACATGGCATGAATATGTGTGTGAGCAAGAGATCATACTGTAACAGGCACAGGCTTTTATGACAATGCCATTTCCCGAGAGCTAACTCAGGGTTCCATGGGAACTACTTTAATCCATTCCACAGGCATGTTCCCAATAGCCATCTCTAGATTCTACCTCCTAGAGGTCCCATCACCTCCCAGCATCAACACACTGTACACCAAACTTCCCATGCTTAACCCCTAGGGAGACACACTCAAACCATATACAAATCTTAGCTCTATGTGTGTGTGTGTGTGTGTGTGTGTGTGTGTGTGTGTGTGTTACTACTCCTTTACTATTTCGTTCAATTATATATTTCCCTAATTTGTGAAACTTATTCCTAAATATTTAATTGCTTTCTTTCCTACTTTGAAATGTGTGTTTATATTCCTAACTGATTATTGCTGGCATTTGAGAAAGCTATTATTTTTGTATGTTTCCGTGTATCTGGCTATTTCACTGAATACTCATTAGTTTTATTAGTTTTTAAGTGGTTCTTTTGCATTTACTAGGAATAGAAATATATTATGTGAAACTAATGATAATTTAGTTTTTTTTTTCTTTTTTGATTTGCCAATTTGAAAGTTTAACAGCTCGAGATGTATAATTACCCTCAAAATGGTTCAGCTTCAGGCACTTGTGCGTGCAGGTAAAGATGGCCAAATAGCCACGGATCAGCTTTTGTAATAATCAACCATCTAGACATTCCTTATAGAAGAAGACAAGGAAGAGTACAGGAGGCCAATATCAGAATAACAACTTAGTAGGAACCTACAAATATCTGGGTTGTAATTTCAAGATATTCTGAAGACAGTGGAAGATTCAAAGAGATCAGAGTGAAAAGAGTGTGGAATTTTTTTCAAACTTTGGTTCTTCCATTCTTTTTGTGTGTCTTCACAGTGTGTCACTTACATTTCTCCATGTGAGTTTTCTTATCTTATGGCTATTAAACATGAAAGTGGTAAATATAGCAAAGAAACAAAGTGGATACTTTTATCACCAAGGCTTATTTCTTTTTAGCAGTATTATGAGTGTAAACTGCTGGCACTGACTCAGTCATCCCTAACCTTTATCTTGTCTGGATTGTGATGATCCTGGAGGTGCAGCTGCCACACATTAAGAATACTAAAGATGTCATTGTGTAAAATGATACACAAATTCCACTGTTGGTGTTAAGCACTGAAAACACAGAGAAAGCTGCATACTAAAAATGATGCAAATGTGATGAGAGCTAGGAGGCAAATTTCCCAGGCAGTTGTAATGTTTTGAAAATGGGTAAACATATAATAAACATAACTGATGACGTCAAAACAGAAAAGCGAAAGCCTGGGAGAATGACATATAGGTTCCAAGACTATTCAGTTCCCTTTCAAAAACAGGCATAATTTTCAACTCCAGTACGTTTTCCATTCATCTTTAGCAGTTATGAAGCATACTTGTTATAAATATGTGTGAATGTATTCAGATATATTCTTGAGTTTCCTAACTGTTATTACCAGGAGAGTACTACAAATTCACTGAGGTGTCCTGGACTCACTATCATAAAAATCAGTTACAAACGTTACTCTAATGCTGACTTACTCAATCTTCATAAATAATGTATTTATTTTACCCAGCTATTGCTAAATCATTTAAGAACAAATTGCCAGTGTAAAAAAGAGTTACACCATTACTATCCTTTTACCAGATTAGCTGTATTCATTTTATCTTTAAAATATTTTATGAAATATTTTATAACATTTATAAATTTAGAGAATAATTTTACAGACACTGATGCACATACACAAACACAAATCTTAACATTGTACCAACTTTACTCCAGAGCTTTAAGGAAATAAAATATAAGAGAAACAGTTGAAACCATCTTGTCTTCTTTTTCAATCAGATTTTCTTTCATCTTTACCTCATGAACCAGTATCATAAAGATAGTGATTATTTTCCAACAATACATCTTTTAATCCATACTTTCAAAAAATGGATCCATGTGAAACACTATTTGATAGTTTAAAAATACACATACATTTATCATGTTGTTGATTTAATTTTGCATTCATTCTGTTTCTTTAAATGAGTGCTATACTTATGGAATTTGTCCATGTTAATACTACTTATTACATTATTTAATTTTATTCTATTATTTATTTAACTGCCCTGAAATATTACTATTGGGAAAATTTTGTGTATTCTATCACATACGGGCATTTAGATTATTTACATTTTTTTCTTATAAATACAAAACACATGATTACATATGCAGGGCTTTCTCCACAGTTGTGCTACTCAAACTTTAATTTGCTCATGGATCCATCAAAGTCTCCTGTTACATTACAGGTACAAATTAAAGTAGATTATGCATTTTGGCTGCTGGACTACTGAATACAGAACACACTTTGAGTAGCAAGGAACTAGGACATACATACTCAAATAGCTATGCCTGTGAGGTAAGTATAGAAGGATGGTTCACTCAGTGCTCCTCAAAGCCCCTTATATTTAACTATCTCAACTACAGAGTTTTGAAAAGCAAGCTACTGTGAATCCCAGCCTCTTTTGAAACTAGAGGTGGATAAGATGTGAGAAAGTTCTGGCTAATGCAATATAAGCATACACTGCCGGTGCTGACTCAATTATCCCTATACTTTATCTAGTCTGGAATTGTGGCGATCCTGAAGGTGCAGCTGCCACGTATTAAGGAAGTCAGAGTGACAAAATAGGTCTGGTTCCTTGAGGCCATTGTTAGCCACTGCTGTAGCCTTGGGATGCCCTGCCAGATGATTTTTATTTTACTATCTGAGATAAAGCCCTTTTTTGATTAAACCAATCTAATATGGTTTGTAGTTACTTATGCCTGGATATCAATTTAAATGAGAAAGTGTCTCTTAAGCTTTTCTAGATAGGAGCAAATAGATTTCTAAAATACTGCTGTTATTTTACACTTCTATCAAGAGCATGAGACAATTTCAGAAACTATTTTTTTACATCTTCACTAGTTCTAGTTATTGTCAACATTTTAAAATTTTCACTCATTTAGATGAGAATGGTATCAAATTATGGTTCGATATTGATTTCTACGGTTACTAGTGATGTTAGATTTTATGTGTTCACTGCTCATTTGAATTTCCTTATCTATAAATTGTTTTCCTTATTGCCAATTTTTCCATTGTATTGTGGTTTTGTATTGTTTTATTACCACTGGAGATGTTCTAACAATAAAAATAATTCAACGTTTTGGTTTATACATATCCTCAATGTAAATACTGTGTTTCAGACTACAAATGGTTCTTTTGCCTTATTTAGGCAAAATTTAAATTAATTCATCAAATTTGTGTGTTTCAGGCTTCCTATATCTTCTTTAAGATACCTTTCCCTATTCTGAGGTCATATATTTTTATATATTATTTTTACAGTTTTAACCTTTGATTTTTCACATTTCAGTGATTATTACCTGGAATTATTTTTGTTGTATACCGTGAGGAAATCTTACATGTTCATGTTTTTCATATAATTGACCACTCAGATATCTAAGTTCTGCTACATGAACAATTCATTCTTTATTCCTTTGAAAATCCAAATTTGTCACTGAGCTTTTTGCCATATATTCTATTTTGTCAGTCTACATCAGTTACACACTGTTATTCTCTCTGATAGAACAAGTCTTCTCAAATTTATTCTTCAAAACCTACTTCATTAGTCTTGCCCCTAGCTTTCTCAAGCAGTTTCTGGTAGTAATGATTAAACAGGCCAATCCTACTTTTACTCCATGCTTCCTACACCTGAGCATTCTAGCCACTGAGGATCTATCTTCATATATAAGCTGTTGGTTGAGTGAATCTGATGGAAAACAGCATCTTAAAATCACCACATATATTTACCATAACTGTTTTTTAGTGGTGACTTTAATACCCATCCTGTTATTAAGCATGTTTTATGTTTGTATGTTATATATTGTAGGAGAAGTGAATTCTTTGATCAGGAGCTCATTGTCACACACGCCCCTTTCACCATAAAATTAGTCCTGTGGTACAAGATCCTATGTAGTAAGCTAGGGGCCCTTTAGTCCTAAGATGAAGATACTCACAGCTACACTGCAGCAGATAAGAAATGCAAACTGCTTTCTGAGGTAGACACCAATTTCAGAAAGAATAAATGGCTGCACCTTCCGGGTGGAAAGGGTTCAATATATTTAACCTGGCACCTAAAGATCTTTTAGAGGAATGGTACTAAGACAAAGGATTCAGAGTTGTTCTCTTTTGCTGGCAGATTTATGGATGATGATAGAAACAGTAAATTCTTGGCCACATACCTAGTGAATAGTCCTACTACCAGGTACTCTTTGTTTTTGGATGCCTTGTGCAATCATGAGAGTTGATAAGGAAATAAGAAGCTGATGAACAGCTGTCAGGTAGATCAACTTGTCTACCTTATTAAGTTTCTTTAATATTATTTTCTGGTGAGTATTAATGTGAGACACAAAGACGTGTGTTTTGCACCAGTCTATATAGATCCATTCACTTGACTCTATGTTAAGTCTTTTCATTCAAAATTTACCATCTTTGTCTTTAAATATCTTTAGCAAACAGGTAGGCCATTCATGCCTTAGAGTAAGTGTGTGTCTATACATAAGGAAATCCCTATTTCTCCAAAGTAAATGACCAAGTGCAGGGTACAGAACTGCACTGGGAGAGTACTTCCTCCTGCCGCTCTCTTGGATACAGTTATGACAAAGTTGTAGTTCAGAAGCAGCATATTTTTCTCTAATAATAACTTGTTCATCTGTAAATCCAAGGTGCATTATTATCCAGTCTTGTCAGTGAGCCTTAAGGAGCCCTCCAGGAGGTCACAGGTATAAAATTGGAAGGACAGTCAAAAATGACACAAGGAGATAATATGAAAGTCTGCCTATCTATCTGATCTGCTCCTGGTCTTCTGGGGCTCATTTTCAAGTGTATCATTTCTAGTGCATAATGAATTGCTCTTGTATCCATCTGATCTTATGTTTTTATTGAGTGTGATTCAACCCTGTTATTGATGTTGCACGGTCAGGCGCTTAGTCCAAGTTAGTGCCCAATAGCTAACAGAGCTGCTTTTCAATATTGTTTTGTTTTCTGTTGCAAATGGCATGGCTAAGCATTACTTGTGAATTTGTTAGAAATCCAAATTCTTCAGCATCATTCCAGACTTATTAATCTGATGGTGATACTAATGAGTACTAATGTTTGAGAATAGCTGATGGGAAAAGATATTCTAGCATGCCAAAGATTGTTAAAACCCTAATATCACTCATAATCCCATGAGTGAAATTAGTGCTTTCATAATGGAGACTCCAGAGAATTCACTTGCCATTTCTGCAATGTGAAGTGAGAGTTGGGAAAAAAAAAAGTGGCTATCAATGAGTCCCAATGCAGGCTGTCACCAGATATTGACTGTGCCTGATCTCGGATTTAACAGCCTCCTCAGTTGTAAAAAATAAACTTGCATGGTTTATAAGCTTCCCAGTTTATGTAAGCAGCCTGAATGAACTAAGACACTGAAGAAGTTATAAATTCAGATCTCAAGCTGGAAGTAGACTGATTTAAGTCTTTAGTTGGACCATTGTCTATCTACCCCCCAGATACATTTAAATAAGCAATAACTTTGGCTCTACTTGATGTTAACTTATAAAAAGCTTTTATTTACCATCAAATGAAATTTATATTAGCCCTGAATTTACAAGTTGAGCTTACTTCTGGTCTCCTATCTTTTATGGTACAATTTCCATTATTCTTATTTAGACAAAATAATCTTAAGCGTTTCCACTCTACCCTGAAACCTAAAACCCAGAACTATGCTTTAGTTCTTGAATGTCCCCCAAAGACATGCTCAAGATTTGGATCTCAGAGTAGCAATAGAGGAAGGTGGTAAATCTTGAAGAGGTAGAGCTTCGTGGGAGGTGTTTAGGTCATTGGAAGCATGTCCTTGAAGGGGGATAGTTGTATTTCATCCCTTTCTTCTCTCTTTCTTAGGCTTGCTGGCCACGGAATGAGTGGTTTTGCTCAGTTACATGATGTGTTGCCTCCCTATGTACCCAAAGCAAAAGGATTCTCCAATAATGGACTAAAACCTCCCAAATTATGAGGAAAAAAATATGAACATTTTTATTTAACAAGTTGATTATCTTATTAATATGTTAAAGAGATTCAAAACTGATTATCACATTTAGGAATCATATAGCTGATCCCCCACTCACTGATTTGTATTTTTTTTCTATCACTAATATCTGAAAATGTTTATTTTGTTAAATATTTAAAATGTCTACTTACTTTTTTGGGGGGTACAGGGATTAAACTCAGAGGCACTCAACCACTGAGCCACATCCCCAGCCCTTTTGTATATTTTATTTAGAGACAGGGTCTCACTGAGTTGCTCAGCACCTTGCTATTGCTGAGGCTGGCTTTCAACTCGAGATCCTCATTCCTCAGCCTCCAGAGCCTCTGGTATTAGAGTGTGCCACCATGCTCAGCACTACTTATATTTAATCAACCATTGTTGCACATTTTCAAAATCTCAACCTTAGGTAAACCAAAGCAGAAATTCCATTTTATTTTTATCTTTTTGAAACCTCAAATAAACTCTAAGCAAATAGAAAGCATTTTACAATGAAAAAAAAACCAGACATTTATACTAGTTGATATACCTAGAATACATTGCCAACATAATATTAATACTATCTGGAAAATTCCAGATGATATAACTGCTAGAGATTTTTTTCTTACTTGAAAACTATAAAGCAGAGGAAATTATTTTAGCTAGATTACATCCTGCATATCAGCCAGGCATTAGCTGGGAATTGCATTAATATGTATTAGCTTTGAATAAAATTTTTGTGTTTTCTTCAGTATTTCCTTTTTATGTAGTAAGTCAAGTACAAAGATCTGCACTTTTTAAATAGTTTTTGTGAGCTATCCTCTCCTTCCTACCAAACATTTACCAAATTATTCTTTGACATTTCATCAGACTATCCTCCTCCTTTCCCCTAAAATAAAGCATGTTCATTTAATGTAATGGCTTCACTGCTTCTGGCTTTTCTTTTCATGGCATTTTTTTTCTGATACTCCCCCATTCTCCAACTTTATCCTTCCCATCTTTCATGAACTACATTAAACTCTACCTTTTGCAGGAAACTTTCAACTTTTTAGAAATATTACAGAAATTTGGCCCAGTCCATTTAAGTTACATCTTATTATTCTCTTAAGTTTTTATTTTTCATATTTTAACTCTGCAGAAATTGGTAACTGGCTTGAATTTTAAGCTCTTTGATAAGAAAGACTATGTCCTATATTCATTTTGCAAGTTGTACCATGCATGGTGAAATGTAGAACATAGTGATAACTGGCCTATTTGATTATGAGAGGCTTTAGGATAACTCATTACATGCACATCACTATTTATCCCTCCAGGTGGTCTCACCTGGGTCTATCCATTTTCCTTTTCAGTGATGTAAAGTTTCTACCATGAGTAATGGGCCAAATTTGCTGATTTGATGTTTTGGGTTGTAGCATATGGCATGTGAGGTGTCTCATGATAGAAGAATGAGCTTAGGTCTTCATTCCATCTACCAGTTTCCACCCCACAAATACAGTCTCATTTGATTTGTCAAATCTAAAGATATTTTGTCCTGTAGACTTTTTAGTTTCTAAGCATTCTGTTCATCAGTTCTCACCCCATTGTCAAGCTTTTATTGGGCCCTTCACTGAAACCCTAAACAATGCCATTTATTTTGTTGATTTTTTATAATAGAAACACAGTAATAACAGTTAACCAGAAGTCAAAATTTTACAACTTAAACATTCAGAAGAATGATTCACCTAATGAAAATAATATTTTTCAATGTAATATTTCTATATTTGCTTGCTATGCACTATTATACTTTGTTAAAAAGACATAGAGAATGAAATATTAAATACAATTATACCATAGTATAGCTTGAAAGTTTCAAGGAAAAAAGGAGGAAATAATATGTACGTCAAAATTCAATGTACCTTACACTCTTTATCGAGCTAAACCACTGGACTACTTTCTATTACTATGTTCTAATTTTTAAAAGTTTTGCAAGAACAAAAACATTCAAAGAATTACAGGCAATTTATATAATGGTGTTTTTGCAATGTAAGCAAGCAGTGGTAAAATGTGTTATCTTCTTCATTATGACGATTTAAGGTATTAGTTTGTAGCATATGGCACATGAACTTCAGGATAAAAGAAAGATCTTAGGCCTTTATTCCATCTACCAATAGCTGCCAGCATCCATTCAGTTCCCTCCAGGCATAGTAATTGTTCACATAACAGCAGGATGTGTATCTATACTCATGGCAATGCCTGAGAAATTGAGATCATCTTACATTTTTCTCTCAAGTTTTTATTGCACCGTGTATTTTAGAGTAGTGACTTGATTTTTATGCAATTTAGTTCTCTTGCTGTGCACATCATCTTTGAGAACTTATGATCTTTCAGTTCATTCTTCATCTAATAATGTGTTTATGTTTTCTGTATACAGCCTTATTTGGGTATCAACTATTTTGTCAAATGTTCCAAAATGAATCAATTCTTATAAACTGGACTAAATAAATCAGTTCTGAGAAATACACCATCAATTCCATTATACATAATGAATGGTAGAAACACTGTATTTCAGTGAAAAATGCAACTGTAAGACACTAAAGTATACAATACTATGTATCAGCTCTCTTATTGTGATACGTGTCACTTCTAAATGGTTCTTTCTAGGACAGTGATTACCATAATATAATTTAAGTTCTGGTAAAGATCTGAGCTCTAAAAGGAATGATGGAGTGACTATGAGTAAGGCTGTTCGGGTAAGATATCACATAAGACAGAACAGACCTCTGAGAGAGAGTATTAACGTATTAAGATGACCAAAAGATCAGAGCAATAGAAAAGAAGGAGAATATTCTAGGGAGAAAGAGGATATTAAACTAACACCCACATGTTCAATTCTAAAAAGAAAGTGTCAATTATATTACTGTAGTTCTTTTACATATCAAAACAAACTCCTGGTGAATTAAGTATATCACACACAAAGGTCTTTGAAAGCACCAAAATCAAACTCTGACTCTGACTCTTTTAGGCACAAAATACATACATTTTGGAAAGATGCTAGATAGTTCTCAGAATCCATAGGGGAAATTAGTGAATTTGACTCAGATGAGAAGCAGAAGAAAGGGGATGCTGGGCTGTGGGAGTCAGAATCAGGTGGTACCCAAGGGATGGTATAGTTGTCTGCATCACTGATGCAGTTACCCTCCCAGCCTATGTTCTCACACCCTGGTCAGCATTCTCACCTGAATTCCCTTCTTGTCCCAAATTAGGTTATGTGCCTGTTCAAATATGTAACAACAGAGCCCACTATTGCATATGATTATAATGCAATAAAAATAAAATTTGAAGATTAGTGTAAAAGTTATCTACCCTGGTCATAATCAAAGAAATCCTAAAGTAAACATGATTTTGTAGAAATAAACACCATATATTGGGAAAATATACACCATATATTGGGAAAATATAAAGCTACCAGTTCCAAGAACTCTCTTACATTCATTTTGAAACACTGTATTACCTTATGCACTGCTTAGATTATAAACAATGATCAAATAATTTAGTGTATTCTTTATGAAAGAATGTACTCTTCTCTCATTTCTTATCAAAATAGCTATTGTATTATGTAGTTAAAAACTACTTAAATGAGAAAAAAAGTATATGATATTTTAAGAATCACAACTTGCACATAATGATCCCTTATGCTATTCAAAATGAAATGAGTATATTCTTAACTAGTAATATTTTATGTGCATTTTTCTCAAAGCCAATTGATAAGCAAACTGGATATTTTTTATTAAAATTTTTATCCCAAATTGTTCTCTTATGACATAAAGGACAAAATATAAATGATTTTTATAATATAAATAAAATAGTAAAATAAAGTTATGGGTAAGGACATCAGAAATAGTAAAACCATGATTTTTTTCTAAGTAGTAAATTATTTTTTCATAACCTCATGATCCTCTTGGAAAAGGAAAGTTATTGCATTGCTCTTCTTCTGGACACACAGTTGGAACAACATTTCACAGCCCATTTTTTTCTAATATAAAGTGGCTATAATGCATTATCTACTGCTGAAGGAGATGAGGCAATCTGGTCAATATCATGCAGATAAGTCAAAGTGTATTGGCAAGAAAGAGAGGCAGGCTCCTTAGGTTCTATTTCTGCACATGCCATAAAACAAAATTTTGAACTGCTAATGTTTCACGAAATGTAAAATATAGCCCTATCATTTTTTACAGAGTGCAGAAACATGTCACCAATCCTCTGCTTGAATATGTAGATTAATAAGAAAATTATTACCTTGCAACATAGTCCATTCAGTTATTTTTCTATGCAGTTAAATGCATACTGAATGTATTCTAAGAATGACTTTATTCTAGGAAGTCCTTCATACATGCAAAGTGATAAAATGCAATATGTTTCTTCCAACTTCATTCCACCTCATACAAAGTTTTCTTCACCACTACCATAATTCTACAAATTATGTACCTTACAAAATGATTTATAAATCCTCCATGATACCTAAGCTTGGCAAATTACTAGCATGCTGATAGATGTTAAAGTAAATTGAAATGGCTCTTCTCTTCATTAAATAATTGTTGGCCAATGTTCTTTGAAACATAGAAGTCCAGAATTGAACAAAAGATATCTCAAACATGATATAATATTGCTCCATTTGGCCTAAAACAATGCTTTTAATATTTTAATTTAATTAGATTTTGAAGCACCAAGTAAGTACCAGCTCACATTGGGATGCAATTATTTCCATAGATCTGTTTGTTCATTTATGTCTTCCCCATTCTGTATTTACCATCCTGAATTTTTTAACTCATAAATGATATCTTAATTACTCATTATTCATTATTCATTTTTCTTAATTGTTTATGCCCATCATTTTAGTCTGTCAAAATACTGGACTTGAAATACTTAAATTAACAATTGTCTCTAGTTTGGCTTTGTATAAAACATCATTATTGAATAAAAATAACTATATAATTAGTGATTTTCAACTGAATTCTTCCTGTATAGAGCTATAAATTCAGAAATGCTTGCCAGCATTCATATTGTGAAATTCAAGTATTAATTCAGGTGAGTTGAAGAAAAACTTCTGTGTTTCAGCTGTTTATTTTTCTGTAATAAAAAGGAGTGCCCTCACACCTGCATGCAAATACATCAAACTGATACTTACACAGCAACACACATGATGCTCCAGTGCTTCAGTGTCTCCCTACCTATTGTCTGATGCCAACCACCCCTGATATGACACCTACCTATTACCAGTTTCACTCTTAATACCTGCAACTGGAATCTTGCCTTGCAGGCTGCTTCTGTGTGGCTACCTAGCCTCTGGTGATGGTCATATGGCTCAAACTGCACTATACCCATCAAACTCAGTTCTGATTTAAACAAGACATCATGATAAGTAAAACATTTCAAGATGCTCCCTTTAACGATATTCTGTCAGTAATATTTCTGCACTCAGAGAAGTCTCAAATGGTAAACACATTTTGTGCTATTTACTTAAGGCTGGATTAGGAGTATTTAGCTTTTTGGTGAATTGGATTTGAGTAGTACTGTATAGAATACACAATTTCTGGGAAATAATATGCAAAAAGAAGCACAATTGTACCTTCATTCATTTTTAAGTGTGTTTCATGTCCCTGAAAATATTGTGTTGGTTTTCACATGATTATTACAGCAAACATCTGGAATGCCAGATGTGAGCAGACACATTAAGGGGCATTTAATCTATACATTTAAGAACGAGTCAAGTTAATCAGAAATCTCATTTCACTTCTGAAAATGAATTAGATAAGCCAAATCAATAGTAAAAGTCTACACAATCTGGATGACAAAACACTTAAAAATAGACCATATGGCACTTAAGAAAAAGAAATTATGAATGTGACTTCTTGTGTGTTCATCCATACAGAAATACAAACCCATTTGCAAGTCATATATTTTCCCGACAAGAGAAAGCTAATATCTGAGGCATATTTATATTATCTGATTTCATTAATTGTATAATAATTAATGAAAGAACCACATTTTAGGACACATTTTAAGAAACGTGTTTATGCAACTTGATTATTGTACAATTATTATATGATGTACTTAAATAAAGTAAGGCAGCTAAAACATCACTAGACTAATCTATGAGACCCCTGTAATATGTGGTTTATCATTGATTGAAATGCCATAATGCGGTATACAGCTGTAATTACATTTAGGAACATGGGTTGGGTATAATAATTTTAGTAATTATGGCTAAGAGAGTTTATATTTCACATATCATATTTTAAGTTTCAAAGATTTTGGATACATCATGTATCTTTTGATTACTGTTATTTATACTTAATACATATATTATATGTGTGATATAGAAAAATAACTATTACACAAACCTTTGACTCTCCTCCAATAATTTTGCTAGCAGAGATGTAATTTAAACAAAATGGTTCATTTGAACATTTTTCTTTTTGTTTTGAAACTATTAAAAATCTCTGACTGAGGAAGCTATAATTGAACTCTGTTCATTATTAAAACCAAAATGAGTTTTTACCTCATATGTCAATCAGTCTCTTAACTAATCTACATTAATAGCATTTTTGAAAATCAGCAGAAAACAAAAACAAAATTTTATTTTCCTTATATAGTAAGAATTTATTCTCATATTATACCTAAGAATCAACTTGAGAGCTATTTAAAATTATAGAATTTAGAGTCCCAAGGATCATACATTTTGCTTTCTTAGGTCTGTAAGACCCAGAAATCTGCATTTTTAGCCAACACTTGAGAAAATTTTGATGCCTTATTTTTATATAAATGTGTGAATGATAAATATATAAACTCATAATTTATATAAATACATAAAAAATAATTCCACTTATGTAATCTATAACATTTCAATTAATCTTATATTGCTTATTTTTTGGTGTAAATATTTTACTTCATTGTAATTTTTGGTGGATGGCAGTTGAAAGTGTATGATCTTTAAGTCCTATAATCAATTTAGTAATAGAAGATGAATAGAACCTTGCCCCCAAGGGACTTTGTGTCCCATAAAAGGGACAGATTATTTAACAAGTTTGAAACTGAAGTTTGACAAATAAAAAAATAAACATAGCATGATGGTAGCCAAGTAAATACTGTGAACTTAGGTCCAAAAAAGTTTTTTAAGAATTAGGGCATCACTTTCTCCTCTTAAGAAGATCAGACAAATGTTTGTAGGTAGAAGTATTGCTGGAGCTAAATCTTGAAGGAAAAATAAAAGGAACAAATGGTTTAGGCATTCTGTTCAAAAGAAACAGCATGAACAGTTGTAGAGAGCTGTTGGTAAATAATTAGAAAGGAAAGTCCTAGGGTAAGTTTGTATTTTAATTATAAGAATTTTCTTGTCTTTGTGCTATAATAGTTGATCTCAGAAATTCCTGTTTTAGATTATGTTAGTCCTAAATCAAATTTTCTATCTTCCTACATATTTATACTTATCATCTATGTATCTATGTATCTCTATAGCTCTGTACCAACAGGTATATACATATATCATATATAAACACATATGTACATATACATGCACTAATACATATGTGGCCATAAATATAAAATTTACAGGTATTTACACCCACACAAATTTTAAGAATGAAAATCATGACATATTTTCTTTGCACCAAATCTTCTGCTTAGTACACTGCAGAAAATTACTCACTAAATAAAAATAAGGAAAAAATAGTGATTGTTCTTCTATATTCAAATTATATTTCTTGTTTTTGTAAGTCTGAATAAAAAACACCAGAAGAAAATTTATTTTCACTATGCAATGAATAAGTAATAAATAAGTACATACATATATTTTATTTTGCAGCTACAAATTTTGCAAGTTTTATTACCAGGAAAAATTATATTTTCATATTAAGGTTCTTTAAATAAATTTTTGACAAACAAAAATAATTTTATCCTATACAAAGGCATCTAAACTATAACATTAACCTAAATTTTAGGAGATAGCCTCAAACTTCTAGTGTAAAATACTTTTAAGGAGAGAATCAGAGAAGCCTAGATTTTTATTCTATTGTGAGATCTGGAGATGAATGAGTAAATCAAAATGATGATTCTATGTGTTTTAAATTATTTATTGATATTGGGAATGTCATTCTTGCAAAAATTAAGATTTCTGTATTCTCTGAAGTTTTAAGGAAGTCTAATGATGGTTTGTAAAATTCCATACATTAGCAAATTATCACTGACATGAAGAGCTGAGCCCCCCAAATCTCTAATCCAATGATACATAATATTAACATACCATAAGGACCTTACTCATAAAGAGAGTGTTTTTAAACCATCATCAATAGATTCCAAAGAAACAAGCACATGTATTAGACACCACAAAATTCAGCAAAGTATCATGAAATATTAATGGAATTTTGCAAGAGTCTCATTTTAAAATTCAATGATTAATAATTGATTAGTCTATAAAACAGATGAATTACACAATAGTGTCAACACTATTGCAAATTTACTCCGAAAACTTGATTCTATGTAAACCAATTTTTTAACAGATATGGATCTACACTTATAGTACTTGTCTTCTTATAGAAGGCATTTTCAAACCAAAGGTCTCTACTCATTCTCTCATTTCTTTTTAAAAACTAACACAGCATAGAGATATGTTAGAGAAAAATGAGTATTACAAAACTTCTATCCGATGTTAAAGAAAAGACGTGATGTACCCCAAATGGCAAGTTATTTTTAGCAAATATAAATATACAATAACACAGTCAAACCACATAGGAGAATGAATTGCAGCAACCCAGCCAGCTCTCATAATTGCTTTGAAGATTGTTATGTGATCATAAGAGATAATATTATTTAAATAATAACAGAAATCTTAATTTTTGCAAGAATGACATTCCCAATATGTCAAGATATTGTTATTCAAATGTAAAATTTTAGTATCAAAGATGCAAATGATAATATACTTTATATTTCTAAGAACTAGAAGGAATTTTTTGAATGTTTTCACCACAAAATAATAGTTAAATATTCTGGGAGATGGATATTATTAAACTGATAGGAACACTCTGTAATGTATAAATGTATTGAAATATGATGGGATACCTCATAAATACATAGTTTTATGTGCCACTAAAATAAGAAAGAGAAGCTACTGAGATCCTTTTGGGTAGTGCTTTCATACTTCTGATAAGAATAAAGTATTTGTGCATGTAGGAGATATGAAATATGAATGATATCATTCAAAAAACTCCACATACACATTCAATGCAAGTATATTTGCATTCAAATTGGTATTTTACAATACACAAATGATCAATAAAAAAACTTAAACCAAAAAAATTCTTAAAATATCTCTCCCTTTTCTTCCTTCCGTGTTCCTTCCTTGTGTGTGTGTGTGTGTGTGTGTGTGTGTGTGTGTGTGTGTTTGCTTGTGTGTTCAGATATCTACCATTCGTTTGGCATTTTTACATATTCAAGCTGATTTTTCCCCTACCTATTGTGAAATAGTTGGTATATATACAGTGTTTTATAAATGGGTAAATTATGAAGCATAATATTAAATAATTAAATTAAAATCTGTGAACACACGATTCATTTAAAGATAGGAAATGATCTCATTACTTTAGTGAATATTTTTTACCGTGCTATCTTTTTGTCACAGAGAGAGAGGGAAAAAACGCACACACACAATCTCCAAATTGGTTTGTTTTATAGTTCTTTTATTTTTGTTGTAACACATGTATTATATTCATGTATTTTTACAATTGCAGTATTTATCGTTGTCTTCTAAAGGTAATTTCATGTTTCTATTTTCAATTTGTACAATTTTGATGCTCATTGCTATAATGCAGTCATTTTTTTCTCTGAACAGTATTCATTCTATGAAAATGTATTTGATCATTCTTTTTTTAATATTTGTTTTTTAATTGTGGCTGGACACAATACCTTTATTTTATTTATTTTGATGTGGTGCTGAGGATCAAACCAAGGGCCTCATATGTGCTAGGTGAGCCCTCTACCACTGAACCACAACCCCAGCCCTTGATTATTCTTATGGTGGACTCTAGATTGTTTCCACTTACATGTATTTAAAAGCAATATTGCTGAAGTGCTCTTTATGTTGTTTCCTGGGACAAATTTATAAGAGTTTACTTATTCTTTATGTCATTCAATTATTTTCCAAAGTAATTACACCAATTTTAAAAATTTGGGAAGTATATCAGAGTTCCTGAGCACTACAAACATGCAAGATTTTATATTTTTATACATTAAAATTTTCACCGAGTTAGTGCTATGGAATATTATTTCAGTATAATTATGTATTTTTGTCATCTAAAGTTGATCCTAGTTTCAAATACTTCTTGACCATCGTATTATCTTCTGATTCATTTATTTATAACTTTTGTCGATTTTTCTACAAGGTAGTTTATTATGAGTAATTAACATTTTTATTTTATGTCAATTATTCTCTTTTATGTGCAATTGAAAAAAATGCAAAACATTTTTTCTCAACTTGTGAATTTTTTTTAATGATGCCCACACTGACTTTTAAAATAAACCTTGATTGGAAAGAATTAAGTTAAAGTACTTTCTCCATGAAATCTCTGAAAAACTTTGACTTTCCAGGCAGTGTGAATCTATAGATTTTTGTGTGGTTCAACTTGCATGGGAGTAAAGATATTTTCCCCATTTTGTGCTTACTGGTTGCACATAGATATAAGAACAGGGATCTGAAATACATGTTATAGCTTGTATTCCTAAGATACAGAAGAAAGGAGAGAAATATTTAGATGGATTTTGATGGTCATAAGCAATTTACTGTAATCAATTAGAGAATGAGAAAGAGAAAAGGACATAACATTTGAAAACAAAAAGTATTAATTACTAAAATTGGTCAGATTTAACTCTAAGTAGGCTGAATGTCATGCAAAATGGAGGCATGTTTCAATTTAAAAAATTATCTAACAGTTTTAGTGACCCCGCTAATGTATCAAGAGTGTTCTTAAATAAAGAGAATTACAAATTATAACCAAAAAAAATTCAGGTAAGTTCAATAGAAAGTTTTAACAAACTTTAGATGACAAATGTGTTAGGTGTTTGTCTTTCTTTGATCATTATAATAGCTTTGCCCAATCTATTTCTACTATTTTAAAAATCCTACAGTTATAATGAAGTGCAATGTCACATATTAATGTTGGGAGATAATTCTTCATGCTATTTCATTTCCTCAGTAGTATCAAATTTTTATCCTCTATTAAAGTTATAGGATGTTTGAATTAACAGACAGCCTTGGATGATAGCAATTGTGTCTTTCTTCAGAATAGAATACAAATTTGTTTGTTGACCAGTTTAGAAGTGATAATATCTCCCTCCAAGAAAAGTGTGGACCATTTTGTTAGTAGCCATTTTAAAAAGATTAGGGTTTCCTAAGTTCCAACTTCTTCACCTGTGACATAAATTTTGCATGTGCAATTCACCCAAGCCCTGCTTATTCTTTATACAACTTGGGGGGAATAGAGAATGATATGCTACCTGCTCCATAGTGAATAATACAGTAATAAAGTTCTTTCTCTCTGACCTTGTAGTTTCATGTCTTCCATATTATCTCAGGGAAGGCTAACAACATCTTATCTTACTCATTAGATCATATTTCAGAATCTGATCAGTCCTTGAAATATAAAATGTTATTTCTTTCACTATCATTTCTTGGCAAGTATGTATTTTTGTATTTATTACTACCACTCGTTCTTATGAGAATTCTTGAGGGTTCCTAGGAAAACGCAAGCCTAAGGATTCTCATGGATTTAAACAAAAATATATCATAATTTGTTTATCAATCATCCTAAAGTAATTCTCTCACAAATTTGCTATTCTAGTAAATCCTTAAAACAAAAGAGAAGAAATGTTGGGAAATGGTTGATGTGGCAAAGAGAAGTGCAACATTCTAAAATAATTCTCTTTCAAAATGCATAATTTTAAAAAGTGATTATTATTTATATGTTCTTTGTGCATAGGATGCTAAATCAGGAATAAAACTTTACAGTGAACAGAGATCAATTATAAAATATGTTAATTAAATGTAGGAAATGTGATTTCTAGTTCATATTTATTTTCATCATCATCAAAAGAGACGGAGATCCTAGGAAATCATGTTTCTTTTGCTTCAGTAAAAGACACAAATGAGATACATAATATGCAATAAAAGCTTTGGGATTTGGGATTTGAGTTATATTTTCATGTTTGGTGTCTCAATGACTCAGTGACTTCTTGTGTAGGACATGGTAAAGGGATTGCCTATTACATGGAATATTATGATTCATATGATTCCTCAGACTCTAGAGCTCAATGATTTTACCACTTTCAGACATTTTTGCAAATCACACAAATGTTTCTATGTAGTTTTTCTAACAAAATCTAATAGCATGTTTATCACTAAATTATCTTAATGAATCATCTTTCTTTTAATTTAACACAAATTTTTCCAGTGTCAGTTCTTGGATACACTGAAAAATAAAGCAAGAATTAAGATATGTTGAAGCATTTCAAGCATGATATGCATTTGGTTTTATATAAATTCTTAGAACCTGGGGTAGTCAGAGAGTTTAACTTATCCAATTAAAGCCTATAACTCAGAAATATATGTATGATTTACTCATTTTTAAAAAAAAATTTTTTTTGAGACAGAGTCTCATGAAGTTGCACAGGTTGGTTAGGACTCAACATCTCCTGCTTTAGCCTCCTGAGGTAGCCAAGATTACAGATGTGCATCACCATGCCCAGTTAGTATTTACTTAATATTTTGCCTCTTAATTGTAAAAGTTAAATTGATAAACACTTCTTCAAGAAACAGAAATTTTCAGAGATCTTTAAATTTATTCACACTGGCATTCCTTGAAGAAAACTACCCCAATGAAACATTTTTAGAATTTAATTTATATTGCAATTTGAAAGTTAAAAATATCAAGTCTAGTAAATATAAAGTAAAAGTTTCAAGAATGGCAGATATTGTTCTGAAAGTGTATCTATTTCTAAGCAACAGAGAAGATGGATAATTGTTTGTGGGAGAAAATAAATACAAAACCAGGACAATTATTTGTGGGAGAAAATAAACACATGAATAATACAAACTATGATAAATATTTTTTTCTATGAACAAAACAACTGAAATGTTTGATTACACCATAATTCTAGCTCAGTAAATGGCAAAAAAAAAAAAAGAAAAGAAAATCTCTGACCTAAATTTAGTAGGGTAAATTGTTTTATTCTATCATTTCATGTTGATATTTTTTATAATATTGGGCTCAGTGGAAAGCATGTCTGCTTTATTCTAGAAAGAGAGATGCAGAGAGACAGGCTCAGAGAAAGAAAGTAAAAAACAGTGGTGGCTTTTAACAATGATAAAAAACATGTTTCAGTTGACAAAATGAGATGCATGTAAATGACAAGTAAGCTCTCAGTACCCTGAAAACGTTCAATTCAGAGTGACTTGTGGCCATAAATTACCAGCACGCAGCTTCAGATCCTAGTCTTGTAATTTCATCAAGATCAACAAGATGCAATCTTGAAAACTGTTTGCATGGTGTGAGGACGAATTGATGCCCTTGTTCTTTCAGACGGCTGAGTTTGACACACAGGAGTCTGACTACTTTTCTGTCTCTGTGTAGCTGTATATGGCCATTGTAAATAATTAAGTAGAAATTTGTTACCCTTTTGTCAAATGTATTTCTGATGTTGCTCTTCCTTGCTTCCATTAAGAAATCCCTTGATTAAATTTTAAAGTCTTAAACAATTTGAGAGTCTGAGAGCATTGGATACAAACTACAATTTAAATGTTTTGCAGGGGAAAGTCATATTCTCTTTGGGAGTAGGAAAAATAATGTCAGGTATTTAGTATGCAGCCCCATGATTCCTTTTCAAGACACGATATTACAGATTTGATTACCAGCCCAGTAGCTGGTCTTTGTAGGTCATTTATTTTCCAAACTACTGTCTTGTAGATGTTTAGAATTTGTTGCTTAAAATATTTGAAAATATTTTAAGTTAAGCAAAATATGCATGTAACTAGAAATTTAAACTCTTAGTCATTTCAACTCTTTTCTAACATGATAAAAATGCTATACAAATGCTTCTTTTTACTTAAAATTCATAATTTCTCTTTACATTTTATTTATAGCATTCCCTAGTAACTTTTAGAAAATAAAACAAGGAAATAAGAACTAAACAGTGAAATAATATTTTCTTGACTTATGCTTTGGAAAATACCAACAATTTTAATTTTTAATCATTTTTTTGCTAAAGTTCATGATTTTAAAACAGATTTATATGAGTATGCAGCATTGTGGAGGTATATTATAACCATTATGTACATTCTAGAAAAAATAAAGTAGCCTTTAAATCTAGAACACATCTGACTCAAAAAATGAAATATGGCATTAAGTTTTCTATTATAATTAACAAAGAAGCAGAACACATTTTGTGTTGTAAGGTAATATTCCACAGTGACTTAATTAAAAGTTTTCTGTGGAATTTTCTCTTTCTTTTATATGGATGAATGTTATGATTCTTTATTTCTCATCTCTTTGCTCTTCATTTCTCCTTTGCTTTACTAAAATGTATGGAAATTAAATATATATTTACAGTATTTAAAATTACTCTCCTCATAGACTTTATTTTAATGATGATTCATTCTCTCATTGTCTATTTTGACTGCTTCAGTCATTACATGTACATAGTATATATGTCTCTGTCATTTTGAGATAAGAATTAGAAACTTCAAGATATTATTTTTATTTTGGGATTATATCTGTTTTGGACTGAGTTTGCATATCAAAAACACTGACCCTAATAGAAAGTGCTAAAAAATTAAAATCGCACTATTATGCCCATATTATCTTTTCCCCTACATTCATTACCAAACATTTTCATGAACCTTACAGTTCATATTCATTTTCCATTATTTTATGTTTTAGTGTCTGCTAGGTCTTGACTGACAGAACCTCCCTGTGCAGACCCAAGTTTAAAGGTTAGTGTTGTTGATCCAAAAGCATACCTTGGTTTTGACTGGCTTCCTCCTCCACTTCCCTTTCTCTTTAAGGAAATGGTCTCCCTAGACTGGCTCTGGTCGCAGACCATGCTGGAGTCAGTCCCATGAAAATGCTCCTTTTTAACGTCACTTCATGTTCTGGAAGAGAAGGAGATGAGTAGTGTCAGGTTTGTACCTGGAACATTTTTTTGAGTCTATTATCAAAACCTCAGTCTCCTCATTAAAAAAAAAAAAAAAAATATTGGGATAATTTGCATTTTGGAGAGTGGCACTGATAATTGAGATTCTATGTATGTAAGATGGCATAATCCTCTACATAATACATAGACGGGTAACAGCTTCTAATTCTCATATGAAAATGAAGCTAGATTTAGACAGGCAGTCAGTGTAGGACAGGTAAATCAAGTCAGGTTAGATCAAGTCAGGCCAATTTTGAGTGAGTCTGGGAAGTTGGAGACTATCCCCTGAGGGATTGAAATGTTATTTCCTTCAGAGCCCTTCCTCTACCCTTTATAAGAACCTGCCCCTGCTCCAACCTGTTGCCAAGGTAATCTGTCTCAGGAATTTCCTCTCTCTACAGGGAGTTATAAGGTTGTTAATGTGTGCTCCACTACTCCATCCAGCCCTTTCCACTTCAGCCCAGATGTTTCCCACATTTTGGCCACCACACCTAGCATTCCTAGGCCTAGTTATGTAAGCAGGAAGGAGAAAGATAAGGGGAAAAAGGCAGGAGAACAAAGGAAGCCTAGGACATACAAAAAGGACAGAACACCTCGCTTCAGGGGATACCAGGATACCAGCTATGACCCCCTTCTACCTTTCAGGAGAAGTCTGTGTTACCCCTTTTTAAGTAAACCCTGCTTTATATGCTTGCCTCTGCGTGCTTCTCTAATGTTCAAACTTCAACATATAGGGAAGCAGGACTTGTCACTGATAACCTGCGATATCAAAAATCCTAGTTCCAGGCACTTGGATGGGAGGCAGCTATAGTTTTGTCTTGGTTATTAAGTGAAAACAACAGTTTTTAAAAGTTTCTGGAAAGAGGGTAGTTGACAAAAGTAGCTTACAACATTCAAAAAACAAGTCTGGAGAAGAGGAACTTTAAAAACAATTTGTGGGTCCTAACTCTCACACTTGGATATAACTGAGCTGAGTCCTTGCCTGCACATTGGAAATTTCAAAAACTCTCTGGATAATCTTATAGCCCAAGTTGAATACTAGTGCAGTGTGCATTATATCCTTGTTATGTTTTTAATATAACAAGTGCTCCATAAGTTACAAAGTCCTATAGTAGTTCTAAAGCTGGGAGATATCATCTGCCTGGGTATATTTGGAAATGTCTACCGGCAGTTTTGCTTTTCTCATTGTCACTGTTGGAGCCAAGAATGCAAACAATCACCATAGTAATGGAAAATCATTGTCTCTAACCTAGGGCTATAGTGTCCATTTCCCTGAAGAAAATTCCAAAACAATGTTCCCAGTTCCCTTCCTTCCTTCATTTTTCCCTTTTTCTTTAATCTTTTTTTTTTTTTTTTTTTTTTACTTTCATGTTTGTTTTGATTTTAACTATCCTGTGAGTTATCAGAGAAAAACAGAACAGGAGCTTGAATGTGCCTATAATCCCCTGAAGATGGGTTTGGGTTATTCTAGACAGAGCTGGACAGGAAATGGTTATAATAATGCCTGGACCCTGGGGTAGATGTTTTGTTCATGCTGTCCTGGTGACTCTTTCACCAATGCTGAGTCTGTGCGATCCATTCTATTTACTCCTTACTATCTTTACCCCAAGGTAATAATAAAAAAATATATATACATATCCACTAATGTAATTCATATTCTTCTTCTATTGATTATGCAATGTTCCAAGGCTGATTTGGAGTACTGAAACAGCAGCAATAATTAGAACATATTGAACACCCACTGGGTGCATGCCTAGCACCACATAGTAGACTACTGTGTGAATCTTTAATGATTCTGCTACTGCGGACTTCAATAGAAAACAGCAAATAATACTTTCATATTAGGCTGGAAATTCATCTTTTAGGCACATAGTCAAAATTTAATTCTGAGTAACATTTTTTTTTCTGTACTGTTTAGGTTTGCAAGGATTTATTCTCACTTTTCTCTTTCTCTCTCTTTTATTTGGTTCTAAATAAAAATCCTTAGATAAGTATAATTTCCAAACAAAAAGCAATTTCAATTTCTTTTGGCATAATTATTTAACTAGTAAAACATAACACAAATGTTAATGTATGATGCTTGGCTTTGACTATGATATTTTTCAATGTTTATCTGAACCTCTTTTTCACAGACTCTAATCACCAAGCAAGTGTGGAGCTTAGATTATAGAAAACCCTTGTTTCACGCATCAGGAGAGGAGAAACATGCAGACACACTGAATGTTAAATGAACACAAAATGCATATTATTAAACGATTTCTGCCAATGGCTTATCAGTTTGCTTTATTTTTTTTAATTGTTACTGCTCTGAAATCAATTATTAAAATTGAAAAGATAGTTTCAAAGAGGAAAGAAAGGGATGATAGGTTGATGAGCAAGCCAATGTCTTAAGAATTACACACAGTAATTTTTTTAAATAAATATGACTCATTGTCTCTCATATTCCTGGATATGAATAACAACAATCCATGGTTTCCTAAAAATGAAATCAATATATGAAACAATTTTTAAGTATGTCCTAGAACTCTATTATTGAAAAAAATCTTCTTGATCTCCATTTTTAGAGACCAGGTTTGGGTTAAATTGCTGCCTTTGCAATGGAGTATCTTACAAAGCAACCTGGCACAAAAAGGCATAAGTAAAGATTCCCGTGAATTATTTTGTTGATTTTATAGTTGTTCATTTAAATACTATGCCAGATAAAACACTATGGCTTCTGGTGGGGAAGTAACTTTTCCAACATCTCACACACACACACACACACACACACACACACACACACACATATATATACACCTTTTTAAAATTTTTTATTTGTTTTAATTAGTTATACGTGATAGTAGAATGCACTTATGCACTTTGGTATATCATACATAGATGAGATATAACTTCACATTTTTATGAGTGTACATGTTGCAGAATCATATTTATCTCATACTAGACAAAAGTGCCAAAAACATTCATTGGAGAAAAGATAGACTATTCAACAAATGGTGCTGGCAAAACTGGAAATCCTTATGTAGTGAAATGAAATTAAACCTCTATCTCTCACCCTGCACAAAATTCAAATCAAAGTGAATCAAAGACTTAGGCACTAGAACAGACACCCTCTGGCTAATAGAATAAAAAAATAGGCCCAAATCTTCATCATATTGGCTTAGGGTCTGACTTCCTTAACAAGATTCCTAAAGCTCAAGAAGTAAAATCAAGAATTAATAAGTGGGATGGGTTCAAATTAAAAATGAAACAATTAATAATATGAGGAGAGAGCCTACAGATTAGGAGAAAATCTTTACCACGTGCACCTCCAATAAAGCATTAATCTCTAGGATATATAAAGAACTCAAAAACTTAACACCAAAAAACAAATAGCCCAATCAATAAATGGGCTGAGGAACTGAATAGACACTTCACAGAAGAAGAAATACAATTGAGCAACAAATATATAAAAAAAGTGTTCAACATCTATAGCAATTAGAGAATTGCAAATGAAAACTACTCTATTATTTCATCTCACTCCTGTCAGAATGGCAATCATCAAGAATATAAGCAATAATAAATGTTGATGAGAATGTGGTTAAAAAGGCACACTCATATATTGCTGGTGAGACTGCAAATTGGTGCATCCATATGGAAAGCAGTATGGAGATTCCTCAGTAAATTGGACATGGAACCACCATTTGACCCCAGCTATCACACTCCTTGGTTTATACCCAAAGGACTTAAAATCGGCATACTATAGTGACGCAGCCACATCAATGTTTTAGCAGCTCAATTCACAATAGCTAGACTATAAACAAGGTTCAAGGCATTGTAACATTATTTGAGTGTTTCTTTTAGAAATCCATGTTCATAAGTATAACTTATTTGTATGATTCTATGAGCTCTAATAGCAGGATGAATACCTAAACACACATACATGTTCACCTGCCCAGCATGCAGGCTCTCCTTTCTACGTAAGAATCTTCTCTTTCCAATAAGTTTACACATTATATGGTTTAAGTGATTTCTCTTATTCATAGTGCAGTGAGATGAAAAGCTCTTTTGAAATTCAGAGATAAGAAAAGAAGGCATACTCATTTTCTGCAAATGAAGAAATTAATAATTAAATAATTATGTCTTGTGCTATATTGTATACATTTTTCTATTTTGACAAATATTTCTTATTTATGACTGTAAATGTGTTTTGTTAAAAGAACTATAGTTCCATTAATAAGATTATGAAATATAACATCATTAAAGTAGGGTGTACTATTCCTTTTAACAATTTAAACACTGAAAATAAGACTAATGAAATTCTATTGAGAAATCATATCATAATGTATATTTATATACATATACATTATGTGTATTATATATATGTATATGTCTTATGATTTATTCTATGGGGAGAAGGGAAAAATACTAAATATGTAAGAAATACTTACATTTTTCTTAACTCCAATCAACTATTGGCTTATATTACCTATTATTGATTTGCTAATAAAATGTCTACACATATTTTGAAATAGTATATATATACATATATGAGTAGCCTCTCAAGTTATAGATTTAAACCAACAATATATATAACATATCCTGATACAAACAAGTACAATTGTGGTAATTTTATCAGGTAGATCTATTACTGTGTGAACCAGAAACTAACACTGTATGGGTATCCATTGGAAATAGACATGCACATAGTAGTATACTGAGGGGCTGTCAAAGTGCAAATTTTGAAAGACAAAAATAAATTCTAGAAAATGAGTAAATATGAAATAAACCACAGACACACAAGTGAGTATGAAATAAATGAATCAGAAATATCTGTATGGTCAAAGGAGTCATCACTGAGAATTATTCTTGAAGAATTACCATACTAGTTGGTAGGTACATAGAACAAATAAAAAGAAAGAAAAATAAGTTATTATAAATACCATCCTAGGTAGCACTTAGAATCAAAAGCTTGAAAGCAATATTGACTCTCATAACCCAACTACTCTGGATTCCCAATGGATATCATCCTTCTTTCCATTATTGAATATTAACATTTGATTATATCCAAAGAATAACAATATGATATTCAAAGTATTGAAAGCATTCAGCTAAAGATTTTGAGTAGGTGGATATTTTAATGACATTATATATGCACAATAGTATTCTCCTTAACATACCCTTTCCCTAAGTTCCCCACCTGAAGTCTGTGGAAATATCAAACCTTCTTCCAAGCAACATACCCATATACATTGATGCCATTTAACCTCTTCTGTACCTCCTTCCTTAAAAAAAAAAAATGAAAAGTCCTAAACTTTAGCAAAACAAATACTCTGTCAATATTATTGTTTCAGCTACTAGAACAATAGAAACAACATTTTATATAACAAATAAAACTGAAATGGAATGAAAAAAAATAGAAAAAAACCTTCTTTCAAAACCCAATTAATAATTGCTCCTTGATAATAACCCTGAAGATGTTCATTTTAGTCCAGTATGTAGAATTCATATCAAATAATATGAAATCAGTATATAATAGGTAGAATAATTGACCCTAGGACTTGTCAATACGTTATTTCACATGGCAGAAAGAAATTAATTTTAGAAAATAACACCTAATCCTGGATTTCCCAGGTAGAACCACTGTAATTGCAACAGTTCTTAAATAAGTCAGAAATAGAGACATGGTATCCTTAGGAATACTTCACAGATAAATACTGGCTTTGAAGAAGTGAGGGTACCAGGAGCCAGGGAATGAAGAAATCTGTTGCCTTTCTCAAAAAGGCAAGAAGACAGATTCTCCCTTAGGGCTTCCAGAAGGAATGCAGCCTGCTCAAACTTTTTTTTTAAAGAGAAAGTGGAGGAGAGAGAGAGAGAGAGAGAGAGAGAGAGAGAGAGAGAGAGAGAGAGAGAGAGAGAGAGAGAGAGAATTCTTTTTTTAATATTTATTTTTTAGTTCTCGGCGGGCACAACATCTTTGTATGTGGTGCTGAGGATCGAACCTGGGCCGCAGGCATGCCAGGCAAGCGCGCTACCGCTTGAGCCACATCCCCAGCCCCAAACTTTTATTTTAGCCTAGTGAAAACCATTTGTGATTTTGACCTCCCAAACTCAAAGACAATGAATATGCATTGTTTCAAGTTACAAAATTTGTAGAAATTCTTTACATGAGCAATAAGAAACGGCTATAGTCTCCTTCTTGGGTATTTACTAGCTTTTATTTTGAAAAATATTTCTTCCAGCCCTTTCTAGGGATTACCAGAATCAGGTTCACACATGTTGATAGCAGATTGTTAAAACTACAAAGTAACATCTTCCATATTATTCCCTTTCTTTCTGTAGGCAGCTCTTATTCTTCTAACCACCATTAAATATTATTGTAAATTATTGATCACCACCTTATAAATTCATCAAAGCCATATTTGGATCTGTGTGGAATGTTATTGATTTGCAAGGGTAACAGTTTTATTTTATATGTGCATTCATGGAGTATGTCAAACATTACTCTAGAAGCAAAATTCAAAAAATGATTTCTAAAAATGGGGAAGGAAAAAAAGGAAAGTTTCAAGTATCCAATATCATTCATTTTTGTCTCCCTCCCACTCCTCTTCCATTACTAGGGAATGATTCCATGGGACACTCTACCACTGATCTACATCTTCAGTCCTTTTTTATTTTTCATTTCAAGTTAGGGTCTCCTGAGTTGCTCAGTCTGGCTTCAAAATTGTGATCATTCTGCCTTAGCCTGCCAAGTTGGTGGGATTACAAGCATACACCACTGTGCCTAGCTTCTTTTTCTTAAAGTAGATTATTGCCCAGAAATCTTCTGATAAGCACACTTTTAAAATATCCTCAATTAACCAGTGTAACTTCCAACCATGTATAACCACAAGAAAGGGAAGTTATATTTCATATTTGTATAATGTCAAAATACATTCTACTTCATGTATAACTAAAAAGAACAAGTAAAAAATTAAGAATAAATTTTTAAAAACCAAATAATAAAATATCCCCCATAGTCCCAGATGTTTCTATAATTATTAAGACAGAGAGTTCAACTGGAACTTTCTACTAAAAACATATTTTTACACCCTTTTAATACACAAAGACATACATATTTTTAAATTATGCTACATTTTCCTTATTTTTGTAGTTGTCTAAAAATAAAATTCTATTTACCCAATCATCAAAAGTTTGACATAAACATTTTTTATATTTACAAAGATTTTTTATGTGAATATATCATGATTTTTGTTAGACATTTTTATTTTAGCTGATTTTTATTATATATATGCTCAGGCATATTTCTGAGTATATTTGCTCCTATATATTTAAGACCAAATGGAAAGATATGATCCTACAAATTGAATTTGGTTAAGGGATATGGATATTTTTAAGGCTCTAGACAAATTTTGCCAAATAGCTCTTCAGTTTTCATCAATTTCATCTGCATCTTCAATGTCTGAAATTTCTTCTCTCACTATAAACTATCCAACAATGCCACTGTCTGCTAAATTTGATAAGCAAAAATGTTACCTTATTCTTGATGTAATTTGGAGTTACTTGGACATGTTACTGGTGATTTTAAGCATTTTAATTTACTTTTCAAATTTAGTGTTTTGTTGTCTATGAATGCTCTGCTCATGCTTTCTGTGTACCTTTCTATTGGAATATTTTTATCCTTATTATAGTGAATTCTTATACACCATCATTTCAGTTGTATATTACATTTGTTTCAAATGTTTTTCCCGGTTTGATAATACTTTTTATTAAGTTCATTCCTTTGAAGTACATGCTAATTTTGTGTAGTTACATTTATATTTTTTCCTTTGATGTTTATAGACATTCTTTTATGCTTAGAAAACATCTTTTTAACTAAAGACCATGGGGATACTAAATGTAATTTTTCTGATAAATTTATCTTCTATGTAGACTTTTTAAAAAAATCTCATTCATGCTTTCTGTACTGCCATAAGTTTTATAACAAATATACCACTTATGTTAACTCTGAAATAATTATTATGCTTTTAGAGATCTCTTCTTTGAAAAAATATTGCAGTGAATGATTACAACATTTAAAAATATACACACACACAAATACATGAGCACTAGACTATGATTCCCATCTTATTTTAATTTACCTCTGCCAATTTTGTGGAAATATTAACAGAACTAAAATCTGGAGACTTCATGGTTGCCACTTTAAGGATGCTTTTCCTCAACTTCCTCTTAAACATTTTGCTGCTATTCCTTAAGTTTGCACTTGTGACTTAGTTTTCTTATTTAACTCTAAAAACTAAATAATTGCCTCTATAACCATGCATTCATTTATACTTATATAAAGATATTGGTCAGATACATATTTTCTACCCATTTATATATTCTGTTTCAAAACTGTACATTTTATTGCTTGGTATGCATCTACATTGGAAGTTTATATTATTATATCTATCAGTATATCAATCATTATATGCCATTTATCATTGGTCTCAATTCTACCATCATTGAACCAAGGTACTGAAATGATTCTTTTTTAAAATTGATTTAAACAAATCTTTCTATTACCAATCTTTTCCCAACTTGCCAAGCTCTAATTCCTACACTTGAATGAAGATATTCATAATTTCTTAAACACCTTAGACTATTTCACATCTACCTTCCTCTGGATGCACTTATCTGCTACCTACAATCATTCATTATCCTGACATTCCCCAAACCCACACTGGGCTGGTGAAGTGCCCTTCAACTATGCGTCCATCACACTATATACATTGTTTATTCTTTCTTTCCTTCTTTTTGTGCAATTATTGAGATTCATTTAGCTCATGCATCTGACACCTACCATGAGGAATATTTCTCAATTAGAAAAATCATCTTATTTTCTTTTATTCCCAGTTCTCAACCACAAGATTAACATTGAGTGAAATAGGCAACAAATAATTTTTTGTTACAGTAGGCTGAATGAAAAATGTAGAAAAACTTATTAATTCAATTGTCATATTTTGTCCAGTAAAGTTTCAAATCCTGAACCAGAATTAAATAAATGATATAATAGGCTTACGAGTTTTTTCCATTTAGTAAATGTGCATAAGGGATGCTCAGAGAGCCATACTAACTAGTATGAAGACACCATCAATTTATGCTGTGTAACACATTGAATTACTTTAGAATTATTTTGAGAGTTTATGATAATGACTGAGGAGTGGGAAAGAGCTAATTATCAGAATTGGGATGAAGAGTAAAAGATCTGAAGATTTTGATGGTGTGGGTCTAAATTTGTCATCCAATCATAATGTAAAATATTAGAAATTTTAAGTCATATTAGTTTACTTATAACTTTTTATACAAATGATGTATTATTCCCTACTGAAAAGAATATATTAAATACTCTTTAAGAAAAATCTGTTAATATGTGCATATTTAATTATTCATATTATAGAACATTGAACTTTAAACATGTTACCTTTGCAAAAAAAAAAAAAAAAAAGAGGCCAGTAAGAAGCATTTTCTCTCTTTTTCCAGTTATTATATTCTCCGTAACAGACTTTCCTGGGTACTCTTGTATAGAAGCTTTTTTAAAATACCAGAATGGATTTTTCTGTAGTACAGAATGGCCTTCACATGTTGAAAATTATCCTAGAATGGACATTAAGGAAGTGATAATGGTGATCCTGATAAGTTGCTTGGATTTCGCTCTTTGATAAGTCACATATCTTATCAAAAAAGTAATTCTGTTGTTGAATATGGAGGAATAGCGAGAGAATATTTGCTAGAACATACATGAAGAAGGAGGTTTGGGGTCAAGGGCTTTCTCTTGCCTAAAGTATGCTTTAGAATTGAGAGAAAAAATTATCGGGTTTGTCTAGAGAAAGGCAAAGTGAAAAGAAGGTCTAATGATTTCAGTCTTACTCAAGGATGAAAAGGCAATGTCACCGGCTTAGCAAGACAAGGAGGAAAAATACTGAAAGTGGGAAATCTGGAGACATAGATAGAGCTTCCATAAGAGACACTAAAAGAGGCCACAGAATGATGAGGAAAATGATCAATATGATTTGATAGCAAAGATTATAGTGACCTATTCAGTAGGATGTTGTGATTTGTTTCAACAGTAGTTTGGAATCCAAAAACAATTTAAGTGCTTAGAACGAAGTGAAAATGATGACAAAGGCTGGAAATGATGTGGCAAGCAGTGTGGAAAGTTGAGAGTGAAGATTTCAGATTTAGAGTGCAATTAATAATGAAAAGAAAAGAAAAGAAGCCTTGAGAATAGTAGTTCGACATTTAAGATGCATGGTGTTGTTCATGACTTACTATAGGGCAAACAGATTTATGGCTCAATTGTAGATTTTTTTTTGTCCCATTGTGATTTATTCTAGTAAAGTGCATGTGAAGTGGAATGCTGTTGCTTAATTTTTCAGCTATTCAATTCTAGTTAATACCATTCTTAACAGTAATTCTGAAAATAATTTACGCATGGTGGGAGTAGAAGATCCTGCAGGTTAGAGAGAGAGAGAGAGAGAGAGAGAGAGAGAGAGAGAGAGAGAGAAAGAGAGAGGGAGAACTGGATTCCTAGGTAGGTTTTAAGCAAGTGTAGGTAGAAAAAGTGAAGAGTCACATTTGGAAATGATTAGAAATGGGGCAGAAGTGATATACAGACGCTGAGTGTTTGGGTGTCTTAAATTCCACAGTGTCAATTGAAAGTGAAGCCTATAGATTGCAAATGTTTGATATCATCAACTTTTTTTTTTCAATTGTGCTTGGTGTTGAAGAACCACAAATACATAAGCATGTAAGTCACATAATGGAAATGCTGTCAATAGAAATAAGTTAACTCTCTATAAAATTGATCTAGTCTGCTGGTTAAACACCAGATCCCTCTCAGTAATTCCTGTTGGAGAAGTTTCCTTAGAAATGAATTAGAACAATCTAAGAAGGAATTGAATATTAAAATGGAAGAATGCAATAACAATGTCATAGTACTATCAAGTAGTTCCTAGAAATGTTTATCCACTTCCTTATTGTAGTCTATAGTCTTGTGTAATCTAAGTAAAAAAATGTAAAACATCCTTATTTGCATCAGACTGTGCACATTTTCAGAGTTCTCTGTTCATAACTGTATACTTGGTGATATTGCTTTTTTAAATTGCTTTTATTTTTTAAATACACAACAGTGGAATGCCATCACAATTCTTATTACACATATAGAACATAATTTTTCATATCTCTGTTTATATCTAAAATATGTTCACACCAATTCATGTCTTTGTACATGTACTTTGGATAATGATGTCCATCTCATTCCTCCATCATTGCTAACCCCCTGCCCTCTCCCTTCCCCTCCCACTCCTCTGCCCTATCTAGAGTTCATCAATTCTTCCCATGCTCTCTCTTCCTACCCAACAATGAGTCAGTCACCTTATATCAGAAAAAAACATTCCTTATTTGTTTTGGGGGGATTGGCTAACTTAGCATTATCTTCTCCAACTGCATCATTTACCTTCAAATGCCATGATTTTATTCTTTTTTATTGCTGAGTAATATTCTATTGTGTATATATGCCACCTTTTTTAACCCATTCATCTACTGAAGGGCATTTAGGTTGACTCCACAGTTTAGCTATTGTTAATTGTGTTGCTATAAACACTGATGTGGCTGTGTCCCTGTAGTGTGATCTTTTAAAGTCCTTTGGGTATAGACTGAGGAAAGGGATAACTGGGTCAAATGGTGGTTCCATTCCAAGTTTTCCAAGGAATCTCCATACTGCTTTCCATATTGGAAGTACCAATTTGCAGTCCCACAAGCAATGTATGAGTGTGCCTTTTCCCCCACATCCTCGCCAATGCTTATTGTTGTTTTTCTTCATAATAGCTGCCATTCTGACTGGAGTGAGATGGTATCTTAGAGTAGTTTTGATTTGCATTTCTTTAATTGCTAGAGATGATGAACATTTTTTCATATATTTGTTGATTGATTGTATATCCTCTTCTGAGAGGTGTCTGTTTAGGTCCTTGACCCATTTATTGATTGGGTTATTTGTTTTTTATTTGGTGTTTAGCTTTTTGAGTTCTTTATATACCCTAGGGATTCGTGTTCTAGCTGATGTGTGAGGGGTAAATATTTGCTCCTAAGATGTAGGCTCTCTATTCACCTCACAGATTGTTTCTTTTGCTGAAAAGAAACTTTTTAGTTTGAGTCCATCCCATTTATTGATTCTTGGTTTTAATTCTTGCACAAAAGGTCCTTATTAAGTTGGGGCCTAATCCCACATGATGAAGATTAGAGCCTACTTTTTCTTCTATTAGATGGAGAGTCTCTGGTTTAATTCTTAGGTTCTTGATCCACTTTGAGTTGAGTTTTGTGCATGGTACTTGGTCATATCTCAACTGTTTATCTAATTTAGAAAACTTCTGATCAGTAAACTTTAGCTCTAGAATCAAGAACTTTTCACGTACAGCTTAAGAAATATGAATGTCATCCTCATAGTATGTTTTAAGAATTATTGTTGTTAACTGATTTTGGAGTTAATGCTTTATGAAATGCTTAACTATACATACAGTCAATCATGTATATTTCTTTTTGAGCTGCATGTGAGTACACAGTTATATAGGATCTTGTAAAATGAATACTTACTTCTACATTCAAAATATATTAAGTAATTATTATAAATCCTATAAAATATTTGTATATAGTACAGACAATAGAACTTCAGTGTATTAAAATCATGCTTGAGTATCAGAAACATTATTTTTAAAATAAGCATTTTTTTTAAAGAATGTGTAATCTGGGGGAAGATATTTGAAATATTTCCCAATAAATCAAATCATTTTAAATTAAAGACTAAGATATCTTTGAAATTAGAAATATCTTAAAATTCCTAGTATTTATCTTTTGTTCTTCCTTCTTTTCTTTCTTTCTTTTAAATCAAGAGCATTTACTTCCTTTTAAATGTGACAAACTGAATCTTTCTCAGGGAAAAATTTAAGAATGACAAAGACATTGATTTTTCCATTTTTTCTTTATTTTTCATATAAAGATTATATTATAATTTATATTATAATTAAATTATAATTTCAGCAATAGTGAATGCCATATAGATACATAGGAGAGTGTTAATGGCAATGAATTCCTTTGTAAAGTGATAAAAGCTTGCCATGTTATTGAAGATATTTTAAAGTTGATTATATTGTCCTTCTTATTGTCTCACTGAGATTTGAGGAAAAGCATTTTTGTGGGGGCAGCTTCAAATGATACTATGTGCATATCTGGTTACCAAGGTGACAGATTATGGTCATGTTCTCTCACTGCCATAGAAACAAAGCTACAACAAATATAAATTGCCTATAATTTTCTCATTTTCAAAATTTGCATTTGCAAATAAAGGCAAGAAGGATTCATGTTACTTTACAGAGATATTACTTCTGAGACCATACAGATTTTAAATGTAAACTTTCTTTAAAATAGAAAAGAAGTTGTTTAAATGATTAATCATGAGTTATTTTAGAACATTTTTATGTATTAAGGAAATTTAAATCTCATAAAGTATCTTTAAAACAATCGTAAACCTTCTAATATTAAAGAAAATTCTGCATCCACTGTTGCTTTACACTGATCTTTTCTTCCTATTATTAATTTGTTTAGAAAAAAAAACAAACTAAATGCATTTTGTGTGAAATTTTTTTCCACAATACTGCAAAAATTCTGTGGGCAATGCTAGCTTCCTGGAAAGTGAAATTTCTGTTTAGTTTACTAATATACCTTCATTTACTAAAAAAAAAAAAAAAATTGCATGCAAGCTACTCAGCCATGTTAATGTAACAAGCACATGACTTGAAGTTAAAAATGGGTTTTTAAGGGGCTGTGGTTGTGGCTCAGTGATAGCGCGCACTAGGTTCAATTCTCAGTGCCATGTATAAATAAATAAAATAAAGGGTCCATTGACAACTAAGAATATATATATATATATATATATATATATGGCTTTTTAAGCCGAGCCTGGTGGTATGTACTTATGATTCCAGCTACTCAGAGACTGAGGTAGAAAGATCACTGGTTCAAGGCCAGCCTGGGTAACTTAGAAAGACCCTGTCTCAAACTAAAAATTAAAAAGAGCTAGGGATGTAGCTAAGTGATGGAGTGCTTCTGGGTTCAATACTCAGTATGGCAACAAACATACCAATAAATAAAAAGAAGAGACTTTAATCTAATAATATTTAATGCAATTTACACTTGAACGGTTATAGTAAATCAGACTAGAAATCACTAAATGGGCCCTGTGTTATCAAGGAGATGCTCTGAGGATAGTAGAGAAACAGCAAGAATGGACTCAGAAGCAGGGAAGCAAAGAAGCCCTTGATGCATTTGTCACAAAATGGTGTGAAGGAAATGCATAAACACAGAGTGATTATCCAACAATAAAATAAACAAATGTGTGTGTGTGTGTGTGTGTGTATACACATATATCCCCCAAATTAAGTTATTTGCTCTTTATTCTGAGAGTCATGGAAATTTTTGAACTGATTTAAGTAGAAGAAAAGCAAAATCAGTTTTATGTTTAGAAAAATCATTTGAAGAATAGAATACAAGTAAAACGATCAATGAATGCAGACAGGATAAATTTTTGCTAATCTGTAGAGGTAACCTAGATAAAATTTCACAGTAGGCATAGAAAAAATTTGCAAAATTTGAGTAAAAGAGACAAGAATATTTTACCCTTTTATTCATTGTGACTTGATCTGCCTTGATAAATTAAATAAATTAGGCACAAAATTAAATGACTGTGATAATTCTAATACTACTATGTATTGCAAAAAATAATCTTTTTTCAGAATTCAGAGGAATTAAGGAATTCTTTAATTAAGGAAGCAGCCTTAATTAAGCACAGGGTGAGCTAGAATTTGAACAAAAGAATAAGAGATAAGTATGTCAAAGGGAAGAAGAAAGCATTTCTAGAAGAGGAATAGCAATCACCAAATCTTGAGCGGACAGGAACAAAGTAAGACACAGAGAGGCAATTGGAAGTAGACCAGTGACAGCTAGGGTCCAACATGCAGCCAGAGGTCATTTGAAGTAAGGCAGTGGCAGAAAACAAAACCAAATCATACAGCTACTTTGTGAACCATGTCAAGGATAAAAGTAATCTGAAATGAGGGGTGTGTGTGTGTGCGCGCACATGTGTTTGGTGTGCACAAACATGTATATAGTACATGTTCAGGTTGCATATTTGAAATGTTGCTCTGGTTTTTGTGTATAAAAGATTACAGGAGGCCTCAAATAATATAGGGAAAATGGTTAAGGAGGAAGTTCCTGATATTCTATGTAGGCAAATGAAAGTTCAGGCTAATAACATTAGTGCTCGAAAGATTTGGGAGTATAAATGAAATAAATTAACAGAATTTCAGAATTCAGTGGTTGTAGGAGCTTTTCATTTTCATTTGCTATGAACACTATTACTACTTAGATGAAAAATATGTTGTGGATAGATTTGACAGTTTCTAAGTTTTCTTTTGGTTTAGGAAAACCAATCCTTATGAAATAGAGGGAATTAAAAGAGAGAGAAAAGGAGAACTCAGTTGCAAGAAAAAAGAAATGAGATTTTTGTCACAGAAACAAAAAGAAAGATATTATTAATATATGCTCATTGTGAAAATTCTGGGAAGGTAGATGTTTAAGATGTTCTATGATTTATACAAAGCAATTCTATCATAAAGGTATCTTCAGTTAGTTGGAATTGGAGTAGGGGTTGAAGATACATTGAGAAATGTTGCTGATGGGCGTGACCTGTCAGATATATTCAGAGATTAAGAAAAACTAAATAAAAGTTGGTAATATTTCTCTTTTTATTAAAACTTTTTTAGACGTTGGTGGACCTTTTTATTCATTTATTTACATGTGGTGCTGAGGATTGAACCCAGTGCCTCACTCATGCTAGTCAAGTGCTCTACCACTGAGCCATAACCCCAGCTTAACATTTCTCTTTGGCACTTCTTTTTACTTTCTTGCAAAATGGAAAACCTGGGGATATTTTCAAGAAACTAGACTCAGAGAAGAGTGTTGTAGATTAGGGGAGAAGCTTGAGTAGGAAACATTTTCAGAGAGTATATACTTCAGTTAGAACAAAGGGAAAGGCAGCGTGTTGCTCAGCTCTTTATCACCGTGAGCAAAATACCTGATAAGAATAATTCAGAGAAGGAAAGATTTATTTTGGCCCATGGATTAAAAGGTTCAGTCCATGGTGGGTTGGTTCCAAGGCAGAAACATAATGGAGAAAGGGCATGGCAAAAAAAAAAAGTTTAGCTCATGGCAGCTGAAAAACAGAGAGAGAGGAGGGATGGGCTAGACTAAGGAGAAGTTAAATCCTTCTAGCACTTGTCCCCAGTGACTGACTTCCTCCAGTAGGTCCCACCTCCCTGTAGTCTTTAGCCATCAATGGATTAATTCACTGGTAAAATCAGACCTTCATGATTTAATCTCTGCCTAAAAGCCTCACCTCCGAACCTTGCAGCACTGGGGGCCATGCTTTCAACACACAAACCTTTTGGGGAGCATGACACATCAGAATTTATAGGAAGCAGGTAAATATGAGCAGTGGAAATGAGAGAGATGGAAAATGATGGGTTAACTGTACAGCCAGCCTAAGTCATAATTATCAACACGCTTTTTAAAGAAACAACTTATGCAAAGTCATCCTGGGCCTGGCTTAACTCAAGATAATAGCACCCTAACTACATATTATTCACAGGGCTGAAAAGTGTTTGCAAAGACTCTTCCTTTGATAAAGGAAAGAGATTGCCCTGTTCAGAAACTGGAAAGCCCAACAGGCTCAAGGTTTATGAAATCATGTTCCAGACAAGATATGACTATGTAAGCCAAGATGACAAAAAGTTGCCTTTAGGTCGTTAACATATTATTTAATCTCATTATATACTTAATCCTATTATAATTTTCACCCCTGTGAGTTCACTAAGACACTTCTTATTAAGACATGTACAATAGAGAGTTAGATATCAGATACAATTCACCTGTCAATCAAGAGATAGAAGGTGATGTCTGACCCTCTGGAATCTGCCCCTTAAACCCAATAAAAGGAAGAACACAGAGAAGGAAATTGTTGCTCTCCTGTCTGAAATGATCTTCTCTCTCTCTCTCTTTCTCTGTCTCTTTTTCTTTCATGCCTCTCTGCTCCTTCTTTCTCTTTAATAAAATTTGCTTTCCTTTTACTGCACCTCATATCTTGCTTGGAAACTTCTCTTATGAAGACCCAAGAGCTGAGAACATAAAGCAGCTTCCTGTAACACAAACCCTAGCAGGTAATATTTTAAAATTTTTAATTTGTCATATATGACAACAGAATGCATTACAATTCATATTGCACATATAGAGCACAATTTTTCATATCTCTGGTTGTACAAAAAGTAGAGTCGCATCCTTTGTATCTTCACATATGTACTTAGGGTAATGATGCCCATTGCATTCCACCATCTTTTCAATCCCTCTACCCTTTTCCCTTCTATTCCCTCCCATTTTCCCCTTTGCCCTATCTAAAGTTCATTTACTCCTCCCATCCACACCCTCACAGCACATTATGAATCAGCATCCTTAAATCAGAGAAATCATTTGGCATTTGGTTTTGGGGGGTTGGCTAATTTTACTTAGCATTGTATTCTCCAGCTACAACCATTTAACAGCAAATGCCATGATTTTACTCTCTTTTAATGCTGAATACTGTTCCATTGTGTGTATATATACACATTTTCTTTATCCATTCACCTACTGAAGGGCATCTAGGTTGGTTACACAGTTTAGCTATTGTGAATTGTGCTGCAAAGAATGATTATGTGTCTGTGTCCCTGTAGTATGCTGTTTTTAAGTCTTTGGGTATAAACTGAGGAGTGTGATAGCTGAGTCAAATGGTGGTTCCATTCCCAGTTTTCCAAGGATTCTCAATACTGCTTTTCATATTGGCTGTACCAATTGGCAGTCCCACTAGCAGTGTATGAATGTGCCTTTTTCCCCACATCCTTGCCAACACTTATTGTTTGTATTCTTAATAGCAGCCATTCTGACTGCAAGGAGATGAAATCTTCTAGTGTTTTTGATTTCATTTCTCTACCTGCTAGAGATATTGAACATTTTTTCATATATTTGTGAATTGATTATGTATCTTATTCTGAGAAGTTCCTTATTCTGTTTGGTTCTGTGGCCCAAATATTGATTGGGTTATTTATTTTTTGGTATTAAGATGTTTGAGTTCTTAATATATTCTAGAGAGTAGTGCTCTATCCAATGTGCAAGTGGTAAAAATGTGTTCCCAAACTTAGGCTCTCTATTACCTCACTGATTGTTTCTTTTGCTGAGAAGAAGCTTTTGAGTTTGAACCCATCCCATTTATTGATACTTGATTTTAATTCTTGCGCCAAAGAATCTTATTAAAAAAATCAGGACCTAATCCAACATGATGAAGATTTGGGCCTACTTTTTCTTCTACTAGATGCAGTGTCTATGTCTTAATTCCTAGGTCCTTGATCCACTTTGAGTTGAGTTTTGTGCAGGGTGAGAGATAGAGGTTTAATTTTATTTTGTTGCATATAGATTTCCAATTTTCCCAGAATCATTTGTTGAAAAAGCTATCTTTTCTCCAATGTATGTTTTTGCACCTTTGTCTGATATAAGATAACTGTGATTATGTGAATTAGCCTCTGTGTCCTGTATTCTATACCATTGGTCTACAAGTCTATTTTGGTGCCAATACCATGCTGCTTTTGTTACTATTGCGCTGTAGTATAGTTTAAGGTCTGGTATAGTGATGCCACCTGCTTCACTCTTCTTGATAAAGATTGTTTTAACTATTCTGGGTCTCTTATTTTTCCAGATGAATTTCATGACTGCCTTTTCTATTTCTAGGAGGAATGTCATTGAGATTTTGCTTGGAATGGCATTAAATCTGTATAGTGTTTTTGGTAGTATGGTCATTTTTGCATATATTCTTGTCACTGGTGTGGTCAACTAGTTGCTTGGCTACCTCAGTCACAGGGTGGGGGATAGAGACACGGAATCAACACACAGACTCTGGGAGCTGGTGAGAGAACTGGCTGGTGACAATCCACAGTCAATGTCCAGTAGCTCAGTTTATTTTTGGAATGCACACAACTGTTATAGGGTTCAATCATACATAAGCAAGATAATATCCATAAGCCAATCATCTTCTGCCTAATGTAACTGCACTGGGAGGAAACTCTAAATATTGCTGTCATGGTGAAAAGCAATCTGGAAGGGTCTTTGTCCCTAAGGGAAGGGACTTACTGAGTCAGGGATTTCATGCCCAAAAGCCCCTGTTTCTCGGTTTCCTGGCCTGGTAATTTGGCAACACTAACCACAAGTGCTGAGGACATGGTTTCACTGATGGCTGGGTAGAGCAAAGCACCCCATCCAGGAACGTGGAGTCTTCAAGCACTCTGAGATGCTTGGAGCTGCAAGCCGGGACTGAAAGTTATTCCAACACATTTTGACAATATTAATTCTGCTAATCCAAGAACAAGGGAGATCTTTCCATCTTCTAAGGTCTTTAATTTCTTTTTTTTGTGTTCTGTAATATTGATTGTAGAGGTCTTTCATCTCTTTTGTTAGGTTGATTCCCAAATATTTTAGTTTTTTTGATGCTATTGTAAATAGGGTAGTTTTCCTTGATTCCCTTTCAGATGGTTTGTCACTGATATACAGAAATGCCTTTGATTTACGAATGTTGATTTTGTATGCTGCTTCTTTGCTGAATTCATTTACTAGTTCTAGAAGTTTTCTGGTGGAATTTTTGGATCTCCTAGGTATATAATCATATTGTCAGCAAATAGTACTAATATGAGTTCTTTACCAGCCATATCCCTTTAATTTCTTTCATCTGTCTAATTGTTCTGGCCAGTGTTTCAAGAACTATGTTAAATAGAAGTGATGAAAGAGGAGGGCATATCTGTCCATTTCCAGTTTTTAGAGGGAATGCTTTCAACTTTTCTCCATTTAAAATGATGTTGATCTTAGTTTCCAGGTGTTGGAGTAGCTTTTATTTCTTATTTTATCATTGATTTCTAATTTCATTCCATTATGACCGGATAAGATTCAGGGTAGTATCTCTATTTTTTAAATATTTTCTAAGAGTTGCTTTTTGGCAAAACATATGGTCTATTTTAGAGAAGGATCCATGTGCTACTGAGAAGAATGTATATTCACTCATTGAAGGATGAAATATTCTATATATGTCAGTTAAGTCTAAGTTATTGATTGTATTATTGAGTTCTGTAGTTTATTTGTTCAACTTTTGTTTGAAAGATCTAATCAGTGGTGAAAGAGGTGTGTTAAAGTCACCCAAAATTATTGTGTCATGTTCTATTTGATTTTTGAACTTGAAAAGAGTTTGTTTGATGAATGTAGATATCCCATTGTTTGGGCCATATGTATTTATAATGTTAAGTTTTGTTGGTGTATGGTGCCCTTGAGCAGTTTCCTCTATCCCAATTAATCTTAGGTTTGGTTTTTTGATGCTATCCCATAATTCCTGGATGTTCTGTTCATGGTTTCTTACTATCCTCACTGTGTGATCAACTTTATTTTCCAGATTTTATACTTTGTCTCCATTATCTGATATTCTGTCTTCCAAGTGATCTAGTCTGTTGGTTATGCTTTCTATTGAGTTTTTTAATTTGGTTTATTGTTTGCCTCATTTCAAGATTTTCTGTTTTTTTTTTTTTTTTCAGAGTCTCTATCTCTTTTTTGAAGTAATATTTTGCTACCTGTATTTGCTCACTTATTTCTTTGGTGCTGTGATCAATGGATGGCTGTATTTGTTCTCTTATCTGTTTATTGGTATCATGAATGGTTGCCTGTATTTACTCTCTTATCTCTTTGTTGGAATGATCAATTTTTGCATGTATTTGCTTATTTAGGTCATTCTTGAATTCACAGATCATTTTAATTATGAACCTTCTGAACTGCTTCTCTGACATTTCATCAACTTTGGTGCCCATGGGTTCTCTTATTGTAGTATCTTGGTTTTGGGGGGCACTTTTATCCCTTGATTTTTTCATGTTGTCTATGTGTCTTCCTTTCTTGCAGGGTGGATCTGTGATATTACAGTTTCTACTCTAAATTCTTGTAGTACCCATGCAGATTCTCTTTACCTCACCTTGATTTTGGGCTTTCAGACCCTGCTGGTGTCCCTCAATGTATGCTATTGCAACCAAAAGTGGTGGTGGCAGTAGCGGTGGTAACTTGAGATAATAATGGAGGTGCTCCAAGATGGATGAAATGTCTTACAGTGATGGAGCTGAAAGGGTGGACCTTATACTTTCTTTGGGATGCCTGCTATGAGATGCAGCCATTTCTAGGCCTTGTCTGTTGTCAAAAAGGTAGGGGCTACTCCATGGGGAAGGCTATGACAATATCTGCAGTGTCCCAAGTTGTAAGTGGATTAGGCTTGGGCTCCCTGGTGGGTAGTGTTGGTGAATTTGGACCTATGCTGGGCCTGGGACCCATGTCTGTGTGGGTGGATCTGGGCTGGGCCTGAGCTCTGGTGGGTGTCTGCTGGTTGGAAGAGGTGTTCCTGTGCTAAAGCCTGAGCTCTGGCGGGTGTCTGCCCATAGCAGGATAGACCCAAACTTACTGTGGGCCTGGGTCCTGCACAGGTCCCCTAATAGGTAATTTAAAATATTATGTTGTATATGAGTGGAAACAAATTGTACAAATAGTAACTGAAATATGTCATTAAAATTTCCATTTTTTTTAGTAAATAAATCCAGTTAAAAAAGTTTTCAGTTTCTACTTTCCATTTAAAATTATTTTTCTTGTGTCTTTGAGAGCAAATAAGGCAATTACATTTGTTGTGTTTCTTAATATGCAAAAGGTCTACTTATTTTGATTTAGAGTAAGCTTCTAAAGGAAGCAGAATTTCAGTGAATTGAACTAAATACCATGACCACAAAAACTGAGCAAATATCATAGTTAGAGTTTTTTGAGAAAAAAATTATACTATATTGATAATAAAAAACAAAGCAAAATAAAACAAAAGAACTTCAAAATACATATTTAACCATTTATATCTTAGATTAAAGAAGTAAAGTTGTACTGTTAATTACCTTGGTGATATCTAAGTATCCTGTATATATATATATATATATATATATGTATATATATATATATATATATGTTACAGTTTTCTTAAGTGGGTCTGATAAAGAAAAAACATTAAAAACTGAATATCCATATTTGCTATTGCATTAGTGATCCCTTGCTATGATGCAAGAACTGTATTGGACCTTCATAAGATAAAAGACATTCATTGTCATCTCCTGGGGTGAATAGGGCAATAAGAAAGATTCCAAAACTTGAATTGTAAATTCCATTTAAATCCTTTGACAGTGGCTTATTATATTCTCTCAGATTGAGCCATAAACAGTTTAGTTTGATTTGCTAAGTCATCGGAATTTTATTATTATATCTAGAAGTTAAATGCCACAGAAGGAAGTTTGGGTTTCAGTACATTTTATACATTTGTAATTCTATTTATGAATGTTACATAGAACTTTATAATTCAAATATCACCTCTTCTATTAATTGGTGAACCAGGCTGATATCTTCAGCAAAAAAGTCAATGTTAGTTTCCGAATCAACAATTCTACATGTAGAAGACAACATTTAGGTCTAATTAAGTTGTGGAGAATGAATACATAACTGGAAATACTTTTACACCTGTTATCATAGTTGTAATAGGTCTTAAAATAGCCAGTGACATGTGGGTAATAATAGATTAGGAAACAAACAATATTAGCAGGACATGGACTGGTGAGCTGCCTCCACTTTTACTCAGCACCTGGGTTCCTGGAAGTGGTACTTGTCTTGCCCCATTACAGTAAGTTAAACAATTCTATTCTATTTTTTCAACTTGGCTTTACTTGTGTGTTGCCCATGTATCTGCCCTTGACTGATGTCTTTGGTTATATTAGAAACTGAAACTACCTCATGAATGCTGCATCCTCCTGAATGATTCTTCCTAAAAAATACTACCAAATACTTCTGCCTTCCATCCCTAAAACATATTCCCCTTTGTTAGTTGGTATTGATGGAATAAAGTCAAAATATGGAGCTGGTTCTTTTCTACAGAAAATATCATGATGCAGCTTTTGTTTGCCTTGTTCTTTAAAACAACTTCTCTCTCAGTGTTTGGCATTTGATAGAATAAAGTCAGGTCAATGGATAATCTGAGTAGCTATCAGATCAAAATATACACAGCAGACCTTCATCTCCCCACACAAAGTTTGAAGTATTCTTGGCAAAGGAGCTGGCTGTGGAACCAAAAGTGTCATGTCTTTTTCCTTTCTTTCTTATTCTAGTGTGTTTTATGCAGCCAAGGAGAGTTGGCACACTGGTCAAATCAACTTACCAAATCCTTTAATTGTTGGTGGGTCAGATCTATAACAATAATCTATGACTTGACTCTACTTGATCATATATTTTAAAAGTCTCCAATTTCAGGGAATTTTCATAGGCATTATTTGATGGGACTCAATGGACTGAGTTTACATGATTTATATAATAAACACAAATGTAGTAACTTTCAAAAGGAAATCTTTTAAAATTTTAATTAAAAATGGAAATAAATAAATAGATAAAATAGCTAGGAAACACTAAATACATGTAGTAAAGAAAGGAAACCATATTTTGGTTCATAAAAGTAAATTCTGGCTGATTTACATATGAAGTATTCAATTTTATATTCACTATCATTACCTCTACCTGCCAATTAGAGAATTGATTAAGTGACTGTATTAAAGAATCAATATTCTCACTCTATTTTTGTTCCTATATTCTACAATCATTTTTTGTTATTGTTTTTCGTTTTTAAATTCTTAGTTGTTTTGCTTTCATTAAGGTTGACAGTTCCTAGTAGTGTAATGAAAAGTAAATGGAAGAGTATTAGTATAATCAGTCAGTTACAAATAATCATAAAATATAACACTCTTTCTTAAGTACGGAGTTTAATTGTATTTATTTTTATCTTTTCATTAATTTTAAATACCTTTTAAAGTGTGGATTGACATAATGTTTATGATAATTTGATAAGTGTAAGCAATGTAAGAATTCTATTAAAAATTTTACTTGCAAAAGTCCTTACAATGTGAGACTGCAAAGTAGCCAGCATTTGAGAAAAACTATTGCCCTTTTACTATATAAACACACTCAGTCTTGTATATTATTACAGGAAATGTTCTTATAAAAGTTAATGTGTTTAAGAGGTTAAAGAATGCTTTGTAAAGTGAGCAATTCCTGCAGTATCTCTGCCATATCTGAAACACTCTTTCTCTTGGGGGCTCTTTCCTATTTTGCACTACAAAATGCCACTGAAAACCAACAGTTTGTCCCTGAAGCATCTGAACTTAGCGTAGACAGATTGTAAGTACCTTTTGCACTTATGTACTTAGAGGTTAGTAAAATAAAGATGATTTGAAATTGTGCTGGAATTCCAACTTTTTGAATTTCTGTTGCTTTAGTTTTATAAGGAAGATATATGAAAAAGATTTATAGTTTATTTATTTGAGGATTCAGCCATCATATTGTACACAAAGTCATTAAAAATGATCAGAAGCTACAAAAGGCCTTAATGACATGCTTGTTTTTAATAAAAGATAACTTTTATTAAATCTCTCTTCTGGATATTTTATTGTAGGCCAACCAATCCAGGAAACTGAATAGTAAAAAATTTTGTTTTTCATCAAAAAAAGTTTATACTTTATTTACATATAAATATACATAAAATCCCAAAACTATATTGCAAATCTGTTGATATTTTTTAATAGAGAATCATGTTTCTTTTTCTTTTTTTTAACCTTATTGTGGCAGCAATACCAAAATGTCACATTTTACTAATTTGATGTTATTGTTGATAAGAAACCTGCAACTGTATCTTGTTATTTAATGTGTTGAAAAAGCAAATATGTTATTATATCATAATTTTAAATTTTTAAAAATTGTGCTTTAATACAATTGACTTCAATTTCAACCTTAGCGTTGTATCCAATGAATTTAAATGTTTTTAATTTTATTATATTTCTAAACAGAGGTTTGTAGACTGTTAAAGATACTCATGGCACAAAATAAGTTTAAAAGTGCTTATTCTATGCCTTCAACCTAATCTTGGTTCACATGAAAAAATAAACTCAAAAAAATATTACTATCAAAAAAAATTTCTAGATGTAAATTGAAGGGAGTTTCAGAAAGAGATTTCAGATGGAGAATTTTAACAAAAAATTAAAATATCATCTTATGTCACATAGAGAAACATTTTGAGGCACAAATTTGGTTCAGTCACAAAAAAATGCACTAGTCAAAATTAAAAATGGGAAACAAAAACTTTTATTAAGGCTAACACTGTATGAGGGAAAGAAAACTTCATTAAACAAAAGTTAGGCACTTTTTTTTGGTACTGAGGTACTGGGGATTGAACCCAGGGGTAGGTCTACTACTGAGCTACATCCCGTATATTTTTTTCTTTTTCTTTTTGGTACCAGGAATTGAACTCCTTCACAGAGCCACATCCCCAATCCTATTTTTGTATGTTATTTAGAGACAGGGTCTCACTGAGTTACTTAGCAGCTTTGCCCTTGCTAAGGCTGGCTTTGAATTTGCAATCATTCTTCCTCAGCCTCCAGAATTTCTGGGTTACAGGGGTACCAGATAAATTGGGTTTATTTTTAAGAGAAGGCAGGCATGAATTTTAAACCACTATTTTTTTTTTTATTGGCCTTACCTGAAGACAAAAACACTGTGTCTTATCTTCATAAGAAAAGATGGTTTCACTACTGAAGTTAGGCCCCACCCTCCCGTAGAAGCTGAGAGGACAGGAGATCATCTCTCTTGATGATCTCAGGTCCTAGAGAAAGATATCCTTGGGTTACAAAAACTACATGAGGCATTTAAAACAATCTACAACTTAAAAGAGAATTTTTAATTCCAAGTTTTCTAATGTTAAATGCTCTAAGAAAGTGGAGATCAGGATTAAGATTCAGGAAGAAGCCTACCTAAAACTCCATCAAACTGAGAGCAATGGTCAGGCCACTGTTGTCATTTCAACAGCCCCTAATAGCATTTCTCTCTATTTACTAGAGTGAGGCAGAGAATCCAGATCCTGCAAGACACATTATTTCTGAGTATATGTTTGTGTGTAAATGTTAATATGTGTGTGTGTGTGTGTGCGTGTGTGTGTGTGTGTGTGTGTACACAAGATGACAATGTGGTATTTTTCAGAAAAGTTGCTTTATGGTTACCTGAGCTAACTAAATAAATTATTAAGAACAAGTTTTGATAAGAAGTTATAGGTTTTTCCAGTAATTTTTTAAAATGATCATTTCTTTTTCTGTCTGCCAAAGAAATGGTATATCATCAAATCTAAATGTAAGCACTCTGTACCAATAAAAAAAAAAGGAAAGAAAGAAAAAAAAAGGCAAGCAAACCCGATGTCCTTCTTGATTAAGTAATCACCATTTCAGTGCAAAGCCAAGAAGAGCTATTTTTTCCTCCCTGACATAGAAACTGAAACCTAATTCTCATTCCTAATCACAGAATCAAAGGTGAGCATTTGACCAACCTCATTCTCTCTTTAAATCACTCTATTTTTCTGCCCAAAGTTCATTTTTTTTTTACATTACTTGATTATTCACATTCATGATTGAATCAGCTTTTTATGCCCTTGGATATTTCTTGTTCTTCATAGTCACAAAACAGTATTTCCTGATCACAATATCAGAATCAAGAAATAAATTAACAACTGAAACACAATGAAAGCTTTTATTTTTCTTTTTAAGCATCAATAATTGGTGATGTCTTTAAGAGTTATGAAATATGTAAAATCAATTGTAAATGGGTACAAATTTCTAGGGTCCACATTTAAACTTGAAATCTTGTTTAACCTTATGCTTTTACTTATTAATACTATTACTATAATTATTTAAAACCAGGAAGAAGTAATAAACTTGTAATAGCTGACAATATGCAAATTTAACTACTTTTAATTGAACTACTTTGAACAAAGTCTTTTTCTTTTGTGCAGAAAATAAAATCACATGCTAGTTCCAAGGTTTAACTTGCAAATAATGAAAAAGATAGTAAGTAGTTCCCTTAGGACTGAAATTCTGCACTGCAATTCATTTTCTTTGAGAACAGCATACTGGATAATTTAAGCACAAAGAGGTGGAGAAAAAAGAGGTTTTTGTGTTTTCTGAATGTAAATTAAATTGCTGGTTTTTGGCCAAAAGGGGGCAGGCATTTCCATGATAATGGGAGAGATCTTTTTGAATTTGGGAATTTAAATGGTTAAAAAAAAAAAAGAAGAAGAAGAAGAAAAAGCTATTATCTACTCCAAGATTCCACTTCTATTGAGAAAACGCTTGGGTTCTTCTACTAAGAAAGATACACCAGAGCTTCCTGACAAGAACAGAGTAAGCCTTTGTTAGCCTGGACTTTTCTGTCACTCACTTATAGATAATATCAAGCACTGAGACAGAGACCAGGTGTATGTAACTGCAGCTCAGGCAATGGGGACTTCAAGCCCCTAATTGAATTTCTCCTTGAGATAGACATTGTTTTTTTTTTTTAGTAACAATTTGTCAAGTAAAAAAAAAAGTGATCTGCTAATTATTGTATGAGACTCCTCAGTGATTATATAATTGATCTTAGTAGTAATATATGTAAGTTTCATAATTTTTGTCCACAATATCCATTTGCAGGTTCTTTATAATATGCTTGTATATGCTGAAGTAAAAATACGTTTTTCTTTTAGTTTCTAGAACTTTATTCATAAAAAAACTCTTAGTCCACCTGGTTTAGTTATCTCAAAATGTAAAATGTCACCAAATAAAATAAAAGAAGTATTATTTTATTGCAGCTTAAAAATTATTCATGTATATATGTATGCCTATAATTACAATCACTTATATATATGAATATTGTTTATAAGAATATTGACATCCTGTACTGTCATTCAAGATATACTGTCAACATGCACTATTTTGAAGCACCTTGAATATGTGCAGTATTTCTGTAGCCTGGGGCGCAGACATATAGCTTGCGCTTTATCATCTCTCTCCAAATCTTTTATAAAATTGAAACTTCCTACTTTGCATATATCTTTATTTCCTTCACTCTCTTTATTGATAAGATTGAGTTTTACATTTGTGTTACTCTATATGAAAATATAAATAGATAAAAATCGCCATTTTCTTGTGGTTTTTTTTTTTTTCAGTGCAGATGGAGGTAGGAGTTTTCTTGTGTGTAAAGACTCATTCATCACAGAAAGAATGATGATTTCTGTTTCCTATGACAACTATGTAAAGGCATCTTGTGTGAATGTAATATTGTTTCTGGTAGATTAGTCTTTTGTTGCCTTTATGTAGTAGGGAAGCACTATTAGGATTTAGGATAGTATAAATCATAAAACTGCAGCAAATAAACAAGGATTTGTTTTTTTTTTACTCTTTTTAAATACTTCATATTCAAATAAAATTTCAAAAAGGAAGCAAATATAAATGATTAAAAATTTGAGAATATTCCACAGGTATTCGCAAGACAGTAAAAAAAATAAATAAATAGATATGCAAACATATGTGAATAGTGAAAGCTTAATTTTACTTTTTCTTCTGAATAGAATACTATATTAGTGTTTCTTTCTGAATAAATTTATTAATCTATTAATTCACATGACTGTAAAGAAAATGACTAGTTAAATTTAGTACTAGATATTTTAAACTCATTTTTTTTAATCCCCAAAAATGACATCTACCTTCTCAAGTTCTAGTGTGTATATGAGAATCTGTCAATCAAAATGCACGATGTTTCATATCTAAGCATATCTGTCAGGAAGTCCTATTCAAGATCCATTGAATTTACTCTGGGTAAATGACTAAAGTGAATTCTTTTGGAAATTTCAAAAGTAATTACCAGGCTCAAATTTGTATGTGCAAATTTGGAAAACAAAGAAAGTAAATTTTGGAGATACATTGTCAAGCTCTAACCCATTTAAAGTCAATAAATTATATTTTAGTTATTATTTTAATATTTTCTTTAAGTAGTAAAAAATGATAATGTTTCAGCTTTTAAGAAGAAAGTTATTTCGGTGAGAACTTCTTAACAAACTATTTACTGAGTGACTTTCTTATCTATTTAATGAAGAGATTCATCCTCTTCTCCTTTCAAAAATTAAAGATTTTTTGAGAAGCATCCAAGTCCTCTGCTTAATATTACACAGTTATTTTGATTGTTTTTGAAATTTAAAGATGATAGCAAAATGAGAATTGTGCTTATTTAACCACCTTAAATGAACTTCAGTTTCTAGGTTCTTTTCTGTGGAGGGAACAGGAAAAGATATAGGTGTTTTCAAAACTTTTGTAAACAATCCAAATACTGAATAATTGATTGAACTGTTTAAAAAGACTGGAACAGCTTAATCATAGCCTGGAATAAATTTCCTTTAAGTGTATAAATCTATTTCTTAAAAAATTTATTACATTTATATTAGAAAATTAATTTCCTTCAGTATAGATGAAGCTATCTATAAGGACAGTATGAAACAAGTTTATAAGATCTTTATCAACTTAAAACTCCACATTTTCTATTTTCTTTTGCATTCTGTGAATGTTCTTCCATCTATGTGTTTGATACTATTTCAAATTTCATTTCTATAGATGAGAGAATTGAAGCTCAAAGATGTTCAAATAACATGCCCCAAAGGTGATTATCTTGATGTCATCCCCTTTTGATTCAATGAGTTAATTGGAATTATATTTTTTCAAATACATTTCCATCTACTTACTTTAATACAGTTACAGAGATTAAAATGGAAATTTTGAGCACTTAACTAATGTTGGAACTTTAGTCAAGTTCCATAAACACTCTGTGAATTATGTTTCTTACTTCAAAATATGTATGTTAATAATAGTACTCCTAACAATGTTTTAAAATTTAAATATTCCATATGTCTCAGAGTGATCTGAAATCTGAAGTGTTTTTATTACAGATTAATCATTTATTCAGACACACATCAACTCTTATACAGTATGCACTGTGTGTTCAACACTGTGTAGGCCTTATATTAATGTCAGCCTGCCTTCTAAGAGTTTTGGAATCCTCAAAACAACTTAACTTTGTGTTACAATGATCTTGGCCTAGAAACCATTTGTGTCAATCTGTTATTGTGGCATAAAAATTACCACAGCTGTAAAAAGCACCCATTTTTTAGTCTATAGATAGTTTGTCCTGTAGGTCTAAAGTCTGGTCATGCAGTCACATTCTTTGTTCACATTCTAGCAAGTCTGAATGTGAACAGGCAAGCTATATTCTTCTTTGAAGTCTTGACTGGGGACAATCAATTTTTTTTTTAATCCATTCAAGTTGTTGGCAGTATTTTCTACTTATAATTTGACCTGAGTTCCCTGCTTTTTTTTTTTTTCCTAGTTATCAGTTGAGGATCACTTTCAGCTCCTAGAGGCTACTCTTAGTACCTACAATGTTACCCTTTTATGACATGATACCTAATGTCTTCAAAGCCAGCAAGAGAATCTTTGAGCACAGAAAAAGACTGAGCGTACTTTCAGAGGTCTCTCTGATTAGGATGCACCTAATCAGAAGGCAAAATCCCTTTCATCTTTGCCATTTAACATAGCACTGCCTTAACAGCGATATCCCTCTCTATGCACAGGCCCAACATACTTAGGCAGGAGGAAGGGTCGGGAATCTTGGAAGCATTTTAGAAAGCTTTCTAGAACCACAACACATAAGGGTGATTTGATTTGAAATGTTTCTTATTCACGAACTGCTATGAGGTAGGCTAGTTCTGGAAGGTGAAGTGCAGAAAAAAACAAATGATATGCTTCTTGTGGAAGTGGACTCTGAACCCACTACCACTGAAATGTATAACAGTGACTTGGTAAAATTAGCCAGTCTTCACAATCACAACATGAGAAGCATGTCAAATTATCAAATTATGTTTAATGTCTCCTATATTGGTTTTAGTCCCTGATATCACAAGACAAGACAAATTACAATCCAGGAACCTGAATAATGAAGATATCAAAATAGTTTTTACGACATTGGAACAGAAACCAGATAGCAATATTTTAAGATATTGTGCCAACAACACGAACATGCAGACAATGGCACAAAACCGTCTGCATTTATGACTCAGACACTGGAAATTCATATTAACAAATGAGAAAAACAATCAATCGGCTATTCTCAGTCACTCCATATTTGATTCTTCTGTCACAGTGGCTTTCCTCCCTTTTGCTTCTATAGTTCAAATTGGAAAATGACTGTCTGCAGTTGTAATATGTGAAAAATAGTCCACACTTTGATGGATCCTTATTACTTATTAAATGTTTAATAGGCTGCAAGACTCACTCTAAGCTCTGTTTCATTTCCCTTGGTGCATATAGTATGACTTGTTAGGGGAAGAATACTAGCAGTTCTTGGCGAGTTTTATAAATAGTATTAGGAAAAACTTCAAGATACTTATTTTCTCCCATTTAGCTTACACTGAGCTGAATTTCAAGCATAATAACCTCAATGGGGAATATTGCTAAAGTTAAATAGAAAATAGAGAGATAAATCCTTACCTGTATATAGAAAACTAGAGAATTAAAGAAATATATTTTTGGTGATCTACACAATCTTCAGAGCATTAGGAAAAGAGAAAGGTCACTGGGCTCAACAAGCAACCCCTGCTGTTTCCTCATCACTGGCTTCCTGTTCACTCTCTCCACTCTTCTCTTCTCTTTGTCTAATACATATTGACTTTCTTATTTCACAGACTCTGTGATATTTTGAAGCAAGGGTGGTAACCCTGAAGATTTTCTTTCACTGCAAAACAAAGGGTCACTCCTCTGAAGGTCTTTCATACATCCTCATTTTAAAATGTTATTTAGAAGAGGAAGGAATACTGTTGTTTAAGGTAATAGAATTTTACATGAAAATTCTTTTTTTAAAAAACCAAACCCAGTGTTCTTAAAATTTGGGCACATGTGGTATATATATATATATATATATATATATATATATATAAATGCATATTTATTTTATAACTTATAATTTTACATAGAATTAATGCTTACCCTACTTAAAACAAGCACATAGTTGCATATACATGGATGCACATATATACATATACATATATATATACATATGAGGGCACACATACATGCATGTTTATGTGTGGAAACACATACATGTATACATGACCCTAAAGCTGCTTGGAGTAAAAGACTAATTTTAGGAAGTAAGATTTATAAACTCAGTATAATCAGACTGTATATTGCTAATCAGAAAACAAATTTTTCTCAGTCTTATTCATATGTCCTAGAAATATACTGTGGACTAATGTTTTAACTTCATTTTACTGTGAAACATGTTTTCTCTTATTCATTGTTTTCAACATCACTGATTCCTACAGCACTCTATTTTCTTCATTTTTTTTAAACTAAGTATTGGGTGCACATTAATATCTCCCTCTTTTTACAGAAGTCTCTGAAAGGAACATTTTGGACAAAGTGATTATATTATTTGGGGTCCATTTCTTATCCATAAGCCTACTTATCCCTACTGGGACAATGTTCATTTTTCACTATTGAACTAAAAGTTTTGACTATCAGTGGATCTCTTTATTCCCTCTATTCTTCACACAAATCCTCTTCTGTTTTGACTTCACCAGAAGCTCAATTCTTTAAAAGCTTCTCTGAGCTGACCCACCCACAGAATTGAACAGTCACATCAACTTAATCCATTGTGATTACTCTTGTACCACTTTAAAAATGACTATAATCCAATTTGATTGGGAACACACTGATACTCTTTTTCTCTATATATCTCCCCTCTTAGAGTATATAAATTTGTGTTTGTGTTTAATCTTAGGATTGTTAGCTTTAACGAATCAACATACAAACAAGGAATCTAGTTCAATTTGAATTTCCGATAAACAATTGATAAGTGTTTAGGATACTTTAAATTTTATATAAACACCAGATAATATTTTGATGTAAGTATCTCCCATGCAGTACATTAGTTTTTATTCCCAATTTGAATCAGTCATATCTTTGTTTATTTATCATCACAAACCCCTATCTGCTAGCTTAGCATGGAGTCAAATGCCACAAAATGAAACAATAAAAAATAGCCTATAATGGAAAATGACCCATTTTCTTTTTCAGATACTTCATCTGTAAAACAGGACAATGACACCTGTATAACTAAACTGGAAGCAAATTACATTATAAATGTATATTACTTTCCACAAGAGTTTTCACATAGAAGGTGCTCAGTATTTTTTTTTTTTAATTGGTAACAGGGCTGGTTCCTTTGATACCTGTTCATCACTGTACTTACACTTTGACCTGAAAATCAAATTTTAAATTATCCTTTTGAACAGAATATGATAAAAGTATATGCATGCACACACATATATATTAATTATTGCTCTTTGGAGACATAATTCAAATAATATAAAACAACCCATTTACAGTACATAATAAATCAATGAAGTTATGCTACCATCACAGGTATATAGTTTGAAACATATTTTAGTTGTGTGTAATGATAAACATATGCAAATGACAAAAATTTCAATAGATATAAAATATGAATGGGAAGTCTTACTTCTACATCCTATTACCAGTCTCTTAATTCTGTCCTCAGAGACAATAATAATTACTTTTCAAAAATTATCTCTGAATTTATATGCATATATACATAGCACATAAAATATAGAAATTAAAGAAGAGTATATTCAGTTGTGTATTTGATGTTTTTATCACTTAATATGGGTCTTGAAGTTCTTTCCACATTGGCATAAATAAATCTGTCATCTCTTCTCAGTTATTCTATAGTATGCTGGTATATTGCACATATACTTTATGTAAACTGATTTATAATGAACATTTGGGTTGTTAATTTGCTTTTATAAATGCTCCAACAGTAAACACTTTTGGTCATCCATCTTTATTCAAATTCATGTATAAGTGCATCTATAAGTCAAATTCTTCCAGTTGAATGCAGTATTTCTTTAAAAATTGCTATGTGAGCCAGTTTTTACTAAAGTACAGAAAGACATACACTGTAGAAATTCCCACAGGGAATGGAAATTTTTCTGTAAGGACTCATATCTTCAACGATGAGTGCAGAAAAAGAGCATAGCTTCGGAGACTGTACTTCCAAACTGGACTGGAAAAAAGTGTGATATATATATATATATATATATATATATATATATATATATATATATATATTCATGACATATATTTTATGACATATATATATGTCATAAAAATAAACTACTCCACATAGAGAAAAGTCAGTTACTTAGGAAATAATTATGTGTATCAGTATCATGTATGCTTGCTGAGGGCCATTGCCAAGTAGGAATGACGCATCGAAATCTCCTTGCCAGCGTACCCCATGCTGCTTAGAGGACATTCAATGGGACATTGCATGTATGCTTTAGTAAGGTGACCTTGCTCAAAGACCAGGGCAGATCCAGGTTTAGAGCTGATCAGGTTTGAGAAAGTTTCCCACTCCTTGAGTTTTAGGCGTTCCTGGTTTAAGACAATGTGGTTTTAGGGAAGTTCCAGGTTTAAGATTATTGCTGCTGGGATTAGGGTGTTCCTGCTGCTTGTTCCCGTTGAGTTCTCCTGAGATTCAAATGGGATTTGAAAAAAGCCTCGTGGAGTAGGTAAATTGTGCGGGCAGATTTTGCATTTCCCCAGAACCTGTTTGTGTAGAGGCCAGTGTGATTTCGGGAATAAAGGATTGCTGTTTGAATCTACAAGATGTGTGGTGGCTCGTGATTCTGTGCCAAGCAGAGACCTTGGCATATGCTCATTTTTAAGTTACAATCCTAAGATAAAGCCTTCTTTTTCAAAACACCTGTCTAATAACAGGGAACCCACTGTTGGTCCCTCACTTTGAGTATACAAGCATCTAGAAGTTGCAATGAAAATTCAACAAAGCAGTGTATTTAAGATTGTACTTAAATTTCAAAAATGAATAATAAGTTATGAAACTTTTGAAGAAAGCTAATAGTAAGAAACAGAAAGCCTAAGCTGAAAACACTCGCCTAAAAATAATACAATAAAATAAAAATAAATATTTTAAAAGTCTGTTTTATTAATATCAGAGATAGTCTTAATGTTATATTTTTAAAAAGCAGTTTTAATTTAAGAGGAACAATGTAGATAAATCAAAATTATGATGGCTAAAGTTAAAATATTAAAAATCAATCAGAGAATGATTAGTGATCAGTGCAAGAAACACAACTGAAGTTTTGAAAGACAGAGCCAAGTGTATATTCCACAATATAAGAGAAGATATCAGATGAAAGAGTTCAGAGAAAATTAAGAGATAAGGTTGATTGTTTTAAAAAAGACCTAAACTAATTTAATATCACTTTCAGAAAGAAAAATAGAGAAAATTGAGACTATTATTAAATAAATGATTTAAGAGATTTCCAAAGACAAATAAATAGAGTTCTTTAGGTTGAAAAGGTCAGTTAAGTGAATGAAAACAGTCCCACAACATGACAGAATTTCAGAACAACAACCATAGAGAAAAGTCTTCAAATTGTCTTTGAAAAACAAATACATCACTGAAGCAGGAATGAAAATCAGATTGGCATCACAAATCTAGTGCCACAGTGAATTCAGGGATACAGCAATACCTCCAATGTCCAGAGGGAAAATTTTGTCAAGCTTTAAATTCTTTACTCAAGCAAATCAGATAGGCATAGATTGCTCATTAATAAAAAGCAAACCAGGTTAAGCTTACATAAGCAAAGTTTTCTTTTTCTCACATCAGAAATAGTTGTAGGGAAATGGTTCCATTATGGTCTCTTAGTAATGTGCTTGTCTCCACACAGGCATGCCCATCTCTTGGCAGAATACCTTGTGATCCTTCTTGAAACTTGGGAATCTGTGAGGAGCTATATAATGTTGGTTAACTTCTACTTTCCTGTTTTTGATGAGACATGGAATTTTCATTTTGCCCATCACTTGGCTGAACTTTAGGTATCTTTTGTCATCTGACACTCTGTTTCAGTGTCATCCTGTTGGACTAGAGGTGTAAGAAAGTGATACCGTGCTGATCTTGTATATGGTTCCTGTGTAAGTAATAACAGTTCAACCCATTTGGGCTCTCTGTCATTTTCCTTATTAAACATATTAGAGTGTGATTAGTCAACCTACTGACTATGACAGTGTTAACCTCTATGCTGCTACTGATAGAACACTGGTCCAGTTCAGAGTTAGATATCTCAATCAAGTTAGAAGAGACCCAGACATGTTGTTAATTTTTTAAGTATTTGCTCTGCTTGCCATGTAGGTTTCTATCTTCATACTTGCCTGGTGGTCACAAGATGGTTCGAACTGCTCTTGACTGATTTTCACAGTTATGAGCAAAATAGTAAGAGAATTGGAGAGGGCAGATGGAGAACATCAGCTGATTCTTTTTATTTGTATTTCTACAGAAACAAAAGTATTATTCTTTTTTTAGGTCTTTCCCTTTGCTCGCAGAATTTCACTGAGATTTGCCAGACGTAACTGTGTTTCTTAGCCACCCACTGCTGTCAGGAAACTGAGAATTGAGTACTGAAACTGAATTTCACTCTCCTGAGGCTTCATATTAGAGAATGGCAAGGAAATCTGGAGCCTGGTAAGGGTGTTAAGTGAGCCAGTCATACTCTTTGTACACCAACCAAATAAAGTTTAGGGACAAAAAAAAATAACGATAATTTCAAGCACGCACACAAAAAATAACTCATAAAATGTTTCATAGACTTTTCTTGAAGGAAAAAAATCCTTAAAGTTGTATATACACAGACACAAAATTACCAAAAATAAAAATTAAAATAACCCGGAAGTTATAAAATTCAAGAGACAGTTATCCAAATCCCAGAGTAGATTGTTTTATAAATACTGAATATTAAAAGGATTTCACCAAGAAATAAAGAGATGCCTAAAAAGAACAGTGACTAAAGTGTGTTATGTTATAATTCAAGTAAATGTTCAATTTTGTAAGCATATATATTTTTTCTGTTAATAAGCATATATATTTTTTCTATTAATAGGATGAAAAAATAACCTAAAAGAATCAAAGTTCATTTTAAGAAGCCTTAATCTATCAATGCCAGAAAACAAAATGATATGAATTTTTAAGCATTCAAGGAACACAGTTTTACTAATTTTTTTTAATGGGCCTGGTCATATTTGATCTTGCAGGAAAGAAAAAAGGTCCTTAACTAAGTAGACATACTCAATTTAGTATGATGTTGTGAATCCTGTATATCAGTATGAATGAAAACAAAATTATAGTTTTAGAATTAATTGTAGTTTAATAATGTAAATATTATAAACCTGAATAATATAAACAAACTACATATGGCCACAAACCACAAGCTAGGAGAAATGAGAGATAATATATATAGTTTCAATAAATGTTGTCTATAATTAATGGATCAATAACGTGTATTATGTATATAAACTCAGGGAAAGGACCAAAACTATTAAACACAAACATTAAGGGTCTGATAGGAAAGAAATTAGAATAGGAAGGAAAAATTCCTCTAATACTTTTGTTTCTTATATTGGAGAACCAATGCATTCTGTCTAAATACAAATGAATGAGAAAATGACATACAGTACTTTATACTTCAATATATTATTAGTAATTATAAAATGATCTAAAATATTAATAGTTAAAATTGGTGAAATAAATACATATAAAATACAAAATAAAATATATATGCTAAAAATAAATTCTAAATATCTTGTCACTGAGAATGAGTTATTCTTCAGTCTTATAATATAGGCATCTTAGCTCATTAAATATAAGAAGGTATATACCAAGAACATAATTAATTTTTAAAACCTCAAGAAAGAAAAATATTGCAAATTAAACTATAATTCAATTAATTACTAAAATAATAATTTTGTTTTTATATCTTTGAAAGAGTAGTGTTAGACTTATATATATAAATTTGATTCTACATTACCATGGTCAATAGAAAATAAAAGTGACATAAGTTGATTTTTGTATTTTTAAAGTTCTTCATATCTAAAGCTTGAATCACTGTTCTCCATTGTCTTTGTAATATTCTTATTTATTTTCAATATACATTTTTCCCTGCTATTAAATTAGTCAATGAAGGATATTTCTTTAAATATTGCTCTGCATTGTCTCTAGAATTTTATGTTATGGACACCAAGTGTAAAAGGCTTGATGCTGGTACTCTATTGATATCAGAAAGTGTCTACAAAGATATATAAAACTCATCAAAACTCAGATTTCTCCTTTCAGATGATTCTCAGTAGTTGATGAAAATGTAGACATATCAGCTGCATTATAATGCCACAAAAGAACAAAGACCCTTGTTTATGCACAGCCAGTGATGTATTTGTTGTTCAATTCTGTCTGCTAGACAAAAATTATAGGATACGGAATATCATAGATGCATTTTGATTTTTAAAGATGTGAAAATGTGAAAAACAAGCATGTAACTGTAATGGAAGAAATGTGATATTTGACCTAGTAAGTACTTTCTTGCTGAGTGGCATGACTAACAAGTACTGACTTCTAAGATATTTAATGTTAAATAGATGCATTAAATTCTATACTCTCGTATTAAGAGACAATATTTTTTTCAGTGAGTAGTAACTCTTTGACTCTGAGTATACATAGTGTAAGTATTAATTTTTCTTCTGCTTTTGTATTCTTAATCATTAATGAGGGAGAATGAATAAAATGTAATTATAAAAGGGTGTATATTGTAGTGATTTACATGGCCTAAGGAAATTGGAAACATATATCTTGAAGCCCTATGATAAATGACAGATAAAGGTGTTGTGGATGCCGAAGACAACCATGTATCCTTGCCCGTCAGGCCATGCACCAAAGTATGCACTATCATTACAAGTTTCTACTCAGTAGAGACCCCTTTTTTAAAATTGAAAGAAACTCTTCATAGTAGGTAAAATTCTAGAATATCTCAGTCTAACGGAAATATAATTTAAACAGTATATATAAGAGTATATATAACTCATAATAATAAAAGTAAAATGAAACAGATGAAATAAATTTCAATGTTTTAAGCTCAATATTAACAAAATATATTATTTTAAAATATAGTCAGTATAAAAATAGTATTGCAATATTTTACATATTTTTGGTACTAAGTCTTCAATGTCCAGTGTGTGTTCTCAACTTGAATTGGTACTCAATAGCCAAATGTGACTGGCAGTTACCATGCCAGATAGCATATCTCTAGCTTATAAATGCCAGCATAGTTCTATACTCCAAATGTTGGTGTTTTTGAAAGACCTCTATACCTATCTTCCATTTTGATCTGCCTGGCTATGGTCACAGAATTGTGAAGGTGGTGCTATGGTCTCAGGTTCACTGATTTCTTAAGCAGCAGCAGTCTCCCATGTGTTAATGTATACATAAAAAGTGAAGTGTAATATAAAGCCTGAGGCTAGGTAGATGTTTCTGGTTGTGAAGATAGACAAGAAAGAACTTAGACTTATTCACTATTAGAATAGCAGCAGAGCACTAACAACACTAAATTACTGGATCCTTTGTGTATGGTATCTGCCTTGTGTCTTAGCCTCCCTTTTCAGGCATGAATTTTGAGTGAGATTCTATTTTAATTTTCCTTCTTAACTCTTTTTCTTTCTGTCTCGCTGTCTCTCATTTCTATTGTCATTACTAATTTTCCTCTTTCAAAGCCACTTTTTTTTTCTCTACTTCTTTTTGTCTTGAGGCATAAAATCCATTCACTGTTGATCCATTATGGTAGGCAGGGATGCTTCTCCCCCTGGATATTTATACATTCACATGCTTCAGCACGAACTGCACACTCTATTATTACTGCCTCACCCTGTGCTTATGCAGAAAACCAGCTACTTGCCATGGTTTTGTTGTGTTTAATGCTTGCTTATAATTTATACTCCACATAATTTCCTAAATTTTATCTGACTTTCTTTCATCAGAATGCCTTCAACATTCTAAGCTGTATTCCTCAAGCTGTTTCGTGCTGCAGTAGACACTCACAAATCTTTATTATTGCTATATGCTTAGAATGAAAGATTAAAGAGTTATTAGTTTCTGGTTCTCTAAACCAGCCTCATTTTGTGTTTTAGTCAGATATGCAGTGTTTTATAAATTTAATATTATTTTTAGGCATAAAAAAATAAGAATAGGTTAATCAATAAGCCTTTTTAACCAATTTATAAAATCAGTATATTTATAGAGGTGAGTATGAAATTTTAATAAATTCCTTTTTTAGAAATATTACAATTTAATGAAGAAGATAACTTGTAATTCTAGGAACTTAATCTAACTTTATATTACTTAGTATTAAATAATATGACTTTAAAGAAAATAAAGTAGAAGTCTATAACAGACTTAAAATTTAAAAAATGAAAGAATGATAAAAATCATTATTCTAGAGTAAAGCAGATATGTGATTCTATATGCTAATTTTACTATAGTCTAATGTTCCAAGTACTGTTTTAAGTATGTATCCAAAATATATTTAATATTTATGGTAACCTAATAAAGTTTATTAGCATTTTCCACAGATGAGAAAACTGAAGTATAGGAAAGTCTTTGTCAAGAAAATAGCAGAACCCAGCACACCACTGTGGGAGGTCAGGCCCAGTGGCTCAGATCCACCCACATCAGCCTGCAGGACCCAGGCTCACAGTAGGCCCAGGTCCATTTCCTCCAATGACAGACACTGGACTGAGACCAGCCTCCAGCACAGGACCACCTCTTCTGAGCAGCAGACTACTGACTAGAGGCCAGGCTCTGCCAGATTCACCCACACCAACTTGCACAGGACCCAGGCATCTCAAAGACAGTGTAAGGCCCACCCTTTCAGCCCTATCTCTGTAGTACATTGCTTTCATCCCTGGGCATCTCTACTATTATCTCGAGTTACCTTGGCTATCATCTCCACCACCTTTAGATGCAGTAGCATACATTAAGAGACACCAACAGGGTCTGGAAAACCAATATTAAGGTGAAGTATAGAAAATTTGCATGAGTACCACAAGAATATAGGGTAAAAACTGTAATATCTCACATCCATGCTACAAGAAAGGAAGACACATAGACAACATGAAAAAACAAGGGAGGAAAGTGCCCCAAACAAAACAGAATACTAAATAAGAGAACCCATGGACTGTGAAGTTGAAATGACAGACAAGAAGTTCAGAAGGTTCATAAATAAATGATCTGTGAATTTAAGAATGACTTAAATGAGCAAATACATGCAAAAATTGATCACTCCAACAAAGAGATAAGAGAGCAAATACAGGTAACAAAAGATTACTTCAAGAAAGAGCTAGAGACTCTGAAAAAAAAAAAAAGACCCAACAATATGCTGCCTTCAAGAGACTCAACTCATAGGAAAAGACATTCACAAACTGAACGTGAAAGGTTGAAAAAAATCATACCACTCACATGGACTGTGGAAGCAAGCAGGGGTTACCATCCTCATATCAAATAAAATAGACTTCAAACTAAAGTCAATCAAAAAGGATAAAGAAGGACACTACATACTGCTCAAGGAAAACATACACGAACAAAACTTAACAGTTATACATATATGTGCCCCAAACAATGGAGTGTCTACGTTCATCAAACTCTTCTCAAGTTCAAGATTCAAATAGACCACAACACAATAATTTTGGGTGACTTTAAAACACCTCTTTCACCACTAGATACATCTTCCAAACAAAGGAACTATAGAACTCAATAATACAATCAATAACTTAGACTTCAATAACATATATAGAATATTTCATCCTTCAATGAGAGAATACTCCTTGTTCTCAGCAGCACATGGATCCTTCTCTAAAATAGACCATATATTATGCCACAAAGCAACTCTTAGAAAATATAAAAAAATAGAGATACTATCCTGAATTCTATCTATTAGATCATAATGAAAAAAATTAGAAATCAATGATAAAAAAGAAATAAAAGCTACTCAGATTAGCACTATTTGATATGATTCTTTACCTAAAAGATCCAAAAAATTCCACCAGAAAACTTCTAGAACTAGTAAATGAATTCAGCAAAGTAGCAGGATACAAAATCAACACCCGAAAATCAAAGGCATTTCTGTAAATCAGTGACAAAGCATCTGAAAGGGAAATGAGGAAAACTACCCCATTGACAATAGCCTAGAAAAACAAAACAAAACAAAACAACAACAACAACAAAAACAACAACTTGGGAATTAACAAAAGAGGTGAAAGATCTATATAATGAAAATTACAGAGTCCTAAAGAAAGAAATCAAATCAGACCTTAGATGGAAAGATCTACCTTGTTCTTAAATAGGAAGAATTAATATTTTATTAAAATGACCATACTACCAAAAGCACTATACAGATTTAATGCAATTCCAATCAAAATCTCAATGACATTCCTCATAAAAATAAAAAAGCAGTCATGAAATTCATCTGGAAAAATAAGAGACCCATAATAGCTAAAGGAATCCTTAACAGGAATAGTGAAGCATATGGCATCACTATACAAGACCTCAAACGATACTACAGAGCAATAGTAACAAAAAAATCATAATATTGGCACCAAAACAAACTGGTAGATCAATGGTGCAGAATAGAGAACACAGAGTCTAGTCCACAAAATTGCAATTATCTTATATTAGACAAAGGTGCCAAAAACATGCATTGGAAAAAAGATAGTCTTTTAAACAAATGGTGCTGGGAAAACTGGAAATCCATATGCAGCAAAGTGAAATTAAAACTCTATCTCTGACCATACATAAAACTCAACTCAAAATGGATCAAGGACCTAGGAATGAAACCAGAGACCCTACGTCTAATAGAAGAAAAAGTAGGCCCTAATCTCCACCATGTAGTATTAGGCCCCAACTTCCTTAATAAGACTCCTTTGGCACAAGAATTAAAATCAAGAATCAATAAATGGGATGGACTCAAACTAAAAAGTTTCTGCTCAGCAAAAGAAACAATCTGTGAGGTGAATAGAGAGCCTACATCTTCAGGAAATCTTTACCCCTCAGATATCAGATAGAGCACTAATTTCTAGGGCAAATGAATTCAGCAAAGAACACAAAAAGCTAAGCACCAAAAAAGCAAATAACCCAATCAATAAATGGGCCAAGGATCTGAGCAGACAATTCTCAAAAGATGATATAGTCAATTAACAAATATGTGAAAAAATGTTCATCATCACTAGCAATTAGAGAAATGCAAATCAGAACTACTCTAAGATTTCATCTCACTCCAGACAGAATGGTAGCTATTATGAATATAAACAACAATAAGTGTGGGCGAGGATGTGGGGAAAAATACATTGCTAGTGGGGCTGCAAATTAGTGCAGCCAATATGAAAGCTGTATGGAGATTCCTTGGAAAATTGGGAATGAAACCACCATTTGACTCAGCTATCCCTCTCCTCAGTCTATACCCAAAGGACTTTAAAAAAATCATAATACAGGAACACAACCACATCAATGTTTAGAGCAACACAATTCACAATTGCTAAACTGTGGAACCAACATATATGCCCTTCAATAGATGAATTGATAAAAAAGTAGCATATATATAGACAATGGAATATTACTCAGCAATAAAAGAGAATAAAATCATGGCATTTTCAGGTAAATGGATAAATTAGAGAATATAATGCTATGTGAAGTTAGCCAATCCCAAAAAACCAAATGTTGAATGTTTTCTCTGATATAAGGAGGCTGATTCATAGTGGGGTAGGGAGGGGTAGCATAGGAGGAATAGACAAACTCTAGATAGGGCAAAGGGGTGGGAGGGGAATGGAGGGGGCATTGGGTTAGAAATGATGATGGAATGTGATGGACATCATTATCCAAAGAACATGTATGAAGACACAAATTGGTGTGAATATACTTTGTATAAAACCAGAGATATGAAAAATTGTGCTCTATATGTGTAATAAGAATTGTAACACAGCCTGCTCTCATATGTAAATAAAAAAAGAAAATAGCAGAACCAGGATTAAATTGAAAGCCGTATTCTGCAGAAATTATTTTCTAAGTAGTCATACCATATCACCTCTCATCTGCCATACATGTCTTAAGAGAATAAGGAGAATAGGGAACTATGTCAAAGGCATTTTTGGTCAAGGTGCTCGGATTAAGTATTAAGAATTTCACTTTCCAAGTTATAGTAAAAGGGCAAAGAGTGCTGGTCATCCCCCAATATCTATAGTTATTCATTGTTAAGAATTTATCTTCAAACAAGTTTGCCTGAAATGAATATTTCATTATCCCTCATTCTCAAATCTAGTGGAAACATGTGAATAATTTCTGATCAGTGTGATTTTTCCTTTCTTTATTTTATCTTCAGGCTTTTTGTCCTCAAAGAAAACTATGAACCAGTCATAAATGATCCATCTATTTTCCCATTCTTTTTCTTTTCCCTTTTCCCAACATGTAGAGTGTGAACATGATGGTGAGTTTCCTTAACATCTAAGGTCAGGTCATCTCCAGAAGAATGAAAGACAATAAAACAGAGTGTAATAAACTTCAGTCTCTGCATTGACCTGGGTCTACATTGGAGATAAATGTCTACTCTCTTTAAACCACTGTTACTCTGGGAAATTGCTAAAATAGTCCTTCTAATACTCTAATGAATATAAGTGGATTCAGTTTACTATATAGTTCTCTAGATCAGTTATCATCAATTTCCTTCCTGCCTGTCCCTTGCCTTTTGTGCAGGTGTTGGCTAAAAGTCTGAGGGAGAAAAGGGAGCAGCACAGATTCTATTCTATTTCCATTACAGCTTTGCTCAAGAACTTAATATCAAGTGCCTTCTACCTACTTTTAAACTCTACTGTGTACATATTACATGCACACACACACATACACAAACAATTCAGACAGGGATATAGTTCCGCACAAAAATATATGTCTCTGATAGAAGATAGAGAGATGACAATATTTTCAAGAATATAGTTTCCTAGTGAAAACTTCTTTTGGAAAATATGACCTAAGTCAATTTATTCCAATTGAATGACACAGTAAGGGCCATCTTAGTTTGCAAAAGTCTTTGAATTAAATAATATAAGATGTTATATTACAATGTAAACGGTAGGATTTTTCATGCCACTACATAGTATTGGAAATACGAGTTAAGTCAGTTTTCCAGCTCACAGATTTTTCTCACTATTCCCTGAAAAATTGTAGGAGTGGGAAGAGAATTTCATTATACTATAAACTGTTTCCAATTTTTACCTTAGACAAACTGTGTACATAGAGTCAAACGGTACTCAGTTTGAAATAACTTGACACTGCATATATTAAGCTAACGGGAAGGCAACACAAGTACACTGAAACTGATTTAGTATGCAATATTTATCTGTGGGAGAGAGAAACACAATTCAATTCAGGCTGATTCATCCTCCGTTTTCTGTGCACAAAATCCCACAGGAGGTCATCTACTATCATTTTATACCTATTTGGTATGCTCGAATATATCAGGCAGTAATAGAGTAAAACCTGCCATCATGGCAGACAGGGTAAGCAGCTCTTCCCCATGTAGCTAGCATGCAGAGTTTAAGCTTTTGCTTTTTTCCCTCATCCACTTTGTGACTGTGAAATTACCATAATTGTTTTTGAAAAAACTTTTATATTTCCACTTTACCAGTCAAACTGGGAGGCCTTTCCATACTGTGTACTGTTTCTAACTTAGGATGAGTATCATTTTTGAGATTGGAGATGATCTTAGTTTTATTTATTTATCCAATTTGATTAATTCTTTTGCTGCTACCCGTTGATACAGCATGACTTATTTTTTTAACTTATTTTTTCTGGATTATGTTCTTGGCTCTCCAAATATAAATAACATTTCTTTCTTCAGTTTTCCAAATATTAATTTTTAAAACTAAATTTACTAGAGATTTATATACAACCAGTGATGTTATCTGAGGAAATAAATTCTGTCTTTGAGTACACTTAGTTAAATATATTTCTTAAAGTATTACTCTATCCTAAGTTACTATGAATTCTCTCTATATTAGATTGACATTATCTTGTTTTTATTATTAATATTTGCCTTTTATTGTTATAAAGCGCTTGAAAGTATTTTTAATAATAATAAGTTTTTAAAAACACACAAATTATGTATTCTGCTAAAAGAGCTTATTTTTTTTTAAAGAGAGAGTGAGAGAGGAGAGAGAGATAGAGAGAATTTTTTAATATTTATTTTTTAGTTCTCGGTGGACACAACATCTTTGTTGGTATGTGGTGCTGAGGATCGAACCCGGGCCGCACGCATGCCAGGCAAGCACGCTACCGCTTGAGCCACATCCCCAGCCCAAAGAGCTTATTTTTTTATAAGTGTATATGTTAGAGCTTCTATATCCAAATGACAATTATTCAAAATAGTAACTTTAGAAGATTATTGCTTATTTCAACGGTGCTACCAAAATTTAAAATTTGTATAGGATGTTTTCTGTAATTTTTCTGAGCTATCTTATAAAGTGTTAAAATGACCATTTTTATTATCTGATAATCATTCAATATTTTAAAATCAAAAGTCATTTTATTTCAGTTTCATTGCTTCCCATATTTTTGTTCAATTTGAGGGGATTTTGGCTCATTTTTAAGGTATGAAATCCATACATAATAAGTTATTGGTAATATTTTATTCAGAAGTTGCAATGATATGACCAAAATACCCAACACGAATAACTTAGAAGAGGAAAAAATATATATTCATTATTTCAGGGTTCTCAATTCATAGATTTGACACGAATGTTCTGGGCCCAAGATAAGGCAAAATATCATAGAGGAAGACATAGCAGAGGGAAGATGCTCCTTCCATGAAAGCAAAGAAAAGGGAGGTAGGGAAAGGTGCCATAGGGAATGTGAACTCTTCCAGGGCACAACCCCAGTGATCCACTTCCCCCAACATAACTACATACACCCCAACTACCTACAGTTACCACTCAGTTAGTCCTTTCAAACTAGGATGGACCCATTAAGTTACAGTTCTCATAATTCAATTATTTTTCTGCTAAACATTTTTATATTAATAAAAGAGTTTTAGGGAGATACTACATATCACAATATTCTGCACCTGACCTCTAAAATCCTGGCCATCTCACACTGCAAAATTCATTTAGTTCAACTTTAAGCATTCCATGACCTTAATAGTCCAGAATTGCCAAAAATTCCAGGTCCAAGGCTTTTTCTGAGACTCAAATGCAAACTCTTGGCTATGAGCCCCTGTAAAACTCAAAAAAAAAAAAAAAAAAGCAAGTTACATACATGCAATATACAGCGGTACAGAGTAAAGAGTAAACATTAAATATAAAGAACAGATGGGGCCATGCAAAAATAAAACACAACTGGTCAAACAGTTCCCACAATTCTTTGAATAGCATCTAGGACACATGACTCTGAGATATTATTTCTAAAGGGCTTGGGCAGCCCCACTCCTTTGGCCTTGCAAATTGCAATTCACATAGACTCTCTTTTAGCTTGGCTATCTCTGCAGCCATCAGCTTTTCTCACCAGACAGCCATCATTATTAGCTTCTCTTAATTTCTGAAGTTTTCATTTTGTCTTCACCCTCACAGATTCAGGAATCACCATCTCAGGAATGCCCCATAGGGATTTTGATCCTGATACATTTTTGCTTGGTCTCCCAGGCCTTACTTTGAAATCTTAGTGGAACTTCCATGAATCTCATCTTGCATTCCTGAAGTGCCACATGGATGACACCAGGGTCTGCTACCAGTTGATGCAATAGCTGCGCTCTCTGTGATCATAACTATAGCAATCTCTGAGTACCTGGATGGCCGAGTTGGACAAAACAATTTCCAAAGTATTCCTGTGAAAACAGGGAACTCCATGCATGACATCTTGAAAGAAAACTTTTCTATCTACAACCTAGAGATTGCAGTGGGTGTGGTTTTATAAATTCTTGAGATGCCCTCAAGCTATCTTTCCTAATATCTCAATGCAAAGTACTTAGTATCTCTTTAGCTATTGTAATTTCTTCAACAAACACAACTTCCCCAGTTTTACATGCACTTTTCTAGTCTAACTGCAAGTCTTTAAAATCCTTTAGATCTGTTTTCTGCTCTTAATTCTCACAGTAAACCTGGCTAAAATCTGCCATCAAAATCCTTGCCACTGATTGAATGCTGTGCTACATTGAAATTTCTTATGCCAGATCAATTAGTGCATCACTTTTAAATTCAGCCACACACAAAATCTCATGATGTGTGCAAAATATAGAGAATTTCTTGGCAAGAATATAACACAAGTGATCTATAGTTCAATTCCCAAGAGAATCTTCATCTCCCTCTAAAAATCTCATGAGCCTAATCTTTACTATCTGCATTCTGGTCTTCTGAGTTATCATCAGAATTGTCCATTAATCTTTGCTTACAACATTCTAAAGATTTTGTCAATCTGCATCTCCAAACTTTTCCAAATTACTTCCATAGTTCATCTTCAAAGATTTCTGGACCACATGGTCAGGTTAGTTGTTACTGTGATAACAACTCTACTCCAGATACAACTTTCTATTTTAGTCAGGTTTTGTGTCACTGTGACTAAAATATAAAACAAGAACAATTTAGAAGAAGAAAAGTTTACATACAGCTCATGGTATCAGAGGTGGTCTCCGTATGGCTGACTCCATTAGTCTAGATCCAAGGCGAAGTAGAATATTATGGGGAATGGTGTGGTTGAGGGAAGATACTCCCCTTATGGTAGTAATAACGCAGAGAGGGGTGGAGGAAGGGGCCACAGGAAAGGTCAATCTTTTGAGGGTATGCCCCAATGAAAATAGGCTCTACCTGCCAATGCAGTCCATTCAAACTAGGATGGACTAATTAGGTCACACCTCTCAGAATTCAATCATGTTACCTCTGAATAGTCCTGCATTAATACAGGAGCTTTTAGGTCACCTTATATCTAAGCTATAACAGGTAACAATAAAACATATTCATGATTAACTTTACAACTTTATTTTCTGCCTATTACTGAGTTTTCTTGTTTATGGCCCAGTTTCTCCTTCGTTATTTAGGATTCAACTACAAACAATGTTTCAGCCATTTTTCTCTTCATTTTCTTTAGACTAATTTTTGAAACCCTTGAATTCTATGAGTTTTAACATCTTCACTTCACTTTTTTTTCTAACATTTTTTTAGCTGTCCTTGGATCTTCTTTTATTTGTTTATTTATATGTGGTGCTGAGAATTGAACCTAGTGCCTCCCATACATGGTAGTCAAGCACTCTACCACTGAACTACAACTTCAGCCCTCTTCATTTATTTTCATGATGAATGCTATTGCCAATTCAATTCAGGCTTTTGTAAATACTTCTCTTGTGGGGACTATTTTTTTCTCAAATACCTATCTCAGCATCATTTTAATTTTTAAATCCTTCATATTATATCCTGGAGAATATACAATTTGCCTAATGCATAATTTCAGGTTGCACTTATCATTTGATGGTGCTTCTTTGGGCAAGTCTGTGGCTACAATAGGAAATAGCATCTCTTTCTGTATAAAATGATTAACAGGAATAAGTGGGTGCAGCTGGTCATTTCCAAGGGTATATTTAGAAGGATCATAGATTTTCTTCATCTTTTTTATTAAACATAGGTTAGAACTTAATGAAGCAACATGACCTTGTTCTAGAGTAGGATCTGAATGTTCAGCTAGAATAAATATCACTCAAAAAAATTAAAGCAAGACATTTATTTTCTTTAGCATAATATCAAACGCTTGTATTATGTAACACAATGCCATAATTGATGAGTGGAGGATGTATTACAAAATAAAGAGGAAGATTATGGCCACCTACCACTCAATAGACTTTATGGACATATAAGTTCTAAATGATCAATCTAATCTAGCTACTAAGATTCAGCATACTGAAATAATCAGTTTTAAAATTTTTATTGCTATAGCTGAATTCATTCTTTACCTGGGAAGTAATTATACAGAAGAATCATAAATACTACTTCCATTTTTACTCAATATTTTCCAATTCTGCTTCTTTTCTTGGAGAAGAGTCATGCAATTGAGAATCTATGCTTGTTAAAAAACCAAACCAAACATCAAAACCCAAATGTTTATTTTTTTTCCCTTTCCCTTCCTAGGTGCATTATATTTCCCTAAAACTATTAAAGAGACAAATTCAAAGTCATGCCTTTTCATAAAGTTTATACAGGTGATAAAACTGAGGTGGTGATAAGATAAGAAATTTGTCATGTTTCCGGCTGGCACTTATTCTTTTTAAATACAACTTTACCAAATAAATGGATAAATCAAAAGTTTTCTATAATTAATTAACAATTTCTAAGTATACAGTGGAGTTTCTGCTATAAATTTCTTCTACCATTCCCTAGAAATAAGGTGAAATTTTATATAAAAGTATTTATACTTTTTCTCTTTTCTGACTGGGTTTTGTTTTTTCTTCCTCTTGAGTCTTCCAAATACTGTTGAATAACACTGAAATATTTTTTACATATTAGACAAAATCTGGTCATGGAATACAAGTTTTATACACACAAACACACACACATACCTAAACATGTACATACACATACACGCCTTTAAGATCTTACAAAATGGACCAAGTATTACACCATAAGCAAACTTTTGCTGAGAAAAACATGGAATTGGCATCTGATTTCTTAATCATTTCAGACAATAGTCTTTTTGTTCCTACTATGTGTAGAATAGCAAGATATATAAAGATAAAGGAACTTGCTTAACTATTGAAATTTAAATAAAAAATATTTTGTCTTTACTCTGTGAATTAGAATTTATTGATTTCTCAAGGTTGCCTACATGTTTGAATTTGTCATTATCACCACATTATTTTTTTTTAACATAGTTTCTAATATATTGGGTCATTTGCTTAATTCTTGAATTAAAATCATACTGCTTTCTTTAGAGAAGTTCTCTTGATGGTAAAGTTTTAGTTATTTTGAATGACAATATTATGTATTTCTGCTGTGCAAGTCTAAGCTGACAAATTTTACATATTTACACTTTGGAAATATTATGTCATTAACATTATTGTGATGTGTGCTGCCACACTTATTTTTGTTATTTTTATATGACATTAGGATAGTAGTATTTGATGAATTTATTTTAAGATAAAATATCAGGGGAGAGAGAAAACCAGTGACATAAAACATTTCACAATATAGCATTCAAATAAAATAAAAATTGAAATATAAGAAGAAATATATATATAAAAAAATTAATAGTTGGAAATTTTAATATACATTTATGAGTACCATTATCAATAATTGGTAGGCCATGTAAAAATAATAGAAAAATATATAGACAAAATTCATAAAAATTGACATTTTTTTGTGTAGATCCATGTAGAGTACTTTCCTAGCATGGGTGATCCCCAGCATAAAAATAGCAACAATGAAAACAATAACTTCTAAAAAGAGACCTACCAACTTAAACAAAGAAGGGAGAAGATTGAAAACTTCTTGATAAGCATCCAATTACAAGATATGAGGAAATAACATTAAAAGACGTTAAATTTAAAGTGAAGGAAAGAAACAAAAGCAGAAGTTAATAAAAAATTAAGCACATAAAAAATTAAGCATGCAAAAATGAAAGTTAAAGGAATAATCACTTATAAAAATACATCATAGAAATGATAAACTTATAGTAAATTTCACATAAAATAACGAGGATACAATTACATTTGACACATGATAGATATTTTATAAATAAATATGCTGAATAGTATTTTTAAAAGCCCTTTTAAGCCCATAAATTAGATAATGTATTCAAAGCAAGTATATCCCTAGAAAAGTATAATATAAAAACTGAATAATGGAAAAATAGATACTATAACCAAATCTGTAGTTAAAAATAAAGCTATAATTAAATATTTCCCCAAATGAATAAATAATAAGACTCAAGAACTGACATTCATATTGAAGTTCTGTTCAAATGTGAAGGGCAAACACAGACAGTTTTAATATATAATAATTTCAAGAGAAAGAGACTTTCTGAAACAGAATTTACCAGAAGGACTACTATTGATAAATTAGCAAAAACTCTATTTGAATATTTTTTTTATCAAAAGATAACACAGAAGAATGAAAAACAAATAGTAACATAGAGATAAAATTTCCAACACTTATTAACATAATCAAGAACTTGTGCCCATGATTGATTTTAATAACTAATAAGAATCATTAGTGAATTAGAATAGAAATTTCTCATTCACTCTGCATGCCCTTTGATAGGGGTTCTTAGGGAGGTGAGACTTACAGCAAATCCATCTGGAACATTACTGGTCTCCCTGAGAGGTAACAGCAGAAACGTGTACTGAGTATATGATTTAAGGGGATAATTCTAAAAATTGGGCCTACATTGTCACCCCCACATGTTTCCTCTCAAAATGCAATTTACCTTCAGTCTTACTTGGTTAAGTCAATAGTATATACTACATTCCTCAGCAAACAGTTCGTTATCTTCAGGAGAAATTGAGGCCTGAAGAAAAGTTCCTCCCTGCTGATAAGATGAACACATGTTACCCTGAAAGAAGAACTTTTGTGAGCCTCACATAGACAAGATTCCAGAACTCAGGGATATAAGAATTCTCCCTAACCATAAAATCTATAAGGACAAGTTCCAATTAGAACCAGTCAGCATGGGCCAAAGTGACCCAGAGTTACCTTGGAACTTTACCATGCACAGTGGGTATTTGGAAGTCTGATGTAATCCTGCTGTCAGTCAAAAGTCAAGAGATGGACTTGGTGGGACTCTTTGGAAACTTCCCTGGGAACGCCAATAAAACTGAAGGGAAGGAGGTTCATGCCATTTTTGTTCTCTCTGAGAAGACCCACTCTCTCCCTTGAGAGTTTCCTTTTTATCCTTTTTTCTTTCCCTTCTAAAAAATTCCTGGCTGCTACTCTGAGGGACATACCTGAAATCATTCTGGTGTAATCACAAGAACTAGTTAGAAAGGGTTGCAGTGGTCATCTCAGCTCCACTGTAGGCCCTTGTTCATCAGGACAGAGATTAAAGAATTAGGAAATCACTGGGTTTGTTTTGTTTTGTTGTTGTTTTAAGTATTGTGCACAGAAGGGACAATCACATTGAATTATTTTAATAGCCACAAGGAATTGAATCCTCTTGCAGGGAGAAGTACCATGTGGATGTGCACCTTAGGTAGAGATGGAGATGGTGAAGATACTAAACATTCATGCAATCAGGCTCTCAAAGTGCATGTCACAGACTAGAAACACATTAAATGATAGTCATTTTCACTATTAGTCATGAAGATGCCAATTGAAACCAGTGAGATATACATTGATTTGTTCTATTGGCAAAATGAGAAAACAAAACAAAACAAACAAAACTCCCAAAAACCTCTGTTGTAACAAATTTAAAGATTTTGACAACTGAGATGCTGGGTATGTTAATTTGTAGAAAAACTTTGGAAACCAATTCGTTAATATATAGTAAAGTTGAAGATATAGGATACCCATGACCTAGTCTTCTATACAGCGAGGAATACTTTCAGAAGTATATTTAGAGACATATACAAGTATATCATAGCAGGATTGTTTTTAAAACTCCCAAATTACATTAACAATAAAATACACAAATAATCAACATTTTGTGCACTCTATTTACTAAAGTGAGCCAAATAATTATATAACATATACATTGTAATATAAAATGTATAACATATATTGTAATAACATTAATAAAGTATATAACTCACACAAAACCATGGATTTTTTTTCACAAACTTATTATTTATTGAAAACTACAACTTATAAATGAATATATGCTATGACTATTAATGTAAATCTCAGAGAAGGCAAAAATGTTAACTACATATTAATAATTATAATTATTTTTAATTATTCAGGTGCACACATGACTTAAAATGTTGACATTCAAAGAAGGCAATAATTATTTTTAAAAGTCATAAAAGAAAGGAAAACTAATAATGTTTGTTTGGTTTTTAAAATCAAAGACCTGTCCAGTCTCTTTCCCACGTTTCTCCTCCCCTTGACTTGCTAATGCCTGGAACCTTTTAAAAATTTACATATTTTCTATTTCAATATACCAGAAAGAGTAAAACTTTTCAATTTAGTTATAGCTGTGATTAAGCTTGGATTAATATTAATGTTATAATAAATTGGAATGAAAATAATTATTTTAAAATTATCAAGTGAAATTGGAATAGAAGTATACCAAATGTGAAATTTCTACAATTTTTGAAAAATGTCTTTTTTATTTAAGAACAAAACTGAGACTACCCCTCAGAGAAAAATCCTTCTCACAGCATCAATCGTATTTTCTTCAAGCAATTTCTGTTGTTTTGGCTTTTGCCAATCTGACAGGATTTCAGGCATACAAATTGCAGTATGCTTAGTTTAGCCAAATCAACTTGAAAAGTTCTTCCCATGAAAATCTCACTTCTCTAGCTCTCAAACAGATTTAAATGAGGAAAATCTGGTACTTAATGTTCTCCTGGTTAGGTTGCTTAGCGACCACTCCACCCTGCAGCTCACTCTGTGGCTTAGGTGTAAAACTTAACTATTGCAACACTTTTGGGAATACAAGTGAACTTACAAACAAAATCTAATAAAATATACCTGCAAAACTCACTTGGCATGTCTTTGGTGAGGCTAAATGGAATTTGTTCATTTACGATATCAGCTCTGTTTTCTTCTTCATAAATTGGAATTTGAAAGCAGCTATGAATGCATAATTTTAGAACTGATCACAGGGTTTACCTGTGTGTGTGTGGGGGGGGACATATGTGTGTTTAAAGATTTCTCTTCACTGATTTAAAAGAGTTCAGTTTAAGATATACAAGTTAGGTGACTGTTAATGACATCAATAAACATGTTAAATAAGTAAATATTTTAGTTCAGTTTTTTTAAGAGAAATGGTTTAAATGTTTAACTTATTTATAAATTTTTTGAAAGAAAATGTAAAATATTTCATAAACTGCTATCTCTTTATATATTATTTCATAGTTTTTATCCTTTATAGTATCAGACCTTGAGTTTCATGATCATCAGTAAAGAGTTCTGATTTCTAAAACCATAATAAAGACATTTTCTCATCAAATGCTATTCTTCAGTTTTTAACTAAATCCTTATTTGATAGGTCTTGTAATCTTTTTTTTAATATTTATTTTCTAGTTGTAGTTGGACACAATTCCTTTATTTAACTTATCTATTTTTATGTGGTGCTGAGGATGGCAAGGCCTGGTACCTGCTAGTCTAGTGCTCTACCGCTGAGCTAAAACCCCAGCCCTGAGGTCTTATCTTCTTAGTCATTTGTATTTCTAATTTTCAATTTGGGTCTGTCACAAAAATTCTCATAAAAATATTTTTCTAAAAACAAACGAACCATGTTCTTAGTTGTTTTCAACATATCTGTAAAATAATGAGCCAGGTATGGTGCACAAAATCTAAGCCTGGTTTAGCATATTGTTAGCATATAAATATTCTTTCTTGTGGTTCTTCTCAGATGCATTATTTGGAAAAAAGTATTATTTGAAGACATATGTAATCTCTTATTTCTGTTCTTACTATACATAAAACTAATTAAATTTTGAGACTTGATTATGGGTTTCAGTTATAAGTCTTACTTTCCAATTCGTATTTTCCTGAAGTCATAAAGAGAACTTGATTTCCCTCCCTTAATCATGAATTAAGTGGAGATAATAATATAGTTAATACCTATGGAGATGCATTTGAGATGTATTGTGTTTAACGATGGGAATAGTTATATTAGGAAAATCTTTAATTAGGTTTACTATTTTCCTGTCAATAGCAATGCATTGACTTTTCATGAAGAAATAGTGTGTTATAGATAAACGGTTTTCAAAATGAGGCTGTTTTGGTTTTTTATCAAATTTAAGAATTGAAAATTACCTTTCCCTAGGAAGAGGAAATCATTTCTAAAGCTGATTATAACTGAGGCATCATCACAGAAGAATATTTAAAGTATTAATTCCCATTGACTAGTTCTTTTGCTACCATATAATGAAAATGAAAATAAACTTTTTTTTTTTTTTTGAGTGCAGAAATCCTTTATTCCTGAGTCAAAATTTAGATTCTCGAATTACATGCTCGTGAAGGCAGCCAATGCCAGCAGTGCAGATGGCTGTGTTTGGTGGAGGCTAGTGCAGAACTCACAGTTTGGGCCTGTGACTCATGATCTCATCCTTCTGACAGGGCCAGATGATCAACATCATCTGCATTTCTCAGAATGTGGTTCCTATAGTCCTTGATTATTCTCCTGTTGGGGTTGTAGAGGCCATCTCCACAATCCTAGGAGGCTGGGGGGATTTTTCTAGGTGGGTCTATGTTGATGAGTTGAGAGATACCTGAAGGCTTCAAGCCAAAGTAGATCTCCCCGTGAAACCTCTGTCACAGCCACCGCAGTAGTGTCAGTTACACGGATTAGCATGGTACTGTGTGTAGCCCATCTGCAAATGTATACATGCTCTTGATGGCCAATCTGTTTCCCCAGACAAGCATCATATATACTCCCGCTGGGGAAGTACAGTGTTCCTTCGCTTTGAAACATGCCATCCTTCATTTCCCCATCATATCTTGTTCCTTCATTTCCCCCAACGTATCTTGTTAGGTTGGGAGGATATATTCAGCTTTGCACTCCATCGTCCCATCTACATATTCTGCAATGTATTTGCTCCCTGTGTACTACGAGATGCCCCCTTATAGGCTCTACACGCTGGGATCCCAACTTCAGTGAAAGTAAACATTTTTATTTGTGAAGTGTCAAAAATTTTAGAACCAGCAGGTAATACATAAATAAAGAATAAGGCTGAAGAACTTGATAGACAGGAGGGCTGAAAGGAGTGTAGGAAATAGAAACGGAGTTCTCATCTTGGATACAAAAATAGTACTATTTTGAATATCCATAATGGTATTTTTGTACATAAAACACTGGAATGCCTTATGTACTCATAGTGTGAGGACTAAATCCTTGAAATTTTAAATAAATAAATTTTTCATAAGTTATCTCTCTTAGATTGATCAGTTCAATAAAGAAGACAGAAAATGGATCACAGAATTTCCTAAGTAGGAATTCAGTGCCTAGAAGTTGTCTTTAAATCCTCTTATTGTTGTTGACCTCCTGGTCTCTTGTTCTGCTGAGTGTGCCCAAGGCAGTTCTTCCTGTCAGTGCCTGAAAAGAAGCATTGATTCTCTCCTAACTATTCAGTACAGCACAGACCAGCAGATTAAGAGAGGTGCTAATGGCAAGATCGGAAGTAGAGAAAACTTTTCAGAGGCGTGGGGAGGCATATAAGATTCAGAAATGCAGTTATTGCCTGTATTAAAGAATAGACACATAGCAATAGAGAGACATTTATTGAAGAGTATAAAAATGGATATAAAAACCAGAGCTGCCAAAGAGAAAAAGATAAAAGAAACAGAGGTGTTCCTTGAACAAACAAGTAACATTTGGGTAAAGAAGGAGGTGGGGGAAACAAAAGTGAGATGACAGATGGAGGTGGCTTACAAAAGTGCAAGATTATACTAAAGAACTTCAACTTAGCATTCAATAAAGGGTTAGAAGGTTCTCTAGCACAGACTGGAATACCTTTTCCTGTACTAGAAAATGAAATATTAAAAGGCTTTATTATTGCACTGGAGCAGATAATTAGGCAATTAAAACTATTAAAATTTGATAGAATATCAGAACTATAAAGCATGCCTGCCAAGTTTTAACTTTTCAAGCTAAGAACTTGGCTTTTGAAACGTTCACTTTGCTTTTAAAAATTATTATTGCCTCATTGCTGAATAAGTTTTCTTTCCATTATTAGGAAGCAGAAATATTGAAGGTAGAAGTAGGGTGTGACATTACAGAAAAATAGTAAATTTATAGGGAATCATATACAGAAAATGAAGAAACAGGGCTGTTCAATTGGAAAAATTTTATGAATTAAAAACAATTTTACTAGCTGGGATTAATTCTTTTTGAGAGAAAGACTAATGTCAAAAACATTTGTGAAGAGAATATACACAGAGACATAAGCATTCCACAACAAATTAACGCAAGTGTTATGTCTTTTTCTGATTTTAAATGTATGTGAATGTATCATATACAATAGCCTAAGGAACAAAGAAGATCTTAGAAATGAGAAAATATAAATTAAATTTAAGATTGATTGTAAATTTTTTAATAGATAAGATTTTTCAAAGCATTTACGTAGTTTCTAATTTACCATTATTAAGGATTTTCTAATATTTTACTAAAAATGAAAAAAGTAGTTAGGATTTGACTTCTAATTAGGACAAAGGGGAAAATATATTCATGCTGGGCAAATTTAGTCTCTTTTGTTATTTCACCTCAAAAATATCATTATCATAAGTTATCATTTGACCATTACTATAGCAACCTGGTTTGAACTGTAAAAATGAACTTAAATATTTCAGCATAGAAGAATTCTGAGAGCTTAGTCAATTTTTTATTGTTTTTTTAAACCCCCAGCAAATCATAGCCATAATGTGAATGACATTTTATTTTATACTTCCGATAAGAATTGGATCACATTTCAAGAGAATATTTGTAGTGTTTTAAATTATACAGCAATATATTAACATATTTCTGAGTAAAATGCAATAAACTAATTTATTTTAAATTTTCTTGGTAGCCTGTCACATTCTTGTAACACTGAAGATTAAGATTGTTAAGAAAAACTATGACTTTCAAGAATAAAATAAGCAAAATTCACTTACTAATCTGAAAAAAATTGTTTCAGAGAAATGTGTCTTTCTATTTAAAGAGTCAGTGTTCAGATTTCCAGTGAAGACAACTGATTAATGACATGCTGGAATATCTTACAGAAAACAAATGTTCATTGAGCTTTTACTAGACATTCATGTTCAAAAATAAGAAGAGGAGATATCTAAATGACCAGCAACAAAAAAAGTATCCAGAATTATGAACTGGTGTTGAATTCACATGGCCCAAAGAATGAAAAGCAGCAAATATGAATCTTAAGAGGTAGAATTTAAAACATATATGCATTCAAAGTTAAAATTAATCTGAATAAAACCAGGGGTATAAAGGAACTGTTTTGCTTATAAATAATGACCAGAACAAATCTGTCTGTTGACTTAGGACCCCAGTTGAAGACAGTTCCTTACCTAGGCTAATATATAATAGAATCAACTATTAAAAGACTGAAAAATTAAACTTCACTCTGTTTCAGCTTTAGTAAAAAAAAAATTGGGAATTAAATTGAAGACATATACTTTTGTGCACGCTTTAACAAATTTTTACTTTTTAAATCTATGGTGATTGTTCTAAAGACTGGTACTAAAGATCTGAATTAAAAAAAATAAATGAAGACTGATAGCAGCTGAATTCACAATGACTTTTTAAACTTTTAGTACATTACCAAATATAAGTATCAGTTTGGAATTAATCAGAAGATAGGAGCTCAAAAACAAAAAAACATAGAATGTATGGGAAATATTACAGGAGGCTATCTATTGACTCAAATGAGGAAAAGTAACAAAATTCCCAAGGAGAGTAGAGAGTAGCAGCATGCTAAAAAGATATGTGAAAATTTACATTAGAAATTTTGGTTTTGGCACTTGTTGGAACTTTGGCACAGTCTTTGAAAACTAGGTCAGGCTGAAAGGCAAGTGACTCACTTTAGATGGAGATTCAACCAAGAGATGTTATTGGGGGGTTGCCTGAAAGAGAAGAAACAGAGAGGAAAAGAGTAGCAGCAGCATGAGCCTGCAAGCTTCAGCTTAAGAAGGCTTGCTCTGGTGATGTGGTGGGTGCTGATTGGCAGGGTGACTCAGGAATCAGTGAGCAGACACTGTGTCTCTCCAGGATTGGTAGAGAAAACATTTGACTTTAGCGCCCTTTGGCTTGGTGCCCTTGAGGGAGAAGGGGTCGGGGTAAGGGATTACATGATGTTCTTCTTGGAAACTTAATTTAAGCTGGGAAAAACTCAATGGGGGAAATAAAACCAAAGGCAAGGTCTCACACATACCCAACACAGGCTCCATGTGCAGAGAGTTTGATCAAATCTAAACATTTAAGCTGATTCTAGGATATGACTGTAGTGTGATTATAATATTCAAAGAGTTTGGGTCAAAATAGTTCCAATGAAACAAGCATAAAATCTACAAAAATCTGGAAATAAAAGTTGTCTTTTATTTTAATTTAAAAATTCAGCTTTTAGTTTTAAAGAATAAAGAAACTCAGAGCTTCCTGACAATGTTGTTTTTGAGTAAGTTATACTTTATTATGAGATATAAATGTTTGTAAATTTAAGTTTTAAAGTACTTTCATAACCATTAGAAATTTAGAGTTGAAATTTATTTAAAATATTTCGATTTTCCTTTATTAAGGGCCTGAATTCATAATTCATGTATACCTGTGTGGCTTTATGCTGGGTCCCTACCACAAGATAGTGCTCTGTATTGGCCACACTGCATGGTCCTCTCCTTGATCTATAATTTATCATAGTCAGTTTGAACTGCTATAACAAAATTCCATATACTGGATGATGTATAGGACAGAAATGTATTTCCCATAGTTCTGAACTTTGGGAAGTTCAAGTTCAAGTTCAAACTGTCACTAAGGTGTTGAGGATCTTTTCTCTGACACATAAATGGAGACTTCTCTCTGCATCCTCACATGGTAGAGGGTCAAAGCACCACTCTGATGCCTCTTTTATAAAGGCACTTGTTACATTAAAAAGGACTGTGCCTTCATGACATAATTGCCTCCCAAAGGCTCATTTCCTAATACCATTTAATTAGCAATTAGTTTTAACATATGAATTTTGAGAAGAAACTTTCAGACCACTAACACAGTCAAATATTTCACTTGATATAGTAATTAAATAAATATGGCAATTTTAAAATTAAATAAATATCGCAATTTTTACTGTCAGTGATGTTCCTTGTTTCATAAGCATAAAAATATGTTCTCTAATTTCACATATAATTTTTCTATAATCTCGAACTTTTGTTGAATTGTTCTGGCAATTATTCCAATTGTCTGTTATTATTCCAATTGTCTATTAGCTCTTTCTAAATAGAACATCATTGGTTGTGGTAAGGCCTTGATTTTTCTTTTAGATCCTTTTCTTCACATTATTTCCTTAATTACTCAATATTAGCCATAGATTAATATTTGATAAAAATTATTAATGAATTACTTTCGAGAAATTAAAGAAGGTTAATTACTAAAAAACTAGCTTTTGATATATAAAACAAACTTCCTAAAATTTATTTTGCTAGTATTTTGTCATATATAAGTATATATATATATAAAAATATATATATGATTTTGTAGAATAATATTTATTGAACTATATAAAGGTACTATTTCAGTATATTTTAATTTGTTTAAAACATGATAGATTTTCAAAATTTTCATTGCAGTTTTAAAAACCTTTACCTCTTTAAAAAAATGGTCTCTAAAGTTCAAACATTTCTCTCAAGTTATCTATATTTAATATAAATTAATATTTACATATCTTCAAGATCCATCAAATGATTTTTAAATTTTAGTGATCGAAGTTACGATCAACATAATAAGTGTAAGAAAAATAAACAAAGAAATAGGAATAGAGAAAGAAAGGAAGGAAGGAAAGTAGGAAGGAAGAAGTAAGAAAAGGAGAGAAAATGAAAAGAAGGAACAAAGGAAGAAAGCTCAACATACATTAATATACCTCAGTGTGCCTAAATCATTCTTCTGTTCTCAAGTTAAACAATGCACTGGAAATTTATCAAATGAAACATTGATCTGACATTGCATATTTATATCTGCAATAGCACTGGGCATTATATATAAATATTTTTAAAATTATTACAAAAAATATCTGTTATGGGCAGAAAGTTTCAGTCTTTTAAATCTTGTATGAGGACCCTTCAAGAATATCAGATTCCAATTCAATAAGCTAGTTACAATGTATTGCAACTAAGAGCTCAAATAAAAGTCATACTATTTTTCTTTTAATTTTTTAAAATATGTTTTTAGTTGTATTTTCATGTGGTGCTGAGGCTAGAACCCAGTGTAAGGCAAGTGCTCTGCCACTGAGCCACAACCCCAGCCCATACTAATTTTTTTTAATGGTTAAAAAAGTTTGGGATTTGTTGTTTTTGCTAAACAATAATGTTTTTTTTTTTTTAATTTTGAAGACAGGGCCTTGAATTATTTAATTTTGATCCATTTATTTAATTTAAAAAAAAGGAAGGGCAAAGAGATCATGGGCCCAAATTAGTTGATAAGCCCCACCTCAAAGCTCTAGCCAATCACATGAGCATTGTCCACATCCCACTCAGTGCCTGATATTCAGGCCTGAGACCACTCTGAAGGCCCAGGGACCAGTGGCATTTTTAATTCTTGGCAAGTTAGTCAAATTAGACAAACTTGTGGGCTAAAGTCCAGAAATTCTTTTCAGGTTTTCTGCCTGATGATTGAGCACATATTTGCTTGGAAAGTTTCAGGGGATGGAGGTAGGGAAGATGAGCAGGAGCATGGCAGAGAAGAGAAACTTGAGTCCACTCAAGATTTTTCCTGGTCTAGACATTCCTTTTTACAGAAAAAAACTATTTTAACTAGCTGGAAAAGCAATTGTCAACATCATGTTTGCTGCCAATAAAACAAAAGAAATAGAAAGATATGGTTTTTGAAGAACATGATTACTATCCATAATGATAACATGTCACTTTGATATAGATACCCATTTTAATATAGATATCTTTCTAAAATAAAAGAATTAGTTTTTTGAGAGAAGGACTTGCTATGTTGCCAAGACTGGTTTTGAATTCACAGACTCAAGTAGACCTATTGCCTCAGCCACCTGAATAACTAAGATGACCAGCATGCACCACTGCACCTACTTCAAAAATACTTTTATTACAAATTGATGAACTGAAAGATATTAGTGACTATACTTGGATAATAGTACTAGTTATAAATCATGTAGACATGACTGAAAGAACATCAATTGTTCCGCTAAAAATTTAAAAATAACAATTAGAAAGAGCAGGCTTGTCTTTTACCCAAGTGAACCCTACAAGTATTAATATTTTCTCTGTATTCTATGATAGGATGAAGGCTGAGAAACACTGAAATTGAAATATATTAAAGATATTCAGTGATATTTAAAATTGTTATTAAATATTTAAATATCACTATTTAGATATCATTACTTAACTCTATAAATAATGATATTTAGATACTCAAAAGGCTAAAAAAAAAGAATATTCCAAAATATCCTGTGGAGGAATAGCAAGATAGCAACCATGAAACAGAAATGAAGGGTTATGGAGATTATGATGGGGCTCTCTAATATAGTTCCAAATGAAAAATAAATGGGAGTAAATTAAGTGAATGATAGAGGAAGAATTTGGAAAAATAACACTTGAGGTTATTCTAAAATGAAAAAACTTATGAATTATCAGACTGAGAGTAGAATAAACACATTATAGTAAAATTGCCAAACACCAGGACAGAGAGGATATTCTAGAGTCCAGCAGAGAGACATATTCAGATTATCTACAGAAGAATACTGTCAGAACAGCAGGTATTATTTTGTTACAGCAGCTTTGAAAATAAATTTAAATAATCACTTAGAAACATGACTCCTACAGACATGTGGATAAAAGATGTGCTTCCACAATTAAAAAGATGAATGTAAACTTAAGATAAAAAGTTAACATGAACAAATATAGGTAAAGCCTAATAGTAATTTTACCAAGAATTAAAAATAAAAAAATGAGATCTACAACAAAAAGAGAAAATAGAAAAATAAATTTATTTAATAATAAATGTGCAGTAAATAATGGGCAAAAATAGCATGTGGAGAAAGAAAATGTTGACAAGAAATTAAAATATGTAATACCATTTGCCTTCTTTTGGATAAAGAATAAGGAATTGATTAATATACGCATTTGTTAGAAAAAACATAGATTTAAGTTGAAATGACAATAACTGAAGGTGTACGAAGAAATCTACAGTTTTTTAAAAATTAAAATTAAGGGGAAAAATAACAAGAAAATAACCTAAAAAGGCCAGAAAATAGGACATAGCAAATGAAATTGTGTCAAATGCAAGTGGCATAAAACTCTTTAAACTGTCAATCACTGGAACAAATGTAAACAGGCTTAACTCCATATTGGATGATTAAAAAACCTTCCATCAGCTAAAAGCTAAAATTTAGATGTACATTCTTTTATGAGAAATATATAAAGTAGAGGACATAGGAAAGTCAGGAGTAAAGGGATAGAAAAGTGTACTCCAGTAAGTGCTATCCATAAATCCTAGTGTAGTTAAGCGAAGCTCAGACAAATGAGGATGCAAGATAAACAGTGTTATAAGGGCAAAGATAATCTTTTATGAGTATTTGAAACCAGGGTATATTGTGCAAAAATAAAAACAGAAGAACATTACTGTTTGAAAACCATTACATAACTCTAAGCGCCACTGTCAACAAATTAGAAAAAAGTAAGTACCAAATATCATTTGCCCATGTTATATTAAAATTTTCAAGATCTTCAGATTTTTTAGTGAAAAAAGTAATGATATCATGAGTATAACATAGTGATAATAAATTATAACTTTATATATATTTTGATTTGATATAAAATTTATTTTACCTTATTATGTAATAAATATCTGTTTATTAACACAGATTAACTCTGTTAAATTTTAAACTTTCAATTATTTATTTTACTAACTAAATACTGTAGTTCAATCTCTTAAAATTTCTGAAAAGTATATTAAAATAGTATATGAAATAATTACTTTTAATTCCAAAGAAGTAGGCATTTTTGATATTTTGGTTTATATATTTTTAAATGACAATAGAGCTGGGGATGTGGCTCAGTGGTAAAACACACACCTAGCATGCCTAAGGACAAGGGTTCAATACCCAGTCTGGCAAACAAAACCCCCCAAACACTTTTTAGCCTCCATGCAGAAGCAGGATGATGAAGGGAATGTCATTGCGTGGTAGGAAGATGCCCAAATTGTGCCACTTCTGTGGCTCGAAGGCCTACCACCTCCAGCAGTCAACCTATTACAAATATAGCTATCCTGCCAATCACAGAAGAAAACATAAGGGGAGTGAGTGCCAACATGACAAGATGAAATACCACTGGACTGGTTGAGTGAGGCACCTAAAACTTGTATACTGCAGACTGAGGCGTGAATTCTGTGAAGGATCAGCTCCTAAACCCAAGAGGGCAGCTGTTGCAATATCCAGCTCATCTTGAATTTCAAGGATTAGCCACCCAATAAATATTCCTGTTATAAATAAATAAATAAATAAATAAATAAATAAATGCTCCCAAACTAAATGACCATGCTGTTGCTGCTACTGGTGATGTTGATGATGACAGCTCTTTTTTTTTTTTTTTTCCCAATTGAGTTTTTACTCTATCTCTTGAAGTATTTGCCTCCTTCACAAAAAAAATCATAACCCATCCCTGTTATGTGATTGAGGAAAGTTTAGGTTTGAAGTTAATAAGTGACAGAATCAAGAATAGAAAAAAGTGAATGTGATGCAGTAGGAATCTGTTAAAACCTACACTGGAACTTAGATACAAATGTGTTTCTTGCAAGCAATTAGTGCCATACTATCACAAATAATGATTTACATATATGCACAATATTCATGTATATTACTTATTGCTTATATACCACTGGACTGGTCATAAATGATGTTTGTGTATATGTACATGATTGAATACATTTTGAGGAAAGGAATTTGTCCCAATGGAGACAGGCATTAAAATCTTGCCTCAGTTAACAAAGGCTTTGTTGTTATATGAAGCAATGATTCTAAAAACAACATAAATTTTACTATTTTAGATGCTTCTTCAAACTCTGGTTGAAACTTTGGGAAAGATTGAATATGAAGGTAAAGGGGACAAGGTCTAGCTTTTACAAAAAAAGGAGAGTACTAGACCAATTTCACTAAAGATATTGTAACTTTCTACTACTCAATTACTCTTAAGCAGCATTATTTACTTCATCAACTCTCGTGCAATTAGTTATTTTTGGAGATAAAGTTAGAATAGGTTTTAGCAAATGACAAAACACACAACCACATAATAAGACAAAATATTGATTTGTATTACCTATACTTTAAATTGCCATTGCAGGATTAATTACCAATGTGAAAAGGAAAAAAAAATAAATGTTACTTTATCAAAAATTTCCTATTTGTTCATGTCTTTAAGAAGGAAGTGGAGATATATACTTATTACAGGCAGGTTCAACTATCATAATTCTTAAAAAATTATAGTCATAGTATTGCAGTTTTGAAAGCTGTAGCCTTAAAATCATGTTCAATTGGAAGTTCACCTGGTAAAGAAAAAAAATTAAGTTAATATTGTAAACCCATCGAGTAAGGTACTATTAATATGTCATACTTCTTAACAAAATTTGTGCATTTCTCTTTAAGGTATTATTTGATTAAGGAAAGTTTAAGAAAAAAAATGCTCTTGGGAAGTATCTCAGGGAACCTCACAGAAAATTGACTTACAGATTTTGTCTGAAATTGGTCAATGATGTCTGTTTCTTATAGATTACATATCTTTCAATCATCTCTATAGCTACATAATTAAAGTATAATTATATATTTATCTAGGATGATGATGTGTATTTCTATATATTATTTATATATGATATTTATGACTAAATAGTATTAAAATAGTATAAATATAGGCTAATATAGTAGTATTTTTAATAGTATACTATATGTGTGTATATGTTGTGAGTTTGAAAATGTTTCCCTCCAAATTAAATATTGAATTTCTAAACCCTAGAATTTCATAGTATAACATAATATAGAAATAAGGTCATTACAGATGTAATTAATTAAAATAGTCACACTGGAGTATAATGGCTCCCTAATCCAATAAGAATGATGTCCTCATAAAAGGAGAAATGTGGATCCAAAAGTGTACACAAGGAAAAAACCATGGGAAGATGAAGGCAAAGACTGAGTGATGGTTTTACATGTCAAATCCTGACAGAGATGGTCAGCATACCACCAGAATTGAGGCAAGAAGCATGAGACAAATTCTCCTTCATAGCTGTCAGAAGGAATTACTGCTCTTAAAATGTTGATTTTGGACTTCTAGGCTCCAGAACTCTAAGGCAAGAATTTTCTGTTGTTTAAGCGATTCCATTTGTGTAACTTTTATTGCCAGCCTAGCCAACTAATACCCCAATTTATATTATAATATACACTATAGATAATAGAGCTATCTAGTACTTATTTATTTATTTATTTATATTAATATGTATATCTACATCTAATATAAAATGTAGTGCCACCATTCTGGAAGCTGTGAGAAGTTCCTAAGCTAAAATATAAGTGTAGTTGATAGTTTCAGTGAGACACAATTTTATTTTGTTTGAAGGGCAAATGCAAAACTTCAGTTTGTAATTGTGCTTGTTGATGTATAGTGTTTATGTAAATAGAATACCTTGCAGAAAAGTAATGAAGTATTAGAAATGACCTTTGAGGTTATTGAATCCAGCATCTGTCTCAATACTGGAATACTACCCATAAGATCCTTGAATGACAGCCAATTATTTCCTTTCATGGGAGCAGACAGAGGAGTGTGACTGACTGCCTAAAGGCACCAGGGAAGCTTTAAAAGAGGAAGTGATAATTAGACTGAGTTGAAGCATGAACTAGAAAGCCAGATTTCCCTAAGGCTAGAGTGTAATGTGTGGGAGAGAGGAAAGTGGGAAGTTCACGAAAAGCTGGCCTTGCCAGATTGTGAAGTGCCTTACATACTGTACAAAGGAGCAATGGGTCCTACGTTAAGAGTAAGAAGTTCTGGTGTGCTATTGCACAGTTGGGTAACTATAGATAACGGTATTTTAAAGCCTATTTCAAAAAGCTAGAATAAATGATTTGAATGTTTTTACCACAATGAAATGATAAATGTTGGGAGAATTCGATTTTTACCTTGATTTGAACATTGCACATTGTACATATGTATTGAAACATCACATGAACCTCATAAATAAGTACAATTTTATTCATTTATTAATTTTTTAATAACACAATGGATCACTGCAAAGTCTCTTATATAATAGGGAATTTGGGGACCATTTTAAGCTTAATAATAACAAAATGTAAAGCAAATCTCCCATTATTAATAAATACACATTTTAGGATGCTCATAATTTCTAGAGAAGGGACATACTTTGAAGAACAATAAGAATCCAGGCAGCTCAAACAATTGCAGCTTTCTATCACTTTACTATTAAATAATTTGCAATTTCTGATTTGATGTCATTTGCTTAATGGACATGTCCAGTCACTGGATCCCTTTCCAGTTGTTCCTCCTGTCATTTACTGCCCCGACTCCCATATATCTGGCACACTGATTTATTTAATATTTCATAAATACATATTTTCTTCATGGTACTGTGCCTCTTTATCAGCTGCTTTCATGGACTAAAACATCATTGCCATCATTTTTTTTGTTATTAAAATATTATTTATCTTTCAGGTACAATTCAAAGTCACCTACATTTTGAAGTACTTCTAAGCAGTTAAAGCAATATTGTTCTCCCATTCTGTTCTCTGGACACTTTGAACTTTACTCAATAACAGACCTTATTTCATGGCATTATTCTTATTTGTATAACTTAGTGACCACACACCCAGTGATATGGGCCCTTTTGAGATTAATAATGGTATTACATTTATCTTTGTGTTTTCAGTCTATAAGGAAGTTTTGTGTACAAGTGCAAAATTAATAAATGTTGATTATGTAAAAACAAATGAATAGTATATTTGGTGACTTTTCAGTTGGAAATTTGAGGATAACTGAAATGTTATAAGATTAGAAAAATGTACTAAAAATAATCTTTTTTCACAAGCCCATTATGAAACCTTGCAAAATTTTATTTTTTTTTTACATATTGCTATGGCCTTGTTCTATAACAACAAGTTGAAAATTCCACAAACATTTGGCAAAATGTCAGTAATAAATGCTAATATTTTAGAATAGTTTTTGCTTAAAGTTGAACTCACAAAGTAAAACTGTGACCAATGAAAACTTATGAGTACATCAAGTATAGAAAAAATGACCACAAAATTTACTTGTTCAAGAAAATTATACCAACTTTACTTTTGTCTTGAACTAATCTCATGTTTTACCTATGCCCATAAATGTCACTTAGAATAATGTAATGTTTAAATTTTATCCTCATATAGTTTAAAACATTGAACTGATCATTAAAATAATTCTATAAAAGAGGATAAAAATGATTGTGTCTGAGATTTCTTCATCTTTCATGCTTCCTCCATAGCTGCATTCCATTATAGTGTCAGGGTGTCTTGGAGGAGAGATTTTATTTTTGCAGGGGTCATGAAACAGAGTATTTTGTGAAGTGGAAACATCTGGGCTCCTTTTCTCTAGGACTATCTGTTGGCCATCAAGTTGCTGCTTGATATGTTGGCAACTGTAACTGAAACCTCAGTAGCTGTAATTTATGATCTGGTCTCACTTCAGCTCCTGCTGTCATAGAAGACCCTTCTGGCGTCTGGCTGAGATTCCCATTCAGCTGTGTGCTAAACTGCAGAAGGCCTTCTTGTCCCTGTAATAAAAATATCTTGCAATAAACAGAAAATTTTGTGGAGTTTAAACACGAATTTACACTATTCATCCAAAATTGCATTCTATTAATTTATTATGATTTCATCCAAAATGTGCGCGTAGTTCTCAGTGGAATCCTGTGTTTCTCATTCCAGCATTTAACAGGAAAAAGTGATTTTAAATATGTTTTAGATTGATTGACCTTTGTTCAGACTTAGGTTTTTATAGATAGAGATTCCTAAAACCTCCCTCATGAGCATATGCACATTAGTGATTTCCAGTTATTGATTTTATTTGAAACATGTCTTTCTTTGATGCCCTGAAAATGAAATTCTGTAAGTTTGTCTCCATGAATTTCTTCATAAATATTGTGAATATGATAATCCTTTTAAATGTATTTTTCAATGATGTGAAATAACAGACTGTCTAAAATCTTTGTTTTACTACTAGTTGTCCTGAAAAGTAATCTTATGCACTCATGTATATATAAACAGGTGTGTATATATATGTGTGTGTTTTATATAAATCCAAATATATGTATATAATATAAATTTGTATATATGTATGCATATATACTTATATATTATATGTGTGGGCTTGTGTATATAAATAAAATTTTTTGACTGCTCTATAATTATATAAGTTGGATTATTTAATATTCTTGGTAATATTCATTATATATAAGATTCATTTTATCTATATTAGAGCTAAAGATGCTTCTTCTTGGAAAAAAATTCTGTCCCAACTTTCAATAGGCTTTTAAAATTACTAAGGAAGTTTACTACTTTAGTTATTTTGGTTAAAATTATTTTTAACGCAATTTAAATTATAACTAAATGGTAAAAAATAAAGTCTCAAGAGTCAAACTATATGGATTATCCCTAAAATGAAAATAATAATAATATTTATATAATTATATAATATTATAATATTATATAAATCATATAATATTAATAATAATATATTCCTTTACAGAATCTGATTTTTGTTGTTGTTGTTACCAGAGATTGAACCCAGGGGCGCTCAACCACTGAGCCACATTCACGGTTTTTTGTTTAATACTTTATTTAGAGACAGGTCTCTCTAAATTGCTTAGGACCTCACTAATTTGCTGAGGCTGGTTTTGAACTCACAATCCTCTTGCCTAGGTTTCCCGAGTTTCAAGGATTACAGGTGTATGCCACCATATCCAGCTGAAATAACACTTCTTGAAGATCATCCATCACCTAATGGCCTTGAAACAAAAAGAGTAATTAATGCAATTGTGTGAAGGGTCTTCATTATACAACATATCTGACTATTAAAGCAGCAGTTAACTCTATCAACTTGTACTTCCTCAGCTCATTTTCCAAAGGGATGCAAGACTCTTATATTCAGTCAAGTGTTTTGAATAAATCTACAAATTATAAACATATTTATACCATAATTACCTGTGCATAAATTCATAATTTGTATATATTCATATTGCCTAAGAAATTGTATAAAAACTAAGATATAAATAAGTGATTTTTCAGGGAAATAATATTGAACATAATATTGTTGAATGTCTTAAATTTGTATTCAAAGGAGAAAAAAATGATGTAGGCTGGCCTTAAAGTTATGGGTATTGCACACATTTCTGCACATTGATGTTCTTAACATACTGTTATATTATTGTTGTTTCAATAAGTAGAATCATTTTTTCTCCAACAAATCTTATACCTGAGTGTATTTTTAAATATACTGAGCTTGAAAAATGAGAGTACTACTGCATCTACAGTCATCCATCCTCTCAATGGCTCAGCCTTGGTGAACCCTAACACAGGATCCTCTGATACTGAGGATTGAAAATTACTCCTTCAGCTAATTTAATTCACATTGTTCTACTAGTCAATCAAAGAACTATGTGCTCAGCTTTTATTGTCTTAGTTTCTCATTCTTTCAATCATGTAAAAGTCATTATAATTGACTATTATGGGTCACACACTATTATTGGTGCTGAGTTATAGTAGCAAAGCAACAGTCAGTCATCTGTTCCTTGGTGCATGCCATATTAATATTAGTACTGGTAGCATGGGACTATAAATAACAAATAAATCAAAATAATACCATATATATTATCACATATGTTTACAAGTTCTGTGAAAGTGATAAAGCAGTATCTGAATGAAGAAATTGGGCTATAGAAGTGAATGTCTACTTAGGTTCTCTTAATGAACTGAAATGCACATACAGATGAATATTTGGAGCTAGAGCCTTCCATGAAAAAGAGGAAGCAATGCAATAATCCTAAACTATATTGAATTTAGCTTATTTGAACATCAGAGAGCAGGGTAGCATTAAGAAACACAGTGAGGACTCTTTTCACCAAGATGGTGCTGAAAGAAAGAAGCAACCTCCTGCAACTCCCCAAGTCAAAGCCAAAGCTAAGGCTTCAAGGGCCAAGAAGACACTGTATATGTATGCACAGCCACAAAAAAGTAAGATACACAAGTCACCATATTTGGCAGCCTAAGACAATAAGACTCCTGAGTAATTATGAATATCAGAAGAGCACCCTCAGAAGAAATAAGCTGGACCTCTATGCTATGGTTAAGGTTCCCTGGAGCATTGAATCTGCTATGAAGAAGGCAGAAGATGACAAGGCGCTCGTGTTCATCGTGGATGACAAAGCCAATAAGCATCAAGTCAAACAGTGAGCTAAGTAGCTCTATGACATTCATGTGGACAAGATCATTGCTCTGATCAGGTCTGATGAAAAGAAGAAGGCATTTAGTCAACTATATCCTCTTTATGATGCTTCTGATACTGCTAGCAAAATTGGAATCAGATAAACTGAGGCCAATGTGCTAATTATAATATGATTTTTCTTCTCCTCCTCCTCCTCCTCCTCCTCCTCCTCCTCCTCCTCCTCCTTCTCCTTCTCCTCCTCCTTCTTCTTGTTCTTCTTTTACTATTTAAAAAGAATTAAAAAAAGTTTGGTGAGAATAGCAGAAATATGCTGTCTTTAAGATTGTAACTGAGACTTAGTCAAGGAATTGTTCATAAAGGGCTTTGTAGAACTTAGTAAAGAGGTCAGATGCTTTATCAAGTTTAGTAAAGTACATTGGAGGCTTAAGGAGTGAAGGATGTGATTTATAATATCTTAAAAAGATCTCTTTGACAGCCCAGACAAGAGAGAATGATCCAGGAGCAAGAGAGTAAAGAGCATATACTCTAACGTGCTTTCTTTGGATGGTAGTTTGAGACATTTGGGGAATCACAAAGTCATTTCTTAAATGTGTTTAGGAAAAGAAAAAAAATCTGGTTTAAATAACAAAAAGGACTGAATATCTATTGAAAAATTAGTTTGAATTTATTCTCAATTAAAAATCATTTTGCTGATCATTGTATTGGCTTCCTGGATTATCCTAAAAAAGGTAAGGAATTCTACTTAGTCCAGTATGTGCACTCACCTATAATTAAAGATTCTAAATGTAGATCCCCTCTTTTCCTCTTTGACTTGTCTCTCTTGCTTATTTGTAAACTTATGCTAAATTTGAAGTCCTTAGCTGTACAACATATAGGGTGTTTCTTTGGAATCAGCCCTAAATCCTTTATTTTATTGGGATTTTTTTTACTTCTAAAAAGTGAAAGTGGAGAAAGTTATGGTGGGACATTAATAAATTAGTTATTAAAAATCTGATACATGGACAAATATCCTAGGCTTTTAATCAATACATATTCCATATATCACGTTAATTTCAACAAACCTTAATAAATTTTCTTGTATAATCAGACTCATTTCTCAAAGATGCCACTATCAAACTGAATAAGAACTCTGGGTCTAAAGACATAAAATGAGATTATTATATACATTATCAAAGCCCATCACAGTAATAAATGGTTAATACTTAAAATATTTAAGACTAGAAAGTATAGGATACTATTCTTCATCACAAGTAGATGGAACATTAAATTTATTTTATAATATTTTCATATTTACCATAAATATGTAATATATTCTGAAGTTTCTTCTCATGATGTGAGCTACATATATTATCATCACTGATTTATGAAGCATTTAAAGTGAAGTGTTTAATCTTCTGAAATTTTATGACATTTGTAGATTTCATTACATATGCATATACATATGAGCACAAATGTGCTTATCATAACCAACATCATGACTCAATTTTAATATTTTGTTAAATGACTTTTAAAATGCACATAATGATTGTGATTTTTTACTGAAATTTTGGAAGAGTCAGTATTCCACAGAGACAATAGAAAACATACTTAACAGGAGTGCTAGATCAAGCTTTGAAAGTAAGAAAATAAAGTGTCAAGCGAATCTATTGTTATTGTTCATAAATCAGCATAAGTAGAATTAAAAATGACAACATGCTAAGTTAGACATCATGAAAAGCCTGTATAATCTTGAGAGCATGACTTGACATTTAAAGTATATGTAACAACTCATTTTATAAGAAATAGCCTAGGTCCCAAGAGAGCAGCTCAGATGTATCTGAAAAACATCTGCAAAGCTGCTTGTTTTTTGCAAAATTTTGTTTACCAATAGCACACAGATCAAACTACTTAAAAAAGAAGATATGCTCAAAAATCAGAAAAACAATCAAGATCAAATATCTTAATGACTATATGCTATCTTCAAAGGTCAGACATTAAGTGAAAAGCTTTCAATGAAAATCTAACTTTAGCTATTGATGTTTCTTTTTTTGCAAGTGTTTACAGCACAAAAGATGAAAGCCAGTGATCTGAACAATTTGTACATATCAGTATAGAAAGATGGTATAGCTTTTATATTTATACAAGTTTGTGGTTCCTTCACATAGAGTATTTAAAGATTTTAATTAATTCATTTTAATTAAATAATGAATATGGTTGGCACTCTGAAATTTTTCATATGATTTATGTTTCACACACATACCATTTTCAAAAAAGACCATACACTGGCCATATTTTTCCTTTTTTCATGTGAGAAAATTTATGCACATGAAATTTAAATTATACATTCAACTAAGAAGAAGTAGATATAGAACTGATATTGAACTATATTTTATACAGTGTTCTTTCAATGAAACATATAGTAATAATGAAATTTATTTGTAAATTGAACCTGTAATTTTCTCTTTATTATTAGTTTTTTGTTCTTCTAACAGATGAGAGATCTCCTAAAGAAATGCCTTAAAGTTATTCTACCTTTCTATATTAATACGTGCAAATGTGCAGATCATTGGCTTTCATCTTTTGTGCTATAATCATAGTCATATTACAGATGGCAAGTTGTTTCTTCAACTGTTTAATCTAAAGTTTTCTTCTACTATCATTCATTGGAAAACAATTTCATCTTTTAAAATGAAAGGAATAGTGTGTTTCAACTGTACATTTCCACTGTACTCTCTCCTAGACTTACGTAAGCCCCAACAAGCTCCTTTTTTTCCTGTTTCATATTACTCTTCATTTGCATGAATGTGATTTTTATTTTGATACATTAAATTTTAAAAAAATTAAAAATTAGTATAAGAAATTTCTGTTAACCCTTTATGCAAATCACAAATTGCTTACATTTTGCTGTTTTTTTTATTTCTTTCTTAAATACAGATGTGTCTTTTTTTCCAGACAATTTGAAATAAGTTGAAGACTTTTATCCTCTTGTCTCAAATATTTTAATGTATGTCTCCTTAGAATAAGGGAACTTGTCATATTATCCTAGTGGATATTTAAATTTCATTAATTGCTCCCAAAATATCTTTTATAGCTATTTTATTCTACTCCCAAAATCAAGGATGGTGCATTCATTGTGTTTGGTTGCCCTGACTCTTCAGAACATATAGTCAGTCTGACTTTCTTAAAGTTGACATTTTTGAAGACTATATAAAGGCCAGGAATTGTGTAGATTGTATCTCAGTTGTCTGATATTTCCTCATTATTACTTCCAGGGTATGCATTTTTGGCAGGAATAGTACAGAAAAGATATAATGCCTTTTCAAAGCTTTCTATCAGGAGTTACTTGATGTCAGTTTGCCTTAATATTAGTAAGATGTGATCACTTCCTTTGTATTTTTGGGGTTTCTCCATTAAGTTTTCTCATTTGGGTTTGTGATTAATTAGTACTTCAAGGGAATATAATTACAGAATTTGTAAAAATTCTATACTTCATTAAATTTCCATTGACTAGTTTTAGCATCTATTGATGATATCTTCATGTTTTCTTTTTTATTACTAGGTACTATGCTGTAAATTTTTTACCTATACTTTACTATAATTACTTATTTTCATGCTCAAATTATCCCATATTCAACCAGTGGGAACCTCATCAGTGTGGTTTGTACCTTTCATTCTTTTAATATTTTCTGTATAACAAAATGTTTTATTTTTACCCTTTGCTGTTTCTCACAGAGCACTGGATTCAGGCTTTTCTCCAAAGATCCCTGGTTTCTTGGAGTAGATAGAAGGTAATATTTACAAATCAGAGCCTGGGAATAGTTGTTCTCTGCTACTGGGATGTAATTTTTTCCAAGTTCTGTCAGCACATGCAAATGTATTCCTGTCTCTCTATATATGTACCAAAAAGTATAAGACCATTCCAATAAAGGCAATTGCAATCCAACATCACAGAGCACATTGCATTTTTTTTTCCATATTAGCAGCTCTTTTCTCCAACAGTTACAAAAAGGCCTGTTTTGGGTCATGCTCAATATATTAACTCTTCTGCTCAAATATCAAAAATAAAGAAAGTGATTTTGTAACTGCTAAAAATATCATTGTGGAAAAAAATCCATTAGAGTATAATAATTTTCACACTTATTTTTGGAGTCAAAATTTATATAGTGTGGAATATATAAATTTCTTTTCAATGACTTTTGAAAAATATATGATATGGTGATTCTGGTACATATATTAGTATACAGGACAATTACCTCACTCCAAAGTCCTTTCGTGTTTCTTCCCAGTGAATGGTCTCAATCCCTCCTCCACAGGCAACTATTATTATGATTATTTTGACCATATAGTCATTTTGCCTGTTATCAATCTTTCTATAAATGGAACCATACATTACCTAATCTTTGAGTGCAGCTCTATGGTTGTGGGTAGTGTGTGAGATTCATCTGGGCCATGGTAAATATCAGTGGTGTGCTACTAATTAATGCTTAATAACATTTCAATGTATAATCCTAACACTTTAATTTATTGCTTTCTCCTGATCATAGAAGTCTGTGTTGTTGTCAACTGTTTGGAGCTATTATGAATAAAGTCAGAATGAACATACCTGTACAAGTCTTTCTGTGAACAGAAATATTTAATTTCTCATGAACAAACATTTGCAAATTCCTAGATCTATGTATAACTTTCTAACAAACTGCCAAATCTTTTCTATGTTTCTCAAGTATTTTCACCTAGTTTGAGGTTTGCCTACTTATTTTCTTAATAGTCCATTTAAATGAATAAAGCGCTTAATTTCAATGAAATCTAAATTTCCATTTTTATTATCATCTATTGTTTTATTATTCATTATTTCTTATCAGGTCAAATAATTCTTGTCTACCCAAAGTTGTCAGGTTGTTAAAATAATTTGTGTGTGGTGTGAGACAAAAGTTTATGTGTCTTCTCCAAATGTATATGCATTTTTTCTAGCATTATTTTTTAAAAATATTTTTCTTTATTTATTAAATTGATTCAATGTTAGTGTTGATAACCAATGTTTGAATATACTTTTCTCTTTTGTGACATTTAGTTATTTGACTCTCCTTGTTTTTTTGTTTATTTTTGTTAGATTTGTGTTAATTTCTTAAATTTAAATCCTGAACCCAAACTTCTTCTTCAAGAGTTGTTTGTAAATACTAACACCTTAATATTTCCATGTGAATTTCCAGTTCACTTTATAATTTTCTATTAGATGAAACAAACAAACAAAAGAACTCATTACGATTATAAGTCAGGTTCACGTGAAATTACAGATCAATTTAAAGAAGTTGACATTTTGCCATCTTCAGCATTCTAGTCCATTAATTAATATTGATTAATATGGTATATCTTTCCATTTATCTTGGATTTCCTAGCATTGTTTTATAGATTGTAATATAGGGAACTTTCCTATCAGCAAAATAATATTTTCTTTTTTGAGTGCTGAATACTGAGGATTGAACCTGGGACACTTTACCATTAAGCAACATTCTCAGTCCTTTTAATTTTTATTTTTGAGACAAGGCCTCACTAAGTAGCTAATGCTGGCTTTGAACTCAAGATCATTTTGCCCCAGCTCCTGAGTGGCTGGGATTACAGGTGTGCATCACTACACCTGGCTAAAAGTCTTTAAAGGTTTTAAAACTGCTGCAGACCTATTTTTAAATGTTTTCTCATTTTGGCTCCAAATATGGAAAAACATATTGATTCATTTATGTAACTTACTTTGCTCCAAACTTGCAGAATTCACTTGTAATATTACATGTTTTGTAGAGCTCTTGGGATTTTATATATCAGGATTATGTATAAACAATCTTGCTTGTCAAGAGTGACAATTATCAGTGTTGTTTGTCAAGAGGGACAGTTATCTTTCACTTCTCTCTTTACTACATTTAGTTTTATTAAAATTTTAATTTGTTATATATGACAACAGAATGCATTAAAATTCATTTTACATATATAGTCCATGATTTTTCATATTTCTGGTTGTACACAAAGTAGAGTCACACCCTTTGATTCTACATACGTATACTTAGGATAATGATGTCCATCTCATTCCATCGTCTTCCTGCCCCCATACACCCTAACTTTCCCTCTTTTCTCTTTGCCCTATCTAAAGTTCATCTGATCCTCCCATGCCTCCCCAACCACATTATGAATTAGCACCCTTAAATCAGAGAAAACATGACATTTGTTTTTTGTTTGGGATAGGCTAACTTCACTTAACAGTATATTCTCCAACTCCATTAATTTACCTGGAAATGCCATGATTTTATTCTCTTTTAATGCTGAATAATATTCCATCCTGTGTATATACCACATTTCCTTTATCCATTCATCTAGTTTGGTTCCACAGTTTAGCTATTGTGAATTGTGCTGCAATAAACATTGATGTGAATTGTGTCTTGTAGTATGATGTTTTTGTCTTTTGGGTTTAGACCTAGGAGTTGGATAGCTGGGTCAAATGGTGATTCTATTTCCAATTTTCCAAGGAATCTCCATACTGCTTTCCATATTGGCTGCACCAATTTGCAGTTCCACCAGCGAAGTATGAGTGCACCTTTCCCCCCATATCTTCACCAACACTTATTGTTGTTTATGTTCTTAACAGATGCCTTTCTGACTGAAGTGAGATGAAATCTAGTAGTTTTGATTTGCATTTCTCTAATTGCTAGAGATATTGAATATTTTTTCACATATTTTGTATTTCTTTTTCTGAGAAGTGTCTGTTCAGGTTCTTGGCACATTTATTGACTGGATTATTTGTTTTTTTTGATGTTAAGATGTTTGAGTTCTTTATATATCCTAGAGATTAGTGCTCAATCTGATTTGTGTGTGGTAAAAATTTGTTCCCAAAATGTAGGCTCTCTGTTCACCTCACTGATTTTTTCTTTTGCTGAGAAGAAGCTTTTGAATTTGAATCCATCTCATTTATTGATTCTTGATTTTAATTCTTGCGCTATAGGTATCTTATTAAGGAAGTCAGGACCTAATCTGACGTGATAGAAATTTGGGCCCACTTTTTCTTCTTTAATTCCTAGGTCCTTGATCCACTTTGAGTTAAGTTTTGTGCATGCTGAGAGATAGAGGTTCTATTTATTTATTTATTTTTGCATATTCATTTTCAGTATTCCTGCTCCATTTGTTGAAGAGACTATCTTTTCTCCAATGTATGTTTTGGCACCTTTGTCTGATATAAGATAACTGTGATTATGTGGGTTAGTCTCTGTGTCCTGTATTCTGTACCATTGGTCTACAAGTCTATTTTGGTGCCAATACCATGCTGCTTTTGTTACTATTGCTCTGTAGTATAGTTTAAGTTCTGGTATAGTGATGCCACCTGCTTCACTCTTCTTGATAAAGATTATTTTAGCTATTCTGGGTCTCTTATTTTTCCAGATGAATTTCATGACTGCCTTTTCTATTTCTATGAAAAATGTCATTGGGATTTTGATTGGAATTGCATTAAATCCATATAGTGCTTTTGGTAGTATGATCATTTTGACAAAATTAATTCTGTGTATCCAAGAACAAGGGGAATATTTTTATCTTCTAAGGTCTTCTTTAATTACTTTCTTTAGAATTGTGTAGTTTTCATTGTAGAGGACTTCTACCTCTTTTGTTAAGTTGATTCCCAAGTATTTTATTTACCTTTTTTTTTGATGCTATTTTAAATGGGATAGTTTTCCTTATTTTCCTCAAATTTATATCCTACTACTTTGCTGAATATACTTACTAGTTCTAGAAGTTTTCTGGTGGAAGTTTTTGGGTATTCTAGGTACAGAATCATATCATAGGCAAATAGTGCTAATTTGAGTTCTTCTTTTCCTATCTATATCCATTGAATTTCTTTCCTCTGCCTAATTGCTCTGGCTAGTGTTTCAAAAACTATGTTAAGTAGAAGTGGTGAAAGAGGGCATCTCTGTCTTGTTTCAGTTTTTAGGGGGAATGCTTTCAATTTTTTTTTTATTTAGAATGATGTTGTCCTGGGGCTTAGCATAGATAGCTTTTATGATGTTGAGATATGTTCCTGTTATCCCTAATTTTTCTACTGTTTTGAACATAAGGGTGTTGTATTTTGCTGAATGCCTTTTCTGCATCTATTGAGATGATAATATAGTTCTTATCTTTGAGTCTATTGATGTCATGAATTACATTTATTGATTTCTGTATGTTGAACCAAACTCGCATTCCTGGGATGAATCCCACTTTATTGTGGTGCATTATTTTTTTTATAAGGTTTTGTATTTGATTTGCCAAAATTTTATTGAGAATTTTTACCTTTACATTCATTAGTGATATTTGGTCTGAAGTTTTCTTTTCTTGATTTGTCTTTTCCTGGTTTGGGAATCAGGGTGATATTGGTCTCATAAAATGAGTTTGGAAGTGCTCCTTCTTTGTCTATTTTACAAAATAATTTGAAGAGTATTGTTATTAGTTCTTCTTTAAGGTGTTGTAGAACTCAGGTGTGTATCCATCCAGTCCTGGGCTTTTCTTGGTTGGTAGGCTTCTTCTGATGGCATGTTTTATTTCATTTCTTGAAATTAATATGTTTAGGGTTTGGGCTGTGGCTGAGCGGCAGAGCACTCACCTAGCATGTTCAAGGCCCTGGGTTTGATCCTTAGCACCATGTAACAATAAATAAATAAAATAAAGGTCTTGTGCCCAACTACAACTAAAAAATAAATATATAAAAATGAATTGATATGTTTAAATTATGTATATCATCCTGATTCAATTTGGGCAAATCATATGACTCTAGAAATTTGTCAGTGACTTTGATATTCTCAATTTTATTGGAGTAAAAGTTTTCAAAGTAATTTCTAATTATCTTCTGTATTTCTGTAGTGTCTGTTGTGATATTTCCTGTTTCATCACTTATGTTAATAATTTGAGTATTTGTTTCTTTTTCTTTGTTGACATAGCTAAGGGTTTCTCAATTTTATTTATTTTTTCAAAGAACCAACTTTTTGTTTTGTCAATTTTTAACTTTTTGTTGTTGTTGTTCTTTCAATTTCATTGGAGTAGTTTTATTTTTTATTTTATCATTGATTTCTAATCTTATTACATTATAATTTGATAGAATGCAGGGTAGCGTCTCTACTTTTTTTTATTCAGTAAGAGTTTTTTAATTCAGTAAGTTTGTGGCTTAATTTAGGATCTATTTTATAGAAGGATCCATATGTTGCTGAGAAGAAAGTATATTCATTCATTGAAGGATAAAATATTCTATATATGTCAGTTAAGTCTAAGTTATTGATTTTTATTATTGAATTCTATTGTTTCCTTGATCAGCTTTTGTTTGGAAGATCTATCCAAAGTTGAAAGAGGTGTGTTAAAGTCACCCCAAAATTATTATATTGTAGTCTATTTGACTCTTGAACTTGAAAAAGAGTTTGTTTGATGAATGTAGATGCTCCATTGTTTGGGCCACATATATTTATAATTGCTATGTCTTGTTGATGTGTGATTCCTTTAAGCAGTATCCATATCCTTCTTTGTCACTTTTGATTAACTTTGACTTGAAGTGTACTTTATTTTATATGAGGTTGCAAACCCCTGCTTGTTTCCGTAGTCCATGTAAGTGGTATAATTTTTCCCAACCTTTCACCTTCAGTCTATGGATGCCTTTTTTTTATGAGATTAGGCACTTGGAGGCACCATATTGTTGGGTCTTTTTTTTTTTTCTAATCCAATCTGCTAACCTGTCTTTTTGGTTGGTGAGTTTGGGCCATCAACATTTAGGGGTATTATTGAGAGATGATTTGTATTCCCAGCCATTTTTGTTTATTTTTGGTATTTAACTTGATGTGGTTTCTCCTTTGATTAGTTTTTCCTTTAGTATAATACCTTCCTCTGCTGATTTTCATTGTTGTATTTTATTTCCTGAATATGGAATATTTTGTCGAGAATGTTCTCTAGTACAAGCTTTCTAGTTGTAAATTCTTTTAACAATTTTTAAAAATGTATTTATCATGAAAGGTTTTTTATTTCATCATCAAATCTAAAGCTTAATTTTTCTGGATATAAAATTCTTAGTTGTTATTCATTTTCTCTCAGAGCTTGGATTATGTCATTCCAGGATCTCCTTGCTTTGAGGGTCTGGGTTGAAAAATTTGCTGAGATATGCATTTGTCTCCCCTCTATGTGATCTGATTCCTCTCCCTTGTGGCCTTTAAGATTCTATCCTTGTTCTGTATGCTAGGCATTTTTATAATAATGTGCCTTGGTGTAGATCTGTTGTGATTTTGTACATTTGGTGTCCTGTAAGCCTCTTATATTTGGTTTTCCAATTCATTCTTCATGTTTGGGAAAATTTTTATTGAAGAAATTGTGCATACCTTTGGTTTGAAACTCTGTGCCTTCCTATATACCAATAACTTTTAGATTTGGTCTTTTCATTCTATCCCATAATTCTTAGACATTCTACTCATGGTTTATTACCACTTGTACTGTGTGGTCAACTTTATTTTCCAGATTTTATACTTTGTCTTCATTATCTGATGCTCTGTCTTCCAAGTGATCTAGTCTGTTTGTGATGCTTTCTATTGAGTATTTTATTTGGTTTATTGTTTTCCTCATCTCCAGGATTTCTATTTTTCCCCCCAGAATCTCCATCTCATTCTTGGAGTTATCTTTTGCTATCTGTATTTGCTCCCTTATCTCTTTGTTGTTGTGATGAATGAATGCCTGTATTTGTTTCCTTATTTGTTTATTTGTGTCATCAATGGTTGCTTATATTTGCGCTCTTATCTCTTTTTTGGAATGATAAAGTAAAGTTTTGCCTGTATTTGCTCATTTAGGTCATTATTTAATACACAGATAATTTTATTTATGAACATTCTGAACTCCTCTGAAATTTCATCAACTGTGCTGTCCATGGCTTCTGTAATTGTAGTATACTGGTTTCTTTGGGGCACTTTCCTCCTTTTTTTTTTTTTTTTTTTAATGTTGCCTATGTGACTTTCATTTTCGCTGTGTGCATCTGAGGATTACAGTTTCTATTTTATAATCTTGTAGTATCCTTGCAGATTATTGTTAACTCATCTTGGTTTTGGGCTAATAGACTCTGTCGGTGTTTCAGGATGGATGCTACTACAACTCCAGGTGGTGGTGACAATAGCAGGAAGTAACTAGAGATAGAAGTGGAATTGCTACAAGATGGATGCAACGTCTTTCAGAGATGGAGCTGAAAGGGTGGCCTTACACTGGCTTTGGGATGCCTGCTCCAAGATGAAATTTCTTGTAGGCTCTGTCTGTTGTCCCAAGGTAGAGGCTACTGATTGGGAAAAGCTATGGGGATAATGCAGAGCCCTAATATGGAAATGGGTTAGGCCTAGGGTCCCAGTTGAGATAGGGACCCTAGGTGGGGACCCAGGTCTATGCTGGGCCTGGGCTTCTGCCCAAATTGGGAGAGGAGGATCTGTGCTAGGCCTGAATTCCAGTGGGTGTCTGTCTTTTTAGTTTTTTTTTTTTTTTTTATTTGTTTGTTTGGTTGATTTGGTTTGGTTTTTTGCCTTTTCTTATACTGACTTTGTACCAAGTAAAATTTTAAATAAAACTATTGAGAGTTTATCTCATTGCTATATTTAAAATGTTTAAAGGAAAACACAAAGCCCTTTCTCATCACTTATTTTGATACAGATTTTTTAAATAGTATGTTCAGTTTTTTACTTGATGAGGTTTTAAAGATCATAAATGTGCATTTAAATTTGTTTCTCTTTCAAAATCGTAAGTAAAAATTGTTATATATTTGTGTTCTTTTTTATGTTAACTTAACAATTGATTGGTTTTTAAGAATTATAATTTCTTACATTCCATGGGAAAACATCAATTAGACATACTTTACTCTATTTTATTACATATTGATTAATTTAATTTGTCTATATTTTCAAAGCTTTTCACTTAGCTTATGATATATATATACAATTTTTTGGTGGAGTCTATACCATATTTTCATTATGAGGTTATGCTAGTATCATAAAACATAGTAGAGCATATAGCCACTTTCTCTATATTCTATTAAGATTAGGTAAATTTGGAGGTTTTTTTGTTTTTTTTATGTTTGATGTATTCATCAATGAAAATATCTATGTCTAGTTTAAATTTTGGAAGTTTTCAATTCACTTGAGAATTAAGAAAAATATGTGTTTCTGGCATCAAGTTGGTATTAGCTTATTTTATTTGTCTTTATTGTATCTTAAGCTTGGTATAACTTTAGTAATTTGGATGTTGTATAAATCTGAATGTTCCTTTAACCTGAGAAACATTTGTTTGTTTTCCTCAACTCTTTATTAACAACACTAAATACCTGAAGATTTCATTATTTTGAACTAATTCTTGGTAAATCTTAATTGGGTTTTGTGTAAAGGTGGGGTGGGATGCTCCTTGGTATGGGCACAGTTTTATCTTTATTCATATTTCATTCATGAAAGTTATTAAGATATAAAATTTACGCTTTTATGATTTTATAATAAAAATAAGTTCATGTACTTATTTTAACAACAACCAGTTTTCCTGAAACTGTGAAGATTTAAAATGATTCTAACTAAAACTTTCTGTAAATTAATGAGCAATTTCTTAGAAAGAGCTAAATTTAATATATCCTTACTTCTGAACTTCATCTCATATAGTATAATTTATAAGGCAAATATTATACACAGACTGGCTTACTTTTAAAAAGTGTTATATTTTATAATTTCTTATAGTAAGATTGTTCCTTTCAAACCAATATAAAATTCTGAACAAGTGTGAACACATTCAAAACACACAACTTTTTTTTTTGAATAATTTCAAGTGAAACAATTGACTGGGAATTAGACTTGTCATTTTCTTGGTTTCTGTAATAAAATAAAATAATATACTTATCTTACTTGTGAATCAATGTCAAGGAGGATCTGTGCTAGATAGTTTTACTATATAGAAGAATCAAAACATGTAAACATAGATGGTGCATGCAAAAGGTGACATAAACAACAGTTTTATATGGTATGGACTGGTTTTCTTAAGGGTACCATTTAAAGAATAGTTGACCTTTTAACAATTTGGTATATATAATTAGAGTATTTTTTTCTGAAGATGCATAATATATAAATATATGTTGCATTTTTATTTCAGAATATATCAGAATTTTTCATGTATTATATTAATCTTATCTCCACAAGTGGATTATTCACTGTTTTCAGGGTATTTACTAGAGCTAATTAAACATATGCAACTTGGAAATATTTAAACTAGATGAATTCAAATAATAGAGAAGATTAAAATTATTTGTCTGTTTATTAATAGATACAAATTTCTTAATAAAATCTGTTGGAAAAATTACTTTTTACTTGAATTTCAGAAAATTATTATTCTTCCTTCAAAACCCAGTCCTTTTTTCCCTGAAGAACTAATTCAGTATGTATAACCTTCAGAGAGGCTTCTTACCCAATTTTAAGTGTACACATTCTATACTTTCTTTGAAGACAGATGAATGAGCCAGTCCATTTAAAATGTCTTGAAGGAGGCACTTAAGTCCTTAAAATGTTTTATTCAAGTTTTTTGAGATATCATTAATTATAAGGATTGGAATTATTTTCTTGATTCTCTCATGAGAATATTCTTACTTATTCATCATTCACTTGAAATGATTTTGACTTTTCTGAAATAACCAATTTTCTCTTTGCATGCATTGTGTTTGAATCACATTGAATGACATTCCCAGAAGCCAAATATATATCAAATTCCATTGTTTTATTTTATTTTGAGATATTGAAACAAAACTCACTCTGCTGTTTTCAACAGTGTCATTTTCAGATATGAGCAAAGTAACAAACAGTAGGGCCTTGGAATCTTGGTCTATATTGCTATCACTATTTCTGTATTTGGTTTTAATTTTTCAAGGAAGATAAAACAAATTGACAAGACAGAGAGATAGTGAATAAAAATAAAATATAAATCAAAACTGAGTTTTTTTCAAGAATTGTTTATGCACAAAATCTGTTAAAAACTTATTTATATACACAAGTAAATTGAATGGATTATGCTCTCAGCAGATAGTCTAATATGATCGATAGCCTCCCCCAACCCCCCACCCCCCAAATAATGTAAAAGACCTTGTTTTTAAGAAGTAACATAAGATTATGGCCCAATGATAATGCCAATGGATTTTTAAAAGAAAATATAGTATTGAATTTTTAAATAAATGCAGAGAAATCCACAACTCTAGTTTAATTGGTCTTGATACATAATCATGTGATGGTAACTAACATATTGAAATAGCATTTTGTCACTTCTGGTAAAGTATGAGCATGAAACTGTGCCATGATAATTACTTTTAATAAATTACTGACATCATTAAAGTGTATTGAATGCACAATTTTGAGCCTACCCCAGTTTATCTACCTTTATGTTACGGAAGCCATAATTTTCTCTTTTACTTTGGGATGCTTTTTCTACTGTGGAACCTTAAATCTTCCCCATCCCATAAATACGTGAACATAAACCTGTGATTTATTGCAATTTAGCTTCTGTTTCCGTGGAGGAGGTTTACTGTGCTGAGAAAACTCATTAATCTCATTCACAGCTCGTAGTATAAACATAACCTTTACAATATATAACCAAACAAATTATGTGTTTGTGTGATTTACTGTTTCTCTTTTGGAAAGAGAACAAATTGTTGTGTTTCTTTCTGCTTTGGGTTTTAATATTCATTGATAAATTTTCACTATTAATATAACCAGGTATAAAACATATTGTTTTTCACTTTGACACCATGCTTTACCTTTAGTTATTATAAAAAGAAATATCGAAATGTGATTTGACATAAAACTAACTTCAAAACAAAACTATCTTCTATTGTGTATGTGTGTGTTAAAATTGACTTGTGACACTGAATCTAATCATGAGCTCAATTTTAAATCTGCACGTGGATATCTTAACTCCCATTTTATATTCACTTAGTACAGAATGTCTTTAAAAGAAATAGGTTTAAAATCATCAAGCCATGTTAATTTGTGCAAAATACTTTCTTTATTTTGCATTCTATTTTGCTGTGTCATTCTTGATTCTCCTGAGATCTATCAATTGAGTTTTTAAAGGTGTAATCATGCTAATATATAAAAAAAAAAGTTCTGCTGCCAGGTAAAAGCTTTGTTCAAAATGATTTCTCATTTGTTTCATTTATCTTTGCAATCTCCTGAAATTTTTATTCTGCATAATGCCCTCTCCTTGCAAATGTTTTGATTTTAAAAGATAATTCTCAATTTTATAAGTAGAACTGGGCTCTTTCAATCAGGGTTTAAAAAATAATAATTTCAACAATAAATGAGATAGTATACTCCTTTTTCAAGTTCATAATGTTTAGTATGAACATTATGTTTCTATGTAAGATTTCAGCAATAATTTTTTAAATTTTCCAATCATTAACTCTCTATCAATTAAAGATCTGTTGTTTTAAACAGTTTTTGCTTGAAATTTAATAATTGTCCAATTAAAATCTATTTTTTTTCATTTCTGTGTATAGAATAATCTGAGAGATATTTATGAAAGGTCTTTAACATGAAATTTAAGGAGAAGTACTACTTACAAGAAACTTAGTATGGCTTTAAAATAAATCTTCTATTAATCAAGAATATGCAAAAAGGAAATTTTCGTGCTGCTTTTCCTTCTTCTTACTGGTAGTTGGAGGTCCATTCCTCCACTGTCATTCAACCTGTTCTCACTGAGCTTGCCAGCAAAGCAGTAGAGGGCACTATGAGAATGTGACAGCAAAGATATTGAGCTTCTAGCATTGTGCTATAAAATTCAGCAAAGAGTCTGTTTTTCAATCCTAGGTTATCCTCGATTTACTGATCCGTGAATTGAGAATGATCTGTCATAATCTGATGCTTACCAATGGAATATTGGGTGTTCACTTGGCTCAAATCTCAGTCTCTTGGCCGTTGATTGAAACCTCTTCTCTGAACCAAACATGGACATTAGGTCAGTGCACATTAGCATATGGCTTAATTTCTACTCTCTGAGGGCTCTACCCGTAATGTTCTGACAAACTGTGATTTCTTCCATCTGCCCATTTTTCTTGCCTCTCTGATCCTTGTATGGATAGAGCATATGGGATATCATAATAATTAATTTACCAAGGCTCTTACTCTGTCTGCCAACAACAAATTACTTTTACAAATAAAAATCTCAAAATTAAACATACAACTACAATTTTTCCTATTTCCCAAATATCCTGCTTATTGTATTATGACAATGGCAATTTCTGAGTGGGATTTAAGCTAACAAAAGCACCAAGTTTGTCTCAAATAATATCATTAATTGTTGGATGTCTAACTTCTTAGTTGTTTTTTACACTGTACTTGTAAACCAAGGAATAGAAGAACGAGGTGGGCAAAATGTCTCCTGACTTACCTAGTTACATGATTCAATTCAGTTCTATGAGCTTTGTACTTACGGGAAAAATTGTCCCAAATTCTGATAACAGGTTTACTGCCAGTCCTGTTGTTCTGCATTAAACAATTTCTTGGATGCTTTTGACTTTCCATGAGTACTTAGTAGAAAATTGGAAAATATTACACCAGTAGCTATTCAGCACATTGTATCAAACATCAAAGCAACTCCTTAGAGACACTTGCTCTTATTCTTCCCTGTACAAGATTAATATGAATACAAACATTACAATTTATACTTGTTTAAAAATATTATTTACATCTTTGATATTTCCCCCATTCACTGTGACTAAAAAACGCTCAGAATTGAGGCCACTTTTACCTCTGAATATTATATAACATATATTTAAATGCTCATAATAGATAAGAGAATGATAAAAAATTGCAAACTATTATACATAAATGTACTTTCATCTTACTTTGTTTATATATTTCCAAATTACTACTATTTCAGGAAAGCATGTTGAAATATGGAGTTTATGAATTCCATGTTGCATTATCTTTAATGTCCTTATTTTTGTAAATAAAGCCTGATAGGTAAATAAAAAGTGAAACCAACTTGTAAAAATCTTTTTCAGTTATTCTAGATTATAAAAGATACATAAAAAGAGTTGTTCAGCTCTTGGAACCAAGAACCTTTAGTTATGCACAGTTAAAGATAAGATCTTTTGAGAATACTCACAAAAGCTAGATGATATACATTGCTATTTTCTTTTGCAGTCGTTTCATAAGATAAGTATATGAAATTATTAGCTATCTAAAATTAATGAATCAGTGTTAAAAGATACACAGAGAAGGAAAAAGAAGGCACAAGATTGATTCATAAATGGGTTTTTTTTCAAGCTAAAAGATCAACACATCATTTGATCTGAAATGAAGGGTTGCTTTACAATAAACAGATAAAATAGTACTGTATAATTTTTATATGTGCCCCTCCTTATGACTCTCCATCTGCAACAGTTCTCTAACTCCCACACCCTGAAATCTCTTTGCAGACATTCCTTTAGTGATAGATAAGAATAGCTGGGATCATTACTGTTCTTAGAGCTACTTTTCAGAAATTGTACAAAGATCAATGTAAATCCTATATACTATGATAAGTAATCATCTAAAACACATCCTGGTATATGGACTTTCATATTAAAATGTTCTGCTACCTGTCAGTTTCATTAGATCATCATCTTTATTGGAATTATTTTTTAATGGACACAATACTTTTATTTTTATTTATATTTATGTGGTGCTAAGGATCGAACCCAGTGCCTCACATGTGCCAGGCAAGTGCTCTACCATTGAGCCACAACCTCAGCCCCCCCCTTTTTTTATAAAACTGGTATTATTTTTGAAAACATTAAGCTTTTGGAAGCAACATTAAATAAACTTTATTTTCTGTTTAAAACAAGTAGAGAAAAATTGGATGTTTTAAGTGCTTATCATGTACTGGACACTGTAATGATACTTTTAGTACATCATCTCATCTAATCCTCAAGATAATTATGTTTAGTAAGTCTTATCAGCACTTTATATCTTGGAAGTGAGGCTTAAATAGCTTAAAACTTTGCTGAGTATAGAGCTAGTACTCAAACCCAAACCTTTTGAGAATATAATTTGTGGTCTTCCTAATGTGTCTAGCTCCCATGTACCATTGCTGTCCTCTTTCCTGATGTTCAGGCCATTGTTGTATATGATGAGGAAATAGGTTTGAATAAAGTTATTTCATTACAGATGACTAGTTGCATACTTCAGCACAGTGTGGAGAAACCTGTTAGGTATAATGATTATGTTTATAATTTGTTCTGATCTTTCCTCCATATTGGACTATTTACCTGGATTTATAATGATTTAAGGTGCATGCTAAAATCAGATTCTGGACTTAGTACTGCATTAAGACTCCAGAACCATTTGAAAGATGAGCTGGAGTAAGCAAAAAATAATTTTCAAGAAGAATTTGCCATAGCCTGGGTATAGTGCCTTAGAATATGGTCTAAGAAGTTGTGGTGGTCATTTTTTTTTTCAAATAAACTATTTTCATTTGGAGATTTCATGAGAAATTTCCCATTGAATCAGCATAAGGAGTTGTTTATTTCGACTGAGAAATAGTTCTAGTTTTTAATTTTTAAAATGTTTTTATTTTGTAAATTGAAATCATGTTTCTTTCTTTTTACTAGTTTCTAGAAATTTGATAAGCAAACTGTGTTCCCCTGCAGTTAATATTGAAGATATTATAGTTTTGGCTTTACTTCACTTCTTTTTTGCTCAATGTTCATGATTTGTTATACCTTCATTTTAATTTAATTGAAACATTAGTAAAATGCTCAATAAAGTCTTATGCAAAAAATGGCATAAAATCTTTGTAAACTTATAAATAAATTCAATTCTTCAGTGTTAACAGCATAATGTATCTTGTGCCATTTGAAACTTTAGAGACTCATTCCCAAAGAGCTAGTTTTGGATGCTTATTCTAAGCTGTCATTGTCATTCACCTAGATTTTTATAGCAGCCTCCAAATTGATCTCTATGGTGAAACTCATGTCTCATACATTTTGCTGTATCTCCACAGAACATTCAAAGTGATATTTTGAATGATCAACATTGTCCTCCATAGACCAGAATATTTCCATGAGCTTACAATGTTGTTAAAATAAAATCTCTTGGGCTAGAATTGTGGCTCAGCAATAGAGCTCTCGCCTAGCACAGGCGGGACCCATTTCAATCCTCAGCACCTCCTTTAAAATAAAATAAAATAAAATAAAATCCCCAATTCTTTAACTTATATTAAGAGATTTTTTGTCAAATACATTCACCTTATATATCTAACAGTATCCAGGACCACTCACAATCTGCTGTATTTACATTGACCTACACTTCAGAGCCCTTTATGCATATTCTCTTCATCAAGCCACTAACTCAAACTGTTTCTCTGAGCAATAGGGCCTTCGCAAAATGGCTCCTTGTAGGATGTATCAGTCAGTCTAGATCATTCACTCTTAACTCTGTCCCCCTGAGATAAAAGTACAATTCTACTTTTAATTACAAAACTTTTCAAAATTTATAATTATATATTTGTTTATTGTACTTTCTATAAAGTGTAAGTTTTCTGAAGGAAAAAAAATGTTATCTAAATGTTTACCACTTTAAATAGTAAATGGTACCTGTTATTTGCTTAGCTTTTATAATTAAAGTATAAATTTGAGTATTTTCGAGTACATTCTCCTAAAACATAGGCAATGAATACCTTTTTATTATTTATCATTGTGTTTCACTACCAGTTTACAACTGAGACATCTCTACTTGATATTGACTTAATATTAAAATTCAGTGTGTGGAGGCTTTAGCAACATTTAGTGAAATCCATTAAAAACTAAACATTTCACTGTGAAGTCTAAATACTTATGAGGTATTTTTTTAATCAATACAACTTGAAATGTGCATTTTGTATTTAGAGAGGTTTGATTATTTGTTAACGAATGTCTCATCAGAATATCTAGTATATAACTTTTATGTTGCATTTGATAATAAGATACAGATATTGTAACAGAAGTAAATGGGGTATGATGGAAAATAGATATTATGATAATCATTAGAATGGAAATTCCCTGCTTCTGTTAAATCTTCAAGAATAGTAGAGATGAGCTGTTATTGAACAGTTTGCTTATTGAAATTACATCTATTTCTATATATCAATAAATGCAAACAATGTTTTGCTACTCACAAGACACATTTTTCCCTTCTTCTACATCCTGTGTCCTGTGTTTATATATTGTTGTTGAACATCCTGGTTTTAGTTTTGCATCGCTGCTTTCTCTTTAAGAACAAGTGATCTCCAAATTGCTTTCCTTTGTTTCTTAGCTACACACTTGTTGCCTGTTCCATACCCACTTTTTACTCTCATTTGATTATGCTGGCTTCTTAAGCAGAATACCTGCTGAGAGGTTATCTGCTTTTGAAAAGACCCAATTGTCTTTAGAGCAAAATGAAATATAGGCACAGAAGCCCAATTATTATTAACTGTTAGCATAATTGTAATTATGAGTAAAATGTTTCATTATAGTACATCTGTTGAATTTTTAAACGAATCTCTGTAATGTGCTATATTAATAAGCAGCTAGGAACTGCTGACTTGGCACCCTTTTGGATCACATTTGTGACAACAAAAGAGGTTATGAAAATGAATTTGCCGTCGGAGCCCCACTGAGTTAGTTACTAGGATTCACAAGTTTATTGTGGTAATAAAGCAACATGAGACAGTAATGCTAGGGACTCAGATATACAAGGGATGTTCAAGCTGCTCTCACATTATGGAGAAGAACTGTGCTGGGGGTCGTATATAATTTAGTAGAGCAGCTGTCTCGGTGCTAAAGAAAATCAGAAATTCTTCTCCATCTTTTCCCTTCTTGGCTTGTTTGTCCCATGTGCTGTTCTCCTGATTCAGAATTTTTGAATTGTTTAAGTTATACAGGGAAGGTATGCTTATTATAGTCTGTGGGTTGCAGACTCACCTCTTTTATGGAAAGCCACAGAGAAATGGCACAGATCTGATCTTCAAACACAATGGGGGTCGTGCCTTTTTTCTTCTCTTTGTGATTTCCACATGAAGCACCAGGGATCAAACACAAGAAACCATAGAGATGAAGGTCAACTGACGTGGAAGGAAACAAACTCTTGAAATCTATAAATCAGGATTATCTCACTGGCATATGCAAACAAGTAAGCATGGGTTTTGTACTGAAGCATGAATAGCAAAATCCCTGCCATATATATAATACGTGCTTGAAAATTCTTGTTTAAAACCTTCTTAATTATCATTAACATTGTCTTTTTGTCGAGATCAAATTTATAGGAAGTTTGCAATGAAACTTGTTCCCTTTCATCTAGATTTTATGATTAATCAATTAAAATTTTTGTCTGAAAACATTATGATCAAACTGGATTCACTTGAGCCCTGGAAAAATTTTCTTTGCACATGCAAAACAAATTATTTGTGTCTATAGATAGCTTTAATTCTTTTTCTATTGCTGTGTGAAAATTACTATGAATTTACCAGCTTAAAACAATACACAATGTTTTTTTTTTTTTTTTAAATCTTTGCAAGACTGTGAGTTAGAGGTCTGGATATAGTGTGTCTGTACTCAGTGTGTCAATGCCTGCAATTCAAGACGTTGGCTTGGTTGTGTTTTGTCTTGAGGATCTAGGGAAGAATCTGTTTCCAAGCTCATTCAGGTTGTTGATAAAATTCAGTTCCTTTCAGCTGTGGCGCTAGTATCTCTATTTTCTTTTAGCCTATCAGTTGTGGGTCCCCCTTCACTTCTAAAGGATGCCCATGTTCTTTGCCACTTTTCCCCACATTTTTAAAGCCAGAAGAAGATAACTTTCCTTGCATGGAATTCCTTTCACAATTCAAATCTCTCTGATTTTCTTTGAATCTAATTTCTAGGCCTATAATTAAAGGGTCTTAATTCCTACCCATAAAATCTTATTGAAGGCTCAAATGATTTACTATGTCAATCACATATGTAAAATCCTTTTAGGACAGCACTTAGATCAGTGTTGTATTAAATAACAAGAAGAAGGTATGTGTAGACTAGAAGTTAGAATATCAGGATATTAAAGGTCATTGTAAAATTCTGCCTATCATTCAGCCCTTCATACAAACATATGTTCAATCTATCAAGTAGTTGCAGTAGAACTTGATTAGAATTATAGCATTGGATAGTGACTTTTTGAAATATAGTACCCAAAATCAACATTCTTACTTTGCAGAATATGTCTTTACTTAATTAAAAAAAAAACCGTAAATGGATTGAAGAAGGATGAGTGGAGCAGAGGGAAGGGAGTATGGGATGAGGGAGAAGAAGTGCTGGGTCTGAATTGGAGAAGGTTGCTTTTGTGATTATGTCAAGGTGTATCCTGGTGTTGGAATACTAAGAAGAATATAAAATAAAACAAAATAAGAATAATTCACCAACTTAATTATATGTTCAGTTCATCCTTCATTCATACAAGAAATATTTATTGTATCTCTGATATGTGCAACAGCTAAGGATAAAAAAGTATACACAGATCTCTCCTCTCAGAGAACTTGTAGATACATAATTAGAAACAGAAGATGCAGTTACATACAAGAACCACTGTATTCTTGAGCAGCTCAATATCTTCTAATAAACATGAAAAGAATAAATATTGTATTATTACAAAATATAATTATTTAGTTTTAACTGTGGTGTTATAAAGACCAAAATATAAGACTCATTAAGATATGTATCTACTGTGCATACCCATGTTTATATTAGCACAATTCACAGCAGCCAGACTATAGCATCAACCCAGGTACTGATCAATGGCTAAAGAAATTGTGGTATATATACACTATGGAATTTAATTCAGCTATAAAGAAAAATGAAGTATGCCATTTGCAGGAAAATGGATGGAACTAGAGATCATTATGTTAAGTGTAATAAGTCAAACTAAGAAGGTGAAGGGGTAGAATTTTTCTCTCATATGAGGAAACTAGAGAAGAAAACAGAAAAAAAATGGAGAATTTCTCATGATAATCAAAGTGAGATCAGTAGAAGAAAAGGAACAAAGGGTGGGAGGTTGGGGGAGGGGGGGAAATGCTGGGGAATGATACTGGCCAAATTATTTTGTTATATTGTATAGATGTACAAGTATGTAACAACAAATATATACACTATATACAACTATAATACATCAATAAAATGTAGAATAAAAAAATAAAAAGACATGTATCCGGGATGCAGCCAAGAAAAGAAGGGTTAGAGAAGACTTCCCTGAGATAGACCCATGTAAATTCTGATTTGAAGAGGAGGAAACTAACACAATGAATACAGGCAGGAAGAAAAGAGTGCTGATGGGAGAAGCTTAGCTCTTTTTTCAGTCATGAAAAATATTAATATACTTTTTATTTTGTAATAATACCCTAGAAAATGGACATAGAGAATTTTCTATACACCAAAATCTGCAAATATTTTTTATAGTTAAATGTACAATTTGTTTAACTGATCATGGGAATTAACTTTTAAGAAATTATTACATTTTGCCTTGAAGTGTACAAATAATGTTTTCTTTCTAACGTGTAATACATTTAGAATTGTACTTACAGCACACAGACACACATACACATACACACACACACACACACACACACACTGCTTAATAGATGTCTGGCACATTTACAAATAGCAGCTCATTTAATCCTCATCATAATGCTATTAGATTGCTACAATAATTATCTCCATTTTACACTTGAAGAAATCTGAAGCGCAAAGAGGTTAAACATGAAGATCACAGAGTGATCACAGAGTGAGAGAGACAGAAACTAATGAAGAGTTTTGGCTCTCAGGTGTGTGATATTTTCCCTTATCCTCTACTGCCCAGTGCCAAAATACTTGCAATTTCTAGGATCCAGCCTAGAGTACAATATGATGTAATGGTTTTCTTCTCCTTCTCCTTCTCATTTATATTTGAATCTCATTGATTCATGCTACTCTGCCTTTTCATGCATGATGATAACTGTTCATCTTTGAAAATACATCAGACCTAAACACATTCTGCTTTCTTCATAATCAACTTTGATCAAACTGATATTTTTGGAAAGTTCTAAGAAATTGAAAGGGCACATATTCTTTTTAAATGCTTATCTATGATAAATATTTTATTTTTAATATTAATGAAAATAAACCTCTAAAACCTGTAAAAATATAATGATATTGATTGAAATTATTACAGAAGTATTATATTAAATTTGTGTATTTCTTTTACTTTATTCTAAAAAACTATATTAAAAGGTCATGGTTGTTTATAAAATCAAATGTGATCAGTGTTTCCTTTTCACTCTTCCCTCCCTCTCTTAATATCATTCTCTTTCTTTGCATAGGTCAGTTACCATAAAACTATATATAACTGATAATTTAGGAAATCAGGTAAGAAAAAGCAATAAAGTTTTATAGTTGGAAACAAAAAGCATCCTGTCTTCTTTTATAGACAAAATATTTGTGTACATAAATATTTCTAAGACATCTACTAAAATATATGACCTAGGATTAAGTGAATTTAGAAAAAGTTAAATAATTCAAGTTGAAAGTCCTAAAAATCAACCGAATATCTACGTAGTAGCAACAGATAATTAAAAATTAAGCTAAAAAGCAATTTAAAAGGTATTGACTCATAGAATGTTTTAAATTTAAAATACAATATGCAATAAATGAATAGTGAAATTTAAAAAATCTGAAATAAGTTTTAGAGAGAGAATGGGGAGGGTGAGAGTTCTACTCTACACATTCATTGCAATACCTATAATTCAAAAAGATGAGAATACAAATGTTTATAAGAATGTGATATGATTGGAACTCTAATACTTTGATTGTATGAATACCATATGGTAAAACACTGGGAAGGGGGAGTAATTAGGCAGTTTCTTACAAAGTTAAACATAATCAGTATATGATCTAATGAATGTATTATATACATTTTCCCAGGAAAAGTATAAACATACCTTCTGAAAAAAACAAAACAAAATATTGAGAATGATTCTTTAAAACAGATTTGTTCATAATAGATAACTGGAAAAATAATAAAAAAGCATATCATAAAGTGAATTCATAAACAAATTGTGGTATATTTATAGAAGGAAGTACTAATCATCAATAAAATTTAATGAACCATGTATAAACATTATAGATAAAAGTCAAAATATTATCCTGAAAATGAGAAGATAGATACCAATGTACAGATGCCATATAATTACATTTATGTGAAATATTATGATAAGTAAAATATGCTACAATGGGCAAAATATCTAACTTTATATGAAATTCTATGATAAATAATATATTAATGGTTGAGAGGTTTTAGTAGGAAAGGATAAAAGATGAAAAAAAATATTTTTGTTTGGAGTGGCAGTTTTACAGGCATGTACATGTGCAAAATTTCTCCAAATTAATTTTAAAATAGGTACATTTTATTTTTTATGTTTGGTACCAGGGATTGAACTCAGGGGCAGTAAACCACTGAGCCACATCCCAGCCCTATTTTGTATTTTATTTAGAAACAGGGTTCACTGAGTTGATTAGCACCTCTCTTTTGCTGAGGCTGGCTTTGAACTGGAAATCTTCCTGTCTGAGCCTCCCAGAGCTACTGGGATTACAGGCATGCATATATTTTAAAATATATCTAAATTGACTTTATAAAAATATTTCGTCTCAATAAAATATTTTGATATTGTTCTATTTTTTTTAATTTTGTCATGTAATTAATTTGTCCTCACATACCTGATCTTATGTACATTTCTAGGGGCATTATTGAGAAGTCAAGACACATATGGCAGAATTTTTTAGTTTATAACCTTACTGGGTTCATAATATAAATTAAGTTGAACATTTGGATTTTATTCCATTACTAAAGGTTAGGATTCATTTGTAAATTCAATAGTACTATCAGCAATGACAGAGATTAGAATGTTGAGTAATGACAGAAATTAGAAAGCTAAAACCAATTCAAAATGAAGGATAATTCATAAATAATGGAGAGATTGGGTAATGCAACCACTTCTACTTGTCACAAAGTTAATGGGCCACAATTGAACATAAATTTTAAAATAATAAATTCTAAAACTTAAATATTTACTTAAATGCCAACATGTTATTTAATGTTATAATGAGAAAAAAAATCATCACTACTGGAATTGTTAACTAATTATTTTTTTAAATATATAAAAATTAATTTGTAGAAAGTTACTCTCCTTGTCCTACAACTAGTTACTCTACAAGATGATTTTAGGTATTGTGTAGACACACATTTTAAAATTCTTATATATATATGAAAGAGTGTAACTGTGTATTAAAGCTAAAACTTCATGTGAATTTTTGCTTCATGCTAAAATATGTTTAGTGGGAAGACATTCAAGGTCTCTCTGAAATAAAACTGGGTGATATTATTAGTGAACATATAATGCAAATTATATAAAAACTGTGAGGATAATACAAAATAGCTATTTCATACTACTCTGCAATTCTGTTATTCATTTCCTGGATTGCTGTTTTCTTTTTATATAAATTTTAAATTTAATTTTTATTAAAAATCATCTTCAGTTACTAATTCCACTGCACATAATCCTTCTATTTCACTAATTTTAATGTTTCATAGATACTAGATTTTTTTTTAACATGCTGCTTGAAACTTTTTATGTTCATTCTTTAGGAAAAACAGAAGTTACGTGTTTTAAGACTAGCGTTTATCAAAGTGTTATTTCTTTGAGGGCAAAAAAAAATTACCTCTTTTAGCTTATTTTGTATAGTGATTAAAAAGGTTCAAAATCCTATATACAGGGAAAAAATACCCCTTCACAAGAAATTTTAGGACACACTTTTTTTTTTTTTCAGTGTTCTGCATTCTGAGAAAACGCCTCATTTATGTTTAACACAACAGTGTTGATTTTTTGATGCAATGGATTCATGTTTAGCTTAGAAATTTCTGCTTATTTTACTGAAATCTATACCTATCCATGATATTCTTGTTTTATTTAATTGGGGAATAAACTTTCAAAATTATGGACTAAGTTGGATGTATGATATTAACAATTATCAATTGCTAGTAATCAATTAGTGTCAAGGATAATTCGAGGCATTCTTATTTCCAAGAACAGTATTTAAACATTTTTGTTCTTCTGATGACTCCCTGCTACCGTATTTCCAGCTGTGTTTAGCCACATTCACAGGCTTCTTCACATTCTTTTTAATTTGTCATTTTAATCAATAATATTGAAATCACAGAGAGAAAAACATCTAGCTTAGTAATGATGTAGACTCTGTTGATTTGAGCTACTTGTGCCAATTTCACACAAACACAAATTACCAGGTTAAATGGAAGCTCAATCCCTTGCCTTATACAAAAAGTATTTAAACAGTGACATCTCATGGTTGAAACTCCTTTTTCTAACTCTTGAGTTTGATTTTGGAAGTGTGTGTTCTTTTCCCCTACTTGTTTTTTTTTTTTCTGGTTCCTGTAACTTTTGGAACTAACCTTGAATATGTTTCCAGAATACATAGATGCTCCTGCTTTTATGTCTTCTCTTACACTGTTTCTGTGACTATTTCCGGGTGTGACCTAATGTTCATGGTAAATCTAGGAGAGGAAGGATGGAGAGAACTTCTAATATAAGGAAGCAGAGGTAATTAATAACTTTTGGAAGGTGAGTATCTTTCAACGTCAAAACATTAAAAATTTCTAAAAAAAACCCTTAGTGTAAGTGACTTAACACAGGCAGTCAATACGTATCATTCTTTTGAGAAATTTGGAAGTACAAATGAAATAACAGAGACACTGGAGAGTGAAATGTCAGAAACCAATTGAGAGGGGCAGGTTAAATATTTTTGCAGTGTGAAGAGATAATTAAAGGCGTGGGTTCCCAGCAGATAAAGAAAGAAATGGAATTGGGAAACTTTGTCTTAAAAGGCAGGAGACATCAATGCTACTGAGAATATGAAGAAGGAAAAGGAGAATATTATAAAGACTGAAATATTTTGGATCATAGAAATGCATATTGGGAAATCATGTCAGTGAAACTTGATCTTTTAATAACATAAAAAATATATACATGTGAGGGCAGGAAGTATATGGGACATCTCTTTACTTTCATTTTTGCTGTGAACTTAAAACTGCTCTAAAAATAAAGTCTATTAAAAAAAAAAAACTTCACATTTCCACCCAACTAATATCAGAAATTCAGGTGTGAGGGAAACAAATCTTCAGAACTACCTTTGATGGTATTACAAGAAATCAGTTCAAGGGATCAAGAAAATAATTCAAGTTTCCATTTGAAGCTAAGCAACATAATTTTACATTATTTATGGTTCCATTTATTTGTACTATTGCAATTCTAAAATAAAGACCCAGGAAGTCAGTGTATTTTGTGGGGAGGGTGTCTTGGTCTGTACTTATTGATAACTAAAGTACTAGAGGCAAGAGAGATCAGGATGCTCATAATGGCTGCTAGTAATGAGCACCCACCATGGACCTAGTGCTGTGATGCCTAGTTCGTATAACTCATCTGCCACCTTGGCCATAATCCCATAGGTTGTAATGTTTTGATAACAGAGGATATTATATTATTATTATCATGAATAACAGTAGTATTTTCTGTCATTTATTAAATATTTACTGTGTGGCAGCACTAATCAAGTGCTTCATAAGAATTCATTCAAACCAAACACAGTGACACATGTCTGTAATCCCAGTTACTTGGGAGATTAAAGCAGGAGAATTCTTAGAGCCCAGAAGTTTGAAGCCAAAATGGGCAACAAAGAGAAGCCATTTCAAAAAAATAGTGGTTTAATTTAGAAGGTTTTGTGTGGACTCATATTAACTAGACTCTAACATGCTCAGTATTACTTAACTCCATTAATCTTTACCACAACTCTATCTAGTAGCTGACTAATGTTCTAGATGAGAGAAATAAACCAGTTATTATGTAATTTTCAATTAAAATACATATCATTTGACTCTAGATGTTGCACTCTTAAATACCACATGATAGTACTGGAATTCTAATTCAAATCTGCTTGTCTCTGAAACAAGATGAAGAAAAATTAGTAAATCCTGGATTTCAGGCCAAAGAGGGGACAAAATGCTAAATGATACTGAATCAGACATGAAACTGAGAAGTAGGAATTGTTAAACCATTCATATACATATATATAAATTAGATAAAGTAAGGAAGTAAAATGTGATTTCTTAGATATCAAATAATGAAGATTTTTTTTTCTGTAGAAGATAAAGAAAGTAGATCATGGCAGTAGATACGCCCAAGGATTGGCCTTTATCTTCTTGAAGAGTTCATATGGAAATAAATGATTATTGGACCCTAGGCCAATGGGTTTTGAATTATCAGAGAAAAAGAATGGGGCCCAGGATATACGTTAGTAAGATAATCCAAATGTTAGTGTTATTAGCTGTATAGCAGCAGATCTGACCATTTGAGAAATATTAAAGACTTTCAAGAGGCTATTATTCATGTGTTACATAGGCTTTATAAAAGTAAAAGTGAAATGGAGGAATAAAAAAAAACAATCACTACTTTTGTAGACAAATTGTACTATCGTAATTCTTTTCCCTTTTTTGCTATCATTCACAACTGGTGTCACAATTAATGATTAAAATGAATAAATATTTTATAAAAGCTATCTAGAACAAACTAATACTCTTCCTTACTCCTTTAAAAAAATTTTATGTGTTTAATAAATGAAGAGAAATAGGTGAACATATACTATTTTATTTATCTTTCCTTTAATCTGCCTACTGGAAAAAATATAATGTAATTTAAAGAAATAAATACCAGAAAGCAAAAGTATAAGAGAAGTGTGAATAGGATAATTTAAAAAAAGGACAAATCTAAATTCTCATTGTTTTCAAAGATTGTTCCCTATCCTCAACCTAAATTTGTGTCTCATTTGAATGAGTTATACATGATCACATAAACACTATATACAATTTTTCTCTCTAGTACAGTCCACAGTCACTGCAATCACCAAATGTGGAAGCCACCATAATGCAAATATAGAAGCCTCTTGTGATGTCACAATGTCACTCCACATCAATGGGCTAAGATTGAAGATACTGCTGTGCCAGACACCCAGGTGTAGTATGCCAAATGCTCTGTTGGTTAAACCCATGCCTCCCTCAGTAAAGGTCAGGGGAGCGTCAGAGGAAGAGACCACCAAGAGACTGTCTCATGCCACAGCAAGGGGTTTATTGGGGGTCCAGCATGCTGGGGCTCAGAGCTCACTTGAATAGAGCAAAGAGCCCTGAGTACAGCTTAAGCAGAGCTTATATACTTTCCTTGGAGAGGGCAGGGAGGGAAGTTCATTGACAGGTCAGGGCGAGTGGGCAGTTTGCGGGCGAGTGGGTAAGGGAGTACATTCTTCAGTTTGGCAGTTGGGGACAGCACATTCTGGGAACAAGATTAGCAAACAGTTCTCAAGATTATTAACCTTTCATTTTCCACTTCTTCTTCTGGCTACTTTTAATCATAAAAGTGATCATTGGGGGGTGTCACATTCTATGTCTGCTAGTGGGGTATATTGTTGTCTGATTACCATAAGTTTAACTTGTCCAATTTGAGCTTGGAGAAAGGAAACTACATGGTTGAGCAAACAGGGTCCTACAGTTAGCAATAATATGAGGATTATTAAAGGACCGACCAGGGCTGATAAAAGCATAGTTAACCAGGGGGACTGTGTGAACCAAGACTCAAACCATCCTTTTTGGGCCTCTCATTCTTGCTGAAGCTCTTCAAGGCGTCTTCTTAATTTACTCATAGATTCTTTCACAACTCCAGTATGGTCAGCATAAAAATAACATTCTTCCCTCAATGCAGCACAAAGGTCCTCTTCTCTCATGAAGAGGAGGTCCAACCTTTGCCTGTTCTGTAAAACAACTTCAGAGAGAGAGGTTAAATATTCCTGCAAAGCTGTAATGGAGTTTTCTAATGTCTTTAAGTTTTGGTCTATTGCTGCTTCTAATTGGGTCATTTGTTGTGTCCCACGGACAAGGGCAGTGGTTCCTGTGCCCACCCCTGCAGCAACTCCTATTCCTAATAGGATGGCTAAAGTGAGGGATACAGGTTCCTGGTGGAACCGGGTTGTATGCCCACTTATTTGATCTTTAAATGAACCTGCGTCATGATAGAGCACTCTGGGAAACATCTGTACCACTACATAATTAATTACATCTGTTGACCATTTTATGAAAACATAAACAATGTTTAAGTATATAGAATTATACTGTTGTAGGGACGGACAAGGCAAGGCACCTAAGATAGTACCGAAGTCAGGGAAACAGTCCTATTTGGATGCAACCGGATTCAGAGGGCATTGCTTCTGTTGTAATCAATTAATCCCCTGAATCCCAAGTTTAGGTAGTTTCAGAATTTTGTACCCAACATGTAAGGGAAGGGGCTGAGAAGTTTACAGTCTGCAGAAGTTTATAAAAAGCAGTTTTTGTTTCTGTTTTTTTTTTTCCTCTGTTCTGGGCAAGTTAACTTTTCAAGGACACCTGGGAGGGGGAGAGCATTTTCTTCCCCTTTTTTTTTTCTCCCCCTGCCAGCTGTTACCATGGAGCCCAGTTGGTAACTTCTTTATCTTAGAAATGTAGCCATCTCTGTGAAGCCCCAGCTCAAGGCCAGAGGCCTTGTTCATATATTTTGTGAAAAACTAGTAAGGGAGTGTCTAGCTTAGGAGTGCTGATTTTTTATAGGGACTCTTTTATAGGGACTCTTTTGCTGAAAGTCCTAAAGTCAGCCATGGTGAAGACTTCTGGAGAAGGTCAGTTAAGACTTTTCTGTGAGCCTGGTATAGAGGGGGAGGACGGGGAAGGCAGTGCTGAGAGCAGCTCCGTGGATCTGAGAATGAGGAAGGAGAGATGTAAAAGAATAATGGGAAAGGGGTTTGGGATTTTTCTAGCAACAAAAATTTGAGTAGTAGAACAGGTAGAGCAGAGGGGAAGACGGGAGTGAGTGTCCCAAAAAGCCTGTGAGGGACTTTAAATTCTTTTTTTTTTTTTTTTTTAAAGAGAGAGTGAGAGAGAGAGAGAGAAATTTTTAATATTTATTTATTTTTTTTAGTTCTCGGCGGACACAACATCTTTGTTGGTATGTGGTGCTAAGGATCGAACCCGGGTCGCACGCATGCCAGGCGAGCGCGTTACCGCTTGAGCCACATCCCCAGCCCAGACTTTAAATTCTTAGTAACCTGTTTTCAGTGATGACAAAGCAACTTTAAAGGCCATTTTCATTACATCTTGGATAGGGGTCTGAGGGCTCTCCTCAGCTGGTTTGAGCTTTGGGTTAGCTGGTAAGAGGACCTGGTGGGACCTGGTGTGGGCACTGACAGGAGAAGAGAGGAGTGAATGGGTGGAGAGATACCTCAGTACCTGTTACTTCAGCAGGGGGGCAATGGTTTGAGAACTGGCAGAGGTTTGGGTTTTTGATCTAGTAATTGGAGGGGAGAAATCAGGTTGCTGAGGTGGGAGTGACAGCAGAGAGTCTGGAGCAGAAGGCTGAGGGTGAGGATCTATTGGAGAAGCATAGTTTAGGATGTGAGCAAAGGAGGGAAAAGGCCTCCACATAGGGGAATCTCCTTCCATCCTTTTGAGCACTTGCAGAAGTTAAAAAGGTCACGCAGAATTTGAGGTTTTAGAGACCCCTCTGGGGGCTATCAGTTTTGGTTATCTAATTGGTAATATGGCCAATGCTGTGTATTGAATTTGATGAGGAGTTTGGGTTCCACCAGGGAGCCCCTGTATGCTCATATCCCCATGACTTACAGAAGAAGTCGGCTTTTCCCCCATACAGCTGTGACTGTGGCTTCAATAGTCCAGCAGGCAAACATAGTAATCTAGGCGAGCCAACCTACATCTGGCTGGAGTGTCCCTACATCCATAATGTTTGTTTTCATTATCTATGGTAAGGAAGGGATTTAATGAAATTTTAGTGGAATCCTCTTTATCAGGGATATCCCAATAGGAAAGACCTATAGTCAGCTGACAAATGTCTGGGTGGAGAGATAGCCACCAGGTCCCTAAGGGGGCTGTATGTGAGATAGACCATACTTCTTATCCAGTAGGATTTGTGATCAGCCATCGCTGCTGAATGGGCTGATGGGGGTTAGGACTGTTGGTGGTCAAGGGGAGAGTCCATAGCCCTATCCACACGGCGAATACGCAATTTGAGAAGGTTACCAGTCTTTTCCAATTTCCAGCCAGAGTCTGGTCAGGGCACAGGCTTGAGATGAGAGGCATGGATCCAGGAAGTGATTCCATCTACCTTTACCACTGTAGGTGTTATAAGTAGCACCTGGTATGGTCCTTTCTACCAGGGTTCTAGGGATGACACCTGATGTTGTCTTACATAGACGAAATCTCCTCCTTGATATCGGTGTGGAGTCCCTTCATCCCCAGGTTGGTAGGCAGTGGCCAGCTGTTTCCATAGGTATCATTGGGTTCTTTCAAGAGCTTTAAGTCTGTCAAGCAAGGGGGTGTGAAAGGAATCATTAGATCTTAGAGTTGGGGTTAGGTCCCTTACTGGAGGAGGGGCACCATAGAGAATTTCATAGGGGGTGAGGTTACACAAAGAAACAGAGGGAGTATTTCTTGCATGAAACAGTGCATAAGGCAGGAGCATAGTCCAATCTTTTATGCCGGTCTCTAAGCTTAATTTCGTTAAGGTCTCTTTAATGGTTCTATTCATTCTTTCTATCTGTCCTGAACTCTGGGGTCTATAAGCACAATGTAATTTCCAATTAATCCCCAGGGTCCTGGTTAACCCCTGACTTACCTGGGCCACAAACACCGGTCCATTATCAGACCGTATTACCTTAGGCAGGCCGTATCTTGGAAAAGTATCTTCCAGGATCTTCTTGACCACCATTTGCGCTGTTTCTTTTTTTGTGGGGAAGGCTTTAATCCATCCTGAAAGTGTATCTACAAAGACTAGGAGATATTTAAGTCCATACCTTGCTGGCTTAATTTCAGTAAAGTCCATTTCCCAGAATTGTCCTGGTCTGGTTCCTCATAGGTGCCTTCCTGCAGGAAGATTAGAAGGGTAAGCATTAACTAATTGACAGACCCGACAGGCTTTTGTTACCTATTCAGCTATTTCCTTTTGCTGTGAGTCGGTTAGTGGAAAACTCTGTTCTTGATCCTTCAGGAATGCCTGCAGTTTCTTTGAACCAAGGTGAGTGAGTTGATGTACATTTTTAACATAGTGTAGGGCTTTCTGAAATTGCAGGCTGGGCTCAGTGAAGTCGAGGAGTTCAGTATCAGTGTCCTTAGATGTTAAGTTGTCAGGGTGCTCCGACGTAGTTAAATCTCCTGACTTATGTTCCCCTGGTGTGGAAAGTGTTAACATAGTTACTCCGTTTAGGGCTGCCAATTTAGCCTCTTCATCTGCCCTCCTGTTAGATGGGGGTGGTATCTGCACAACAGTTTGTTTTCTGGGCTCAGTGAGCCATTGTTTACTGCCCCTAAGGGAATAGCCCAGGAAGATTACTTCTTGCTGGCAAATTTGGGCCTCTTTGGTAGAAGCTCTATACCCGAGTTGAGCAAGCTTGGATAATAGTGCTTGGATCCCAGACTTACAGTTTTCCTTGGTGTTGGCTGCCAGTAGCAGGTCATCCACATATTGAAGCAGGGTGACTTTGGGATGCGTAGTTCTGAAGTTGTTGAGATCTTTGTGGAGGGCTTCATCAAAAGAGTGGGGGAGTTTTTGAACCCCTGTGGGAGTCTGGTCCAAGTTAGTTGACCAGATGTTCCGGTTTCTGGGTTTACCCACTCAAAAGCAAACAGCAACTGACTATCTTTATGCAGAGACAAGCAAAAGAAAGCATCTTTTAAGTCCAGAACAGTATACCATTTTTGTTCAGGGTTCAGAGTGCTAAGCAGATTGTACGGATTAGGTACCATGGGGTGAATGTCCTGCACTCTTTTGTTGATCTCTCTTAGGTCTTGAATGGGGCGATAGTCCCTGGTTCCTGGCATTTTAACTGGTAGCAGGGGAGTGTTCCAGGTCAATTGACAGGGCCTTAGGACCCCTAAGGCCAGATATTTCTGAATATAGGGCTTTATCCCATCTTTAGCTTCTTTGCTCAGAGGATATTGTTTGACATTGATTGGGGAGGGTGAGGTTTTTAACTCCACTGTTATTGGAGGTTGTTTCATGGCTAGGCCTAACCCAGCAGTTTCTGCCCAGGCATCTGGGTAATCTGTTATCCATTTCTGGGATAGCTTGCCTGTTTGATCAGTCTTGGGGGGTGTGAAGAGTTGATGTTCATCTTCTACTGACATAGTTAAAGCCATGACTATAGGAGTTTTTACTGAAGGATTTAGAAATTTCATTTGGGGGCCTTCAGGGTTAAAAGTTATTTTGGCCCAGAGCTTGGTGAGCAGATCTCTGCCCACCAATGGGGCTGGGCATTCTGGGATCACTAGGAAGGAGTGATGGACTTTTATTTTCCCCAGGTCCATGGTCCTCTTAGTGGTCCAAGCTCGATATTTACTGCCTTTAGCCCTTTGAACTAGAGACCTTTTATTTGATAGAGGGCCCAATGGGGCCTTAAGGGCTGAGTATATTGCCCCTGTATCCATTTCAAAGTTTACTGGGGTCCACTCCACTTCAAAAGTTACCCTGAGCTCGGGGAGGGGATCTGAGTCCCGACTTTTCTAGTCATCCTCCAGAGTCAGAATGGCTGGCTGGCATTGCTGTCTCTTTCTAGGGCACTCTTTGGCCTAAGTGTCCTTTTTCTTTACAGTAAGCACATTGGTCTGAGGCCAGGGGTGGCCTTTGGCATGGGCCCAGGTATCCCTTCCTGTCTCCCTGTTTCTTAATTTCTGGCCTATTTGTTGTTGTTACCAGGACCTTAGTCAATGCCTTAGTCTGTCTTTTGCTTCTTTCATCCTCCCTTTGCTCCCTTTCTTTCTCCCTCCTTTGTTCCTTCTCTTCCTCAGTTTCTCTCTTATAGTATACCTTCTCGGCTTCTCTGACTAAATCTCTCAAAGTCATATCTTGTAATCCATCTAAGTGTTGTAACTTTCTTTTAATATCCAGGGCAGCTTGCCCAATAAAGGCCATCGTGACAGATGCCTTTTGATCCTCTGCCTGAGGATCGAAAGGAATATATCTCCTATATGCCTCCATAATTCTCTCTAGAAACATAGAGGGAGATTCATCAGGCCCTTGAATAATTTCTCTTACCTTGGCTAAATTAGTCAGTTGCCCAGCGGATGCTTGGAGACCCACTATTAGAGCCCGACAATAAGTGGACAGATGTTCCCTACCTTTAAAGGTGTTGGGGTCACAGTTGGGTCAGTTCAAGGGGAAGTTGTGTCGGTCGTCCATCTGGTCCGAGGATATTTTTTTTCTAGCGTCCAGGAGGATTCTCTTTTGTTCCTCTGTCATGAAGAGAGTCCCTAGGAGTTGTTGGCAGTCATCCCAAGTAGGCTGGTGTGAAAACATCAATGATTCAACCAGACCTGTGAGCCGGGTAGGATCCTCATAAAAAGGGGGATTGTCATTTTTCTAGTTATATAGGTCTGAAGAGGAGAAAGGCCAATACTGGTAGGCTTGCATTTCTCCACCATGGCCGTCATCAATCATTAGCCCGTAGGGACAAAGGGGGAACATTATGGGAGTTCCAGGGTTTTCAATCATTCGCTCCCAGCGAGTTCCTTTAGCCGGGCCAGTTTCCTCCAGGGGAGGAGGGGCTGTGTGTGCTGCGAGGGAGTCATCTGGAGGGCTCCAATGGTGGAGAGGCTGAGCCAGCAGCAGGGGAATCACTTAGAGGGTGTTGGGGGTTGGAGGACAAGGGCAGGAGATAAGGAGGGGGAGGAGAGTCCAGTAGAGTCAAATCTTGAGACTCAGGGAGAACAGAGGGTGGAGGAGGAGGAGGAGCAGAGGGTTTGAGAGACAGAATCGTGGGGGAAGGAGTAGGAGCAGGGGCAGGGACAAGGAAAGCCTTCACCCATGGAGAAGGAGATTCACAGAGGTCCTGCCAAGTTAAGATATATGGCTGTTGATCTGGATGGCTATGTGGCCCCGACTGAAAGACAAAGACAACATCTCTGACTTTTCAAATTAGTGGGAAGTAGAAAGATCCTTCTGGGGGCCATTTAACTCCAAAGGTGGGCCATTCTGAGGCACAGAGAGTCTGCCAGGTCCGGCGTTTTACTGAAAAAGAAAGATTCTGAGCCTTTAAGCGGACTTTGGTGCAGTGATCAAGGGTCAGGGACAGAGGCGTTGAAGTGCTCTGTCCCATAATGAAAGATACACAAACAGTGAAAGCAACAACACACGACACAGACAAGACAAGACAATAAAGACAGGCAATGGATGTCCAACACTGAGACCAGAAAGAACTGAGTAGCCGGTAAAACCCGATGGGCTGGCAATACCGAATCTGAAACAAAATATCACCGAGTCGAGGAGACTATTGTTCCTCGATTTCCCGAGTCCTCTGGGGCGTCCCCCAGAGATGTGGCCTGTGGCTCTGTGACATGTTTGACAGCCACCGTCGGAGAGAGCTCACGATCTTCACCGACAGCCATTTTGCCAAGCCCTAACCTGAAACCTAAAACCTAAAACCTGAAACCAGAAACCAGAAAGAGGAGCCTTACTTACCTCAAGAGGAGACCGCTGGGGGTCTTTCATCCGCCGCTGCCAAATCTCAGTGGAACCTCCATAAGTAAAGGTCGGGCAATTGTCTGAGGAAGAGACCACCAAGAGACTGTCTCATGCAACAGCAAGGGGTTTATTGGGGGTCCAGCATGCTGGAGCTCAGAGCTCATTTGAATAAAGCAAAGAGCCCCGAGTACAGCTTAAGCAGAGCTTATATACTTTCCTTGGAGAGGGCAGGGAGGGAAGTTCATTGACGGGTCAGGGCGAGTGGGTGGTTTGCGGGCAAGCAGGTAAGGGAATACATTCTTCAGTTTGGCAGTTGGGGACAGCACATTCTGGGAACAAGATTAGCAAACAGTTCTCAAGATTATTAACCTTTCACCTCCTCAAAGAAAGAAATTTGGATTAAATACATTATGCTATTTTTATTGTTATTGAGCAATCCATTTCAGAGGCAGAAAGCCTGACTTTCAATGCACTTCCCCATGAACAGTGATCTGTACTTCCTAGCTCTCCATTCCTCTCTGCCCTTCTCAAATATTGTACTATGTCCTTATAATTGTTACCAGACACCTTTATATTCATATCAAATTCTTAGAGGCTGAACACATTACTTCCAGGCCTTTAGAGTAAAAAGTGTTCATTTTCTCAAACATCATATACCTCATTGTGGTAAAAATGGGTTAACTTCCTCTTTTTCAACATTACTGCTTCAAAACTAATATTCCCAGAATATTTTCCAGAAAATTATCACATCTGTAAAGTTAATAAGTATGTTTATACTTTACTCTCCCCTCTTTATAATAGTAGTAGCTAACATTTATGTAGATAATATTATGTTACACATTGTTTAAAATATTTCATGTATTTTAAATTACTTAATCAGGACAAAAATATCCTTGTCTCTCAACTCCTCCTGTGGTCTCTATGTCTCTCTCATACAGATGTTTTCTCCTTTACTAATAATCAAATGATAAAATACCATAAAGTTCAGTTCTAAAAATGCTCTCTTCTCACTCTTTATCTATAAATCTCTTCATCAGAAATGAACTCATTTACCTTTTATAATCCATTGAGTTCCAAACCTATTATCTCTAGTTCAGAACTTGTTCCTGAGTAATATTTCAGTTTATGCAACTAATTATTTGACATCTCTATTTATGTGTCCAAAAAAAAAACCTCATTCAAAAGTTAACATTTGTCTCTATCTACTTTTGTGGAACAAATAGGACTACCATCTGCTTGGTGGTGAATGTCAGAACTATAGGAATCATCAATTATACATGCCATATCTTACCCAATTAACATATGACCAAGAAATTTCAATTTTACCATTTAAACTCATTTTGAATTTATTCCTTTTTTTCCTCAATCAATACTGAATTTTTGTTTATTTTTTTAAACTACCATTACTTTCTAGCTGGATTATATCTCCCTGTGATGTGGTTTGGTTATGGTTTGAGTATATCCTGCAAATTTTCATGTGTTAATTTCCTGGTCCCCAGGACAGTGACATGGGCAATGATGGAATCTTTAGAAGGGAAGGCTTAGTGTCAGGTCCTTTGAGAGAGATTAAGGGAAGTTTTATGGATTCTCTGAGCTCTCACAAGAACAAGTTGTCCTAAGAATAAACCTGACTCATTAGTCATTCTTCAGCTTCCTGTTTTAGATATGATCTTTTTCTCTCACATCCGTTTCTGCCATTACACTATCCTCCATGAAGTGACACAACCAATAGAGACTCTCAGTAGAGGTGTTGCAGTGCTGTTTAAACTTCTGAACTCCAAAACAGTGAGTGAAACAGAACTTTATTGTTTATAAGTTAGCTTGCTTCAGGTATTTTACCATAGTAATAAAAAATAGACTCATGCATACTACATTCATTGCTGATTACTCAAAATGCTAACTAATTGATTTAAAGCAATCTTTTAAAAATTCTCCTAGGCTCAACATTGCTCTTGTGTGAATTTAAAAAAAAAAATACCCAATGTAGCCTCAACACATTAGATGATTGCTCTGTCCTCTGCTTCAGGGTTGTATGTACCTATGTCTACCTTGATTATTTGCTCCATCTCATCTCTCTCTTTCATCTCTGCTTACTAAATATGTTCCCTTTACAACAGGGAATGTATGTATCCATTCCTTCCATCTGTTACTCTCTAGTCTTTCTTTGGATGCTGCATCTTCACATGAGTATTTTTGCTTAATAGTAACTTAAATATGCAAAGCTTTTAATAACTCTCAATTTTACCAGTGTGGTTTTGGTGATAAAGATTTTTTCATTTACAATTTATTGATCAACATTTAAAACATAATGTTTATTTTTCAAACTTATTAAACTGTAATTTTTAATTAATTTGATAATATCTGCTTTTTTGTTGTTTGTTTATTTCTAAGTTCTGTGGTAATAGTTCTTTATCACAACAGGTGTCAGAAATATATTAGACCATGACTACAGACTACAATTAATGCCCCCAAAATCTGTAGTAAAAATATTAATATATATATATATATATATATATATATATATATATATACAGACAGAGAGAGGGAGAGAAAGAGAGAGAGGGAGGGAGGAAGAGACAGACAGACTGACTCTGAAATAAAAGCTGAAGGTCTTAAATTTGATGGCTCATTTTGGTAGAAGACACTGGTTCTAAATCTGGCTATAATACTGGATACTTACCAAATATCTTTACTTTGTAGTAAAAACTATTAAGTAAGATTGGCAATATTCTTAAAGGTTAGCTATGATAGAGTATAATGACTAACTAATGTTTCATTTTCATTTTTTCTAGTAGATTTTATTGGATTTCAGGATTAGTATCTTTTGTCTTATCTGAATTGAACTCTGGACCTATTTCAAACATATTTCTTGATTATAAATTCACCAACTCTATTAGTCAGGTTTTTCCAGAGAAATAGAATCAACAGGACATATATATATATATATATATATATATATATATATATATATATATATATACACACATGTAAGAGGAGGTTTTTGGAGTTTGGCAATGAGAACATGAAGGTTGAAATGTCCCACTATATGCTCTCTGCCAGTTGGAGAAGTAGGAAAGTCAGTGGCATAACTCAGTCTTAGCCCAAATTTCTGAGAAGCGGGAGAAATGACAGTGTAACTCCCAGTTCAAAGATGAATGATGGAGAAAAGAAGGAAGAAAACATCTGTTGTAAGCTCCAGAGCTGAAAGGCCCAAGAATTAGGACTGATATCCAAGGCCTGGAGTTGATAAATGTCTCAAGAAAAGAGAACAAATCTACCCTTCCTTTTATGTTTTATTCTGGTTCCATAAATGGACTAGATGTATCTGCCCACATTAATGAGGATGGATCTTTTTTACTCAGTCAGTCTACTGTCTGGCCAAGATCTGAAACATGAGGTGAAAACTGTATTATTGTTGTTCTGCCCCATTAAAATATTTTACTATTTGGTGATATAATCATTTTTATTGCTTAAACTTTTTTTGAGCTTGATTATTTAATACTGAAGAAAGGAATACATGTTATATATTAAAAATAAGCCTTGTATGGATATGGATATAGATATAGATATAGATATAGATATAGATATAGATATAGATATAGATATAGATATAGATATAGATATAGATATAGATATAGATATAGATATAGATATAGATATAGATATAGATATAGATATAGATATAGATATAGATATATAGATATAGATAGGAAAAGTTTTGAAGTTCCTGTTCTCTGGTCCCCATCTTCACTGTGGTTTGGGAAGGTACAAATGGAGGATTGTTGTCTAAAATTGGACGTGCCAGTTGGAAATCTTTCTTGTTCCTTGTATAAAGCTGCTCAGAACAATTGAAATTCCAAGTATCTTTCCTTTTAGTAGAATGAAAAACATTCATTAATGTTTACTTATTTTCTTATAATTAGAAGCTCAGATTTATGGCAGTAACTTTTATTTTTGGGGGAAATTTGATTGTAAAAAACAGCTTACTTTGTAAATCTTAACAATCTACTAGTAACAATGCTAGAGTCAGTACCACAACAAATTATTCCAAATCTCTGCAGTCTTTTCAGTTTATCAGGATTTGTTGTCATATCTGACTTAGACTTCTTACTATGTCAGATAAAGAATATGGTTTCAGGAGAAAAAGAAGGATAGCAATTTTCAGATATATTTTTCTCTCCTCACCTTGCTAGAGATCATAACATTCACCAAAAGATAGTGCTTATGCTTATAAAGTTGAAAATATTTCAGTTGTCAAAGTCAATCAATTCCACAGAGGAGAATTTTTTAAAGGAAGAAGAAAGATGGATAAACTTATAACATGAGTTGCTGCTGTGCGATTTGAAGAACCATAAAGATTATTATTCAGGTCAAGTGTCACTTAAAATTGCTTATATCTTGTTGCTTTAGAACACTACAATCGATTCTGCATCCTTCTGCAAAACACGGATCACTTGGCAGATGAGTACATCTACATGAGTGCTTCTCCTGAGTCCAGACTTATTCAAAGACAGAGATTCTGAGGTTATTTCAGGGTGCATTGAAAAGTCTCTCTGGGTGTACTAATGTAAATGCTACCAGAACTAATGATACAGTTAGTCTTGCCAAAGCATAACACTGAAGAGGTATTAAGCTAACTATCTAACACTTTTTCCTTAAATGTAAGGTGTGTATGCTGAAACTGATTACTTTTTACATTCAAAGATTCAATGGATGGTGATTATACTAAAAATCAATATTAAAATGCATGTCTCCCACACAGAAACAAATTATAACTCTACCATGGAATACTGTGGATTTACAAATAATGTGACAGTCTTATTCCTTTTTATTATTTCAAATAAGACAAGCAAACTAAAAATCTCTCAAGTTTTTAATTAGAAACATCTGTGTTATTATGCTAAAGAAAGAGTGGCATATGTGAATAATTTAGCTTTCACTTTTATGTGCACTATTAAATTCTTAATATTTAGTGTGAATGTTGATTTAAACTGAGCTTGGGCAACTGATCTCCAAAAGGTTGATTCCTGAGCACTAATAATATAGTCCCATCTCAATTTTATGATATGGAATATAGTTTATAATTTTATAATAATTCAGTCAACTTTATCATTAGGTTCAGGAGCTCATGTATTTTAAAATGTAACTTTTACTTTGACATGTGTACCCTTAAAGGAAAAAAGGAAAGAAGAGCTACAAGGAAACTTTGAGAAAATATTGGATATTTAATTTTAAAAATATTTAACAATTATGTTTCTATCAAAAAGGCATAAAATAAGAAAATCAACTAATTCTTTAATTTAACAAAAGCAGAAACTACTTCAGGAAGAATAAAAGGGTCTTTGCCAAGTTGCTCAAAGTATTATTTCAATAAAAGATTGTATGTTTAAGCTTTACAATTTAAATACAAGCTCCAAAATTAAAAGCTAAACTGCCCATCTCTCGCTCCAAGAATAAACAAATCATTATTCACAATCTTCTCCAGATATGTTCTCTCAGGATAGTAAGAACATAGAACGCATGCATAAAAATAGTACTGTTTACACAAAAAGTAAAGAAAAATGCAAAGCATACACAAATTACGTAATTAGGAAACTCCAGGTCTAAGTTGAACAACACCAGAAGTGGAAAAATGAGGGTTTGGGTGAAGAGTCCAACTGACAGTTAGTTACTGATGGTGTGGGTATGTGGGGTGATAGTGATGAGCCTAGTAGAGAAATTGAGTAAAGATACAGCTTTTTGTGGACTAGGCCTGAGTCCTAGAGAGGGGAAGAGCAGCCAGAACTCAAGTGCACACACAGACCCCATGAGACTTCAAAGCTAGAAAATGGCTTTCTTCTAGAGATCATAAGAGCAATGTGGGATGAAAACCTGGGTACATTCAGGTCCAGAAAAAGATTTGCTTCCCTTTCTGGAGATCATATCAGCATGTTCTTTGCACTACTATCTGCACAGAAAACCTATTATTCCAGAAGGACAGCTTACTTTTTAAATAAAAATCTTGTCAGTAAGATTTTGCACTCACAGAGCTACACTTGTTGATGGGTGCTTTGCCAGAAGCTGAGGAAGGTGACAATGAAGTTAATTTACATATCTTCAGAAGCTAATTCTTAATTTCATATAGAGAAATTCATCGGCTAAGCTCTTTGGGAACTTGAATTTCATAATTTTATATAACAACTCCCTAAATTGATCTTATCCTTAACCTAGGATTTTGTATTCTAAAATGCAAATATTAAGTTGATACATTATTAATTTAAAAAATTATTAATAAAAATATTAATTTAAAAATTATTAAATTTAAAAAATTCAGAATTAGGGGAATTTACCACCCCCAATATCTTTGTATTTGTGGTGCTAGGGATTGAATCCAGAGCCTAGCACATATGATAGGCAAGCATTGTACAAGAGAGCTACACTCCTAGCCCAACCCACAAACTTTTAAGTGGCCATTTTAATGTATAAAATAGCATATGATCACCAAAATTTGACTAACAATGACAGATATTAAATCAAAGATTTCTTTATTTGTTGTATGCACATTTCTGTGTGTGAATGTACCATCTGTTTTACCACATTGCAGAAGTAAATACCTTGAAAGGAAATTTTGATTTAATGCACACTTTGATTAGGATTTATCAACTGTACAATTCCTTCAGACTATTTTTGCTAGTTCTCAAACATATTTTGCTATATCCTTAAGGGTATTGGATAGTAACTACAATATAATATTTGAGGAATATTCAGCAACTTCCATATTTTAGTTTATCTTAATAATTCTCATATTTAGATGATGGTACATTGCAAAGGAAGTGCAGCATATTATCTAGTAACTCTACTTGAAGGAATGATGTGGAAGTAAATGTTAGTTGTTATTTAGTCAGCAGGTGTGCTGGAAATATTAATATAAGGACTGGTTGCAGTTTAAGTGCTTACTGCCTGTTTGTAAAACCTGGAATAGTATTGAATACACATATTCTCAGATTTATTCAACAGTATATTTATGGCCAGACTGTCACTATGGTGTCATTTTGTAGGAGTGTGCAAAAAATTCAACAAGGCAAGCACTCTTCAATTTAGAGCCACTTTATGAAAGTATTTAAATGACAGAAAAAAATTTATGGCTTAGTCTGTCAGATACATAAAACAAACACAAAACAAACTGGCAATTGGTCAAACAAGATTTTGGCACTTATACATAAAATAATTCTGGATGATCCCTAAACTTTATTCTACAAATAAAGTCTTGGTATTAAGGAGAGATTGTCAGATACTATCTTTATTTGATTCTTCTCTCCACTTCTAATTTCCAAAATTCTCTCTAATTGTTCAAGTTTATTTATGCATTATTGTCCTTAGGGTCTAATGACCCTGGCATCTACATAATGTTAGTTGGATAAAATATTATTTGTTAGCAGGGAAGACTGTGCCTGTAAGAGGGAGCACATGATGATGATGAACATGTTTTTTATGGCTAACACCTTATATTTAATACTTTTTCACAATGATTATGGAATATTTCTCAGTCAATGAAGAAACAACCTGAATTGGTGCAGCTAATCTCTCCAGGTCATTTGATATATTTGTGTACATTTCTCTGATAGTAATTTGGATATGATTCTCCCACATTAACTGGATGTGGAATGTTGATCTTGAGTTGTCTGTGCTTGCCATCTGACTACATTTAGAATCATATTTCCAGCCAAGTAGCAGCACAGAGATGTAGTTGAGCGTAAACAGCATTTGTTAAGTACAAACTTCACAAACTGCCTACAACATACACTATGTTCATATCCATTATTTTGTCCTTTGTCTCCTACATATAATAAACATTACAACTAACAGATAAAAGACAAAATCAACTAAAATACAGAATAATAAGAAAAGAAGAGATTAACTACAATAGGTCAGATTTCCCTTTTTTTATAGTCTGATTACTCATATTCATAGTCTGATTTAATTCTGCACTTCAACAATTATTCTCCTGTTATTTCCATGCTGGATGTGAACTTTAATTCTTGGTAAACAAATAGGCCACACAGTAATTCTTCATGGGACTCAGCCCTCTCTAACATGCAAACACATTTATAGCACTAATAATTAGCACTCATCTAAGAAAGATTTATACAAATTAGGTATTAATTTTGCATATCGATTCATACAGTGTATGAAAACGTTTTTATATACAACAATTTATTTGGTGTATTTTAAATCTGTTACTGAAAACATCAGCCACAGTCTATATTAGGGAAAACAAGCAGACTCCATACAGACACACTAAAAGCACCTTCATGTGTTCAGAAAACATAGTAGTCACTATAGATAGTGAAATATGTATGCCAAGTATGCATCTTAGTTCTCCTTAACTAGAAGGAGAGCTAAGCATGATCAAGGAGCTAATGGCCATTAAATCAGTTCCTACTATAAAAGTCAATCTTTCTCATATCTACATTAAAAAGAGGAAACATAAAAGCAAGGAATGGAGAGCCATACATATTACTTACAATCCTGTCTCAAATTAGTCATTTTGACATTCAAAATGAAAAGAGGAGGAAGATTCTGCCAAGTGTTCACTCCAGGTGTTTTTCTCTTGCTTTCTTTAGTTTGCTCTCACAACCATAAACCAAAATCAGATTTCCTCGATAGCAGTACCTAGACAGAAGAAAGTTTTGATCTTGGGAAAATTGTCTTATCAAGTAAGATACATTTGTTAACTATTGATATTTCAGTTTCTTCTTCTATCATTGGTATTTTGAGAATAATAGCCATGTAGTATAAAACCTTAATATATGTTATTTTGGGGAAGAGAGGTGGTTGTTAATATTGTTATGCTTCTACCCTCCACCCACAATCAAGGGGATACTATAAACAATGTTTATACTGTGTATGGGCTGGAGAAACAATGGTAGGTATTTAATTCATTCTACCGTAACTATGATCTGAGATGCAACTCTACCTTTTTGTTTTCTTATTAGTAATGTAGAATCCTGAAGACCCATGTGATGAGTCTTAATTTCAAAAGAACTATTGTTATTTTATCTTAAATAGCCAAATATAACCAAGGCAAACACACCAAAAATCTTCTATTCTGGATCTTATAATGGAGAACTGGGAAGCTGTTTATTTGGTGGCTAATTCTGTTTTTTTATAAATACTATACACCAAGATAAATTAGCTATAACTAAGTAAAAAAGACATAATTCCCAAACATTCTAATGCCTGGAAATGTTTTAGATTGAATAATAGTTGCTTAACTTACCCTCAAAATATAAGTCAATAACATAAGGGAAAATGAAAGTTTTAAATAATATTTTTATAAAGTTTATGAAACCTGGAGTATTATGTCAATTCCCATATAATTCTATACAGTAAAGCAACCAGTATTTTTAGATATGTGTTTTGTGTTTTGTAATTTTGTTGCAGATGCTCAAACAGGAATTGAATCCTTCCAAAGTTAACCATATATGTCTGGAAATAAAGAGCTGTGTCTTTGGCTTAATATAAGAACTGTGCCTGACAGGGGAATTTGATGTTGAATAGGTGTGTTAGTCTGATTTTTATAGCTGTGACCAATATACCTGAAAAGAACAACTCAGAAAAGAAAAAAAGTTTATTTTAAGATCACAGTGTTAGAGTTTTAGCCCATCTGCTGACTTGATTTCTCTGAGCCTGAAGTGAGGCAAACCACAATAGTGTAAGTGAGTAGTGGAGAAAAACAATACACTTCATGTTAGTCAGAAAGCAGAGAGTGAGAACAAGGAGCCAGAGCCAAAATATGCTCAATACTAAAGGGCATGTTCCCAGTGACCTAATTCCTTCAGCCATCCCCCACCTTCATACAATTACTGTATGTAGTCCATTGAAATTATTAATCCATCAAATAGGTTGATCCACTGATGAGGTTTCATCCCTCATAGGCTAATCATTCCACCTCTGAATATTGCTACATTGGGTATATTTTAAACATATGAGCTTTTCAGCATATACTACATATGCAAGTCATAATAATAGATGAAATAACAATTAAACCAAATAAATTATTACACAAAATATATTAGTTTAGGTTTTGATCCATTTTGATAGTCATAAGTTATGATCATTGTTTCTATTGTTTACTCTTAACAAGGGGAAATTCTGGGGAATGATATTGACCATATTATACTGTGATGTGGTGTGAAAGTATGAGTATGTAGCAATAAATCCCACCATTATGTATAACTATTATGCTCCAGAAAAAAATGTGGAAAATAAAGAACAAATGGTTAAAGTAAAAAATATTAGATCCTTGGAGAAATTGACCATGTGGAAGGCATACTAGTTGTTGAGATTGGTGCTTCTTGGCATAGAGTAGAGAGAAAATATCTTGAGCAAAAGAGTATGTATTTGAACCCACTGGGAACTAAATAAAATAAAAATATTTCATTACAAAAGTAGAAGGAAAATGGAATCACATGAAGGAAAACTTGAATTTTCTCTGTGAAAGTGGATGGGTGATATATATATATATATAGTTAAGTCACTCTCAAATAATCATAACTTTTCAAAAATAATTGTTTCTTTTAAACAAAAACCACATCTGGCTTACTTAGATGTCCTAAATCAAGGTGAAAAATCTTCAGAAACATTATATCATATGATGTCATATTATGTGCTGCTATAATATCTCACCTGCATTGAAAATAGTATAGGATCATGTATCTACATCGTCTTCCTAAAATCTAATATTCTATTACTCTGTTTGGATTCATGATTAAGTAATAAATTAAATACAATTATTATTGGGGTTTTATTGTGTCAAATTTATATATGCATATAATATAATTTGATTATTTTAATTCCCTAGTATCTCCCCTTTTTCTCTCTTCCTGATTCCCTTTCTTCACTTGCCTGTCTCTCTTCTAATAACTACAAAACTTTTAATGTAATATGTTACAGAAATGTCATACTAAAACCAAGCAAACATCAAAACTTTATTCAATTCAGTCTGTGTCATACACCAGTACTGTAGGTCACATTCTTGTTTGATACATAATTCTGCATTATATGAATATTTTGCATTAGACCTTATTTTTTAAGAAAATATATCTTTATACAACAGGAGTATCCTTAAAGAAATTGAGCCATGAAGTGTTTTTACAATTCAATATGTGTTGATTCTTTCCTATGTATAAGAGACAAAAATCCTAGTTCAAACTGCTTTAATTCTCATGAAAGGTAGTAGTGGTGAATGTGTTGGCTTATATAACAGAAAAGTCCAGGGCAGCATCTACAGGTTTTTTCAGAAAGAAGGAATTCATAGTTTCTTCAGTTTTACTAAGAAATTGTAAAAGAGGGATGGATTTGAGAGTTTACTTTAGCAAGAATATATCAAGATATGAATTTAAGTAATGGAAGTGGCAAATAATCTGCTCCAAGTTTGGTTTGGATGTGAGGTATCCCCCAAAAGCTCATCTGTGAGACAATGCAAGAAGGTATAGAAATGAAATGATTGGATTATAAATGTCTTAACCAAATCAGTAAATTAATCTGCTCATAGGGATAAATTGAGTAGCAACTGAAGATGAGTAGAGTGTGGCTAGAAGAGGTGAGTCATTGGGGGTATGCATTTGGGATATATATTTGGTGAGCTTAGTCTGTTTTCTGATCATCATGTGAGCTGATTCTCTGCCACATTCTTCTGCCCTGATGTTCTTCCTCACTTCAAGCTCCAGTAAATGGAGCTAACTGTCTATGGACTGAGACCTCAGAAACTAGGAGTCCCTGGATAAACTTTTCCTCCTCTGAAACTGTTCTTGTCAGGTCTTCTAGCCACAATAGTAAAAAAGCTGACTAAAACAAAGAGTGTGATGCAGGAAGTTCATATCTATTCATATTTCATTTATCTGAAGTAAAAGAAACACATTTTACTTAAAAATGGTTGTACAAGGGAACTTTTTGTTTAAAATTGTTTGAGTTTTACAAATTTATATTAAATGATAGTATTTTATTTTCATGAGTGATAGTTATTTCAGCAGCAAATCAAGTACTCAGGATTTTTAAAGTAATTTTTCATTTCAATTTTAATTTATTTACTTTTCTTAAAATTTTACTACTGGAAGCAGTTTTCATATAGGCTGGAGGATTTGGAGCAAAGTTTTTTTGCAAACATCTTGAAGCCATTAAGTTACAACTCTTACATGGGAAAAACAAATACCATAGGAAAAGCAAAAATTTCACTTCTATAAGGGAATTTTTATTCTTATCCTTACTTGCTCTTTTGTAAAATAGGCAATTATTACAGAATATATTTGAATGAATGAATGTAGATGTTTTGTATCTTAGAATATCACATATAACAATATTTAAACACTCAAGAAACCTCACAAAGATTATTATATGAATAAAGAAAATTCAACATTGAGAGTAAGATCAATCATTTTATTTTAAAAAATGAGCAGGTATTAAATTGATATTTGATCTCAGAGCCTGGATTTAAGAGTAGATTAAAGGTTCTGACAATTCAACCTGGCATAGGTGTTGCTTGGATGGTCTACAATTCAGCAGTTAAACTAATGACAATTCTAAAGCTCAGGGTTAAGGGAGGGACGATTTTAACAAGAGTATTGCATTCCCTGACAAGCAACAGGCTACTGAGAAAATTCAAAATAGGCTTAAGTTTGTAGATAGATACCAATGACAGGAAAACTTAACATAATTCAGGTGAAGATATCTAGTGTGGCATTCTAAAAAAATGCTGGAGGATTGAACTTATAATGTCTTTCTCTTTTATATTTTTCCTTACTCTAGATTTCAGTAGAAGTATCAAAATTTTAATAAAAATTAACATCTTTAGAATATTTTCATAAGCTCATAATAGGATAAATACATTGTCTAATGAATCTTGAGAAGCATTAAAATTGAAATTTGATAATGAAAATGACAAAGACATTAGTTGATTTTCAGCTAATTTCAAAAATTATTTCATGAAGAAAGTGAATGTGAGTTTAACTAGTATGACATATTCAGCACATTCACAGATCTAAAGAGGACCATTTCCCCAAGGACAATTCTTCTGTCTTCAGCCACCACTTTGCAGTTTCCCCTAGGCTTACTGTATAATTTCATATGACCTTTAGTTAGATCTCACCTCTGCTAGGAAGCCACTTTTAAAATTTTTTCTCTGGGGTTGTATTTAAATAAAGTCTTTGGTATAATTAAACAAGTGTTACAGGGGAAAGAGGATGTAAGTATTCTAGTAAGATTTTAAAAGGAATGCTTTGGGATTTATCAATTGAGTAACTAAGTCATTGAGGAGAGAAAGACTTCACTAATAAAAAATCAGATTTAAGTGTATTTTCAAAGTCCAATTATGATTACTCTATTTGTCTTTTAATTAAAAATAATGTTTGCATGGTCTTATGTGGAAACTAATATTTTTAAAAATAGATCACATTTTTATTGATTTTATTATTATTTTTTTAAAATACACAAAAACTTCAATGCATTACAATTCTTATTACACATATAGAGCACAATTTTTCATAACTCTTTATATACAAAGTATGTTCACACCAATTTATGCCATTATACATGCACATTTTTTTGCATTACAATTCTTAATACACATATATACCACAATTTTTCATATCTCTGTTTGTATATAAGGTATGTTGACACCCAATTCAAGTCTTCATACATGTACTTTGTATAAGGATGGTGGAATGTGATGGAAACTAATAATAAAATTTAATTCATTATGGCTTTACAAAAATGGTGATCTTTTATTTCATTCTAAATAATAAAAAAAAACATGGCACTAACTAAAAGAGGACATAGAATTTTTAATCTAAAGTGATTCTTAGGATTACACATACACAGAGTGGTTACCTCTAGACATTTCAGAAAAGTCTTTGACTAAAACTCTATTAATGGTACCTAAATAATCACAACAGATCATTTAACACTTACGTTGTTGTGATTTTTCTTTTAGTTTTATTATAGTTTAATCTTATTTAGTAATCATCACATTATTTTCTTAAGATAGTTAGTTTAACATTAATTATTTACTGAGTACTACATTTTGTATATTCCTATTTTTATAGAATAATTAAAATTCATAATTTATCTAATTTATTTTTCTTTTAAGAAAAACACCTATACGTGGGATTTTATTTTTGTAACAAAGATCATTTTCCTGGCAATCTTGTTTACCTATACTCTCTAAACTTCTATTTCTTCGCATGTAAAATGAAAGCAGTATTGTCTAGGGGACAAGACAATTGAGTCATTAGAATTAAATGAGACAATGCTTCAGTTATTATTATTGTCCTATTATGAGACATTATCCTTTCCTTTTCAAAACTGAATTTTTAACTGATAGATAAAAACATAAAAATGCACATGTTTATAGGGTATCATGTAATGTTTCAAATGTGTACAGTAATTTTAAATCAGGTTAAACATAGCTATCTCCTTGAACATTTATCATTTCTTTATGGTGAAAACATTCAAAATACTTCCTTATATCTTTTAAAAATATACTTACATTATCATTATGTATAGTCGTCCTGCTATGCAATAACACAGTTGGATTTCTCCCTCCCCTCCATTCTCTGTCTCTGGAAACCCCCTAGTCTATTCTCAACCTAAGATAGACTTTTTGTTATTCCACATATGAATTAGACAATGTAGTACTTGTCTTTCTATGCCTGGCTTATTTGACTTTACATAAGTATCTCTAGTTCTATCAACACTGTAACAAGTGACATATTTCATCCTTTTTATATCTTCTATCCAATTTCTAGTTCCAACCAGAGAGTTTCATGTATTTACTTAAAGTACTAACTCTTTGACCCATCTTTTATTTTCCATTGTAATTTGTCTTTTTCTTAACCTACATTTCTATTCACATTTTTAAAAGCCCTACTTATTCATTTTAGCATTATGATAATTAATCTGTAGTTCAATTATCAGCGACTTTTAAAAGAGGGCAAACATCCCTGGTATATGTGTATTTATTTATTTATTATAAAATAAAATTGTGAATTACTTTAAAACTTTTGCTTAATACTGTAGAAGAAACTCTGATATTCATCCTGATTTTTTTCTTAACTTGAATGTCTCTAGATGATGAAGAAGGTAATTCATAAAATATCAAAAGGGGAGAATCATGTGGTTTTACATTTTATCCTATTGGCCCTTTTACAATCATATTCACTGTTTAAGACATTCTAATTGAAATTCCACAGAAATTCAATATTTTAATTTCAGCAAAACTTTATGTATTTTCTGTTACAAAACAATTATTTAGTCTAATGATAATGCTTTAATTTTTTAGAAATATTTATTTATTTATTTATATTTTACAAATGGCTTCATAATCTATTAACAGGTTTGAGATGATATTTTTTTTTAAAAAAACTTCTTTCCAAGTTCTCTTACTTTCTTTTTGTTACAATATTCCATTTTTCTTTAACACATAGATAAAATGTGTGTGCTTTTCCCAAGAGCTGATGGTGATATGCTATTGATAACATACTACCTTGTTTGCATCTATCAGAATACTAATGCTAGGACAACAAATTTGAATCTCTCCTCTTTTTATTAAGGAAAAACATCTACCTTTAAGATTTATAACCATTTACACTTCCCTAAGGATTACTGTAAACCTCTGTGGAGAAAAAACTTTATTTTCTTAAGTCACTCTGCTATTATTTGAATATTTTTTTTCTCCCTTAAAAGTCATGCTGATATTTAGTAATCATTGTGAGGTACCAAAAAGATACTTGATCTGACCATAGTGTCTATAGGTTGGGTCTTTGGGAGGTGATTATCAGTAATTAAGTTCATTAGGGTGGAAGTTCCAAATTGCATCATGGGAGATTAATAAGAAGAGGAACCAGAACACACACACATGCTCCTCACACTCCATGTTTCTTTTTCACTCCTTGTCTCTGGTCATGCCCTAGGGTTCTGATGCCCTGGAATGACTTTGGACCTCTCAGTAAGAAAGCCATCAACACATACAGCCCATTGACCTTGCATTTGCAGAATCTTTAGATAAAATAATTTTTTTTCTTTCATATATGTTATATGGTAACATAAAAGAGACTAATACCTACCTCTTATCTTTTAACCACTTACTGTAAATATTGACCTAAGGTTAGCAGAACTGATTTTATATAATTAGGTTCATCAATGTGATTGATTTATTTCTTACAACAGCTTTGTCCAATAATTGACCTATGACTAGTATAATTCATGAATTATAACTGTGTTTACCTGAAAATTTAAGTGATTTGATGCTGTGATTTTTGTTTTTGTTGTTTGTTCATGTTTATGTCTGCATACTTAGTATTATCTTAATCTTCATTTTGGCTGAAGGAGTAGGAGACTTAAGCTGTTTATCAATTTATTGATTTTTTTTGTTAAATGTAATAATTTGCAAACTTCTTAATTGGGAACATATAAACTGCAATATATCTCAGTATAGTGAGAGTGAATGCTGAGGTTTTAAGAGCTTATCTGCTCTAAAAAGTAAAAATAAATAAATAAATAAAATACTATATATAACCTATCTTATAGAGAGTGTTCTCCTGACATGTGTATCAGATACATATCAACAAAAAATAATTTTCGCAAAAATTATTATAAATAGCACTTCTGTGATTTTCCTGCTTCCCAATAAATCAGATACACATAGCCTCTTGTGCTTTGAGCTCTCTTTGGAGAATTTAAATCTAAAAAAGATATCAGGTAAATTTTTACTTTGCAATTTTCACAAAATACATAGGGCTTTGCACTGGACCACTGAAGCATCATTTATGTTTTCTTTTTTGTGCTATGTTTAAAAAGGTATTATTGATTTCATGTATTTTTTCAAAACTTGACTATGAACACCTACAAAGAGAGAAAACTTGATAGTACAAAGACAAGCAATACATGAGGTAGTGAGTGTGTCTTTAGGCAGCAAACAACATAGTGTGGGTTACTGGTGAACTTATACTGTCTGAAGTAGTATCATCCTAACCTACTTTATTTACAAATATTTCTCAAGAGAGAATACAAATAATATGTGGAAATTTAATACTATTTTACTCTGAAAGTAAATATTAACTGCATGTTCAAAGTTTTATTGATGATCTGTCTTATTTAAGGTTGTAATGCTGATTCAATAATGTTGAAAAAAGATGCCACATTTTTTTTATCCATTCATCTATTGAAGGGCATCTATACACAATGGAGTACTATGCAGCAATAAAAAATGACAAAATCATAGAATTTGCAGGGAAATGGATGGCACTAGAGCAGATGATGCTTAGTGAAGCTAGTCAATCCCTAAAAAACAAATACCAAATGTCTTCTTTGATATAATGAGAGCAACTATGAACAGAGCAAGGAGGAAGAGCAGGAAGAAAAGACTAACATTTAACAGAGTCATGAGATGGGAGGGAAAAGGAGAGAAAAGGGAAATTGCATAGAAATGAAGGGAGACCCTCATTGCTATACAAAATTACATATAAGAGGTTGTGAGGGGAATGGGAAAATAAACAAGGAGAGTAATGAATTACAGTCGATGGGGTAGAGAGAAAAGAAGGGAGGGGAGGGGAGAGGGGATAGTAGGGGATAGAAAAGGTAGCAGAATACAACAATTACTAATTGGGCATTATGTAAAATTGTGGATGTATAACCGACGTGATTCTGCAATCTGCATTTGGGGTAAAATTGGGAGTTCATAACCCACTTCAATCTAATGTATGAAATATGATATGTCAAGAGCTTTGTAATGTTGTGAACAACCAATAAAAAAAATAAAAAATTAAAAAAAAAAGAATAATAAAAATCCAAACTTTGTGAACACATAAAAAAAAATAATGTTGAAAAAAGAATAATATTAAGAGTGGTCTTTTAAAGGGGGACAATATCTAGAAATCTCAGAAAACTCAAAAATTTGCATTATGAAAGAAGAGAATCAAATTTTCCTGAAGAATGTTGTAAACATTGTATTAAGATAAACTGAATGAATTTAGTGTTTACATAAAGAATTGTGATGTTTTTCTAGTATTTTCAGCTCCTGCTGTATGTTAGCTTCTACTCTTCTTATTGCTTTACAACTGACACTGTTGGTCAGCTCATTTTCCACCAGGACATTTTGTTCAGTAGAATAGAATTTTACAACACTCCTCTGAACACACGTCGATTAACTTGACTTTATTATTCTTTATTGTGTATTGTTTGAGTCTCCTAGTGTGAAACTGATAAGGACAACTAATGTTTTGTTTTTCTCAATACTGTATTTCATTTACTCCTCATTATCTTAAGTTTACAATATTATTTTCTTCTGTTGAATGCACAATATTCACATAATAAGATACTGTTCATCTCTATACAACTGTAGCACATTCTTAATCTCTGAAGGCATAGTCTTTGATCATAGAGTGTGAAGGTAATTTTTATCCATTGATGGGGCCATCTCAGAGTAGATAGCAATTTTGAGAGTCTTTTGTCATATTATTGCTAATGAAGAAGAACGGGCATTTTGAAAATCTATCTCAAAAATGAGAGAAAATTTAAATCATATAAAGGCAAAAATTTGGTTATCACAAATTTTCTTTAATAATGTAAAGAATGTAGTGCATTTAGAGTGTCCATATATACACATGAACACACATGACATACATGTTTTGTTGTCTAGTTAGATTGATCTTATGATGATAATAGCCAAGTTCAGAGAATTTATAACTTGAACAAGATAATACATACCAAAAAAGATAGAACAGTTTATGGAATGTGGCAATAAACAATAAATATAAGCTGTTATTTTAATGATTTGTTTATATTCAGCAACTTCTTTGATCTAAAAAAAAAACACCTTAAAAGATACTGTGACATCACATTTTAACTAATAAAATTGGGTTTTAGATACTAAGTTAACTAACTGGATTCTAAACTTCTTACATATAAGCAACAAAGAGGATTTCACATTTCAGTTAAAAGTCTAAATTATATTTACTTTAATTTGCTTTTAGTAAGTATAATTTCATTTCATACTTAAATCTTACAAGGAAAAAATATAAAAATATATGACTGGTCAACTATGGTGCAACCATATATGCTAATTATTGTATATTAATTAGTAGATTATTTTATATTTTGAGCTCTTTGTATTATTTTTGTGTTAATGTCATTGAGTGAAAAATTGTTTTGATTTAGATAGTGCCATCATTGTACTTTATTACATTTTAATTGACAACTTTTAGCATATAACTTATAGGAAACAAAATATTTCTGTATATGGAGTACTTGCTGTTATTCTCATCATGCTGATCCTTCTGTGAGAATAAAGATGATGAATGAGTAAAAACTATAATGAATTCAATTGAATAATACTTTGAAGAATTTCATTCACACATTAAATAAAAATAGTGTTATCAGTTAACAAGCAAGGCAATTTTTTTAGGAAAAAATTATCATTGTAAGAGAATTTGAATATGATGGTACAAAGGAGAGAAGATTTCCATGAGACTTAGTTTGAATTGAGCTGAGGACTGAGGTCAACAGTCATATGCCAGCTAGTGGCCCTTAAAGAGGTCTTATAAAGTGAGCCAGAGGGAACCAGAGAAAATGAGAAGTTGAAAAACTTTAAAAATTATAAATAGAGAAATAGCAACATGCTACGTTTTTTATAGTGCTTTACACTTCCACATAGCATGATTTGTTTTATGCATATTTTGAATACTCCAGTGAAATATCAGGGATTATCTTCCCATTTTATAACTTGGTAAAGTGAGGTTCATGAAAAGTGTGATTTTTTTTCAAGGTCACACAAATTGAGTTGTCAGAGCTAAGATGAAAATTCTAGACTTTCAAACCTAATGCAATGTTTTTTCCTTCACACCCCATTGTCCCCAGCCCCCTTGAAGAACTAACTCTCTGGTCTTTGTGTTCAACTCAGAGAATTAGTTGTGAGACTTTACTTCTATGCATTCTATAGTCTCTGGTGCATACATAAATCAGGGGCTGGCATAAAGACAATCAAAGAAATAAATGGCTATTTTTTTTCAGTTTGGCATACTGTAAACAATTTTTAAAGTAGATTAATGTATATAATTTATACTTAAGCTGAGAACTTTAAGAAAGAAAAAAAATAACAAGCTTTTACAGCCTTAGCAATTTTTATTCCTTTCTACTTCTCTTCCTCATATGTCATCTTACCTTGAAAATCAATAAAAAGGATTCTCTTTTAAATCCATTTATGTTCAAATTCAACTCTGAATTCAACAAGTGCTTTAAAAAAGACAAACTAACCTAGTTTTCTAGACCCCATGAATTTGCTCTGCTGGATATAGATGCCATTTTAGATTCTTGTATGTCCCAAAGCTTATTTCTGAACACAGTTTCTCTTTTTAATACAATCTCCATCTTTCTTCTCTTATCCTTGCTGACATTTCATTTCAATCAGGGTTGAGACCTTGCCTTCAATCTTTTTGAATCAACTTTTGATGGATAGAGGTGGTTTGTTAACAGCAGCGGTACCTATTAGAGCAGTGGTGTCTGTCGGTCTTTGATTTTTCTCTACAGGTCATTGTTTATCTTATTCCTGTCTATTTTAGAAACTTCAGTGAATTTAAGAAATATATTTAAAAGCCAATTTACCATTTTGGAAGTGATCATTTTCTTTTGTTGTTGTTTTTGTTATACCCAAGGACATAGTGTTACATTTTGATGGAAGTTTCCTTTCTTTATTATCTACTAACATCATCAGAGAAATGAAGAAGAATTGTCCCAGCATGTATGCTACACCTTGGAAGAATGTTATTGCTTTTGGAAGTTGCATTATTATTTAAGTCCAATAATAAAACTTTATGAAAAAAACTACTTCTTAAACTAATTTTATTTAAAAAAATATGCTTAAGATGAAAAAGTTCAATATGTTGTATTGTTTCTAACATTATGAAATAGATGGATGACTGAACTGTAGCCTTTTCACAATAAGAAAGGTGTTAACTCAGGTCATCATTTAAAAACAATATTAATTTTTTATATTTAGAAAAAAATTAGAAAACTATAAATCTCAGTAGCAATTTCCAAGGCCATCTTGCAATGGAAAATTGCTGCACAATAACAAGATAGAATCTTATAAAAAATGTCAGACAATTTAAACAGTAAGAAGAAATCCTACATTGAAAGGTCATCAACTGTGCACACAGACCTGGGTTCACAAGTTATTGCCTGAAAATTATAATTCAAAAAGGAAAATGAGAGAAAATTCAAGATGGTATGTAGAGGAAGGCTGTATTTTAATTGCTCTCTGGCTTGGAATTCGAGTAGCAAGGGTACTGCTTCTCAGTGAGGTGGATAAAAGAGGCAATTCACTGAAGTTCAATATTGGATAGTGTTTCTTAGCACTCAGAAATTCAGATGCATTGAACAAAAAATAAGAAGGAATACACCAGGGCCAAGTCAGCTGTGGCAGTGGAAAGCAGCAGCAGTGCTCATTAATCACAAAGGGGAGGGATAACAGAGAATTGCAAGAGGCAACTTCTGCAGAGAAAAACCTGCAAATCAGAAAAGCAACCAGACTTAGCCCATCTAGAGACTGCATAGCCGACTGGTGTTTGAAAAGTGCTGTTTTTCTCAACTGGCAAACAGAGAGCTGAGGTAGGAGTCATCTTGAGAAGTTTCTGTAGCTTGCTGCTGAGGGAACCTGAGTGATCATACTGATCTTTGCCATTGTGTCCTAGCAAGAACCTACCATGTGACCTAGGATAGACCTAACAGAATGTGCATGAAACAGGGACAGAGAAGATTATATCCTGGAGGATTCAAGTCAGAAAAATGAAAAAGTGTGCAATTCACTTTCCCTTTGAATCTGATGGCTCACATGAATAGCTGAAGAGGGTTGGGAAACTGAATAGGTGAGTGTGAATACACTAAGGCATTAAGCCTGGGAAGGCCATATTGATGGACAGTAGAGTATATGAAGTGTTGCTTCTGGTTCTAGAAGTAGAATTCTTGGGAGGTCCCTGAGATCCAGACTCCTAGCAGAGATCATTATCTGTCCAGTCTCATGGTTGTGTTGATCTAATCTCTCCAGAACAGATACCACCAAAGGAATCCCCTAAGCCTTGATAAGACCTAAACTCCAGCTGCAAGAATTCCCCTAATATAGAACTGTGAAGTTGCCCAGTTCTGGGAGTACATAGATTTGGTCTGTTCAGGCAAAATTCCAATCAGCAGTACTTCCCATTCTATCCTACCTCATATTGGTGAGAGGGAAAACTGAGAGCTATTTCAAGCAGCTTCAGTTTTATACCACTTGAGCTGGCAGCTTGGGGAGCAAAACAAGAAGGTTTGTTGTTCACAGTGGTGAAAAAGTGGTTGAAAGCACAGGTTTTATACAATCTTGATGAAAATACCAATGACATTCTTTACAGAACTAGATAAAACAGTTCTAAATTTTATTTAGAATTATAAAAGACCAAGAATAGTCAAAGCAATTTGAAATTAAAAGGTAATGTTGGAAGCATCACAATACCTGACTTCAATAATACTAGAGAACTATAGTAACAAAAACTGCATAGTACTGGTATAAAAATTGATATGTAGACCAATGATAAAGAATTGAAGACACAGAGACAAACTAGTCAGATATAGTCATCTTTTGCCAAAAACTGCTATTAAAGAAAATATAGCTTTAAAAAAATGGCACTGGGAAAACTGGTTATCCAAATGTAAAAGAATAAGAGTAAATCCTTATTTCTTCACCTCGCACAAAAGTCAAGTCAAAATGGATGAGTCTTAGGAGTTAACCAGAAACTATGCAACTCCTAAAAAATATAAAGGGTCAACATGCCACCATATAGGTGGAAGCAATGACTTTCTCAATAGAACAACTAAAGCTCAGAAAATAACACCAATGGTTAATAAATTAGATGGCATCAAATTAAAAAAAAAACTTTGACACAGTAAAGGAAAAATTAAGAATGTAAAATCTCAGTTGATTTCTTAACCCACACACTCAGAGCTAGGAGGTCTGGGATTAATACATACCAAGCTCTGAAAGAAAATGGGTGCCAGCCAAGAATACTATACCCAGAAATATTGAGCTTCTAATTTCATGATGAAATAAAAACTTCCTATGATAAACAAGAGTTAAAATAATTTACTGTAGGAGTAACTTTCGGTTTGCAGCTAGCAGCTATGAGAAGTTCAGAGTGCTTGAAAAGCCTACTGTTATATAGGCCTGACAGGAACACCTGCAGGATGGGGTGCTCTGCTCTAGGTTTGGGAAACCACATCTTCAGTGACTGAGGTCAGTGTTGCCAGGGAACAGAGAGGCAAGGCCTCAGGGCATGATTCCCCAACTCATAAGGCCCTCTCTCATAGGGACAAAGCTCCTGCCAGACTGCCTTTCACCACATAGCAATATTTAGAGCTTCCTCATAGTGCAGTTACATTACTCATAAGATGATTGGCTTTTAAATTTACGTAGCCTGCTTGCTTATGTATGATTGGAGGATGTGCCCTAACCGAGCCCAATAACAGTTGTACCCATTTCCACAATAAATGACCTCGCTGGAGTGGGCTGAGGTTTCTACCTGCCAGCTCTCACCAGCTCCAGGTGTCCATGTGTTGACTCCACATCCCCCACACTGCAGAGACTGAGGTAGCTGAATGACCCACAACTACAATTTACAACTAGAAAGCCTGCAGAGACTGAGGTAGCTGAATGACCCACAACTACAATTTACAACTAGAAAGCTTACACTACAGAACATTCTCAGAAAAGTATTTCATGAAGAAGAAATGAAAAAAAAGTGAAAATCAGCAAAGGGAAGAACAATACTAAAGCAATAGTCAATTTAAGGAGAAAACAATTTAAATGAAAACCAAAAATAAAACAAAATGGCTGGCAATACAAATCATATTCCAATAATAACTTTGAATGCAAATGACCTAAACTCGTCAAGCAAAAATCATAGACTGGCAGATGGGATTAAAAAATAAGACCCAGTAATATACTGTCTCTAATAGACTCACCTCATAGGCAAAGATGTCCACTGACTGTAGGTGAAAGGATGGGAAAAAATCATATTACTCACATGGATCTTGTAAACATGCAGAGGTTTCTAGTCACATATCATATAAAGTGAACTTCAAGCCAAAGTTAATCAGAAAGGACAAAGAAGAAAATTTTATACTGCTTAAAGGAATTATATATCAATAAGGGATAACAACCATAATTATTGATGCCCCCAAGAATGGAGCATCTAAATACTTAAAAACAACAACAACAACAAAAAATACTTCTCAATATCAAGAATCAAATAGATCACAATGCAATAATGCTGGATGACTTTAACCTGCCTTGCTCACCACTGGATAGATCTTAAAAACAAAATAAAACAAAACAAAAAATAATGTAGAAGCTACAGAACTAAATAATAAAATTAATAATTTAGACTTAACAAACATATACTACATTATTTCATCCATTATGTCTGAATAGAATGTCTTCTCCATAGCACTCAGATCCTTCTCTAAAATATATCATATCCTCAGCTATAAGACAAATCATAGCAAGTACAAAGAAAAAAAATAGAGATAATACCTTGCATACTCTATCATATCAAAATGGAATGAAATTAGAAATTAATGATTAAATTTTTAAAAAATAGAAGCTTCTCTAAACCCTGGAGACTAAGTAATACCTATTAAATGTTAATGGATGGCAGAAGATATCAGGATAAAATAAAAACTACTTAGAAGTAAGTGAGAATAGCAACAGAAATTATCGAGTCCTCTGGGACACTATGAAGGCCGTTCTTAGAGAAAAATTGATTGCATTGAGCTCATTCACTAAAAGAATAGATAGTCACCAATTAAATAACCTAGCAATATATCTCAAAACACTAGAGAAAGAAGAGGAAATCAACACAAAAAGCTCACTCTGCACAAAACTCAACTCAAAATAGATTATGGACCTAGGCATTAGAACAAGACTCTAGACCTTGAAAAAAAACATAGGCCCAACTCTCCATCATGTTGACTAAGGAAGCAACTTCCTAAAAAAAAAAAAAAAGAAAAAGAAAAAAAATCCTAAAGTACAGGAAGTAAAATGAAGAATCAATAAATGGAGTGGTATTCAATTAAAAACTTCTTCACAGCAAAGAAAACAATCAAGAACATGAAAAATAGAACCTAAAGAATGTGAGAAAATCATCTCTAGGTTATACAAAGAACACCAAAAAATTCACACCAAAAAAACCAAATAACCAAAACAACAAATGGGTACAGGATATCACTAAACATTTTACAGAAGAACAAATATGAATGGTCAACAACAAAAAAATTCAACATCTCTAACAATTAGAGAAATGCAAATTAAAACTACAATGAAGCCAGGCATGGTGGCACACGCCTATTATCCCAGTGGGGAGGCTGAGGCAGGAGAATGATGAGTTCAAACCCAATCTCAGCAATTTAGCATGGCCTTGAGCAGCTCAGTGAGACTCTGTCTCTAATAAAATGTTAAAAAGTGCTGGGGATTTGACTTGGTAGTTAAGCACCCCTGGGTTCAATCCCTGGTACTAAAAACAAACAAACAATGACAAAAACCCAAAAACAAACAAACAAACAAAAAACTACACTGAGATTACATTTCATGGAAATTAAAGTTGGTGAGGATGTAAGTAAAATGTACAGTCATACATTGTTAATAGAACTGCAAATTGGTGCAAACACTCTGGAAAGCAGCATAGAGATTCCTCAGAAAACTTGACATGGAACCAGTATTTTTCCATGTTATTACACTCCTCAGTATGTAACTTAAAATATGCATACCACAATGATGCAGCCACATCAATGTTTATAGCAGCTTAATTCATAAGAGAAAAACTAAAAGATGCAATGGTAAAGAAAAATAAGGCATTCCAGTGTATCTAATGAAAAATCTGATAAGAACTATATGGGGAAAGTATGATGAAACTTTCCTCCCTCTCAACTTCACAAGTGTTAAGGCTTTATTTACTCTTCTTAGGGGGCAGAGAATTTTGTTATAGTATCAAGATGTGAGTGAGATGCTACTATACTTTGATATGAATTATTTGGAAGAAAATGTAATTGAATGCCTTGAATGTTGACAGGAAGATGCCTTCCAGATGCCAAAGTTAGTATAAATATTTAAACTTGAAATAACAAGACTATTGAATTATTTTAAAAAGCTATATATTTTTTTTCTCTTCAAACTGCTCATATACTGTCCCAGAAATTTTGATATGTTGTATTTATGTCATCATTTGTTTTAAAGATTTTCATGATTTCTTCTCTTATTTCTTTTATCATCTATTTTTTTATAAAGAATATTTTCAATCTCAGTGTTTTATGTAGTTTCTTTTATCTTACTGATTTCTAGTTTCTTTTGCTTATCATCTGATAAAATACATGGAATTATCAGTTATTTTTATATTTGCTAAAACTTACATGGGTTATGCCAATATGGCTGAATTTTCAAAAAGATTCCATGAGCTGCTAAAAGAAGTTAAAATTCATCTACGTTTTCATGAAATACTCTGTAGATGCCAATTTCTAGTGCCTGGCTTCACTCTTCTCAGTGAAGTAAGGGGCACTTTGTGTGAAGAGTGGGTGGAGAAGAAGATTGTTATGGAAAGAGCCCTTGAGTTTTCAAAAGTCACAGAAGGAAATGGTGTGTGAGTAAAAATATGAAAAAGCCACCTTGAAGGCCCATTTGAGGCTGGAACATAGAAGCAAATACTAATGAAAATTAATGGACCCTAAATTCTGTAGAGTGTGAGAATACTTTTTGTAAAAATAAACTTTCTTATTCAGATTTCCCTCCTGTCTCATCTGTGAAAGACAAATGTGGAAATGGTCTATTAGAAAAATGGTAATGGGTTTTAGAAACCATGGTTAATCTTCTTAAGGTGAATTCTGAGATGTGTTCACAGAAAAGAAGAAACTGAACACTGAAGAACAAGTTACAGACTGATGGGACAGAAGTAGTGTACACAGAAATGGAAGATAAAAAAAAAAAGAATTAAACTTTCATTCCAGTGGCTGCTGAATTACAAATATGTCTGGACAATCTTGATTTGGAAAATAACACAAAATTCACTTCAAGGTTAAGGTCAGATGGAGGAATTTTGGAGTATCATAAGTTTCATTAAGGAAACAGAATTTATCCTAATACATCATCCAAAGGAAAAGTAAAAACAACAACACGTAACTCTGGGGAGATACATGTAAATACTTTCAAGATTCTGGTAATCAAAAGATATCCACCAAATAGTGTAGGGCATGAAGCTAATATCACATTATTGACTCTGATCCACTTTTATCTTTCTATTGAATATGGATAAGGTTATTATTGTCATGATTTATTTATTTATGTATTTATGTTGGGTGAGATGTAAGAGGTGAGGGTTTAAACCTTTAGATTTTGAAGAAACAAGTCTGTAAACAATTGATAGTACAACTTGGCAGAAAACAGCAAAGATAGAGGAGAACTTAACACATTCTAAGATAAGGATACAGAAGATATTTATAGTACACTAAACTGAGTAACATAATACAGATTCTTTTAAAATGTCCAAAGCAAATAAATATAAGCTGTACATCTTCAAAGGAAAGATTATGAGATATTTATAGTATTTTAAATCCAATAACAGAATATTGATTCATGTGTTTTTCTTAAAGTACATAAGTCAGTATAAACCATATCCAAGGCCATTAAACAAGTTTACAAATTTAATTTAATTGAAATTACACTCAGTGTAGTCTTTCACCATAAATGAGTCAAACTAGAAAAGTGCAAGATAAAAAAAATCTCCAAATCCTTTGAAAATAAGCACGATTCTCAGTAATCTATGGGACAAGAAAGCATAAGGACACTGTACCTAGTGAAAAATTGATAGAATACATCTAAATTAGTACTTGGAAGTTGATATCATTAAAAACACATTAGAAATGAAAAAAAGGCACAAGTTGATAATCATTTTTACACCTGGGAAATCTTGAATAGTGGAGGGGGGGTGGCTGGGGAGTAAATGAACCAAAATCAAGCAGGATAAAGAACAAAAAGCAGACATTAATTATATTGAAAATAGAAACAATGGAAGAAATCAGTAAGATAAAGAGCTGGTAGTTTGAAAAGATTAATAAAGCTCACAAATTTGTAAAAACATTGATGAAGGAAAGAATAGACAAATTTTCAATATCAAGTATTAAATGGAATATTACTTATGGCAGACCCTGAAGAAGTCAGTAGTGTAATAAGGAAACTGTGTTGATGTGGTTTGGGTACAATGTGCCTCCCCACACAAGGGTTCTTGTATTAGCAGTTTGGTCCTCAGTGGGGTTATGATAGTTGGTGGGATCTTTAAGAGGTGGACCCCATGAAAGGTTATTGGGTAAGTGGATGTCAGAAATTTACAAAACCATACCCACTAAAAATATGTACTTCCTTTATAAGCCCAGGAAGTCCTATGACTCTATGAACTGATGTAGAAACACTATATGACAAAATTCAACACCTATGGGAAAAAGTTGTATAAAAATAGAAATAGAACATGTTATGGTTGAATTATATCTCTCAGAGAACATTTTTAGATTCTCATCCCAATCTAGGAATAAGGCATTGTTTTCAGAATGACACTATTATGATGTAATTACCTAAGATGGGGTCATAAGAGAGTAGAATGAGCTGTTGTCACAGTGTTAATTGTATCCTTATGAGGAGAACAGGGCAGGCTGCTGGTTCAGTGTGACTTGTGAACTTATAAGGATATGAGGGTAGGCTGCTGGTTCAGTTAGCACTTTTGGCCTTATCATGAAAGCAGGGAGGACTGCTTATTCAGTGGCACTTGTGTTCTTCTAAGGAGAGCAGGGCAAGCTCCTGATTCACTCTGCCTTGTATCCATGAAAAAAGTATCTTCTTTCCTATCTAATAGATTTTTACATGAAATATTTGAATTTCCATCCTTTTCATTTTAAGTATGTTGTATAGGTATTTCTGCTAAGTTCATCTGGACATTCCCTTTAACCTAAGATGGAGAAACAACTCTAGTTTAAACCTATATTCAGTAACAGAAAATGCTCTTCTTATATATCTCTACCCCATTCCCCTTAGTTACTGGTATCAAAATGTAATGCATATGCATTATGTAGAACTCTATGGGGAAATTATGATGAACCTTTCCTCCCTCTCATTCACACAGGTGTTTATGCTGTGCTCTATGGTGTCTTAGGGAACATATCATTTTGATACCGTATCACCACATGAGTGAGGTGCCACAGTCCTTTTGACACCAGTTATTTGAGTTTGGAAGAAAAAGAAAATAAATACCTTGAGTATAGATATATTGGGGGTCTTCAAAGCAAAAAGTTATTACAGAATTTTAGACAGAAAATAAAAGTTATGTTGAATTTCCATACAAATTTTAATTTCTAAACAAATAAATGTCAGTTTCACAACCCACTTAAAAAAATGGAGAACTTCCTTGTTCTTATTCTGAAAATAGAAAAACTCTGAAGGCCCAAAGGGAGAGGAACACTGGGGCTTATGGCCAGGTATGATGGGGTGATTCCTTGCTCTGATGTGGATACAGGGAGCTATTTTTAAAAAGTTTCAAATAGCAAGGTATTTAAGAAAGTGGCTGAGGCAGTTTTTGTCCACAAGTACAGGAAGCTCTTGGTGGTGACTGTCGGATACCCAGATAATGCGTTTAGTGGTTGGTGGTTGGTGGCCAGGTCTTTTGATACTGTTTTATTCTGTTATTTTGGGGAGCTAGAATCCTTATTCTAATAGAAAAAAAGTAGGCCCTAATCTTCATCATGTGGAATTAGACCCCAATTTCTTAATAAGACTCCTGTGGCACAAGAATTAAAATCAAGAATCAATAAATGGGACAGACTCAAACTAAAAAGCTTCTTCTCAGGAAAGAAAACAATCTGTGAGGTAAATAGGGAGTCTACATCTTGGGAGCAAATCTTTCCCCCCTCACACATCAGATAGAGCATTAATCATTAAGGTATATAAACAACTCAAAAAGCTTAACACCAAAAAAATAAAAAGACCAATAACAAGTAATCCAATCAATAAATGGGCCAAGGACCTGAAGAGACACTTCTCAGAAGATGATGTATAATCAATCAACAAATACATGAAAAAATGTTAACCATCACTAGTGATTAGAGAAATTCAACTCAAAACCACTATAAGATTTCATTAGAAAATAGAAAAATAGAAAAAGGGCAACTATTTTGCATACAAACAACAATAAGTATTGGCGAGGATGTGGGGAAGAGGTACACTCATACACTGCTGGTGGGACTGCAAATTGGTGCAGCCAATATAAAAAGAAGTATGGAGATTTCTTGGAAAATTGGGAATGAAACCACCATTTGACCAAGCTATCCCTTTCCTAGGTCTATATCCAAAGGACTTAAAAACAGCATATTAGAAGGACTCAGCTACATCAATGTTTATAACAGCACAATTCACAATAGCTAAACTGTGGAACCAACCTAGATGCCCTTCAATAGATGAATGGATAAAAAAATGTAGCATATATACACAATGGAATATTACTCAGCAATAAAAGGAAATAAAACCATGGCGTTTGCAGGTAAATGGATGGAGTTATAGAAGATAATGCTAAGTGAAGTTAGCCAATCCAAAAAAAATGCCAAATGTTTTATATAAGGAGACTGATTGATAGTGGGATAGGGAGCTGGAGCATGGGGGAATAGACAAACTCTAGATATGGCAGAGGAGTTGGAGGGGAAGGGAAGGGATATGGAGTAATTAATGATGGTGGAATGTGATGTTCATTACTATCCAAAGTACAGGTATGAAGACACGAACTGGTGTGAATGTACTATGTATACACCGGAGATACGAAAAATTGTGCCCTATATATGTAATAAGAATTGTAATGCACTCTGCTGTCATATAAATTTAAAAATTACATAAAAAAGAAGACCTATATAGAAAATGTATCCTTAAGCAAAACAGTAAGAATTTTTGTTTGCTGTCATTAAACAGCAAGTCCACTATGATAATAAAAAATGATAATAAATTTAACAGAAATGATGTTAAAAAAAAGTGCAGGAAGCTCTTGATTGTGACCTGTCAGATACCTAGATAATGGATTTAGTGGTCGGCAGTTGGTGTCTGGGTCTTTGAATACCTTTTTATTCTTTTATTTTTTGGGCTAGCATCCTTCTTAGTTGGTTGTTCTTCTGAGGATGCATAGTCAGAACATTTAGACAAGTATAGTATTGTAGGGGCCCAGGCTCTTGCAAGAAGATGGTGGTCAACCACCACTATGAATCTCTATGGGTCACTGAGCATGGCGGATTTAGACAGATAAAACTAGCCTGCCATCACCTCACTGGGGCAGAGTGGCACTCAAAATGGTGCATATAGGAGCCAAGAATATCTCAGTATTCTCAGAACCAAATATCATGAGGAGCCTAGATCATTTGAATATCATTTAGTTATTTCAGGACATTGAAACCCAGAGAAATATTTACATCATAATGGAATATAGATGGGGAAAAGCTATTTGACCAAGCAGGAGGAAGAGGCCCATGGATTTTTAAAACAGGTGGTGGGTATAGTAGACTACTGCCATGACAAGGGGATAATGCACTGTGACCTGAAGCCAGAGAACATTATGGTGGATGCCAGAGACAACATAAAACTTATTGACTTTGGTATCAGCACCTGGTTTATCTCTGGCCAAAATCTCAGCCACTTCTGGGGCAGTCTCTTACATCTTGCCCCAGAAATGATCCTGAAGCAAGCACATGACATCCTCCACGTGGACATCTGGAGCCTGGGCATCATGCTGTATTTTCTGTTGATGGAGAGCCACCCTTTTATGGGGCCCATCACTCAGGAGTTACTGAGGCAGATCATGCTCGAAACTTACAACATCCCTCACTGCGTTCCAGTAGCTGCATATCAGCTTATCCGTCAATTACTGACCCTGAGCCCCAGGAAGCGGCCCACAGCCAAGCAAATTCTTCAGCACCCACGGCTGACCCAGGGTGAGCAGTATGTACCCCAGCATTTTACTGAGGCACTCACCAAACCCCCAGACCCAGAAATAATGACCATTCTGTTTGATCTGGGTTATGATCCATACAAGACCTGGGTGTCTCTGGCCACTAGGAAATTCAATACAGCCATGGAGACATATACCTTATAACCTTATATTGCAGTACCAGAAAAGCCAGGGGGCAGTCTGCATGTTCCAAGGGAAGCCGGTGCCTCCAAGGGTTAAGCCTCACCCATGCCCCATGGGTCTTTCTCATTTCATTGGCATCACCAAAAGGAGTCCTAGTGAGCCTGTGCTTCCCACCTTCCTCATGATTATGCCCTGTGAGATTCAGCTGCCTGAGGAGGACAAACAGGTAGTGCAGAAAGCTGTCAGAAGGGCCAGCCTTCTGTCTATTCATTTCCACTTCTTGACTACAAGGACCTCTGCACCTGATATACCCTTCCAGTCTAACTCTGGGCAACAGCATGCCGACAGGAAGCACTGGAAGTGAGTGGTTAGGGGAATTGCTTCTTGTGTCTAAAATCTGTGCTGTTGCATACCATGTGTCAGCAGTAAGGTGGCTCTACTGTAAGAGGGAAGAAATGTTCCACGTAATGAAAGAGTGTGGCTCCGATGAAGTGGAGAGCTAAAACCAAATCCAACAGTAGACAGCCAGGGGACACTATGCTTAGTGGACCCTGACATCTCAGCCTTGGCATGGGTCATGTGGGAGGACTTCTGGATCTACCAGGACATCAGTAGTCTTCTCTGTCCCTCCGCCTGCGAAAAACATCCATTGTTGGAAGCCAGAAATGAACTGTGGGTTTGTCTAAGCCATCTATTAAGCAGAGGTGTCCTCCTTGTGTAACTTTCTGTGTAATCTCACCCATCTGAGACTGATTCTTTGTCTTGGAAAATGTCCTGTTCACAGAGAATTCTGTGATAACACAGTATTTTATGGCTCAGACAGCCCTAGGTTTAAACACAACTGTCTAGTAGTACAAAGAGATATCAGTGCACCCAACCAGCCTTGAGGCACCAGCTGCCCAGAGGGAAAAGAATTACTGTGCAAGGGGTAAAACCCCACTAAGGCCAACTTGCCCACAGCCTCTCACCTTTTGTTAACCTTAAAGGATCCTTCCCCACAATAAATTCCTTTGGTGTGTTTTACTATAAAGAAAGCATTGTGGGCTTTTTCCCTTTGTTAGGAGCAGATCTGTCAGTTCTTTTTTCACCTGTGAAACCCTCGCTTTAAAAAAAAAAAATTCTGCATCCTTTGCTTTTATTTCTCAATAAAAACTACTTTTTCTGACTTTCATTTCTAGCCAGCCCACATCTGGGAGGGTTACTCATTCCCTCCTGACATAGGCTTGGTGGAGAATCTGAGACTGTTTTCCCTGGGACATTTTCCCCTGCTCTAGTCCTCTGTATTTCTCCCATTCTTCTGAGATTTTTTTTTAAATAAATTTGTTTCAGACAAATTGTTTAATAAAATTATTGTTCCAAAGGTTTAAAAATAGTCTGATTTTAAAAATGAGGAGCCTCAGGGTGAAGGCAGGAGCCCACCAGCCATTCTCTCCAAGGCCTTGGCCACTGTTTCTCCCTCTCCAGTGCACACTCACTTTTACCAGAATAAATGGGGACAATAGCTTGAGCTAGAGTAGAAGATCAGTTGGCTTGAGGTAGTATAGAGCATTCACTTGCTTTGGCCTGGTGCTGACAGACTGGATCCCCTTGACTCAGTATGAAGGGAGACTCTCCTCCTTGAGCCAGTGTAGACATGACTTACTTTTATCTGGTGATCTTGGCCAGAAGGAATCCCTTTCTCTGGTGTGTGGTTGTGTGGGGGGGTGAATTTGGCAATTGTTGAAGAAATCATATCTGAGAAGGTATGGGAGACTATCATGTTCTATGGTGTTCTCTTCATAACACTGTGTTGGGAGCAGTGAATGAATTATGGGTCTTTGAACATCTCAGAGATAGAGACTGACATCTTCCTTGGGAATCTCTCCATGCCAAGAAAATTGCCCAGTTGTATGGTGAGTATCTTTGCCAATGCGATGAATCTTTGGCAAACAGCATATAGTTGCATCCTGTTTATCTTATGTCTTTTAATTGGGGAGTTGATACCATTTACAATCAGTTTTATTATGGACAAGTGTTTGTAATTTCCTTCCATTTTGATTTGTTTGCCATATTTAATTCTATATTGATTTTTATTTAGATGATTGATCTTCCAGTGGTCTTCATAAATTGGGGAACTTTGGGACGTTTTTGATCTGTTTTAGAGTTCCTCTGTGCTTAGTTTGTCTTTGAGTAGTCATTGAAATGCTGACTTCTTGGTTGTGATTTTTTTCAGTATTTCCACATCGTGTACAACCAGAAGAATGTGATGCTATACTACTTATATGTATAGTAGCTCTACAATACATTTTACTGTCTTGTGGAACTAATAAGAACCAAAAAGAGAAATAAAGTATGTGAAGAGAGAACCCACAGAATGGGAGGAAATTTTTGCTAGCTACTCTTCTGACAGAGAATATTCAGAATATGTAAAATTCTGAAAAAAATTTAACATATAAACTTCCCCCAAAATTCAATTAATAAGTGGACAAATTAACTAAACTGAAACTTCTCAATATATAAAAAATATATTAAAATATGTTCAATATTTTAAGCACTTAGGGAAATGCAAATGAAAACTACACTGAGATTTCATTGCATTGCAGTTTAGTATGACATCTGTCAAGAACATAAACAATAATAATAGCTGGAGAGGATGTGGAGAAAAAGAAACACTTTTGCATTATTGGTGAAATTGCAAATTTGTACAACCACTATGGAAATATTTAGGGAGTTTCCAAAAAATAGGAATATAACTACCATATGCTCCATCTATACCATGCCTCATTATTTCTCCTAAATAATTAAAGACAAGGGGTTGGGGTTGTAGCTTGGTGGCAGAGCACTTGCCTCGAATGAGTGAGGCACTGGGTTTGATTCTCAGAACCACATACAAATAAATAAAATAAAGGTTCATTGACAACCAAAAAAATTTTTTTAAAAAAGAATTAAAGACAATATTGATACATGCATATCCATATTTTTAACAGCAAAGTCAAAATTGCCAAACTATGGAACCAGTCTAGGTATACGTCAATAAGTAAATGGATGATATATAGAGAGAACAGAATTTTATTTAACCATAAAGAAGAATCAAATTATGTTATTTGCAGAAAAACTATGTGGAAATTGAAGACTTTATGTTTAAGAAAAATAAGGCAAAAATCAGAAAGTCACATTTCATATCTTTTCTCTCATATGTGGGATCTAGGAAATAAAAAGGAAAATGAAAAAGATGGGTGAGGAATATTATAAAAACCAAAGAGAAAGGAGAAGCTAAATGGCAAAATGGAACTGGTCAGTGATTCCTGATTTCCCTCACAACCCTGAAGGAAACAGTGAATAAGAACAGTTCTGAGAGGTAAGTGAAAAAAATAAATGCTCTAATATATAACATTACAAAATCTGAAAACTTGAGAGACTAGAAGATTGGTTAACAGAATAGAAAATAACCACAGAGTTCCCTAACCAGGAAGCCAGACAAGTGTGGGTGAAGACCAGAGCAGCAACAGAGAGAGAAAGAGTGAGAAGAAAAGCACATTAGCTCACCCACTTAACAACATTTGGAAAGAAAAACAGACTATATTATAATGTGTAGGAGCAATGGTGTCCTGACCAAGTAGTTTCAAACCAAATTGTAAATATGAAGTCATACTATGCTCTCTAATCTGACCAGTCAACCTTTAAATCAACACACATTTTTCCACTTCCAGATATCAGCAAACTTTACCACAGGGAACACCTTTCTGTGGAATTTCTTAAGAACCCATCTAGAAATAACTTATAGAGGGATCACCACTTAGCAACAATCACTCAAATCCCCTCTCCATCACTGCAAATGAGGGGAGTAAGGAGGAGTACACCAGCATGGGGAAGTGAGAACCCAGGACTCAGTGCACCTACTGTGAAAGCCCCAGACAAAGAAGAACAACTCCAAACAGCATCCCCAGGATGCCAGGCAGAGAAGGAGCACTCCATGAAGCATCCAGTAGACCCCAGACAGAGAAGAAGCATTCTATGAAGACTTCACAGGACCCCAGGCAGAAAAGGAGCACTCTGCACAGAGACGGATCAGTTACCCACAAATCACTGAGGCAGGAAGCAGTGTTTAGATCCAAATGGGAAGACAGTTTGGGCCACAAGCAGAGGAAAGGAAACCCCTCAGGACTGCTGCCCCTACTGAGGAATTATACTCAGGAAAGGCACAGTGGGAAATTGGCTGAGTTCCAAGAAACCTAGAGGAACTGTCCTGATTGTGGTCAGATTTTGGGGGGCAGCACATCCAGGAGGGAAGCTTCCTAAATATCCAGCTGCATAGCCAAACTTTCTCCATGGATCATGTCAGTAGCTGGGAAAAGGCAGACTAGAAATCGCCTGAGTCCCATAAAGCTTAAAGGGAAGGTGCATGGATTATGATCACAAACAGTGGGAGGTCAATCATGGGGGAAATTTGCCCAAATTCTAGGCTGTGGATTGCAATGGCCTCTAAGTTGACTAGTGGCTAGAACTGGTAAGAGTCTAGGTACTGTTTAGACACTGGCTGGACACTGCCTCAGTCATAGTAAGTAGAGGGAAACAGCACCCAACATTCACAAACTGGGGCAGAGGATAGAGAATCCAGGTGAACCAGCTGAGTCACCTGACACAGTAGTAAGGACAATGAGCTGTGTCATCCAGGGGGAAGGACTCTGCATTACAGAACACCCATGGAGAACCCACAGCACAGAATCTGTCCTTGTAAAAGCACAGGATCTGCCCTTGCAAAAGGACAGGTCACCAGTTTTTACACCATCTTGAAAAGAATCCTGTAAAGGGCAGCAGGTACACAGTAACTCAAATCAATTACAGTAATAACCCAGAACCCTGCATCCTGTTGTTTCAGTCACAATAGAAACAACCAACAGCCCCAACACTGTACCCTTCAAGCAGAGGTCCCCAGTTCCTGAGCTGACAAACCAGAAACAGTTTGTCCACATCAATTAGGGGAGTGGCTCTTGTGTCCCAGCACTTCTAGAGGGATTCAAAAAAGAAAAACATGATCGATATTGTCTAAATGTCCAAAGTCCTAATGAAATCCAAACCAAGATTATGGTATAGTATAAATAACTGTAATGTCAACTTTTTTCATATATATTACTATTTTGTTTAATAGTTGTTACCTTAATAGCTAAAATTGTACTTTCAACACAATTTTAGTCAGCTTTTTCGCTGCTGTGACTAAAGAACCCGACCAGAACAACTTTAAATGAGGAAGGGCTTATTTTAGGGCTCATATTTTTAGGGGCTGTAGTCCATAGAAGGCCGGCTCCATTCCTTGGGGCCTGAGGTGAAGCAGAACATCATGGTTGAAGAGTGTGGCAGAGGGAAGCAACTCACATTCCTGGTCAGAAAGCAAAGAGAGAGGTTTCCACTTGTCAGATACAAATATGTAACCCAAAGTCATACCCCAATTCTCACCTCCTCAAGCCACACTCTACCACTTCAGTTACCACTTAGTTAATCCCTATCAGGGTATTGATTCACTGATTGAGTTAAGGTTTTTGTAACCCAATCATTTCTTCTCTGAATCTTATTATACTCCAAGGCCCTAGATAAAGAACGAACCAATACCCAAATTTTAGCAGAGTACAGGAAATTATTAGGATGAGAGCTGAAATTAGTGAAGTTGAGGATAAAAGAAAAATTACAAAGAATCAATGCAACAAAGAGCTGATTCTTTAAAAGGATAAACAAAATTGATAACTCCTGCCAAGGCCAATGTCTCGGCTTGGCACCAGAATCACGAGGCACTCACAGCTTTGTAGGTTCAAACAGCAATTCTTTATTCCCGCTCTCACACCGCCTCCACACAGGTCCAGGGGCAAACACGTTCTCCCGTCTACCCGCACAATTCACCTACTCCACGAGGCTATCTCCAAATCCCATTTTAATCTCACGAGAACTCAACGGGAACAAGCAGCAGGAACACCCTAATCCCAGCAATAATCTTCAACTTCCAACTTCCCTAAAACCCATTATCTTAAACTGGCAACGCCTTAAACTCAAGGAGCTGGTTACTTCCTCAAACCTGATCAGCTCTAAACCTGGATCTGCCTTGGTCCTTGAGCAAGGTCACCTTATTAAAGCATGCATGCAATGTCCCATCGAATGTCCTCTAAGCAGCATGGGGTACGCTTGGCAAGGAAATTTCGATGCGTCATTCCTACTTGGTAATGGCCCTCAGCAAACTCCTTTGCCAAACTAAAAGAGAGAGAGGGAGAAAGAGAGAGAGAGAGAGAGAGAGAGAGAGAGAGAGAGAGAGAGAGAGAGAGAGATTTTAACAAAATTATAGATAAAAAGGAGAAATCACCAGGGACACTACAGAAATTCAGAGGATCATTAGGAACTCTTTCAAAAATTTATACTCCAATAAAGTAGATAATCTTGAATATACTGATAAATTCCTAGAGACATGACCTACCCAAATGAAACCATGAGGATATAAAATATTTAAAAATATCACTTTCAAATAATGAAGTTGAAGCAGCTATCAAAAGCTTTCCAAGGAAGAAAAGCCCAGAACCAGAGAGTTTCTTAGCTGAGTTCTACTGGACTTTAACACCTGTCTTCTCCAAACCACTCCATCAAACAGAAAAGGAAGGAACACTGCCCAATTCATTCTATGAACTAGTATCACCCTAATATCAAAACCAGACAAAAACATATCATGGAAAGAAAACTTCAGGCCATTATTGAATAACATAGATGCAAAAGTTCTTAATAAAATATTGGCAAACCACATAAAAAACACATTAAAAAGATAGGGCACCATGGTCAAGTGATTTTCATCCCAGGGATGCAAGCTTCTTTCAACATGCAGAAAAAACTAAATTTAATTTACCACAAAAATAGAGTTAAGGACAAGAATCACATGATTATATTAATAGATACAGAAAAATCATTTGACACAATACAGTACCCATATATGTTTCAAACATGAGAGAACTTCTCCCAATGTTGTAAAGGCTATATATCACAAACTATCATACTAACCAGAGAAATACTGACAGAATTTCCTTTAAAAATAGGAACAAGACAAGGATGTTGAGTCTCACCACTCTTATTCAATACATTCCTTAAAACTCCAGGCAGAGAAATCAGGCAATTGAAAGAAATTAAAGAAATAAAAATTGGAAAAGAAGAGATCATATTATCTGTTTTCTGCTGACATAATCCTGTAGTGGTAAGACCAACAATTTTTACCAGAAGACTTCTAGAGATTATAAACAAATTTAATAAATTGTAAAGATACAATATCAACAAACATAAGTCACTTGCTTTAGTATAATGAAGTAATGAATTCACTGAAAAAGAAATTAGGAACACTATTTCAGTCACAATGACTTAAAAACAAAAATCCTGGGAATTAGTCTAATAAAGAAATGAAGGACCTCTATAATGGAAACAATAGAACATAAAAAAGAAGAAGACCTTAGAATATAGAAAGAGTTCACCTGTTTTTAAATAGGCAGAATTAATATCACTACAATGGCCATACTATGCAAATTGATATACAGATTCTATACAATTGCCACCAAAATGCCAATTATATTGTACACAGAACTAGAAAAGATAGTGTTAAAGTTCATTTGGAAAAATAAGAGACCCAGAGTAGATCAAGAAATCACAAGCAAAAAGAGTGATGCAGTAGGTATCAAATACTGGGTTTCAAATTATACTATAGAACTATAGCAACAAAAACAGCATGGTACTGGCACAACAACAAACCTGAAGACCAATCGAATAATATACAGTGACAAACCTACATAAATAGTGTTATCTCATACTAGACATAGGTACCAATAATAGAGGTAGAAGAAAAGACAGGCTTTTTATCAAAAGATTCTGGGAAAAGTAGATATCCATATGTAGAAGAATAAAACTGGACTCCTATCTCTCATCCTGCACAAAAGTCAACTCAAATTGGATGAAAGATGTAGAAATTTGATTAGAAACTCCATAACTGCTAGAAGAAAATGTAGGTCTAACACTCTAATGTATAAGCACAAGAAACAACTTCCTTTAAAAGACCCATAGAGAACAAGAAATAAAATTAAAAATCAACAAGTGGAATGTCATTAAATTAAAAACCTGCACAGCAAAGGAAACAATTAAGAGTGTGAAGTGAGAGATTGAAGAATGGGAGAAGATTCTTGTCACTCACTCCTTATATAGGGCATTAGTATCCAGAATATATAAAGAACTCAAAAAACTTACACAAAAAGAACCAATTAATAAACTGGCAAACGAACTAAAGAGACACTTTTCAAAAGAAGAAATACAAGTGGCCAACAAATAAATATAAAATGTTTAATATCCATTACAATTAGGAAAATGTATGTCAAAACTACATTGAAAGTTTATTTCACTCCAGTTAGAATGGCAATTATCAAGAATACAAATAATAATAAGTGTTGGTTAGGATGTAGGAAAAAAAGGTACACTCATCCAATCTGGAAAGTAGTATAGTGATTACTTACAATAGTATATATAACCCAGCTATTCTATTTCTTGGTATATACCCAAAAGAAATAAAATGAGCGTACTATATGGGTGCAGCCACATCAATGTTCATAGCAGTGCAATTCACCATAGCCAAACTATGGAACCAATCTATGTCCTTCAACAGATGAATGGATAAATAAAATGTGATATATAAATACATGATGCAGTATTACATAACCATAAAGAAGAATTAAACTATGGCATTTGCTGGTTAATGTATAGAACTGGAGTCAACTAAACCAGTAAGGGTCATTCCAGGTGAACTGGGCTGGCACAAAATAATGACACACAGACATAGAAATATCTTTTTCTTTGGATTCTGTGATGGCTCCTCTGAGCATCTCTACAAAGGAGGCAAGACATGCAAGAAAGAGCAAGGAGCAGGTGCTGAACATTTTTATTGGGGAGAAGCCATTCAAAAGAGGCAAGGGGTCAGGTTTCAGGGTGTTGAGTCTAGCTTCATGAAGTCTTGCTGTCAGCAGGCTGACTGATATCTAGGAAGGACACACCCATCTCATGTGCTATGTGGGGATCACAGGCAGAGCAAGCAAAAAATACTCATATCACCCACCCTAATAGAGGGGCAACATGTGTTCAGTACGCTTTGTGTGCTCAATGCTCATAGTTCACAGATATCCCATGGCTAGCTTCACACATCTTCACATTCTCATTCACTCAAAGCTAAGGAATGCTGGGTTCCTATGTGGCAGCTTCTGACATTTTGATAGTTAATGGATAGAACTGGAGACTAAGTGAAATAAGCCAGATACAAAAAGTTTTCTCTGACATATGGATGCTAAGGAGACTATGAAAAAAAAATATATATATATACACACACACACACCTTTATAAAAATAAAGAAATGAAAATAAAAGAAAGTAGATGAAGGGGACTGAGGAGAAGTAGAAGGGAAAAATAATGGAAAAACAGTGAAGTGAATCTGAACTACCTTTCCCTTCTAAATTTATGAAAATATAATAACAGTGAATCTCACTGTTATATATATTCATTAATTACAAACAAGCAAATGTAAGAAAATAGTAAAAATATCAGTAGAGTATAGGAAGAGAACACGTGAGTGAGAGTGGGGAAGTACTGGGGCTGGATTGGAGCAATTAATATTCTATGAATTTATAATTATGTCAAAATAAATCTTAGTGTTATATATCAATAATATGAACCAATAAAATGGGGGGAAAATCAAATGGAGATAAGTGGAGTACAGGAAATGGACCAGGGGATGGAAGAGTGCAGGAGAGAAGGAATCCTGGGGAATAATATTGGCCAAATTATACTATTATATAGCACATGTGTACAAATATGTAACAAGGAGTCCTACCATTATGTACAACTACAATGTATCAATAAAAATATGGTTAAAAAAGAAGAAAATAAGATTCAAAGGGCAAAAGCTTAAAGAATTTTTGTTGATGACTATGGAAGTATAAATTGTTGTGGGTAGGAAAATGACCTGATTGACCGAATTAGAGCTAAGAGCACATCCTGTGAAATAATTTGAAATAATGCTGAGGGCCATTACCAAGTAGGAATGACGCATCGAAATTTCCTTGCCAAGCATACCCCATGCTGCTTAGAGGACATTTGATGGGACATTGCATGCATGCTTTAATGAGGTGACCTTGCTCAAGGATCTAGGCAGATCCGGGTTTAGAGCTGATCAGGTTTGAGGAAGTAACCGGCTCCTTGAGTTTAAGGCGTTGCCAGTTTAAGATAATGGGTTTTAGGGAAGTTGGAAGTTGAAGATTATTGCTGGGATTAGGGTGTTCCTGCTGCTTGTTCCCGTTGAGTTCTCGTGAGATTAAAATGGGATTTGGAGAGAGCCTCGTGGAGTAGGTGGTTTGTGCGGGAGACAGGAGAACGTTTTGCCCCTGGACCTGTGTGGAGGTGGTGTGAGAGCTGGAATAAAGAATTGCTGTTTGAACCTACAAAGCTGTGAGTGCCTCCTGAATCTTGTGCCAAGCCAAGCATTGGCAAAATAATATGTAGATTTCAGGGAATCTAACTCGTTTGAGAAATGAATTAAGCTTTCTCAATAGCTAAATAGATCCTGAATTTTATTATTTTTAATATAATCATTAAACATTAAAATCCAGAAAAATCCTAAGCATACAGAAGAGAGAACTGAGGGAATATGAAATAAAGAAAGTAAAAATAAACAGCTTATAGTTAAAAATATATTTTACTATCTACCCTCATAATCATATAATCTGCCAAAAATGTTCACAATTTGGAAATTATATAGCAAAATATTTTAAATATTACTATTATAAGGAGGTAAGGAAATTAAAGTAATTATGAAAATATGTTCTATCTTCAATGATAATCTCATTTCAAATAACTTTAAACAGTATATACTTTAAAAGTGGCATATAATAAAACAAGTAGCATGTAACAAAACATTGATTATTAGTGATTAATTATGTTTGGCCAAATAAATGAAATGATATTAAATTGTCAAAGAGGAATTTGGAATACATAAAAGCACATATATACTAAGTTACTACAAAATGTTGTCAAACATATACAAATATAGATAAACAGCATGAAAAGTACAGAGACCAGAATGTCTATATTTATCTCTATACATGTATATCAATATATATTTACCAATCTAAACATGTATATAAATATTATGTATTGAACATGGGATATGGTTTATATTATTTTCCAGATTTCTGTGGAAATAGATATCCATTATGATAGGATCTCCCATAGCTAGTGTTCTGTGTGATACACTGTAATTGTTTTGATGGAAAGCTTAACATTTATTTTGAAAATAATCCTAATTACTACCTGTAAGTTGAGCAAGTATAGGATGGCCATTCAAATATCCTTTTCTAATGCATAAAAAGGAGCATACCACAGATAGTTCCACTTACATTACTAAAAAATATGCTGCTATATTTAAATACTTTATGACATAATTCAATTATGAAGACAGTGAATGAAAAATTTAATAGGACTCAAATGCTGAATTAGAAATATTATTTTGCTTCTTGGATTTCTTCAGTAAACTAATGTAACATTGAATTAGAAAATAATTAAGAATAACATATTCATAATAGACTTTTTTAAGAAGAATAATGAGAGAAGTATTGACTTCCATTTGTCAAATTACAAATTCAGATACAGTGGTATAGCAAGTGGAAATAACTAGTAAACTAATAAAAGTCTTAAAGTTTCAATATTCCTTAAGATAGATGAAATTTTTATATATTAATATTATGGTATTTCAAATCAGAGGGAAAATATTTAAATAATATACTAATATAATAGGTCAGGATTTTGAACTTTACACTAAAATATCAATTCTTCTCATTCTGTAAAAATAAATTATAGATAATATAAAATTCTAAATTTTATCTTAAACAACAACAAAACAAAAATAAAAATATTTGTGTATTTTGAGGGTGGAAAAAAACATTCCTAAGGAAGCTGGATCCAGAAAGAAATGCAGTAATACCATTTAGCTTTTTTGTAAGGAATAATTTTATGATTTGATATTTTAACATAAAAACTGCTAAAAAAATAACAGGCAGATTATTCATAATAAATACACTTTGCATGACAAACAAGAATATGAATACATGGAATGTATAAAATGCTTCTAATAATAATAATAGTAATAATAATAAGGAATGGACTAAAAATCAAGACAAGAAATTAACAGAAGAAATAAAAATATTCTTGAGAAATGTGAATTTGTTATTAATTTAAAATCTCATTTATTTATTTTCTTATTGATTTATTTTGGGGGTGCCTCAGCCCCAGTCCTTCTTAATGTTTTAAATTTTGAGACAGAGTCTTCCTAAGTAGTTTAGGGTCTCTCTCTCCAAGTTGCTGAGTCTTGTATTGAACTAATGATCTTCCTGCCTCAGCCTCCTATGTAGCTGGGATTTTAGGATTGCACCACGATGCCTGGCATAAATTTATATTTTAACTACCCAGTGCAAAGGGAAATTAATATAATGAAATATTCAATAATTTCACTAAATACAAGCCATGTGTGGCAAAGAACATATTTAAATAGTGCTGATAGATGTTTAAAAATTATAGACCCACAAAGTGCAATTTATTAATATCTCAATATATAAATTAACATACAAATTGATTTCTATTTCTGCTTCTAGTATTATGTTATGCAGGCAGGGTATGATGGAAATTATATACACAAAGAAATTATGATTATGAATGTAGTTGCAATCATTATTTATATTATTGAACACTTGTAAAAGAAATACATGTGCATTATTATGAAAATAGCTAAATAAGCAATGGCCCATAATAGTGTTCAAGAAGAACATAGATATGTGCACTTATGTATTTAAAATAGCACCAAAGCATTTGATTAAGCATAATAGCAAATCACAAATCAACTTTACAGTAGGATTATATATGATATTATTATTATTATTGTTATCAACACAGATAAAATTTTTGAGAAAAATATATTTATAGTTGTAAATACTGTTCACCATTGGTTATGGGTATGGATATATCTCTCTATATGTATCTATCTCTCCACTTAAACAGTGAGATCAGACTTTCAGTTATCATATCCCTGTGCTTCGGTATCACCATTGACTTTTTATTATTTTTCAATTTAAACAAATAAAAATATATTTTTGTAATTTGAAAAAAATGATTTATTTCATACACTCTTGATTGCTTGTATTAGAATATTTCAATATCTCCAATCATATGGTAATATACAGAAACATTTCCCAACCAAATTCTCAATTTTAACATTTATTTTTCTGAAACCCATTTTTGTTTCATTTCCCTAAATATCTAAAACTAATTTTAAATTATTAATAAATGTTTCTGGAAAGAATTATAAGATGGAATGAAATGAATTATTTAAATACTATCCAACAGGAACTATGACATCAAATAAAAATTTCCTGTATTACTCAAATTTATCAAGTATTTTCTGGAAGTGAGTACAAGTTAATCAAATTGAACTTTCTTGTTCTTGTCACACTGTCCCAGAAGATTTCTCATATTTCTTATTAGGAATATGGCAAATTAAGAAAAGAGAGAAGCAGTTTCTTTCTTTCTTTCTTTCTTTCTTTCTTTCTTTCTTTCTTTCTTTCTTTCTTTCTTTCTTTTTTTCAGCAAAGGGCTTTATGTTTTTTTCTCCTACACGAAACAACAAAATGGTGGTTTAATTAAGAGGCAGGCTGAAAGTATTGCTGTGAAGGCAGAGGAAAGGTGGAGAGCTTCCAGAGAATAAAAATCATCTGTGTCCAAATCACATTTTATCCTAGAGCAAAATTATGTCCCCACTTGTTTTTGGCAGATAATCAACATTATCCACTAACTTTTGTTGCTGTAAGTGCAGCAGGTGTGCAGATGGATACCAGGGATGATTTGATGGACACAGAGTTTAGGAAGAACAGGCAGCTGCTCAGAGCCACACTCACACCAGGTGAGGACTTATGGGGGGATAACAGTGGCTGCATGGGTTCTTCCTCCTTGGCAAAAACTGTTCTTTGGCATGGAAGACACAATTTCAATATGCTGGCTAATGATTCGCCAGTAGGGACATATACTTAATTACAAAGGTGGGCTTTATCCAATAGATTTCTAGAATCCACGATATCAGTTTCTCAGTGGACAGATTTGTTTAGGAGACTTTGACCTCTCAGAATTACTTTAGAAATCTTTAGTTATCTTCCCTGTAATCAGCATTACAATAGGAGGGTGCAGATGATTAACTGGAAGATGCCTTAGAAGGGGAAAAAAGAAGAAAAAAAAATTTAGTTACCTTTCTGTTTATAGTACTGACTTTTGCCATCTGAAAATCAAGGCAAGTTTTATGTCCTTATTCTCATTTTTAACTCATTTTTGCTTTTTGGCATGATATTTACTATATATTGTTGACACCTTTAGGTAATATTTTAAAAAGAAATATAGTGTTTATTTAGTAGAAGATTTAAAACCACAAAGATAATTAATTTCCATAGTTAAAAATTTCCAATCAGTGTCTTTGATCACAGGCTTAGAATTTTAAAGTGTCACCTCACAATAAAAGTAATGAATTTAAAATTTACAATTGTTAAGAAAAATAAAAACAAGGAAATGAATTATACATTAAAATAATATGACAAAAGTAAAATGGATTTCCTTGAAATTCATAGGGTATTGGTTCCAGGACCTCCAAATGATAGAAAACTCACATGTTGAAAATGACATCAACTTTAGATTCAAGAAATTCAATTTTGGAAGCAAAGCTCAAAAAAGGTAAACTCAAAGAACAGTATGCCTTGACATATCATAGTCAACATATGAAAACAAAAGTAAAGATAAATTCTTGAAAGAAGCTGAAAAATAAAATAGACTACATATATGGTGATAATGATTAGAATAACTGTGGATTTCAGAAAAGAGATGAGGAGAGAGTTGAATGATTATTTAAGTTGCCAAAACAAAAGTGTGGACAATTAGAATTCCATATCACTTATTTATCATCTCAGTATCTATATTGTTTCTTCAAAAACAAAGTAAAATAAGTTTAATATAAAATAAAATAAAAGAATTTATGTGTTGAAGACCTGCTCTAAAATAAATACTAAAGGAAGCTGCTACATTTGGAGAGAAAACTTGGTTCTTCAAGATCCAAGAAAGAACAAGAAAAAGTGGTATACATAAAAAGTATTCTTTCTTGAAAGGTTTTTAAATATTCATGTGACTGTCTCTATTTATAGGGTAACATGATTGTACACACAAAAATCTGATGGAATCTCCAATAAGTCTACTATAACAAGTGAATTTACTAAAACTGCAAGTGTTTTAGTCAGCTTTTTTGCTTATGTGACTAAAAGTCCTGCCAAGAACAATTTAGAGAAAGTTTATTTGCAGGCCTCACAGTTTCAGGCGTATCAATCCATGGATAGCCAGCTTCATTCTTCAGGGCTTGAGATGAGGCAGAATATCATGACAGAAGAGTGTGACAAAGGGAAGCAACTTAACATGATGATCAGGCAACAGAGAGACTCCACTTCCCATATACAAAATATATACACCAAAGGCATATCCTAAATAACCCAGTTCCTTCAGCCACAACCTACCTGCCTTCAGTTATACTCAGTTAATCCAGCCACGGATTAATTCACACATTGGGTTAAGGTTGTCATAACTCAATCTTTATCCTTTAAACTTTATTGCATTGTCTCACACATGAGCTTTTGGGGGAACACCTAATATCTAAACTATAACAGCAAGTAAATTATATTTTTAGTTTACATTTTTGGATGTTGCTTTTATGGATCTTGCCTTGTAGCATTTATAATAATAAATACACTTACACGAAATATTTACACATAAAACTAACACTTATAGTAAATATATGTTGCAAAATGCAAATTATTAATGAAAGCAATTTTGAAAGTCTTAAGTTATGGGAGGTATATAAAAATTTGTACATTCAAATGTATCAGTTTTGCCACATGATCCCAATTAAAATCTTATTAGTACTTTTTATCAACAATGACAAGGTATGTCTAAAATTTATATAAATGCTCATTGGAACATTAATGGCCAAAACAAATTTAAAATATACAGTTGGAGACCTTATTCTACCTAATTTTAAGACTTATTATTAATTTATACTAATCAAGACACTGTATACTAATAAAGACTCCTAGATCAGGGGTACACAATAAAAAGTACAGAAATAGACCAGCAGATATATAGTTATATGGCAGGAACAGTGATTTCTTTCTCTGGTATTTAGTCTGCATATGAATTTCTTTTCCTGGTCTGCAATGATTTCTCTGACACACCCATTAGTGGACCTATAAAATGACATTTTTAATGTCACAGGACACACGTAGTTTATTTTCAGGGTTTTCTATTATTATACTATTGACTTAATGGAGCAATGTAACGGCATTTAAAAACTCAGCTGTGACACTTGCTGGGTAGCAACATATGTTAAGCTGGTGGTTTTCTTTATGTTGTATTATGCTCTAAATTAGTGATCAGTATATAGTATAATTTCTCCCATGGCCAGAGTATGTATGTCATGGAACCAAAGTGTCAAAATAGGAGTGGCTTTGGTTACTAGTATCTATAATAATTCACTACAAAATGTTTGTTGTCCTGCCTTCGTAAATTTGGACTTTTCTCGTTGCCAAAGACAGAATGCTGTCAGCAGTAGTCTTAGCAAAAAATATATAGAATTGGTAGAAGATTGCCCCTCAGCCACTTTAGGACTGACAGGCATATAAAGAATTTAATATACTGGTTGGCATGATAGATCATGATTATCCAGGGGCTATAAAATTGCTAATATAAAATGTGCTAATACTAAATATGTCTGGATGCAAGGCATTCTTTTTATTTCTCCCAAGTCCATTGGCAAATGTAAACAAGAATAAATCAACTGAATACATATAAAATAGCTAATGGCACAGAGTTTTCTGAAATAATCATTAAGGACACTTATTCTCCCTCCAGAAAAATATGCATGACCAGTGTGATGATGGTTGAGAACAAAGAGACTATAGAAAGAGGGAGAAGAGAAGTAATCAATGATATCAATTCTGGTTATAGTACAAGCTCAAGAAAGGAGAACTGCATTAGTTATACACTTTTATGCTGTGCTTTGATGTGTATGTATGTTAATACATTAAATAATTACTTTTCCTTTCTTTCATTCTCCACCAATTCAATGTAAGATGTGTTCAGAACAGAAACCCCTATATTTAAATATTTAAATTGGAAGAAATCCAAAGGAGATTGGGATTGAGTTGGCAATTTCTATAATCACTACCTCCATCTGAAGTCAGATCTATTCACTGCATAGAAGTTGATAACTACACTCAATAGAAGTTATTTCCCTGTATAGCTCCAGGACATACACCACCGAGGTATCTGAGTTAAATTGTGAAGATACAAGAGAAAGTTATTTTCTTTTAGAATCAACTGTAACCAGACATCTGGGTAAATGTGAGATTCATTATATTCTTTAGCAAGTTCCTGTGAATCATCTACATCACTGTTTAGAGTGAACACATGACGGGACATATTGAATTTATCTTTTCTGAAAATTTGTTTTTCAGAGTACATTTCCCTGACCTGTAGTGGTACTTTACCCAGCCTTTGGCAAAGAGTTTATAACTTCTTTGACTTTTACATTCCCAGATCTTCCTGTGAGTCCCTAATTTATATATTAAACTCTTGGTTTCCTCAGTACGTAACTGGCTTATTTTGTAGTTGCTGTTTTATTTATTTTTTGCTTTTTTTCCACTGACAACTCTGACAGAGGGTGCTGAAGCAAGTCACTTAGCATGGGGCTAGTGTTCCCAAGGTAATGAACATGTGTAGATCCCTCCTAGTTCAATTAGTGATTTTGAAAATATTCATGATGATCATTGAAAGTAATTTAAAAACAAGCAAACAAACTTTTTGATTTCGGTTGTTACCAAACCCATATGTTTTTTGGAGATTTTGATTCCAAAATTCCATTTGAAAATATGAGCTTCTGTGTTTGTTTCCAAGCAAGTTATCTGCTTAGATAGGTGAAATGGAATATGTATTCATGTAAGTCTTTTTCTGAAGGGGTAATGCCTAGAAATTCTAAAAAAAAAAATATAGGCCCTAAAAGAAGTTTAGACACTGGAGTGATCCTGACATAAGTTTCCTATGTACATATATGAATCTCCACATCATGTGCAACAAGACTAGAATCCGAATTAGATTTAAGATGTATTCCATATTTTTACAAATATGTCAAAATATACTGTACTATCATGTATGACTAAATAACCAAATTTTAAAAAGCAATATTTTTGAAGATTAAAAGAAAAATGAGTGGGTGACAAGAAAAAAACCTTAAAACTCTTTGGCTCTCATTTTGCATATTTATGAGATGAGGAAAAAAAAATAACACTCATAAGAATTGAATGATAAAATATCTTGTGGGTAGATAACACAGTGCTTGTTATCAATATGCAGCACATTTCATCTTACTAGGAGCAGCAAGTTGACAGGACCTAGTTTTCCATTTCTGATATTTTGTGGGAAATTCACAATCCAGATCCTGTTTTGAAGTTGTTAAGCTACTCAGGAAAATATAATCTTATGTTTGTATTGACCTCACATATTTCAGAGAAATAATGATGTTCCAAATTGAAGTCTTTTCATTGAGTTATTGAAATACAGAGTAATTCCAGGCCTCTTAATGCCATCCTTTGCCTCCAAGCTGCACCCCACTCCCCAAGGCCAAATTTCTTGGAATACTCCAGTTTTGAATCATCTTCTCCTAATATAATTAGTGTCTAACTCAGTTTAAATTAAGTGTTTTCATTATCTGGCTGTAAAGCAAAGAGCCAAATGGTTTGCTCTTAGGAAAAGAGAGGAAGAAGTAAAGTAATACTGAAAAAATATGATATTTTTTGTTAGTGTATGGCCTATAGTATAACAAAAATTAAGAAAAACATTTCTAAAGATCCATTTATTTCTATCAAATAAGGTGATGGAGCCAACATAATATTTGGCCTAAAATAGAATTATAGAGATTAGTGTGATATAACAACGTTGAGTGGTAGCTCATTGTCATTGACTACTTATATATACCTGAAGAGCTTTCCCCTACTCTTTGCTTTTGGCATTTCTATTTGATTTCTTTTCTTACTCTTCTTTCCAGGGAACACCACTGATTCTATTAGAAATCCAAAGTTCCATGTTCTACCAAATAAGAGTGGCTAACCCATTGTTGAGAATCACGTGGGGCTTTTGTTCTTTGGGTTTGTAACCCTTTAAAAATTTGGCCCGATATGATTGCATCTTGTTTTCACTCCATCCAAAAATTTAGAGCTCCAATTTTATATTTTTTCATTCCAATCAGTTTGCCCACATTTTCATGCCTCCACAAAATGGGTACAAGGTCATTATTTCTATTGAGTTTTGAACCTTGGAAAAATATATTTTCTAAATTATATAAAATTTATATAAAGAAAGCCTTTTTCTTTTCTTAAACCGGGTTCTTTCATTTCTAAGTCCAATATAAGGACTTTTAAACCTTTATAGTATTACAATATCACTAGCAAAATTAATGATTTTTAAGAGTATACACTGTGTGAATATATTATCAAATTATATTATATGATATTATATCTTACTATGGTTAATACTTCTATTGCATTTCTAAATCAATTGTATAGGGTAATTATGGACAAGGATTTAAATATATGCTTTAAAATGGTAAATTTTATATTTTTAATTCAATTATGATAAAATCCATGTTCATCATTAAAACTTAGGACACAGTATTATGTATAAAGAGGAAAGATGTTATAATGACTCAGCCCATCCTTTAAAGATAATCAGTAATGATCATCATGGATTTTCCTTCTATTCTTTTCTCTCTGAATAAACTCTATGGTCTTTATAAGTGTTCCAAAAAGGTTCATATGTTGAAAGCCCAATCCCTAAAATAACACTATTGGTAGATGGTAGAATATCTGGGTGTTAAGCCCTGGTAGGAGATCCTTAGTGTTTTGGAGACACATCTCCATCAGTCACTCTCTCTTGTTTTGTTAATCAATTAGTTAACCAGAAGCCCTCCCACAAGAAGCCTAGGGAATGGGCCCACTCAATCAAGTATTAGACCTTACAGAACTGGGAAGTGATTAAATTAATTACCTTGCTAAGAAAAATTTCTCAAGTATTTTGATATGGTAACATAAAGCTGAATAATAATAGAATATTTTTAATTTAGAACATATGGCATATACTATTTCATATTGTATTTAAATATATATATATTAAAATAATGCAAAAATTCTCCCTGCACAATTTAAAATAATTTGCAGATATATTTTAAATATATTTTGGAAATACCAGAATTCACTTTGATATTCCCATAAGGCCCAATATTAAAGTGGATTCTAATTCTTCATATTATATAATATAGCTAACCAGGCATATTTCTGTGAAGAAAACTTTGTTCAATTTTTTCTTTTCTTTGACTTTTATCTTAAGAGGAAAATTGGTAGATTTGGAAGTATAGTTTTATATATCAGTAAAATTGTATTTATAATTTTTCTACAAATTTGCATTCTTGTAATGTTGAGAATATCATTTTAAAAGTCTTTAGTGGGCCAGAGACTGGAGGGAGGAAGGCACAACTCAGCATGCCTCCCCAGACCCCTGAGACCAGAGGAGGAGGGCCCGACTCAGCATGCCTGCCTCACTGGATGCCAGAGACCAGAGGAGGAAAACACTATTGTACCTGTACAGAGATTATGATAGCAATGTGGCTCCTCATCTACTGTGTGACTCTTCCAGATTGCCTCCATCTTGGTACACTGCAGTCGCTGCCATAGTTTTATTCCACTTGGTAGCCTCCACTGTTGAACAACAGACAGGGCCTGGAGGTAGCTGCCTACTGCAGCACAACACACCATAGTGCTGCATTGTTGAATAAGCCACCCAATGCCATCAAATGGACCACCCTTCCAATCTTATCTCTGAAAGCAGTCGCCTCCATCTTTGGACACTGCTACTGCTATCTTGGGTATCCTCTGCTGTTACCTCTGCCATCTTTAGTTGGGACATATTCGATCTTGGGAGATTGAGGCCTGGAAGCTCAACATCAAGGTTACAGGTTTGATGCTTCTGCTGCCACCAATTAGGGCTATGGATGCTTCCATTTAGGGACAAAAACCAGGACCTGGAAGACCATCACCAATGTCCCTGTAGGCCTAGTTACACCAGAGGTATCCCTACTATGTGAGCTAACAGACACTATCTTGCTGCAGAGGAAAAAGAGAGCCTTGCCTGAGGTTGCCTCTTTCTTTTTTTTTTTTTTTCTGCTAGCAGCCAACTTCTTTTGATTGTTCTTTCACTATTACTATAATCTAATACCTATGTATTCTCACATCCTACATAATAAGCATCTCATTCTACACCCTCCATTCTCTCTCTGACCACCATTAGATACTCTAAACCCTTATGCAAACCTACTGTCTATATTGTAGATGATAATTGAACAGATCATTTCTGTTTATAGTGACAAAAGTGTAATTGTCTAAATAGGAGCTATTTGACTTATGGTTGCATATTTGATTTGTGTGCTGTAAACATTGATCTCACCCTTAAAAGTAAGGTATTTCTAGCCTTCAGGGACACTTCAAGATTATAAATTAGAAACTCTAATACCTCAGATTTGAACTGCAAAAGAGGAATTCACCTGAACAACATGAAAAAAAAAAAACAAGGGAGAAAAGTGCTTCAAACAAACCAATAATAGATTCCATTGACAGCACAGTAGATGAAATGTCAGAAAAGAAGTACAAAATGTACATAATTAAAATGAACTTCAAATCAAAGAATGACATAAGACAGCAAATTCAGACAAAAATTGACCACTCCAATAAATTCATTAGAGAGCAAATAAAGGTAGCAAAAGATTGAGATATTCTGAAAAAAAAAACCAGAAATCCTTGAAATGAAGAAATCAATGAACTAAATAAAAAACTCAATAGAAAGCATTACCAACAGACTAGAACACTTGGAAGTCAGAACCTCAGACAAGGAAGACAAAATGTACAATTTTGAAAATAAAATTGACCACACAGTGAAGATGATAACAAACCATGAACAGAATGTCCAAAAATTATGGGATAACATCAAAAGACCAAATCTAAGATTTATCAGGATAAGAGAGAGGAAGGCATGAAGTTTCAAAACAAAGCAATGCACAGTCTCTTCAATGAAATAATATCAGAAAATTTCCCAATCATGAAGAATGAATTGGAAAACCAAATTTCCAAAATTACAACAGATCTACTCCAAGGCACATTATCATGAAAATGCCTAGCATGCATAATAAGAATAGAATTTTGAAGGCTACAAGAGAAAGAAATCAGATTACATATAGGGGGAGATCATTCATATTTCAGCAGATTTTTCAATCCAGACCTTCCAAGCTAAGAGATCCTGTAACAACATATATCCAGCTCTGAAAAAAAAAATGGATGCCCACCATATAAGAATCTTATATCTATCAAAATTGAGCTTTAGATTTCATAACAAAAAAAATTCCATGATAAACAAAACTTAAAAGAATCTACAGTGAGAAAGCCTGTACTAGAGAACATTCTCGGCAATATATTCCATGTTGAGGAAACAAAAAACAACAATGAAAATCAGCAGAGGGAGGAACTACACTAAAGAAAAGACCAATCAAAGAGAAACCAAGTTAAGTTAAAAACCAAAAATAAAACAAAATGATCAGGAAAACAAAACACATTTTAATAAGAACTCTGAACGTGATTCATAATTAAAAGACATAGACTGCAGATTGGATTTTTAAAAAATCCAAAAATATGCTGCCTGCAAGAAACTCATCTCACAGGAAAAGATATCCACGGACTGAAGTTTTAGGATGGGAAAGAACATAACACTCACATGGACTGCCATAAAGAAGAAAAGGTTTCCATTGTCTTATCAGATAAAGTGGAGTTCAAACCAAAGTTAGTGAAAAGAGATAAAGAAGAACATTTAATACTGCTTAACAGAATCATATATCAACAAGACATAACAATAAAAATATGACCCAAATAATGGTGCAACTATGCATATCAAACAAACCCCTCTCAACTTCAAGAATCAAAGAGATCACAATACAATAATACTGGATGAGTTTAACACACCTCTGTCACCACTGGATAGACCTTCCAAACAAAAGCTAAATAAAGAAACTATAGAACTCAATAATATAACCAATAATATAGACTTATAAATTATGCCACAAAGCAAGCTAGAGCAAATACAAAAAAAATGGAGATACTACTCTGCATTTTATCTGATCATAATGGAATGAAATTAGAAATCAATGATAAAACAAACAAACAAAAATAGAAGCTACTCCAACATCTGGAAACTAAATAATATGCTATTGAATGATGCATGGATAACAGAAGACATCAGGGAGGATTTAAAAAAATTCTTAGAGGTAAATGGAAACTCTGATACAACACATAAAAATCTCTGAGACACTATGAAGACAGTGCTAAGAGAAAAGTTCATTGCATTATCCTCATTCACTAAAAGAATAAAAAGTCAAGAAACAAAGGACTTGACATTACATCTCAAAGGCCTATAATAAGAAGAACAAATCAACACGAAAAACTGTAGAAGACAGGAAATAATTAAAATCGGGCAGAAACCAATGAAATTGAAACATAAGAAAAATTGACAAAACAAAAAGCTGATTCTTTTAAAGAAATAAAGTTGACACAATCTTACCTACTCTAACAAAAAGGACAGAGAAAACACAAATTAATAAAACTTATGATGAAAAAGAACTATCATGACAGACACTATTGAAATACTGAGGACAATTAGAAACTATTTTGGAAATTTATATTCTGGTAAAATAGAAAATCTTGAAGACACCTACAAATTTCTAGAGTTATATGATCTGCCCAAACTTAACAGGAGGACAAACACAATTTAAACAGATGAATTTCAAGCAATGAAACAGAATACACCATCCAAAGCCTACCAACCAAGAAAAGGTCAGGACCAAGTGAATTTTCAGCTGAGATCTACAAGACCTTCAAAGAAGAATTACTACCAGTATTCCTCAAATTACTGCATGAAATAGAAAATGAGGGAAACATTCCAAACTCATTTGATGAGGCTAGCATCACCTTAATATCAAAAAAGACAAATAACACATCAAGGAAAGTAACTTCAGACCAATATCCCTGATGAACATAGATGCAAAAATTCTCAATAAAATTCTGGCAAATCAGATGTACAAAGATATATTTTAAAAGATGATCAAATGGGGTTCATCCCAGGGATGCAATGTTGGTTCAAATTCAGAAATCAATAAAAGTAATTTATCACTTCGATAGACTTAAATATAAGAATCATATGATTATATCATTAGAGGCAGAGAAAGCATTTGACAAAATGCAGCACATTTTCATGTTCAAAACACTAGAAAAACTAGGGTTAGTAGGCACATACCTCAACATTGTAAAAGCTAATTATGCTAAACCCAAGGCCAATATCATCTAAGTGGAGAATAAATGAAAGCATTCCCTCTAAAACCTGGAACAAGACTGGGATACGCTCTTTCACCACTTCTGTTTAACATAGTCCTAGAAACTCTAGCCAGAGTAATTAGACAAAATAAAGGAATACAAATAGGAAAGAAAGAGCTTAAACCATGACTATTTGCCAATGGCATTATTCTATACTTAGAGGATTCAAAGTATCCCACCACAAAATTTCTAGAATTAATAAATGGATTCAGCAAAGCAGCAGCATATAAATTCAATACCCATAAATCAAATGCATTTCTATACATCAGTGATGAATCCTGTGAAAGACAAATGAGGAAAACTATTCCATTTGCAATACCCTCTAAATTAAAATACTTGGGAATCAATTTAACAACAACAACAACAAAAAAGGTGAAAGACCATTACAATGAAAACTACAGAAATTGAAGAAGACCTTAGAAGATGTAAAGATCTCCCATGCTCTTGGATAGGCAAAATTAATGTTGTTAAAATAACCATACTACCAAAAGTCCTATACAAATTCAATGAGATATGAATTAAAATCCCAATGTCATTCCTCACAGAAATAGAAAAAGCAATCATGAAATTCATTTGGAAAAATTAAAGACTCAGAATAGCCAAAGCCATCTTTAACAAGAAAAGTAAGCAGGAGGCATTACAATGCCAGACTTTAAATATACAAGAAGGCAATAGTAACAAAAACAGCATGATAATGGCACCAAAATAGACATGTATACCAATGGTACAGAATAAAAGACATGAAAAACCCACATAAAAACAGTTTTCTTATACTAGATAAAGGCACCAAAAACATGCATTGGAGAAAAGATAGCCTCTTCAACAAATGGTGCTGGGAAAACTGGAAATCCATATGTAGCAAAATTAAATTGAACCCATATTTTTCACTATGCACAAAAATCAACTCAATATAGATGAACAACCTAGGGATTAGACCAGAGACCCTGCAAAAGTAGGTTCAAATCTTCATTATGTCAGATTAGGCCCCAACTTCCTTAACAAGTCTCCCAAAGTACAGGAATTAAAATCAAGACTCAATACATGGGATGGATTCAAATTTAACAAAACAAAACAAAGCAAACAAACAAACAAAAAAACCACTTCTCAGCAAAAGATTCAATCATTGAGGTGAAGTCAAAGCCTAAAGAATGGGAGCAAATTTTTACCACACATTAGATAATTTCCAGGATATATAAATAACTCAAAAACCTTACCAAAAAAAAAAAAAAATCAACAAGTGGGCTAAGGAATTGAACAGACATTTCTCAGAAGAAGATATACAAGTTTACAAGATATACAATCAATCAACAAAGATATGAAAAAATGCTAAACATTTCTAGTAATTAAAGAAATACAAATCAAAACTTTAAGATTTCATCTCACTCTAGTCAGAATGGCAATTATCACGAATACAAGGAACAATTAAGTGCCGGAGAAGATGTGGGGGGGGGGAGGGGGGAAGTCACACTAAAACATTGCTGATGGAACTGCCAATTGTTGCAATCAATATGGAAAGTAGTATGAAGATTCCTTAAAAACTAGGAATGGAACCACCATTTGATACACTTATTCCACTCCTCGTTCTATATACCCAAAGGACTGAAAAACAGCATACTACTGTGACACAGCCATGTAAATGTTTATGGCAGCATAATTCACAATAGCCAAACTGTGGAACCCACCTAGATTCCTTTCTATAGATGAAAGGATAAAGAACTATGGCATATATACACAATGGAATATTATTCAGCATTAAAAGAGAATGAAATTATGACATTTGAAGGTAAATGGATGGAGGTGGAGACTGTTATGTTAAGTGAAGTAAGCCAACCCCCCCAAACAAAATGCTGAATATTTTCCCTGATGAGTGGATGCTAATCTGTGCAGCAAGGGGAGGGAGGGGTAAGGAGAGGTAAGGAGGGGCCATGCATGCAGGAAAGATGGCGGAATGAGATGGACATCACTACCCTAGGTACATGTATGATTGCACAAATGGTGTGACCCTACTTCATGTACAACCAGAGAAATGAAAAATTGTGCTCCATTTGTGAGCAATGAATTGAAGATATTCTGCTGACATGTATAACTGATTAGAACAAATAAAAAGAAGTTGTTCCTTGTTGTTTGAAACAATTATTTCACTGTTTTAATTTTCTATAATTGCAAATGAGAAATTTTAATATATATTTTTAAATGAAATTTAGACTGATCTTTCTGTCTTCTCATAAAAGTTCTCAGTTAAACTTTAATTATAATTCTATAAAACTTGACCTATTTACTCATTAATTAACCATTTTTTCAAAGTGTTATTTGGCCATGGAAGGGGATGCATGTTTGTTTTTGTTTGTACAGACTATGTGCATTACATATTTTGTTTTCATACCTCCTATCCCACACTCGTTTTAGATGTCATGTAAGATATTTTCATAAACATTTTTTAAAGATGAAATTTTTGAAAAATTGAAATTATAGAAGTTAGATATCTCAGTTTGAAGAACTGCAAGTATGCTGCATCCCTTATTGTTGTGATGCTCAACATGTCAACACATGGCAGCATAGTTGTCATTAAAGATTGAGACCCTGAAATATTCAGGTATGAGGATTAAGAGAAATCAGTACTATAAAATGTGAGAGAAGGAACAATCAAAAGGATCTAGCTATTTATATTATTGTTAGTTCCTCTAAATATTTCTCTGTCTCTTCATTTTTATTTATTTTTATACCCTGTATGTCTTCCCTTTTAGATAGTGCTACTTAATCCTAATTTAATAATTTAAAAGCTTTTTATCCCTTGAAGTGAAGTGGCGTCAACTTGCAAATGGCTTTTATTTCTGGATGCACTCAAGGGGCTATCTTTTGTATAAGAGATAAATTCAGTAAGGTCTTGAACATTTGCGGAAAAGGGTCTACAACTTTGTTCTTTAAATGTGAAAATACACAGAGGAAAATATTTTAAACAGCATTGTTTTAAATGTCCAGGAGATTAAGATATGTCTGTCTTTAGGGAAAGGTTAAGTATGGAGGTGATTGTGGCCAGAGATGATGTTGTTCGTGAATAATAACATCAAAAACAACATATAACTTGACAAACAATATCTTCAACAGCATCCATTCTGCAGCACAGTCTCAGGTTTTTTACCACAGCTTTCCAGAAACCCTACCTTTGTGAACAGAGAATATGAGAACAGTGGGAAAATAAAAATGGAATATTAAAGAGCCACCAAAGGTGTGATGGTAGTGTTTTGTTTCTTTCTAATATTATAAATTGATTCAGGGTAGTTTTTTCATCTTTTACATATAGTTTCTAAATTTTTGAAGTGATTTCTAGATATGTCGGTGTATATTTTCTAAGTCCTGTTAAACCAGAATGCATAAAGTGATATCCTCACTATGAGAAACTCACAATCTTGTAGGAAGTCAGATCTGTGAAGAGTTCATCCCCACACAATGCCTTTAAAAGCTGTTCTAGAGATACTAACATCTTTTGCAGCATACAATGACAGAAGCAGCCTCTGCTCTGTGGTGCATAGGAATAAGATTTTTACAGAGCAAATAAAAACTGAGGTAGGTCTTCAAAAATGAGTAAGAGAATTTTAGGCAGAAAAAATAGTAGAGGTCTTGTAATGTAGTCACATTTTATATCATTGTTGGGAAAAAATTGCCCATAAGTTTTTCTTAAAACATATAAGAATTATAAGAAGTGAATGATATGACATAATAGTTCTAAAACTTGGCATGCACCTTGAAAATGGAGAAAAAAATTAAGGTACTGTATATTTTTGCTATACAGAATCAAAACAAACATATGAAAATATTTAATTCTAATATAATCTAAAGATTCTAGATGCTCACTAATATTTTTTTATTTTTATTGAAATATAGTGAAATAATGTGTTTACATAAGCATGCAAATATCATTGTACAACTTGACAAATTTTCACTAACTGAACACACTCATGTGAGCAACAGTTCAGATCAAAGAACCAGAATATTATCAGCAAGTCTGAAACATATCCAGAGACTCCTCCTTATATCTTCAAATCAGTAAGTAGTTTCTCCTCAGGACTGTTATGTAGGTTTCAGGTATAAAGTGTGTTCACTTTCTTTTAAACTCAATATGAAAGAATTCATACAAGATATATGTATTCATTTGTGTGACATTTTTCATTCAATATTAGATATCTGTTGTTTTTCCATATTATTGAGTGTAGTAGTCGATTGTTCATTGCTATTCTTATTACTGTATGGTATTTCATTCTATAAATCAACATTCCTATTCTCAATGAGAATTTAGGTAGTTTAAGTTTGGGGCCCTTCTAAATAGTGCATGCTTAGAATTCGTTTTTTTTTTAATATGAACGTGCTACCATTGGAAATATACTTAGGAGCAAAGTTGCAATATCATAGGCATATGAATGTTCACATTGACATCATCTTTTGCTTAAAGTTGAAGATTACTTTGTGAAGTAAAAGTAGTGTGAATTTAAATAGAAACTGGCCAGAAGGCCAGGCACAGTGGAACTCACCTTTAATCCCAGCGACTCCAGTGGTTAAGGCAGGAGGATAGAAAGTTACAAAAGCCAGCCTCAGAAAAAGCAAGGTGCTAAGCAACTCAGTGAGACCCTGTCTCTAAATAAAGCAAAATAGGGCTGGGGATGTGGCTCAGTGGTCAAGTACCCCTGAGTTTAATACCCAGTACCCACCCTTCCCCCCAAAAGAAAAGAAATTGGCCAGAAGATTAATGCTAATCAATAGTTTGCTTCCCACCTCTAATTTTCTTGCCCAACAAGGTAACTACTTCACTACATAAGTTATCTTCTAAGGATCACCCAGTGAATACAAAATTCATCTTTTGGCTGGTCCATTACACAAACATAGTTAAGAACATGAGATGAGCTCCAAATATTGCAAGACCAATCTCTCCCCATCCAGTTGCCACTACACCCAAAACTATACTGTTCATGCAGATATAATAAATGTGATTCCAGATGCTGAAGTACATTCCAATATGTGTTGGGAAATAAATTGTGCAGAGAAGCCAAAGTAAGATTAAAAATATACTTGAACATAAACCAAGAAAATTAAGCACCATATTACTTTCCTGTATAATATAATGAAGCATCTTCTTTAAAAAAAAAAAAGATGTTTCATTTATACACAGACCATAAAGATTTGTTTTCTATAATGGAATCATGGAAAAGATTTGACTTGGTCTTATTTACAAAAAGAGAAATAAATGTTTATATTAACCTCTATTTCAAGCGTTGCTTTATGTGGACACATTGTAAGGTGGTGTGTAAAAATAGATGAGAGGCAAGGAAAGGGACGGAAAGATAAAACAGAAAAGGGAGGACAAAATAAGCTGGAAAGCTACCAAAATTTTAGAAAAACTGTGTGCTGTTAGAATAATTATTGCTTATGTACTGTATTCTGTCTTGTACATTGGTAGATTTTTATTAATAAATAAAGGTGGTATCTGCTCATAATGCAGTCAAATCAGTTGTGGAGAAAACACTGGAATAGGTGAATTGGATGCAAACCAACACAGGATGTGTGATCTAAATGAGGGATGAAGTGGAATTTGAAGTAGATTAGTCAAGCCCAGAAATAGGAGCATCACAACCATGAGCTTGGAAATATGTTTATAGCCACTTTGTGGAAAAATATTTAACATGCTGAGGTGACCCATGTCAAGGACAGCTGAAACTGCAAACATAAAGAAAGAGGATTTCTTTTCATGAGTCCACAGGAGAAGAAATTGCATGTTTAGGATAAGGAACAAGTTATGAAATTTTAAAACACTTTTAAGAGGCTGGGATTGTGGTTCAGAGGTAAAGCGCTCACCTAGCACTTGTGGGGCCCTGGGTTCAACCCTCAGCACCACATAAAAATAAATTAATTGTGTCCAACTACAACTAAAAAATAAATATTGAGGAAAAAAACACTTTTAAGCCTAAATCTGGAATTTAGTCTCAAAACCTCACCCTTTGTCTAGGAAGGGAGGGCACATTGAAAATATAAAGCTGGAGAAGGAGAAATTAAGGAAAGAGTCATATTGACCATAAAATAATCATAGAAAATGGAAAAAATGACAAATCATTTTTTTAAATATATGACATCTAGGACACTATTTTTCAGGGTAAATTGATTAGAGGCTGAACAGAAAGACAATGATAAGGAAGTAGCAGGAGTTGTATGTTGTGGTAATGAAGTAAGAAAATGATTTTTATGATCAATTATTACACTAATGAGGAAATTAATCAAATAGTAGAAACATAATTGGAAAACTGATGAGTGAATATGATTGACTATATTACATTTGGAATAAGTTAAAACACAGAATAGGAGGCTTGGTGCATGGTTATTCTTAGACTTGTGCCCTAAATGTCTTCTTTAAGGAAGGCAACATGGAAAAATGACAACTGCCAAGAAGTAAAGGTGGGGTTTCTGATATTTCAGGGTTTCATATTGATGGTTTAAGGTTTCTTAGTAAGGGACATTTTTTTTCTGTGTTAATCAATGATAACAAAAATAAGTTCTTTGAAGGCAAGAATATATGACACAATATCTGATATAAAATTGTTTTATGAGAAACATAAGCTCACTGAAGCAAAATTATCTAAAAATTTTCTGTAGAACTATGAAGGTATCTCAAAGAATCTAAGTGGAAGGATCTAATAGTAATATCTATTGCTATAAAATATTATAGCAATAGATATTACTGTGTGTGTGTGTGTGAGAGAGAGAGAGAGAGAGAGAGAGAGAGAGAGAGAGAGATAGATAGATACTGGAACTAGGGCCTAGTAAAAATTTAGTGATTTCTCCACCTGTCAAAACTATTTATTTATATATATTCAATATTTTTTTTACTTTTTGCAGAATAGCCTGCTCTATTTCTTTGGTCCCTATGGGAAAACTACTAAGTACCCCAGATTATCCATGCACCAGGAACATTCGGCCCAGAAGAAATGAAGGGCATCATTTTCCAAAACAATTTGAATTCCCAGAGAATGGGTATTTGTCTGAATAGTTTTGATACAGACTCCCATGACTAAATCCGTCAACCACACCCAGGGGTGTGGCATTATATGGTTCCAATGTGGTACTTGCCTAGAAGACAAACATTGACAAAAGAAGGGATGATTAATTCTGAGATACCCACTCTGTCTGACTGTCTCCTGTGGATTGTGTTTTCTAAAAAGGGAGCTATATTCAGTTCCCTGTAGTGACTCAAGCAATCCTTGTTAGGACATATTTTTGACCACAACAATTCTAAGAAAAATGTATAGAATTAATAAAAGAGTTACACATATTTAGGATAAGAGGAGAACATCAGAATTTTCTCATAATTTTAAATTATTTTTCAGGGAACATTTAGGTTATTATGGGCATAAATCCCATCTCTTTACTTATTAATTTTGCTGGTATTAAATACAATTTCTCCCTCAATAAGATATATCTCATGCTTCTGTTAAAAAAGAATACTAATAAGTAAGTATCTCAGCATTATTGGATAGATGAAATAAGATAGCTCATGAAAAGTGCTTAATGAAGTGCCTAATATATAGCAAACATGCCATTGGTATTATATTATTTTTATTAAACAATAGTTGTAATTTTCTATTGGAGCTACAAAAAATTACCACAATGTTATTATTTAAATAACAACATAAATCCTTTATATTCAGGAGGTCAGAAAGATGAAATCAGTTTAACTAGACTCACTGTAAGCAGAATCGCATTTTCCTGGGGTATTGAAGGGTCAATCTGATTTCTTGTATTTTCAAACTTTTAGAGGCCAGGTATCTACATTCCTTGGTTCCAGGTGCTTTCTACCACCAATAAAGCCAGTAATATGGCATCATCCAATTTATATCTCTGACAATAGCCCTCATCTTATAAGGAGACTTGTAATTAAATTGGATCTATGTGGATACTCTAGAATAATTTCTCCAATGAAGAGTCTTAAAACGTTCATAAATTAATATATTTATAGATACCCAGGACTAGGACATCTTGGGGCAGCCATTATTCACCCTGACACACACACACACACACACACACACACACACACACACACACACACACACATATATATATATCTTCGTTACAGTAAGTCTTTATCTTACAAAATTTACTCTATAAAGATGTTACTTGGTTTGTAATTTCAGTCAACAAATTCATGTCTTAACTGAAAAGAATACCCTACCTCAAGAGAAAATATTAATAAATAGAGATATGAAAAATGAAAAATGAAAAATACAGAATTATCGATGCTGGCATTAAATGATATGAAAATACTCTCATTTATGTTTCCATAGATATTTTTGATATTAACTTATATGAAATAAGTTATCAGTTGTTGTATCATGTTATAGAAAATACTATTATAAACAAGGTCTTTCTCCATTAAAACTTGTTGCTGCATAGTATACTTGTTTTAAAATTAAATTACCAATGACCTATAGTGATTTAAAGAAGATCAAATGCTTGACTAGTTATAAAGTTAAAAAGTTTCAGTGCATATTGCCAATATGTATTTTTAAAATTCCTCTTAATTATAAAAGGATAAAATGAATACTAAAAATCTCTAGCTTATGGTTTCAGAGAGTTCTATACAACATAAACAAATCTGTAACTTTCAGTAATATTCTTCTTTTTTGTCTCTTTTTTTTGCATCATGTGAAGAAGAAATCTGTTTTTCAGTGATGAAAGCAGAAGTTCTTTTATGACTGAGGTAATCTGTTTAATTCTCTCTTCAATAACATGGTTCTTGATGTAGCTGTTTGTCAAATGTATTTAGATTCTAGATTGTTTCTAATTGAAATTGTTAGTTTTGTCTAGTATTTTTTTTTTCAACATTTACTCTGTGAGTTGATTCTACATGTTTACTGGGCTTCAGATAAATCATTATTAATTACCCAAAGGATATGTCCCATTACAACCCAAATGTAGTATTTGGTCTTTATGGGCTTCTTAGGTGAGCCAACTCCTGCCCACTTTAGAGTTTAAGCTTAAAGCTAGTTTGATTTGATTTAATCTTGGATTATTTGAAAGATCATTGATTTTTCTGACTGTGTGACTTCTGTTTTGTTTCCAATTTTGACAGTGCTTGGGGATGGCTTTGCTGGAAAAAGCACTCCATAAAATAAAGTTGTGGTTTTAAAAAAAAAGCCTTGCTTTAAGGTAACCTGGTGCTATCCCCACATGACATTTGCTTTAAAAGAACTCTGTGAGAAATAAACAGGCTTGCCACAAGGAAAATCTCTTGAAAAAGGAAAAAAGCCTGCTATGAAAGATAAGCAAAAGGGATAATGAATGTCCTAATCTCGTGAAATTACTGCTCCATTTATCAAAGTTTATATGTCAGATGAAGGAAAAGTAGACTAAAAGAACCTACTTGTTTATATGCACAAAGATGCCAAATTAAGTTTCCATTTTCTTATGTGGAAACTTGATTAAACTATTCTGTACGTAATTCTTTCTGAAGCTTCGAGAAGCAAATAAACAGTGGGTAAAAGGGCGGTTTGATGCTTTTGGCAGTAGCAACGAATGAAAGCATAGCACCCATCATTTATTCAATCAACCAGTATAAACCATGAGAGCCCATGTGATTAAGAGGCCGAATAATAATATTTAACTGAGAATTTCATTTCAGAGGAGGCAGTTTAATCACCTAGTTAACAAAAGATTATAAATCATACTTTATTACTAATTCAAATAAATTCACCATATTTATTTATTTATTTTTTTGTCAGACATGATGCTAGGCCCTGGAAATAAATTGGTAAATGACACTGAGCTAATTTATTTTTGCATGAACATGAAATGTACTGGAGGAGATTGAGTAGAATGGGGTACTATGAGGACATATGGCAGAATAATCTAACATCTTTGTTTAGTGTGTTGCCATTTTAAGGGTGATCTTCTCACCATCCCTGAAGGCAGTAGGATCAGTAGGATGGCATACCAATGTTGCTTTCTTTCTCTCCCTCCCTGCCTTCCCTTTTTCCTCCATTCCACAAATGTATGTCACAACCATCCTCTTATAGAAAGGAGCACACAGAACTGAACACAGAGAAAATTCCTTGCCCTCATGAGGCTTAAAATAAATCAGGTTATACAAATATCCATCAAATGGCTGCATAATTATTTTCCATAACTTCTTTGGAGGAGATATGTAAATTACAATGAGAGAGAAACTTAAGTAGCTGGGTGTGGGGTATGAGTTTGTTTAGAGAAAATGACAAAAAGAAAAATTGTTTTACAGGTGAATGGAACAAATAACAATATGTGAAGAGATGAACATAAGAAGCGGTTGGAAGAATTAAAGTCCTATTGTGAATATAGCTAAAAGGAGTTTGATTCAAGAAAACACTAGAGAGATGCTTAAGACACACACGACCATTTTATAAGAGGCACTCTGTTCCAGCATTTCATCATGTGGTAATTAATGGTATGGCTTGAGGTACAGCCATATGCTCAATTACAGAGAATGTTGTGGAATAATTAATTTAACATGCATTCCACCTCTCTCCCATGGTGAAGCAGTCATGCCTGTGAGGTCACGGCTCTTCTCCAAATGTAGATCTTTAAAAACACAAACCTCATCTCCCTTGCTTATGAGTGAGTCAGGATCCTGACCAAAGCCAGTTTCTGTATAGCTTATCTATGATTATGACCTATAAAATAACTCCCTAACATAAGAGGGGGAGTTGAGACTTTTTCTTCTTCTATATTTCTTATGTGCTGAAATGGATTCTAAAATGGTTACAGCAATCACAGAACATGCCCAACCAAGAAAACCTCCAAAACAAAATAAACATATTGGAGGAATAAAACTAAATTTTACCAGATGCCCATAATGCTACTTAGTTTCATGGTAAGTGGTGGGATACACATACATACACTTGTGTATGTGTCTATTGGAGATTTAGAAATTGGAGACAGAATGAATAAAATGATACTTATAAGCTAATCTGACTTCAATATAGTATGCAATAAAAATGTGTTTCTATGCTTATAGCTCCTATAGGTTTTCAAAAACTTTTATGATATTTAAAATATGATGTACATACTATATATTGTCATAGATTTGTTTCTTTAAAGTGTTCCTGTTTTTGTGTGTGTATTTTTGCACAGATTTCAGTCCCTCTACACAGTGTCTCATAGTTGAACATAATATCCAGCATCAATACCTGGTGATCTTTGAGTGAGAAGTACAAAAAATTCAATCATGTTAGTTTGTTATGGACTGATAGTTAGAATATAATCCTGTTATCAAAACTATAAGAACTGTATATATATGTATGAATGTCATCCCCACTAGAGCATCTTAAGAGAAGGAACTCTGCCTCATTTATTTTTGTGATTTCTTAAAATATTCTTACCCTTGTTTATTCTCCTGTCTCCCTGACTAATACCTCTCAGCTTCTTCGCTAGCATCTGCTCCTTAAATAGAATTCTAATATTTTCAGTTTCTTACATTCACGTCTGACCTTCTTCTGTTTCCACTCTCTTCTCAGGAAACTTGTATTTGTGTTAATTTTAGTTGTTCAGACTCAACATTTTTAGACATCCAGACTTTTATTGTGATCTCAATATTTCTACTATTGTTTATTATTTATTACTATCCCCAGACAGAATTTTATATTTTAATCCCAATTTTGTCCAGAATTTTCAATTTCAGTTATATTACTGGTTTTAACAACAGTAGCAGCTATAAAATATGAACAATACTCACACTAACACACTCAGACATGTATGTCTAGACATTCTCTGAAGTGCATTGTTCTGATATGCATGAACTTACTTACCATGGCTTATTAACTTTGACTAATTTTATACATTTTGCTGCTAGCTTTTTAGTCCATAAATTGCTACATAAATCACAGATGTGCCTCACATTGAGTGACTAATCATAAAACACCTTTTAATGTCAGTGAGCAGTCGGTGCCATTTGTTATTCAGTTCACACCCAGACAGCAAAGCATACAGTTGTGTTGCCTCCTTGGCTCCTACTAGTAAACCTATGTAATAAAATTTTAATTGATAATGGAAAAGGGGAATTGTCAAAAAAATGGAAATAAAGCAAAGAAATGTAAAGTGGTAGTGCTGAATGTAAAATTAAATATAACATAACAAATTATGGAAGAGATAGCTGATGTGGAATGTTGACATTGCACTGTCAGAGAGATTTTGGATGTGCAGCCAGAGGAACTTAGTGTAGGTAAATTTGTTGACTTGAGGAAAGTGGCTGTGATTAAAAAAAAAAAAACAAAAAAGATAAAGATGTCCCAGAAGAAGTGGCACCAGTAAACTAAATAAACATTAGAAAAACTCTAAAGGATGATTCATGACAGCAAACGTGCAAAGGATAAAATGTTGCATGCTGATCCAAATTTAGAAGAGAATATGATAATTTAAGGAGATTTATAGTAGATATTTCTTCAGTATCAAAAGTCATACCATGCAAAGACAAACTATCTTTGATAAATATTTTCAATGTTTCTAATGTTTTAAATTACTCTGTGTATATGTGGGTGTGTTAGTTTTGTTATTTTCTTCTCTTTACATTTATAACTGATGGTATGAGAATGTTTGTTTTGATGAACACTTTTAAAATTTTGTAGAGTAATGATAAATTATCCTATTAACCATAACATCAATATGTACAGTTTCAGTTTGCATGACCATTTATTGAATCTTGCTCTACTATAGAAAAAATAAATACCCATATAAATAATTGACCGATTGTTTTCTATTTTCATTTTAGCATAATAATCTAAACCATCATTCAGAAAATGCAATGATCTCTCCACTGTCTCTCTTCCTTTTTGGCTCCAATCTATCCTCTAATAGGTAGCTAGTTGATATTTGACAAAATTAAATAAATTCTTATTTTGTTTTATAATCTAACAAAAGAGAGTTTGAAATGAAATTTGATTATATGTTTCTGCTGGTCCGGTGAGCTCTGCATAAGCTGCAGTCCTCTGCACTGCAAAGTCCTTATGATGTCTGGTTTGATAGATTACCAGATTTAATCCCACATTGCTCATCCCCACCAAGAGGGGTCCAGATAAGATCATTCCTCAACTTATGGGCACCCAAGGAGAACATGGAACTCTGTAACCTCAGGATTCCTACTTTCCATTGCGAGGAGTCAGGAGAGAGTTCCAAACATTCCAAATGTTGACTAACCACAGTGCATTTTTATTTGTCTTGAGTCAATCAGGACTTATGTTTTAATCATTGCTCAAAGAAAACTGCCAGATTTCAGATCACCCCCCACCACTCCTTCATTCTAATATCTTCTTCACTCCATTGCTACTATTCTTTTATTCTGGAAAACAATCATTTAGTAGCCAAACTCACAGGCTCTTCAATGCTCAGTGAATTTTACCATTGATTTTACAGCAGTTTCTTTTCATAACACCTGGCCATTTAGTCTGTTGAATTCCTTCCGCTACTTATTTCATTTGTCAGTCTTTCTTAGTCACTTTTATCAGCATACTCTAGAGATTGTCATTACATATAATATCAAGCCCTTCATAATCTTTTTAGGTTTTGATATACCTATTTTCTCATCACTACATTCTTTATCAATCCATCTAAATACTTTAAAAGTCTTTTCAATTCCAAATTAAATATTTTTGTTTCCCTTATTTCCTCGAGTTCTCTTTCTTGATAACCTAAATTAAGTTCATAATCAGGCATTAAAATCACAACTTTTCCATACACTCTACATTCTTACCCATCTATTGCATTTTTCTACTTCTTTACAAAAGCATTTACCATCTAGATCAATCTTTCCACTTATTTCATGTTTGTATCAATCCAGATAAATGTGGATGGAGAGAAATATGCAACTATGATAAGTAGTCTCATTTTATATTCACAATTATAAACATCAAGCAAACTCTTGAAGTTGTTCACTTTCATGAATTAATTCCTTATGCCATTTATTCTCCTAATCTCTTAAGTGGCAATTTTACTTCATCTCTTTCCTTCTTAAGCCTCAAATGCCTTTTCCATAACATCATTTTTATTAATGACTTGATTCTTTGTAAAAACTGAAGACAACTGAGTAGAATTCAGCCTAAATCCTATCATCACATTCACCTGCATACTGAAACTATGTCCATATAATCAGACAGCTTCTCTCTCTAAAGCCAATCAAGCTCACAGCACTTATGCCAAATATTATACCCTCTCCCTACCAAAATATCTCTCTAGCAACTCTCACCTCTTTCATATTACTAAATTATTCCTTTAAGTCCTTTCCTAACATCATAATAAACCTCTTTTCGTTCACTATAAGTTTACGCATTTACAAAAGTAAGAAAAAAATATATATACTTTGACCCAATTTTCCCCATCTGCTATCTCTTTGTTTAGTTTGAAGCAAAACTCCTGGAAAAAATATCATGTTTTCTCACTGTGTTGCTTCAAATTTCTCTCCTCACATTCTCTGAAATAAACTCCAATCAACCTTCCCTCTAAGACTTTATCAAATTGTTTCTCATGATGGCCACTGTAGGACTCCAGGCGACAAAATTGGATGGTCCTTTTCAAATCCTCAGCTTGCTTTGTTTTTCATTTTTTATTTCATTGTTCATAATACATTTTCTTTTACGATCCCTCTTACTTTTGGCTTTCTTTTGATCTCACTAGTTACTTTATCTCTTTTGCCACTTTGTCTTTCTTTCTGTGGGAGTGCCCAGGATCTTTTTCTATTGGATGCCACTCAGAGAAATACCTCAATCACTATACAGCTTCTAATAACATCTGCCTGCAATGAACTGTCGGATTTTTGTCTGCTCGAGTGCTTTCCTAAGTTCATATACACCAACTCATTTAACATTTTACAGAGTAGGTGTCTCATAATTAACATATCCCTGAAATATCTAACAAATGTTTCAGAATTAACAGAGCCCAAACCAAACTCCTCATCTTGCATGAACTGCTTAACCTTCTTCAAACTTAATTTTTTGTAATTAAGTTAATGAAAAGTTGATTATTTTGGTTGTTAACATAATAAACCAGACCTCTTTTTTTCTCATACTGTACATTAGATTATGGCAAAATATTTTGGAATCAATATTCAAGCCTCTTTAAAAACTGGACTGCTTCTAGCCACCTTAATTGAGACCAGATTCTCAAGTAGATTGTTGCAGTATCTTTCTAACCAGTCTCTAAGCTTCTGCCATCTTCCTCTCAGACTGGTCAGTGTAACCTTTAAAAATATTAATCAGGTCAGGTGTAGTGGCACATGCCTGTAATTCCAGTGGCAAGGGAGGTTGAAACAGGAGGTCTTGAGTATGAAGCCAGCCTCAGCAAAAGCAAGGCTCTAAGCAACTCAGTGAGACCCTGTCTCTAAATAGGATACAAAATAGGACTGGAGGTGTGGCTCAGTGGCTGAGTGCTCCTGAGTTCAATCCCTGACACCCTTCTTCCCTGAAAACAAAACAAACAAACAAATATATACATACATACATATATGTATATGTATGTATGTATATATTTGTTTATTAGGACTATTTTACCTTTTCCTTCTATTCTTGCTAATAGTTCTCCAAGACAGAGTTAAAGCCTAACCTTTGCTAATTACTTATAAAACTCTACCTGATCCACTGTTGTTCTTCCTTCTCTCATCACTCTATAACCTCTTTCTTTCTTACTTCCACTTCCCAATGCTCCAGAAATGGCAGGTTTCTTTGTGAATCTCAGAACATATCTATGTATCCTCCAATTTGAAAGCTCTGCATTAGGTTCTCCTGTTGTCTGTGATCACCACATCTCTTTATGGCATACTCTAACCCCAGCTTCACATTTATACTTAATTCTCATTTTCTTAATGTACTGTATCCTAAAAACTCTATCAAAGTATTTCACTCTCTTTCATTATAAGTCTTCTTTTTTTATTTTTAAAAATTTATTCTAATTTCTTATATATGACAGAGAATGCATTATAATTCATATTACACATTTATATCACAATTTTTCATTTCTCTGGTAGTATGCAAAATAGAGTCACACCATTCATGTCTTCATACAGTACTTAGGGTAATGATGTCCATCTCATTCCACCTCCATGTGCCCTCCCTTTCCCTCTCACCCCTTTTCCCTGACCAAAATATATCTATTTCTCCCATGCTGTCTCCCCCATCCCAATTATGAATCACCATCCTTATATCAGAGAAAACATTCAGCATTTGTTTTTTTGGGGGGGGGATTTTCTAACTTCACTTAGCATTATATTCTCCACCTCCATCCATTTACTTGCAAATGCCATGATTGTATCCTCTTTTATTGCTGAGTAATATTCCATTGTGCATATGCACCCCAATTCTTTATTCATTCATCTATTGACAGGCATCTAGGTTGGTTCCATAATTTACCTATTGTGAATTGTGCTGCTATAAACATTGATGTGGTTGCATAACTGAAGATGCTGTTTTCAAGTATAAATAGAGGAGTGGGATAGCAGGGTCAAATGGTGGTTCCATTCCAAGTTTTTCTAGGAATCTCCATATTGCTTTCCATATTGGCTGCACCAATTTGCAATCCCACCAGCAATGTATGAGTGTGCCCTTTCCCCCACATCCATGTCAACACTTATTGTTGTTTGTGTTCTTAATAGCTGTCATTCTGACTGGAGTGAGATGAAATCTTAGAGTAGTTGTCATTTGCATTTTTTTAAATTAAAGATGTCAAACATTTTTCATATATTTTTTGATTGATGATTGTATATTATCTTCTCAGAAGTGTCTGTTGAGTTTCTTAGTCCATTTATTGATTGAGTTATTTGTTTTTTATGGTGCTGAGTTTTTTGAGTTCTCTATATACCCTAGAGAACAGTGCTCTATCTGATGTGTGGGGGATAAAAATTTGCTCCCATTCTGTAGGCTCTCTCTTCACTTCACTGATTGTTTCTTTTGCAAAGCAGAAGCTTTTAAGTTTGCATCCATCCCATTTATTGATTTTATTTCTTGTGCTATGGGAGTTTTGTTAAGGAAGTTGGGGCTTAATCTGAAATGATGAAGATTTAGGCCTACATTTTCTTCTATAATGTTCAGGGTCTCTGATCTAATTCCTAGGTCCTTGATCCACTTTGAGTTTGGTTTTGTGTATGGTGAGTGATAGGGGCTTAATTTTATTTGCTGCATGTGAATTTCCAGTTTTCCCAGCAGCATTTGTTGAAGATGCTATCTTTCTCCAATGTATGTTTTTGGTGCCTTTATCTAGTATGAGATAACTGTGTTTAGGTGAGTTTGTCTCTGTTTCCTCTATTCTTTACTACTTGTCTATAAGTCTATTTTGGTGCCAGTACCATGCCATTTTTGTTACTATTGCTTTGTAGTATAGTTTAAAGTCTGGTATTGTAATGGCACCTGCTTCACTCTTCTTGCTAAGGATTGCTTTAGCTATTCTGGGTCTCTTATTTTTTCCAGATGAATTACATGACAATTTTTCTATTTCACGAGGAATGCCACTGGGATTTGGATTGGAATTGCATTAAATTTGTATAGTACTTTTAGTAGTATGGGTCATTTTGACAATATTAATTCTGCCTATCCAAGAATAAGGAAGATTTTTCCATCTTCTAATCTCTTCTTTAATTTTTTTCTTTAGTGTTCTGTAGTTTTGATTGTACAGGTCTTAAACCTCTTATGTTAAGTTGATTTCCAAGTATATTATTTCTCAGTATTTTTGAGGCTATTGTAAATGGGGTAATTTTTCTCATTTCTCTTTCAGAGGATTTGTCACTGATATTCAGAAATGACTTTGATTTATGGATGTTGATTTTATATTCTGCTACTCTGCTGAATTTATGTACTAGTTTTAGAAGGTTTCTGGTGGAATTTTTAGGTCTTCTAAGGATAGAATCATATCATTGGCAAACAGTGCTAATTTGAGTTCTTTTTTTTTCCTTTTCATATCCATTGAATTTCTTTCATCTGTTTAATTTCTCTGGCTAGTGTTTCAAGAACTGTGTTAAATAGAAGTGGTGAAAGGGGCCATCCCTTTCTTGTTCCAATTTTTAGAGGGAATGCTTTTAATTTTTCTCCATTTAGAATGGTGTTGGCCTGATTTTTATTAGCATAGATAGTTTTTACAATGTCAAGATATGTTCCTGTTATACCTAGTTTTTCTAGTTTTTTGAACATGAAGTGGTGCTGTATTTTGTCGAATGCTTTTTCTGCATCGATAGAGATTATCATATGATTCTTTTTAAATAATAACTTTATTATTTATTTATTATTTTTATGTGGTGCTGAGGATCGAACCCAGGGCCTTGCATGTGAGAGATGAGCACTCTACCACAGAGCCATAACCCCAGCCCTTGATCATATGATTCTTAACTTTAAGTCTATTGATGTGATGAATAACATTTATCGATTTCCATATGTTGAACAAACTTGCATCCCTGGGGATGAAGCCCAGTTGATCATGGTACATAATCTTTTTGATAGGTTTTTGTATTATATTTGCTATAATTTTATTGAAAACTTTTTAAAATCTATGTTCACTAGAGATATTGGTCTGAAGTTTTCTTTCTTTAACCTACCTTTGCCTGGTTTGGGAATTGGGAAGAAACTGTTCCTATAGAATCAGTTTGGAAGTGTTTCTTTTTTTTCTATTTCATGAAATAACTTGAGTAGTATTGGTATTAGTTCTTCTTTGAACATCTTGTAGCACTCAGCTTTGTATCCATCTGGCTCTGGACTTTTACTGGTTGGTAGGCTTCTGATGGTGTCTTCTATTTCAGTGCTTGAAATTTATCAGTTTAAATTGTATACATCATCCTGATTTAGTTTGGGCAAATCGTGGGACTCCAAAAATTTATCAATGTCTTTGAGATTTTCTATTTTATTGGAGCACAAGTTTTTAAAATAATTTCTAATTATCTTCAGTATTTCTGTAGTGTCCATCTTGATATTTCCTTTTTCATCACAGACAATAGTAATTTGAATTTTCTCTCTCCTGTTTGTTAGCATGGCTAAGGCTTAATCAATTTCATTTATTTTTCAAAGAACCAACTTTTTGTTTTGTCAATGTTTTCAATTATTTCTTTTGTTTCAATTTCATTAGTTTTAGTTCTGATTTTAATTATTTCCTGTCTTCTATTGGTTTTGATGTTGATTTGTTCTTTTTTCTAGGGCTTTGAGATGTAATGTTAGGTCATTTATTTGTTGACTGTTTTTTTCTTTTAAGAAATGAACTTCATGGAATGAACTTTCTTCTTAGTACTGCTTTCATAGTGTCCCAGACATTTTGGTAGATTATACCTGTGTTCTCAGTCAACAGTAAGAATTTTTTATTCTCCTCTTTGATGTCTTTTGCAGCACATTATTCATTCAACAGCTTATTATTTATTCTCTAGTATTGGAATAGCTTCTATTTTTTTAAAAAAAATTTTATCATTGATTTCTAATTTCATTCCATTATGATCTGATATAATGCAGGGTAGTATCTTTACTTTTTCGTATTTGCTAGTTGCTTTGTGGCATACTTGAGAGGCATTGATATGTTCTGTTTTAGAGAAGGATCCATGTGCTGATGAAAAGAAATGTATTCTATTCACCCCGTGATGGATGAAATATTCTTTATATGCCAGTTAAGTATCAGTTATTGATTGTATTATTGAGTTCTATAGTTTCTTTGTTCAGCTTTTTTTTTTGGAAGATGTATCCAGTCATGAAAGAGGTGTATTAAAGTCACCCAGAATTATTATGTTGTGTTCTATTTGACTCCTGAACTTGAGAAGAGTTTCTTCAATGAAGGTAGTTTCTTCATTATTTGGGTCATAATTATTTATAATTGTTATGTCTTCTTGATGTATGTTCTCTTCAGCAATATAAAGTGTCCTTCTTTATCCCTTTTAATTAACTTAGGCTTGAAGCCTACTTTATTTGATATGAGGATGATAAACACTGCTTGTTTCCACAGTCCATGAGAGTGGTATGTTTTTTCCTAAACTTTCACCTTCAGTCTGTGGATGTTCTTTTCTGTGAGATGAGTCTATTGCAAACAGCATATTTTTCACTAGTTTTTAAATTCAATCTGTCAGTCTGTGTCTTTTGATTGGTAAGATTATGTTATTAACATTCAGGATTATTATTGAGACATGATTTGTATTCCCAGCCATTTTTGTTTATTTTTGGTACTTAACTTGACTTGGTTTCTCCTTTGATTAGTTTTTCTTTTAATGTAATGTGTCTTTCTGCTGATTTTCATTGTTGTTTTTCATTTTCTTCTCCTACAATATTTTGCTGAGAATGTTCTGTAGTTTAGGCTTTCTAGCTGTAAATTCTTTTAGCTTTTGTTCATCATGAAAGGTTCTTATTTCATCATCAAATCTAAAGCTTAATTTTTTTTAAAATTTATTTATTTATTTATTTATTTATTTTTTATTGTTGGTCGTTCAAAACATTACATAGTTCTTAATACATCATCTTTCACAGTTTGATTCAAGTGGGTTATGAACTCCCAACTTTACCCCGTATACAGATTGCTGTATCACATCAGTTACCCTTCCATTGATTGACATATTGCTTTTCTAGTGTCTGATGTATTCTGCTGTCAGTCCTATTCTCTACTATCCCTCCTCCCCTCCCCTCCCCTCCCCTTTTCTCTCTCTACCCCTTCTACTGTAAATCATTTCTTCCATTTGTATTATCTTGTCTTACCCCTCCTTTCCTCTTATATATCATTCTCACTCCCTTTCCCTCCCACCTCTCATCCCTGTTTAATGTAAATCTTCTTCTCAAGCTCTTCGTCCCTATCCTGTCCTTGTTTACTCCCCTTATATCAAAGGGGTCATTTGGTATTTGTTTTTTAATGATTGACTAGCTTCACTTAGCATAATCTGCTCTAATGCCATCCATTTCCCTCCAAATTCTATGATTTTGTCGTTTCTTAATGCAGAGTAATACTCCATTGTGTATAAATGCCACATTTTTTTTTTATCCATTCATCTATTGAAGGGCATCTAGGTTGGTTCCACAATCTTGCTATCGTGAATTGTGCTGCTATGAACATCGATGCAGCAGTGTCCCTGTAGCATGCTCTTTTTAAGTCTTTAGGGAATAGACCGAGAAGGGGGATAGCTGGGTCAAATGGTGGTTGTATTTTGGGGAGACAAGTAAGTAAAAATACAATAGAGTACATAAAACAAACACATATAAATATTAAGAAACAAAAAATGTTAATTTAGGAAATTAAAGAATATACAACACAACTGTAATATACTATTCAGATACCCCAGTCTGCTCAGTATTCTAATTCAACAGTACTTGGTTTCACAAATGTTGAGGATGTGAGAGCAGGAGAATAGAGAGGGAGGAAAAAAGGAAAAAAAATCTAAAGAAGAAACAAGAATTGTTTTGGTTTAAGATCAGTATCTTTTCTGCTTCCCTTCTCATCCAGTAGGTGGGGTTGTCTGTTGTTTGCTGATTTTTCCACCCTCAGGATTGTGAAAGTTACCAGCATGGGAGGTATGGTCTTGGCTGTTGGGCACCAGAAAATGAGGTATGGCACCAACTGGTTCCAGATGGAACACTGTGCCCCAAGGATCTCCTTTGGGGTCCACTCATGTGATGTGGGTTCTTGGTCTTATCTCCTTATATCACCTGTAGACCTCACAGTTCCTGCTCTCTAGTTTAGTCTCTAAACTGTATATCACTCACCCTCTCCCTTTCTACTTCCTAATCAGGGACCTTTCTCTCTGGAGATCTTGTGGGTTGCATTCTGGGGGCTGTGCACCTATCTTGGAGAGCTGTTTTACATTGGGCAGGCACTGTGTGGGGTTAGCAGCTGCCAGGTACAAAGGGGAGTTGGAGAGTATCAGTACCTGCCCAGCCAGTGTTCCAAACTGGGAGTTGCCCCAACTAAAGATTGCAAGGAAGGTGTCCCAAGATGGAGGCAACTGATTTCAGTGATTGAGTGTCAAATGTGTGTGTGTGGGTGGTGGGGGAGGCATTGTGTGATGTGTTCAAAGTTACAGCTCTATGGCATGCAGTGTTGTGGCTGTAAGCTTTCTCTGCACCAAGTGTGGGTCTCTGCTGGTGTTGGCAGGACTGTTATGAGCTTACCAGGGCTCCAAAGGTGTGGGCAGGGCTGTCTTGGGCCTGTCTGTGATTCACATATGTCCCATTACAAACATTCTTTATCTTTTATGTAATTTCAGCATAGTATCTTACTCATAGTAAATATTAAAGAGTTTTAATGAAATAATCAAAACCTTTCAAAGCTTTCCAAAGTAATTAGAATAAATTCAAATGTCTTGTCATATTCTTGAAGTGTCTGTGAATGTTTTTAACCTCAGCTTATTCTCTTTCTTCCCAGCTTACTTGGTTAAATTTCTTTCATATCCTGGAACTTTCCAAATTGTTTTTCAGCACAGGGGCTTTGCAACTGCTTTATATTTTCCCTGATTATTATTTCCTTGGTGTGTTTCTTAGTGCACTCCCCATTTTTCTGAAATCATCTTAAATGTCATATTTTAAATTTTTTGTTCTGACTATACTATCAATGCTAAACTTTCATGTCATTCTATATCACAATATTATATTTTCTACATCTTGCTTGGCTCATTTTTCTCTTGTTTATTCTTTCTAAAAGTATATAAATTTGAAGTCACTTTTATTATGACTCAGTGTTAAGTATTTGAAGATGCAGCCCCACCATCAAAGCATTGTTTTTGGTTAAAATTTTTTTTTTTTAAAAATGTTGGACTTTAGTTTAAAGCAAAGCAGAATTATACAGTGTGACTCATAAATTAACAATGACAGTTTGGAGGCAGTATAAATTTCAAGAATCAGACTTTGCTGTCAGAATATTTGGGATTCAGTTCCAATTCTGCCACCTATTTATTGTGAAGTAAACAGGACTTTGGAACCCCTTGCAGTCTCTGATTACGTTTGCTGAGGTTATTTTCTATTATGAGCTCACTCGTACTCTTAAATGTATCCTGGGTTAGAAGGAAAATTGTCTCCCAACTCACAAGGTAGCATTTTTTCCATGTAACAAAACTTTCTTGACTAATTTTATGACATGTAAAATAAAAATAAATAGGATTCCTAACTACTATAAATCTTGAGAGTATTAGATAATTAGATAGTTCCTTACATCATATATATGTAGAATAAATATATGTATATTTGTATATACACATATATTTACACACAAATACACATATATATTACACTGTATGTGTGTGCATGTGTGAGATTAGAACCCAAACTCTAATATATTTATTCCTTATTAACAAACCTTATCTTTTTAAAAAAATATCTCATTGGCCCATTTACTATATAGTTGTTAATGTATGGTTTGAAGAATACAGACATACAGGTGCTAAATATCAAAGCTTCATCTGATAAGAGGGGTAAATTAGGGCCTAACTATTTCTTCATAAAGAATAAATCATAATGCCCATTTACACTAGAGATCCAATACTATACTTCTCAAAACCCACATACTTGCCTTGTGGGTAGCAACATCAAGAAATAAACTACAAAATCTTTCCAGTAATACTGTTAATGTAATAGGCAAAGAATTTTCTCTGGGCTTATGGTATATATCAATAGAAAAAATAATTTCAAATAGATAAAAATTCATTTAAATGCAATTGTATGAAACACAATTTATAAGCCTTGTTTATTTCATTTTTACCACACCAAAATTTTTTTTTTTTGGATCTTGTGACTTTTATGTTCTTATTCATTTTTTATTTATAATTTTTAATAAAAACTACAAGATCTATTTTACTTATATTTATTTATATGCATAATTGGAATTACTATCATGATATATCAACAGTGACAGAAAGAAAAAAAAACACTACCATATATTCAACAGCAAAGGTTGTGAACTAAAAATTCTTAACATCTAAAATAGAACACAATTAATTTTAATAAGCTAAAGTGCAACAGTAAGGCAAAAAGACAAGGTATGTGATAAGCAGCTGTGGGACCTAAAGGTCAATGCAAAACATGATTCTCATTTACCCTTTTACTTTTAGTGTCAGGGCCTTGTTCTGGCAACACAAACCCCTGAGATTTCTCAAGCCATCCTTTTGTACTGAGCTACCTTGCTAATTTAAAAGCCTTAGTGATTATGTTCTGTTATGATATTAATGGAAAGGTCAATGAATTCATGAAAATACTTTTTTTTCATTTTTATGACATTCTGAACCTTTTCTCCTTTTACAATTTTCAATAAGAAACTGATCATCAGAGTCATTTTGCATAATAAATGAATTTAAGCAGTCACCCTTTGTGATAATATCACTTTCACTTGTCCTGTTGTGGTCTCAAAGTACAGGGTGAGGATCTCAGAATTGTTTGATACTGTACATTTTATTATTTTAAATAACAACAAGTGTGCTAATAAGGAAGAAAAAGGAGAAATTGTTTTTTCAATAAGACAAGATACAATTTAGAAGATGAAAAGGTTAAAATTTATTCTCAGAATTTCATATTAAGTGCTGACGGGGTGATTGCTAATATTCTAGAATTCTGTCAGCATTTTATATTGAAGTTATTATTGTGCACCATAACTGAAAGACCACAGTGATGGAAAGCTAAGGAAGCTTGAGGTAAGAGACTAAAGGAATGAAAATATTATATACAACAAAATAGAAAATCATAATAATGTATAATTCTATTCCTAGCATATATCTAATTCTGTAAGTCACAATAATGTTTACATTGTCCCATATACCATGCTCATGATGAAATAAGCATTTAAATATTTTCTCTTTATGTGACAAAAGAAATGTCTTTGATATTGAGCCACATCATACATTCTTTTCCACTGGAACACATTAAACAATGGAACCCCTCTCTGTATTTGACCAATATGACAATAAAAACCCATTCAGTGATAATAATGGTGTGAATATTTTCTGAGTTTTGTGTGAATTATTAATTATAATTTATAGTTTATGATTTGAAGCAATTTTGAGCAATTTTCGTTTGCACTTTGATTATAGGCTTTATATTTCCCTTTCTGCAGACCTAGTAAATCAGCTTTTATTGTGGCAAAGTTCCCTCATATCTAAGGACAAAATCTGGCTGAGTACTTTCATGGTCAATATTTATAGAGTCCAAGAATCTTTAGATTTTTTTCCCTTTATTTAATCAGCAAATGATTATAGAGTACAGCTTACCAAGCTTCATATTAGATAATTCAACAACTCTGGACAAGGTGTTATTTCCACTTTATAGCCTGAATTCATACTAGAACATGAGTACCCTGGAAAAGAACAACACCAGGAGGCTTCATATCATTCCCAGATATTTAGTTCCAAAATGTAAAAACATACAGTCCAAACACACACACACACACACACACACACACCATGAATAAAACACACATACCACATCCCATTACATCTACACAAACACCTCATATCACACACAAAAACCACACATAAATATGCCATATACTACACACACACATACTTTATACATGTAACACACAATGTATCTGTACCTTTCACACATATGCATGTGCATAAACAAATGTACCCATGAATTCAAAACAGTATAAGTGAAAACATCTAGAAACAAGGAAGAATAGGGTCAAGGAATTAAATGTAATTCTAAGAGAGACATCAAAAACAAGTAAATTTTAAAAAATAAAAAAAACAAAATAAGAACTAAAGTGTTATAGGAATTTAAAAAATAACTACAAGAAATTACCTTCAAATTTTTGACAATAAATTTTAATCTTTTTTTGGGGGGGAGGTACTGGGGAATAGACTCAGAAGCACTCAAACACTGAGCCATATTCCCAGCCCTATTTTTGTATTTTCTTTAGTGACAGAGTCTCACTGAGTTGTTTGGTGCCTCGCTTTTGCTGACGCTGGCTTTAAACTAGTTATCCTCCTGCCTCAGCCTCCCCAGCCACTGGGATTAAAGGTACATGTCAATGTGTCAGGCAGTAACTTGTAATCTTGATAGAAACATTTCTAAAAATAATTGTAACTAAAATTACCGTCAGTAAATATAACATTTATCCATGGGTTTTACTGAGTACATTTAAAAGATAAGCTACAGATGTCCAAATAGTATTTGGAACATTCATGTATTTTAGACACTGTCTAAACCATATACAGAAATACTATAAGTAAAACAAGATATTTCAAATAAAATAAAATAAAAACAAGAAAAGTAGAAAAGCAGAAAGAAAGTTAGTCAAAAGGTTTAATACATCCAGGCATGATGACGCACACCTGTAATTCCAGAGGCTCACAAGGATGAAACTGTAGGATCATGAGTTCAAAGCCGTCTCTGCAAAAGTGAGACCCTAAGCAACTCAGTGAGACTATGTCTCTAAATCAAATACAAAACGGGGCTTGGTACATGTATGACTGCACATATGGTGTGATAGTACACTGTGTAAAACCATAGAAATTTGAAGTTGTGCTGCAATTGTGTACAATAAATCAAAATGCATCCTGCTGTTATATATACTTAATTAAAATAATTATATTAATTTTAAAATAAGACTATTTGGGGAGCTGTTTTGTTTTGCATATCCTAGTCTAATCTTACCTTATTCCAAGGCACAAAACAGATTTGGAATAAATCATAAAACATTCACACTGGAAAGATATTCTCATAAATTTGTTTTTCATGATTTTCAGTTATATACTCCATTGAGAGTCTCCAAACAATATGAAGCTTTATGGAGGAGTTGTTTACAATTTTATAAATTTCATATATTTCTTGTAGTTCCATAATTGTTCTAAAGAAAAAAATTAAGAAGGTAAGGAATAAGCAAAAAAAAAAAGGCTGGGGATATGTGGTTCAAACATTAAGTGACCTTGAGTTCAATCCCTGGCAACAACAACAACAACAACAAAGTAAAACAAACAAACAAACAAAGAAAAATCATTTAGTACTTCAGAAAAGAGGAAAAGAGAAAAACAATAAGTTGCCCATGGTTTCATTAAATTAGCATTATTTATATTAGTAACTAAAAAATGCAAAATACATCCATAGTGCAAAATTATTGAATACTTAGAAGTCAGGAAAACATAAAGTTCTGTTAATATCAAGTGATTGTGAAAGAACAAGAAATGGAAGCATGAATAAGGGGTTGTTTACTGTACAATTCTCTGTAATTATATATACCAAAAATACTTTGGAAAATAATTTGGGTTGACTTCCAATTCTAAGTAACCATTTAACCCCTTGCAATATAACAAGGGGTTATATTTTACTGCATTCAAAAGGGTCAAAAGAAAACTAATTCAAATATATGAGCCATGTCATTTATTCTTTTCCACTGGAACACATTAAACAATGGAACCCCTCTCTGTATTTGACCAATATGACCTATACTCCAATTTAGTATTCAGGAACAGAGAACAAATAAGTTGTCGAACTTTAACTGATCCTAAAAAATATTATTATTGAAAAAACTAGTTTAGAATAGCAGTGAAAATTAATTAATTAAAATGATATAAACAGAAATTCATTGATTTCATTATAGTACTGAAGGAAAAACATTGTTGAAAAAACAGAATCTATTACATTATATAAATTTTTATAGTAAACAATATCTTATTAAGAGATGCAAACATGTAGCAAGACTATGAAGGTAAAAAGTGGAATGATATATAAAGAACTGAAGAGGAAGATTTTCTGTGAAAAGGAACAGAAAAGTATGAGATCTCAGCAAACTGCAAAGAGAATGGGGTGTTATTGCCTTCGTATTTTTTATATATGTATATATTTTACCATCACACACAGAATAATCAAAAAAATTTTGTATTCATCTGGAAACACTGAAAATAATGGTAAGATTTTCAGCTTCAAATTTTAAAAAAAGAATAAAATGTATACTGTGTAAAGCACATGATCTTTTCATGCAAGTCACATGCAGAAATGCTATTTAGACAGCAAGAAATTAAAAACCTTAGAAGATGGAAAAATCTCCCTTGTTCTTAGATAGGAAGAATTAATATTGTCAAAATGACCATACTACCAAAAACACTATACAGACTTAATGCAATTCCAATCAAAATCAAAATCCCAATGGCATTACTCATAGAAATAGAAAAAGCAGTCATGAAATTCATCTGGTAAAATAAGAGAGCCAGAATAGCTAAAGCAATCCTTAGCAAGAAGAGTGAGGCAGGTGGCATCACTATACCAGACCATATATTATACTACAGAACAATAGTTACAAAAACAGCATGGTACTGGCACCAAAATAGACTGGTAGACCAATGGCACAGAAAAAGGACACAGAGAATAAACCACAAAATTACAGTTATCTTATGTTAGACAAAGGTGCCAAAAACAAACATTAGAGAAAAGATAGCCTTTTCAACAAATGGTACTGAGAAAGCTGGAAATCCATATGCAACAAAATGAAATTAAGTCCCTATCTCTCACCATGCACAAAACTCAACTCAAAATGAATCAAGAACCTAGGAATTAAACCAGAGATACAGCACATATTAGAAGAAAAAGTAGGCCCAAATTTCCATCATGTTGGAATAGGCTGCAACATCCCTAGACTCCTATAGCACAAGAATTAAAATGAAGACTCAATAAATGGTATGGATTAAAACTAAAAAGCTTCTTCTCAGCAAAAGAATCAATCAGTGAGGTGAATAGAGGGCCTACATCTTGGGAAAAAATTGCACCGCACATACAACAGATACAGCACTAATCTCTAGGTTATATAAAGAATTCAAAAAGCTAAACACCAAAAACCAAATAATCCAATCAGTTAATGGACCAAGGGACTAAAAGCACACCTCTCAGAGGATGATATACAATCAATCAACAAATATATGAAAAAATGTTCAACATCTCTAGCAATTACAGAACTGCAAATCAAAACTACTCAAAGTTTTCATCTCACTCCAGACAGAATGACAGCTATTAAGAACACAAACAACAATAAGTGTTGACGAGGATTTTTGGGGAAAAGGCACACTCATACACTGCTGGTGGGACTGCCTATTGATGCAGCCAATATGAAAAACAATATGGAAATTCCTTGAAAAACTGAGAATGGAACCATTATTTGACCCAGCTATCCCACTCCTTGGTCTATACTCAAATGACTTAAATACAGCATACTACAGGATCAAAGCCATATCAATGTTTGTAGTAGCAGAATTCACAATAGCTAAACTGTGGAACCAAACTGGATGCCCTTCAATAGATGAGTGGATAAAGAAGCTGTGGTGTATATACACAATGAAATATTACTCAGCAATAAAAGATAATAAAATTATGGCATTTTTAGGTAAATGGATAGAGTCGGAGAATAAAATGCTAAGTGAAATTAGCCAATCGCCCCCAAAAAACAAAAGGAAATGTGTTCTTTGATATAAGGATGCTGATTCAAATGGATGGGGGGGTAGTATGGGAGGAATAGATGAACTTTAGGTAGGACAAAAAGGAGGGAGGTGAAGGGAGGCAGCATGGAGATAAAAAAAGATGGTGGATTGATATGGACATCATATTACCCTAAGTACATTTATGAAGACACAAATGGTGTAAATATACTTTGTTTACAATCAGAGATATGAAAAATTGTTCTCTATATGTGTAATATGTTTTAATGAATTCTGCTATCATATATAACAAATTAGAACTTAAGAAAACGCTATTTAGGCATGTAAAGCAGGTTCTCTGTGCTTTGGTTACTGCTTCAGCAGACTGTGTCTTAGGTTGCACATTGCCCACCTTTTGTGAAAGAAAATACAGAAGAAATAACATGAAATGATTTTTTACTTACAGATAAATAGTTAGGATCAGTATACATCTAGGATTTGAGGTGAGCTGCCCCTCTCTCCCCCTTTACACACACATTAAGGCTAAGGAAAGCTACCCAGGACAGGTGGAATTTCACTTGCAGCACATTAGAGGGTCCTGGAAAAACAGCCTGCTGAGTTTTTTACTCCAGGGCAACATGATAGCTGGGTAAAAACATTGAATCCATCCTAGGAGGGATTGAAGCAAAGCCTGGACTGGGCAGTGAGTTTCGCATTTCAGCACATTACCTTCCTAGCACATTTCACAGATATTTTTGAGAACCACAAAGAAGAAAGGGGAGAAATGTGTCTATCCAGGAATACTAGGCAAATTATCCTGCAAGACAGACTTAGGTATTACATCTTAGTAGATGTCATGTAATAGAATATATATATAAAAAGAGGTATCTTTGGTTTACTTATAATATCTTATTAAATTCTTTTTATATAAAGATGCACTTACTATTTAATTATTTTAAACTATTGGTACAATCACTTTAAAAATACTGAATGTTTTGTTCAATTCTTGCAGAAGTTTGGAATATTTGATAAAAAAGAATCTTTAAGAGTATGTTGAAAATCATCTCCATCTTTTGTGGATTGTAAAATAAAGATATTTTATAAGTTCTTGAGGACCAAACTGGTAGATACATTAAACAAATATAATAGTAAATCGCAAGAAATTATTTTCATTATCTGTATTTTTAATTATTTCATTTCTAAGTAAATGACAAGCTTTGAATCACTTATGATTACTGCAACACCAAAAAAAAGATTTTGCATAAAGAGATATTTATCACCTTTTTAAACAATTTCAGTGAGATTTTCTGCATAACTTCAAACTAAAAGTGATGCAGAAATAGGTCACCTATGATTGGAGACCATGGTACATGGGAAATGTTTGATTTCTTCCAGGTCAAGTTGGTATTTCAAAAAGAGAATATCTTTAACTTACAATCACATCAAAGTAATACCTTAGAAGAAAGAAATTGTGAAGAGCAATATCATAATTGTTCTCTAGGATAGTAAAACTTTCAAAGTCACCAAGATAGTATTCAAGTTCTTCCTGAATTTATGATAAATACTAAATTTTATATCTGATACCCTACCTATTCATTTTATCTTTCACATCTTTAAACACAAAATCAATATGAGTTACAATCTACTACTTATGCAAAAATTTATAGCAAATAAATAGAGAATATTAGTACTGGCAGTTTACTTAATGAGATGCTGCTTCAAATGTGCAAGCTTGGCAAATAACTTGTAAAGTGTCATTGGAAATTAAAAGTAGCAACATTTCATGAGAAGTTGCAGGATCCAGAGACTGAAAATATTTTAACACAATTCAAATTTCTAAACCTTTGCCTATTTAACAAGATGATATAAACATATAGTCCAAAAATAGGAACAAATTATGCTATAACATCTGATTTTTCAAGAAAAAAATAGGAAAATTATAAAATGGAATAATGCTTATGCTTATGTGGTTCTGAGTCTGCTATGTAAATCGCTATGATTTACTTTTATAAAAGCTCCATTTTTTAACTTTCAGGCTTTATTTATTTTTATTTTTTACCTTTCTAAATCTTGAGCAGGAAAACCAAAAGTGATAGGTAGGCTTAGTTTAGATTCTACATAAAATTATATAAAACAGTTCTATATATATATAAAGTAGATTAGCATGAATTGTTCCTTCCAGTTTCAGCTTCAAATCATTATACTTATTTATATCCATTAGTTTATTCTTCTTTAAAAGAGAGAATTTTTGTCAAACTTCAGACAATAAAATAAACTGATCTAAGCTCCCTCAATAAAGAAAAATTATATTTTTATAATCAGAAAAAAAGTGTGACTCAATAAGCCTGCATTTGTTTGGTGTGAATCATCCTATCTCAAATCTCAGCCCCAAATTATCTTTTGATAATTTTTTTCTGGTTACTACAATTTAAAAATCCAATAGCTGAGTAGGTATGTATGACAAAACATAAAAACTTAAGAAATTTCCTAGTCACAGTGAATCTTGTGCTCAGGCTAAAATTATAGAAACTGTATTCATTTAATGAATTAACTAAAGAATAAGGAGTTGCTGAAAATCAATGATGGGGTGGGGGGAATATGATTGATTGCACATATCAAAATTTAGGATATTTCTACAAGTCAAAAGCTTAATTAAAAAATAGTGCAGTAGTAGTTTCAGCAATCATAAACCACACAGCAACATTTAACCAATTATACTAATTACTGTTTCAAAAACTTGTAGGGCTAGGACAAGAATAGATAGATATGTCACGTTTGCATATCATACTATTTTCACCTATCTCAGCTCTCATTTCATTAGCTTTTAAGACATCTAATTCTTTTGTATAAATATTTACTTTTATAAAAGCTATAGAAATATTTTTCTTGTGTAAATTTTTAAAAACTTTTACTTAAGTTGTAATATATAATTTTTATTCCATATCAAAATTTTATTTTCTGCAGGAATTTTATATTTCTTCAGACAACAGGTTTCTGCTTATTCGACCAACTGGGCAATTTGTTCCAATAGATCTCTGGGCTTTGCAGAACTTTAGAAACTAGAGACTTGAGTCAATCTGCTCACTACAGATTGCACCAAAACTCCTTCATAAATAATAAAATTTAAAAAATTTAACACTTAAATATTTCTTTTGCCCTTTCCAATTTCATATGGGATCAATTATCAATGTGAAAATTTATCCTATGAATTTTATAATATTTTAAAAGTATATAAATACACATTCATAAAAACTTAAACAATACAGTAGCATATTACATTCAAATTTAAATATTTTTACTACTATTTCTCCTTTTTCTGGCTTCCACTATTAGACCTTTTTTCAGAGGCCATTGGATATTTCAGTCTGGCATTTATTATTTTAAAGGTTTTCACTACATCTATGTGTTTTCTCACTTAATAAATTTTGAATTAAGTAATCCAAAATATATAGAGAAGTATTTTCTCTATCTTCCATCATTTTTTTCAATTTATTTTTATTGGTTCTTTTTAGTTATACATGACAGTAGAATCTATGGAACATATCTTGTTCTAATTCAGTCCCTAGTATCTCCCCTTTTCTCCCCCTTTAATTTACTTATCTTTCTGCCATTTGCCCATAGTTATTTCTTTTTAATTAATTCCTTGTGGCTGATGATTGCCTTTGGAAAACAAAGGTAAAATATTATGTATAGTTTCCTACATTTTTCCATGTTTATAAAATATACAATTAGGTATGCATATGTGTATTTATTTACTTTTAAAATTTGTAAGATCTACAAAAAAACAATATTTTAAGCTTTCTTTTTTTAAATGTACATTATACACAAATCCTAAGGAAGCTCTAATTCACTCATTCAGACATATAATACAGGACAAGGTGGGTATTCTATTCTTTAGCCACTTGTTCCTTTACTGCAAGCATTCATATTGTTTTCAGTTTTTTCCTAAAATGAAATAATGCTACATTACCTTGACAACATACTTGTTATTTTGTTTCTGAATAATAACATACTAAGTGAAGGATTATTTTACTTTATTTGTGCTTTAATTTTAAGCTTTTGCTAAAAGAGATTTTAATGACTTCTGCAGATTTTTATTAAAATATACTTTTAAATTTTAAAATTTGTGTTAATAATGAGGTAATCTTTGTTTTCTGATATTAAATTTTATATTTAAAACTATGGAAAGACCATTTGTTCAGGGGTTTATTTTAGTTCTTGATCCCTACTTGTTACTAACCTTTATTCTTAATTTCAATAGAACATGTACCTTCCATTAATTTACATATTTAATTTCTGCTGCTATTTTTCATAGTACTTACCTTTTCCTTATAACTGCTCACTGCTACTGAAACAAAACTCAATATTTTAATCAGTTCATCAGATTACTGTTTTTTATCTATCACTACCAAGATAGGACTTTGGAGTTTTATTGATTTGAATAATTTTTCTTTGCCAATACATCAGATAGAAAATTCAGATCATTTGCATTTCTGTTATCAACCTTAAGGACAGTGAAATCTTTGCTTCTTTTAGAGCCATTTTCAAAAGAGTCATTCTACACTATATGATAAGTTAATATTTGTATTTTCACTATCCCTTGATGGTAACAAGTTATTTCCTCATTTTGCTTTTATAGAATAAAATATATTCATGGTACAAATTTGTAATAAAGAGTCAAACTCTATTTTTAATGTGACCACTGACAATTTCAGGTTCTACTCCACCATTTTCCATTTTGCTCCACCTCTGGGAGTTGATAACAAAGCTTAAAGACTTCTTCACTTGGTGCAAATAAAATTTGCACATGGATTCTTCATCCAGGCCCCAGCTGATAACTCTCAAATCTATTGGTTTACTGCAGACCAAACCTGTGTTTTTCTTGTGGAATAATTATATTTTTTATTACATGAGTGATAAACTTTATTTCTTATCCTTTGTTGCCTGTGCACCACCTATTCTTATATTTATAACTTCAGGTGGGAGCAGGGAGGCTCTCCCAAGTCCTCAGAGAACGTTAATTGCCCAAATCAACCAATGTTCTATCTAGTAGTCATTCATGTGGCTTCCTAGGGTAAGCCATTGTTGGTTTTTTGTTGTTGTTGTTGTTGTTTGTTTGTTTGTTTGTTTGTTTTTCTAGCAGAGAAGGGAGAATCTGTACATAACACAAGTTAATGTTAATACAACATAAAAACTTAAGACCCAAGAATATAAGGAAATGCTAATAAAAATTAATTTGAAAAAATTTTTTCCATTCTATTTTTTTTTATACTTTAGTTTTTCTAGTTTTTAAACATAAAAATAATGATAATTTATTATAGTAACGATATAATATGCTTTTGATATTTTTATTGGTACTCTATATATTTTAATTAATGTACAGCTTACAATAAAGGCTGTAGTGAATATTATTATTGATACCATTTTACAGATAGTGAAATTGAGATACCAGATATGACCAGGTCTATAGCATAGACCAGGAATTTCAGTCCAAGCAATTTAAAAAACACACTCTTAACAACTACTGTATAACAAAAATAATAGCAACTCCATGTTTATCATTGATGTGTATTGTCTTCTCACTAACCGTTGGTGGAGTCTCAAAAATATTATCAATCAAGCATAAAACTGTGTAATGTTGTATATGTGGCAATAAGGTAGAAGTATCAAGAGCCATTGTATCCCTTGAAACAAAATTAAAGGAAGACATGTTTTTTTTTAACGGAAAATAGCAAAGAAATCATTTTATGAAATTCAATTTCTTCGATGTTAATGAGATTTTATTATCTGTGAAAGTACTGTCCATATGCTTCATTAATTTTGAGGCTTTAAATCATAGGAATAACTTGTAACACATGAATCATGGCCAACTTTAAATGATAAAATTCTGAAAATGTATATTTCTCTACTTCTATGTACCTATGATTAAATTTCCTTTATTTGTAGAAAGTTTTTATTTAAAGTTGTTAAAAATTTAGTTAATGAATAATAAACCTTTATTTCTCAGAGTTAAAAAATAAAGTATTTTCCCTTATTTGGCTCCTAATAATTTCTAAAATACTTGATCTATAGAAAAACATTTTCATCTATACAAATAATGACAATATTTGGTAGTTTGATTAATCAAAGACAAAATCTTGACCACAATGTTTAGAAATATCAAATAGTAATTGTCATGTAGCTTTGGTGATGAATTGAATAATTTCCTCATGATTAAAAATAGAAATGGAAACTGAGAAAGTAGTAAAACAAATATGTTTGAGAGCTCTACTTATAGATAGTAAAGTTGACTTTAAAATTATTCCAATCACACAAATGGAAAATGCCTGAGTAAATATTACAGCTCTGGTCTCAAGATCAGGTAAAAGGGAGCCATCAGTATTAATGGAGGAAGGGCTAAGTGTTAGTTTCTGTGACCAGAATGGGGTGTATAGTATAATGACAGAACATATATTATTTTGCATTGTGTAAAGATTTTGGTACATTCAGATGATTTACTGTAAAAATGGTTACTAGTTGGGTTGAATATTTTATGACAAAAAAGTAATAGAATTAATGATTAAAGAATAATATAAGAGGCTACTGTAGAAATATATGGATTCAGATTCTGTCTACATTTTTTCTTCAAATAACAGTTCTTGATTCTTTGCTGATAGTCCTGTGATAACATTTAGAATACCATAACTAGGAAAGAGCTAATTATACTTAAGAAGATAAAACATGTGAAGCTGTATTTCACATTGTACACCATTACAAATCCAATACCTTTGTCCCTCTATGAGGTTGGGAAAGCTCTCTATACATCAGATTGTCTTATTTTCTGAGGGTAGGGGGCAACCACATCTTATTTCTTACAATTTGAAAAATGTAAAATTTCAGTCAACCTCAATTTTCTATGTTTAACTGTTCAAATGTAATTTTTATTATAAATATTCATTAATTAGGAAAGTACTCAGCATCAAACAAAGGAAAAAAATCAAACAGAGTTAATAATCTTTTGCTTATTCTCAGAAAGATATGAAAAAAATAGCTTCAGAGTAATCCTCTATATTTACATTTGGGAACATTTAATATAAACATTAGGTAGTTGACAATTTTTAATTTATTCTGACTTCAAGGTAAAATTGACCTCAAATCTATTTTTTTTTATATAAGGAGGCAATGAGATAAAGTGAGAAAAATATATGGGGATCCAGCACACCTTTTTATCACATGCTGCTCATTTATAAATGAGTGAATGTGGGGTAGTGCTAATCACCTCTTTGTTTCTATGATCTATCTCCTATAAAAACAAAGGTATTTGGACACATAATGCTATTTTAAGTCAACCAACTTCTCTCAATATTTTGTCAGAAAATAGTAGCCATCTTCCATTTCTGTAACACTGATTTATCATGAGTTTAAAACTCCTAAATCACTCAATTGCAAATTGTAAAATTAATGAAAAATTGATTTTTTGTGACTATGAATGAGAGGAAGAGGAGTTCAACACTTCCTATTAGTTAAAGCAGAACTATTAATAACTAACCATTTGGTATTTAATTTTCTTGACATGATTGAGTTGCCTACAAGCCAGCACTAGGTAACTTACTGGGTTCCAGAGCTCAAAATGTTTCCATAGGGTGCCCATCTGTTGCTTAATTTTAACGATGCTTATGTATTAAAATAGATAATAAGTAACTATGCTGAAAGCTAGTGCAAATTTTATACTTTTTAGTTGTAATAAAATTTAAAGTTTGTAGAATAATAAGGACTATAGAAGAAATGATACTGGCATCTAGTTATACTCAGTCATTCATTGACAAGTAGAAACTTTTATCAAAGTAAATCAATAGATCAAAACTAGCAATTTAAATTTATATTAAAATCTGAAATTCAAATGGTGATTTTCAGGCAAATTTTTTAAAAATATGGGCAGAAAATTAATGTTCCCTCTGTACATCCCAGAGGTCATACATTTATAAAGCCTGCATATATAAGCAGTGAACCATCTGAAACTCTGAAATAGTATGAAATCAAATGTTAATTATCCTCAATGATTGAAAGAAATAAATAACTGTTCCAATTTTTCTCATAAAGATCTTTAATTTTGACTAGCTCATTAACTTGCTCTCCAGATAGATTTGTTGGACACATACTGAGACCAAAGCAAGGCAGTTGGACAGCTGCTTATGATGTCCAAACTGAGGAATTCCAAACTGGAATGAGAACATTAGCTAACTCAGCTGTCCAAATAGGTCGCTTTGCATGAACTGTAGAATGGAAATCATTCCTACTGCCACATAGTGGACAAATACTTGTGGTGAGATGAGGTAGTGTGGAAGCTGTGTCCTTTGGCCCAGAAGTCATCTGCACCAAGAAAATGTTGGAAATGAGTTGAAGAATGCAAATATGCAAAAGCAACAAAGTATTTGAAATTGTACTTCTGTTTTCATGGGTTAAGGTCAGCAAAATTCATCTTAACATTTTTCATGTAAAAAATAGCAACAAAGAATAATTTTTTATGTGAAATAACCATGACAGCTCTTAAATTATATGTAGGAAATTATCTCTAGTAATCTTCATCTTCAAGATATTAAGATAAAATTAAAATTTTACCTATCTAATCTTTAGCCAAATTATGCAATTTCTTATTGTTTTCAATTCTAAAATATAAAGAGTAGAATTTGTGTAATGAAAAATGAAATTTGAATACTCATCATTGTAATTGCTTAAAAGCTATTGGTTCCTATGTATGCATGTACATTCATACATGCTTATCCATACAATTTTAAATGTATTGAACCAATTACATTCAATAGATTATAGAAATTACTTTGACTATATTATAAATTAAACAGTTTGAGTACTTGCTTAGATTACTGATAGGATTAGATATCTAGACAGTGAAACATGAAGCAGAAAGATTTAAACAGCAATAGGAATTTAGGGAATAGTAATGATTTCTCAGAATATGATGGTTGAATGTTAGGAAACTGTATACTAAGCTTTAGAAAAGACATGGAATTTTAAGAGGTACCCTATTAGGAAAGTAGAAGCAATACAGAGATAATATATATGACAATACAAAGCCTAGATCCAGTCACAATTCTAAATGACAATATGGGTTGAGGCCAAATTAGGAAAATGCTAAATAAGCAGAAACAAAAACTGAAGGAACTAGATTACTAGTTTCAGTTCCAACATGTCAAAAGCTTGGAATACATCTCTCTCATGCAAAACAAACAAACAAGCAAACAAAACAAACAAACCCACAATCCTTTATTTAGATTCTTCATTCTCTTACTCTAACCCTCTGTTCTGGCAAAAACAAAGAAAGACAGAAACAAAGAACAATAAGAAAAAATAAATAAAAATCTCAACTAGAGTCACACTTTCAAGGAGATATATGGGAAGGCTACAGTCAAGGACAGGTGTAGGGTTTGGAAGAGGTGGCTATACCACTTTAGAAATAGTGAAGATTTCAGCCAAGAGAAAAAAAAAATCAATGAGCCTAAAAGTAAGTTGAGAAATGTCCCTATCTGAAATGCAGAAAGAATGGAGATTAAATAATAGATAGTCTGGGCAAGGAGTGAAAGAAAAAAAGAAAGCATAAGAAATAAGTTTAAAAATAATGGCTAAGAACTTTCCAAAATTAATGACATGGAACCACAAAGAATGATAGACTCAAGAAGGTCAGGGGACAGCAATGAAGATAGATACCTAATTTTAAAAAAAATAAATCCCCCAAAGCCACCAAACAAAATACATATTCAAATTATATTCAATGTACAATTAAAGAAAAATCAAAGAAGAAAATCTGAAAAAAAATCATATATGAAAATATCTGTCAAGGAACAAGTATAAAATTTATAGTATGTTTTTTTTCTTTTTATTTAGAAATCACATAAGTAAAAGATTAGAAAAACTCAGTTAATATGTAGAAACAAAAGTTACAGACAGTAGCAAAAAGTTTAATATGTTACTGACAATAGATAACAATTATGTACTGCATGGAAAAAAAGAATTTTTAGGATATTCATCATAAATAAGTAATTAATGTTTGAGACAATATATAAGTTTAAACTGTTTTAAATATTATATAATATATACATGTATCAAAACATCACTTGGTATCTCATTAATATGTACAATTTTTATGTTTTTATTTGTTAGTGAAAAATAGAAACAAAATCAAAAACGGCAAATACCAACATTGAATTCTATTCCAGAAAATATCCTTCATTATAAAAAAAATAAAAGTTCTTAAAAAGACAAAAAGTGAAAGAGATCATCAAAAACTATGTCCCAAAAGAAACGTTTAAGGATTCCTTCATGCAGAAGGAAAGTGTTATAGGTAGCAATCTATTTAAAAAGAAAAACCCATTGCAAAAGGAATAAATGGTGTTAAAATACAATCTTTCATTTGTTTAAAGGACAGATGTTGTTAAAAGTAATAATAGTTAAAATGTCTTCAGTAAATATAAATATTAGTAAAAGGAATTAATGCTAATAATATCACCAGCAGTGGGAGAGAACAGTTGGGAATATTGTTATTACCTAAAAGTGATTGTTGTTAAAACAATGTTATAAACTCTAAATAAACTAGTCTCTTTTTTTAAGTATAAATGATATACTGAGAACAGGTGAAGTCAAATAAAACTATGTAAATGAAATTGATAAGGCAGAAAAATCAGCCAAAATAAAAAAGGAACATGTATTATACAGATGTGAGCTGCAAACACAGTAGAGAATAATCCAACTGAATAGTCATCATATATGTGAATTGTCAAAATATACCAACCATAAGGAATAGATCATCAGGAAGTTTAAAAAAATAAATAAAAGACTAAGTCATTTTTTCTACAAGAAATTCCATTTAAAGAAAAATTCTAAATAATTTTAAAGTAAAAAATAAAGAAAAACATATTATACTAACACTAATAGAAAGTTATGGGGACTACTAATTTCAGACAATACAGATTCAGAACAAGGGGACTTATCAAGTATACAAAAGGACACAATTACATGGAAGGCATTACAATATTAAGCATGTATACATCTAACTAATGTCAAAATGCATGCAGCAAAAGCTAAGAGACTGAAGGGGAAAAAAGACAAATTACTTATATAGTTGAAAACTTCAAGATTCCTCTATTAGTAATTTATAAATGACACTACAGATGACTTGATCAGCACATCACTCAACTTAATCTGATGCTTAACTATTGATTATAGTATACGCCAACAGAAAAAAACACAATACAATTTTTTTCCCATCTCAAAGGGAACATTCACCAAAAAAGATCACATTCTGTGTCAGATAATACAACTTAATCAATTGAAAAGAATGAACAAAAACTATGTTCTCAGTCTGCAGGAGAATTAGAGAACAATATTATAATGAATGTTTGGAACCCAGACAGTAGATTTCCAAGTAGCCCAAGATTCAAATGAGAAGTTTCAAGAAGCAAATAAGAGCATCTTGAAATAAATGGAATTAAAAGTAAATGGCAGTCAATGATGGCAGTGTTTAGAGGAACATTTATACTACTAAATGCATAAAATAACTGAAGTTCATTTAATAATGCCTGTATAAATAAATGAATACCCTAAACCTGTCAAGGAAATTGAATAAGTGATTTAAAACCATCCTATTAAAACAACCTGGCCCAGGGCTTTTCCCAGCATTTAAAGAAGTACTAGACCATTTCTCTATAATATCATTCATAAAATGTAAACAAAGGGAACATTCCACAAACTCATTCTACAAGACCGGAGTTTCCCTAAGTTCAAATCAGATAATGATATTTTAAGAAAGAAAATCCACTGACCTATCACTCTCCAATGAACACAGATGTAAATATACTCTACAAAATATTAATATGTCATATAAAATGATGTTTACAAGGAGTTAGACACACAACTAATTTAGGTATGCCTCAGGCATATCAGCCTTATTTAGCATTCAAAAATGTATCAGTATAATGCACCATATCAGAATAGTGAAGGTTATTTGACAATGACAATGTAAATTGATGTGAAAAAAGCGTCAAACACAATCCTGCACCCATTTATGATAAAAACTGCCAATAAACTGAGAACAAAGAGACATTTTGTATTGGACAAATAACATCTGTAAAAACTTGCAGTTATCATTAAACTTAACATTTAGAGACTGTGTGCTTTCTCCATTAGATTACAAAAAGGACATATGTTCTCCAGAATGCTCCATAATGAAATCTACTTAATATTGTATTGGAAGTCCCAGTTAGTAAAATGAGCCCCCCCCCCCAAAAAAAAAGAAGACTGGCAGAGGAAAGTGGATTACATGGTGACCAGGAAGCAGAGAGAGAGACTCCACATGTCAAACTAGAAAGGAAGCAAAAAATGTGATTTTATATATATATGTATATATATATATATATACATATATATGGAAAATCCAAATGAATCTACTAGAAAAACTCTTGCAAGTAGGCATGCCACAGAATTTAAGATTTTAAGGCCAATATAATAAAGTGAATTATTTCCCGTTGTACCAGTTATCTGCAGATGGAATTTGCAATAAAAAAACCTTTACAACAGCACACACTCATAGAAAAATGACATACCTAGTATGAACCTAATAAAATATATGCAGAATCAATTTACAAAAAAACAATATAAAATAGTGATGAGAGATATAAAAGGAGTTCTAAATAAGTGGAGAGATATTTAATGTACATAGACTGAAAGAATAAATATGGTTAAAAATTAAGTTTTTTCTAACTTGGTCTATAAATTCAACATGATGCCAATCAAATCCTAGTAAGGTATTTTGTAGATATGGACAAACAGATTCTAAAGTTTATATTGAAAGGGCGATTTTTTAGTGAGTATTTTCACTGCTGTGACTGCAGGACCCAACCAGCACAACAACTGTAGAGGAGAAAAGGTTTCTTCAGGGGCTCACAACTTCAGAGGTCTCCATCCATAGGCTGCATTCCTTAGAACTTCAGGTGAGACATGGACAACAAGGCGAAAGAGTGTGACAAAGGGAAGAGGCTTACATGGTGAACAGGGAGGAGAGAGAGAGAGAGAGAGAGAGAGAGAGAGAGAGAGAGAGAGAGAGAGAGAGAGAGAGACTCTACACCACAGATAAAAAAATATATATACCCTGTAGCCACACCCCAATGAAACACATCCTCCAGCCACCCCCCACCTGGCCTCCAGTTACCCCTAAATTAATCCCATCAGGGATTAATTCACTGATTCTGTTAAGGCTATGACCCAATCATTTCTCCTCTAAACCTTACATTGTCTCTCATAGGTGAGCTTTTGAGGGACAACACACCTAAATAATAACAACTTCCAACAGAAAACTGGTGAAAATATAGGTGACTTTGAACTTAGCAATGTGTTTACAAAGAAAGTACCAAAAGCATGACTCTATTGAGATTAATCCATATTAATAGACTATAAATTGTGCTACTAAGAGAAAGTATTTGCAAAACATTTGTCTGTTAAAGACTTTAATACAAAATATAAAAAAGAACATTTAGAACTGAACAAAAGCTAAATAAACACCACCACGCACACACACAAAAAATGTCAATGTTCTGATCAAACAGCTTACCAAAGAAGATATAAATAGCAAATAAGCATATGGAATTATTTTCACGTTACTTACCATTAGAAAATTAAAAGATAAATCATTCAGTGAGATACCAGTATGTACCTATTATAATGGCTAACATCCAAAGTCTGACATTATCAATTGCTAGTGAACATATATAGCAACAAGGAGACTCTTTCATTGTTGGTGGAAATGTAAAATAGTAGAGCCACATTGGAAGACAGTTATTTATAGTCTAGCAATTACACTTCTATTTACCAAATTCATTTGAAAACTGATGTCCACAAAAAAAAAGCCATGTTGGAATGTTTATCTCAGCTATATTCATATGTTTCCAGAATATAAGCAATCAATATTCCTTCACTATATGAAGGAATCAATAAATAATGCTACATCTACACAGTGAAATACTACAGATTATTATCTAGTCACAAGAGCCACAAAAATATTTAAATACATAAATTTATTTATGATGTATTAACCTAAAGACATAAATATATTTCAAATGCATATTGCTAAGAAGAAGTCTGTCAAAGAAAGGTATATTCAATAGTTTCCTTTTATATGACATTCTGTAAGAGGCAAAATATTACATGTAAACAGAGCAGAAGTTGACGATGTTTAGTGTGGGAGCAAGGGTGAACAGCTGTAGCAAAGAGACGTTTTTAGAACATTGAAATTCTCCTGTATGATATTATCATGGTGTGTGCATGACACTATTCCTTTGACAAAATTCCTAGATTGTTACAGCAAAGAGAGTGAATTTTGATACAGGAAAACTTTAAAAATTTATATGAGAGTTTGTAGAATCCATCATTGAATGTGCCATGAGACAAAACTGTACATTTAAAAGAAAATGTATTTCAAATGTATAGAGAGACCTCATGAGGGGAATGGTGGAAAGAATCTGGCTTTAGTAATTTTGGAAAATCTTGAACTTGTATCCAAGTGAAGCTTCACAATTCTGAAGGTACTGCACCTGAATACTGGAATTAAAAAATGTAAGTAAATGAATAGCATTTGGTAAAAGTATATTTATCACTGATGGAGTAGGAAAGAAGCAAAAGGAGCAGTTCAGAATGATCTCTGTCATATTGTTTTAGAATCTGACATACAAATATGAACTTATGTGTATCTTAAGTTATGAATGGATGAAGCATATAGATGTATTTATTAATGTGTATATATACACTGGTTAGCATATATATTTATATTCTAGCACTCTGTCAGCTGAGAGGGCTTAGAGATATGCTACGCTAGCAATACCAATAACATCTTGCACCAGATTTGGCTTTTTAAAATGCCATTCTCCAATTTAAAAAAGGAACCAGGGTTCCTTGAAGAAATGATTAATTCTAAGTCAGAAGCAAAATATGTAAATGATGATCCTGGAGCACACTGTGCATCAGGAAGTGAGAAAGTGCTAAATACACACACACACACACACACACACACACACACAGTGACAAGCATGTGCGCGCGCACACACACACACATACACACATGATCTGAATGTCAAAGGAATCAATTAACAGAGCTTCTGGTGGTCAAAGATGGAACAATTGGATAGTATTTGATCATAGACTAATAAATTAAATAAATGTCCATGAGACTATACTAATAATAAATAAATTGTTGTGTAAATAAGTAATTGGGAGAGAACAGAAAAATCTCACAGGTATAAGAAAGACAAATGCTTTTGTAAATTCTGCCCTAGAAAGGTACAGCATATTATAGTAGGGCTCATGCATGTATTATAGTAGGGCTTATACTGTAATATTTCCAAAATATTATAGCATGGAATGTATTAAATAATATGCTTTTACATGGAGAAACTTGGTAAACATTACCTCATCCAAGTGATGAATCATTGATATTCTGTGATAAAAACAACTGCTATAATTTTCTTCCCCCCAAATATATAACTTAAGTCTCATTATGAGAAACACATCAGACAAACAGAAACCTGGTACAACATGCAAACTATTTTATCAGTATTTCTTAAAATATTAAAGTTATCAAAAACAAGAATAGACAAGAGAAACTTTCAAAGCCAATAATAGCCTAAGGATATTTATTGACTAAATGGAATGTAGTAATCAGGAAGTAATCTTGGAACAGAAAAACAATAATGAGTAAAACTAAATATAAATAAAGGATGAAATTTTATTAATAATGTTGTATTAATATTGGTTCAATAATTGCAATACATATGCCATACTAAGATGAAAATATGTATGATAATATGTATATTAATGCATATGAGAATACTGTATTGACTTTTAAATTTTTTTTTAAATTATAGATGGACACAATATATTTATTTTTATTTATTTATTTTTATGTAGTGCCTGAGGATCAAATCCAGGGCCTCATGCATGCAAGGCAATTACTCTACCAGTGAGTTACAACCTCAGCCCAAGAACACTGTATTAACCTTTTGTCCTATATTTTTATTGATTCCTTATAGTTGTATATAATGGTAGCATTTGTTGTCACATTTTCATAGTTGTACACAATATAATAATATAATTTGGCCAATATCATTACATAATATTTTCCCTTTCTCTGCCCTCCTCCCTCCTCCTGGTCCTTTTCCTCTACTCTACTCTCTTTGGTTTTCATGACATCCTCCCTCACCATCTCCACCACTATTCTTTTCCATTTTTCCTTCTAGCTTTCATATATGAGAGAAAACATATGATCCCTGATTGACTTTCTGAGTTCGGGTTTTTTTTGCTTAACATAATATTCTCAATTTCCATCCATTTTCCTGCAAATGACATAATTTCATTCTCCTTTACAGCTGAATAAAGATCCATCATGTTTTTATACTACATCTTTATTCACTGATACATTGACAGACATCTCTGTCAACTTCATAGTTTATCTATTGTGAATTATGTTACTATAACCATGGGTTTGCATATAATCCTAATGTAGGATGACTTTGATCCTTTAGAATAAACACTGAGGAGTGGTGTAGCTGGGTCATATGATGTTTTATTTTCTAGTTTTTTTTTTTTCCTGAGGGAACTATATGCCGATGTCCACAGTGGTTGTACTAATGTACAATTTAACTGACCATGTAAGAGTTTCTTTTCTTCCACATTCTTTCTAGCATTGATTATTGTTATATTCTTGATGGCTACCATTCTAAATAGAGATGAAATCTTAGTGTAATTTTGATTTTCATTTCCTTGTTACAATTTGAACATTTTTTTTCATATTTTTGTTGGCCATATGTATTTTGTATTTTGATTAATTAGATTGCATTTTTACTATTTATTTTTTTGAGTTTTTTATATATTCTGAATATCAATCCTCTGTCATAATAGCAGCCAGTAAAATTTTATTTAATTCTGTAGATTTTCTCTTGGTTCTAGTCTCATTTTGTGCATATGGATAACCAGTTTTCACAGAATGTTTAAAAGGCTATTTTCTCCCCAATGTATGTTTTTGGCACCTTTGTCAAGAATCAGATGACTGTAGATGTGTGAGTTTTTCACTGTGGCTTCTATTCTGTACTATTTTTCTATCCAGTTTTGTATTGACACCTGGCAGTTTTTTGTTACTATAACTTTGTAGTATAATTTTAAGACATATATTGTGATGCTTCCAACACTAGTTTTTTGTCTTAAAATTGCTTGGACTATTCTGGGTGTTTTATTCTTCCAAGTGAATTTGGGAATTTTTTCTAATTATATGAAGAATGTATTGATATTTTCATGGGGACTGCATTGCATCTGTATATTGCTTTTGGTAGTATGGACATTTTAACAATATTAACCCTGTCTATCCATGAACATGGGAGGTCTCTCCATCTCTCCATCTTTTTCAATTTCATCATTCAATGTCCTGGTAGTTTTCATTATAGAGGTCTTTTACTTCCTTGGTTAAATTGAGTCCTAGTTTTTTTTAAATTTATTTTTAGTCTATTGTGAATGGGACTTTTTACAGATTTCTCTTTTCAGCAGATTCATTATAAATGTATTGAAAGCTGTTAGTTTTGTAGCTAGACATTCTGCTGAAATCTTTTATGAGCTCAAGAGTCCTCAGGTACTTTTTGAATCTTCTAAGTATAGGATCATATCTTCTGCAAACAGTGATAAAGTTACATCTTTTGTTCCTATTCTAATCCTGCTTATTACCTTCTTTTGCCTGATACACTGACTAGAATTTCTAATGTGCTATTTTATAGGAGTGGTGATAGTGGACATATTTGTCTTGTTTCAGATATTAAAGGGAATGTTTTCAGCTTTTTTCTATTCACTTTGATCTGAGCTTTGGGTTTCTAATATACAGCTTTTTTGATGTTGAAATAATCTCCTTCTATCCCTAGTTTGTTCAGCATTTTTATCATGTGCAGGTGCTAAATTTTTGTCAAAGGTCTTCTCTGTATTTATTGAGTTGACTAAGTGATTTTTGTCCTTAACTGTAATTATATGATGAATTACTACACCACTTTTGAATTTGTTCTACAAATCTAAAGCTATTAAAACATGGAAAACTTTACAGCATAAACAATGGATCTGCCAACAAATAAAAGGTATAAAGGGAACTTTGACATCACATAGATCTGGGTTTGATTTCTTTTAAAAAAAAAGTCTTATTTTCATCACTGGAATTGCAAATCATATACATTTGTTACAAGGATTTGTTATTACAACTTATTTAGGTGTTTTACATTTGTAATTATCAATATTAATTACATTTGTTATTTTCATGACTAAAAGAATTATAGCCAGGTGCAGTGGTGCATGCCTATAATCCTAGTGGCTCCAGAGGCTGAGAGAGGAGGATCACAAGTTCAAAGCCGGCCTCAGCAAAAGTGAGGTGCTAAGCAACTCAGTGAGACCCTGTCACTAAATAATACAAAATAGGACTGGAGAAGTGGCTCACTGGTTGAGTGACCCTGAGTTCACTCCCTGGTACCCTGTCCCCCAAAAAATATAAGTTTGAAATCTAAACAAACCAGAGATACCAATGCATGAACTGCTTAACCTATATTTATTGTTTCTTCCTAGAAATTATGCTCACCAATTTGATTCATATTAGTTTTGGTAATTCTGCAGATAAAGGTATATGTACATCCAAAAATTGTCTATCTTCATATCATAGGTCTATCTTCACATCATATGTCTATCTTCACATCATATGCGTAATTGCACTGCTGTGAATTAATTCTCTGAATATCTTTCATGATTTAAAATCATAAAATGTCATTCTTACGAAATAAAGCTTTATGAAAATGAATTGATGGAAAATGTTCTAGAATTAGAAAAAGAAAGAACTGATTATGCCAATGGGACACCAACAAAAGGAAAAATTAACAATTTCACTTATTTGCAAAGAGAAGGTTGGGGAGAAATCTTAGAAATGAAGGAATGCAATGATAATTATACTATTTTATTACTTAGATAATAATTCAATGCATAGTTTTCTTCCTACAGTATTCCCCATCTCACCGAAAGAGTCCAGTACCCATGAATTGCCAAATTCAGGAAATCTGTCCTCATATTTCCCCATCCTATCTCCCGTATTTACAATATCCAATGCAAACAATGTAACAAATGGTCTAATTTCCCTTTTCTATTTATCTACACGGTAGCTAAAAACCCCAAGTTGTTATCAAGCAACTGAAATGTGTTCAGTGCAACAGAGGTGCCATATGCTTCACCTTAAATATAATATTTCAATTGATATTCTCTTTTAGAGTATTTTTTTTTTTTGGTATCTGGGATTGAGCTCATGAGCACTCAACCATTGAGCCATATCCACAACACCTCTCCCACACTTTTTAAAAAATTTTATTTAGAGACAGAGTCTCACTGATTTGCTTAGTGCCTCGCTATTGCTGAGGCTGGCTTTGAACTCTTTGAACTTGCAATCCTCCTGCCTAAGCCTCCCAAGCCACTGGGATTAGAGACATTCACCACCATGCCCAGCAAGAGTTGGCTTTTTTACTTATTGAAAAGCATTTATATATGTTGGAAAAACTACGATATGTGAGTATATTTTTAACTAATTTTTATAAAATGTAAAATGGAATATTTTGATGACAATTTAATATCTGAACTAAGATGTGAATTTTGAATATTTTGTGAAAAAATAAACATTTTAAATGTCTACTTGAGAATTGTTCTATATTAATTATATGTTAAATGGTTATATTTGGGGTAAATATAATTATGTTTTTTTATTAAATTGATTTTACTTATTTCTTTTTCCTTTTTGGAGGTAGCCAAAAGAAAACGCAGAATAATGTAAGCAGCTGATAATACATTTCTATTGGACATCGCTATACTACATTATTTCCTTACCTCCGCTGCTACTTTCAGTTTCCTGATCCAGAACATTATAATCTCACCCTGTTTTTATAGTCTGGCCTCTTAAATTTTCTTACCTGCAGTGTTGACCACCAATATCAATGTATTCTTTCCCATCTCTCTGCACACTCTTCTCCATAAAGTTGAGATAATTCAACTCTTTATCATATCAGAATATTATTATTATGTGAAAATTTCTTTACTGATATTGTCTATACAATGATCTTTCTAATATAAAAGTCACATTGCACTACTGATTAAAGCCCTTTCAAATCTGAATTCCAGCCCTGACAGGTTTCTTATAATCTTGACTGTGCTTTCCTTACCAGTCTCATTTTTAAAAGTTAGATTTCATGTACCCACAAATTTGGTCCTTTTGATTTCATAAATACCCTAAGATGTCTTTTGCAACTGGATCTGTTTATTTGCTATTATTCTATGTGTATTTTTCATAATTTAATGCCAAAGCAGTGACTTGTAAAGGATGCCTTGCAAAAAAAAAATGAGTAAATGAATGAATGAATACGTGAATAGACTTTATTGGAAACAAACTACTCTAGGAATTTAAGTAATACATAAATATATTTCTTGAAATAGAAAATAAGCAATCTTTAAACTATTTTTGCTTGCAAAGAACAATTATTACCTTAATCCTTTTTAAATTATCATTTTAGAAATGGATTCTAAGCAATTTCACCAAAGTTAAATCACTGATCTTTTCCCTCCCAAGATATTTAATTTTAAATCTTCTATTGTTGCTGGGTAAAATACTAATAGTATAACCTGGAAAACTTTCAACATATCTTAGCATTTTGCTTTCAAGTTTAGGGGTGAAACGAAAATTGACTTCAGTGCAAATTAGCAGCTTTTCTCATCTACTCTCATCAAAGAAAGTGTGGGAGGATCGCAGGCCCTCTGAGAGCATGTATTATAGTTCATTATGCAAAGAATGAGGTAAAAATGAATCTGGGAACAATTAATACATGAAGTTAGTATTGTAAAATACAGTATTTCTTGTGCCATATGTAAGTTTTTTTAACGTGAATACATATTAAAAATCATAATGTGCTACATTATGTAGCACATTACTAGTAGAATTTTTATTATTGTATCATTGACAGGATTTGAATTTCTATGATTGTTCCTAGGAATATGAGTAGAGATGTTCCTTCCCACTTTTGTTTGCTCCTCAGGGTCTTAAAGGTAATAAAAGATAAGAGACAGCATTAGAGTAAAGGGGTTAATTATGAGGCAGGTGAGAATACAAGATTAAAAATCAATGAGTATAGAAGCTGCCAAGATCAAAACAACTTCAAGAGTCTCTTTCCTCAGCATCTTAATATTCCAGTTACTCAACAATTTATAATATAATTATAAAATAATAGACTTGAAAATCATTTTTCAGGTCACCTATCATAATTTCCAAACTAATGCAATATCCTCTCTGCAATGGCATAAAGTCTCTGCTTTGAATTTTTCCAGTTATGTGACACTTCCTCCATAAAAAGCAGACAATTCTGCTTAAGGCATTTCTAATGGCAGAAATTAGACATGGTTCTAGTAAAAGTAAACCTAATAAAGCAAGTCTCTCTTCTGTATAACAGGGTTTTTTAATATTAATTTGAAAACACTTAGACCACTCCATGCATAAAATCTATTCCCAGTATAAAATTACCCAGTACCTTTTAGGATTTATCAAAATACCTACCTTTCAGAATATTCATAATGTTGGCCTTTTTTTGTATGCATTTCAATTTGTCATTATTATTAAATGTGACATCCAACCATCTACTCACTCTCAATACTAGCAAACACAGGTTCGTTGATCTGGATGTTACAAATCTGTTAATATAACATTTGTTTTTAATTCAGTACAACTAATATTTAATGAATATCTTCTTTGTACAAAATGTTGCCCTGTATTTCAAAGAGAATGTAAAGAGTCAAAAAGGAAAACTAAGATGCTTTGAAGTTTTAGCAACTCTTCATCTAGCAGCCTTTTAAAACATGCTGGATGTTTTGGCATCTGAAGTGCATTTCAAATAGGCAACTGTAAACCATACTTCAATTTTGTACAAAGAAGTAAGTTAACAGTTCTGACTATGTGTACTGATGAACACTTAAAATGTAAATGTATCTTCTTATATTAGTAAGTGATTTACGAGCTTTTGTCATTAGTGTTTTGCTTAAGCCTTACTTGTAAATTTTAGCTATTTTTCATTGGTTTGAAACTATAATTGACATGAAAACTTTGATAAAGATGTTAAATAAAAAAATATAAAATTCGGTGTCATTTTTAAGACTAAAACATACAACAAGCATGTATCAATATTCTTTAGGTACAAAATCCTGCTATCTTTATGAAATTTATTCATATTATTTTCTCTATATGAATCAAGTTTCTATATTTGGTCTGGTGAGGTGGAGATATTTCTTTAAGCTTTTCTAGATTACTCAGAAACAAAAAAAAATTATAAAGACACAAGAGAAATACAGAGTAAGTGTGTTGATTATAATAAATTTATGTGTATATGTATGTGTGTGTGTGTGTATACAGCAGGATTACCAGTTTAATAACTACAAAGAAAATGTAGTTCTATTATTCTAAATGAAAATGTGTTCATTCCTAGTAATTCTTTTTTTTTTAAGAGAGAGTGAGAGAGAGAGAGAGAGAGAGAGTGAGAGAGAGAATTTTAATATTTATTTTTTAGTATTCGGCGGACACAACATCTTTGTTTGTATGTGGTGCTGAGGATTGAACCTCGGGCCGCACGCATGCCAGGCGAGCGCGCTACCGCTTGAGCCACATCCCCAGCCCCTAGTGATTCTTATTTATTATTTGTTTAACCTTTTGATTTTCTGGGGATTGAATCTAAAGCCTCATGGATGCCAGGCAAGGACTCTACCACTGAGCCACCTCCCCAGCCTTCTAGTTGTTGTTTTGTAATATTGATAAACCTTTCCATTTAGTAATGAAGTTTAGAATCCTGTCAGTTTTTTAAGAGATCTTATATTCCTTATTCTTCAAATATGACTAAAGCTTTTTAAAAATGTATCATAATTTAAAAACTAAGCCTCTGTTATTATAAGGCATTTTACCAGATATACATTTTTATTGACATGAAACTATTGCCTAGAAACTTAAAATCCTTTAAGAAAGGTGGACTTCTTGTTTCCTTTTTATATATCATAAATTTAAATTGTAATTAGAATAGTTATTTTTGGTTTCCTGATTAAGCTGTGTATATTCTAATCTCACTGGTTTTTGAATTTTTTTTAAAGAAAGGGACTGGTACATAGTAAGTTCTTATTTCTTATGTTCTTGACACTGAAATAGTTTTATGTTTTCACTACATAGTTTCACTGTGTATTATATTTTTTAACATCTTGCTTCTATTATTTTCTCTTCAGTGCTATTGGCTGTTTCATGTATGTTAATAAAAAGCCATATAATTTTAAGACAAGAAAAGGTATACAATTAACTTATACTTTTGTTTTTATTTTAAACTTTTATGTAAGTTTTTAATTTCATAGGGTCCACTTACATGTGTGTAGATATTTATGAATATTATATTTCTCATCAATTTCCCTTGTCAATTCCATACATAGTTGTCTAAGATTTTCTAGGTATATTCACTGTACTTATTTTTCTTGACTTCACATGAATTTTAAAAAATATTTTTTAGGTTAGTTAGTTGTAGTTTAGTTGTAGTTGGACACATTATGTTTATTTCATTCTTATGTGGTGCTGAGGATTGAACTCAGGGCCTCACACGTGCTAGGCGAGCGCTCTACCGCTGAGCCACAATCCCAACCCCAACTTCACATGATTTACTGATGAATTTTAACAGGCAATTTTTCTTTTATTATTTAATTTACTATATGTTAATCACTTTTCAAAGTTCTTTATGTAAGGGATGCTCAAATAAAAGTCCTTACCTTCAAGGAACTTAGGGCCAATTTGGTAAAATCTGTCCCCATTCCCAGACACACACACACACACACACACACACACACACACACACACACAGAGGTATCTGAGGTAAAAGACAAAAAGGACAGGAAAATACAGTGGCACACTTTTATACTAGGCACTGAGGAAAGATCTCTGATAAGATGTGCATAAGCACATCAAGAAAGTAAACGTATAATATGTCAAACTTCATTAACCCAAGAAGAAGAGTACTAAGTCGTAAGCCCAGGACCAGCTGGCATTAGGTGATCTGTTCAGCCTTGGTGAGAACTTTATGTGAACTTGAAAGCCATCTGAGAATTATAAAGAAAGGAATGACACAATTCTCTTACATGTACAAAGAATCACTTTTGCTTCTGTGTATGTATATATATATAAAATAGACAAATGTCTATATGTTCTGTCCCAACTCCCATGCAGTGTTTAACTACAAGTAACATTGTGTATAAATCCTATTCTCTAATCAGTACTGTTTAAGTGATTTAACTTTTACATATTATTTTCTGAGTCAAATAATATTTATTTTTTTAAATTTCATCAAGCACCTTCCACTGATGAAAACATAAAAATATTTTTTTGGATGTAAGTTTTGGAATAAAACAGTATTGCCTTAAATTTCAAATGAAGTATCAGTTTACTCTCATTATGGGAAAATAACATAATAAATGTGACCCAATTTTTAATTTTTCAAATTCTCTTACACTTCCTCCAACATAGATTTGATTTTAAATAGCAAGATTAAAAAATATTCACAAATCCTCTTATAGACTTTGGGCACTAGAGCTGATGAATTTGCAGAAATTTTATATATATAAATATAAAATTATATTTATATATACAGTTATGTATATACATATACATACATATATATATACATATATATATATATATAAAATGTATATGGTCATGTATCTATCTCCTTTTCTGAAGAAAAGTAAATAACTCTTACTGGATTAATGAAGCTTGACATATTATTGCCTTAGATGAAGATTTCCCATTTCTGATGACTTTTTTTTTCTCTCTGACCTGGTATGCCACCTTGATGTTCATGATAAACTCCTATCATCAGATGAGTGATTTTCTCATTTAAGAAATTCCACAAATGGAAATGCTCATTGAAATAGGAAAGGAAAATACACATGAGCCAGAAGTACCTGTCTTGAGCAAATGCTGATTTTTCTAAATAAAATATAGGCTATCATGATCTTCTGCACTGCTGAATCTCATTCTCACAATCTGACCTAATCAGAAACAATTCTTAGTAAAAATAAACTCTTTTAATACTACTATTATTTGTTTAAAATTGTGTAAAACAATACTTCATGTGTAATCAGACAAATTTTATATCTTTATATATATGTCATACAAAAGAAAATATAAAGAAAATACTGTTGATATGCTAATTTTAAAAACCAACATTTAAAGTTTAGTTAAAACAAAGAAAAATTAAACAATTGGAATTGATGGGCTATCAAAGCCTAGTGTGAGTGGGGAAGAGGTGTTTTTGGTCTTTCCCAAGGATTCCCATTAGCTTCTCTTGGAACCCCTTAAATAAACAAAGATTAAGTAAAAACAGATATTCGCTACCTATAAGCAGCTTTGCTATGACACTTATGACTTCCTTTTCAAACAGAATGAAGTTTCTCTCAACCTCAGTGTGCAAGAAATACAGTGTCTCCACTGAATGGAGTAAAATTGCAGAGCAGTAGCAACACTGTCCTTTGCCCTGATGCCAGTTTAATGTTCTGCACCCGGCACCATAGTAGAGTGGAACCTTTTGTTATCACAAGGGAGCTATAGTGTAGTCATGTGAGCTCTGGACTTGGAAACAAAAACATAAATAAATAAATGAGATTTAAATAGTTTATCTTGCTAACTGCAGAGGCAAACTGACTGTATGGTATGTCACAGAATTTACTATCAGATAGTTTTTGTCATGTTATCTAATTCTCTCATACTAAATTTTGTCAAAGGAAAAAAATTCTTGGAGCTTTTACTTTTTGTATTTATCAAATTTTTCAATCTTTCATCTGCTTAGGCTTCTATAAAAAAGTACCACTAAATCATTAGCTTGAAAAAAAAATAGATATTCTGAGCATTGTGGAATCCATGATCATTGAAACCAGGGGTACTTTACCACTGACTCACATCCTTTTTATTTTTATTTTGAGACATAGTCTCACTATGTTGTTTAAGTTCTTCCTAAATTTCTGAGTCTGGCCTCACATTTGTGATACTTCTGCCTCATCCTCTTGAGTTGCTGAGATTATAAACCTGTACCACCATGCTTGCCTACACCCACCTTCTTGTCAAAAACTATATAGACTTTTCTCTTTGATGCACAGAGAGATAAAGCTCTGGTCTTTTTTTTCCCTCTTCTTACAAAGACCTAATTCTATTGGATTAGAGTTCCATGCCTAAAACTTCATTTAACTTTAACTCTATAGGCCTTATCTCCAAATATAATCACATAAGGGGTTATGCTTTCAATGTATGGATTGGGAGGGAGGACAAAATTCAGCCCGAGTAGTATCTTAAAATAAACAAAAGTGCCAAGCATTCAAGATTGTCTTATATTTACAGTCAGTTTTGTTTAAAAAATTTTGTCAGACGTCAATTCTTATGGACTCCTGAACTCTACTTGTTCCCAAGCCTGATTGAACACCAAAAAAACCCCGAAATCATGCTCCCCTTACCTGCTTCCATGGAAATCAGATAACCACAACAAAACTCTTTTTCCCATTAAAACCCATTCGTGGTCATTTCCACTCCCTGCCAAATATTCTGTTTTTTTGTGTGCTTGAGTTTGTGATGCTCTCACATTTCTGAGATTGATAGTCTTCCCACTGCAATATTCTGTATTTTTAATTAAAGCTCTCCCTTTCCATGTCTGGATTTCTTTTAATTTGACAAAGGTTAAAAAAAATCTACATTATTGCCTTATTTTAAAGGTTTCCAGACCATTCAGAGTAGTACATATTATATAGCAGGTAAAACATGGTATAGACTTGAGCATTTGGTTTATTAACTCAAATCCAAATACTTTGTCAATTAAATGAGAATATGAAATACATATAAAAATTTACTCCATGTCAAGAAATGTCCCCCCAAAGGCTCATGTTTTGTCAGCACAGTTTCCAACACAACAAAGTTCAGGGTGGGGTTTTAAGGCATGGTGAAAACTATAACCTCATCAGTGGATTCATCCAAGTGATTTATTAATAATTTGAATGGACTCCTGGGTTTCTGTATGCAGGTTAGGTATGACTGGAAAAAGTAGGTTGGGGGTGGTGTGTCATGCCTTAGGATTGTATCTCATTTCTGTTTCCTAATTCTTGCTGTTTCCCAGATGATAATTTGAGCAGTTTTCCCCCACCACACTCTTCCACCATGATGTTTTACCTTAGTTCAGGCCCAGAGACACTGAGTGTGTTAATCCTGGACTGAACCTCTGAAACTGAGAGTCTGAAATGAACTTTACTTTCTCTAAGTTGTTCTTGTTAGATATTTTGGTAACAGAGACAAAAAGAGAATACATTCTCAAATAGTCTCAAGAATAATAAATAGGTTTTGGAGTTTTGAATCGTGGGAGGTCCCATTCCAAAAACTTCATGGAAACTTATTTCAGTTAAATTTATAGTAACATTCCATTATACTGAGTCAAAGAATATCACATTTTCTTACAGCAAGAGATGCACTAAAAAATTCTATAATTTGGGTTTACATTACGTTTTGTCTAAGACATTTATAAAATGTCTGTACCATATGCCTAATGATGAAAATAAAATAAAAATATATGCTCCTTACAGGTCACTGCACTAATTCTTTGGTACCACCAAAGCTCCTGCTTTATCTTAGAACTGGCTATACAACAGTAGGAGGGAGAAGGTAATGAACTCATATTCATAAATGCTCACTATCAATGTACTTCCTGTTTGATGCTTTAATTATGCCACATCATTTACCTTGGAAACATACCTTTGGGGTAGGTGTTATTATTTCCATTTGCACAGAGAGAAATTAAGGTTCTGAGAAGTCGAGTTCCTTGCTCAGGGTCATGCAGCTGTTAAAAGGAAGTGTCAGAATTTAATCAGAGTTCTGTTTATATACTCCATAAAATGTTATCTTGTTACTATAATATCCTGTTTCCTACAAAGGCATAATTTTTATAATCCCAACACAAACACACACAAATGAACAGGTTTATGCTTTAAGAAAAGATGAGACAAGAACACAAAAATTCCAGGAAATAGCAAATTATTACATTGTATCATACTGTGATAACATGAAACTTAGTTCAGGTAGATCAAAACAATTGTTATTGTACTTGATTAGTACAAATAATTATTAATGGAATTTCAGATAATGGGAGGGTCTTGCTATTGGTGGCATGGATAAACTTACACAGAGACCACTGTGTTTGTTTTTAAAGCTAAAATGTATGAAATTAAATTTCAAATGATAACATGATGAAGACCTATTTTGGTTAATTAGGAAAAAGCTTTTGTGTTCATAGTATGGCCATAAAAACTTTAATATTAAAAAACAAACCTCACATTCATGCTCAGTATATATGAGAAAGGCACAGAAACTTTTAGAAAGAAAGAAGTCATACATATTAAAAATATAATGTTAACATTTTTTTACAAAGTGGAAATAATACTTGGAATATTTAAATATAAACATGATATTTTCCATTCTTTTAACATTACCAAATAAAAAAAATTCGTTAATTTTTTATTTGTAGCCCTTCATAATAATATGTGGTTTGTGCCACATAAGTTAAAATCATGCATACATTTTAAGAACTTTACACAATTCCCTATAATTTACAGAGTAGTGTGACTTGATACAATGGAACTTTTATTTTCAATTTATTTGGATTTCCCATATAATTGTATCTAGCGACCTGTCACTAAGAATAAAAATATTAACATTGCTTTAACTTCTTCAAAATGAATTGCATAATAATGACTATTTTATCACTAAAAACTGATATTTGAAAATATTGACGTTTTTTAATGAATCCCTTGAAATGATTTTAAAATGAGAGATTGAACATTTTAGAATATGTACTGAGTTTTGTCCAAGCAGAATAAATGACAACATGGATGCTCTCATAATATCATATATCAGATAAAAGATCTAAGCATTCTTTCAATGTCTACTAAGTCATTAATAATAATAACCATGATTATAATTATCATAGTCTGGCTTTCAACTCAAGCTATGTGTTTATTCTTTGTGCACTCATCTCTTAAATTGAGTAATGTAATAAAAATGTGTATTTGGATATTCCTTTCCCTATATTTCTGACCTTTCTCATTTACCTTTCTTCCTGAAATAATTCTCTCATTTTGCTTTCTTGTTGTCCACCTCTAGATGGGGTGTTATCAATAGACACAGTAAATCATCCTCTACTAGTGACATCTCAAGTATCCCCATTCCTTTTGTATATCACATTTTTGTAGATCCCTAGAGGTTCAGTTAAGTCATATTCTCATTGGAGCATAGTAAGGGTATTATCTGAAAGTCCAAGTGTATCAATTTCAACTCATAATAAAGTAAAAGGATTTCAACTTCTTTATCTGCACAATGACTTGGTAGCCTAATGTCAATGATTGTATGTCTAAATAATATTCACTTGTAGTAAGCTGCTTGACAGCATTAAGTAACAACACATAAATATTTCAGTAACTTGGAATAAATCTAGCTTACATAGAATTGTGCCTGTTTGAAATCTCTAAAATGTATCATTTTCAATTCTTCATCCAAGCTTGACTGTGTCTTCCACAGTTTAATGAAGTAAAGTTAGCCATTGAATTTCATCTATGTCAAGGGAATCTAAGCCTTTCAATTATCATAGGATATTTCTTTCCCTGACATGTGAATTTTATTTTTTGTCTTCCCTTCAGTGTTTTCAATGAGATACAATGAATCCTAACCATCTATATGATGCACAATGAATTTAAAGAAAAGGCTATCTACTCTTGCTAACCAGCTTCATATTGCAACCACACATATTTTTAAAATCTAAAAATGTAAAAGAAAAATACAATAAAAGGAGAATAAGTCCCCATATAAAGAGACTAACATTGACATAGCAAAAAAGTATTATTTCCAATAATTAACATTAATATGTACTTCCAGCTACATGCTTGAGACAACATAGACTACATACTGCATATGAAAATGTGTATTTAGACATTTCTTCCCCTGTATTTCTTACCTTTTTTATTTATTTTTCTTCCTAAAATAATTCTCTCATTTTGCTTTCTTGGTGCCCACCTCTTGACAGGGTGTTATCAATAGACACTTGAAGTAAACCATCTTCTACTAGTGACATCTTAAATATCCCTGTTCCTTTTGTATCTCACATCTTTGTAGATGCAAATCTACACAACATATTGTATATATAATACTATGTACTGTATATATAATTATTAAATAATTATATATAATTGTATTTTATATATTTATTATATTTATAATTATATAATTATTATATTTCATCTATTATTAAATATACATACAATATGTAGTATAGATTCAGTTCTGTAGCATATGTTTAACTGACAGCTATTCTTTGAACTGATAATTGGTCCCTAATGCTTATTTAAATCTTTGTAACTCTGTTCTGCACTTTTAAATGACTTTACACACTGAGAGATATTTGTTGCTGCCCTATAATACATGTAACTAGGCACTGATTCTTAAAATGGGTATTAACTAAACATAGATCATAGAACATATTTTTTGAAATATTAAATCAATTATTTATATTTCTTATGAAAAGAATTATAGCTAACAGGTAAATCTTTTTATGTATGTACTCAAGTTCACAAATAGCAATTTGAAAATAAACATATTTATATTATCTTATTTATTCGTTTTTCTATACTTTTTTCAAAAGTGATGAATGATGAAAGGAAACAAATATACAAATGACAGGAAATATTTTGTTTAAATATTTAGATTGCCTTTAATTAACATTAATTATTATATCTTTAATAATTTTGAGTATTAAACACTTGAAAGTTTAGTGGAATATTGTTCATTCAATGAAGAACAAAGTATTTTTTCTCTGTGTTTTCTGAATAGCTCGTTAAAATCTTTTTTTTTATAGATATAGCTACTCTTAAGAAATATAGGAAATTTTCATGTGGTTGCTTTGAATTTTAGTAATAATTTTTATCTGAATAAAAATTCAGATGATTTATTTATTATCACAGAAAAAACACAGATAGGAAGTTAGGACCCATAAGATCTAGTTTTATGACCACAGCAGCAAGTTATTTTACCTGTGGTAGAATTGTGTATCTGTGAAAATAGTTTTGGTAGCATAAGTTAATAATTGCCAAACTCCAAAGAGCATGCTGAGAACTCAATGTTTGGATATATTTCTATACAATGATTTTTAATTATGGGGAAGTACCTGCTAAGAAGGAAGTCAAAGAATGTTAGATACTGACCTGTAAAAGGAAAAACATAAAAAGCTGTAAACTACATTAATAAGAAGACACATTTAACTACATGAATCTCTGAATATCACCCAGAGCTGCTGTCCTCCAAGTAGAAGAGTTTTGCCCAACCTCTCTGGTCAGCAGACAGCAGGAAGGGTTATGAGTGTCTCTTGCCCTCTTGACAGTCAACCTTCTGTGTGCCTCATAGAAATCCACTAATTCTAGTGGTGGGACATCAAGCATCAAACTCTGATTCTAACTTGGATCAGCAATTTAACTTTTTTTTCCCCTGCTTTGGGTACCTGGGATTGAACCTAGGTGTGTTTAACCACTAAGCCATAACCCTGGGCATGTGCCATTGCTCCTGGCTTCAATTTAACTTCTGACAAACTAACTTCTCTGAGTGTAGATTTCCTTAGATCTTAGATTGTTAGGGTCTGTAAACAAGTAAAGATGGCGCCTGGCATTTTGCCAGAGGGAGTGGTTTGTGAAGTAACACCATCAAGCCATTAAGTGTGGAGATTCCTTATTGGTTGACTGCTGTATCTAGTTTATGTAAATTAAGATGAGCTGTGTGTAATGTATATATACCCCTCCTGTCCTACAATAAACAGCTCCCACTCCTGCTGTATAAATGTACACAAGTTGCTTGTCACCCCCCCCCCCCCGTTATTTTGCTGCAGCCGGACTGCGGCATTAGATATGGCTGATGATTATAAAAATATCTTCCACAAACGCTTGTATGAGAACAACAACCAAAAAAAAAAAAAAAAAAAGAAAAGCTCAAAGTGGGGACTCCAAGCAAGCACAAAGAATAGGGAGATGGAAATGCTAATTGCCTTCATTTGATCAGTACACATGGCATATACATGTATTGAAATATCATCATGCTGTATGCAAAAATATGTACAGTTATTGCATGTTAATCCAAAATGTTTTATGTTTAAGGAGATCATAATGATAATTGCCTTGGTTTGATTTTTATACATTATATACAAAAGTATCAAATTATCCCAGTGTCATAAATATGTACAATTAAAGTAATAAAAATAATAAAATTAAAAGAACAAAAAAAAATTCTCTTTTAAACATAACAATGTTGAATTAATATTAACTTTTTATTCCATATATTAATGTGATAATGTTTATAGGGCTTATGAAAGAAGAAACTGTTGTAATTTCATGCAGTATATTATGTGATGATGGGTAAATATTTAAAAAGAAGGTTTGAGTTTCTTCAGTTTTTACTTTAGGGAGGGTTAGAGGATGTATCTTCCACCTCTGACAGTGTCAGTGATCCAAGCATCATCCAGGTTATTTATTTATACACACACACACACATGTATATACACATATATACATATATGTATCTCTAGTGATATTAATATTACATATATTAATCACACTTGAGCTATATCAGTGTGCTTAATGGAGAAATGTAAAGATGGTAGTTTAGAACTTCAACTCAGAAATATCAGTGGGTGATAAATAGCATCATGGTCAAAACAGCAGACTTGCTCTGGTTGATCAAATAAATAAAAGACTTTGAAATATAAAGTAATTGAATATAACTTTATTTTTAAATTAATTTGAGCTGAGAAAATAAGCTTCTATTAAATATATGTGGATATGATGGTGAGCTTAAGAAAACAATCAAGAGGTTAGAGCATTCTAATGTTCAAGAGTTCTGCTTAATGAGTATTGTAATGTGTGGGTGAAAAATAGGTTATGCTCCAGATGAAATAATATTAAGTTTCTAGGATGTGTTACAATCATGCTGACATTACCGACAAGAGAAATTTGCAATGTAAAATCATCAGAAATGGAAAATTATCAGAATTTGTGATTTCAAATAGATAACTATTAGAAATGTTCATGAGTAAGCATGGATTTTGTTATTGTGTTCAAGTAAAATTTCAGGAAAATATTGGTTTTTACATAGTTATTCAGCTATAAAATGTAATTATTCTTTTTATTTGAGAAAAGAATATATACTTTAATTATATTTTATTTTTCATGACAGATCCAATTTACCAATTAAACCAAAATCATAAAACAAGTAAAATAGTACATTACATAGTCTCTGAAATTCAAAGAATCAAAAACTCATTGAAAAATTTATTTTATAAAGAAAATAGAGGCTTCTTAATGATAATATCTATATAAGCAGGAAATTAGTTTCTTCTAAAAGTTTTCCTTACAAATATAATGAAATAAAAAGGAAACAGGGATTTATTATTTAAATATTTACTTATATTTTTATTAATGGTTTTAAGGATTAGTTATATTTTTCTCTTAGGTCAAAGAAAAAGTGCATATTTTCTTTTTCCTTTTTGTGATATGTCATAGTCTTTGAGTACAATGATTTCCAAATTCATTTAACAGACTTAAATAAGCCATACAGTTTAAAGACCATTACCAAATAAACATTCAGTTAAGTATCTATTATTTCTATTTTCAGTCATTTTTTTTTCCATTTTGAAGATGTATTTCACGTTGCTCTCTGCCTGACCCCCTCCATTCAACTTCAAATAATGCATTTAAAAATTTAATAAGCATTAATTGGGTGTCAGTCACTATGCCAGAATTAGTATAATACATTCCTTATGGCCCCCAGAATGAGAATAATAAATTCCTCTTGAGCTTGGAATTGGGTAAATAGACAAAAGTTGCTAGATGTAATATGCTTGACATATAATAAAGCTAACATGAATTCTCTAATAAGAAGACATAATAAGAAAAACAGCAACTTGAATTGCAATGTAGATAAAGGATTAATATAGATTGTATATTGCTTATCATATTTGAAAATAGTAGAAGAAATATACTGGAAGAATTTCTAGGATTTTTTTAAAAATAATTTTGTATGACTTTTGAAATAGGCAAGCAATTTAGCATAACAAACTTTTACTGTATTCCACACTACTCTGGTATAATTCTATCCTAAATCATGGCAACACACAACTGCAAGAACTCTCACATATTACTCTCACATATTGAAAACATGTTAGTATGCACTATAGCACATAGCATACATGACAGATTTGTTTCTAAGGATTAGAAATTATATTTTACTTCAATTATTTAATCTTATACTGTATTGTTGGTATTGATACAGTGAAATGTGGCCTTCATGACCTTAAGACTTGTCTCAGGGGGAATTGAGTGATGTAATAATAGTAACCACAACTTTTCAAAATGGACTATATTCTGACTTCAGAAATAGGAGAACTATTGCTAACCAGACTATGATTTCCATCAGAGACTAAGCTCAACTGCTTTTCATTTCATTAGCTACATACTTTCCAAGAAAATGTTATATCAACTGTGTAAATCCATGTGTTCTAAAGGTAATTTCACTATCAGTTCCAAATAATATCCAATTGATAGTGTTGTAATCCACAAGATCATTTTATGATCAAATTCTATCCCCAAAGTCTCATCAAAATACATTTTCTAAGATCCGTTTTTGAGATGCTTCAGAGTTTTCAAATTGTTGTATCTCTCTTGCCATAGTTTGTTATACAACTAACTTCATTGAGTACATTTGTTTCTCTGTCTTTGACTGATGCATATATAGACCTTTATATGGGCACATATTTTCCCACTGCACAAGATAAAAATGAAAATTAATATCATAGAAATATACAACAAAACACATTTCATACCTCACCTCATGTAGTCTAAGAAAAAAAGGTTTTTTGCATTAAATTAAAGTCTAGGATCCAAAAGCAACATTGAAATTTTGCACATCTGCATGCTTGAAAGTTCATATATCTCAGCATTGATCAACTTCTTTTGATATCTGGAAACTCTTACTTTCAAATTGTCTTTCTTTCTGGTATCTTTCCTCTATGACCATATTCACCCTGAATTATAATATTTATGTTTTAGCTTGTTCTTGGCCATTATTCTAAAAACTGCTAAAGAATCTATGGCTCTTTGGCAAATAGTGTCCTCTGCCTGTTTTTGTAAGAAAATGATGCTTTTTGGTTGCTAATGGAATTCACCAGTCCAAAAGTTCAAATGTCCAACAGACAGTGAGAAAATCCTTACCAAATAGATGGAATGAGTCAGGTAATATTTGTCTTTCCCCCAACTCCTGCTACATAGGAAAGATCCAGGTGAGGCAGCTGGTCTAGCATGCAGTACCTCACTCCCACGTAGCATTTTGTTGTTGAATACATTTTCTGAATAATGAATACCATCATCTGCGTTTTCAAATTGGGGAACATCAAAAGATTACAATGTGGAGGTGTCTTATCTATGGGTGATGTCAGCAGCCTGTAGACATTTTCATTTATGCCCCAATCCCCAAAGAAACTGTTCCTGCTTCATAGGGAAGATCCCCTTCTTCAAATCCTGCTTCACATCATAGATTCTGACCAGGGGATGTCCAGAGCAAGCTTCCAAGTTGGCGATGCCCTACCTCGACCAAGTGGCCCTATTTATTTGAATGAGACTCAGCAGTAGTTTGTATACCTCAGGGAATTTTAAAAACAGGAAAGTAATCAGTTTTCAAGTAGTTGAATCTCACAGCTGGATTTAATACCTATAAAAACAGATGAGCCAGGCATGTAATTAGAAGAACTGTAAAAGAGACGGTCAAAGGTGTGCCAGCTAAAAAACTGCTACAGGTTCATAAAGTTTGGTGCATTGCCCAAGATTATATCACCTGAAGAAAAACTTTAGTGAGAAAGTGTGTGTTACTGGTACCTGGATGAACACAAGGAAAACTAGTTAATTCTTAAAAAGTAAAATATTCTCAAAGCCATATGCATCTCACATATCAACCACAAAGCTAAGTAAATAGCCTTCAGTGAAACTGCCCCAATATATTCATAAACAAATAAGCAAGCAATGAATAATATTAAGCACTTATAGAGATGAATATCCAGAATAACTATGTTACATGAAATGTCCAAATTATAACAAAAAATGAGACATTAAAACAGGAAATATGACTCATACATGGGGAAAAAAAGCAAATAAGAAAAAAATGCTTTTCAGGGGGTCATTTTGAACATTTTTAGGTAAAGAATTTAAAGATATTATAACAAATGTTCAAATAGTTAAATAAAACCATATTCCGAACAATAAAAGGTATGATAGCAATGTCTCCACTTAAAGAATATCAATAAAAAATACATAAGATGAACCAAATGGAAAAATCAATAAGCAAAATAGCAGAGTCACTAGAGAGGCTCAAAAGAATCAGTGAATTTAGAATTAGATCTAGCCAGATTATGCAACAAAGAACAGAAAATAAAAGAAAGAAAATGAACAGAAGCTTAGAGAAATGTGGAACCCCATTTGTAAAATAGATATTCTACAAGGAAAAAAAAAGAAGGATAAACAACAACAACAAAAAGGATAACTGTGGATGGAGGTTTGGGCTCAGTGGTAGAGCTCTTGCCTTGTGTTTGTGAAGTAATGGGTTTGATACTCAGCACCACATACAAATAAATAAATTAATTAAATAAAGGTATTTTGTCTACCTATAATTAAAAAATAAAAATAAAAACAGAACATGGCAGGTACTTCTCAAATTTGATGAAAAATAAAAAAATAATAATATATATAACAAAAAATTTTAAAATACTCTAAATAGGATAAACACAAAGATCTACACCCAGACACATAGATTATAGGACAAAACTAAAGGAGAAATTATTAAAACAGAGAGAAAAATGATTCATTGCATAAAAATAACCTCAACAGTGTTAACAGCTATTTCACATTAGAGACATCAGAAGGCAGTGTAATGACATATTCAAAGTACTGAAAAAAAATAAAATAAAAATGTCAACTAAGAATTTCAACTCAGATAAAATGCTTTAAAAACTAAGGTGAAATAAATACACAAAACTGGTATACAGAAACAAGGCTATGTGAAAGTATAGAAATATTAACTCAAATTCCTATAAAGAAGTGAAGAAAATCAGATAAATAATAAGTAAATATAACACAGTTTATCTATATTCTCCTTTATTCAACTTCTTTACAAGAGTAAGTTCATATAAATTAATAGTATGTATAAATATTAGCACAAAGGGGAAGATGAAGTTATATATTGATAGACCCAATCTGATCTTTTCTTAAAATTGGGCATCTCTCCCCAAAGCCATGAAAAGATAATTTCGGCTTTACTATAAATTACTGCAAATTCTGAACCTGCTTGGAATGCCTGCCCATGCCTTGAACTCACCCATGCCTGGCTCTCTGACCAGATAGCAGCCCTCTCTGAAACTTTAGTGACGCCTCACAAATCTTGGCCTTCCCTGCCTAGACAAAGACCCTCTCTGAGGCTCTAATGGTCCTCATAAATTCTGATGTTGGGGCCAGCAAAAAAATGTAAACTACCATTAGTGTGATGCTTGTCAGAGTTCTGTTATCTGTAACCCCCCTTTGTGTAACTTTCTGGGCTATAAAGCTGGGCTGCAGAAAAGCTGAGGTGGCTGTCTTGTTCCCACCGTTTTAGGAGGGAGAGGCAGCCCAGCTGGTCGAAATAATAAGCTTGCTTTAATGTGATTTTAATTGGAGTCAGTGGTCTTTTCTTGAGTCCTGTTCTAACAATATGAATAAATTTCCTACATTTCACTGAAAATATGTTAGTATGAATTTGAAGTAGAGTCTGACAAAATAACATTCATAGTTTAAACCTTAGATCAACTAGTAAGTATACATTTTTTTAAAAAGTACTTAAAACAATGAGGAAAGTAATTAAAATGCTGCAGCAGTAAATATATGATTTATTTTAAAGTAGGTTAAAAATAATAAAAGAAAGAACAAAGCAAACTGAAAACAGTAAACCCAATATCAGTTTAAATATAAATTAATTATATAATCAAAAAGTGGAGATTGTCCCATTGGGTTTAAATACAAAAATACATACAAGGTTCGGTTCTGTGTTACCTCTATGAGAAAATCTTTAGAAATTCAAAAATTAAATAGGTTAAAATAAAATAATATAAAAATAAAAATCATGAAAATTGCAACAACAGGAGATCTAGAGTGGCTTTTCTGAAAACATGTAAAATAAATTCTCAAAACATAGAAGTGGCCTGACCTGGTGACACACACCAATAATCCCTGGGGCTCAGGAGTCTGAAGCAGGAGGATCCAGAGTTACCAAGCCAGCCTCAGCAAAATGGAGGGCACGAAGCAACTCAATGAGACCACGTCTCTAAATAAAATACAACATAGGGCTGGGAATGTTGGTCAATGATTTTGTGTCTCTAAGTTCAATCTCCAGTACCACAAACAAACATTGAAGAGAAAAGTGAAACATTTCAATTCATTGTATTAAGCCCACATTGTTTTTATGTACCAAATAGAAAACATTACAAAAAAAGAGTTCCACATCATAATATTTTTGTGAATGTCAATATAAACATCTTCAATAAAATACTAACAAACTCAATCTAGCAGTACATTAAAAGGAATATATACCATGATATAATGGCATTTATCCAAAGAATGCAAACTTTAAACACCCCAATTAATATAATAACTCATGGTAATGGTTAAAGTAGAAAAGAACACAAGATCATCTTTAAAAAGACAGAAATATCATTGCATTGGAAGAATAAAATGTCATTTCATTATTCAAATACTTAATGAACTAAAGGGGACATTCTCAACATAATTAAGGATGAAAATCCCATAGTTATCATGATTCTTTATGGTAGAAATCTTTAATGCTTTCATCCAAAATTAAGAATAAGACAAAATTGTTCATCCTTGATATTTTTCTTTAATATTATACTAGAGGCTACAGATGGAGCAGTTAGGTGAATACAAAAACAAAACAAAACAAAACAAAACACTTTAGATTCGAAAGGAATTAATAAACCTCTAATTGTAGATGAGCGAATATTATATATTGAAAATCCTTAGAAAATAACTTGAAATAGAATTAATAAATGAATTTGTCAATTTACAGATTACAACATCAATATAAATTTTTTTACACATTGATAATGAACAAACTAAAAATAAAATAGAAATAAAAATAATCATTTACACTTTAATACTATATTTATAATGACACTGATGTGATTAAAATAGAAATAAATTTAACAAAATAAATGTGAGAATGTACATGGAAAACTAGAAAAATCGCTGAAAATGTTTAAGAAAGACTTAAATGCAAAATAATTTCAGGCTTATTGATTGGAAGACTACTATTGTTAAAATGACAATATATCCCCATATTAATATGCAACTTCAATGTAATCCATGTCAAAATGTCAGCCTCCTACTGTCCACCACTGTGTGAACCCACTCACTATCACTACCACTGAGGATGTGCACATGAAAAAAATAGTCACTGTATTTGCCTATGTACTACTGCTGGACTACGGGCTGGTTTTCTACACCTCCATTCCATGGAATATACTGACATGTATTACAGCTAAGGGAACTATAGAAAGACAACACTCTGGAACCCAACTATAGAATCAAAGCCAGTGTAGCTTACAAAATTGACACTGTGAAACATTTTCTAGAGGAGAGTTTTACTATAAAATACATCCTATAAAATCGACAGAGAACAACTGATCCACCAGATGTACAACTATCAACACTGGGACATGAGAAATATACAAAAGCAAGATAACATGATGCCTCCAAAAGAATAACTTCAGTAATGAGACACAAAGGAAGTCATATCAATAGAATACCTTATATGAATACAAAAGAATGATTGTAGGGAAGTTCAATGAGACACAAGAGAATACAGACTATTCAATGATATTAGAAAAATGATTTATTATATAAATGAGAAATATAGCAAAGAGAGATCATGAAAGAGAAACAAGCTTGAGAAATGAACAACTCAATAAATTAAATAAAATATGCAGTTGTGGGCCTTGGAAACAGTTAAAACAGAAAAAAATAATCCTGAACTAAAAGAGAAGTCTTTTGAATTATTACACACAGATAAAAATCAGCACAATAATAAAGAATGCCACCAAGACTTGTGACACAAATGAAAAATATCTGAATTATAGAAGCTGTTGAAAGAATTAAAACAAAAGCATAGAAAATTATTCAAAGAATGATAGTAAAAAAATCCCCCAATCTTGAGAAAAATATGGACATACAGGTCAAGGAGTTCCACACAGCAATTTAACCAAAAAAGATCCCCACCATGGCAGCATGTTATAATGTCATCACCAAAAATCTAAGCCAAAGAGGGACTTCTAACAGCAAGAGAAAGGCACCAAGACACATTTAAGGAAAATCCTTACAACAGAAGGATTTATAGAAATCATACAAATACCTGGAAATTAAACTTCATACTCTTGATTTATCATTGTGTCAAAGAAGAAATCAGAATGAAAATTGAAAAATTCCTTCAAAGAAATAATGGAAACTCAATATAACAAAACCTAAGGGATACTGCAAAAAAAAAAGAAATAAAAGGAGAGTTTATAGCAATCAATGCCTATTTAAACAGAAAAAAAAACAAAAGAAAGAGAAAGAAAGAAAAAAGGGAAAATTCCATGTAAATGATCTAGCATTGCAAATCAAGCAACTCAAAAATCAAGAACAAACCAAATCCAGAATTAGTAGAAAGAAAACAGTAATAAAGACCAGAAAGATATTAGTCAGAGATGAAATATATGACACAATACAATAATGAAGAGTCAATTTTTGAAAAATATAATTGATAAACCTTTTAACTAGGATAACAGGGTGAAAAACAGAAAGAAAGATAGAGATGGAGAAATTTATAAACAAAATCATAGATGAATAAAGAGACATTACAACTGATACCACCAAAATAAAAGATAATAAAAGTATTATGAAGAAGTATAGGCTAAAAATTTAGAAAATCTAGAAGAAAGATTTGTTTCTGGAAAAAAAATATAGAATAATTTTACCCCTCATATATTGCTGGTAGAAATATAAACGGTGAAGAAGACATTTCAAAAAAGTTATTTGTTCATCAAAATAATAAACAGAGTTGTTATATAAACTATTACTTTCATTTCCAGATGTATACACTAAAGAAAAAAATATATTTGTCTATACAAAAACTTCTAATTAAATGTAGACATGTAGAGACAAAAATAATTCCATTTTTATAAAATTTTTATTGTAAGCAATTATATTGAGATAGAAAGGTAATTTCTAGAGCAATTGGGAAAGAGTAAGATAGAATAAGTGATTATGAGAACAAGGTTTATTTCAGGGGTCATTAAACAGAATAACAACTACATTGTGGTACTAGTTACACAGTTCTTCAAATATACTAAGCACTATTGCATTGTAAAATCAAACTATGTATTCTATAATACATTAGGTGTATCTTAGTAAAACCATTTATAAAAATGAGAATAACTTCTTTAAGTTGACAATTTATTTGGCTAGTAAATTCTCTATCGGCATTTGAACCAACTATAAGATACTAAATGTTTTTATTATTCCTTAATTCTATTTTCTATGTATTAAGGAGTATCAAGAAAAAATTTTTCATATGAACATATTTTTAAAATTTCAGATATTTTAATGTAGAATATAGGAAACTCATTATTATGGTTATTATTATTATTTTTAGGGATTTTTTTGTACTAGTAATTGAATCCAGAGGTGCTTTACCAATGAGCCTCACCAATCCTATTTATTTATTTGTTTATTTATTTATTTTTATTTGAGATAGTGTCCAAGTTGCTCAGGTTGTATTCAAACTTGTAATCTTCCTGCTTTAGCTTCCCAAGTAGCTGGAATTATAGGTATATGCTACCATGCCCAGTTGCTTTCTAGGAAATTCTTACAGGTGTTAAAGAAGGCCATAGAAAGCTAATTATGAAAAGCAAAAAAGAATTACTTATTGCTATAGTCTGAACATTTGTGTTACCCCCAGACTCTTAGGTTGAAATTTAATTCTCAATGTACCAGTATTTAGACATGGGGTATCTGGGAGGGAACCAGGCTATGAGGTCAGAGCCGCTGTGACAGGGTTTAGTGCCCTATAAAAGAGGCCTGGGGAAGCTTGTTTGTTCATCCAACCTGTGAGAACACAGAAAAGATGCCATCTACCACAAATGGGAATCTCAAGGGATGGCTAATCTGATGGCAACACGACCTTGAACTTTCCAGCCTTCAGAATTATAAGATATAAATTCCTATTGTTTATAATTTATTCAATTTATGATACTTTGTTGTAGTATCCCAGACTAATACACTTATAATAAATTTGTGAAAAGAGTGGTTGACATTTATTGCAGTGTTGCAGTTAGAAATTTTATTTGAATAAATATAAATTTATTTTGCTTCCATTTAAGTACAAAATAAATCATTCTGAGGGAAAATTATGCCGAGAAACTTTACATTTTTATAAATATTACAAACTTAAAATTTAAGCTTACTACAACTTTCTACCTCATTCCATCATTTGTTCAGTTTGATTAAGGAAAGCAAACCATTTTGAAAATGCTAAACTAAATATGTGCAATACATCCATTCAGTTTAAGTATTTAAAAATTTCAAAAGATAATTAAAACTGTATTTGAACTGTAACAGGTTTAAACAACTATGCTATTTCCTTGACATTGCTGCATTAATCAAAGTTAAAATAGATTGCTTTTATGTTTGTGTATATAAAAAGATATATAACATATCCATGGATTATATGTTGGGTCTTCAGAGGCTATTAGATGTTTCAAACTTTGCATAAAATGCCTGGGAATGCTCTTGTACAACTGATAAACCCCCCAAAACTAAGTCTGAGCACATGCTATTCTATGTGGCAACTCAAAGATGACTGAATAATTGCTATTTAAAGATAGCAAATTTTGTGTTGTTGGCCTATGATTATATAGGAAACATAACCTTGATTTTAAACTTCTCTAAGATGTTTTATAACAGGCTATCTATTGTGGAAACACCTGGAATATCGTTTCCCCCCTTCTTACAAGAGAATTTCAAGTAAATACATTCTGGAATTTAAAAAATAAAATAAAATAAATCACAATTTTTATTAAATATCTCTGATTCTTTCTCTAAATAGTTATACACTTTTTTCTTCTGCCCTTTTAATATTCTATTTTGCTATTATATTTTTAACATTCTTACATGATTTATAATATGCATCCTTCAAATCACTCTGACACATAAAAATTAATACGAGGTTTTCTTTCTATTGAAATTTATCTGTATTTTTACTTTACCAAAATATGTAAAATGTATTGTATAAATAAAAAAATCGAGTGAGGAAATTAATAATCAACTAAAATTAAAAAATATTCAAGTATTATAGGCACAAATGTTTTTTGGCCCATAACATTCTGTAGGCAAATATTTCTGAAATTTCAGGGCATATTTTTTCCATTGAAAGAGAAGGAAATATTCTATTTCTTCCTTTGAAGGTTTAATACCCTGTTATGAAAATCAGAGAATGCAAATAAATACACAGGTAGACATGTAGAGACAAAATTGTGTGCAAGTATTTCATATTAGCATATATCAGTTAAGTTGCTTTTAAACTTTGTTTACTAGTATGAATGGAGTTAGGCTTTCTTCAGTAATATATGAAAGAGTGAGAAGAGCATTTGCACAATTATTTGAATTACAATGGTAAACAAACTTCTTGAAAAAAAAAAAACAAGGAAATATCAGGGACTTCAGTCACTGGAGAATGGTGCCATGATCTTAATTCAATCAATTGCCCATCTTTAATTTTGTTTTCAAATTTCTGATTCTCAGAAGATAGAGTATGGACCAATTTGCATCATATATCTTCCCTCTAGATCAATCTATTACTTATGGTATTCAAGTAGTGTGTGGGCAGACATTTTCTGCATTTCTAAATAAATGGCTTTTTTGAAATTATTTCAGCTTAACAAAAAATTTGAAAGATGTAGAGAGTTCTTAATAGTCAGTTTCCTCTATTGTTAATCTAGTACCTTCTAGGTTAACATTATATGCCCCATAGAACACATCAAACCTAGTAAGACATTACTAGCTCATTGCTAACTGATCTTCATGCCTTATCAAGATTTAGCCAATTTTCCACTAATGTACTATTGCTATTTTATGATCAAGCCAGAAGAACATGTTGAATCTACGATCTCTCTGCGGTGTCCTCTTCCTGGTCATAGTTTCTTCAGTTTTCATCATTTTTTTGTGATCTTTGCAGCTTTGATGAATGTTAGTTAGGCATTTCACATAATGTCTCCAGATTTGGTTTTTATGATTATTTTCATGATATTTCATGTTGTCAATATGATTTATTATTGGTGATACTAACCTTGATCACGTACTTATGATAGTGTTTGACAGCTTTCTACATTGTAAATTTACTCTTTCTATGTATTCTTTGGAAGTAAGTTATTAGGTCTCACCCATACTCAAAGCCATGGCAATTGGACTTTTCCTCGTAAATTTGGAAGTATTTACATAAAATAATTGAAAATTTCTGTAAGAAATATTTTTCCCCAACTCTCCAACCTGTGTAGGCCCCTGTAGGCCCAGGTACATCTCACCACCTCCACCTAATAGTCCAGGTCTAATTTCCTTCTTGAGACACTTCGGCCATCCCCATAGCCTTTCCCATGCAGCAGCTTCTACCCTGGACAACAGACTGGACCTATAAAAAACTACATCTTGGAGCAGGCATCCCAAAGCCAGTGTAAGGTAACCCCTTTCAGCCCCATCTCTGAATGTCATTGCATCCATCTTGGGACATCTCCACTGCTATCTTGAGTTACCTTCTGCTATTGACACCACCACATATAGATGTAGTAGCATCCATCCTGGAACACTGGCAGGGTCTAGAAACCCAACAACAAGGTGAGATACAGATAATCTGCACAATAGGATAGAAGCTGTAGTACCTGAGATCCACACTGAAAGAAAGAAAGTCACATAGCCAATATGAAAAAAATAAGGCAGGAAAGTGCCCCAAGCAAAAGAGGGATATTATAATAACAGAACCCATGGAAAGCACAGTTGATGTAATGTCAGAGAAGGAGTTCAGAAGGTTCATAATTAAAATAATCTGTGAATTAAATAATGACTTAAGTAAACAAATACAGGCAAAAATTCATCACTCCAACAAAAACATGAGAGTAAATAAGGCAACTTTTGATGATAAAAATAAGCAGATAACAAATATAGGCATCCATTGATCACACCAACAAAGAGATAAAGGGGCAAATAAAAGTAGAAAAAGATTACTTCAAAAAAGAGAGATTCTGAAAAAAACCAAACACAGAAATCATTGAAATGAAGGAAACAATAACCCAAATAAAAAACTCAATAGAAATCATCACCAATAGACTAGATAACTTGGAAGACAGAAAATCAGATAATAAAGTCAAAGTTTTCAATCTGGAAACTAAAGTTGACCATACAGTGAAGATGGTAAGAAACCATCTTGCAGAACTTCCAAGAATTATGGGATAGCATCAAAAGACTAAATCTAAGAGTTATTTGGATAGAGGATGGCACAGAGTTTCAAACCAATGAAACGTACAATCTCTTCAATGAGATAATCACAGAAAATTTCCCAAACATGAAGAATGAATTGAAAAATAAAATACAAGAAGCTTACAGGACACCAAATTACACATTGGTGTAATTACACATTTTAGGACACAAAATTATAATAGTATCACAGCAGATTTTTCAACCAAGATCCTCAAAGCCAGGTGATCCTGGGACAAATTACACCAAGATAATGGATGCCAACCAAGAATCTTATATCTTCCAAAATTGAGCTTTAGATTTGATGATTATTTAAAAGACTTCTATGGTAAACAAAAGTTTAAAGAATTTACAACTAGAAAGCCTGCACTAGAGAACATACTCTGCAAAATATTCCATGAAGAGACAATAAAAAACAACAATGAAAATCAGCAAAGGGAGTATTATAGTAAAGAAAAAACAAATAAAAGGAGAAACCAAGTCATGTTAAATACCAAAAATAAAAATGTCTGGGAATACAAATAATACAAATAATTCAGGGATAATAATAATCCTGAATGTTAACGGCCTAAATGCACCAATCAAAAGACATAGACTGGCAGATTGTATTAAACAAAATTACCCAACAATATGCTGCCTCCAAGAGACTCATCTCATCCAGAAAGACTACCCTCAGATTAAAGGTGAAAGGTTGGGAAAAAACCATACCACTGACATGGACAGTGGAAGCAAGCAGATATTTACATCCTCATATCAAATAAAGTAGACTTCAAACCAAAGTTAATCAAAAGGGATAAAGAAGGATCTTTCATACTGCATAAGACAGCCACTCATCAACAAGACATAACAATTATAAATATATATGCCCCAAACAATGAAGCATCTATGTTCATCAAACAAACACTTCTTAAATTCACAAGTCAAATAGAAAACAACAAAATAATTCTGGGTGGCTTTAACACACCTCTTTCACTATTGGATAGATCTCCCAAACAAAAGCTGAACAAAGAAACTATATAACTCAATAATACAATCAATAACTTAGAGTTAACTCACATATATAGAGTATTTTATCCTTCAACAAGAGAATACAGTTTCTTCTCAGCAGCACATGGATCCTTTTGTAAAATAATCCACATATTATGCCACAAAGAAATTCTTAGTAAATATAAAAATGTAGAGATACTACCTGCATCCTATCAGATCATAATGGAATGAAATTAGAAATCAATGACAAAATAAGAAAAAAAAATCTACTCCAACACCTGGAGACTAAATAATATGGTACTGAATGAACAATGGGTTGCAAAAGACATCAAGTAGGAAATTAAAAAATTCTTAGAGGTGAAGAGAACACAGGCACAATGTATCAAAATCTCTGGGACATTATGAAGGCAGTAATAGGAGAATAGTTCATTGCATGGAGTTCATTCCTTTAAAAAAGAAAAAGTCAACAAATAAATGGCTGAACATTACATCTCAGAGCCATAGAAAAAGAAGAACAAATCAACACCAAAAGCAGTATAAAATAGGAAATAATTAAAACCAGAGCTGAAATCAATAAAATAGAAGCAAAGAAACCAATAAACAAAAAATAATTGACAAAACAAAAAGTTGGTTCTTTGAAAAAATAAATAAAATTGAGAAACCCTTAACCATGCTAATGAAGAGGAGAGAAAAAAACTCAAATGACTAACATCTGTGATGAAAAAGAAAATATCAAGATGGGCACTACAGAAATAAAGAAAACAATTAGCTATTACTTGTACTCCAATAAAATAGAAAATATAGAAATGCATTGACAAATTTCTAGAGTCATATGATTTGCCCAAATTGAATCAGGATGATATACAAAAGTTAAACAGATCAATTTCAAGCAATGAAATAGAAGACAACATCAGAAGCCTACTAACCAAGAAAAGCCCAGGACCAGATTGTAGGGCATGATGTAAAGTGGGACATGTTGCATCAGAAAAGAGGAAACTTAACTTGCTGGCTGCTACCTGCTTCCCAGTCCTGGGGCCACATGTGGCTAAGAGAGCATCTAGCTATTAGCCAGAAGGCATTGCTCTGGGTTGTGATGAAGAATCAGACCACCTCTAGGATAGGATCAGAACCCTTTTACCCTCAAGGACAGCTCATGTCTCCCATTACTGCCTGTAGGATGGGTGTAGATATAAATTCTCCCCACCCTGCTGACCTTTACCCTGATTGGCTCCTGTACATTATATTAGCTGTGTGTGTTTTCTCAATAAAGGAGATCCTGCTTTGACTGTTCTCCCTGGTGCGTCTGATTGTCCTCCTGCAAGGGAGGGCTGGGTGCAGGTGGCCAATGGACCTTTACCTTTCTTGGTTTGTCCTGATCAGGGCGTGCTCCCCCAATCTCTCCCGCAGGTCAGGAGGGAACAGGGGGCTAAAAACCCCGACACCAGATGGATACACAGCTGAGTTCTACATGACTTTTAAAGAATAACTAATACCAATGCTCTCCAAGTTATTTCGTGCAATATAAAAAGTGGGAGCACTTCCAAACTTATTTTATGAGGCCAATATCATCCTGATCTCAAAACCTCACAAAGACACATTAAAGAAAAAAACTTTAGACCAATATCTCTAATGAACATAGATGGAAAAGTATGAAAAAAAAATCTCAATAAAATCCTGGCAAATCTCATACAAAAGCATATCAAAAAGACTGCAACGTGATCAAGTGGGGTTCATAATAAAATTGCAAGATTGGTTCAACATACAGAGATCAAAAAACATAATTCATCACATCAGTATCTTAAAGATAAGAACCATATAGTCATCTCAATAGATGCAGAAAAAGCATTTAACAAAACACAACACCCATTCGTGTTCAAAAAACTAGAAAAAGTATGGATACCAGGAACATATCTCAACATCATAAAAGCTATTTATGCTAAGCTCCAGGGCAACATCATTCTAAATGGATAAAAATTAAAGGCATTCCCTTTAAAGAGAAGGATGGCCTCTTTCTCCACTTCTATTTAACATAGTTCTTGAAACAATAGCCAGTGTTTCAAGAAATTAAAGGGATACCTATAGGAAAAGAAGAACTCAAATTAGCACTATTTTCTGACAACATGATTCTATACCTAGAAAACCCAAAAAATTCCACCAGAAAATTTCTAGAACTAATAAATGAATTCAGCAAAGTAGCAGAATACAAAATCAACACCCATAAAAAAAAAATCAGTGAGGTGAATAGAGAATCTACATTAGGGAACAATTTTTTACCACACACATCAGATACAGAACTAAACTCTAGGACATATAAAGAACTCAAACATCTTACCATAAAAAAAATAATAACCCTATCAATAAATAGGCCAAGAAACTGAACAGACACTTCTCAGAAGAAGATATACAGCAAATCAATATAAAAAAAAGTTCAACATCTCTAGCAATTAGAGAAATGCAAATAAAAACTACGCTAAGATTTCATATTCACTCAGAATGGTAGCTATTAAGATTCCAAACATCAATAAGTCTTGACGAAGATGAGGGGAAAAAGGCACATGCATACATTATTGGTGAGACTCAAAATTGGTGCTGCCAATATGGAAAGCAGTGAGGAGAATCCTTGAAAAATTGGGAATGGAACCACCATTTGACCCAGCTATCTCACTCCTAGGTGTATACCCAAAGCACACCACAGGGGTACAGCCACATCAATGTTTATAGCAGCACAATTCACAATAGATAAACTGTGAAACCATCCTACATACCCTTCAGTAGATAAATGGATAAGGAACCTGTGGTATATATGCACAATGGAATATTATTCATCATTAAAAGAGAATAAAATCATGGCATTTGCAGGTAAATGGATGGAGCTGAAGAATATAATGCTAAGTGAAGGTAGCCAATCCCAAAAACCCAAAGACTGAATGTTTTCTCTGATTTAAGGATGCTGATTCATAATGTGGTTGGGGTGTGGCATGGGAGGATTATATGACCTCTGGATAGGCTGAAGGTGAGGAAGTTGAAGGCAGGGGATATGGGGGTAGGAAGGACTATGGTATGAGATGGACATCATTACCCTAAGTACATGTATAAAGACATGAATCATTGTACTCTACTTTGTGTACCACCACAGATTTGAAAATTTTTGCTCTGTATGTGTAATATGAATTATAATGCATTCTGTTGTCATATATGACAAATTAAAATTTAAAAAGGAAACATTTCCATACTCTATTCTCTCAATCTGTGATATTAAGGATTTAATATATCTATTTCATATATTGAGTTATAATTCATATTACATTATTTAAATTGTTGCTCAAATATTTTCAGCTTTGTGAAATAAAAAGCTTTTCAGGTAATCTATGTTTGCATTCATCCTTCCAATTCTTTCCCTCAGCCCAGTATTTCCTCCTTTGCTGGCAATATAAGATGCTCCATATCCTCTTATGTTTTCCTACCCTGACAATACAATCAGCTATTTCTTCAAGAAGGTCTGGCTGCTTTTATTGGAGAATGGTATTTACAAATTAATATCTGAACACTGAGTTCTAACAGTTTGAAAGTTCATCATGATGTAAATTTCACTGTTGAACCATAGAATAAAAATAAATAAGTTAAATTTAAAAACCTGTATTGCCTCCAGGAATACCATTATGTGGAAGTTAATTATTTGAGAAACATTCAGGACATATAAATTCAATTGTGTTTTTAGGGTGATATCTTGGCTCTGTGGTTGAGGTGTCAGCAGTAGCGGATACTGTCTTTGTAGTTGTGTGTGGCAATATATTTCTGGGAGTTCTTACTGGAAAGATGTGTTCTCCAACACTTTGATTACTTTTCAACAATAAAAGTAATAATTTCTCCCCTTAACATAGCTGCTGTATTCTGTTTTCAGAAATTAAGAGTTCTGACCCTGGAACTAACTATGAGAGATAAAATACTAAATTCAGGTCATCAATTCAGGACACATACCACATCATACCATGACATCTAATCAATCTGCAAGGCCATGACTATAAAGAAATGCAAATCAAATCCAGAATAATTATCTAGTGTGCTCATCCAGTCATCATTAAAAATACCTTTCAATTTTAATCATCTTTAAACATGGTAGTTGAACCATTGATGTCAGTTTCCCAGGAAGTAACTATATTGCTATGGTATGCATATCAGAGAGGAAGCTTATCAAAATACATTCATAAATTCAGACTTTGTGCAAACCAGGTGCTCTTAACTTACCTGCATTATAACAGTGTTGATTTGATACCATTATTCTGTGATAAACAGCTCAAAAAAAAGTCAAAGAATTTCCAAATATTTTATATATCCAAATATTTATATACATATGTTTATATATGTATGTGTGTATATATGTATGTGTGTGTATATATATACACATATATATGTATATATACATATAATTTTAGATTTGTATATATGTATATATACAAGTAATTTTAGATCTGTTTTCAATAAGATTTTTTTTTCTGATACACACGACTTTCATCAAAACATTTCATTTTGTTTTTTATATTTTTTCTCTTTGATACTGTTCAACTCTACTATGTGCCACAGTTTTCAAATTAGGATTGACCACATCATAAGGCCCTAATTTAAAAGACTGTCTGAAACACAGAGTGATGAAAGGTCTATTAGATTGGTCTGAATTTAAAGGTGAGGTATTTGAAGTTTTAAGAAGTGGTTTCCATTGAGAAATATTTTATAGCCTGCCTTCAAAATCCTCAAAATTAATGTTCTTCCATAGGAGAATTGATAGACAGCAATACATATATCCTATGTCATGCTGTCACTTTGTACAAACAACTTGATTGAGGTAGTAGGTCTTTTCTTTTCCATAAGAAATCCTTTTCATTTTTGACATCCATAGATTTTGAAAAGCATACCAAGTGATTGTTCTTTACTGCTCTCCAGGCTCTACGAACATGATAGCATTAGGCCAGTTGACTAGGTTGATGTTCCTTGGGATGGTGAAGGAGTTTGGGATGCTGTGGGCATTAATACATAAGTAAAATATAAGCACTGGAGTATGACTGAGGCAGTACAGTAATATCTGTTCTTCCTTGTCTTCCAGAAAATCAAATGGTTTCTGTAGGTTTTGTTCACTATGTGGAAAATGTTATCTTCATCAGTAGCTGCTCTTCAGATTCCATAAGTGGCATTTTCCTATTCTCTGGTGTGACAAATTATAACAACATTAGTGACTTAAATCAAAATATAGTTATTCTCATATACTTCTGTAAGCCCAAATTCCCAAATACATCTCACTGGAATAAAATCAAGGTTTCAGAGGGGCCGTGTGTCTCAAAGTTTTGGAGATTTCAGCCCCTGATTGATTTGTGCTCTGGACTTGTTTGCAGGCAGCATATCATGGGAACAGCATGGGACAGAACCATTCACCTCATAGCGAGAAAGAGAAAGAGAAGAGGAAGAGATCCAGGTGCCATATTACCATTTGAGGGTATGCTTCCAATGACCTAACTCCTTCCACCAGGCCCATTTCTTAAATGTTCTACCAAGAGAATTATAGGATGGGGACCAACTCTTTAACACATTGATTGTTGGGTAATATTCTACATCTGAATTATAGAAATCTGCAAAGTTCTGTTTGTCACATAATGTAATAATTTCACACATTATGGAGATTAGAAATGGGCAGTTTGGGGTGGTCATTATTTTATCTATAGCACCATTTTGTCAATTATATTTATAACAACAATCTTATTTAAGTCACCATCTTAGATTTTTCTTCAAGAAAATTCAAACTTTTACCAACAGATCTTGAGAAATGAACTATGATACAGATAACTGTACTAGGGATTTTAAAGACCCTGAAGATTAAAATAACCATATATAGTACCTCAAGAAATATAATATGATGATGACATTAATGATGATAATGATAATTTGGCTGGAGCAGAATCCTCCATTGACTTCCAGCTGTGTCTTTATGCCATAATATGTTTTATAGGCTAAAGAGCCATTGTTAGAATATTCATTTTTTAAAAATATTTTCAATGACCACTTAAATTATCAAAGATTAGAAACAAAGAGTCAATAGGTTTTTCTCTCACAAATTCCACTCTCATTGACATATAAAAATATTCTGGGTCTCCAGTAATTATTGTTAGAGCTAATTCTCTTAAAATCTTGATATTTTGTTTTCTTAATGCACTTATCTATGTGAAATATGTGTAAGCTAACAATAGGCATAAGCCATTTAAAATGCTTTTTCTAAAATGGGCCTTGCATAACAAGGCAAATTGAAAATAAACCATCCGACTGTTTACCAAAAAGTCAATTCCATGACTTTTTTGATAGTGTTTATTTTTTATTTATTTTTTTACCATGTGAATTAAGACAAAAATGGACTCTTTGAGCAGTCTAGTATTGTTTGGGTTTTATAACTCAAGTAGTTAACTGACTTACAACTTAATTTATGCAAAATTGTTGATTGTCATGGAACTCCTTGTACTATACTACTACTGGAGCACTGATTACTGTTGGCAAACTTGAGGTTATGATGACCACACACACTTTAATTTTGAGAAGCCTGAACTCATGTAGCTAAGGGTTTCTAAAATTAAAATTAGGATAATAAATCCCCATTGGATCATAAGTTATTCCATCACATTCTAAGACAGAAGAAACTGGGAAACCGACAAAATAATTTTCATATATCCTTATAAATTTATATTATGTGCATCTATGAGAAAGAATGGGAGAGACGAGACAGAAATAGAAAGAGGCAGACGCAGAGAGGAAGAGACAAACAGGTTTCAGAGCCTGGAGAAGAACATACATTATTCTGAGTAGAAAGAAAACATTGAATGAGAAAAGTAAAATATTCCTATCATCAGATTTGCCAGTCATTTCTTTATATTAACTAAAGTTTCCCAATGTCACATTGATAGAATAAGTCAGATTTTGGATAAGATTTTTGTTATCTAATTTAGCCAACTGAAAAAAAACTCTAGATACATTTCAAGTATCAAGATAGCATACTAAATACAGAATCTGTGTGTGTGCGTGTGTATAAAATTCATACACATGTAAGCATATACAGCAACAGGAACAAAATAAATGGTGGGGCATGGTGGCACATGCTTGTAATCTTAGCAGTTTGGGATGCTGAGCAGAAGAATCCCATGTTCAAAGTCAGCCTCAGCAATTTAGAGAGGCCCTATGTACCTTAGTGAGAACCTGTCTCTAAATAAAAAGATAAAAATGGGGTTGGTGTGTGGCTTAGTAGTAAAGTGTCCCTGGGTTCAATCCCTGGTACCAAAATAAAAAAAAAAAAAAGCCAAGCTGTGCATCTTCTTTAATCAAACATCAATACTGTGCTTGTAAAATTTCCCATTTTTTAAGCATGAATTAGGAAAGTCTTGTAAATATTTTTTAAATGTGACCTTTTTTCCTTCTGAGTATTTTCCTTCATCCTCAGAATCATAATTAAGTCATAATTCTGATTAAAATTCAGTTAAAAAATAACTGAAGAATGAAGCAAATTGTTTATGTTTTCAAGCACAGAAGGAGCTACAGTGATGACTTCAGAAGACAGGAAAAGGATAGGTGTAAGAGCGTGGTGTTACACAACCTCTGACATGTTATCATTCGATTTCCCAGTCTTTCCAGAATGATGTTATTAACATTCATTATAGAAAACTAAAATTAGTTTGTGAATTTAGCTAAAGGTGTATTTTGTTGAAAGTTATATTTTCTGAAATGGTTTTTGCCAGTATCAGCCCCACGACTATAAGCAGTAATTCCTTCAGGAGAGCACATGAATGCTCTACATTTTATTCTTTACTTAAGTAAACTTTTGAGTGTTGAAATAGTCATCCTATTATTTTGAATTGTTTAGAAATATCAGAAGCAGCAATTCGATTTTGCAGTTTGATATTTCTCATCTCTTTCACAGATCTCTGGCAGCAGTTTCTTTTGTTTGGTAGCAATAACAACTTACTTTGGCTCACTTGAGTGAAAAAGAAAAAAAATGCATTGGAAGGTTACTGAAGTGATTGTAAACTTAAAAGAAGCAGTGAACAAACATATTTTTCAGATAGAACCTTGAGACCTTAGCCACAGGAACTCCTGGGGATTTTGTGTAGGACCGTTCCTAAAGCAACTAAGTGCCAAACACATTCTTTGTATCTATCAGCTCAAGAATCAATTTTCTAGGAAAAGAAATCTGATTGCCCTGAACTGGAATTTTGCCCTTAGATCCATCATCTCACACCAGAAGAAAAAGAGAAGAAATTGCATTTAACCATTGGGAGAGCCACTGGCATGAAAACCTACTAAGTTTAGAAACATGAACTTAGAAAATCATAAACTAATATCAAATTCAACTATGTTCTACATTCCTGTCAGTATCTACTTATATCTAGTATCACAAGAAAATTTGAAATCCCAAATTTTCCATATTCTAATTCCTAAAGGAATCTGTTTTTCTTTTTCTATTTTTTTTTTCTTGAGTGGGATCATAAAATGTTATCTAACCTGACATTTTAAAACAATCAGGTCTTATTTAACAATAATGATTTAAAAATTCTGTTTTTAAATTTTTATTCAACTTCTAATTTCATAATTACATTTTCATTTATTTTGACTTTTTTACATTGACTTGCTTACATTTGTCAATTATATTTTATTTCAAATTACTTCATAATTTAAATGAATGCATTTATTCTAGCTAAAAATATTTTTTGAAGTGTAGTATAATGTTGCATTGGAATTTTCTAGTGCTCTTTATTGAAATTTTTTCCCAATAAGTAGAATAAGTTTTGCATATTCCATAAAAACTTGACAAGAATATATTTTCTTTATCACATAGCTATTTCTTATCCTGAAAATGTATACTATAGTGGTTATTAGTCAAATATTTTCATTTATTTTCCAATAAATGTCTACTGAGAAGAAATAATATGAACTTATTTTAGGGCTAAGTTAATTTTACCAACAATATATAGATTTTATTATAATGCTGTTTCTTTTGTATATGCTGTAATGGAGTCACTAAATTGACTCCACTAATCTCCTGTCAAACTTGCTTTTTCTGTTTATTTAATGACATCTAATGATATCAAAGTTATGTGTTAAATCTCCTGTGACAGGTTTGCATTAATTTATTTTTCCATTTATTTCTAGCATTTTGTCCCTGTTTTTTGAAATGATACTGAATCACAGAAAATGGGGAGTACATATTTTGGGTGAATTCTTTTAATCAATATAAAAACATAACTTGGATGTATTTTGTCCATTACCTCCTTGATTTAATTTATATAATAAATATTTATTAAATATCCAGCATATTAGGTATATACTGCCTACTGAATACTGGAGAATAGAAATATGCAAGTTGAAAATGTTAACCATGTATAATTTAAAATTTTCTGGTACCTATTTTAAAGAAAAGCAAAAAAGTTTAAAAAATATAATAAGAATTTTATTTAATTCAATCAAAATGAAATGATACTACTTCAACATTTAATAAATATAATAAGAATTACTGAGATATTTTACCTTTTTTAATACAAGGTAACATCTATTGTGTATATTCCAATTCAAAAAAAAATATATTCCAATTCCAGGACATTTCATTTCAGACTAGAGATAGAGCAAGTGATTCATAGACTCATGTAAGGAGTAATTACCCTATTGTTCAATGTAATTCTAGACATTAACATTTATAAGGAAAAAAATGCACAAAGTGAACTTCCTCATTAAAGTTGTAAGCTGAATAAATATAAATACTAAAACGAAGTAAAATACTTTGTAAATGTGGTAGATTGCATTATTTCCCCAATCTTTACTTGCTGGCCATATAAATACTTAATAAAGACATGCATGAAAATGTATATAATACAATAAAACATTCATGCACTGTATTGTTTTTTTGTGTGATTTTACAGTACTTCTCTGTGCCATTGACCTTACATTTCTAAGTGACTTTCTTGCCACGAAAATGTGGAGTGAAATCAGCATGTAGTTTCAAAACAGTCTGAAGAAGCATGACATGTTTCTGCTTACTCTTCTTGCCTTCCTGTAATTCACCATAAGATATTATCTTTGGTATCTACTGATCCCAGAATGAAAGACTCATGGAGCTAACCTGTCCTGAGCTCGTATGCTAAAACAGAGATACTACCTGATATCCAGAACAGGATAAAGAAGCACATGCGTACTTTTTAAGGAATTGAGATTGTTTTTTCTTCAGCAGTATCAGAGCAAAAATCAGATGAGTACAGTGTGTTAGGTAGAAGTTGGTGAAGTAAAATAATTTTAAAGAAGGAGTTGATATTTTATAATTCTATAATTCAAATGAGTATTTTTTTCTTCATCCAAGTTCTGTGTTATCTGCATTCATTACACCTGTTTGACAGATGTTAAAACACTTAATATAGTCCTCTATTTTAATTTTGTCATGCTATATGTTCTTGTCATAGTTTCCCAAACATTCCTGGACTTCAACTTGAAGCCATGTGGATTAAGTTCTAAGCATCACAACTCTTAGTTCATTATTGAGACATTTTTCAACATTTGTTAAGCAATTTTTTTAAATGCTAGATATCACTTAACAAGCCTTTAAAAATTTGAAGAGGTTCACCAATATTTTTTTATTTGAAAAATAAAATTTGAACAATATCTATTCTTTATACAGAGTAACACATTTATAGCATTTTGATTCACATATTATCCTGTCCTCTTTAAAAAAAAAATATTTGCAGTTATATAACAACACACAAAAAATGAACTTTTACTGAAAATTATTTTTTTAATTTGCTTTTATGTTCTAGTTTTATTCCTGATACACTAATTAGGAAGGGAGCAAAGTACAGGGAACTAAATTGTCCTATATAGTTTAATAGTCATTAAATATCTAAAAACTGTTCCGTCTTCCACTTTATGTCTTGAAAAACTTTTGTCCATGCCCTGCCTCTTATTTTTTAATTAAAGTTTTATTAGAACACTCATTAATTTATACATATACTTCTTTTGATATAATTGATATAATGGCAGATTGATTGACAGACTTAGATATTATTCACAGAGATCTCACAGACTTTTTCTTGAATTTTGTTTTTAGAGATCTTGAAGAAAGTTTGAGACTCCTTCAGGTGGTCTCTTATTCCTTGTACTTTTCAGCCTAAAATGGTGTCCTGCTTTACTAGTGATGGGAAATATCTGGAGTCTTGTATACAATAATGTTTGCTATCTTGAGATGCTGAGGAAATGCCTTCCCTCCAATTAGATGATTGTTGCTTTTATACTATTCAAAATCAAACTTTACCCTCTGTGTACAGATGTTCCTTGACTTATAGTAGTGCTATGTCCATAAAAACCCAATGCAGATATAAAATATCATAAGTCAAAATGCATTTAATACATCTAACCTACAAGACATAATAGTACAAAATAAGTTGTTCACCTCATGATGGAGAGTAGTTATTTCTGATGCTGCCTGGGGAAAGATTAATGCTCAAAATTTAAAGTACTATTTTTACTGAATGTCTACCAACTGTACATCGTGATGAAGTTGAAAAATCACAAATTGATCCATCCATTGTAAGGTAAGGACCATCTATACATGTTTCTGGTTGTTTGCACCTTGATCAGGTCTAGTTTGGAGGATCCTTCTGAATCTAAACTTTTTGAGTAGAGTTTGCCAGCATATCTACTTGAAGAACATCTTGACCCTTTGGCAACATCTGGAAAACTCCCCAGCTGATTTCTACACCATACTGAGGAGGAGGAGGAGGAGGAGGAGGGGGAGGAAGAGGAGGAGGAGGAAGAAAGAAATAAATGAAGAAGGAAAATTAAAATACTAGTCATCAGAGCTAAATGTAAAGATCTTTTCTTGCTGTCCAGTGATCCCTTTATGGTCTGGTGTACCATAAGTGAGGGTATCAAGTATAGGCATATGGGAAAGAACACTGATGGCTGATTAGAGGACTAACATAGGAAAAAGGCTATAGCTTATTTAACCTTGAAGTTTACTTTTGAAACTAGTAGAAGAGATAATCAACATTTTAAACCTGATTATGTTCCATTTTTTATTCACTATCCCAAGACTATAATTGATCTTGTTTACCTTTTACTCTTCCACAGCATGTTCTTCTGGTTCTTGGGTTTATATCATTCTTGGTAGTGGGCTAGACTATCTTTTCTGAAGCATAAGATTAAGTTATGAAGTTCCACTGAAGTTAGTTGTCAAGTCAATGATTTAAAGAAGAACACAGGGAAATGAGCAAAAGGAAGGATCGTTTTGTGCATTTCATATTGAAACCATAACAAATTACCATAAACGTTGTGACTTAAAGCAACAACCATTCCTTAAACTATAACATATAGGTCTGAATTCTGATGTGAATGTCATATTGCTAAAATTTGGTATTGGTAAGCTATGCTCTTCTCCTGATGGCTTTAGGGAAGAATTTATCTTTTCCATCTTTTAGAGTTCATTCACATTCCTTGTCCTCCAACCTTCTTAATCTGTCTTCAAAATCAGAAAGGTAGCATCTCTAACTATCTTTCAAAGCTTCTTTCTCTGTGACTAGCAAGGAAAACTTCACATTTAGAGAGCTCTGTGATTAGATTGGTTTCACTTAGATAATACAAACCAGGCTCCTCCTCTAAATTTCCATGAGGTAATCAAATCCACACAGTCCTGTTTTTCTATGAAGCAAATTCTGAGGATTAGGATTTGGACACCCTGAGGGATCATTATTCTATCTACCATGATCATTAGTTAACATGGTGAAAAAATAGTTTCCATGTGCCATTTTCTAAAATAGTTCTTGTATTTCTATAGTATAAAACAGACACTATTCTCTCATTTTCCTTTCTTTGACTGAAATATCACAGAGGTAATTCAATGTCATCAAAATACGGAACAAGAAAAATTAAGAGAAGTTTAACTGGAGCTCATGGTGTCAGATGTCTCAGTCCATACATAGCCAACCCCACTGTTCTGAGCCCAAGGCAGTACATCATCAGGGAAGCATCTAGATGAGGAAAGCCACTGCCTTCATGAGAGTAAGGACGCAGACAGAAAATGGAAGGGGCAGTAGGGCAGATGCATGCTTCTATGGCATGCCCGCAGCTTCCAGCTAAACCTCTATCTGCATACATTTACCACCTGGTTAGTTCATTCAAACTAGAAAGGACAGATTAGGTTATAGCTCTCATAATCTAATTGTTTTACCTCTGAGGGTTCCTGCATTAACTGGAGGGACACCTGATATCTAAACCATAACAAAGCAGATTAATACTATAATTTTTAAGTTAGTTTACTTTGCCCAATTTTTGGAAGAACAATGTTAAACGTTAAATGTCTCAAATAAATTTGACCACACGGTCCAAAACAAACTGGCTAAATAAAAAGAGAAGTTGTGTACAAAACTAAAGATGTAGGGTGTGCGGGAGGGCGCCTGCGCGGTGCCGGGATGGCGCCTGCGCGGTGCGCGAGATTTCGGCTCATAGGTGAGGATGAACGTTGCTTTCCAAGATGGCGGTGGCGGGTGGAGGGAAGGAAGTGAACAAGATTAAGACGCTATTTACTTCCCAGGGAAAGTCCACACAAACTGCTGCCACGCTCGGAGTATAGCCAGCCCAACCGAAGGCCCTTCAACTCGCAGGGATCCAACCCTATGTGGTCTCCTTCATCAACCTCAAGGACCAGTCTGGCAGCCGCGACCGCCTCTGCTTCCAAGTGGGAAGGGACTTCTGTATCTATAAGGGGATCCACAAGGATGCTACAGATTGAACCTAGGACCTTGTGCATGCTAAGCACACACTTTACCTCTGAGCTGTAATCACTGCTGACTTCAGTAAACCAATAGATAAAAGGATACACAAAGGAACACTTGTCATGACTTTAACTACCTAACTGCCACAGCGGAGAGTGTCAGTCTCCTAGTGGGCTTTTCTGCAGGCCAATTTACCTTATAGACCTGATCAACAAAGAAAGGAGCCAACTATTTTAATGAGGAAGGATTAATAGAAAAGGTACGTGTAACCTATGACAAATGGGTGCCAGGTTCTGAAGGTATTATCCTACTAGCCCATTCGGGTGACCACATTTATAATATGGAGCACTCTTGTGCCACTGCAACCCCTCACTACCAGTTTCTGAAGTAGGGGGAGAGCTTTGCGTGCACACTTGCAAGAGCAAATCCAAGAGGAACCCTCTCCTTGAGTGGATGGTGGGCGAGGGAGCCCTCAGCGAGGTTGCTTTCTCCCCAGATGGCAAGTACTTAGCATGGGTGTGCCTGGATGGGTTTCTGCAGGTTTGACTCAGCTTCAGGATATGAAGAAAAAATATACTGGGGGCTTGTGATGTATGTGCAGGACCCCAGAAGGCAAGTACATTGTGACAGGTGGAGAGAATGACTTGTGACAGTCTGGTCCTTTGTAGACTGCTTGTGATAGCTAGAGGCCATGGGCACAAATCCTGGGTCAGTGTTGTGACATTCAATCCCTATGCTACCAGCAATAGAAGAAAGCGACCCTATGGAATTTAGTGGCAGTGATGAGGCCTTCCAGGACTTTCTTCATTTTGGCAGGGAGGGAGCAAAGAGTACACAGTCTGGCTGTCCAAGCAGAACTCTACTGACAGCCACCCTGTAAATATCACATACAGGTTTGGTTCAGTGTGCCAGGACACACAGCTGTTTGTGGGACCTTAAGGAAGACATCCTTTGCCCTTAACAACCCCTCTCAAGAGCAAGAATACACACAAATATAATGAATGCCACATGTCCTCCCCCTGGAAGTAATGAGAACAGTGTAACAACACTTTGGAACTCTGTACCCCCTCTGCTACCTCAGTCCAACAGCCATCCCCCACTTCGTGGTGCTCCCATGGGAGCAGCAAAAGTAATGTCATGGATGGGGCCATTGCCTCCCTGTTCATCAAATATGCAACTCTCCCTGCATGACGGGAAGGAGAGGCACCAAAAGAAAGACAAAAGGGAAACCATAGCATGGGACCAATTTCTAGCAAGAGCAGTGACAGACTGAATCTAGTTACTAAAACGGACCCAGCTAATACTTTGAGAAGGGGCCTGTGTCCTCCTAGGGAAGATGTTTCCTTATTAGAGCCACTGATCTGTAAGAAGATAGCACATGAAAGACTGACTGTATTAATTTTTCTTGAAGACTGTATAGTCAACTGCTTGTCAGGAGGGATTTATTTGCACATGGAAAAGGCTTGGTCAAGTGGTAAGTTTTAATCCTTAATACTTGAATCGGTAGTGATTTTTGTCTTGTGGGAACGGTAGGGTGTGCAATGAATGTGAATGACACTTTTTAATGTAAATCTAAAAGCATCAGAGCCATAATTTTGGATACTGTATGCTATGTAATTCTGAACCATTTGATAATTCACCTTAGCATATTTAAAAATATATGTAATCAAACTAATTGCCAGCTGAGTCAGACATCCTTCTGGGAGTATATAGAGCCCCAAGATCAGCGCTCCTGTATCAGACTGTTTTGATTTTAGGGAAATCATGACAGTGGCAGGGACAACAATGACTTTAAAATGCTAAAATTGATGCTTTAACTGGAATATTTTTGCTTAACTACTTAACTAGACTATTTTATGGGTACTTCATCAGAGTGTGTGTTCAGTACAGATAGCCATTAATTGTCATTTATATCCAGTTTTTTTATCTTAATCATAATGTTTAGGAATCTATGACATTTAACTTTAGGAACAAAGAATTCATGAGGGTTGATTGATATTATTTTTACATTGTTCTGACAATTCACAGAAAGAGAAAAGACTTAATTTTTAAAACTCATTTTAATCATTTTATGGCAATTAAAATTGCTTAATAAATATATTTTAAAAACTAAAGATGTATAATTGACTTAAGTTACAAATTAACCTAGAAACTAAATCAAAATGTTTCATTTCAAAACTTGGTTTCCCCTGTTCTTCACTTCTCACATAAACCTTTGCCTGGTGGTTTCAAGAAAATCATACTTAGCTCAAAAATTAAATATTTTCAGATAAAGTTCTATGAGGAATAGTGTGGATTTTTACCAAAATCCAAGAAAAAAAAATAACTTGTCCGAATGTCTCTGAATGAGTCAGTGACCATACTCTGAACCAATTGCTTTGCTTAGGAACATAAGCTCAAAAGCACCTGTTACATTACTGAGATAGTAATAAAGGTCCATATGAATTGCATTTACTTTTAAGGGTGAAGTGTCAAGAGGAATGATTTCCAGAGGAAAATTTGAACACAATTATCAGAAATAATTTTCTCTATTTCAAACAGTTGATTTCTTCTATTTTGGCTCATGCAGATTCTCCAGCCTCTTCCCTTCCTCAATTACATTCTGCACTCAAATAGATGACACTTTTTCACAGCTGGATATTTTCTCTTAGTTTACTTTGGCTGAATTTTTTATGTATTTATTTTTGTTCTACCTTCTCAACATATACAACCTGTATTATCTATGAAGGGTTTTCCTAATACTTATATTCTTCCAAGTATTTTCTTGCATGTGCTTTGGTTAGCTTCATATGTGCTAATTAATATGATTCAGGATCAATACTTTTCCTGACAATAAGGTTCAAAATATACTGGTTTAGTTTAATAAACTCATATCATGTGACTCATCATAACAATGTTCAACCTATCATTATGTAATTGATGAAATTGTGAGCAAATATATGTCTATCAAATAGAGAACTCTTACTTGTTTTTAATACACAAAACTGTAAATTTTTCTGAAATACAATTTAAATACTTTTCTGAAATACAATTTAAATACTTGATTCTATATCTGATATCTATGCAGGTCACACATGGTATTTTAAAAATATATTTTAATTGAGAAGTATTAATATATGGAAATTTGAGTCAACATGTAAATTAATGGTTCATAAACCTAGTTACCAGGGTATTTTGGAATCATCTGAGCTATCTTATCACTTTTGCTTTCTAAATAAAAAGAAAATATGCATTTACAGTGTTCTTTGAAGAATAACAGGTAATTATTTGAAATCTTATAATTATTAGAAACCATCGAAAGCTTAAAAGGTGTTAACTATATTGTGATGATAAGCCTAGTGCTGAAATTGATTTATTGTAATGTAAGAGAAATTTTAAGTTATTTTTTTTTGTTTGAATAAAATTATTTGATGATGAAAGCTCTGGGTAAATCTAGGTATTTTTGGACATAGTAATGGGAAAACTAGTGTTGAACAGAAATTATTTTATACGTTACAGGGAATTGTGTCAACAATTTTGGACATTTTAAACAGTATAAAAGAGTAAAAGTATGCTTATTAACAATTGAAAATTGTTTGAATAAATAGTCAAAAATAGCTCTTGAGAATTTGCTAACAGTGTTACTTTATGATAAGATAGAATGGAGACGCTTTAGTTTGTGAATTTGAGGTTTTCCTGAAACAAGGAAAATTTGATTATTTTAATGAAGTTAACATATTTTGAAATATTTTAGCCTTTAAAGAATATTAACAATTATTTCTTTAAATATTTACTTTTACAGACCATTGGCATTGTACTTTAAAACAATGTATGCTCTCTAATTTGGGGATTCATGTCCTCTAGTAGAAACTCAGTCATGGTAGTTGATAATATTGTTCACATTTCTATATTCATATTGATTTGTTGGCATTATTTCTACTAATTTCTTTGGAAGAGGCATTAAAATATTTAAATACAATTGTGCATTATTTATTTATTTTTGTTTTAAGTATACTCACTTTTACTTTATATAATTTGAAACAGTGCCATTTAGAAACTATATTGTGATTATTCTTATTTAATTTTTTAAATGTATATTTTTTAGTTGTAAGTGAACATAATATCTTTATTTTATTTATTTATATGGAGTACTTAAGATTGAACCCAGGGCCTCACATGTGCTAGGCAAGTGCTCTACCACTGAGTAATATTACATTGTGTATATATACCACAGTTTCTTTGTCCATTCATCTATTGAAGGATATCTAGGTTGGTTCCACAGGTTAGCTATTGTGAATTGAGCTCCTATAAACATTGATGTGGCTGCGTTACTATAGTATGCTAAATTTAAGTCCTTTGGGTATAGACTGAAGAGTGGGATAGCTGGGTCAAATGGTGACCCAATTCTAAGTGTTCTAAGGTTTCTCCACACTGCTTTCCAGATTGGTTGCACCAATCTGCACCCTCACCAAAAATGTATGATTATGCCTTGTGCCTTTCCCCTGACATCCTTGCCAACATTTATTGTTGTCTATATTCTTGATAACTGCCATTATGACTGGCTTGACATGAAAAAAAAAATTGAATCCTTTGTTGACACTTTGTTATGGGGAGCCAGTTTAGAAAACACTCTAAGTCAGAATTCAAATCAATGAGAGCTTTATTTGTCTGGCCAGGGACTATCACCCACCTACCTGTAGAGACTGAAGCTCTGTGGGAGAAGAGTGGCTTCCTAGTCTGTTTTTTTGAAAATTTATGGACAAAACAACAACTCAGTGGTTTGTTTAGTGTCATGTAAGCAAGCCAATCACAGAAATTAAAACAATAGTTAATGGGACCTGCGAGCCCTAAGCAGGACTGGAATTTTCCAGGTAGTGAGCAAAGTAAGTACAGAAGCTAGAAAAAGCAACCATCTTTGCAATTCAGTTGACCATATTCCTGGGTTCAAGCAGGTGCTAGACAACCATATCCTGAGTTTGAGCAGCGGTTGGTGGGGGCGAGAATCTATTTGAAAGTCATGTAGACCCACAAATGCACTCAAACCCAGGATGTAGCTCACCATGACCACTGCTGCGTCCTGAGTAGGGTACAATTTGTGGGATACAAAGTACAGAAAAACAGTTTTTATGAGAAAACAACTTTCATTTCAGTTTCTCAGAAACAGCTCTTGTAACAGATGTTTTATAAAAGGCAGCAAAATGGAGTCTTAGGCCTGTCTATGACAGTTCTTGCTTTATTTCTTGCTTTATAATCATCTTATCTCACTTACCATATCCATAATCTATATTTTTTACTAATGTATAACCTATAACTTATATTCTTACTGATTTTATTGATTAATTTACACCACAACAAGTTTTGTTAACTTTAATTTATAGATGCCTTTCCATTATCTCCTTGTCTGTTATTTCTGATTGTAAGTCCCTTATAATTATTATTGTTTCTTCTCATCATTACTGGATCCCTATTCTCTATTTTCAAGACGTTCTCTTTTTTTTCAGCTGTTTATGTCCAACGTCATTTGTATTTTTATCATTATTAGTATGCTGTAGATTTTTTTATATAGTATTTGGCTCAGTTGGGGCTTTATTTTAGACTTAATGTTTATTACTATTATTTCCTCAAATGTATTATTGCTTTATTATTTCAGTTGAACACACCTTAAACTGTTGGTCATCATCCCATAGGTTTGCAATTTTTAAAACAAAATCTCTTTATATTTTTCATTTTGATCTATTTTTAGATAAATTGATTATATATTTGCAGTGATTGTTCTATTGTTAAGGCCATTTCATACATTTTTCTCAAAAAGTTTTTAACTTCAGATATTTCACTTTTCAGTTCTGCAATTTCTATCTACCTCTTTTTAGGTGTTTCTACATCAATTCTCCATTCACTCATTTATTATAAGTTCAGATATGCTTAGATTATATTTATAATAGCTCTTCTAATGTTTCTAGAAGAATATTTAATATTTTGGTGGATTTGGGAGATATTTTATATTTTTTCCATTGGAAAATTATGCCAAAATTTTCTGCTTCTTGACTGTTTAGTTATGTTTGCTCATATCTTGGTCATTATGAATAATATTTAGGAGAAAGCTGCATTCTGTTATTTTCCTCTGAACCGTATTGACATTTACTGTGATATAGAAAATTTGACCAGACCTAACTCTAAATTCTGCATCTCCTGTGGTAGGCAGTAACTAAACTCATTATTAAGTTGGTTTAGCGTTCCAGCTATATTGATGTCTGTTTAGTGCAATGGAACATATTGAAAGCCTGTGTACAACCAGGAAAAGATTTGGGGAAATTTATATAGAAAATTTGTATCTCCTTGATTTCTTCCTGGCATTTTCCATGCTTAACTAGGTGTGCAGTTTACAAATATAATCCTCTAATTCCCAATGCCAGTGAGATAACAACGTTCTGATTTATTTCCATCTTTCCTAAATTTATTTTCCATCTTTCTTAGGCCCATTGGAGAGTTCCTTCAGGCAAAAAGCCACATATTTGTAAACTGTACCCAATTCAGTTACCTGTTTCCAACAAGTAACAGGTATAATTCTGTAACAGAAAGTTTATTTTAAAATATTAGACCTTATTTTACAATAAAAACATTGTAAATGTAAAAAAGCATAACATAAAACTTTAATCAGCAAACTATAGAATTTTTTTAAAAAATTAGGAGTTGGTACAAATGAAGAAAACCATAAATATCCATCAAAAAAGGATATTGTCTTATTCATACAAAATATCTTTGGTTTTATGGTATATAATTTAATTATTAACTATCATTTTCATCTGCAAACTAGGGATGATAATAATAATAGCATATTTCTCCTCAAATCACTGAGATAAAATTGTGAAAATGTATTTAAAGTACTTAGCTCAGTGTCTCTCATGTAGTAAGATTTTAATAAAGGTCAGTTACCACTTTATTATTGCAACAGTTACTAACTTCATTCTTATCATATTAGAACAATACTATGAATTCTCAATATTTTAAATAAAACCCAATGCTTTTTAGAAAAGAAAGTTGTTTCTATAAAACTTAACATGTTTCTTCCAGTCCATGCTTCAATTTACAGATGCATTGAATGCTATTTTTACACTGATTGAAAAGATCATTTTATAAAAAATGTCTTCCCTAGCAGATTTAAGTTCAAATTAAAGGCACCATATGTGTTAGGAAGGCACATACATGGCATGTTTTGAGAGGGCTCTAATTTGATATTATGTGCTGCTTTGATAAATAAAACCAATTAATGACTAAACTATTCCTTTATCAGATATTTTCTACAAATGTAATCATGATATCAAGATCTTAAATTAATTTTTTTCTACAAGTTTTAATAGCCTGAGACAAAACTCAGAATCCATGTTTACATCTTTTAATTTTACATATTTTAGGGAAATTATGTGTGTGTGTATATATACATTTTCTAATCAGATTTTCACTTTGAAGAGTGATCAGTTATAATAATATTGTTCTTTAATTGAGAAGCCTGAGATTTCATGCCTCTCAAAGCCTTGCAGTGTAAAGTTACAGAGCCACTGTAACCATTTCTGACTGCTTATAAGAATATCTATAAAAATGTAACCATTTATAAATTGTAATCATAAGTCTCCATGTGTTTGGGTCCAAATATATCAATATTTATATTATAGACAAACTGGAATGTACATTAGGAAATAATTGATTAGATGCAACTTTGTCATCTAGAAAAACATTTCAAAATTTGGGGATCTTTGTTTTTAATCTTTTAAATTATATAGGTGAAAACGATGTCAAATTAAAGATGATTTCCCAGTAGTAGGAAGTAGACAACCTATAATAGCATGTTGATTATATTACCTGAGCTGAATATATAGCAAATACATGATCATGGCTTGAAAGGAGACTAAATTTCCTTTCAGTTGCTCCCATTAAATGATTATTCTCTCTCTTTACCCCTGGACTCTGGACTAGCCTCCCATCTCGTTTTACATAATAGAATATCAGGAAATGCTGAGTCTGTTTTAAGTCTCCACATTACAAACATTTCATGATTCTACTTTCTCAGCTCTTCTGCTTGTATCTACCAACCAAAGCCTGGGTGCTATTTAAAAGAAATGTATCAGGCATAACTAAGTCTGTCCAGTATTTTTTTTTCCTGCCAAAGCCCTGCATATATGAGAGTGCTCCTTCAAGATCAGTAGAGCTGAATAACTGCTGAATAGTTGGCTATGCCTGCATTGAGGTGCTCTGCTGAGTCCAAATCAGTCCTCAGAATTGTCAAGAATGTTGCGGTTGAAGGCACACTAGAAGCACTAGAAGCAAAAAAAAAAAAAAAAAAAAAAGCTTAAAACAGGTTAAAATGGTAGTATAAGGTTGTGGGATAGCATAATATTTCACTGACCCTGAGTGTACAAAATTGTACTTCACAGGATTCATTAACATTATGTTCATAGTCTGACTACCTTTTCCATACCCCTCATTATTATTAGAAATTCCTCAAGTTGAGCACTTGTAGAAACACGTACAAATCTTCAACTAGACATCTTTCACTTGAGGAAAATGCTCCAAAAAGATTCTGAGATATTATTTATTTTATATAATTTTGATTACTGATTTATTTTTATACAAAGAGGACAAATGTTGCAATAGACAAAATATTTGAATTTTGGCTTTGCTTTGAGTTCATATAATAACAACTATATTTAAGACAGAATACATAGTTTTTTAAATATAGAAATGCTTATGTTCAGCTTTTTAAATTAACAGCTCTAAAATATTATTAAAGGGCACATTTCCTTCTGAGTGTTGGTTAATTATTTATTTCTATTTTAATATTGAGATTTGATGTAAATTTACAAGAGAGCTATGAATAAATTCTCATGTCAAAGATTTATCCTTTATATGTCAATGTACATTTTTTTTGTGGGAATGGACTTTTTAACATTTTGATATTTAAATTTATTCCCTTTTATATATTGAAGTAGCTTAAACAACACTAACTATAACATGAATAATCACATGTAAATAGCAGAATGTTTAAACTTTGGTGTCTATGAATACTATGAATCAAAGTGGAGGCAGCTAATTTATAGAGTCATTTATCATCAGTCACAAAACCATATTTTTAAAATGTATTAAAACATTTTAAAAATATTTAAAATTATTTAGAATTATGTTTTCACTAATAAAATGTGAAGTTATTAAAAGAATTAGACTATATAAAGAGTCTTCTGACATGTTAAATACCTTATAAGAATCATGAAAACACAATTATACTTTCTCCTCTTCCTAGCTGAATAAAATACCATACTTTAATACACAAAAACATTCCAAAGAACATTAAAGATTAGCCTACTGCAGCCAGCCAGATGCTCAACATAAAACTCTGGCCTCACTGAATCTTAATTTTGCCTCTTTTAAATCATATTTAGGGTTAACTTTTCAGAAAAAGCAAGACATGAATGTAGACATTAACTTCTATGTTTCAGAATTCAAGTTGGAAAGTGAAATTCAAGTTACACAAATCTAAATGGTTCTGAATAATTTTATATATAGACTACTGAAAGCAACTTTTTCTATCTTATAAGACCATAGGAATAAAATAGGGGAAAAATCATCTTCCATATTTGATTTCTGTACTAAATACTAAAGTGCATCATCTAAAAATTGAAGAATAAGCACTAACAGATTTTTTCCTATATCCACAGTGATTGAAATGAGAATTAGTTAACTAAGAGAAATGATAGAATTATATAAGGAAAATCATATATTCTTTAATAGAGAATATGATAAAATACAAATAGCCTATGTTGGAGAAGGTAAGTAATTAATATAACAGAGAGCATAACACAGGCTGGAGAAAGTTAGGTGTGGAACTCACACTGATTCATATCAACTTCTCCTCAAAGAGAAAGCCAAGAGTTGTTACCGAATAGCTTTAGAAAAAAAATATAGACATAAGTGACAATAGAGATTTTAAATGAGCTTATTACTCTGAGTAACAAATGTAGTAAAGTTGGTTTAACAACTGACAGTAATACCTCTTTATCACAGTCATGTCTATTTACTCAGTTCAGAGAAAATGGGTTTAGACTGCTTCCATCCTTTATTATTCTTTCAAATATTATGTTTTAATCTTTGAACTAAAGATGAAGGATGCTGAAGTAGACTTTAAATATACTTGGATGTTGTTCTTTTTTAACAAAAAAATAACAAATCAAATTTTTTTACATCTGGAATATTAAGTAGCTTGAATATTAACATGTGTATTTGACAAAATCAGATGAGCTATGCTTTAGCAACAAATGAACCTTTGACTTTCAGTGACTTGATAAAAAAAAAGTATTACATCAATTTTTTTAAAAGTCCAGCGTGATTCTTTAGGATAGCTGCCGAAGTCTGGCTTGGCACAAATCAGGAGCCACTTGTCAAAAAGAAACTAACTTTATTTTTAGAACTACAAACGCCAAACAAAACAGCTCCAGGGAAAAACCCTCAGAGCCCAACTGCCACCACCGGCTTCCACAAGCCTCTCTCCCCCACACCAGCCTCTCAACCTCCCACAATCCTCCTCCTCTTGAGGCTGATTGGCTGGGTTGCGTGGGCAGAGCCAAAGAAGTCACCCAATGAGCAGCTCCGTGGAGGAGCCAATCAGCTAGATGTTGCTGGGGCAGCTGTGAGCCAATCATCAGCTGGCAGTCTGAAGGGCAGGGAAACAGCCCAATGAACATCACCGCAGAGGAGCCAATCAGCTAGATGTTGCTGGGGCAGTCTGAAGCTTGCTGGCAGCTGGAAGTTTGCTGGGGCCCCTTTGGCTGTGGCTCTCAACATCTCCCCCTCTCTGTTTAAACAACAAGCATGTGGCTTATGGACCGTGCCTGCCTTAGGTTGTCCAATACATATGGTCCTTACCCGTCTTCGGATGAGCTGACCTCAGGGCGTCAGCCTCCTGTCTTAGGTTGGTACCATTGTAATTGGATCTTACCCGTCATTGACTACCGGTCCAGTATACAGCCACACCTGTGGAGAGGTCTCAGCGGGGGGGGGGGGTGAGGTTCTTTGCCTCACCTCTGTTGACCCTCAAATTTTAGCTGAATGATCATGACAAGCAGAAGGGAGGAAGATATACCAAGTCAATTGACGGCTCCTTTTGGGAAAATTGTACCACCGATGATATCATCAGCAAAAATACCCCAACACTACCACAAGTCGCTGCACCAACAGATAGTTCACAATGCATATAAGTGACACATAGTTCTGTAAGCAGTTCAGTGCAAGTCCTGTAAGCAGTTCAGTGATGGCTATTGCAGAAACTGTAGATTAGTTTTATCTTTGTCTTCACCGGCACAGGGATGAAGATAGGAATTCTGGCAATAATGACTAAAGAAAAAATTAGGTAACATTCCAGAAGACACTAAAAGAAAACAATTTTCTTAATAATTTATATTATCTTCATCGGCACTGGGATGAAGATAGAAATTCTGGCAATAATGGCTAAAGAAAAAATTAGGTAACATTCCAGAAGACACTAAAAGAAAACAATTTTCTTAACAATTTATATTATCTTCATCTGAAGATAGAAATTCTGGCAATAATGGCTAAAGAAAAAATTAGGTAACATTTCAGAAGGCACTAAAAGAAAACAATTTTCTTAACAATTTACATTATAGTGAAGAGAATTATTAAATATAATGAAAACGAAAGGTGAGAGTAAACAAACAGATCTGTTAACCTCCTTTTTTGTTTACATATTAAAACAATTCTTAACAGTTATTTACCCAATTTAAATTAAACCATTTAAATCACGTGAATAAAAAAAAAATATTTGGATCCATCTTTTCATGAGCGCTCATCATATATGATATATGGAAATACATACATTGGACATACGTACATTCAAACATATAACACAAAACACAAGTGTGCACACATAATATAATACATACAACACATAACATAATAGTAAAGGCCTTATAACTTTTTACAGGTAAAATCTCTATTGCAATGTTTAAAAACTCTATAGTCAAAAAAAAATAGAACTGATCAGCAAAACATTAACCTAGGTCTGTATGAGCTCAAAAAAATAAAATAGAACTTCATGATATGGGAAAGGGCAATAATAAAATAGATATTGAAAAAAGCATCCTGGTTCTGTCGCAGATGTAAGGATAGCCAAATTGGAGTTTTGGATATCAGCTATTATGGATTTGAGCTAAATCATCTTCTTTTTGGTCTGTAGAAATCACTTTAGTTAATCTCTCTGGAATCCAAATCAGCTGCTGTTCTCCCTGTGGAAACACAAAAACAGACCCCCGACTCCAGACAATCACTGGGTCAGGATTTTAGTTAATCTCTCTGAAATCCAAATCGGCTGCTGTTCTGGGTCAGAACCTTGGTTAATCTCTCTGGAATCCAAATCGGCTGCTGTTCTTCCTGTGGAAACACACAAACAGACCCCCGATTCCAGACAATTACTGGGTCAGGACCTTTCCATTGTCCTGTTAGAATATCTTTCCAAAGTACCTTAGGCTTATGTACATTTTTTGGACACATATGCCTTTCTGCAGCACTAAGTCCTAATGAATCCAAATTTAAAAAGTTTAGAGTAAAAAGGGTTATTTTAAGTTTATCTTTGGGGAATATATACCCCTTCCCAATTCCATCTTTTTGCTTTAATAAGTACATTTTAATAGTTTGATGAGCTCTTTCAACTATGCCTTGACCCTGTGGATTGTATGGGATTCCTGTTATATGAGTAATGCCAAATGATGAGCAAAATTGTTTAAAAGAAGTAGACGTATAACCAGGGGCATTATCTGTTTTTAACTGTTTTGGAATGCCCACAGTGGCAAAATTTTGTAAGCAATGAGCTATAACATCTTTAGTTTTTTCACCGGCATGAAGGGAGCCCATCAAAAATCCAGAAGAAGTATCAACTGTAACATGCAAATATTTTAATTTTCCAAATTCTGGCAAGTGTGTGACGTCCATCTGCCAAATATGGTTAGGCATCAATCCTCTAGGATTGACTCCAAGATTAACTTGTGGTAAAAAGGTCACACAATTTTGACATTGTTTTATTATTTGTCTAGCTTGTTCCTTAGTTATTTTAAAACGCTTTTGTAAAGTATTAGCATTGACATGGAATCTTTCATGAAAATTTATAGCTTCTTCTAGTATAGAGAAAATATGTATGTCACGTGTAGTTTTATCTGCTAAATCATTGCCCAAACTAAGGGCTCCAGGCAATCCTGTATGTGCCCTGATATGTCCTATAAAGAATGGATCTTTTCTGTCCCAGATTAAACTTTGTATAGTGGAAAACAAAGAGAAAACAGTAGAAGAAGGGGAAATTCTACCAGCATCTTCAAGGGATACTATAGCATTAACTATATACTGGCTATCAGAAAATAAATTAAATACAGAATCTTTAAACATCACAAAAGTTTGTAATACTGCATTAAGCTCTACCTTTTGAGCTGATTGTTTGGGTACTAAAAATGTAAAAGTTTGATCAGGTGTAACTATTGCTGCTGTACCATTATTTGACCCATCAGTGAATATATTTGGAGCATTCATGATAGGTGTTTTTCTTGTCATTTTTGGAAAAATTACAGGATGCAATGACCAAAAAGACAATAAAGGATTAGATGGTAAGTGGTTATCAAATGAAACATTAGATTTGCACATTATTATTGCCCAAGTATTTAACTCATTAGCTAATTCATCAATTTGATTCATAGTATATGGAGTAATAATTTTATGGGGAGAAATTCCAAACACTGCCTTTGCTGTTTTTATTCCTTTGAGTATTAATTGTCCTACAGCCTCAGGATACCTAGTAAGAATAGTGTTAGGAGAATAAGATAAATGTATCCATAATAATGGACCTTCTTGCCAAAATACTCCTGTAGGAATATATTTTGTTGGTAGTACAATAAATAATAAAGGCAAACTTATATCAATTCTATCCAAATGCATATTTTCCATATATGTTTCAATGATTTTTAATGCCTTTCTTGCTTCAGGCGTTAACATTCGGGGTGAATTTGGATCTGATGGACCTTTTAGGATATCAAATAAAGGTCCCAATTCTCCTGTTGGAATACCTAGATAAGGCCTTATCCAATTTATATCTCCTAATAACTTTTGAAAGTCATTAAGTGATTTGAGTTGATCTACTCGTATTTGAATTTTTGGTGGACGGACCATGGTTGAGGATAATAGAACTCCTAAATAATTAATTGGAAAATTTAATTGCACTTTATCTATTGCTATCTCTAGATTATAATTTTTTAATAAGTTTGTAAGTGTGGCATAACATTCTAGCAATGTGTTTTTAGCTTTGTGTGCCAATAACACATCATCCATATAGTGAAATATTTGTAGTTCAGGATTTTGATTTCTAAGTGGCTGGATTACTTTGTTAACATAAATTTGACACATAGTTGGGCTGTTAGCCATCCCTTGAGGGAGTACTTTCCATTCATATCTCTGATCAGGACCTTCATGATTTAGTGCAGGGATAGTAAATGCAAAACGTGGACTATCCTCAGGATGAATTGGAATTGAAAAAAAACAATCTTTAATATCTATAACTAAAACATACCAAGTTTTTGGCAAAGCAGACAATTGAGGAATCCCCGATTGAGCAGGTCCCATAATGACCATTTCATTGTTAATGGCTCTTAAATCTTGCAGTAGTCTCCATTTACCAGATTTCTTTTTGATGACAAAAATGGGAGTATTATGGGGAGATACAGAAGGTTGTATATGTCCTTCCGCTAATTGTTGTTTGACCAGATCATGGGCTACTTGTGTCTTTTCTTTAGTCAAGGGCCACTGAGGAACCCATACTGGTCTTTCTGATTTCCATGTAATTTTTATTGTCTCAGTGGCCCTTTGTGAAAATCCAACCCATGTCTGTCTGTTCCTTGATCTATTTGTATTGGTGCTGCTATACATTGTTCTTGTCTTTCTAATCTTTTTCCTTTCCTAAAACCTTGTCTAGCCATAATAGTGGGTGCATTTTGATTGATATTATTTGTTAATGTCAAACCTAATTGATCTAAGACATCTCGTCCCCATAAATTTACGGGAAGATGATCCAATACATATGGCTGTATAGTTCCTTCACATCCTTCAGGATCCTTCCAATCTAATAGCATTGCACTTCTATCGGGATTAGTCGCCACTCCTAGGCCTCGAAGCGATTGAGTGGCTTGTTGTAATGGCCAATGTTTTGGCCATTCTTGACGAGAGATGATGCTAAGATCTGCACCTGTATCCAGTAGCCCATTAAATTCATGTCCTTGAATATTTAGTTTTAGCATGGGGCGAGAATCTAAATTTAAAGAAAGCATAGCCCAATCTACACCTGTGGAGCCTAATCCCTTGGAACCTCTTTCTACAACATGACTGGAAAATTTATCATGTAGGCTTGGTATTATTAGTAACTGTGCTATTCTATCTCCTGGTGAAATTACTGATATACCCTTTGGAGAACTGGCTATAATTTTTATTTCACCTTCATAATTGGAATCAATTACCCCAGGACTTATCAAAAGTCCTTTTAGAGTAGAAGAGCTGCGTCCCAATAATAAGCCTACTGTTCCTTTGGGAAGAGGTCCTTTTACCCCTGTGGGAATGATTTGAACTCCCATCTCTGGAGTTAGTACTGATTTGGTGGAGGCGCAGATGTCCAACCCTGCGCTCCCTCTGGTTTGTCTGATGAGGGATCTGATGTGCTGGGCACTACCCTGATGGGGTTGCTGGGGTTGCTGGGTTCCTCCAGTGCTCCGTATATTTGTGGTTTGGGGCCCCGGAGCATTGGGGCCCCCTGTCCATTTTTTGGCAACGGAGCCCGATGCCTTTGTCCACGATATTGTGGATAAACACCTTGTCCTTGTTCGTTTTTTGATAATGGAGTACCCTCTATGGTGGTTTGAGGACGGTATTCATTAGCCCAATATAATGGAGTACCCTCTATGGTGGTTTGAGAACGGCATTCATTAGCCCAATGTCTCCCTCTACGGCATCGTGGGCAAATACCCGGTATTCTACTTGTTTGATACCTAGTTTTGTTAAACCCTCCTCCTATGGGGCAATTCCTTTTAAAATGTCCTGTTTGTTGACAATTGTAGCATGTTCTTGGCCTGGCATCTAAAGCCTGTTTTACTGCAGCTGCCACAATTTGCCCTTGTTCATTAATGTCTCTGGCATCTAAAACCTGTTTTACTGCAGCTGCCACAATTTGCCCTTGTTCATTAATGTCTCTGGCATCTAAAGCCTGTTTTACTGCAGCTGCCACAATTTGCCCTTGTTCATTAATGTCTCTGGCATCTAAAGCTTGTTTTACTGCAGCTGCCACAATTTGCCCTTGTTCATTAATGTCTCTACATAATTTAATATATGTGTTTAAATCTTCATGTTTCCATGGTCTAATGATATCTCTACACCAACGATTCGCTTGGTCATAAGCCAGTTGTTTTATAAATGGCATTGCTTGTTCTGTATTCCCAAAAACTCTGGTAGCTGTTTGAATAAGCCTATCTACAAATTCAGCGTAAGGTTCATTAGCTCCTTGTATTATCTTAGATAATTGACCTTGTAAACCTCCAGGTTCTTGTAAAGACTTCCATGCCCTAACTGCATCTACAGCAATTTGTAAATATACACCAGGATCATATGCAAGTTGTTGCTGCCGATCCTCATAAGGTCCCTTTCCTAACAACATATCTAGATTTCTCTGAGGATAACCAGCTGCTGCATTTCGACTAGCCGTCTCCTTGCAAAATTCCTCATTGGCAACCTTCCATAACAGGTATTGTCCTCCATTTAGCACAGCTTTACACAAACTAGCCCAATCTGCTGGCGTCATGCTTAAGTTGGTAATGGATTCGACCAAGCTTACAGTGAAGGGTGCTTGAGGACCATAGGTTGCTACAGCCTCTTTTAGCTCCTTCACTGATTTGAAATTTAAACCCTGGTAAGTTCGCTGCCCTCCTACCTCAAATACAGGGCATACTTGAGATCCTGTCTCAGGATCCAAACTATCAACTGCGGGGGTTGGGAGTCTCTTAGCATATGGAGGTGGTGCTGTTGATTGGACACTTATGCCCTCTGGTGATAGAGTGCTGTTAGTAGCAGTCTCCTGTAGAGGTGGCGCTGTTGGTTGAACACTTACGCCCTCTGGTGATAGAATGCTGTTAGTAGCAGTCTCCTGTAGAGGCGGTGCTGTTGGTTGGACACTTACGCTCTCTAACAAAAGGGTCTTATTAGCAGTCACCTGTTTTAACTTTTCCCCTGATAGATTTTTCTGCTCTAAACTTCCTTCCTCTGTCTCACTATCTCGAAAGACCTTCTCTTTTACTTGAATCTTTTCCTCTTTCTGACTAGCTCGAGCTTTTACTTGAATCTTTTCCTCTGTCTGACTAACTTGAGAGACTTCCTCTTCTACTTGAATCAATATGTCTTCTTCTTCCTCTACCTCTGTCTGAACTGAAGGCTTTGGACTAAGCAAACTAGATACCAACGTCCACAATGACAATGTGCCAACTGGCAGAGTCCCCGGGTTGTTCTTTTCTATTCTTTTTAAATCTTCACCATGATGGTTCCATTGTGATATATCTAACAACCCCTCCTTAAAAAGCCATGGGCTATATTCTTGTATTACATCAACGTATGCCCTGACTGCTCTTGGTTTTACTGGGAAGCTTCCTTCCTCTAACAATTTACTTAACACTCTTTCGGTTTGTTTTTTACTAATTGCTGATCCCGTATTTCTACTATAATACAACCCAACAAGATGACGCCAAACAAAACCGAGACAGAATCCAATAAAAAGGGAACCACACAAAATCATTATAACAGCCTTTCTATCCTCCTGACATATGCATCCGTCCTTTCTCCCTATCTGTTCCTCAAACGCAAATAGTTTTTCCCCAGATGTGAGTGGTTTTTCTTCCCTCTCACTCATCTCCAGGGACAGGCAAGTTAAAACAAAAATGAAGCAAAACAAAAGAGGAATCTTAGAATGGCTCCCCATCCTCTCGCCCTGCCCTCAGGGGCGAGCAGTTTACTTACCCTCAGTTGCTCCCCGTACGGGCCACCAAATGCCGAAGTCTGGCTTGGCACAAATCAGGAGCCACTTGTCAAAAAGAAACTAACTTTATTTTTAGAACTACAAACGCCAAACAAAACAGCTCCAGGGAAAAACCCTCAGAGCCCAACTGCCACCACCGGCTTCCACAAGCCTCTCTCCCCCACACCAGCCTCTCAACCTCCCACAATCCTCCTCCTCTTGAGGCTGATTGGCTGGGTTGCGTGGGCAGAGCCAAAGAAGTCACCCAATGAGCAGCTCCGTGGAGGAGCCAATCAGCTAGATGTTGCTGGGGCAGCTGTGAGCCAATCATCAGCTGGCAGTCTGAAGGGCAGGGAAACAGCCCAATGAACATCACCGCAGAGGAGCCAATCAGCTAGATGTTGCTGGGGCAGTCTGAAGCTTGCTGGCAGCTGGAAGTTTGCTGGGGCCCCTTTGGCTGTGGCTCTCAACAGATAGCCATCATGCATTTAGTGGCTCTGTGCAGAGTATAAAATATTTAACAACTACTTCAAATTTATTTAGCAACTGCTAAATATCTCTACCAAATAATTATATTTTGAAAGTCTATGTTTTAATAAAAGAGAATTTCATTGCTAATCTTGGAAATTTAAGTATATATAGATGGTATCCAGTCACTGAGTGTATTGAGTGTTTGCTGTGTGTTAGGCATTGACTAGGCAAATAAAATGATGAGCAGAACAGTTTTTTCATCACTTCTAGGGAAGGGTGCACAGTATAGCATGTTTATAGGAGGTGATGGTAGTGAGCAAGCATTAATTAAAGAAGTATACAAATTCTAATTTTATACTGCAATAAATATTTTTAATAACAATGAGAATCTGTACAAATGTAGAGCATGGTTTCTATTCAAACCAGTCAAAAGAATTAAAGAAAACATAGACTTATCTAAAATCTGAATAATGAGTGGAATATTTTAATTACCCTGAGAAAACAGAATATCTCAGTTTCCTTAAGAGTCCTATGGCACAAGAATTAGAACCAAGTATTAATAAATGGGATGGATTCAAACTAAGAAGTTTCTTCACAGCAAAAAACAACAATCTGTGAGGTAAATAGAGAGCCTACATACTAGGAGCAAATTTTTACTTCTTACACATCAGATAGATCACTAATATATACTGTATATAAAGAATTCAAAAAGCTAAGCACCAAAAACCAAATAACCCAATCAACAAATGGGCCAAGGACCTGAACAGACACTTCTCAGAAGATGGTATACAATCAATCAACAAACATGTGAAAAAATGTTCATCATTGCTAACAATTAGAGAAATGCAAATCAAAACTACAAGATTTCATCTCACTCCAGTCAGAATGGCAGCTATTGTGAATATAAGCAACAATAAGTGTTGGAGAGGATGCAGGAGAAAAGGTACACTAATACACTGCTGGTGGGACTTCAAAGTGGTGCAGCCAATATGGAAAGCAGTATGGAGATTCCTTGGAAATCTAGGAATGGAATCTCCATTTGACACAGCTATCTCTCTCCTCAGTCTATACACAAAGGACTTAATACAGCATATTACAGGGACAGAGCCAACATCAAGTTCATAGCAGAACAGTTCACAATAGATAAATTGTGGAACCAACCTAGATGCCCTTCAGTAGATGAATGGATAAAAAAATGTGGCATATATACACAATGGAATATTATTCAGAATTAAAAGAGAATAAAATCATGACATTTGAACGTAAATGGATGGTATTGGAGAAGTTAATGCTAAGTGAAGTTAGCCAATCACCAAAAAACAAATGCCAAATGTTTTCTCTGATATAAGGAGGCTAATTCATAGTGAGTTAGGAAGGAGGAGCATAGGAGGAATAGATGAACTGTAGATATGGCAGAGGGGTGGGAGGGAAATGGAGGGGGCAGGTGGCTAGCAAGGATGGTAGAATGTGATGGATATCATTATCCAACGTACATGTGTGAAGACAGTAATTGGTGTTAACATACTTTATATACAACCAGAGATATGAAAAATTGTGCTGTGTATGTGCAATAAGAATTGTAATACATTCCACTGTCATTTGTTTTTTTAAATAAATTTTTAAAAGTGTGAATACATCCAGTTTAATAACTAAAACAAAACAGCTCATTAAGTACCTTGGGGTAGATACAAAAGAGGATATATTTAGGAGCAGTAGACAATATTTGAATTCTCTCATGTATGTATATATTATTTCTTCTTTTCTCTCCCCCCCCTCCTCTACCCTCTGTCCCCTCTTCCTTCCCTCCCTTCTTCTTACCCTCCCTCCTTCCTCCTTCCTTCCTTCCTTCTCATCTTTCTTGCAATTACCCTGGCTTCAGTGTAGTAAACTATATTTAGATTTAGGAAGAAAGTGCTAAGTCTAGGTGAGAGATGATGGTAGATTGTACTAGGGTGGTGTTTATAAAAATTGGAGCTTTGACTTGAGAGCATTATGGTAAGCTAATTAAACCAAATTGCAAAAGTCAAGGGTTGTATATTTTCTCTCATGTGGGATCTAGAGAGAAAATATAAAAAGGGGGGTAGGGAGAATCTCATGAAAATTGAGGAGAGACCAATTGAGTAGAGAAAGGGGAGACCAAGGAGAGAGGAGTGGGGGGAAAAGGAGTTACTTAGGAACAAAATTGACCAAATTGTATTCTTCTTCTTTTTTTTTTTTTTGAGAGAGAGAGAGAGAGAGAGAGAGAGAGAGAGAGAGAGAGAGAGAGAGAGAGAGAGAGAATTTTTTAATATTTATTTTTTAGTTTTTGGTGGACACAACATCTTTGTTTGTATGTGGTGCTGAGGATCGAACCTGGGCTGCACGCATGCCAGATGAGCACTCTACTGCTTGAGCCATATCCCCAGCCCCCAAATTGTATTATTCTATTGTGTATATGTATGAATGTGTAGCAGTAAATCCCACTATAATGTATAATTCTAATGAACCAGTAATTTTTTAAAAAAAAATAGAGCAAAATACAGCAAAGTTAAATAATTTTAAATATTACATTTGTCAGGATGTATGATTACATGAAATTTAAGTATATATGAAAATTCTTAGAAACATGGAACTGTGTGCATCTGCATGGGTGTCAATTTAAAATAACTATATCCATAGTCAACATAAGAAATACGATAATAAATAGCTCTCTTAGTTTATCTTAGCTTCTGTGATCCATCAACTTAGACAGCTTTCTAGATTCATTTGGGAATTTCTTTTATTACCTCCTATAATAAAGTAACAATTTTGTTACCATTGTCTTGCATATGCTAGACTGATTGCAAAAATGGTCCTAATTTTTCACCTACCCAACAACCAACTCCATTGTCCATATTATTTGCAATGAGACATTTTAGGTATTCACATCAAATGCTCCACTTTCTTTCTTTACTCCTAGGATCTGGACTAAATTTGTAACTTATTTTACATAATAGACTATTAGGAAATGATGTTTCAGTTCTGAGACTAATTATTAGAAGATGTCTTGATGCCACATTCTCTTTTTCTTTTTTGCTTTTTTATCTTGAGACCAAAGTCTGAAAGGCATGTACATAAAAGAAGATGCACCAAGTAGAACCAAGTCTGTCTAACTTTCTAGACAAAGCCCCAGACATGTGAGAGAATTCATTTAATATCAGTAGGATTAAATAATGGCTGAACCATAGCTATTACAGATGGGTTCCAGCAAGCCAGCTCACTCAGCAAAAAAATAAATAAAAAAATCAAAACCACTACACTGACTTGTGAGTAGAAATAATTGGCTATGATTTCATGTCAAGGAAGTCTTGTGATTATTTATTACACAGTATTATTTTGGCCATAGATAATTGATAATGATTCCTCTATAATTCAAGAATTATTCAGGAAACAGGAGACAGATGAATGCATAAGTAGATGAAAAATACATAGATAATAGATAGTTGTTATATAGAGAATTGAATGTGGGAATTTATGCAATTTTAGAGGCCAAGAAGTTCCTCCAGTTCCTTCTGAGAGCCAAAAAACATGAAAGTCTGGAATGTTGATTCTCTGTACAAAAATGAATTCAAAGTGTGTCCAAAGTCCTCTGAATAGGGGAAGTTGATATTGTAACTCTTAGTCTGAGGCCAAGGGCCTCAGGGACTCCTGGAATAAATCCAACAGTCTACAGGGCCCAAACCCTGGAACTCTGATGTACAAGAGCAGAGAAGATGAAAATTCCACTTCCCTAAAACAGAGTGAATTTGCTTTCCTCTGCTACTATGTTCAAATTGATGCCTGTCCACATTGAGAAAGGCAGATATCCTTTATTCACTCGACTGCTTCAAATGCTAATCTTTCCAAATACACTCTCACATTTATATCCAGAAATAATATTTCACCAAGCATCTGGGAGTTCCTTAACCCAATCAAGTTGGCACTTTAAAATGACCAAACAATTCCTATGAAATTAAGAGATTTATAAGCATGCTATGGCTTCAGTAGCAAGGCCCATACTATATACTATCATTTTTTATTTCCCCCAGATATGTCCTAGGATAGTAAACATAGAGCAGGTGATCAAATTTATTAGCAATTGATGATATGATATGAAAACAGAAATGTTTCAAATTCTCCCCAAATTTCAAGATTTTCTATTATTTACTCAGTACTCTAGGTTTTACATTCCTTAGAGGCTATTTTGGTTGACCTCTGAAAATATTTATTGAAGTAGTTCTTAATAGTGTACCCCCAGAATGAACATGATCATTTCTTAAAATCCATGTGAATATGTTTGAGGATAGAGCTTTGAGAAAGAAAATAAAACTGAATGAGGACGAAAAAGTATGGTTGTAATCCAAGAGGATGGGCGTCTTATAAGAAGATGACAATCTCCCCTACCTGTCTTCTTCTCTCTCCACAAGCAGATATCTCAGAAATACATGTGAGAATACAAAGGAAAGGAGACTATTTGCATGCTAGGAAGAGAGCTCTCACTAGATCCAAACCCTGCCTAAAACTTTATCTTGGATTTTCCAGCCTCCAAAGTTTTGAGGAAATAAATTTATATTGTTGAAGCCATTCAGTCTATGGTATTTCATAATGGTAGCCTGCATAGATTAAGGCAGTATGAAAAGAGCAAAAGCAAAATATATATCTGACTGTTAGATTTACATTGATGATAATATAGTGTTGAAAGCTAAAGAACACTAACTAGAAACTGTGAATAGGAGCAAAATGTGTCCTGGCAAAAGAAGCTAGATTTTAAACTAATGTTGTAAAAACAGAACTGAAAAAACACACAGTTTTATTTTGTTTCCCTAAGTGGCTGTTCTTGCAGACTGCTTTCAGGATAATAATGGCATCATGATCACCTCTTATTTCAGTACAATTTTAAAAGCAGAATAAATAAAGATTACTAAGAAGAGAATGGAAAGTTTGAAATATAAAATGTATGAATCAAGGTTTTGGCCCCCTTCATACTGTCCTGGGTCTTTTCCTTATCTTTATTTTGAATCAAAATCATTATCTCTATTCTTTTTGAACTTTTTGAACTCTTCTATTGTAGCCTTTGTCCTATGTGTGTGTTTGTACTAATAACTACAAATAAACTCCAAAGTTATAAACACAAAAAGGAAGTAGCAAGTTGTGCCTCACAAGACCAATTTTCAGCACATATTGGTTTCATCTTCCTTATTTAACATGTGGTTTGTATCCTTCCAAAGTTAGTGATCTGTGAAATAGTCAACACTACTTAGTAAATACCAATGGAAAAACTAAAGTATTAATTTGTAAATGCAGAAAGAGAATTAGGTATTGATTTTGAGCCAATAACATTGTGATTGTGGTCAGACAATTGTTTGGGGGAATGAAGGGAAAAATGAAGTACTATGGAAGTTAAGAATTTCAAGAGTATGTTAAAGGCTAGGAGAGAACATTTTCCTAGGTTTCATATTGATAGGTCAATATGACTATTGACCTATCAATATGTGACATTTAGATTGTAGTATGTTCATGAAAAAAAATTAAAAGCACTTATTTTGAATGAATATGGACAAAGAGAAATAAATAAATCATTCATTTATTGTAGATCTTGGTGGTACCTTTGTTAGAACACATACACATTAAATTCTTATTTTTGTTTTGATTTGTTTCATTTAAAAAATATGGGTTTGTATTTAAAACACATTAACTTGATTAATTTGACTTAAAATATATCAAAGACATCTTTCCAAATTGAGGTAGATAGATGTAAATGTAATTTTTTATATTTTAATGGTTTATAGTTATAAATAATGAATTTAATATATAATGAACCATTTTATGTACTTGGGTTCTCAACAATGTTACCGATTTTTTTTCTATTAATTGTAGAATATGTTTGTATCTCCCAGTTGTAGATACTTAAATATCTATGCAGAAGAATTCACAGAAAAAAAAACAGGTTCCAAAGTATACCCATTTTAATTTTCAGTAAGTTCTGCTATATTACTTTTTAAACTGTTATGATTTGCAGTCTTACCAACAGAAATAGAAGAATGTCTATTTCTCCATAGTTTCTACTGAAAAGGTGATAAATGATATTTCATTGTTGGTTTAATTTACATTTTCCTGGCTGGCAATAATGCTAAATATCTTAACAATATGTTTTTTGCCCTTTTGCATTTTCTGTCCTCTAAATTATTTGTTTATATTTTTTATCATTTTACAATTGAGTCATAGTATTTATTAACTTATAAGAGTTGTTTGCATTACTTTAAAATTTTTCTTTGTATTTCTTTGTCAAATACATTAAAAACATTTTCAATTCTGTGGCATACTGTTTATATTTCAATATTATTTACAGTGTCCTTTACCATATGAATACTTATACTGTAAGTCAGTTTGTTGACTCTATATCTTTATATGTTTTTGACTATATGTCCTCCTTACCTGGGAAAGTAATCTGGGGTTCAATAATTTACAATGGCTTATATTTGTCACAAACTAGAGAAAATAAGAGGCAATATCAATTCGCTATCTCAGAGTTATAGCTAAACCTTTATATGTTTTGTTTCTTATGCTATAAATGAATTTCAAGGTATAGCACCAAGAGTTGAAATATTCTAGGGACAAATCAATCTCATTCAGATTTTGTTATGCACCAGTTGGTCACAGTTGTAGTAACAGGTTGTTGAGAAATGCTGTGAGATAATACTATGTTAATAAGATGTTAATAAGATTCCATCTTACTAGAACACCAGAGATTCAATTTCTGGTGTTAAAGAAATGAGATGCAATGTTTTGAAAAAACCACATATTTGGGGCATGAGGGCAGACATTAGGAACATCTGACACCCTCAAGAGAATAGAGGCCTCTGTTCTACAGCCTTAATCAGCTGAAGTCTGTTAACAATCTGAGTAAGTGCGAAAGAGTACCTGAGGTCAAATATGAGAATAGAATTTAATGGAAATTTTGAATGTAACCTGGTGAAATGGTAAACAGAGGACTATCCACAGCTATGCTCCTTTTCACCTAAGGAGACTGAGAAATTTGTTTTGTTTAATAAAACAAATAAACTTTTGATAATTTGTTATACCATAATTAAAATTAATACAGAGACCATCACTTTTCAAGACCTTAGTAGAAGAAATGTTCCTTTCATCCAATCACTGGCAATGGTTTTCCTATCACTTCAAGTGTGGTTTAATCAAATTAAATTTAATTCATAGCAATGAAGAAATTCAGTTCTCTTTAATGCTAATACTAGAATAATACACATTCTAAATATATCAGATAATTTAAAAATATTTTTATGTTTATTTATTTGTATAGAATAATAATAAATATTAATTATAATTAGCATAAAAGTAGTGAGTGTACAACATATCATATTATTATTTTTTTTGTCTACATGGTGGTATCCATCCCACTCTTCCTATTTTCTTAAATTCTTTTGACAAAGATCTTTGAGCTAGACATCTCTACTGGGCATAAATGCCATTTCTGTTCAATCTATTGTCTAGGTAGCACTTCAGTTCTGTGAATTTTACTTATCTAGATGGGGGAAATCCTTTACTTATATCATCTCATGGGATCAAATGATAATACATCTTTCTCACTAAGTATTAGCCAGGTCTAATTTTTCTGATTTTTTTTTCTCTAATTCTTCCAAAACCACCCATATCTGACCAAAACAAAGAGGGTTTTGTTGTATTTTTGTCTTATTGTCTTATTCTTCAGCTATATGTATGTGTATACATTAATGTTTGTGTGTTATTTCATTAGTATGTATTTGAGTTCAGAGTTAGAATTGCACTTCTGACCAAAGCCTGATTCCAAATACCAAGGCCAAAATGGCTATTCAAAAATAATTGCCATTTCATAGGTAAAATTTACATGTTTGATATCAAATAGATTAAATTCTTTGATATCAAATGATTATTTCTCACAACAACACAGAAATCTAGGCCATTTTGCTTTTTTATTTTGAGGGAAGTAGTATATTTATATTATTTCATCTGTAAGTTGATAAATCTTTTCTCCCTTTTGCAACTAATGGAAGCTCAGGAGTTTGTTTTTAAAATATTTTAGAGATGACCCCTGAAAACTTGTGAATCCTCATTGGTCATGTTTTTTCAGAAGAAGAAAAATATTCTTCTTGAGGGAGAATATTGGAAGACCCTTTCCTGTAGACATTGTGTCACATGCTTGTCCTTAGTGGTACACCTTGGCTAACTGATGAGCTGAGCAGAAAGAATTTAGGTGTTCAGAGTGCTCTTTTGTTGGAGTGTATCCTCTTTCTATAAATGTGTTGTCTGGCTATACTAGTGAACATCTGGGCACCAACAGCTGAGAAATTTTATGATCCCCTCTTGGGTCTAGATCCCTAACCCAAAATGTCCAGTACAGCTTTTACCAAAAATACAACTGCTATTTTGATCAGCAGCTGTGTGACACTTCTGTCAGTTCAGAAATGGGGAAAGAACTGTGGGCTCTCTAAACCTCTAAAAATTTTCACTCCTTTTTTAACCAGGCAAATCTAAACATAGAAGGCCTTCATGGGATCTATAAATATTGCTACATTAAGATGAATCAATTAAATGTTGTGGAAACACTATATAAGCAGGACTTAATAACTGTAAAATTCATAGCTATTTTGTTTTGGATTTGACTGCAGATAGATACTTAGAAATAATGATAGTCTTTATTTACTCAAAGAAAGGAAAGAAAATTAGTTTTAAAATTAAATATAAGAAAAATAAATGTTGAACTATGTTATGTGAGCAGGCATTGTTGTAAATTACAATACTGATAGTAATATCATTTTTTTCAATGAAATCAGAATAAAGTAAACAAGGTTCAGTTGCACCTAGACACTGATATGAATTTAAATTTGGAAATGACAATTTAATAAATTTTTTAAAGACCTAATCTTAAAGAAATAGCTGTGCTAGAGCAATTAACAGGCATCCAAAATTACAATGCCACTTGTGCCAGGACAAAAAGAGAATGCAGGCCTCTTAAATAAGGGTCTTTATATTTCACATTTATTGTAAGGTCTTCCATAATACATATATCTCAGTAAACCTTAGTGTGCTTTCTTTCCTCTTCAATTCTGAAATTACAATGCTCTTATTCCATTTGCTTTATTAAAAGTCAGAGATCGAGTACTTTCCGTATGGGCAGTGTTAGTATATCAGGTGAGTAATTTTCAGAGAGAGAAGGGGAAAAGCTTTTATCATCAGAAGGAAAAATATGCATACATTGTATTTTTCCCCAATGATAAAGCTACCTTATTTTGGTAAATAATTATATTCTTAAACACATTGAGTTTAGTCAAATTTGAAAAATAGAATTGTATTACAAATAAAAGGGGATGGCTCAATATAGACTAAAATATTTTCTGATAAATATAAATATTAAATATTATTCATATTCTAATAATTGACTTTTTTCTTAACAGAGGAATTTTGAGCAAGTATTTTAACTTTCTGTAAGATTAGATCAGTGTCTCTACTACTGCAGAAATGGGAGTACAATTGAAATGGGTGTGAATGTGAATGTATGAGTGGGCTGGGGTTGTGGTTCAGTGGTAGAGTGCTTGCCTAGCACGTGTAAGGCACTGGGTTCAATCATCAGCACCATAAATAATAAATAAGTAAATAAATAAATGTATTGTGTCCATCTACAATTAAATACATATGAGTTTGAGCATAATTATGGGTATGTCTGTGATCAGGTGATCAGGCACTATGGGATAAGTGGGGTTAGAATGAAACTCTCTACATGCATTCAGTTAGTGTTTAGCATGTAAGCACTGAATACAATCTCTGTTCACCCATTTGCAGGTGATTATCAGCTGAATATCCTCTCTAATTCTATAGTATGAAAAAGCTCCCATGTGTTTCTCACAGTCTGTCTCTCTCCTCCAGAGAAATGTGCCTTTAGATTATGAACTTGATAAGAAACCACAGCTTTTATTTTTCTCATGTCTCTTTTTTCCTTATGTTCAGGTACTAATGTTGATAATCTCTTCTCCATTGTACAAATATTGCCTAAGACAAATCTAACCCAAAGTCAGGTAATGTTATGCATACACAAATGTATCGGCTCAAGATTTTAAATCTTTAGTACTTCCATTAAAAACAGATGCCCTATCTTTGAATGCAACCACTAAGTTAATCAGCATTCCAACCTTTACATAGTGCTTTGTTGTTGTTAAGCCTCAATAATATTCTTTTGTAGGTATGAATTTAATGTTTAATGTTTTTTATGTGAAAAAATACTTTTTTTCACTTAAAATTGTTCTTTCTTAATTTTTCCGATAGATTTTTTGTTTTTGTTTTTCTCTACCATGTAAATTAAAGTCTATAATTAATGTTTAGTATTTTTAAACTATATACAATCATATGGAACTATTTGTTTCAATATTGATGAGAAAGTTCTTAAAATTTAATATAATTTTTATGTGAAGCTTTCACTATTTGGGGAAACCGGTGTTTGTTTCTTCACCTATTTCTAGTTGCAGATGGGTGTATCTGTTTAACTTCAAACTGGATTATATAACTGGTCATGGCACTTCATGTTTGATTCAACAATTTTAATCATTTTGTGATTTTTGAAATTGAATAATTTTAAGAAGGCCAACAAGTTCTCATTCTCCAGGTTTCTCATAACTATTTAAGGAACATGCATATGTATCACTTTTCCTGGTCAGTGTCTCACAACATTTAAGATGGAGATGTCCAAATTAAAGGAAGATGCTCTGTTAAGATAAAGTAGAAAAAAAATACAAAGAAGGCAGAATTAGCACAGCACTAAAAAATTATCAAACTGAAATTCAACTAACAATGAGTAAAATTGCTAGAGTAGCTGATGGGCTTATCGATTGTAGTACAGCTGAATAAGTAGAAATAGGAACAAGTCACAATTTTGTTCCAATCTAGAGTGCCTCTGGAAGAATTTAGACTTTAAAATGTGTGGTCACAAAGACAGGCTATTATAAAGATAAGACTTGTTATACACCCAAAATATATAAATTTTAAATTCATAATGATAATGAAGACAGTAAAAAATGGACAGAACACAAATAGAATATTTGGAGGAGAGATCTGGAAAAAAAGACATAGTAACAACAGAGAAGTCAAAGGATCCTGAGTAACCTTATTAAAAACAATGAATAAATTCTGTATTTTGTATTAATTTTCAACTTCATGCTTAGTTTATCCATTCCTAAAGTTCCTATATATTTTTGTAACATTTCTTCTAGTGTATATCAATTATTAATTTCACCATTGTTGAAAAAGAAATTCCCTCTTATTTTGCCACTGAGAGGCTGCTGTGTGTCAAGACAGATCCATCCACTGATGCTCCATATTTTACTTGCAAAAATGTAGGACACAACATCATGAAAGGTTTACATATTATTATGCTAGATAATGTTAAACACAGTTTACAGACCTGCAGATTTTGGTGCAGGGCACAGGAATATTTATTGATGACATCCTTAGACCAATGAATATACAATCCCAAGGTAAAGTCAATCTTTAGCATTTATTTTCCTTTTAAAAAATCATATATTTTTGAGTGCTAAAAGCTATTAATATGTTTCTCTTTGATGTTATGGAATGTCCACATTTTACATGTCCCTCAAAACAGTGGGGTTTTGAGATGAGGTTATAAAGAGATGAGATCATAAAGAAATTTGTTTTGTATTGTTTGGCCTCCTTACAGTGGTACATAAAATTGCCACCATTAAAAAAAAAAAAAAAAAAAAAAAGGACCTGAGGTTGTTTAACTCTAATTCTGAATATTCTTCAAGTGAGTTAAAAGACACAAAAAAGCAAGATCAAATAAAAAGTTTGTGAAAGGACATGAGATAGAGATATCGAAGTTTCTTTAAATTGCAATGTTTTTCTATTATTTTGAGTTGTGATATATGCAATAGAGAGGTTTTATATTTTCTTAAACTCCTTGGGGTAGTGATCTAACCTTTAATGAGCTGAACTTCTGAGTTCAAATTCAGTTCATAAAATGGCATTTCTAAAAAACAGGAAGAGCAAAAACTTAGAAAATTTAAGTACATCATACAAAAGTCAATTTGTGCATTTACTATTGACTTTCCTCAGTGTTCTCAAATCACACAAAAATATATTTCCAAGGTCTGTAGCCAAGCTCTTTTTTTTTTAACCTTCATAGATTAGCAACATATCCCTGTTGGATAAGAATATTCTGTGTTACTTTCTTCAAAACACCTTAAAATTCAGCTAGCATTTCTTAATTTTTTCTTACATACTTGTAAAAATTATCTAGGGAAAAATAGTTCCTCTGGATGAAATCTGATTATTAATCTTTTGAAATAACTACAATTAAAAAAAACCCCCAAAATAGGCAATGATGGAAATGTGATGAAAGGGATTCATAAAACTATTCAAATTCTAAATTAGATTAAGCTACCTTTCTAGAGAATATTAAAAAGACCTAATAATGCTCAACAGTTTGGTATGCTGGAAGAGCAGAACCAGGATGGGCTACTTCAAAGAAAAAATATAATGTGCAAGTATTTCCCCTCTCAGAGATGGTGCTCAAGTAGATAGCCTTTGGACAAAGGAAGCTAACAGAAGGCTTAGCAAATGCATCTCAGTCCAACCATCATCTATTTAGTAACAATAACTTGCCTAATCCTATACTAGATAATTGGGGGTTGAGGTTTAAAGAAAAACAAACACAAAAACAAACAAATGAATACCAAAAAAGATTTCTGAGGGCCACATAGCAATAAACTACTATAACATAAGAGCAGTGGGTGGTCTTTCCTTTGTTTGTGTCAATCAGAGAAAGGTTTGGAGTTCCAGAATCAGGAAAACAGCTAAAGGCATAAGCCTCCACATGATTATTGCTCAGTAGGAGCGTACATCAAAAAGCAAACATCATTACGACAGCCTGCTTTATATATGGACTGCTTCTCTCCTTATTCATGGCTTCAGCACATTATGCAAATCTCTTTAAGCTTCAATAATAAATCATTTTAGTATTGTTTTGAACAAAATTTAGAGAAGCCTGCTTTCTGTGGAAATTGACAAATTTTGTCTGTGCAGTTTTCCTGTCCTTTATATTTTAACTATGATTTGTAATGTTTTCCCTCCCTTTGACATTCTTTTCTGTACATATATTTTAAAAAGGACATACAGATGTACTTATGTATATAGACCTGTGTGGCAGGGTATGTCAAGTTGTTGGTCATTCAAATTACAGCTACAGCATCAATTGATCCAATTTCATGGTAGGCTTTGTCAAGTACCAAATATGTCCTTGATGCTGGAGAGACAAGAACAGTATAAAAATAAAACAAACTCCCTCTGTTTTTCAGAAGATGCATTTTCTATTATACATATGTAACAGTATATATACATATACATATATGAGTGCAGAAATATTTTTTATGCATTTGTTTTTAAACAGTTTGTATGCATGTGCAGATGTGTCTTTATGTGTATGCATGGGTTTTAGTTACTTTTTCACTGTTGTGACTGAAAAACCTGGGCAGAACAATTGTAAAGGAGGAAAATTTTATTTCCAGAGCTCATATTTCAGTGGTTTCAGTCTTTAAACAGCAGGCTCCATTCATCAGGGCTCTATGTGAGGGACAACATCATGGTAGAAGAGTGTGGCAGAGGGAAGTAGCTCACTTGATGATCAGGAAGGAGAGAGAGAGAGAGAGAGAATGACTGACTGCACTCACCAGATACAAAATATATACCTCAAAGGCATGTCCCCAAACTCACCTCCAGCCACACCCTACCTGCTTTTGATTTCTACTCAGTTAAACCTGCAAGGGATTAATTTACTGAATGGGTTAAGGCTCTCATAACTCAATCATTTCTCCTCTAAAACTTCTTGTCTCACACATGAACTTTTGGGGGACACCCAAACTATAACAGCATGTGTGCATGTGTGTGTGTGTGTGTATTGGTAAAAACAAAGACCTGCTAATTAAAGGGCTGGTTTGCTGAGATTTGTGGTAGATTGGGTGCCCCTATGTTTAAGCAGGCACAAAGCCAAATCTGAATACCTTTGCATAATTTAAAAATGGGAATTTCAAAGAGCCTGAAGAAGGAGACTGGTATTGGGTAAATCATGTAACTAGAAAGGAAAAGAATAAAAATGAAAGGACTCCTCATTAAGAGTAACAACACAATAAAATGTGGGAAATAATATTTACCAAGTGTTGAAAGGTGCTGCCATAGGTGTTTACTTTAAAAACTTACATCCTCATCTATGTCATTAAAAAATCCTGTGTTTCTCATTATCAAGGTTTTGTCTGGCATATTTGAACTATATTAAATTTATACCAAATAATATAATCAACACATTTAAAGCCCCCACCCCACTAAAGAAATTTAGTACCTACAGTTATAATAGAAGCATATTTTATATTTTTCCCCTTTAGAGGTAGCTACTATCTCTTAGTTGTTTTCTCTCTTCTCTCTTCTTTGTTCTCTCTCTCACTCTGTCTTCTGGTACTGAATTTGAATGTGATCTACATCCCCAGTTATTCTTAGGTTGAGAGTTTTTGTGTTGTTCTTTTGTTGTTTGCTAGTTTTTTTTTTTTTTCAAGCTCATCTGAATGTTGAGTCTGTAGGCCTTTGCCCTCTCACCTTTTGTGGGGTCTTAGTGAAAGCTCTCTATCTCTTTAAGGACTGTTCATTTCTACCCTGTCTGTTTTTAAAAACATGACTCTTTTCTTCCCTTCCATTCACCACCCCATTGCATCTCAAGACCTCTGCTCTTTTTTGTTTGTTTGTTTCCTCTTTATTTAATGAGATCTTTGTTGCTTTCCAGAAAGCAAGGGCATGTATTTATTTATTCAACAATAATTAACTGAGCACTTATTTTATGGCAGTCATTAATTCTTGATACAAGGTACACAGTATTAACTAAAACAGGCAAAATCATTTTCCTTCAGAATGCTAGCTGTCATGTATCATTCCAGGTGAATATAAGTAAGACATTTATTTTTGCCCTTGTTTTAGGTATGACTAGTTCATTATATTGCTGGAAATGACTTATCTGACCTTCACATACACATATACAATTAAATTAAACTGATTTAGTATGGTCAATACATATATTTTTATAAGGTTTAGGTTCCAAATTTCTGAATTTTCATTTGTTTTTTATTTTTATTTTTTTAAGATTCTTAATAATTTTAAGCTTTTTCCCCCTAAGTTATTAGTAGCAGTAATGACCTATATCAGTTTGAAAGATTACACTGACTCTGAAACATAATAAAATATTTAACACTTTGTTTAGCCTGATATAAGGTGCTCTATATATAATAATTACCTATTTCTTTCCTTTTTGCCATGAAATAGAGATTATTTCTTTATCTTACTTTGCCACAAAATGAAATCCCAAAAAGTTACATAATACATTGTGCTCCCTCTAAGAAGTGAAAATTTTAAGATTAATTTGTTGATCTGAAAATGAATGCCAAATCTAATTGCCTCAAAGTCAAACTGATCATCTTCCTCTAATAATAGTGCTGCCCTTTGCAGCTTTTATGATGTTACTTTGTTGGAATATCCTGACCACATTGTTTTTGTAGGAACTCACAAAGTTAGCAGAGACATCATGATATCAATGTTTAAATTAATTAATGTTGAATTAATCACTGCATACAGTTCATTATTCATACAATGTTTTAGGACTAATATGTTCTATGCTAGGACTTCTCATTTTACATGGGCATTCTCTCCTTGTTTTTGACTGTCAGCAATTGAGGTAATTGCCTCTGTGATCACTGTATTCAAAATAAATGAACTGTACTTTACCCCAAGACTGGTTTATTCCCATTCCCTGGAAATACAAGGAAAGATGTAACTTTAAAATATTGTATTAGTCTGCTCAGGCTGCCATAACAAAATACCATAGAATGAGTGGCATAAATAAGAGAAAGTTGTTTTCAAAATTCTGGAACCTAGAAGTCCAGCATGGCTGGTTGCTGGTGATCTTTCTAGCTTGCAGATGGCCACCATCTCACTGTGTCCTCTCATAGACTCATGCATTAATGGAGAGAGAGCTCTCTGGTTTCTCTCGTGTATAGAAATACCAGTTCTTTAAGATTAGGATCCTACTCTCATAGCCTCTTAACTCCTTAAGAGCCATATCCATTGGAGATCAATGGAGCTGCATCAAAACATCAAATTTGAAGTCCATCATAGATATTTCTCCATAAATATATTTTGTCTTTCTTGAAGGCCTATAGGATCATTTTTTGGGGTGTGTGTGTGTGTGTGTGTGTGTGTGTGTGTGTGTGTGTATACTGGGGATTGACAATGCCCAGGGCTGCTAAACAATTGAGCCTCGTCCCCTGCTCTCTCTCTCTCTCTCTTTTTTTTTTTTTTTTTTAATTTTGGGGCCACTTCTTCCTAAGCTGTTTAGGGACTCCCTAAGTTGCTGAGGCTGGCTTTGAACTTATAATCTTCCTGCCTCAGCCTCCCAAGCTGCTAAGAGTACAGGCATGGCCATCATATCTGGCCAGGCCTATAAGATCTGAAGAAAGTCATAAGTTACATAATCATGAAATAATTCCCTAATGTTTGTTTTTTGTATTTATTTATTTTATCATGCTTCATTTATAAATATGCTTGTAGTCATCATAATAATGAATTCTATAAGGTTTTTAGACCCATGATTCTCATCTGGTATTACTAGAATCACGTGGGCTCATTGAATAATGAGCCAATACTTATCTTTTAAAAGAGTCCCATTTGTTCTACCTAAAAGTTGAAAGATAACCTTGCTGGGTGTAACCCTGATCTATTTGATCACAAAGATTCCCTTCCCTGTGTAATTTACATATTTCCCTTTATCTTTCATTTTCTTTCTCAAAATGTATATCAAGATTGCTAAATAAGAAAATTTATTTTATTATGCCACATTGTAAAAGTATATTGTTGTCTTTCACAGTTCTTATATCACTGTCTTCTGCAATTCATTTGTTAATAATCTGCTAATTAAATTCAAAAATAAATTTGATACTTCATTGTCCTTAAGGATGAGTCAAACTCTATTGGTTTATTTATAACTTTAACGTCAATGTTCTGCAACAATGTAAATCTTTGTGATCAAATAGATGAGGGTTATACCCTGCAAGGTTCTCTCTCCTTTTCCTCACATTTTCCTTAATAAGACCTTTGAGATTGTGGAGGCTGACTGCTCTTACAGCAGGGGCTACCAACAAGGTGCTACATTAGCATTACACATAAAATTACTTTTTAAATGCTGTAATTACTGTCATCAGCCAAATATTCATTCTTCTTGCAGAAAAGGAAGAAACATTAGTGATTAGGCATTTTCATCCTGCAAGTAAATTAAAAAAAAAAAAGAAAAAACTCAACAAATTTTGAATTCTGTATAGACTTGAAATAAAAGAAAATCATGGTTTTCTCTATAATATAAGAGCAATTATAGTGTTGTGTAAAGGGAAGTTCTTTCTCAAAAGACCAACATTTGAGATTGATACCTAGAAGAGAATTGGTTATGTAAAGAGGGTTTCAACTTGGCTAAATTGTATTTTCAGGAATAAAAGTCACAGTAGTAATACTAAGTATACCAGGCATTAGAAAATTTTTCTTTTCTTTTTAAATTTAAAGATCAATGTTTATCTTTAATCAGGAAGAAATGACCCCTTTGACTCTAAATATGGGGAAATAAATAAATCTGGCTTTCTCAAAAGATCAGTAATAAGACACAAAAATATTAACTTCTGGTTCACAGATACAATAAATTCAAACCAACCCACTATTGACTAAACATTATAATATCCAATGGCTTTGTCAGTGGCCTCAGTGAAATTACTTGACAGTCCCAGTTCAATTTCCAAACATACATAAAACATAACTCAATTAATGATTCCATCTTCACCTGCATCCATATCCATGCATTAAAGGAACAGTTTTCTTATCTGTAAAAGAGACATGTAAAGAAGATCGGAAACATTTATGTGTGGTTCAAGTAGAATCTGAGGGCAAGGACTTCAAAATTAGAAAATTAAAGTTGTCAGCAGTTAAGAATTTGAACATTCTTTCTAAGTCTGTATTTGTCTATCAAGTTTTGAAACATCTACATAACTCCTTTTGAGATCCTTTTTCATAACATTGTATGAAATTTCTCTCTGAATAAATTTTTCTTCTACTTGGAAAATTAATAATAAATTTCAAAGCAGGAGGATATCATTACAAAATAACTTTCATGAGCCTAAATGGGATAATACTAAATGAGAGAATTAGTTCTCTAATCCTGGGAAATGACCCATTTACTTCAAAGTGTTATTTGTTATATATATATGTGTGTGTGTGTGTATATATACACACACACACACATATATATACACACAGATATATGTATATATGACTTCCAATATATACTTCCTTTCATTTTTTGCTTATTATTTATTATATGAGATAATTTATGCATCCCTGTATCAAAATAGAGAGATGCCAATCTACTGCTTCCTAAATCATCTTGAAATTTCTGTAGTTTAAAAAATAATTGCAGCTATATTAGCATGTGTGGCATACATTTATTTTCTATATTTTTTTAACATTTTCAGTATCTATAACTCAGACATGCCCAGTAGTACATTCATTCTTTTGGACAGAATTGTTATTTAAAATTTTATCATAAAATTATGTTCTTTCTATATTGATAAATTTATTCACATCAAGTTTCTTTTTCTATAATGATATAGTCCAATGTAGCGTGCATAAGCCCTGTATTGCTACAAATTAAAAATGCATATATATAGTCTCACTCCCTACATTTTAAGTACTCAAAGCTACACATGGCCAGTAACTATCTAAGGAGAGCAAAAGTTAAGTATTTCAGTCATTGAAGTGAGTTCTATTGGATAGAAAAACTATTGATTTTAGCATGTTAATGTTTGTAATATATACATATATATATGCATGCCCCAATATATTATTTACATATGTAAATTTAATCGTGTGTGTGTGTGTGTGTGTGTGTGTATGTTTGTGTGTGTATAAACAGACTTCTTCCGTTGGCATTCATGTAGAAATCTTTCTAGGTCCCCGAGGATATCAAGATCTGTAGATATTTAAACCCCTTATATAAAATTCTTAATATTTAAATATAACCTAACAACTCATATACATTAAATCATTTCTAGTTTACATTTAATACATAATACAACATAAATGCTATGGAGATAGTTGTTTTATTGTAATTCTTAGAGAATAATGATTAAGAAAATAATAATTAAGAAATAATGAAAAGATAAATATCTGTTCAAGTTAAGTAATAACATTTTTAAAAATTTCCATCTGTGATTGGATGAATCTAAGAGGGTGGAAATCACAGATAAACAGGTCCAACTGTATGTAAAATTATATTTCATGTGTATATTTTACCTTCCTGCTTCCCCTGCAGAATTTGTATTTGCCTAAGTACATTAAAAATACTTTCAATTTAGTACACTATTTAAAATGTAAAATTTTTCCACTTTATTTTTGGCTGATAAAATATAAACTAGGGAGGCATAGGGATACATACTTGCATATTTCATATGATAATAATGGAGAAAAACAGAGGAAATAGAGAGGGAGAAATAATTGAAAGAAACGTAAATGAGGAAAGAATAACAGAGAGTGAGAAAAATGAGAAATTGCAAAAGTCTATTATTCTATGCATCTTCTTAGGATTTTCTATCTATGTGACAATCCTAAACTGACATAATAAATCACTGTTCTAAATAAGTATATTAAATATGTAAATGCTATTCATGCATTGATCATCTTACCATCTTTTTTTGTTTGGTATAAAGGCCAAAAGGGAAACCTGTGCAGGAGTACAAGCAAGCATGGTCTCCAAATAGTAAGAAAAAAATGAAGCACTCTGGGCTCTTCATTATATTTATTTTCGGAAGCAAGAATCAGATTTTTCAGGGGGAATTCCCACTAACATTAAGAGACATATGTTAGCTACCATAATTTTTAATACATCTTGTTAAAGATATTTAGATGCACCAGCTCATTGAAGGTTTTCCTTTTCTTAAGACTGCCCAGTGAATAATAAGTGCATGTAGTATAGTGGTGAAGCATACAGTTTTGATTCAATATAATCTTTGATTGAATTTGCACAATTTCTTTTGTCTCTCTGAGCCCATTTTTCCTCTCTACATAATGGTAATGATAATACCTCACTGGATTGCACTAAATATTAAAATAAGTAATACATTTCACTTTCCACTCACCTTTAGAATAAAGCTCGATTGAGGGTAACTAGTCTCATTTCTCTGGAAAGTTTTTCTTTCAAATTATATGTACATGTGAATTAAACATCTTTATTCTTAAAAATAAGTTTTCCTATGGATCCAATGCTAATTATGACATTAAAATTTTATGTAATATTAAAAAACAGGGAAATAAGTTCTAAGATCTGCCCAGTGTTAGTCAGAAATCTAATTTGTCTTCAAGCAAAATAAGCTCAAATTGAACTAGCTTATAAAATAGTAAAGAATACTCAGTTCAATAAAGCTTTAGAAAGTCAAACATTAGGAATGCAAATCAGTTTGCAGCCTTAAAACTTCCAGGAACTAGAATCAAGTGCTTAGGCTATAGCACTCACTCCCCTTTACATATTTTTTTTTCTAGTTTGAGTAATATTTTCTCCTAAAATTTACTAGGTTTACCTTGTAGTTATAAATGGGGACACCAGCAACCACCAGAGACATCAATTCTCACAGTGGATCCATATGGAAATAGCTCTTTCCACTACTTTTATATAAAAATCATGGGGAATTTGCTCAAATAACTGCTCCATTTGCATGCCTCTAGTGTGTACTGTGACCTAATCACCATGAAAAGATTTATATAGCTTTTGTAAAGATTCCAATTTATCTTACTATCATTCTGTGTAGAGGACTGGTAGTAATGTCTGTTTAGATTAGCAGTGTATAATTGGTATAGAAAGGCAGAGGAAAGTAGAGTAGATCTATTTCTCTGTGGAAATAAACATGGTTCAAGAACTTGTGTAAGAGGAATATGAAGGATTTTATAGTTGTTGTTGTTTGCTTTGCTTTTCCCTTAATGTTATTTATTTTAGTCATCTCTTTCACTGCTTTGACTAAAGGACCCCACCAGATCAACTGTAGAGGAGGAAAAGTTTATTTAAAGCCTCACGATTTCAGAGACCTTACTTCATAGAATGCTGATTCCCTTCCTTATTCTTGATGTGAAGCAGAACATTATGCCTGAAGAGTGTGGCAGAGTAAAGCAGCTCACATATGGTGATCCTGAAATGAGAGAGAGAGAGAGGGAGAGAGGGAGAGAGGGAGAGAGGGAGAGAGGGAGAGAGGGAGAGAGGGAGAGAGGGAGAGAGAGAGAGACTCCACTCTCCAGACACAAAATATATACCTCATGACCTCAATAAACCAGTTCCTCCACCACATCCCACCTGCCTCCAATTACCACTCAGTTAATCCCATCAGTGATTAACTCACTGATTATGTTAAGGCTATGACTCAAATAATTTCTCCTCCAAACCTTTTTGATTGTGTAACATGTGAGCTTTTGGGCTATACCTTACATTCATACCATAACAGTATTCTATACAGGTCTTATGTTTATAAGGTCTGGAATAATCATGGGCAAAGTGGTGTGTAGAGATAAACCTCAAAAATTGCTGGGTTTAGACATAAATCATGGATGTTTTGCGTGTATTGCATAGGTAGAGCTGAATGAGAAGAAATATGCAGAAATAAAGAAAATAATCTTAAAAATTTCTAGTGGGTAAATGGTCATTGAAGGTGGTATATGCTTCATGGACTTGTAGAGTGTTTTGAATCTCAGCAGTATATAAAATATAATATAGAAAGAAAATTAAGATTGATTTTTGTTAAAAGAGAAAAAAATGAAGGAAATATCATTTAAAGAAGAAAAGACCTTTAGTATGTCATTATGTTGAGCCATTTTCTCATATTATTTTTGTTGTTATTGGAGAAGGGGGTACCAAAAATTGAGTCCAGGTGAGTTTAACTGAGTCATTCCCAACATTTTTTTTTCTTTAAATTTTGAGAGAGGATTTCACTCAGTTGCTTAGGGCTTCTCTAATTTGCTGAGCCTAGCTTTGAACTTTAGATCCTCCTGTCTCAGACTCCTTAGTTGCTGGGATTACAGGCCTGCCACCAACATACCAGCTTCATTTTTTTTCACAACATAAAATTTTTTATTTCACAAATTATCTTTTGATTCACTAGAACAGCCATTAGATGATTCAAATATTTTCTTTTTTTTACCTTATAAAAGGAAAGTAAATAAAAATAGTAAAGTTTATCTTGAGTTTTCTAAACATGAATTATACAAAAACCTATTATAAAGGATATTTTATTTAACAAATTAGTAATTAATGAGAAAAATCTGACATATTAAAATATTATGTTAGCCTTTATTGATTTACTATGCATTATTTGTGCCAGGCTTCTTGTTTTAAAGGCTGTGTGCCAAGGAAAATCACTCATCTAAGAGTCTCACTTCGGGACATATTTCCAAAGGAAATCAAGTCATTTTCTTGAAAAGTATATTTTCTACCTGAGAAGTGGAGGAAATGCAAATTCAATTAATCTAATTTTTATTTTTCAATTTTTATTCAGTTTGTTTCCCCTGCCTCACCAGTTTTCTTAAATGTCATAAGTAACAATTTTTACTTCATCTGCCCAGAGCCTGTAATATGAGAAATATTTTACTACTATCAGATTGTCTTACAGTTAAATATTTTTCTTATGCTATAGATCTTTCTTTATCATGGACTTTATGTGTAGTGAACTCCTAACTACTTCCTCAAATTCAGGACATACACCAGCTTCAGCAAATTCCCATCATCTAAAATTTGTCACCCCAATTTGTTCTGACTGCAGAGAAATTCTACTTCTCAATGTTATATACAGCCCGTCTTTTAAAGGACATGATTTTAATTTTCTCTAGCACTTATTCTACCATGGATTTATAATCTCTAGTCAACATTTTGAAGTAAAAATGTCTCAGTTTTGTAAGTATTGATACTTTTAGTTCATTAAAATGAATTATGTTTTTAAGAGACAATTTTGTTTTACTTCAGAACTATATCATATAAATAAATCCTAAAAAGTATTTTAGAAATTTAGTTTCATATCAATAATACTATTGCATTAATTTCTGTTTATTTACAAGTTGCTTATGATTATTGATGCTGAAGTAGTACACAGGATTTCATAGTATGGTTTTCTCTTTAGTCTTTAGAACTTGAAGATAACTCAGGGTAGATTTTAGATTGCACATTTAGGATCTGAACATTATAGAAAAATGTTCTGTATTTTGTTGATAGTGAAAAGGAACTCTATATCCTTTTGTTAAATCTAATCGCTAATCCTTATCACAAATTTAATACAGTAGAATCCTTTACATGTTTACCAACATTTGTTTGTTTGTTTGTTTGTTTTAGTTTTAGGGGAATTTTTGTTTTGTTTTGTTTTGGGTACCAGGGATTGAACCCAGAGGTGTTTAACCACTGAAATACATTACTAACACTTTCTAAATTTGTTGTAATTTTTATTTTGAGACAGGGTTTTTCTAAGTTGCTTAGGGCCTCAGTAAATTGCTGAGACTGGCTGTGAATTTCCTGCCTAAACCTCCCTCCATAATGTGATTATAGTTGTGTGCCACCATACCTGGCTACCAACATGTGTTGACCAGAAATCATTGAAGTTGACCATGGAGGATGATTATCCCATTTTTTTAATGGTAAAGATAAAAGAAAAACTAACTCATTTTCTCTTTAAGTAAACCATAAAGAATTTCACTTTTAAAATTAAAAAATTATAAATTAATTGACAAAAGTATAACTGAAATTTTAAGAACTATGATAATATTTACTCATGAAATATTTCTAGCTGATTTAAAAATACATTTTCTGTGTAATGTACAAAAACTTATTTATATATTTTCATTTTGTCCAAGGCAAGATTTTAACTAGTTTCTAACTTGTTAAAATTCTATTCATATACGCCACATTTTTAAAATCCATTCATCTATTGAAGAGCATCTAGGTTGGTTCCCCTATTTTGATATTGTGAATTGTGCTGCTATAAACATTGATGTGACTATGTCACTGTAGTATGCTGTTTTTAAGTCCTTTATGTATAGACCAAGGAGAGATAGCTGGGTCAAATGGTGGTTCCATTCCCAATTTTCCAAGATATCTCCATACTGCTTTCCATATGGTCTGCACCACTTTGCAGGCCCACCAGAAGTGTATGAGTGTACCTTTTTCCCCACTTCATTGCCAAAACTTATTGTTGTTTGTATGTATATTAGCTGTGATTCTGACTGGAGTGAGATGAAATTTTAGAGTGGTTTTGATTTGCATTTCTCTAATTGCTATAATGATGAACATTTTTTCATGTATTTGTTGATTAATTGTACATCATTTTCTGAGAAATGTCTCTTCAGGTCCTTGGCCCAGTTATTGATTGAGTTTTTGTGTGTGTGTGTTTAGCTTTTTGAGTTCTTTATATACCCTAGTGATTAGTGCTCTATCTGATGTATGAATGGATAAAAAAAAATGTGGCATATTTACCAATGGAATATTACTCAGCAATAAAAGAGAATAAAATCATGGTATTTGCAGGTAAATGGATGGAGTTGGAGAAGATGATGCTAAGTGAAGTTAGCAAATTCCAAACAACAACAACAACAACAACAAACAAACAAATGCTGAATGTTTTCTCTGATATAAGGAGGCTGATTCATAGTGGGGTAGGGAAGGGGGGGAGCATGGGAGGAATAGAGAAACTCTAGATAGGGCAGAGGGATTGGAGGGCAAGAGAGGGAAGATGGGGTAATTAATGATGGTGGAATGTGATGATCATTATTATCCAAAGTACAGGTATGACGACACAAATTGGTATGAATATACTTTGTATACAACCAGAGATATGAAAAATTGTGCTCTATATATGTAATAAGAGTTGTAATGCATTCTGCTGTCATATATAAATTTAAAAATAAAATATCCAATAAAAAATTTATATTCATGTCACTGACATTGCAGCAAATGGCAATTTGGTGTTTATACATTCATAACATGAAGAAGAACACATGTAAACTAATATATGTCAATAAAGAGCAAGTCTTCTCTTGGATCACACATATTGTGTGTGTTTTGAATTTTCATACAACATGATTATTGTGTTTTATTAAAAAACAAAGAAAGTATTTTTGTTTACTCAAAAGGAAATTATTTTGTTGCTTATTTTATTAGAAAATTGGTATTTTGTTTTTCTGTATTTTTATTTTTGAGAAATAATTTCATTTTAAATTGAGCAAAGCTACTTACTTTCAGCCTCCTTTATAAAACTTATATTTTGTGTGAAGAGAATGAATGATTACCTAGTAGATATTAAACTGTTATTTAAACAAATGACTTACAGTAATATCACAAAATTAGATAATCCTAAACATAATTCTTATTATATAGAATCATTGTTTTCTTTTTCTATATTTTGTTTTCCTACATGATTAACTATAATAACTTTTTTATTATTATTTTGTAGTAGGAATTCAGTTTGTCACAACTTTTGTACATTTAATTTAGCCTAGTTGACCTATTCTTAACAACAATATTAAACTATTTATATACATGTTTTTATTAACACATTACTTATATATGACAACCTGCTGTTCTGAGACTATGTATGTATGAGCACTCATTTAAGCCTGTGTTTATGTGTTCCCATATAAAGGAAAATGTCTTTCTAGTATTTAGTTTGAAAAATTTCTTGAAAAAATTATATAGAAAATAAGTCTGTTTTACATATTTTGGGTCAGAATAAGTCATGCTGTAGTGAGGTCACATTTGTATATTTGTGTGCATATATATGTACAATCATCTCTCAGTACCTGGGGGGATTTGTTCCAGGACCTTATGCAGACAGCAATACCTGAGAATGCTGAAGTTTTATATACAATGGCATAGTTTTGCATATAACCTAACTTATCTGTTAAATCATTTCTAGGTTACTTATAATAACTAATACAGTATAAATTTTAGGTAAATAATTTATATACTGTATGTTTTAAGAAATAATAGCAAAAAATATTTTGTATGTTCAGTGTAGAAACATTTTTTTCTAATATTTTCATTTGCAATTGGTTGGATCCATGAATTCAGAGACTACTGATGTGGCAGGCTGACTCATGTATTTGTCTATGTATATTAATATTCACACAGATACATGAGGTTTATAATTGTGTCGATGAGTAGCAGCTAAGGAATTTTTACCTTGCAATATTAAAAAATAAGTATTGTAAACAAATGAACAAAAACTACAAGTGTTTAACGCATCCAGTTTTATTCAACAAGTCTTTCACATTCTCATTGCTAGATACATTTCTGTTCAATTGATATAAGAAACTAATTTCAATGTTGGTTGTCCTAATTTGTCACAATTTATAATATAAAATGAAGTCAAGTGAGAGAAGAAATTTCTATGACTTTAGATCAATGATTCAACTCTAGAAATACCTTAAAAACTTTTATTAAAGTGGTTTTACCGTTGTTTCTCCCAAATTATGCTTCATTGCTCATTTGTAAAAACAAACATTTGCCATGAAGACATAACTGCCAATTCAGCCTAAATAAGACAAATGAGATAATGAGACCAGTGGCACATTTGGGTTGACAAATCCTGCAGAATGCCCAGCTCTAAGTAAAAAGCTTTCCTTTCCTGCCAAAAGGTCTATATGCTAATACTAACTAATTTACCAGCCTTGGCCCCACATTGTTTGACAATAGCTGAGCATCCCAATTTGTTACAATTGTGACATTAATTTGGATGTAAATTGTAGCTCCATCTAGTAATCTATGCAACCTCTTAACCCAGCAACCAATCATACAGATGCATACTTGGTACAGAAAGAGCTTAGAAAAGCAAAGCGATTTTGTATAGCCTTTAGATATATTAATATTGAGAGGGTAATAGTACAGACACTATAAATGTGACTCTGAACTGTTCAGATTCTAGTTACAACAAGAGAGGTGAAATAATGTTGTTTACTTTAATGTTATGTAATCATTCAGAATACTTGCAATGAAATATAGATATTTGAATATCTATCACAGCCACCTGATGGATTTTGGAAATTGATTTAGAGGATTAAAACAAACATTATCAATCTCATAAATTTCCAAAAAAAATCACAGGATTGATAACCATGTATATGTTTTAGTTGGATTTCCTAACTATTTAAAAGAAAAATATTCCTCTGTGTTACTCATAATATACTGTGATTTTGTGTATTAGATACAAATAAATTAAAATTTTTGTTTGGAGAAATGTGGTATTTATAAAAATATGAACAGACTAGAAACGCAGGGCTTTAATTCAGACAGTAAACTTCCCTGAGAGTTTAGTTCCTGACAGACTGTTTAAAAATGAAGGTACAACATTTTGTAATTATAAAGTTATACTTATCATTTCATAATGGAATAAATGAAAGAAAAATATTTCTCTTAATTGGAAAAATCACATTTAAAAACTTGTCAAGCAGATAGATGTAGACAAAATTTTATCAATACTTAGAAGTTTCTTTAAACAAAAACTTCAGGAAGGAATAAGTACAAATGGCCAATGATTATGTGAAAAAAAATTTAAACATCATTGGTCATCAGGAGAGTGCAATTCAAAACTATATTGATTCCAATTCAAGTCAGAATAGCTGACATCAAGAATACAAAAACAAACAAACAAACAAAAATACTGTCAAGGATGCAGGGTTAAAAGAAGCCCTTATGCTATTGTGCAATGCTCGTAGGAATATATTATTAATACAGCCACTATGGAAATAAGTATGGAGGTTCCTCACAAAACTAAAAGAAACCATCATATAATTCAGCTATACCATTCCTGGGTATATACACAAAGGAATTTATGTCAGCAGACAATAGTTATAACATCATACCCATGTTTACTAGGGAAAAATTCACAATATCCAAGCCATGGAATTAGCCACTTGTAGATGGATCAATGAATAAAGAAAATATAATAGTTATAACAATGTAGTATTATGCAGTCATATCTAGAAGAATGAAATTATTATATTTTTGTTAGAAAATATAACTGGAAATAATAATTTTAAATGAAATAAGTCAGTCTCTGAAAAGCAAATATCATATGAGGATTCTCATATGTAGAATCTAATACGGAGGGAAGGACCACAAAATAATAGGGAAACTCTTAGAGAAAAGAGGAAGGGAATCAGAAGAAGCTGGGGGATGGTAGGGAGGATAATGGGAGAATTGATATAATCAAATGTGTTATATGCATGTATTAATATGCCACAATTAAACCCAATATTCTGTATAACTATATATGCTAATAAACACCAAAGTTTCCTTAAGTTGCTTTTTAAATTTAATTTGAGATAAATTCACAGAGCATACCAGAAGAGCTAAAATACTTTAAAATTATAAAAATAGCTAGAATTTTGACAGTATTTTGAATTCTCTTGTGTCTTTTAATATTGAGAGGAAAATAAGTTAAAAAACTCAATCCATTTCATTTTTAGAAATGTATTAAAATAATTCTATCATATTTATAACCCTGATATTAGTTTATAAATGTGTAGATACAGAATTGAAAAAAACTTAGAAGTTACGTGAACTTATGTGAACTTTCAGACACATGCTAATTCAGTTCTTGAGTATTTTCAATCTCTAGTGTGATAGGCAGCATCAAAAAAGGCTCCCAGTTATTTTTCCAACTCAATATTTATTCATTTATAGAAATTCCTTTCCCTGGACAGAGTGACTCACTTCTAACAAATAGAATATGGCAAAATTTATGGGATATCTTTTCTAAAACTAGGTCACACAAAAATTGTGATGAATTCGTTTACTTCCTTCGAGGATACTAAGTTGTCCTCTTGTGCACTCCTCTATGGACTACATGTACCAAGTAACTAATGACTACAACTAACATGTAACATGAACCTGGAGCCTGAATAAAGCTACGAGTGAGATTAAAAATATTCTAAAGTATTGTATCCCCGGATCAGCTTGATTATAGCTTGTGAAATACTCTCAGGAAAAGGTGCTCAGCACATCCATGCTTGTGTTTTTGAAACCAACTATGGATTGGAACCTCTGAAACCATGAGCTATAAAAGCAATGAGGTAATATATGTTCTTTGTTTAAATCTTTTGAATTTTGAAGTTGTTTGCTACACAAATATACTACATATAACTAATATAAATTTTAATTCCTGAAAGTATAATACTTACAAAAAATATCTAACATGGGATAAGTTGTAGAATAAAGCAATGAATAGATGCTTAAAGGATTTTAAATGCCTTAGGAAAAGTTTGAATTGCTTTGATGAGACTATTAGTACAACTGTGGACTTTGGTAGATCTTTTCTGAGGACTCACAAAGAAATCAGTAACATTGGAAATGGGATTTCCCTGTTATAGTGGCAGAAAAGTTAGCAGTATTTTCATGTGGAGCTATGTGGAAATCATATGTGCCTAATAAATTGTGAACTAATATTCTATGTAAAATGTTGAAGTTGGTTCCTGGTTTTGTCTTATTTTTAATAGTAAAAAATGAGAAAGGAGAGACAAAGTGATGGAAAACTGATAAATAAAAAAGGAATCTTAAAAATAAATGTGAATAATTTTGATAAATTTTTCTAATTGTATAATATACTAAAATTAAATAGCTTTGTAGCAATTTTAAATTTAGGATACTGCTAGTAATATATAAAATAGAGATAAAGTCAATGATGTAGATGAAAATCTTTTTTTAATTTTAGAAGTTCAAATGTGATAATTTTGATCATTCTTTTATTCTTAAAAAGTGTTTTAAAAAGATGAAATTTATGCTTTTCAATCAACAACAAAACCTTTAGTGAATTTAGTCTTTGTCCTTTAGCTCACCTAGAAGAAACCTTGAGTACTGATGCAGTTTGGATCTTAAAGGTTCCTCTAGTTTTCATGTTTTACAGGCTTATTGCCCATGGCAATGCAATAGGAAATTTGTGGAAACTAAGAAGTAGGGAAGAAGGAGGTTCTTGTGTTGTGGGGTCCTTCTCTTGAAGAGAATTATAGTACCCAGTGTCTTCCTCTTTCTCTCTATTGCTTCATGGCTGAGAGGTGAGCAATTCAGTCCACCATATGAACCTTCTATGATATACTGTTTCATTACAGAACTATAAAGCATTGTGGACAACCAACTATAGACTGGAACCCCTGAAACCATGAGCTAAATAATATTTTTCCTTTTTAAGTTGATTATTTCAGGGATTTGGAAAAGTTATAGGAAACTTACTGACATGGGGAAGAAATGCTACTTTGAAGGCATATGTTGGTGGTGCTTTGACAAATGGGGATTAACCCAATGAGAGTCACCAGGGGTATATGAAGTTTTTTTGGGGAAAAAAAACTCTGTGAGCTAAAGCATTTATATCTTCAACTGAAAGAAACAGATAAATAAATGAAAAGAGGTTGTCATTCCATGAAAATTGTAACACCAAGGGACAGGTATCACAAACTACTCAATTACAAAATGTAATATTTTTCTTGAAAATGAATGGATAATACAGAAAGCAGAACCAAGAACTCAGGGAGAAGAATTGATAGTCATGGTGTTTTATTACCAGCCCCTGAAAACTAATTAAGGGACTTCTAATATTCTCCTGGCTATATTTAGAAATATTAGGGACAGAGATTTCTGTGTACTTCACTTATCCCTTATTTAATAGGAAGGTTTATGAAAGTTGTCTCACATCTGGCCCACTATTTAATGTTGGATGTGTGAGGCATAAATTGTATATATGTGCAACATAATTCTATTTCAGTCAAAAATAGCCTTATACACAACAGTGGTCCCATGAACATTTTTGCCTAGTGACATCAGCAGTCTTTTTTTTGTATAAATACACTCTGTGACATTCTTACATTGACAAAATCATATGATACATTTCTCAGAACATATGAAATCATCAACTGATGTCTGACTATAATTTTTTTTTGTGATTTCAAAACTATATGAACAAAGAATAATCCTTTCCTTCAATGACAATGAGGTAGTGCTATGATCTATGGAAACATAATTTGACACCTTCAAATTATAACCCTTCCGGGCAGGATGTTAGCTGTTACCTTAAAAATTCTACTCAGTATGAAGCATAGTTAGGGAACTACCTGAGCATCATTCTAACTGAGCCTGATTTAGTGGTGGTGAGATTCTGCATTTTGAGCTGATGGTGCAATGGTTAACAAGGAAGCATTGAGTGCATTCCACACTGAGGAAAAAATGAATTACTGAGTGCCAAAGTTTTAATGGCAATGAGAATTTCTCACATGGTACTTGTACTGGATTAGATGTTGTGTCCCCCAAAAGTTCACGTGTGAGACAATGCAAGAAGGCTTGTGTATTGCAAATACTGATTCACCTCTAACAAATAGACTTTGTAAAAAAAGGATGCAATGCCACTTCTGTGATTAGATTATTTTTTAATCAGCTTTGCATCACTGGAACCAAAGCACCAAACAGGAACAACTTAGGGGAGAAAGATATTATTTGGGGGTCACAATTCTAAGACTTCTCTGTCCATAGATGATGGAGTCCTTTATTCTGGGCCCAAGGTGAAGAAACATATCATGGCAGAAATCTAGAATAAAGGCTCACTGTTACTTACTTACCATTCTGAGTGGAGTGAAATGGAATTTAAGGGTACGTTTAATTTGCATTTCTCTAATTGGTAGAGATGTTTAACCTCTTTTATGTATTTTTGACCATTCATATTTTTTCTTCAGGGAAATGTCTGTTATATTTACAGTCTTTTATATACCAGCTAACAACAGGTGACCCCACCTATTGGATGAGAAGGGAAGCAGGAAAGATACTGATCTTCAGCAAAAACAATCCTTTTTCTTTCTTTGAGTTTTTTTTCTTTTTCTTCTCCCTCTATATTCTCCCACCCTCATATCCCCAGCATATGTGAAACCAACTACTTTGCATGAATTAGGATTTTGAGGAATGGGAGCTCTGGATACATTGCAGTTGTGTTGTATATGCCTTTTTCTCTCTCCAATTTTTACTATTTTATATATATATATATATATATTAGTAATATATATATAATTTATATATATATATATATATATATATATATATATATATAAATGTGTGTGTGTGATTGTGGGGGGGGGTTTATATAATCTAATGTCTTCCCACTTACTTGTCTACCCCAAATTACTTCCTCTCTATTCTTCTGCTGTGAACCTTCTTCATTAGATTTTTCTTCCACAATTCTTAAAATATAATAACTCTATATCCTCCCTTCCTACCTCCTCAGCATATCATCCTACACCTCACCCTTAGTTCTTTGTCCACCATCAGAAACTGTAAACCCTTTTATGAACCTACTGATTATATTGTAGATAATAATTGAATTCACCATTTCTATACCTTGTGATCAAACTGTAAACATCTTAATAGCAACTATTTGTTTTTGGAATGTATATTGTTTATATTGGGTTCTGTTAACATTTTCCTTCCCCTCAAAGAAGAGGTATTGAAACCCTACAGGGGCCAATATAAGCCCTACTATATATGCCTATATAATCTTACTATTAGCCTATAGGTTAAACTCTAATGCCTCAGATTCACAATGCTAGAAGGGAAGACATACAAGCAACAAGAAAAGACAAGGGAAGACAGTGCCCCAAACAAATCAAGATACTACATTATGGATCCATAACCAGCACAGCAGACCATATGACAGAGAAGTAGTTCAGAATGTATAATTAAAATGTGCTGTGAATTAAAGGATAATATAAGAAAGCAAATACAGGCATCAAAAGACAATTTTGACAAAGAGCTACATAAACAAATACAGGAAACAAAAGATTACTTCAATAGGGAGATAGAGGTTCTAAAGTAAAACCAAACAGAATTTTTTGAAATGAAAGAAACAATAAATCAAATTAAGAGTTCAATCGAAAACATCACCAGAATACTAAACCACTTGGAAGACAGGACCTCAGACAATGAAGACAAAATATATAATCTTGAAAAGAATGTAGACCACACAGTGAAAATTGTAAGAAACTATGAGCAGAACATTCAAGAAATATGGGATAGCATAAAAAGACCAAATTTAACAGTTATTGCATAGAGGAAGGCATAGAGGTTCAAACCAAAGGAATAAATAATATATTCAATGGAATCATATCAGAAAAACTTCCAACCATGAAGAATGAAATTAAAAGCCAAATTCAAGAGGCTTACAAGATGCCAAATATACAAAATCACAACAGATTCACACCAAGGCACATTATATGAAAATGCCTAACACACAGAATAAGGAAAGATTATTAAAAGGTATGAGAGAAATGAATCAGATTACATATAAGGGAAACCAAATAGGTTTTGTGTAGAGTTTTCCATTCAGACCCTAAAAACTATAACAGAATATATCAAGCTCTGAAAGAAAATGGATGCGAACCACAAATCTTGTATCAAGCAAAATTAAGCTTTAGATTTGATTTTATGATGAAATAAAAACCTTGCATGATAAACAAAATTTAAAAGAATTTAGAGCTAGAAAATCTGCATAGAGAACATCCTTGGAAAAATATTCTATGAAGAGGAATTGAAAAAACAACAATGAAAATCAGCAGAGGGATGCATTACACTAAAGAAAAAACTAATAAAGCAGAAAACAAGTCAAGTTAAATAACAACAATAAATAAAAGTTCCTGGGAATAAAAATCATGTCTCAATATTAATATTAATAACCTAAACTAACCAATCAAAAGATAAAGGCCACAAGATTCAATAAAAATTAAAAAATGACTCAACAATTTACTGTCTCCAATAGTCATATCTCATAAGAAAAGACATACATGCACTGAAGGTGAAAGTTTGGGAACAATCATACCACTCACATGGACTGTGGAAGCAAGCAAGGGAGTCCATCCTCATATCAAATAAAGTAGATTTCAAGCTAAAGTTAATCAAAAGGGTTAGAGAAGGACATTTCATACTGCTCAAGTGAACCATACTTCAACAAGACATAACAATTATAAAGATATATGCCCCAAACAATAGAGAATCCATGTTCAACAAACAAATTCTTAAGTTAAAGAGTCAAATTGATCACAACACAATAAATCTGGGTGAATTTAACACACCTATTCCACCACTGGATAGATCTTCCAAACAAAATCTGAATAAAGAAACAATAGACCTCAATAATACAATCAATAACTTAGACTTAACTGACATATATAGAATATTTCATTCTTCAATGAGCAAATACACTTTCTTTTCAGCAGAACATGGATAATTCTCTAATATAGATCATATATCACAAAGCAACTCTTAGCAAATACAAAAAAGTAGAGCTACTATGCTGATTTTTTATCAGATCATAATGGAATGAAATTAGAAATCAATGGTAAAATAAAAAATAGAAGCCACTCCAACACCTGAAGACTAAATAATATGCTACTGAATGAACAATGGGTTGCAAAAGACATCAAGGGGGAGATTAAAAAATTCTTAGAGGTAATTGGGAACATTGATAAAACATATAGAAACCTCTGGGAAACTATGAAGGAGGTACTACGAGGACAGTTCATTGCATGAAGTTCATTACTTAAAAGAAGAAAGAGTCAACAAATAAATGACCTGACACAATACCTCAAATCCCTAGAAAAGGAACAAATCAATAATAAAAGGAGTAGAAGACAGGATATAATCAAAATCAGAGCTGATATCAATGAAATTGAAATAAAAGAAACAATTAAAAAATTTAAAAAATGGTTCTTGGAAAAATAAATAAAATTGACAAACCTTTAGCCATGTTAATATGCTGTGTATCCATGCTCTCCTGGGCTTTTCTTGGTTGGTAGGCTTGTGGTGTGTCTTCTATTTCATTATTTGCAATTGATCTATTTACATTGTGTATATCATCCTGATTCAATTTGAGTAAATCATATGACTCTAGATATTTGTCAATGCCTTTGATACTTTCTATTTTATTGGAGTACAAGTTTTCAAAATAATATATAATTATCTTCCGTATTTTTGCAGTGTCTCTTGTGATATTTCTTTTTTCATCACAGACATTATTAATTTGAGTTTTCTCTCTCCTTCTGTTTATTAACATGTCCCTGTAGAATTCTCTTTTTACATCCTTTGGGTATAGACGTATGAGTGGGATATCTGGGTCAAATGCTGTTTTCATTCCCAGTTTTCAATATGGAAAGCAGTATGGAGACTTCCTTGAAAACTGGGAATGAAAACAGCATTTGACCCAGATATCCCACTCATAGGTCTATACCCAAAGGATGTAAAAAGAGGATTCTACAGGGACACAGCCACAATGTTCATAGCAGCACAATTCACAATAGATAAACTGTGGAACCAATCTACATCCCCATAAGTTGATGAATGGATAAAGAAACTGGTATATATACACAATGGAATATTACTCAGCAATAAAAGAGAATAAAATCATGGCATTTGCAGGTAAATTGATGGAGTTGGAGAATATTATGCTAAATGAATTTAGCCAATTCCACAAAACCAAATGCTGAATGTTTTCTCTGATATAAGGAGGCTGATTCATAGAGGGTTGGGATGGGGAGCATGGGAGGATTAGACAAACTCCAGATAGAGCAGTAGGGTGGGAGGGGAAGAAAGGGGTCATTGGGGTAGAAAAGATGGTGGCATGAGATGGACATCATTACTCTAAGTACATGTATGAAGACATGATTTGTGTGAATGTACTTTGTATACAACCATAGATATGAAAAATTGTGCTCTATATGTGTATTATGAATTGTACTGCATTCTGCTCTCATATATAACAAATGAGAATGAAAGTAAGTAAGTAAGTAAGTATATAAATAAATAAATAAATAAAATGTTAGACTTAACAGACACACATAGAATATTTTGCCCATCACTGATTGAGTATACTTTCTTCACAGCAGCATATGGATTATTATTAAAATACAACACAATAGAGATATTACCTTATATTCTGTCAGATAATAATGCAATAAAATTAAAAATCAATGATATAATAAAATATAGTAGCATATCTAACACCTGGAGACTAAATAATATACTATTGAATGACTAGTGGATGACAGAAGAAATTGGGTGTAAATAAAAAAATACTTTGAGGCAAATGAGGAGTATGATAAAACATATTAAAATATCCAGCACATTATGAAGGAATTTCTAAAAGGAAAATTGAATATTTTCTGTAGCAACATGGAATCCTGGTTGTAATAATACTTCCTGTAACATTTGTAGAATTTCATCTGTTATGTTTCATCCTGAAAGCAATACATCATCTATATAATGATAAACAAGGAAGTGAGGAAATTTCTGATGACAAGGTAGCAAGGCAGCTGGCATGGTGGTGCAAGCATGTAATACCAAGAACTGGGGAGATTGAGATAGGAAAATAGTAAATTCAAAGCCAGCCTCAACAATGGTAAGGTGCTAAGCAATTCAGTGAGACTTTGTCTCTTAATAATATAGAGCTGGGAATGTAGCTTAGTGGCTGTGTGCCCCTGAATTCAGTCCCCAGTCCCGCCCCCCCCAAAAAAAGAAAATGAACAGAAAAAGGTACAAGGCTTTATTTTTAAAAATGTTAAAATAATATCAAACTATTTTGCATCCCTTGTGGGAGAACTTTCCAATGGAATCTATTAGTAGGCCTACATGATGATTAAAAAAGACATTTTTTTAGCATAATCTGCTCTAATGCCATCCATTTCCCTGCAAATGCCATGATCTTGTTATTTTTTAGTGCCGAGTAATATTCCAATGTGTATAAATGCCACATTTTTTAATCCATTCATCTATTGAAGGGCATCTAGGTTGGTTCCACATTCTAGCTATTGTGAATTGTGCTGCTATAAACATTGATGTGGCTGTGTCCCTGTAGTATGCTCTTTTTAGGTCTTTTGGGTATAGTCCGAGAAGGGGAATAGCTGGGTCAAATGGTGGTTCCATTTCCAGCTTTCCAAGGAATCTCCATACTGCTTTCCAAATTGGCTGTACCAATTTGCAGTCCCACCAGCAATGTACCCCCCCGCCAGCATCCTTGCATCCTCGCATCTTTGCCAGCACTTATTGTTGTTTGACTTCATAATGGCTGACATTTTTATTGGAGTGAGATGGTATCTTAGAGTAGTTTTAATTTGCATTTCTCTGATTGCTAGAGATGGTGAACATTTTTTCATGTATTTGTTGATTGATTGTATATCCTCTTCTGAGAAATGTCTGTTCAGGTCATTGGCCCATCTGTTTATTGGGTTATTTGCTTTTTTGTTGTTTAACTTTTTGAGTTCTTTGTATACTCTAGAGATTAGAACTCTATCTGATGTTTGAGGGGTAAAAATTTGTTCCCAGGATGTAGGCTCCCTATTCACCTGATTATGCAAAGTGAAGTTAGCCAATCCCTAAAAAAAAAAAAAAAAAAAAAAAATGCTGAATGTCTTCTCTGATATAAGGGGGCTGACTCAAAATGGGACAGGGAGGAAGAGCATGAGAAGAAGACTACCACTAAATAGGGAAGAGAGGTGGGAGGGAAAAAAGAGAAGTAGGGCAGATAGGAAGGGCAGCAGAATAGAATAGACATTATGATTGATGTGTATACATTCCATATATGTATTATATGTCAAAATACATTCTGCTGTCATGTATGACTAAAAAAAAATAAAAAGAAAGAAAAAGGCATTTTTACCCAATAACCAGAAAAGATGGGAATAGTAAAAACAGACTACCACTAAATAGGGAAGAGAGGTGGGAGGGAAAAAGAGAAGTAGGGCACACTGAAGTGACACATGGGTTGTATACACTTATTAATTTCTCTTAAATCTTGTAAAAAATCTCTATTTTTCCTGATTTCCTTTTTATAACAAAAATGAGTGTATTCCAAGGGCTAGAATAAGTTTCAATGTGTCTCAATTGTAGCTGTTCTTGAGTAAGGGCCTCTGTAGTTGCCACCTTTTCCTCCGAAAATGGACATTATTTGACACAGACGGGTGGTGACTTTTCACTTTAGTGGTAAGTCAGTCAGATATGCAGAGGCCACTATAAAAAGGCAATTTTGGAGACATTTGTAGTTTATATAAAATGTCTGTGCCCCATAGAGGAAAAGGTATCGCCATAATATATGGCTGAACATGAGTGATGATTTGTTGTGGATTTTAAGGGGCAGAGCATTGTAGCCACAGGGAGCTCTTGGACACCTCTTCATCATTGCCTCCTATGCCCCAAACTATTGTATCCCTCTGAAGGGCCCATGCATGAGGCCATACTGAAAAGGGAATAATGAAGACACCAGCACCAGTGTCCAATAAACCTGTAACTGCCTGCTCATTTAAACAAAGACTTAATTTAGGTTACTTTCAGTGATCTGTAAAAATGTTCCAATGACAGTGCCAACTGTGCATCTCCCCTTTCATTTAAAGGTTGTTGAGCTGAAACACAAGAAATCTCAACCAATTGAGCAACAGAGGAAATGGAGTTTTCTGACATATCTGTCTTAGATTGACATTGATTGGCCCAGTGAAATCTTTTCTGACATATAGGGCATTTCTGACTGGGGCATTTTTGAGGTCCCTTTTAAACCTTACGTCCTTTTGAAAATGAACAGATATTTTGCAATTATAATTTATCAGGGGGATTTAAAGCAGCAGCAAGCAAAGTAGCTTTATGAGTTTCAGCCCTTACATTCTGACATACCTTTATCATATCTGATAAGATAGTATCTACTTTGTGATAAATAGACTTCATTACTTCTTTGCAGTCTTGATTGGCATTTTTGCATGCCAATTGTTTGGTTAGAATATTAGCAGCCTCCAAATATCAACTTGTCACTATATTGCTTTAGTTAAGTGCTTAAAAAATTATGAAAGGATACCTAGGAGCTTGTCTGATAACTGAAAATGACTTGGAGGGATTTCAGGTGTCAGGAGTCTGACACCATGCTTTACATACAAGTATCCTAATTTGAGCAATGGCAGCAGCAGGTAACTAAGCTTGTTGATGCAGAGTAGCCCATTGCTCAACTCCAAAAAGATCATCATAATCAATATTTAAGTTTCTTTGTGCATAATCTTCAGCCTAAGCATGAACCAAGTCAGAATATTCTTATAGTATGTTGAGCAGAAGTAACCATCATAAGTAATGCTTTTAAATTACTAAGAATCAAGGCATATCCTATTCCCAACCCCTCAAGTATATATATATATAATCTTTTTATTTTTATGTGCTGCTAGGGATTAAACCCAGTGCTGCACATGTGTAAGGCAGGTACTCTACCACTGAACTACAGCCCCAGCCCAAGCCTCTCAAATATATTGAGGGTAAAATTACTAATTATGCAACTTCTCTGAACAGTGCATCATCATTCTTTAAATACAGCAAAAGGTGATTTCTTATGCTCTGGCTGGCCAGTGTGATTTAGCCTAACAGGGCAAACAGCTAAAGTATGTGTTTCTCCCTTCTCCCTTGCTTGCTATAAACATTCAGCCAAAGGAGATATAACTGGGGGCAGCTGTGGTAGAGGAGGAAATGGCTGCAAAGGCAGAGGGAAGACATCCATAAAGGATACTACAGCAGCTGTTGCTAAGGAAGAGGATATTTGCTGAGAGAGAGAGAGAACTTAGAAATATCATTGCAACAAAGATACCAAGCATGTAGCACAAGTATGGGAGATTGTGGCTCCTCATGAAACTTCTTACCTATATCTTCCCAATATTCTGAATATAAAGAACCATTTTCTGGGTACCAGTGGCAACAAGAGTCTATCTCCACCAGTAAAGCAGTGAGTACAGCATTACTTATACTATGTCCAGACTGGAGAATTAAATAGGATAGCTCAGCATGATGACAATATTGAGCATCAGAAAGGTAATAATTTCCCATAGCTTACCAATGGGAATTGGTACCAGTTGATGAATGACATGAATCAATGTCTTTTCTAGGTGATAAGGTACTCTCTTTCCCTGGAAGCATATCTGGAAGGGTCCCTATTTGGGGCTCAGTGTGCCCCACATTGAGACAGAGGCAAGACGCAGAGGAAAAATGACTGCTCATCTAAGCTGCCAGCTTTATTTATACCAGTAGGTTATATTAAGTCACTGGAATTATTATTACATTATTGTTCATTGTACCATTAAACTGGTTATGGAGTTAGCAACATTATGCAGTTTATTCCTCAGGTATATACAAGAGTTGCAATGTGCAATATAAGGATCTTTGTATAGTTCTCACGTAAGTCCATTGTTTAGAGTTACTATTATGTGGACAGATTCAGGAGCAGCAGAGCTTGGTGAAACATTGTGGTAGTCTAGCAAGAGAGTTCCTTTATTCCCAGGAGCTCAGTGTCTGATAATACTGTAGCACAGAGCCTCCTAATGGAGATCATTACCACAATAGCTAGGCATCCTGTACCTTTACACAGAAACTGTCCCAGGCACCTAGCACGTCACAGCTATGATGTCATCAGAGAACCACATCTCAAACCCTGCTCTCCCATTCCCTTTCACTGCTCTACACAACCAGAGAAAACTCACTGTCTTGTACATTTTCACCATCAGAACCCTTACAATAATTCTCTAAACTTTAGCCAAAACAATCAGAAAAGAAAAGAAAAACGAGGCAAAGAGGAAAAAAAGAAGTCAAATTATATCTATTTGCTGGTGTAACAATCCTCTATTAAAAAGACAGAAAGAATTTCACTGGAAGAATTTGAGATGATTTTAAAAAATTAGAAAAGTAGCAGGATTCAAGATCAACTCATATAAATCAATTCTTTCCATTACTCCAAAAATATATCTGCTGAATAAGAATTTAGGAACACTCTCCCTTTCAAAGAAAAAAAAAAAAACTTCAAAGTATTGGAAAACTATCTAAACAAGCCATCTCCTTTGACTAAGCTGACCATTTCTTAGTTTTCATTTGGGTGCATTTTGCCTTCTAAATAGAATACTAAGATAAGAGCAAATGTACATTGTTGCATTTTGCTTTTATGTAAATTGCATCCATAAGATGGATTGACATCTCAACACCTGGTGAATTTGGGGGTGGAGTGTCCAAATAGCAGGTAATGAGACACCATGCCACTGTTACAGTAAGGCCTGCCCCTGCCCACTGGCCCACATTTTCCTTCCCTGCGCACAGTATTATGGTGACCATCCCCATGTTTACTCAGTTTGCTCAAATCAGACAAATGAGAAAACTGGAAAAAAAGATGAACAAACACAAAAAAAGAGTAAATAGAAAAAGTGAGACTTGGTGTTTCAGCTGACTTCTTATGGAGACTACTAATGAGCAGGCTCCAAATGTTTATTACATATGTTTTTACATCAAAGATATTCATTGTATTTTTAAACTGAAAGGATGCCCAATTACAGTCATCGTTTTGTGCCCACAATTCACCCATGGGTACCTGACACCTGAACTTTAGGTCATGAACTGATAAACTGGCAACCACAGAATTTCCCTTTGAACAGAGTATCATGATACAACTGGACAGTTTTCTTAGCACCAAGAGATTCCCAAGAGAGGTGCCCACCTCTGTCTCTGTGCAAAGACCCATGATTCATTTTCCACTCCCAACAGAGTATCATGAAGAGAATCCCATAGAACATGATGGTCTCCCATGCCTTCTCAGATGTGATTTCTTCAACAGTTGCCAAACCCACCCCCCACATTCACACATCAGAGAAAGGGATGATGATCACCAGGCCATGATCACCAGACAATAGCAATTATGTCTACACTGACTCAAGGGGAGAGTCTCCATCAACACTGGGTCAGTGGAAGTGAGTCTTTCAGCATGAGGCCAAAGCAAGTGAATGCTCTATTCTAGCTCAAGGCCAGTTCATCTGCACTTGCTCAAGGGTAGTGTCACCATATTCTGTCTAAAAAAGAATGAATCTCTATCTGCACTGAAAAAGGAAAAACAGTGATCAAGATCTTGGAGAAGATGGCCAGTGGGTTTCTGCCTTCACCTTGAGGTCCCTCCTTTTAAAACATTTGGAGCAATAGTTTTAGTATACAATTTTTCTGAAACAAATTTATCAAAAAATATATCAGAAGAATGGGAGAAATACAGAGGAGCAGGGTAGGGGAAAATGTCCCAGGGAAAACACTCTCTGATTCTCAGCCGCAGCCTATGGGGGGAGGGAATATGTAACTCTCAGAGGTGTGGACCAGCTGGAAATGAAAGTCCGGAAAAGTAGTATTGAGAAATAAAAACAAAAGATGCAGGAAATAACTTTTTAAAGCAAGGGCTTGATGAGTTGAAAAGACCCAATGAATCCTAATAAAGGAAAGACGCCCATGAATGCTTTATTTATAGTGAAATACACCAAAGGAATTGTGGGGAAGGGATCTTCAAGGTAAACAAGAAACCAAGGGGCTGTGGGGAAATTTGCTTAACTGGGGACTTATCACTTGTCAGTAATTCTTCCTCCTTCAAACACCTTGCACCTCAAGGATAGCTGGGTGCTCTGGTTTCTCTTTCTGCTCCGGGAGTTGTGTTTAAACCTAGGACTGTCTGAGCCAATAAATTCCATGGTATCACAAAATTCTATTTGAGCAGGATATTTGCCAAGCCAATGAAGCAGTCTCCACTCAGTGAGATTAAAGAATTCTCTAAGGGACATACCTCTGCTTAGAAATGGCTTAGACATGCCCACAGTTCATTTGTGGCTTTCAACATCTGATGTCTTTTACAGGTGGGGACAGAGAAGACTCCTGATGTCCAGGTGGATCCAAAGTGTTCTCAGTTGGAACCCATGCAGAGTACCATTTGCACATCTAGCTCCGACAGCTCTTCAGAATCCACATGACCCATGCCAAGTCCAAGATGTCAGGGTCAACTGAGCATAATGTTCTCTGACTGTCCACTATTTTTTTTTTGTTTGTTTGTTTTTAAGCCTGCAATTTATCAGAGTCACACTCTATGTATCTGCAACATTTCTTTCCTCTTACTTTGGAGCTACTTTACTGCTGACACTTGACATGCAACAGCAGAGTTTTTGAACATGGGTAGCAATCCTCCTAATTCTATCCCTACCCCCTTCCAGTGATTTCTGTTGGCATGAGGTTGCCCAAGTCAGACAGGGAGAGGTTACATCACTTGTGGGAGTCCTTGCAGAAAGGAAGTGGAGAGGAATTTCTGGAAGTCTGACCCTTCTGATAGCCTTCTGCCCTGCCTGATTGGCCTCCTTGGGTGGCTGATTCTCACAAGGCAGGGGGAAGGTGGGACCAGTGGGCTCACTGGGACTCCTCTTGCAGAGGAAAAGGAAATGTGAAAGATCCATGGGAAGTTGGTGAGGCCTAATCCTCAGAAGCACATTTCCCCTGAAACATGCAGCCTTCCACCTGGCTTTTCTGGTGCTGCAGTATCAGGTATGTGGCCATGGCTGTATTGAACTTCTTCATGGCTGAAGACACCCAGGTCTTATATGGATCATAACCCAGATCAAACAGAATGGTCATTATTTCTGGATCTGGGTGTTTAGTGAGTGCCTCAGAACAAGGATGCGGTAAATACTACTCACTCTGTGTCACTCATGGGTATTAATGGATATTCTTGGTTGTGGGCTACTTCTTGGAGTTCAGGGTCAGAATTTGTGGGATAAGCCTTTATGCTTCCATGTGAACATGGTGAGGAATGTTGTATGTTCTGAGCACAATCTGCCTCAGTAATTTATTAGTGGTGGGTCCCATAAATGGGTGTATCCTCATCAACAGAAAATACAGAATGATCCCCAGGCTCCAGATATCCACTGGGGGGCCCTTATGCGCTTGCATCAGGACCATTTATGGGGCAAGGTGTCATTTTGGCCTGGCACTGAGGTCAAAGTCAGTAAATTATGTTGCCTCTGGCATCCACCAGGAAGTTCTCTGACTTCAGGTCTCAGTGAACGATTCCCTTGTCATGGCAGTAGTCCATAGCACACACTCCCTGCTGGGAAAATCTCCAGGCCTCTTCCTCCTGCATACTACCTGGTTGGACATGATCAAATATCTGTTCTCTATGTGGGTATTCCATTATGATATAATATTTCTCTGGATTTCAATGACCTGAAATAACTGAATGACACTGGGATGATTCAGATTTCACATGATGTTGGGTTCTGAGAGTATTGAGAGGCTCTTGACTCCTTTCTGCACGACTTTCCCTGCCATCTCTGACCCAGTGAGGTGATGTTGGGCTAGTTTTATCTGACTAAACCTACCATGCCCAATGACCATCAGAAATTCATAATGGACCTTGGCCACCATCTCCTTGCAGGATCTGGGCCCCTGCAACACCCTAGTAGTCTGAATGCACTGACTATACATCCTCAGCAGGACAACCAACTGAGGATGCTAGCTAAGAAAACAAAATTATATCCATAGCCACCAAAGACTGTCCACCAAATACATTAACTCTCTGGGTATCAAGCAGATTACCAGCAAGATCTTCCTGTACACAGCCACCTTCTTATATACCTGCTGTTTGAACTGTTTGAAATTTTCTCACAATGTCTCCTTTTGACATCAGAGCAAGCAATTGCCCCATTATACCTGGACATAAGCCCCAGAAGTCATCTCCCTTTTAGGCCTCCAGAGCTTTTTCTATTTTCAGAATAGGTAAAAGGAAGGACTACAGTGATTTTTTTATTATTATTATTTTGCTTTAGTGGGTTATAAGACTGATACTTGTTTAAAAATTAAAATTTGTATGGAATTTCAAATTTTAAATTTACACTTTATTTTCAATCTAAAATTCTTTAATAACTCTGAAGAACACAATGTATTTACATTCAAAGTATTTAATTTCTTTTTCTTCCAACCTGGAATCTAAAGGATGGTGGCACCTCATTCACATGGTGATACTATAACAAAATGCTATGTTCCCTAGAATACTATAGAGCACAGTATAAATACTTGTGTAGGTGAAAGAGAGGAAAGGTTACTCATAATTACCTCATACAGTCCTACATGCATTTGCATTACATTTTGATACCAGTAACTGAGGGGAATAGGAGATATGTACAAGAACATGATTTTCTGTTACTAAATATAGGGTTACACCAGAGGGTTTTTTTTTTTCTGTCTTAGGTTAAAAGGTATGTACAGAGGAACTCCCCAGAAATACCTATAGGACACACTGAAAATGAAAGGGATGGAAATTCAAATATTTTATGTAAAAATCAGTTATATAGGAGAGAAGATAATCATTCATGGATACAAGGCAGAGTGAATCAGGAGCTTTCCCTACTCACTTTAGAAAAACCTAAGTCCCAGTGAATGAGCAGCCCTCCCTGCTTTCCTTATAAGGTCACACATCACACTGAACCAAAAGCTTGCCTTTCTTTCCTTATAGGGATGCAAATCACATTGTAACAAAAGTTTGTTCTATTTCCTTATGACCCCATCTTAGGTAATTACATCATAATATTGCCATTTCTAAAAAAAATAAAAAGGCCTTATTTCTAGGTTGGCATAGAATCTAAACAAGAACACTGATAGATACAATTCAACTGTAACATGCTTTATTCCTGTTTTACTACCACTTTTTGCCATAGGTGTTGAATTTTGTCATATGATGTTTCTAAATCAATCCATAAATTCACATGACTTCCTGGGCTTATCAAGGAAGTACATATCCTTAGTGAGTATGTTTTTGTAAATTCCTGATATTCATTGATCCAAAAAACTTTCACCTGGTCCACCAGCTATCATCTCCACACTGAGGACCAAGCTGCCAAAACATGAATTCTTTGGTGGGAAGGCATATTGTACGAAACCACAGCAATACTCTTTCTTTATTGCACTGTTGATGTCTTCAGGGTCTGTCATAATTAATATTCCATTTAATACTTGATATTGAAAATTTGTCTATTCTTTCTTTCATCAAAATTATTGTAAATTTGTGAAATTTTTTTATCCTTTAAAACAACCAGCCCTTTGTCTCACTGATTACTTCCATCATTTATATTTTCAATATAATTAACCTGTGCTCTTTGTTATTTATCCTGCTTGATTTTATTTGCTCCCCAGCCATCCTCCTACCTAAGATTATCAAGGTAGTAAAAATGATTATTAATTTGTTCCTTTTTCTCATTTATAATGTGTTTTTAATGCTATCAAATGTTTTCTAACAATGTTTAATATTGGTTTTCACTAGATTCAGTGTCCATTTTATTTCCCTTTAAACTTCCTTGACCCATAAATTACTGAGAATTGTGATAATTTTCTAAGGTTTTTGCGATTTATTTTTTATCTTGCTGTTTTCTAGTTTTTGCGATTTATTTTTATCTTGCTGTTTTCTAGTTTGAGTCCTTTGTGGTGAAAGAACACATTGAAATAATTTCAATTATTTTAAATTTGGTAAATTTGCTTCATGTCGTGGAATATGGTTTATACTGATTTATGTATATTGAACAAAATATAAGAATCAGTATTCTGTTATTGGGTAAAAAATACTATAAATAACTCATATTCTTTCCTTTGAAGATGTATGGCTTAAATTAATTTATTTGCTTGGACATGTTAAAACAATCAGTATCTGTTATTCCGTTAAGTGTACTATAAATATCTACAGTATCCTTTTCTTAAAACGTGTAAAGTTCTCCTCTATTTTTGCTGGTTTTTTTTTTGTCAAGTTGTACTATAAATATTTGAGAGACTTGATCATTCTCAAAATCTAAAGCTTTAATTCCTCTCATTTTCCTTCATACCTCACCCAACATAAATAAATAAATAAATAACAACAAGAATAAAATTATCTATACTCAATAGGAGGATAGAGTTGTATCAGAGTCAATAATGTGATATTAGCCTCATGTCCTATATCATTTATTGGAGATCTTTTGATTGACAGAATCTTTGGTGTGTGTTTTCACGGATCACCTCATAGTTAACATGTTTTTGTTTTTTCATTTGGATGATTTAATAGTATGGATTATGGCATCTTACTGAAACTTATTGTTCTCACCTGACTTTACTTTGGTGTCAATTTTGTGTTATTTTCCAAATCAAGATTGTTCAAGGCTGGGGCTGTAGCTCAGTGGTAGAGCATCTGCCTCACACATTTGAGGCACTGGGTTCGATCCTCAGCACAACATAAAAGTAAATAAAATATTGTGTTCATCTACGACTAAAAAATATTAAAAAAGATTGTGCAAATGTATTTATAATAATTCATCAGCCATTTGTGTGTACTCTTCCCATCAGTCTATATCTTGTCCTTCAATGCTCTCAGCTTCTGTAAACATATGTCAGAATTCACCATAACAGGATTAATCATGGTTTCTAAGGCCTATTACATTTTTCTAATGGAACAATTCCACATTTGTGTTTCAGATATGAGGCATGAGGGAAAGCTGGATATGAAAGTTTATTTTTACAAAAAGTATTCTCACACTCAACAGAATTTAAGGACCATTGATTTGCATTGGTATTTGCATCTATGTCCCAATCTCAAATGAGCCTTCAAGATGAATTTTTCATATTTTTACTCATACACCATTTCCTTCTGTGCCTTTTGAAAATCCAAGGGCTCTTTCTTTAACCATATTCTTCTCTACCCACTCTTCACACAACTGTGTCTCTTAACTTCACTGAGAAACCTGAAGCCAAGCACTAGAAATTGACATCTACAGAAAATTTTATGTAAATACGGATGAATTTCTTTTCAGAAGCTCATGTTTGAAAGAAAACATGTAAATTTTAGCAAAGATACATCAGATCATAATGAAATGAAACTAGAAATCAATAAGAAAAATAGAAACCACATAAAATATGGAGATCGAAAATATTTCAGCAAAAGAAGCAATCAATGGGATGAAGAGAGAGCCTATATTTTGGGAACAAATTTTTGCCACATGGACATTAGATAGAGCACTAATCTCAAGGATATGTAAAAACCTCAAAAAACTTAACACTAAAAAAACAAACAACCCTGCAGAAGGCCCCGAGTTCAATCCCCACCACCAAAAACAAACAAAACTAAAAAAGTGAAACAACCCAATCAATAAATGGACTAAGGAGCTGAACAGACACTTCTCAGAATAAGATATATTCAAAAAATATATGAAAAAATGTTTAACATCTCTAGTAATTGGAGAAATGCAGATAAAAATTATCCTAAGATTTCACCTCACACCAGTCAGAATGTCAGTTATCAAGAATACAGACAACAATAAATGTCATTGAGGATGTGGGGGGAAAGGCACACTCATATATTGCTGGTGGGACTGAAAATTGGTGCAACCAATCTGGAAAGAAGTATGGAGACTCCTTAGAAAACTTGGATGGAATCATCATTTGATCTAGCTATCCCACTGCTTGGTCTATGCCCAAGTAATGCTTTGAAAAGCCACATTAATTGTCTACATCCATTGAAATAGAAAGTTGTGCTGCAGTTGTGTACAATGAATCAAAATGCATTCTGCTGCCATATATAAATAAAATTAATAAAAAATTTCTTTGAAACAAATGATAACAGAAATACATATAATGGACACACTACAAAAGCGCTATACAGATTTAATGCAATTCCTATTTAGATTATAATGACATATTTTATAGAAATAGAAAAGTAATCATAAAATTCATTTGGAAAAGTAAGAGGCCAAGAATAGCCAAAGAAGTCCTTAGTGAGAAAAGAGACACAAGAGACATCAAAATACCAGACCTTAAATTATGCTACACAGCTATATAGTAATAAAAACAGAATGGTGCTGGCACTAAAATGGATATGATTACAAATGCAGCAGAATAAAAGACAAAGAGACAAACCTGCATAAATATAAATTTTGCTCAGAAAACTGGATATCTATATGTAAAATTATAATGCCTATTTCTCACCCTGCATAAAATCCAACTGAAGGTAGAACATGAACCTAGGAACTAGACCAAGACCCTGAGCTTACTTGAAGAAAATTTGGCCCAGCTCTCCATGTTACATTAGGAAGCAACCATCCCATTTATTGATTCTTCATTTTACTTCTTGCACTTTAGGGATCTTACTGAGGAAATTGCTTCCTAATCCAGGGTGATAGAGAGTTTGGCCTACATTCTCTTCAGGTAAGCTCAGGGTCTTGGTCAAGTGCTTAGGTTCATGTTCTACCTTCAGTTGAATTTTGTGCAGGGTGAGAAATAGGCATCACATTTTATTCTGCTACATAGAGATTTCCAGTTTTCTGACCAACATGTATTGAAGATACTATCTTTTTTTCACTGTATGTTTATGGCATCTTCATCTAGTATGAGATAATTTTATTTATTCGGGTTTGTCTCTTTGCCTTTTATTCTGGTAGTATGTCCATTTTGACAATGATAATTCTGCGTGTCCCTATATATGGAGGATCTTTCCATCTTTTAAGGTCTTGACTTCAATTTCTTTATTTAGTATTCTTTACTTTTATTGTATAGTAGGTATTTTTCCGGTTATGTTAGATTGATTCCCAAGGTTTTTGTTGTTGTTTTATGAGGCTATTGTGAATGGGAGAGTTTTCTTAATTTCTCTTTCAACAGATTCATCATTAGTGGATAGGAACACAATTAATTTTATATTCCATTACTTTGCTGAACTTGTTTATGGGTTCTAGAAGCTTTCTGATGAAGCTTTTTGGATTTTCTAAATATAGGATCATTTTGTCAGCATATAGAGAGTTTAAGTTCTTGTTTTCCTATTTGTATTTTTAAAATATCTTTATTTTGTCTAATTACTCTGTTTACAGTTTCAAGGATTTGTTCAATAATAGTGGTGAGAGAGGGCATCATCCTTGTTTGTTCAATTTTTTTTTTTTTGAGGAATGCTTTCAATTTTTCTTCACTAGAATGCTGTTGAACTTGGGTCTAGCCTATATAGCTTTACAATGTTGAAGTATGTTTCTACTATTCCTATTTTTCTACTATTTTGAACATGAATTAATGCTAAATTTTGTTAAATGCTTTCTGCATCTATTGAGAAAATCACATGATTCTTGTATTTAAGTCACTCATGTGATGAATTTCTTTTATTGATTTCCATATGTTGAACAAACCTGACATCCCTAGTATAAAATCCACTTGATTATGGTGCACTATCTTTTTAATGTTTCTGTGCATTTTTTTCCAGTATTTTATTGCAAATTTTTCATCTCTGTTCATCAGAGTTATTGATCCTGATTTCTTTCCTTGATGAGTCTTTGTCTGCTGTTGGTATCAGGGTGATACTAGCGTCACAGAATGAGTCCAGAAGGATTCTCTTCTTTTGTATTTCATGAAATAATTTGAAGACTATTGGTAATAATTCTTCTTTGACAGTTTGATAGAACTTGGTTGAGAATCTGTCTGGTACTGGAATTTTCTTTGTTGTTTGGCTTTTGATTGTATCTTTAATTTCATTGGCTAGTTCATATATCTCCAGAAATTGGCCACTGTCTTCAAAATTTTCTATTTTATTGGAGTATAGATTTTCAAATAGTTTCTGATTATCAACTATATTTCAGTGGTGTCTGTTGTGATATTTCCATTTTCATAATGAGTTGTAGTAATTTGAGATTTCTTTTCTTTAGCTTGTTTAAAAGTTTGTCAATATTATTTAATTTTTCAAAAAATCCAACTTTTTGTTTTGTTGATTTCATAGTTATTTTTGTTTCCATGAATTAATTTTATCTCTGATTTTATTATTTCCTGTCTTCTGCTTTTTCTGTTTACCTTTTCTAGGATTTTGAGGTATATCATTAGGTTATTTAATTGGTGACTTTCTATTCTTTTAATAAATGAGCTCAGTGCAATCAACTTTCATCTTAGAACTTCCTTCACAGTGTCCCAGAGTTCTTGATAAGTTCTGTAACTATTCTAATTTACCTCTAAAAATATACATTTTTAATTTTATCCCTGATTTCTTCCACTATCCATTAGATATTCAGTAGTGCATTACTTTATCTCCTCATATTAAAGTAGCTTCTATTTTTTAATTTTGTCATTGATTTCTAATTTTATTCCTTCATGATCTGATAAAATGCAAGATAGTATCTGTATTTTTTGTGTGTTTGCTATGATTTATTTGTGGTTTAAAATATGGTCTATTTTAGAGAAGGATCTGTGTGCTGTGGAGAAAAAAGTTTATTCAGTTATTTGCAAATGAAATAATCTATATATGTTTGTGAAGTCTAAATTATTAATCACATTTTTTAGTTCTGTACCTTCTTCATGATGTTTTGTTTGGAAGATCTATCAAGTGGTAAGAGAGGCATGTTAAATAAACCAAATACTATTATACTGTGGTCTATTTGATTCTTGAATTTGTGAAGTGTTGGTTTGATGGATATAGATACTCTATTATTTTAAAATAAATATTTAAGATTATTATGACTTATTTATATATAGTTCTCTTCAGTAGTATGAAATGGACTTCTTTGTAGCTTCTGATTAATTTTAACTTAAAATCCACTTTGTCTGATATGACAATAGAAATCCCTGCTTGTTTATGTGATCCATGGTAATGATAAGTTTTTTTTCCATTATCATTCCCATGGATGTCTTTGCCTCTGAGGTTAGTCTCCGAGAGATAGCATATTGTTGGGTCTTGTTTGTTAATCCAATCCACCAGTCTATGTCTTTTGATTGATGAGTTTAGGCCATTTAGATTCAATATTATTATTAAAAAGTAATTTTTATTCCCTGTCATTTTGGTTTATTCCTGGTTTTTAAATTTGAATTAGTTTCTTCTTTGAGTCTTTTCTTTTTCTTTTTTTTTAACCAGTGATTGAACTCACGGGTATTTGGCCACTGAGCTATATTCCCAGCCCTATTTTGTATTTTATGTAGAGACAAGGTTCCAGAGAGTTGCTTAGTGTCTTGCTTTTGCTGAGGCTGGCTTTGAACTCTGGATCTTCTTGCCTCAGCCTCATGAGCCATCAAATTTATAGGTGTGTGCCACTGTTCCTGGCTCTACTTCCTATTTTTAAATATCTGCTATTGAAAGAACTGAAATATACTCCTTAAAATTTTGTCAAAGTAAATTTAAGAAAAGAAATATAAGAAAATACAAGGTACATCATCCTTTGTGAGTACCCACTTACTTAGTTTAATTTTCTATTTCATTTCATAAAATCAACTAATCAAATTTCTGTATAATGCATATTAATTTAATTTTTGTATTGTGTAAGTGGGTTCAAAGTAGTTAAATAATTTACCCAAGAACAATTAATTAGTATGTATTAGAACTTGTTTTTAAACAGAAATATCTAATTAAACATCACATTTTCTAGTACATTGTATTACATCTATTAGTCTTCTCTATTTTATTCATAAAAGCAGTCTGGGTGGGCACAATTCAGGAGCCACTTGTCAAAAGAAACGAACTTTATTTTTAGAACCACACAGCTCTTCAGGAAAACCCTCAGAGCCCAACTGCCACCATCACTTCCCACAAGCCTCTCAACCTCCCCCACCCCTCCTCATCTTGAGGCCGATTGGCTGGGTCGCATGGGTGGAACCAAAAAAGTCCCCCAATGAGCAGCTCTGTGGTCTGAAAGGGCGGGGAAACAGCCCAATGAGCATCACCGCAGAGGAGCCAATCAGTTGGCAGCTAGAAGTTTGCTGGGGCCACCATGAGCCAATCATCAGCTGGCAGCTGGAAGTTTGCTGGGGCCCCTTCAGCTGTGGCTCCCAACAAATTTACCCAAGAACAGTTAATTAGTATGTATTAGAACTTGTTTTTAGACAGAAATATCTAATTTAAACATCACATTTTCCAGTACATTGTATTACATCTATTAGTCTTCTCTATTTTATACATAAAAGCTCTTAATTCTTAAAATTTTTAGACTATATTTAATTCTTTTATTTTCTAAGATAAAAGCTTCAACTGATTCAATCTTTTTGGCATATTTTATACAATCTAATCAGTGACTCAATGTAATTTTTTCCTAAATTTGGATTTATTTCAAAGGCTTACAATACAATATATTTCTAACACTAGTTCATTTTTGCTTAAAGTACACAAAGCTGGAAGGAAATACAACACATAAGAAAATAGCAGTTGCATCAATGTGTCTCAGAACATTCTTACTTCTCAACATCTCCACTTTACAGGGCATCATATTTGACAGCAAAAAGAGGTAGCTTCCTCTACTTCAGGACTGCAACCCCTTCTGTTCCCCAACTAACTTCTATATAGCTGATCAAAAAGCCTTTCTAGCAGTGTTTCCAGCCACATCCCTCCAAAGGCAGCCACAATTCATCAATAAAGTTTAACAATAAAGTTCTCTGATAACCAGATACAATTATATTTTATTTTTTTTCTGGTAGGGGGCTAGAGTTCTGTGCACCTCTACTACTAGCTCTTTTTATTTTTACTTTAAAAAGTTCTGTGGTATGGTCTCACTAAGTTTCAAAGTCTGGTCTTGAATTTATGATCCTCCATCCTTCAAAGTTACGGAAACTAGGAGGTTGGGGATATATCTCAGTTGGTAGAATGTTTGCCTCTCATGCACAGGCCCTGGGGTTCAATCCCCCACACCTCACACACAGAAAAACAACAACAACAACAACAACAAAACCCAATTATTCTTATTACAGTCATGGGAACCATGACCAACCAACCAGGTAAAATTTTTGTCATTGCTAGCGCATTTCTGAATATAGAGTCGTAAGAAAATAAATCTAAGGTTGTGTTCTCAGCTATTTCTGGATATAGATTATGATTTGGACTATTATTATTTTAATACAGGGATCTTGCAGAATTGCCTAGGCTGGCCTTGAACTTGCAACCCTCCTGCCTCAGTCTCAGAGTCACTGGGAATATAGGCATGAGCCACCTCACCCAGTTCACGGTTAACCTATAAACAGAAATCTATTTTTAATTTCTGGATAAATACAACTGGTCATGTGAAATATATTTTGATATTCATTTATCTCTTTCAAAATTTATATTTGCATATTACAAAGGCACAGATTTTTATTTCTATAGATTTTAATTTTATAGATACATAAAATTTAGGTAATATTATCACAACTGACTAAATAAGATGGCCTTAGCTACTTTTTTCCATGTTTATGACACTCTTTACTTTATTTGGTTTTAATTCTTACTACTTAATTCATTAGTGATTATGCTTTTCAAAATATAGATATGAGATATATACTCATGAGACATGTTTTTCTGTTTATGTAATTATCATAAAATTGAATTTAATTCCTTTTCATTAGAGTTAATTTCCATGGAAGCTGAATCAATTAGGAATTGCAAATTAATTTTCCCAAAGAACTTTTTATTCTGGGCTTTCTCCACTGGAATGTTCTTTTCTCCTTTCTTTGAAGTAACCAAAAAATTCTTTATTATACCAAGTACTTGTAGATGTTTTATTAATGTTTTGTACACCTGGTATATATTAACAATGTCAATAGTATCTAATTTACATTATTTTCAATATGACACATAGTTATCAAAGTCACTGATCATTACACTTGGGACATCTGTGGAAATCTAGCTACAAAGAGTCAGATTTGATATGCTCTGTATTTTAAGTGCCATTGTGTGCCATAGTCTATCTACTTCCTGCTGGAAAGATATGTCATAGATTATAATTTGCCCTGTCCTACTTACTGTAGTACCATAAAGTTTTCCTTAACTAACACTTCTCTTATGATAGCCTTCAAGATTTGGGCTGGACAAATTATTTCTATGCATGAGCTCTTCTAGCTTGCAATTATATGATTCTTGTTATTGTCTTCACAACATATTTGACTCCATATAAGTCAATATATTAAGACAGCCATCCTAGACAATGGCTTATAACTTCTCCCAATAGGTCACTCAGAAAATTGCCTAATCATTTTGTAAATAGGTGTACTCTACATACCATTGTTCATCATCTTTCCAAAATATTTCCAAATTTGTATACTTTCTGATCAGAGGAATCCCTCTAAAATATTCATATGTAGTGATAGTTATTTTTCTGTCCTGTAGCATATTTCCAACAATGCTATTTCTGCTTGGCTTAAAACACTGGCTTAAAACTACAAATCGGTAGTTCTATAATTTATTCAAACCATTTTGACTTTACAACTATACTTGTTATTGCAACTTTTATATATGTGTGACCTACCTCCATATTGCATTTATTAGCAAAATCATACATGATTATCATATTTCTAAAATCTCCTCAATCTATGTGCTCCATAAAAACTTATCCCCACAGGGTTTCTTTGAGTTGTGTAAGAGGACATTAATGTATGGGGGACCCTGTCTCATCCCAACAATAGTCCTCTTCATTAACCTCTTTTCAATTCCTGTTACTGAGTTCATACACATTTGCATTTAGTATTTGGAGCAGCGGAGTAGGCTCTAGTTTTTCAGAATCTGTAGCAACATATTATTCCTCATATGCAAGCAGCTGTTTCAACAGTGTGTCATCCCAGTGCATAGACACCTAATATACTAGTGTTCAATAATTATACAATCACAAAAATATGTAATTCAGTTAATATCTCTTTCAGTACTAGCATACAAACTCAGTAAAGATCATCTATAAACATTTAACCAAAAAAAGATACCAAAAAACTAAGACTCAGTAGAGTTAAAATGTGTTGCATCACATATTTTTTTATATTATTCAGAAGAATTTCTAGAAAGCTTCCTTCCTCATCATTAGACCAATTGATATTTTTCAGAAGAAAATGATGCTATGATTCTTCCCATAAGAAAAAAAATCTAGCAGATTATTCACTTGCATTGATACTCTGAAGTGAATAAAGGAATAAAATATTAGCAATTGTCCTGGTGTTACCACTTACTTCTAGGCTCCCTTCCTTTAAGATACAACTTACTCTGTTTTGGGTTGTCCCCTCACTCTTCCTACAAGGATTGTACTGAGGAGTTCTAATACAGTTATCAATTGTAAAAATTAGTCAAAGGAGTATCTTTTATCTTTATTTGTCCATTCTAGATATACAAGATAAAGGAGTTTCTTCACCAGTGTTTTCTCTTTCATTCATTTCCATAGTTGAATTTGTAAGCAATGGAGGTATTGCTCCTATCCAACAAAGTTAGTTCAGTGAAAGTCCTTTCTAATGTAGCAATTCTTTTGGAATAAGAACTCGAAAGTTTTAAAACTTAGAGATAATGTTCTATGTCCCTGCCCCCTAAAAAATATCTCTTGTGATAGGAGCCAAAAGCTTGAAGCACAGTGTTAATATAATGAGTTTCTATAATACAACAGAAATAACTTGTCAAGTGAAAACGAGAGTTGTATTATACTCCCATCTTCTACACTTTCATTCTTACTTCTGTAATGCCAAATATCTCATTTTATATCCTATTTAGTGTTAAATCTAGTCATTACATTATTCAGCAGGCTCTTTATTTATTCATTTATATTTTAGTAAATGTTTTGATTTTTCTCCTTCAATTTTTTCATCAAATCACTACTCTGAAGGTGACAGTAAAATATGTCTAAACAATTTTGTGTTTTTATCCTATCACTATTCAAAAGTACTTTAAATATATGGCATAAAAACACAAAATATAGTCACTGAGAAGCAATTCCCTTAATCTGATAAAATATATCTGGGTAACATAATAATCCACATTATTCTCTACCTTCTATAACATTCTTAACCATTGCTTGGGTAATTAAAAAAATTGTAATGCTAAATGACTCTTAGAAATATTCTATGAGCTATAAATAATGGTCCAGTACGATTAACCTCATGTTTATGAGATGTACTCTTTAATTTACTACAAGACTTTGAAGAAAGTGTTTTCTTGTCTGTATTCTGAACAGTCATAGATAACATTCAGAACAGTACTGAACCAAAAAAATGTGCTTTCATTTATCCCAACTGCATAGATTGATAGCATCTGTGACAAGTAATTTATTTTATTTAATATACTAATAAAAATATCATTTTAAATATCACATTTCAGGCCCTTCAGAAATTACTGCTTGACTTCTGTGGAGCATCCACCATATTCTATCTTGTATTCATTATTTGGAATCTTAGAAATAATTCCTAAATTAAGGATTTCTACATGCAGGTATTTTTAAGATAGCCTATTGTCTATCTCTCATTTACCCAATCATAGAGTTAAGCTACCACTACTGCCTGTAAATCTGTATACATCCACATGTATCAATGTAGAGTAGCGCTCTAATTAGAAGCAGAGCTCTAATTAGAGCCCCAGAGACTTAGGGTACTGAAGCAGGAGGATCACAAATTAAAGGCCAACCTCTACATTTTAGTGAGATGCTGTATCAAAATTTAAAAAAAAAAGAAAGAAAGAAGTGCTGGGGATGTAGCTCAATGGTGAAGCACCTGTGAGTTCAACTTCTGGTAATGCAAAAAATAAAATATAATTAAAAACAAAGCTAAATGTATTGTGAGTAACCTAGCCAATGTTACAGTTTTATCTTTTCTTATTTTCCAAGAGTTTCTTTATCTGATGGAGTTTCTTTATCTGACATTTCTATTGTCTGAGGATTTACAAAGGTACTGCATTCTTCATCCGTTATTTTATCAAAAAGAGGGTCATGTCATCAAGTTATTCAACAATAAGATAGGGAGAAAGAAAGTCCTAGAATTGGGTGATTGTCAGTAAATTTTAGCTTTCTCCCCTGAGACACCATCCTCACTATTTGGACCTATATGTATACACATATATGTGCACCTATACATAATATATACATGTATATACAGTAAGACAACACACAATTTCTATTCTGTTACCTGTTACCATCTCACTAGACTCTCCATTGTTTTTATTATAGGCTCAGAATGTCCCTCTTGTCTTCTGATGCCCTTTTCCTGAATCGTTCTAACCTTATTCCCATCCTCAAATCCTATGCAAAATAATTAAGTAGAAAGCAAATCCTCTGCTGTGTCTTGTAAGCTGTCAGTGAGTGAAGCTGTCTGTACTCATGCACATCATCAAGTCAGTTATATTTATTGAAAAGAGCAGCAATATTTGGCAGCTTTCAGGTACCCTAGAAGCCTATAAGGGAAGGTCCAGGAAGCCGACTGTGACTTTTGCCACAAAGCCCAATGAGCATGATGATAATCTGGTGAAATGTTGAATCTCATATGATCATTTGGATTTCATGGTCCCAAGCACAGCACAAGACTCATGTTACAGAACTTTTTTAAAAATTTTATTTTTATTATTATTATTTTTATCTCACAGTGAAGATGCTCATGTCTTTTTTATCTTTTTTCTAGTCATTTATTGCTTCTTGTGCTTTGCTTATTTTGAATAGACAATAAATTTCCATAGATAAGAAAGGTCCATAGTCAAGAATGAAAGACATCCACTAAATACTGAATAGTAAATTCTTCAGAAGCAGTAATTAATCTGTTTGTTTTTTTTTTCTGTAGAGACTTCTTGAAGCTTTTCCAAAGTCCTCAAAGTTTTACAGTTTAAGTGAAATCCTGAAATTTTCTTGTATTTACCTGGCATTCTTAGTAAGACTTAGGTGTATCCTTTTGGACAATCTTTATTTTGCTTTCATTTCCCATTCTGAGACTATTTAAATGCCAAAAAGATGATTCATCATTTTCTTCTCCAGTACCATATCCAAATCTCCCCTTTGAAAATTATGCTAGCATGGGGTGGGATTTAAATCCCTTTGACACCGTTGCAAAGATGTAGCAAATCTATACCCACATCAAGGCAAACAGAGCTTACTTTCTTCTGCTATCAATAGGAAAAGGAGACACAGGATCAACCAGTCATATCATATCAGTTTCCTTTAGCCAGGTACATCTTTTACATAGCTTATCACATAATAAAGGCCCTATCAAGTGTACTACATTCTCAATTTACATCTTTGATTTCCTATCAGTCTCCATGATTTGCTTACCTTTCTCATTAATGAAACTCAATTTTATAAAATCAGTACATTCAACTTATAAATGTAATGTTGTTAGTAGCAAAAGGATAATTTGTGGGCACAAGAGAAAAATAAAATGAAAATTACAAATGACTGGAGAAATTAATAGGGAAGAGAATGCTACATATCAATGCAACCCTGGAGATATGTATAAAAGCAAAATTTAATGAAACAGGGAACAAATTAAAAATCAGTACACTTAAATTCACTTAAAGATATACAACATTTTACAAAGCCTAATAAAGAAATTGTGTGTGACATATCAGATAAAAAGAGAAGTTAGTAAATGATCCAATTCATGATGGTTTTGGTAAAATAAACCTAAGAGTTTTCATTACACATAACTATGGGGAACTTCCTATAGTCATCAGGATACTCAAGAGAAACAAGACTAACAGGATTCGATTCATGAAAAAATTACTCATGGGCTGTGGAGGTTTGGCACATCCAAGGTATGCTGAATAGGTTGGCAGGGAGGAGTTGCAGTTAGAGTCCAAAGGCAGTCTGCTGGCAGAATTCCTTTTTCTTGGAGAGGTCAATTTTTTTCCTATTAATGCTTCGACTGATTGGATGAGGCCCACCCACATCATGGAGAATAATTAAATTCACGAAAAGTCTACTGTTTTAACTGTTACTCTTACTTGTAAAAATACTTTCACAGAAATATCTAGAATAAAGTTTGACCAAACATCTGGGGGAAAAAAACAACAACAATTTCTACCATATTTTAAGTCAAAGTTAATATTTTCTATTGCTTTCCAGAAATTCTCCAGTGTGGCATAATTGATAAGTGTAAATTCTATATATTTGAGGTATACATAACATATTGATATATGGGTATGTTTTGGAATGATTACCATAATCAAGGTAATTAAAATATTCATCACAAGATGTTGATCTAAGATGAAACATATTTTTTTTCCAAGTACTTAAATTATTTACTCAATCTGGCCCAGCTACACTTACTTTTGCCTATACAGTCAACAATAATAATTATATTTGTGGAAGGAATGAGGTTGGGCATGTTCACTCTTTGAGATTTCACCTATTCAATTGTAGTTCATTATATATAAATTCCATTAAAAAAGAGTAATCTGTGATCTCACCATCTCAAACCACACATGGATTTTTTTTATTGTTGGTTGTTCAAAACATTACATAGTTCTTGATATATCATATTTCACATTTTGATTCAAGTGGGTTATGAACTCCCATTTTTACCCCGTATACAGCTTGCAGAATCACATTAGTTGCCACACATGGATTGACAATCACCTAGATATCAAGTTTTTATTGGTTCCTTCCTTCTCATAAAGTTTATCACATATGCTATTTTGTCTCCATTTCATTTCTGCCACTTATTTTCATGCTACTCAACCATTGATTCAATATCAGGTTATAATGGACTGAGAATCCAAAGAAAGATTCATAAGAAACATTCTTTCTTCCCCATTTTATTTTCATTAAATGATACACAATAGACAATGTAATATGGACCTGAGTTGCTTTAAGAGGTCAAGCTCTATCTCAAAAATATCTTGCTAGCCTCTTCGCTATGCAAGTGTCCTTCAGTGCCAAGACAAGCCTGAGGATAGTCCTGCTGTTTCTTTATTTTAAAATGCATGTAATGTGGTCCATCAAGTGATGTGTGCCAAGGAATAGGACTCCCATTGCAACTGCAATCCCCATGTTAGAATTTAGTAACGAAGAACACTGATAAGGCCATGCAATTTCTTATCTTGGCAGAACAATAGATGTGGTATCATTTCATATTCATCTCTGGAAGTAGTAGCCCTGGATCATATTTCCAAATGTTTTAGGTTAATAGTACAGAAAAGCTGCTATCTTTTTATCAACATGTGGAATCTGAATGTGCCATAATTATGGTTATCAGCCTTTAGGTATATTTTGTCAAGGATATTTTGAAATTTTGGTGTTCAGAAATAGATTCAATACTTAAGATGCATCTGACTAGGAAAATCTCAGGCGGCTTATTAACCCCTACTTTAGGGATAATTTTCTGCCTAGCAAGTCACTACAAAATGTACCAGCTTATAGCAACCAACATTTTTGTGCTCACATTTCTATCACTTGATCATTTGGTAAGCTGGGCTCAGATGGATAATTCTTTTACTTGTGCAGCTATCGTTATCAGGTGCTGAATGATACTACATGACCTCACTTACATGTCTGGGCCTTGAATAAGGTAGCTTAATATTTTTGTTAGTTTGATTTCTCTGTATACATGAATATGATTTCTCAAGTTCAGTGAGGCTAAACTGTGCTTATTTTGAGAATGATGGTTTCAGGGTTCTAGGAGGGAATTTTCTACTAGTTAAAATAAACCACAGGGCCATCCAAGATTCAAAAGGAGATAGATTTCACCTCTTATCAGATGGGAAAAAATGTGGTGTTTTAAGTCACTAAAACACCTCAAATTAGCACTTTGTATTTCTGGGAGAGCAGAATGACATTATATAGTGAAGGATAGCAATGGTGTTTACAAGTGAAGACATAAAGATACTGGAACAAGGTAACTGATGAGAGATAGCAATATATAAATAGTGGAACACTATGGTTTAGACTGCAGACTTTGGAAATAATCTTTCTAGGTTTGATAGTTTCTTCATAAAATATTTGTGAACTTTGTTACATTACACAAGCTTTCTATACCTTGGTTTTTTTTAAAACAACAAAAATAATTATAATATGTACTTGCCTTAAGGTGACTAAGAGGATTAAATGAGCTACTATATAATATATGAAATACTTGTGCTAGCCCTGAAGTATTTTAAGAACTAAATACATGTTATAAATCATCTTTGAATATAACTAACTACATTATACATTACTCATTACATGATAATTATTTTCAAAATTATTGAAGATTAAACTTGTGTCAACTATAACTTGAAGATTTTTTTGCTTTGTATACACTCCTTCATCAACTTTCGAAAGAAAATTCTAAAAATAATATTCTAAATTAAGTTAGAAATTGAAAACACCATTTTCATTTGACAAATTATTGGTTTTATATGCTCATTTCAACTTAGTATGTGTTCATTTCAGATTGTCCTATGATTAAACATTACTCTAATTTTTTTTCATTAATTAATATAATGACATCCTCGAGTATTTCATAAAAGTGTTAAACCATTTTTATCTACTTTTCAAAAGAGAAAAATACTATCAAGGACTTTGTATTTTTTTACTTTTTTTGTTGAATTAAAAAATTGATACTTATTCTTCTTCCATTTTTTTTGTATGCTTGAAAACTTAACTACCATAGACATTTTTTAAAATTAATTTTCCTTAAGATTTTAACATGATTATTATTCTTTTATATTATTCAATTTTTAGTATGCAGCATGATGTTTTGAAATACATTACACATAATAAAGCAGTTACTACAGTTAAGCTAATTAATATATCTATTATCTGAGCCAATTAATATTTTTATCATCTTAAACATTTACCTTTTTGTACACATGTGTATGTGGTAATAGTTCCTAAAGTCTGTGGTCTTGGCAAATTTCACCATACAATACAGTTGAATCAGCTCTGTCATGCTGTGCATGAGAGCTCTTGACTATTCATCCTATGTAACTGCACCTTCATCCTCTTTCATATGCACATCCTATTCTCCCTGCCCATTCCTCTAGCCTGACATAGTCTGCATTTCTTCTTTACAGATCTGGCTTACCTAACTTGTCATAATGTCTTCCAATTTCAACCATATTGCCATTAAAGACAGGATTTATTATTTTATTAAGGCTGAATAGTAATATATTGTCTGCTGTATGTTTGTGTGTACACATGCATAAATTTCCTTGTTCATTTATCTGTTGACAGCTAGTCATTTCTATATCTTGACTATCATAATTAAAGCTGTGATGAAGGTGGGAGGTAGTTACTGATTTCATTTTGGGGGGATATATACTCAGGAGAGGAACTAATAGATCCTATGGTAGTTCTATTTTCAATATTTTAAGGAAACTTCATATTTTTCTCACAACATCTCTACTAATTTATATTCTCACCAAGAGTGAAGAAGATTTCCCTTTTCTCCACAACCTCACCAACACTTGTTATTTCTTCTCTTTGTGTGTGTATGTGTGTGTGCGTGTGTATGTGTGTGTGTGTGTGTGTGTGTGTGTGTGTGTGTGTGTGAATGTGTGTGAATGTGTGGTGTTGATGTTCAAACCCAGGGCCTTGTAAATGCTAGGCAAATGCTTTACCACTGTGATATTCCTACCCTTTCTCTTGTCTTTTTGATAAGAGCCATACTAGAAGGTATGAAATGAAACCTCATGGTGAGTTTGATTTTCTTTTACCTGATGATTGATAATATTGAGATTCTATTCATATAGCTGTGTTTCATTTTTATGCCTTTGGAAAAAATTTGTCCTTTGACTTCAGGTCCTTTGACCATTTTATTTGGGATCTATTGTATAGTGTGATATAATACAGACTTGAGTCCCTTATATATTTTGAGTGTTAACCCCTTTTCTAATATATGTTTTGCAAATATTTCATCCTATCAGTAGGCTGCCTAGGTATGTATTTTTTCCACTATGTTTGTATGTGGTTTTTTTTCATTTGGCAACTGGAATATTTTTTTCTAATGTATATTTGTCAGTTACAGAAAAAATTTGAACCAGTTATCTATTTGAATTTTAATGCTCTTCTAATTGGTCTATGCTTTTCTTTTGAAATTTCCTTTAAATACCATTTGCAATTAATTTATCTGTCTTGTGTTTCCTTTTATATATTGTGTGATTTTCTCAATTTGTTACTTTTTGTTAAATTTTGATTGATTGATTCTCTTCTCCTTTGTTCTCAGACTACTATTAATCTTACCATATTATTTTTAGTCAATAATTACATTTTTCCATTTATATGGTTTTAAATTTTTTCACCTTCCCCTGGTTTTGTTTTAGATGTGCTATTTTTTTCCCATAGGCAATCTACTTTGAACATAAAAATATACTTATTCCAACATTCTCATAGAACTTGGTTACCACAATTTAATATTTTAAATTCACTTATTATTGACTTTGTTAGCTTTTATTTCCATGTCTTAGATTATTTTCCGTGTAATTTTGTTCTGAGGGTTCACACTCCGGTGGGCTTTTCTCTTTTTCTCTTCTTTCCTCCCTCCTTTCTATTTTCCCTTTTTCTCCCCTCCCTCCCTCCCTCCCTCCCTTCCTTCCTTCCTTCCTTCCTTCTTTCCTTCCTCTACACTCATTCAGTTGTTTCACATTTCAGTTTCTTCTGAGGAACTATTGCTCAGAGGCAGTATTGCTTAATTGTTACCTACAAAGGATTAAATGATAATTTTCAACAGTATAGAACATATCTCAAGCCTCCAGACTTGAAATTAGTTCTGTTTTCTTCCTTTTCTGAAGGCAAATACAGAATTACATCCCATAAATGAGGAAGGACTTTTTGCCTCTTTTCACTTGGGGGCAGACATGGAGCAGTACTGACTTTAGCCAGAATTTGTGGGGCCTCTTACATCTTGTTTCCTTGCCTGTATTGAAATTTCAGCCCCCATTGTATCCAGAGATCTCTGCCTTCACCACCCATTCACTAATATGAGTTTCTTCTCTGGCCCATAAAATTGAAAATAGGATAGAGAAGACTATGAGGACACAATAGTTAGGATCTCTGAACTCTTCTGTGAAGAAGACCAACCCTGTGAAGTTGCACATCTGCTAATGATTGCTCCCTGAAAAAAAATAGACTGATTTTGTGTTCAGGTTTGTCATGTGCCAGATTTGTTATTAACAGGCTTGCCTACATTGATCATGAACTATCTGACCTGAAACTTGTACACCTTATAGCAACTGCATTCTTATTTTAAGGCCTAATTTTTTTGTTTGTTTGTTTTGCAATGATGAAGAAGGATTGTGCTATTGTTTTTATTTATTTTATTTTTTATTTTCTTAATTTTTTAAGAGAGAGAGATAATTTTTTAATATTTATTTTTTAGTTTTCGGTGGACACATCTTTATATTAATTTTATGTGGTGCTGAGGATCGAACCCAGCCCCCTGTGCATGCCAGGCGAGCATGTTACCGCTTGAGCTACATCCCCAGCCCAATGCTATTATTTTTAAAATTGTCAATTTCTTTTTCTGTTGAAGTCTGCCCAAAATCAAATCCATCAATGTATGAAAATATAAAATTATCATATTTCCTGTGTAATAATACTATTAAACAGCCTGCTGAAATGATTCAAAATTAAATATTATTAATGCTAATTAATTTTATTCTCCAAATGGTGAAAATCTGTCCTTCTATAGGCATAACCTGAAAATATGTTTCCACTGTAATGATAACAGAACACTTCCTACTTTTTTTACCATTCACTCTGAGATCACAAATCAAAAAATTATCTCTCTAAACTATCATTAACCTTAAGTACAACTTATAAAATCCTTAAGAGATGGTTTTTAGTTCTATTCTAGGTTCTATGTTCCATTTGTGTTCATGTGGTTTTTATTTATTTATTTATTTATTTTGGTTCATATGTCCTATGAAGAGCCTTCCATGATTTTGTCTTAAAAGTTGGTGCCTTTGATAATGAAAGGGATGTTCCTTGTGACCTGTGACACCCAAGTGACACTTTATGTCTAATTGTGAACATTTGTAATTTACTGTCAGATTAGCATCATACACCATATTCCTTTTGAAATTTAAAACAATGGAAGTTAAAATACAATTTCTTTGTCTGAACCTTTAGAAAGCTCTTTTACTCCCTTAAAAAATATTTTTTTCTGTTAAATTCTATTAAATATTATTCTTTTTCCTTTTATTATTACAATTTCTGAGGTAATATGACTGTTAGTGCTGCATTTATTTTACTTATTACTACTAATCTGTTCTTTTAGGCTATAGTAAGTACAAAGTAAGATAGACTACTTTTTCTAGTCTTTAAATTATAATTTATAATTATAAACTATAATTTAATTATTAAATTATAATGCAAATTATAAAATTTGAATTATAAATTATAAACATTTATTTATTTTGTAATTTTAGTCTCATTTTTATCCACTTTTTTTTGGTACCAGAGATTGATTAAACCAAGGGGTGTTTAACCACTGAGACACATCCCCAACCCTTTTTAAATATTTTATTTTGGGATCAGTTCTCTGTAGGTTGCTTAGGGCCTCACTAAATTGCTTAGGCTGTCTTTAAACTTGCAATCCTCCTGTCTCAACTGCCTGAGCCATTGGGATGACAGGTGTGTGCCACTGCATGTAGCTTATTTTTATCTTCCTGAAACTACCATAGAGCATGTAGATAGTAGATATTTAAAAATTCATTTTTTTCAAAGAGCAAATATTACATGTACATTTTAACTTTGGCTGAAAAATCACACATTCTGCATAGTTAAGTAGTCAAAAGACATGATAATCACTTGTAGCTCATATCCATCTTTTTATGTTTATAATTTTTTATGATGTGGTATGAGGAATTAACCCAGGGGTTCTTAACTACTGAGCCACCTTTTTATTTTATTTTATTTTATTTATTTTGAGACAGGAACTTGCTAAGTTGCTTAGGACCTCAATAAATTGCTGAGGCTGGCTTTGAACTTGAAATCCTTCTGCTCAGAAAGTCTAGTCATTGGGATTATAGGCATCCAGTACTGCACTGGCTACTTTTATCCTTGTAATAACTTTTAGAATGCCTATGTCTGTCAATTTTCATATTAGTACTCTGTGTATGTGGCAGTGTGTGTGTCTATGTGCCCTTGCACCTAGCCCTTGTCCTGAATTTTGGATAAATTATCTTTTGGAGAACATTCATGTTTCTACATATTTATGTCATGAAATTCATGTACTAGGAACATTTGTATAACAGCAGAGTGGATCGACCCATGTATGTTCGGGAGTATGCATATATGTACATATGTATATATTATTTGGATAAAAGGTAAAGTATGTAGTATGCAAGATTACTTCAATACATATTATTTTTTATTTTACTTTGTGAAGATATCATATTTCTTCAGTTAAAATACCCATACACAGAAATACAGGCATTTGGACTACAAAATATTATACTAGTTTTAGCTATTTTTCACTAAGCAGAAACATCACTTCTTTAAATACTTTTTCCTCATTCACATTTGTGGTTTAATCTGACACTATTTTTGTGTGTTTCTTTGTTTGAAATACTGTGGATCAGAGAAAATTGATAGTGATGCTGCTGTATGTGTTCCAGTCCTTATTTATAGGCCATTTCTTTTAAGTTATTATACATGTTTTCTTCTTCTTTTATCTAACTTAAGTACATTTATTATACATTTTAACCAATTTATTTTCAGTACTAGATGTGTTTTACCATGATTTTTATATATGGACTCACATTATTCAACTCTGATTTGTTAAAAAAATTATAATATTTATTACCTTTTCAACATAGTAAAAAACCATTATAATTTGAAAGAAATTTTTTTATTATATGAGCCTAATACCTAGAAAATATATGCATGAATTTTGATCAATTCCAGCCCCAATGGTAGATTATAGTGTTTTCCTTTTGTACTTCTAATAACATATTACAAAAACTCTTTCCTAACTTTAGACAAATGATTTAATAAAGTAAAAGCAACAGTATTTATTATTGAATCCTCAGTAAAATGTACAGTGACAAGTTTCATAATACCCTAAAGCATAATATATTAGAATCATAAATTGTGATATTTTATACAATTTCAAATATTTTATGAAATACTTTAAAATATAACATACCATTTAATTCTCCAACAGCTTTTTTAGATAGATACTAAAACTCTTACATACAGGGAATTGAGGTACGGAGGATAAGTGATTTTTTTTCCTATTACGTATTGTCAATAAATGACAGGTATCCAAGCAACTTGCAAACAGGACCTTAAACGATTACTATTTTTCCCTTGATTTTCATAGTTTTGTTTTCGTATTCATTACAGATATTATTAACTTTAAATTTTTTAAAAAAAATTTGAAGTGCTTAGTAAATATCGTCAGTACTATGTTTTTATGCCTCATTGCAATTTTATTTTCACTATCTAAACTGAATTTTCATTATTGTTAAAGAATTCTTATGCTTTTTCAACATTTGTGTCTTGGTATTGCTATACCCTCTTTGAGAATCTTTGCTCAAAATATCTACCTATCATAAGCTAAAACAGGAAGGAAGATTACATCTACATATAGTTAGGAGATTTTTTTAAATGAAGTTGTCACACAGTGAAGTTGGGATTGGTCTAGGCAATATGAAGACCATTGATATAAGAACATTTTTTCTTGGGCTTTTTATCGGGTAGCAAAAAGTTGAGCTGAAATCTTTAAACTCTCTTTCTCTTTAGCCTTTAGGAAATTACATTACTCTTCAGACTTATCTCATTTCCCCTCAGGATTGCAAGTTTTTAGGCAGGGATGAGGGTGTGGAGAGGTTCATGCATCTTTAAACTATTCATGGCATCTAACAGGGTAGTTTACTGTTATTGGTCATTCAATATATCTTTATCCAATGCCTATATAACAAAAAGTGAAGTAAAAAAAAATATAAAGAGTATTTTTAAAAAATCTAATGGGAATAAAAAGAGGATAACAGAAAAGATTAAAATATAAGGTTAACTGAAGCATAATACCAAATATGTACACCAGATGGAAATAATTATTTTACAGCTATTACTCCCCAGAGCCTAGTGACCAAACACACTGGTACATGTTGGAATAAATTAAAAGTTTGGATCATGTCTTTAAAAATTATTGAGGTATCTATATTTATTTGTTTATAGTCCTTCCTGACATTAAACATCTCATAGATTTTTTGGGTGTCAATACTCAGTTTTGTAAAGAACATCAATGATTCCTTTTCTCAGACTTTACAGATTTTTTATAAAAACAAACCTGTCTACTGACTCCTAAATACTGTCAGCAATGGCATTTATCACTGCTGTGATAGAGAAAAATATATTTTGATTAGTTTCTTCTTCTATTTATATTTTTAAACATTATTTTTACATAGTGTTTTTATGTACTCTTCCCTTTCTAATGCAGTATTATTCTATGTCTTTTTCAAAAAGCTTTCACAAGAAGGGATATCACTATCTACATGAAGAAAGTAAAATGCCCAATGATTGTATCTATGTTATATTTCAAAATAGGAATTAATTACAACATTCCAAGAATTGTAGGCACTTCTAGTACTGTTCTATAAAAAATCATGCAACATATCATTTATTTTCTGCTTTAAAGTATGTAAAACACACACACACACACACACACACACACACACACATATATATATATATATATATATATATATATATAATTTCTATAGAGAAAATCTTTTCTAAATGGAAAAAAAAACATTTTCAGATGTTGATATAGATGATGATATAGGAGTGATTATTTTGGTGCCATTGGGAGACACCATACTCTAACAAGAAATAAGTAATTGGTGATACCAGATCAAAGATTCCCTAAAGCTCATATGTATAAAAACTTTATTCTTTATTTTTCTTTCTATTGTAAAACAAAGTTTAGGACTATTAATTTTCCCTTTCCTATAAGCCTTCAGATTGTTCTTTGTAATTTCTTTTTTTCTTATTTTGAGATTTACTTTATTCATTTACAAAGTGAGTCTATTTGAAACATTCTTGTTTATTTAAAAGGACTAAAAAGGATTCAGAAAAATAGAAGATAAATGGAGTAGAGGAAGAGAATTGAGAGGGCTGGAGGAGGAGGCATGGGGAAATGCTAGAGAATTAAATCTATCAAATTATGTTATACACATGCACAAATATACCACAATGAATTCCAATTGTATATAAAACTACAATGCACTACTTAAATAATAATAGACAAGATATTAGTGATTTAAGGCAAGTAGATCCTGGGAGGAAGAGGGGAGTAAAAGGAAAGGTACCAGGGAATAAGATTGATCAAATTTTGTGCATGCACAAATATGGCTTAATGAATCTCACTATTATGTATAATTATAATGAATCAATAAAACGCATATTGTATACAGAATATACACATGGAATATGCTACCCTTTGGAGACAAAAGCAAGGTTTTGAAAGAAGTACAAGAAAGCTCACCTTTTTCTACTTCTGGAGGTATCCTTGACAACAACAGCCAGGTAGGGTAAGTGAAGGTGATGGTAGGTAGCTGCAGACTCTGACTACATTAGCAGTACTTATGGCAGCATGACCAGAAAGGCAGGATCCTTAATTTCTGTCCAGTTATCAATAGTGTAGAACAAATACAGCAATGTCAGCATCTCTAGTTATACAGAGTGTATGTGCTCAGGGTATAGAGCAACTTCCTCAGTTTGATGGAATGGCCCCTTTTTCCTTTTGTCCCTTTTGCATGTCTCTGAAGACAACACCATCATGGTCAATACTTTTCCTTATTGAAATATCAAGAGTAGTGTCTCTCAGAGTGACAGGACATCAGCTGATACCTGTGTTAATAGAAGTGGTAAAAGAAAGAGCCCCTTAAACTTGAAATCTGGGTGGTTACCTGACTTGTTAATATTAATCTTATCACATTTGGAAAATGATACACAGATAATTCATAGCTTGCAGATAAAATGGCTAAACTATCACCTTTGCCTAGAAAGAAGTGATTTATGAAGGCAAGGCTACACATGACTGTTATGGTGAGAAATGCCAGAGATCATGGGATATGTTCATGACTTCTACTACTGTAGTATTTATTTACAAGGTCAAGTTTTTAACACTCAGATCAAAGCCTGATCAGAGAACAATTTAAGTAACTTAAAAAATTATAATGCTGCAACAGAGGTAAAATTCAGAGCCTCATCTAGTAACTTTTGAGAAATGCTGTTTAGTAGAATTTAAGAATTGGGAACCTGAGCCCACAAATTGAGGACATTTGGACACATTCCAGTGAATCAAAGAATTTTATTCAATCCTTTGTTGCCCGCAGAATAGATTTTTGCCCTTTAGAACCAATTACCTATCCCTTTCTTAAAACCTCTATAATGATCTTATCCCAGGTAGTTGCCTTAAAGGGTTTATTTATACTCTAGTTTCCATGTACGCCCACCCTTAATCTTCAGATCTGTAACGAGAGCAAACTATACATACCCCTAGAGGACAAATACAAAGAATGACTTGATAGAAGATAATTTAGGCACTTAAGTATTAACAAAATTTGCTAGTTTATATAAGTGCAAACCTAAATATTATTTTGAGGGAAGGATCCCAAATCTGTTAGATCAAGGATAGAATGTAACATTAGACCAAGCAAAACTTACCTTGTTAGAGTCATCTAGCAGTAGCCTACATTCAATGATTTTAATTACTAGAATATTCCTTGTACAATGTTATGGTTTAGATATTAGATGTGCCTCAAAAGCTCAATTGTGAAACATACCAGAGGGCTTAGAGGTGAAATTATTATATTAGGATAGTATTAATATTATAGCTAGAGAAGCTGGGTCAATGGAGGCATGCCCTCTGGGCTTATAATTTGTCCTTGGTGAGGGAAGTACTCTCTCCCTCCCTCTCTCTGCTTTCACATTCCCAATTGCTTTTCTCTGCCACACACTTTCACTTCCACCATGAAATTTGGCTTCTTTTCAGATCTCTAATACTGTGAGCCCCCAAATATATTTTTCCTCCTTAAAACTGTTATTGTCAGGACTTTTGGTTTCAGTGACAAAAAACCTGACTAAAACATATACTAAAGAAGAAGTTCAGATCTTTAGAGAGATAGGATAGCAACCTTGGTATAGATTTATTATGAATAATCTGCTTCATGCGAGATCATTACCTTGAAAATGTCCTCAAACATCTTGAAAATGGGTTGGCAAGGAGAGGTCCCATATCCTCACAAAGGTATTTGGTGTCTTTTCTTTGTAAGCCTGGGATAATGATGCTAGATGCTACCATTGATGTTTACTTTCTTTTCAGTATGCTTGATTTGAATCTTCAAGTGGCAGATTTAGTGACTGACCTAGACATAAGGCCAGAGGGACAACTACACTGATTTTCCTGCAAGGATAATTAATGGGTAAACAATTCCACATGGTGTCCTCTGTGGGGCATTATTATTGGATTAGTTGTATATATAATCAGAAAACTGTAATTCTGGTAAGCACAGAACAACCTTGAGTTATCAAAATTGGGGGTGATTCAGAACTGAGCCAGTTTACAACCTTTTAATAACAGTCATATAATGGAAAGGTCTTGTAATGATGCTAAAATTTGACATTTAATCTTTGTAAGTAGTGTTACAACTAATCTAGCAAAGGTGCTGAGATTATTCAGAAAATAATATAATAACTAATAAAATTTCCTGTAACTTTTTAGAAGATGCATATTTCTTTATTTGTATGTGGAATAACTGCATCTTGTGAAACATACCATGTGATCTTGATATAGTCATAAGGAGCTTTAAATATGGATAAAAGGGGTTTACTTGAATATTGAATACTCAGAAGTGAGACTACATAAGTGTCTTTATCATACAGCTTCTTTTGGCTTTCACCTTTGAATTTACCACCATCAACACATTATTTTTTTTCTGATTGTTCAGTAATATAAAGTTTGTGTGTGTGTGTGTGTGTGTGTGTGTGTGTGTGTGTGTGTGTGTATGTTGGTACCAAACAGTAGAGAATTCAAGCTTGAAAGTAAATCATCCTAGATTCAAAGCAATCATATTAATGCCATCATTTAAAACTTGAGGACATCTGGAAATGTTTTAATAACAAAGAAATGCTTATAAGAGGTTTATCAGGTAGTTATGTGGAGTGAAGACAGAAAAAGATTCACTACAGATGTAGGAAGAGCAAGGCAGGGACATTTTGAATAATCAGTCAGGGATGTAGCTACATTATACTTGGGATTTGTTCAAGTGCATGACTTGTACACATTCATTTCAGTAATCAACATTGCTAAAGAATAAAGTCTACAGATTTTTCTGCCTCATTGTTCATTTATTGATGAACACATAGTTTCTAAACTTTATTATAAAAGTATTTCATCTTATAGATACTTTTAAGTATTTCCCATTAATGAAAGAAGAACTAACATGATTAATATACATTAATAAGTCTTTCTTATAAGACTTTTTTTCTGATTTTGGCTTTTAGAGCCTTAGGGGCTTTCAATATTATCAGGTAATTAGGTAGGCATTTACAAGATACTTGTGGTATATGACAGATTTAGAAATAGTCAATTTTTTTGAAGTTATCTAGAGATAAAGACCTTTCTGACTTTGTAATTGCATAGTCATACATTCTGAATCTTTCTATAATGAAGAAATCTCCTGCAGGGATCCTTCTAAGCTATCCCTGAATTGTTATTTGTGATGATAAACTGAATGGAATGACATTTATTGTTTTTACCAAATAGCCTCCATGAAAGGAGAGAGCCTTCATATATACTATTTAGAACTTATTTAACAAGAGACAATCAAATTTAATGATACATCATCACTGTTAGCTTTAAACACCTGTAAATGAAATGTTGCTTTTAAGCTCAGTAACACAAATGATGATATCATAATCTAAAGCAGCCTATTTTTTTCTTTCATGTATAAATGGAATAATTGTGTAAATTGAATTGAAATTTATCAAAAGATGTTTATTTTGCTTCCTTACATTTGTAATCTTCTGTAAACATGTAAATAAAAAGATTTAAGTATAATAGGAAAAGATCTTCAATTCATTTGTCAAATGCTTATCAAATACACAGAAGAGAGGAACTTTTCCTAAGGCCTATTTGAGGGTGTCCAAATGCAATTCCATTAAAGATTGCTTCAGTCATCATTCTCCCAAGCCAGGTTCAAAAGGGCAAAGTCAGTTTCTTTTTAAAGAATTTTTTAATTATTGCATATGCCCTTTCAAGTCAGTGAAAAACAATCACCTTTCCCACTCATCAGGTAATTGTATTCAATGTCTACAGAGGACACTAAGCTCCAGTAGTTCCAACTGATACATAAACAAGTTGTGCTGCTGTTGAATAATGTTCTTATTTTGGATGTGTCAAGGCCAAAATAGCATGCTTAATTTAAACATATAGCAAGGCAACATTTTGTTTTCATTTTAAATGAGAGTTACTAAATTGAAGACCTTCTCTATAATAAAACTGTTAGAGCAAATTGACAGTCAATATTCCTAAACTTTAACTTGATTAATCCTGCTTTTACCAGTTGCACTATTGCTTTATGTATTATCCTTGCTTCTCCAATGAAGGAATAAGAGTGTTACCTTAAGTGAATTACAGTTTTACAATGAATGTTACAACATATTTGTTCTAAGATTATATATTTAACACACATTATATATAATTATATTTGTCTTGATTAAAAATAGAATATAAGTATTAAATATCTTTAATTTTAAATGGTATTAATAACATTATTGTATAATTGTTGATCACAAAATCTTTAATTTTAAAAGTAATTAATCATCCTAATTATCCTGTAGATTGATAACTAATCTTCATTTTTAATAACAAGAAAAATAACCTAGATAGATGTAAATAAGGATCTATTTGATTCTTAATTGATCAGAATAACTTCAGTTTTTAAACTTAAAAGCTCATGAATCTAATCCTATTCCTATTAGTTAATTAATATTGATTTGTAGTGACAGAGAGGGAATAAAACACAGCTGATCTCAAGATGCTATAGAATCTGATATGATGATGATATCACTGTATTCATGAGAATTAATAATATATCATGTCTTGGGAATGAACTAGGTACCCTTTCAAAATAGGATATTATAAATGATACATGCCATTTTCTATTTAAACAATGTAATATTTATCCAAGAAAATATATTACTCTCTATTCAGAAAAATTACACATTAATGCTCAGAGCCTATTGTATCAATATGAATATCTTCAACTTCAGAGCAATGATTCTGACAGCTTTGAAGAATAAATTCATATAATAAAGTGCCAAAACCCAAACAAATTCTAATCACCTTAGGTAAAATCTCTCTCACTGTGCATGGAAACTAGAAGCTTAGTGCAGATTTCTTCTTAAAGTTATATTATCTTCAGGGTGATTTGTATATTTATATTTTTCAGCAGAGTAGAACTAATGGAAAATTAACAGGGCCAATGTGTTAGATGACTAGTTACATTTATTCAATATTTGCCTTTAAGTCTGTGAAAAAGTAAGCTGTGTGCAGTAAGTTGATTTTCTTTTCAATATATTTGATTTAATAATTAATGTTTTCCATTGATATATGATCTTATTACTTAAATTCCCTAAAATAGTTTGAAACTATTAATAGGCATATTTTTATAAGGAAAAGAAAATGGGCAAATATTTGAATTAAATATCAGCATTGTCTGCTTCTTTTACCCTTGTTTTTGTCACATCACCTCTCATCTTTCTTGTTCAGTGAGACAATACAAGGTGTATTTAAAAATAAACAAATAAAATAGTTTATTTTACAAGCAATTCCTGCTTGGTAATTGAGATTTTCCAAGGAAACAAAAGCATCTTATAGATATATATATATTCATAAATATATTTTACATACTTATTCAAGACTAATACATATTTTATATGCATACACACATTGACAATTCATGATAGTTAAAGTTATTTGTATTTTGTTGCATATATACTTGCGTTTAATAAAGACAGATATTTAGGTTAAGAAAGACGTGAGGTTAAATCAAAATAAGAGCAAGACGAGATACAAAGCTTCCAATAGTCTATTTTTGAAATATGAACAAGGTCACTGTGGAGGGCAAGGTCAAGGAGTTCTGCCTAATTGAACTGGGGTAGAATTAAGCTATGTAATACCTGTGTGGAAAATGGAAATGAAGAATTGACCTTGTGTGTATAGAGTACTATTCCTCTTAGATTAGCCAAGTCATGAATGTTAAGGAAAGGTTAGTGATTTTTTTTTTTAAATCATTCATTGCACTCTTTGCTTCTCCCTCTTTGGGAAGTCTGTCATACCGAGCATGAGATTTAACAGTGAATGTGCAGCCCAGACATTAGCCAATTATTAGGTGATTGTACAATTGCAATAATTTCCATAAACATTAGGCACCTTCTGTCTTTTTGCTTTAATTTTTATGTGTATGGCCTATTCTTCTTGTATATAGGGCTCGAAGAATCAAATGCATAGCAATGAGAAAACAAGAAAAGCTTCAACTGTATTTTTGCTGGGTCTGATGACAGCAGTTTCATAATGAATACCTTTGAGCACCTTTTTTCCACTTCATAGTGTGTTCAATTCAGAAATGTTTGGCCTTGTATGTTTTCTATGTTGTCAGCATTCTCATCATTTTGGGAGACAAATTGATAACTCCCTTAGAAATGACCAAATTGAGTGCCATCTGTTACAATGAAGGGCTACTTCAAGGACAACTTTTATTGAGTGTGAGTTGGAATTTTCATTGTAGCAGCAAAATTGATCAGCATTTTTAGTGGGCTCATGGGGTATTGTTTTCTCTTTAAAATCATTGTTTCCAATTTTTATAGGTTATCACCCCAAAAACTCTTCTGAATGACATGCAACAGAATTTTTTTTTTACACATTACATCAGAAGACATTGATGGTGAATCAAGCTAGAAGAAAATATAACAGATATTCCTAGAAACCAAAGAACTAGTATTATATGTATCAAATACGGATTCAAAAGCATCTAAAGTAAAACTCTGCATAAGATGGTTAATGGTTTTTGATAAATTTTTTTTTAAATCCTCATTTTATTTTATTGACATTCATGCATATATTTGGCACACTCTGTGGTACTAACTCTAATAAATTATCATAAAATGCAAACAATTTTTAAGTAAGCAAACATTACAAAAAGATGTACACAAATAAACCTAATCTAATACATCAGTTGGAAGCAAATACTGTCCAGATATTTTTAAAACATTTTAAGTAAACGTTCTCTATCACAGAATTTCCTGCTACACATGGTGATTCCTGAGTAAAACTCCATTGAGTATGGAGAATATATATATATATTTGTTGAGGAAGTTGGTAGTTGTACCTCTATGACGGAGTATTAACCATGGGTTTTCTTTTAGCACTTGCAGTGTTTCTGCTCTAATTCCTAGGTCCTTGATCCATTTTGATTTTACTTTTATATGTGATGAAAGATAGAAATGTAATTTCATTTTTCTTCATACAGATATTCAGTTTTTCCAGCACCATTTAAGAACAATTTTTTTAAAATATGTCCACTTCTTTCTTCTGCAAGATTTATTTTCCAATATCTTACATTAATAGTTTTGAGGTGTGATGTTTAGAGTTGCTCTTAGAATTCAGTGCTTGACCCAGTCCCAGGAACTATCCTGTGTGAACAACCTACAGGTAACATAAATACAAGTGTACTTAAATATAAAGGTACTCAGTGGGGTCATTAGTCATCTTTGATAATTCAACCCTATTTGTTAGGATAAGATCCATATGGTTTTTCAGACATACTCACAAATTGTACAATTGGGTGAACTAACACCCCTTTTTAAGTCCTTTATTCATTTTCTCCAGGTAACAATTACTTCTTTTTTTGGCAGTTCTATTTATATCCTTTACATTTACCATATAAACTTTTTGTCCTTATTCCAAATATGTGAAAAAGAAGGGCTTTTTTAAGATTGAGAAAAAATATTTTCTTATTTCAGGAAGGTGGAAAAAACACGAAGAGGATGTTTTGTGTGTTTACAGGCAAATCCATTTTATTATTTATGCTTCATTAAAGTAATCAGAAAAAAAAGTGTAGGGTAAAATGCAATGTTTCGAAGTAACCAGATTGGTAAACTTTTAGTTACTAAGTTAAGATTATGTCTAAGTAAGATGAGGGATGATTTTTCTTTTTCCTTTTGGCCAAGTTAGCATTGAACTTCCAGGAGTAAGGAAGAGTGTTTAGGGAGAGTCAGCAAAACTGAGGGGATTGAAGGAATAAAATGATAAATACTAAAGGTTTGAAGGGTTGTGGAAAGAAAACAGAGGTACTCAAAGATTCATCATTATCAAACAGAAACCTTCCTGCGGACCTACTGCTACAAATTCAGAGGAACATGACTGTAGGAAGAAGGCAAGCCCCACATTATTAATAAGCTTAAAAACAGATTTAAATTGATCTTCTTTAAGTTATCTGACTTCTTTTATATTTTATTCTCTCTCTTGTGTTCAATTTCTCTATGTTTTAATCAGGTAAATTTAAAGTCTTCTGAACCCAGGTTAGAATTTAGCATAAAGAAGAAAGAAAAAGAATTCTCTGAGTAGGGTAAGCCAAATAACTCACCACAATTAAGATGATGAGGATTCCTGAAGGGCAAAGAGAAGTGAGGGCACAGAATTCATGCAGTTGACACAAGAAAAGCTGAGTAGCCAAAAGAGTTACTCAGAGGAAAGGTGCTGCAAATAAAAGGTCGGCAACGACTCCCTGAGGAATTGCACTCTGAAAATCCAAGGCTCAATACAAGCTTCTTTCATTAGTATAAGTGTTTCTGCACAAATAACTTGTCATTACAATTCTTTTTAATCTTAGAAATTGAAGGAGGAAAAGATCTGTTAGGTCATTGTACTGTCACTCCAGTGCAAAATAGAAACAATATTTCTCACATATAAGATTGCATAAATTAATTTAGAAGTAGACTATTTAGAGTTATTTTTCTCTACAAAGAGCTTAACAACTATAAAGCTAGTGTTTGGATTCCCCCCCTTTTTTGTCATATTTGGGCATGGAGGTTGAGGCTAAGCCAGTGCTTTAGGACAAGACAGTAGAAATGGTAAATGACTTCATGGTGTACAGATCTGTGAAGAAGAGATTGTTACATATTTACTTGGTGACTTTAACAACGATTCTTAATCCTTCTTTGCCAGAGTTGCAATTAAATATAGCAGTAGGATGCTATCTCAGATCATTCCTCTGGATCATAACGAACAAATACAGAGCATTAAAATATAAATTATTCTTGAAAATACTTCTTAAATTCATACTTTTCAAAGAATTCCAGATGGTGTAATTTATTTTCCTTCATATTCAGTGGAAAGCAATTGGTGTGGATGATAAGAGAATATGATTGATTGATAGGCATATTCAGATATGTCAACCCCAAATGCTTTGATCATATGGTATCTTTTATTTGTTGCTTTACAATCAGAGAAAAAAAAGCAAAAGAGATTTAAATCATTAACAACATACTATTCAGTTTCCAAACTGTATAAATAGTATAGGAGAGCAAAGATATGCATTTCCTGAAAGTTGTTTCTAAGCTTTGGACTGTAAAACAATGTGGCACTCATAAATAATTTTATCCTCAGAATTATTCTGTCTGTTGAAATTTAAGTTCTAAAATTGCTTTTCTTCTCTAATTTCAGAGAACATTTATTTCACTTACCTATTCATTTATCTGGCAGTGATAATATGTCTATAAAACATCACTTTTTGATCATGTACGTTTGACAGACAGATTTTTGTTTCTTTTCCCTGTTTTTCCAGGCTAACACTCCATCTAGTGATGTGCTCCTGCTGGTGATGTCAGTCATCACGCACTCCATCAAATGGTGGGGGGATCAAAGAAAGCAAGCAATGGCTTAAGTGATCAATCAATTCAATGTGCATGTTTTTAAGGCATGGAAAAATTCCAAACAACTGTAGCATTTGTAGTTTGAAGAGGATCATGCATTGCATGTGTATAAGCTTAGCTGGAATATGACCTGATGATTTATATACCATTTTTTTTCATGGCAGCTTAATTAAACTACCACAGTATTGAGATTTCCTCTCCAGAGACTTAGTGATAGCCCATAATCTCTTCAAATGGCTCATTGCAGAGAATAAGAAAGCCCAAAGGTTTTGTTTGCAAATTCAGAAAATACTGCATGTTAAAAATAGTTTCTTTTTAATGTAGATACAAACTGTTATTGTTTGGATCTGGAACACCCCCAAAAGCTCATTTGGTGAAGGCTTAGTCCCCATGCAGCAGTGGAAGAGATGGGGGCTTTTTGTAAATGATTGGATCATAAAGGCGCAGACTTAGTCAAGGGATCAGTCCATCCATAGCTGAATGCACTACTGGGAGGTGGTGAAAACTTGGGGTGCATCGGGTGGAGCATGGTTGGAAGAAGTAGGTCACTGAATGAGTACCCTTGGGGTTGTCCCTGACCCCATTTTCCCTCCTTTCCTCTCTGTCTCCCTCTCTCTGCTGTCTGTCATGAATAGAACAACTTTCCTCTGCCCAGTGGGTTTTGCTTCACTTCAGGCCCAAAGCAATGGATTCAGTCAATCATGGATTAAAATCTGTGAAACCATCATCCCCCAAACATTTTCCTCCTTTAGGCAGTTTTTATAAGTATTTGCCACATAGAAGAAAAGCAGACTAGCACTCAAACAAACCTCAAAAGAGTCACCATTCAATTAAATGTGAATCTAGGAAGCAAAACTACAGAGAAGAGCACACAAGAAAATGCTGTTCACAACTCTCTGTGTTATTTGTTTACTTGTAAGATTAGTACAAAGACTGAAATTTGTATTTTATGGAATAATAGCAATTTCCAAGATGGGGAAGTAATCCTTCATAATTCCAAATAAATGTTTTTGAGCAAGATCTCAAAGATAATAGTGAACTAAGGTGATCAAGAAAAAGTCGCTTATTAAAGAACAAGTGTAAACTATGCTCAGCCTGGGATAGGCTGTTAGTAATTTGTTAGTCCTTTTATTCTCACAGAGATAGTGATCTTCACATTAAGTATGCTGGATATATTAGAATGCTTGCTATATGCAAAATTGGTGTGCATACTTATTTTGTAATACTCCTCAATTATATTGTTTTTCTTTGGGGAATTAATTTCAAATCCCACTCCCATCTTGCTCAGTCCTTCACCCAAAAGGATTTTATACATATTTAATATTTGTAGTAGATTCTTTGAGTGGTGTCTTAGTCTGCAATCAGGTCTAGTTGTCTGGCTTTATCTTCCCCTCTTATGAATTAATATATAATACAGGTCTCAAAAAATAAAGAAAAGTTTGGGATAGGAAAGCAGAGTTTTGGATGGGAAAGCAAAATTTTCTGACTGTGGCTGTGGGACCTTTTGATAAATAGAGCTTAGGGAGGTAGGAGTACTGCTTTATTCAGTCTTCTTTATAGCATGTCAATAAGTGAACTGGAACAGAGATTGCCAGATTTACTTAAGTTATCCCAAATTTGGCTCAGAATATTCTATATTAAAAGTAGTTTTCTAAAATTCAAACTTAGTTGGACATTCTATATTTATCTGGAAAACTTAAGGGAAAATAAAAATTAAAAATAGAGGCTAATTCTTCCTGTGAAAATAAGGGTAGAATTTTTTCTTCTTAAAGAATTTACCTTCTGAGACTTGTAATTGTGAGAACTTTCTAATGTCTTTGAAATGTATATAAGCTCTTTTGAAAACCAGATCTTTAGTCAGCTGACCTTTTCTCACTTTTATAGCCAGGAAGGTTTCTTCCTCAGGAACAGAGAATGTCTCTCTCACATAAACATCAAAGGAACATTGCTGTTTCCCAATTTCTATGTGAGGGGAGGAAACTGACTGTTGTAGGTATCTTCATCCCAGTTGCAAAATTAACTCCTGTTATAAAGAGTCAATACATTTGTTTTTCCTCTGTATAAAATCAATTAGCTAATACAGAGAGATGGTACACTTCAATAATCAGGTGACTCTGATGAACTAAGAATTACAAATGCCATTATCAAATTCTCCTTTTTGAGGTTTACTTATTATTCATCTTGAAAATGTGTATGCAGCTATTTATGTTCCTTAGCTATATAAATGAGATTTCTTTCTGTCTTTGTAATCTCTTAGTGGATGGCCTATTATGCACATCACATTCTGGTTTAATGTTTTTTCAATAATTAAAACTGCTTTCTTTTTCTAGTACCTTTGTGAAGAGGTTTCTTGGGTTGGAAGAAGATTCTGGTTTTAATTATGTTTTCCCAACACAACCTTGCTTGGAACACTAATTTCATATTTCAGTTTTGATTTTAGACTTTGAAAGTAGTGGGTGTATAGGTGAGTTGACTCAAATTGGGTGTTTATTGTAGTACAATATCACTAATTTTCTTGTACCTTCTAATTTATCATGATATTCATCATTTTGAATGAAGAATTGAATTTATGAATACAAAGTTTCTCCAGGGAGAGTTAATGATCAAATCAAAGGATGGTTGATGCCTTTGTTCTCAACTCATACAAACAGAATTAATTTGACCTGAAGACTGTTTTCTGGCAAAACCTAGCTTTCTTTATATATATAATGCTACCTATAAGGAAGCTAATGAAGACCCAGGGTCCTCCAAGTTCTCGGACCTGCCATAGTAGTAACTGAAAAAAATCTGTTCAGATCATGCCATTTGCTTCTCCTTAGGCTGAGTTCATGTGTATCTTACAGAAAATAGATCAGAAAACTCTGCCAACATTTGTAAAATCTAAAAAAATTGTAAATTGTATAACATTTCATTGATTCAAAAGTATGTATTATTATTGTGGGTGTGTGTATGTTTACAAGTTTGTATGTGTGTATCCACCTTAGAAATATACCATTAAAAATTGAGTATAATCCTCCTCCATCTCACTTTCCTCCCTCTTTACTGCTCTCTGTCCCCAGGAAAGCAATCTGGTATTACATAGCAATATTATTTTTTGCCTTTATTGATTTATCCCGTTGTATGCATCCCTGAAGTTATACTGCACAGATCTATCAATTTTAAACTTTCCATAAATGATTGACACATGTACATTTTAAGTAGCTGCAAATATCAAGGGAGATGCCTGTCAGCAATTTACTTGAAACCAGAATTGCCAGATTTACCAAAATTGTTCTCATCATGTCATAAAATAATGTTATATTAAAATTTTATATATTTCCTCAGAAACTTTTTTTACTGTTCAATAGATTTTTATATGAAAATATGCTCAGTATCAGGCTTGTTATTCTTTAAAAAAAGTACAATTATCCCTTGTTTTATATGAAAATAATTTCAAGATGGGTTATGACTTAAATATAAAAGACCAATCTTTAACATTTTTATACATGTGGATTTTTTTGCACTAGATGACGAAAGAATTTTCTGTTTGGTTGTGATGATGGCCCACCACAATTTCTGAAAACACTAGTATTATGAAGTCATGGCACATTGTTTTATTACTTGGGAATTCTATATAGTTTCAACTTTTTTGAGTTTGTGAGTTGCACATGAGAAAACTGGTAGATGAAAAAAGGAAAACAGTTAGGGCACATACAATGTAACTGTAACTTAGGTTTGTAACTAAAGAGAGACAATGAAACTCAAAATGTATGCAACAAAATGATGATTGTGTAAACAAGTACAGTGGGTTTGCCCCCCATGGTGAGTGCAATGCTAATCTGCACAACAGGGAAATAATAGTAAAGATAAGTTTACTACTTGCAGCAAGTTAGAAGCAAACTGGAGTTAATTCTCAGGGCAGTGTCTTCCAAAACAAAAATAGTAAGGGGCAATAACTTTGGGAAAACTTATGCATATTCCTATGGAAAGGTTGGTCATTACAGGTAGAGGCAACACATTCCTGATCATGTTCAGTTGTAGGCTATAATTCACCTGTTCAAGAGAATGGTGGACAGAACACCTCTGGCAGAGAATTAAACATTATAATAAGCAAACTTTATTTTAGATCATTAAAAAAAGAAAGGCACAATGATTTTGGCTAGTTCCTTATAAGCTCCCCAGGAGGACTTTATCTGAAACAAACAAAAACCACTTTGGAGGAGGCTTAATCTTAAAGGGACAGGATCTTCCCTCCTCCCCTTCAGAACCTAGGTGATTGCTCATAAAAGTAACTGTCTTATGGCAAACAGTAGTGCAGAGGTTATATGAATTAGTAATTAAGAGGCATTTGCATTAGTATAGAGAAAATATAATGGGAGTCTTATGAATGTATTTGCAAAAATCAAAAAAGAAACAAAGAAAGAAAGAAGGAAAGAAAAACAGAAAACATAAACACATATATAAATAGAAAATTGTCCAAAGGCTCAACCCCTCAGTAAAGACAATGCCCTGTGAAACCTCAAATGCAAATACTGTTTTAAACAAAAAAGAAAAATGTACATTTACTTTATGTAGCCAAATACAATTATCAACCAGTAAGTTGAATATACCAATTTGTGACTCATAGGTCATATACAATACAGATATAAATTTGGAAACAATCAAATGAAGACCATAAATATTAATAGCATTGCTTAGGAGGCATGATCTCCAAATAGAAAATAACTAAGAGAAATAAAAATTGAGAGACCCCATCATTTGAAAATTAGGAGATTGTAGCCCCCAAAATAAAGCACTTAATACAGGTAGCTTATATAAATTGACAATGTAACAAAAGAAGAAAAAGAAAAATACTTCTACTATCAATGATTAGAGGTTAAAGCCTCTGGGGATTAATACATGAGCAATTTTGATCCTTCTAAATTTGATCTACTCATTACTTGTTAACTCAACAAAATTGTGAGTGCCTACGAAATCCCAAACATTCTTCTATCATAGGAAATCCAGCAGTGAAAAAAGGTGCATGGATTTATGTGTTGATACAGATGTCAAATAGACCATTGTAGTGAGGTGAAAATAAACCTCAGAATCTATATAAATATATCAAGCAATGTTGCATAAGACTGTTCTTTAATGTCATGAAAGAAACTAGCTACACTAAAAAAAATTAAAACAGTTAAAAAGAAAGAGGAGATTGAGAAGAGAGAAATGGAGCAATATATTATTATTATTTATTCAAAATATGTTTTTTATCTTCAATTTGTTTATTTGTAAGAACTTTATTTTTTCAGAAAAACAAGGAGAATTGATGATTGGCCAAAAATTACAAAAAGATCACTGAGAAAGATACAGAAATTTTACATGATGGTAGTATCATGGAATCACAAGAGGAAGAAGGCTGCCTAAAGTAGGATATTATTTTCTGCCTATTTATTCAAGAATAGGAATCTTAGAAAAGATCATCTCCCTTGTGTTTATGACTCTATAGCATTCTTGTGATAAGATCATTTGAAATAAGATTATTTTAAAGCTTTCTACATCTAAAAATGATTTCTACCTAAACTGATTTTCATATTTTCTAGGCTACAATAATCTTTCCCTTGGGCTAAGTTTTCTTTTCCTTTTTTTTTTTTTTTTGAAGGCACAATTCCTTTATTTTTACAGATAAAATTGTTAAATATCTCTTTAATTCCCTTATTACAATGTTATAGATGATATGACAAGGTATGTGTATCATTATTAATTCAAATGTCTAATATTATAGCAACTTCAAATAACTATATTTTTAAATGAAGATAAACATAGTTTATCTGGCTATAAATTTTATTGTGTTACTCAGGTTTTATTACTGGAACAAAATACTGATAAAAACAACTGAAAGAAAAGTTTACTTTGATTGATAGTTTCAGAGGTTTAAGTGCATAGTTTCAGAGGTTTAGGTCCATGGTAAGCTGGTTTTATTGCTTTGGGCTTGAAGGTGGTCATAACAACATGGTAGAAGGGCATGGTGTAGGAAATCATTCATCTATGGATTAGCACATTGATGAGGTCCCTGTTCTCATGATCCAATCATTTCTGAAGAACCTCACTTATGGGCATTGCTGCATGGGGTCTAAGTCTTCAAAACTTGAGCTTTTGGGGGATATTCCACATCCAAAACCATCACATCCTGTCTCTGGAACCCAAAGACTGGTGTCCATTTTTTTTAATGCAAAATATATTTATTTCGTCTCTTAAGAGGCTGCAAAATCTCAACAGTTTCAGCATTGCTTAAAATTCCAAGCCCAAAATTTCTTCTCTGACTCAAGATAAATTCATAGTTGTGAGTCCCAGGGGGAAAAAAAAAAACAAATAAACAACAACAACAACAACAACAAAAACCCTGTGTTTGTCAGTTTTGTTTGACTGGGATGCCTGACAAGAACAACTTGGATGAGGAAAAGTTTATTTTGGATTCATGGTTTCAGAGATTCAGTCTGTGGCCACCAGAGTCCATTGGTCTGAGTCTAAGCTGAGGCAGCACAATATGGCACAAGGACATGTGGAGTAAAACAGGTTAGGTTATGGTAGGCAGGAAAAATCCAGCAAGGTTCAGGTGCCAGAGGCAAAATATGCAACCTTAAAGCACACCACCAGAGACCTACTTTCTCCAGTCACATCCTACCTACCTATAGTTACCACCCAGCACAGTAGTCCTTACTGTTTAATTAATCCATTTAATGGATTAATGCACTTATTAAGTTATAGCCCTCATAAACATTTCACCTCTAACCATTCCTGCATTTTCTCACACATGATCTTTCAGGGGACATCTTATATACAAATCATATTAATTACACACTTCCAAAGTATAGTGGTAGGAAGGACACAGAGTAAACATTCTTGTTTCAAAAGTGAGGAAAGGGAGCATAGAGTAGAGGGATAAGACCACAGCAAGACCAAAACCTAGGGGCAAAATCATTATGTCTTATGTCTCCATGTCCAGCATCCAGGGCACCTAGTGGTATGATATGATACCCAATGGACTTGGGCATCCTGCATTTATGTCCTTGCTGACTACAGTGTATGTCCCCTAGTTTTTTTTAATATTTATATTTTAGTTGTAGTTGGACACGATACCTTTATTTTATTTATTTATTTTTATGTTGTGCTGCTGAGGATGGAACCCAGGGCCTCCAGTATGCTAGGTGAATGCTCTACTGCTGAGCCACAACCCCAGCCCTGTCCCCTCATTTTTGATCTGACTGTGTTCATTGTCTACACCTTTCCTTGGCAGATATTCCACATTCCTTTAATCTCTGTCTTCCTGAGTTCTTCATTTCAGCTTCAGAACTCTTTCTCAAGGCTTCATTTCAAGGACTGCCCAAGAAACACTGGTACTCATTTCCTGACCTCTCTGGGCTTTCTTTGAATTATATGTGGAAGTCTTTATGACCCCATTCATTCTTCACATCTGCAAAACCTGGACCATGAGCAATACCACCAAGGTCTGCCTCAACAGTTGCTTAACATTCTTGGACATGACATCAGCAGCTTCTGTGTGCCTTGGCAGTGGGACACAGGAAATAAAATCCCCTGGAAACAGCTTCCTAGGCAGCCCTATGGTAGGAGGGCCTCCTAGAGCTCCTTTCTCAAACCAGTTTTACAAGTGAGTTATTACACCTTTGCACACTTGAACCTCCAGGAATTTTCTTCCATTGTGCTGGTGCAACATTTTGCTTTATTTTTAGTGGCATTAATCTTTTGTGTAACCACTCCTTTTTTGGCTCCAACTTTAAAAGTGATCCTTTTACGCCAAACTGCAGTTTTAAATTTTTTTCTTGTTTAGGTTTTTTTTTTTCTTCCCCCTCCCATTTTCTTAGTAAACTTGGCTAAAATCAGCCATCACAATCTATGCCATAATCTGAATCCTATGCTGTCTTAAAATTTCATCCACAAGATTAATTAGTACATCACCTCTAAATTCAACCTCACAGTCTTGAGGCATAAATAAAATATAGACAAGTTCTTTGCCAAAATGTAACATGAGTGGCCTCAACTCCAGTTCCCAATAGAATCCCCATTCCCATCTGAAACTTCATGAGAAATTCACCTTATAAATATTGTTCTGATTTCTCTAATGAAGCATAAATAATAAAATGATTCTGACTGTGAACAAACAAAAAATCCTCATTATCATAATAAGTGTCTTTACTGTCCACATTCGTATCAGCATTCTAATCTTTCAAGCTCCCAACAGAATTGGGGATTAAGTTGCCCTGTTAATATTCTAGGTCTTCTTTGTCCTGCATTTACAAACCTTTCCAAACTCTTCCTGCAGTACAATCCCAAATGCTTCTGAAACTTACATGATCAAGATATTTTCACAACAACTACCCCACTCATTGGTACCAATGTTTGTCTTAGCTTTACATCACTGAGAAAAATAAAATCTGAGAAAAATATCTTAGAGGAAAACTGAATTTTGGCTTATGATTTCAAGAGTTTTTACTCTTGGTCATGTGACTTCATTGCTTTGGGTTCAAGGTGAAGCAGAATATTATGTGGTGGAAGAAAGTTACTTACTTGATGGCATCCAAGAAGCAGAGTAGGCAAAGTGCTGGGGAGAGTAAGATGTCCTCAAAGTCCCACTCCTAAGCTCCCACACTCTCCAATAATCTAACTCTTGCTGTTTCCGCCACCTCCTAGGAATCCACTCAGCTGTGAAACCCTCAATAAATTAGTCCATTCATGGGATCAGAGTCATGATCCAATCAGTCTCTAAGAGCCCCACTTCTAATGATTACTGCATTACACATTAGCCTTTGGAAGACATTCCATAACCAAACCAGAACAGCAATCTTGAAATTTTTGAATGTTATATCAAAACCAGGGTATTTATTGAGAATTTACCATAGTCTAGATGCCAATATAAAACATTTAGATGTGTAGAATTTCATTCTAGAATTATGTGTTAAGTAGTATTTTCATATATATTTCAAAAATACAGTACACAAAACTTATCTTACTTGCCAAAGTCTGAAAACTATTATATTTTAAAACCATGTTTTAAATCAAATTTATCCAGTTTCACTGGCCTCACAATTAAGTGCTCCATAAACTGCCTGCCAGATGAAAACTTCCCTCAGGGCTAGTGGCTCCTTACCAATGGATACTCAAGAACAGTGTTTTACCAGCTTTAATGTATACATACATTACCTTTGGACATCATTAAAATCTTGATTCTCACTTAATTGATGTGTAATAAATACTAAACTTTTCAAATCTCGAGCTGTTGCTGCTGTTGCTGGTCTACCTCTCATCTTTATGAATAATCAAAATTCCTCTAAAAATAAAGAATTACTGAAAGTAATTTTAATATTTTCTACATGCATGGGAACATTAACTTATCATATGCCTTGCAACTTAGAGAAGCACATTTGAAAGAGACTGCTTGACTAATTTTGCATTACAGATTATAATGCACAGAAATGGAATGGCAAACTGAGGAGAAAAATGGATGAAGACAGATTTTGATAGCCTGTGTTAATGTTGTTTTTCAATGAGGGGTGTATCAATATTGTCTACCTATGAACATGTCCCAGGTAAACTAAAATTTAGCTCTATCTCTTGCCTAGGAGAATAGAAAAACATTTTATACTTAGTTTTCTAAATAGCATATAAATATGTAAGTTAAATAATATGTAACATTAATTTATAATTTATAGAAATCATGTGCAAACAATTGCTTTAAAGGAGTTGAATATATACTCAATATAGTCCTCTTAATCATAAGTTAAAAGCATCATTTGAAAAATGGTAATAGACAGAAAATTACTGAGTGATTTTTCAATGCTGTGCTTGACATAAATTTATATTTACTGGAATATTATACAACTTTTTATTACCATCGTTTATCCCAAACATTTTGATCTGGTAGTGGCCAAGGGTTAAATTTGTAATCCTATTAAACATTAACTAGTTTTTATCCAACTCAGGAATCTTACTCTTCTATAAATAATGCGATATCTCAAATACCATTTGGAGGACATACAGTAATCAACCCATTACCTCATTAATTCACAAATTAAATGAAACCACTGATACATGTTCATTTGTTATTAATAGGAGAGTCATGTTATTTTTCTAAAAGGTTTTGAAACTTTTGCTTTAGTAGTTATGGACATTAAAAATGTGCATAAAAATGCACCAGTAGACTTACCTAGAGGACTTTAGGAAACTGCATGATTAATGACTGCACTGTCAAAAACTATAAATGGTGTGCGATTTTACTGCAAAAGGTAATGTGTTAGCTGACCACGTTTTCATTGATGCCAGCAGAAGATATGAGATTACTGGGTCAGATCAAAGGACTTTCTTACAGTTCAGCAGGCAGCATAAATGTTACATTTGCATGGATTTCCCTTGCATCCTCCAAGTCCATGGAACAATGAAGAGCCAGGTTCAGCTGAATTCTTTCTATACATAGAATATGTGTCAGGAGGAACTACAATTTTTGATAACTCTAATCTTTAACATGGCTCCTAAAAAAGTTGTCCAAATTTTACCTGGAAGAGAATCACCTTCATTATATTCCACCAGAAACAAGTTTATTCCCTGACCTGAAGTGAGGGAAACCCATCTTTCAAGGCCAACATGCTGAACTGTTAGTTCATGGAAAAGCTGTCACCTCTGTGGAACAACATTGAGGTGCTCATGAAGAAATGTCTTCCAGCATGTGGACTGTTTAGCCTAGGCAATTTTTTTTTTTATCCCTGGGTCTGTATCTTTTAATTTTCTTTATTTTTAGTGAAGTTTTGTAAAGAAAATAAATGTATATGGTCAGTACACTAAGTTTAATAAAAAATTGCCAACATTTACTTAAAAGTCACCAATGAATAATGAAATCTTCACTTACATAATAATCAGGGTTGATAGCAATCATGAATGGTAGTAGCTGTATTATATCACCCTCAGTCTCTGATGTACTTTTTTGTTTTCAAATCTTTTTATTATAATTTAATTGTACAAATTTATGGAGTACGAGTGTGCTAGCCTAGGCAAATTTTAATCTTAAGAAGTAATAGAACTTGAACTCTTCTTCCCTGTCTACCCGCCAGATCCCTGCATCTGCTTTGGGAATTTGATTTTCTTTTGTATTCATATACCATAAAACACTTATTCCTCAGTGATGGCAACAATGATGGGGGTTTTATTTTGAGAACTGTGGAAATTCTTAACTTCTTAGCTAGTTTTTAACCTCCATAAGACAAATGTTTGAAAACATGAGGGAAGATATGGCAGAAATCTGATTTGCTAGTTTTTGTTTTATTATGTTTTTTTCCACTTATAAATGTGATTAATAATTTCATGTCCACTGTTAAAGAAAACAAGCTCTGAGATACTCAATGGACAATTATTGTGTTTCTAATTGCTATTCACCTGTGGATAGTTTTGTGGAACCAAACATATGAACCTCTGAGTGTCTGGGAGTCTGCATGTCTGTACTTGAAGAAAGACTTCCCCTTTTGAGTGCCTGAAATGTTTTCCAACCTGTGGAGGATATTCACAAATTAAATTGTAGCATCTTCTAAGTAAAAGACACTCTGCTTTTATTGTATACAGAGATGAAGAAAGGCTTAAATATTGCCTATTTTTTTCTCAAAATAAAGAAGCTAAACCTTAAATCTTTAAAGTATAGGATTTTAAGAAAAACAATTTTTTTTTAAGAAAGCACTACCTTGGAAAAATTTTCAGAATGTTCATTCATTATAGTTAAGGCAAAAGTCTTCTTGTGGTTATCACAGTGGAGTACAAAAGAGGTCTACATTTTTCTATCTATTTTTACAAATTAGTATTTGTTTTAAATTAAGACACTTTTATAGTCTGAAATTTATGAACTTATACTGGCTATCTGATCAAATAAGCTAACATAAGTCATATGTAATATCTAAGATAATGACAGATGATTTTCTTAATTAATTAGAATAATAATTACAATAAAAGTTTATATGGACTTAGATTTTTCTTGTCAGTTAAAATAATTTCCAGATCCTTAGACAACTTAAAGCCTTCAGCTTCTTAAATTGAGTTAATTTATTAGTAATGTTGGATATCTGGATACATTCTTATTAAGATTAAGCAATGGGTGATGATTTAGAAGCATAAATTTATTTTCTCTTGGTTCTTCTTTTAAAATATCCTTTAGAGAAGTTTTATTTTTGAGTCATGGTAATGAGCATATGTATCTATACCACTTTATCAAGGTATAAAAGACGTCTGTGGCTACAGAAAATTGTATTAAGTGTATTTTTAAGCATTGATAACCTGCTAAAGGATTTGGTTGTGACACAGCTTGTAGTTTCTTCCCTCCCATTTTTCTCTATTTAGTGAAAGTTAGTGACTTTGATTAAAAATTATTCACACAAATGCTGTAGAGGTATTCTCAGAGCAATAGTGACAGAGAAATAGAACCACATATACAAGATAATGAAGAAAATGTTCAGTTTTCAAGAGTATGTAATTTTTCTAAAGTACAGATTTATGTCTTCATAATATATGATTACAATAAAAGATAAGAGCTGAAGAAGTGCAGCAGATTATGAAAGGTATGAGAAGAGTAGATATTATTTTCCTCAATTATAATACATATATCACTTGTCTATGCCTGCTGTAATAGATTTCTGGAAACTTTGTGACTTAAAACACTACAACTTTATTGTCTTATAATTCTGGAAATCTAAAGTCCAAACTGTGTCTCAAATGGCTAAAGTAAAGGTGTCAACAGGGTAGCATGTCTTCTGGGGACTCCAGGAATAAAAATCCATTAACTAAATTTCTATTTCCCAGTTCTTTAGGCTAACCTCCATTCCTTATAGAAGATAAACACTACTTCCAAAGTCTCATCTGGTACCCTGGTACTCTGGTACTCCAACCCTCTTTTTCTTGTATAGAGCCATGAAAATTGCATTGGGTCAAATTGCATAATCCTAGATAACATCTCCACCTTAAACTCCTTGACATCATTAAGTCTGTAGAATCCTTATTAACGTGAAAAAACATTCATGCTTCAGGAATTAGGCTGTGGATATCATTTGAGGTTGGAAGGTGAAATTGTCTGTGATGAAACCTGAATCTGAAAGTAAAATGTAAAATGCATTAAAATTGTATCAAATTCCATCGAGTTTACTAAGTTATTTTAGCTCTTTTTGGATACATAAGAATTTACCAAGAATTTACTATTCAAAAACAACATGTATTTTTATCTCATATTCCATGAGATAAAAATACCATGGAATATATCCACTCTTAGTGTTGGACAAAAAAAATAATACAATAAATGAGAGTTTTGCTTCAGAGTTTTTCAAAGGACTTCAACCAAAATGTTGAGAAGGGTAGGAATCTCCTCTGAAGGCTAAGATAGGGAAGGATACACTTTCAATCTCATATAGCTGTTGATGTGAGGGCAGTCCATTGAGGGCTGGTTGGTTGTGGACCTAAGTTCCCAGCTGGCTATTGATAAGCAGCTGCTTTTAGTCGCTTCCCAGATGAGCCAATCATGTCTCTTGCATCAACAGTAAACTGAAAAGAGAAGACACAGTCTCCTACTGAGGGAAGATTTTCTCTTCTAATAGAAGTAATGGCTTCTCAAAGTGCTGGATCCTTCTTAGAAGTGAGCTTTTAGAGGGAGGTCTGTTCACAGGTTATGAGTGAGAGAAAGCAGGTATTGTCAGGAGTAATGTTAAATCCTGCCTGCAAATTAATGTATTTTTCAACTTTTAATCTCAGAAACACTCTTTTCGATTTATACAAGTGCAATTTGGGTATCTGAATGTGTTTCATGTCTTTCTTAATATAGTCATATGTTCCACTAATTTATTAAATAAATGAAGCATACTTATAATAGCAAACTCATTGTCCTTGTCTATTAATTCTATCATAAGGATCATTTCTTTTGACAGAGCTTTTTCTTCATCATGGGTCACATTCTCCCACTACCTTTTACACCTGAACATTATAGATTCTAGAGCTTCTGAATATTCTGTTGTTGTTTCTCATTTGCTGTTGTTGTTATATACCTTTAAATGATTTGGGTCTTTGATCTGAGATGCAGTCATGTTTCTTGAAAACAGATCCATACTTGAAAGTGTAGTGCTTAAGATTTTCAAAGAAGGACCAAGGTAGGTATTTTATCAAGAGCAGAAAATAAACTACGAATAATTTGCTCCCAATGCTGAGTTCTCTTTGCAAAACACTGTGTATTATGTGGTTTTCTGATTTAGCTGTGGATAAAATGACTTTTCCCAGACATGTGGGAGCTCTAGAAATAGTTTTCCTTGAACTTTTCTGTACTTTACCTTGTCTGCACATTCATACACTGGGGGTGAATGAAGGAATTCTCTACACATCTTCAGAGCTCTCCCTGTAAAACATTCTCCTTATCATTACTATGTCTTATGAAATTGATTGGCTTCCACTCTTTGCACTGCACTAGGCTGAACATGCATTATCGTCTGGAGCCATGTCCTAAAAATTCACTCTTGGTAGGCAATAACTGGGAGCAGTCATAGGGCTTAACTTATTTGTTTTTCTTTTCTCAAGATCAATACATTTAACTCACTTCACATGCTAAAATTATTTTTCAAAAATTTTGAATGGATTTTATGATATTGTTTTCACTAACTGAATATTTCATTTTAAGTGGTTACAGGAAGAAACCTCTTCACACAACCTCTAACAATTTATTAGAATATTTTTTCTAGCTCGAAATAAATCATTCTAAATTAATACTTAATTTTCACTATCTTCTCAAAAATAAAATGTGAATAATTTTGCTGAGTCTCAAATTCTTTACATGGATGCAATATAACTCTGTCTTCCATTTTACCAGGATATAATTGAACAAATCAATAGTCAGCCAAGGGCACATTTGAAGTGCTAATTTGGAACATAATCTCACTTAATCAGGTATAGCAATCCCCTATTAAGGGCTAGGGATCAAGTTAAATTTGGGAGGTAAATTCTATAATATCCTCCCAAGAAAACTGATTTGTTACCTGGATTACAAAGTCTTATTACAGTTGGTACAAAATTCAACTATCTAGTAAGCAAAGGACCTTGAAAAATCTGGGTGTCTCAATTCAAGAGAATTCACTCAAATATATAGCAGCTGAAATCTGATGGAGCAGGTAGTATTTGCTTAGTTCCCTACCCTCAGAAGGAAAGAGTAGCCACAGAGCTTTGAGCAGTCAATTGATGATACCTTTAGAAACTTTATACACAGAGAATAATTATTTGATATTATTAGTCATCAAAACTGAAGACTCACAACAACAAACCCAAAAAAGGTATTTTGGGACAAGCAACTTTTTTGCTTTAACAATACAAATAATCAAGCCAAATCTACTAAGGCCATTGTGTGTGTGTGTGTGTGTGTGTGTGTGTGTGTGTGTGTGTATGTGTGTTTGAGAAGAATCTTTGGAGATTGTGATCAGAGAGGTGAAACATCCTGAACAAAATATCTACAACTTGGATATAGGTAGAAGAGGTTTATTTCTACATGTAGTCACAAATGTTTAAACTGCTCATAGCATGTTACTGCTAATATTATTAACTAATTTGTTAACAACTTTGACAAATGTTCCTTTTATATTTGCCTGAGAGTCATACTTTTTTAACCTTTTGAAAATTATACTTTAACAAATTATATCAGAAAACTTCTATTATTTATCCTCATTTTAAAGATGAAAATACTGATGCATTGTTAAGATTTGTGACTCACTAAAGGTCCTGTATTTCTGATTAGATGGAACAGTTTGAATACAGAATCTAGTTCTACAGGATGTGCTCATTATTCTGCAATCTATGTGAATAACCTGTCATTTCATAACATAGAATGCAGTTCATAATATCATCTTAATGAAAAAGTTGGGATCAGAAATGGCATGTTTGCAAAATTCTCCCCCTCCAAATGATTATAATGTGCTAGATCCTTAAGAGAGTTTTTGAGTGTGAATGCTAATGTGATTCTGAAAGGTTTTTGCAAGAAAAATTATAAAAGCACGGATCTCATTTGATGAGGCTGGTGCTTAACTTTTCACAGCACTGTTTACATATTTTTGAGTGTAAAAACATCTTCAAATAAAAAATTGTCTATTTTTAAAAAGTTAATAAAAGTTACCCATTGGGTTGATCTCATGTTTTCCTACTACAACCAACAGGATTTGAGTATTTTGGCTATCTTGAATTGATATGAATTTTATTGACAATTAATACTAATTAAATCGAACATGAAAAAATGTCACATTGGCAGGAGTTTGAATAAAGAATCATAATTTGAACTATAAAATAATTAAAAGATTCATTTACTTTATATATATATATTTTTTTGCAGTAAAATCATCATGTTTGTCCCATAAATAAACATGTTATATTTAAATCCGATACTATAAATTTTATCAAAGAACACCTAAGTAATTAGTAATGCATTCCCTTTAACTAAGCAATATTTGTTTAGCTACTTCTGTTATATTTTCCATTAAACATAGCATGTAGCATTGTATTTAAAACTAAGCCTGGTAACAAAAGTTATATAAAATTCAAACACATTTAACTTTTTTATTTTCCTCTATTTATTATACTATGGATAAACCTACAATTATGAGTTGTCAGATTTGCATTTTTTATTAAATCAAATTGAATTTTCTTTTAGAAAATTGATAAGAGTTTGGAACTCTGACAGTGCCTATACAACTCTCATTACAAAAAAAACAGTGAATGCATATTACATTGATTTGCTGAATGTACTCTGAAGTAACAGCAACTGCTGAATGGTCTCTGCAGTATATTTTCTTACTTGAAGCGAATGGGATATAGACTGTTCTTGTACTACATCACAAGAATTAGTTTCTTGGGATTAGCATAATGCAATTCTCTGAATCCTCTTTTCCACTTTACTGTTTCTATGTGCCTGTTTGTTTATAAGAAAGCACTATCATTCACTCCAATTCATTAAAGAAGTGCCTAAGCAGCATAGTTCTGTATAATTTTGAGCATCGTTTTAAAAATTGTGCATGAGAAAACTGGATCTATGTAATTTTTTATTCAGCTTTAACACTTTCCATTGAGACATATACTAGATTTACTTCAGAGCTGATTATGCCAAAATATGATCAAACTACCATAAAAGTGTATAAAAGCAGCTACACTTTTCATTAAATAGGTTCATTTTGATATGAATATTGTTTGTTATGGGCTAACAGGGAAGATGTTTTGCTATTTCTATTATGGAAAAATTATATCCAACTGCTATCTAGCATTTCATTGCAAAATGTAGCTCAAACTGGGAATTTAAGTTGCCAACTAGAATGCAAACTATGCCTAGGTATTTTGATTAATTGTAGACAATAAGGGGCCAAAGTGCAATGCATTGTTTTGCATATTCAGAAGCCTACTCTGCATTGATCAATAATCTGGACCATCATTTGCTCTTTTACACAGAGGTTATCTTTGAACATGAATTGGCCATTTAATCAGTTTTATTTTCCTTTTAAGTTTTTTTTACATCTAAACTAATCTTGAATATATTTAAGTCATATCTTAAAATATTGCAAGTATTTATATATTCTATGTCTGAAGTTGCACATATTTTCAGATAAAAGGCCGTTTAAATTCACTTTCTATATGTCAGCAGATTCATCATGGCTACTTCAAAAATCATGAAGAATTAAAAAAGTCTTTGAACAAGGTTAAATTAGGTTATTAATGTTACTTGCTAGCATTTTAGTCCAATATTTTTCTGTTGATTGTTAACCTAGGGCCTACTACAAACCCAGATTTAAAGTTAGCAAGAACTTGGTTTTTGAATTTGCTTCCCTATGGCTCAAATATCCTACTTGGGTTTGCTATCTTTCTCATAATTTTTATTGAGTTTGAGTAGCTCATCTATGTCATGTATATGTGTCTTTGTGTGTGCTAGAATCATTCCCTCAGAAATATTTATCACATACATCATATGAAAAAGACCTGGTCTTTATCATCAATAAACATAAAATCTGGAATGAAAACATTTATGAATATGAGATATGTGATCTAAAAACACACTAAAATACAAAGAACATAACTACAAAACAAGGTTATATTATGCTTGCTTTACATCTGTCCATTCAAAAACTCATTAGCATATATTCTTAAACAAGCATTGTTCTAAGCACAAGGGTTAGAAAGATAAATGATGATGAAAACATAGAGGAGGTATTTTATTCTGGACTGAATAGGAGAGACAGTATAGGCCAAATTGCATTTTAGTTATTTACTGAAAATATAGTAGGATTTTTTTAGAAAATAAAATGGTTAGAGCAAAATTATCTCAGGGAAATGAAGAGACATAAACAAAGATAAAGAGGCAGAAAAGAATTTTTCTATATTGAGGGCATAATAATAAGTACAAGTGTTGTAAAATAATGGTGTGGAATTTGCAGGCAGAGTCATTATTGGAAGAACAAGATTTTAAAAGTGTCACTATAAAGTCAAGAGATTTTTGAGTCCTTTCTTCTGACTTATTAACCCATCATTTATACATGAAGTTTGAGGGAAAAAGGAAAGTCAGATTTAGCTAAGGAGAAAGCATAGAAGGTTTACTCTAATAAATGGGTTGGTGAACATCTAGGCATTGACCACAGATCAGAAGTAGAAGAAAACAAGTAGTAAAAAGCCTGGTATTGGTAAGAAATATAATCAGATTTTTTTTATAAGGAAAGAGGATCAATGATTCAAGGAAATAAAAAACAGATATTGAAAAGTATTCAACAATATCAATAAAGACAAATAATGAGATATTTTTATGCTCAGCATTATCAGTAAATATAAATTAAATAATAAAATATTACTTGTCATTAGTTTTAAACATTTGAGAAAATTTGAATTTACATAGGATCTACTAAAATATGGAGAAATAATATAGTTTACTGCTATTTTTTGGAAGGCAGCTCAGAAATATTTTTGACCATAAAATATGTTCATGTCCTTTATGTCAGTTAATAATCATATAACATACATATTTAAATCAAAATAAGACAGAGCCAAATATCATGCACTGTGATTTTGATTCAGTATTGTTTAATTTATTAGAAAATTCAAAAGAAAAAATTAAATATTCTATGTGTCATGATAATAATTACTTACACATTAACTACAATAGGGACTATTATGCATATCAAATGGGTTATTATATTAAGTTTTTAATAATAATTTTATCATTTATATGTTAAAACAGGAAATACAAAAGAGCAAGATACAAAATTTAGGGACAGCATCATCTAAAATATATAAATATGCATATGATCCAGACACATTACCAATATCTATTCATCAGTAATATGATCACAACTAATTTTCACTTTTTTTCCGTTTTGATGCAACTTCTTAACTTTCTTTTTAAAATATACATGATTTCTAAAATATCAGACTATAATTTTTTGAAGTAAATACACAAAGAATATCAGCATGGTAGTTGAGCTTAATTTGAGTAACAAGCAAAGTGGGATACTGGAAAGTAAACAAGAAGGACTCAAAGGAAATAATCTTAGGATTTTTGATGAAACTTCGCCATGAGTACCATATCATACTACCTCCCTAAATCTCTTGGTTCTTGGTGTATGGACTAATAACATCTAACTTGTTCTAAAGTATGTGGGAGAGCTGAGTTCATATTGAAGTTTGGCCTCTGTGTTGTCATAAAGGAAGTTTTGAATGAACATATCACATAGTATAAACTATAATATAAAACAATTTTGGTAATGATGAATTTAATAGATACTGTGTGATGCTGGAAAGTAATTTCTCTCCTTCTATTTTCTCTTTCTCATTCTTGTAACAATCCTTTCAATTAAAGTCTCTCTTTACTGAATCTGGATTTGTTTTCTGCTTGAAAACATGTTCACAAAGGAATTGTGACTCAAGAAGATAATTACAAATTCTTCTATTTCTTTTTTTCAGCTATGTAATTCCAGTATGTATTTGCCCAAAACATTAATTTTCCCTTAGATATGCTTTACTTAAAGCATTTTTTTGGTGTCAGTTAAGACAATAACTGATGAGTCATTGCATTATCTCCAAACATATTCTAAAACAAACAATGTTTGAAATTAAATAGAAAAATTAAATATATATATTTGGGGAGGTAATGAGGATTAATCTCAATGGCACTTGATCACTTGAGCCACATTCCCCAGCCCTATTTTGCATTTTATTTAGAGACAGGGTCTCACTGAGTTGCTTAGCACCTCATTTTTGCTGAGGTTGGCTTTGAACTCACTTAATCCATCTATCTCAGATTCCCAAGCCGCTGGGATTACAGGCTTGTGCCACTGTGCCCTGGTGACAGGAAGTGGTCTCATCAATCAACAAGTTGATTCACCACTTAAATTTTTTTCAAAGACTCAAAATCCATGTTAATATTTTATTAAACTTTTAAACTGACATACAACAATTTTACATCATAATAGAGTGCCATGTAATGTTTTCATAGAGTTATATCTTATGTAATGATTAAATCAGGGTTTAACAAGAATCCTCTCTATCATCTATCATTTATTTCTATGGAAAACAATCTTGTTTTTTCTAACTTTTTGAAATCTACAGTATATAAATAGTCATCTGTAGTCAACACTAATGGAAAATACCATGTGTGCTTTTTTACTACACTTTAATTACACATTTTTCCCTTAGCCATACTCTCCTCAGTGTTTGGTAATCACCATTCAACTCTCAGCTTCTATGAGATCAACTTTTTTAGATTCCACATATGAGTGAGATCATGCAGTGATTGCATTTCAGTCTAACTTTTCACTTAACATAATGTTCTCCAGTTCTCCACATATTATTGAAAAATCACAGGATTTCATTCATTTTATGGTTGAATAATGGGATACATGGTGTATATGCAACCACATTTTCTTTATTTATTTATCAGTTTGTTGATTCCATTTCTTGACTATTGTGAATAGTGCTGCAATGAACATGGAAGTGCAGATGTCTTTTCAACCTGTTAATTTCATTTCTTTTGGATAGATAGCCAGTAGTTAAATTGTTAGATCATATGGTAGTTCTATTTTTAATTTTTTTGAGGAACCTACATACTCTTTTCCATATGGTTCTCCTTATTTACATTCTCACCAATAGTGTTCAAGGTTTTCCACTTCTGTACTTCATAGCTAGCATTTGACTACTTTTGTCTTTTTGAAAACAGCCATGTTTGCTAAAGTGAGGTGATAATACATTATGGTTTTCCTGATAATTAGTGACACTGAGCATTCTTTCTTATATCTGTTAGCCATTTATAAGTTTCTTTTGAAAAATATCTATTAAATTGCACTGCGTTTTTTAATTGGTTTGTTTGTTTGCTATTGAACTTTTCAGGTTCCTCATATATTCTGGATATTACTCCATTTCAGGTGCATAGTTTGCACATAGTATTTATTCTACATCAATAGTTCTTTGATTTCCTTGTTTAATTTATTTAAAGATATTTAAATTATTTTGTAGCTACTGTTAATGTAATTCTTTTTAGATTTATTTCTAATCAATCTCATTGGTTTAAAAACATGATTGACTTTTATAGGCAGATTTACTATATTCATTCGTCAGCTTTAATAGAATTTTACTTGAATCTTTAAGTTTTTTTTAAATACAGAATCATAGTATTTACCAGTTGGTATAGATCTGTTGTTTTAATACTGTGAATATGCAAGGCAAGAAGGAAATTTTTAAATTACATGGACAAAGTTTTTGAAGTATATTTTTTATTTCTTATAATATTTCTGAAATATTATAAGCAATTTAGTAGTTTGTCATGTTCATTGGTTTGAAAAGCAATTAGTATAAGGGAAAAATTTTAAAGGAATTATAAATGACTCCTGTCTAGAGGAAGCCAATATAAAGGTGAGATAAAGAAACATTCTAAGTCTCTTATTTTAATGAAAAAAAGAAGCAAGTATAGTACAAGGACCCTTCAAAGATTTAAGGATCTTTTAGGACAAAGGATAAAAGACAAAACTAAATATCTGATCTAAATAACTAGCTATTGTCTCTGTTTCTGTACAATGGGGATAGTAAAATAATTAAAGTGTGCTATGAAGTATCTAATTTAGTATGGCCCTAGAAGGTTATATGATCAAGTATACTACAAGAATGGTAAGATAAAGTGCTACAAAGACACAGTGGAAAAGCAATTAATTTTAAGAAAGTTTAAATGAGGGATTTTATTAGATACAAAATTTGAAGTTTCAGATAAATATAAAATCAAAAGATGGGAAAACAGAGAAAAAGAATCATATAAATGATGTTATAAAATCTTTTGTGAGACTCAAAATATATTCAGATCCTCGGATACTTGGATATGGTACAGGGAATTGGAGGTTATGGTAAGGTGGGCTCAGAAAGGACACAAAATGTCTTATCACATATAGGCTTTACTGTATATTACAGAAGGAATTCACTTCATGTTTTAATGCAAATGCTATGCTTTAGAAATTCAACTTTGGTAGAATAGATATGTAGGAGGGGAGAAAGACTGACACCAGATACACCAGTTAGGGGTATATTGCAATTACTTGTCTGCTCAAGAGACAGTTGAAAGCTAGGATAAGTCAATACAAATGAAAATTAAGAAGAGTTCAGTCAGTATTTGGAGAGTCAATACAAGTATAAAATGTTTTCTATATATAGGTGAAAGGGTTTAGCCATTTGTTTTGAGATGCCTTTGAGACATCCAGATGGAAATATCTTATTTGTGCTTTGAGGTAAGTGAAAACTGGACCTGCTGACTGCTAAGCTGTTAGGGGAGAACTGAAAATTAAAAAATAAACCACAACCTGTGCAAGATACATCACCTTTCCAAACAGATAAAGTAAACCAAACCAAAACTATAATATTCCTCACAAAATATCTAAATTGAATTTTTAAAAAAATAGCAGTGCATTCAGAGCCTTATGCTTCCAGATGATCATAAACTACTTTAAAATTTGCTCTGCACAAAATTGTGTATTCTGATGTAGTGAATATAAAAAGGGACAATGGTCCGGTCTGAAATGATAACAAAACTAACTCACAACCTCTGCAGCAACCAGAGCAAGAAAACAAGCACAACTACTGCAGCAATGAGCTGTAAGGGGTCAGGATCTAGTTAGTGACCACCAACTTCCCTAACTGCCATTCCTACTTCCTACTCAGGTCCAAATAGAGCAACACAACTAAGTTCCCCAAACCATCAGATATTATCCCACTTCTAGTCTCTCAACTCTTGTTTCCCCTGCAAACAACTACCAATCTGAGAAGCTTCAACCTTCTTCTCTCTGTCTGCACTGAGGTGTTTCACAACTCAAATGATTGGGGCTTACTCCCTTGACAGAACAAAAAGCAAATAAATAACTTTTATCTGCTCTCACAGGGTTTTTCTGTTTATTACCATAGGTAAGAACAGTGATTTCTGTACTTTAGAAATTCTCAACCATTAATTTCAATACTCATTTATAACTTATTATACAAAAATGTGCCCTTTCCAAATTTTTCCTATTAAGACACTCACAGATATTCATTATATGATTTACCTTTCTGTGGCAATTGGCAAGTCTATCTTTCCTGAAAAAAAATTTTTTTCTAGTGATCTTTGTCAGATAGGCATCATCATTTTAAAAACATAAACAAGGAAAATAAAGTTTCTCTGCTTCTGCAGGCAGGTGGGATCTTCATAAGCTGCAGGACTTTTCAGCAGCCAAGAAAGCCTATTTTAGTGTTAGCAGCTAATAAAGGCTGGGACGCCTACTAGCATCAACTCTGAGGGTGGCACCTGGCAAACCCAATTCTTCTCCACTACTACTGAGTTGCATGTTGCATATCCTAAGGGCGGGCTAATGCCCTCCAGTGTTGCAACAAACCCCAGCAGCTCGCCAATTTCTTTCCCTGTTCCTGTCTCACAAATTCAAAGAATGAAATTCTCAGACAACAGAAGGCAAAGTGAAAAGGGTAGGATTTATTCAAATGTGAAAAATAAAAACAACTACAGAGGACAAGAAGGGACCTGGTAGCAGATTGCAGCCTTGAATGTGCTAATCTAGTACTTCATACAGCTTTTGGTTAATTCTACTGGTCCATATTTACGTTAAACATGTATTGGAAAAGTACCAATACTGTTGTTCCAAATTTGTGTGAACCAGGTTGTGGAAAGTGTCAATGCTCTTGGTGAACCCTTGAGTTTGAATTGTCCTGTAATCTCCATTTGGGTCTGCCTCCACTTCCATTTTTTTGACTCTCATTGGACCAGGCAAGGCCTCTGTAGGAAGAAAGGTCCAAGTGTCCTGGCTCTCTTTGGCCCTGGCTCACTGCACATTAGGCCTGTGCTAATTGGCAGGTATTAAGAGGCTGGAGCCCATGCTTACTACCCTTACTCAAGTCTGCTTGGGCCACTGTCTGCCTGCTTCTCTGCCTCAGTATCTTTGCAGGAATTAAAGGACTGGCTGTGCTGTTCATTGGTCAGGCAGCCATACTGACTGGGACAAATACTTGGATTCAGTAGGTAGAAGAAAATAAATGAAGTCAAATTATAAAGATTCTTTTAGAAAATTGAGATAGTTAACATTTCTGGAGTAATTAAAATGTGTCAGAAAGCCTAAAATATTCATTCTTTATATTATTTAATTTATCACCATACTATCTAATGAGTCTCAATATCTTCATTTTATAGGAGGAAAATGAGAATCCAAAAGGCAAAGAGACCAGACTGGGGGTATGGCTCAATTGATAGAGCACTTGCCTCGTATGCACAAGGTCATGAGTTGAATTCCAGCACCACCAAACGGGGAAAAAAAAAAGGTGAAAAGACCAAAGATTATTCAGAAGTAAAAGATGAGTGGGTTTTGTATAGGTATAATCTGGCTTCAAAAATTTAATCAAAAGGCTAAATTGCTTCAGAAACGCAAAAGAATGAATTCTGAAAAGCACAACTTCAGTTTAGTTTTATATTAATAGTAACTTTGGTAAGAACTGTTTCAGGCATGTGGTGGTAGCCAAAGTCAGGCTGCTGTGGAGTACATAAAGGAGAAAAGTAAGTAGCAATGGTGGATAATGATTTCTCTTTTGGGAAGTGTGGTCCAACAGAGAATGAAAACAGTATCCTGAAGGGAGACATGAATATGGCTAGTCATGAGAGTGAAAGACAACGGAAGGTAATCATAAATAGAAAAAAAGTAAAGCAGCCCAAATGGATTAACTGAAGAAACTCTTTAACAAAAATGAAAGTACTAACAAAATGATAATTTGAAAAAGTCTATGGAGCACAGAAGGGTAAGTGACATAGTTTTGATATTGATTCTTTTTAAATAGGAGAAATCTTAGTGCCTTGTATGGGAATTCAATTTTTGAAAATACCAAAATATAACTTGTCAATTTGGTGAATATGTTAGATAATTTTGATGAATATTATCATATCAACTTCAAATTAAGATTTGATGATATTATTGTGATATTTTCCATTTTCAGATATTTTTGACTTGAGATTTCATTATTTTCGTTATTTTATAATTGTAGGAGCACTATCTATGATTTTATAACATCAATAATTAATGTTGATACCTAAATTCGAATATATACCAACACATACACTTAGCATGATGTTTCAGGAAGATTCATGTTGCAACATGCTAAGTTATAGGAAATAGTAATTTAAAGTTATGTATAATTATATAAATACAATTTGTCTTAATTCTATATTATGTATCTAAATGTATATTTCAAAGACAACAAATTCTGAATTTTATTAAATTTTGAGAAAATTGTGCATATTGGAATGTCATATTTCTGATCTTTATATCTTGAAATTTAATTTATTTTTATAAAAGAAGAGGAGTAAATATAATTTCTAATATTGTCAGTCATTTCAATATGCAAATAAATTTGTAAAAAGACTGAAAACATATGATAAAGTTAAATCCAAATCTTCTCTGTAAGTTCATTTTCTTTTGGAGATAGAGTTATCAGCACAGAAGTCTCTGCTTCAGGTTTTCTTAGTTAGAGGGGAATTTGCATTTTAATCTTTTTGACTTTTTTTATAAAAGCTCTTGTCCAAATCAAAGAGCATTATTTATTAAATATGTAGGATATGTAAAAATGTAGTAATGATATTAAGAATTTGAAAAAGAAAGTCACCTTTAAAAATGATAAAAGCAACATAAAAACATTTCCCTTTTTATGGCCCAAATCTGATTCTGTTTATGCAACCATTATATTTATCATCGTAGAACTGAAAATGCTTACTGGTGATTGAGTTTCTCTTCTCATCTTATTGCTTTTAAGGAAAACTTGAAATGCCTACTAGCCTGCCAAAAAATCTTTATTGTTAACTATAATTTGTTAGCATAATAAACTACAAATATTGCAACCTCCAATTTCTAGGAAAAGCATAAAAGATGATTGAATACAAAATAAAAAGACCTAATAGAAAGATGCACTGCACTGATAATTGGAGAAAACACAGTGCTTGAGATGTATTCAGTTCAGCATGTGAATAAAAACTTACAAAGGTAGACTGTTTCAGTTTCAAAAGGAATGATTTTAATGGAGCATTTTGTATCACAAAATAACCTTGGGATGTACTCCTTATGTCATTCTAAAATGTCTTGATGCATGCTATAGTTGAAATAAGAACTGTCTACAGATATTGTCATAGGCCATTTACCTTGTTAAAGGGCTTGCTCTCTCTAAGAGTTTTATTTATCACCATTATTAATACCTATTAATCAGAGGTGCAATATGGGGAAAAAAGACAATGATAAGTAAGAATAATAAGACTTGTTTTGTTTTTGTATTAGCCATGCTGAAGCAACAGATAAAGTGAATCAACTATCCAAAGTGTTTCTAGCTAAGAAAAGTAAGCATCACAATTATTATAAAATGTACTTTTTACATGATATACTCTTCTTTAGGTTGATTCATTTTTTCAAAAACCATTTTCAAGTAATTTCAGATTTGTAGGTGGTAACAGTGATGACAATGACAATTGTGACTAAGAATTTCATCATGTATAGATCAGAAATAAGAGTCACATGGCATTAGTGATAGTTTCCATATATGAGCTCTAAAAATGCTTGGAGAGCTACAAAATTTTTTCTGTATTTTACAGAGAAGAGTCCTAATGAGCCATTACCGTCCACCCCCAACTTTTGGCAGTGACACATTAGTAGTAAAGGATGTACCTCGGAATGATTACCCCTGAACCATGAACTCCTATGAAGAGAGGGGACATGGTCTTCTTTTTCTTTTGCTATATATCATATTTATATCTCTAATTTAAAGTCATACATCATAACAACTAGAAAAAATCCTAAATAATGAATGCCAAAAAAGCCAATAAAATGTTATATTTTAACTGAGTTGATTTTATTAATCCGTGCATTTATAGTGTTGATTTAGAACAAAAAATGCAGATATGCAACCTTAGAAAAGGACCTCAAAATGATTTTTAAAATCTAAGAAATAATTGAAATAGTATTTATAAAACTCTGTATTTGTAATTCAGACTAGAAAACTTAACTATTATTTTCTCAAATTCAAGTAGCTAACAAATGAGGGATCGAATTTAGGAACAGGACAAACGTGGTAACTTTATAATTGAATTTTCTCTCTCTTTTTTAGGTTCTTAATGGTTCAAATAGGAATTAGTGTTCCTAGTGACCTAAAATCAAGCTGCTCTCTCATAAGAAAATACATTTTGAGTTCTGAACAAACAATATGCAAACACTTATTGGTCACAATTCATAGATATGACATGGTATATCCTCTGATTAAAAATGAACCCAATATAAAATTTTCAATATGGGAAATCAAATAACCCTGAAAATTACATCATTTAAGAGTGAGTCATCAGTAGGTGTGTTTCATAGGGAATGGATTTTAGCCTGTGAGCTATAACTTGTTTTATGGCAAGTTGTTAATACTGTAAGCACATCAGAGACAATATGATGTTATTATGAATAAAATCTTGGCAGAGCCTTAGCATTCAAATTTCCTGTTCTGAAGCCTGCAAAGAAGATATTTTCCTTTAATATATTAAAGAAAAAGAAGACAGTAAAAATCATTTATACAGAGAGTAAAGGAATGTTAAAATGCAGGAAAACAGATAAGCTAGCTGACATAAGGCAAGTCTAATCTAGCTTATTTTCAAAGAACATCATTTGAAAATAATTTGCAATTTCACCTAAGCTGAATAAATTATTCTCTACATATATTTAGTTTGACTACAGAATTATACCTGGGATTATTTAAATCCCCCATAAAACACACACACACACACACACACACACACACACACACACTAAGTTTAGCACACATATTTAATTTTTTAAACATATAATCTTTGATAATATTTTTTTCTGGGTACCAGGGATTGAACCCAGAAGCACTTTAGCATTGATCCTTATCTCCAGCTATTTTTTTACATTTTATTTAGAGACAGGGTCTCACTGAGTTTTCTGAGTTCTTGATAAATTGTGGAAGCTGGCTTTGAACTCACGATTCTCTTGTCTCAGCCTCCTGAGCCACTTATAGGCCTGCACCACCAGGCACAGCCTTTGACAATATTTTCTGAGAACAAAATATGTAAAATTATTTGAGATAAAGTGTTTCAGATTTCATTTAAATAAGTTCTCTAAATGTTTATATGTGATAATTAATAATATTTAATCTAATAAGAAATAATATTTTATCCTTTGGTAGTAAAATGTAAATTATAATTTTTATGATTATAAAGCTACTGATTATCAAAATAAAATTTTGAAGTATAAAATGTACTCACTCTTTTTGAGACACATATACTCTACTCTCATATATTCACATCCTCCAAAAAAATCTTGAGTATGTATTTGTAAAATAAATGCCATTTTACATATTAATGATATAAAATATTATAGTATAAGACATATATACAGTAAAGTGGTTTTTGTAGTATAATGTACGCAATTATACATTTAGACCAAATTTAACATTAGTGATTTATTTATATTCACATACTTTTGTTGTATTGAAGGATAATTTGCATGGGCTTTTTAATCAATCAGACCTTGTCTAAAATAACAATTCCTTTTATAGTATTTGTTCAAATTAAGCTCCTTAGAACCTATCCTTTGTATAATAAAACACTCAATAATTTTTAATAATTCTACATTATCAAATTGTGGGGATTAAGAGAAATGTAATCAAAGTTTCTTGTGAATTCCCCAAAATACAATTCCAGGAATATAGCTCAAAATAACAGATTTCATGCATTTTGTTATATGCACAGTCTTTATTATTTAGTGCTTTCGTTATATGTTTGTTGTTGTGCATATAACAGGTGTGTCTATGCTTATGTGGTCTGTTTAAATTCCAGATGTAAATATTATATATGTGTTCAACACAGGTGTGAAGATATTTAAATTATGTCTGATTTAAATTATTTATACTTGAATTAATTAAATAATAATTCTTCAAGAGCAACTCATTTATTATTTACAGCTATACATTATCTTTCTCTCTTGTGATAAAATTACAACTTAAGCCCCCTGTTGTGAACTAAGGAGGATACAACTGTAAGAATATCATGCTTGTGTTTGAGACATACACAAGTATTCATTATATGTTACTTCATTTTTTTAAAGTGTTTTTTTAAGAGAGAGAGAGAGAGAGAGAATTTTTTTAATATTTATTTTTTAGTTTTCAGTGGACACAATATTTTTATTTTTATGTGGTGCTGTGGATTGAACCCAGTGCCCAGCGCAGGACAGGCAACTGCGCTACTGCTTGAGCCACATCCCAAGCCCTTTTACTTCATTTTATACTCATTTTCTGAAGCTTTTTATCAGCTGTCTTAGCATATATATGCACAGAAAGTAATATCAATAGGAAAACATGATGAATTAATACATATTTCCATTTAACATCACACATTTCAAATGCAGAAATAAGTTTACATTCACCAAATGTGCTTATGATGAAAGAATTCCATTAGTTGTACATGATTTCTCTTAAAGACAAGGAAAAAAACAATTATATATCTTTGATCATGGCAACTTACCTTTGATATTTACACTTCCTATGAACTCTTCTCTTCCTAGAGTAATCATGATGTAATCCAATCAACTGCAGTAGTATAGATATAAGGAATACATCTCATAATCTAACATTGGAGAAAATGTCAATAATGTAACAAATATTAAATATATGAAGTGATACAAATTTAGACTGTGCTGAATTATTTATTGAGTCCTTGAGAAGAATGTAACTAGAAATTTTTAAAGAGTGATTATATGATCAACACATTCATTTTTCTATATCCCTATATTTTTAGAACTGATCATTGTAACTCAGGTATCGTTACTGTCCCAAGGGTTGGTGGAGTGCTTTTCAGGAGGTGAAAAATTACTTTTTAATGGGGGTTTGCAGTCCTTCAGATAACTATAGTATACAAGGATACACATTAAATCTATGTTAAAATATCATAGGAAGAGTAATTAACAAAGGATTTTTTTAAAGTTTGTAAGGAAAAAAAATCTTTTAAGATACAAATAATTAAGAAGTGCTTCACTAGCAAAATTCACACAACAATATATGGGTAGTTACTTTCCAAAAAAGTGAATATTGTGCTTGATTACATATATTGGCTTTTATCTCTTTTGTGATTAAAATTAAAACATGATGAAAAGTTTGTGTTTAATGTAGGTGTTTATGGGTCCTTCCATATGTCTTTGATTTCAAATTTTGATGTACTAAAACTTGTTTCAAAAATGGGTTCTGAGAATTTAAAATTACAGATTAAAAAATAATCCCTATAGTGAGTTTTCATAAATAGTAAATGGTCATTTGAAAGAATAATTTATGTGGAATAAAAGCTATATAATGTATTTTTCTCTATTACATATATTATGGCAAAAATTTATTTATGATTTTGGTCTCTGGGAATTGTGAATTTTAATCTAAATAATTTAATTTTATGTTAAACAGTATTTTCCATTACTCCTTAAACATTGCTTTTAATATATGTGAATATTTTTTCAAGTCAAGATTTCTATGTTTTCTTACAATTCAAACTGAATCATGAGAATTGCTGATCTAAATTTCATCTTCTGCTGGTATTTAATCAGCATCAGACTGTGCTAAAATTCTGCTTAGGAAATCATTTTTTTTCACTTCTCTGAATATAAGTTGCATTATACTATCAAATATGCCTTTTTGTTCAAACTATTGAGGCATCAATGATGATATCATTCCTCTCCCTTTGTTCTTCTTGGAAATGAACATTGTGGGAAAGAACTGGAACAGCCATTAGGGCTTTGTCAGTGACTATGAGTTGAAATAATCCACTAATCTTTGAAGGTCTCAATCATCTAAAAAATAAAATAAAGATGAATTATTATTCAGTTTTATATATGGCAGTCTATTAAATAAATAATTATATGAATAAGTGTATTTGAAATAATTTTACGTATAAAATTCAAGTTTTCCAAATATTTGACTAGTAATTCTACTTTCTTCTATGTAGCAATGATTAATACTGGTAATTTGTACTTTATTTCTTATCCTATGAGCACTTTGTTCATAATCAATAGAGTCATTATTTAACCAATAAGTTCTGTAAATTAACATAGTCAAAATTTTTAAGTATGTATTTTTTTAAAATTTAATTTTATTTTTTAAATATTTTTAGTTGTAGTTTGACACAATACCTTTATTTTACTTATTTTTATATGGTACTCAGTATTGAACCCAGGGCTTTGCACATGCTAGGAAAACACTCTACTGTGGAGCCACACCCCAGCCTGAGTATGTATATTTTAATATACAAAGTACTCTTTTTGTTTTATCTTTAAGTGCAGAGAATTCATCCTTTTCACAAAAGAATGAAAAAGAATTCATCCTTTTTTACAACCTAACACTATTGAAAGAATTTGGTAAAGTTTGGCTAATTCTAAAAAATTACTTTACCTCTGTATTATAAAATTTTGAATGTTTACTATAAGGGATGCAACATGTAAGACACTTTTAAAAAATTTTAAAGTTTAGGTATGCAAATTCAACATCAATACACGTTTTTATAATTATTCTGGTAGCTGTAATTTTGATGCTAGAAATTAAATTATTGTTTGATATCTTCTGAAATATAGGTTTTAAAATTTTAATTTGCTACATATGACAGCAGAATGCTGTCAATTCATATTACCCATATAGAGCACATTTTTTTATATCTCTATTGTACACAAAGTAGAGTGACATCATTCATGTCTTCATACATGTACTTAGGGTAATGATGTCTATCTCATTCCACCATCTTTCCTACCCCCATGTACCCTCACTTCCACTCCCTCCCCTTTGCTCTATCTAGAGTTCATCTAATCCTCCCAGCCCCATCCCCCACTATATTATGAATCAGCATCCTTAAATCAGAGAAAACATTCTGCATTGGGTTTTTTGGATTTGGATAATTTCACTTAGCATATATTCTCCAACTCCAACCATTTATCTGCAAATGCCATGATTTTATTCTCTTTTAATGCTGAATAACATTCTATTGTGTATATATAACACATTTTCTCTTTTTTTGAGCTATTCTTTTTAAAATTTATTTTTAAATTTCAATTTGTTATATGAGACATAAGAATTCATTACAATTCATATTATACATATAAAACACAATTTTTTATATCTCTGGTTGCACACAAAAAAGAATCACATCCTTTGGGTCTTCATACATGTACTTAGGGTAATGATGACCATTGCATTCCACCATCTTTCTTACCCCTCTGCCTCCTCCCTTCCCCTGCCTACCATTTTCCTATTTGCCCTATCTAGAGTTCATTTAATCCTCCCACCTCATGTCCCACAGCATATTATGAATCAGCATCCTTAAATCAGAGAAATCATTTAGCATTAGTTTTTTTGGAATTGACTAATTCCACTTAGCATTATATTCTCTAGCTCCATCCATTTACCTGCCAATGCCATGATTTTATTCTCTTTTAATGCTGAATAATATTCCATTGTGTATATATACCATATTTTCTTTATCCATCCATCTACTGAAGGGCATCTATGTTGTTTCTACAGTTCAGCCATTAGGAATTGTGCTGCTATAAATAACACTGATGAGGCTGTGTCCCTGTAGTATGCTGTTTTTAAGACCTTTGGGTATAGACCAAGGAGAGGAATAGCTGGGTTCCATTCCCAGTTTTCCAAGGAATATCCATACTGCTTTCCATATTGGCTGAACCAATTTGCAGTCCCACCAGCCATATATGAGTATCCTTTTCCCCCACATCTTCCCTAATATTATTGTTGTCTATAGTCTTAATAGCTGCCATCATGAGTGGAGAGAGATGAAATCTTAGAGTAGTTTTGATTTGCATTTCTCTAATTGCTAGAAATGTTGAATATTTTTCATATGTTTATTAATTAACTGTATATCATCTTCTGAGAAGTCTTTGGCCTATTAATTGATTGGGTTATTTTATTTATTTATTTATTTATTTATTTATTTATTTATTTTGGTGCTAAGATTTTGAGTTCTTTATATATCCTAGAGGTTAGTGCTCTGAAATGCCTGTGAAAAATATTTTTTCCCAAATTGTAGGCTTGCTATTAACCTCACTGATTGTTTCTTTTGCTGAGAAGAAGTGTTTTTGTTTTAACCCATCCCATTCATTAATTCTTGATTTTAATTCTTGCACTATACGAGTCTTATTAATGGAGATGTGGACCTAATTTTTCTTCTAACAGATGCAGAGTCTCTAATTTAATTAGTAGATCCTTGATCCACTTTGAATATAGTTTTGTGCATGGTGAGAGATGCAATAAAATATATCTTTTATATAAATTCAGACTAAAGAATTATTCCATATCATGTAACCTTTTAATATGATCATTCAATCTATAACAATAGATTAGGAAAGTAAGATTATACAGTATCAAAAATGATATCAGTAACATTGATAAAGTACTCAAGCAATCATGGAGTTCATGACATCATGAAAGTAACTCAAACAATATGTCTTGAATTCCAACTTGTCTCAAATAAAGATTTAGGCTCAATGTTACTATCTACTCTTAGCAGTCTGTAGTTAAAAACATTCCAATTGGGGCTTTCTGAGCATAGAGTTCAGTTTCATATTCATGAACAGAAAGCATGCACATGCTGCCACTCTTGTACCATGCGGAGCCTCTTATGGAAGGACCAGACAGTTTTCAAAACTCCACACTAAATTGAAAGTTTTCAGTTCAAAAAAAGAAAGGTCAATGGTTTCCCACTTGTCTAAAAGTCACAAGGAAATTTGTTATTTTAGTTAATAATAATATCAAAACAATTTTATTCACACACATTTTTAAGTTTTAAAATTAAAGATTATATATGACAATTAGAGATCTTTATATAATCTTAGTACCTAAAATATTATTGGAGCTTGGGAATGAGGAAAAAAGGACTGTCAGTTAATATTAGTAGGATGCAGTTCATTATAGCTAGTGAAGTTTTATGTCATTTGCACATTATTTGAGTTGTTTAATAAGTTTCTTTTGGTAATTTTCTATAATGCTGCTTTACATTCCTAATTAATGAAACTGGATCAGTGGCTAAAAATTAGTTCAAAAAGCATGAAAATATCTATGCAAATAGCAAAATAAACAGTATAATTTATAAATGCAAATTATGAACAAGAGCCTTCTGTGAATTTCTATCTGCTGAGACAAACAAATCTGTAAGTGTGATTATCTTACACAAGCATATTTACTAGTCCCAACAAAGAATTTAAGTAGTATTTGGAAGTTATAATTAAAAAATTTTAACTATTAACTTTCTATATCTTAATATGTTATCTCTTAAAAATTTATGACATATTGTCATGAATTTATCAAAGTATTCACATCACCTTTAAAAAAAACAGATTGAATTCAATGACAAAAATAATTCTACAATTTTTCCAGAATAACTTTAACATAATATTTTCTTTCCAAGCCAATAAATGGAGACAAACTCAATATTCTACTATTGATTAATGGATAAATAAATTGTACACATGCATCATGAAATATTATTAAAATATAGAAAAGAATAAAATCCTGTCATGTTTGTGATAACATGGATAGAACTGAAGATCATTGTTAAGTGAAATAAGCCAGACACAGAAACATAAGTGCCCCTTGATTTCACATTTATGTGTAGAATATAAAAAAGTTGATCTTCTAGAGGTGGAAAGTAGAATGTTGGTTACTATGCGCTGGGAAAAGTAAGGAGGAAAGGAATAAGGACAGATTGTTCAATGGGAATTGTTATAATTAAATAGGAGTAAAATGTTTTGGTGTGGTATTGCACATAGAATGATTATAGCTAATAATAATATGCCATATATTTTTTAAAAAGGTAGAGAAAAGGATTTTTTACAAGAAAGAAATAATAAATGTTTAAGGAGATGTGTTTAACTTATTTAAACATTATATAATGTATACATTATTGAAACATGCATCATACTCCTAAGTATTATATATACGTATCAATTAAAATAAATTTAATAAAAATAAACTATTATTTTCCACTATAAAATTTATTCATTTGATCTTTTAGCAGAGAAATAAGATTAAAACTACTATACTATATTTGATATATCAGCAATTGTACTACTACTGAACTTTCATGTCTGTAAAGATGGCAAGAGTCATATACATAGTGAATAACAGAACATCTTTTATGTATTATATAATTAACAAGTACATATTATATGGCACAGAAGTACTACCAGGAAATCTTCCTAGCAGGTGTTTTACTTTCAACTTTACAAGACTATATATGTATATACCATGGTATGTGCATAAATCATCTATTTATTTTTTTCAAAATCTAAGAAAATGTATCTTTTAATTATATTTATTGCAATATCATCTATTTGTAAATAATTTTGGTTTAGTAATTAAATTTTTGTTCATTCCATTAAACTAATTTAAAATGTCACAGAGAAATAGTCAAAATATGCTCATTCCTACAACATCGTTAAATAAACTATCTTTTTCAAAGTAGCTGTTGTTCATATCCTTGCAAATATTGACACTGTGTAGTGTGGTTCTGATATACTCTACAAAGAGAAAGCAGTTTGTAGTTGAGAAGCTAGTTGAAAGTCCTACTTCATTTTCAAATTAAACATATAACACCTCTGGACAAAATATGGTTATATAGTTTCTGATAGAGAATTTCCAATGGTAAGAATTTTCACTTGTTTCAAAGGTAGCACCTTAAATTTTTAGATGTTTCTGAGTTTTATAAACCTTATACTATTTGAATGAATTCTACTACCTACCTTTAAAAAACTTACCATGTGGGATTACCATGGGAGGTCAGGCCCATCCCAGATCTGCCCACACCTACTTGCACAGAACCCAGGTCCAGGGTAGGTCTGAGTTTTTCCCACCACCTGGGAGCCTAAACCTAACACACTTCAATGTTGGGACACTGCAGTCATTACCATAGCCTTACCCACACAGTAGCCCCTAACTTTTTGACAATGGACAGGAACTAGAAGCAGTTGTATCTAAGAGCAGGCATCCCAAAGACAGTGTGAAGCCCACCCTTTCAGCCGAATCTTTGTAATACATTGCTTTCATCTTGGGGTATCTCAACTACTATCTCAAGTTACCTAGGCTAATGCCACCATCACCTTTAGTTGCAGTAGCATACATTGAGGGACACCAGCAGGTTCTGGAAGCCCAACATTAAGGTGAGGTACAATCTGCATGGGTACTACAAAAATATAGAGTAGAAACTATAATATCTCATATCCAAACTGCAAAAAGGGAAGACACATAGATACATGAAAAAAAAAAAAAACAAGGGAAGAAATTGCCCCCAAGACAAACCAGGACAGTATAATAATAGAACCCCTTGGCCGCAAAGTTGATGAAATGTCAGAGAAAGAGTTCAGAAGGTTCATATTTAAAATTATTTGTGAATTAAAGAATGACCTAAATGTGCAAATACAAGCAAAAATTGATCACTCTAACAAAGAGATAAGAAAGCAAATACAGTAGCAAAAGTTACTTCAACAAAGAAATAGAGATCCTGAAAAAAAAGTCAGAAATCTTTAAAATAAAGGATACAATAAGACAAATAAAAAACTCAATACAAAACATAACCAACACACTAGATCACTTGGAAGAAAGAACGTTAGATAATAAAGACATAGTATACAATCTGGAAAATAAAGTTGATCACACATTGAAGATAATAAGAAACAAGGAACAGAACATCCAGAAATTATGGGACAGCATCAAAAGACCAAATCTAAGAGTTATTGGGATAGAGGAAGGCACAGAGTTTCAAACCAAAGAAATGCACAATCTCTTCAATGAGATAATATCAGAAAATTTCACCAGCATGAAGAATGAATTGAAAAACCAAATACAAGATACCAAATGTACAAAATTATAACAGATCTACACCAAGGCACATTATAATGAAAACGCCTAGCAAACAGAAAAAGGATAGAATCTTAAAGGCCTCACGAGAAAGGAATCAGATCACATATAGGAGAAAACCAATTCATATCTCAGCAGATTTTTCAATTTTTCAGATTTTTCCAGACCCTCAGAGCCAGGAGATCATGGAACAACAGACACCAAGCTCTGAAAGAATATGTATGCCAACCAAGAATCTTCTATCCAGCAAATTTAGGCTTTATGTTTGATGATGAAATAAAAACCATCCATCATAAGCAAAAGTTAAAATAATTTATAATTAGAAAACCTTCACTACACAACATCCTCAGTAAAATGTTCAAGTGACAAAATAGAAGACTCCATCAGAATTCTACCAACCAAGAAAAGCCCAGGACTGGATGGATACATAGCCAAGTTCTACAAGACCTTTAATGAAGAACTAATACCAATACTCTTCAATTTATTTCAGGAAATAGAAAAAAGAGGGAACACTTCCAAACTCATTCTATGAGGCCAATATCACCCTGATTTCAAAACCAGGCAAAGATACACAAAAAAGAAAACTTCAGACCAATATCTCTAATGAACATAGATGCAATAATTCTCAATAAAATTCTGTCAAATTGAATACAAAAACTTATCAAAAAAAATTGTGCAACATGATCAAGTGGGAATCATCCCAGGGATGCAAGGTTGGTTCCACATACAAAAATCAATAAATGAAATTTATTACATCAATAGACTTAAAAAAAGAACTATATAATCATTTCAATAGATGCAGAAAAGCATTTGACAAAATACAGCACCCCTTTATGTACAAAACACTAGAAAAACTAGGGATCACACTAACATATCTCAATATTGTAAAATCTATCTATGCTAAGCCCCAGGCCAATATCATTCTGAATGGATAAGAATTAAAAGCATTCCCACTAAAAACTGGAACAACACAGGGATGTCCTCTTTCACTACTTATATTTAACATAGTTCTTGAAACATGGGTCAGAGCAGTCATACAGATGAAAGAAATTAAAGGGATACACACAGGAAAAGAAGAACTCAAATTGAACTATTTGCTGATATGATTCTATACCTGGAAGACCCTAATCGTTCCACCAGAAAACTTCTAGAACTAGTAAGTGAATTCAGCAAAGTAGCAGGATATAAAATCAAGACCCATAAATCAAAGGCATTTCTGTATATCAGTGACATATCCTTAGAAAGGGAAATGAGGAAAACTACTCCATTTACAATAGCCTCAAACAAATAAATACATAAAATACTTGGGAACCAACTTAATGAAAGAGGTCAAAGATCTATATAATAAGAATTACAGAACCCTAAAGAAAGAAATCAAAGAAGACCTTCGAAGATGGAAAATTCTACCTTGCTCTAGGATAGGCAGAATTAATATTATCAAATTGAGCATACTACCAAAAGCACTATACAGATTTAATGCAATTGCAATCAAAATCCCAATGACATTCCTCAAAGAAATAGAAAAAGCAATCATGAAATTCATATGGAAAAATAAAAGACCCAGAAAAGATAAAGCAATCATTAGCAGGAAAAGTGAAGCAGGTGACATCACAATACCAGACCTTAATCTATACTACAGAGCAGTAGTAACAAAAACAGCATGGTATTGCCACCAAAACAGACTTGTAGACCATGGTAGAGAATAGAGGACACAGAGACTAACCCACAAAATTGCAATTATATTAGACAAAGGCACCAAAAACATGCATTGGAGAAAAGATAGCCTCTTCAAAATGGTGCTGAGAAAACCGGAAACCCATATGCAACAAAATGAAATTAAAACCCTATCTTTCACCATGCACAAAACTCAACTCAAAATGGATCAAAGACTTAGGAATAAAACCAGAGACCCTGCATCTAATAAAAGAAAAAGTAGGCCCTAATCTCCATCATGTGGGATTAGGCCACGACTTCATTAATAAGATTCCTTTGGCACAAGAGTTAAAATCAAGAATCAATAAATGGGATAGAAAAATAAAAGTTTCTTCTCAGCAAAAGAAACAATCTGTGAGGTGAATAGAGAGCCTACATCTTAGGAGCAAATTTTTACCTCTTACACATCAGATACAGCACTAATCTCTGGGATATATAAAGAACTTATAAAGATAAGCACCAAAAAAACAAATAACCCAATCAATAAATGGGCCAAGGACCTGAATAGACACTTCTCAGAAGAGGATTTACAATCAATCAACAAAATATATGAAAAAATGTTCATCATTGCTAGAAATTAGAGAAATGCAAATCAAAACTACTCTTAAGATTTCATCTCACTCCACTCAGAATGACAGCTATTAAGACTAAAGACAACAATAAGTATTGACTAATATGTGGGGAAAAAGGTACACTCATATACTTCTGGTGGGACTGCAAATTGGTGCAGCCAATATGGAAAGCAGTATGGAGATTTCTTGGAAAATTTGGAATGGAACCACCATTTGACCCAGTTATCCCTCTCCTTGGTCTATACCCAAAGGACTTAAAATATCATACTACAGGGACAAAGCCACATCAGTGTTTATAGCAGCACAATTCACAATAGTTAAACTGTGGAACTAACCTAGATGACATTCAGTAGATGAATGGATAAAGAAAATCTCGTACACAATGAAATAGTATTCAACAATAAAAGAGAATAAATTCATCACATTTACAGGTAAATGTGTGGAGTTAGAGAAAATAATGCTAAGTGAAGTTAGCCAATCCTAAAAAACAAATGCCAAATGTTTTCTCTGATATAAGGAGAATGATTCATAGTGGGGTAGGGCAGGGGAGCATGGGAGGAATAGATGAACTCTAGTTATGGCAGATGGATTGGAGGGGAAAGGAAGGGGAATGGAGTTAAAAATGATGGTGGAATGTGATGGACATTATTATCCAAAGTACATGTATGAAGAAATGAATTGGCATGAATATACTTTAAATACAACTAGAGATATTATGCTGTATATGTGTAATAAGAATTGTAATGCATTCCACTGTTATATCTAAATTTTAAAAAATTAATTTTAAAAAACTTACCACCTGAAACTTTCACCTCTAATTCTTGACTATAAACAGGCCATCTCTAGTTCTTACTTTATAGTTTTTATCAAAGCAACTGGAATCTGCCAATACAAGCAATTTTATCTTAGAATAAAAGCAATCTATACTCAGAGATTTGTGATATGCATGAATTTCAAAACCAAGATTTATCTAAATAACACCAATTGTATCAACAGCAATGTTTAAATTTCAGCTGTAACTTTAATGGCAGATATTGCAAAAAGCACATTTTTTGCCACTAGTCCTTTGGACCACATATCACCTTTTTTTTTTTTCAAAGTTTTCTTGCCAATTAGTCATTGTGCATCTGCTATTTAGCACATTCACAGACAGCAAAGCATTCACCTGCATTACCCCTTATATTCCAGTGACAAACCTATGTGACATTTGAAAAATGAATAATCAATACAGAAAACTGGTCAACAAAGATAAAAATTCTGGAATTAAACAAGAAGTCATAATGCTGAAAGTGAAATTTGAATCAAAAGTAAGTGGAGTTTTAAAAGAAATGAATGACCATTCAAATGTCATTCATTCAAATGATATTGCCACTGTTTGAGAGAATTTTGATTGGCAGATAGAAAAATTTAGTGAAGGAAAACATATGAACATACTTGACAAAAGTGGTTATACCTGTGAACAAACACAAATATACCAGGAGCACTAATATTGGCTAAACTTCACATTAAGTGAACTCCTGCATGTATTTCACAACATCAAATGCAAAAGATAAAATGATTCCTCACAGGTGATTTCTCAGATAACATTTTTTAAGACTCTGATTATTCTGAAGTTGTAGAGTGAAGATTTTCTAAGATATGGTTCATAAGACACGGCAACTCAAGTGGACTTTTCTGTATGTGATCAGATCTCTCTGTACTATATGTTCACATTATTGAATATCTACTTATTATTAATTATTTATAAAACCAAGGGTTAGACACATTTTTTAAAAAAAGTAATACTATATTGTCTGGTTTATCTCCAAAAGTAAGATATTTGGGTATCAATGGGTCTGCTCAATGCTCTTAATGATATGTGCTATGTTTTATTGCTGAGGACTTATTAAGTGGATTTGCTATATAAGTTTGTCCAAGATTTAGAAGAAAGAGAAAAGACTTAGGAACATATAGCTTATTGAAATAATGATTTTATTAAGTAATTATTATTTATTATTTATACTCTTTAAAATAATTAAAGAATATTTGACATATACAATTATGAATGCAAACCAGTAACCTTTGGGCAACCTAAAATATAAAGAAAACAAAAGGAAGAAACATATATTACTGACACCAAATAACAGATGTATGTGTTAAGAAACAGGCCAATTCTTTTGAAAATTATCAGTTCAGAGTCAAAATAACAATGCTGAATATTCAAGAACCTATATTATAAACAAAAATATAATAAGATCATCATCTGGCCCTGCTATACACATCTCACTCATTGTTTCAACTTAGAACAAAGTATTTCCTATGGGGAGGAGGCAGAAATAAGTGGAAGGCATGTTGTCTTCCTCAGGGAAGTCACAAGACACAATTAGGAGTCTGAGGACAGATGCATTAATGGATGGATGGATAGCAGTTGTGTAATTATTTTTGTTATGAAAAGAATAATCTATCTTATAAAACCTGTAATATAATTTCATTTTTTTAATGTGGTTGCAAAACAGAACACTCATGGTATTCTATGTCAAGTGTGTGTGTGTGTGTGTGTGTGTGTGTGTGTGTGTGTGTGTAGTATGTATATTTTCCCCCAAATTGAAGTTTTCTATTTGAATAGCAAATTTACCTTGAGAAAATCAAAACTGCTTTACCAAAGAAACAAATTTAGGAAGTTGTTGTTGCAAAGTTCCTTTTGTGTCTCCTCCTTTTTCTGTTCCTCAAATTTGTTTTTCCTTGCTAAACCTTTTCTAAGGTTTTACTCCTTTCTGTTCTACCCAGCATTCTGAATTCCAAAGAGAAACCTTATCTGTGTAGTTGAACTGTTAACAGCTAAATAATATTTCTTCAGAGTTAATAGAATCTAAAACATTTTGTAACTCCCATAATGTCCCTCCATTCCATAAGTATATCAACTTGTGCAAAACACATAAATATCTACATTTTAACTTGAAGAAAACTATATATATAATTTTAGAAAATACAGAAACTAACACTGAGAGGTAGGGGTTAGTCAGCATGTTCTGGTCCGAGTCAGGTGGGAAAAAGAGACACACCCCATGTATTATGAAGACCCTACTGAACATGTAGCTATCATTTCATTGTATCTCCATTTGAATTCTTAAAATCCCTATGATGGAACTTTGAAGATATTAGTCCCTTCATTATTGGTTAAACTCAAATTTGAACTTTTATATTTCTATTTAGAGAATATTATTTTATTTGTGAGCTGTCAAAAGTTGCATCAAACAATATTAAGCAGTCAAGAAGGCTTTGTTGAAGAGGATTACGATAGGGGACAAAGATTGAACTCAACTGTGAGCAGAGGGTAGTATCTCAAATTTGTAATCCCAGCATTTTGGGAGGCTAAGGCAGGAGGATCATAAGTTTGAGGCCAGCCTCATCAACTTAGTGAGACCCTGTTTCAAAAGGCAAAATGAAAACAACTGGTATGTAGTTCAGGGGTAGAGCACCCCTGAGTTCTATCCCCAGTACCACCCCCACAAACACACACAGTACTTGAGTCTGCTTTAATAGAAGATAGGAGGATTTTTAAGTGTGGGGTGAGCTATTGGAAAAGTAAAGTAGAAAGCAGGAGCATGAGGTAAATTGGTGCAATAGCTAGAGGCACTTATATTGAATTAAAAAGGTTAGAGGCTGTGACAGGGAGAGGAGGGGGAGGAAGCTAGTAGGAAGAGTATTAAAGAAGGGAATTAGAACATGAGATCATGATCAAAGCAAAAACCAAAAACACTACTCTCTGGAAAGGGAGAAAAATCATGTATCACGGTGAAAGTAAGAACTGTAAAGAGAAATTTAAAATGCCTAAAAAAAGATGATTAATAATCAAAAGATTTTTAAAAATATGATTTCCTATGAAATACCAAACTACCTGCTGCTGAATTCTTTCAAAGAATGAATAAAAACCTTCCAGAATTTTGTGATAATATACTGCAATTTGGTAGAATATTTAGCTAGATGATGTCTTAATTTCCTCCACATTAGGGTTCAAATGTTTTGGTCTTTCAAATTATAGAAATGGAAAGGAATATTCCAGATGTTCTCTGAACTACTATATAAGGGATTTTTCATGTTAGTATTTTTCAAAATACTCCTTGTTTTAATATTTTACCACTATGTATGAAACATATATAGTTATAGGAATTAGTATACCAACACCTTACAGTTTTAGAACAAACTATTTAATACTTGGTTATGAAGCCAAGCCAATGGTACAGTTGTAATTGGTAATTATGATATGACTAATTCCAGCCTTTATAAAACAGAAGAAAACAAAACACACATATGATTCTTATTAGTTCAGTGGATAAAAAGCAAACACCATTTATAAACTCAACTACCATTACTCTATCATTTTTTTTTACTATATTGAGTCATACAAAGTATTATGTGTAAGTCACTGTGACATTCCTTTTGAGTTTAAGCTAATGACTATAATTTAATGTCCTCTGAGTTTAGGAGTTATAAGTATAGGAAATATTTTGTTTATCTTATGAAGCCGAAACTTAAAATTTTTTCAGTAAAATTTATACTTTGAATAGAAGGTAGTGACATACTATGTAATAAATTGTAAGAATAAATCATATTCAGTGTTCTTATACACAGATATTGTTCTCAAGTTTTTGAGATTGCACATTGAAATATCTTTATAATGGAAGAAAAAGGAAAATAAGCATACTTTAAATTTGAAAGCACTTTGATTTGAAATACTGTTATATTTTAATGAACATATTGTATTTGTTACATTTTCACTTATGCCTTTGACATCTTTTCACTATACAGCATATATAATAACCTTGAGAAAACTTTTAATGGATAGTTCTAACAGTGAAAAAATTGCTCTTTTTGAGAAGATAAGTTATTTGAAATTTACAAGCTCCATACTGGCTATTTGAATTTTATCTCTATTGGTATTATACAGGAATAAAGCCGTCACAATCATCATAATTAATTTCTGTTGAGTGGATATTGTGTGACACTCACTGTACAATAACACTTTACACATATTATCAAATCCTTCAGGAAACTTTGAAGTTTATTTTTTTTCATACTGTACTTTTCTCCTTCCCATTGTAGTGATAAGAATATTGAAGTTACATCAAATAAATAGAATTGTTTTGTTATGAGTAAAGCAGATATCTTGATTCTTAATAATTACAATGCTGAGTGAAAAAAAAAAGAGATATGGAAGGACAGTAATTAACTTAAAATGAAGCCAGACTGAAAGGTAGGTTAGGCTAAATTATAAGGGGCTTATATTCTATGGTAAAATGCCAGATATCATTCTGAAGGTGATGGAGAACTGTTTTAGGCATGTGAAAATTGAGTTGCACATTTAGATTTTAATGAGCAAGATAGAACAAGTGCCATTATATTTAAAAGTCATAAGTGCTACTAAGAAAATAAAGCAGTCAGTAGGACAGAGTGACAGATGGTGATGACATCGGGGAACTTAATTTGAATATTATAGTTAAGAAAGATTTTTTTTGAGATGACATTTGAGTAGAAACTTTAATAAGAGAGGCATCTGAGCTGAGACCTAAATGTTGAAAATTAATAACTCACTTAAAAATATTGTGCAATAGAATTGTCAGTAGTGGTCAGAGCAAGATTGGATATGATGAGGTTATAAAGAGGTTAGTGTATTTTTTTTTAAGAAAAGCAAAGTTGCAGTGTTCATGAGCATAATGAAAGTGAGGAACCCTTGCAGAAGCAATGTCTGAGCTAAAGAGAAAAGTGTTGAGTATGTTTTTATGGACACCATTATTAGGAGTTTGAATAGTATTCTAATAGCCGCAAGAGTGGAAAACCAAAAGATGAGGCTTCCTAACAGCTCCTCTTGCTTGAGACATTAGATATATGATGGACATTTCAATCAGAAGTAACACAGATTGGAGTAAGGTAAGTTAGTAAAGAAATTATTTCAACTTTGAACATAGTAAGTTCCAAGTACCTTTGGAGTAATGGACTAGAGATTGACCAAGGAGAAATCACCTATTTTGTGGGTCTGAACAAAAAGAAGTTTGAAATCTTGGAAATAGCTGAGATGATATCAGTGTGAAAAATATAAAAGGAATGAGAATTGAGGATGAAACTATCAGGGATCTAATTTTAAGAAAAATGAAAACTTAACTGTCAAAGAGATAAAAGAATATATGAAGTGTGTCAGGTGGAGGTATACAGAGAAGAAGTAAATTTTAAGTAAAAAATACAAAATGTATCAAAACTTTATTTTTTTTCAAATCAGATAAGCCTTAAATATTATTGACCAATATTAGAAGGAAATTAAGGTCAGGAGTAAACATTGCTGTTTTAGGAAGGTGCAGGCATTAATAATATTCACTAGGTGGTCAATTCTTCAGAAAACTTTCAAAACATTTAAAGCTTTAAGAGAATCCATAGGATTTCTTTCTGTCTAGGTCTGTTCATACATTATGCCACAGAGATTATGAAAACTCAAATAATGTCAATTTATGTCTTAAGTATACTTAATCACTATTCTGTCTCTGCTTGCAAGCTTAAACCATTCAACTCAGCATTTTTCTCTTTCTCTTTTATTTCTATAATTCTCCAGCTTCATGTTTTGTTATTAACCCAAGTACTTGTTATCTGCAGAATTGTATCCCTCTACAATTTATATGTTGAATCCCTGATCCCCAATATTTCTAAATGTGACTGTATTTGGAGGAGGAGCCTTTAAAAAGATGATTGTGTTAAAATGAAGCCATTATATTTTTGAGCTCTAATCCAAGATGAGTGAACTCATTAAAGATAGGGAAAATTTAGAAGAAGACATTAAGGATGTGTGCACAGAAGAAAGAGCACGTGAAGAGGGTGGCCATATGCAAGCCAAAGAGAGGTGTCAGAGGAAAGCCAACTCTGCCACCTCCTTGATATAGGATATCCAGTCTCCAGAATTGTGAGAAAGTAAGTTTTTGTTGTTTAAACTACCTAGTCTGTGGTTTTTTGTTATTGTTATTCAAGAAAATTAGTAGCGTTCTCTTCCTTATTTGTGTAATTCTTTGGTGTTATGATTTGGATGTGCGATATCTCTCCAAAATTCACACATGAGACAATGCAAGAAGGTTTGGAGGAGAAATGATTGGGCTATAGCATTCATCTAACTAGTGAATTAATCCCTGGTGGGATTAAATTAGTGGTAACTGGAGGCAGGTGGGGTGTGGCTGGAGGAAGTAGTCTATTGGGGGCATGGCTATGGGTTATATATTTTGGATTTGGAGGGTAAAGTCTCTCTCCACTTACTGATCATGAAGTGTGCTGCTTCCTTCTGTCACACTCTTCCACCATGATGTCCAGCATCACTTGAACCTCTAGGAATGAAGACTGCTGTCTATGAACTGAGACCTATGAAACCATGAATTCTCAAACTTTTCCTCTCCTAAAATGGTTATGGTCAGATCTTCTAGTTGCAACAGCAGAAAGGCTGACTAAAAGATTTGGCTTATCTTGTGTGGTCTTAGTCCATTTGCCTTCCTTGAATTTTCTATGCTGCTTGTTCTCTTAATTCTGAGTAGTATTAAATGTTTGCTTTGATTCTTTGAACAACACAGATTTCAAGTCTCTGGTGTTGTCATATAATAACCACACATAAATATTTTAGGGTTGTCTTGGATAAAGGTAATGTTACTTTACTGATAAAATCTGATAAGTACACTTAGATTAAGCAATATGGGGAGTATGCTGTATGAATGAAGAGATATGCAGTCTGGAAAGAAGTCAAATCCAATGAAGCAAAATTAACTAAGAATAAATGTAGCTGGGCAGTGTGGTGCACACCTGTAATTCCAGTGGCTTTGGAGGCAGAGGCACAAGGATTGCAAATTCAAAGCCAGCCTCAGCAACTTATTGAGGCCCTCTGAAACTAAGTGAGACCCTGTCACCAAAGAAAGATGCAAAGACAGGTCTGGGTTTGTGGCTCAGTAGTTAAGGGCCCTTTGATTCAATCCCAGTACAATAAAAAAATAATAGAATAAAAGTAAAGTGTTGGTTTTTAAATCTAAAAAATAAAAATAAAGATGATGTAGCCAAAATATAATATGTGATGCAAGGGCAAAAAGCTTACTGAAATATTTATCAGTGTTGTTTAATATGCAGTAAGTTTGATATAAACTTAGATGCAGAAGTAGTCATCTCAACATTTTCTAGGTTACTCATACTGTACTCAGATAATTTGACCTGCAAGGACCTAAGAGATATTAACTACTCTGATTAGGTCTATAAAATTGAATTGGCTATTGAGTAAATGCAATATCCATGTATATTAAAAAAGACATAGGAATATTTTATATTAAAGATGGAAAAAATAGAGAATCTTCAATTAACTTTCTTAAAATAATTAAGGTTTATTATTATAAGAGGTAGAAATTCCATTTTTTTCTGTACCCTTAGACCAATGGGAAAACAGAAGTAATAGAATGTTGTATTTAAGAGATTATATAGAAATACATTTGCTTAAAGAATAAAATAATCTAAAAAAAAGAAGAAAGTGTCCTACTATTACTAAGGCAAGTTTTTTCCTGATAAAAAACATTGTCACTAATGTCCTAGGGTATATTAAATAATCCACTGGGGATTTTTAAATTATGTTCTCTGATACTTGGGTGATTTTCTTCCAGTTGATTAATGAGCCACAAACTATATCAGAAAACAGGTAGGCCATTGGAGTTCTGCGCCTCTGTCTTATTTTTAATGTTTCACGTAACTTCTTTTGAATTTGTTCCATATCTGACTTTTTAGAATATGATTGTTCCACACCTATCCCTCTTCCTCAGACTCATGCAGCTCTAGTATCTGTCAGGATTCCTATGATCAAACAGAGGTTACCATTCCAGGTACTTCAAGCAGAAAATAATTTTTTACAGGGACTTACATTATAATAATGTTGAAAAACACCAAATTATTTTAAAATGGAGGACACTGTTCACCAGATGTCAGTAACATTAGGAAATAGCTACATCTTGGAGAAGCAGGCTCCTGTCTGATGCAGTTGACATGGGAGCCCAAGACTATATTTTGTCCCCTTATGTCTCTGACACTTCTCTGCTGCTGTTTGCTCTTGTCACCAACTGGAGGCCTCCCACCAGCAAAAATATACTGATGCTGTGTTAGTAAAGACACTGGAAATCTATGTTGGTGTTATAAGACATGCATTAGAGGAAAATGCTTCAAAATAGCAGGAATTACTAGTTATGGTGGCACAACCTGTAATCTGAGAGTCCTAGAATGCTGAGGCAGGATAATTGCAAGTGAAAAGCTAGCTTTACCCCAAAACAAAAATAAAAAGGACTAGACATGTGACTCAGTAGTTAAACAACCCTGGTTAATCCTTGGTACTAATACTACTACTGCTACTATTACTACTACTACTACTACTACTACTACTACTACTAATAATAATAATAATAATAATAATAATAATAATCAAGATGGTAGGAATTATTCTGAATGTCAGAATGGGATTTCATATCACTCCCACTTCCTAATCTCAATAGATGGTATAATCTTATCTACTCTGGTGAACAAAGAAGTAAATTAGAGGCACCTTCTTATGCTTACCAGAAATGTATCTACCTACAGAACATTCTCAGGGGTGGTCTTCTTTTTCTTCCCTTTACTTGCTTACTTACTGCCAGCCTCCTTCTTCTTTTCAATATTTATCCTCCCCCAATTACCCTCATTAGCAATATCTTTTGACACTATATCCAGTATATCCCTCTCTGCATACCACCATATTCCTTTGTACCTCTTATCTTTGTACCCTTGTATTTAAAAAAAAAAGATCTTAGAAAAGTTAACTATGGAAACTATCCACTTTCTCATTTTACATCCTTTCCTCAATCTAATTGCATTTCCATTATTTTAACTCCATCAAAACAAAGAACTCTAAGTTTCTAAAGTTAAAATAATTTTGTTTTAATTTTTAAACTTCTTTTTAAAATATTTATTCCCTTGTCTTTCTTCTCATCAAATTCACCATTTAGTCTACCATTTCCCTTTCATTCAACTCCCATTTTTGTAGGAGATCCTTTCTCTTACTCCTTAAATGTTGTACTTATCATTCTGAGCTTCCTTTTATTCTCTATCTCAGTATAAATTCAAGATTATATCATCTACTTCCACATCTTCCACTACAGCTATTCAAATCTATGCCTCTAATTCCAATCCTTTTAGAACATCAGATAAATTTCTAATTAAATTTGTGACTTCTTTACTATGATACAAAATAGGATTCTCTAATTTAATATTAAGAACTATTTTCAACTCTAATTTACTAAATTGATGATTTTGAAACCACAGAAGTTATTTTATAGTTGTAATGCTTCTGTTACTCCATCAGCAAAATCTGTTGCTTCTATGCTTAAAACAACAAACAAAAATCTAGAATCAGTTCAAACTTCTCCATCTTTTCTATCATGTAACTAATCCACATTTTAGTACTCAATTTTCACTCCTGGATATTTCAGTAGTTTTCTGGCCCATCTGCCTGCTTCAACTCTTGATGCCTATAATCTATGGTCCACCTAACCCCTTATGACTCCACATTGCAGCCAGTGTGAGTTATTTCAAACAAAATTGGACCACTTCACTTAAATAATTCAGGAGCCTCCATTTTAATTGAAACAAAATTCAGTCTGCTATCCTGATTTACAAACAGCTCCATGAGTTGACTTTAATCTATTTGACTAAACGTTTCTAATGCTACTCTCCCACTTGTCTGGTAATTCCAGGCAACAGACCTACTTTCAGTTTCCTGAATCTGCCAAACTTGTTTTAGCTCTAAGACCTTTGCTCTAGCTGGTTCCCTGCCTGGACTAGCACTGAAGCTTGTGGAGCTCTCTTAAATTTCATCTCTTATTCTAGGGAGTTTTCTCTAATTTGCCAATCCTGATCTTGACTTAAAATAAATTATATATAAAAGTGTGTCAGATGCATTAATTTAAAATAAGAATTCAAAACATTCTGCTTTTTCTAACCTTGTATTTTTCCAGTAATATTAATTTTATTATTTTAACTTTTTTTTCATAAAGCTCCAGATTTTAGATCATTTCTTCTCTGCATTTCACTTTTATGCATTCTGACATTATTATTTACACTTCTCACTCTTCCAAGATACATAACACTCAAGTTTTAAAAAGGAGATTTTTTTTCTTTGGAGGAAGATACACCTCCTTTTTTTTTTTTCAAAATGAAATTTTTACCTTCTTAATAAAGCTGTAATCATTCGTAATGAATTTAGCCATCCACATCATCAGTAACTGAAAGGTCTGGGTATGTGGCTCAGTAGTTAAGGGCCTTTTGATTCAATTGGCACATAAATTTGGGGAAAATTACAATTTCTTCCATAAATATTTGGGTCCTCAATAGTGAATGGTAATTACTATTTATTGGTCTTTTATTACTTACAGTTAATTTTATTCCATTTGTCTCATTAACTTTTTCTTTTACTCTCCTGACTTAACAATGTGAAAATATTTTCAACCTTTTTATATATCTCATCTCTCTTATTTTCTCTCACTTTTGGCAGAAGAGTATTGTTTTCATTATAGAAAAATCAGAAGCCATCAATTGGCAATTTCCTAGTCTCTTAAAACCAACCTTAGAATCATTTTTCACTTATTACTATCCTTCTATCATGATAAAATTAGAAAAAAAGTCTTCCCTCAAAATCTATTGCTTTACCTATTCTTTTCTATTTTATTCCTTCCCATCTCTTCAGCCTTGATTATTTCCTCTCTTCTCTCTCACTGGATCTTTGTATTTTCACATGCTCTAGATTATCAATCAATTAAAATATAATGAAATTAATCTTAATAATGAATAATAAAATAAATAATTGAAAAGTTTACATTCACATACATTCTTCAATCTATTCCATACAATTATGTCTCCTTTTTCTCTAGCCTTTTAGAGTTACCTTCTCAAAAGAGTTTTTACATTATTAATAAAACTTTACTTTTTTTGTAATTGACTTGCAAACATATTCCAATGTAGTTTTGTCTGTTAAAGTCACTGATGTCATCCATGTTGATATATTCAATTAATATATTTCACTTGAAAGTCTATATTTTCCTTAACTCACTTAAGAAATCTTGAATTTATAAAATCTTACAAAATTTCCCAGACCCCATTTATCACAGAAGGAAAATTCTAGTTCCTCCAAGTTAAAACAAAGTTACAAAAAATAATGTCTACTCTTCTCTAGGGACCCTGCAGAGGTTCTTTAGTTTTTGTTCAAACCAACTGCTGTCCAATTAGGTGAAAACTTGCATGTCAGAATACTTAAAGCCTGCCAGTATTTTCCCCTGGAATCACTGCTACTTGTCCTTAGCATGGCTCCATCTATAAATCCCCTGTCCTGTTTAATCTGTCTGAAACACTTTCTTCAGAGGCTGCCATCCCTGCTGTGCATCAGCTTATAAAAAGAAAAACTTTGTTCTTTTAGATCTCCTAGTTTATTTCAATGCATGCTAAATTATTTATTTATTTATTTAAGTTTTTTTTTTCTTTCTGTTCTTATCATCAGATAATAGTAGACACTCTTTCCATGAAGCATTTCCTTTGGAAGAAAGATAAACATGCTTTTCTGGCTTCTACCTTTCACTACTCTTTTGGTTTCTACATTTGATTTTACCTCTTTTATATGAATCCTATGTTTTTTTTTCTGTTTTTGGCTCTAAGACTTCAATATTGTTACTTTAATTATTCTTTCTATAATGCTCTATGCATTTTCATAAGTCTTAATACAAAATATATCTTAAGGAATTATTTTTTTAAAAAAGTATATCCTGAGCATAGTTGTTGTCATTAAGCCTCTGAACCACAGGCATATTTTTTTAACTAATGCTTTTCTTTTGCCAAACAAGTCACAAAAACTCAAAATGTCCTAAATTAAATTCATATTTCCTACAGTAAGTTTCTTCTCCATTTCAAATGTTTGAGGGAGTAAATTGCCCTTGGAGATCTCACTAGCAACAAAATGACACACCCCTATCTGTCCATTTCTGTCGGTTTCACTGTGACCCTCCACTATTTTTTATTGCCTCTTCCTCTACTCTCCATCCAGCCATCATCATGTGAAGCCTAGTGTGCATCAAGATGCTGGCCCCAGTATCCTTGCAACCTCTTCGTTTCTTTTCACACCAATCTTCATGTAATAGGCAGAACAATCTTTAAAATTATGAACTGAATCATGACAGATCCTCTCCTAAAGTCCCTATAATATTTTTAAGTCTGCATTATCTCTGCTGAATTTTCCACATTGAATGCAGATACTCAATGAGTATAAAATTTGTTGTTAAATTTAATAAATAAATGATTGAATGAATTTATGATTTCTTGACAATGTGGAGAAAATTTAAATATCTGGATGCTAATAAGGGATATATGATTAGTAAACCAGTATGTAATGTTACCTATGATCAGAATCTGTGCTCTTTTCAAGGAATACTTAGATATTCATTTAGGCAGAAATATCTGAGAAGAAAACTATATCCATAATTTTTTAAGAAAAGTTTTTTTAAAGATTCCATTCTTTACCAGTGTAACTATATTAAACAAATATATAGAGAATCATATAAAATTTATAAAGACTTTAAATTTAAAACCATTGTTGGCAAGAGAAAACAACCAAATATATTCATGGCCTTTACTCCATCTAAATTCAAGATTTATGCATAGGATTATAGTGCATTATATGCTCATGCCACTAGATTCACATTTAAAACATTCCCAGGCCTATAAGTGAAAATAAAGGAAGGGATTTTGCTTACAAGAGGATTCAAGTGCATTGTGGTTACATGTTCAAGTTGTTTGTTTACCATTGAATTGAACACACTTTGCTTTGGCCAAAAAAAAAAAAAAAATCTTGTTAGACTCATGATAAGTGAGTAGCAGAAAAGTAGTGCCCTGAATTTAATGCAGATCAAAACACACTTGCTTCCCCCCACCCACCCCCAAAAAAAAACCCTCTGCATTTCTTCAGTGGCTTCTGTTAAAAAGCAAAACTGTCTCTAAGCAGAGAAGGGGTTCAGAAGTCTCTCAATTCAGATCAGACTAAAGGAAACCTTATCATGCCATTAGGGATCACTTTGCTTTTTCTATGGATGACACTGTGTCACTGTGTCTCTTTTTCTCTGCATTATCTATTAATGAATTCCCTGTACTAAAGTGAGATTATTCATTATTTGAATACCAAGTTGTCCTCCTGCATAAAACCAGAATATGGGGAGGAGAGAAAATAGTTTTAACTGTGAATGCACTGAGCTACTTAAGTGGCTGTCAGGTGTCCCTCAGTTCAACACAATCTTTTCTCAGGGTCCCCTGGGAAGTTTTGAACATTCTTTTGGAAATGAAAATGTTTTTCTTCCTACTTCTACTGCATTTCTTTGAAGCCCACATACAAGCCATTATTCAAAGAATGAATAATCCTGAAAATTCTCCTGGGAGATCATCCTGATGCATACTGAATATAATTTGAAGCTGAAGACAGAATGAAGTGCTTTTTTTATAAATAGCTGGTGTAGTTTTAAAAAATTTGAAAAAAAAAGTTTGTCTCAAATTCAGTGTGTGTTTAATTTCACCATTAGACTACCAAGTTTAAAAAAAAACATATTTGAGGTTGCTAAATTTTTATTTTGCTACATTTTATAAACATCACAACTCATATTTTATTTTAGCCTCACATTTTCACCTTTTTACTTCATTAAGCCATTTTACAAAGCTTTCTATATAAAATAAGTGAAATTGTATGAGAATGTGTTTAGAGAAAAGAAAAGAATGTTGTGAAAACAAATTTAAGCAATGTTACATTAAAAAAAACTTAGCAATCCAAACCTCACATAAATAATGATAAAAATAGGTGAGATCAATCCTCACTCATCACATTACCTAATATAGAGTTTACCAAACTTAACAATCTGATTTTTATAGAAAAATATGAGAAAAGAAAAAAATTGAAAATAAGAAAATGTTGTACTCCATAGCAAGTAATATCAAATTTATATTTTAAACCAGTAATGTTCATAATATCAAAAGTTCCATAAGAAATCACTCAGTTTTGTTTATGTTACTTTAAATTGGCCACATACCCCATTACCAGTTACTTTCTATCTTTTTTTCTGCTTAGTTTTTTTTTCTTACAATAATCATTATCTTAATGTGATATACTATATTTTACTTTTTTTTTAGGGTTTATTGGTGGTATCTTCTGACACTCAAAAAATAGGTTTTGAGGGTTGGAATAAGAAGAAAAACATAGATGTTTGAGAGTTATTGGGGTTTTCAAAGTAGCTTAAGTTTTTTTAAAATATTTTTTTAGTTGTAGATGGACACAATATCTTTATTTTATTTATTTAGTTTTTAATGTGGTACTGAGGATCAAACCCAGTGCCTCACGCATCTGAGGCAAGCGCTCAACCACTGAGCTACAACCCCAGAACCCCCGTAGGTTAAGTTTTGAAAGCATAATGAATTAATTTATGATTTTTTTTCTTTTTCTGGCAGTTATATGATTTTCTGTTAGACATTTCCAATCCCATCACAATATTATGTCTTTCAAATGTGGTATGCCTTCTGGAAAGCATGCAAATTTGAATATCAAGAAGCCAGGATTCTAGAGACACCAAATAACAACTACTTTTGCTGTTTTGGGCACTTCATTTTGTGGCCCTATCTCTAGAATAAGGGATTTAAACTCAGTGGTCTTCAATACACCCCTAGTCTTTCTTGCTTCTTAATTAAAATAGTTACTCCACTTTCTCCTTTAACAAATATTTTTAAGAGTATGCAATTTGTCAAGGCAGTACTGATTAAGCCAAAAAAAATTCTGACCTATTTTCAACAGGAAAAGCAATTAAAATATATGAGAATGACAATGAAAATAAAACAATAAAGAGATAGTAAATCTAGAGATTAATTTACTGTCTATGACAAAAGATATGTGATGAAGTAGAATTTAATGTGAGACTGGGGTGAGAAGGTATCTAGTTAAGTGAAAGTTTTATGGAAAAAAGAAATCAGGCTGAAGAAATGACAAATCCTTAACACCTAAGTCTAGGAAAGTAATAAAATCAGAATATTCAAAGAGCAGATAGAAAGTCTGAATCTCTGACACAGTTCCAGAATATAACATGAAAGGTAAGCAGGATTAGACTGTGCTGGCCCTTCTCCCAAAAATAAGGAGTTGAAAAGTTAAGAGATTTATATTGGAAGAGAAGCTGTGTTTTAATGAATAGAGGGTCACTTTTAATATCTTGGTAGCATAGATTTCAGGAAGGCAAGAAAGGAAGCAGAAAGATTAGCAGGAGTATAGACAAACTCTGTCACTGCTATAGAGCTTGTGCTAGTGATGTAATAGTAATGAGAAGCAATCTGATTTAGAATATATTCTATAGGTAGAGTAGGAAGAATTATATGTTGCTTTTCTTGTGAAGTATAACAAACAAAAAAAAAGATTTAAGAATAACCATGATCCAGACTGTAATCCCAGCCATTTGGGAGACTGAGGCAGGAGGATCATCAGTTCAAAGCCAGCCTCAGCAAAAGTGGAGCACTAAGCAATTCAGAAAGACCCTGTCTCCAAATAAAATAAAATAAAAAATAGGACTGGGGATGTGGCTTGCTGGTCAAGTGCCCATGAGTTCAATCCCTGGTATCCACCCCCTCCCAAAAGAAAAAATAAAATAAAAACAACTGTGAGTAGGTATTCCTGGATAGTTGTTTCAGTTCTGATGTTAGGAAAAAAATCATCCTTGGTGCAGTGGTTGTCAGGGCATTAGGCAGTCAATGACATTGTAGTTTAAGTCTGTGTTTCTGTGCCAGCCAGTGAAGTATAGGTAAAATACTAGAATAAACTAGCACAAATCTCCTATTGCACTTTCATCATAATGAGACTATTAAATATGTCATTTCCCTTTGCCTGGCCTTTTCTCAGCTTTCTTTTGGTCCCCCTTTTTTTCCTCCTTACTAATAGAGGTCCTTGGTGTTTTAAAAGTCTGGAATGTCCTTGCCCTGACAGTTCTTCTGGTGCACACCTGTAATCAGCTGGCTGTGAGGTCCAAAAGCTTATCTGGATAACCAACTTAATCTGATGTTTTAAGAATTACATATCTCTTTTGAATGTAAATGCCTTTCTCTGGGCAACATCATGTTAATACTATGAGTTCTAGACTCAGGCCTTTCCAAAACCCAATGGCAGCAGTCAAAAGCAAGATGTATCTAAATGTTTATGAGTAGACATTCTTAAGGCTATTTTTCATGTAGGTGCTTGCCAAGAAACTCACTGAGATATTCTCTAGACAGGACTAATTTTTCTGCTTTTCAAATAAGTAATAGTCTGAATTTTCAGAAAACCAAAAAACCAATGGCTTCAAAAGGAGATATTTTGCGCAAGAGTGTGATATTTAATCCATGATTCAGCTTTTCCAGTACTAGTTTATTTTTTATGTATCCAAGAATTGTTGCTTGCTGTTATTTTTTGAGGCAGAGGACAGGCCAAATGAAGAAATATCAGATGGTCTTGTATTCCATTCATATCCTTTATAGTGACAAAAATTGTTAACAATGATTAAACCCAAATTTCACTATTATCTAAAGTAGAATCAAAAGGTGTATTTTTACCTAATAATAGTTAATACTTATGTATCATTTAATATTATTCAAGGATTATAAAATGAGCTCTATATGCTTTCTCATTTAATCCTCAAAATAACCATATGAGATAGTTATTATTATTACTACTACAATTTTAGAGAAGAAGCAATAGGCATGTCAAGTAACCTGTGCAAGTTATACAGCCAAATGACCATTAGGATTTTGACTAAATCCCGGTCAACTTGTCTATCTCCTAAACTCTATGAGATTTACAAATGTTAGACAAGAAACTGACATGAGTTTGGACATCCAGAAACCATATCAACATGACATAATCCTTATGTGGTGAGAATTTAAAATATATATCTGCGACATGTGCACATAGACATTGGTGTGACTCTATTTTTAATTACTGATTATTTTCATTCTACTTATCCAGTTAACAAATATCTATTGACATTGTAGGCTTTGGAAATTATCAGTGAACAAAAAAGGACAAAGACCCTCACCTTCACTGAGTTTACTTTCTAAGAGAGGGTATCGTCAAGAGGTAAAATTTGCTTATTTCCACTTCTTCCCTAAGAGATAAGGGAAAATACCATTGTGTTAGCTTTACATTGCTGTAACCAATATGCCTAAAAAGAACAATTTAAATGAAGAAAGTTTATTTGTGTTGATGTTTTTGGAGGGTCAGTTCATGATTGGGCAACACCTTAGCTCTTTGGCCCAAGGTAAGGTAGAATATCATGGTGAAAGGGCATGATAGAGGAAAAAAGCTCAGGGCATGCCATCAAGGAAGCAGTGAGAGCTGGAGTGCAAGAAGTCAGGGATAATATAATCCCCAGGGACATGTGCCCTGGGTCCTACTTCCTCCAGCTATGCCCTACTTGCCTATAGTTTCCATCTATTAATCCACTCAAATATAACCTATCAAATGAATCAGTCCATTGATTAGAATACAGCTGTCATAAACTAATCATTTTACCTCTGAAAGCATCTGTATTGTCTCACAAATGACCTTTCAGGGACACTTTATATCCACACCATAACAATCATTGACCTCATGATAAATGTTAAGTGAATTCCAAGCCTGGGAGTGATTTTATCAAAAGTGTCTCAGATCACTAGGGCATAATCCTTATGCTGATAATAGTGATTCTCTACCAGGATGCAACAATTGTTATTTAGTACCTATAAGAATGAACTAAAATTTTAACCACCGGAAGTGTATGTGAACTGCAAAAAAGGTCATTCTCACTAAACACCAATATCTTTTATAGGGAAGGATTTTTGTTATTGTTTCACTTTCTCTAATACTTTGCAGCATCTATAGAACATTAAATCAACTAAGAATTTCTACAGTTCTTGCTTGGTTATGCTTCAGAGAAAAAAATCATTAATGACAATAATCTTCTGAGGCTTCCTGGGAATGAAGAGAGCTACATTTCCGCACTCCTCTGAATTTGTCCCATTTTGGACTAAGCAGTACAAATGGGCTGTTGAACATTGTTATTGCATCTTCAGCCACCAAGAAAATGGTATTCTGTGCTGCTCACTTAGATTGAATATTGGGATATCAAATAATCAGACAGCCTTTGTGTCTGGGATATCTTCCTTCTGGTTTTACACAATCAGTGATTTATTGTGCAGATTAGACAGTGGTTTCACGTATTGCTTTGCTGTTGTTTTGAAGTGATAACTTTTTAATGTGCTGGTTGTTTGTCTTGTTTGGAATAGGGTGCTTATTTGTGAATGTTTTCCAAAGATCAGATAGAGGAGTTTGTGCATCTTAAGCAAATCAATAAAAATACAAACACACATATAAATGAAGCACATACGTAAAAACACTTTCACTGTGACCTGGTTAGGGCACTTATTTCATCACCTTTTGAATGTTTTCAAAACATTGACAATCATTACAATTTGATATTGGATGTTTTCAGGTTTTTATGCTGCTAGTTATTAGAGAAGGACAGTGTGAGTGATTAACAGCACAAACTCAGATGTCTCACAGAGTCATTTTTAGACCCCTTTTCTTCTCCATTTTTTATTAGTAACCTTGCAGCTCAGAACATGATCTCCTCTCTGTGAATTGACAGTGTGCCAATGCTGTGGTGTGAAATTGCAGTATGTAACTTTGCCTCAAGGAATCTAGCAGTCTGGAGTTGAACTTTGATAAAAATGAATGGATTATTTCTCCCCAATGGGAAAAGCTGGATGGCCTGGTGTGCAAGGCATTAGATCATGAGTCAGAAGTCATAGCCTTGTCACTTACTTGCTGTGTGACCTTGGGCAAATCAATTAACTTCTCTGTGCCTCAGGTTCTCCATCTGTATAATGAAGACCATGATTCCTACCTTAAAAGGAAGGTAGAGGAATTAATGAGGCAATGTCTGCAAAACACATTAAGCTCCATGGAAGAGAGGTATTCTGTAATTACAAGCCATTATTACAGAATTTAAAAGACAGTAAAATGGAACTATTATTTTATCTTCTCTTGTAGGAGTTATTTCAACTGAAGCAGTATTTGGTAGGACCTTAAAGCTGAACAGCTTATTTAAATTACTTTAATTTGTGAAGAATCTCTCTTAATTATAGAAAATATCAGATTTTGAATATAATAGATCTGAGAATTAAGTTAATTCTGTACAGTGGCAGAATGCAAATCACTAAATATTGAGCTTCAGATGACCTCAGATTTATTCTACTGCCTAGAAAGAACTGAGCCTAATTCATCTCAGAGAGATAGTTATCTATTTGATCCTTGAGCCTTAAAAGAGAATGTTTCTAGACCTCCTCTACTAAGCTGCTCTAATATTTAGCAAAACAGTCTTTCACATTACCTAAGTAGTTCTTGCTCTATTTAACTGCAATTTTTCATTCTTAATGGAAAGAACAGTCATTTTACATATTCCATTTAACTTTTGTGTGCTTTAGAAAAGTTCAGAGGTTATATTATTCTCAATGCTAAATAATCCTATCATTTTCCATTTTTTTCCAGAAGTTCAAATATTGCAATATTGCTGCCTTTGAACTCTAAATCTCATTCAACTCTTTTTTTTTTTCAGTACCTGCGCTATCACAAAGTCTAAATTGTGAAGAAATTCAGCTGTACTACTTGTGTTACCAACAAGATTTCTGAGCTCTTTGTAGGCCACTGAAACTTCCAATGGCTTAATTTATGGAAAACTTGTAAAGTCAGGACTTGAACATAAGGGTTAATATGGGTACTCACATCCTACACTGCATATCAAGGTTCTTTAGTAGTTGGTTGGTTGGTTGGTGGGTTTTATGCTAGTCTATAGACAACCTGTGGTTCCAAATCTTTCACATGATTTGACACATTTAGTCATTTCAACAGACTTGATAAACATAATTATCTCTTTCTTTTTTTGTATTTATTTTCTAGTTTTTGGTGGACACAACATCTTTATTTACTTTTATGTGGTGCTGAGGATTGAACCCAGTGCTCTGCGCATTCCAGGAGAGTGCACTACAGCTTGAGCCACATCCCCAGCCCGATTATCTCTTTTTTTGTTGGTAAAGAAATGAATCAAACAGAAATAACTGTGTTTTTTGTAGCTAAGGATCTGACTACTGAAATTAGACAGGCATGGGATTGAATCCAATTAATCCATTTCTTTAGACCTCACTTTGTCAGTGTGCTATAATAATATATATTTCATATTTAACAGATTTAGTGAGGATTATACAAGGTTCTATATAGTAGGTGCTTAATAAAGCCCAGTATGTTAAATACTTGGTAATTAGTACCTTTTGATTTTGATTGTCACTTGGGCTGTGGTTAATGCTACTGACCCAGCATTCCAGGTAACTTATTCAATAGGTATAAAGTTTTGATGCAAGTATGTCCAAAGCCCAAGTTCTATAGGTTTTAAAATATAAGTAAAGGGATTCTTTCTTATTTATTTATTTTTTCTTTCTTCTTCTTCTTCTTCTTTTTTTTTAAACTGGGAATTTAACCTGGAGACTTTTAACCACTAAGCTACATCCCAGCCCTTTTTATATTTTAATTAGAGACATGGTCTCCCTGAGTTGCTTAGGGCCTTGCTAAGGTGCTGAGACTGCCTTTGAACTCACAGTTCCTGCCTCAGCCTCCCCAGCTGTTGGGATTAGAGGCACATACCACTGCACCTGACAGTGGAAGAATTTTTATTAGAAAAAAAAAGTATAGATAATTTCTCAGTTTCCTTATGTCTTCCTGTGAGGAAGTTAAGACTCTATAAACCATTTATTGGGTAAAGTTCTCATTGAGGAATTTGCTTTATTTCTTATATATGCATTCATATGTATATATGCATATTTATTACTTAAAGATACTTACACCAGTATTCCAAAAGATATTATTTTAAAGCTTGATATTATTCTCAAAAAATAGTTGGTTGATAATACATGTAATAAATCATATAATAGACCTAATTAATTCATTTCCTTGTTTATTCTTAGAACAATACTTTAATATTTTTTTATTATTATTGCTGAGAGTACAAAAGCTCAAACACTGTCTTTCCCTTAACAGACTGTGAGGCATTTAATATCAGGGATTCTGTCCTTTTTGTCTCTGAATTTCTAATGACTTATTAAGTTCTGATCCTTAAGATCATCCTTAAGAATTTTGAACAAAACTGTTTTTTTCATTGAGGAGTGTAAAACCAAGGGAGGGTAAGACATGTAGCACTCAGATTCTGATACAGGGTAAAACTGTTAGAGTTACCGTAAAGAATATGGACACATCATTACCCTAGGTACATGTATGATCTCAGGATTGATGTGACCCTATTTTGGGTACAACCAGAGAAATGAAAAATTCTGCTCTATTTGTGTACAATGTATTGAAGAGCATTCTGCTGTTATGTATAACTAATAAGCTTCCTTATATATAGAATAATGTGATAAAATTTAATGAACGAATAAATAAATAGATAAATAAATAAATAGCATATGGACAAAAAGAAATTAAGCAGTCTATGAGATTCGGATTCGTAATGGAATTTTCTGAAGGAGAAGGAATTTAAGTAGAGCATTTAAAGATAAGTTGTATTCAGAAATGGAGAGATAGGAGAAGATGCTAGGAAAGGCAATGGGAATGTGCGGAAAAAGAACTATTTTGTTTCTTTGTCAGGCACTGTTTCTTGGGCTCATCTCTACATTCCTCCACTTTTAGGACAGAGTTATCATTTTGAAAGGATGAAAATGAAATTCAGAGGATAAGATGCTTATTAGGAGTGATAAAACTGAATTTTTCAGGGGTCTGTTTTCAGGTTCTGAGTGCCCAGTGATTAGGTAGGAGGACAATATAAAAATCAAAGAATAGTTGATTTGGATCAGACAGAATGTTCTGGATCTTTTTGGTCTTTACTTATTCAAAAAAAGTCCAGGCTGAAACTGACCTTGCTTTTACAAAACATAGAGTCAAGCCTCTTGGTTTGCATTCTGTGAACCATGCACCATGGTTCTCTCTCTACTTCTCATGGCTCTATTTTTCTCTCTACAAAAAATTGATAAACACATTCAGTTAAAAATGAGAGAGATCCTTGCTCAATTCGTAGTGACAATTAGAGATGTGTGGGTCTGTGTAATTTTTAAAACTTTCTGAACTTCAGTTATTTTCTATGTAGATTTGATAATGTTGTTTTAGAATAATATGTGATAAAATTTAATGAACATTCTATCAATCAGGAATAATATCATTTTCTCCTTAGGACTATTCTGTGGATTCAAATAGATAAGGTAAATGATAAGAGTATTTTTGAAACATAAGCACTTAAATATCGAGAAAAAAAAGGTCAGTATTACATAATGTTTATATATATATATACACATATATATGTATATATATATATACACACACACATGTATGCATATATATGTAATTTCTATACTCACACACTCACACCCACACTCATACACATACTCACCAGTCCACATACATCTATATCTATATAAATTCTCGGTATACTGCCTAGTATATAGTAGCTGTTTTATAGGTAACAACTGAAGGACCATGCAACTCAATACAAATGTTTAAGATAATAGTTTATTAGTTTGAGCATCCTATTTTAATTATATTATGCACATAACATCAATGGTTTCCCCATAGACTACAGAAAAAAATTAACCTCATTTATATTTTGCACAACTATGTAATTGCTGTCATCAAATCTACTGATTTGATTATTTTGCTTAACATTTGACAGTATTTACTTCTTCTGATACTAAATGGTTACATACAATATTTTACTATACTTTAAGTAAATAATCATATATTTTTAAGTGTTTTAGTCATTTTTAATTTGTTTTTGTCTATTGCAAAAATGTATTCTGTCTTCCTGGTTAAATTTTTTAGGAAAAAATTTTCCATTTTTCAAAGTGAAACTACTAAACTTGTGTATATATATTTTTCAAGGATTTTCCTTCTCAATATCAAACTGCCTTTCAAAAATATCTCCCTATCTCTTTAATTAATATTCTCTACCTTATATGTACCATCGTGAAAAGATATTCAGTGTTTTTTTAAATTGATTTTTTAAAAAGTAAATGACAGCGGAATGCATTACAATTCTTATTACACAGATACAGCACAATTTTTCATATCTCTGGTTGTATATAAAGTATGTTGACACCAATTCGTGTCTTCATACATGGACTTTGGATAATGATGTCTATCACATTCCACCATTCTTGCTAGTCCCCTGCCCCTTCCCTTCCCCTCCCACCCCTTTGCCCTATCTAGAATTCATCTATTCCTCCAGTGCTCCCCCTCCCTACCCCACTATAAGTCAGCCTCCTTATATCAGAGAAAACATTCGACATTTGTTTTTTGGGGATTGGCTAACTTCACTTAGCATTTTCTTCTCCAACGCCATCCATTTACCTACAAATGTCATGGTTTTATTCACTTTTATTGCTGAGTAATATTCCATTGTAAATAAATGCTACATTTTTTAAATCCATTCATCCACTGAAGGGCATCTGGGTGGGCCTCACAGTTTATCTATTGTGAATTGTGCTACTATAAACATTGATGTGGCTGTGTCCCTGTAGTATGCTGTTTTTAAGTCCTTTGGGTATAGACTTAGGAGAGGGATAGCTGGGTCAAATGATGGTTCCATTCCCAGATTTCCAAGGAATCTCTATACTGCTTTCCATATTGGCTTCACCATTCTGTAGTCCCACCAACAATGTATGAGTGTATCTTTTTCCTCACATCCTAGCCAACACTTATTGTTGTTTGTCTTCATAATAGCTGCAGTTATGACTGAAGTGAGATGATATCTTAGAGTAGATTTGATTTGCATTTCTCTAATTGCTAGAGATGATGAACATTTTTTTCATATATTTGTTGATTGATCGTATATCCTCTTTTGAGAAGTGTCTGTTCAGATCCTTGGCCCATTTGTTGATTTGTTTTTTGGTGCTTAGCTTTTTGAATTCTTTATATACCCCAGAGATTAGTGCTCTATCTGATATGGAGGGGTAAAAATTTGCTCCCAGGATGTAGACTCTTTATTCACCTCACAGATTGTTTCTTTTGCTGAGAAGAAACTTTTTAGTTTGATTCCATCCCATTTATTGTTATCTCTTTCATTAATATTCTCTACCTTATATGTACCATTGTGAAAAGATCTTCAGTGTTTTTTTTTTTCTTTAGTTCTTTTCTTCTTTGGAAGCCACTGTGGAATTTCATGTATATTATTCTAGTGAAGGTGAATGTTGTGAATATCATTTACACAATTTTACAGTATGTAAAGGTCTTGTCATTTATTAGAGCAGGAAAAAATGGGTTTTATTTATCTATATCATTGTTGTTATTTTTGTGATGTTATATATTCAAAGGTCTGAGAAAAGTTTCCTTGGAATTGAGAGATTTTTATTTGTCTTTCTAAATCTAAAAGTGTTTTAATATACAGATTTAACAAACTATACACATTTATTTATATCCACTTTTATTGAGCTCAGTAGATTGGAAATATTTCACTAAAATACCTATCAGTGTTAATATCAAAAGCCTAAACTTACTATAGGAAGAGTATTTTGGAAGTTGGAATTCATGAAACTTTTATACCTTTTAGCAATAACTTAATTATAGTCTTTTGAGATACAATTTTTGCATACTAATGCCACACTTAAAAAACATGTTCCCTTTGACTTCAGCTCTCCAAAATAGTTTGAATTATAAGCTAATAAAAAAATCTACCAGATAAATGATAATTATAAAAATTAGTATCCACAATGTGATTAACATGCACTTTCCTAAAGTTGTATTTTTATTTATCATTTCTATAACAAAGTGCCTATGATTTTATGGGCTGTAATAAAGATAGCACAAAGCTGAACATGGTGGCACATGCCTGTAATACCAAGAGCTTGGGAGAATGAAGCAGGTGGGTCCCAGGTACTAGGCCAGACTCGACAATTTAGCAAGACCCTGTCTCAAAATACGAAATAAGACTAAAAGTGTTGGGGATGTAGTTTAATGGTGTGTGTATACATACAGACACAGACACACTCACATACATGTATATGTATAAATATGGTTTATGATATATATCTTTATCATATACAATAAAATTTTACATTTGGAGCATATAATTAGTCTATATAATTTAGCTTGTTCTTGAAAATAGAACTGGTTAACTTCTTGGATATTTCTAGTTTGTAGTAATCATGTTGAAGTAGTATTTCTATTTTAGTCATATACCTTCTGTGTTATATAATTGGGAGATGAAGTTCATTTTTTTCAATGAAATTATGTTATGTCAAATCTGTTATGACCCTATTTGACTTCATCATTAACTTCTCTAAGAGGTAAGTATTGCATGACAAAACCTATCATTCTTGAAGTCAGATTCATAATTCTTCTGGAAAAAGAACTATCTCTTAAAGATAAGATAACCTGATGAGATGTATGAATATGAAAAGTTAGGACTAGTGGCAAGTTCATGAAGGAGAGGGCTTATCTAATACAGCCTTAATCATAGTACTTGAGATAAGGTGAAATTGTGAAAGGTTTTCAGTCTGTATGTTTAATTTATTATTTTACGGCAGTTTAAAACCATGTTGGATTCAAAAGAGTTGAGTAGGGATGCAGAAGAACAGGTAGATGTAGTCTAGAAAGGGACTGAGGTACGATGAGAAAGGTAAAATTCTAGTAAAATGAGAAAGGCAAAATTGAGCAGTTTTTGATATACAGTTGATAAGGAGCAAGATTTCAATGCTAAGGCACTTTGCTACTCCCTCCTCTCTTAAGTAAAAGTAGTCAGACATATTTCCTGTCAGTGCTGCATTAAACAGAATGATTTTTAGATAATCCTGTGTGGAGATGAAACTGTATGGAAAGGAAAGAATATATGCAAATGCCACTACAAAAGTAGAAACTGAGAATTCAGAGACAGCATAGAAACAGAAGCAAGCGATGAGGGTAAATGTCAGTCCTGCAAGAATTCCCATATTAATTTGAAAGGATAGTAGGTTTCTTTTGAATGCATTGGATATACCTGACATAATTATATTTCAGTATTAAAAGGTGACCCCAATCACATTGAAATACTTAGGGCTGATATTTAATTTTTTTATAAGATAATACTTTATAACAACTCCAGATCTACATAAAATCATTATATCAGTTTCTAGCATATATAATTTTCGGCTCAGTATGTTAAAAGATGTTATTCATAAAATGTTTTATGAAATATTTAATTTCACATAATATTTGTGAAGTCAATGTCTGGCTTGATTATAAGAGGATATAATTTGGCTTTGTTAATCTGTTTGTGATCTTCATATTTTTAAATATCAGACAAAAATACATATTACATATTAAATTGTTGCACTAATAAGCCAAGAGATATGAAGAATTTACTAGCTACCAAGAGCTGGTAATAAAACATTGAGGAAAATAGGCATTATTTCTGGTTTCACACAGATCACATTCTGATTAGAGACATATTAGGCAAATAATAAGAGAATTATGTACCAAAATTCTAACTTTCTACATGCCACAAAGCAAATACATATGTTATGAAAGTGTCAGATTCAGGGTGCCTTTGAGTAAATTCGCCTGAGCTTAAATCTGAATGCTTCATGGGAGGTAATTGACCGAGAGGAAAAGGAAGCACATCGCAAGCAGAAGGAATAGTAAGCACAAAGTTCTTGCTGCAGCAGGTAACAAGTAGAGCTTTACAGAAATATAAAACATTCTATATGCTGGAACAGAGGGTGAAAAGGGGCATGTGTCACACTATTTGCCTGTAGTTGCAAGGAGGGGGTCATCCATGCTGGGCCTTTCTGACCTATTTAAATAATTTTGACGCTATTTTAGGAATAACTGAAAATACTTAAAAGAGTTTACATGTGCCTACAAAGTAAAAAAAGCTGACATAATTAGGTGTATATTTAAAAACAAATCACTCTTTCTGATTATGGAATATAGATTGACAGTGTGATCAAGTAAAATCATGTAGGAATCTATTAAAGAAATCCAAATATGTAGTAATAATAATTTGACCTATGAAGATTACTTATGCAAATGGCTACAATGATCAGATTTGTGGTAAGTAGTTAAATTTTAAAATGTGAATACAAATATTTGGAGGGGTTGGCAAAAGTATAAGAGTGGTCAAGAATGACAGTGAATCTCTTCCTTGCATTTCTTTATAGGTAAGAAAGCCATTCAATCATATAGGCACCTCTGCAGAAGGGTGAATGAGGATGGATCACAAATTTACTTAGAACTATTTAAACAATTATTGTCTTTGAGTTACTTAAGAGATGTGAACTGTGAGTTGGATATAATGATCTGAAGTGGGAAAAATAGTTCAGGCTAGTTGTCATGACTTCTGACACCAACTACTTACATTTAGGTCAAACTTCACAGAGTAGAAGCACAGTCCTCCAAAAAAAACTATATTCATTTCCAACAGTGTTGTAAGTTCAGGAGTCCTCAGGCCAGCTTTACTTCTGACTAGCTAGCTACTAATTGGAGTGAATCTACTCCTCCTCAGGTTCAGTAATTTACTACAGTTCACAGAAGTTAGAAAAAGTTTTAAATTTATAAGTATAATTTCATTATAGAAAGGCAATTCAAATCAGAATGAGTCAAAGAGAAAGACACTTAGGACAAGGTCTGGAAAAATCCCAAATGCAAAGTTTCTCTTTTCTTCTCAGTCAGCATACATTGATATCACAAAAGAATGATGGGAGCCAATACCCAGATTCCTGACAAACTCTGGGAGTTTTTTATTTTTATTTTTATTTTTTTTGGTATCAGGGATTGAACCCATGAGCACTTAGTCACTGGGCCATATGCCCAGCCCTCTTTGGTATTTTATTTTAGAGATAAAGTCTCACTGAGTACCTTGCTAAGATGCTGAGGGTGACTTTGATTCACAATCCTCCTGCCTCAGCCTCCCAAGTCACTGGGATTACAGGCATGTGCCACTGTGCCTAGCTCTTTCAGTGAATCTTCAAAAAAAAATGTTCAACTAAACCTCCAGGTCCAGTTTTGGTTGAGAATTTATTATGGGGGTTGTGTTGATTGGATTATTGTTCACAGTACTCATACTGGCCCTTTTTACCTTCCTGGAAATCAAATTGATAGCACTAGTCCTAATCCTCTGTGCGATTTTTGTTGTTGTTGTTGTTTTTCTAGTATGGCCAGCCCCTATTCTAAGTTATGCCATCATCACAAGCTAAGAGCACACTTGGTTACCATGTTAGCACAAACTAACAGGTGTGGTCCAAAAGACTCACCAAAAGAGCTGAGCATGGTGGTGCATGCAGGTAATCCCAGTGATTTGGGAGGCTGAGGCAAGAGTTTTGTGAATTCAAAGCCAGCCTCAGCAATTTAGCAAGGTATTTAGCAAGATGTTATCTCTAAATAAAATGCAAAAAAAGGTTAGGGGATATGGCCCAGTGGTTCAATCCCTGAAACAAACAAACAAACAAAAAAAAAATCAAAAGACTCACCAAAAATAACAAACTCCGTCCTTTCACTATGGAAATCACAAGGAATTTGATGCTAATACCCAGGAACCCAGGGACAAAAGTCAGTGAGACATTTTTCGATACTCTAAAAAAGTAACTTTGTGAGAAATCTGCATTTAAGAAGTTGTTGAAGCTATGGACATGGGAAAGTCGCTGAGGGCCTTGTTAAATAGCTGAGGGTAGCCTGGAACTTTGCATATTCCTGCCTCAGTCTCCAGAGTCGCTGGTAATACAATTATGTGCCACCATGCCCAACAGCTGAGATCTTGTAAAAGGAGGCCTAAGAATTTAGTTTTTTTCTGAATGATGACTTTTACCAATGTTGTTTTTTTTTAACCAGATAGGGGTGGAAACTCTGTGAGCAGAGGATTGAATTTCTGGGATTTGGCAGGTATAGATATCTATTTATGGACATGTGGCTGGGAAGGAAAAGTAAAGTTACTCCCATAGCTGGAGAAGTGTGGAGGATCCAGATTTTGGGTTTGTTTTAGATTCACCGAGGAGGAGTTCAAGACAGTTAAAAGCTAATAAGAGAGCTTGGGATATAGCTCAATAGCTTCCCTTGCATACACAAGGCTTTTGGTTTCATCCCCAGCACCCCTGCCACACACACACACACACACACACACACACACACACACAAAATGCTAATAAGAAACAAGTATTAGATACAGAGAGACAAGTTTATTTCAACTGAAAAACTGCATGTGATTTCCAGAATTTGGATGAGAAAGAAAAGTACAAATGAATTTAATACAGAAGAAGAGGAAAAGGAAGGGAGAGGAGTAGGATGGGTATAGATAGAAGCACAGTGTCTTCATCTGGACCTTAGCAGAATCAATGAACAAAGTTCTACCATAATAGAGCTTATGGTCTGGGTAGGAAAGTGCCATTAGCCAAATGCAGTGTAAATACAAATGAGAACAGTGCAAATGAGGAAACAACGAGGAAAAACATCTGGAGGGTAAAACAGTCAAACAAATAAACAAAACAAACAAGTCACCTTACATAGATAGAATAGTTTGAGGGAGTTAATTTTAGATTATAATTTTAGTGTCAGCCTTGACAGGTTGGGAGTGGGAGGAAGAAAAGGAAGACCATCCTTGTGTAAGAGCTCCATGCAGGCTGAGAAGGAGGGTGGCCAACTAAGGTGTTGGAGGGATGCCAGTGAGACTCAAGTATAGAGAACCAGGGGAAGAGAGGGAAGAAAGTTTATTTACGCAGTGGAGCTTTAGTCCCCCTTAATGAACAAAGAAATTATGGCACTTGAAGGTAAATGGATGGAGCTAGAGAATATTATGCTGAGTGAAATAAGCCAGATACAGAAAGTTTAGGATTGAATTATTTCTTCAGTGTGTGAAAGCTAGACCAGAATAAGGGGAAAAAGGGGAGGAATACCATAAAAATTTAGAGAGATTAGTACAGTAGGGGAAGAGAGTTGAGGCGAGGGAGGAGGGATGGGAAAAAAAGGAGGAACTATGGAATGAAATTGACCAAATTATGCTATGGACATATATGAATATAAGCAGTGAATTCCACAATTATGTATATCTATAAAGAACAAATTTTAAACAAATAAATAAATTGAAATCAGTGGAGTAAAGGAAGAGAAATGGGGAAACAAGAAGGGAGGCAAAGACGAAGCACTGAAAGGGAGCAAATTATATTCCATGTATGTACAATTATATCAAAATGATCCCTACTGTTTTGTGTAATTATAATGCATTAATTAAAAATCTAAATGGAAAAGGATACCAATCTATCTTTTATATACCCATATATCCACTATATCTATTGATCATGATCATTTCTCCAATGATCCAAGATTTTTCCTTTAGCATTTACTTTCTGTACAAAGAACTTCCTTTAACCACATTTTAAAAAGTAGGTATGTTAGCACCAAATTCTTTTGATTTTCCTTCATTTGAGGTGTGTTTATTTTTACCTCATTCCTGAAGGTTATTTTGACCAGATGTCAAATTTACAATTGATAGGTGTTGTGTTGTTTTGTTTTAATTCTATAACTTTCTTTTAAACTGTACATCTTCTCATGAGAAATATAATATTATTTATCTCTGGCTATTTTCAAAATTTTTATTTGTCTTTAGTTTTCAGAAGTTTGACTAATGCTGTGTCTTGAAATAAAATTGTCTGAGTCTATTGTCTTTCATTCACTTTCTTCAATTTGTAGCTCTGTGTCTGTTGCTTTATTTTGTGTTGTTATTGTTGTTGTTGTTTTACCAAATTTGTAAAGTTTTCAAGCCATTATTTCTTCCATTTTTTTTCACTTTCATATTTTTCTACTCTTAATCTGGATCTCTACTTTTTTCTATCTTTCTTTATTTCTTTCTCGGTCCCAGGGGTTAAACCCAGGATGCTTTAACATAGAGCAACATTGCTAGTCCTATTTTATATTTTATTTTGAGGTGGAGTCTTGCTAAGTTGAATGGGACCTCCATAATTTGCTGAGGCTAGCTTTGAACTCATCATCCTCCTGACTAAGCCTCCTGAGCCGATGCCCTGGGTTTACAGGTATGCACAGCACTTCTAAATATTGATGAAAACAAATGTTAGATCTTTTGCTATTGTTGTTCTTCTTCTTTCAAACTGTTTTCTTTTTATTGTTCATATTAGGTAATTTTATTAAGTTCAGTGATTCTAATCTCTGTCCTTTTCACTGTATTTCTGAATCAATCCAGATAATGAAATGTTTGGATTTTTTTTTTTTTGTAATTTCCTTCTCATTCCTCTGTTTTATAACTTCCATCTTTTTGCTGAAATTTTCTACTCATTCACTTATTTCAAGAAGATATACAATTGGTTGTAGTAGAATTTTATGATATCTGGTAAGTCCAAATATCTGATTTTTCACAGAATTCAAGTCAGTTGATCATCTTTTCTCAGAGTATGACTTTCTTGGTAGGACAAGTGATTTAATTGCATCCTGCATATTCTTTTTTTTTTTTTTAATACCATGTTAGGGCACTCTATGTTCTACTTATATTTTCTTTTAGAAGATAGTCTGTTTAGGTTTAGCATGAGGGACTTGGCCTATTTTTATGGGTTGTGGTTGGGATTTGCCATGATATTATGCCACCAGGGAGAGTCTGAAATTTCCTGTGGAAGGAGAATACATCCATGGCCCTTACTGTTGTAAACTTCTTTCATGTTCCTACAGATTCACCAAGCTTTGGGCAGTGTTCTCACTTGCTCTAGGGAAGAATGGACCTCCCTGGGATATATCTTATGCTGGATTATGGTGGTGAAACACTGGAAGGCTGGGCTTGGGTTTTTTTCAGGTGGACAGTACTCCTGGCTGCTATGTTACTACTCTAGTCTTGAAATTTAAAAGCAGTTAACTTCCTTCTCACTAGGTTTCAAATATTTCCTTTACTTGCCTCTATGTTATTTTGAGAGTTTATAATTCTACTTAGTGAAGAGGAAGAAATGGATCTGAACCATATATTCTGGACTGAGTCTGAACAACAGTATTTATATTTATTGCTGGTAACATGAAGCCCCTTGATAAAAATGTTAGTCTCATTTGTGCATAACTCTAACATGTAATGGTGGTCTCTAAACCTATAAAATCAGAAGGAAAGATTATAAGCATGTATTGTTACATAGATAAGAAAATTAATGATAGTATCAACAAGACACTTTATATTTGAAAAAGAATAATATAAATCATGATTTAAAACATACATGTTCACTATTTAAATACACACATGATTTAAGAGGTATGAATCTGTTTCAAGATGTTATTATGTTAAATGAGTTCATGAATGAGTTAGAAAAAATCTTAGGGTCTAACAATTGCTGGATTCTTCCAAACTGGTGTTAATACAATTAAACAGATAAAACACTTACCCTCGCTGAGCACATACTTTTGAGAAAGAAGCAATTTTCAATTTCCAACAAAATAATGCAATAACTACGGGCACATGATGTAAACATATTTCCAAAAGAATAAATACAAATGACAACAAATGTATGAGAAAATGTTCAACATCTTTAGCAATTAGGGAAATGCTAGTCGAAACTACACTGAAATTTCATTTCACTCCACTTAGAATGGCAATTGTCAAGAATACAAAAAATAATAAATGCTGGAGAGACTGTGTAGGGAAAGGTACACTTACTTATATATTATTTATTGGTGGGAATGCAATATGGATATTCCTCCAAAGACTTGGAATGAAACCACCAAACTACCCAGCTATTCTATTCCTTGGTGTTTATATGAAAAAACGAAAATCAGCATATTCCAGTGATACATACATAACAATCTTTATAGCAGCATAATTCACAATAGCCATGTTATGAAACAAATTTAGGTGTTTGTCAAAAGACAAATGGATTTTGAAAAGTCTCATATATACATATATACATAATGGAGTTTTATACAGCTATAAAGGATAATGAAATTGTGGTTTGCTGATAAATGGATAGAACTGAAGAACATCATGTTAAATGAAATAAGCCTTGATTCAGAAATTCAAGGATTGAATATTTTCTCTCACATATGGAAGCTAGAGTGGGGACAGGGAGGAATAAAAAAGCAGAGGTGTCACAAAAATGGAAAACCAGTAGAATAGAAGAAAGGGATCCAGAGAGAGGGAGGGAGGCAAGATGGGAAGGCAAAGGGAAGTTCTGGGGAAATAAATCGACCAAATTATGGATATGCCACAATAAATCCTGCTTTTATATATTATTTATTATAATACATTAATTGAAATAATAATAAAATAAGGAGATTAGCAGAGTAGAGCAAGTAGATCAGAGCGGGAAATAAGAGGAAGGAATAAAAGGAGGGAAAGGAAAGGTACTGGAGAATAAGATTTAACAAATTATGCTATGTTCATGTATGAATATGGCATAATAAATACTACTATTATGTATAATTATAATGCATCCAATAAAAATTTAATTCAGTTAACACTTTCAAAATAGAGAAGCAAAGTCAAAGTTTTTTTTTAATAATGCAGTTATTAGAGCTTTAGTCACACTTTAAGGTTATTTTAAATCAACAGAACAAACTCATCAAGTTTATGTTAAAAACATAGATTTAGATTCCAAATTTTTCACATTATTATTTCACTACCTATTTATCAATCTCTAATTTATAATTCTATTTTTTACAGACATAAATTTTAACTTGAATAAACATATTAATTTTTTTTGCTTGGATTAATGAAAGGCATATTAGGACAATTTCCTATTAAATCTGGAAATAATGAGCTAGCCAAATGTTGTGTAGTTTGTAGCACATTTATGCCTAAAAAAGTACTTAAAGAGATATTAATTAAAAAGTTCTTCCAAATTCTTTTGTATTTAAATCTCAAATAAACTCTTTTGTGTTTCTCATTGGTGATGCAGAATGTGTAAGTCTCTCATAAATAATATTGTTTATGTAGGTATACAAGCAATTAATAGTAGATGAATAATCAGGACAAACTTAATTTTGCTACAGGACAATAAACCTTATTAGCAAAGATGAAACTATGATACTCATACGAAAAATAATAATAAACTTCAGGGTCTTTGATTCTGTATTGGCACATATACTTTCTGCCTCTTGGGTTATGCCAGGCTTTAGCTATTGCCTTCTACACCATAATTTAGCAGTAGGACTCACTCTTTCCTAATGACACCATTCTTTGAGCAATACACTAATAGATCATGGGCTGATGATGTTCATTAATGATGAATCACACTAATATATCATTTTCTCTGTCACACAGGTGTTTTATCAGATTAATTTCATTGGTGCAATGACCTGTGATGATGATGCATTGCTTAAGGATAATGCAATTCACAAAGAAATGAAATTTAGAATTAAACCTGTATTCAGCATCTTTGAGGCTCTATTGAAAAACTATAGAAACAATGGATACAAATGAAACATGCATTCAAATGTTCAGCATATATTCTCATTTTTATAAAGAACAGAACAAAGCAGCTCATATTTCTAATTACATATTATTTTTTTCTAAAAAGCAAACATATTTAAGTCCTAACCTGTGACTTCTTGACAAGTAGATTCTAATTAGTTAAACTATTGTATGCAGTCAAACTCATTTCAAGTAGCTTTTTTGTAAAATTAAAACATTGTGATTCAGTATTTTTTCTATACTTAGGCAATATTGTTAGAGTTTGTAATTAATCTCTTATTTTTTATTAATTTCAACATTGGATGAAATATATACTTTGTGTTTTACATATTAAATATTTTAGATAATTGATTTAGGTCAATGTAAGGAGAATTTTGAAAGTTTCCTATATGTAGCTAATCAAAATATACATTGAAATTACATTTTTTCTTAATATATGTGAATAAAAATTTTAAAACTTTACTAAGAGAGAATTTTAATTAGGCCTCTCACTCTGATAATGAAAAAATGTTTACTTTTTATTATTACATTTATATTTTCAATTATAAAATTGAATCTCAATTAGCACCCTATTAAATTACTTTTAAGTGATTATTATCTACATAATATTGAAGACATCTCTAGGAATATATCTAAACATTTATTTTAGAATTTTCTTTTACAAAACTACCTCCCTTTTCTTTAAGTAAATTCCCAGTATCATGTAAATTATCTTTTACATTATAATTCCTGAGCTCAATTTTAATCTTTCAGTATTTTCTATAAGTTTCCAAACTGATCTAGATCCATCCCTGATACACATGACTTCTCTAACATCAATTGTCATTTTTATATTTAGTATAAAAGACCCCTGCAAACTTAAATCACCCACATTTTAACAAACTTTTTGTTCTGATTGAAACATAGAAATTATGTTATCCTTTCCTAATGGATGCTTGACATTGCCCAGAGGGATCTAAGTTTATGCAAATTTAGCATTTTGTGAAGATGATATTGACTTTTTTATTTCTTATTCTCAGATCTTTATTTTTAGACAAGTATGAGTGCATAATATTTTATACTCCCTTACAGTGATATCCTGATCTGTATAATGATATTTATAATAGCAAGAAGATTAAGATACATATCTCACCTTCTCCCACTGATGGCCAGGATAGTAAATTGAAGTAATTTTACATCTTGGAAGAACAGGGAGAAAAGACTGAAAATATTCAAGGATGGGGATTCCACCTCCTGGGTCCCCTTCTTCCTCCAGGAGAAGTCTTTTCTTCTGTCCTTTAATAAATTTCTAATCTCTACTCTGAAAAAAAATATTCAAGGATGGTGCTTCTGTTATGTCCTTGTTTAATTTTTGTATTTGGCATCAGAAAAACCAGCTGGATTGTGGCAGATGGTGATGAACTACTACAGATTAAGCCAAATGGCAGTCTCAATCACAGCTCCTTTGCTAGAGGAGGTATTTCTGCTAGGCAGAACAATGCAGCCTCCAACACCTGTTGACCTAGAGAATTCATTCTTCTCAAAATAATAGACATATATCTGCTATAATGCAGTGCCAATCAGATATGGAACTAAAGGATGGTAAAGAAGAATATTCTCCCAGCGGGAACAGATGTAGTGTTTGACATTAGTTATTCACTGTGTATGGAAAGAGAAGTAGAAAAGTGTCCTGAGGTTTAGGGATAAAAGGACTCCTAGGTACACTAGGTATACTAGTATACTAGGTATACTAGTCAGTGACACAGAAGAAACAAGATTAGAAAATGAGATAAAAAGTAGAATAGGAAAGACACATGTATATGGAATGCTAGTGAGGACAAACATTATTTATTATTTTCTCTTGTTAATTCCCATTAGAAAAAGAATTGACTCTAAGTGGCCAGAACGCCTCATTCTGTAGGATTCCCTCTGCCTAACTGGCACAATGAGCATACGAACAGTCCAGTCATCATGGTAACTCAACAGCATGGATACATTCCTAACAATGCTGTTCTAGATATGGACACTAAAGAGTACACAATCTACCAGAAAGTGAGAATGGTGTTAAATTCTTAGAATGAATTACCTACTTTGTAACCACTTTGTAGGATGTAGTTTACTTAGGAAAGATGCCGATTCTTCTTAAAAATAACTAGTATTATTTCAGATATAAGTTTACCTTTCCTGCCTGTTTGATTTGGGGGAAACTTCCTGCAGGAACGAAGAACTGCTCTCACTAAGTAAAAATCAAACAGACCAAAAGAGGCAGAACAGTCCAGGTTGATAAAGGCAGTCAAGGGGAACTTACATACCAGGCAGTGTTGGATGAGTTACATCTCTACACTCACAATGCATGCCTGTCTAGCCTTTTATAACATGAAAGGTAAAAGGAAGGAAAAAAAAGAAAAGATTCTGATGTCCTATTAAGCCATTTAGTTATAGTCTTAATCCATGTAATTTTCTGCTTAAATGGAGTGTTTATATTTCCTATATCTGGTCAACATTTCCAAGCGGAAAAATTTCAGCTAGCAGCAGTCATCTTGGCATCTGTAGGTTTCCTCTGGTCACTGCATCATATAAAATACCTCACAGTCACATAACCAGAATATCTTTCCACAATAATACTTTGTTATGCAAACATTTAAAAATTGTTGATCAAGTAGTTCATATAATGTTCAATCTGATTAAAGTGTTCATTTTGCATTAAAGAAGATGTAATCATGGACACATGATCATGGCTTATGATGGTCTTAGGAATCCCATATATCTGAAGAACCTTATAGAATAACACAGAGAAATAGACTGTTAAAGAACCAGCCGAGGCTCCTTCTTGGGACTATCTATCCATGGATATGTATTATTTTATCAATTGCTGATAAATCATGTTTTCTCCCTAATAGAATACAAGAATCGAGAAAATGGGTTGTGGCAGTAGTAGTAGTGGACTCTTCAACAATAAATAAATAATTTAAGAAATCTGTGTTTTCTTCCCCTATTGCCTCAGACTCTGCTGGACTAGATAGAGTTTCTTGCTCCCACTGGCACAAAGTAGAATACCACAGAGATTGAACTGACGTCCACTATTTAGCCACTAAGATTTCTTCTTCCAGTCAATCATCAGAAAAAAATAAATGGAATTATTAACCTAAGAAGGATAATGGTAGATAATAAGCTATGTTAAGGGTAAAAGAAGGAATATCTGGAAACTGGAGATTCGTTGGAATTTCTTTTACATCTTTGCTGCTTTATAATAGCAGCAAGTGGACAATTGCAACAACTAGAGAACAAAATGAAAACAAAAATAAGGTTTTCTTTTGGGAAAGATAATTTGGGTCAACCTACCTGGTTAGCAATCTAGACTAGCCAAAATAAAGTCAAAGATGAGAGAAATCTATTAGGGCTTGTAGAGAAACATCATGGACGTCAGTAATGCTTTGGAGATGTTGTTGCTGGAGAAGAACACCCCTCGCCACCACCCCCCCCCATTTTTTTTAATAGACTGAGTTGTATCAAGAGTTTCAGAGGATTCAGCACTGATGTATAGAGATGCATTTGACTTATGGGTGTTGATTTTATATCCCGCCACTTTGCAAAATTCATTTATTAGCTCTAGAAGTTTTCTGGTGGAATTTTCTGGATCTTCTAAATATAGAATCTTGTCTTTGGCAAATAGAAATAGTTTGAGTTCTTCTTTTCCTATTTGTAGTCCTTTAATTTTAAGAGATTGGATTTCCCCTGTAAAAAGACTCTGGCTGACTGCCTTTGATTTAAGAATCCGAGTGATGCAAATAATTATATGAGACACCTGTGGACATCATTGTAAATTCTTAGGGCCTTTTCTTTCTCAAGGTGATGATGAGACAATAATTAACTAGACACATTGTGAAATGATTTGCACAAAAATAAAAAATAAAAAATAAGTGAGTACTGTCCTCCTGCCTCTTGCTTTCAGCCCCAGAGATTTTTATATAACTAATGTGTGTCTGTGGAATATCTGTGGAAATCTACTGAACACTAATACATATGTGAGCTTGAATGTTGGGGGTTTTAAATGTGTTTTGTTGTCATGAAATAATGGAAGACTAAAGTTAGCAGATAAATATTTTCTTTCATGTCCCTGATTAGGATCAATTTGAGATGCATTTCAAAGGTCCCAGGAAGGTCCACACCCTGTCATCCATTGTAGTAGTCAGTAATAAAAAAAAACAAACAAAAAAAACACTTAATTAGTTTTCTCTCCTTACCTATTTTAATCTCCTAAATTTTCACTGTAGCTTCTTGCAATTTCATTATAAAACAAGTGCTTACCTTGGTGACTTTGTCCCAGCTTTCACTTTAGGTAGGACACAAGCTAAGAAACTCATGAACCAGTTAATATGTAATTTCTTCTTTGAAGAATATTGTTAAATCCAAGGTTTATAATTAGATGCCAAAAAAAATTGTTTCCACATCTATCCTACATAGCAACACAAACTATGAACAATTAAGACTAAAGAAACCAGTTTCATGTCAGGAATAAAATGTTAGTTTAATATTATATCTTTTAAAACATTATATTATTAAATCAAGAAAAAATTTAAAAAATTATATGATCTTTATGAAAAAACAGTTAATAACGCTCTGTGTAATTATTTCATATGCATGAGACTAAGCCCAAACTTCTCTATGAATATACTGGGAAAAAAATTGAAAAGTTGAGTGTAAGACTGTGGCTCAGAGGTAGAGCACTTGCCTACCATGCGTGAGGCACCAGGTTCGATCCTCAGCACCACATAAAAATAAAGTAAAGATATTGTGTCCATGTATAACTAAAAAATAAATATTTAAGAAAAAGAATTACTAAACTCAAGATGCAAAAAAATCAGTAAATTAAGCTATGTTTTCAAAATACCCACAGGAAAGTGGATATCATATACAAATGCGAAAAACAAATTACAAATGCAAATAATAATTACAACCCACCTTATGATAAAAAGTGTGTGTGTGTGTGTGTGTGTGTGTGTGTGTGTGTGTGTACATAGTGTGGCTAAGAAAACAATATCCCAACAAATGAGTCTTCAACATGAAGGCTCCAGGTCTCTCTGATATTGATCTGTCCCAAATCTCTTGATCCTTTCTATTTTAAAGTACAAGAAAGGTCTTTCTCTAAGGTTCCCCTATGTAAGAGCTGATTCCTCAGAAGATTATCCTGCAGAAAGTTTAGAGTTAACTTCACATGAAAAGTACAGGTGAACTTGGTTCCAATAGTCTGTTCTTCTCACCCCTTCAGTTTTTTTTTCTAAAAATCATTTATTTCCTCTTTAAAATGCCTAAAATCCCTACTTCTCTTTTCCAAATTAAGATAATATTTAAGCCTCAATAATCTGGCTTTTCTTTGAGTTTTAGAATTTGTTTGGCACATCTGAACTTTCATGTAATTATCTATTTTGCACAAACCTCTCCCTCTCCCCACCTCTCTCTACACACACACACACACACACACACACACACATACACATATAGTATATATATGTACATAGATATAATAGATATGTATTATATATCTCTTTAAATATAAAGTATATATAATCTCTCTATATATAGTATATTATATATATATACTCTATCTATATGTAGATAGATATATAGATAGATTCATTTCAAATAAGGTACAGCAGTCAGCAATAAAATGTATATATATATCACTTTAAATTAATAATACTACAATTGACAATGAAAAGAATCAATTATTAAAGAAAATGAAATATTAAGTTAAAAATGAATCTTAGGTACACAAATACATACTCATCTTCAATAATAATAAGTTAAATAAATAATAAAAGCACTATAAGATACCATTCTGAAATATCAACTTTTCACTCATGCTATATTACTATGGTATATAAAAAATAAATAATATTATCCATCCACATTTCCTGGTGAAAAGAGTAAAGAAAATTTGAAATTATGTATATTTTTACAATAAAACTCTAATCCTAAGAATATTATTTTCCTGTGTTTTGTAAATTTTTCTAGGAAATTATCAATAGTTCTAGCAAATTATCAAACCTACAGTGAAGCGTGGGAATTTCTGGATTTATAGCCCTCATTTAGAACTCTGGGTGTTAGTGTCAGAATTGAATTGCATGCAGTGTCCCAGATGGGTTTTGAAATGGAAAAACCACATATAGTGTTGAGTATATCACAAAATAACATACATCCTCATACATTGATGGTGTTTATAAAAATTGATAAACCTCTAAAGCTAGCAATTTGGCTTCATCTGCCAAATGAACATTCATTCTGTTTAACCATGCTATTTGTGAAATTTAACTTTTAGTCACAAACATGTTCATAGGAGTATAAATTTGAATCACTTTAGTGTATCAGAAACAACTAAATGATGGTCAACAGAGTATGTATAAGTAACTTCCACTAGAATGCTATAATGACATACCATTACATTGAAAAAAAAAGAAATAGTTTAATTTGTAATGTGTGTTACCAAGTAAAAACAATAATTTGAAAAAGTAAAAAAGTTATAATTTATGTTAATGTTACTTGCATATTCATATCTGAAAAAAAATATATATATAGTAATAATAATATATATCTTAGAGGGTGAGTAAGTTAATTGGGAGGGTAACAAAAGTATAAAGGGGAAATATTTGTATCTTACATGCTTTTATTACATGAACTTTTCAATTATTTTTAGGTTTTGGAATATATGGAAATAATATCTATCAAAGTAATAATTGTTCATAAACATTTTTCACAACTGCCTATTGTACAAATAACAAAATTAGTTAATACATGTATTGGTAAGTAATCATGGGGGAAAATATGTATGCGATTTTGCATTAACACACATGATAGATAATTGTACATAAAAAATAGATTGAGTAAATGTGGAATTAAATTTTAGTCAGCTCTGCCAATTCAGTCAGAGTAGCCAAATTCAGTCAGAGTAGCCAATCTTATTCTAAAGATTATGTTGACCAATGAAATTGGTTTAGAAAAGTAGGTAGGTGTTTTTTTAGTCATCTTTTGCTTCACTCTGTTTCATTCATTCAACGAGCTCACAGTTTCACAGATGGTTTTACAGGTCTCAGTCAATAGACAGCCAACTCCATTGCTCTCTGCCCAGGTGGGGCAGCACATCATGCAGAAAAGGAACAGCTGAGGGAAGTTTTTCTCCTTATGGTAGCAATGTGAGAAAAGGGACCACATGAAAGATGCATCCTTTCAGGACAGATCAGCAATCACCCACTTCCTCCAGCCATGTCCCACTTGCCTATAATTACCACCTCGTCTAGGACAGACTAATTTTAGGTTATAGCTCTCACAATCCAATAACTTTACCAATGAATATTTCTGTATTAATAGGAGCTTTGGGAGGACACCTATAGCCACCATAACAGCAGTGAAGATGTTTCCAAATCATTGCTTCTTTTCACTTCATTATTAATTTTCAACCCCAAAATATTTGAACTGAAATTAACTAATGGTTAAATAAATAATATACAAATTTACCCATTTCTGTTATACCTAGAAAAATATAATGATTCTTCTGTTTAGTTTTAAATTCAAATTTTAAGTTTTATGAATGTGAATTTATTGTCATTACTAGAAACACAAAAAGATTATTTTGAATCAAGAAAATCATACAATTAACTGTAATTAAATATAAAAATGAATCTTTAGTATTCAGTTACTTTGCTTAAGAAAATGAAAACCAGACATTTTAAACTTTTCATATTTTAGTGTATCAATTTTTATAATCCCTTTTCCATTCTATTTACAAAATTCATTGCACTTAATTGGCTAAAATATTATATTATTTTTTTAATTTTGTTCTATCTTGCATACAAAAGAAATTACATATATTGACTACTTTTTAAAGTGTCTGTGACTTATACTTTGAGTTCCAGCACATATTCTTATATCATTTATTTAGCCTGCAAGAATAATACAGAAAGGAATAATTGTTAGCTGTCAGGTCACAGTGTATTTCTAATCATATTCTATCAGTGACACGTGTTTTACATTGTTAAGACATCTTGTCTGAAAAACAAAACTCTGAAATGAAATGTAAAAAGCCCATTCTTTCAGGTGGTTTGAATTATTCATGTTCACAGTACCTTTTCAGCACTTAGAATGTAATCAAATTATAAATGATGCATGCACATGTCGTGTCTAAACTCCATACAGGATGTTTCTATGTTATACACAAGAGTAAACATTATTCTATTATACTATTTCTAGGACTTTTAGACAACAAACTCTAGTGCTTGGATTGTGATAAATTAGGATATAATTTCACATTAGTTTATTCTGCAAATAGTAAGTAGGCTATGTTATATATTGTTACATTACATAGTATAATTATAGATTTTATAAATATATGAACCTAGACTACACTTTCTCATTCTGAAATTCTGGAACTAGATAGGGATTTGAACTATAAAATGGATATGCACTTATTCTATCACAATTTTGCCTATCTTTATATGTGTGTATATATGTGTGTATGTGTAAATGGAGACATGAAAATAAATAGGTAGATATTAAGCTCAATCTTATTTGGATTGAGAAATATTGGGTTGCAAAATAGCTCACATTAATTTGTTTAGTCCAGATGAGGAAAACTGATTACTATCTCCACATAGAGACTGAAAGAAATAATGTGATAAAAAGTGGTAATTGATGAGTAGGAGTTCACTATTCACTTATGTAGCTATAAATTCCATGAAATGTGTTAGTATTCCTTATAAACAAAGTATGTTGATAGACACTGGGTATGCACAAATAATATTTCTGACCTTATAAAGAATTAACTATATTTTTGACATCTTTCTTGAGGATCAGATAAATATATATATATATATATATATATATATATATATAATATAATACATATATTATATTATATATATGGACTTCTCTCTTCTATTCCATTGGTTTTCATGTCTGTTACACCAATAGTAAGTTTATATTTTATTATTACTATTTAGTTCTGTAGCACAGTTTGAGATCAGATATTGTTATGCCTCCAGCATCTTTTGTATCCCTCAGAATTTCTGCTATTTATTCTGGGACTTATATTCTTTCATATGAGGTTTAGGACTATTTCTTCTAGTTCTATGAAGATTATCAGAGGTATTTTGATGGGGACTATAATGAATCTGTATTGAATCTTTTCGTAATATGTCTATTTTTATAATATTAGTTGTGACTATTCAAGACTATGGAAGGTCTTTCCATCTTCTAAGGTCTTCTTCAATTGCTCTCTTCAGTGTCTATAATTTTCATTGTAGGAAATTTTATTTCATTTTGTCTCTTTGGTTAGATTTGTTCTCAGTATTTTTGAGGCTATTGTGCATGGAATTATTTTTTTTAATTTATCAGTAGGTTCATTATTGGTTTGCAAGAAAGGTGTTTATTTTTGTTTTGTTGATCTTGTGTCTTGCTACTTTGTTGGATGTGTTTATGATGTTTAGAAACCCTCTGGTGAAGATTTCCGTGGAGTCTTCTATGTATAGGATCTCATCATGAGCAAATAGATAACTTATTTTTCTATTTGTATTCTCTTAATATTGTTCTTGAAGCTCTCAAGAGAAGAAACTTGACAAGGAATTGTGAGAGTGGACATCCTTCTCTTACTCCTGATTTTAGAGAAAATGCTTTCAGTTTTCCTCTTCAGTATGATGTTGGTTTGAGCTTTGTTGCATACAGGTTTTATGAGGTTGAGGTGAATTCCTTATATCCCTAGTTCCTCCAGTGTTTTTAAGATGAGTGGGTGCTGGATTTTGTAGAAATTTTTTCTTCATCTATAAAGACAATCATGTGATTTTTATTCTTAATTCTTTTGGTGATGAATTATATTGATTAATTTGTGTATGTTGATCCAAACTTGCATCCCTGGGATGAAACCAACTTGATTATGGTGTGCAATTTTCTTAATGTGTTTTTGAATTTTCATTGCTAAATTTTATTAAAGGATTTTGAAACTATTTATCTCAGGGTTATTATGTGTGTTTTTTCCCCTTTTATATCCTTATCTGGTATTGCTCTCAGGGTGATATGGCTTTATAAAGCGAATTCAAGAGTGTTCCTTTTCTTTCTATTTCATGGAATACTTTGAGGAGGACTGTCATTTCTTCTTTAAAAGTCTGGTAGAATTTAGTGAAGAATTCATCTAGTATCAGGCAAAAAACGTACATTGGACAAAAGATAGCCTTTTAACAAATGGTGTTAGGAAAACTGTACAACCATATATAAAAGAAAGAAACTAGATACCTATCTCTCCCTCAACACAAAAATCAACTGAATGTGGATGAAATACCAATAAATCTTATCAAAAATCCTTAAAAACCCCGGAAGAAAACGTCAAATTAACACTTCAATGTATTGTCACAGGCATTTACTTCCTTAGTAATACTCTTAAAGCTCAAGAAATAAATCCAAGAATCAATAAGTGTGATGACATCAAATTAAAATGCTTTTGCACAACAATAGAAATGAGCAAGAAGAGAGTGCCTTGAGAATGGGAGAAAATCTTTGGTAGCTATTTTTCTGATTGGGGATTGCTATCCAGAATATATAAAGAATTTTTAAAAATTAACACCAGGAAAACAAATAGGCCAATAAATAGATGGGCAAATGATTAAAAGACATTTCTCAAAAAAAGAAATATACATGAACAGTTAATATATGTAAAACTGTTCAATATTGTTAGCAATTAGGGACATAAAAATCAAAGCTCTCCTGAAATTTCGTTTCACTCTGGTTAAAATGCAAATCATCAAGAATACGAGTAATAATAAATGCTGAAGAGAATATGGGGAGAAAGGTACACTTACACATTGTTGGTAGGATTCAAATTAATATAACCACTTTTAAAAGCAGTATAGTGATTTCTCGAAAAGCCTAGGAATGGGTATGAGAATGGGGCTTAGTGGTTAAGTGTTTGCCTGGCATGCATGAGGCCCTGGGTTTGATTCACAGCAACACACACACACACACACACACACACACACACACACACACACACACATAAAAATATAAAATAAAGAATAAAAAAGAAAATATGAGAAATGGAATCATCTCATGATCCTTTTACTATCACAATTTATTCAAAAGAACTAATATCAATATGTTACAGTTATACATACATGCAATATTTATAGTTGTATAATCCACAATAGTCAAATTATGGAAACTCTCTAGGTGCCTGTGAAAAGATGAAGGGATTAAAAAGTATGGTTTATGTCATTTGTTTATAAATGGAAGGAACTGAAGAGCATGCTAAGTGATAAGCCTTAACTAGGGTTTAAGGGTCAAACCTTTTCTCTCATTTGTGGATGAGAGAGAAATAGAGACAGAGAGAGAAGGAATAAAAGCAAAGGACAGAACTCATAAAAGCAGAAGGGAGACCAATGAAGCAGGGAAAGAAAATTGAGAGGGAGGGAATAGGGTAAGAATTAAGAAATATTAGACAATGAAGTAGTCAAATTCTGTCATATCTATGTACAAATGTACCACAATGAATTCTGCTTTTATATATAATCATAATGCACTAAGTAATAGTATTAGAAGAAATAACATGGCTATTGGGGAAAGGGAGGAAAGAAATAAAAGAGGAAGTACAGGTGAATGAGATTAATCAAACTATATTATGTGTATGTATGAATATGATATAATGAATCCTACTGTTATGTACAATTATAATACATAAATTTTAAAAAGAGAAGTTCTAAGATGAGGATTGTTTCACTACATTAAAAAATAAATAAGTTGCTTACATAACACATACCTTAAATCCAAGTATCAATAAGTTGAAGTATTAATACACAAATACAAAAACATTGTCAGAAGTTTTTATTCTCCAGGAAACATAGAATAAGTAGACATAAAGTTGTTAAAGACATAGAATAGTTGAAAAACATGATTAATAATTTTAATTAATGCATATTAAGAAATTTACCTACTAACTGGGAAATACGTATGATTTTCAAGTACATGTGAAAACAGTTACCAAAATTGTCTAGATATTGCATCATAAAACAACAGTTCCACAAATATATAAAGGTTTGAATTGTATAGTTATATCACTGATCATAGTACAACTAATAAATAAATCACAAAATATAGAAATAAAAATTTTCAAAATTAGTCAGTATGCTTTTAAATTAACCATGTTTCAAAAGCAAATATCAATGGAAATTATTCTAAGAGACACTTGTGCTGGAATTAATCATTTTTACCCATTTCTTTCAATCCATACTGATTGCCCATTTATATATAATTTACATCTATTTTCTTGCTCATCTGCCCGTTATTTCTAAGGCCATTATATCCAAGACCACTACAACTAATCAGCTTGAGTGCTAATTATATCTGGCCTACAATATTTTAACAACAACTAAAAATATATTCCCATTATTCTATCCCAAATAATAGCTTCCAATATAATCTTTCTAAAGCAGTGTTTCCATGTGGCTTCCATATTTGACTACATGAGGCAATTCAAACTGTTCTGCAATACAGCAAATGTCTCAACCTTATTGTACAAGTGTTTTCTGCTCTTTCTTCCATGTGCTGTTACTTTGGCTAACACCCAACTGCCATTGTGTCTTTCTCCCTAATATTCTTCCTAGGTTAAAGCCTAGTCTTCTCACTGTTAATATCCCATCTGCATTTCAAGTTCTGTTTCACTTGTTACCTACCTTCTCAATAAAGCCTGATTAGTTTCACATGTTACCTACCTTCTCAATAAAGACTGCACAACAACTCTGATCTTTCTGTTGTGATTCCCTCCCACAGAGTGTACTTTATACTTCCCTAATATCACTTGTATGATATTATAAGTGATTTTATTATTTTTATCATAGTCCCACTTTACCATCCTTTTGATTTGATTAAAATATATTGTACTTATCTTTGTATCATCAATATAGTATAGTACTGGAGAAATTAATAAATTAAAACAAAAAAAACAGTGTTTCAGAATGTATTTTTTATTAGTTTGATATATTAATGTCCACTTGACTCATTTTTATATCAAGTAGTTTTCAATTCAGTCTGAATGTATCCTGTAAGGATATATGTATAAAGAAGAAAATAGTTTGGAAGAAAGACATTTATGTGTTTAATAAACATTTTTAATAAACATCAGTGACCTTCTCAAGGATGGTAAAACACTAGAAAACCAACTAAATTATTTAGCTTTAATTTTGATTTATTATACATAGCAGTTATATTATTTCCTTAAAATATTTATATCCTATATTCCCTTAAAATTTTCTAACAAGTATTTAGAAATTCGCATTCTTAGGTTATCTTTATCAAATAAGCAATTTTCTTGCACAAAGCATAAATTAATGAAATTAAAGCTTGAAAGGAAAATTCTAAATGTGTTTTAGAACACTGAAGCTTCTCATTCCCTAGGCTCCAGTAAATTGCTAAATTGCCCCATATAACACCCACTGTGTCATGCTTAAACCTACTGACAACTCAATATTGTATTGGTGGATGTTAGAAGTATGAAATAGGTTAGAAATTACACATTTCCAGAGATTCAAAATATATCTAAATGACTTAAGTGAAATATAATTTCTTTACAGAATAATAAATTTCAAGTATAAACACTTTCCCAGTTTGTGCTTAATAAAAGTGGGTATAAATTTTAGTCTTTAATTCTAAGGCACTCCAAGTGTCTTTCATATGAGCATATTTATAAAACAAAATCTGCTTAATTCAATAAAGCTCTTGCACATATTGATAATCTTCAATAATTTTATTGAGAATATTTTTTTAATAACTATTGAATTATCCACCTGAAACTTATTTTTTTTAAAAAAAAACAAGCTATATAATAATAAATTATATGGCTTTTAACAACAAAATTACAGAATAGCATAGTGATAGACTTTGGACAGAGATTAAAGAAAATGACATAATGTAAACATAAAAATTAAACAAGTTTATTAAGTTATTGAACTATTTACCTGAACTCTGCCTCTGAAATTTTTTTTGAAGGGGGGTATCAGTGGTTGAACTCAGGGTCACTCAACCACTGAGCTACATCTAGAGTCCTATTTTGTATTTTATTTAGAGTCAGGGTCTCACTGAGTTGCTTAGTGCCTCGATTTTGCTGAAGCTGGCTTTGAACTCGAGATCCTCCTGCTTCAGCCTCCTGAGCCATTGGGATTATAGGTTTGAGTCACCATGCCTGCTTCCTCTGAATATTTTTTAAAAATAACACATTTTTATATCATAAAACAACTTTAAATTTACAATTATTAACTGTTTCAATTTCAAAATGAAAAGTTGTGAGGGCAATCTCTCTGAAATATATCCCAATTAAATTGAAAACATAACATTTGGTTTCAAATATTAAGTTACAAGAGCACAGTATATTGTCATATAGAGTAGATAAAAGGAAACAAAAAGAAAAAAAAGAAAAGATAAAGCTAATATCTTCCCTTCTCAATAGATAAGGCTGGCTTCCATGGGAATAAGGGGAAAGGAGAGTTGTTATAGATATCTGTAGTTAATTTGAATGAGAAACAGTTATTTTATCTAAGTACTTAGACCTAAACCACAGAACAACTGAGACTGGAGCTGTATCCCTCAAAACAGTGTAACTCTAACTGGAAATAGCTCACTGATGCAGAGAATTTCCAGAGATAAGAATGTGCTCCAAGCTCCCTTGTACCATGGATACCTGAAAAGTTAAACTTTTGAAATAGAGAAATAAATGTTGCCTAAATAAACAAGAAGAATTGCAAGTGCACGGTGACTATTATCAGTATACAAAAAATAGTGGGGAAATAACAACATAGATCAATAATGTTAAAAAAAGAAAAAGAAAAAAGGAAAGAAAAATACTAAAAGAAAGATAGATGCACAATAACTTCAAATTAGATAAAGTTTCCTACATAATTATAAAAATTTTATATAATGACTTGTAATATGAATAGACTTAAAGCACGTATTCTGCATTTTATTCAATAAAACATGAATAATTAATATAATGAATTTAATAGAAAACAAAGGGATGTAGCTTATTAATAAAATACTTGCATAGCATGCATGAAACCCTGAATTCAATCTCTAACACCACCAGCTTCCTGTTACTATGGTGCATATCTGTAATATCATAATATCAGTGACTCCAGGGGCTAAAGCAGGAGGATTCCAAAATTTGAGGCCATGCCTAGCAATTCAGTGAGACTGTGACTCAAAATAAAAATAAAAATAAAGGCTGGGTATGTAACTAAAAGGCAAAGCACCCTGGGTTCAATCTCTAGAACTAAATAAATAAATAAAACTAAAAAAGAAAATAAAGCTAATAAAAGTAAATTAAGATGGGGATAATGAAACTTCAAACCTTTGAAGAAAATAATTGGAATTAAGTATTCCAAATACACACTAAAGTCACAGAAAGAGGAGAAAAGAGATGACACATAGATATAGTAATAATTAAAAAGTTAGAAAAAGGAATAAAGGAATAGAAAAAAAATTAAATTCAAGAATTTTTGAATAGAGAATGACTTTTCTGAATTAAATAAAAAAACAAGGTCTAAAACAGTCTTGAAAATTTGAAATATCTCACCATTTATTCTGCCACAAAACAAAACAAGGGAGCTCAAATATAGATTTTGATAGTTTATTACTTATTAAAAGTTAGAATTAGTAATAAATTCTTACTGAAATACAAAACAAAATAGAAACTAAAATAATGCTAATATTATTCGGAAAAATGTTACTGAACTGAAAAAAGAAACAATTTATTCAAATGTCTTATAGATTGCTGGTCAAAGATCACTTAAAGAAAAATAATCATTGAAACTTTTACATGAAAAGGCATTTTAATTTTTCAAATAGAATAGCAGATTAATTAGGATGCTTTCTTTCCTCTTATTAACTGACAGAAATATAACATATATTGCTAAAGAAAAATTTAAACTATGAAGAACTATAAAGAATGGGAAATCTACAAGTACAATTTTTACACATGAAGAAGGAAATTAAAGGTCAAGTTATAGGCTAATGAGATGAAGTCACAGCAGCATAAGGAAATGTGATATCTCAATTCAAACTATTAAATATATCATGAGGCATACATCAGTCTTTGCAGTTTACACGGATTTGTTCAATTAATTGCATTCTATGCCCTTTTAGTGGGCTGATGGAAGAAGAAATTCTGAAGACTACCTTTTATAGACTTTGTAATATCTCAGGTTTTGCAAATATTTTGTCTTTCGCCAAATGTTTAAATCAGTCAAATATCTAGATATCATAAATGAAGGAATAAGAAGGGTATGGAGGCACATGCTTATGATCTCAGGGACTGGGCAGGCTGAGGCAGGAGGATTGCAAATCCAAAGCTAGCCTCAGCAATTTAGTGAGGCTCTAAATAACTGAGGCCTCAAAATAAAAAGGACTTGGTATCTTGGAATATGATATGGTGGTTAGGCACCACTGGGTTCAATCACTGGTACCAAAAAAAAAAAAAAAAAAAACCATAGGGAATGTGTACTTCTATTGGTTTTGTTGATAAGCATGGTCACTGAGGAATTTGAATTATCTGCTGTAGCAATGTGCAGAACTCAGTATTCATTCTTAGTTTGAGGAACAGGGCATGAAGACCTATTTTCAAAAGTGGATTATGTTTACCTTAGTATAACCTGGAGTCAACATTCATGGTGGTAACTTCCTCAACTCTAGCTCAGTGCTATTGTCTGTGATACAGAATGGTATAAAATAATTTAATAGTATCTTTCTGGTTTCCACCTTTACAAAACAGAATGGAGGTTTAGAATGTAAGTAATTGAAATGGTAGAAATTTTGTGGTATGAAAATTAAGAATTGGATAAAGAAGATGCTATAACCAATCCTCTTAGATGACCATGCCATAAAACCTCCCATGGGAAGCTCCTGTGAAAGTTGACTGAAGAAGTAGCACTGGATGTAGTATAAAAATTGATTTGCACCATATATTGGGACATACAAAATAGTCTTATTTTTATAGTTATAATTATACTTAGATGTGAATCTGTGTGAAAGAGGAGACAAAATATCCTGCCAGACAGCATATGTTAGGGCAAAAGTTAGAGCAAAATATTATAGTTTACTTTACTTGATAATAGTGATCACCTAAGTAGGATAGATAATACCTTTTCAAACAGTAATCATGACTCATTAAGTGGTCAATCTTGGAGAAGTCTGGAAGATTAAGACAAGGAAACCTAAAAAAAAACAAGTGAAAGTTTTTCAAAGAATAAGCACAGAGTTTGACATGTATTCCTGTAAATGTCATCACTTGTACCCATTAAGAAGATTCACAGCAATGAGGTAGGCATTGAAAACTCCAGATAGACTTATCCATTTCTTTCCTCAGCCACATTTGTTCAAAGTCTGATGAACCCAGTGGCAAAGCACACATGGATGATGGTTATTCAAGGTTATGGTCCAAACCATTTAACCTGCTAGTAGCAAAGAATTGCATTCATCCAAAATAGATACTATTTTGCAGGGTACACATTGGCCATCAAATCATTTATCTGGGACAATATGTTTTCTTTGCTATTTGAGATAAAAATTGTAGAAATATATTTATCTCCTTTATAAGCTATGATCTCTGGGAAGAATCATTCTTTGAAGAAATAAATCTAATATGTCAGAGAGAAAATGGAACTCCAGTATTTATTTCATATTTATTCAACATAATGAAGATATGAAATCAACCTAAGGGTCCATAAACAGATGAGTAGATAAAATATGGTAAATATACACCATGAAATATTGTCTAACCATTAACAAAAAGGCTAAAATCCTGTCATTTGAGACAACACGGATGAACCTGGAGCACTCAGTGTTCGGTAAAGCAATCCAGGCACAGAAACAAAACACCTTCTGATCTTTCTCATCCAAAAACCTAAAAAAAAAAAAAAAAAATGTTCTCATAGAAGTAGAGAAGAGACAGTGCTAACCAGAGGCTGAGAGGTGTACCAGGAAGTTAGCAGTGGTTACAAAGAGGGGCTGGTCTTTGGGTACAAAGTTTAAAGCAGATGGAAGGAATGAGTTAAGGTGTTCTTTTCCACAGTGGAATGATTGTAGTTGTCAATAATATATTGTATATTTCAAATAATGATGAGAGTGGGTTTTAAATATTCTCCCCAGAAAGAAGTACAATGTACACATATATATATAGAAATATCAAATTTTAAGAATTGTAAATTATGTATAATTATTACTTATCAATCAAAAAATTAAAAATAGTTATATGTCAATAAAAGAGAAAGCAGTCATGCTTTTGGCCTACGACTCCCTAGAGAATATACTGAATAATGAAGTGTACCTATTTTTATTCCATTAAAAATACTGTTAGGGAATGCATAATCTAATTTTGTAAATATTTCTCTATATCATGATAGTATTACCTACAGATTTATATATAATTTTTGGATGAACTCAATCAGAAGACATTTGCATCAAATTTTCATAAGCTTTGTGATTTTCTGACTAGTTATACTCTTTAGAGGATTGGAAATAAAATAATATTCCCTGTAGTCTTTACCTAACCATAATCAACTGGCTTTCTTTCCTAAATATAATTGCAGTTTCCAAGGGATTTCTAATAAAGCTAATCTTCTTAGATCTGAAAGTAGTATTGAGCATCTATATTATAAAACATTTGCTTACATAAATGTATATATATAATAATCATATTCCATACACATATTATGAACTAGAGACAAAGCCCAGATGATTCATTTTTATCCAGATATTCCGTAGCATTTTGATTACATCGTTCTGAGAATTGACTGGATCTGTCAAGTATCATTTTTCTTAATCATCAAGTCCTTCTGAAAGAGGCTCAATTGCTATCACCATGAGAATTTGGAAAGATTCAGACAATTTTAGTGAATGTCTCAGTCATAGAAGTAATAAATGCAATAGAGTCAACAGGTGAGTTTAGCACCTCATATATGATACTGCCAAGGGGAAAAAAAACTTCATAGAGAAGGAATGCAATTGGTTTTCAAATTACATGAAAAAAGGAAGGCACAATCTAAGCTTATAGCTTCAGCAAATTCTTGAATTGACATGAAATTTGCATTAAAACTTGTATTTGAGAAAAATAAAAACAATTTTCAATTTTATATTTTTTTCTAACTTCTAGGAAACAATATTTTTTTATTCTTTTTTCATGGTTTGTGAAAGTAACAGGAAAAGGAGCAATTTTTACATTCAAATGAAAAGAGAACTCTAACCTGAAGTACGGGGCAAAGAGGAGACATCTACACAAATCCTTAATAAATTATATTTACTATAGAAACAAAAGACATATGACAACTCAAAATTAAATCCAGTGCAGATGTGGACTGTTTCATTCATATAAGAGTGAATATAATGTATAAAAAGTTTCTCCATCCCTGACCCTGTTTCAAAGATCAGCCCAAATCATTTGTGAAGTATCCTAGAAGTGTAAATGAAGCCAGATTCTCAGTGTTACAGTCAGAACAGGGACTATCATCTGTAATTAAATTATGGATTATAATAACTTTATTACCTGTCAACTTGGCATTGAACAGCATGGATCTCAGCATGGGGTCTCTGTCAGCTAACACTCCTGGGATGAGGATTCAGATGAGACCATTAGAGCTGAAAATAAAAGCTGGCGTCCATAACTCTGCCAAGGAGATAATGTCCTTCTGTTCTATTTGAAGGAGAGGAGAAGACCCAGAACATAGGAAATAATCTTCTCATGAGGTATATGTATTTAAAATCATTATTCAACTTTCTTAGATAGTAAAAAAAGCAAGTTTAAAAATATCTTAATTGCTAAATGCTAAATGCCTTACATCATTAGATACATTCAATATAAAAATTTCACCTGAGGAAGAGAACAATACATGATAAATAAAAAGAGAGCTATATTTAGATCTTGCTTCCAAGATTTGTGCATAATGAAATAAATAATATATAAAACAAATATGCCTCTGAAAGCCAACTACTTACTTATTTTTTTTCTATTAAATCTTCCTCTCCCTGTGTTAGTTTGGATCTTAAATGTCCCCCAAAGTACATGTGTTAAGGCTTAGTCCCCAGCTTGATGCCATTGGTTGGTGGCAGAAACTTTAAGACATAGGGCCTAGTGGGTGATCTTCAGATAATTCGAGGTGTACCCTTGAAAAGAGATTTTGGCGACTTCCACTCTCTCTTTTGTTTCCTGGCCAGAAGGTGATCAATTTTTGTCCTCCAAACATTCACAGCATGATGTGCAGCCTTGTCACCATCCCCCAAACAACAGGGCCAACCAATCATGGACTGAAACCTCCAAACCTGTGAGTCAAAATAAAACTTTTCTCTTTATAAATTGATTACCTCAAGCATTTGTTATAGTGACAGAAAGCTGGCTACACAGGTCACTAGTTAAGACTACAGATGTATCTAACATAAATAAAAAATTTATTATTAACTATTTCTTTAACTTCTATCTAAACAGCTTTATTACAATTTTTTAAATACTTTATGTAAGAATTTCTTCATGTTACAGAAAACTTTCTGAGAAATATTTATTTTTTCTTCTGTAGATGAAAAGATTTTAGAGGTATAGTTCTATTGATTTGCTTAGTGGTTTCAATTGAAGTGGGTGACTGTTGCCACTTTACAGACCAAAAGCTGAAAAGAGGAAATTGATTCTACCAACACAGAAAAGAAATAAAAACAGTAGATGTTAAAATGAAACTCAAACTAGTCTACACATTAGTTTCCTCATAGTATTGACTTACCAGCATTGTTTATTTGTATACTGATTATCCAGATCTGCTTAGCTTGGGATACTTAAGGGTAAAATGATGATTCAAAGATTTAAAAAGCATAGTTTGGTCATTGAACACTCTTTTGCTTTTGATAGTAAAACATTCTCTTTCATTTAGTTTAAATATCTGCATAAGTGAGGGAGGCAAATGTTTGAGAAAAGAAAAGTTAATCATTCATGGTGTTCATGTGATCTTTCTCAGAAAAGAGCAGCTATAGTGATCCTTTGACACTTTCAATGCTTAAAATAGTAAAGATGTCAATATCTCACAACACCTGAGAAACATGCCATGGTAGAAGCAGTGTAAGCAGCAGTCAGTACTATTTCTATCCTGCTACATGCTTCATCTGAGCAGGATTCAGAACCTCCACGTGATCCAACATAATTAAGACATCCCAATATGCCCACTGCGGCTGGCACCACAAAAGGAAGCTTCAGAAGGTCAAGTGAGAGTTAGAAGTTAAGATTTATGGGCTGGGGATGTGGCTCAAGCGGTAGCATGCTCGCCTGGCATGCGTGCCGCGGGTTCGATCCTCAGCACCACATACAAACAAAGATGTTGTGTCCGCCGAAAACTAAAAAATAAATATTAAAATTCCTCTCTCTCTCTCTCTCTCTCTCTCTCTCTCTCTCTCTCTCTCTCTCTCTCTCTCTCTCTCTCTCAAAAAAAATTACTTTAAAAAAAAGAAGTTAAGATTTATTATAAACCAGAGCCATCTGCGTGCAAACAAATTGCCTCCTATCTAGCACTTTCACTGATGTGCTTTGCCACACAGCAAGAAACCAAAGAGCTCTAATAGCCAATTGATATTAATAATTAATCCAAACATTTCTCTATGCCCGGCCTTTGTCCTGTGATTGACATATGAGTCTGCAGTTTATTAAAATGTACCACAGGCAATTAGGAAATGTCACTCTGGTGCACCTTCAATTGCTCTCACATCCATTTAATAAAGCCAATTTAGTACCTTTAATACCTAAACTCTGTGTAAATTACACAAAACCCCACAACTTATTTTTAAAAGGTAGAGGGATAATAATATATCTAGAGTTGTTTAGTATCCGTTAACTGCAAATACCCACACCACTTAAAGTGAGCTCTAAAATGGAGGCAGGAAAATGAAGCTAAGTCCATTTCTGGAGAACAAATCATTAAGATTTAAATACCCTGAGAACAGGAGTGGTGCATTGGCCTTTTATTTCTAGGGACTCAAGTTTTAAATTTACCTCAAGCAAAATGATTTTGCTAACCTCAGGCTTTCACAAGATCTGATGAGATCTGCTTTATATGAGGTGGAGGAAACCTCTTCCAGGAAGTGAATGAGAGTCACAAAAAAATAAACTATCAAAATGCAAAAAAAAAAATCTATGTACAAAGAACATGCTTAAAGTTAAGTTAAATATAATACACTGCTCTACGGAAAAGCTTAAGACATTGTGTTCATTAAAACAAGAAATAAATTTCTGCAGAATTTTTGAGAATAATCATTTTATACTAAATAATATACATAAGTGTTCAGAGAATAATATTTTTTATCTTAATTATCAAGCTAAGTTTTACATTGATGCTTTATTCAAGATTAATTTACATCATAGAGCATTTCATAAATGCTTACATGATGCTATGTAAAAAGCAATATCAAAAAGTAAAATCAAAATTGGAGATGTATGTTTTTGACAGAAATAGCATGAAACAATATCTATTTACTGATTTCATGGCATTAAATGCAGCTTCCAAAAAATGTTTTTGATTAATCCCTAACTTTATGCAATGAATACTTTTGCTTTTGATTATGCATGGGAAACCTCAAAATGACATTATTAAACATCACAATTTTAAATGCTTTCAAGTATTTATTGATGTCAAATCATAACTATTTAAAGATTTGAGTGAAAAATATACTTTAATTATTTGACTTGGTCTCTCAGCAATTTACACTCAGCACAGACTTTTCCAGTTGTCCTTCAGGAGTCAAGCCTCCTGGTCTCGTTCATTTTGATGAAGGTGAGTTACTCTACATCATCTGGACAGAAGCTTGTGCTATTCTTAGTTGCTATAACCAGCTGCATTACTGAAAGCAGGCTCTGTCCTTACACATTATAGATGGATAGCTTCAGATAAGAAAAAGCTATCTTGGTGAATGGTGGCCGGAATTTTGATGTTTCTGTCTAGTAGGTGATAGGGTTATCATTCACATCTCTAGGTGATTTGAGAAGATGGCTGTCTGGAGCGATAGATAAAGACTCATTGGACTGTTGCAGAGGAAAAGAAATTCAAGAGAGGCATGTGAATTCATTATTAAGAAGAAAGTATCAGAGTTTTCAGGCTAAGGGAAAAAGGGGGAAAGAAATTGTGTGAAAAATCAGCTGCATTTTCTTTTTGATAAGATGTTCTGTGTTATTGGATTATACGAAAGAGCTTAGTAGATGAGGGCTATATCAGGCTTGTTGGGTTATTTTCTTTTAATCAAGCAAAATGATGACACATTTGGAGCAGAGTTATAAGATAGCCTAATTAAAATGACAAGATTAACTATAAATTACATAATGTACACATCTTTTACAGTAGAATGGAGGTTGTAACAGCTATGATTGATTTTATGTTGAAATGATTCCTATTTCAATTTATTTTGTTTTATTTAGTAGAATTATTTTAAAATTAATTATATAATGACTTCTGAGAATGTGTGTGTTACATATATAACAGGTAAGTCTACATTTTATTTCTTTACTAGGTGTTTTCTAAAATACAGAGGAAAAATCTAATCCATGTTGAGAATTATAACAAGAAAACAATGAATGGAATGGAATGAAAAGATTATAGAGTTTGATTACAGAGTTTGCCTGGGCTTATCTGGGACTCTTGGTAGGGTTTATCTTAGAAAATATATTTCATCTCCCATGACTCAGTGTACTCCTTTTAACAGGGAAATTATAATACCTAACATATAAGTTTAAGAAAAAAATTAAGGCTAACCAAACCCAGCTCTTACAATGCTGGTAATAGCAGGGATTCAACAACTGCCAGTTGTTTTCTGTTTCTAGAATTTGTGATAAATTCTCTCCACATGGTCACTAACTATAACAGAGACAAGTTGCTAAAGCTGACTTTGGAGGAAAACTAGATGTTCAATTCCAGTAGCTTATTACTACCAAAACTCATGAAAGCAAGTAAATTTTTTGTTTTATAGAAAGATGACATCTGAAAACTCGTAGTCAATTTTATTGTTTTAATTTTTAAAATTTATTTTGAGTTACTTAATATGATCTGATGTTAAATAGGCCCCATATATGTAATAGCTGAATCTTAGATATGTTATTACAGTTTTTGGAATACCACCTATTTTTATTAAAACGTCATTTGCCTTTTTAAGTGTTTTATTTAATGATTTCTGTGTTTATTCCAATGTGATAAAAATGAAAAATTCTAAACCAGTGAAGAACTAAAGATAGTACATTCAAAATTGGGTGGTATATTTCCTTTCTCATTTCCGGATTCTTTTTTTTTTTAAAGAGAGAGAGAGGGAGAGAGAGAAGAGAGAGAGAGAGAGAGAGAGAGAATTTTTAATATTTATTTATTTATTTTTAGTTCTTGGTGGACACAACATCTTTGTTTGTATGTGGTGCTGCGGATCCAACCCAGGCTGCATGCATGCCAGGTGAGCACACTACCTCTTGAGCCACATCCCCAGCCCCATCCAGATTCTTGTTTTATCTTCTTACTGGTGGATTTCTTTGGGGCCAGTAAATTTTTGCATAATTGAAATAAATGAACCTCCATGCTGACTTATTCTGACTATGGTCTTTGAAAATGTGATATTTTCTCCCATATAGATTCATCATGAATAATATGAGCTTTCTAGTGAGTTTTCACTAAGAGACTAGTACTCAATTGATCAAAGTATTAAAATAAAGAAACTATATTCACAAATTGGATTTATAAGTATCTTCCAGAAATTCTCTGGAAATGGTTAATTCCTCAGAATAAAATTATAATCTGTTCTATGTAATTTGTAAGTCAATTATAGGACAATTTTTAGCTTTTTTATGAATTTGATTTGCAATTGGTTATCGCTATTATAAGGTCTTAAATATTTGAAATAATTTCAATTGAATAACTTTGAAAACAATGGAGGAAAAATGTTTGTTCTACCATTCCTTCTTGAATAAGTTTTTAAAGAACCAGTGATAGTATTTTTTAATTTTTTCCAATTTTACCCATTTAGATTATTTCCTAATTAGTTATTATAAAACAATACTTTTTTACATTTTAATTATAAATACTATTTTTTTTCTTATTTACAATTGTTCTTTGGTAAGTTTTGTAAGGTGAAATCACCAAGTAAAGAATAACATGCTATTTTTATAGTTTTGTTATGTATTGCTGGATACCTTTTCAAGTTCTTTTTTCATCATGGAATTGAGATCTTTTTCAATTTGTTTTCTGTTACACGTCCTCTATGCCATGATGGCATAAGCCTGCAAGCAAACACAAAACCTAGCATAAATACTGATCCATAGCAAAATTTGAAGAATATGAAAACTACGTTCTGTTTTATAGATGACAAGAACCATGTGGTTCTTACTTATCAAAGTTCTGAAGCTAAAACGTTTGAGATGTTGTTCTAAAACAATGTAGATCAAGTGGCATTTTTGTGTATACATATATGTACATATGTGTACATATATTAAATTTCAACTCTCCAAAATACTATAAGTAACCTTAGAGCAGATGTTACATTGTGCTTAATGTCCAAAGACTGTGAGAAACCTGTTACAAGTTAATTGTACAACTTTGTCATATCTCTGAGAAGAATGAGATAAAATGCATGATTTGTTCTACTTTTCAAAATTAGAAGTTTATTATAATTTAATTGATGAGTTGATTATTATTATATAGCACTCAATATGTGCCTGGAACTTTCTATCATGCTGAAAATCTTATATCCTTTATTAAAAAACAAACTTGTTTAGAAAATATATAGTACTATCTTTTTTTCCATTCTAAATGGTATCAAAATCCAAAGCTTAATATAAGTTGCCTCCTTTTTCGTTAAAACTTTGCCAATATGCCAGGTAGACATATTACTTTATCATATATTGCTTTTCTATTATGACCTCACTATTGTATTTTGCCAAATAGCTAGCTTAAATATGCCTTTCTTTTTTCAAATTTACAATCCCACTTCTATTCATCTGCTTTGCATCATCTACTTCAGCTATTTATATAGTAGAAGTAAATAGTGATTTTTTGTATAAGTAAGTGGGACTAATGAATCAGTATTTGAATTTATTGAATGGTGGTGATGCATTTAACATGTAATTATTGATTAAACAATGAGACCAGAATGTCTTGAAGATATTTTTATATTTGATTCTTTATTTATAAAGTAGCAAACATATACAGATATCTCTAAGACAACCCTTTGTAAAAGTTTCTGCAGTATTACATCTGAATATATTTTAGCACAAACATATAATATATTTTTAATTTGGAATAAAAATATTCTAATGCTTTGTTTTCTAATGATTAAGTTTCATGGAATTTTGTATAAACAAAATTTTAATATAATAATTTTTGAGCTATGTCTCGTTTGCTAAATAAACAGAATTTCATGAGCTATTTCTGACTGGACGTCAGTATCTGAATATTTATTTTTTAGTTGTATTACTAAATTAAAAAGCAACAGTCTCTCATAGGATTATTTTCATTTTATCCACTCTCTTAAGGAACCTAGTTAGAAGTTATTTTATTTGTAAGAACTCTGATTGCAGAGAAAAACCTGTCCATTTTTCTGAGTATTGCTGTCTACAAAGTCTGCAAAGCTAATCTCAGATTGAAGTTAGTAATGCTGGCTCAAGGGTTTCCCTTTGTCTAAAGCTACATGATTTCTGAGAGAACAGAGTCTTTTCCCAAACTATTTTAGAAAACATTATATTTGCACTAGATGTGTAATTTAGGTCTGAGAACAAACTATATTATTAAGCCAATGGTGTGAGTTTTAAAAAAATCCCATATAAGAATAATATTTTAAAATATTATTTCACAATCTAAATATGCCAAATGATGCCAGCAACTCAACACTAGGCTTATGAATACTTTATTTAAATTTGTGTGAAAACTACTGTGCAAAATACTTATGCATATCTTGGTGTTTAGAATGTTTGCAAATATCTTTTTCTTATAACTGTTAACATGCTAGAGTTGCAATATCCTGTTTCTCAACATGAAAATCCTAGTATGAGCATCTCTCTATACATTACCTATGGTCATACCAAAATCTTTATGCTATGAAAATTTGGTCATGTTGATTCTGGTCTGTTAACATTGATCTTCATATTGTGAAGATCAATGAATATTTGATTTGATTTCTAGGAAATATTCATATTTATTTCATATATTTAATATAAAATTTATATTTAAAAGTTCCAAAGGTTTTAAAGTCATGTTGTACATTTTATAGAAGACTTTATTTCTGCCACAGTTTTCAGTTACACAAAATTCATTAGAAATGTTATCAAAGGTTGAGTTATGATTACATTTTGTGACTTGATAAATTATATGGGTGTATTTTTCTCTACCTGTGATAGGTCAATCAGGTGAAAATATTTGCTTGTAACATAGCTTCCTTTTGTCTTTTGATGGAAGCATGTGGTTAGTTAGTTTTCTTTTGCATAAAAATGATATGAATTTGTTCAGTGTTGTAATTTACTAGATATTATGATTGCCGATTTTAATGAAACATTCTAGGAAGGCTAATGATACATTAGATATTATAAGAATGCTAATTAAAGAATGATAGACATTCAAAAGGTTAACACTTCTAAGCCTTGGAAGAGAGTAAACTTACAATCCATGTTTTGGAAAAAATTTCCCTTCTGTGATGCTCTGACCAAGTATAAGTATCCCACTGGCAGTCCATTAGACAATAATCATCCCACCTATCACTATTTCAATGTCTTATTAAAACCTTTGGAATATTAAGCGATGAATCTTATCATCCTCAAAAGGGGGCTTATTTAATTGATTATTTAACTGAGAGAAAAGGCAAGCTGTTTCAAAATTTGAAAGAAATCAAAATGTAGCCCTTAAAATGGACACAACCTTGTGATGATATTAAAGCTTTCAGCAAATGTCAATACCATATGTCATATGCACATGTATACACATATTCAAACACAAACACCAGTGAGAATTTAGTTTTCTGTTGAAAAACCAAAGAGTTTGTGAGGTGACACAGAGCAAAAGTAATTGTTCTCTAAATAATAGGCTAGGAGAAAGAACTATGATATCTGAGCATTATGAACCTTACCTCATTCTGAAAAGGAGCTGAGGTAAAGTGAGAGAAATGGTCTGCTGGCTTCTAATTCATGAAGTGACAATGATGAATGAATAGGAGTTAACTCCAGCTGTAGTTGTGTTTTAGCTGCTGGATACTTTGTGCTTCTAGAAATATTGAAGAAAAAAAAAAGCAAAATTTCCTACTGGCAACAATAATATGCCTTTTCTACAGAGGTATCTAAACTGTGTCCATCAAGAAGCTCATTCATTTCGCTGTGAGGGAACCCTGTTTATTTAATGGCTAGAAAAACATCCAAAGACATGTAGCTCTTCTGGGTCCACACTGGATATCTTGGAAACATGATAATTAGTCATTTCAGTTTTCAGAAATTTGATATTCTGTGGAGAGATAAAAAACAATAGTTAGCCAAATGGTGTTATCTCTGCACAAAATCTTTAAAAAGGGAAAATGTGAAAAACACAATGATAAATTTAAAGAGACACAATGAACTAGTGATATTCACCTATTATTTTTGTGTTCCAACTTTTGTGTTAGCCCTGATTTTACACAAAAAATGCTTTCTTAACAAGTCACCAAAGGGGCTGGGGATATAGCTCAGTTGGTAGAGTGCCTGCTTCACATGCATAAGGCTGGGGAGCACTACAAAGAAGAAAAATAAAAAGCCACCAAAATATTCCTAACAAACCAAAAACCCTTTCTTGATCTCCTTTCTACTTTGTTTACTCATGGTTAAAATCTACCCCATATTTTCACAGGCAGGAATTCTTGTGTCTACAGCCAGGCCATTAGATCCTTCTGAAAAAAATTACAGACATGTAATTCCTGTACATCCACTGCATAAGTGTGAAGGATCTAATGGCCCGGCTGTAGACACAAGAATTCCTGCCTGTGAAAATATGGGGTAGATTTTAACCATGTTTCTGAATTCAGATTCTGCCTCTGTAAAAATGGGAATTAAAATATCTACTACAGAAATTTATTATGAATAATACATAAAAATGTGAGATATCCATAAATCCTTAGGCATGCTTTGTAATTGAACCATATGCAATCTTTTATCTCTTGTTACCTTAACTTCATCTCTTCCTGGAAATTAATTCATTTTGACTGCTCATTATAATTCAAACAGTTGTAAATGGAATTATGCATAGCTCCTTTTTAATAACCTGTTTAATAACCTCTTGCTTGCTGTTGACGAAGAGAGACAGACAGACAGAACACACAAAGGCAGCAAGAACCTGAAGCAGCAGCTCTCCCAGCAGTAATTGTTGGTCATGGTACACAACCTCAAGGGCAAGAGTTAACACCCTGATTGCCTCTGACCATAAGCACAGTTAGAGTAGAGGGAATATCTGGGAGCCGCAGCCGAAGTGTTTCTAAAGCCTCTCTCTGGCTTCCATGGATATGAATATGCCGAACAAGTCATATCTGGAACTTCAGAAGACTAAAACATTCTACTGATCATCAACAAGAGGGTAATGAATCTCCAGTGGAATATCATAGTCCACTCAATGACCACTATATTTATGCAATTTTCATTTGTACTGCATCCTGGAAGTGGATTCCTTTAAATAATGCCAACTAATTATACTTCAAAATTATGAATTTATTGTATGCATAATTTGTGAATTATATACTTTTAAATTTTAGAAAAGTACGATTTAAAATAAATATATTACCTTTTTTATGTGCAACACACCTGTATATACACCATCCAATTTAAGAAATAAATTATTTTATCAATAAAATTGAGTCTTCTTAAATCCCCTTCTGTTTCATTGTTTTCTTACCTAAACTTAACCCCATAAAAGATAATCAATCTCTTTAAATAAGGGAGTGGGGGGATATACAGTTTACTTGGAATGTAGTGTATGTGAACTTCAGTGTATTGCATCTCTGGCTTACAGTAAAAGCAAAGTCAAAGTTGACTGGATGAGTATAACGTAGAGTACAGCAGAAAAGACAAGAGCCTAAGTTAAAAGAACTGGAATAAATCGATTTTTTTCACTTAATTATTGATTTTTATTTTATATACAGTTAACTTTTATATAAATCGTCCTCAGGGTTCCACATTTGTAAATTATTGTTATAAAAAGATTGACTTGTTGAATATCATTCTGCTTTCAGAGACCACATATAAACTTTGGGTTACAATGTACAAATAGAGGAGTATATATTAGGAAGCCTATTAATGTGAGAAATCAATTATTTGTGCAAAATATACATTTCAAAATGCAAATGTGATCTCTATTGTCATGGCTGTGAACTATTCCTTAACTTCTGTGGGCCTGACACATCAAATATTTAATGCTAATGATACTTTTTTTTTTAAGAGAGAGAGAGAAAGAAAGAGAGAGAGAGAATCTTTTCAATATTTATTTTTTAGTTCTCGGCGGACACAACATCTTTGTCTGTATGTGGTGCTGAGGATCGAACCCGGGCCGCACGCATGCCAGGCGAGCGCTCTACCGCTTGAGCCACATCCCCAGCCCTCCTAATGATACTTGCATTTACTTTGCAGGGTTGTGGAAAGAACTGAATACTTTTTTCAATGAATTAACTCATGACAAAACTTTAAAAATATGTATGATCTCAAGAAGGTTGCTGCTGCTGTCAATTATAACTACCTTGTTTGGTTGGATGAAAATGAAAAGATGCATTAGAGAGACTCGCTTGTTGGATGATACATTTTGCCTGAGGAAGCACTGAGATCCTCATGCATAGTTATCATCAATTCAATGTTGTTTCAACATTTCTTCTCTCTGTATGTTCATGATACTTTTGGTTTTTTTGTTGTTGTTATTTGTTGTTTATTTTAACAATGCTTTTTCAGTTAAATGTATGTAAGTGTTAAATATTTTTATACCATTTTATACCAATCTAGCAAATTCTATCCTGTTTCCAACTATCTTCTTTTTCTTCCTGTGTGTTCAACATTATAGGCATTTTTAACAGTTATTTATATTTTATTCTTTATCATTTTTATTTTATTTCTACTCTGTTTACTTTAGAAAAATACAAACACAAATCACGCACACAAAAGAGTGAACAATTCACAGATATAAATAATTTTTCAATTGAATTTCATATTGCCAACTTAAATTATAAATTGTGTGCCCACAGACACACATATATACTAGAATCTAGGACAAATTAAAGAGTCTATGCACAATTCTCTCAGAAAAACACAGGAACCCTGCCAAGATTATTTATATCTTTCCCCAACAAAAACAAGACACTTCAGGAGGAATCCTACATTTGTAGATCTTTGAGTACAAATTGGTACTATGACAAGTTTGCTATTATAAAAAAAAATTGCTAAAGTGCAAAATTTACTATGTTATTCAAAAAATTAATGAAAAATAAAGTGATTTTCAGTGCTGTGAACAGTAAATATTATGAACTTTACACATTTTCCGGTTATTTCTTAAATTTATTTCTCTGTCCCTTCCTTAATCCTACTTCAAACATGTTTGAAATTATCACCAAATTCTCCTTAGCTAAATAACGTGTATGTAGATATGACTTGTAGCTACACTAATTTGTGCATTTCCAAGAATGTGGGGAAGCTATTCACATGTTACTAATTCTACAAATAAAAATAATAGCAACTTCTCTTTTCAGTGTGATTCTTTTCTGCATTTATCATAAAATACTAGTAAGGACTGAGTAACAAAGTAGAATAATTTTTGGTAGTTCTTAATATTAGAGCATATTTTCCCATTGTTATAAATAAGTTTGAAGCAAAATGTTGTTTACACATTTAGTGACAAACTTAATTCTACGCCTCTGGCTTTTAAATGTTTTCTTGATTTTTGTTGCTTTGTGACAGTTGCGGCAGATATTTCACTCGTCATGCAATGTAGTTGGCATTCTGCCACAATTACTAAACCCAGCAACAATCATTAGCTCTAGGGGACTGCCAGGATGAAATAATTCTCTTTCAAACCCCATGTAATTAACAGAAATATTTATTGGGGGCAGAAGCATGTGGTGTATGAAACTTTCATTTTAAACATTACTAGTTAGATTTTGAAATTGCCCTGGATTTTAAGATTTCAACAGTTGTACTAGGATTTTATTGTGAAAGTATCATCTTGTCTTGAAGAACTTGTCAGCACTTGTTCATTTAACAAGATCACATACATATAAAGATACACAGAATTACATTTGAAAATATATTCTGCAGAAAAGTATATGGAGATGTGGTCAAAAATAAGAATGATTGAAATAAATGTTAATGGGTTAATATAGAAAGTTTTTAAAGTCATCTCTGGTAGACACTATTGGTGGCAAGACTGACTTGTTTCCAAGTCTAGCTTTGGATTACTGCCTAATAAAATAATATGCAAAAGCCCACTGTAACTGTTAAATTAGGCAGAGGTTTCAGGTCAGGTATTTTACATTTTCTCAACCTGATATATCAAATCCAATTTCCAGAAAAAAATATAGGTTCCCTAAAAGTTTTGATTTTTCTGGAGGTAGGATGGCTACAATTACAATGAGTAAAGTAGCAATGGTCAAAAATTTAATTGATACTGACTATTAAGTAAAAAGTAGCTCATTATTTAAACATTTTTCAATTTTGTATAAATTAAAATTCATAGATGTTTGAAAGAATTCACTAACATTCAAAAGTATTTTAAATGTACATGAAGAGGGCTGCATCTAAGAAGGTGAAATAGAAGAGGTTGCACTTCTGACTGTTCCATGGCATGAAACCAACAAAGCAGACAGGCAGCTTCTCTGTAAGGTAGGGAAACAAAAACAAAAGTCGGAAACTTTACTGGAATTTAAAAGTGGATATTCAAAGCAGACTAGAGATGCAGGAGTTGGATATGATTTAAAAAAAAAAAAAAGTCACCAGCAGCACAGCCACTGCAGGCAGGGACAGAATCATCAGCCAGAACTGTCCCACTATGAGCATAGTAGAAGGATAAGGAAATTAAAGGAACCTGCATTTTGGGGAAGCACTAGTCAGGATTGGGAATAGAGCATTTAGAGACCAAGGATATTGCCCAACAAACCTGAAGCACTCAATGCATGATATTCATGTTTGGGGAAAGAAGCTGCCATCTACCCAGGCAGAATGCAGAGGACAAAGGAAGAAATACCTTTTGCAGCTGCTGCATGGGAGATGGAAGCTGAGGAAACCAATTCTTGGCATACCCAAGTTTGGCTGAAAATACAGGTTCAGTAAACACATACTGCAGGACATAGAATGGGCTTAAGTGACCAGGAGAAAATCAAATGTGGAGAGAAGTTTACATAGGGAGAAACCCACCTGTTTCTACCTCTTCCCCTCTAATTTAACTACATGCAGAACCAGCTAGGAGAGACACCTCTGGCTGAGAAGGGTAGGGGCCTGAGAGATTGTTTGGAGATTAAACATGAGATCAGAAAACATGCAGTCTGCAGTTGTGTAGGGGACTAAGAATTGATTCCTGCACAACATGAGAGGAACTCAGAGGAGATCCTTGAGGTAAAGTCTTTCAGTGTGGACCAGCAAATACTGGGCCCTGGAGATGCTCCAATTTAAAATTTCCACATCAATTGGGATTCAGCTAAGAGAGTGGCGCCCACCTGACCCTAAACCCTGACTCCAGGAATTCTGCCTACAGGATTACCTCTCTCATTCCAGTAATTCAGAGGATGAAGCATCATTCTCCAGACTACCCCACCTAAAACTGCTGAGAAGAGAACCTCAAAATATTTTGAACTCCAATGGAAAGAATTATTTAACATTTAGCCAGGCACAGTGGCACATGAGTATAATCTCAGTGGCTAAGAAAGCTGAGGCAGGAGGATTGTGAGTTCAAAGCCAGCCTCAGCAAAAGCAAGGCACTAAGAAACTCAGTGAGATCCTGTCCCTAAATAAAATACAAAATAGGGATGCAGACGTGGTTCATTGTTGAGTGCCCCTGACTTCAATCCCTACTACAGAAAGAGAGAAAGAAAGATTATTTAACTTTTCATCAATTTTCTTTCTTTTTTAAAATTCTTCTGTATTCAATTGTTACATTAGTGAGACATGGGCATTTATACATTTTTACATCAGTTTTTCTCATTTTTAGCATATTTGAAGCTAGTTATTTTTCATGAATTAGTTTTTTGTAAACTAGGATGTTTGATTAGTATATTTTAGTTTTATATTCTTTTATTTTTAATTAAAAAAATAATTTAAATATGTAATATTTTTCTCCTACCTGTTTCTCTTGATTCTTTTTTATTCCATTAATAGCCAATCTAGCCAATCTCTATTGTTCTCTTTCATTCTTCCTTTAATCTTTTGCTTCTGTCTTCTCTACTCCTCCCTCATAATTATCACATCCTCTATCATTCTGTTCTCTCCCTACCCACTATGTGAAATTATGAACCCTTTTGCAAATTTGCTGTTTTATTTTTAGGCAATAACTGGTTATATCAATTCTGTTTATTGTGATAATTAACATTGTAGTGAGAAATATTTGGTTTAATACTATATACTGCTTGCATCAATTGCTATTTGTCTTCCCCTAAACCTTCAGGGACACTATAATTCCACAGGGTAGAAACTTTACTGTCTCAGATCCATATTATTAGATGGGTAGACACACAAACAACATGAAAAAGCAGGGAACAAATTGCCCCAAGGAAAACATGATACTCCAACAACAGTATTCATCAAAACTACATTGGAAGAAATGTCAGAGAAGTAGTTTAGAATGTACATATTTAAACTGAACTATGAAGTAAAAAATTATATGAGGAATGAAATCAGAGAGATAATAGAGGAAGTGAAAGATCACTTCAATAAATAGTTAGAGATTGTGAGCAAAAAAGCAAAGCAGAAATCATTGAAATGAAGGAATCAATAAAGCAAATTTTAAATTCAATAGAAAGCACTTAGAATAGGCACTTGGAAGACAGAAAGTCAGGCAATGAAGATAAACTATATAATCTTGAAAATTAAGTTGACTATGCAGGGAAGATAGTAAGAAACCATGAACAGAACTTCCAAGAATTATGGGATAACATGAAAAGACCAAATTTAAGGTTTATCTGGATAGGTGAAGGTGCAGAGATACAAAATAAAGGAAATCACAATCTTTTTTAATGACATAATATCAGAAAATTTCCCTAAACTAAAGAATAAAATGGAAAATAAAATACAAGGACCTACAGGACCCCAAATGTGCAAAATTACAACAGATCCACATCAAGGCACATTATAGTAAAAATGACCAGCATAGAGAATAAGGGTAGAGTTTTAAAGGCCATGAAAGAAAAAAACCAAATTATTTAGATGGGTAAACCAATTCAGATTTTATTTTATTCCTCATCTCAGGCCTTTGAAACAAGAAGGTACTAGAATAATATAGTTCTGAAATTTCTGAAAGAAAATGAATGGCAACCAAGAATTTTGTATCCAGTAAAATTAAGTTTTAGATTTGAAGATTAATTAAAAACATTTCATAAACAAAAGTTAAAAGAATTCACAATCAGAAATCAAGTACTACCAAATATTCTCAAAAAGAGGGTAAAGTGAAAGTAGCAAAGGGAAAAAACTACACTAAAGAAAGTGTCAATCAAAGGAAAAACTAAGTCAAATTAAAAACCAGAAAAAAATCCAAAATGATCAGGAATACAAACATATTGCAATAATAACCTTGAATGTTAATGGACTAAAATCATCAATCAAAAGACATAGACTGGTAGATTGGATTAAAAAACAAAACTCAACAATATGCTTTCTCTTAAGAGATTCAATTCATAGGCAAATACATTCACAGACTGAACGTGAAAGGATGGGGAAAAAACATCATTCTCATGGATCATATAAACAAGCAGGAATTTCCATCCTAATATCAGATAAAGTGGACTTCAAGCCAAAGTTGACCAGAAGAGACAAAAAAGGACATTTCATACTGCTTAGGGGAATTATAGATCAACAAGACATAACAGTTGTAAGTATTTATGTCCCAAACAATTGAGCATATACATACATCAAACAAATCCTTCTCAACTTAAAGAATTAAATAGACCACAACATAACAATGCTGGGTGACTTTAACATACCTTTCTCACTTCTGGATAGATCTTTCAAACAAAAACTAACCAAAGAAACTCTAGAACTAAATAATACAATCAATAATTAAGACTTAACAGACATATATAGAATCTTTCATCCATCAATAAGCAAATACACTTTTTTTTCTCAGTAGCACATGGATCCTTCTCTAAAATAGACCATATTTAATGCCATAAAGCAACATTTACGAAATTCAAAAAATATAGATAATACCCTGTATCCTACCATATCATAATAGAATGAAATTAAAAATCAAAGATAGAATAAAAAATAGAAGATACTCTAATACCTGGAGACCAAATAATATGCTACTGAATGATGAATGGATTGCAGAAGAAATCAGTGATAAAATAAAATAATACTTAGAGGTAAATGAGATAGTGAGCCAACTTATCAAAATCTCTGGGCCACCATGAAAGCAGTCATAAGAGGAAAGCTCATTGCATTGAGCACATTCATGAAAAGAATAAAAAGTCAATGAAAAAATAACCTAACATTATATCTCAAAAAAAGAACAAATTAAAACCAAAGGCATTTAAGTCAGGAAATAATGAAAATCAGAGCTTAAATCAATGAAATTGAGACAAGAAACAATTCAAAAATTGAAAAAAACAAAAATCGATTCTTTGAAAAAATAAATAAAATTAATAAACCCTTAGCCATTCTCACAGAGAGAGAGAAAAATTAAATTTCAAAAAATTTTAAATGGAAAAGTAAATATCATGACCAACACTACTGAAGTACAGAAGATAATCAGAAACTGTTTTGAAAATTAATACTCCAATAAAATAGAAAATCTTGACATCTACAAATTTCTAGAGACATATGACCAACACACACTGAATCAGGAGGACATACACAATTCAAACAGATCAATTTCAAGCAATGAAATAGAAGACACCATCAAAAGCCTACCAACCAAGAAAAGCACAGGGACAGAAGATTTTCAGTTGAGTTCTACAAGACCTTCAAAGAAAAAGTAACACCAATACTTCTCAAATTATTCCATGAAAAAAAAGAAGGAAACCCTTCCAAATTAATTCTACGAAGCTAGTATCAATGTGATATTAAAACCAAACTAAGACACATGAAAGAAAGAAAACTTCAGACTCATATCCCTGATGAACATAGATACAAAAATTCTAAATAAACTTCTGGCAAATCACATACAAAAACATAAAGACAGTGCACCAAAATCAAGTGGGGTTAATCCCAAGAATGCAAGGTGGGATAATATATAGAAATTAACAAACATAATTTATCACATCAGTAGACTTAAAAGCAAGAATCATTTGATCATCTCAATAGATGCAGAAAAAGCATTTGACAAAATATAGCAAGCCTTCATATTAAAAATACTAGAAAAACTAAGGATTGGAGGAACATACTTCAACATTGTAAAAGCTATCTATTCTAAACCCAAGACCAACATCATTCAAAATGGACAAAAATTGAAAACACTCCCTCTAAAAACTGGAACAACCCAGGATGTCCACTATCATAATTTTTCTTCAGCATACTTGAAACTTTAGCGAGAGTAATTAGACAGAAGAAATTAAAGGAATTTGAATAGCAAAAGATGAACTCAAACTATACCTATTTGCTAATGACATAATTCTATATTTAGAAGATCACCCAAAACTTCTAGAACTCATAAATGAATTCAGCAAAGTAGCGGGATATAAAATTAACACCCATAAATCAAATGCATTTCTATACATCAGTGATGAATCTACTAAAAGAGAAACTAGGATAATTACCTATTCACAATAGCCTCAAAAAATAAAATATTTGGAAATCACTCTAACAAATGAGGTGAAAGTCCTCTGCAATGAAAACTACTGAACAATAAAGACAGAAATTGAAGAATACCTTAGAAGATGAAAGGATCTCCCATGTTCTTGAATAGACAGAATTAACATTGTCAAAATGGCTGTATGTCAAAAAGCATTATAAAGTTTTAATGCAATTTTTATTAAAATCCCAATGACAATATTCATAAAAATAGAAAATAGTTATGAAATTCTTTTGGAAAAATCGGAGACCCATAATAGCAAAAGCAATCCTTAGCAAGAAAAGTGAATATAGAAGCATCACAATAACCGACCGTAAATTATACTATAGAGCCATAGTATCAAAAATAGCATAATATTGGCACCAAAACAGACATTTAAACCAATTGTACACAATAGAAGACACAGAGACAAACCCACATAAATACAGTTATCTCATACTAGACAAAGGCACCAAAAACATACATTGCTGGGGGTGGGGGGAAGAAAACATCTTCAACAAATAGTCCTGGGAAAACTGGAAATCCATATGTAGCAAATTGATATTAAACCCCTATCTCTTACCCTGCACAAAAGTCAAATCAAAGTGGATCAAAGTCTTAGGCATTAGAACAGAGACCCTGCGCCTAATAGAGAAAAAAAAAAAAAGAAAAGAAATGTAGGCCCAAAACTCTACCAAGTTGCCTTAGAAACTGACTTACTTAACAAGGCTCCTAAAGTGCAAAAAGTAAAATCAAGAATCAATAAATAGGTTGGAATCAAACTGAAAATCTTCTTGTCAAGCAAAGTAAGCAATCAATAATGTGAAAAGAGAGCTTACAAAATGTGAGAAAATTTTTATCACACACATGACAAAGCATTTATCTCCAGGATATATAAAGAACTCAAAAAACTTACATCAAAACAAACAAACAAACAACAAACAAACTGACTAATTAAAAACAAATAAATAACCAAATCAATGAGTGAGCTAAGGAACTGAACAGACACCTCACAGGATAAGAAATATAATTGGTCAAAAACTATATAACAAATTTTTTACATCTCTAGCAATTAGAGAAATGTAAATCAAAACCACCCTAAGATTTCATCTCACTCCAGTCAGAGTGGAAATTATTAAAAACACAAGCAACAAGGCTGGGGATGTGGCTCAAGTGGTAGCGAGCTCGCCTGGCATGTGTGTGGCCCGGGTTTGATCCTCAGCACCACATACAAACAAAGATGTTGTGTCTGCCGAAAACTAAAAAAAATAAATAAATAAATATTAAAAAATTCTCTCTCTCTCTCTCTCTCTTTAAAAAAAATACAAGCAACAATAAATGTTGAATGAGGATGTGGGGATATACACTCATACATTGCTGATGGGACTGCAAATTGGTGCAACTACTATGGAAAGAAGTACAGAAATTCCTCATAAAATTGAAAAGGAACCATCACTTGACCCAAATATCCCACTCCTCATTTTGTACCCAAAGGACTTAAAATAAGCATACTACAATGACACAACCACATCAATGTTTATAAAAGTTCAATTCACAATAGCTAAACTGTGGAACCAATCTGAGTGCCTGATAGCAGATCCATTGATGAAGAAGTTTTGGTATATACACACAGTAGAATATTGCTCAGCCTTAAAGAAGAATAAAATTATAGTATTTGCATGTAAATGAATGGAACTTGAGAATGTTATGTTAAGTGAAATAAGTCAATCCAGAAAAAAAAAGGCTGAATGTTTTCTCTGATATGCAGATGCTAATTGAAAATGGGGGCAGGGAATAGAAGCACTTTGAATTAGGCAGAGGGGAGTCAAGGGAAAGTAGGAAGAATGAAGGTAGGAAGGACAGTAGAATGAATTGGACATTATTACTTTATGTAACCAGTGTGATTCTACATTATGTATAACCAGAAGAATGTATATGATGTGACAAAATGCATTCTACTGTCATGTATAACTAATTAGACCAAATAAAAAATGCACATGAAATTTCTAGTTTGTGTATTTGTTTAAAGAAACATTTTAATAAAATTTTTATTTATTTTTTAACTAAAATAGATGCATATAGTGAACATTTCTAAATTAATTTGAACAGTAAATTGATAAACCTAAATATGATATAATATTCAATTAAAATATTTATATGTGGAGACAAACTAAAGTGTTATTTATTAAAAGTTCTTTTTATACTTAATATTTCTGTATATAGCTGGGCAGGTAGGTGTTTTAGATAGCTTTTTTACAATCTTAGAGGAGGAAAAGTTTATTTGGGGTTCATAATTTCAGAGGTCTCAATTCATAGGTGGCGGAATTCATTCCTTGGGACCATAGGTAAAGCAGGACTTCATGGTAGAAAAGTGTGGTGAAGGAGAGCACATAAGGACATGACCACCAAGAAACAGAAAAAGAAAGAGATATAGAGGAGGGGAGGAAGAGAGAGAGAGAGAGAGAGAGAGAGAGACTTCTCTCACCACAAACAAAATGCACATTCCAAAGGCACATACCCAATGACCCATTTCCTCTAGCCACAACCTATCTGTCTATAGTTAACACCAAGTGATCCCTCTCAGGGGATTAATGTACTGATTAGGTTAAGGCTCTCATAACACAATCATTTCACATCTAAACCCTCTTTAATCATCTCACATACTACATTGTTTTCAGATTCAGAATATCTTAAGAAAGAATCTCTTTAGCTTCTGAGGAAAATTAAATATAAAATTATGTATCTATGAAAAAAGTGGTTATTAGAACATCAAAATCCATTGTATTGCTAGAGGGATTAACACCATGATAAAGATGATATAATCTTTTCAGGAACCAAATTATGAAGGTAGATACTCACATTTCTTTTACATAATTGTGGTTAATATGTCTATCTGCTACCAGAGAAGCAGTGAAGGAATTTTTAGAGATACTTTATTCATTATGCTAATCACCTCAATTGTCAGAAACTTGTCCAACTTTTCTTCATGAACATTAACAAAAATTAATTTTTCTAAAATCACTAACAGTTTTAGCAATATGTAAGGCACCAAATAAAAATATAAAACACTGATAAAGAAAAAAATAATTACAATACTCTATGGCATAATATAACATTATAAATGAAAGGACTGCTTAAATTTCAGAGGAATAAATAACTTGGTCAAGCAAAGAATATCAAGGAATGTGGAGCCAACTACTATCATCTTTATTGAGAGCTGGCATAGAATAAAGAGTACTCTTACATCATTGACTTGTATATTCCCAACAATCTCTTGGAGGAGAATTCTATGGTTGTTTTTGTTTGTTTTTTGTTGTTCCACATCTGGTTCAATTTTCCATCACCTTTTATTGGCTTCAAATGAGAGATTATTAAAAAACGGAAGATCCAAATTTCTCTAGAGTCTCACCCTGCATTAACATTCAATAAATTACTAAGGGCCATTCCATGATGCTAAGCCATTACAAATGATGTTTGTCACCCAGAACTAAAGCTATATACCAGATAACTGTTATATGATACTGCGGTTGTTCTTGTCACTGGAGTGGTCAATTAGTCACTTGGCTACCTCAGTCATGGGAGGCAGAGATGCAGAGTCAACACACAGACACAGGGAGCTGGTGAGAAAACTGGCTGGTGGTGACCTAGCCAATGTCTAGTAGCTTATTTATTTTGGGAATGCATACACCTGTTATAGGGTTTCGGGTGGGGCTTGCCAGTCAATCATACAAGATAACATCCATAAGCCATCTTATGCCTAATACAATTGTACTATGAGGAAGCTCTAAATATTGCTATCATCTGGAAGGGTCTTTGTCCCCAAGGGAGGGGGCCTTCTGAGTCAGGGGTTTCATGCCCTGAAGCTCCTGACTATTGGTTTTCTGGCGTGGTAGCTTGGCAATGCTAACCACAAGTGCTAAGGATGTGGTTTCACTACTGGCTCGCTAGAACAGAGCACCCTATCCTGCAGGCATTCCTGTCAGGCCTGAACAAGCGTAGATTCTTCAAGCACTCTGAGTTGCTCGTAGCTACTAGCTGTAAACCAAAAGTTATTCCAACATGATACCATCATGAGAATGTTTAACCAAGGAGAATAAGTTACATCTTTAGATCAGGCTTAATTTGTCCACATTGGACCACTTAATTATACTTAATTCAATTTATTATTTCATTCACTAATTTGGTAGATGCTTAATTTAAGAAAGAAAAGAAGAAAGGAAGCAAGTGTGGGAGGAAGAGACAGAAAGAAATAGAAGAAAGAAAGAAAAGAAGAAAGGAAAGAAGGATAGAACGAAGGAAAAAAGGACAGAAATGAGATAAAGAGAGAGAGGTCAGTTCAGGAATAGGGAAGTTGAGATAATGCAAATTCTGGTATCATTAAAAAACGTATAAATAACATTATTGGAATGCAGAAATGCTACAGCAAGTCTGTCAGGAGGTAGTACATCAGTGATTTAAGAGCATAGATTCTGGTTAATGTTGAGTTTCTGGGTCTGTCTTTAGGGAGTAAATAATATGATTAGCTCTGATTTGAAATTATATTCAGCCAATTTGAAACAGTGTTTGTCAAACTTCAGTATTATCAAAAGTATCTGAGAAGAAATTGTATAAAATGTTTTTCCCTGGTGTTTACCACCATATTTTGAACCAATTGATCAAGGTGACTTTGATGCAGCTGGAAATTATATTAAAGTTTGAAGAGCATGTATAAAAATGTAATATTTTACCTTCTTTTTAGGTAAGCATATTCAATTTGAATTACTTAAGTCTCCTAAGTCAACTGCTGAAGGAATGACATTAGAAAAAATAGATTTATGCACAAGCATACCATTCACTAAATGTAATATATGTATGACAAAATGCTCTTGAGCAATTTGTATTGTATGAGCTCTGTGTTCAATAAATTCAAATGCATGGTTTATAAAGGTAACTTAGAACTTCATTCAAATAAATTATCAATCAATATTCAATGGGACACAAAAGATAAAAAGATATTCCATGTTCAAGGATTGAAAGAATCCATATTATTAAAATGCCTATAATAACCAAAGCAATTTATAGATTCAATTATTCTCACAAGTTACAAAAATTATCTCACTATAAATTAAAGACTTAAAAGTAAGTCCTAAACAATGAAATTACTAAAGGAAGACACAAGGGAAAACAATTCAAGTCATTTACTTGGGCAGAGTTTTTAGAAATGAAACCAAATGGTAGCAGAATACAACAGTTACTAATATGGCATTATGTAAAAATGTGGATATGTAATCGAAGTGATTCTGCAATCTGTATTTGGGGTAAAAATGGGAGTTCATAACTCACTTGAATCTAATGTATGAAATATGATATGTCAAGAGCTTTGTAATGTTTTGAACAACCAATTTAAAAAAATAATAATAACAGTATCACCAAAAAAAAAAAAAAGAAACCAAATGCATGGGCAACAAAAACAAAAGTTGAAAAATACAATTGCATCAACCTAATAACCTTCCGCACAGGAAAGAAAACAACAAAAACAATGATGACACAACCTATATAATGAGAGAAAATAATTTCAAACTTAGCATTTGGGATGGGAATAGTATCCAGAATATATAAGGAACTCAACTCAATATTAAAATTACAAATGCCTCAAAATTTAAAGAAGAGCTATAGATCCTAATATATAGTCACCAAAACAGAAAGGTTCAGAAGTAATGCTTTTAGGCAATGATTAGGACTCTGACCTCCATTCATACAATTGCTGGATTAATCTATGCTTTGCTGAATAAACACTGGGTGGTATCTGCAAATACATGGGTTTGACTGGAGGATGTGGATTATGTGGGCCATTGCCTTGGACAATATCAGACCTCAGCCTTTTCCCCTTTCTTGCTCTCTGCTTTATGGCTACCTTGAGCTGAACAGTTTTCCTCTGCCAAAGCTCTTCTACCATGATGTTCTGCCTTGCCTCAGGCCCAGAGAAATGGTTGACCCTGGATTGAGACCTCTGAAACCTTCAGCCCAAAATAAACTTTTCCTCTGCTACGGTTTTCTTGTTCTCCTGTAAGTTGTTCTTATCAGGTATTATCCACAGCGACAAAGTGCTGACTAAATCGTGGCCAATAAGCTAATAATAATTTTTAAAAGTTCAACATCGCTAATTAACTAGGAAATGCTAATCAAAATGAGAATGACTGTTATCAAAAACACTTTAAAAAATAACAAATGTAAAGAAGGAGGTCAACATTTACACTTTTATTGGGAATGCACATTTTTATTGGGAATGCCATTATGGATAACCAAGTGAAGATACCTCAAAAATAAAAATAAAATTCCATGTGATCCAACATTCTCATCACTATGTATATAATCCAAGTAAATGAAATCAGTATGTTGAAAAGACATTGCACTTCCATGTTTATTGCAGCACTATTCACAATAGTCAGTAAATGGGAACAAGTGAAATGTACATCTAATGAAGGGATGAAGAAAATATTAGAGTATATACTATGGATACATTCACTCAGAAAAAAGAATAAAGTTCTGTATTTTGTCACAACATAGGTGAAACTGGAGATCATTATGTTGAATGAAATAAGTCAGGCACAAAATGACAAGCACCACATGATATTACTCATGTGGAATCTAAAAATTTTGATTAATAAAAGTTACAGTTACATGGTTGGGTAATAAAGATCGGAGACATGGGAGAAATATTGATAAATGGTTACTGAGTTTCAGTAATGATTAGATAGCAGCAAGAAATTCTAGGATGATATTGCATAGTGGGGCAGCAATAAAGAATAGCAATATTCTGTACATTTCAAAAAAAACTAAAAGAATTTTTAAAACTTTTGCCATATACAAATAATAAATATTTGAGGAAATAAATATTCTTAACCTGATTGAAGAATTGTACAATGTATACATATCTACTGAAACATGATATTGTGCATCTTAATGTACATGGTACCAATAATACTTACAGGTTTTATATTTTATGAATATTTTTTAAATAAAATAAAAAAGTCATTTTTAAAAAAATTTTGAACTAAAAGACATGATCATAAAACACATAAAATTAGTATACAAGATTTTGTTTAATTTGCAATCATAAATCCTGAATATATACTTGATATAAAAGAGGTGTTCAAAAGTGAAATAAGCATGCTGCTACACTAAATTAACATGTCTAAATATAAGGGATTTTTGCTTTGGTATGGTTTGGTTGTGGTACCAGGATTGAACCCAATGGCATTTAACCACTGAGCCACATCCCCAGTCTTTTAATTTTTAAGACAGGATCTTGCTAATTTGCTTAGGACCTTACTATGTTGCTGAGGCTACCTTTGAACTTGTGATCCTCCTGTCTCAGTCTCCTAAGTTGCTGGGAATACAGGCATGCCTAACCATGCCTAGCCTAAATACAAGTTTTTAGGACATGGTAGAGAAGCTATTTACATGCATTGGTACCTATTTTGAATGCTACTTGTTTTAGTTAACTTTTGAATCATTGGGGAAAAAAATATCCTACCAGAACAAGAGGAGGGAAAGTTTACATGGGGCTCATGGTTTCAAAGGTATCAGGCCATAGATGGACAGCTGACTCCATTGCTCTGGGACTGACATGAGGGGGCACATCACAGAGGAAGTGCTCATCAGAGGAAAAACATTTAATTTATGAGATGGTCAGGAAGCAGGATGGAAGGAACCTCAGGGAAGAGGCACCCTCCCAGGTCGCACACCAGTAGCCAATCTCTTCTAGCCACATACCACCTTCCTACCATTAACCCAAGTCATCCAAACTTGAGTGGACTGATTAGGTTACAGTCCTCACAATCCAATCACTTTACCTCTGAACATTCCTGCATTGATACGGAGCTTTTGTGGGTATTTCACATCCAAACCATAATAGTAGTAAACAAGTAAAAATGGTCTATAGAATTCAGTGTAAAACATCACATGTAAAGGAAACTGATCATGATTCTTGAGAATTTCTTAAAGGCATATTGAAACAGATTTTGGCTAAACATCTTTATCTTAGACTCACCGATGTCCTGCTCAGGCAATGGAATTTGGGTTTCCTCTGCATGTCATGGGCTGGCTGTGAAATAAAGCTAAGAAAAGAAAGTGATGAAAACATCACAGTACACAGATAGCAATTTTGAAAAGTGAGGGTGGGACAGCTCTTTGACCTTAGGAGTCAAGCTTCTACATTCCGAAGAGAGTGGGTGCTCACATTTGCTTTATTATATATGGGGAAACTTCAAAGGTCTTCCATAGAGTGCTCTTCTGCCAAATAAGGTAGGAGGTGGGTAGTCCAGGCTCAATGGGTCACACCCAATTCTGGAGCTACCAGAGCAGAGCAGCTACCAGAAGCAGTCTTCTCTTCCTAGCAAAGGGAAGACTGAAGTCAAGGGCATTGTGTAATCCATTAAGTGGGAGGAGCCACAAAACTTGCAATAAACCAAAATCTCCTTGGCTCAAGGCCAAGGAAAACACTAAATAGCTCAGGAGTAGCTTCCCATATATTACTGTCATCATAAACTAATTAATACCAATACAAATAAATAAAGCAGTGTGCAGAATTTCTGTGAATATAGAATCTGTACTTGATATGTAAGATATTCTAAGAAATATGTTGGTATGAGAATCTGAAATACAAAGTGAAACCAGATTTTTGCAAATTTCAAAATGATGAACTTAAGAAACTTTCATCAGGCTATTCATATATAAGTTAGTCATAAATCAGTGTACATAACATAGCTCGTGACTTTTTTGATAGATGTCCTGCTATGTACCATAATTCTAGCATTAACATTTAATAGCATGCACTTATTTGAAAAATATAATATAATATAATATATATGTAGTATAATATGGCATTGTATATATTAAAGTAGTATATGGATAATATGAAATATAGAATTAATAAGTGAGTAAAGTGGCATTATTGAAAATGAGTTACAAATTTAAAATAATATATTTGAATGGAAATTAAATGAGAATTTACTAGTAAAAAAGAAATTCCTCTCAATTCTATATGAGATGTCAACCATGTCACTTGTTTTCTAACTTTTGATAGAAAGGTGAACACACTGAAATCTTTCCCCACTATAGTACAAGAATGCAGAGAGGACATAATAAAGGACATACACTTTAAGAAGCAAATTGAAGAGGTGAAGACCTTAGTAAAAAGCAGAACAGGTGTTTAGCTCTTTAGGTTTTACAGTTTTACCTTTATATCCAAAGGAAACAACATATTACCTAGATACCAGTTGAGCTACCTAACTGCCTTACTTTCACACAGGTGAAGTTGAATTTTATTTTCCTTTTTGTTATAGTTATTCATGCGTAACTATTAGCATAGAGACAAGTGTATCACTTCTGTATATGTATACATCACACTTTGATCACATCAACCCTATCTACTCCATCCTTTCTTGCTCTCACTTCTCTTCCCTCTCTGCCTGGTCACTTTCCCCTTACATAAAAATTTCTATTGTACTTTCTGATTATCTTTTGTTAATTTGATATCTTGATGGGGATTACTTTGCATCTGGAGATCACTGTCAGTATTATGGCAATTTTAAAAATCATTCAACCAACATATAAACAGAAAATCTCTCTTTCTTCTGCTGCCTTTTATAATTTTTTTCTTCAGTGTTTTAAAATTTTAATTATAGAAACCATTCACTTTCTCAATTAAGTTTAGTCCTAGGTATTTAATTTTTTAGGATGTTGTGAATGACATTGTTTTCCTCATTTTTTTCTTAGCAAGATTATTTTTGGTGTACACAAAAGTTACTGATATTTGCATGTTGATTTTAAGTCCTCTTGCTTTGCAATTTGTTTATTAGCTGTAAGTCTTTGGATGGGTTTTTAGAGTTTACTAAATATTGAATCACATCATCTGCATAGAATAGTAATTTATGACTTTCCTATTTATAACCTTTTTATTTCTTTCTCTTGCCTGATTTCTCTGGTCAAATTTTCAAGAGCAATTTTGAATAAAGTAACAACTGAAGCCCCATCTTGTTCCTTATTTTAGAAGAAATGATTTCAATTTTCACCTATTCAGTAGGATGTTGGCTATGTATTTGTCATATATAGCCTTTATTTTGTTGAGGTATGATTCTTTTTTAATCACTATTATTATTTTGAGACCTTAGATCTTTCTTTATGTCAGATAGTTTGTGTTATAAAATCGAGTGTCCTGATGTTTGGTACATATATATTTATAATAGTTTTTTTTTGTATCTTATAAATGGATTGTTCTCTACCATTTGACCCCGTTATCCCACCTCTTGGTATATAACTAAAGGACTTCAAATCCGTATACTACAGTGACACATCAAATTGTTCTCATTATCCATGTAAGTGACCTTCTTTGTCTCTTCTGATTTTGAAGTTTTTTTCCACAGATGTGAAATATAGTTATTTCTATTGTTTCTCAATTCCATTTGCTAGAAATATTATTTTCCATCCTTTCATTTTAATACTCTGTATAGTTTTCCTAGATGTTAGCTTTTGCTGAGAAATCTAAGATTCTTATGGGTCTGCCTTTATATCTGATTAGGTATATCCCCAGAGTGCCTACAGGATTGGGATCAATTACATTTGTGAGTTTTGTGCTGGATTGGGGACTTGGGAAGCAATCAGTTTTTCCAGCCTTGGTCTCAGTGTTATTGGGTCTATCCCCCTCTTGAAGCCATTCATGACTGATATCCCTCCTTATCACGGAATGGGATCACTGACCACTGTGCCCTCCACTCACTTTCCCTCCTTGTCTCTGTGTTGCACTGCTTAAACTTCTCAGTAAGTTTGCATCAGACACTCCACCAAGCCATGTCTAGTGTGGCTGTCCCCCACCCTGTCATTATGATTGGGTTTGCACAGGGACCCTGTATTGTGATAATTCTTATTTTCTGATCCTCAGTGTAGTTCAGTTCCTAATAATAGGACTCTTCTCAAGGTGGCTCCTGGTTATAACACTCTGAGAGTTTGATGAGTGAAGTAATGAATCTCTAAAGCTAGCTTGTTGTATTGTAGGAGTCACTTTCAAATTAAATCCTTGAACTGAATTTAAAGCTTGTAAGAACTGTGAATTTCTGCTACAGTTATAACTGCCAGTCTGCTCTTAATATTGGGGTTGTTTGCACCTTCTAGCTTACTTTATGCTTACAGTGTCAGATTCTCTGCCCCAGCCAGGGAAGAGGGTTGAAGCTGTGAATTGTTTTGTTCTTTTCTCTGAGTTACATTTCTGATTCTCTGTGCTCTTTAGATTTTCTGTCACTTATTTATTGATTCCGAGAAATTTTCCTCTCATTCTTTCCTCAAAATTAATTTTCTCCTTTGTTGTCCTGACTCTTCTAACTTGCAGAGTTGCAGGAGTACGTACTACTTCTATATCTGCAATCTTATTCTTTATGGTTTAGATATCAATTTGACTAGATGAAGGTGTATCTATAGAACTGGTAAAGCGTTCTGTATGTGTTTGTGATGTTATTTCCAGGGGAAAAATTTGTGTGTAAATCCGTGTAAAGAATCACTGTTATGCAAAATAGGATGAGTTTATGTTTATCATAAAAAGGTCTAATATTTTGACAAGAAAATGAGAAATATCTCAACATAAAAATTTAAAATATTTCAATGGATAATTCATAAAAATTGATATTAACAAATGCATTATTGGTGATAATAAGAAAAAAAATCAAACACTTTTTGAGACTTGCTTTGTACTTGACAACTTCTTCAGTGTTTTACAAATCTTATTGCATTTAATTCTCACCAAAATTCTCTCTAAATTAGTAGAGCCACACCAATTTTACAGATAAGGAAACAGAAGTGGAGAAAGTTTGAATAATTTGATAAACACTAAAACTGGTAAAGATTTTATTTCACTGTAATGAAGAAAGAAAAACCTGTTTCACTTTTGTATAGGCAAACTAAATGCCCATGGCTTGTTGAGAAAGAATGGAAGTCTGTGTTTTCAAATAAGGTTACTAGAAAGGTACATCATAAAACATCCCATGGTCAGTATGGGATCAACATGTGTATTAATCAGTTTTGTGATACTATACCAAAATACCTCAAGAAAGCTAAGAAAGGTGTTCCATTTAACTCACAGTTCTGTAGATTCAAAGTGCAACATGGAAGACACCCCATTGATTCAGCTTCTGCTGAGAGCCTAACAAAAAACAGCAGGTGTGTGTTGGGGAAGATAACATCATGAAACAGGAAGCCAAAGAGTGGTGCAAATGTCTGTCTCACTCTTATACAACTAACTTTTTCCAGTACTCAGGGTTCCCAATAGAGTTACCATCATCTCTTCTGAGGGCAATTCCACCAATCACCTAAGGATTCTCCCTCATTAGATCTTACCCTTAAAAAAAATTCCATGTGGGCTGGGGATGTGGCTCAAGCAGTAGAGCTGGCATGCGTGCGGCCTGGTTCAATCCTCAGCACCACATACAAACAAAGATGTTGTGTCCGCCGAAAACTAAAAAATAAATATTAAAAATAAAATTCTCGCTCTCTATCTCTTTAAAAAAAATATTCCATGCCATCTTCCAAGAATGAAGCATTCAACATATGTATCCTTGGGGGAAAAAGTTATGTACAATCCATAGAAATATTTTAGAAACTTCATCTGTACTTATATTTTAACCCCAAACTACTACACTAGAATAACATATTGAAAATGTTAGAACTATAAAACAGGTATATGTATTGGAACATGTAGATTTATTATTAATAGTACCATATTTCTAATGAAGAGAACTATTTATGATAGAGAAAAATATATATATATATATATATATATATATATATTGCTTATGTGTTTCCAAATACTTACCTATATAGTATATAATATAATGTATGTGCAAAAATCATGTATATATAAATACAGTGTAAATATGCTAGATATGTATATACAGTTCATGTTTAGTTTTGATTTTAAAAGTAATTGCATACATGTAAAGTAAAAATTTGTAAAATATCACTGTAAGTGCAAATTTATAAAAAAAAGCCCATGTTTTTATATTTAAAACTATAAATCATAATAGGAACATGTAGAAGGACTATATAACAGATTTATTACATTAAGAAGCTGATATAAATTTAATAATGTATTTTTTTCAAAGAAATGTATTTCCCAGAAAATTCCCATAATTCACAATAATTGCAAGATGATTTTTAGTATGGCATTAGTGGTGCCGATTAATGGTTTCATGTGCCCTAACACTCTATAGTCCCCCACTGCTCTGACTCAGGATCTTTCTTGTGACTAGCTTTGTCTAACCAGATCACAGCAGCAAGCAGAGGCTTGAAGAGTTTGTGCATGGATTGTTCCTACTGTATAACTGGGCTTACTTCCTCTTGAATTCACAAACATGAAGAGACAGGAAAAATACAGTAGGAATGTAAGAGGTAAATTGGACAAAGCCATGCTAGAGTACCAGCCACAGCATACTGCCAATAAACCTCAAATGTATGAATAAGCCTAGCTGAAATCTACCAACCATCTACTCTTTCCATTTACAGTTTCATTACAAATAATATTTTTTTTAAAAAAATGACTGTTTTGATGGTTTGTTATTTTAGCAATAAAAATTCTTCTTCTTTCATGGGATACATATATTGATCAACACAGTAGGGAGAGCAGATACTTTGTATTCTATCATTGATAGGAAACAGATAAACTTAATATACAGAATACTGGAACAGAATAAATGGAAATATTTGCATCTAGAATACATACAGACACATCAATATGAATTCAAAGAGCATGCTACTGTAAATTTTTCAGAAAACATTTTTTTTTACTCCATTTACTCAAAGATAAAATCCTGTGAAATCATTTTAAGTCATCAATAAAGCACATAATGGTGAGGAAGATTAATGTTTAGCATGAAAAGATATAGTAAGAATCTTGAAAAGACACATGACTGAAAGTCAGGGCTTTCAATTTGTGTCTATGCATTTCCAGAGTTGAGTTATTTGTCTGATAACTAAAGTGTGTAGACGTGGGCTAATCCTATAATTTTTAAAGCCTTTTAATATAAACTTACATATTTATTTATTCATTAACATATTATTTGAATATATTCCTGGAGTTTGGTGTTGTATTTCCATTCAGGCATACAGTGTACATTAAGCATATGAACACATTTTCTTCCTTTTGGGCTTTCATTATAAATATTAACTCATATTAGTTGTATGAATTAACAAGTTTTACTGTGACATTTTCATACATACGTATGAATTTTTTAATCATATCCACTCTTCCCAATACCACCTATTTCCTTTTCCTTTCTCGGCCTGCTACTTTGGAGCTCTAGCGGGACTCCAGGAGAGTTCCCATTGGTTGGGGGAAATGCAGTAGGAGGGATTTCTGGAGGAGGGATTTTCCTGTTGGTTTAGTGTGACCCGGGAGAACTGTGTTTCAGCATATTTCCCGGGAGCGTGCATGGCATTGGCGGGAGTTTCAGAAATAAAGTTTGTTCCTGCTTGGCCTCACACATGCTAGGCAAGTACTGTACCTCTGTGCCACAGCCATAGCTCTTAGGTAATCTTTTTATTTCCATATATCAAAGAAAAAAAATGCAATACTTGTCTTTCTATGTCTAGCTTTATGTCACTTAACATGATGACATTCAGTTTTTTTTCATCTTCTTACAATTATGGTATCAGTTTTCTTCATGGATGAATAATATTCTACTGTGTGGTATGTATACTACATTTTCTTTTCCATCCATCTTTTGACAGGCAGCTAGGTTGATTTCATAACTAGGTTACTGTGAATAAGGCCACAATGAAGATAGATTATAAAAGTATCTCTTTTAATGGTTGACTTCCTTTCTTTCAGATATATACTAAGTAATGGGATAGCTGGGTCACATGGTAATTTTGTTTAGTATTTTGAAGAACCTCCACATTGTTCTTTATAATGGCTGTACTAATTTACATTCCCTACAACAGTGTATGAGGGCTTCTATATTTTTCACATCCTTACCAACATTTACTTTTTTTTTCATTCATAGCAACCATTCTGACTGGGATGAAATGGAGTCTCAATGTAGTTTTTATTTGCATTTCCATGATGGTTTAAGTAGTTTTGAATATTGTATTTAAAATCACTGGTCTTTATCCATTGCAATAAAAAGAGTATTGTTAATTTATCAAAAAAATTAAGTCATATAATAGGAGATATTCAACTCATTGTAACCTTTACATTTGAAATAATTTGCTTGAAATCATACTGCTGGTTATGTCATCATTGATTGGATTAGTATTCTGATCTCTTTGCTACTTATTTAGTGATCTCTGCACTAATCTCTGTTCAGTGCTTACATTATTTACATATAGAAAGTAAACCTAAGGCAATTACATAAAATCACAAATATCTCCTGAACAGTGGTCTATGGCCATATCTGTACCTTAATGGACCACAAATCAAACAAGAGAATAAATTCAGTATGTAAGCTTGTATAATTAGTGCATATATCTATATTCATCTCACCAAGAGTTGCTTAAAAATGACCTTTTCCCTCCGAAATTACCATTATACAGGGTTATCTCTTCATGTTCTAAGTGGTTGTGAAGAGCACTCCTCCCCTAAAATTACTTCCCTATCTCATCCTTCATTGTGAGTTTATAATAAATGCTTGAGTCCGTTCAAAGTCATCTTCCACAGGGATGACATATTTGGTACTTTAAAACTTTTGAATTCTGCATAAAGATTCATGTACTAATCAGCATGTATTTTGGTTGTATATAATAGTTAAATATTTCAATAAATGCATAAAGAAGATGACTAATAGCTACTGGATGCCCTAGTAGTACAATTTGAGAGGACTGTGTAACATGATTTTAAATGGCAGTTGTTTTCAAAGATATAATTATGACATTAATTTTAACAGGACTTGTAGAGTTGACAAATTCCCAGTGTGTTCTAGTTGGAAAGAAAGCTACTGCTATTTCACCTTTTATTATTGTCTAAAATAACTCAATTCTCCATGTACCAGCTGCCTCAACCTGGATCTTTCCTCTCCTATTTTTCCTCAGAGCTTAAAGAGCACCTTAATTACTCATAGCTGCTAATTAACTTTCTAATTTAGTCTGAAAGCATTTTTTTTCTAAGACTACAAAGGGCAAATGGAATTATCTATGGAATTGGGCATTTGATGAAATGGTGCATTATTTTTAAAAAAAGGTATGTAACTAATGCTTACATAGTCTATGCTATGTGCCAGTCCATGCTCAAAAGTCTATAAAACTATAAACTAGGTCGATCCTCATAGCAACCATATGAAAAAGTACTGGCATTATTCTGATTTTAATGATGTGGAAATTAAGACACAGCTGATTTAAATAATATGACCAAGATTACACAACTAACAACTGGCAGAGAGTGATGGATCCAGAGTATCTTCAAGGATTAAGATCATCCTCTATTCTCTGTGAACTCTAAGATATTATTCATCGTATTCTTATTTTCTCAATGTTTATGTCTTTAGCATATAACTTCACATTTTATTGCCAGATCTTCAAAGTTATGATTGTGTTTTCAAATTATTTAGCCAACTAAGTATTTTCATTCTAGGCCACAGTTGCAATGGTAGGGTTAGGCATGTTTCAGTTTTTCATAATGTTATGTGCACTATTGAGTGAGTATTTTTATAATGTGCTGCAGCCTTTGTCTCCAACCACAAGTATATGACAATTTATTAATGACTTCTGTTAGAATACTTGGAGACTTTTGAAGGTTACTAAAGAATAACAATTGTTGAAAATATTGGGAACATATTTTTGTATTCTTGTACAGATTATTTGAATTGGCTGCAAAAGAATAGACCAAAAAATAATCTTTCTGGGACTTTAGCCACAATATATAAGCACTCTTAAGCTTGTCATTGTCACCATTTTGAGCAAGCCTATTCTGAAAACAACAATTCCTTCAATATCCATTAATGTTCTGCACAACAAAAGAATAGAAACTAACTCATCATTATTGAAAATTTGTGTATTTTTCAAATAAATTTACACTTTTAGGAAGACAGAGCACCCTTAAGAAAGGAGAGAGATATAGAACAAATATATCTTTCCATATTTATGAAGAAGCAATTATAGTAAAATGAAAAGGGTATATTGATAAAAACATCTCACTTTAATTTTATAGAGTATCTGTTGTAGGAATAGCACTAGGGGTTATTTAGAAGCTTTCTGTTGCCTGGCAGAAATAACTGGCACCCTTTTGTGGGTAGTTGCAGGGAATATGGTAATAGAAACTGGAAGCTCTATTATGTGTTACTAAAAGTTGCAACTATATTAAAGGTAAGTTATGCCAAAAATAGCATGTATTAAGAACAACGTAATGTCCATGATTTATATTTATGTAGTATATCACAAACACATTCAAATGCATTTCATTGAATTTAAAGTTTACTTGGGAATGAGTGGGAAAGTGTGGAGCATATATATTGATCCTCAAATCCATGGTGGAATTCCAAGTGACTATAAAATCTTAATGATTAAAAAAAAAAACATGTAGTCCCTTTAGGTGTATCAAGTGAAAATTTCTATATTTTTAGAATAGAAAGGAAGGAATGGGCAAGGATATAGCAATTAAAAAAAGTAATGGTGGAGACAGCTGACTTGACCATTTTTGGTGAGGGCATTCATTATTTTCAATAAATTAAAACAGTTTTGTGTACGTGTGTGTGTGTGTGTGTGTGTGTGTGTGTGTGTAGGCATATATATGGCCAAAGGTTTTGAGCATATTAATATTGTTCTAATTTTAAAATGAGCTTACCTATTTTTATGTTCAAATATTGTAGATATTCTAATAATAGACCTTGGTACTTGTTGGTTTTAAGCAAAGAAGGAGTATTTTTAAGTTACTGAGTTGATACCGAGGGCTATATTTAAAATAGTTTATCAGGTATATATTTGGAATTAATTGCTATTGGTTTTGTGATTCATATTTTTACTGGTTTCCAAAAATTAACCCATAAATTTTTTTGGCAACTTTGATATGACATATTTGTAGAGTTCAGATTACTGCAAGAAAATGGTAATCTCTATCTAATGATCTTTTAAAATTTGAAAAAAAAACCTGGTTTTTTACATTCATTAGGGCCTATGGAATTAAGTGATATAATATTACATTCTTAAAATAGAAACTCAATATAATCTGTTTGATGATAAACTAAGACCTATTAATCAATCATTAAGTGACTGATCTTCCTGAGTTGGGTGTTAATTACTAAAGTAAACACAGACCCTTTTTATTTGGATGCCTTAAAAAAGAAAAGTCATAAGTGGACTTCAGTGGACAATATTAAGATGAAGTATATTCACTTTGTAATAAATTACACTTTAAAATTTTAGTAGATTTTGTCAACTTAAATTACTTCTAAATATAATGTAAATGCTTATCTAATTAAATTCTTCTACCAAATTCAATTCTGGAAATTACAGCTGCTTTTACTGAAAGCAATCTCAATCCTTGCAAACTAGTATTTGCTTATGATGGCACTTTGGTACCTGAAAACATCACAGTTTTGAAAATGATATAGAAAACAGCTGTAGTCATACCTTGTATTAGTTTCCATTGCTGCTATATATAACAAATTGATACACATTTAGTGACTTAGAAAGCATTAATATGTTATTTTCAAGTTACAGAAATAAAAACTCTGAAATCAAACTGAATGGCCAAAGTCAACATGTGAGTAGGCTTGACTCTTTATAAAAGTCATGAAAGGAGAAACTTTTATTTTCTTTTTCAGGTCTAGAGGTGGATAAGATTTTGTTTTCTCTACCATGATCTTCAATGCATTCAATCTCTAGACAGCAGATTTCAATGTTCATATTTCTATCAGCGATCTGTTTATGACAACTAGAGAATAGTTTCTGAGGATCTTAAGAGGCTTCTGCTTGTCATATAACTCAAATACCATTTCCATAATTTATTATCTTTTGTTTGTATTGGGAATTGAATCCAGGGTCACACACATACTAATCATGTGTTCTAACACTGAGCTTCATCCCCATGCCTTTTAAAATATTTATTTTGAAACATCGTCTTGCTAAGTTGCCCAGGCTGGTCTGGAAATTATAATCCTCCCAGTTCATTTCATTTTCATATTTTAAAAGTATTTTAAAATATGATACCAAAATATGTATTCATTTCTTATTGTTGACATAACAAACTATCAGAAACTTTGTGGTTTATAGCACCATCAACTTATTCTTTTCTCAGTTATGGAGGTAGGAAGAGTGAAATCACGATGTCAACAGAATTACATTCAGAGAAGAAGGAATTTCATTGCTTCTGTTAATCTTCTATAAATGGCCTGCATTACCTAGAGTGTGCCCCTTCCTTGTATCACTCCAACCTCTTGCTTCCATCTTCATATCTCCTATTATTGACTCTCAAGTTTTTGGCTTCCTCTTATAAGGATACCTGTGACTCCAGTAGGATCACCTAGATAATCCAGAATAAACTTCCAGTCTCCGGATTCTTACCTTACATCTGCAAAGTTCCTTTACCATGAAAGGTAACACATCCACAGGTTTCCGGTGTTAAGATGTGAGTATTTTTAGGGGGATCTTTGGCCAACCAAAAATCTCATGTACAAAAGATTTTTTCTTTAATTTTGATAAACTAAGACATTAGAATTAAATAGAAGGCTCTCTGGAACTGGCTAAGCAATCGTGAAATATTTGGTTGATGGAATCTGCTACATGCCAAAGCATGAAAGAATTTTAAAGTGTTGATGTGTTATTTTGCTGAGAGTAAACAATTTAGTATACAAAAAAAGGTCAATAAAAGAATAAGTTGGCAACGTAGATAGAAACAGCTACATTATTTTTATAATAGATATGAATGAAATAGGGTCTCTACAATGAACTGAATAGAGTTAGTAAGTTAAAATGTTAGTAAGACTAAGAAATAAGAATATCAGAAACAGAAGAGTATTCAATTAATGATGGCATAATTCATAATCATTGCATATGTTCTGCATTCACGACTATAATACATTTATACCAATACATATTTAATTTTTAAAAACGTGTCATTGGAATTATTGTAGTTATTATGTTTATATCTAATAAAATAAAAACATCAGTTGATTTAAGATTTATGATATGAATTGAAGTGTACTGGTTCATGTATTTTTTATAAAAAATGACAGTGAAATATATTACTTATGTATGAAGTCTTTGAGTATCAAAAACTAAAGTGTAAAAATTTATGGAATCTTACTTTTTGTGAAAGAAAGTATTTTTGTGTAATTTATATTCTCAGGTATAGAGAAGACAGCAAAGAAAATGCATTGGAAATTTTAAAGTTTAAGAAAATATATAATTTAAATTCCTTACACAATTTAAAAATAAAATATTTGATTATATTTTATGTTGGTATGGATGCATACTTACATTATTCCTCAAAATGCACATATCATACACAATTATTTCAAATAAATCTGTTCTAAATTGGAGTCTAAATAAAAAAATAGCAAAGCACAGAAACAAAGTTAAACTTGATAACATCACAGATTTCTTAAATTTTCATAAAAAGTGCTTGATATTAGAAGACCAAATTCAAAAGAAATCAGAAAGTGAACGAAACTGTGTACTTTTGTATATTCATATTTTTTGGAAAAAATAACAAAAAATAGAAATTGATTTATTACTTGACTTTTTAAATACTTATTAGATTTTGGTTTTGCTTTTAATTTTATGGGTTTTTTTAGAGTTTTTTGTTTGTGATGGATGCTGAACGGATCACATGCTTTAAGTCTACTACTTAGATTGATATTATATTGCTTAGAAAGCATTGTTATAAGATACTGGGAATAGTGTAACCCATTTAGAACAAATCTTGAATCCTTACATATATGTTACGTCTGCGTATTACATTAAACTCATAATGTAGTTTAACTTTAAGTAGATTACTGCTTTTAAGAAATTTTGGAAGAAAATATTAAGAGTTTTGTATTTAATGAAATATTTATAATTTCTGTTAGTATTCCCACTATGTCTGAGGTTCAATTTGCTTTCCACTCTGCTTAGTTTGAAGAAAATTCTTGGACATTTCTTTGCATTGTGCTCATAAATATTCTAAGTCTTTATTTCTCTCTGAAAAAATATCAGATTTTCTATCTGGTTTGTTATTTGTTAATTCATTTATGTGTTGGTTAGATATAGGTTTTAGGGTAATTGTTTTCTCTTATTCTGTTTTTCAGTATATTCTATTGACATTTTATTTCCAAGTTTCTGATGAAGATTCAGTCATCTGTCCCATCACTATTCCCATTTATGTAATGCTGATTTTGCTTTGGCTACTTTAGAAGTCCCCTCTCTCTTTTTTTCTCATCTTTGGATTCAGTAATTTGGCTGCTATTATAGAAGTGATTTTCTTATTTTATTTCTCAGTCTGTTTGGAGTTAACTGAGCTTTCTGGCTCTGTAAGTTAAAGTTTGTCATCAAGTTCATATAAATATCTATTATTCTTTGTTCACGAATATTTCTATACCATTTTTACTCTCTTCTCTAAGAATCAGATAGAATTTAGATAAATATATGTATATATAAATATAAATTTTATATATTTAGATATACTCTATATACACATATATTATGAAATCATATATATATATAGATAGATTTATATATAATTTTTCAAACTGTTGGCGACCGAGACATCCTTCAATAGATGAATGAATAAACAATGATATACCCATACAATAGTATAGTTTTAATTGTTTAAAAGAAATGAACTATCAGGACATGCAAAGACATATAGAATCCCAAAATGCATATTTCTAGTTGAAATACATCAGTCTTAAGAGGCAATATAGTGTGAGATAGTATTCAAAAGACTTTGTGAAAAATGAAAAATAATATATAGGCAACAGTAAAAAGATCAATGATTATCAGAAGTTTGAGAAGAGGAAGGAATGTATAGTAGAATACAAACAATTTTATGGCAGTAAAACTATTCAGTGTGAGATTTTAGTGGTAGATACATTAAATTATGTTTGTTAAAGCTAAAAGGCTTGTAAACAAAGAACAAACTCTAATGTAAACTATGGACTTGAGTCAATGATAAAAGTATCAATATTGGCACATCGATTTTAACAGATGTACTATTGCAATGCAAATATTTAAAGTGGGGGAAACAAGTTATATATAAGAAATCCCTGTACTATCTGCTCAATTTTCCTATAAGGCTAATACTGCTCTAAAATAACATTTATTAATGTGAAAATGTTACACATTTTGACCAATATATAATTAGGTTCAAACAACTTACTTTCCAAATAATTTTTAAGCCTCCTAATTTCAACACACAAATGTTTTCTGCATTCAGGTTATGGCATGGGAGAGTACAGATGGAGCTTCTGGGAGAGATGGAAAACGTCAGCACACATGTGCAGAGACCATCTTTTATTCTGACAATTTGCTTCCTGTCTGCTGTAAGTTTTGGTATATTACCCTTTCAACTTTACAACAAAAAGTTCATGGGAAACAACTGGTTGGATAGAAATTTGTATGCTTACTAGCTGTGTGAGCTGTGACATATTGATTATTGTGAGTTTTAATTTCTCTTGACAAGGGATTTTGTAAGGAGGACATATTATAATTAATATAAAAGCCTATGGGGGCTGGGGTTGTGGCTTAGTGGTAGAGCTGTAGCCTTGCACATGTGAGGCACTGGGTCCGATTCTCAGCACCACATATAAATAAATAAAGGTATTATGTCCATCAACAACTAAAAAAAAAAAAAGTCTGTGAAACATACAATCACTAAAAAAAAAGTTAGCTTTGTAAGTACCTATGCTAGTTTCTATCACATTAAAAAAATACTAGTTTATTTTTTCTCCTTGACCCCAGAAATGATGAGCAATCCTATGTTATCCCATAATTTGGAAATTAATACTTGAAGTTCTACATATTAGCAATAAGATAGAGGAAAATCTTCCCCCAAACAAGCTTTGCCTTGATTCTCCTTAGTAACCATTACATTTCCAAAGAGCTGCTTTTATTTCTTTTTTTTTTAAGCTGAGACTAGGAGAATCGTGAAGTAATTAATTTTATTTATTTACATTACCCCACTTTTTCTTTGTTAAAATTATGAGAATACAATATCTTTATGTCCTTTTTTCCTGCATTTAATTTAAAATTCATCTCTTTCTGAACATTCTGCAAGTGTTTGTTGACCTATACTTTCAGAGCACTGTCTGAGCCTCTGAAGCAATTTAAGTAATAGAGTACAAAAGGGCAAGGCGGGTATTAGTTCTTACATATTCCTAATTTATATGGTAAACTTTGACAATTTAGCTCCAGTTTGACATCTTTAAAACTTGTCATAAAAATTCCTGTCTCACAGGTTTTATTATAAAGAAGAATTATAAGCCAGTGAAACTATTGAATCCTTCTGCTGGGATTACAACTGATTATCAAGTATCTTAGGTAATATCTATATCATTATTATTTTTCTAATTACAACCTTTACATGAATGGTAAAAAAAATTGCAATTTATTTTGGTAGCCTGAAGTGCTACAAATTTTACAAATATAACATAATTCTTCATTTTAAGGTTCAGTTTGATACAGAATTAAAGATGTGCTAAGAGAAAGATAATGAACAATGTCACAGAAAATAAGTTTGGAATTGCTTTGGTCATTGAGGAAAAGAGGAGTTCCCAGAAGAGAGGGGAAACTCAACTCAGTACCCGGGGTGGGGGGGGGGTGTTTCTTCACATATATGATGGAAGAGAATTTCAGCAGGACTTGGGCAAGGGCTCCTTTCTCAAGATTTACAACTGTGCTTTCAGCATTTCAATGGATTCTGGGCACTTCCCTTAAAATTCAGTATTTCTCTCTCTTTATCCTAAATCTCTATCTCACTTTCATTTGCACTTTTTGCATTTTTATCATGACAAGTAATCTGATATTTCTTTAGCAGTAAACAAATTCAGACAAAAAAAATAATACATAATTTTGAAAATTAAGAAATCTGGTCATGATATTATTTGAAAGTCAAAATATATGGGAAGAAATTATTTTGATGCCATAAGAGACAAAGGAAATATTACATATATGAAAAGTATTAAATTATATTATAATCCATCTAATTTATTTAGGGTCTTTGTTGTAATTTTCATAAAAGATTCAGCTACATGTCTTCCCAAAAATAACAGATCAAATATGGGGCTCTTTTACTAAACCCAGTGATTTCAGAAGGAAAAAAAAATCATACTTAATTGATTTTGTTGTAATATACTTTGAGTTCAGTGTGATGTTATGACCTTCAACTACAGTCTTCAGGCTGCTCCCTATTATCAGTCTAAGGCACTAGATTAAAACATGACCTTTAACAATTACCAAAAGAGATCATGTGTGTTTTCTCTATTTGAAGAGTTATGGGTTCCTTTAACCTTTTGGAGAAAACTTTTATCCATCCAGTGTTATTTAAAAACAAAAATGACTTTTTAAGATCCCTTTACTTCTAAAGACCAGAGATATTTAAAGAAGCACAAGGTTAGTATTAAAATGAACACTTGGTAATCAGTGTACAGATTTTTGCCTATAGTGTATTCAAAAAGCATGTGAACAGTCAGTATCACGGCAATTGCTGTCAACTCTACTGAGAGATTCAAAAGTTCTGCAAATCTGTTGAGCTTCTAAATATTACTGAGGAAGCCTCCTGTGAAATGTTAGAAATGCAGTTTGTCAGACTGTATATAAATACAAAATATATAAAGCCCTGATTTCCAGAGATGTTAATTAAACTTTATTCAACATTTTAGCAGATGAATAGCATATTATTTTATTAATAATGAATTAATAAAATGGGAGAAAAAATGTAATCATGAGTCCTTGGATTTTACCAGAAATTAACTGGTAAGTTAATTCTATTACAGCAAAAATAGTTTAAGCAAAACAATTGTATAGCCATTTGAAAATTATATATATATATATATATATATATATATATATATGTACACACATACCTTGGGATGGGTGTAATGATGCATGCCTGTAATGCCTGTGGTTTGGTAGGCTGAGGCAGGAAGATCACAAGTTCAAAGCCAGCGTCAGAAAATGTGAGGCACTAAGCCACTCAGTGAGACATTGTCTCTAAATAACATACAAAATAGGGCTGTGGATGTGGCTCAGTGGTTGAATATTCCTGAGCATTCCCCAGTATTCCAAAAAAGAAAAAAAGTGTACCTCAACCAATTCTTCACATGATACACAAAAATGAATTAGACAAACCATAACCCAAACCATAAAAGCAAAAAAACCTAAAAATTCTAAAAGAAAATATAGTAGATGATCTTCACAGTGGACACACAAAGATTATTTAAGCAGAAGAAATCATAAGTGATAAATTTAATTATCTTAAAATTTCAAACCATTGGCTATGTATAGACTTTCTCTATACATATAACTACCTAAATAAAAACTTATGTCTAGAATATAAAAAGAATGTTTATGACTAAATATCAACAAATTAATAAAAATCTAAGAATGAATGGAAGACACATATTATGAAAATAGAATATAAATTATAAACAAATGTCCAATAACTTAATAAATGAATAGTTAACATAAATTTTCATAATGAAAACGTAAATTAAAAGCAATGAGCTAAACATTTCATGATTATTGGATAGATAAAATTAAAACACTGATAGTACCAGTTGTTTTTCTTGATTATTAATCAACTAGAACTCTCAGTATTTCAAAAGCACACAATGATACAATTAATTTTGAAAACAGTTTTTGCATACATAACCCAGCAATTACACGCCTACATGTTTATCAAAAGAGATACAAATATTTATGTAAAATATACTGACAATTATATTTAATAAAAATGTATATCAACAGGTCAAAGAATATATAAGCTGTGCTCTGTCTTTATTATGAGACACCAATAAGCCATTTAAAAAGAAAGTATGAACCAAGTGCTGTGGTTCATGCCTGAAATCCCAGCAGCTAAGGAGACTGAGGAAGGAGGATCAAAAACTTAAAGCTAACCTAAGAAACTTAGTGAGGCTCTAAGTAACTTAATAAAAACCTCTCTCAAAAATAAAATATAAAAAGAGCTGTGAATGTAGGTTAGTGAGAAAATATCCCTAGGTTCAATCTCTAGTACAAATAAAGAAATAAATGAATATGAACTACTAATTCATGCAATTATGTGTCTGAATTTCAAAAGAAACATTTTGTGGGAGACAAATACAGATTCCTATCTTGGAATACTCTTTATATTTGTGTAAGTAGATATATTTATGTATGGCAAAAATCAGTGAAGTGGAATCCAAAGCAAAAATTAGGAGTCAAAAATTTCCTGTAAAATGTAGACAGGAAGTTTATAGGATGTTGCAAAACTTTACAATTGAAAATTATAAATTGAAATTTTTATAACCATGGTATACAAAATTTTCCAAAATCATTAAAACATTATATTTAAAATAGGTGAATTTTACTTTATGTCAATTGTGCCTCAATTAGATCAATGAAAATCAACTAAAGTGAATGTAATTTTATAAATATTAAAAAGACTCCATAGATAACATAATATTGGATACAATACACTAATGTCAAGCAAAATTTATTGTCATTATACAACTTGGCTTACATAGAAACATAACAAAAATCTAGCTAGCTAGCTGTCACTCAGTAAAAGATACAATTCTTCTGTTAATAAATTCTATAATGTTATTTGACAAGAAAATTTTTTCTAAAAAATGATCTACAAAAAACAGTAGTAGAGAAAATTTACCTTGTATAAGAACCTAAAATATTTATTGTAAAAAAACAAAGCAATTAAACATTATGAACTGAAATTAGACACTTTAGAAGATTGCCTCTAGTCATCAGTAAACAGAATGTATGATGGCCTAACAATTTCAGAAAAACTAGAAAATAACCTATATTGTGCATATGTTAGGAATAATATTATTTGTTCTGATATTAGAATTATATAACTAGAAAATATGATAGTCTTAATTTTTAAAAATCTGATTATCAAAATAATCCATAATAAGGTTAAATAATGATTAAAAACATAAAAGAATAGGCAGCTCATTTTCATTGTAGACTTAATCAGCATAATGACAAGGAAAATATGATGGATAAAAGTTACTATAAATGACAACATTGAATAATTTCAACTGGTAAACAGAATGTAAAATGACAGAAAAACTATTTTAACTATAAAATTGTATTTAATTATTTAAAGTAAAACAAAAATTTTTGTATTCTTCCAGAGTATTTCCATATGTTTGTCTGAAAGATATACAGACATACACACTCTTTGGAGGAATATAACAAAATCATGTGTTTCTGCAGGGTATCTTATAACTAAAAACATATATGATTGACTAAACTCAAAAAGTCTTGATTTTTGTGAAGTGACAGCTGAACATAAGTTAAATTATATTAGACTTATATCTTGGTTACTTGGAAATTGTTATGAATGTTTGATTTATGCAGAGATTAAAACTTAGGTTCATACTCAAAATTTTGGGTGGACTTTCAATCTCACTTTTGTCTCCTCAATTTTCAGCTCCTATAATTGCCTTAACTTTGTTCTCTAGTACTTAAAAAAGTAAGACAGGAGATACTATAAAAAAGGCTTATCCACTCATATGACAACCTCAGGGCTATTGTAAGAATAAAAGTCATTTTAAAAATTGAGCATAAAACAAACAAAATATAGACATTTATTCAGAAAACTTTCTCCTTTCCAAGTTTTCACTTCCTTCCATTGTTTCACTGTACTTAGTTGCTATCCAAAGCCTCTATATAGCTGTTTCTGAATTGCTTAGAGATTTTCCTGGCAGAAGAATTGGCTTGAAAGAACACAGTAAGCCAATACTGGGAGGAGAAACTTCATATTTCACTCTTTCCATAAAAAAACAACAATGTTTAAGCAAAAGAAAATATAATTCTCCAAATATTGGTTTTGTGTATATTTATATATCCATTTGAATTAAATTTGATTATATATAAAATTAGTGATTTCTGCTTATTATGAAATTGAAAGAGAAAGAGAATATAAAACCAGAGAAATCAAAGAAGGCAAAATACATAGTATCAGAATTTATGGAAACGTAATGAAATATAGATTTATCTTATAGATAAAAAAAGAAGATCCAGACGTTTAAATAGTAAGAAAATAATGCCACTTAATTTGTATAAGAAAACAAAGTGTGATTTATTTACTATTTCTTACACAACTTGATATCTTTGTAGAAAATTACAAATATTTTAATTATCTCTCTATATGTCAGACTTTTAAATAACACAATATCAAAATTACAGCAAATCTTTCAATATATCCCATGTAGTTTGGGACTGGTGGTTAGAAGATCTCTAATGCAAACCCTGAAATCTAGAAGCTATAAAATAAGAACAAAACTATTTATACTTTGTAATTTTAAACTTTAGTTTGGCAAAGGATACTATAAACAGAAACCATATGTGAATAATAAACAACACACACAAAAATATATCAATATTTATTCCTGCAAAGAGGAAAAAATCTATAACATAAAGAGAACATATACAAGTTCTCATGAGAGAGGTGAAATACCACCACAGGAATAAGTGTATGATGGTAATATGTTGTTAGTCTCTAAATATTATTCAAGTTTACATTTTAGCTGCCTTCTTTTGATCCCACATTGTAGGTGGTAGCAGTTGCTGCTTTGTTGATGCTGAGGACAGGGAGATTTCCAATTTCCCCACTCAGCTTCTGTTTATGCTTTAAATGATGGCCTCATCATTATTTTGGGGCATCTTGCAAGTTCTACTCTCCATTTAGTTCCTATCAATAGCCCCTTGACTGGGGGAGCCTTTGTTACCACCCTCTGACAACACAATGGGAAGATGGGAGCTAGTTACACTGAGGATGAAGGCACTGACTCCTTCTTCAGTCTTCTCTGATACACTTTAGTTTGGAGAAGAGAGTAAGGCTGGTGGGAAAGCCCAATTGTAGCATGGCATGGGTAGAAATCTAAGGCTCACATTCAAATTTTTGTGGTTACAATTGGGGAAGGATGCATTTATTTTGGTGGGTTTTGGCTGCTGGAAAGCAATTATTATCTAAATTTTGATCTCATAAGGCAGCCATTTTCCTATTGTTGAGGCTAGAGAGGACTTTTGCTTAGGCTGTGTATGTGTGTGTGTGTGTGTGTGTGTGTGTGTGTGTGTGTGTGTGTTTGAGGGTGTCTGCAGCTATTGTTGTTGCAGGTTACCAGCTTCTCTAGCATTTATTCTGTGATATATGTAGTAAAAATAAAACTCAAGTACTTCTCTGCATATTTGTATTCACGGCCCAAGAGTACCAGTCAGACTGTCTTATTCTCTTCAGCTTTAAGAACATTATTAAATCTTTTATACATAATGATCAGAGGTTTTAGTTGTACTTCCTAAGAGGGATCTAAAAATGTTTCTCTTTCCCCAGCAACAGAGTTTGTTATTTGTGAGGCTGGTGGTGAAAAGGAAGATCCCTTATCCAAAACTTGAAATGTAGAAGATAGAAAGTAAGAATAAAATATATATATTTTGAGGAGATTTGGGAGTAAAAATTGTAACTACCAATGTAAAAGTAAATTGCCTTGTGCACACAGATATCTATAGTCACCCTATTCATATGGAAAGTAGAATATCAATGCATACTAATAGGTTAATGTATAGTAAAAACAGGTATAGTACTGCACATATACACAATAGGCAATCATATGAACATAAATTGCCAATAAAAAATATGAACAAAATGTTTTAGGATTGACTTGAATAGATTTTCAGGTGTTTTTTTTTTTTTAAATATGGGACTCAGAACAATGAAGATATAACTTCTAAATTTTAAAAAGAAACAGTGTCATAAATGAACTTTATATTTGTAGATAAGTATATATAATATTTATATGTGATTTTTCAAAATATGGACTATTGTTAAGATGTGTTATGGGGCAGGGGAAGAGAAAATGGCAATTTAATTAGTGAGACTAGAGTGAGAGAGATGTTAGGACTTCAAGAAAATTATAAAGACAAAGCTACAAGTAAAAGAACATATGTATGATAACTATGTGTTTTTGCTAAATTACGTGTTTATGCATATTAAAATAAACTTTCAAATAGAAAAGCAATAAAAGAAGAGTTCTTTGGGAAATTATATAATTGAGATAAATAGCCTCATTTTCTGTCTTATTGTGGAGTCTTCAATATGCAGGTATGCACAAGAAAAGTATGCATGTGGCCACGAAAGATGGGGTGACTCCAGGTCTGTGTGTTCTACATCCATATAACAAAAGCAGTAGAGAAAGTATTCAGATAAACAATTAGTATTTGGTTTCCAAAATTTACCATCTAAAATATTAATAAAAGGGATTATGTTAATTTCCTCTGGCAAAATTTTAATGATGCTGCATATTTTAGTGATATCAGTTAAATATGAAAATTAAATAATCATGCATGATATATTGTTTTCCTAAACATTTTATACATATTGATTTACATTAGACAATCTTGTTTCCTTATATTGATTTGTCTTACTATGCTTCCTACACCAAAAATAGGAACTATACCTTTTAAATAAATATTTAAGTGAAAAAGAATCATAACAAATGTTATAAAAATGATATCTAGGTTTATATATACCACATGGTAATATATAGATATACAGATAATTACAGACCATTGTCACATCATTTTTAATATTTAAATTTGTTATGACATGAAATTAAAACACAATTCATGAAAATAACTTAAAAAGTTGTCTACTATTAAGATGAAAGTGGCTTTGATATAAGACCTCATCTACCTTCCAATCTGTCATGAAGCTAGTGTGCATGCATAAGTCACTGCTTATATTTTGGTCAAATGTAAACACAATCTTGAATTTTATTTACTTATTTTTTTCAATTTATTTCCCAATGACAAATTCCAAATACTGTGTTACATTTTTTAAATTTTTTTCTCAGGACATAATTATTTTCTAATATGTTCCACACTAGGATATTTATCCTTGATTCCAACAGTATGTAAAGTTTAAAAAAAATGTGTAGAGGTGTATAACTATAGCTTATGACTGAATTGATCATATAATTTATCAAAATTGGGACAATTGACAGTGACAGCAGTGCTACAAAGTACTCTCAAACATCAAGAGACTGTTGAAGCAGTAGAGAAACCTGCAACCACAAAAGCTTAAATGGAATTTATATCAGTATTCTCTTTCATATATATATATATTTATTTATTTATTTTATTTATTTATTTTTTTGTGATGCTGAGGATCCAACCCAGGGTCTCGCACATGCGAGGTGAGCGCTCTACCACTGAGCCCCAGCCCCAGCCCTATATCAGTATTCTCTAAGTGAGGTATTATTTCTTAACATTATCATTTAAAATAAATAACTACTAGTTAGTTTTTCCTCTCCCATTAATTGTTTGAATTGTTTTTCTTTTTAATCCCACCAGAAATAAGAAAACTACCTGCAAGGATTCACTCTGGTCCAGGATTTTTCTTTCTCAAACTGTGTCACTGAGAATATAATTCAGGCTTCCTTCATTTCTTACCTTCATTATGGTTGCATGTTCTGAACTTGAGTCCCAGGCTTGACCTTTAGTGAAATCTAAACACTGTAAAACTTCTTAAATATCGTCTTATTAAGTACATGGAGAAATTATAATTACTTCCCAGGAAATGAAAGAACTTGTCCCGTTTTATTGCTGTCTACCACTTTGCTCATCTCTCTGTCCACAGTGATTTTGTTTGCACTCTCTTCTCTAGTTAAGCACACTGCCAGCCCACTTCTACAGAGCTACCTTGTGACTGAGATTCCCTCAGAAGACTCTTGCTCTCCTTTGACCTGGTGAAGATATCGTTCTATCTGAAATATAGTTAATAAAATTATCTTGGATTAGAGATATTTGTTAAGTAGTTGATTTTGTCTGTTCTTGTCAAAAGAAGTAACTGAGAAGTGATATTTTACTGTGCTTCCCCACAGTAACCGTCTTACTTTCTTTATGTATCAAATAATCACATGTTGTGAACATCAGATATGCACAATAAAGTTTATTTTAAAAGAACATTTAGTTACCCCATGAATTGGGTTCTATATCATGATTCTCATTCCTTAATTTGCCATTTGTCTATTTATCAAACATTAAATGCTGCATATCTTTGTTTAATAAAACAACACACTTAAGCATACAAATATTTATAAAAAGCATTTATATTTATGGCTTAGGCCCACAGGAAACATATACTTGATACAGAACATATCTTTCCCATTTTTATCCCTATTAGCCCTTCAGAATATTTTTTATATGTGACAATCAACATTTACATGAAACAGGTGATCCTGACCCAACACGTTCTTTCCTCCATTGCATACTGACAAATTTCTTATGACTTCACTTCTTGTCTGTTATAAAATCTTCATTTTCAAAGAATTGATTTTGTTTCTTTGAATTACCTAATCCTTTGGCTAAATGTTAAAGTTAATACATTACATTCATAAAATCGCATATGTGGATCTTACAGGAGTTTACAAAGTTTACTTTTATTTTTTTAAATTTTAAGTTACTATAATAATTCTAGGAAATGTGTAAACTACTTTGTCCTTTTTATGAAATTAAAAGAATGCTAATTGTTTAAATATGATTTCACAGCACTAATTATTAGAGAACATTCTAAATACAAAATGTATAGTGTAATTTGTGTTACAGAAGAAATTAAAAACTTTTTCTAATATTTGGATTAAGTGGTATTAACATAAATGAAGATAAAATTACTCTTCCATATCTGATAGTGTTACTTTAAATTTAAATGTATTATTCAAAAGTATAAGTATTTATGTATACCCATACACATATAAATACTGCATGTATATTATATGTAAGTATGTATAAGGCGTATGTGTATTATGTACACATGTATGTTATGTCTGTCTGTATGTATGTATATATAGGACTTGTGAATAAGATATACAAAAAATGAAAGAAGAATTTATGAAATGGGTTAAAAAATCTAAAGATTAACTCTCCCTTTGGATAGCTGGCATCTTGCATATAATTTTACTAAATTTTGACCATTAAATACACAGAAATAAATGGGTTCTTAAGTGAAGCTATTCAACAAGAATAATCCAAACAACAGCTTTACTAAAGAGATATGTAAAATTACCCCCAAATTATGCTACCTTTTTGCTAGCAATATCCTAAATAATTTGAGAACAAAAATGGCATTTAATAGTAAAGGAAAAAATGTAAAGAGAATATTTCAGAAAGAAGGAATTATTTCCTTTGCTGATATTTAACACTATCACTTTTGTTAATTATTCTTGACATTTCACACATTTCATCTGTTATTCCCTCGCTCCCCTAGAGCACAGCTAAAAAAAAAAAAATAGGGGGAGTTACTTCTTAGAACATATTGTGTGTTGCAGTCCTTTAATACATTCAAATTATTATTCTTGATCCTACATGTCATGTATAAGCTGATAGCACCACCTGTCTTATAAGCAGGAGCATTTATAACAGAAATGTCTGTAAACACTTTGCTTGGGGTAGAAGTAGTTTTTGAGATTATATAAGGTGAGGAGGCATTCATACATCTAACATTTATTCTAAATGTTCATTCTAAAAGTTCACTACAGAGAACTAAAATTATATGCTATTTAGATATTAATATTATGTATTTCAAATTTAAAGATCATCAAAAGTTATGCAAATTCTTAATTATCATTTAATAAAATAACTATCCTTCATACTACACATTCAAGAGTTTAGCTATATTCTGTTTCTTTCTCTAAGCAAAATATTTATTATTTTCTTCTTGTATTTTTGTGCCCTTTATCTACATAGTGCTTTAAAAGTTTATGTTGTCCTATAATTCTTGTGTGTTTGCTTGAATGATCAGTAAAATTGTATTATCTTGTAAACAAGAGTATTATTCTTTTTTATCCAACTTATATTTTAAACTGCATACATATTTTAATTAAAATTAGCCTTATTTAATATTCATAATCTTATCTTGCCTTATATCAATTTTTTAATAAAAGATTAGTTTTTCTTCTACTCTGAACCTCACACAAAGCCAGCAGTTTTTCATATTACTAAATATATGGTGTGGAGCAGTATTCCCAGGTCTAGCATATGCTGCCTCTGAGACTTGAAGAGACCTCCTGGGCATTGTTCCTTATTCCTGGTATGTTCTGTAAAATATTTTAATTATTCCTTTTCAAGTTATGTCAAACAAATTTCCATCACTGTGACAAAAATACCTGACAAAAACAACTTAGAGGAGAAAGGTTTACTTTGACTAAGTTTCAGAAGATTCAGTCCTTGGTCAGCTAGCTCCATTCTTTTGGGCCTTAGAAGAGACTGAACTGAATATTAGACATGCCATGGCAGAGAATGGTGGCACACAGCAAACAGAAAGCAGAGACAGAGACAGAGGTAGAGAGAGAAGAAGTTCTGGGAATAAGATAAATCCTTCTAGTGCATAACCCCAGAGACCTATTCTCTCAACCTCGTCCTCTTCCCAGTAGACCATCCATCTAGTAGATTAATCCACTGATAAAGTCAGAGCCCTCATGAGCCAATTTTTGTCAGGCACAGTGGGTGCATACATGTAATTTCAGAAATTCAGAAAGCTAAGACAGGAGAATTGCAAGTTAGAGGTCTGCTAGGACAACTTCATGAGACATGGTCTCATGAAAGTTTTTAAAGAAGGGCTGAGGACGTACGTAGCACAAAGACTGTTCCTAAGTTCAATCACCAGTGCTGAAAAATAAATGAAAAAACAAAATTTATTAGACAGCTTTTAGTCCATGAGACCAAAATTTCTAATAAAAAGGAATTCGAAGAGGAAAAGTTTATTTTGGCTCACTATTTCAGAGGTTCATTTATGGCGGGCCCACTCCTTTAATTTTGGCCAAACATGAGACAGAACATCATGGCCAAAGGGTGTAGAAGAAGCAAGTTGTTTATCTCAAATCAGCCAGGAAACTCAGAAACAAGGGCCATGGGAAAGATGTACACTTCCAGGGCACACCCCCAGTGAGCTATGTCCCCCAGCCATGACTATAGTTATCACCCAGTTAGTCCATTCCAATGAGGATGGACTGATTAGGTTACAGCTCTCATAGTCTAATGATTTGACTTCCTGGGTAAACAGGAGCTTTGCGGGACACCCCACATCCAAACCATAACATAAAACACAAGTTCACTGATTTTTGTGGGCATATTTGCATAAGGTTAATTGCCTAATCCCCAAGTCTTGTATCACAATATGGTCTACAATTTCATAGTTTGTTCTTACTCATCAGAATTGATTAGCATGATGGAAATTATAAAAGAGATATCTGTGACAATCTAAGGTAACCAAGCAGTGTAGATCTCTTTGGACTCTATTAATATAGAGAGCAAGAGACTAATCATACCCATGTATAATATATATTATTATTCCTTCCTTGTGAACTAGAACTTCTTTTGATCCTCTTTTCCAATGAAGAAAGAAAAGCAAAACACATTCATAAAATGAATGGCCACATACCATCTACCTAAGGTCATGTGCTATATAGAAGGTACTCTATCTGGGATTATGACTACAACTGGGGACACAATTTGGTCATGTTTGTAGCAATCTATTATCATTCTCTAAAATAATTTGCTGTCTTGTCTGAGGAGAGGGTAAAATTTTAGAGGCTTCCACCTTTCCTTTGCTTTTAGAGTATGGAATAGAGAACCTGTGCCACATAAAAATATGTCTCTTCTGATTATATATTCATCAGCCAGGAAAATAACCACTGGGTGGCATACAGAACTAGTGGGAATGCTGTGAATCAAATTTTGGACGGGATTCTCCTTATTCACTTATTCTATATTAATCTAACAAGGAGGCCATTACTATTCCTTATGTTCTCAGTTATTAACATTGTTCTGTCTCAGCGTATTCAACATATTTGAAATCTAGTACATAGTTATATGACCTGTATACCTGTACTGCTGCTGCAAAATTCTTCCACATGTAATTCTAGCTCTTTAATCAAAGGATCTAAGTCTAAAAACGTTTCAGTCCTAAGAACTGGGAAAGAGATGCTGACATTCCTCTGCCTCCTGCTCATCCATTTTTCCTTCCACAAAATGTTTACAAATAAGTAGGACCCTTGTTGTTACATACTCAATTTTTTTCCCTTTTGGTACTATGTTCTAATTCCTATGGGTGATATTTCTTTATTCTATATTATCTGTGGAATAGGCTCCCCTAGGTGTTCTTTGTCCCTGTCACTTATCACTTGTAAATTCTTAAATGCCATCGTTCCATAGTCCACCACCCTGATTGCTCTCATTGTGATTAGATCCTTAGTGGCCTTCATATTGTTAGGATTGACTTACATACAGAATTCTCAGAAAGCTCTGGGTGATGGTGGTGTACCTCTCTCTAGTATATTTCTAGCAGACTTGCTAATTGATGTATTATCTGAAATTTGCCCTGCAACATAGTCATCTGATAAACTTCAGGCCTTTATATAGAAAAATTCTGCCCTAGCAAGCCTAATTTCTGGGAATTTCAATATTTTCTTTCTTTGTATGCAAAGGCAATTCTGACATTTCAATATCATCTGCATACACTACCACTTTTTAAATGTATAGTTGTTCTATGTAAGAGAGATCCCTGTGTGTATGGGGTTCTTTTCCAAATTGTTAAATATTACATTTCAATACAATTCTCCCAAATTAGCTAATTAATTCTTGATCAAAGAACCTCAAAGTTAAATCCCTCACATACTCTCCTGTTTTCTGGTGGTACATGCAGGCTAGGTTTTTCACATCCTGTGGTTTTTAATCTCCTTTCTTCTTCTATGATAAGGTCCAGTACATCATCAAATGATGCTATAACTTAACTCTGGTTATAGCCTTAATAACAAGAGAAGAAGAACACTAATTTGGAAGGGAGTTATACTATTTTGGAACAGAAGGAATTTCACATGACAGACAAGAAATATAGGCTAATGCACAATGTGAAGGAGTGACCTACTTCTGCAAAAACATGTACATTTTGAGAAATTTGAATATTCAAGATTTTCCATTGAATCAAGACAGATTTGCCTGTTTTATCCATTATTGTTCCATTATTTCCCACCCAGAGTTCTATCCTTGATATATCACACCAGATTTATTTGTAGCTCAACAGGTCTGAAAATTGAATCCTCTTCTTGGTTCTCAACATTCCCTACATTCATACTATTGTACATGGGAGCTTCTTTTTCCACTACCCACAATAACAGACTTTTGAAATTTAAAACACAGATTTTAATTCTCTTGTTCTGTAATCTATGCTTTATAATAAATTTTAAAATTAATAATAATAATTGGCACTTACTGAACATATCCCATATGCTAGACACTAAGTACTTTGAAAATAGTAAAATTAACACTTATGAAAATGAGTTTATTCTATAATTTCTTCTGCTGGTAAAATGCTAAAGATTAATTCTTATTTTCATCTGATACTTAGTGTCCATCCTTGGACTAACCAACTATGTCTAGAGGTACATCAGAACATAACCCTACCATGCTGCCACCATATAATTAGATGTAAAGTGTGAGACAGAAATGGCAAGAATTCCTCAAGGGAAGGGAATGATAATAGGTAGATATAATTTTAGATGTCAATTACTTGTTCATAAAGGAAAATGCAATGGTTTAATAGGATTACAAATAAGTATGTTTACGTACTTTACTGTTTACAGTAATATTTATTAATTCAAATCCATTAATTAAAATCTAACTATTCAGTAAAATAGGGCTAAATTAGAACATTACATACTTTAAAGAGGAATTGTTTTATAAATTCTGAGAATGTTCACTTTTAACAAAATGGAACTGTGATTTTTAATGCAATTATTAATAATACAGAAATGACATATACACTAAAATACATTACCTAACATATTCTAATTGGTAACTTCTATTTTCCATAAGCATCAAGAATTATATATTTTTATTAATGAGTCTACAAACATACATGTACGCATATACATAGAGGAGATGTTTTCACTATTTTCTGACTTTGTTCTTCCTATCCATAATTCAGAATTTAGAGTGTTTTAGATGCTTTTATGGAACCTTCATACTACACTTACTTGTAAACCAAAGCATTAGAACATATGAAATACAAAGTATTATGTAATAATTTGGGAAATGTTTAAATTATTCTATCACTGTTGATAGAAACATTGACATGTGTAGGTGTAAATTTTACCTTTTTCCATTATTATCCTCATTCATATGCATACATAATATGACTCTGATATTTGTACTGAAACTTGGCTAAGAAATTTAAATGACAATTGGATATGATTTACAAACGAAAAGAGTAAATGTACCAACACCTTATCTTCTTTCTACAGAGGTTATTTTAAGGGACATTTTTATACTTACATCATTTCAACAAAAATTATAAATTAAAACTCTTCTATATAGCCAATTTAAGTTCTTAGAGTTATTTCTTTCAGCAATGAGTAAGAAGCAAGCTATACACCATATTGTAACGTTTAACTATGAATGGTATTGATTTATGATAGATTAGCATATCTCTTTCTACATATCTCTATATCTCTATCTACTTACCTATAACTATTTATAACATAAACACACAAAAATAATTTATACAATGAGACAATGTGATATACCTAATTTCCTTAATCTATTCCAATTACTGCCTTGAAAAGATTGAAGTTTAATTCATCTTTTTGTAGATCATCTTAGAATGCAAAAAAACAATTATAATAACCCCTTTAAATATTGATTTTCTTTTTGTAATTTTCTTTTCTCATTTTTATGACAAATATGTGGATAAAATCATTCTGGAAGTAATGAAATTATATTAGCCCTACAAAATTTTCAATAATGTTATGAGTGGAGATACATATAAGCAAAAAAAAGAGTTTTGCCTTTAATTTGTGAATGAAGATCAAAACATACAATTTTGAAAGCTAACAGAGATGACCAACATGTCAAATCGTGGAGGACATTTTACCACATCATCTAGTATCCAATTTTCTAAGCTCCCAGCATTGACCCCAAAGTGCTGAGGTGAGTTAGATAGAAATACCTGATGTCAGTCAAAAGGAATAGCTTGATCGCTCAGCCATCCTTTACAATCTCCCTTCAAACCAGGTAGAGGTGAAATGGTGTATATAGCAAAGTCATGAAGATTGATGGTGCCCGCTGCTTCCAAATGTACCCTATCTGCATGCAAACCACTTGACACATGAACTGATGGAAAACAAAGAGTGTTTGCCCAGGAAACATGCTTCAGCAAGCTTAATTTCCATAGCCATTTGCACGGCAAAAGCAAGATCTAATAGGTCCCAGAGAAATCAGCAAAGCCATGATAAGAATTCAAAGCCACAAACTAAATAAAAAGAGATTATTAGCTACATTGCAATAGGCAAACAGTAAAGACTTAAGTGATCAATACTTGACAAGAGACATGCCACAAACTTCATGTATAGGTCAGGCTCACACACCGTTTTTTAAATAAATCGACCGACTCTTGGACAAGGCACATAAAATGTCACTTTTTATCTCTCAGTTGATATTTTCCTCCAAGAGGGAGAAACCTATCTATTCACCTCTCTGAGAGATTTGATCGAAAAGATAGTCACTCCTGATATAAGGTTTAAAGGGGAAAACTGCAATCAAGTGGAAATTTTTGTCAGTACCTTAATCTCTGATTTGTAGAAGGTTTTGCTTTGGGATATTTGGTATGTCTGAGGATTGCCACCAAAGAGCCCTTCTGTTCTTTAATGGCTGCACTAAATCTTAACAAACGTGAGCATGAAAACTATTGTGCTGCACTTGTGAGGCATATATCAAAGTTATATTTTTTAAAGCTTGGGAAGGCAGTTGAATCATGCATGCTCTTTATGGAGCTCTGATCAGGCTGATAAAGGCAGTTCAGCTTCAATAAATGCTTTTTAAGTGAATGTTTTGGAAAGTGAATAGGAAATTCAAAGCTCAAACTGTTGCCAAACTGCTCCCACAGCACTTTGATCACTTTGTTTCTGACATTTTGTTGAAAATGTCTTGTTTTTATTAAAATGTTAGCATCTAGAGACCAAGAAAGTTAACTGTAGTCACTGAAAATATAATATACAGTAAATCATGGAATGACATGACTTATTAAGTACTTTGTACACATTCCTTAAAAAGAAAACTATTTCCCTGTGGGGTCACACACAGCATTGTACTTGTCTAAGAAAAAGTTCATATTGTTAAAAGAAAGACAAGTACAGAAGATAAATCAAATACTAGCACTTTGCCTCAGGCAAAAGGAAAAGGAAAGAAAAAAAAGTTATACAGCTTTACTATCCAAAAGACTAGAAATTCTATAATATAAAAATTTTAAAAATACATAGAAAGAGATAAATGCTGAACTAAGACCCATGCATGCTATACTGTTTTTTATATTATGACCACATAGCCTATCTTTAACTTGAAAGGCAGAGTGGATAGGTATCATGACCCTTTCACGTTTCACGGGCCAGAAGAAAGCTTCTACAATTAGTGATACAGATTTCTCTGAACACAAATGCCACAGTTTAAAACAGGTGACTTCTGCAACTTAGGGTTTGAGTTTCTCTGAAGTTTAGAATATTTGTGTGAGGCTAATACAGTATTTTAAATATTCTTCAAACATAGGCACATATATTAATATGAAATGAACTATATAATTTCCTTATGCATTTAGATATATATAAAAAGTAGAGCATGACAGTTTATGCTGCCATTACTGATTTGAAGGACAAGTGTGACATTCTTCCCATTTTAGTTACAAATCTCATCTAACATTTGTTTCAACATCATTAGCTGTAATTTTTAATATTTTTCAAAAATTTTATTGCATTAACTTGGTAATGAATGATAACCCCCTAAGCTACTGCACAAATTTGTGATAATTTTTATATTCTCTACAGTGTTAGCAAACATCAAGTAAGATGTTGGTTCTGATCATCTGAGGAAATCTCCTGGAGATTAACCTACTAATTGAGCTAGAAAGAAAGTAGAAAAGATAGGACAAACACACACACATACACACACACACACACACAGAGAGAGAGAGAGAGAGAGAGAGAGAGAGAGAGAGAGAGAGAGAGAGAGAGAGAGAGAGATCTTCCTTCTAAGAGAAGTAGAACAGTCTTATTTAATAATGAGCCAAATGTTAAGGACAATTTATTGGCATGCATCACTATTTCAAATATCTTAGATTCATTTTCTGATCAAATAATTATAGAACCAAAGATTTCACTGAAGACTCATAGGAGCAGATCTCTTTGACAATCGTGCATGGTTTGCAGTAAATTTTACTTAGAAAAACAACAACATTAATAATCTTAGATAAGTAAAGGTACTTTAAAATTAAGATAGCAAACAATTAACAGACAAAGAGCTTGGAAAGAAGTAAAACCAGAGAAATTAGGTCAAGTGATAGCATTAGTCTTCTGAAGAGAATTAATAATTAGAATGGTAGCTGAAAATCAGGAGGGAGAGTAGAGCTTTTGGCAGACTCCCAAGGAGAAAGATTACAATCCATGCTTTGCCAAAGGATGATCTAGTGATCCCATCACAAAGGACTGAGACCCAGGAGGTCTGAATCTTATGAAAAAAATATTTAAAAAATTAAAAAAGAGATAATATTGTAAGTTATCTAGAAGATAATGAGATGGACTAACATATATGTAATTGAAAATCCAAAAGAAAGATGAAACATACTGTATTATGCAAACATTGGTATATATAAACACATCAATTTTTTGGAGGGGGGTATTGGAAATTGAACTCAGAGACACTCAACCATGAGCCACATCCCAGCCCTATTTTTATATTTTATTTAGAGACGGGGTCTCACTGAATTGCTTGGGATAGTAAATATTTTTTTTTAATTTTTTAGTTGTTGATGGACCTTTATTTTATTTGTTTGTATGTGGTGCTGAGAATCAAACTCAGTGCCTCACACATGCTAGGCAAGAGCGTTACCGCTGAGCCACAACCCCAGTCCCAATAGTAAATATTTTGATAATCAAGACAAAAAGAAATCTTTAAAGTGGCTTCAGAAACAAATAATAGATACCTTTCAAGGAGCAAAAATCATGTTGACACTTGATCACTAATTAAAAACATACAAATGCTTATACACCCAAAAGGAAGAGAGAATACAATGCTGTCAAAGTAGAGTCTATGTTCTTCTAAAATCAAGTTGAATGAAGATGTTTATAGACATAGAAACCAATTCTTGCATAATACAGTGTTTCAAATGCTATTCATATGCTAATTACCAAATGCTATCTCAAGACCAGTACTATATTCAATTTTGTATTGGATAACTGTATTTAGATACATTGTAAATATCTCAAACACTGTATATCATATCAAAACTGAATTTCTCATCTTATTTTCTACAGTTAATCAACCACAACCTTCTCAGGGGGTGGCAATTGCACATGTCTAACAACATTAATATGCACATGTATACACACACACACACAAATTCACTAAGCATTCATCATCCATTGAGCTATTTTTAAAAAATGTATCCAGCAAACTACTAGACCACAAAAGCCAGACTCATCCTTTTACAATTCCATTAGATTGCTCTCTCTCTCCCTAATATCCTTCATGGCTTCCCAGTTCACTCATTACAGACAAATTACAAATTTATGTTTCCTTCCAATGACTTGTAAAATCCCACATGATATGTCTCCTTCCTTCCATTTCCTTCCTCTCTGACATCAACCTTGAAAATGTAACAATGAAACAGACATTATTACTTTATGTATATATGTGACTATATGACCAATATGATTCTACAATATGTATACTCAGAAAAATGAGAAATTATATCCCATCTATGTATGATATATCAAAGTATATAAGTGCATTCTAAAAAAAAAAATTTAACCACTTTCTATTCTGCTCAATTCACATTGGACTTGTTGTTCCTCAAAGATACTAAGCAAGTCAGATCTCCAAGGGAGAGAAATATTGTCTTAATTGCAGGTTAACTAATTAGCCTGCTTCTGTTCCATGAAAACTGGCCGAAGACATGAGATTTTTTTTATCAAAAGATCAGTCTTTTTGCCGCAAAAAAAACAAGTACCAAACATATCACATTTTCTTAACTCCTTCTCCAATTCCAATTTCTATAGGACAACATGTTAAGAACCTGGTGATATGTTGAATTATAGAAGAATTCCAAACTTAGGGAAAAGTTTAATTCAGTGATAGGTCACATGCTTAGTATGTGAAAGGCCCTTTTATGGAAAGCTTAGCAAAAGAAAAGAAAAGAAAAGAAAAGAAAAGAAAAGAAAAGAAAAGAAAAGAAAAGAAAAGAAAGAAAGTAAGAAAATGAAAAGAAGAAAGAAAATGGAAGGAAGGAAGGAAGGAAGGAAGGAAGGAAGGAAGGAAGGAAGGAAGGAAGGAAGGAAATCTAAACTTAGAAAATTTTCATTTCTTAAAATGGGATAAAAACAAATTGCCATTTTTTAAAGAGAGATAAAAACAAATTGCCATTTTTTAAACATTAACATTAAATAGTATATTACACATTACCTCTATCCTCCAATGATTATTGGGCACATATATGACATCAAAAATGTAATACAAATAAAAGTGACTTTTCTTACAAAATGCCCAGAAACATGATTGACCTGTAGAGAACTGGTTTCAGAAAAGAGCCTTTTTAAGGAACTATGTTTGAAAGTGTTGTCCTACAAAACAGCAAAGGAGAAAACCTTTTGGGATCAGTCCTTCCATCATAGGAACAAAGGAGCTGGAAAGAGAGGTTTAGAATCAAATAATTTAGAACTGTGGTATCTGATTAGATAGATTCTTTGTTACACAAGAAAATGATATACATAGAAACACAATATTCCTGTTTCCCATTGTAAAAGTTAGGGAAACAGAAGTAGAGTATCTGGTGGATGCTGAAGCAGGGAGTGAGGTACTTGTTTCCCAACAATTTAGGCTTCTGTATTTTAAAGGGAATATGCCTGAAGGATTGGCATATATGTTTGCCTTGATTTCAATCCTGGACCACAGTGACTTTCCATGATACATCTATCAAAATACTTAAAAGAGACTATTTTTTTTCATTTCTGTTTGAAAGTGGGAATATAAGAAAATCTTAGTGAAGCTATTATCATACTTGAAAGATGAAAGAAGAAAAACTTCAATGACTATACACACTTTGCAAAGAGATAGCTCCAGACCTCACCAAACAATCAGAAATCCCAGAGAAATAGAGAATCATATTTCCAGAGCTGGCAAATTACTGTATTTTCATTGTCCAGTTCTTAACAAAACACATATCATTGAAGAAACAGAAAAAAATATTGACCAATCACAGGATATTTAAAAATTGCAGAAAACATTTGTGAGAAAGCACAGAAATTTTATTCAATAGACTGTCTCAAGTATGCCTTATGGACTAAAAAAAACTACAGAAAAAAAAATGAAAAGATTCAAACAAATAATATATGAATGTATGAAAATGATGATACATTAAAGGGCACAAATTATAAAAAAGAATCAACAGAATTTTATTTTTTGCAAATGTACAGCTGCCAAATATAATTGTTGAAACAAATAGCTCCCTAGAAAGTTCAATGGCAGATCTTGACAAGCAGAAGAAAGCCTCAGGAAATTGCACAATAAGACAATTGAAAGAATTAAATTAGAGAAGCTAAAAGCAAAAAAGTAACAAGGAAAAGTAATCAGTACCTGTGGGACACCAATGAACATCCAACTGATGCCTAATAGCAGATGTAGAAGGAAAGGAGAGAGGAAAAAGGGATCACAAAAATAGCTGAAAGTATAAAATTAGAAAATGTCTAAGTCCCATGAAAGACATACATACACATGCCCAAAAAGCTAAGAAAATTTAAAGCAAGGATACACCTAATGAGTTAAACCCATTGAGATATAAGGTCAGATTCTTAAAACATAAAAACAAAACAAAAAAAAAGAATTTTAAACACAGTAAGAGAGAAGTCATGTACGAGGGATGCTCAATGAGACTGTTAGCTTGTTTCTCATCAGAAACCATTGCAGACAAAAATCAGTAGGATGCTATATCTAAATTTCCGAGACAAAATCAAAACAAGACAAGACAAGCAAAACCTTGCAGCAAAGTATTATCTGACAAAACTATTCTCCAAATATGAATTGGAAATTATTATATTTCCAGATAAATAAATTCTGAAGGAACTTATACCAGTAGTAGTCTTATATTACAAAAAATGTTAAAGGTAGTTGTTCAAGCTGAGATGACAGACACTAGACAGCAACTTGAAGCCAAAAGAAGAAATAAAAATCATTGGTAAAGTAACTACATAGGTAAATATAAACACTAGTATTATTATATTCTTCGTTTGTATCTTTATTATTGCTTTATATTTTTAGCAATTACATATGGCAATAATTATAAATATATTAAAATACATACAATGTGCAAAGATGTACTAATAAAAATATTGTGGCAATAAAAACATAAAGGGATATGAACAGAGATGTATAGGACTAGAGTGCATAAAATCTATCAAAACTATATTAGTATTATTTAAACTAGGCTTCCTTAAGTTCAAGAAATATCTAAGCTAGTGACTAATAACTTAAAACATATATACAGAAAAATAAAAAATGGAAACAAAATACTATACTATAAAATTAAACTAAAAAAAGCAATGATATTAGAAATAGGAAAAGAAATTAAATATAAAAATAAATAGCTAATTGACAGAAGGGCATTAAGCTTTATCAGTAGTTGCTTTAAATATAAATATATTGTCTTTTACAGGAGTCGTAAACTGGATTTAAAAATGATCTATGGACTACCTATTATATGGCACTCACTTTCTATTACTAACTATCAATAATGAATAGAACAACCATGTAGAAAATCAAGAAGAAAAAAAAGACTTGAATAATACTGTAATACAATTAGGACTAACAACATGTACAGAAAGTTTCACTCAATGATACCAGAATACATTTTCTTTTGCAGTGAATATGAAATGCTTTGTAAGATAGAATATATATACTACATGCTTTGAAGGAGAGTCCACAAAACAAGTTTTAATACATTTAAAAATATTAATATCATATGAAGATTCAATTTTGATCATAATGAAATGAAATGAGAAATTAATAACAAAACCTGGAAAATTCATCAATATTTGAAAATGAAACTAGTCTTGAAAAGATATGAGTTAGAAAGTAAACATTTAAAAAAATTAACAAAGAAATAAAAATAAAAGCACACTTACCAAAACTTTTGAAATGCACTGAAAGCAATGGAAACAGAGAAAGATAGAGCTACAAATACAAGCTAAAAGTGAAATTATATGTATATATATATATATATATATATATATATATATATCTTAAATAATTAGGCAAAGATTAAAGCTTAACACAAACTTATCAGTAGGAATGAAATAATAAAGTTTAGACCATGGATAATTGAATTAGAGGATAGAAAAACAAAAGAAACAACAAAACTAAAACATGGTTCTTTGAAAATGTAAACCCAATTAATAAACTTTTAGGCTACACTAATGAGAAACAAATATTCAAATTATCAATAATAGAAATTAAATTGTCATATTTATTACCTATTTTTTAAAAAATAAGTTTATATCAGAATACTATAAATGATTGCAAGTCAAAAAATTGTAACTCAGTTGAAATAGACACACTTTTAGAAATACAAACCATATTATCATATCTCAGAAAAAAATAGAAACTCCAACTATAGCTATAATGAACAAGGAAATTAAATCAGCAAACTCCTCTCAGGGAGGAAAATCCCCAGGCCAAATGCCTTTATTGGTTAATTTTACCAAACATAGCACCAGTTTCACTTAAACCCTCTGAATGATTTAAGAGTAAGGATTACCTACTAACTCACGCTATGAGGCCAGAATTACTCTGATACAAAAGCCAAAGACACTTATGAAAACAAAGGTACAAGAAACTTTCATTGTAAGTATATCTACAAAGAACTTAATAAAATATCAGTAATCTAATCCAATCACATATTTAAATTATTACATATGATGAAAAAGTAATTTTATTCTAGGAATGTAAGGCTGACTTAAAATATCATAGTATAACACATAAGTAAAATAAATTGTGAAAGATACATTTAATTATCTTAATGAAGAAAACCATTTAAAAAACTACAAATCTTCTCATGAATAAAAATACTTGACTAGGAATTGAAGGGAACATTTTCCATTTTATAGAAGTCATACACTAAAACATCATAGCTAGCATCATATAAATGGTGAAAGCTTAGCTTTTCTTCCGATATCAGGGGCAAAACAAGGATGTTAAATATTATCTCTTCTATTTATTATAGCATTGCAAACCCTAATTAAAGAAATGGCTCATAAGAGGCACACACACACACACACACACACACACACCACAAAATCAAACAAAAACCTGTTTGAGCTAAAAATCTAATTCAGCACAGCTGCAGAATCAAAAAAAAAATTGCATTTGTATACACTATAAATGAATCATATAAAAAGAAAATTAAACCAGGGATGGTGCAATGGGTGGTTGAGGCAGAGAATCTCAAATTGGAAGCCAATCTGGGCAGTTTAGAGAGGCCCTAGGCAACTTAATAAGACCCTGTCACAAAATAAAAAATATAAAGAACTGGGGATGTAGCTTTAGTAGAGAGCCCCTGTATTCAATTCCCACTACTTCAAAAGAAGAGAAAATTGTTTTAAAAAGCACAGAGATTTACAATACAATTGAAAAAAATATTTAGAAATAAATTTAATGAAAGAAGCAAAATTTCTACACTCAAAATTAGATAACATTGTTAAAAATAGTAAAAAAGTTACAAATAAATGAAAAAAAATCTGTTTGTAGGCTGATAGATTTAATATCATTTACATGTCAATACAAAGTAATCTCTAAAATATACTGAGTACCAAAAGCCCAATGGTAAACATTTGTATGAATAGTAAAGTATTCCAAAATTCAAAAGGAAACTTAGCAATAAACTTGAAGAACAAAACAAAACATTGTCAGTAGACTCAACTTTTCATAATTTTAAAACTTACCACAAAGCCACAGTAATCAAAACTATCCAGCATGTAAATTAATGGCATGAAACAAAAAGCCTAGAAACCCTCACAATTTTGGACACTACTTTCAACAAAATGATGCAAGATTATTTGATAGTCAAAGGACTGGTTTCAACAAAAGTCTGTGATGGGAAATTTTATATCCACAAGCAAATGAGTGAAGATAGACTCTTATAATTCAAAATGAATAAATAACTGAATTTGAGAAGTAAAGCTATAAAACCTTCAGATGAGAACATAGAGGGAAATGTTCATGGCATTTTATTCAGAAGTGATTTTTTTTTTAGATCTGACACCAAAAACATAAGCAATAAAAAAATGAGACTGATGTAACTTCCTCAAGATTAGAAACAGTTGAGCATCAGAGGTTATTATGAAGAGAATGAAAAAACCACTTTCAGAATGGTAGAAAATATATGCTAATCATATCTGATATGGAATTTGTATCTGGAATACGTGGAAAACTCTTTTAACTCAACAACATCATCAAAAACAACAACAAAACAACTCAATCCCAAAATGAGCAAAAGACTTGCATAGATATTCTCCAAATAAGATATATAAATGAGGGCTGGAGATGTGGCTCAAGTGGTAACACACTCGCCTGGCATGCGCAGGGCGCTGGGTTCGATCCTCAGCACCACATAAAAATAAAAGATGTTGTGTTCACCAAAAACTGAAAAATAATATTAAAAAATCCCCTGTCCCTCTCTCTTCTCTCTCTTAAAAAAAGATATATAAATGACAAATAAGCACATGCAAAGATGCTAAAAATCATCAGTCATTAGGCAATTGGAAACCACAATGGAAAACTACTTTGCATCTATCAGGTGGTTTATGAAAAAAAAAAACCCATATAAAAAGAAAACCAGAAAAAAAAAGTGTTTAAGAATCACTGAGAGGGCTGAGGTTGTGGCTCAGGGGTAGAGCACTCACCTGGCACGTGGGAGACCCTGGGTTGGATCCTCAGCACCACATAAAAAAAAGAAATAAGTGAAATAAAAGTATTGTGTCCAACTACAACTAAAAAAAAATTAAAAAAAGAATCACTGAGAAAAACAGTAGGTTCTTAAGTTTGGGAATACCATATTACCCAGAAATTATACTCATATACCCCAAAGAAATGAATGATGGACTCAAACATTTATGCAGTTTTAGACAGCCTATTTTTCCTGGTGTGCCCAAAATATATGACAAAAATTTCAGGAGGGGAATTTTGTTTGGGGACTCATGTGTTAGATGTCTTAGTCCATAGATGACTAAGTCCATTTTAGGGGGCTCAAGGTAAGGCAGGACATTGTGATGGAAAAGTAGGAGGAAAGCAGTTCAGAACATGGCCTCTAAGCAAGCAGAAAATGTACCCTTCACCAAGGATAAAATGTATACCCCCAAAGCACAACCCCAGTAACCCATCTCCTCTAGCTATACCCTACCTGCCTAGTTACCACACGGTCAGATAATTAATGCACTGAATAGGTTAAGACACTCATAACCCAATCATTTCACCTTAATTTTTTTTTTGCATTGTATCACACATGAGCTTCAGGGGGACATCTCATACTGAAACCACAAAATACACTAATATTATTTGGTCTTAAAAAATGAAATCCTGATATGTGGCTCAACATAGTTGAATCTTGTAAACATCATACCAAGTGAAATAAGTTCGGGACAAATACTGTATAATTTCCACTGTGTGAAGAAAGAGCAAATTCATAAAAACAGAAAAGCAGATTAAGGTTTCCAGAGGCTTAAGGGTAGGCATAATTGAGAGTTATTTTTTAATAATAATAGAATTTTGGTTTCAAGTGATGAAAAGTTTTGGAAAAAGAAATTGGTGATGGTTACACAAAATCGTAAATGCATTAATGCTACTAAATAAACACTTACAAATGGTGCAAATGGGAAAGCTTCATTTTATATATACTTCATTTAAAAAGTGGGGGGCTCCTTTATTCCCTCTATTTGGGATGTATTTTTCCTGATAACTGACTATAACTCCATATAGCCACTTATTTACTTCATTATAACCTTTGCTCCATTTTCTTATTTAAAAGAACTTATTATTTTCTAATAATATTTGTGTGTGTATATATACATATATATATATATATATACATATATATTACTTGCATGCTTTTAAAAATATTTCTTTATTTTTTTTAGTTGTAGATGGACACAATACCTTTACTTTATTCATTTATTTTTATGTGGTGCTGAGGATAGAACCCAGGGCCTCGCACATGCTAGGTGAGCGGTCTACCACTGAGCCAGCCCCAGCCACACTTGCATGCTTTTTATGTTTGTTGTTTATATTTTGTTAACCCCACTGGAAACTAAATTTCTCCAAATTTGTAATCTTTGTTTTACTCAAGTATAACAGCAATCCAAATACAAAGGACACAGTGAATAAATATTTACAGAATGAATGCATAGATTATTAAAGTCCTAAACAACTATCCTCTGTGGAAGTGCAAGAATGTTGGATTTTATTTGGAAATGGAACATGGTAATAATATGCTAGTGATTTTAGTGATAGCCTTAGTAAAAGAATACATTTTTCAAACTTTGCTATTATTACTAATTCCTTCTATTAGTATTAAAAGCCTAAATAATGTAGTTCTTGCAGTATATACCATGGTTTTATTCAGTAGAATGCCTTTGGGAATGTGTAGTATATGAACATGTTCAACTGAGGATATTTCTTTTGTCATTGTTTTTCTCACACAATAATGTCTGACAGCCCTGCTACATAGGTTGAAAAACACCAACGTTAATCTACTTATCTATATGTAGTAATCACACATTTTTTGCATGTACACTGACTTTTGGGAAATGCCTTTGATATATAATAAAAGAACAATATTATATCAAGGCAAACTTTAAGAAAGGAGAGTTACTTGTTTACTGAATTATAATTATCTCTATGCATGTTGAATTGAAATCAAATTTCTGTTAAATAGGGCCCCAAGAAATCAATTGTAACCAGCAGTTAATGACCAGTTTGCTAACAGCTTGAGGCAAAGCCAAGGGCAGTTAACACTTGAACAAATTAGTTGTTAACTGTGCTAATGACTGATTTTGCAGGAATTGTTGCTATTATAAACAGTCATAAATCTAGCTTTACCACTGAGTCTAGAAAAGTTTGCTGCCAAAATATATTGTTATGCCCTCAGTTTTATACTCTGAATTTTAGTTAACATGAAAGTCTAAGATCATATAATGCTAAATTTCCTGCTTTCTTGGGAGTAAAATTAGAAAATTTAGTCTCTCTTCTCTTTTTGTAGTATAGTTTCATGTATGTATAGAATTCTGATAGTTTATTATGAGAATCAGTAAGCATTATAATGAGAATATGCATTCTAAATTTAAAAGTATATTGATGATCTATATTTTAAAATATGCGTTTTGTAATGTCTGTATTGATTTCCAGAGTTGTTGCACCAATTTGCAATACCTTTTCTCCTAAATCCTTGCCAAAATTTATTGTTACTTGTATTCTTAATAATTTCTATTCTGACTGAGGTGAGATGGACTTATAGTGTTGTTTTAACTTGCATTTCTCGAGTTGCTAGAGATGTTGAACATTTTTCATATATTTGTTGACTATTTGTATCTTTTCCTTTGTGAACTGCCTGCTTAGCTCCTTTGCCCATTTAATTATTGGGTTATTTTTTTTTTCTTGACTCTTTTTATTGGAGGTCTTTTTATGCCTGGACATAAATGCTTTATCTGAGGTGCAGTTGGCAATGATTTTCTCCCATTATGTAGGCTTCATTTTCATGTTCTTGATTGTTTCCTTGCTGTGAAGACTTTTAGTTCAATACCATCCTATTTATTAATTATTGATTTTACTTTTTTCTACATTTTGGATCTTGTTGAGAAAGTAGTTTCCCAGGTTGACATGATGGAGAGTTGGGCCTACGTTTTCTTTTAGGAAGCACAAGGTCTCTGGTATTATACTTCATCTACTTTGTGTAGAGATTTGTGCTGGGTGAGAGATAGGAATTAAAATTTATTCTGCTACATATGAATTTCCAGTTTTCCCAGCATCATTTGTTGAAGAAGTAACTTTCTCCAATGTATGTTTATGGCAACTTTGCATAGCATGAGGTAACTGTATTTATGTGATTATGTCTCTGTGTCTTCTGTTCTGTTCCACTGATCATTGTGCATGTTTTTGTGCCAATACCAGCTGTTTTTGTTAATATAGCTCCATCGTATAATTTAAGATCTGGTAATATAATGCCTTGTGCTTCATTTTTCTAAGAATTGCCTTAGCTATTGTGGGCCTCTTATTTTTCCCAAATGAATGTCTTGATTATTTTTTCTATATTTATGAAGAACATCATTGGAATTTAAATAGGAATTGCATTAAAGTCTGTAGAGCACTTTTGGTAGTATGGTCATTTTGACAATATTAATTCTGCCTATCCAAAAAACATAGGAGATCTTTCCACTTTCTGAGAGTTTCTTTAATTTCTTTATTTAGTGCTCTGTAATTTTCAATGTAGAGGTTTTTTCACCTTTTGGTTAGACTGACTCCCATGTATTTCCTTTTTTTTTTTTTTTTTTGAGGCTCTTTTGGATGGGACAGGTTTCTCATTTCTCTTTCAACTAATTTGTCATTAGGTGTGTAGGAACAACAGATTTTTTAAATAGATTTTAATTTTATATCTTGATTCTTTGCTGAATTTGTGAGTGCTAGAGACTTTCTGGTAGAATTTTTTTGATCTTCAAAATATAGAATCATTTCATTGGCATATAGGAATAATTTGAGCTCTTGATTTCCTATTTTTCTCTTTATTTATTTATTTATTTATTTTTTCATAACTACTCTGTCTAGAGTTTCAAGGACTGAGTTTAATAGAAGTGGTGAAAGAAGGCAAAACTGAATTGTTTCAGTTTTTAAAGGGAATGCTTTCAATTTATCTCCATTTAGAATGGTGTTGGCCTCGAATTAACATATATATATAGCTCTTATATATAATGTTGAGTTATGTTCTTACAATCTCTAGTTTTTTATAGTGTTTTGAACATGAATAGATATTGCATTTTCAATGAAATTTTTAGACAAAAACAAAACAATTTAAAAGAACCAAAATGTTGGTTCTTTGAAACAATGAATAAAACTAATAAACTTTTAGCCAAGCTAATGAAAAAAAGGAGAGGAAAAAATGCAAATTACTAAAATTCATAATGAAAAAGGGTATAGCATCATGGACACTACTGAAATACAAGCATAATTATCTCGACCTGTTTGATGTTTGCTCAGTTTCTGTAAAATAGGGTGGTGAGTCAGATTAGAAATATTAAAGCTTTAGAAATTTAAAAAATAAAGCAAGGTCTAGACTATAGATTGGTTGGTAGAGTGGTTGCCTAGCATGTATAAGGCCCTGGGTTCAATCAAAGCATCACCACACACAAAAAAAAAAAAATAGAAAGAAAGAAAAAGAAATAAAGAAAAGACATAGAAATAAGTGAAAAGCAGAGGCATAGTGGAATAATTCATCTCTGATAGCGACTGGATATAACAACAAAATGAAGCTCATGCTCTTTATTATATGGGTAGGAACATCAATGGGATTCCGTGTGAAAAACATTCTGAGAAGTAATATTGACAAATTTCTAGAGACACATGACCTACCCAAATTGAATCAGGAAAACGTAGAAAATTTAAACAAATAAATTTCACCAATAAAATTGAAGATGTCAAAGAAAAGAAAAACAAAGAAAATCCCAGGACCAGATGGCTTCTCAGCCTAGTTCTATCAGACCTTCAAAGAAAAATTAATACCAATTCTCCTTGAAATAATCCATGAAATCTTAAAGAAGGGAACCCTTACTAAATCATTTTATGAAGTTAGTGTAACCCTGAAACCAAAGTCAGACAAAGACACATCAAGGAAAGAAAATTTCAGACCAATATGTGTAATGAATATAGATGCAAAAATTCTTAATAAAATACAGGCAAATTACACACAAAAACATAAAAAAACACTGCACCATGATCAAGTGGGATTCATCCCAATGTAATTCATCACATCAATAGACTTAAAGACAAGAGTCATATGATTATCTCAATAGATACAGAAAGCATTTAACAAAATATAGCATTCATTCATGTTCAAACACTAGAAAAAATAGGGATAGTAGAAACAGGCCTTAACATTGTAAAAGCTATATATGGTAAAACCAAGGTCAATATCATTCTGAATGGAGAAAAATGAAAGCATTCCCTCTAAAACCTTGAGCAGGACAGGGATGTCCTCTTTTTACCACTTCTATGGAACAAATTTTTGAAACTCCAGGTAAAGAAATTAGATAGACAAAATAAAGAAATTAGAAGGATACAAATGGGAAAACAAGAGCTCAAATTATCTATATGCTAATGACATAATCTTATATTTAGAAGACCAGAAAAGCTCCATCAGAAAGATTCTAGAACTGATAAACAAGTTCAGCAAAGTAGCAGTAAAATATAAAATTAATACCCATAAATCAATAAATAAATTTTTTGTGTTCCTATATACCAATGGTAAATCCATTGAAAGAGAAATTAGGAAAACTGTCCCATTCACCATAGCCCCTCAAATTTTTAAATAAATAAATAGAAAGAAAGAAAAACAAACAAAAAAATTTGGAATCACTCTAACAAAAGAGGTAAAACACCTATTCAATAAAATCTACAGAACACTAAAGAAAGAAATTGAAGAAGACTTTAGAAATAGAAAGATCTTCCATTTTTATGGATAGGCAGAATTAACATTGTTGAAATGGCCCTACTACCAAAAGCACTATACAGATGTAATGCAACTCCTATTCAAATTCCAATGATGTTCTTCATAGAAATAGAAAAGTAATCATGAAATTTATTTGAAAAAATAAGAGGCCCAGAATAGCCAAAACAATTCTTAGTGAGAAAAGTGATGCAAGAAGCATCAAAACACCAGATCTTAAATTGTACTATGGAGGTATAAGGTATAGCAACAAAAACAGAATGTTATTGTCACCAAAATTAATATGAAGACAAATACAACAGAATAGAAGAGAAAGAGACAAACCCACATAAATACAGTTATCTAATACTAGAAAAAGATGCCATAAAAACACGTTTGGAGCAAAGATAGCCACTTCAACAAATGATGCTAGGAAAAGTAAAAATCTATATATGGCACAATAAAATGTATAAATTGTGACCCCAATCTGTCATCCTGCACAAAACTCAAAGTAGATCATGGACCTAGGCATTAGACCAAAACGCTGGGTTTACTTGAAGAAAATGTAGGACTGACTCTCCATCATGTTGGCTTAGGAAGAAACTTCCTCAAAATACCCTTCAAGTGCAATAAGTAAAATAAAGAATCAATGAATGGATGGTATTCAACTAAAAAGCTTCTTCACAGCAAGGGGAAGAATGGAAAGAAAATCATTGCCACCTGCACCTCAGATGGAGCATTAATCTCCAGGTTATACAAAGAAATCTAAAAACTTAACACCAAAAGAACAAATAACACAAACAATAAATGGGCAGAGGAGATGAACAGACACTTCACAGCAGAACAAATATGAACAATCAACAAATATATGAAAAAAATGAAAAAAAAATTTCAACATCTCTAGCAATTAGAGGAATACAAATCAAAACTACCCTGAGATTCCATCTCACTCCAAGCACAATGGCAATTATCAAGAATATGAGCAACAATAAATGCTGGCTAGGATGTGGGGGGAATATTACACTCGTACATGGCTGGTGGGATTGCAAAAAGCAATAGGAAGATTCCTCAGAAAACTTGAAATGGAGCCAGTATTTGTCCAAATTTATATACCCAAATGATTTAAAAGATGCATACTACAGTGATGTAGCCACATCAATGTTTATAGCAGCTCAATTCACAATAGCAAAGTTATGAAACAAACTCAGTGCCCTTCAGCAGATGATCGGATAAAGAAAATGTGGCATTCTAGAACTTCTGAGAAATCTGATGAGGATCCTATGGAGAAATTATGATGAGCCTTTACTCCCTTTCAACACCATAGGCATTAGGCTGCATTCTAGTATCTTAGAGAACAGAGCATTTGGTTATAGTATCATGATGTGAGTGAGGTTCTACCATACATTCACACCAATTATTTGGAAGAAAATGTAACTGAATACCTTGAATGTGGATATGATGAGGTCTTCCAAAGGCCAAAGGTATTAAAAATATTTAAACTTGAAATGAAAAAAAAATATTGAATTAGTATAAAAGACTACCTTTTTTTTCCTCTTTAAACTGCTTACATAGTGTCCCAGGAATTTTGATATGTTGTATTTTTATTATCATGTGTTTTGAAGAATTTCTTATTTCCTTTATGGCCCATTTTTAATGGTATTTTCAATCTCCATGTTTTATGTGGTTTCTATTTTTCTTATTGATTTCTAATTTCATTTCATTATGATATGATACAATGTATCATATTTTATATTTGCTAAAACTTACATTGTTTCATCAAACTTGGCCTATTTTTCAAAAATATTCCATAAGCTGCTGAAAGGGTTGTAAATTAAGTTGTTTTTGTATAAAATATTCTGTAGACCTCAATTTCTAGTGCCTGACTTCTCTGTTATCAGTGAAGTAATGTTCACAGATTTTAAGAGTGGAAATAGAATATATGTGAAAATGTGGAAAAGCTATCTCTAAAGTCCATTTGAGGGTGGAAAATAGATGCATATATTAATTCAAACCAATGGACCTTAAATTTTGTTTAGTGTGAGTATACTTTTTGTAAAAATAAACTTTATTACCAAGCTTTACTTCATGTCTCATATCTGAAAGACAAATGTAGAACTATTCTATTAGAAAAATGGGTGGGACTTAGAGACCATGGTTAATCCTCCTATTAGGAATTCTGAGATGTGTTCACAGAACGTAAGAGCACTGAGGGACAAGTTATAGACTGATGGAAGTACACAAAAAGTGGAAGATGATAAAAAGAATTGAAAACCTAGGTATCAGTGACTGCTAAACTACAAACACATCTGGACAACCTTCCAACCTTCTTCTTCTTTTTTTTTTAAGAGAGAGAGAGAGAGAGAGAGAGAGAGAGAGAGAGAGAGAGAGAGAGAAGAGAAGAGACAGAAAGAGAGAATTTTTTTTTTTTTTTTTTTTTTTTTTAGTTTTCAGTGGATACAACATCTTTGCTACCGCTTGAGCCACATCCCCAGTCCCACATCTGGACAACCTTTATTTGACAAAAACACAAAACTGACCCTAAGGTTAAAGTCAGATGGAGGAGCAGGTGAGTACCAAAGTTATAACAAGAAGCTGAAATCCATCCTAATAAATCATCTGAAGAAAGAAAGAACATGTAACTCTGAGGGAATTAATGTAAATACTTCCAAGATTCTGGCAATCAAAAGAGCTCCACCAAAGAGATTAGGACATTAAGGTTAATGTCCCATGATTGATTCTGATCCCACTCTTATTCTCCTATTGAGTATGGATAACTTTTTTATAGTTGTGACTTGTTTATTTATGTACTTATTTACTTCTTTATTTTTGTTGGGTGAGGTGAGAGAAAAGAAGGTTTGAAGCATTAGCTTTTGAGAATGAACCAGTCTTTCAACAATTGATAGTACAACTTGGCAGAAAATATCAAAGAAATTCAACACCTTTTAAGAAAAGGATACAAGAGATATTTATAGTACACTTAAACAAAAAACAAAATACTAACTTTTTTTAATATTTCCAAAACAGATAAATTAATATAAGCCAGGGATCTTCAAAGGAATGGACATAAGAGATATTTATAGTACTTTTAATCCAATAACAGAATACTAATTTTTGTATTCTACCCAAAGCACATAAATGAGTATAAAGCATATCCTGTGCCATGAAGAAAATTTGCCAAATTTAAATAATTGAAAACATACTTGGTGTGATCTTTCACCACAAAGTATTCAAACTAGAAAACAGCAAGATAAAAAAAAAATGTCTTCAAAACCTTGGGAAAAAAAGCACAAATCTCAAGAATCTATGGGCCAAGGAAGTTTAAAAGGAAATAAAATGGACACTGAACCTAATGAAAAACAACATCTAAAAATTGTTAGACCACATCTAAAGCAGTACTTGGAAATTGATACCATTAAAAACATATTAGAAATAAGAAAAAGGCACAAATTCTCATTTTTACAGCTGGGAAATATTGGGTAGTGGTAGGGGGATTATCTGGGTAGCAAATAAACCAAAATCAATCAGAATAAACATCAAAGAACAGAGATTAATCATATTAAAAATAGAAACAATGGAAGAAATTAGTGAGACAGAGCTGATTCTTTGAACAGATTAATAAACTTCACAAATTTGTAATAATGTTGATAAAGGAAAGAATAGACAATTTTAAATATCAAGTATTACATGGAATATTAATTATGACAGACCCTGAGACATAAACAATGTAATAAAGAAATGGTGTTGTTGTGGTTTTGTTACAATAGCCTCCTCTCCCCACAAAAGGGTTCATGTATTGGCAGGTTGGTCCTTTGTGTGGTGATGATAGCCAGTGGAATAGTTAAGAGGTGAATCAAGTGAAAGGTTATTGGGTCAGTGGACATCAGGAATTTTCATAATCCTACTCACTAAGGATATGCACTTCCTTGACAAACCTGGGGGGGTCATATGATGATATGGATTGATGTAGAAACAGCATAAAACAAATTTAAACACCTTTGGAAAAAACGTGGCAGAAAAACAGAAATAGAGTGTATTATAGTTGAATTATATCTCTCAGTGCACTTGTTTAGATTCTAATCCCAACCCAGGAATAAGACCTTTTTTTCAGAAATGGCAATATTATGAGATAATTACCTAAAATGGGACCATAAGGAGTAGGACAAGCTTTTGTTATAGTGTGAATTGTGTCCTTATAGAAGGCAGGGCAAGCTGCTGGTTTGGTGTGACTCATGACCTTATAAGGACAGCAGGGTGAGCTGTTGGTCCAGTTGGCACTTTTGTCCATGTAAGGAAAGCAGGGAAGGCTGCTGATTCAGTAGGACTTGTGTTCTTCTAAGTCAGGGAAAGCTCCTGATTCACTCTGCCTTGTGTTCATGAATGATTATCTTCTCTCCTATCTAATTGATTTTTACATGAAATATTTGAATTTCCCTTTTATTTTAAGTTTGTCCTACAGGTATTACCATGGAGTTACTCTGGGCATTCCCTTTAACCTAAGATGGAAGAATACCCCTGGTATGAATCTATATTCAGTAACAGAAAATGCAGTTCTTTTACATCTCTACCCCATCCCCCTCAGTTACTGGTATCAAAATGTAATGCATATGCATTTTATGTAGGACTATATGGAGAATTTATGATCAACCTTTTCTCACTCTCATCCACACCAGGGTTTATATTATATTCTATGGTATCTTAAGGAAGAGAGCAATTTTGTTATAGTATCACCATGTGAGTGAGGTGGCACCATCCTTTTGACACCAATTATTCCAGGTTTGAAAAAAAAAATTGAATACCTTGAGTGTAGATACATTGTAGTCTTCAAAGCAAAAAATTATTACAGAATTTTAGACTGAAAATAAAAGGTATGTTGAAGTTCCATAGAAATTTTAATTTCTAAACAAGTAAATGTCTCATAACCCACTAAAGCAAGGGAAAAAAACCCTTATTCCTAATCTGAAAACAGAAAGAGCTCTGGAGGCTCAAAAGTGAGAGGACCATAGGGTTTATGGCAAAGTATGACTGGGTGATTGCTTGCTTTGATGTCACAAGGAGCCATTGTGAGAAAGTTTCAAACAGTAAGATATATGAGAAAGTGACTGTGGTAGTTTTTGTCCACAAGTACAGGAATCTCTTGGAGGTGACCTGTTGGATACCCAGATAGTGCGTTTAGAGGTTGGTGGTTGGCTCTTTTGCAACTGTTTTATTCTGTTATTTTGGGGGCTAGCATCCTTAGTGGTAGTTCTGCTGAGGATGCAGAGTCAGAACATTCAGAGGCCCAGCTCCTGCACGAAGAAAGTGGTCAAGGACCACTATGAGTTTCTAGGGGTCATTGGGCATGGCGGATTTAGCCAGATAAAACTAGCTCAACATCACCTCACTGGGGAAAAAGTGGCAGTCAAAGTGGTGTGCAAAAATGAGAAGAATATGGGAGTACTCTCAGAACCAGATATTATGAGGAGCCTAGATCATCCGAATATCATTCAATTATTTCAGATCATTGAAACTCAGAGAAATATCTACATAATAATGGAATACGCAGATGGGGGGAAGTTACTTCACCATATTCCACCAGGTGGCATGCAGGAGGAAAAGGCCCGCAGATTTTTCAAACAGGTGGTGAGTGCCGTGGACTACTGCCATGACAAGGGAATTGTGCACCGAGACCTTAAGCCAGAGAATGTCATGGTAGATGCCAGAGGCAACATAAAACTTATTGACTTTGGCCTCAGCACCTGGTTTACCTCTGGCCAAAATCTCAGGCACTTCTGGGGCACTCTATCACATCTTGCCCCCGAAGTGGTCATGAGGCAAGCACATGAGGGCCCCCAAGTGGACATCTGGAGCCTGGGCGTCATGCTATATTTTTTGTTGACTGGGACCCGCCCTTTTGTGGGGCGCACCGCTCAGGATTTACTGAGGGAGATCGTGCTTGGAACATTCAACATCCCTCACCGTGTTCCAGTGAAGGCGCGTCAACTTATCCATCAAATACTGACCCTGAACCCCAGGGAGCGGCCCACAGCCAAGCAAATTCTTCAGCACCCATGGCTGACCCAGGGTAAGCAGTATGTACCCCAGCATTTTACTGAGTCACTCACCAAACCCCTAGACCCAGAAATCATGACCATTCTGTGTGATCTGGGTTATGATCCTTATAAGACCTGGGTGTCTCTGGCCACTAGGAAATTCAATACAGCCATGGCGACATACCTTATATTAAAGCACCAGAAAAGCCAGGGGCCAGGCTGCATGTTCCAGGGGAAGCCTGTGCCTCCAAGGGTTAAGCCTCACCCATGCCCCATGGATCTTTCCCATTTCACTGGCATCACCAAAAGGAGTCCTAGCGAGCCTGTGCTTCCCACCTTCCCCATGCCTCAGCTGCCTGAGGAGGCCAAACAGGCAGGGAAAAAGGCTATGAGAAGGGCCAGCCTTCCGGCCCTTCATCTCCACTTCCTGACTACAAGGACCACGGTGCCTGATGTACCCACCCAGTCTGACTCTGGGCAACAGCATGCCAAGAGGAAGAACTGGAAGCGAGTGGTTAGGGGAATTGTTTCTTGTGTCCGAAAACTGTGCTGTTGCATACCATGTGTCAGCAATAAGGTGGCTCTAATGTAAGGGGGAAGAAATATTCCAGATGCCTAATAAGTGTGGCTCTGATGAAGTGGAGAGGTAAAACCAGAGAGCTAAAATAGTGGACAGCCAGAAGACATGATCAGTTGACCCTGACATCTCAGCCTGGGCATGAGTCATATGGACTCTGAAGACTTGCAGAAGCTAAATCTGAAAACTACCTTAGGTTCCTCTGCATAGGTTCTGGCTGAGAGTACTTTGGATCCACCAGGGACATCAGGAGTCTTCTCTGCCACATCCTGATAAAGACATGAGATGTTGGAAGCCACAAATGAACTGAGGGCAAGTCTAAGCCATCTCTATCGGCAATGTGCCCCTTTGAGAATTCTGTGTAGTCTCAGCTGAGACTGCTTCACTGACTGCAAAAATCATGGTCAGAGATTCTGTGACATATAGGCCTCTTGGACCCATGCAGGAGCCAGGGCCCAGAGTAAGCCCAGGTCCATCCTGCCATTGGCAGAGCCCCACCTGAGATCAGGCCTGGCCAATATTCACCTCACTGACTACCTCAGGAGCTAGGTCCCAGGGTGGGCCAGGGTTCATCATGCCACAAGTAGAACACCACCAGAGCTCAGGACTACCTCTACCCACCAGCAGACTCCTGCCTGAGATCAGGCATGATCCTCACCTGCCTTGCTGACTTGCATGGCACTTGGTCCCAGGGTAGACCCGAGTCCTTTCCGCCACCAGCAAAAACACTCTGGAGCTCAGCACCAGCCAAGGATCGCCTCTGCCCAGCAGCAAACTCCCACCAGAGCTCAGGTCTGGCCCAGATCCACCTCACTGACCAGCGTGGAAGCCAGGGCACAAGGTAGGCCCAGGTCCATTTCGACACCGGCACAGGCCCGCTGGCAGACACACCTCAGAGCTCAAGCTAGGCCCAAATTCACCTCACTGACCAGCACGAGATCCAGGGCCCAGGCAAGCCCTGGGTAAATCCCACCACTGGCAGAAACCTGCCAGAACTGAAGCCCAGCCCAGACACTCCTTGCGATATCCACTGGTGCTCAGACCCAAGGTAGCCCTGGGTCCATCCCAACACTGGAAGACCTCGCCAGAGGTCTGGACAGCCTCTGCCCACTGGTAGACACCTGCAGGAGCTCAGGCACGAGCAGGTTATGACTCACCTACCCACACAGGATCCCATCCTGGGCCCAGGATAGGCCCAGGTCCTTCCCACAACCAGCAGAACCCTGCTGGTTGAAAGATCAGAACTGCCTCTGCCCACTAAGAGAACCCCTCCTGATCTCAAGGCTGGTCCAAATCTACCTTGCCATCAGGGTAGGCCCATTCCTTCCTGCCACCAGCAGACCCCCCCGCCCAGATCCACCTTACTGAACAGCATGGGAGCCAGTGCCTAAGGTAGGCCAGTTTCCATCAGGCCACCAGAAAAGCCCTGCTGGAGCTCAAGACCGCCTCCCCCCACCACCAGACTCCTGCCTGAGCTCATGCCTGGCCCAGATCTGCCTTGCTGACCCGTGTGTGAGCTCAGACACAGGGTAGGCCCGAATACATCTCCCGACCTGCAGACATTCGTCTGAGCTCAAGCCTGGCCAAGGACTTGCCTCTGCCCAGTGGCACATCTCCACCAGAGCTCAGGCCCATTCCAGATCTGCCTTGCTCAGCTGCACAGGGATCCAGGGCCCAGGGTAGGCCCGGGTCATCACGCCACTGGCAGAACCCTGCTGGAGCACAGGACCACCTCCACCCACCTAACAGACCTTGCAGGAGCTGAGGCCCAGCACAGATCCACCTCCTTGACCTGAGTGGGAGCCAGGGTACAGCTTAAACCAGGATGATCCCACCACCAGTAGATAACTGAGAGATTCAGGCCTGACCCAGATCCAACTTACCCACCAGCGTGGCATCCTGGTTCAAGGGCAGGCTTGTTTCTATCACACCACTGGTAGAACCCTCCTAGAACTCAGGACCACCACTGCCTACCAGCAGACTCCAGGACAGAGCTCAGTTATGACCCAGACCTGTCTTGCTGACCTGTGTGGGACCTCAGTCCCACGGTAGGCCGAAGTCCATTCTGCCACCAGTAAAAACACTCTGGAGCTCAGGCCCAGCCAAGGACTGCCTCTGCCCAGCAGCAGACCCCCACTAGAGCTTAGGCCTAGCCCAGATCCGCCTCACTGAGCAGTGCAGAAGCCAGTCCATCGAGCCACTGGAAAAGCCCTGCTTGTGCTTGGGACTGCCACCACCCACCTGCAGAAAAACATCTGAGCTCAGGTCAGGGCCAGATGTACCTCGCAAGAGCCAGGGCCCAGAGAAGCCCCGGTACATGCTGCCAACAGCAGACACTGTTGGAGCTCAGGACTGAATCCTCCTAGGGGCAGAAACTGGCTGGAGATCAGGGCTGGCCCAGGACTGCCTCAGACCACAAGCAGATCCCTACCTGAGCTCAGAGGAAGCCCAGATCAGCCTCACCAACCTGCCCTGTAGCCAGATCACACTGTAAACCCAGGTCCCTCTGACCACTGTCAGACACTGGCCATAACTGAGGAGGAACCAGACCCTCCTGGATGACATCTACAGGAGCTTAGATCCAGAGTAGGCACGGATCCATTTCACCACTGGCAGACCCTGCCAGAGCTCAGGACCACCACCACCCACAAGCAGACACCTGCTGAAGCTCTAACCCTGCCCAGAACCTCCTATGGCAAGCTGCAGACCCACACGGAGCTCAGGCTTGTCTCAGATCTGCCTCCCTGACCTGCATGTGAGCCAGGTCCCCAGGATAGGCCCGAGTCCATTCTGCCAGCAACGAAAACACTCTGGAGCTCAGGCCTGGCCAAGGAGCTCCTTCACCCAGTGGCAAACCCCCACTGGAGCACAAGCCTGGCCCAGATCCGCCTCACTGACCAGCGCGGAAGCCAGGGCACAAGGTAGGCCCAAGTCCATCACACCACTGACACAGGCCCGCTGGAGCTCAGGACTGCTCAGGACTCACCTACCGAAGCCTGAGCCTGGCCCAGATCCACCTCACCCACCAGTGCAGGAGCCAGGACCCGAGGAAGCCCCGGATATATCCAGCTAACAGGAGACACTGCTGGAGCTCAAGACTGCCTCCACCCAGGGGCAGAAACCGACCAAGCTCAGGCCTGCCCAGAACTGCCTCCTCCCATAAGCAGATCCCCACCTGAGCTCAGATGAGCCCAGATCAGCTTCACCAATTTGCACAAGAAGCCAGGCCCCAGTAAGCCCGGGTCCATCCTACCACTGTCAGACACCTGCCAGAACTGAGGCCGGACCAGACCTGCCTGGACAACATCCATAGGAGCTTTGACACAGGGTAGGCACAGGTCCATCCTGCCACTGGCAGACCCTACCAGAGCTCAGGAGAACCTGCACCCACAAGCAGATACCCGCCAGACTTCAGGCTCTGCCCAGGGTCACCTCATTGACCAAAGAGGGTGGCAGGGACCAGGATAGGACAGGATACATTTTGCCACAGGGAGAGCCCCACTGGAGCTCAGGACCACCACTGCCCACCAGCAGACACACACCAGAACTCAGGCCTGGCCAGATCCACCTTGCCAACCAAGGAGGGAGGCAGGGACCAGGGAAGGCTGGAGTCCATTTATCCACTAATAAATTCTTGCTGGAGCTCAGGACAGACCACCTCTGCACAGAGGCAGACACACCTGGAGTTCAGACCCGGCACAGATCCACCTTTCTGACCAAGGAGGGAGGCAGAAACCAGACTAGACCTTGGTCTATCCCCAAACTTGCAAACCCCCTTTGGAGCTCAGCACTGCCCCCACCCACCAGCAGACTCCCTCCTGAGCTCTTGCCTGATCCACACCCACCTTGCTGACCTGCACAGCAACTCGGGCCCAAGGTAGGCCCAAGTCTATCTATCCCTATACTGGCTAAAACCTGCTGAAGCTGAGGCCTCGCCCAGATGCATCTAACTTACCTGCATGGAAGCCAGGGCCCAGGGTAAGCTGGGGTCTATCCTGCCACAGGCAGACACTGGCTAGAGCTGAGCTCCAGCCCAGACCTGCCTCACTGACATATATAGGAGTTTCGGACCCAGAGTATTCCAGGGTCCATCCCGCCACTGTCAGATCTTCCAGAGTTCAGGACTGCCTCTGCAGACACCTGCGAGCTCAGGCCCAGCCCAGAACCTCCTATGGCCAGCTACAGACCCACACCATAGCTCAGGCCTGGCCCAGATTTACCTCACTGGCCTTCATGGGTGCCAAGGCCAAGTGTAGACCAGGGCCATCCGGCCACAGGCAGAGCCCTGCTAGAGTTAATGAGCACCACCGCCTACTGGCAGTGACATGCCAGAGCTGAAGCCCAGCCTAAATATGCTTCGCTGAACTGGGCCGGATTCAGGACATATGGTAGACCTGGTCCATCACGCTACTGTGGAACTCCTGCAGAAACTCAGCCCTGGCCCAAGTCCACCTCACTACTAGCGCATGAGCCAGGGCCCAGAGTAAGCCTGGTCCATCCAGCCACTTTCAGAGTCCCGTCAGAGCTCAGGGCCGCAACTGCGCACCAGCAGATATCTGCCTGAGCTGAGGCCCAACGCAGACCCACCTTGCTGGATCCAGGTCCCAAGGTAGGTTCCAGTCCATCCCTTCACTGGCAGATGAGGGAGTCACTCTGGAAATACTCGCCCTTAAGTCCTGAGCAAGAGATACTGAACAATTATTGTGCCCCACAATAACTTGGGCTTTACCTCTGCTCGGATAATGAGAAATGGCTCCATGAGTAGTTGTTACCTGGTGGGGTTGAGTTACACTCACCAGTTCTTTTGTAATGTTACCCTTTGCCCTTTTTCAGATAGAATGTTCTAAAACACGGCGTTCCCCAATAATAGCCAGCTCCAGAACACGTGCCCCCTATGTCTAATGTGATTTCTCTTTCCCTTGTGGGAGCCTGAGGCTAGGAGCCAGGGAAGCTGTCCTGAAGCTTATACAAACATATTCTGTATCTATGTGGTATTTTGTGTCACCCCAAATCCATACAAGTGACATCAGTTCAGTTGCCTGCTCTGGACGCACAGCAGATTGGCACCTGAAGAGGGGCATTCGGTGTGAATTTGGCGGGTTGACTTTGGTTAAGCATGCTTAGAAAATTCACAGTATCATGGATTGGGCTGTGAGAGAAAACAGGTTGCAGATGGAGAGTAAGGGATGCTAATTGTAACATGGGGAATTCATAGGCTTTAGAGAGAGAACTCTACTTCATGATCCTGGAGACATTAATTAATCATGTGCAAGAACAGATCAAGAGAGGGCCCAGCTCACTCAATTCCTAAAAAATATTCAACGATGTCTGTCCATGGTTGTGTGAGGAAGAATTGCCTAATTTGCATACTTTGGAGAGTGCAGGTAGAAAACTGTTTAAAAGTTGCTTCTCCACTAAACTACCTAGAAGTCCAATAGGGAATATTCAGAAAGACTGGACTGCCTGAGAAATGTGTCTTTTCGCAGACAGAGAAGAAAACCACTGGTCCTCCGAGGAATTGTTGGAAGGGCTGCAGAATGCTATTAGGACCTTTGAACATAGCCTTGTGCCACTCTCAGATGAATTTTTCTGTCTGTAGCTTGTTTAAAGGCAGAGTCAAGTCACTCCCAGTCTGTAGCTCCTAAACCTCAGACAGAAAGCTTAAGGCAAGACCTAAGAGTATTTAAACTACTGTAAAAGGGGCAGAGAGAACTCTTTCACTAGAGTGTCAGCAAAACTCATTGATAGGGGCATATGCTAGAGAAGAAACTAGCCAAATGGAGTTTCAGGAAGGGAAATCCAAGATGGAAGGGAAGAAAACTACATGGTAAAATCCCAGAGACCAAGCTGCAGTATTCAGAGGATTCCCAGTCAGATGGAGAAAGTGAGATGGGAATTGATTTTAGTAATCTGTGGTTGGGTGGTCTTGCTTCCACCATTTGGATACGACCCTTCCCATCCAAAACAAAGGTTAGCCTGGCTCCAGCAGGCACGGCAGAAGTGGTTCAATTCCTTCTTCGCTGCCATGGCAAAGCCAGAGGTGGGGCCTGCAGTGCCCTGCCAGATAGTAGGGGCGTTCCAGTTTACACTGGAAGAGGAGTCCAGGGCTTACAGTGAGGTGTGATCAAGCCTATCACAGCCCAGCTGGTCTGGCATTACTATCCTTCTAGGATGTTTCTGCCCCAGGGACCAAGAGTTTGGGACTCTCTGATCAGCCATGAGAATAGTTTTAATTCCTGAAAGGAGCCCATGACAAATCCCTACAGGGATTCACAGTCTGCTACCACAAACTACCATAGGATGAAGCAGTTTACATACCATGGGATGAAGCAATTTAACTCCAAGAGGAATTCAGGTATTACCATGTGTTATTGGTTCAAATTATAAAGAAGTGATTAAGCTTATAGTTTAAATGAATTGTGTTATTCAGCTTTCTCCAAGGGATGTGGTAGCACAATTAATATTCTTGCCTTGTTGCTCTGCAAAAGACTGGGTGAGAACCCCAGTTCTGGGTCCCCAGACCAGATGTATTGGGGTCAATTGGTTAGACATGAGTGTACTCTGTTAGATCTTAAAATCAACCATAAAAATGTCAGAAGTGTGCTTGATATGGGAGCAGACAAGTCAGTTATATCTACTAGATACTGGCCAAAGAAGTGGCCTTTACACATTGCACCTGCCAGCTTAGAAGGGATTGGTCCAATTTCTCAACCTGCACAGAGTGCTCAGTATCTTTAATGGGAGGATAAAGATGGTAATTCTGGGGTCTTTAAACTCTATGTCCTAGATACTTCAGAGTACATTTATGGGGTCAAGATATTCTAAGTAGCTTGGGTTTGTTATTGATAACTCCAAACTCAATTGTGTCATCTCAGAGACTTAATCAAAAATTAATTTCTCCTAGGAAATTTGAAGGGAATTCACATGAAGGGTATTTACTTATAACCCTGTCTCCCCAGTGAAGACTAGTTAATTTACCCAGTCAAAATTTTTGGCAAGGGTACTGATTTTCTTCCTGGCCCCCAAAACAGCAGAAAAGATTAACTGGCTTACAGAGAGCCATTTTGGGGTTGTCAGTGGCCTTTAACAGGGGAGAAACTTAAAAGCCAATATGTTGGTCCAGGAACAACTTCAAGCTGGCCATATAAAACCTACTTTTAGGGGAATACACAGATTTTTTAATTAAATCTGGTAAATGGAGGTTGTTGAAAGATCTCAGGAAATTAATCATGTTATCAAGCCCATGGGAGCTTTACAATCAGGACTTTCTTCTCCTATAGCCAATCCTTTAGATTATCATCTAATGGTGATAGGATCTAATTTTTTTTTCACTATGCCTTTACATCCAGATGATTGCAAAAAAATTGCTTTTAGTGTCCCAGAAATAAAGTTTAAAGAACCAGTTAAGAGAGATTGCTGGAAGGTTTTACTTCAGGGTATGTGTAATACCCTTCAGGGTAGTCCAACTCTGTCAAAATTTTGTTTTGACAAAACTATCAGCACAGACTATCAGGCCTCTAAGGGAAAAATTCCCTGATGCATATATTATTTATTTTATGTATGGTATACTTTTCACTCAGGCTAGTCCAGATATACTTTTAAAAGTTTCTGCTCAATTAGAAAATTCGCTTACTGCAATGGGTTTGTGCATAGCACCTGAAAAGTTACAAAAATACATATCCTTTTTGGTATCTAGGTAATATAATAGAAGGATGCACAACTCATCCTCAAAACATACAAATAAGAGTCAAAAGATTATACACCCTTAATAATTTTCAAAAATTATTAGGTGATATTAATTAGCTGAGACCATTCTTAAAACTAACTACTACAGATTTAAATCCTTTGTTTCAGATGTTACAGAGGGACCGTTTTATGACTTCTCTTCGTCAGCTCACAACAGAAGCAAGAATGGCCTTAAGGAAGGTTGAATTTATTATTTAAAATGCTCAGCTTACCAGAGTTAACCCACAGAACCCTATATATTAATATGTCCCACTTCTCATGCTCCTACAGGAGTGATATAGCAATCATTGGAAATTATTGAATGGCTCCACTTAGCTCATTTTTCTTAAAAGTTATTGACTCCTTTTCATGATTTTGTTGCTCAGTTGCTCAGTATTAAAGGCAGAACAGGAATTTTACAGCCAGTTAGATCAGAACCTAATATTGTTATTATCCCTTATTCTACTCAACAGAATGATTGGCATTTCCAAACTTCTAATCCTTGGCAAGTAGCTTTTGCTAATTTTCCTGGTCAGATAGAAAGTCATTAGCCTTGTGATAAAATTATTCAATTTGCACTAATAACTACACTTAGTTTTCCAAATATTGTGTGTGCTCAACCAGTAGTTGGGGCACTATCAGTGTTTGCTGATGGGTCAAGTTCAGGTAAAGCAGGATTTTATAGCAATGCTCAGACAGAGGTAATAATACAAACACTGTATACTTCTGCACAAAGAGCAGAACTTCAGGCTCTCAATTGTGCTTTAAGTCATTTTACAAATGATTCAATTAATATTCATTTTGATATTTTTATATGCAGTTGGAGTTACAAAAAATGTTGGAACATCAACTATTGGATACACACCATCACAAGAGTTATGCAATTTTTTCATACTTTTCAGAAGACAGTTCAAATATGTCCACATCCATGTTGTATAGGCCATATATGAGCACACACTTCTCCCAGGGCCTTTAACATCAGGTACTGATAAGGTTGATAAGCTGGTTGCTATTTGTCAGCAAATATCTTTGTATGACTATGAACACACTTTGTATACTTTAAATCATTAAAATGCTTCTAGTTTGCATTAAAAAATTTAATGTTATTAGAGAGCAAGCTCATCAAATTGTACATCAATGCCCACAATATGTTATACACATTCCATCTTTACTATCTTGGGTAAATCCCCATGGGTTATGACCAAATCAGTTACAGCAAATGGATGTAACCCACATCCCTCAATTTGGCAGACAATATAATGTACATGTAATTGTGGATACTTATTCCAGATTTATCTTTGTCACAGCCCATATATAAGAAAATACTCAACATGCTATTTCTCATTGCCTAGCTGCTTTTGTAGTACTAGAATGTCCTTTGCATATTAAAACTGTTAATGCACCAACTTATACTACCTCTTCTTTTTTAGCAGTTTTGCCAACATTTTTGTATTGACCATAAAACAGGTCAAGGCATTGTAGAACAAGCTCATTTATCTGTTAAGCTACAATTATAAAAAAACAGAAATAACCTTAATCATGCCTTGTTTGTTTTAAATTTTCTAAACTGTGACTCAGAAGGTTGCACTGTAGCTGACTGGCACACGTCTTCCACAGCAACAGGTCCTTCAGGACAAGTTTGGTGGAAAGATTTACAAACAGGTCAATGGAAAGCATCAGATCCAGTGATAATGTGGGACAGAAATCATTCTTGTATTATCCCAGAAGGTGCATTTCATCCCAGAGCCAAAGTTCAAATGACTGAGGATTGATCTAGGAATATCAGGCCTGACTCCCAGCAAGAAGAGGAAGCTCCAAAGGATGAGGGGAGAGAAGATAGCCCGGAGAGACCCAACGGTGTAGGTACCCTCATGGAAGGTGTTGAAGAATCTGATGCTGCAGGTTAAGCAGATGATCCAGCAGCAAGAAAGAACTAAGTCTCCAGCTATGATGCTTGTAGCAATGCTAACTCTGTTGAGCTACCAGGTAACTGGGACACAGGAAGAAACTTATTGGACATATTTCCCAGATCCACCTTTAGAACACCCAGTTGTATGGACTGGAGAATCCATCCCAGCATTTACTAATAACTTATATGTGATGGGAGGTTTTATAGATATCCATATTACTCCCATCAATGTGATTGAATTTATTCTGACTATCGTGATCATTTGTCTATGTGTTGGCCCTGTGATAAAAATGCTGGCTATCCAGAAGTTTCCTTTGAGGAAAAGACAGCTGTTGGTGGGCCTAGACCAGCTAATTGTACCTCAGGGACTTAAAGCTATATATTACAACAGTAATTAAAATGGGACTCTCATAACAAGCCAGTCATTTCAACAGAACATCTACTAATACCACACTGTCCTAACCATTATGCAGTAGAAATTGTCATATTCCCTAATAGATGGATTGTATAAATACGTTGCCAATACAGCATAAATTGTCTATTTTAAACTGGTATTCTAGGATTGACAAAAAGCAATTATACAAGGGTGTTGCCATGACCCCTGAAGAATTTGTAACATCTTGACCTTCATTGAAGGGTGGTATCCAGAAAGATGTTTGGCACTTGAGTGCAGCCTCGGAATTTTTATGTTACTGACAAGACTTTACCTGACTTTGTAGGCAGACATTGTAATGAAGGTTCTTGTTATGGCCTGCAAGCTTGTGTTCAATCTGCTTATGTTTAAATTACTGGGTAAGTGAAAGTCAAAAGAAAAGATGATAAATATCTTGTAGCCTGTAATAAATATAATTCAACTAATTTTATCACCAGATATAATAGAGGGAAGGTAACAATAATACTTCACCAGCTCTTATTTGTCTTATTGCCAGCTACTATCTCAGAGTCATAGTATGCTGATGCTAGTTTTCAAATCTTACAACAAATACATGCCCAGACTAGATCTAAGCAAGCTCTTGGACTCATAATACTTGGAGTGGCTACCTTAGTTTCATTTATTGCTTCCATGGTCACAGCTTTGGTGGCCATATCTCAAAATATTTAGCATGCAAATTTTCTTAATAATTTGGCTCAGAAAACTTTCAAAGTTCTTCAAAATCAGATAAATATTGATGAAAGGATTGAAACTAATCTAAATGCCTTAGAAGCTACTGTCATAAATATTGGTGACAAGATTTCAGTTTTAAAGCCCAAGGAAAGGTTTAAATGTCATGTTGATTATAAATATGTGTGTGTTACTGCTCCCAAATACAATGCTTCCCAGTGGGATTGGGAGAAGGTTAAAAAACATTTATTATGTATTTGAAGAACAATAATAACAGCTTGGATCTTTTGGAGCATATCATGTTTTGTATATCATGTTTGTATATCATATTCAAGATATACAAAAAAAGTAAGATGGATTTTTTGGTTACTACCTCTTTAGCTGATCAACTACTCCGAGAGTTAAATGGAAACATGCCAATACATTCTGCATGGTATATTATTGGACTGTTCTCTTTGCTATTAATCCTCTCTTGTATTTTAATCATAGGTTGTCATGCCTTCAGAACAAGAATTTGAGAACTCAAGATAGAGAAACATCACCTACTTTTTCAAAGAAAGAAGGGGGAATATATTGGGAGCCACTCTGGAATTACACACCATTAAGTCCTGAACAAGAGATACTGAATAATTATTGTGCCCCACAATAACTTGGGCTTTACCTTCACTCAGATAATGAGGCATGGCTCCAGCAGTAGGAATTAACTTGTGGGTTTGAGTTACACTCACCTGTTCCTTTGTAATCCTATCCCTTGCCCTTTTTTGGATAGAATGTTCTAAGAAACAGCATACCCCAATAAAAGCCACCTACAGAATATGCACCCCTCCTTTCTTGTCAGACTCTCATGAATTTCTCTAGGGCCCTTGTGAGACCTGTGGCCAGGATCTGGGAAAGCCATCCTGAAGTTTATAAAAAGGTATTCCATGTCTGCGAGGTATTTTGTGTCACCCCAATTCACATGAGTGATTTTTGTCCAGTTGTCTGTGCTGGAAGGGACAGCAGGCAGATCCCCTCCAAAGCTCAGGATTGCCTCTATCCATCAGCAGATACCCACTGGAGATGAGACCTGGCTCAGACCTGTCTTGCTGACCTATGAGGGAGTCAGGACCCAGGGTAGGCCTAAGTCCATCCAACCACTCGCAGACCCCTGCTAGAATGCCGAGGCCTGGCCAAGGACTACCTCTGTCAACTGGCAGACCCCCACCAGAGCTCAGGTTTGGCCCAGAACCCACCTCATTAACCTGTGTGGGAGCTTGGCCAGGGTAGGCCAAATAAAATCTACTTCAACACCTGGAGAGTAAATAATATGCTACTGAGTGAGTAATGGGTTGCAAAGGACATCAAGGAGATTTAAAAAATTCTTGGAGGTGAATGAAAACACAGATACAATGTATCAAAATCTCTAGGTCACTATGAAGGCAGTACTAAGAGGAAAGTTCATTGCATGGAGTTCATTCCTTAAAAGTAAAAGTCAACAAATAAATGACTTAAAATTACACCTCATAGCCCTAGAAAAGAAAAACAAATCAATACTAAAAGCAATAGAAGACAGGAAATAATATAAGAACTGAAATCAATATAATTAAAACAAAAGAAACAATTTAAAAAATGGACAAAACAAAAAGTTGTTTTTTAAAAAAATTGACAAGCTTATAGCCATGTTAATGAAGACAAGGAGAGAGAAAACTCAAATTAATAACATATGATAAAAAAGAAAATATCACAACAGGCACTACAGAAATTCAGAAGATAATTAGAAATTATTTTGAAAACTTGTATTCCAATAAAATAGAAAATATCGAAGGCATTAACAAATTTCTAGAGTCATAAGATTTACCCAAATTAAATAAGGATGATATACACAATCTAAACAGATCAATTTCAAGTAATATAATAGAAGACAGCATCATAAGCCTACCAAATAAGAAAAACCCAGAACAAGATGTATACACAGCTGAGTTCTACAAGACCTTTATCAAAGAATTAATACCAATACTCTTGAATTTATTTCAGGAAATAGAAAAATAGGGAGCACTTCCAAACTCATTCTTTGAGGCCAATATCTCCCTGATTCCAAAACCATGCAAAGACATATCAAAGAAAGAAAATTTCAGCCAAATACCTTTTATGAATATAGATGCAAAAATTCTCTATCAAATTCTGGCAAATCAAATACAAAAAACATATCAAAAAGATAGTGCACCATGATCAAATGAGGTTCATACGAGGGATCCAAGGTTTATTCAACATATGGAAATCAATAAATGTAATTCATCACAAACAATAGACTTAAAATAAAAACCATATGCTTACCTCAATAGATGCAGAAAAAGCATTTGACAAAATACAGCACCCTTCATGTTCAAAACAATAGAAAAACTAGGGATAACAGGAAAATGCTTCAACATCATAAAGGCTATATATGCTAAGCCCCAGGCCAACATCATTCTAAAAGGAGAAAAATTGAAGGCATTCCCTCTAAAAACTGGAACAAGATAGGGATGCCCTCTTTCACCACTCCTATTTAACATAGCTCTTGAAACATTGGCCAAAGCAATCAGACAGATGAAAGAAATTAAAGGGATATGAATAGTATAAAAAGAACTCAAATTAGCACTATTTGCCAACAATATGATTCTATATACCAAGAACACCCAAGAAATTCCACCAGAAAATTCTAGGAATAGTAAATAAATTCAGGAAATTAGCAGGATATAAAATCAATACCCATAAATCAAAGGCATTTCTATATTTCCGTGACAAATCTTCTAAAAGGAAAATGAGAAAAACTACCCAATTTAAAATAGCCTGAAAAAAAAACGACCTTGGGATTCAACTTAATGAAAGAGGTGAAAGATGTCTCCAATGAAAACTATAGATTGCTACAGAAAGAAATTAAAGGAGACCTTAGAATTTGGAAAGATCTACCTTGTTCTTGGATAGGCAGAATTCATATTGTCAAAATGACCATCAAAAGAACTATAGTGCTTTTGCAATATAGATTTATTGCAACTCCAATCAAAATACCTATGACATTCCTCATAGAAATAGAAAAGGAAGTCATAAAATTCATCTGGAATAGCTAAAGCAATCCTTAGCAAGAAGAGTGAAGCAGGTGGCATAACTATACCAGACCTTAAACTGTAGTAAATAGCAATAGTAACAAAAACAGCATGGAATTGGCACCAAAATAGGCTTGTTAACCAATGGTACAGAATAGAGGACATAGTGAATATCCTATATAATTACAGTTATATTAGACAAAGGTGCCAAAAACATACATTGGAGAAAAGATAGCCTCTTCAACAAATGGTTCTGGGAAAACTGGAAATCCATATGCAACAAAATGAAATTAAACCCCTATCTCTCACCATGCACAAAAAAAAAAGTTGATCAAGGACCTACAAATTAAACTAGAGACACTACATCTATTAGAAGAAAAAGTAGGCTCAAATCTCCATCAAGTTGGATAAGACCCCAACTTCCTTAATAAGACTCCTATACTGCAAGAGTTAAAATCAAGAAATAATAAATGGGATGGATTCAAACTGAAAAGCTTCTTCTCAGCAAAACAAACAATCAGTGAGGTGAATAGAGAGCCTATAATTTGGGAACAAATTTTTTACCACACACATATCAGATAGAGCACGAATCTCTAGGATATATAAAGGACTCAAAAATCTTAACACCCAAAAAACAAATAACCCAATCAATAAATAAGCCAATGAATTGAAAAGACACTTATTAGAACAACATATACAATTCACAAATATATGAAAAAATGTTCAACACCTCTAGAAATTAAAGAAATGCAAATCAAAACTGCCTTAATATTTCATTTCATTCTAGTCAGAATAGCAGCTATTAAGAAAACAAACAATTGGGCTGGAGATGTGGCTCAAGTGGTAGTGCCCTTGCCTAGCATGCATGAGGCCCGGGTTTGATCCTCAGCACCACATACAAACAAAGATGTTGTGTCTGCTGAAAACTAAAAAAAGAAAAATTAAAAAATTCTCTCTCTCTCTCTCTCTCTCTCTCTCTCTCTCTCTCTCTCTCTCTCTCTCTCTTAAAAAAAAAGAATACAAACAAAAATAAAAAAGCACACTCATACATTGCTGGTGGGACTGCAAATTGGTGCAGCCAATATGGAAAGCAGTATGGATAATCTTTGGAAAACTGTGAATGGAACCACCATTTGACGCACTTACCCTATTTTCAGTCTATATCCAAAGGATTTAAAAACAGTATACTACAAGGACACAGCCACATCAATGTTTATAAGCAGTACAAGTCACAAAAACTAAACTGGAATCAAACTAGATGCCCTTCAGTAGATGAATGGATAAAGAAAATGTGGTATATATACACAATGGAATATTATTCAGCATCAAAAGAGAATAAAATCATGGCGTTTGCAGGTAAATGGATAGAGTTGGAGAATATAGTAGTAAGTAAAGTTAGCCAATACCCCAAAACCAAATGCTGAATGCTTTCTCTGATATAAGAATGCAGATTCATAATGGGGTTTTGTTGCTCCTTGCAACAAGGGTACGTGGGAGACAGGCAGGACCAGCCTGTAGTCTCCGAGGGGCTGAGCGAGAGGGTAAGGGTTGATGGCCCAGTCCCCACCCCAAGATTGGAAAGAAACCACACTGAGCTGGGAGTTGTGTCAGCCATGAAGGCGCAACAGATCTCAGCTTTATTGTGTCAGGAACAAGGTTAGATAGTGATAGAAGGAGGGAGTAAGAAGAGAAAGTAGTGAGAACCAATAGAGGGCAGTACTATCACTAGGGGCCTAGGCAGATTTCAGGTTAAACCATTAGATGGGGCTAAGGTCAAAAGCCCACAGGTGCCAATCCAGCCAGGTCACATATACGGAAATGCTCTAGAAGAGCCCATGAGGCCACCTCAGCCAACACCCAATAATGGCCGGGGTCCCAAAGGAGGAAAAATGTTCCAACAGGGTTTGGGAGGGGGACATGGGAGGATTATATGAACTTTAGATAGGGCAAAGGGGTGGAGGAAAAGCAGGATTATGGGCGTAGGAAAGATGGTGGAATGAGATGGATATCATTACCCTAAGTACATGTATAAAGACATGAATGGAGTGACTCTACTTTGTGTATAACCAGAGACCTGAAAAATTATGCTCTATATGTGTAATATGAATTGTAATACATTCTGCTCTCATATAAAACAAATAAAAATTAAAAAAAAATAAAATAAAAGATTCTGTAATACTACAGACTTTTTTGGTTCAGACAATCCTAGGTTCAAATGCAACTCCCCAGAGGTAGAAGAAGATACCAGTGCACCCAACTAGCCTTAAGGGACCAGCTGCCTGGAGAAGGAAGAATTACTGTGCAAACGATGAGTCCCCAATCCGGTCATCTTCCTCACAGCTTCTTACTTCTTATTTGCCTTGAAGAACCCTTCTCCACAATAAATTCCTTTGGTGTGTTTTACTATAAATAAAGCATTCCTGGGCTTTTTCCCTTTGTTAGGATCAGACCCATCAGGACTTTTCCACCAGTAAAGCCTTTGTTTTTTTTTAAAAAAAAATATTTTCTCCTGCATCTTTTGTTTTTAACTTATTTCTCCATACTACTTTTTAGATTTCCATTCCCAGCCAGCCCACACCTCTGAGGGTTGCTTATTTCCTCTCCTTTCCCTTGGATATTTTCCCTGCCATGCTCCTCTGTTTTTTCTCCCACTTCTCTGAGATCTTTCTTAAATAAATTTGTTTCAGACAAATTATATAATAATATTATTTGTTTCAAAGATTTTAAAATAGTTGATTTTAAAAAGGAGGGGCCTCAGGGTGAATGCTGGAGCCCACCATCCATTCTCTTCACTGTTTCTCCCTTTTCAGTGCAGATAGAGACTCACTCTTCTTTGGCCAGAATAAATGGGGACACCAGCCTTGAGTAAGTGTAGATGATCACTTGCCTTGAGCTAATATAGAGCATTCACTTGCTTTGGCCTAGTGCTGAAAGACTCACTTCCATTGGCCCAGTGTGGGTGGAGACTCCCTTCTAGCCAGTGTGGAATGACTTACTTTAATCTGGTTACCTTGACCAGAAGGAATCACTTTCTCTGGTGTGTGGACGTAGTGATGTGTGTCTGGCAACTGTTGAGGAAATCCCATCTGCAAAGGCATGGGAGACCATCACGTTGTATGGAATTATCTTCATGATAATCTGTTGGGAGTGAAAAATAGGTCTTTGAACTGCCCGAAGAGAGAGGCTGGTACCTCCCTTGGGAATCTCTTGGTGCCAAAAAAGAAAAACAACAACAACAAAAACACCCAGTTATATGGTCATGCTCTGTTCAAAGGGACATTCTGTGGATGCCATTGAGTTTACTAGTTCATGACCTAAGTTTTAGGTGCTAGCCACCCAGGGCCAAAGAATTGTGGGCAGAAGCTGATGACTGCAATTGGGTTGTTCAAACTTTTGACCTCTGTTTTGTTTTAAAGTAATTTCTCGCAACAAACCTCTTTGATGTAAAAACCTATATAATAAATTTGGGAGCATGGTCATGTCAATCTTCCCCATCAGAGGTCAGCTGAACTTCCAGGTCCCATTTTTCTCTTTTACTCTATCTTCCTGTTCATCTTTTTCCAGTCTTGTTGTCAGTCTGATTTTAGAAAACTGAGTAAACATTGGGCCATTCACAAAAATACTGGGTGCAAGGAAGGAAGAGGTGGGCCTGTGGACAGGGGCAGGCCTGCTGAAGCAGTGGTTGGGTGCCTCACTACCTGCCATGCATAGTCTCCACTCAAAATCCCTAGGTGTCAAGATGTCAAACCATCTTAAGGATGCAATTTAAATGAAAGCGAAGTGCACCAATGTGGATTTGCTCTTATATTTGAGTTCTATTAACACAGTTTTGTAAGGCAAATATACCGAAATGAAAACTAATAAAAGGACATCTTAGTCAAAGGGGATGGCTTGGTTAGATAGTTTTCTAGTATTTTGAGCTTATTGTGAATGGGAGAGTGCTCTTAATTTCATTTTCAGCAAATTTATTATGGAGTAATGGAAAGTAATTGATTTATAAGCGTTGATCTTGTATAATGTTACTTGACTAATTTTTTTTAACAACTCTGGAAATCTTCTGGTAAAGTTCTTTGTGTCTTTTTAATCAAGAATTGTGTGACCTGCAAACAAATATTATTTGACTTCTCTTTTATCTGTTTGCCTCCCTTTCCTTTCCTGATTGTTTTGGCTTGATTTTAAAGGTCTATGTTGAATAGGAGTGATGAGAGTGGACCTGCTTTTTTTGTTCCTGCTTTTAGGGGAAATGCTTTCAGTTCCTCTCCATTCAATATGATGTTGGCATTTGGTTTGTCATTTTATAGTTATGAGTTTGAGGTAAGTTCCTTGTGTCCCTAGTATCATTAGTGTTACAAAAATGAATCATGCTGGACTTTGTCAAATGCATTTTCTGCATCTATTGATGTAATCCTGTGACTCTTTTCCTGAACTCTATGTGGTGAATTACCTTTATTGACTTGTGTATATTGAACCAACCTTGTATCCCTAGGATGAAATCTACTTAATTTTGGTGCACTATCTTCTTATTTTTTTTTTTGTATTTTATTAATTTGAGGAGGATTGGCAACAGTTCTTCTTTAAAGGTCTGGTAGAACTCTACTACAAATCCATGTGGGGCTTTCTTTTTTGGAAGGCTTTTAATAGCTGCTTCAATTTCATTACTTAATATTAGTGTGTTTATATCTTGATGGATCTATTTGGGCAGCTCATAAGCTTCTAAAAATCATTCAATATATTGAAGAAATTCTAGGTTACTTGAGTATTAATTTTCAAAATAAATTTTACTGATATTCTGAATGTGACTGGGTTGCCATTTTCTTTTTTGTTTCAAATTTTATTAATTTGAGTCTTCCTTTCTTTTAGTTACTTTTGACTAAAGGTTTATTAGTAATGTTCATCTTTTCAAAAAATAAACTCTATGTTTCATTAATCCTGTGTATTTTTTTATTCTCAATTTTATTAAGCTTGGCTCTCATCTGATGTATTTCTTGTCTTCTACTAATTTTGAAATTAGTTTGATTTTCCTATTCTAAGGCATTGAGATAAAGCATAATATTTTAAATTTGTGATCTATTTGTGTTTGTGTGATGGTGTGTGTGTGTGTTTGTGTGTGTGTGTTTGTGTGTGTGTGTGTTAGGGATTTAACCCAGGGGTACTTTACCACTGAGTTACGTCCCCAGTCTTTTTTACTTTAATTTTTATTTTTAATTTTTAAATTCTGAGACAGGGTCTTAGTACATTGATTAAGACCTAACTCAGTTGCTGAGGCTGGCATTGAACTTGTAATCTTTCTGCCTTAACCCCCTAATTTCCTGGAGTTACAGTCTTATTCAACTATACCCTCCTGGGATATATTTTTTAAATGTAAACATTCAATATTATAAATTTTCCTCTTCCAATTGCTTTTGTACTGTCCTAGTACTTTTCATATATTGTAACACTGTTATCATTTGTTTCAACTTATTTCTTATTTCTCTTATGATCTATTTTTTTTAAAGTCTATTTTAAGTCTTCATGTTTTATGTGGTTTCATTATTTTTCTTGATTTTGAATTTCCTTATGAACCAATAGGATGCATGAGGTAATTAATATTGGGTTATTCTGTTTCTTTCTAAAAATTCCATTGTTATATAGACTATGTCCTGATTTGGAAAAGATTCCATGAGCTGCTGAAAAGAAGAAAAATTTAGCTGTTTTTGTCAGAAATATTCTATAGATATCTACTTAGTCAGTTTGATTTACAGTATTATTTAAGTCTCCAATATCTTTATTGATATATTATGTTTGAATGATGTATTGGTAATAATGGTGTTCTGCAATCCCCCAATTTATTTTATAGAGTTATATCCAGGATTTAATGTTAACATTTTTTAAAATGTAATCAGGTGCACTGATATTTAGTCCATCCACATGTATTTAATATTATTATATCTTCTTGTGTGATTTTTAAAATTGGTATATAGTGACCTTCTTTGTCTCTTTTTATTATTTATATATTATATAAAATCTCTTTTGTTGGCTACAATAATAGCTACTCTTACATTTTTTGGGCTTTCTTTGAGATGAATTTTTTTACATTCTTTTTATCTTTAGTCTGTATCTTTGCCTATGAGATAAGTCCCTGATAAACAGTATATAGTCTGAAACCATTCCCTCTAAAAGCTATAACAAGACAGGGATTCCCTATTTCATTACCTCTATTCAACATAGTCTTTGAAATTCTAGCCAGAACAATTAGGCAAAAGATTAAAGGGATACAAATAGGAAAAGTAGAGCTCAATCTATCCCTATTTGCCAACTAAATGATCCTATATTTAGAAGAAAGAAAATACTCGACCAGAAAATGTCTCAAACTCATTAGAAAATTCAGGAAAGTAGCAGGATATAAAATTAATACCCATAAACCATTTATATTCCTATACATTAATAATGAATGAGCTGAAAGAGAAATTAGGAAAACTATCTCATTCACAATAGCCTAGTACTTGGGAATCAATCTAACAAAGAGGTGAACAACTTCTAGAATGAAAACTATAGAACACTAAAGAAAGAAATTGAGGAAGACTTTAAAAGATGGCAAGATCTCCCATGACCCTGTATAGGCAGAATTAATATAGTTACAATGGCCGTACCACCAAAAGCGTTATACAGATTTAATGCACTTGAATGTAAAAATTCCAATGAAATTCTTCATATAACTAGAAAAAGACATTGCAAAATTCATTTGGAAAAATAATAGGCACACAGTAGTCAATGTAATCCTTAATGAGAAAAGTGAAGCAAGACACATCACAATATCAGACATTAATTAAACTACAAAGCTATTATAACAAAGACAGCATAGTATTGGCAACAAAATAGGCAAGAATACCAATGGAACCAGAGACTAAATCACATAAATACAGTTACCTCATACTAGATAAAGTAACCACAAACATACTCTGGGGAAAAGATAACCTTTTCAATAAGTGGTGCAACTCAGATAGAGCAATAATCTCCAGGACATATAAACAACTAAAAAAAATTAACACAAAAAGCAAATGACCCAATCTATAAATAGGCAGTGGAACTGAATAGACATTTCACATAACAAAAAAAAAAAAAATGGACCATAAGTATAAGAAACAATGTTCAACATGTCTAACAATCAGAGAAAAGTATTTTAAAACTACACTGAGACTCCAACTCACTTTGTTCAGAATAATAATTACTAGAATACAAGCAACAATAAGTGCTAGTGAGGATGTGACAATGAGTGCTAATGAAGATATAGTGAAAAAGGTACAATCATACACTTTTGGTGCATCATACAAATTGGTGCAACCACTTTGGGAAGCAGTATAGAGATTCCTCAGAAAATTTGGAAGGGAACTAGTATTTGTCTCAGTTATACCACTCTTTGGTATATACCTAAAGGACTTCAAATGAGCATAATACAGTGACACAGCCACATCAATGTTTATAACAGCTCAATCACAATAGCAAAGCTATGGAACCAACATTAGTGCCTTTAAACTGTCCAAATCCAAAAGAATTGTCAGCAAAACAAAATGTCAATAAATATTTGTAATGCTGAAAGTAAATAATAGCTAGAAACCTGAATCTACATCCAGAAAATAAAATAATATTTCATTTTGTAAAGTCTCTTTTGTTTTTATAAAATTAAATGAATAATTATGGCTAATAATGAAAACATAAAATGAGTAAATATGGTCCAGATTTTTAAAGTAATCTGGTTACAAAGTATCTGTTTCTGACCTTCTGGAAATTCACTTAAAGACCCAAGATCTGGGTCAATTTTCTCAAAGTCTTTAAGATATCAGTATCACATGCTATATTTTCATTTGTCTATCCATACTTGGATTAAAGTATATTATTCATTTAATTAAAATTAAAGTATCCTATTCATTTAAATAAACTCCTATTGCATTTATGACTGTCAATCTGTTATATAGCAATTTTATATATAAATTAGTCAGATTGCCAGCTAAAACATGTAATATAATGCTCCAGGGAATACATAAATATATCAGTTGTTTGACATGATAACTGAAAATTAAGTTCTGTCACTGCTTATCTTTTGTTGAAAATATATTTTATACTAAAGACATTTTGATCAAAGACTCTAAACAGAGTTAGGGGAAAAGATAAAATGTCATTGTCTTATATATCAGAAATACATTAAATAAGGATATGTTCTCATTAATTTATGTCATTTAATATACTTAAAAATAATAATTGATTTTTATGAATTATATTTGTTCTACATTAAATCTGATAACAGGATACCTTTATTTAACTGTTGTTTCAGGGACTAAAGTGTAGATTTGGGCACTTATATCACATTTTGAAAGCAGCGCTATTGAAACATTAGGGCAGATTGTCACTCTAGAAAAATGGATTATCTATCCAAGTAATTGTTTCATTCATCTAGATTTGAGATCTGTTCCAGTGTTCTGAAGATAAGGACCAATTTATTTTTTTCCACCATGAACACCAAACATCTGGATTAAAACAAAGAAAAAAAAGTGGATATCAACTCAGATACATCTAAAGTTAGGAGCATTTAAAAAACTCAGTGTTAATTTTTTTATTCAGTGTATTTATATTTAAAAAAATAATTTCCTGCTTAAATTAATTGAAATTTTAGTATTTATTTGAATATTGTCAATTTCAGAAATTAAAGTACAATAGAATGAATTGAAATAATAAGATTTCATTGAAAATTGTTGAAATCATAGGTACTCATATAGTCTTCTGAATATGCTCTAGTCTTATTGTGCCATATAAAACAGCATGTGCCATTTAACAGCCTTATATTAGATCTGCCAAAATCTGAGTTTACCCTGAAGCTAGTATCAGGAAATATTGTCTTCAATAACTATTTGATTTAGATGTGATAGATGAAAATACATACATATATAATGTAAGTTTTATCTTTTTTTTTAAAGAGAGAGTGAGAGAGGAGAGAGAGAGAGAATTTTTTTTTTAATATTTATTTTTTAGTTGGCGGACACAACATCTTTATTGGTATGTGGTGCTGAGGATCGAACCAGGGCCGCACGCATGCCAGGAGAGCGCGCTACCGCTTGAGCCACATCCCCAGCCCGTAAATTTTATCTTTATGGTTCATAGAGTAGCTGCTAGTTCTGAATTTTTATTAATTAATAATATGGACTAAAGGAATTTGCTATCTAGTATTTTCAGTTTACATAGCTGTCCTGTATTTTACACACACATCAGAGCATGTTGATGTATCATGACCTATGCACAGCTCATTGCTACTATTTCAGGTGACAGTTATTATCATTTCTGCTATCAAAATTTTATAAAATATACTCTCTAGGTAGAATATTGACCCTCAAAGATGCCCAGACCTAATCCCTAGAGACTGTGAACATGTTACATTACATGACAAAGGAGAATAAAAGTTGTTAGACATTCTTTAAATTGAGAGATTAATTTGAATTATCTATTGAGACACAATATAAACAAAGGAACTTTAAAAGTAGAAGGAGGTAGAAAAGGAGGTAGAAAAGGAGGTGACGGTGACACAATGAGAGAAAAAAATGACTCAGTGTATCTGACTTTGGGGATGAAAGAGCAGAGTGGGCTGAATTGGTATGACCTCCAGTGACCTCTGGAAACTGGAAAGGGCTAGAAATGGATTCTTTGCTTGACCCTCCAAAAGGAACACAGCCCTGCAAAGACCTAGGTCTCAGCCCAGCAAAATTCATTACACACATTTGACTCACAGTGTTATTAGTTAATAATTTGTTTTATTTTAAACAATTAAGTTTTTGGAACTATTATAACAGCAAAAGAACACTAACCAAACACCTTACATTCAATTATGAAAGTCTGCAATATTTTCTATTGTTCTGTTTTAGACAGGCTAATGTTTTTTTCTCTGTAAATTGCTGGTAGCTCTGGAATAAACTGATTACCTTTGCTTTATCTCCATCTTTCCATGTGCCTTGTACAGAGCAGGCCCGTAGCAGTCGCTTTTTTTTGTTTGTTTGATTTTTCTTTTTTATGTACACAATGTGAACAAGAAACTAGATAGAGCCTACAGTTATGTAGTTTAGAAATGATTTTAATGACACATTTGTCAACTGTGCTTGAATTGAAACAAATGAAATACAAACTGTAAGTCATAATGTTAAACCAGTGGTTTTCCTTTCCCAGAGGGTGGGTATGTATATATATATATATATATATATATATATATATATATATATATATATATATATATATAGAGAGAGAGAGAGAGAGAGAGAGAGAGATGTATATATATATATATGTATGTATATATACACACACAAATATATATATATTTTTTTCACACACACGTGTGAATATATTGTTATGTATTATGATATTAAATAAAATAATTTCCCTAATATTGCATCTTTATTTGTACTTCATCTTTCTATACATACTTCATAAATAAGAATGCTATTATTTTTGTTGACTTACTTGTAATACTCATACTGAAAATTTGTATGCAGCATGAGGAAAAGCCATGAGTTAATATTAACCGTAATATATTTATTTCTCAATTCAATACTTTCAGTTGGTTGACTGAGTTCTTCTCCAAATATATTTACATAAGCAGAATTTAGTTTCAACTTAATTGGTTTTATTCTGCCCCCAAAGTATGCTCTTAGGTAGTTCAAATGCAACATGCATTAATTTTTATTGTGATCATTTACCAAAAATCTTTCATAAATTGTTGTTATTCACAAGCTGTAAAACCAGAAAAATAAAATAACAAGAACATTACTAGATTGTATGACTAAGGTACCACTTTATCACCACTTTTCTCTCTGCTTTGGCAACTCCCTCCAAATCTTTCTCTTTCATTTCTGTCTCTCTCCTGCCTTAGTTCTTTTAATTTCTATAAGAAGATACTATAAACTGTGTGGCTTGTAAACAATAAAGACTTACTTTTAACATTTCTGGAGGTCATGAATTCCAGCTCAAGATAGCAAAAGACTCAATGCGGACTCACTTTCTAATTCACAGAGGGCTGTCTTCTTTCGTAATTGAAAGTGCTATGTGAATTCAAATCTTGAAAGGTGCAAGGGAGCACTATGTGGTCTCTATCATAAAGGACTCAATCTCATCCATGAGAGTTCATGCTCAAGACCTTGTCAACCCCCAAAGGCCCAAATTTCCAATGCACAAACCCTTGGGTATACAACCATTCACTTTATAGTACCCCCTAATCATACACTACTCTTTCTTTCATGCTTTTAACATTTCATATTGCATGATTTTTAAATCCATTTAGAAAATAGCAGAATGGCAGTTATTTTATCACCATCTTTTTTTTTTAATGGAACTATGTCAAGATCACATTTACTTTGCCTACGAAGAAAATAATTCTATATTCTTATAGAAGAAATTCAGTAGATCAGTCGAATTAGAGACAAACATGCTACATTACCTGTTATGGTATGACAAATTTTTTCCTGAAATTGTACTCACACAATCATGGGCATGCACATGTACACAAACACACATGTACATATTCACTAACAGATTCTGAGGAATGGTTGAGCACATGGAGGTATTATTAATATATTCATCAAACCTGGGGAATATAAATTGATTTACAACATTATTGTCTTTCTTTTTTCATATACAAATATTTAAGCAGTTACTTTTGTTAATGCCTATGAAATTATAACCAGTTTAATGTAAAGCTGGAATAAAATTTAGGTTGTTTATTAAACATAATTTATTTAATCTAGTCCATTTTCTTAATTGTTCTTGTCTTTGAGAAATACAGGAAATTTCAACTAAGAACATGACTCTTCACTTGCAACTGTGTTTTGGTAAAATAACTTTTTATATTAACTTTCTGAGTGCTCACAATAGTCAAACAATTTTATCTACTACTTAGAAGCACATCAACTGATTGGCTCTAATAGACCAAAGTACCTATATTTAGTGGGTTTAAATCCCTTTTACTTCTCCATCTCAAAACTTTATTTTTAACATGGAGGTAAAAATGGGTGAATCATATAAATTCCCTGTACCCATCTTCTGCTTATTGACCACTAAAACCACTAAATTTCTTTACTATCATGTACAGTTCTATAAAAAATTATTATTTAATTCCAGGATCTAACTAACTTTATTTAATTACTATCAATCTATTAAGATACTTAATCACACTTGGCTATTCACTAAACCTTCAGGATACAAATTGATTCCATCAAAATTGGTTACAAGCCCTCTCCAAGAGGGTACATTATTATACAATTTGTTTACTCCCTCTTTTGGCATTTGCTGTACTTGTCCTATATTACCTCATTACTCAGAATTTAAAAAAAAAACACACCACCTGTGTGGCTTCAGTGATATATGATCAATATAATTATGTATTACTTCTCTTATAATGTGTCCTTGCTGTTCTGAATTTATTAGTTGAATTTGAATCCGGTGTCTTCATTTCTTCAACATATGTTTTGGTTTGGAAATGAGGTGACCTCTGAAAGTTTCTATATTAATACAAGAATATTTTTAGTAAAATGATTAGATTATGAGATCTGTAACCTAATAACTCCATTCTTGTTTGAATGAACTGACTGGGTGGTAACTAAGCAGGTGGGAACATGGCTAAAGGAGGTTGGTGACTTGGGACATGCCCTGGAAAGGTGTGTCTTCTCTGTGTTGCCTTCCCTATTCTCTCTATCATCTATCTAGTCCTGCAGTGAGCTGAGTAACATTTCTCCACAGAGTTCTTCCCCCAGAATGTTCTGTCTCACCTTGGACACAGAGCAATGGAATCTACTGTCTATGAATTGAGAACTCTGAAACCATGAGCTTCAAATAAACTTTTCCTTCTGTAAGTTATTCTTGTTGGGTGTTTTGGCTATAACAATGAAAAAAAATTAAAACAACATGTTTTTGTAAACAAAGACAATATGTTGTGTGCATGAGAAGAGAAAATGCATGCAATATCTCTGTCATTTCTTGAAAAAACTTTCATTTACAGTGGTTATAGCAACTTATGAGAATAGGACTTCATGGCATTCAAAATGTGTGGAAACTCAGTAAGTCTGAAAGTAGTATGAGGCACAAGAGAGGCTACTCTTTCCATGTAAGCCATGATATTTTTAAATACGAAAAATGATGGCATCCTAACCAATATGAATCCCGAGGCAAACAAGGACCTACCCATGTTCTTTCTTATACTACTTCCATGTAACAATAAACTATCTGTGTTAAAAATAATAACAAGTAAAAGAAAAGATAAGGAAACTCATTATTTTGTTTTGTCTTCATCCTTTCCTAATCATCAATAAACTTGAAGTAGAGTGTTGGTAGAATATTCATATATCCTGAAATAATATAAGAATAGTTCAGCTTTTTTTGTGAAGCATTTCTGTCTTTTGGTAAATATAAAGTAGAAATACTTGCATGATACAATAAAAATTGTATCTTTGTAGTGATTTTTCATAAAAATTAAGTGTTTTTTATATTTGTCTTTTAAAATTGTGTAATTTAAAGATGACCAGAAAATTAATGTTAATAAATATAGTTTTATTTTTTGCTCAGAATAACTTAAAATCATAAATAAAAACACTATCATAAGTTAAGAAAGAGACCATAGAATAAACTAAAATTTTAAGGTTTCATATCCATATTGATATTATTTCTGCTTTTTGAAAAAAGTGCTGCATATATCCAGTTCATATGTGTCCTAAAAATTATGTAGCTGCCCCAAAATGGCAGTATACTAGAATAAATGGAGTTTGTTTTTCAAAATACTGAGTTTGATTCCTACTTTGTCTCTATGGTGAATACAGGGATAAATGTTTGAATTACTATTATTCTTGAATCTATATTATTCTTGAAATAGAATTACTATTGTCTTTCTTAGAGTCTCTTTACTGGTAAAATAAGATAAATAACTCCTCTAGTAGAGTATACAGTAGATGCTCTTAACTGCCTATGTCTTCTTACCTCTGTTTTGTCTTCTCTGGGTCTTCTGAATGTTATTCTCTTAAGAATTAACAAAACATAATAAAGTTTTATTCAAATTAAAATAGATACTGTAACATAAGCTATGATATAGAAATAATACCTGGGAACAGCTGCATATTCTCTATTTTCAAAAGCAAGAAAATGCTATACCTTCTATTATTAACAAAAATAAAAGAGCCAGTTTTACATACCTGTTTCTGTTGAGTCTCAAGACTTCTATTCTATTTGTAAATTTTCATGATTCTTGTGTAACAGAAAAAAGAAAAATGGTGATTTTTCTTAGTCCTAAAATGTTGGCACCAGACATAGGTAGATTTTCATGTCAAATTTTTAAGAACAATTTTTCAGTTTGAAACCTGATGATAATACTTTTATTCTCTAAAATTTGACCCCTTCACATCATCACCCTCTTTTAGGGCTCATCCAACAGTAGGACTGAGTTTTGTCCCTAAACAACAGTATGCTTAGTTTCATTGACATTGTCTTTTACTGCAATAAAATAGCAATTTAAGATCTCTAAGGAACACAATAAGTCAAAACAATTTTGTTTCTTATCAAACATGTATGCAAAATACATTTATATCATACACAATCTGGCATTGCTTTCTCCATAAAGCATGGATTTTCAACTGTTGAAATCCTGTGAACTCCAAATATGAAAGTCTCCTTAGGAAGTAGGAGTTGACCTCATAGGAAATACCTGTGGTGGAGGTAAGAATGTGCCTTCTAAGAAAATGAGGACAAGGTTGTAAAGTTGCAGAACTCTAATTGCTTAGGTAACCATGATCTCAGAGAAAGAAAAGCATTTTATTGGTTACCTGAACACAGTATATATACATGTTGCTGTTAACAATATGTAGCCTAGTTCTTTTTTAAAAATATTTTGGTTTTAGTTGTAGATGGACACAATACCTTTATTTTATTTGTTTATTTTTATGTGATGCTGAGGATTAAACCCAGTGCCTCAAATGTGCTAGGTAAACACTACCACTGAGCCACAACCTCAGCCCCGTAACCTAGCAATCAAGAGTAAAGAAAGCTAGGTGTGAAGACATCAACCTAAGATTAGAAATTTATTTCTTTAAAATTTGTTCTAATTAGTTATATAGGACAGTAGAATGAATTTTGACACATCATACATGAATGGAGTACAACTTCTCCTCTTCTAGTTGTGCACAATGTAAGATCACACCACTTGCATAATCATATATGCACATAGGGTAATATTGTCTCATTCATTCTACTATTCTTCCTACCCTCATATCCCCTCCCTTCCCTTCACTCTCCTCTTTCTATCCCATTGTAGCTCTATTCTTCCCTAGCCCCCACTCCCTTATTGTGAATTAGCATCTGAACACAAGAGAAAATAGTAGGCCTTTGCTTTTTTTTTTTGGATTGACTTATTTTGCTTAGCGTGATATTCTCCAGTTTCATCCATTTATTGGCAAATGCCATAATTTCATTCTTCTTTAAGGCTAATATTTCATTGCATTTATATATGCCACATTTTCTTAACCTTTTATCTGTTAAAGGGCACCTAAGTTGGTTCCATAGTTTGGTTAATGTGAATTGAACTTCTGTAAATATTGACATGGCTATGTCACTATAGTATGCTTACTTTAAGTTCTTTGGATATAAACTGAAGAGTAGGATAGCTAGGTCAAATGGTGGTTCCATTTCAACATTTCTGATGAATCTCTATACTGCTTTCCAGAGTGGTTGCACCAATTTGCAGTCCCACCAGCAATGTATGAGTGTACCTACCTTTTCCCCTATATCCTCGCCAACATTTATTGTTGCTTATATGCTTGATAATTGCCATTCTGACTGGAGTGAGATAAAATATTAGGGTAGTTTTGATTTGCATTTCTTTAATTGCTAGAGATGTCAAACATTTTTCATATATTTGTTGATCAATCTGTGAACTATTCATTTCCTTCACCCATTTATGGAAAGGGCTATTTGTTTTTATGGTGTTCAGTTTTTGGGGGGGTTCTTTATGTTCCTGTAGAGTAGTGCTCTATCTGAGGTGTGTGTGGTAAATATTTTCTCCCATCTGTAGACTCTTTCTTCACATTATTGATTATTTCCTTTGCTGAGAAGATTTTTAGTTTGAATCCATTCCATTTATTGATTTTTTTATTTGTACCGTAGATTGAACTCAGGGGCACTTAACCATTGAGCCACATCTCTAGTCTTATTTTGTATTTTACTTATAGACAGGGTCTCACTGAGTTGCTTAGTGCCTCACTTTTGCTGAGGCTATCTTTCAACTTGTGATCCTCCTGCCTCAGCCTCCAGAGCTGCTGGGATTACAGACCTGTACAATTGTGTCCAGCCCTATTTATTGATTCTTGATTTTACTTTCATTTTAGGAGTCTTGTTAAGGAATTCAGTTCCTAGGCTTACATGGTGAAGATTTAGGCCCACATTTTCTAGTATTAGGCTCGGGGTCTCTGTTCTAATGTCCAAGTCTTTGATCTACTTTGATTTGAGTTTTATGCAGGGTGTCAGGGATTTGATTTCATTTTGCTACATATGGATTTCCAGTTTTCCCAGTACCATTTGTTTGTTGAAGAGGCTATCTTTTCTCCAATGAATATTTTTCTCCCATTTGTCTGGTATGAGATAACTGCATTTATGTGGGTTTGTCTCTGTGTGTTCTGTACCATTGATCTGTGTCAATTTTGGTGCCAATACCATGCTGTTTTTGTTACCATGGCTCTGTAGTATAATTTAAAGTGTGATATTGTGATGCCTCCTGCTTCACTATTCTTGCTAAGGATTGGTTTGGCTATTCTGAGTCTCTTATTTCTCCAGATGAATTCCATGGCCTTCCATGCTCTTGGATAGGCAAACTTAACATTGTCAGAGTGGTCATGCTACCAAAAATCTTATATAATTTTAATGCAATTCCTATTAAAATTCCAGTGATATTCCTCCTAGAAATAGAAAAAGCAATCATAAGTTCATTTCTAGAAATAAAAGACCCCAAATAATCAAAGCAATCCTAAGCAAGAAGAGTGAAGTAGGATACATCACAATACCAGAACTTATACCATACTATAGAGCAATAGTAATCTCTTTCTCTGCCTCATTTCCATGTGTCCTACTCCTCTCCACTCTTTGAAATAACCTTAAGCAGGAGAACAAGAAGCAGCAGAAATTTCAGGTCCATAAAGAAAATTATTGGGGAGGTTTCCTTAAAAATAATATTAAACCATATTCATGTCCCCTTTGTTACTATATTTCCATATTCATCACCTGGAATGCCTCTCCCTATCAAAGTAAAGAAGAGATACTAAGAAAGTAGAATAAGACAGACCTAATTAACATTTAAGTATATTATGTTTGTTTACATGTTGTGAAAAATTAAGGTAGATATTTATCTTCAGATAATACTTTTCAAATAGGATCTCCTACAAGGACAATATAAAATATGATGATAGAAGAAAGAACTTTCTTTTTTTCAACTTATAAAAATCAGCCAGATCAATCTATGTAGTCAAATAACATACTTTGAAAGGGATACTAAAATTTGATTTTTCCATTGTGGGGCACAATTCGAAACATAAGATCTTGAAAATCTTGAGTTATAAGTATATATTTATATAGACACATTATACAAAAAATAAAATATTTGATTTCATATTTTAAATCATTTTATTTGTACATATGGCATTCTTTTTTTCCATGTAAAGAAAATTAACACACACAGAATTGAACTTGCATGTAAGAAAGAAGGCTCACAGTACAAGTTAGGTTTTATAAAAGTGTATCTTTCAGGAACACTGCACAATTTATTCCATGATCTTTAATTAAATCAGCACCAGAAATGTTCTCAGATGTTAATGAGCCTGAGTTTCTCTTATCTTGTATTTTGACCTTCAAGTAAGATTTTTTCCCCCTTTGGAATGTCATTATGAATGCAGATGTGTGAAGACACTTAATTTTGAATAAAATATGTCAAAATGTATTTTATTAATTTTGTCTCTTTCTCGTTTTAGGAAAGATCTATTATTTTTAATCTGAAAGAATAATAGGTCATTATTCCTCAACATATCATTTTTGGTGCTTTCTATCAGGATAATTTTAGAATAAAATTATGGAGTATCAGCTTAAAATTTGAGTGACAAAAAGTGTGTAAATGATAGCTCAAATCATCAAGCAGATTTCTATCTTGTATGAAATTGGTATGAGTCAAGTACTTTTAGGGGAAATATGAGCTTTTCAATCAGACCCCTTTCCTACTTAACCAGAATATGGCCGTAGTTACTTAAGAAATCTCTTGACATTCATACATCAGCTTATCAGTTTAAATTTTAGCAAGGTTCTCTGAAGTCTAGGCAAAAGATAAAATTTATCTTCAATATCAGACTTATATTCTTAATAATATCCAGTTATTTTTCTCTTATTTTCTGAAAAAAATACAGTTTTTTTCATGAAATTGAGATTGTCTGGAACTATATAATTATTCTATTGACAAGTTTGTTAAATTGTTGTTAAAAAATTTGCTTTCCCCCAATTAAAAGGACTAGCATTGACTGGAAGGTAGAATATTTGAAAATAAGGATAATTATTTCCTCAAAGACTTCAAGATAAGCTAACACACTTTAATTTTACACAATAGGAAACTGAGCTAAAAATAATGTAATAATTAGCCAGGCACTGTGGCATATACCTGTAATCCCAGTAGCTCAAGAGGCTGAGAGGAAGAATTATGAGTTCAAAGCCAGCCTTAGCAATGGCAACGTGCTAAGCAGCTCAGTGAGACTCTGTCTCTAAATAAAATACAAAATAGGGATGAGGGGTGTGGCTCAGTAATTGAGTACTCCTGAGTTCAATCCCTGTAATATATATATATATATATATATATATATATATATATATATATATATATCCCAGGCCAATGTTATCATGCTCAAAAAATATTTGTTATGAAAAGTTATTGATTTTTATATATTAAAACAATATACTGACTACATTAGGAATTCTGTAAACTACACATAAAATAAACAGATAATTCCAAGAAGGATATGGTATTCGTGTAAATAACACATTATTTAGTCACTGAGTAGACATTTATGGGGTATATGCAAAGTAGCAACCTTTGCATGAGTTCATTAACTCACTGAATGGTAGTGAACACAGCAATCATGTACATGACTTTTCATAATTTAGAGTCCATTGAGAGAAGTTTGTTAGCAGTGGTTTTATCAAAAATCTATGTACAAATGATGGTGATTGTGATGAAAAAATCAGAAGATATTATGAGAGAATATATTAAAGGGAACCCAAATTACATAGAAGTTAAGGAAATATTTCCCTTAAAAAAAGGTTGGAGTAGATTGAGATCTAATACACAACAAAACCAAATATGAGTATTATCCTAAAACATGAGTAGATATATGTGCTTGAAAATTGCAAAAAGATCAATGTGGCCAGACCTTAGAGAAACATGGAGAGGGTGACGCAAGTTGGTGTGAAAAGGGACATGGGCAAGGAAAGTTTACCAGCAGCATGACTTCAGCATGGGTTTTGATCATTTTAAATACAAAAAAGCTGGTAGACACTAATCAGAATTTAATTTTGTTATTTAAAAATCTTCACTATTTCATGATTTAGAATTTCTTCTCATATTTCTTCTGGCCCTATAACTTAGCTATTTGTCTATATCATTTCTCCTTTTTAAGCGAACTTGGGAAAATTTCCCACACAACAATCAAAAGTTAAGAATTATCCTTTTATTACTCCACAGATCTACACTCTCAGATATCTAAGTGAAGCAAGACAAAAAAAAAGTTTTACCTTTACCTTGTAATTATGGACAAGCCAGCTCTACCTACTGTTATCTCAGCCACATCTTTCAAGTTTGATTGATACATCCATAATCTCACACAAATTGACCACACAGAAATTGACAAATAACAATAATATAAGTATTAAAATTAATATTATTAGTTGATAATGTGCCATATAATGTGCTAAGATCAAATTGCCAGGGATACAAGAATCTTGCATTAGTTGGATTACCTGTCCTTCATATGAGATATCTTAAGAAGCTTTAAACACAATTGATGGTATTTTTAAAGTATCAGTCTATTATTTCTTGGCCTCAGTTCAACATTCCAATGTGAACTGTGTTTTAAGCTTTGATGGAGTACATATGTTATGGTGATGCCAAAATTTACACTATCTTCTGAATAACTCCACACCCAGATCATGTTTATTATATATGAGACTGATACCTGCAGACATGGCATAATAGGGTGTTTATGTAAAAAACAAAAATCTATGGAAGGGAACAGTTATTCTACTGTTTGCCAATACCTGGTACCTAAAAACCCCAAAATTTAAAAATAAAATGTTGTCAAATGTGAGCTAGGAGGAACAGGAAGTAGAGCTGAATAGATTGATTTTGACAACTCTCCTAGAAGCCTGTCTTGGTGTACCACTTATTCTCTCTGTTAATTCGTTTAGGTAAAAGCATTTAGCTTTCATTTACATGTTGTCAAGGCTTGTGTTTATGCAACCTTCAACTTTCAATATACTTATGAAATTATCAATATAATTCATTTTCAGCCCCAAATATTTTATTTTTTTACTTAAATTAATTTTAAAAGTGAGACTTATCATAAAATCAGCCAAAAATTTTATAGGGCAAAAAATCAAAGTCCAATTTATTTTCCACTTGTTACCAGCCCTAAATGCATATTATATGAGAATAAAAATGTAAATATTTTGATATATGACTATACTCTACTTAAAAACTTTTCATATATTTACAAATATGTAGCATATGTATTTTTATCAATATTTTATAACCTAACATTATTATTGACACATATTAATATGACAAATTAATAGGATTCACTGATATTTCCACATGTGCACACCATATATTTTTATGCCCATAACTTTCTTCTTTCTCTCCCATCTATTCCCTGTTAATAACTCATTTTTTTCCCACACAGGACACACAATACACAATACTGTATCTGGCTTATTTTGCTTAACAAGATGTCCTTCAGTTCCAAACACTTTTTTGTAACTGACAGGACTCCAATCTTTATTATGGCTGAATAATACTCCACTGTATATATGTACAACATTTTTTTTTATCCATTCTTCTACTGAGAGACCTAAACTGACTCCATATCTAGGCTTTTGTGAATAGTACCACAAATAGCATAGTTACGAAGGTCTCCTTTTTATGTTGACTTCATTTCCTTTGGATATATATCCAGGAATCAGAAAGCTGAATCATTGGTAGTTTAATTTTTAGTTTGTTGAGAAACCTCATATTGTTTACCAAAGTGGCTATACTAATTTATATTCCCATAAACAGTGCATAGTGTTTCTATTTCTCCACAAATTTCCTAGAATTTGTTTACCTAATTGCTTTTAATGTTTTAATTAGTGCATTACTGTTATACAGAATATTGAGGCTTACACTGACATAATTACACAATTGCATAATATAAGTTCCTCCAATCAGTCCTCAGTACTTTTCCTTTCCATTCCCTTCTCCTTTCCTTTTACCTTTCCTCTATTGATATTCCTCCTATTTATTTATAGTTTATATTTACTTATATTTATAGATTTTTAAAAAATAGTACTTTATAGATATACATAAAAGTAAAATTCGCTGTGGCATGCTAATATATGTACACAGCATAATTTGATTTATTTGATTCCCCTGTTCCTTACTTTTCCCATCCCTCATCCCTTGGCAACAATCCCCTTCTGATGCTCCATTGATCTTTCTTCTATTTTCTCAGTATTCCCATCACAACCACTTTTTTTCCTTATTTTAGTCTATCTTCTGCATATGAGAAAAAAAATCTGACCCTTAACTTTTTTTCTTGGTACCTATTATTGAATCCAGGGTTACTTAACCATTGAAAGCTGATCCCAGCTCTATTTATTTATTTATTTATTTATTTATTTATTATTTTGAGATCTTGCTATTTTGCTCAGGGCCTTGACAAGTTGTGAGCCTGGCTTTGAAATTGTGATCCTCCTGCCTCAGGCTCCCATGTCACTGGGATTATTGGCATGCTCCACTGCACCTGGTGGATCCTTGAATTTCTGAGCGTAACTTATTCTAATTAGCATGATGTTCTCTAGTTCTATCCATTTACCAGCAAATACCATAATTCCATTCTTCTTTATGATGGAGTAAAACTCCATTGTGTATGTGTGGGTATATATATATGTGTGTATATAGTATTTTCTTTTTTTTTTTTTTTGCAGAAGGCAGATAAGGCGGCAACAAATGGAGATGTGCCCCTCTTTTTATCTGTCACACTAAGACTTTTATGCAATCATCTTTAATTGCAGTTAGTGAAGGAACTCAAGTCCAGAGGGTATCATATTTTCTTTAGAAATACAGATTGATTGTTAAACTTTTTTGGAGCCTAATATATTGTCTATGTTTGTATTAATTTTCATCACTATGACAAATACCTGAGAAAAACAATTAAAAACACAAAGGTTTATTTTGGCTTATGATTTGAGAGGATTTTACCATAGTTGACTGAATCCATTGCTTTTGGTCTGAAGTGAGGCAAAACACCATGAAAGACAGTCATGGAGAGGAAGGCAGATCACCTCATGGTGAGAGAGAGAGAGAGAGAGAGAGAGAGAGAGAGAGAGAGAGAGAGAGAGAGAAGGGAAGGGGCCAGGCATAAAAAAATACCCTCCTTTTAGGCTGTGTACTCAATGGCCCACTCCCTCCAACTAGGTCCTATCTTCTAAATTTTCTATCCCTTCCAATGCCTTCAGCTCTACTCTATCAATTGATAAATTCATCAATGAGGTCAGAGTTCTTTTGATCCAATCAACTCCAAAAGTTTTCATATAAACATTCTATATTGGGAACCAAGCCTTAAAGACATGAACCTTTCTGGAATTTTCCAAATCTAAACTATAAAAATGCTAGTACAAGTTCCATATGCTCAAGAAAAAATAAGTGTATTATAATGTTTTGGGTTGGAATAATCAGGAGATGTCAAGTCTATGTCATCTCTAGTGTGGTTTAATGCTAATGCTTTTTTTTTTAACTAAATTTTGTCTGGATCATCTCTCTATTGGTGAGTGGAGTATTATAAGGTCCTTTCCTTATTTCATTATTGGAGACTTTCTGTCCCCTTAAGTCTACTGGTATTTGTTTTATAAAATTGGGTGTTTGACATTAGGTGTACATATATTTATAATTGTCATAACTTCTTGATGAATTGACCTGTTGCTCATTGTAGAATTATTGTTATGGTTTGGATACTGTGTGTTCCCAAAAAAGTTCCTGTGTCAATGTAGGAATGTTCAGGAGTGAAATGATTAGATTATGAGAGCTGTCAACTAGTCTGTGAATTAACACATTTGATGTAGTGACCATTTGAATGGACTAATTGCTGCTAACTGCAGGTAAGCAGGTGCATATATGGAAGAAGCGGGATACTTAATGTCCATGGATTACATATTTTATCACTGGCTCACCTTTCCTTTGCTCTTTACTTTCACCATGATATACTGTCTCACCAGATCAATGAGGTCAGCTGACCATCAACTGAAATCTCTGAAACATAAGCCAAAAATTAACTTTTCATTCTCTCTTCTGTTTCATTTCAGATAGTTAACATATATAGATATGGAAACTGACTAAAACAGTGATCTCTTTTGTCACCTCTATTGCTTTAAAATTTTATTTTGTTAGCTATAAAGTTGAATTCTATTTCCTTTGAGATTCCATTTGTTTGGAATATCATTTTCAACTTGAAGTTTCAGTTAGTTTCTGTCTTCACTGGTGATATGACTTTCTTATAGAAAGTCTACTATTGGGTCTTTCTCTTAATCCATTCAGCCAAGTCTGTAGCTTTTAATGGAAGAATTTAGATATTTTATATTTAGAGTGATTTGGGGAAGTTATGGATGTGTGTTTACCATTTTCTTCTAGCTATTTCAAATTTTCTTTGCTCATTTATTTCTCTTTTATTTGTTTTTGTGATTTGATGACTCACTGTATTTATAATTTTTTTAAAAAAACTTTGTTTTATGTATCTACATTGTTAGTGAAATTTATATTCTCAAATGCTATTATTATAATAGTTATATTTTGTCACCTCTTGGTGTAAGACTCCCATAAACATATTTTGAAGTCTTGTCTGCTGGTCATGAATTTTGTTGGCTTTTTTCTTATCTTAGAAGGTCTTTATGTCTCATTTTCTGAAGATAGTCTTACTTGCTATAATAATCTTAGTTGGCAGTTATTTTCTTTAGACATGAGAAATCTTTTTTATCTATAGGATTTCTGATGAGAAATCTGTTTATTAGTCTAATGTTATTGCTCATAAATGTGACTTGGCACTTTCAGAGTTTAAAATTCTTTCATCATTCTGCATTTTGACAGTTTTACTATAGTATGCTGTGGGGAGGATCTTTTATGGTCATGTATATTTCGAGTTCTATAAACCTCCTCTACCTGGCTGTACCTCTCTTTCCCAAGATCATAGAAGTTTTCTGCTATTACTTTATTGAATAAGTTAATCTTATTAACTTAATCTTAATCTTTCTCTTTTCCCTTTACATTATGCCAGTGATGTGGTTATATGATCTTTAAATGGTGTCTCAAAAATTCAGGAATGTTCTCTTCCTTTTTTCTATTTTTTTCTTATTTCTGTGAATTTTCTATTTCCAAAGACCTGTTTTCAAATTCTGTTATTCTTTATTCCATTTGATCTAATGTATCAGTGAGGTTTCAAATTAATTTTTATCTGACTTATGGTCTACCTTTTCAACATTTTTCATTGGTTGTTTTCAAAATTTATGTCTCTTTACTGAATTTCTTCTTATATCCTGTGTTGTTTTCCTAATTTTATTTCACTGTTTATCTACATTTTCTTTATATTAATTGGGCTTTTTTAAAAAAAAGTCTTATGTGTAGATACATACTGAGGTGAGTGATATAGAAGAACATCAAATTCTACAAGATAAAAATGGGAACTTTGTGTAATTCAGAAATGTGGGACAGGAGACTAGCAAGGAAAAAAAAAATCTCAGTACCTACTGCCTCAGCTACATAGCTGGAGGAGTAGGTGTTCCACTTCTCAGGGGTATAGGTGAAAGAGAGAGTCTCCTCCTTCAAAATCCTCCTTGAAAATCTATCTGGGGAAATACTAGTAATCATACCTTTTGGAAAGTTTCATAAACCCTATAGGCTCTCTGTTTAAAAATAAATATTATATCTACATAATATCCTGGCTTTGGAAAAGAAAATAATCTCAATTCCCAATAATATTGCTGTAATTAGGAGTAATCTTTAATAAAAAGACAGTGTGTCTGCAAATTGGTACAGTCAATATGGAAAGCAGTATGGAAATTCCTTAGAAATCTGGGAATGTAACCACCATTCGACCCAGCTATCTTTGGTCTATACCCAAAGGACTTAAAAATAGCATACTACAGGGACACAGCCACATCAATGTTTATAGCAATACACAATAGCTAAATTCACAATATCTAAACTATGGAACCAACCTAGATGCCCTTCAGTGGATGAATGGATTAAAAAAATGTGGCATATATTCACAATGGGATTTTACTCAGTAATAAAAGAGAATAAAATCATGGCATTTGCAGGTAAATGGATGGCATTGGAGAAGATAATGCTAAGTGAAGTTAGCCAATCCTAAAAAAACAAATGCCAAATGTTTTCTCTGATATAAGGAGCCTGACTCATAGTGGGGTAGAGATGGGGAAGATGGGAGGAATAGATGAATTATAGATAGGAATTATAGCTGGAGGGGAAGGGAGGAGGCAGGGAATCAACAAGGATAGTGGAATGTGATGGACATCATTATCCAAAGTACATGTATGAAGACAGAAATTGGGTGTCACCTACTTTATATACAGAGATATGAAAAATTGTGGTATTTATGTGTAATAAGAATTGTAATGCAAAAAAACCCACAAAGTACATGTATAAGACATGAATTGGTGTGAACACTTTTATATACAAAGATATAATATGTTTAATAAGAATTGTAATGCATTCACTATTGTGTATTTAAAAAAATAAAATCAATTAAAAAACAAAACAACAACAACAACAAAATAGTCAAAAAATAAACAACAACAATAAAGAACCATGAAATAAAAAAGACAGTGTGGATTTTGACTGTCTTGGGTTCCAGAAAACATAAATGTTACCCTTTCTGGAACCCTACACATTCCACTGCATTGGCTGAGGGTAACTGCCTAATTCGTGAAACATAGTTCTTTAATGTGACCCTGATAAAATTTAACTTAAAGTGCTGCACTATAGGGAGTGGGTGTTGCCACACAGAGGGAAATAGAGGATGCTGCCTTCAAAAACTGTGGGATGGGGAGACAAAATATCAGTGTTCTAAAGAAGTAAGTGGTCAAAGGATGCCTATTGATGAATTTTGTAATTCATAAATTATCATCAAGTCAACATCTCTATAAAGTATCAGATTTTGACAAGATGGAAAAAGTTTGGTCTCCTCAGTGAGTCATAAAAAATCAGGTAAGCTAATATAAGTGGAATTCCAGGTTAAATATTCTTTCCTCTCTGAATTTTTTTGTCACACAGATTCTGTTTTATTCTTCTTTATCCTTTCTTCACACTCTGTTTTTTCAGAATGTTATGTAATTTCATTAGTTCAGCATTAGAGTGAATTGGTTATATTCTACCCACTCTTAAGGAATACAAGTAAAATATTATAGAACTTAAAAATATAAGCCTATATAATATTAGTTAACAACCAAATACATTTAGGATTTCCTATATAATATAATTAGTAACTACTATTTAATACCTCTTTAGAAAATTAATTTGGTCTATGAAATACTTATATCGAGAAACTAATTATTGGGTATATGTATATTATTTGATCATTTATTATTTAGGAATAACACAGTAATAATTCATCACTTTCCTGGAATTGTTTAAATCTATGCTTTACATGTTGTCAATAAAATGTTACTTTTTCTCAGCATGACCACAAATACAAGTCAGAATTAATAGGACAATTTACTTTGGATACTTTAAATTCCAGTACTTTAGGACATTTGGGGAATTCTGTTTCTTACTTTTTATATAATTATAAATGATATGGTGAAGATTTTTATACCTCCGGGTACCTGTGTTTACCAAATATGGGCAAGTGATAAATTGAAACTTTAAAAGGAAGTCTCAGTAATATGAAAACTTTTGCAATTTTTTCCATGCCTTTAGGGCACTGAGAGTTAATAACAACATAAAAGAGGTGCCTAGTGATTTCCAAAAACTGTCTCCAAAAATGTAATCTAATTTTATTAATTATTTTCTTTACTGTAGTTCAATAACAGGTAATAATAAAATATTTTAAATTAAAAATTGTTATACCCAAAGCATAGAATAGCATGAATAGTAATATACTTGAACCTCTTTATTATACAGCTCAACAGCAACAAGATACATATTAGTCTCTGTTGAAAATAGGCTTTTCAAAGAACTGAAACATGGTCTCCTGGGTCTCAAGCTTCATCACAGTGTATCTCTACTACCTGTCACTTGACTTGCTGTTTAATTTAGATGGCTGCCAGCACTTACAAAAATCCTAGGTGAATACAGTTTAAGGAACATCCCTAGAAATAACATAATAACAGTAGGTTCTAAAAATATGCAAGCTAACTAGAAAAAAACCACACATATAAACACTTTTGTAATGATTCTTCAAATTGTCTTTCAAAGATAGTTATTCCTTGTTGATTGATTTAACTACGTATTCTTAATGAATTAAAAATGCATCTCAGTTATTACAGATAATAAATAGTAAACTGAGTTTATGTTAATATTAACAAGACACATAGTAAATGTCACCCTGTCTGAAAAGACAACACTGTCTTGATAATAGAGATGCTGAAACCGGGACCCAATCCAAGAAAGACTAGAGTAGTGACTGTAACAGAATTTTCTGGCAATAGGATGATGATTTCTTATTTACCTGGAGCAGCAAGCATTTTAGTAAATCCCCAATTTAAATTACTTTACAATGTAACTGAAAAGTTTGGTCTATTTATTACTGGTATGTGTGTTATGTGTAAAGAAAGAGAGAAAAAGGGCAGGCAACATAATATAGCCTGCCTCTTTGTTAAACACAAATGCTAATGACAATAAAAATAACTATATACATGGCCTGGAAAGAACTACTTCTGGAAGAATGTAAAACAACTGAACAGCTTAGGATTAATGGTTTGCACAGACTGGTATTTAGGTTTCCAATCCAAAGATATTCAAACTCCCAACATCTCAAAAAACTCTTCTCAGGACTATCCTTAAAATAATATTAAAATAATAAAATATATTTTCATATTTTGAAAACTTTCTAAGATTCTGTAAATGTAGTCCTTACCCAGATATAATACATTGAATAAACATTGCTTTATTGCTTGATTATCATTTTTCTGGATTTTTCTTCCTGTTTGCTTGCATATATGTGTATGTCCTCATGTTACATATGACTATACTGAACTATTACTCTAATAAGAACTAATATTATAACTACACACAAAATATAAAATGCTTATAAATTGCCACAGGAAATATCAAGGTCTTCATCTCTTCTATCCTGTCATAAAACTATCAAAAAGGCACTAATGCTATAAACATTTTATAGATGAGGAAACTTAAGTATGTAAATGTAAATGTGATTACCACATCAGGATTGTGCGCTAGAATTGCTGGCCAAGCTATTCAACTTTGGACTTCCAGTATGCTAATATTCACATCCAATGCCATGAAGAGACATGGAATAGCCTGAGGCAAAAGAAAAAATTAGTAATGAGATGTGACTTCAATTACATTTTTGGTATTTTGTTAATCACAAATATTTTTATTGATTTATAATTTCAAAAATACTGTACGAAAATATTTATCTTGATTACTGTGTTTAACACATCATTAAATTTGGTGCCCAAGGCACATGTCTTATTCATTTCACTTGTCCAACCCTTGACTTGGCTCTGTGACATATTCACATTCACTGTCATTGACACTGCAAGAATGAAGGAAACTGATTGAAATGTCTGACCAATCACTGAATGATTTAATGAGCACAAGAGACTCATGTAACTTATCTAGGCTTCAATTATTTCATCTCAGAAAAGCATAGTTATGGATATTCAATTATCAACATGTAAAATGTTTTATAAAGATTATTTAAATATTATTAGCTATTTTAATTAGATTTACTAATAAAGTAAAAATAAATAAAAAAAGATATATCAAATGATCATCATCCCGTACCTTTTAATACTATCTTAGAATTTACAAATACTTTCAAATATGTCAAGAAAGCAGTTTTACCCACCAAAAACCCTATTGGTAAGCTAAGTTTTGTTCATTTTATTGCTGAAGAAAATGAGACGTTCAAAGGTAACAAAATTAGTAGTTAGGTCACTTTCTTCTATCAGTTCATTGCTCAATTATGTTCTGCTATTGCTGTGCCCCAATCAACCAAAGAAAATATTGACGTGTTGAAAGGTGAATTGAAATTGCTCCAATTTTATTGTAAGAACAGTATTAAGCTCCAACTGAAACAAACAAGCATACACACAGACAAGACACTACTTGTACCTTTTTATTTCTATAACCAACAGCTTGTAAATGGTTGCAGAAGCCTGTGCTAGATAAAATTGACAATTTATTTTGCTTACTCAAGATGGTATCATTGGGGAAAAGTGGTTGTAGGGTACATACTATGTCTACATACTGTATTTGTAACTTTTAAAAATCTTAAAATATTTTGAAGTTACTTAAATTTTTTATAAATTGATGAAAAAAAGATTGTGGTAAATTAGTGGAGGATACAAGAGTCTTTGAATGATTTTTAGACAAAACAAATGTATAAAACCCCTGTAACTTAATAATCTTCAATTTTAATATAAAAAAGGATTTAAGCAGAAGAGGAATCTTTAAAACTTTTTTAGAAAAATTTTCACCTTCAGAACTGTAAATTAAGTACAAAGTGAGTTAAAAACAAAGTTTACACTAAATTAGAAGTAATGTTTAGGTAGACAATACATATAATCAATAGTATATGCATTTAATTTATGCATTTAATTAATGTTTATATAAGATTGAGTTATAATGATAATACTTCATTGTTTGATCATCATTTTTGCTATATATTTTTTCTGTGTGTTTGCATATATATGTACATAGTTCTTGATAGCATCCACTAAAATTTATTAATATTGCAGGCAGGAAAACATCTTGTGTAGTGTGAATCAAATCATTGGTTTTAGCACTAGAGACAGTTAACATAATATATATATATACTCTCTACCTATACATTTTCATGCATATAACAAAGAAACTGAAACATACATTTGAATCATATAACAAAATATGAGCAAGAAACACTGAATATCAAAAATAATTTATTTGGTTCTAAAATGTATCCCAAAGGCTCGTGTATTAAAGTCTTAATTTCCAGCCAATGGTTATTGGCAAGTGGTAGAAGCTTAAGGAGGTAGAGCCTAGTTGGGGAAATAGGTCATTGGGAGCATGTTTTTATAAGGTACATTTTGTTGCTCACCTTTTACTCTCTTTCTCATTTTTTCTCTCTCTGCTTCCTGGATACCATGAAAAAACAGATTTGCTTCACTGCACTCTTCATACCATAATGACCTGACTCACATTGGTATAGAATCAATGGAGCCAAGTGACCATGGACAGAAACCTCTAAAACCATGAGCCTATATATATATATTTTTTTTCTCCTCTACATTGATTTTTTTGGAAAATTTTTCACAGCAACAGAAAGCTAACAATATAAAAATACATATGTATTAATTAATTTTTTACCAAGAGGAATTGAACCAAATATGGCAAGTCTAGGCTGGTGCTTTAATTCTAAGGAACTTAATAATTCACATATCAATTTATTTTTACTCATTTAAGAACCAAATTATAATCTAATTTTAGAACATTTTCATCACAATAAAATAAAATAAAAAATCCTCATTAGAACTTCCGAAACAGCAACACAAAATAATACCATGGACTAGTTCCAAAATAAAAAAAATAAAACTGGTTCATGTTATGAAAATAAAGAGAAAATCAATCACTTAAACTTTCTGAAATTTGTCTTAAGGAGAAACATCAAGTGAATAAGTGATTTATTCAAAAAAACAGGTTATGAGAGTTGGGCTCTGTGCCTTCAAGTCATAATCCATTCATCACTCCCTATCTTTTCTTTGGGAAAGATCAACTTTGGGTGGATGTGGCCAAGGAGATGTAAATGTATCTGCCCTAAGCCTTAGGTTCAGGGCTGCAATGTCTCATGGGAAGCAGCAGACTTAATATATTTCTTATCTGCTGCAGCTGTATGTTCTAAAGATTAATGTACAGTATAGTTCAAAGAGGAATGGGAATGCCTTTCTTCACTCAGTCCTCCGGTGGTGCAGGATGTTTGTGATATACCATGCCAGTCCACATAAAATGGGCACCAATTTTCTTGCCCAATTTCCTCATAAAGTTGTGATGTAGGGAGGGACAGATTTATAAGACCAGATGTTATCTCCCTAGCTTGGTATCCTGTTTGTGCAACAGGGGTGTGTCTTTAAGAAAGATAGGCCACTGTTCTTGCTGTTCATTTTAGATGTTGAGCTCAGAGGCTTTGCCTTAAAGCAGAGAATATCCATAAAAGAATAGAAAGCTCAGAAGATTTTCTCAAAGGTATTCACTTTATTTAAAGTGGAGTAAATGTTGGAAACTTAAGCCTTGGGATGGACTCAGAACAATGGATATTTTCTTCATAGAAAGTAAGAGGGGAGATGGGTAGCTTCAGGGAAGCAAGAAGCTTAAATATAACCTAGTTAATTTTATAGCACAAGAGTTAATAGCAAGAATCAACAAATGGGACTTACTTAAACTAAAAAGTTTTTTTCACAGCAAGAGAAACAATAAGAGAAGTAAATAGGGAGCCTACATCATGGGAACAAACTTTTACCCCTCACACTTCAGATAGAGCCCTAATATCCAGAGTATACAAAGAACTCAAAAAATTAGACAATAAGATAACAAATAACCCAATCAACAAATGGGCCAAGGACCTGAGCAGACACTTCTCAGAGGAGGACATACAATCAATCAACAAGTACATGAAAAAATGCTCACCATCTCTAGCAGTCAGAGAAATGCAAATCAAAACCACCCTAAGATACCATCTCACTCCAGTAAGATTGGCAGCCATTCTGAAGTCAAACAACAACAAGTGCTGGAGAGGATGTAGGGAAAAGGGTACTCTTGTACATTGCTGGTGGGACTGCAAATTTGTTCAGCCAATTTGGAAAGCAGTATGAAGATTCCTGGGAAAGCTGGGAATGGAACCACCATTTGACCCAGCTATTGCCCTTCTCGGACTATTCCCTGAAGACCTTAAAACTGCATATTACAGGGATACTGCCACATCGATGTTCATAGCAGCACAATTCACAATAGCTAGACTGTGGAAGCAACCCAGATGCCCTTCAATGGATGAATGGATTAAAAAATGTGGCATTTATACACCATGGAGTATTACGCAGCAGTAAAAAATGACAAAATCATGGAATTTGCAGGGAAATGGATGGCACTAGAACAGATTATGCTTAGTGAAGCTAGCCAATCCCTAAAAAAAAAACCAAATGTCTTCTTTGATATAAGGAGAGCAACTAAGAATAGAGCAGGGAGGAAGAGCAGGAAGAAAAGATTAACATTAAACAGAGACATGAGGTGGGAGGGAAAGGGAGAGAAAAGGGGAATTGCATGGAAATGGAAAGAGACCCTCACTGTTATAAAAATCTACATGTAAGAGGTTGTGAGGGGAATTGGAAAAAAAACAAGGAGAGAAATGAATTACAGTAGATAGGGTAGAGAGAGAAGATGGGGGGGAGGGGGGATAGTAGAGGATAGGAAAGGTAGCAGAATACAACAGTTACTAGTATGGCATTATGTAAAAATGTGTATGTGTAACTGATGTGATTCTGCAATCTGTATTTGGGGTAAAAATGGGAGTTCATAACTCACTTGAAACTAATGTTTGAAATATGTCAAGAGCTTTGTAATGTTTTGAACAACCAATAAAAAATAATAAAAAAAGAAAAAAAAAGAAAAGAGATATCTGAGAGGGTTACTCCTATGGTCAGAACAAACTTCAAAGAAAAGTAAAAAATTAACCATAAAAGGTGATTTGTATGGGTACTACAGGTGTATGACTTTAAGTGAATCAGACCATAGATTAATTTATACTCTCATCCACTGTCAAACAATAGAGCAATTCATTGGTAATTAGTAGAATCCAAGAGTCATTTGCAATTTCAAAAAAAAAGAAAGATAGCTTAAGAGAGAAATCAGTGAGAAAGTCGAAGGAAACCCTGATAACAAGATAGTCATCTCCTTGGACAAGTGTGCACATGTCCAAGTCTATATTACGCAGGGTAACAGAAGACATTTCGTTTACTGGTGATATTGTTTTCTCTAAAATAACCCAGCAAGTTTACTAAAGAAAAACAATTTTTAAGCATTACAGCAAACTGTGGAGTTAGACTACTCAGTATTTAGAGGGGTTTCAATCAAAGCTGACCATATTTAAGGAAAAATAATTGAGACATGCAAAGGGATGAGAAACTATAGCCATAAGTAAGAAAAAACATACAACAAAAACAACAAAGCTAAGAATAACAACAGCAACAGCAGATCCAAACAACAGAGACCACTTGTGAGAGTATGTAGATGATGGACATGGCACACAAAGACTTCAAAGTAGCTAATATAAATATTAGTTCAAAGAATTAAAGAAAAATCATGCTTAAAGATAGAAAGGAAGTAAAAAGTTCATGATCATATGATGAAATAGGAAACACCAATGAAAGAAAAAAATGTTTTTTTTAAATAGTTAAAAATTCTGGAGTTGAAAATTGCAATGATTATATTTTAAAATTAGCTTCTAGGGCTGAATATCTGAGACCTGAAAAAAGTCAGAATCTGTTCAATTGAACATATGAAGAACTATTACTCAACTGGAATAACAAAAAAAGAAAAAAAAATGAACAGTCTCTGAGAAAGGTGGAATGCAATTGTCTATAACAACATTAGTTTAATGGAAGAATCAAATGTTCAAGCTTTGGAACTCTTTAATTAAGCCCAATAAAATGTACAGCTTAGATTCCTTATCTGATACCCTGAAAAATGTTTGTGCCAATACCAATTGCAACATACAATAATAATCAGTAACATAGTAGAAGAAAATAATGTCATATTTTCTAATTTGTTCTGATAAACATTTTTCAAAGTGGCACTATCGACATATTGTACTAGGTAATTCTTAACTCTGGGGACTCTTATACATTGCATGATGTTTAACAACATCACTGATTTCTACTCATTCAATATAAGTAGTAAAACCAGCCATAGTCTTGGAAAACAAAAATGTCTCCAAATATGGCCAACAGACCCCTACTAAGGAAAAAATTCCCACTCATTGACAACCACTCTGCTATGTATTAGGAAATTTTCATATCCCCAAATATGGTATATATGAGTTTCTTTAATTATTTAACATTTCAGTAAGAGAACTATTTACCTATCTCAATTAATTTATGTAGGATTGATTGTCTCAAAAAAATGTCTTTTAGGATGAAATAACTTGACATCTTACTTATCACAATGTTTTAGACATATAACTGTTATAATTTTTAGTCATGTTTTCAGAGGTTTTAGTCCATTGTCAGCAGACTCCATAACTCTGGGCCTGAATAAGGCAGAAGTAATCCTAGGTTAATCTAACCTGGAGCCCATAGCAAACAATTTATGTGAGACTTCTATAAATATGTATGAAACTCTTTTCCTTCCCTTTCATCCATTTCCTCCCCTCCCTTCCCTGACAGAGAATTGTTAAGTTGCCAGGCTGGACTTGAACTTGCTATCCTTCTCATTTAGCTTCCCAAGTAGCTGGGATTATTGTAATATACCACCATGACCAGCTTGTGGATGAATTGTCTGAAGAATTCCCTTCTCTATTAAGGAAACCTTGATTTATAAATGTGAAGAACTTTGTCAATTCTAGAGCTGGGAAAAATTGAATTTGATGTTAGATGCATTTCTTGAAAATGGATTGCACTTATTACCCAGATAATAGAGAAAGTTGACTTTATATTTTATATAATAATCGTAGGCCTCTAAAAATTTCTTAGGTTGTCTTAAGTTACACAATTGTTATTGGACAATGTAGGCAAATATCCAGTATATTTCACCTAAATCAAAAAGTCTTTGAGACAATTGAAAACAGTGGACTTCTCTATAGAGGAAAGATTTTTGTAACTTTAAGGAATATTAGTGTAATAATATCCAGATATATAAAAAGCTTTAAAAACTTAATAAGAAACAAATACTCTAAATAAACCTGGTAAAAGGATAAGAATAGATAATATTAAAAGAAGGAATTCAAATTACCAACAAATTTATTAAAAAATTCAACTAATTAGTCATCAGGGAAACAAAGGCCAAACCCACAATGACACATCTTTTCACCAATTGGCATAGCTATTATTAAAAATACAAAATATCACATTCTGAAGAGAATGTGGATGAAAGGAAATTCTCATACACTTTTGGTGAAACTCCAAATTAATAGAGGCACTGTGGAGAACAGTGTGAAAGTTTCTCAAGAAAATGAAATAGATCTACCATGTGATCCAGCAGGCCCACTATAGGGAACATATTCAAAGGAACAGCATCAAAGAAATAGCTTCACTCTCATGTTTATTGCAGTATTATTTAAAATAACTAAGATATGAATGAAACTAGATGTCCATCAATGAATGAATGGAGAAAAGAATGTATTGAGTATATACACAAAGGGATATTATTCAGTTAAAAAAATGTTGTCCTTTCATTTGTGCAAAATGGATGGAACAGGAAGACAAGGTTAAATGAAATAAGTAAGACATATAAAAAGGCAAATATGAGAGTTCTGTCAGAACTGCCACGCAGGAGTGAGCACAGACTCTTAGCCTTGAGTGATGGGGGTGTGAGGGACTGGCTTCCATTAGTCCCCCTGGGGCCCGGGAGTCCCAGTTGGTGGCAGCCAGGCGCTCAACACCATCCCAACAGTGGGATGTAGCAATTATGCTCCTGCCTTTGTAGATTGATGTTCCCACAGGCGCCCCTTATTGCTTGGGAGTGGTGGGTGGGCGACTTCCTGGCTCACGTCCCCATGAGTCCAGGCCAGTGGTTATGATCCCCCAAAGGGTGGCAAGCCACAGGCGGCTATAGCCAAGCTCTTGTCTCCATCTCCATAGTTCCCCTTTGCAGCATGGGGGTACTTTTAAAAAAATTTAAAAATCCCCAAACTCAAGAGCAGGTTTCAGTGGCAGATGCCAGCATTATTACCAGATCTTAAGGCAGTCTGCATTTGCCACCCAGGCCAGGTTGTCTAAGGGTCACAAGTATTGCCAATGTCAGGTTAGAGCCCTGCATCTGTGTGAGAGTACTAGCTGGGTTACAGTGCATTCAATCTCAATATTTGGTAAGGATCCAGTGAGAGGCTCAGAAGACTTATTAGCCAAATTTCAATTGCCTGAATAATTCTAGAAAGTAATAATCAAATAAAACATTAATTTTTTTTTCTAGAATCAGAGAATCTCTGGAATTTAAAGTCTCACAGGGAAAACGATTTTTTTTCCTATCTCTCTTCAATCTCTAAACATGAATCCCCAGTACATAAATCCAAAACTTTTTACCTAAAACATTTCAAAACACAAAAAAATCCACATTAACTCTCAATAAGCCATAAAAAGTGTGCTTTTCTTATGAGAAAGGGCTACACTTTAACCATATGCATATTATCAACTACCTTAAATAGAAATCCCAGTGGATTATGACATTATTTTATCTACTATGTTACTGATTATTATTGTGTGTTGCAATTGGTATTGACACAATTTTCAGTACATCAGATAAGGAATGTAAGCTGTAGATTTTATTAAAGAGTTTCAAAGCTTGAACATTTGATTCTTCCATTAAACTAACGTTGTTAGAGACAATTGTGTTCCACCTTTCTCAGAGACTGTTCATTTCTTTTTTTTTTTCTTTTTTGTTATTCCAATTGAGTAATAGTTCTTGATATGTTCAATTGCGAAGAAAGCATGCAAGCACACAGAAATACTTTTCAAAATCCAGGACTGCTCTAGACCTTAGGATTCTGTTGTAAAGACAGAGCAAGCCACCTGAAAATCCTCTGTTTAGTGAGGAGAAAGAAATTCAAGAAAGTTCAACCCAAATGAGGCAAGGAATTGAGTTTCAGAGGCCTGCAGCACAGTCTCACTGGGTGACGCCCACTCCCAGAGCACCATTCCTCCTGGGAGCCCCAGTGGGGTTCATCTGCTCTTTGCTGGGAGCCGAAGACAGTTCCAGACATCTCTTTCGCTCAAGGCTAAGGGTCCATGCTCATTCCTTTGTGGCAGCTCCACACAATTTTTCCTCTCATATGTGGATGGCTTTAAAAAATCAATCTGAATAAATAATAGGAATTAATAGAGAAATGGGGAGTACAGTGTTTTAGTCAGTCTTTTTGTACTGCTATGACCAAAAGAAGTGACAAGGACAATGTAGAGGAGGAAAAGCTAATTTTGAGTCATAGTTTCAGATGTGCAGTTGATGGTCAGCCGACTTCATCACTTCACACCTGAGTGAGGTAGAACTCTCATGGCAGAAGGAAATGGTGAAGGAAACCAACTCAGAACACAGCAACCAAGAAGCAGAGCTAGAACTCTACTCATAAGTGACAAAATATGAACCCCCAAAGCATACCTACAGTGATGTACTTCCTTCAGTAACACCTTAACTACCTACAGTTACCACCCAGTTAATCCATGTCAGTGTATTAATCCACCGATTAGTCTTCACCTCTTATGATCTAATCATTTCACCTCTGAAAATTCTTGCATTGTCTCAAACGTCAGCTTTTGGAGAACACCACATAATCAAACCATAGCAGACAGAGAATAATAAGTTCTAGTGTTCATAGAGAATTATGAGGGGTGTAGAGTTCACAAGAATCTAATATATACTTTACAAATAACGAGGAAACCAAAGCTCAATGCTTTCCCCACCCCCCACCTCCGTCTCATGATGATTAATACAAATTAATGATGAAAGGGAAATGTTAATCAGCCTCATTAAATCAGCACATATTGGATTCATGTATTATAATGTCACACTGAACACCAAAAGTATGTACAATATTATAAACAAAAATTTCAAAATAGACTTAAGGATATGGAAATGTTAAAACTACCCTTATTTAATTGTTACACATTATTTACATATATTAAATTATACATGATATGTCATAAATTTGTACAATTAATATTTTCAGAGGTGCCCCAATAATTAAATGGAATAGCAGTACAATATGGTATATCATGCTTTATTCATAAAAAATTAAATAATCTTGGAAGTATGCTCTATATAAAAAGATAATATTATTTTAAAATATTGTGCAAAAGTTGTCAAAAGTGTTTTAAGATCTTTGACATTGACTTTTAGAGAAATTGCTTTCTAGAGACAATAGTTTCTTTTGAGGAAGTTTAAAAATTTTTTATTTACTCTGCAGAGTAAGTGAAAAAATAATGATATAGCATTAAAAACTTTTGAAAATAAAAATTTAAGTACTAAGGTGGTAAATTTTGAAATTGAATAAGATTTATATTATAATGTAATAATTTAAGTTTAGCACACATATATGTGCCTTAAGATTTAAATGTATATTTAAAATTTCAAGTCATCTCTATCATATAAAAGGAAGTCTACTTTTCACAAGTAAATTTATAATACTTGTAGTTATATGAATGCTTGATATTAAAAAGCAGTACTGACAACATAGCAAAGTCATAGCTGAGGTTAATTTATGGATGCAAGGTAGGAGGTGTTAAAACTATAAAGTATTTGAAGCTTCATGATACCATAGCAACTCATTTTTTAAAAAGTCACAATAGACCTAATGTAATACTATCCTCATAAGGAATTAAGGAATCTATTAATTATAGATCTTTAATTTTAACACTTTTTAACTTATTTCTATAAGACCTTGCTAATGCTCATTAATCTCTCTGTGATTAATTCCTTAAATCTGTAAAATAAGATGTTAATAATTATAATAAAACATAAGTGTTATTTTTCAAATAATTCACAAACAAAATGATTATAATATTTTAGAAAAAAAAATTGTTATTTCTTGTGTGTGTTTTGGTGTTGCATAGAAAAGACAGGAGATTAAAAGACTTTCAAAATAGCAATTTATTTAATTTAATAGATAACCACTTTCTGAAAATCTATTTTATGTAGCCACTTTGCTACAATTATAACCTCTAATATTTATTGATTAATTTTTTGGCACCTAATGAGTGTCTAATATCATCATAATCAGGCCTCAGAACAACACATGAGGTATGCTTATTTGTCTTTTTTTCTTCTAATGAATAATAGAGCTTCAAAGAAAATAAAGCTTTCCCTGCTACTACTCACCTTGTAAGAATGGACACTGTTTTTCCTTCTTCACAAGTATTCATATCCTGTTTTTTTCTATTATAATACATGGACTCTTGATGAATAAATAATGAGTAAATGAATAAATATCAGCCTTACAAAAATACACCTCTAAAATAACTATATTTTGTAGGAGCTAATTATTCATCCTCATAATTTTGGTTATGATGCTAGAAAGATTAAGCCTCTCCCTTTCAAAGATGTCTGCATCTCGGTCTTCAAAATATGTGAATGTGTTATGGTCTATAAAAAGAGTAATTAGGTGCAGATGGAAGTAAGTTTACTAATGTGCTGAACTGAAAACATCTAGACCATCATGGGTTATTCAGGTAGACCTCGTATAAATCAGAAGCACACTTAAAAGTTTAACAGGCAAGAAGAAAATGAAAAATTAGGCAGGGTGAGAAGAAACAACAAATTTTTCTGGCTTTGAAGAGGAAGTAATAGTCCATGAAGCAAGGAACAAGTGTGTTCTCTAGAAGGTAGAATGCTTGATATTAGGGAAGGGAATGAATTCTCCCTGAGCATCCTGAATAAACAAAACCCCCAAGACACTGATTTTAATCCCCCCAAAAATCTGTGACAGACATACCGAACTGTAAGATAAAAAAGTGTATTTTTTAAATAATTATAAAATGTTAATAAAAAAGTAGAATACAGATAATATTCATGTTCGTGGATTAGAAGAATTAGTGTTAAAATGTTCATACTACCCTAAGTGGTCCATATTTTCAGTGTTATCACTATCAAAATTTCAATGTCACTTTTCACAGATATAAAAAAATTCTAAGATTCATCTAAAACTACAGAAATAATGCATAAATGACCCCGGAAATCATGAGCCAAAAAACCCCCAAAAAAACAAAAAACAAAAACAAACAAACAAAAAAAAACTGGAAGTTTTAGTGTTCACCATCTAACTTTAAATTGTCCTAAAAAACAATAGTAACTAAATAGCATGATATAGGCATCAAAATATTTACATTGGTCAATAGAACACAATAGAAACTCCAGAAAAGAACCCATATACCTCCAAGTTGATTTTTTATTAAGGTGCCAAGGACATATAAAGGAAAAAGGATAGCCTCTTCAATAAATTTTGATGTGAAATCTGATATTTCATTTCTTTGCATATAAATATCTGATTTTCACATCAAAATTTATCTATGAAAAATGACATTGAAATGTATATTAAAATACCTACTCAAAATGTATTTAAAATCCCAGAAATAAATAATTTTTAAGTTTTAAATGTTGTGCTGTTCTGAGTAGTATGATGAAATATCAGTTAAACGCTTTGTCAGGGCCAGGGCATAAACTATTGCCTTGTCAAATATATTCAGGCTATATATTACGCACATGTTGGTCATTTAAGTGGGCATCTTGGTGACAAAATCAACTCAACAGTATTAGAGTACTTGTATCCAAGAAATAATTATTTACTTAACAATAGCTCAAAGTGTTATAGTGATGCTACCAATTTGGATATTCCAAAGAGAAGCTGTAAAGTGCTTCCTTTAAATAAAAAGGCCAATGTTCTGGACTTCACAGAAAATGGAAAAATATTCTATGCTGAAGTTGGGAAGGTCTGCAGTAAGAGTGAATGTCCTATTTGTTGAAAGGGAAGAAAGAGAAATAAATGTATGAATTTTCCTGTTGTTCTTCAGACAACAAATGTTATCTTCATTGTGCACTAATGCTTAATTTCAATGAAACAGACATTAACTTTGAGTGTAGAAGATGCAGACAGAAAACATGTTCTGATGGATGACAATGCATTACATCAGAAGATATCGATCCTACACAGAGATTTCACCAAAGAATCCCCTGAAACAAGTTACACCAAGCATTACTGCAACTAAGGAAAGGTTACTCAGATTCAAAAAAATTTGAAGTGAAAATATGTAAAAAAAAAAAATACAGCAGGTATTCTATATACCAATGAAGAAGCTGCTGCCACATTTCCAACAGAGTTGAGGAAATTGTTATGGAGATAGGCTATCATCCCAAGTAAGCCAAAAATTTTGTTGGAATTTAATTTTTCTTGAAGAAGATGCCCGATAGAATCCTCATTCATAGAAGTACAAGGGAAGCAGAAAGGTACAAAACAAGGAAAAATAGGTTAACTCTGGTATTATATGGTAATACTGCTGAGGAATGTGATAAAGCCTAACACAGCATAGAGAGAAGACCCCCCACACACACACACACACTTTCAAAAACAAAACAAATTTAAGTCTGACAACATAATCATAAAGTGTGGTTGACAGCCATCTTGTATCTAGAATGGCTTCATGAATGCCTTATCCAAGAAGTGAAACAACATTTGGAAAAGTTAGGGTTGGAATTGTAAATATTGTTAATAATAAATAAAACACCCGACCATTATAAATCAGTCTGCATTAAAATACAAATGCCATGATTGCATTCCACCTTTCAATACAACTTCTTTGTTTTAGTCCCTTGATCAAGGCAACATCTATTTATTTATTTGGTCAAGTCCACCTGTACCCATCTGGTATTTGAAAACATTTGATCAACTATTGATACACACCTTAATATTGGACTTAAAACAGTGCTGGAAATCATTTGCCACTGCTGATGCAGTCATATATATCAAGCCTGCAAAAAAAAATGACCTAAAACCAGAAATTCTAAATGCCTACTGAGAGAGCTTATAGAGTGTGGTTGTGAATGATTTTTAAAACTTCAGAATGATGAATAAAGAACTTAGAAAGCTAATTGAGGCAGTAAGACAAGTTGGTGGAGGAAGATTTGCCAACAAGCTTAATAAAGATGTGGAAGGACATATTGAAGGCCATCAAGGCATTTTAAAAATTAGGAACCAGAACATCTTTTTGAGTTATCTACGTAGAAAAAGGAAGAATCAAAAACAGAAGCCAAAATGGAGACATCACTAACATTTTCTGAATTATTTAGAATTGCACAAACATTAAAGGACAAAATTATGGAACATGATCCTCAGATGGAGTGTTACATTAAAGTTATCTGTATGATCATTGAAGGATTTCAACCTCCATAATAATATTTTGATGATGTAAAAACAGACACAATTTTCAATTATAACATTCTTCCAAGGATTTTGGAAAAGAATACTTTCGTCTATTGAGAATCTATGACTATCTACATCATCTTCTCCTAGTGTCCAATTGCTGTTATCATCATGGCTCCATGTTCCAACATCTCTTAGTGCACATGATGCCCTTCCTGATGTATCATCATAGAATAAATATTTGCTTGATCATATGCCTACATCATTCACTTAATCTCATCTCAACACCAGTTTATTAGAAGGGTACAGTGGGCCCATTTGATGGAATTATTCCCTTAACTTTATGTCTCTTCCCTATCAAGAGGAAGAATAAATACAGTATAGTAAGATATTTTCACACACACACACACACACACACAGAGAGAGAGAGAGAGAGAGAGAGAGAGAGAGAGAGAGCGCTCATGCACATTATTTTTATTATAATATTTGTTATTAATTGTTCTATGTTATTATTAGTTATTGTTATTCTCTTACTATGCTTAGTTTATATATGATTTTCTCACAGATATATACATATAGAAAAAATATATATGCAGTATTTGGAGCTATCTGAGATTTCAGACATACACTGGGAGTGTTGGAACATATCACCTGTGGATAATGAGAAATTTCGGAATAAAGAGTGTAATATTATTCAGCCTCATAAAAGAAGGAAAAACTTTCATTTTCAGCAACATGCATGGCCCTGGGGAATATTATACTAAGTGCAATAAGCCATACATAGAAAGACACATCATCACGTTTTTGTTACCAAAAGCTTGGTCCTTGATCTGTTGCCAATCCAATGAAGAGCACAAGGTATTGAGAAAAAAGGAAAAAGTTTTCCTGCTTTGCTAGCAAAGGAGAAACACAAGGGACTCTCGGCCCAGAATCTGTGATTTTTGCCTATCACAGGGAACAGAGAGTTTTTTTAAGAGAGACCTAAAAGTAGATCCTAGGTATTCCCTAACTGGGGTGGTAATTATCTTTTTAATTTGGGAGATGGCCATTTCTTCCATCTTCTGAAACAATAAGAAGTCTGAATTACTTTATTCCTATGGTGGGTGTATGCTCAATGACAGATTAATTGGCCTATGACTCAGAAGATGGGTAATCCTGTTTCCTCTGAAGCTAGGGAGGGAAGAAGGAAAACAGAAAAAAAAAATGTCTACTTTAAAATAAGATTCAGTGGCAGTGCAATAAGGGCTATATTTAAAACATGAAGTGGACCATTATTGTATTTGGGCCAGTAACATACACAAACAAAAACACAGAAATAGACATTGTCAGATGGTGAAACTCTGGCTACATCATTAAGCAAATTCTAGTTTGCTATCAGCAACAAAAGAATCATGAATTTTATTTCCTATTTCTGAGTACTTTGAAAGGTGGAGGTGCTTAACTCTGGATGTTTAATTTCTCAAAGGAAAGCAAATAAATTATTTCTAAATGAAATATGTCCATTTTTATTTTTACCAACATTAAATCAATGTTTTTAGTGTTTGTAGATCAAACACCAAAAATTAAAGCACAGTATTTCTGTTTTTGTTTAGTCCCCTGTAATTCTTATGAAATAGTTTTTCTCATGTATGTGATTTAATGTGATTTAGTGCTAGTCATGGTGGTCATCATTATGACTTGTTCTTCTGTATTAAGCAAATTAAATGCTTATTGATATTTCCCCAATCAAATTTATTAAAATAAATTACTTGATGTTTTTGTTTGTTTGTTTGTGCATGCTCAGGATTGAATCCAGGGGTACTTTATCACTGAGTCATATCCCCTCTCTTCTCATTTTTTTGTTTTGAGACAGGGTCTTACTAAGTTACTTAGAACCTTGTTTAATTGGTGAGGCTGGCCTTGAATTTGCCATCCTCCTGTCTTAGCCTCCAAGGTCTAAGATTACAGGTCTGAAATTACAAATGTGTGCTACCATGCCTAGCTTCTTTTCTCATATATTACGCAAATTTTGGTCACAGAAAATAATTTATTGTGTAATAATGTTAGGATAAATGGAAAAACTTTGCCATTCTTTCTGTTTCTGACATATCCTTGTTAGCTTTCTCAACAAACTTCATCTACTCTCACTTCCTTTCTTAATTTGTATAGATTTCATTTTATGCAATCTTCTTTGAGTGTGAAGAATATATATATATATATATATATCATATATAATATGGTTTAATTTATTTATTTTAAAACTATTTTTCTTTTTTAGATACCAGGGATTGAACTCAGGAGCACTCAACTACTGGGCCATATCCCCAGCTCTTTTTTGTATTTTATTTAGAGACATAAGGTCTCTCTCACTGAATTGTTTAGTGGCTCACCTTTGCTGAGGCTGGTTTTGAACTTGAGATCCTCCTGCCTCAGCCTCCCTAGTCACTGGGATTATAGGAGTGCACCACCATGCCTGGCCTGGGTTAACTTTTTAAAAAACATCTCTGAACATATGTGCCTGCATTTATATCTTGCCTCCAACACGTGACTTAACTTCCATTAATTGATCTTCTCATGAGTAAAAGGAGTTTTAACTAAATCTACCTTATAGGGACAATAAAATATTAAAAAAATAAGTTTATGTAATACATCCTTTACAGTGTCTTCAATTTTCTATATGCTTCAATAAACATTAGCCACTACTAATCCTCTATCTAGGAGAGCTTGCAGCAAGTAGAGATAACCTAAAATACAGAATAATTATCTGAGATTTGAAGATTTTTTTATATTTCTCCTGGATCATACACCTTCAGTTTTGAAGGAGGTAAATTATTTAAGAAAAAAATCTTCACAAACTTACCTAAAATAGCATCCAGGGTTTGAAATTTGTATTTGTGTTTTGGAAAGATTACTGAGATTGATGTAAATGAGAAAAAAGTTGTTGAGATATTGACTTTGAAATAAAACAGATGTTTTCACAGAATCAGTTAATCATTTTTTGTTTAATTAATTTCTTTATTTTATTTAGGTATACATGACAGCAGAATGCATTTTGATTCATTTTGCAAATTTTAATTTATCTGATTGTACACAATGTAGTGTGGCACCATATGTGCAGTCATATATGTACCTAGGATAAGAATGTTCCCACTCACTTCCTTTGCCCAATCAAAGTTACTCCATTTTTCCCATGCCCTGACCTCCATTATGGATCAGCATCCACTATCAGAGAGAACATTTGGCCTTTAGTTTTTGGGGATTGGCTTACTTCACTTAGCATGGTATTCTCCAACTCCATCCATTTCTCTGCAAATGCCATAATTTTATTCTCTTTTAGTGCTAAGTAATATTCCACTGTGTATATATACCATAGTTTCTTTATCCATTCATCTATTGAAGGGCATCTAGGTGGCTTCCACAGTTTAGCTATTGAGCTGCTATAAACATTGATGTGGCTATGGTACTATAGTATGCTAGGAGTGGGATAACTGGGTCAAATCATGGCTCCATTCCAAGTTTTCTAAGGAATCTCCCTACTGCTTTCCAGAGTGTTTGCATAAATTTGTAGTCCTACCAGCAATGTATGAGAGTGCCTTTTCTCCCACATCCTTGTCAACAATTATTGTTGTTTGTATTTTTGATAGTTCCCATTCTGACTGGCATGAGATGAAATCTTAGAATAGCTTTCTTTTGCATTTCTCTAATTACTAGAGATATTGAACATTTTTTCATAAATTTGTTGATCGATGGTATATCTTCTGAGAAGTGTGTTTTCAACTCCTTAGTCCATTTAATGATTGGGTTGCTTTGTTTGTTTGTTTTGGTGTTAAGTTTTTTGAGTTCTTCCTATATCCAGGAGATTAGTGCTCTATCGGATGCATGTGGGGCAAAAATCTGCTCCCAAAATGGAGGCTCTCTTTTCACCTCATGGATTGTTTCTTTTGCTAAGAAGAAGCAGTTTTGAATCCATACTATTTATTAATTCTTGATTTGATTTCTTATGCTTTAGGAGTCTTGTTAAAAATGTAGGGACTTAATCTGTCATGATAAAAATTTGGGCCTACTATTTCTTCTATTAGGCACAGGGTTTCCAGTCTAATTCCTAGGTCCTTGATAAACTTTGAGTTGACTTTTGTGCATGGTGAGAGATAGGGATTTAGTTTAATTTTTCTGCATATGGATTTCCAGTTCTCCCACCATCATTTGTTGAAGAGGCTATCTTTTCTCCAATGTATGTTTCAGCTCCTTTGTCTAGTATAATATAACTGTATTTGTGTGGGTTTGTCTCTGTGTTGTCTATTCTGTTCCATTGGTCTATAAGTCTATTTTGGTGCCAATACCATCCTGTTTTTGTTATAATACCTTTGTAGTATAGATTAAGGTCTGGTATTGTGATGCATCCTGTTTCACTCTTCTTGCTAAGGATTGCTTTAGCTATTCTAGGTCATTTATTTTTCCAAGTGAATTTCATGATTGCTTTTTCTATTTCCATAAAGAATGACAGGATTTTAATTGAAATCACATTGTATTTGTATAGCTTTGGGTAGTATCCCCATTTTACAATATTATTTTTGCCTATCTAAGAGCATGGAAAGTCTTCCAACCTTCTAAGGTCTTCTTCAATATTTTCCTTTACTGTTCTGTAGGTTTCATTGTAGAGGTCTTTCACCTCTTTTGTTAAGTGGATTCCCAAGTATGTTATTTATTTGTTTGTTTGTTTGTTTGTTTAGTTAGTTAGTTAAGTTGTCGATGGATCTTTATTTTATTTATTTGTATGTGGTGCTGAGAATCGAACCCAGTGCCTCATGCATGCTAGGCAAGTGCTCTACCACTGAGCCACAACTCCAGCCCATATTTATTTATTTTTTGATGCTGTTATAAATGGGGTTGTTTTTCTATTTTCTCTTTCAGAGGATTTATCACTGATGTATAGAAATGCATTTAATTTTGCATATTAATTTTATATCCTGCTACATTGCTGAATTCATTTATTAATTCTAGAAGTTTTTTGGTGGAGTTTTTTGGATCCTCTAAGTATAGAATCATGTCATCAACAAATAATGATCATTTGAGTTCTTGTTTCCTATTCAGGCCCTTTTAATTTCTTTTTTTCTGTCTAATTGCTCTGGCTAGAGTTTCAAGGACTTTGTTGAACAGAAGTGTTGAAAGAATCAGTTAATCTTTAAACAGAAGACATCTGCATTTTTTTCCCAAAATCAGTAAGAAAGAACTAAAAATTTGATAGATTGCATCACACATTACTAAAAAGACACAAATCAGAATGAGTCCAGGGACCTACTGAGAGAAAGAAAATAGAAGGTAAAAATTATATTGGACCTGAAGAGAGTCTAGGACCTAAGTGTCAAAGATGTCCCCTATGCTGTAATATGGCACACCTCAACATCATGCTCTCTAGGTCTTCTGAAGTTTGAGTGTTCCCTCCTCTTCATTTTTTAAACTTCTCTTTGAGCAAACATTTCCTGTGTATTCTCCGAAGATTCCATGATTATCCTCTGCATACTCTGCATACATGGCACACTTTTTCTAATTTTAAGGAGAGGTGGTTGGAAACTGTTCCTCAGTATGAATTATCATCTATACTTTTGCATTTCAAGATATTCACTTATGTCCCCCTCTCCTGAGCAAACCTATTTACCAATCACCAGAGCACTCCAAACCTCTCATGAAAACTTTTTCTTTTCAATTCCTTTTTTCTAACTTTTCTTATAGGCTTTTGTGTTATCACTGTTCACCAATTCGACAAAACAGTTTTGTACAGTGATTCTTTGAACTTTTTAATTTAAATAACCTTTATGTCCTTCACATTTTAGTTGCATATCTACACTTAAACCTTCTGGTTTACCTCTTCAAATAAAAAAAAAAAAAATGACTCTTCTATATGGCAGTGCACATCTGATGTCTGCACAGTTCAAAGCAAAGGCATGCAGACCTGAATTGTTTTAACTCTATAGGCTTTCTATGAGAAAAAGAAACAGCACGGAGCTTTGTTTTACATCATTAATGCACACATAAAATGCTTTCCTCATCTTCTCCCCACCTGGTACCAAGAACATAAGCTTTAATTTTAAAAGAGCAAGTAAAGAAAAGGACCTGTCTAAAATTACAAATTTTCACCCATTAGTAACAAGTTAACATTATTATTTTTAAAATCTAGATAATCTAAACTGAACTTACATGGTCAGTCATCTTTTTCTTGTAAATAAATCACTTCCATTTTTTTTCAGCTTTATTCATTTTTGCTTACAGGACTCTGATAACTTGAAGCTTCAATTTTTGTAATATTTTTAATGAATCTAACTTAAAACTCTCTATACCATAAAAATTTGAACACTACATCTATTGTAACTTCCTAAAATAACTATGACACTGTAATTTTCTGCCTAAGTTATGTATAAAATATGTAATTATATTTTATCATTTCTTCATTAAATAAATATATAATGCTTACTATAATCTAGGTATTATAATGCAGGGATGTATAAAAACAAAATTTCACAAAAGTCATAAAGCTTAAATTTCAATTTAAAAATGTGCAGAGTAATGTGATGAAGACTAATAAGGTAAAGGCTGTTTTACCAGGATGGTCAAAGAAAAGCCTTCTAGCTCACTGATATATTCTGGTTAATTTACAAAGGGAAGTCTGCCAGGAAAATGACTGGAAGCAGGGTATTGTAGGCCACGTGCAAAAACTTCATTGAACACGTTGGAGCAAAAAAAACCTGAGTATCTGAAAAGCAGGGATGACCTTCTCTTTTCCAGAGCTTGAGTGAGTGTTTGAAAAGGGAGGATGCAGAAAGGAAAGATAAAAAAGATGGTGTTGGGATTTCTAGACCACAAAACCTGCTTTGTATTTCATTCCAGGTGCAATGTGATTTCAAATTGAAAGTAGGATTCCTTGACTTCCAAGTTACGGAAGAAATTGTATATTGTATTCAACTGATCACATAATAAAAAGTACATATCAATAATTCTCTAACTCAGTGGTAAATGAAATATTATGTCAGGTTCATGTGTTAAGAGTCTTTTCAAAGATTAAAGACACTGAATAATCTTAATACATTGCTCAGGTAAGGACAGGCATGTTTATACAACACAACAAATTAATACTCTTAGTCTGGATATCAATCACTTCATTAACATAATTCATTTGTAATATTATTTATGTTAATTAATAAAACACTTTTTATTGATTGGAAATACAGTGAATGAAAAGATTGGCATAGTTTCCTCTGGAGTAGTTTGTAAACACTACTTAATTACTTCTGCAAAGTGTTATCCGGAATAAGACATTGAACAGTTTTGTGTATATTGACTTCAACATACACCACACACACACACACACACACACACACACACACACATACACAATCAATTTAATATAGCTAACATATCTCTTAAACCTTTTTATGGAGTCACATTTTTATTTTTATATTCTATGAATTATCCAGGAAACTGTAAGTGCAAATGACAGAGGTGGGAGGCAGGAAGCAGACTTTAGATCATCAAGTTCTTCTTTATGCAGTGGAAGGGTCAATAGGTCAAACACCTGATGTGGCTCATTTTCCAGGTGGAAAATGGTGGTGGGCTAAAGCAAGGGCCTGGGTTTTATAGGCTTCATTTAGGGTGGAACAGGAGGGTAGTTTGGGGTTCATTTCCTCTGCCACACCTTTCTGCCATGCTGTCTTGCCTCGCCTCAAGCCCAGAGGAATGGGGCAAAAAAACTATGGACTGAAACCTCTGAACCATGAGCCAAAATAAATCTTTCCTCCTCTAATTTTTTTTTCCATATACTCGTCGCAGTGACACAAAACTGACTAACCCATATTAAGAATCCTTTCGATTCTTCCTAGATTAACCTGTCTTGAACCTCTTATATCACACTTCACCCAACCCAATCAGTTCCCTATTGTGATGGACCTTCTTAAGCCATGTGTGTTCACAGGTCCCATCCCTATAAATAACCTCAACCCACACATCCCTTTCAAAGTCAGGGCTAAAATCTGTCAAAGTGAAGCAAAAATTAAAGACAGGCAGTTAGCATAGATAGGTGATTGGGTCGGATTGAGAAAATGGAGGCCGATTTCGTCTGGGAAGTTGGAAACCTTCCCTGGAAGATTGGAATGCTCCTGTCTCCAGAGCCCTTTGATTACCAAGATGACCTGCATGTGCCACCCCTTCCAAAGGTTGTTAATGAAGTTTCACTCCCTTTCTGCCCAGCATTCCACCTTATGCTTTGTAGCCCACCTGCTCACCTTCTGTCCACCCCACAGACATCTCCCAGTCATGTATGCACGATGGGTGAAAATGAACAAGAAAAGAAGAATGCAGGAAAACAAAGGAAACTTCAGATGTATAAAAGGGACAGGAGTTCCTCATCCCATGGATTCAGCCTTGGGTCCCCTTCTTCTTCCAGGGAGAAGTCTGTTTACTATTTTTTAAATAAAACTTCTTACTTTCTTCTCTACACTTTCCTTCGTGTGCTTCTCTGCTGTTATACTTCAACATTTGAGAAAGCAGAACTTATCAATGTAACTGGCAGTATCAAAAGCTGTGCTCTCTCTTTATTTAATTTTAATAAGTATGACTTTGCTTAATTAAGAGATGTCTGTAGGAGGTATTATTCCCTTACACTCTGAAATTCTTTCAAATGAACTTCAGCCAATGTAACAACTGTGGTCAGAGCACAGTAACATGAAAGCTCTATGAGAGCAAGAAACGTATCCATCATTATTTGTCCAACTATTTGCCAATACCTGATGAAGAATCAGTACTTAATTATTTGGAAATGAATGCAGACATGGGTCATTGCAGTCTCTTTCATGGTACTGTCTTTCAGGTACTGTCTTATAATCAAAATTTTATTCTATAAGGCTCCTTTTAAATTCTGCATGATTCAGAAAATCCTCCTGACTTTTTAATTTGATTGTTTCACTACACTTTATGGAACTTACTTACCATATAAGATGTATTTCTTTTTTTTTTAATTATATACTCTCCTTGGGTACGTGGCATTCATTTAAAAAATTTACTACATTATGAGAGTCTTGAGTTGAGTGTTTTCCTATACTTCTTTATACTTTTCTTTTATAGTCACTTTGTGCATTGCCACAGCCCAGTTGTGCCAGGGCAGTCAGGTGGGTGCATACAGGCTGAAGATAATATCTAGAGACAGCCTAGAATACAGGTGGTTTATTGAAGAAAGTTTACAAGAGACCATTGACTGCTCCAGATAGCACCTGTCCTTCATGTTACTTCAACAAGAAGTGTCTCCTGTTCTTCATAGTATTCTGTCCTGTGGCAGCTGGCTGGGTGAATAACCTCTTATATCACACTTCACCTTCCTAGGGTATCCTCAACTTCACACCTGTCTCCACAGAGAGAGGAGTTTTACATCAGGCTACAGAAAGAGTAACATCATCACCATCTGCTTGTTTAGTTTTCCACTGACAACACTAACTAGCTTTTAGCTCCCAGTGTAGATAAGAGAAAGCCATTGTCCTTTAAGATAATATGCATCTGGAGTAACTCTCATTGTTCCCTTAATTTGGTTGGTTTTTTTCAGAGACAGGAGTTTTTATTGTCCTCTTTGCTTTAGGGGCATGATACTGCCTCCTTCACACAGGCTTTCAAGGTGTTTAACAGTCACAAAAATCTAACCATTTAAACAAATATATTAAGACAAATGTTTAGGTGCACGCATAATGGACACTTCAGAAACGTTTGGATGAATGAAAAAAGAGATCATGGTGCACCTATTGTCAAGTATGAGATTTTGCATTTAATGATAATTTTGTGTACAAATTTCTCAGGGCTATAATTCTTGCTAAATTAATACATTTCTTAAGTTCTTTCAGAAAAAAATGCTGGTGGAATATTTTATCAATATTTTGTTACTTTTCTGAGCTATTAAATTTATTTTCATCATGATGATATAGAAAATAGGAAAATAATATATATATTTTTTGTTTCTCACTTCTGCATAAAACTGCTTCACAATGAGTTCTTTAAGACTTTTTTTTTTCCTTCTAATGGTATTTTTTTGTTCCCACCTACATATTTGCCTTTATCTGGAAATGTCCCTTGATGTGTTCTTGGCTGGTATATCTACTGTATTCTGAAAAACTCACAACATTCACTTATTTCAATCTTCTCATTTTAATAAACTTAGAAAAGTTATTAGTATCAACTTATGTTAATAAACTATGCTATGTTCTAGTCCTGTTAATATAAAAATAAGATAGTCACTTAAATATATTAGTAGAGTGTGAAGTAAGACTGACATTTTCTTGCATATTAAAAAACAGCTTCAACTGGAAAAGGATGAGATGGAGATCCAGGTAGCAAATTAGATTGATGTGTTGTCCTCGACATAATGGCATTTTCATTTCTGAGCCCTACCAAGTCCAAAACAAAACCATTTTTTATAGTTGTTCAAAATCCCAAGAGAAATGAGCTCAGGTGGTCTCAACTCAGTTTCTCATGTACAAGGGGACATATCAAAGAGCTGTCATAGACTGATAGTAATTCATCACTTTCACTTTTAAAAAGCCATGGGATTACAAGCATGAAGCAAACAACAGCAAAATGAAGTATTCCTAGCAGCATTTTTTTTCCTTTTTGCATTGCTAAAAGTTTCTATTTTATTTTTAAAAATTGTCTTGTACAGCAAATAATGAGAACATTTTTTATGACATTAACTGAAATTTCCTTTAGATATTCAATTATTAACATTCAAAACAGAAAATTTATGTTACCTGTGACCATTGTTTATAATAAATGTAGGAACAAAATGTCATCATACATATTTAAAACCATGATACCACAGACAGGCAAATAAAACTTAGTAAGTTCTCTTATGCATTTTTATGATTCAGATGAAAAATAAGGCACTCATATACAAAATTCACAAATTCTTGTATTATAAAACATTAAAAATAGTATGGTAATGTGTTGTTTTGTTTTTTTTCAAGAAAACCATGTAAATAATGTTACTGTAATTATATAAAATTTTATAGAGTTCAATCCTTTCAGAAATATAATGATGTGTGGCATTACAAAGTAGAGAAATTATTTTAGATATTTTCTGTGGATAGTCTGCTTTTCATTCACCATCAAATCTCTTGTGACACATTGATCTCATGGAATCTGAAATGCCAACTGTGTAGCAGTCAAGGGAATATATCAGTATTTGAAGCATTACAGAGATGTGGGGCACAAGGACAGGACACAGTGCAAATTATTCAAATATTATTTGAATCCTTATTCATAAATTGACTAACCAAGAATTATTAAGTCAGACAAGAAGTCAGAAGCATTTTTGAGAATATAAAATCTAAAGCTATATCTATTGTAAGAATGCATCTACTTTTTCAAAACAAAAAAGAAATATATTCAAGTGTCCTTTAAAACAAATTAGGAGAAAGAGGAAGAATGTCATAGCTTATTAAGAAGCAACAGCCATTCTATTCCCTTGAAAATGTCATAAAAAAGATAATGCAAAAATTAACTCTTGTTAGTTGATACTGAAATTGAGAGAAGTTTCAATAGAAATTCATTATGATGATCAACTAATTAAAAGTGAATTATTGAAGCATTCAATGGATGTTTACTGATTATAAAAGTCATATGTTAGAGTCCAGCTGCACAAATTGATAATTCGTCACATTTTACTTTTACAAAATTTCAGGCACCCAGGAGATTGAACAGATGAATTCATACAAAATAAAATATAGCATTAATAATTTCATAAATGTACATGGAAAAATATTCTGTTGCTTTATCCATTATGAGATTTTTATTTTTAGTACTGAAAACTGAACCTAAGGGTTCTTAACCACTGAGCCACATCTCAAGCCCCCTTTTTTTTTATTTTGAGACAGGGTCTCACTAAGTTGTGTAAGGCCTCACTAAGCTGCTGAATTTGGCCTGGAACTTGCAATCCTCCTGTCTTAGTTTCCCAAATATCTGGGATTATAGGTATGTGCTACCACACTTTGCTTTATCACATTTTGCTGAGATTCATGCTTTCGTTTCCTACTGTTATATAGTTTTCATACTTTAACTGGGGAAATAATTTACTATTACTATTACATCATCTTATGAGGAAAAGAGAATACACGATGAGTCAACATAATTTTTTTGTTTAAGAAGAGATTTTTTAAAACCTTGCATTTCAATTGGCGTATGTAAAAACTTAGAAACAAGCTAAAATCCAAAAATGAAGAGACTTGGATTCAATGATTATAATATTCTCCAAATATGGTATATATGTACCTTCTTTCTCTTAAGATGTTATAGAAATGACATGAATAATTTTTTCCTAACAAATCAATAATTGTGGAACTGCATGTCATTGCTCATAATTAAAGCTAATACAAAATTCAGTAGAGTACTCTTGACTTTTCAGATTAACACCAAAAATAATAAACAAACTCATCATTGTTTAATATTTCACTTAAATTATGTCTGAAAGAGTATGAGATGCTTCATTCACACAAGTATTTTTATATATAATTACCCCCTCCATTCAAACATTTTATCACTACTTTCAAACCTCAGTACTTTGCCTTGACATTTTTAGTCTCATTCTATTATTCTTAAGATTAAGCTCAAGTTTTATTTGACCTGTTATCCTCAAATAAACACATAAAAATTTAATTGTGAGATAAATTTTAATATGTTAGGTTGCAGAGAGTGTTTTCCTGAAATCCACACTATTTATTTTACCACTAAGGATCAGGAGCTAATGTGAGTCAAATAGTCTTTGTCAGCTTACATATTACTTGTATGTTGCCTTTTCCCAAGGTTTTTCTTTCCTTTTCTTTATTTATTTTAAGAAACAATAAGCTATGCAATACTTTTTTCAATAAGGCAACTTTGCTATTCAGTTTCTATAAACCTACATTTGTACTATACTATTTTAGCAGGGCTTGACTGAATAAAATGTTAATTTATTAATAAGAGAGATTTAATTTTTAAAAAATTAAAATGGATTATAATTTATTGGTTTATGTAAATGTTCTATAGGAACTTTAAACAAACTAATCTCATTTTGGTTAACTAGTCAATTGTAACCAAAAATAAGATTAGATTTATCAAATATTTTCAATTATGCTATTGTTTCAGTCAACTTTTTTGCCACTATGGCAAAAAAGACCTGACAAAAACAATTAGAGGAGAAAAAGTTTATTTTGGGACACATGGTTTCAGAAGTCTCAGTTCATAAACTGTTGCCTCCATTCCTCCAGGCAAGGAGGCAGGACACCATGGGGAAAATGCATGTCCCAAGAGGACAGCTGGGAACATGGCACCAAGAAGCAGAGAGAGACTTCTCTTACGACCAATAAAATATATACTCCCAAGGCACCACTGCAGGGACCCACCTTCTCCAGGCATAACTTACAGGCTTATAGTTACCACCTGGTTATTCCCTATCAGGGGATTAAGGCTCCAATTAGGTTAAGACTCTGATAACCTAATCATTTCATTTCTACACTTTCTTGCACTGTCTCACACATGAGCATTTGGGGACACCTAATATTTAAACCATAACAACTGCCGTAGGCTCCATAGAGTATATAAAGCTATGAAAGATAAAGTATAGCACAAATTGGTAGTGATAACCAAAACCACTTAAAGCAATATAATTTAATAATTTTGACTGAAAACTGAGATAGCTTTGTCATAACTACTCGCTCCACAGATTTCTTGCCACTAAACTGAAAAACATCCAGTATCTACATTCATTCCTTCAGGTAATTTTCACAAACAGTTTATCTTAGAAAACAATTTATTTATTTGGCCAAATAGTTGGCTCATCAAGATAATTGTTTTTTTATTTGGACACAAAGCTTAAATTGTCAGAACAACATTTTTTAAAAAATTATACTTCAGCTTGAGACCTGCATCTTTTTTGTGTGTCAATTATAATCTATTGTGTCACAGATCAGCTTCCTTGCCTTGGATGACCTATGTTCAATCCATTGAACATATATCCAAAACCCATCTTTTCCTGAATTCCATATTCTGAATCACTATAAAGACTCTGAAAGAATATAGTTCCATTTGATTATGTGAAAATTCTACATTGCTGGATAAATAGTTCTTTCACCTGTAAGTTAATTACTTTGTAGTCAGCCATGGAGGTCTTGCTAATTTGATCATCAAGGATTAAGGCCCTTGGAAAGTTGCATTACTTCAATGCCCCTGAGTCTTCTGCTTGTAGTGTTTCTGTGACTGTCATGGTAAAGTCAGTCTCACTTTGCATCTGAACGCTTATTGCTGAGATAATTTTTTTTTTCTCCTGGAAATAAAAGCAATACTTTGTAACAAATCTTTAGCTTATCAGTTTCTAAAAGTATTGCCTTGGCCTTAGGTCAGTATAAACCTCTCCTTTTCCTAACAACATCATCACTGATCTCTTGTTTTTTTCTTTCAATATTCTCTGGTGAGCTTATAAGAGTAGGTTCATAGATGTGAAGATTAGCATAGATAAAATAAATCTGTCTCTTAATTGAGTGCCAGGAGGTAACAAGTTACTAAGATCTTGTCCAACTGGTATCTTTATACTATAAGTGTTACCTCTGTCAGCTATCTTTCTTAATGAAAAATTTTCACCAAAATTATAGGGAATACTTGAGGAAACTTAATGTGGACACAAATTTTCAGTAGTAGAGAGTTGTCTTAGACTGGAAAAAAGTACTTGATAGAATTAAAGTTTAAAATATAAAATTGTTTACTTTTTAAAAAAAATATTTTTTTGTTATAGAAGGATACAATATCTTGGTGCTAAGGATCGAACTCAGTGTCTCACATGTGTGAGGCAAGTGCTCTGCCACTGAGCCACAACCCCAGCTCCAATGGTTTGCTTTTTAAAATATTTCATAAAGAAATTTATAAAGAGACTGAAATTATAAAACTATTCTGTAAATGTTAACTTGGGATGAAAAATGTATAAAATTCAACACCCTTATTCTTTTATATACTGTCATGTTTAGTTTTATGTGTCAAGATGCCATTGTACATAGACGGGCATTCAAACATGATTCTGAATGTTTCTATAAAGAGTATTTAAATGAGATAAACATTTAAATCAGTGGTCTTTGAGCAAAGCAGACTGACCTCCACAGAATGGTTGGATACTATCCAATTTTTAGAAGGCCTGAACAGACCTACCACAACAAAAATGAACTTTGTTGAGCAAGAGTGAATTCTGTGAAGGACACATTTCAGATTTGAGCTATAACATGGACTCTTGGCTGACTCTCCAGGATGTGGGTCACTGCAGATTTTGAACTTGATAGATTTAATAAAAATATAAGTCAGCTCGTTAAAATAAATATCTTTCTATGCACACACACTTCCTATTGGTTCTTTTTTAAAAAATTCTCACTTGTAATATTGTCCTATGTCATTTATGAAGTTAAAGGACAGAAAAACGATATGGGTAAATAGAGGGACTCTTGAAAGAAAAAAAATACAGTTTCTATTAAACTCTTTGAAGGAAATTTCCCTAATATGAAAGAACAATGTTCAGAATATTTATTAATGATATGTTCTATAATATTATCCTTAAATCCTGTCACTATGATATAGTTTTACCTCTGGAAAAAATGACCACTCAAGTAGTAGAAATTTGTGTAACAAACTCAGACATTAACCAAGCATCAGCTAATGAATCTCACCAGCATACAGACCACCAAAAAATTTTTTTTTTCTCTTATGAATTCACACATGCTAACAAAAAATGCATTCATTTTGTAAGTAAAAATATCTTTTATAATGTTTCCTGACAGCTACTTACCTTTTCCTTGAAGAAGGGTTCCTCTTTTCATAATCTGGCAACAGGTGATTTAAATCTCTACCTGCTATTTTACTTGAATGTAAATAAACCACTAACTGAAAATTTCTGGGAGTTCTTGGGATTTATTTGGTCCAAACTTTCTGGTAATATTGAAAGATTTGTCAGAGTTGAATATATTAGATTGTTTTATATATATCTATATCTATATATATCTATATCTATATCTATATATATATATCTACATCTTCCCAACTTGTATATTATCCTTTAAAATATCATGCCAGTGTGTATATATGCCTTATTTATAGACACTGGCATGTTAAAAGAGAAAAAAAATTCATGACATTTGCAGGTAAATTAATGGAGTTAAGAGAAGATAATGCTAAGTAAAGATAGCCAATTCCCAAAAAACAAATGCTGAATGTTTTCTCTCATGTAAGGAGGCTGATTCATAGTGGGGTAGGGAGGGGGAGCATGGGAGGAATAGACAAACTCTAGATAGGGTAGAGGGGTGGGAGGGGAAGGAAGGGACTTGGGGTTAGAAATGATGGTAGAATGTGATGGACATCATTACCCAAAGTACAGGTAAGAAGACACGAATTGGTGTGAATATACTTTGTATACAATCAGAGGTATGAAAAATTTATGCTGTATATGTATAGTATGAATTGTAATGCATTTGGCTGTCATATATAAATTAAAAAATTAATAATAAAAAAGTAACATGCCAGTGAGTCAAAAATAAACAATGACTGAATGGTAGGAAAAAAGTTTCATCATACTTGCAACATTCTTAATATTTATTTTCCTAGGACAAAAGCACAAAACAACAAGAAAAATACTGATTTATTTGATATCCAAAGAGACTGAAATAGGAAAACATGAGCACTATTTTACCTTCAATACCATCCAAGCCCACATATTTTTGTAATAGTATATCTGTGCTATGTCTTTATTTTCTAAAGTCCTCTTAGCTGATAAACACCTAAATAAGGAAAGAAATTCATTATTTAAAATGGTTCATAACACCCCAGCCTCCTATGAACATGTGATCTGAACAATACTTGGTGGGTTTAGTTCAACTTTATGGAACACATCAGACACCAAGAATTATGATTCATCACCTGTGCTAAAAGCCTATTTGTCCTACTGCAGTTCAATAACAGCTTTGGTTCAAATCATGAAAAACTCTGTGAATTTGGATTTGGATGTTTCAATATTAGACTTGATGTTTCCTTATGTTAAGAAATCTTTGTTCTCCATTTGAAATACTGAAGAACTAGGTTTATATACAAATGAGTTTATCTTCTTGTTGAGAAAATGTTGGTTTATCTCCCATAAAATTCTATTCTTCCTGCCAATATTTCCAAGCTTCAGTATTATTTTTCAAATTATGACCCATTATTTCCATAATCCAGAAAAGGAGAAAAATGATTGATTATATTCTTACAAAATTATCTGTGCCCCAAATATGTTTACTTGAAAAACTCCTAGAGAATATATATATATAATATTTTTTCTTAAAGGGTTATGTTTTAACAGAACAGGTAAGTATTAGGATATATCAAAACAGAATTTAACTTATTTGTAGTATATGACCAGATCATCTCAGATGGAAGACCACAGTACCCACCTTGGACTTTGACAGTCAATAAATATAAGAGAGCTAAAATTATTGTTATACATGCATATTGTGCATGTAACGTGATTTTGGAAGGCCTTGGAAACATTAATATTTCTTGGAATTACCAGAAATTCCAATTTAGAATGTTGAACAGAATAAAGTGGTCTTGAAACCCTGGTATTTTTGAAGTATGCAGCCATTCTAAAATTACCAGTGTACACACACACACACACACACACACACACACACACACATACACACACTCACTACTTAAAGCAAAAGGAAAGGTTTTAAATAATCATTATGAAAGATAGTTTTAGTTCAGATTTTCCCCTCTTAACACTTCAAAATAAGCTTTTTAAATAAAATTTTAAGTTTAAAGAAACTCTTGGGATGCCAGTGACTGATATTATATTTTAAATAAAATAATAAAGAGATAGAATATTGGGAAAAATCTGGCAGTATTAACATGAAAATATCTTTTGGTACTTCCTGATCAGCCATTTACTGTCAACTAAATACACTTAGAACCATTTCATAGAAACTTTTTTAAAATTCAAGAAGGAAACAATAAGGGTGATATTAAATCAATATTGGAGTGGGGGGATTTACTAGAATTGCAGAGGGATCTCAGCTTGTTCTCATCTGTCATCACTCTAGTCCTAAATAAACCTGTAAAGATGGGGTATGCACAAGAAGCCCAGTCTTGGGGTCCCCTTGAACATGTTCAAATTAGTTTCATAAGGTATTCCCTAACATGAATTTTAAATATTTCTTGGTCATTGCTTGCCTCTCCCCATGCTGGATGGAAGCTTTTGCTTGATGAAAGTTTCCTTATTTAGTGCTAGCAAAAATATTGCTTCATTTCCCATCTGAAGAATTCTAGTTTGTCTTCTTAGTGGAAAGAGGCCCAGTTTAGTATGATTGATATCAAGAATTGTAAAACCTTGCTAATTTCTCAGAACTCTCACTGTTAAAATTGAGATCAACCTTTAGCAAGTAAAAAATGACAAATACAATCTAGAGACTAAAATTTGCAAGGCAATGATCTTTGATGGCCTAAAATAGTATCACTGGTTTTAATCACAAAGAAATCAAGTCCTTCTCTGCTTTATCTGCTCTTACTCTCACCTTATGATTTAGTAAAAGGCTAACTCATTGACTTAGGGATAGGATGCTGATTATGGGCACTACCTTATTTCAAACAGGCATGGCATATACTTCAAAGGAATCAAGCAAAATGCCTATTCTTTTTTTTTAAGAACTTGGAATTGAACCCAGGAGTGCTCTACCATTGAGCTACATTCCCAACACTTTTCTTTTTCTTTTTGGGTGTGTGTGTGTGTGTGGTGCTGGAGATTGAACCCAGGGCCTTGCGCATGCAAGGCAAGCCTCTACCAACTGAGTTGTATCCCCAGCCCACATAATACATATTCTTGTCATCAGGAACTACAATTGACCCTTCCTCAAAATTGTTTTAAACCACACTTGCATGGCTTAATACTTGCAAATCTGATATTATGGACAAATTTCAGAAAGGACAACTTACAAAATCCTATGGCGAGGAAACAAAGTACATGACCAAGACTCCCAGAGGTTCGTCTTTGGAGTCAGAGGTAATGGTTTAGAAGACACAGCCATTCTCATATCAGGGGAAATATGCACTGGCTAGAGCCTTCAAGCTGAGAATTCTTAGATATTCTTTCTTCAAGCCCATATATATGACTATCCAATGTACTTTCTGCCTGAGACCCAGAAAATAGGATCTAGAAGACAAAACCAATAAATAATGTTTTCATGCATGTTGAAGTTTTTCATTTTTAAAATAATTTATCTTTGTTGGTTTAAGTTGCCAAACCCACATAAATACACTTATATCATACTAGACAAAGGTGCCAAAAACATACACTGGAGAAAAGATAGCCTCTTCAACAAAGGGTGCTTAGAAAACTGGAAAACCATATGGAGCAAAATGAAATTAACCTTTATCTCTCACCATGCACAAAAATCAACTCAAAGTAGATCAAGGACCTAGAAATTAGACCAGTGATCCTGCACCTAATAGAAGAAAAAGTAGGCCCAAATCTTCTTCATGTCAGATTAGGCCCCTACTTCCACAACAAGACTCCTAAAGTGCAAGAAATAAAATCAAGGATCAATAAATGGGATAGATTCAAACTGAAAAGCTTCTTCTCAGCAAGAAACAATTAGTGAGGTGATTAGAAAGCCTACATAATGTGAGCAAATTTTTACCACACACACATCAGATAGAGCACTAATCTCCAGGATATATAAAGAACTAAAAAAACTTAACACCCAAAAACCAAACATCTCAGTCAATAAATGGACTATGGAAATGAGCAGACAATTCAAAGAAGAAATACAATCAATCAACAAAAAATGAAAAAAAATGTTCAACATTTCTAGCAAATAGAGAAATGCAAAACAAAACTACTCTCATTCAGTCAAAATGGCAGTTTGAGTACAAGCAACAATAAATGTTGGTGAGGATGTGGGGAAAAAGGCACACTCATACACTGCTGGTGAGACTGCAGATTGTTGCAACAACTCTGGAAAGCAGTATGGAGATTCCTTTAAAACTTTGGAATGGAACTACATTTGACCCACCTGTCCTATTCCTTGGTTTACACCCAAAGCACTCATAAACAGTATATTACAGTGACTCAACAACATCAGTGTTTATAGCATCAAAATTCACAGTAGAAAAATTTTGGAACCTAGTTGTTCTTCAAAAGATGAATGAATAGATAGATATAAATATATACATATGCAGTGGAATAATACTCAGCATTAAAAGAGAATAAAATTATGGCATTTGAAGCTAAATGGCTGGATTTGGAGAATATGACACTAAGTGAAGTAATCCAATCCCCAAAATCCAAAGGCAGAATGTTTTCTCTGATAAGTGAATGCTGATCCATAAGTGGGGTTGGCAGGGGAAATGGAAGGTACAGAGGAACTTTGGATAGGAAGGAAGGGTCATGGGGCACAAAGGATGGTAGAATAAGATGGACACCATTATCCTAGGTACACATATGAAGAAACGAATGGTGATTCTACTTTGTGTACAACCAGAAATAAAAAATTGTGCTCCATTTGGGTACTATGAATCAAAATGCATTCTGCTGTCATGTATAACTAATTAAAATAAATTAATAAAATTTAAGAAAAGAAATGAAATTAGCTGCCTGCCATTAACAATTATTTGATTTGAAGCACCACACCGATAGGTTATTAGAGCAAAATGGGCAGAGACCCATTTTGTCCTCTGTTGCTTGCCTTCTTGAAAATCTCATATGCAAATAAACCCAAGGTGTTTCAAAAATACAGGGAGAAGGATTACTTGAGAAATTAGTTTAAGTAAGTGAAAATCTTGTATCCAATTTATGAGCCTAAAACTAAACCAACAGAAAGGAATTCTGAATCCTATTCAAAGCCCTTCATGTCACTTTTTACAAGGGACTCAGACAGTGAGGACAATTCTACATTCTGTGGATCAGCTAATGACCAAGAAGCAATGGAAGATCATTAGTTCAGTGAACATTTGTTCTAAAAGTTTCATCAAATTGAACAGAAGACTAGTAGGGAACATCCCTTGTGTAATTTGCTTCTTAAAGGAGAATGTGTCATCTTAAGGGGAGAAAGCATAATTCTGTTCCAGAACTTCCTATGATCTTTGATTGTAGGAAAAGATCCAAGAAAGTAAAAAAAAAATAATTAAATTAGGGCATTTGGCTCATGTTTACGTTTAATTATATTTCCTTCACATTGTAATAGAGTCTGTTCCCTGAACCAATTTAAGCACTCTTGGCCCTGGTTTTGACAGGGGAATGAAAAGGCTAATTGAATTCAGCCCATGTTAGATGGTGACAAGGCAGTGAGTGAGAGTTTGGTTCACTAGCTTCAGTACAACTGCTTCGACTCAACATACCATTTGCTTAAGGAAGTTGTTGCCCAGCAGGCACTGAGGCACGTCTTAAATAACTTCTCTGTTTTATTTGGGAATCTATTGAAAAAAAAATTTATTCTTGCAAATAGTTTGTTCATCTAGACAAACAATAATTCAAACTTCTGTATATATAGTTCCCTTACGTTTTCTGAGAACACTCCCTTTCCTATTAATAAGAAAGAATAGATACAAACTAAAAAATAGAAATTACTTCTAAGAAAATGCTTTCTCATATTCTGAGTGTGTTGTGAATTCCACATATTTTCTTTCCTTTGCTCTCATATAATTTACACACTTGGTGGAAGGTAGCACAGGGTTCCATAATATTCATTGTTAGGACGAACCATTGTGGTAAGCCGGCATATTTGAAGCAATACCTAAACAGAAGGTTGATTTTCTCACATCAAAATTTAAGCAAAATTCAGTGGTTCAATTGTGATTGAACTTGATACTTCAAGTTCACGTATTAATGCTTTTCTTTTCTGGAAAGTAAGTACAGTGATGTTTTTGTCCTCATACAATTATCTGTTTTAGGAGTCTGTCCTCTTAAAGAACAACCTGAGAAAGGAGTAATGAAGGGGAAAAGTTTCTGAATAAATTAACTGTGTGAAACTGAAAAACTATTTTCATTCTAGTTCAAGAAGAAAATATATCTAGAGCAATTTATCTAAGCAAGGTTCTAATACATTTTCAGTATTGGTAAGAAATAAACTGTTTATATCTTATTCAATATCACCAAGAATTTGGATTACAAAGTCAAAATGCTTTCATTTTTCAGCAAATAATCTTCAACATCTCTATTTCATTATATTCTGTCATTGTGATCACAGTAGAGTATGAAGAAAAAAATGATAAGAAATTATATTTGGCACTCAAAATTTAATTTATTTTATTTTTTAATGTTTTATTGTTTAGTTCTCGGCGGACACAACATCTTTGTTGGTATGTGGTGCTGAGGATCGAACCCGGGCCGCACGCATATCAGGCGAGCATGCTACCGCTTGAGCCACATCCCCAGCCCCTAATTTATTTTAAAGTAATAATTATATGTCCATGGGAGGGAGGGAAGGAAGAAGGAAAGAAGAAATACTGTTAGGAATTTATTTGTACTAATATAATAAACTAAAAATACATGTGGAGTTGTATCATGAATTGGGGGAGGCATTGACATGCATTGAAATGTTGTGCTTATGTCATTGTTAAATTTTGTCTGCTAGAAAATACTTAATTAAAATCTCTCTAGATATTTAAGCTGTTCTCTGGCTACTTTCTTCACAATGTTTTTCAAGCTATAGTTTTGTACAGAAACGTAGAGGGAAAAAATGTAAAATATTCATTTTTGAAATATCATTTGTGATGACATAAAAAAAAAAAAACCTTTCACGATTTCCTTAATTTTATACTGTACTACAGCTTTCTGGGAAAAAAAATAGTGTTCCTTTGATGAGAAAACAATTGACTGTTGCCAAACTATCTTGCCACAAAGCCATCTCTTCTATTTGTATGCTTTTCTTAAAATGTCAATTGCCAGAAATGCCAGCAATAGACCCAAGTGTACTTATTCCATATTTTATTGGCCAAGGAGATGATTTTATTTGAGGAGAAAAATAGAAGGAAAAATAGTTGAATGAAACATTTAGAAATGCTAATGAGGAAAATCTGAAAATAATGATATAAATATCATTAGTTCCCCAGGGTATTTACTGACTTTTTGTAGGAACTAAGTATGGAAAACACAGTGTCACATGTATAAAAGCCTGAGCCTCTGAGTTTGGTAAAATCACAACACAGAATTTGTTTTCAATGTTAAGTAGATAGTTAAAACAGGGTCACATATGAAAACCTTTGGTTTTGAATGATATGATTCAATGTATTTTGTTTTGTAATTTAATTATGCAACTCTTGTTCTACTTTCAAAAATGTTCAAGTGATTGTGAAAGAACCTTTCAAATAAACCCTAAGATATCAACATGAAGTTTGAAAACTGGGACACAGGATGCTCATCCTTTTTGTCATGACATTACTCTTTGAAGAGTCCCCTTTGTGTGGAATAAAGTTGTTAGAGGTATTCTTTTAATCCTTACTTTATTCATTTTTTTGTGAAAATAGATATGACTTTGAGTCATATTGCGTATGTGTATAGCGTCTCACTTTGTTCTAGACGATATTTAAGGAAGTTTAGTAAAATAGAAAGCATCCCAAAGGAGAGATGCTGGCTGTGAATAAAGTAGTTTAGATTTTATTTCAACTCAGTCAAACATTAACTGCTTAACTTTTTTCCACTAGATAAAATTTAATGTCATTGTCAGTCATATTGGGAAAAAATATTGATTGCACACTTTTTTTCTGCAGTGACTAGATTTAGAGATTTCCAAGCAATCAAGAGATTATTAAATCTATTTTATTTGAGATAAGCACAAAGAAGGTGAGTCATTTATAAGAATATAGTTTCAACTTTCCAAAATCCTAATATTTATCTTGCTTTACCTGTAAAGTTATAAAAAAAAATATTTGAAAAAAAATTTTTACAATGTGAAAAATTGGTTAAAATATTGTTATTTATGACATGGTATATGTAGTGGTAAAATAATGAAATTCACGTCCATTAGAAACTTATGGTTCAATCTATTTCACAGTCTTACATCTTCTCTCTCTCTCTCTCTCTCTCTCTCTCTCTCTCTCTCTCTCTCCATATATATATATATATATATATATATATATATATATATATATATGGGGTAAATGTTTATATAGACAATTTTTACTATTTCACTAAAATTATTATGTGATATAAAAAACATATACACATACATGCACTCACACACACATTTACTTATATATAGTGTATTCATTTATATGTCAAATTATAGCCTGAAACATCAAAGTTTGCTCAGGATCTATTATACCTCTTAAAATTCTTTAAAGTGTTAGGCAAAAGTTAAAGACAGACTCAATGGAGATCTAATACCATCACTTCTTGGGTTAGGTTTCAATGTATGACATTTTCAAGGACACAAAAAGTCTATAATAAGTTATGAGTACCAGCTTTATTTTCAATATCAGTAGATTAGATAACAGCCTCTTTATGATGACTTAATCAAAACCCATAATATTTTCTCTCAAATCAGTATTAGAATGGTTGGAAATGCCCCTGTAGACTAAGTACTGCCTCACACAGAATTCTCACATGGGAAAGAAGAGAGGATCTAGAATACATCTAGAATATATCAGGTATATCTAGAAACTAGAATGTATAATATATGCTTAGAATCTAAAATATAAACCTATGCTGTGGTTACATGTCCTCAAAAACGGAACAAGATGAAGATAAAAAGGAAGACACAATATAGAAAAATAATGAACTCAATTGAGCTATTACTTAATAATTTTGTTTTTAAAATTGTCCCAATAGATAATTTGCTCCTTAATCCCTATTTATGAGAATTTGAAGAACTTGGAATTCTATTTGTAGAATTTCAAATGGAGTTGGAATTCTATTTGTAGAATTTCAAACGGAGCATAGATGACTTTACAAAAGTAGTTACAGTTTAATAGGTTTCAGAAGGAACAAAGTGAGGAGTAAGAGGTGTTACATTTTTCTAAATACATTTTATTTAGAACAGGATGTCAACCTGGAGGTTTTTACTAAAGTGTAAAATTACTAAATATTAGATGTCAGATCAAGTTCTAGCACAGATAACTCACTGAATAGGTCAAAGTAAAACCCCTTTCTAAAATGCACAAGCCTCAGTGATAAATAGTGGATATGACAGGATGATTTTTGAAGAGGAGTAGATCATGTCCACACTATTTTGAACAGGTTTTCAGTAGGCCCATGTACACAGTGCATTATGTTTCCCTAGGTCTTTCATAGCATGGCAGACTGTAGATTAGCTTCAAGTTTAGGTGTCTAGAACAAAAATTAGCAAACATTCTCTGTAAACAGCTAATAATAAATATTCTAGGCTTTTACAGGCCACGAGATCTCTGTCACAACTGTTCAACACTGATTCTATAATGCAAAAGCAGACATGGACAACATATAGACAAACCAGCAGTGGACTTCTATTTGTGAACCCTCTTTGCTAATGCCTGTTGCAGAAGATAAAGAAAACACCCTTCTAGGTATTTTAGAAGTTGAACTATAGTAGTTTGCTGTATTACCTAACTCTTTCACAGTTTGTTGCTTTAAAATTTTGAGATGTTAAAGGAAAGATACAGAGAGACCAGTACACAGAGAGATCTAGTTTCACATATTTTAAATATGGCCCAGGCATTCAATTGGGTGATAGAAGAAAGATTTGGTTTGGGGAGGATCATGGGAAAAAACAGTAGCTGAAAAAGTAGTAAGATATAGAGGAAAATACTCCAGCAGCATTTTATAAAAAAAAAAAAAATACGCAATTTACCAAAATGTCAGGAGAGTGAGTCAGCTCTAAACACTTGCCATTCTGAGGTAAAATAAAATAAAATATTTTCTCACCCTTTATTTCTTCCCCTTCACTCTGACTCTGGCAAAATCAGAACTATGGTTAGCAATCTGGAGGTGGAAGGAAAATACAAGTGTTTGGAAGAAAGGTCAACCAGGGCATCTAAAATATTCTGTCACATGGTGTGCAGTTACAAGTCTCTTCAGTTCCTTCAAAATTGCTTCAGAACAAACAATAAAAAATTCAAATGAACCATATTGAAATATTTTTGATTCTATGAAGTTTATCCACTAAAATACCCTTTCTATCATTTACGTGAATTATTTTAATTCTATATTTAGAGCAGGCCAACAACTTTGTGTACATGATTTTCTTGCCCAGCATAAATTAGAAGCTGGGCTTCTAATGGACTCATTTGAAGGAGAAGGGACTGAGCAGTAGTACTGTAAGGTACAAATTCCAAGGAAAAATAAAGAAACCTGAGATTGTTGATACATTAGCATTAACAAAGAATTAAGAAAGTATTTAAATGAGCACAGAAGCATTCAGTTTTGATGGGTTTCAATATTCATATTTATTATGACTGTCAATTGTTTTCTAAAATTATAGATAAGCTATTTTATTTATTTTTATTTTCATTTGGGGAACTGCAGATTTAACTCAGGGATGCTTTACCACTAAGTCACATCCCCAGCTCTATTTATCTATCTATCTATCTATCTATCTATTTATTTATTTATTTACTTACTTATTTATTTTGAGATAGGGTCTCACTAAGTTGCTTAGGGCCTCACTAATTTGCTGAGGCTGGCCTCATACTTGCAATCACTATGCCTCAGCCTCCTAAGTCACTGGTATCATAGGCACCCACTACCACACCTCACCCAGTTAAACTATTTTAAATAAAATATAAGGGAGGAAACATTTTCCAAATGTTCCATTGGCAAAAGAGTAATTTACTCTAATTAACATTACAAAATGTAGTGGAGAGTTCAATTTCAGAAATATTCCTGATGTTCGTTTATTTAAAATCATAGCCTTTGTATGTTTATTATTTAAAAATATATGTATTTATTTTTAGTTGTAGTTGAACACAACACCTTTATTTCTATTTATTTATTTTTATGTATTGCTAAGGAGCAAGCTCAGTACCTTGCACATGCTAAGCGAGCGCTCTACCGCTGAGCCACAACCCCTGGCTCTGTATTTTATTATTTTTAACTAAACATTTCAGTAGAGATAAACTGAGTGCCTTTAAAGAGAGTTCTTTTATGAGTGCTAGAATTGCTTAGCTAGACATCTTTAATTCTTCACACTTTGAGGCTATATCTGTGCACATGGACACAACATAAAGATCTTTGTCATTTTATAGTCAGAGGACTATCTAGGAGACAAGAGACTTAACCCTGACTGTTTCATTATAACCCTTTAACAAAATATTGCATAAACTCTTCAGTTTTCTTTTATTTTCAATTAATCATTTTTATATTTTAGCATGGCAATGAAGTCTGGAAACATGCCAAAGGGCCCAAAATAAATCACCTTGATAACTGTGGCTGCAAACACACCTTTCTTCTCTCCCCTGGGTAAGATGCTTCTCTCTCATAGGCTGAGGTCTTGTTAAATTGATATCTTTCTTCACTATCTGTCATCTATGAAGAGTTTGGGCTTTACTACTTTGGAGTTCTTCTTCCAGAGTCATTTCTGCATAAATACCAAACTTAGATGGAATCTACCTTATCGCTAATAAAATTCAATAACAAAAAGAACTGAAAATAGTTCCTTAGTAAAATGATTTATAATGTTGCTCCACTCAGATTGAGTCACCCAATCCTTACCCAAATAGCAAGGTCATATTACATCTGTTATTCTAACGGTAGCTGTTCTAAAAAAGTGACTTGCCACTAAAACGGTGACATTACAGGTTGATACCTGTTTCCACACCTTCATGTTTTCTTTTCACTATGCCATAGGTAAACAACCCCACCAAATCACTGGTACTGAATTTTGCAAACAATTTTTTTATATTCCTAATACATAAAAGTTACTAAGACAGTCATTTAAAACATAAACATATTTTGTACATTAAAATTTATAATTTTTTCTCCTAAAGTCAATGAATCAGAAAAACAGAAACTTCTTAAATCATTTTTATTCATATAAACAACCTATTCTGCATTTGTTACTTACATAACTGACCATTGCTTGTTGAATAGAGTAAGCAACAAGCTGATATCCCCCAGTTGTATTTACTGTTTAATTGGGTGCATTAGGTGAACACTTTAATAAAAGACTTGTTGGCTAATTTTAAAGGAGATAAAATGTTCATATGAGAATTAAAAAAGATCAGGGCAGCGATACAACTTTGCTAATCAGTAACAATTATAAGACCTTCAAATATATTTATGCAGATGGCAAGGCAAATGTATGGAGGAATGCACAAAAGCAAATTAACCTTACAGTTTAAGGTAGCTCATCAGTGGTTTCGAAAGTGTTACAATTTGACAGCACACGGTTTTCTTTAATTACTACACTATAAATGTTAATATTACCAACAAATGTTTTGGAACCCTTGGTTCATTTCCATAGGGCTCATGGCTTCCAAGGTGTAGGGTTGGGGACCACAGCGTGCTACATATTACCTACAACTGCCCTAAGTTACTTTAATTAGGAAAAAGAACAAAGACCAGCCTGAAACACAGACATACGATGGAAGAACCAAATATGGACAACTAAATTTAACACATGTGAATATTCATAAGGCATTTCTCTGACATTTTCCAAGAATTTTAGTCTTTGAAAAATGGAATTTTCATCTAAATGTACTGGGGAAACTTAGTAAAGGTAAAACTAGGTGCCAGAGGAACTTGGTATAACCTGCTTCACCAGGTCAAGGAGTCTTATATTTGCAAATTGGAAGTCCTTCCTCATCCAAATACATGATCTTAATAAATGTGAACAGGGAACATGGTTTAGAAAGGATGAGACTTCTCTATACCAATGTGGGGGGATACCTAGCCTGAGAGTTTCTTCATAATTTGTATGGTTCAAAATCTCTTGACAGTTTCTATTTTTTTTCCTGCTCTGCAGTATTTCCGTTAGCAGGTGAAGAAAGTCATCCTATCAGTACCTCTAAAGAAGGAAAAATATACCATTCGATATCTTCACTGTAGGTATGAAGAAAGGCAGGCCTCTTGGGGAGAGAGAAGTGCCAAGGTCATTTCTAGTAAGTTCAGCTTCAGATGAAATCTACTGACATTCTAAAATATGGAATGATTTTTGATTTTTCTTCAACTAGGTAAAAATAACTCACCCTTATATGCAGAGGGTAACAAGCAACAGCTCTTTATTATTACCTTAAGTAGAAAGTATTTTTCTGCAAAAAATTATCTGACAACCTCTTGGAAAATCAGAATATCAAACTATTGTTTCACACAAGAAACAGTGGTTAGTGTCAGGCAAGAGGAGCATTCTTATTGAATTTTGGCTATAAATCTCCAGGATAATGCTATTAGGACATTATGTTGAAGTATGCAAATCCCTATCTCAGCCAATGGCACTGTAGAGATTATGTTATTGAATTGGTACAACATCTATGAGTCAAGTCCCTGCAGATTCACTTGACTAGATTTCTGACAAACTAAAATCCTGTATTCATATATGAATTATAACAGAGTTTTGGAGAGAATTCACATAGGAGCAATACTATTGATTTTGTCAAAAACCAGTGAGCCTCCCCATCAGGTTTCTCCCACCAGGATACCCAAGTTTGTGCCTTGATACACTGAGTATGAAAAAGGAAACCAGTTTCAGTGCAGGTATAGGCCCCAGGTGTCCCCATGGCAACCTCTACACCACTTCAGGCAGTAAAACTTGAGGTAGTATGCTCTGTAATACTCTGCCAGAGGCAATAAAATAGCTTGTTCTTAAAACTTCTCATCCCCCTTTCATCATGCTCCTGTGCCTAGAAAGTAAACACACTGCTTTAGCAGTTAATTCCTATTCAGGTTAAGGTTCTGATTTCCTGGTAAAAGCAGGATATTTGCTACTGTACATATCATTAGAAGTTTAGCTCAGGATGTTGTTCAGAAACATAGCAAGCATGTTCTTGAGTAGCTTGTCAGGAAATGCATCTCACAGCCAAAATAGTCTAAGTGTGACTTTATAACATAGTATGCTTCAAGAGACACACTGGTGTCAACAGAGTTTTTCAACATCAGTGAGTGACTTCAAGTACATCATGGACCATTTATCTATTCAATACAAACGCTATTTGTGTGATTTATTCCTTATGTACAGACTTCCATCATGGGCCTCTCTGATTAGTGGGTAATATGGAGGAAACAAAATGACTGAGAGAGAAAAAAAAAGAGAACATAAGTTGTTTGGCCCTCAAGTCCTTTACTTCTGAAAAAAGATTCTGATATTTACAAGGTAGTCTTAAGTTTTTATTTCAAAACAACAGCAGTAGTAGAATTGCTACTATGCTAAATTAGTACAAAGAAATGGAAATAATTGAAAACAAATCTAATTGAGCAAAAAGATAATGGATAATTAGTCTGAGACATTTTATGTCTTAATAAAATCGATATATGAGTTTTAATATTATTTCTGTATAAAAAGTTCAGGGTTCTATTGAAATCAGTGTGTTGAAATATAACTGTGTCATAAATCGAGCAGTGAATCTATAATTCATATTAGTATTACCTGACCAGTTCAATTTTCACAGCATGAAGTCGATTGTCAAAAGAAGACTAAAGAATACATAGAAAACATATACTTAATTTCAAGTGTTTGTAATCTAATTATGTATCTAACAAAACTCTAAATGTTAAATGGCCTGGCAGTATCTTCTAGTAAAGTTAAAGAAAGAAATTAAGAGTTCAGAGACATAGTGCTAATTGTGGCCTCTCTGATAAGTGGATGTTTGTGCTTCAACACTTGCATCTTATGAATACTGATGATCACATCAACCTGCTTGATATTAATTGAAAAAGTATACTTGGGAAAAAAATAAGACAAAATAAAACTCAGTTAAATAGCTTAGTATTACAGTAGCCTGCTTTTCATAATGACAGTGATGAAATAATTATGAAGGATAAATGTAACATAAAATAATAGGAAATTGTATTAAAAAACAAAATGAATCGTAACTGATCAGTTTAACACAAAGTAATTGTAAGCAAAAGTAATTGTTCTAGAGTATAGTTGATTGGGCACATAACTTTTGAAAGAACAATCTTTTCATAAATACTAAATCTATGTTAAATAAAAATTGCTGAAGCATGGCTTTAACATTTTTAACATAATTAGTTTGACAACTATTATTTTAAAAATCATTGACTTTGACAAATTTTTACTGCCAAATTAAATGGAGATGATTTTTTGCACTACTGTTATTACAAGAAATTATTATCATTCAGAAACAGAAATTTTCACAAAAATTTCAATACAGAAGAATAATTTTACCTTTATTTTATTTTCAATTCTCAGTTATTTAAATAATTTTTTCTATGTTTTATATTTAAAACAAAATAGTACACTTTATTTAAAATTTAGAAATACAGTTTAAAAAGGAAAAGAGAAAATAATCTACATATCAGGTAAACTCATGAATTCCTGATTAGTTTTATTATTTCCAATTCAGTATCTGTTATTCTATTGGATCATGATCAACATTGTCATTTGGGAATGCAATAGACAATAGACTTAATGTGTCCTCACTGTGGCTCTTTTGATATATTCTAGTATTCAGAAATACAAAAATCACTGACCATCCAGTCATCTAATTTTCTTATTACATTAAATATTATTTGTACTATACTGGTAATAATAGTAATAATGAATCAGGTCTAGCCAAGAACAGAAACCAATCTGTACTTTTGAAAAACTTAAAACAAAGAAATGGCTGCATTAGTGGTGGAAGAAGGTAAACATGTTGGTAAGAGATTGGATGACTTCACTTACCTCAAAAGCAAGAGTGTTAGGTCTCAAAATTGGAGGCATATTAAAATACAATGCCTAAATTGTGACCTAGAAATTCTGATGGAGTTAGTCTGAGTGTGCTCCAAGAATTGGGATTTTACAATTTCAGGTGCCATCAATGTATACAGACAGAGAGATAAGCACAATAGGAGGGAGTAATTTTTCACAGCTCAGAAGTTGTTCATTACAATTTCAAAGGGATTAAAATGAGAAAAATATGAAAGAATAAAATATAATTTGATAACAGGAGCCTTATATGAATTAATTGATTACAAATAACTTAAGTGTTTATGGGTAGGACAATGAAAAGAGGACAGGTTTTTCAAAAGTCACATTTGAGAAGGCAATAGATATTTTAAAAGGAGGCAAGAATGACAGCTTTCTAAAGGCTTTTTAGTTTAAAGAAAAAGAGCAACTGAATAGTGAAAATGCATCTTAATTGCTAAGAATTATCTCATTCTGAAGTAATAGATTTCATGTAGAAGTAACGTAAGAGGAAAGTAAATACTAGAGTAATAGGGAAACTATAATGAGGCATATTTTTTGGAGGGCTTTATATTTAATTGAGTTGTGCTGTCAACAACTGTCAAACAAAGAACAGTTCAAAATGTGACAATTTGACTTCATCACCAGTATATTTTCTCAAAAAGAGAAAGTGGCAATACAAATATATATACTTTTAAATGCATTATGCATTTTTAAATGCATATTTCAATATTTAATTTGATACAAAGGGATTTAAAATATAATTATATCTTTTGTCTAGAAATAGTAAAAAATGGCATAACAAAAGTACAATTGAGGATTAAATTCTATGAATCACACATTTATTTAATATATTTTAAAAATGTGAAACCCCATTTCAGTAAGAAAAGTATAGACCATTTAACAATGATGTTATATCTGTAGAAAAAGATAGCAGTATGCTTATTTCTCATATAATATAAAATGTGGTGCTGATGAATAAAAAGTAATATAAATATAGAAAAAGTGTAGTACCAGAAACTCAAGAAGACTACTTTTGTAATATGGGGCAGGGAGAAGCATTTTAACCCAGATGCTATCAAGAAAAAAAAAATTAAAATATATAATGAAATATTTGCAATGTTTGAGGTAAAATGTACCATCAGATTTATCAAAGATGTCACAGATCTTATGAAAATATTTAAAATAAAAATGTGTGTGAAATTTTAAATTAGGCAAGTTTTATAAAGGTTACACCATGATTGCGCAACTCAATTCAAAATAAGGCACCCAAAGAATATGAATAGAAAATTCCCAGAAACTGTAATAAAGGGAAATAAAATCAACTTGTACTCACCATAGCTCTCTTTTATTCATTGCCTGAAAGGTAGCCATAACATCAGGACCTTTCAAATACTCCATTATTTTGCAAAATCTCAAAATTTCTTTTGCCATGTAAAATATCATCTTCAGTTGTTTCAGGGATTAGAACATGTGTTTCTGTGAGGATAGAATTATTATTCTGTTTACCACAGTGCTAGAATAAGGGAATTCTACCTACTTAATATGTAATATTGAGAAACTAAACAGATTTGGATAATCAGTCTCATTAGCAATGTAAACTTGGTGTTAAATCCTTGCTTTCCAATCTCTGGAGGGGACAGGTTCAGAGAGTTAAACGTAGTTATGTTTTTTTCCTATTGGAGTTCTTTGTATCACCTTCTTGAGTTATTCACATCCACAAATTATTTTCTTTTTTATCTCTGCCAATTTAATATTCAATGTTTTAATAAGAATAAATTCTCCCTGTTATTTGGATACATGATCTCACTGTTTCCTATTTGATATCATTGTGCATGTTAATCTAATGGTAACCTGGGATGTCTATTGATAGATGGGTCTTGTAAGTTTATTTCTTTTCTTTTTTTGTAAATCTTGGTCTATTATGACATTTTTTTTCTTTCTTCATAAAGATTAAAAAACTTTAATGTATATGTCTTTGATTCTTAATTCCTGTTAAATTCATTAATTCTTTCTAATTTGCAGACGGTGAATAAAATTTTTATCAATTATGATTAGTGACTTCATCTTCTTCATCTACTTCATCCCTTTATTTAAAAATATGCATCTATTGAGATTATTTCTCATATATTTAGCATATATCTTGTAGTAGATTACCTTGTCTTCATGTAGGATAACAGTGTCATGACTTTTGCATCATTTGTTCACCAAAATATTTACCTAATTAATTTTTTTGGATTATAATATTAATTAGTATCCTGGTCTTCCTGACCCCAGGAAGAGAAAAAAAAATACTTCATTATCCCCAACTGCTAAGGTGAATCAGTATATATAAACATCAGGTATTGAGGGTCAAGGAAGCTTCTTGAGGTTCCGAAGAGCTTGAAAGGGAACTTTCTACAGCACAAAAATAGAAACAGTTTGCCTCCATCCCTTGTTTCACTCAGATTGTCCTTGAGACCTAAGTGAACCTGAGTCATTCAAGTAAGAAAAACTGCAACTACTGCAAATGACCTAAGTAACTCAGGTTTCAAGCAGTAATATCAACTAGAGCAAATAAAGGCAAACTCGAGGAAAAAAAAAAACTTGTAAAGTGTACGCATGTGCACACACACACAAACAATCGCAAAATAAAATAATACTAATAAATACTACTACTACTAATAAAAATACAATCCAATAGGCAGCGTTCTCAAGACCTCCTGCTTCCTATATCAACCACTGGGTCAGGATACTGTGTGCAACACATATCCAGTTATGTGTTGGCATCAACTTCTGCAAATACCAAGGTCTTTCATGTATTCAGTTTCCTGACCCCCCCCCAAATCCTTTGCATAGTAATGAAAAAATGGATTGAAGGAGGAAATGGAGAAGAGTATCATCCAGTTACTTTGTTCAAAGTCCCTTGTCTTATGCTGATCCTTGGAATCCGCATTTATGAAGTACTTACCACTTGTCAAGTTAAGGCAGGGTCCTGGTTAAAATTAACACTTCAGTGGTCAATGCAAAAAATTCTGTTTATCAATTTGAACATGTATGCTTGGGAAAAATTAATAGTATCTACCTACAGGGCTGTTATAAATATTAAATACCTATATGTGCATACATCAGTTACTGGCAAATATTATGTAGTTATAAAGGTATTTGCTGTTATTACTATTAAGATAGTTTATTCTCAAAAACAAGTATATGTAGTAATTGTTTTAGCACAACTTTTACTGTTCTAAATAGAAAACTTGGAGATAAGTATCTAATGAAAATTCAAGTAATAATTGGATGTGAAACCTTAAGTTTGAACTCACAATTTAAGTGCATGCTCATGAATGGAAGCTGGCAAGTGAGACCATGTTCATTTGCCATTTACTAATAGGATTTATTTGCAGATGTGGTCAAATTACCTATTGATGAAGGAATTAACATATTAAGTGTCAAGAAATTTGAGAAAATTTAATATATTTGTTAAAACTTTTAAAATATTGCATATTTAAGAAACAAAAAATAATTATTTCAGAGTTTTTCATTAGAAGAATTAAAGTTTTAGTCCCTCTTGTATCATCACATGAGAGACCTCCTACCTCTAAGTATTTGCATCATCCTGTATTGACTAACCCTCAGGTGAAGTTTTGACTCACTCTTCATAATAATACTTACAAAATTGATGGCCACTTTTTTTGGCTTTATCCCTGAATATTCAGCCTAATCTATAAAACTTGTCTTTTTCAAAAAAGGTGAACAACTTAAGGCCACTGCAACAGAATTTCTCAGAATTAACTTATTTGAAGAAGAACATAATTGGTTGTTTTCCATATCTTCTTTGATTTCAGAGTTTGAATTGTTCTAAGTATGCCTGTTTGTTATTCTTAACCCATGCATTGTTCTTGATGAGAATTACAGATTGCACTGTGTCTATGGCCTATCCACTTTGTATTTAAGGATGAATTCTAAATTTAGAAAAAAAATCAGTTATTAATGCCATTTACATATATGTAAATAGACATACAAAATGCACCCAAGCTTATATTAAAGAAAAAAACTTAAGGAAATACTTATATGCCTTTGGAAAACAATTTAGTTAACATAATTTTATAAATGTATACCTACTAAAATAAAACTTGGTAGAGCCAGAGAGCAAAAATAATAGAATAAAAAACTAAACAATTTTTCATCATGAAAATAAGTACATATAAAAGAAGTTACATCATGGATCCTGGGAAAATCCAATTTTTCCACTCATATATTTATTAAATGGTAATAATTTAATGTAAATAAATTTATTACTGAACACTATTAAAATGGAAAATTAATACAAATTTCATTGCAGATTTCCTCTACTATGTGAAAATAATTCTATGTACAACAATAATGATCAAATATTATTAAAAATGAATGAAATCTTATATAATATTGATTAATTAAGAGTTTATGTTCTTTGTTATTTTTAAATTGAGTGGGCTTTTTTCAAACATTGAAAAAAAATTTTGTTTCTCTTCTACCATTCAGATTTAACTGAACACCTATTTCTAGAACTCCTCATCAGATATACTCATCATGATTAAGGTAATTAATTTATAAATTGAGAGTGAAAATTAATGAAATGGGAATATTGAGGGACTGACAAAAAGAACACCATCATTTCTCCACATTCAGTTTCTGCATCTGCAGTTTGAACCAACCATACCTTGAAAATATTTAGGAAAAAATAAACTGTATTGAGCATAAAACTTTTTTCTTATCATTATTTCTCCAAATAATACAATACATCTATTTACACAGAATTTACAATGTGTTACATATTATAAATAATTTGGAGATTATTTAAAGTACATGAGAAAATGTGCATAGGTTATGTGCAAGCACTGCTGTTTTAACTAAGAGGCTTGAGCATCCAAGGATTTAGGTACTCATGAAAGAGCCTGTAATCAGTTCCCCACAGATGCCAAAGGATGACTGCATGTACAAGGGAAGATATAATAGAAATCAGAAATGCTTTATGGCAGTAATAGAGAAAGAAATTTTATAAAACCTAGTCATTATAAAATATAATAAAATATATTTATGTCAATATCTTCCCAGAACCTTTCTCTCTCAGTTAACTGCGCACCTGTCACTGAAAGCCATGCTCATATCATTTTTTATTCTAAAATGTCTTGTCAGATGAATATAAAATGTCTCAAGATAATATAAAATTATCCTAGATATCTCCTCAATTTCATGAGATAATGATTTAAGTGGTACAAACAAATTGTTTTAGAAAAAGCCTAACATTAAAATTATATTTTTATTCTATTCATATCAATATTCTGGAAATATTTTCTAAGGTTTTGATTGTAAGAGTTGAATTGTTTTATTGTGATATTAAGGTTGTGGTATAGTAATAAAAATTAAAGCTTTGCTTTATTCCATTTTATATGTAAAGATATATAAACTTTTAAAGGTAAATTTTTCTCTATTACAGTACTATCATTCAGGGAAAGAATCAGCAAATACTTATTTATATGCTTTAAAGAAATGCTACACTGAGTAATAGTGTGAAGTAGTTTATATACAAAGATTGACCAGAAACCTCCTTAAAATAACACATGTATCATTTTGATTCATATACAGTTTTATCATGCATTAACACTTTGCACAATAAAATAGTAGTTGAATTCAGATACACTTAAAAAATAAACTTAGACTTCCAGAAAGGCTATACCACACACAAAACCCTTTTATGTTTCTTTTCTCCTGTAAGTGCTGCATGTCTCCTCCATATCTTAGACTATTAGAGGGATTCCTTTTCTCTCTTTCTTCCATTTAATTACGAAGTTGCTTTAGTGCTCATCAAAAGCTCTTATTTTAGTAGATTTTTAATGTGTTCAATCTTAGGTTTACTGAATACTTCTATATCTACTAGCAATGTATCACGTGTTAAGTGTGCTCATATTTCTTGTAGGACAATTTTGTTTTTTGTTACTGTAATGGTTATGAAATCATATAGTTTTTGATTGTACTTTTCCAAAGCCATTTTAGTCATTAGCCTTGATAATTTTAGACCCTAAATTTACACATTGCAAATTATTCAGTAGTGCACATTGAGTTGTAGCAGAAATGTTTGTTAGCCATTACAGGGTACATAATAAGGAATAACTGTGACTCTACAGTCAACCCCGATAGACATTCTTTGTAAATATGAAAACCCCATTATTTGGGCTGTATGAGCATTTCTATAGTAAATTTCTTATGGACCTTACCAAATAAGAATTATGGAATAATTAATTTTGATCTTTTTTTTTGTTTTACTAAAACACAGAAGCAAATTCCATTAGTTAAAAGCTGTTTAAGTTTTATTTATTCATTCATTCAACAATTATTTATTGAATACAATTTGGGGCAAAAAATAGTCTCAAAATATGAATATGGATATTTTATAAATTACACCACAGGGAGTTGCTCTCATTGAACTTGGGAAAAGGAGGAGAAACAGACAATAAACAAGTAAAATAGTTTTACATAGTCTTTTCAAACTGATGTGATGCACACTATTAAAAATAAAAATTATGTAAGTAAACTAGGGGCAACTTTAATTTGAACAGTCAGGGAAGAAACTTCTGAGAATATGCTATTTGAACAGGGGATACAGTAATAATTTGAAGTATAAAGTATAAAAAAGGTAAGCAAAATTAAATTATATTTTAAGGTTTGATGAGATGGAACTTTGGATAGGAAGAATAGGATATAAAATTTCAAGATTAAAATTTGAATGTAATTAATTTTTTCTGGTGTCATTTAATTTTTCTCATGTGATTAATTTTTTCTCATGTAATCAATTTTTTTCTTTGAATTTTAAGCTGCTTGTATTACCTTACAGATAAACTTCATTTCAATATTTAGTTTATCTGATTGCTTCTACATGGGCTCATGCTTTGAATACAGAGGCTGTTCCCTGTGGTGACAAGTGCAGTGTGTGCCATCAGGATATCTAAGATTTCTCTTTTATACCAATAATATAATCTAATTGTCCAATTTCAGTTATAGTACTTTATATCTAGTATTCATAAAGTTTGCCAAAACAAAATTGGCTGTCATAGTCTTAAATACATTGACAAAACAAGAACTTACACAAATAATTGTAGTCTTTTCTTAAAATATACCTACAAGTATCTTCAACATGGTCCTACAATAGACAATGTTATGGTTATATATTAGGTGTCTTTCAAAAGCCCATGTGTGAAAACATTTTCAAAAGAAAGTTTAGAGGTGAAATGATTGGGTAGTGAGAAGTTCAATTCATCAGTGAATTAATCCACTGAGAGGGGACAGGGGTTAACTGGATGGTGACTGTAGGCAGGTATTGTGTGACTGGAAGAGGGAGATCACTGAGGTTATGCTTTTTAGGTATATATTTTGTCTCTCCTTGCTTCCTGGTGGCCATGTTCTGAGCTACTTTCCTACACCACACTCTTCTACTTCACCTGGTCCCAGAGCAATTGAGCCAACTGTCTATGGACTGAGACCTGTAAAATTGTGCCAAATAAACTTTTTACCTCTAAAATTGTTCTTGTCAGGTCTTTTGGTCACAGTGGTGAAATAACTGACAAAACAAAAAAAGGAGTTATTTTAAAAAAAAAAAAACATTCAAATTAAAGATCAATGCATGAGGACTTGGGTAAGTACCCCAAGACTGCAGGGGGATAGTCACACGTCCTCAAATGTCATGGTGGATCATACCAAATAAGAAGTAGAGATTTACCAATAAAAGTATTTTTAATATGATAAAAATAATTCAACAATTTGTTCTGTAAGTTTGATAATTTTAACTAACAAAATTATCATAAATACACAGGAAAGGATTTTATACATTTGTTAATACATTAAGCAAATTACTTTGTTGATATATTACCATGTGTTTCATAATTAACATACATGAATTTTGTATATCAAGTCTTGAGTTTATAGCTATTTCTGTCTCTTTGGATTGCATTGGTCTCCACTGGTCAATTACCTTTACTTTGATTCAACCCTGAGGTACTCGGGAAAAAAAGAAATAAAGAAAGAAAGAAAAAAGACTATTTTGAGTCTTTTATAACCAAATAGCTAAACTTCACATTTGAATCCTCTGTACTGTCATCTTAGTTGTGGGAAAACAGTTTTTAAATTGAGCTTTAAAGACTATCTAATATATTTTAAAATATTACATTTTTTTTTCAAGCGTCAGAGGAAAGGAAGTGGAACAAATTATCCAGTTAGCTAAAGATTTCAAGTTCATTTTAGGTTCAATCACTGAAGTCAATTGCATTTGGAATTTTTAGATGTAATTCTTTCGGCAAATTTCAGATCCCAGGTGGTATCAAATACAGTATTATAGATCCGAAGCTTTTTGTTATAGAGGACTTGCAGCATTAATAGGCTGACACTGTTTGGATAACCTCAATCATTCATAAGCCTTTTAAAATACCTTTTATCATTTCAGAATCTAATAAACTAACAGAATTCAATTTTCATGTTACTTGAGTCTTTGAATCTGTTACCAAAATTCTGACATCCATTAGCCATTGTCTGAATTAGGTGACTGCTGTGGTAAAGAATAAGCCATAACACATTATCTCCTTGCAAATATAATATAAATAACAGCTGGAGATTTTCTTTTCCTTTTTCTCATCCTGATTGACATAAACTAGCAGCTGTAGTTTCTCATTTTGTGAATAAGATTTTTGGCAGGTTCCGGAAAAAGTGCACTTTGCTAAACATTTTCTTATAATGCAAAGAAGTAGAAATCAACAGCTTATCTGAATTTCAACCGTTTAAATTTTTTTCATTATAATTAATTCAGTCATTTATTTTAATGTTTGTTTGTGATACTTCTGTATATCTCCTTATGCCTCACTTATCTTTAAGAAAAAGACTACACTAAAGTGGTTTCATACAAAAATGACTTTAGATATGCCACAATATAAGATTTTTTAAAAATCATAAAATACTTGGGAGATGTAGTAAAATTGAATTGAATGTTCTTTGGATAGAAAGACCTGGAAAAATTTACACAGCAAATTATTAAATTCTCATTTATTTTAGAGTAAAATTTTCTAAAATCCTTGATAATGATTAGAGCATATTTGCTTTTATCACTATACACATACCTAAACCTTATATTTTAGCTAGAAACTTGAAAAAGTTGAGCACGATATACATAGATCACAGTATTAAAGATCTCTTCATCTACATGTTTATGTAAACAATGTGCAACACACTTAAAATGATCAAGTGTCCACTATTTTTAGAGGTAAAAAATTACATTAATTAAAATATAATTGTTCCTTCTAATTCTTTCACTCTCCTTCCTCTCTCTTTCTCTATTTCAATAATGCTCCTAACACAATGATCCATGCCTGTAGGGAGTGTCTCACTGACTTAACTAAGAAATTTTAGACATAATCAAGCCACAAAAGACTTAGACTGTCATTCCAGCTTTTCACTGTAATTGATCCCTCTATACACAATTCAGCCTCAGCTAGAAAAGAAGCATGACATAAGCAAAAGCAAAAGAAATCTATAAGGATTATCAACTCTTGGAATTAATATTTTATTTTGTTTTAACTGATTATTAGGGGTGAGGAAAAAAAGCAGAAATTTTATTGTTAAATGTGCAATATCTAGAGAAAGAAACAAGATGTGCTACAGATTCCATATTGAAAGCCCCTCAAAGTACATGTGTCAAAGCTTTAGTCCTCCAGGTGGCACACCTGGGAGGTGCTGCAGAACTTCAAGAGGTGAGGGCTTGTAGAAAATCCTTAGTCATATGTCACATAACTTTAATTAGTAATATCTACTTTTCTTTCTCTAGTCTAACCAAACCAATGTATATCATTCCCTGCAAATTGTTTTATTACATTATCATTTGTCTATATTCTTTTTAGTATGTGACTGCCACTCAAATGCCACTTAAAAAATGTATCAATTATATAAAATATCTAATGGTTTTCCAGCAATATAGTATTAGTAACTACTATTTCTTTTTAAGGGTGTAACATAATATGCCTATGTTATAATAGGACTTAGCAATATTGAGGATTGTAAAATGTGCAGCTCCCCACTGTTATTACTTTTTTCCAAAACCCAGAGTGAGCACACATTTTGCTTTGAGAAGCTAGCAGTCATTGTTCCCTTAACATTCAAAAGCACATCTAGCTTTATCACATACCATTTTTGGCAATAACACATGGTCTTTTGTCTTACCTAACTTTAGATAGCTTAGGTTAGTATTACAACCTAATATTCAGACTTTGGTATTTTGACTAAAATGTGTGGTTGAAATTCTAACTTTGAAAAATTTTAGCTTGCCAAACTTCAATTATCTCCCACATTAATCATGTGTTAAATGAAGGTGATCATAGTATTTTTTTCATAGTGTTTTTGAAATAAATTAATAAGAGTCATGATTGTAAAAGATCAAGCACAAGGTGAAAAAATATCAGAAAACTTTTATAAAGAAGCACATCAAAATATCACAGAAAGAATTCAAGTTTTTACTATGATTTTAGTCTTTGTTTTCTAAAAGAAAATTGTTGAAAAGAATATAATAAATAAGTATACAATCTAGCAGAATAGACAGGTGCATAAAGAGCTACCTGATATGCAAAATAAATGCTATATTTAAACTACTAAAAATATTGATGAAAATATAGAGGAGAAAGGTTAGAATCTTTCCAGAGAAGAGAAATTTTAAAGAATTTCCCCTTAAAGGAGGTAATTTTATTTAAGATTTTTAATAATCACTTGTATTGTAGTAGTATGAAATTGAACAGTCACAGAGGCTCCTCTAGTTATAGAAAAAAGAAAGAGAGCACATAGTTAATAGGATACATGAGATTAAGGATGATCAAGCTCTCTAGAGGGATTTGAGTACAAGGTAAATAATTATGGTGGAAGAGGAGATTTAAATTCCAGCTTGCTCATATTTGATTGATGGACTAATAGGAATAGACTAATGGAATGTTATCAAGACATACACCAAATTTTATAGAAACCCATTTCATTATGTTTTTATTTCAATTTTCACAATATCTTGTTATTTTAAAACATAGTAAACTATTTTTTGTTATTCACTGATGTGGTGCATAGTTTGTAATCATCAACGCTATTGCCTTTTGTTCCACATTATTCTTTTTTTTTTTTTATGAAGGGCCATCTTTTGCATTTTTCCCAGAGGTTTAGCAGCATCTCTGATCTGTACCTAAAAACACCAATAGCCCCTTTTACCTCAGTGTAGCCAAATTGTCCATGAGGGATACAGTAGTCCCCATTATAGAACTACTGTGCTTGAGAAACACCACAAGAATGAAATCATTCATGAAAATATGGCACCTAAAACACACACACACACACACACACACACACACACACACACACACAGTTAGATACCTGGTTGAAGTAAATAAATATCTACACATGCATATGTATGTATGTATATATATATATATATATATATATATATATATATATATATATTTATATTTATCATTAGAAACACACAGTGAGTTGAAGACTCTATGATGTTTTTCTTCTCAAAAGATATTTTAACAGTAGATATTTTAAATATTTTATTCTATATTTGAGCATGAAAATTCTGCTACCAATTTACTCAGAAAGTTTTATGCATGACATAGTTGGTGAAGGAATTTAGTTGTATGAGAAGATTCATAATCATACAATTAAACATTATGCTTAAGTTTTAAAGTGAAGTATAATAAAGTCAAATAACTAAAATTCAGGTTTAAACTGAAGTTCAAAAGTAAGTTTTAGTAATACATACATTATTTATACCTGACCATTTCTCTAAAGGAGGGAGAAAAATGCAGATAGAACGATAAATAACTTAAAATGCAGAATGAAGCTGACTTAGGACAGAGAACACACAAGGAATTCAGTCTCCTGGGAAACCAGAAAACTGTTGGCACATCAGAGTGTTTTTTTTTTTCTGGAAAACTCCATATAACATGTGTATTATAGTAGTGAAAGCAGATTGCACTGTGGCTTGTCATATTGTTATATGTCATAAAACAAACTACAAGTAATACATGACATCTTAACAACAAAGTACTTCATAAAAGGCAAATTTTAAAAACAAACTTTGATTTCAGAATAGAGAAAATATAAGTTTGCATTTAAGTTTATTATGGTGTGTAATATTTTATAAAATTAAATGAGAAAACAGAATATTCTTGAACAATTTGTTACATTTTTCTCTGTGTGTGTGTGTTGTGGCAGAACTTTTGGAACACATCAAACTGCTCTGTTTGTAAATAGCTCAGAATTTGAAGCAGGATTCTTAAATATATGTGAGTGTGTGTGTGTGTTTTGATCAATCATTTATTACCCAGAATCTTATCCTGAAATTATTTTGTATAAAAAAGTCCAGTTATTGCACTCGTATAATGTTCTCTTGTTCATTTCAGCACTCATATCTCCTATCTAGTTTGATTTTTTGATCTACCATTAATTCTCTGTTCTCAAGTGTTTGTTTGATAAAGTTTCCTGGTGCCCCAGGAGAGTGTAGTATAAAGTTAGATCATGAGATGTCTGAGTCTTTTGTCAATGATGGTTGGAGGAGAGCTTATCATATTTCTCAGAAAAGGAAATTGAGATTGCACTGCATATCAGTAACTTTCCCCCCTCTATGGGATTGGCAAATGGCCAGTGAAACACTCAGTGTGGTTTTCTATTGATCATTCTGTGGCTTTCAGAACAGTAGACATTTCTGTCTCTGAAACAGTATGATTCTGTAAAGATAGTAAATCTCTTATAGTCTAATAAATATGAAGATGAGTTTTAGAAGTCAACATTGAAACAATAGGGTCATGGCTTTCAAATCTTAGAAAAAAATCTATTACAGGTGAGGACTGATGTAAATAGCACACTTTTTCTTAATTATTTCATTTAATAAAAAGCACACTATTACAGTTATTTACTTATTTTTTTTTTTGTATTCTGGATTCTATATTAGTCAATAGCAACCAATTGGGGGTAGGCGGATATATCAGGCATGGTACCCTACTCTTTCTAATATTTGAATTTTCTTTATTCTTTGTGTTTGAACATTCCTTATTCATTGGTTGGGTTTTCCATCATCTGGTTATTATGTTATAAAAACTTACTAACCTTTCAAGAGCCACTTCCAACTCTCCTGAGGGTAAACTGTGATGAAAAATATGTTAGTGTGTTCAAGAACAAACAGTATTCAAAAATTAGTTTGTTCTAGATTTGAGAAAAAATATATATAAAAAAATACATTTTATATAGAGTTGTAAACTGTAGTATCAAAAGAAAGTAATACCTGGTTCTTTGTACAAGTTTAATCACAGGAGCATTTTGTGCATAGTTGAGAGAAAAGCCAGTAAACACTAGGGTATCTCCAAGGAAGAAAAACACAGGTAAAAAAAATTAGGATAAGACAAAAACATGAAAACGCTTGTCATCATATAGCATTTCAGTAACAATTATGTGAATGTTTATGTATAAGCCATGTGAAGAATTCTGCAGTAGAGATGGACTTGGTGATGGGATTTGAACACCTACTGACCTCCCAAAGAGGAAATGGTAGATACCCGTTTGAAGTAAATAAAGAAACAAGAAAGGATGTGTTTTGAACACAATTGTAAGTGCAATAAAAAAAATTTGGAGACTTTCAGAACCCACAGGAGCTTCTTCTTCTCCATTAGCTTGAACAGGTATGATGAGATATCACATAGTTATGTTTCCACATGGCTGTATTAATTCCCCTAATTAGTTGTATTGCTATGTAGGGGAACTGTGGGAAGGGAAAAATTGGAAATCACTCTTTTGGTGTCCTGTGTCAGTTTATTTGTGGTAGAAGCTAGAAGTCTGTCAGAACTTGTAGAGGTGGATTTAGCTGGACGAGTGACACGAATGGAATGAAAGAAGGATCACAGACTACAGGTGCTCTTTCTAGGCCTGCAGGACATATTCTTTGTTCTGGAGCACCACCTGTAAAGTCAGAGTAAATCATTTAACTGATTAATAATAAAAGAAATAGGTACCTATTGATTGCTTACAGACAATAAGCAATAGAATATAAAGATTTTTTAAGGTGAGGGGACCTATTAAACAGTAATAATTTTTCCTCTTAGGTAAGAACTAAAATTAGGGTAATCAAATGCAGATTTTGATTTCTGTTAATAGCCAAAAAATAAGAAAAAAAAAACTTCTCATATAAAGTAAAGATGATCCTCTGAGATATTCTTTTATGTTCTTTTTAACACAAAATGGCCTTGGATAATGGGTGTTAAGACACAGTGGCAGGTGCTTTCCTCCTACTTAGTGTCAATTCAGAAATATTTTCAGTTTTCTTATGAGAATGAATAAACAGCATTATAGCATGCAGCTAAGTAAGACTGGAGAGTTTCATTGAATGTAGTCTTGGAAAGAGATGTCATATTTTACCCCCTTATTTTAAAGATAAGGAATTTGAAACTCAATGGAATTGTAATTATTGTTTTGATAAGAAAAACAAGAAAACAGGATATTGCCATCCCTTATACCTTACCTTTGCATGTACCTCTTCCTTTCTTCTCCCTTGCTAAAGAAAACCAGTCTATTCAAATCTTATTCTCTTCCAACTTCACCCTTAAAGTTGAATTTCTGTTCCTTAAGAAAATTAGGGTTGAAATACATTATTTTCCTAAGGCACATTGCGATAAGAACTTATTAAGAACTTTTATGTGTTTCAGTGAATTCTGAAGAACACTCATGAAAATAAAATAATATATGATTTGAATTTTAATGTTAGAACTTTTAATTACATTAAGCAGATGTGCTACGTTGATACTTTGTAACATTTATTCATATCATAATGTGAATATATGATTATAATAGCCCAAACTTAGCATAAAAACAATTCTGCAGTTCGTTAAGTGGTTTGTAAATGAAAAGCTATGTTAGTGTGGACTAATATAGTGGTGGTTGGTAGTAATTAAAGCTCATATTCCACCACTGTCTCCATTGTAAACTTCTCGAAGCATTTTAAGAGCTCCTTTTCTTGTCTAGACATATTTAAAGGTATTCAATTGCTTCAAGGTCACTCTTAAACTTCTTCAGGATTTCAATGGAAATTATTTTGTGCATGACTATATGAATTATAGACTCTGCATTTATTTTTATTTGTCAACATTAAATTTCTTATCTCTTGTTAGATCATTGGCAGAACAAATGAAACCTTCATTCTTTTCGGTGTGAGCTGTTTCTATTTTTTTTTTCCTCCTCCATGCTTCTTCCAGATCAGGGTAGCAGATTTGTTGCAATTATTTAGACTAGGATTTTGTTTTGTCTCAGGAAATATATAATAGGAGAAGGTTACAAATAATAAACATTTTATAAATTTCCATACTATTCAATAAACTAAAATGAAATCTGAGTTTTTATACCTCCAATTTACAAAGTAATTAGTTGGATCCTTACATTTTTACCTCAAGCTCAATGCTTTGCATGTGCAAGTATACAAATCATTAAAAGGATGTTATGTTTTGGATATGAGGTGTCCCCCAAAAGCTCACGTCTGAGACAATGCAAGAAGATTCACAGCAAAAATGATGGGATTGTGAAAGTCTTAACCCAATAGGCAAATCAATCCCTGATGGGATTAACTAGGTGGCAACTAGAGGCAGGTGGGGTGTGGCTGGAGAAAGTGGTTAATTGGGGGGTGTGGTTATGGGGTATATATTTTGTACCTGGAGCTGGAGTCTCTCTCCTTCTGCTTCCTGATGTGAGCTGCTTCCACTACCACACTCTCTCTCCATGATGTTCAGCCTCACCTGGAGTCCCAAGGAATGGAGCCAGCCTTCCATGGATTAAGACCTCTGAAACTGCGAGCCTTCAAATAAACTTTTCCTCCTTAGAGTTGTTCTGGTCAGATCCTTTAGTCACAGCAGCAAAAAAGCTGACTAAAACAAAGGATAACTTTCCAATACTTCTTCTCAGTATGATTATTATTGAACACAGCAATAGAAGAGGAACAGCTTTTCACAATGACTATATTTGAAACAAATTTATGAATGCCTATTTTATATTGGAGTTTTATATTAGACAGATTAGAAACTTCTACTTTTATCAGCACATTCTACATCAGAATTTTGAAATAGCACAAGAAATAGCACAAGAAATTTTGAAATAGCACAATTGGAAGATTTTACTTTTTTCTAACATTTTAATTACATATATAACATTAAAATATAGAATTTTGATAAAATTACAAAATTTCACTGAAATTATTTATAAAAGATCAACATGGAGATTCTACATTGTTAAATATTTTATGAATTTTCCCATTTTGAAAAACGTTTAGATTATTCTTAATTTTTAAATATTTTTTTCAGTTACACATTGACACAATATCTTTATTTTTATTTATTTTTTATTGATTATTATGAGGATCGAACCCAGTGCCTCATATGTAGGAGGCAAGGACTCTGCTACTGAACCACAACCCCAGCCCTACCTAGATTGCTCTTATTTTTGACAACTTACTTTTGAAAAATGAAATTCAAAATAAGATAAAATTCATTAAATATTATTTCTGTTATTGTAGAGCTAACCATATTATGTTAGAAAAAGGAAGCAGAGAATGGAAACTTACTATTATCAGAAATAAATGTAAGAGGCATATTTAATAGTAATCCCGAGTTGGCTAGCTATAATGTGTTTAAATAAATTTGGTGCTGATAATGATTATTTATATACCTCAGACTTCAGACAAAAATTACTTTAGTGGAATTTTTTTCCAACTGATAAAAATGCTATAAATTGTTTCCAAAAATGTATAGTTCTGGGATGATCTATATCAATTTCTTCTCCAAAAAAAATGTTAGGCACGTCTTGCAAAATTTCGTAAAGAGTTTCCTGAAAGAAATCAATGCTGAAATGAATCATTTGTAAATGTAAAAGTATTTTCATACTGAACAAAAATTCTTTTTTAAGTTTTCAAATCATATTATATATATATTACAGATATTATGTATATCAGATGTCCATCATATACAATTGAAGCATAATTTCCAGGTAGATTCTAAAGGGTAATATTAGAAATACTTACCAAACAACTTAATGTACTCTAAAGAAAAATACTATGGATACATTGACAGGTAACACTACTGAATTTTAAGAGTATTTATCAATTTATAATACTTATAGTCAAGTTTTATGAATATTGCATGTATTTGGATACTGGCCATAATTCCCTAAAGAATGACACATTCTCTAAAGGCAGATGAATTCCACTGTAGGAGTTACTTAGTCTCTCTGGAGGTAGAAATAATCTGTAGTTCAAAAGCTTAAATGATCCAGCTGTTTAAAGAGCATGCCCAAAGTGCTCCAAAGGAGTCCTAGCTTTTATGAAATGGCTGGACTTCTCTGAAATAAAATATGGTGTTAGTCTGAGAACAGAGAAGCTGAAGTTTCTTTTAAAGATTCCCAAGCATGCTCCTCAAGAGGTTGAATTTTAAAGTAAGTGATGTATTCCTTCTCTACTCTCAGCATGACCTCAGAGACAGTCAGACTGCTTTAAAGTTTTAACTTTGTTAAAGAGACTTAGAAGTTTAAAATAGTCCAACAGGAGGCCTGGAAGTGGGAGGGCAAGTGGAATATTTTCAGGGTTGTACTAACTTTGAAGCAAAACATGAATGGTATTAATAGTGTAATGAAATCTAAAATATCAAAGTCACTGTGATCAGTAAAAAATTAGATAAACTTGAAAGGCTTTGATTATTAGGGCAAGTAGTGCATTTCATTACAATCTTTTTGTTAGAATCCGAACACATCGTCAGCCACAATAATTTACCAGTCAGCCACAGTAATTTACCAGTAGAACTTCAATAAATGCCGTGCAGTTTTCACAAAGATATATATAATCATGGCCACTTAAGACACACCTTATATTTTCTGCATAAATGAAATTAGGGTATGATGATAAATTTTATAATACTCATGTATTATGGTTTTATGATCACATAAGATAATATCCACAAAGATAATATCACTTTCATAATTATGTGTGTTTTGGAGCTGTCTTTAAACAACATTTCTGATTAATATGTCATTTTTCACTATTTGAAGTGTTTTATTCAGAGTTTAGTACTATGTAAGTAGACATAATAATGAATAGAAGTATTTGAGCTTAATAACACTAAAAGATATTTATCCCATTATAAAAAAGAAATGTGGTTAATTAACTGAATATATTCCTTTGGTATTTATTTTAAAAATTTGTAAATTCTAGAACACTGTCAGCATATCTAGGTGTCCAATTTGCAGCTACACCAACAAAACTAAGCCACAATTCTTATGCATGTCCTCTATTCTGATCTTAAATTTTAATTTTTGGTATCATGTGATTTTAATACATTTTCCTTGTATCTTTCCTGTGATTAAGTAAAATTAAATTTCTAAGTAAGTTTGTATAAAAAAATGTCAGGAGTTTTATTTATCTTCTTAGGTAAATGATTTAGAGGCTTTAAATGGTAAATCTTGGCCTCCCTGAATTCTTTTGTTTTCAATAATTTTTTTCTAGCCCTCAAAATTATTTTGAATTATGCATAATTATTTCTCAGGCATACATATACATACAATGTTTACAATAAAAATATTTGTTTCAAATGTTACCCATTCCATGAAACACAGAACTAGTTATATAGCTTATAATACAATTTCAGATATGACTTCAGTAAATATCTCTTCATCCTTTGCTTCCTTTCATTTAACTATTGATTATAAATTAATTTTTAAGAGCTAATTATATATAATTTTCATTATTTATAGGGTAGCTTTGTTCTGTAAAGTCAAGTGAAAGCTAAATACCAAATATTTAATTCATTGTTCTTTTTTTGTGGGGGGGGGGAGACACTCGGCCACTGAGCCATATCCCCAGATTTATTTTGTATTTTATTTGACAAAGTCTCAATGAGTTGCTAAGCATTTCACCATTGCTGAGGCTGGCTTTGAACTTACGATCCTCCTGCTTCAGCCTCCAGAGACGTTGGGATTATAGGCATGAACCACCTTGCCTGGCTTGATCCTTATACTTAAGGATGAGCTTCCTGTGAGCCTCTGTTCACAGTATTGCCATCAGCCAATCAATACATAACATTGTATTATATGTGTTTCTGCTTAAAGTACCTCACTAAGTATATATTGTGGTTGAAGTTCTGTTGAACTCACTGCCAACAGTGCTCTAACTCATGTTTGAAGGAGAATTATCTAACAGGTATTTTCTTGGTAAGGAATATTTCAACCTTCTTGCAAAATAAAAACCCTACAGAGCACTTCAACATTACTCTTAGAGGTCATGTTAAACAGTGAAATCAGCAAGGAAACCTCAAAATGCACCAAACATAGTACCAATAGTCCAAGAAAAGGATACTTGTCAACAGTATACAACTTAAATAAGAAAACAAAATATAACTTTCATCATTGACTTGAGATGGTAACATGTACATCCAGTATTGCAAAGTTTTTGCTAGTTTGAAGGTATGCATGCCAACGAATGATTTGGAAAATACCACAGGTGAAATTAGTGTTTAAAATAACTTTTAACAAGTAGTTGAATTTACACATAAAAAAATCTTCATATAATGATGGTTTACTGTTTATGTTTGTTACATCCTAACTATTGCTGAGACAAAGTCAAATAAAACCTGATCTATTCCTATAAAGACCTTGAATTTTTTGGTACAATAAATGGGAAACCTTGAAAGTACATGTGTTTTTTAGCTTATTTTCTTCTTGTTTATTATCTTCATTCTTTCCACAGATATTTACTAATTATTGATTATGTGTGAATTATGTTTTTACCAAAGAAAAATTTGCAGTCCTTGACCACCACAAAGATCCTATTGAAGCATAAGGACAAGCAAAAAATGTAGTAGTGCAATGTTCTGAATTGGAAAGTCCAGAATGCCATTGGAACACATTAAAGAGGCATCCAACATAGTTTGACAGATGAATAGTGTACTAATAAGTGTGCCTTAAAGCTGAAACTTCAAAGACGTGAATTTTAAAAATTACCAAGTCTAAATTGAGTGATGTGTGTCATCCTTTGAGAAGAAGAGGACAATAAAACACCATGTCCCTGAAATCCCATTTGGTGTTTCCAAGAATCGTGCCAAGTTAAGGGAATGATGAAAGCAAGTCTGGGCTGGAATATCCAGATCCCTATTATTTCAAAAGACCTTGGTTTTCTCTCACATATGCTCAGAATCAGAGCAAGATATGTTATCTGTAGAATGTTTCTTTCTTGTATGCAGGACAAATTATTTAGGATACTGGTTACACAATGGGACAGAGCAAGCTAACTTAATGGTGTCACTGCTTTTGAAGACTAAATTCTCTCTGTGATAATGTGTGCAGAACAGAGCATGATGGAGAGTAAAGTACTTGCTAGCATGCAGCCACTGGACAAAGTATCATGAGAAATGGGGATGCTACTTTCAAACAAAGCATTGAAGACACTGTGGAAACTAGAGGTGCACCTGTCTAGCCCATCACCACTGATCATTTTGGTGAAGCACCTGTCTAGCCTGCTGCCACTAGTTCTTCACCATAGTCGTGTTTCAGTAAACCCTATGTCTTATGTATCCTATCCCATCTCTGGGTATATATATATATATATATATATATATATATATATATATATATATATATATATATTTGCTGTTGTTGTTCTCTTGGAAACCTGTCCCATGACTCTGGCATAACTGAGATGTAATATTCAATAAATGAAAATTCACATCCAATAGCTTAGAGATGAGGGACAGAACTTATAAGTACTTAGTTTAGCAGGTGGCAGTGGAAATTAAAGAAGTTAATATGTGGGGATTATTGGCAAATGGAAAAGGGGATGGTAAAAGATAAATGATAATATAAATTAATCTATAAATGAAAGCAGAGGCCAGATTATTAAGTGCATTAATTTTGTTTTGTTGAAGGAGTTGTTAATGTTTACTGAGAACAAGGAGAAAAATAAAAGGAGTATGATTGGAATTAATGCCTATTATGAGATTTCGGCTCCAGAACTGAACTTCATTTGGAAATGTGGGTTTTGATGTTGATATAGGGCATAAGTAATGATAATTATAAGAAATTGTTTTAGTAATTTTAATCAGAGTATCAAAAATGGCCTGGTGATGATACAGATCAAGACAGATAAAATTAAGAACTATTTAAAAATCAGAGTTAATCAGGGTTGATGATCAACTGGATAGATGTGGTGGTCCTTGAGATAGGCCTTCTACCTTATGCCACATAATTGAGTTTTCAGAAAGCAATGCTAAAAATAACATAATACCTCATCTCAGACTTAGAGCAGAATTGCTTAATACTCATTATAGAAGGGGTAAATCTTCAAACGCAGAGTCCCTCAGTTCTGACGCAATCCCCTGGGTTTGCAGGTATCCAGCTATGCTGATCTGTTTGGTTCCATGAAATTAAGGGGTCATGGAGAGCTGGTACAAACTGGAAGCTCCGACTACCTCCTCTGTCTTGATTAATAAAGTCCTTTGTCTTTGAACCAGGAGTCACCAACCCTATCTATAAAGTAGTAGAAACTAATTTATTTGGTTCCAAATAAGGTAAATTCCAAAATATTTCAGAATTACTGATAATGGTTAATTTAGAGACTCAGGGATATTTTTATAACTATTGACTTGGGAATAAAAATCATTGGGATAGTAAATGGAACATGAAGGATGAATGGAAGAAAACATGAATTATTTTAGAAAAGTTGAAGTATTCAAAGAATATATAAAAAGAGAAATTCAATAGACAGTGAACATGTAGTTCCATAGACAAGGAAATAGATTTTTTAAAAAGCAAAGTTCTCAATACATACAAAACATGTATTTTTTTTAATTGCTTTAAAAAAATGACAGCGGAAAGCATTACAATTCTTACTACACATATATACCACAATTTTCATATCTCTGTTTGTATATAAAGTATGTTGACACCTAATTTATGTCTTCATACATGTACTTTGGAAAATGATGTTCATCACATTCCACCATCCTTGCTACTCTCCTGCTCCCTTCTTTTCCCTCCCACCCCTCTTCCCTATCAAGAATCCATCTATTCCTCCCATGTTCCTCCTCCCTACCCCACTATGAGTCAGCCTCCTTATACCAGAGAAAACATTCAGCATTTGTTTTTTTGGGATTGACTAACTTCACTTAGCATTATCTTCTATAACTTCATGAATTTACCTGCAAATGCCATGATTTTATTCTCTTTTATTGCTGAGTAAAATTCCATTGTGTATATATGCCACATTTTTTTATTCATTTATCCACTGAAGGGCATCTAGGTTGACTCCACAGTTTAGCTATTGTGAATTGTGGTGCTATAAACATTGATGTGGCTGTGTCCCTGTAGGATGATGTTTTTAAGACCTTTGGGTATAGACTGAGGAGAGGAATATCTGGGTCAAATGGTGGCTCCATTCTCATATTTCCAAAGAATCTCCATCCTGTTTTCCATTTTGACTGCACCAATTTGCAGTCCCACCAGCAATGTATGAGTATATCTTTTTCCCCACATCTTTGCCAACAGTTATTAATGTTTGTATGCATAATAGCTGACATTCTGATTGGAGTGAGATAATATCTTAAGACTTGTTTTGATTTTCATTTCACTAATTGCTAGAAATAATGAGCATTTTTTCATATATTTGTTGATTGATTGTATATCCTCTTCTGAGAAGTGTCTGTGTAGGTCCTTGGCCCATTTTTTGATTGAGTTATTTGTTTATTTTAGTGCTTAGCTTTTTGAGTTCTTTATATACCCTCTCTAGGGTATATAAAGATGCTCTATCTGATGTCTGAGGGGTAAAAATTTGCTCTCAGCATGTAGGCTCTCTGTTCACCTCACTAATTGTTTCTTTTGCTGAGAAGAAACTTTTTAGTTTGATTTCCATCCCATTTATTGATTCTTTAGTTTTAATTTTTGCACTATTGGAGTCTTATTAAGGAAGTTGGGGCCTAATCCCACATGATGAAGATTAGGGCCTACTTTTTCAAATATTAGATGCAGAGTCTCTGGTTTATTTCCAAGGTCTTTCATCCATTTTGAGTTGAGTTTTGTACATGGTGAGAGATAGGGGTTTATTTTCATTTTGTTGCATATGGATTTCAAGTTTTCCCAGCACCAGCATCATTTGTTGAAGAGGCTATCTTTTCTCCAGTGAATGTTTTTGGCACCTATGTGTAATATAAGATAATTGTAACTTTGTGGGTTACTCTCTGTGTCCACTATTCTGTACCATTGGTCTACCAGTCTGTTTTGGTGCCAATACCATGCTGTTTTTGTTACTATTATAGTTTAAGGTCTGGTATAGCAATGCAACCTGCTTCACTCTTCGTGCTAAGGATTGCTCTAATTATTCTGGGTTAGGGTCTGAGATTATCCTAATTGTTTTTCCCCCATATATAATCTAATTCCTTTCTCTCTTGGCTTTTAAAATTCTCTCCTTATTCTGTATGTTGGACTTTTTTATTATAATGTGCCTTGGTGTGGGGATCTGTTGTGATTTTGTACATTTGGCATTCTATAGGCTTCTTGAATTTGAATTTCCAATTTATTTTTCATGTTTAGAAAGTATTCTGTTATTACTTCATTAAATAGACTATTCATTCCTTTGGTTTGGATCTCTATGCCTTCCTCTACCCCAATAACTTTTAAATTTGCTCTTTTTACACTGTCTCATATTTCTTGAATGTTCTGCTCATGGTTTCTTACCATTTTTCTGTGTGGTCTATGTTCTTTGCAAGATTATAAATTTTATCTTCATTGTGTGATGTCCTATCTTCCAAGTGGTCTACTTTGTTGGTGATGCTTTCATTTGAGCTTTTAATTTGTTTTATTATTTCTTTCATTTCAAGGATTTCTGTTTGTCTTTTTTAAGAAGCTCTATCTTCCTGTTGTGGTAATCTTTTGCTTCTTGGATTTGTTTATGTAGCTCCTTGTCAAAGTTATTTTTCACTGCTTGTATTTGCTCTAGTAAATCTTCTTTGAGTTCACATAACATTTTAACCATGTATATCCTGAAATATTTCTCTGTCATTTTTTTCTGCTGTAGTTGCCAATGATCCTAATGATGTGTTTTCTTGATTTGTTTGGGGCACTTTCTTCCCTTGTTTTTTCATGTTGCTCATGTGTCTTCCTTTCCAGCTCTGTGGGTCTGGTGTGTTACTTATTTTTCCCTATAGATTTGTAGTGATCTTGTAGGGTTCCAAGATCCCTCCTTTGTCGGGAAGGACAATGTTAATAGATCCCAATATCAACAATACATCACCTATAAATAATTTGTTGTTATTAAGGCATCTACAGTTTAGTCTCAATGTCCAGAAATGTTGGATTTAATTATTATTTAAAATATAGTCAGTAGTTTTGTAAAAAGGTTTACAGTTTCTGGTGGTGGACAATAAAGTGGGGATTGGGCGTAGGATAATAAGCTGAGGGGAAAAGATGTGAGGGTATAGAGTTAATATATCTTAGGAAATGTGAAAGAGAAATCCAATGAAGAGGGTTAGTAGCAGGGGAATAGACAAGAAGTAATTTAGGGTAGACACTTATGTGGGAAGACATTAGAGTATATAAAACAAACATACATATGTATTTAGAAAAATACAGAATGTAAAAATAGTAAAATTTAGAGGGTGAAAAAAGAAGAAGAAAATAGAAAGAAAGAAAAAAAAAAGAGAAGGAAAAAAGGTGAGGCATATGCAGCTCCTCTATATTATTTAGATGACTCAGTCCTCAAAGTCTTATTTCATGCAAAGTTCTTGGTTTCACATATGTTGGGGATGTGAGGGCCAGAGTATAGAAGGGTAGAAGAGAGGAAAAAAGAGAGAGAGAGAGAGAGAGAGAGGAAAATACTTGAGATAAGAAACCAGGGTTGTTGCTAATTTTAGAGATCCTTATCTTTCCTGCTTCTCTTCTCATCTAGTACGTGGGGTTGTCTGTTTTAAGCTGGTGTCTCTGCCCTCAGGATGATGTAGGTAATCAGGGTGAGAAGACTGGATCTGGTGTGGAGCATCTGGAAGCAGGGAGAACTGCCTACCAGTCCCAGCAGGGAAATTGCACCTCATGGGTCCCTTTTTGGGACCGCTCCTCTGACTTGAGTGCCTGGTATTTTTTCCCTCTCTTGTCTGGAGATTTCCCAGATCCTGTTCTCTCTGATATGTGCCAGACTTTAGTCTCCTCCCCTCTCTCACTCAGCAGTTCCCAACTTAGGGACCTCTCACCCCCAGGCTCAGACCAGGTGAGCGGCGCCCTGGTGGCACTGCACACCTGCACAATTGAGAGCTGTTTTTGTGTTGAGTGGTCACTGTGCTGCTGGGGATGGGGGGAGTGGGAGTTGGAAACCAGGTACCTGGCCAGATGGAGATCCAATCTGAGAGCTGCGCCCACCATATATGTCGAGAAAGATTTTCCAAGATGGAGTCAGTCTGCCTCCAGTGCCAGAGTGTCTGGTGAGGTTGGGAGAGCTGGGAGATGGCCTTGTGCTGTGGTTAGGTAGCAGCGGAGTGACCTGCATGGGAGCTGAGCAAAGTCTGGAGTTCTCCAGAGGTGCTGATAGGTGATTCTGCAAAGCCACTTGAGAGCCTCCTGTGGGATAGGACTGTGGGCTTTGGGTCCCGAGTCCAGAGTCCTACTTAAACACTGAGGCTCTGAGTTCTGCGTGGGGGATCACAACACTGATGATTTCTGTGAAAATCCGCTGTATAGGGGTCCTCTCACACTCTCTGAGATGCTGTATTCCAACTAGGTGAGACTTAAGAGACGGAGCAACATTGGATGCTGCCTCTCTCTGGTCCACCATCTTCTCTTCCTCCAACATATATTTTCTTAAATAAAAATACACATGTGATTTCTTAAAAGCTGTTAATAGTGCACTTTTTATATTCTGGGTCTTCTAAGGTGTTCATCAAAAGTTTTCTTCCTTCTTTCTTTCTCTTTTTTTCTTTAATAAAGCTAACTATCATGATTTAGGAAATTGGAAAAGAAAGTGCAGAAAACTATTTGATCAATAAAAATCTCACATTTTTAAATTGCAACTGGGTTCTATATCTTAGAAGAGATTTAAGCTACTCTATGCCTCTGATATTTAACCTACTTCTTATTTGTTATATGTTACATGCCCATTTCATTTTACTTGTAACTTATGGCAAGACCTTAGAAAAGCAACTGTGTTCTGGAATATACTACGATTTTCTTGCTATGCAGAAAACACTCAGTAGTAATAATTATGCCATAATAATTTTAATAAAAGAAAAAAAATCACTTTTTTATCCTTCACATTTTTCATGGAGAAATTTTGTTATTGGAAATTATAAAATGTATTAGCAAAGTTTATTTACAAAGTTTTTCCCTCTCAAAACTCCAACAGAGTTGTAAAGATCTGTCTACATATACTCTTTGTTTTCCATGATTTAATTGTCAGACATACAAATATAGTTATCAAAGGGATAATAACAAAATAGCTGAAATTACTATGTTAAAAGTATATTATATTATTCATTGATTGAAACTCTTTTTATCATCTGAAGTTCTCTTAAAAAATGTCTTTCCTATCAACATTTCTTTCACAATATGCATGTGCTGTCAAAAGAGGGAGGACTTAAGCAAATATTTGTGTAAGGAAGGTAAAAGTTTGTTATCAGGAGAACATAAATATCAGTTTCTGATTAAGATTAATGCTCATGGCTGGCTGCAGTGGTGCACACCCATAATCCCAGCAGCTAAGGAGACTGAGGCAGGAGGACTGTGAGTTCAAAGTCAGCCTCAGCAACTAAGTGAGGCTGTAAGAAACCTAGCAAGACCCTGTCTATAAATAAAAATATTTTCAACAAAGACTGGGGATGTAGCTCAGTGGTTAAGATCCCTTGGTTCAATCCCCTGTACCAAAAAATAAAAATAAAAATTAATGTTCATATTTACGTGGATAGCAACAATCACCATGTACAATGTAAAATGAAAGGTAATCAGAACCACATTATTCAATAATTACACAATAGATGAAGATAGACATTATTTCCAAATTAAATACAAAACTTATATTATGTATGTGGAAATATGTATACGATTTTAGAGTACATTGTTCCTAATCTTAAGAAAAATTATGCATTACATATGCAGTATTTCTAAATAAATTATTCACATTGATTAATTTCACTTGCCTTACTAACTTTTCAAAGTAGCCAGAGCTTTGAAATTTCTTGTCCTTTATTTTACTGTACTTCACTTGAGCTGCCTAATTGGAGAGTTAATGGACAATGAAGTGGCCAAAGGTAGATAGCAAAGAGAAGGAAAAGGCAAATAAATAGATTTTTTCTTTACAGAAGAGATAACCTGCAGTCAATTTAAGCAGGTGAATTGATTCATCTTGGAGTGCTATCCCTATTTCATTAATTAAGGCAAAAGCCTTACCAAGGAAGATAATACATTTTTTTCTTTTTAAAAATGATTTACATGAATTTGTTTTTATGTTTTCATTAGATGAGAGATTATTTAAACATTGTTGAACTATAGTTTGAAGATTCTAAAAACTGTGAAAAATGAGGAAATTACCCAAAATGGGAAATAGTAAAATAGAGACACAAGTTAAATCTTTGAGATGACACACCAATAAGTTATATTCTGTTAATTATAGAGCAATGATTCATGATTATTGGTATCATTTCTCAGTAAATTGTTCTATAGACAGAATGGAAAATCTTTATATGGAACTTTTAATAGTATACTCATTGGAGGATACCATAGTGATTGAAATATAGAAGGCAAACAATAAATAATTTTTATCTTGCACCTGAAATTAGGACATATACTTTTGATCACATTGCATTTCATGACTATTATAGTGTAGATGTGACATCCTCCAAAAGCACACACATAAGACAATTCAAGAAGGTTCAGAGGAGAAATGATTGGGTTGGAAGAGTCTTAGTCCAATCAATAAATTCATCCCCTGATAGGGATTCACAGAGTGGTAACTGAAGTGGTAGGGTGTGGCTGGGGGAGGTGGGAATTGAGGCATTCTTCTCCCCCTCCCTCTTTTTCCCCCTCTCCCTCCCTCCTTCTGATCACCACGTGAGTTTCTTCCCTCTTCTGCCATAATGTTCTGCCTCTCCTTGAGGCCTGAGAAATGGAGCCTGCTGCCTGTGGATTTAGACCTTTGAAACTGTGAGCCCCCAAATAAACTTTTCCTCCTAAAATTGTTATGGTCAGATCTTTTGGTCATAGCAGCTAAGTAGCTGACTAAAACAATGATTAATTGAGAGGTAAAACCTAATCTTTTTTATAGATATAATAGTTATTTTTTTCATCTTTTCATAGCACTGTCCAACTAAGCAGTGGCTTGGATTACATCTCAATGACATGTTTCTCAAACTTGTCAGTGTAAAAGCAATTGGATTTAAAAATCCAATGACCTTTGCATGTTAGAGAAAAAGTGATGAATTAGATAATATTTAAAAGAAATAAAAACTTTAGATTTTACTTCAAATTAATCTACTCTCAAAATACAAAATGGAAGACTTAACAAAAATAAGAAAATAGAGTGTGCTTAAAATTATTCCTCATGAACTGTAATATAATAGAAATACCTGCAGAGATAAAATAACGCAAAATCTTCAAATGTGTTCCAGTATCTATAAGCTTTCATAGGAGTTCAAAGGACACACTTGTTAGCATTCAATTGTGCTCTCTATTCATTAGACAACATCTAAAATTCTGTCTCCATTTTGCATATCCCATTTTAAATGCATTTTTTGATATGTGATACAAATGTAAAGGAGGGTGAACAAGATCACACAATAGCTAGAAGCCATGTCATATGGACATTATTACTTTTGAGACACTCAGTGAAGATGCAGAAAATAGAAAAGAAACTTTTTATTTATTTTATTCGTAAAGATTTACCAACTTGACCCCAAAGACTGCAAACTATTCACTTCATTAGTAAGTTCAAACTCTATATACATACTTGGTGAACTTTTGCCTTGTACTTGAGAAAGTTGGTTCAAAGTGAAACATTATACTTAAATCATTTCAAGATAACTATAAGGAACACAGTAAGCTACATTCACATTTATTATACTTTTCTTTATTTTGTCAAAATTTGTTTTTATTACTTAGAGGTCCATCTTGAGACAGTCTATACTATGAATAGAATATAACTTTTTAAACAACCAAAACTGGATGGAAATCTCTACTTTGGTTTAGAAAAAAAAAAAAACACTTGATTTTGTATTCTAATTTCTTCCTCTTTAATGAACATATTATTTACATCACAGGACTTCTGGTTAAAGATAATACTGAATGCAAAGCGCTTAGCATGGTGCTTATCTTACAACATTTCTCCAATATATGTATCATAAACTTCTCTCACACTAATTAAGCTACATTTTCAGTTATTTTATTGACAGTGAAAGAATAATTATCTGCCTTTTAAAACTCTTTCTTTTTTTTTAGTTTGAGCAATATTAAGATGGAGACAATGGGTTGGATTTTTACCTATATCTTCATGCAATGCCCATTGGAAGAAACATGAAAATACCAAATGTTAGCATTTCAAAAGTTTATAATATATTATTGTGAATGTATGAAGGCTAATATCCATAATGGTCAGATTTTAATGAGCAATTTAATTCAAAAAATAAAATTTCTATTTGTGATGTACCTTATCCAACATTTGATGATATAATATTATGCTTGAATCAATATGATTTTAAGTTGTTTTTCTTTTTCACTTTAATTTTTATTTTCATAAATTCAGTTAAATTATGTGGACTAATTAATAAATCTTCCATTCATTTTCCACATTTGATAACTGATAAATTTAACAATTGTCTACAGCTTCTAATATAAAAATATATGAATGAATAATTTAAACAATAACACACCCTTACAAAATGATACTGTCAAGAAATCCATTAGTTCTAAAATTTAAGATCTGTCATTCCTGTGCCTTTAGGAAGGGGATTGGAACATCTGAATTTAAACAGACACATGCTTAGAGCAAAATGATATGGTAAATCAGTAAACTTCTTTTTTTTTCATTTATGTAGCTTTTGACTGAACTTGTTGACCATTTATTTTGATGTAATTCTCAAGTAGCTTTCTTTTTCAGATACATAATTGTCAACTTTGTGGTTATGAGTTCAAATATCTATAACCCAAAGAACTGATGGAATACTTAGGACACATGTCAAAGTATCAGAGAATTTTAAATTCAAATAAAATGTTAACAAATTGAATAGTATAAATATGACCTAGGTAGGTTTCCTTAATATTTAAATAATAAGTAGAATATCTGAAACAGGTATATTTTTAATGAATAATTTTTATAAACTTTAAAAACATGCAAAGGTCAATCAAGTTCACTTGATTGATGAGAAATGATTGTGTTGAAAAGTTGTTTCTAAAACTGTATTTATATGATTTGACTAAGATGTTGAAAATGCTTTCAGTGGATTTTTTATATTAGTTATAGATATTCCTTCCCATAATACCAATGCAATGAGAAATAACTGCTGTTATCTCTTGGAAAAAAAAAAGAATTCAGTTGGATCTTCTGTATTTCATCTTATGTGTGTTTATCTCTTTTAAATAATCAATACCAGGTTAATCAGAGTTTTTAATTAGAAATTCAAATTCTGGATATATATAATATAGATGAAACTACATGTAAATTCATAGGAAGAAATCATAAATTGGTAGAAAGAATTGATGAAAACAAAGGGAAATCAGATATAGAAATTGAATACTAAAAAAAGAATGCAATAAGAGATGGTGACTAAATATAAATCTCAATCTAGATCCTGTTATGGTCACTTGTGCAAGTCATTGCCAAGAAATCTACAGCTACTCCACAGTGACACCCCAGAAAGCCCCTGATTATACAGTCTTGGCACAAATGAGAGTTGGTTGGCAATTGTTATTACCTTTTCATTTTTGTGTACTGAATATAAGTTCAAGTTAAGTGCAATCACTTGGTCAAGTTTAGGTTATGTTCAACATTCAAGCCTGTGTTTTTAGAGAGACAGGAAGTACATCAGAACAATGAGCATTCCAGAATGAGATGTGGAGGTTTTCACAGCAGAACACTGACCTAAATTAAGATTCCTATTCATTCTCGGAAATATTCAAGAAATACAAATGTTTATAATTCCAAACAGCTTTTACTTCTTTTACATTATTATTGATTTAAAAAAAATTAACCACACATTATTACAGAGAATTAGGAAACATAAAATCTCAAAGAAAACATAATAATTCTATAATATAGATATTAATATAATACAACTATTAAGATTGTATCACTGTGCTTTTGCCTCTATTTTGATTATCAGGAATATGTTTGCATACACATTGCAGTTATACACACTTGCATACCTATAAGTCACTTTTACTTTCCCAAATCAGATCCTATGTAATGGATTAAAGTTTGTATCCTGGGCTGGGGATGTGGCTCAAGCGGTAGCATGCGTGTGGCCCAGGTTCGATCCTCAGCACCACATACAAACAAAGATGTTGTGTCCGCCGAGGACTAAATAAATATTAAAAATTCTCTCTCTCTCTCTCTCTCTCTCTCTCTCTCTCTCTCTCTCTCTCTCTCTCTCTCTCTCTCTCCCCTCTCTCACTCTCTCTTAAAAAAAAGTTTGTATCCTGCTTACTTTACAATTCATCAAGAATAGTAAACACTGAATTTCTGATCTTGTACAGTATTCCAGTCTAAGTAACTATTGCCATTAAGTTTTTCTATGGATTAACAACTTTTTGATGTTGTTAGAAATAATGATAGAATTTAATAATTTGTTGAAATTTCGTATGTTTTTTGCAGGATATATTTCCTCAAAACTATATTCCTGAAAGGATGTCTTTAAGTGTCTTAAAATATATTGATAGTTTTCTAGAAATATTTATCTACTAGTAATGTAAGATGTCATTTTAAACTCTCATCCAATGATAACAATTCCAAAGATATTTCATAATAAGAAAAACAAAAGATCTTTTATTTTGCATTAGTTTGAAAACCTGTGACATTAATTGCTTTCATTTGCTAATGTGTTTTATATGTTTTGAGGTTATGCTAATACAATTGGTAATATAATGTTAAAAAAAAGTTCAAACCAATTCCTTCTCTCTCAAAACTTGAAATAGAAGAAAGGAAAAACTAATGAAACAATTAAAAGCTAGTTAGGAAGATCTATGAAGTATAGAGGATGCTATGGAAGATTTAATATGAGCAGGAGAGTCCAAACTCATATACACCAGTGTCTCCTGGGAGAAATAACATCTAGCATGAAAGCTGAACAACTATACCAGTGAAGGGAAGAACAGGGAGATGATTCCAGACAGAGAAGAAACAGCACAAAAACTTGAAAGCAATGTAGAAGTAACTGAAGTTCTCTTAGAAAACTTACAGCATCAAGTGCATAGTAGACTGTGAAAGAACACAATAATATAAAGCAAAAACATAAAGAATAAATTCAATTTAAATGGGAGGCTTCATTCTAAAAACGCAGCTCCATCCTTCTTATCTAGTTATTTTTATAAAAGGGAATATGGTTTAAGACTTAGATATCAGGAAGCTCATTCTCTCTACATGTTCCCAGGTAGAATTATACAGAGAAGAAGGATGGCCATGACTATCTTAGGAGAAAATGATTAAAAATAACTAGAAATGGAGCAGAGAAATGAAAAGAAATAAATATCTTGAAAGACACTTGGTGATAGATTTTGTGTTAGATGGTAAATGGGAGAGAGAAAAGAAAAAAGAATAAAATATTAGAGTTCATTTCAGAACATAACAGCTTTAAAGTGTCTTGTCTACAAAATGTGTGAGAGAATATGTAGAGTAGGTAGCTAGCATTTTGACCCTATTATATTTCAGAAGAGATGAGAGAGTGAGCAAGCAGAGAAGAGGCATTGCAACAAAACCAAATGAGACCAGTATGGATGCAGAAAAAATGGGCATATTATCATATGACTATTTTAAATTTTTCCTAGAATGTCTGATCCTATGATTTTTTCCCTACAGAAGTGTTAAAGTTTCTTCTGTGTACAAGATCTGCATATATTAATTATATCATACTCTAATCATTTCTCATTGTTTTAATTATGTTTTGTCACTTGTGATTTATTTTCCACAATTGCTAAAATGAATTGAATCAGTCAACCACATAATATTGCAAGTCTCTAACCTGTGTTAGACTTTTACCCATTTTCTAAATAGCACTATTTCATGCTTAGAATGAATCTGTTTTGTATAAACTTATTAATACAAGGAAAATATCTATGAGAGATCAATATTGTGATGTTTTCTTATTGCACTAACACAATATCTCTTTAGGAGTGGAATAAATGAGACATGCTTCCTAGCAACACTCTTCATTACATACCTTATGTTGCTTAGCAGCAGACTTCCAATAAAGTGTTACCTTGAATTGGTATGATATCAGTCCTCCCTGAGTTAAGAAATTTACTGCTACTTATCTCCAACTTCATAATATATATATGTGTATATATATATATATATATATATATATATATATATATATATATATATGTTGTAGTTGGACACAAAAACTTTTATTTATTTATTTATTTATTTATTTATTTTTAGGTGGTGCCAAGGATCGAACCCAGTGGTTCTGCAAGTGCTAAGAAAGTTCTCTACTCCTGAGCCACAACCCTGGCCCTCATCTCCAACTTCTTTGATGGTTACACTCTGGGATCAGATAAGGTAGCAAATCAATGCTCCTGGCTTCCTTTTACTTCTGTTAGTCAATGTTTCATCACTGTGACGAATATATTTGGAGAAAAAAAAACAGAGGAGAAAGCATTTATTTTGGATTAATATTTTAGAGATTCAATTTATATTTGGTTGCATCCATAGCTATCTGCCCAAGGTAAGACAGCCCTCATGGTGGAAGGGCATGATTGAGAAAAGCTTCTAAGAACATGGTGGCTAAGAAGCAAGGAGAGAGAAAGGGTCACAGGAAAGAGGGATCTTTAAAAAGCATGCCTTAATGACTACCTTCTCCAGCCACCCCCCACCTGCCTACAGGTAACAACCTTTAAATCTATTCAAATTCTGATGGGCTGATTGAATTACAGCTCTCACAATCTAATTATTTTTACCTCTGAATACTCCTGCATGAACACAGGAGCTTTGGAGAAAATCCTTGTATCAAGTTCATATCATCTCAGAATGCTGCTTCCCAAATATATTCTCTTTATATTCATTAGGTGAGATATTTGAATGAATATTCTGTCTAATGTCTCTCAATAAACTCATTTTATTTATCTTATGTATCAACATTATTGGAGTTATGATATGTTTCAAGCCCACATCCAAAAAGAAAAAAAAATACTGCTATTTTGTGCTTCTATATATACTTCTATACATAATAGCTTTGAAAAAAGTATTTGTTACAATGATAAGCTGTATTTATTAATAATGCACCCTTCAGGAGTTTGCCCTTATTTGTTTCCTCTGTCAATTTTAATATATGTATGAAGTATTTTGGGTTTTATTAGCACCAGAAATATTTCCTAGGAGAACAAATATTAAACATCTTGGTGGAGATAGCACATCCTAAAAATCCAGCGATAGGCTTTTATTATGTCTAAATAAGAACCTAATAAAAAAGTAGAATATAGGATATTAAGCAGAATAAATATCAGAATGGAGATATAAACACAGATGTGTGACTTGTAAATTGTATCTTCAACTCCATGAATTATTCTATTTTTCTTTAAGCTAATTTGAAATTAAAATAATTAAAATGTACTAACATGAACAAAATTTACAAAAGTGTTACCTTGAATTGGTATGATATCAGTCCTCCCTGAGTTAAGAAATTTACTGCTACTTATCTACAACTTCATAATATATACTTTGCATGTGTTATTAATTAAGCAGGTTAGGTTAATAATATCTAAAACTATATAATAATAACTAACAATACCAATTGTTATATAAATATACCAATCCTGTGAGTATTAAATAATACCATCAATATCACAATATTAGGCTGTCTTCTGCTATATAGTAAACAAGAAATAAATACTACTATGAATTTTATTTCTAGTTGTATAGTCCCAGAGTCATTTGTGCCAAATGTTTTGTTGGTTGTACTTTAATGTCCTTGTCAATAATTCAGAAAATGTATTATTTGAATGTCATAAGTATTAATTGTGTTTGGTAAACCTCTTCTTTTTGATCTTAGTTTATCTTCCATCCCTATTCTTGAAGTTTCTGTTTTCAGCAATGATATTTAGGGTAGGTATAATGTATCCTGATCATTTTTGTTACAGATTCATTAGTGTAATAACTGTCTAATTCACTGCTACATTGTAATGCCTCACAACAAATTGGTAGGAGAGATTCTTTAAATAAAAAAGTTAAAATTCTATTCTTACTGCATATGTTGGTTATGCATTTATATTAATGTATGGAATTTAAAGTGAAATTGAAAACTAGGTAACAACATAGTTATTCTGTTTCTATTTCTAAGCTATAATATTACAAAGACAAGAAGTTTTTCTTATGTAGGACAGAACCAACTTTTAAGTCAATGATAACAAAAATAGTCCTTATTCACTGGGACACAATCCAGGTGAATCATGATTTATGTGCCTATTTTAGATATGAAGGAGGAGCATTATGATAATATAGCTTTCTCGTTTGAAGGTAAAACTATTAGTCCAATTTTCTCACATAATATTATCAAAAGAAGAAAAATAAACTAAGAACCGAACTATCAATCATATTAAACAATGCATTAAAGCAATATCACACTACATAGCTTCTTTAAATAAAATGCACATACTTGTAATTCATACATTAAAATTATAACTTTTATGGGACAAAGACATTTAAAATTAAGCTTAACCTTCTTTTCTATAATGTAAAAGCTACACAACTAAAGATCTAACAAAAACAGCAGCAATACTTACCCATACTATTATCAAGCATTCCTACTAGTACTACCGCTCAATCCTTTGATTTACCTTCCTCATCTTGCCCATAATAGACTGCTAGATTGCATGCTATGCAATCTTTAAACTTCTTATTCTTTTCCAGGATAGTCATCTTGAATTGTTCACACAAAACATTTTAATAAAGGCTTGAGATATGAATCTTGTTGCTTTTATTATTTTTTCACAATGTCTGGGAAATTCAAATATCATTCCCAGAGAAAAACAGTTGGTACGAGAAAGGCTTAACATGCTTCCCAGGTAGTCAGCAAATGACTGTGATTATATCTCTATGCTAACTAGCAGTTGAATATAATAAAAATAAAAGTAAGACTCATTATATTCTTGAATTTCAATACATTATATTCTTGAATTTCAATACGTTATATTCTTGAATTTCAATACATTCTTAGGCAACATTTCTTTTTATAATACCCCAGATCCATTTAAACATGGATATATGTGCTTCCAATTTCCTGTATTTCATTATACCATAATATGATATTATATATATAAAATATCATATTATGGTATATATATAGAGATAGATAGATAGATAGATAGATAGATAGATAGATGGATAGATACATTTTCTTTGTATATTGTTTGAAAGGTATTCAATTTTGCAAAATGTCATAGCCTTTAATTAATCTATTTAATTTAAATATATAATCAGGTTTGAGATTACACAATCTGGTAAATATTGCAGAAAATTTTGAGGATAGTTCTAATAAATTGTCAGTCATAGAAATAAGCCAATCCCCAAAAAACAAATGCCAAATGTTTTCTCTGATATGAAGATCCATAATGGGGAAGGGAAGGGGAGAGCATGGGAGGAATGTAGAAACTTTAGATAGGGCAAAGGGGAGAGAGGGGAAGGGGATGTGTGGGGGTAGGAAAGATGGTGGAATGAGATGAACATCATTACCCTAAGTACATGAATGAAGACACATATGCTGTGACTCTACTTTGTGCACAACTAAAGACATGAAGAATTGTGCTCTATATGTGCACTATGAATTTAAATTCATTCTGCTGTTATAATAACAAATTAGAATAAATAAATTAAGAAAAAAGAGGGAAGGAAAGAGAGAATAAAAAAAATCACATTGATATTTACATCACTAGTATAGTATTCAACCACTACTGCATTTTATAGGTTATTTTTAAAGTTCTTTCTTAGTAGTAGTTTCTTACCAACTTAGGAAAATTTTTGCCCAATAATTTTGACTATATATTTTAATAAGTGCTGTGCTTGATTAGATATAGAATCTCATATGCTTCTTTATTCAAAAGTGTCACTCTGTCCATCAACAATACTGATGACCTCAAAAAGAACTGCACCTCAAGAAATCATGCTTGCTGAAGAGAAACTTGAATGCTGTTTCCTTTTGTCATGAAAAAAATGGAACCTATGTTCTTTAGAATGATTGGCAAGACATATAAGCCAGTATTTATAAATTTCATTCAGTAGAAAAAAATATATGATAAAATCTTCTGAAATGCACTGGGTTAGTAGAGACTTGAAAATCTGGACAGGAATATGTTTCCTGTTTATTTATTATTTTTTAAAGTCAGTCATATATGGATTCTAATGCTACTTCTACAATAAAACCTTCCATAATTTCTCACTTTACTGTTCACTATTTATCACACTAGCTTGTTTACTTTGGAAAATATTTCAGTGGTTTATATCATCTTATTTATTTATATATTTCCCTATTTCTCACACTATAAATTCTGTGCATCAGCAAGATCTTGTTTTTGTTTCTCATTATTGCATCTTGATCAACAATAATAGGATGGGTAGACAGAGTAAGAAACATCTATAGATGAATGAATGAGTGAATGCTCTGATATTTTTTCCTTTATTTTCTCATTTCTTATTGAAATTGCATAACTAAATGAAAAAACATAGTAAACACTGACTTTGCAACTTTATTTTCACTTGTGTTTCATTGTTCAAATACATAGCGTAAACTTTTCAGATACTAGAATTTGAAAAACTAACCCGTATTTTCTCCAGAATAATTTCTTATAAGTGAAATCTATTTAAAACAATGGATTGTGAAATATGTAGAATATTAACATCGTTTAAGAAAATATACCCTTAAGAAAAATATACCCTAAATGTTCACTTATTTTTATGTATTTAGGATTGATGAGATCAAGTGGATTTCTTTTTTCTTTAGGTAATTAGAACAATTTAAAAATATCTTAAACAAGAACCAAAAAATGAATCATTATATTTTCATAGGATAATTTTAACCATGAAATTGTTTATTATGAAAACTTTCTTAACAGATACATTTGATAAGTTTCCATTTGCTTGTGAATTCTTAGAATAGCGAAAATTTATATATTCCTAATTTTGATATCTGTAATCATGAAAACTGTAATTAAATGTGGCATTCTTATATTTAATTGTCAAGGTTTATCCATGAGTAGGTCTTACAAAGAGTCAGAGTGGGCAGCTAAATATGTCTTATTATTTGAAAGAATTGGAAAATTATTTTTACTTAAAATATGTCTTTCATTACCTTTCCCTGTGCCTGAGAATTTTATCTTTAGAAATCTCTCTTGGGCTTTAACTTTAGTTTTCAATTGGTGCTTGGAAGTATGACTCTTGTATCTTTCACAAAGTTTCTTACAGAGCTCTGGTTTGAGCCTCAGGGTGGATACTGCCTTCTAGAGTCAAATAACTATTTTCCATGATAGGAAAGTATTTACTTTTATGAAATTATGATACCTACAGAGTGAAGCTTATTCTTTTCACCATTAAGATCAACCAAATCATCCCTAAAATTACTAGAAAGTAACATTGAAGTCAGATGGCACTCAAAAGCCCTTATAGGTAGGGGCCAAGAGGTTGGGGTACAGAAGTACAGTTCAGAAGAAAAGTTTTGAGTGAGGAAGGGAATCCACAGAATAAAGTCTTCTAACATTTAATGTAAGATAATATCCAATCAAACATTTCAACTCACTAAGGGAACTGAGGATCTGAGAAAATCTGATTTGCTTGGAGAAACACAATTCTAGATGGGAAATTACTTCCACATTTTCTAATAATTGTCTCTGCTCTCTTTCTACTATGTAAAGTTGCCTCTTGAGAGGGAAAAATACAGCTTGTGTTTAATTATTCTCTGAAATGATCTTGTTTCTATTTTGTCTTTGTTGTTATTTTGTTTTTGTTGGTGGTAGTGTTAGTAAAACTCATTATTATGAATGTGTTACTCATCCGCTACATATTGAATTTGTTAAGCAAACAGAATAAAGAATCAAAAAAAACCTCATTTCCTTATTTAAACTTTATATTCCTATAGCCCAGTTTTAATTTTTAATGATAAACATAAAATATTCCATCTCTAATCTTTCCCATTTTCCCTTTTTCTTTTATTTTACACTGATTGTTATTGCTTTTTAGCATTAACATACATATTATTTATTTTGTGTTTTGTCCATTCCCTGAACCCCTCATCAGTTGCTTTATGAGGGCACAGATTTTTATTGGTTGCACTTATAGCTATATTCCTAGTATCTCCAACATTTTGGCATATATTAAATATCTAATATTATTTTCTGAAAAAAAATGGAAGAAATTTGAGATAAGATAAGCAAACCTTTATTGTAGAAAAATATTAATAGTATTACTACCACCACTAATAAATATAATTTCTAATGACAGATATAATAAATGTATAGGTAAGTGCACATGTTTTAAGTAGGCAGTGACAAATGACTCACAGGAATCCTGTAGAACACAATTACATAAGAATAGCAAATAACATTGTTTAGTGGCCTGCGTTTTAAATCCAAATGTCCTTCTTAAGGTAGTGCTTTTTCATAGTTTCCGAAGCTACACTGAAAATAATTGCAAGGCTTATGAGATTTATTTCTCTACTTCCTCTTCCTTTTCTTTTAAAAATTCCCTCATGAATAAAGACAAAAATATAAAGAAATTGACTTCAAACTTCATGTATTATTCAGTCCTCTTTGGTGTATATGTAGTATCCAGATACTCTTTAATTAGCTTCCTTGGGCAGAAAAAGTCTGGTTTTGAATGTTAAAAAATAACAGGATCTAGAGATCAATTCAAGGTAAATATAATGTCAGATTACCTAGTGAAAGAAGACAATACTTGGGATTTTTTTCAATTTTAAAAGAATTATTATTTAAATATAAGATAAAAATCTCTCCACAACCCTGTTGTGACATAAACATAATAATTTTTCTCCATCTCTTGAGAAAATGAGATAAACTACTGATTTTTGAAATAATATAATCACCAAGCTCACCATCAATATTTTTACCTAGAGATAATGAGAATATTTACTGTGTATTACAGGAATATCTAACCCTGCTGCCTATTTTCCAAACTAACTAGAGAAAACTTTAGCCTGACTGTGCAACAGTGTCTGTTTTGAATTTGGTTGACTATTTTACATCATAGTTTGCCTTAATCCAACATGAGGCATTTTCAATTTATTGAGTCTAGGCTAGATGTGATTTAAGCTTTCATAATATATAAAGAATAAGTCTTAAAGTAGTTTTATTGAAATGTGTTAACATAATCTTACATATTAAAAATGGAAAGTTGTACTATAAAGACATATATTACAAACCTATAACCAACATCATACTGAATGTAGAAAAACAAAGTTTTTCTTAAAATCAGGATTGAGATAAGGATGTCCACTCTCATTGCTTCTATTCAATATAGTTCTTGAAATTCTATCCAGGGCAATCAGGCAAGAAAGAAATCAAGGGGATACTAAAAGGGAAAGAGGAAGTTGAACTTCCTCTGTTTGCTGATTATATGATCCTATATTTAGAAGACACAAGACTTGTAGATTTGATAAATTACTTTAGCAAAGTAGCAAGATACAAGATCAACACTCATAAATCAATAATTTTTCTATGCTCTGACAAAGATTCAGGTGAGAAAGAAAGTAGGAAAACTATCCCCATGAAAATAACCTCAAAAATATATACGTGAGAATTAATCTAACCAAGCAGTGAAAGATCTCTACCATGACAACAATAGAACACTGAAGAAAGAAACTGAAGAGGACCTCAAAAGACAGAAAGATATCTCATCCTCTAGGATAGGCAGAATTTGTACTGTCAAAATAGCCAATAGTACTCAAAGCAGTATACACATTGAATGCAATCTCCATTAAAATGCCAATGACATTTTCCACAAAACTAGAAATAACAGCCCTAAAATTCATTTGGAAGAAAAAGAGACCCAGAATACCCAAAACAATTCTAAAAAGTGATGCAGGAGACATTATAATATCTGATGTGATCTCATTATACTACAGAGCTAGAGTGACAAAAACAGCATGATATTGGCATAAAAATGGACATGAAGACCAATGGAATAGAAGACATATTCTATGTCTAACCAAAATTTTTACAGCCATTGGATAATTGACAAAGGTGCCAAAAACACACATTGGAGAGCCTTTTTATAAAGGTGCTGGGAAAACTAGTTATCCATATGTAGAAAAGGCATTTAGATCCCTATCTTTAACCCTGTAAAAAAGCCAAATCAAAATGGATCAGACTTAGAAATAAGACTCAGAAACCTTGCAACTTCTAGAAGTAAACATAGGATCAATATGCCACCATATAGATACAGGTACCCATTTTCTCAAAAAGACACCTAAAAGGCAATAAATAAAACCAGGAATCAATAAGTAGAATGCCATTAAATTAAAAAGCTTCTGCAGAGCAAAGGAAATGATTGAGAGTGAAAAGAGATCCTATAAAATAGGAGAAAATATTTGCCATCCATTGCTTTGAAAGGGAATTAATATCCAGAATATATAAAGAACTCAAAAACTCAATATCAAAAGAAAAATAATAAATAAACACATATCCAAGTCAATAAATGGGCAAAAAATATAAGCATAAACTTCTAAAAAGAAAAAAATGTGAAAGGCCAACAAATATGTATGACATTGCTAGCAATTATGGGAATGCAAATCGAAACTACGCTAAGATTTCATTTCACTCCAGTCAAAATGGCAATGAAAAAGAACAGAAAAATAATAAATTCTGGTGAGAATGTGGGACAAATAAGATATAATCTTACATTGTTGGTGGGACTACGGATTAGTACAACCACTCTGGAATATTGACATTCTTCCAAATAGTAGGAATGGAACCACCATGAGACTCAGTTATCCTCCTTGGCATTTACCTAAATCATCTAAAATCAGCATACTATAGTGTTGCAGCCACTTCAATGTTTATAGAAGCACAATTCATACTTTATCATGGAATTAACTCAGGTGCCCATTAATAGATGAAAGGATTAAGAAAATGAAGTTTTATTCCACCATAAAGAAGAATAAAATAATGGCATTTGCCAGTTAATGGATGGAAATGGAGAAAATCATGTTAATTGAAATAACCCAGACTCAGAAAATCAAGGATCGAATGTTTTTTCTCATGTGTGGAAAATAGAGCAAAATTAGAAAAAGAAGGTGATTGGGGAGAGGTTCAGATATCATAAATAAAAGGAAGATCTGTGAAATAGAAAAAGGAGAATGAGTAAGAGAGGAATAAAAGAAAATAGTAAGAAATATGGAATGAATTCAACAAAAATATGTTATATTCATAGTTAAATGAATTATGCATATGTAGAAGAAAGGAAGTTCAGTAGACTACAAAAGAGAAAATGGGGTGAGGGAGGAAGGTAGGACAATGAGGTTAATGGTGGCTAATATAAAATTTCTTGCTTGTACAATTTTGTCAAAATAAAACCAAATATTTTGTAGATTTATAATGCTCTAATAAAAAAATGAAACGTTGAGGTGGATAAATCCATCTTTTATCATGAGCTAGACATTTAAGACTAAAATCTTAATAAAAGTTAGCCCATCTTCTATGTCCTGAGTATTATGGTGCATAATTATGATAGCAATATTGAAAAACATACTGATTATAAGCGAAAAGCAGTTAAGGCGGCATGTTATTTTACATGATATATAAAAAATAAAGCTTCAAAACATAGTCATAGAATACACTAAAGAAATGTATGTTCATTATCTTGAAGCAGGAGGGCATTTATTGTGGAGATAAATGGCATAGATATAAAAGCCTATATTACTAAGCAATCAATTTTATAGTAAGCTTCTATCACTACTATGTTTGAAAATTATATTCAGTTTTTCTTTAAGTTAGCATCAAATTTTACAACTCAAAAATAGAGAAGAAAGGTATTTGTCAAAATTTAATGCAGTAAAATACAGTATTTTGACTTCACTTGATAAAATGATGATTGTTATGATTTAGATATGAGATGTGCCACAAAAACTCCTGTGTTAAATAATACAAGAAAGTTTAGAGTGAGATGATTGGGCTATGAGGACCTTAGCCGAATTAGTGTATTAATACACTGATAGGGATTAACCATAGGCAAGTAGGGTGTGGCTGGAGGAAAGCCTAAGAAGTGTGCCTTTGTAGTTCATATTTTGTCATGGTGAGAACAGCTGTCTCTCTGCTTCCTGAATGTCATGTACTGAGCTACCTTCCTCCTCCACACCCTTCCACCTGAGGCTCTGCCTTACCTCATGCCCAGAGCCAAGGAGTAGACTGTCAAAGAACTGAGACTTCTGCAACCATGAATCCCAAATAAAATTTTCCTCCTCTAAAATTGTGCTTGTCATGTCTTCTGCTTATAGCAGCAAAATAGCTGTCTAATACAATGATGATGAGAAAAGATGTAAGTGATAAAAATTATTTTCCTTTTTCTTTCCATCCTCTTTCTGTGTCCCTATCCCACCCCTCCTTTGTTCTCCATCAAATACTTGAAACAAGTTTATTTCATACAAATTATATATTATAAATCTTCTTGATAATAATGTGATAAATATGAATGAGACAAAATGCCTGACATTGAAAAGCTTGTGGTATATATTTGTGGAAATTTGCAAATATCAAGATGTCATTCCTCTCTGTTTAAATACAAAACAAAACAAAACAAAATAATAATAACAACAACAACAAAAGATAGGATTCTATTTATAAAGAAATGGCTGGAGTAGATGTCCTTATTCTTTTATATTGTAGTTACTACAACATTTGCCACGTGGGAATTGCTAAAAATAATTTTACTGAGTTACTATAGTGAACTTTCTAAGAAGGAATTTCCTATACTAATATATTCTTCTTAGCATTAATGTGCCATAGACACTATAAATCTGTTCATGATTGGAAGGAGATATGTAAATGTCTGTCGATACTTAAAATCTTATGTCATGTGTGTGTTATGGAATAGTCAAATATCTCTTCTCTCTTCCTTTATATGTGTAGGTATCTCTGTGCTGACAACGCATATATTCAGTGGTGGCACAATTACAACTCAGAGGAGAAAATGAAGGAATAAATAATCAATATAGTTATTTAGTGTCGAAGCATCAAGCACTGAAGGATGATAAAGAGGTGATTTATCGTAGGGTTTCAAAACATGAGATTTTCAGAGAGAAAAAGTGGTTGTTGAACCAAGCACAGACCAACTGACAATGGCATGCTATTTTCTCTATTTCTCTAGACTACAGGCTCTATGCAAGGAAAAGTTTATCTATCTACATCTCTGCTGCATCTCCAGCACATAGAAAAATACTGAGTATACATCAGACAATATGCCTTATGTAAATGAATAATTTCCAAAATTTTAAAGTCCTAAGACCTGTGGAAAAGTATATATTGCTTTCTGCAGCTTGTTTCAGAGCTTGCCTAAGTGCAGTTTTATTTCAAAGCCCAGAGTAGATTAAGTTCTCTGTTAAGTGCTGTAATAACTCCCTATAATTGTTTTACATTGCAGTTACCATATTACCACATTTGCTAATTGCTAAGTAATTTCTATTATTTTGCTTTCTGTTTTCTGTAAGCTGTAAGGTCCATGAGGACAGAACACATCTGTTTAGTTCATTACTTTCTTCTACTAAATAAAATATTCCATGAAAAATATTAATAACCAATAATATCTTTTTCTGGAATTAAAATGCTACATCTCACTATAGGCTAATACAAACAATCAATTTTAATATGGCCTTTCTTAAATACAGTTACACTCGGTAAGAAAGGAGAAATGGTGCCAGGTGCAGTGGCAATACCTGTAATCCCAGTGGCTTGGAAGGCTGAGACAGGAGGATAATGATGAGTTCAAAGCCAGCCTCAGCAACTTAGTGAAGCTCCAAGGAACTTAGTGAAAATTTGTCTCTAAATAAAATATAAAACAGGGCTGATGATGTGGCTCAGTGATTAAGTGTCCCTGGGTTTAATTCCAAGTACCAAAAAAGAAGGGAGAAATTTTAGGTTATTTGTAATCTCGCAATCTACAATTCATAAGGATCATCAGTCTGCAATTAAGTCTGGCCAACTAACTCTAATTTTGGATCTATTTGACTATCAGTCCTTTAAAATTTTTCTCAAATAAAAATCAGTTTTTTAAAAAAGTTATTATTTGTTATTAAAATAGAATATGATCATTTTACTTCATTTATGCAAGAAATCATATAAAAGATAAAGGAACTACTCTAAATTCATTTTCAATAAAGCTTTAAACTCATCGTCCTTTTGGACTAGAATTATATTGCCTTTCAACAGCAGAAAAACATATGAAGAACAAGGTAACCTTTGAGAAAAGAAAAAAGAAATGTCATCTTTATTACCAATAGGGCACAAAAACATGACAGATTTTTTATTAGTTATACTCAAGAAACTGATGACAAAGGTGCTCTGTCAGTGAATGATAATTGTAGAGTTTCCAGCAGTATTTGGAATTGCATCATTGCATGTAAGGTGAGAAGTATGCCTTTCATCTCTAAGCTTTTCATTGAGAATTCTCTCTTTTAACCCATGGTCTCCCCAAATGTCCGGCTCATCTCCCCACACAATTGTTTTCTCCATTCACTATGATCCATGTTATTTGCTTCCAGTCTCACAGTCAGTGCTGCTCCATTTCCTAACTTATGAGCTGCTGTCATTAAGCAAAGTGCTCTGATAAATTGAGCCCCACAAATCTGACAGTGTATTTTACTATCCTCTGCATCATATTTTCATTGTAATAGATGTGTGGGCAGAACACTTAAAATCTACTCTTAGCAATTTTCACAAATACATTACTTTATTAACTTTAGTTGTGATTTCTACATCAGATCTCTAGAATTTACTCTCCTATGTAACTGAAATCTTGCACCTTTTGACTAACGTCTCCCTAAACCCTGTCCCTTCCCACCCCAGCCATTTTATTCTCTCCTTCCTTTTTTAGATACCACATTTAAGTGAGATCATGCAGTGTTTGTCCTTCTGTGCCTGACTTGTTTACAACACATAAAACACTCCAGGTTCATCAGTGTTGTATCACTGCAAAAATTAACAAACATAGGTGCTAATACATATTAATTACCTTGATTTAGTCATTCAATTCTAGTCAATTAAAAATAAAAATAAATTTAAAAGTAGATATAGCAACAATCAGGCAAAAATATGAACTTTTTATAGATAGATTAAAAGCATACTAACAAAAGCTGGATTCTTGTCTGCTTTTAAATCTGAGTTCTAGTTGCCTATACTCACTCATATGATGTTTTCTTTTGATTTACTGGAAAAATATCATTCAGTAGTCCCACCTGTTAATCTTTTTGCTCAAAGGAATAAGTGTTTTTTAACTAAAAACATCTTATGCAGTATTATTATAAATAAAAAATATATATACTTGTAGGTAAAATTGTTAGCGCACAACATCATATTTATCACTGATATTGCAACGATAGTGCCAAGCTTGTCAAAACATTCTGGTGAGGATGTAAAGCTGCCACTGTGCTACATGGTAAGCAAACAAAGAAAGCCTCAGGTATTCACAGAAAGTCTGAGAAGGACACTCAGGAGTTATTTCTTGGAACATGCATGTGAATCGTTATTGCCTTTACCACTGGATCACTGTTTAGGCCTCCTGGCAAGCAAATTTTATAGTGTTAGTATTTGAAAAAAAAAAAAAAAAAAAAACATACAAACTCCCCCTGCTGGCAGAAAGTATCAGCAAAAATTACCTGCTGTATATGCTATTTTTTTTCTCAAGCATTTTGAGAAAGGGGAAAGAAAATGCTAAGAATCAATCAGTATTCCCACGGAAATATAATAATCAGAAACCAATCAGCAAGTTAACTGCTCTGGGGCGGTGAGTGGCTCTCTAATGGCTGATATGTAATGATACATCGTCAGAAAAACACGCTTGTAGGCAAGTAACCTTCATTTTTCCAAAGGCAATGCACACCATCTATTATACTGTCATGATTCCATAGCTGGAGGCTTAGAGAGCTCTTAACTTGTAAATAGATTTTGGATAATGGTTAACTCCAAATGACTTCATTCTTGAGGCAGATTACAAATAGCAATTTTTTTTAGGAAGGTGTAATGGCAAGACTGGCTAGTTCCCATGTAATTTTCCACTGTGTAGGATTTTGACCCTTATAAAAATGTTGAAATAGTGCTGTTTGATCCTCCTCTTTCTTACCAGATTTTTGTTGGTGTTGTTAGTGAAACAGCGTTTTCTCAAATGCCTAAGGTTTGCATGGACCATCTCATCATTTTCAACATTAACTTTCAGATGCAGTTTTAGCACATACGCATAATTAGGCATCAACTGGACCCACTCTCTTAAGTAATGATATTTAACTGAAACACAAATATTAACCAAAGGTTCTAGAGTAAACTATAATTAGACTTTAGGCATTCATACATATTTGAAAAGATGGAATTATTTAGGAAACTATTTCACAGGGACAAAGTACTGAAAACATTTTGCTTCTTTTGCCTGTAAAAGTGAATTGATAGAACTTCATCAGTTGTTCTGCAATATATTATTTCTACCTACACGGTACTACACTTAAACATTTTTTGAGAAACATTGCTTAACAAAATATTTCCTAGAGTTCCCAAAGTACATCAACATATCATCTGGATTTTAAAAATACTCTTATTCGGTATAACCTTTACCAAGCATATATGACTTTAGAATATTTTTTTTGAGTGTCAGCTTCTATAACATCCAATGAAACAGTATATGGAAAATACTGATACAGAAAAAAAGGACATTGGCTTGTTTTTCCTTTTATTTAAACAAAAATATTTTTCTAAGGAACATAGAATATAGTTAGATATACAAACTGTTTTTTTTAAATTCTACATTGTTTAATGTCATACCTAAAATCATCATGCAATCCTATGTGAAATTATCTTAGGTATTCACAATGACTGTTTCCTTATTTAGCTTTCCACCACAGATATTTTGCAGTACGTGGTACCCGTATTTGAGCATCATAAGGCAGTCTTTTATCACCTGAAATACTACAGGGATGTTAAAGAAGGACTGAGATAATATTCTGGATTAATGACTCACTCAGATTGCCATAGGTGAGAAGGTACATTGCAATTTGAGGGAAGCCGGGATGACTCACCACAGATCTAGGCTAACACTTGCTGTATAGTGTGTAGCAGAGAAATGGGATTGAGATGAAGAGAGGCAGTGGTCAGAATATAAATTTCTTTGTAAGCAGTTTTAGTTTGGATATAGTATCCCACAACGACTCATGTGTTGAATTCTTTCCAAGACATTGGGGAAGTGGTATTACATGAGGGCTGACATTGTGTCAATGGATTTGTCCATTGAGGGATTCATATTTAATGGCATTTTGGGGAGGTGGTAGACACTAGGAGGTGGGCCTAGTAGAAGGAAGTAGGTCATGGGGTCATGTTAGCAAGGGTGTATCTTGTTCCTGGCCCCTTCTTTCTCTGCTTTCTAGCTCCATGAAGTGAGCAACTTTGCTCTGCCATGCACTTTCATCACGATATACTGCCTCAACCTAAGTGCAGAATGAATGCAATCAGCAGACTGTGGACGGAAACCTCTGAAACTCTGAACCAAAATAAATCTTCCTCCCATAAGCTTTTTTTTTCACAGATATTTTCTTTAAAATGATGAAAATACACATGCAAATCTGAAAATTTGGCTCTAAAATCTAAATGGCATTTTCATCTTTGAAGAACCCTTATACAGAAGAGATAACAGAAAAAAAATATTTCTGTCCTGCATTTTTTTGTTCTGTAATTTAAAGAGTTTTGTTGAATTTCATTAATAATAAATATTCTCATAAATTGGATAATCTATTTTCTTGAATAGAAGAATGTTTCTGAGAAATGGATACTGCTCTTAAATAAAGAAAATATTAATATCTGGAAATACTTTAGAATGAACACAGAAGAGGTCTTATCTTTTATCTCACTCATTTGTGATTTGCTTTAGAATTTATCAACCAGGTTCACATGAGTTATTTCTTTGCATCCTTACTTCACACCGAGCAATTGAAATTCAGAGACTTCAAATTTTTACATCTCACACTATAAAAGAGCGGTAGATTCAAACTCTATCTGTTCAATGCAGCATTACCTGTGCACCTATGGAATGTCAAGTCCTGTGCAGCTTTTTTTATTCTAAAATATTTCTAGATATTAGTATTTTTATTATGTAAGTGGATAAAATATTATACTTCCTCTCTCTCCAAAACTCTCTCCAAAAAAAGGTCTTTTTATTTTGCCAGATCTTCTCAATTTATATCTATAAACACCTGGAGCATTGTTAACATATAGAAACTCTTGGAAATCCAAAGTGGTACCCTTGGTGTCATCAGAATACCCCTAATATCCTTTATTCAAGTTTCAGCAGGTGCATAGTACTGCATCATTCACAAGCTGAACATTTCTATTTTCTGGTGGTGAGAAGAACTGGGGATTGAACACAGAGCACTATACTACAGAGATACTTCTCTAGTCTGTTGTGATCTTTTTTTGTTAATTTATTTTGAATTGGGGTTTCACTAGGTTTCCTAGGGCCTCACTAAAATGCTGATGTTGGCCTTAAACTTGCAATACTCCTTTCTCAGCCTCCAGAGTTGCTGGGATTATAGATGCATGGCATCATGCCCATTCAGGCTGAACATTTCTATATATTCATTTGTTAAGGCCCTCATTCCCAGTTTTCTGGTTCATGTTGGTTGCACCATCCCATGTTATCCCTATTTCTTTACTTACTACAAATAAGATTTAATTTCTTTTTGCTCTTTTAGTAAAACCATATCCATTTTCTTTCATGATCTTTTAATACTTTAGCTAAAGTAAAAAATTATCACTCCCATTTTCCAAGTAAATGAATAAGACTTCATCATTATTTTCCTTTGTTCAGTTTTGTCCTTTATTTACATATTTTCCTTGAACAGAATTTATTTACTTCAGCATAATTTTTTCGCATTACAGATATTTTTTAATAAACCTAGTGAAACCCCAACTCAAAATAAATTAACAAAAAGATCACAACAGTCTAGAGAAGTATCTCTGTAGTATAGTGCCCTGTTAAAATGGAGCTTTATTATTACACATAGCAGTTGACTACATTCAGCCAAACTCATACATACATGGAAATTGATTTCAGTTCATAAACTCCCTTATCTCCCTTCTTCTCCCTAACTTTTTCCTCCAGTTCTCCCTTATCTAGTCCATTTTCCTTCCTCTATTAGACTTCCTTTTGTTCATCTATTAATTTATATTTGATTGGTCCGTTATGTTATCATATCCTTCTATCCCCCGTTCTTTTCTTAAATCTAGCTTCCACATATAAGAGAAAATATTTGACCTTGAGTTTATGAGTTTGGCTTATTTAACTTAGCATGATTTTCTCCATTTCTATCAATTTACCTACAAATGCCATAATTTCATTCTTTTGTATGGCTGAATAGGACTTTTAATTCATTGTATATTGACAAGCATTTGTGTTGATTCCATAATTTGGCTATTGTGAGTTGTGCTGCTATAAACACTGAAGTAGTGGTACTGCTGCTGATTTTAGATCATTTGGGAAAATGCCAAAAATTTGGATAGCTGAGTCATATGGTGCTTCCATTCCTAGTTTTTTGAGAAGTCTCCAAACTGTTTTCCAGGATAATTGTACTAGTCTGCAGTTCCACAAACAATGTACAAGTGAATATTTCTCCCACATTCTCACAACAATTTATTGTTGTTCACACTCTTAATAATTGCCAATGGACTAGAATGAGATGAAATCTTATTTTAGTTTTGATTTGCATTTTTCAGATTGCTAGAGATGCTGAACATCTTTATACTGTTTGCTGGCCATTGTGTTCATTCTTTGACAATTTTATGTTTAGTTCTTTTGCCCATTTATTGAATAGGCTATTTTATTTATTTATTTATTTTAGTGTTAAGGTTTTTTAGGTTTTGTACATTTGGGATATTAATCTCCTATTGAAGGAGAAGCTGGGCAAGATTTTGTCCCATTCAGTAGGCTCTCTTTCCATGTTTTTAATCATTTACTTTACAATGCAGAAGTGTTTGATGTCATCCCACTTGTTACATCTTGCCGTAGTCCGGCTGGGTTAAATAACTGAGAGGTGACAAGCAACTTGAAGGTTGAATCAGGAACTACTTTACTGCAAGTGAACTCAGCAGGAACTGAGCTAGAACTCAAAGTAGCGGGCAACCGAGAGAGTAGGAACCGCTTCTCTGCCGGACAGCAGAGGTATGTATACTTAACTAATTACACACAGCTTAACTCAATTAACATAAACTAGATACAGCAGTCAACCAATAAGCAATCCTCATCATCTTAATGCCTCACTGGCCTTGCTTCACAGACTACTCCTCCTGGCAAAGTGTCAGGCGCCATCTTGACTTGATTTCAGCCCTCAACAACATCTTGGTTTTATTTCTTGCATTTTAGCATCTTATTAAGAAAGTTTATGCCAGCATCCATATGATGAAGGGTTGGCCCTATGTTTTCTCTTAGCAGTTGTAAAGGTTCTTGTCTAATTCCTAAGCCTTTGATCTATTTAGATTTGAGGTTTTTGCAAGTGATAGATAGGGATCTAATTTTATTTTATTTTATTTTTACATATAGCTCTCTAGTTTTCCCAGCACCATTTTTCTTATGGCTGTTGTTTTTTTCTTCAAAATATATGTTTTGAACCTTTGTCAAATATCAAATACCTGTGGTATGTGGATTTCTCTGTGTCTTCTATTTTCTTTTTAAAAATATATATGTTTTTATTACTTTATTTTTTTATTTACTTTTTTATGTGGTGCTGAGGATTGAACCTATTGCCTCACCTGTGCTAGTCAAGTACTCTACCACTGAGCTACAGCCCCAGGCCCTGTGTCTTCTATTTCAGTGGTCTTCATGTCTATTTTGATGTCAATTACATGCTGATGCTATAGCAAGTAGGTATTGTGATGCCTCCTGATTCACTTTTCTTGTTTAATATTACTTTGGTTATTCTGGGTCTCAAATTCTTCAAGATAAATTTAAAAATTATTTTTTCTAATCCTTTGAAGAATGTTATTGGCATTTTGATGAGCATTTTATTTAATGTGTATATTGCTTTTAGTAGTATGGCCACTTGATAATTGATTTCCATATCCAAGAACATGGGAGATCTTTCCATATTCGAAGGTCTTCTTTAAGGGTTTAACCTTCTTTCTTCAATGTTCTATAATATTTATTATGTAGTTCTTTGCCTCCTTGGTTATACTAATTTTTAAAATGTATTTATTTATTCTAATTTGTTAAACATGATAGCAGAATGCACTTCAATTCATATTACACATATAGAGTACAATTTTTCAGGTCTATGGTTGTGCACAAAGTAGAGTTACACAATTCGTGTCTTCATACAAGTACTTTTTTGGCTTAATTCACTTAGCATGATATCCTCCAACTTCATCCATTTACCTTTGAATGACATGATTTTATTCTCTTTTAATGCTGAGTAATATTCCATTGTGAGTATACACCACATTATCTTTATTTATTCATCTACTGAAGAGACTCTATGTTGGTTTCATAATTTAGCTGTTGTGAAATGTGCTGCTATACACATTGATGTGGCTGTGTCCCTGTAGTATGATGTATTTAAGTCCTTTAGGTATATAGATCAAGGAGTGGGATACTGGGTCAAATTTCATCCCAAGTTTTCCAAGAAAACTTTATACTGCTCTCCATAATGGTTGCACCAATTTGCAGTCCCACCAGTAATGTATAAGTATGCCTTTTTCCCCACATCCTAGCCAACACTTATTGTTGCTTGTATTCTTAATAGCTGTCATTCTGATTGGAGTGAGGGGAAATCTTAGTTTTGATTTGCATTTATTTAATTACTGGAGATATTGAACATTTTTTCATATATTTGTTGATTGATTGTATATAATCTTCTGAGAAGTGTGTGTTCAGTTCCTTAGACCATTTATTGATTAGATTATTTGTTTTGTTGGTGTAAAGATTTTTGAGTTCTTTATATATCCTAGAGATTATTGCTTTATCTGATAAGTGTGTGGTAAAAATTTGCTCATATTCTTTAGGCTCTCAATTGACCTCAATAACTGTTTCTTTGTTGAGAAGTTTTTTTAGTTTGAATTCATCCCATTTATTGATTCTTGATTTTATTTCTTATTAAGAAAGTTGGGGCCTAATTTGATATGAAGAAGATTTGGGCCTACTTTTTCTTCAGTTAGGAGCAGGGTCTCTGGTTTAATCCCTAGGTCATTGATTCCCCTTTAAGTTGAGTTTTGTGCATGCTGAGAGATAGAGGTTTAATTTCATCTTATTGCTATGAATTTTCAGTTTTCCCAGCACCATTTTTTGATGAGGCTATCTTTTCTCCAATGTTTTCAGTGCCTTTGTCTAATATGAGCTAACTATAATTAAGTGAGTTAGTCTCTGTGTCCTCTATTCTGGTCTGCAAGTCTATTTTGGTGCCAACACCATGTTGTTTTTGTTACTATTTCTCTGTAGTATAGTTTAAGGTCTGGTATTGTGATGCCACATGCTTTATTCTTCTTGCCAAGGATTACTTTGGCTATTCTGGGTCTTTTATTTTTTCCAGATGAATTTTATGATTGCTTTTTTTATTTTTATGAGAAATATCATTGAGATTTTTTATTGGAATTGCATTAAATCTGTAGAGTGCTTTTAGTAATATGGTTATTTTGACAATATTAATTCTGCTTATCTAAGAACAAGGAAGATCTTTCCATCTTCTAAAGTCTTTTGAAATTTTTTTCTTTAGCATTCTGTAATTTTCATTGCAGAGGTCTTTCACCTATTTGTTGATTCCCAAGTTTTTTATTTATTTGTTTGTTTAATGGGTGGTTTTCCTAGTTTCTTTTTTGGAGAATTTGTTACTGATATACAAACATGACTTTGATTTATGGGTGTTGATTTTATATCCTGCTGATTTGCTGAATTTATTTATTAGTTCTAGAAGTTTTATGGTGATATTTTTTGGACCCTCTAAGTATAGAGTCAAGTCTCCCACAAATAGTGAAAGTTTGAGTTCCTTTTTTCCTATTCACATCCTTTTAATTTCCTATCCACATCTAACTGTTCTAGCTAGAGTTTCAAGAACTATATTAAATAGAAGTGGTAAAAGAAGGCATCCATGTCTTGTTTCAGTTATCAGAGAGAATGCTTTCAATTTTTCACCATGTAGAATGATGTTGGCCTGTGGCTTAGATAGCTTTTACAATGTTGAGACATGTACCTGTTATTTATAGTTTTTCTAGTATTTTGAACATGAATGGGTGCTGTATTTTGTTGAATTTTTTCTGCATTATTGAGAGGATCATATGATTTTTATCTTAAAATCTATTTATGTGATGAATTACATTTATTGATTTTCATTTGTTGAACCAACCTTGAATCTCTGGGATGAAACCCACTCAATCTTGGTGCACTATAAGTTTAGTATGTTTGTGTATTTGTTCTGTCAGTATTCTACTGAAAATTTTTGCATCTATGTTCATTAGAGATATTGGACTGAAGTTTTCTTTCTTTGACTTGCATTTTTCTGATTTGGGAATCAGTGTAATTTTGGCCTCATAGAATGAGTTTGGAAGTGCTCCCTCATTTTCTATTTCACAAAGTAATTTGAGTATTGTATTGGTTCTTCTTTGAAGGTCTTGTAGAACTCATCTGTGTATCCATCTGTTCCTGGGCTTTTCTTGGTTTGTAGGTTTCTGATGGTATCTTCTAATTTTTTTTTGCTTGAAATTGAGCTGGTTAACTTGTGTATATCATCCTGATTCAGTTTGGTCAAATAATATGACTCCAGAAATTTGTTGATGGTTTCAATATTTTCTATTTTATTGGAGTATAAATTTTCAAAATAATTTCTAATTGTCTTCTGTATTTCTGTAGTGTCCATTGTGATGTTTCCTTTTTGTCATGGATATAGCAATTCGAGTTCTCTGTCTCCTTCTCTTCATTGGTGTTTCTAAGGGTTTATCAATTTTATTTAATTATTTTTCAAAGAAGTAACTTTTCATTTTGTCAATATTTTAAAATTGTTTCTTTTGTTTTAGTTTCATTGACTTCAGCTCTGATTGTAATTATTTTCTTCTTTCTACTAGTTTTGGTTTTGATTTGTTTTTATTTTTCTAGGTCTTTGAGATGTAATTTTAGGTCATTTATTTGTTGACTTTTTCTTTTATGTAATGAACTCCATGCAGTGAGCTTTCCTCTTAGTACTGCTTCATAGGGTAGCAGATAATTCAATATGTTCTATTAGTGTTCTTATTTACATCTAGAAATTTTTTTATCTCCTTTTGATGTCTTTTGCAACCTATTGTTCATTCAGTAGCGTATTATTTAATCTCCAGGTGTTGGAAGAGCTTTTTTTTTTTTATTTATCACTGATTTCTTATTTCATTTCATCATGATCTGATAGAATTCAGGGTAGTATCTCTACTTTTTTTGTATCTGCTAAGAGTTGCTTTGTGGCATAATATGTGGTCAAATTCAGAGAAGTATCCATGTGTTGCTGAGGAGAAAGTGCATTCACTCATTCATGGATGAAATATTCTATATATGTCTGTTAAGTCTAAGTTATTGATTGTATTAGTGATCTCTATAGTTTATTTTCTTAGCTTTTGTTTGGAATACATATCCAGTGGTAAAAGGGGTGTGTTAAAGTCACTCAGAATTATAGTGTTGTGATCTATTTGACTCTTGAACTTGAGAAGTGTTTGATGAACATAGATGCTCCATTGTTTGGGGCATATATATTTATAATTGTTATGTCTTGTTCATGTGTGATTCTCTTAAGCAATATTAAATGACATTATTTATCCATTTTGATTAACTTTGACTTTAAGTCTATTTTATTTTATATGAGGATAGAAACCTCTGCTTGTATTCACAGTCCATGTAAGTGATATATATTTTCCGAACCTTTCACCTTCCATCTGTGGTTGTCTTTTCCTATAAGATGAGTCTCTTGAAGGCAGCATGTTTTTGTGTCTTTTTAAATCCAATCTGCCTGTTTATATCTTTTAATTGGTAAATTTAGGCCAATAACATTCAGAGCTATTATTGAGACATAATTTGTATTTCCAGTGATTTTTTTGTTTATTTTTGGCCAATTTTTTTAATTGTTTCTTTTGTTTCAGTTTCATTAATTTCAGCTCTGATTGTAATTACTTCCTGCTTTCTACTACTTTGGTTTTGATTTGTTCTTCTTTTTCTAGGTCTTTGAGAGATTATTTTTTTTGGTATTTAACTTGTGTTTTCTCCTTTGTTTATTTTTTTTTTTACTTTTGTATATTACCACCCTTTGCTGATTTTCAATATTGTTTTTCATTTCCTCATCAAGTAATATTTTTCTGAGTATATTCTGTAGTGCAGACTTTCTAGTTGTAAATTATTTTAACTTTTGTTGAAGGTTTTTATTTCATCATCAAACCTAAAGATCAATTTTCCTGGACATAAGATTTTTGGTAAGCATCCATTTCCTTTTAGAGCTTGGAATATGTTGTTCTAGGATCTTTTAGCTTTCAGGGATGGGTTTGGAAAATCTGCAAATATTCTAATTGGTTTCCCCCTGTATGTGATTTCTTTCTCTTGTTATTTTCAAAAGTCTCTCCTTATTCTGTATGCTAAGCATGTTCATTACAATGTGCCTCTTGTCTTTGATTTTCCAATTTATTCTTCAGGTTTGGAAATTTTCCTGATATTATTTCATTGAATAGATTGTTCATTCCTTTGGTTTGAAACACTATCCTTTCTCTAACCCAATATTTCTTTAATTTGTTCTTTTTATATTATTCCATAATTCTTGAAGTTTTGCTCATGGTTTCTTAACATCTTCACTCTTGTGGTCTACATTCTTTTCAGATTATATGTTTTGTCTTCATTGTCTGAGATTCTGTCTTCTAAGTTATCTAATCTGTTGGTGGTGCTTTCTATTGAGTTTTTAATTTGGTTTATTTTTTTCTTTTATTTCAAGGATTTCTGTTCATTTCTTTCAGAATCTCTATCTTCTTATTGAATAATCATTTGCTTTCTGTATTTACTTATGCAGCTCTATATTGAAATGATCTTTTGCTGCCTGTATTTGTTCTCTCATATCATCCTTCAATTCATAGAACATTTTAATTATGTATAGCCTGCACTCCTACTCTGTATTTTCTTCTGTTGTGCTGGCCATAGATTCTAATAATGTAGTAACAAAATTTGTTTGGGGCACTTTCTTCCCTTATTTTCTCATGTTGTTCATGTGTCTTCCCTTTTAGCAGTGGAGATCCAAGTCTTTACAGTTTTTACCCTATAGGTATATAGTGTTGCTGCAGGGTTCCAATACCTCTCTTTTAAGGGAGAGATCACTATTAACAGATGGCAATACACACAATATACAGCCTTAAACCAAAGAGCTACTATAAAGGTATTTATGGTTTTGTTACAATAAACAGAAATGGTGCACTCAATTATTATCTAAAATATAAATACTATGTTTGCAAAAGGGTCTACAGTTTCTGATAGTGGACAAAGAACTGGGGGTGAGGTATAGGATTAAATGTTAATGGGGTAAGAGTTGAGGATATAGAGTTTTTACATCTTAGGATGCATGAAAGAGTAATCTAAAGAAGTTGGTTAGTAGCAGGAGAAGAGAGAAAAAGTGATTTGGGGGAGACAAGTAAGTGTGAAGATAATAAAGAAGATAAAAAAACAAAAAGGCATAAATATTTTTTTTAAAAAATTCTAAAATGTAAAAATAAGAGATAAAAAGAATACACAACACAAATGTAAGATACTATTCAGACATCCCATTTCTTAGTAGCCTAATTCATGAAAAGTACTTGGGTTCACAAATGTTGGGGAGTGAGGGAGGGAGAAGGGAAAGAAGGAAAAGAAAAAAATAATCTGGAAGAAAGATACAAGGATTTTTTTGTTGGAGATAAGTATCATTTCTTCTTTCCTTCTCATCCAGTAGGTGGGATTGTCTGTTTTTTGCTGGTATCTCCACCTTCAGAATGGTGGAGGTTATTAGGGTGGGAACATTGATCTTAAGAGCAGAGTTCCTGGAGGTGAGATATAGTATTTGCTGATCCCCAATGGGAGACTGTATTCCAAGGATCTCCTTTGGGGCCTTGTTATGTGATCTGGGTGCCTGTTCTTATCTCCTTATATTGCCTGTAGACCTCACAATTCCTGATCTCTAATTTTGTTTCTAAACTCTCTTACTACCTCTCCCTTTCTAATTCCCAATCAGAAACCTCTCCAGAGGTCTTGTGGGCTGCTCCCTGGGGGCCGTGCACCTGTCTCAGAGAGTTGTTTTGTATCAGGTAATTCAGTTCCAGGATTTGTGAGCTACAGACTGGCCATGTAGCTGAAAGCAATGTGCTGGGTTAGCAGCTGCTGGGGAGAGGGGGAAGTTGGGGACTATAGGTAACTTGATTTTGCTTCTAAGCCCCAGTTAGTGTCCTAAGATGGAAGTTGCCCGAATTAAAGATGGCGATAAAGGTGTCCCAAGATGGAGGCAGATGCTTTCCTGGATGAGGTGTTGGGTCAGGTGGGGCTGGGTAGTGGCATTGGATGGAGTGTTCAGAAATGCATCTCTGGGCATGCAGTGTTGTAGCTGGTAGCTCTCTCTGGACCCTGTGTAGTGTCCACAGGTGCAGGCTTCCATGTCTAGGGGACTATGGCAGTGGTTACAGTGTCCCAAGATGGAGGTGACCAGGGGAGCCCAACATTGGTAGTTGATGGTCCACACAGGAGTGGCAGCCAGAGGTCCTGTGTATGGGCAGTGGCCAGGATTTCTGCACAGGTGCTGATGCCAGTGGTCCTGCTTGGGCACAGTGGACAGAAGTCCTTCATGAGCAAGTCGATGGGATGCTGAGGCATGGAGATCTGCATGGGGACAGTAGCCATGATTCCTGTGTGGGAGAAGATGTTGGGGGTCCTCTAAGAACTCTCAGAGAAACAGTATTTCCACTACTTAAATGCCAGGTCATGGAGTGACACAAAATGTAGCCTCCCTCTAGCCCACCATCTTAGATCTCTGGGTTATATTAAATCTTAAGGACTTTTTGTTTCTTTGTTTGGGGGGTGAGGTTATTGTGAATGGGATGTTCTTTCTGATTTCTTCCTTAGATGAATCACTATTGGAGTATAGGAAACTATTCATTTATTTTTGTTGATCTTGTTTCCTATTACTTTGATAAATTAATTTACAAGCTGCAGAAAGTCTTTTGGTGGAGTTTTGGGGATTTTCTCGATATAGGATTATATAGCTGGCAAACAGAGATAATTTGATTTCGTGTTTATCTATCTGTATCCCTTTGATTTCTTTTTCTTGCCTGATTGCTCTGGCTAATGTTTCAAGAATTACATTGAATAGGAGTGGTGAAAATAGATAGCTTTGTCTTGTTACTGATTTTAGAGAAAATGCTATTGGTTTCTCCATTCAATATGATGTTGGCATTGAGTCATAAATGGCCTTTACAGTGTCAAGGCTCATTTGTTCCTCATGTGATTCCAGTTCTTTTTTTTTTTTTTTTGAGAGAGAGAGTGAGAATTTTTAATATTTATTTTTTTAATTTTGAGTCACACAACATCTTTATTTTATTTTTATGTGGTGCTGAGGATCGAACCCAGCGCCCCGTGTATGCCAGGCAAGCACATTACAACTTGAGCCACATTCCCAGCCCTCCAGTTCTTAATTCTGTTTAAGTGGTTAATTAAATTTACTGATTTATATATTCTGAACAAACCTTGCATCCCTGTAATGAAACCCACGTGATAATGATGTATCATCTTTTTTAGGTGAAATTTAGAATGAGATTTGCTAATATTTTATTAAGTATTTTTGCATCTATGTTCATCAGGGAGATTGATCTCCACTTTTCTTTTCTTGATACATCTTTGTCTTGTTTTAGAATCCAGGCTACACTGGCTTTATAAAATGTATTTGTGAGTATTGCTTTCCTTTCAAATCATGAAATAATTTGGGAAAGACTAGTGTTTGATCTTCTGTAAAGGTCTGATAGAACTCAGTTGAGAATACACCTGGAGTTTTCTATTATGGAAGGATTTTAATTGCAGTTTTAATTTCATTACTTGATTTGGGTATGTTTAGGTTTTCTAAATCTTCTGGATTCTATTTTGGAAGATCATATGTATCCAGAAATGTTCAATGTTTTCCAGATTATTTAGTTTATTGGAGCACAAATTTTAAAATAGGTTCTGATAATGTTCTTGATTTCAGAAGGGTTTGTGATAATATATCCTTTTTTAATTCTGATGTGGTTTATGTGGGTCTTCTCTCTTTCTTTTGGTAAGTTTGCCTGAGGGTTTTTCAATCTTATATTTCTTTTCAAAGAACAGGCTCTTGGTTGCCTTGATCCCTGCTGGGAGTGGTGATTTGGATCACAATCTCTGGTTGCCCTGCAGAAAGCAGGAGGATGACTGCACTGGGAACTCATTGTACAAAGGTGCAAGTTAAGACTTCCCAGTTGCTATGGTGACACCCTGTTTAAAGGAGGTTCTATGCTAGACACAGCCCTATTAGTCTTTTGACCCTGAGTTCAGATACTAGCTTCCAGGTGGTAGAGAAGTATAAGTGCAAAAAGATAATTATAGTTGGGCTTCATATTTCAACCTTCTTGCTTTGAAGAAAATTTCTCACAGAAAACCTTTTTGATGTTAAGCCCTATATAATAAACATGCTGAGCCAGTTTTGGGTCATTCATTCCTCATCAGAGGTTGGAGATACATCTCTTTCTCTGTATGTGCTTGTCACTCACTGGTGTTCTGAATTAATGGCCATGCAGGTTGGAGCAGATCCTTCCTTCCTTCCTTCCTTCCTTCCTTCCTTCCTTCCTTCCTTCCTTCCTTCCTTCCTTCCTTTCTTCCTTCCTTCCTCCAGGGATTGAACCAAGGAACAATTAACCACTAAGTCACATCTCCAGCTCTTTTTTTCGATTTTTTATTTTGAAGCATGGTATCACTAAGTTGCATAGGGCCTCCATAATAAATTGCTGAGGTATTGAACTTGTATTCATCCTGCCTCAGACTCCTGAGCTACTGTTTATTGTTTTCTTATTATCAATTTTATTGATTTCAGCTCTAATATTTTCAGTATTATTTTTAATTTGCCAGTACAATGCTTAAGAAATGATAATAAATATATATTTGAACCTACATGAAAAATTTATTTTAAATTCCATTTGGCTCATTGTAAATACTCAACATGTAATCACTTTTTTAGCATATTTTTGAAAATTTCACAATAATGCATACATGATATTTTGACATTTCACATATATGTTTAGATCCAAGATTTATACTTTCACTGAGGTATTTTCTTCATTAAAAAGTGCATTCCTGCTGAACCACAATTTAATATAAACATATTTTAGTCATTTAAATTTTTTTCTGGAATAATGATGATGGAGCAAGGTTAATATTTACACAAAATATTTGTTCAGGATTACAAACATAGAAATGTGCTTCTTTTAGTTGACTTCAATACAGCTACATTTTTCACATGTAGAAAGAACAATAATTTTTCATAAGAAAAATTATGACTATATTTTTTTCTTCCATAGTATCATATGCCCACCCTGAAAGACCAATTCCTTTAGTACTCAATAATTGTTTTGTAGAGACTGATCCCATAAAACATATAAACACCTACTGTGACAGGAGAAGCAAAGACCTCCAATAATACTGTACCTTGTGGCTAAAGATAACAATATGCCTGGGGAGAGTCCTGGAGCTCTAGAGAGAGTTCAGTGACCCTCCTCAAGTCTGAAATGTGAGAGTATAATGTAGAACAAGGAGGAAGTGCCTTCCAATTAGGACAGGTGTTAAGCATTCATTGCCTACAGAACGAAACTGGAAATCTATCTTGTTAACTACTATCACAATGTGACATCAGTTTAGTGCACATCAAACTGGGTTTACTGTTTACAAGGTCTGTGTTATAAGACTTATGTAGGTTTAGGTCATGCAAGAGCCTTTGGTGGTTCCACAATGAAATTCACCAAAACACAAGGCTACCTGAGAGGAAAGACTGAAGGATGGCATTTCTTTCTTGCAGTTAAGACATGTTCCTACATGTTTTATCTACTGTGTTGCACTGTGTTGACACTTAACTTGAACTGTTACAGCAAATATGTCTGTGATCACAGTTATTGCTATTCAACCTAGTCTCTTTCATTCACATTCAGCACATTTCTGTAAAATATTAGAACAAAGTTCCAAATTATAATACATTTTGATTGTCTTTATAAATTTCCAGTAACTGACATCTCTATTTGTAAAAGACTAGTAGGCTAAAAATCCAAATTAGAACATGATCTGCCTGTCTGAATTTAAAATGTAAATTGAATAATGGAATTTTACAGACAATGCAGTATTGCTGACATTGTATTCGTCCATTCTGAACAATGCTGACAAAGTGCTGCCAAGTGGAGGTCTTTCAGGTCCTTCTTTAATAAATAGATAAGCTTCATTAATGCTTTATTTGCACATTAATAAGAATGAGTGCTTGAATTTGAGTATTCTCTTAGATATGCTAAATATTTCTCATGTAATTTTTTATTTTTCTTATTAAAACTGTTTCTTTTTGTATACAAAACTGGTGGAAACAAAGTATACTCCAGTCACATAATTGCCAAGTACTGAGTTTCATCATATTTTCTTTCTCCACCATCGAACACAAACAGTGATATGAATTTTCAGTGAGTGGCTTTTCTACTATCTGAAGTTATGAAGCTGAATGTTTTATAAATAACATGAATATAAATGGAAATACTTCAACAGGAGTAACCACAGTGAGTTTGTACTAAAGTACTCCAAAATTATTGCTTAGTTTAGAGAGTTATAATTTTAAATAACAATGAACAAAACCAATGTAAGACTTCCTTTCACAGTCCTAAGTCATTTAAGTCATTGTAATGAATATGCATATCTCTTGTGGCTCCAAAACCAATACACCAAGTGCTTTGTTAATCTGAGTACATTGGACTTAAAGGACATGGGAAGACCTCTGCACCAGCCTCAGAACCAAGGTCTTTCTGCCAGGCTTCTGTGCTTCTGTCTCTCACCCCCACCACAGTTCTCCTGCTAAGTGTGTTAGAGAAACCAGAATTTCTCCTGCCCTGGGCAATTCATGCAGTCTAGAGCTCCAATCCTTGGAAACCTAGTGTACAACCTAGAAATAAAGGCTGGGATATAACTCATTTGGATGAATGGATCAGAAAATAAGTAAGAACATATGTGGTATTGTTGTAGGGACGAACGAGGCAAGGCACTGAAGATAGCAGGTAACAGTTTTATTTGTCTGCAGCCAGGTTCAGAGGGTACAGCCTTTGCTGTAATCAATTAATCCCCTGAACCCCGAATTCAGGGAGTTTCAGAGTTTTATTTATTTATTTATTTATTTATTTTAAAGAGAGAGTGATAGAGGGAGAGAGAGAGAGAGAGAATAGAATTTTTTTTTAATATTTATTTTTTAGTTATTGGCGGACACAACATCGTTGTTTGTATGTGGTGCTGAGGATCGAACCCTGGCCGCACGCACGCCAGAGGAGCGCGCTACCGCTTGAGCCACATCCCCAGCCCAGTTTCAGAGTTTTATACCCAGCATGTAAGGGGAGGGGCTCAGAAGTTCACAGTCTGCTGAAGTTTACATAAAAGCAGCTTTTTCTTTCACTGTTCTGGGCATGTTAACTCTTCAAGGACAACACCTGAGAAGAGGGGAGCTTCTCCCCCCCCCCCCCCCCCCCCCGCCCCCTAGCTGTTACTATGGAGCCCAATTGTAACTTATCTTAAAAATGTAAACATCTCTGTGAAGCCCAGCTCAAACCAGAGGCCTTGTTTGCACATTTCTTCAAAGTACTATACTGGATACATATGTGAAAAACTAGTAAGAGGGTGTCCAGCACCTGGAGTGCTGGTATCTTCTTGGCCAGTGGCCAAGTAAACAGGGTGACATAAAAATAGGAAGTTTATCTACAATGGACTCTTTTGCTGATAGTCCTAAAATCAGCCATGGTGAAGAGGGCTTTTCTGTGGAGAAAGGGGGTGCCACTTCAGCATAAGAAGCATGTTAAAGCCAAATGTGCTTCCATGAATTCCTTTTAGAGTTTTCCCTAAGTACCTCTCACAGGAGCCCAGTTGTTTGTACTTTTACACTACTTACTTGCTCAAATATCTCTTTAAAATTTTAATATGTCTTCATACATCATTTAACAATGTTTTTGGTGGCTACATTATCCTCCCAACCTAGTCAAAAATTTGCCTGAATCTAATATTTTTACTTTATTGAAATATAGATATCTAAGTGCACAAAGGTGTGATAGCTTTCCTTATTCCTCTTAGGGTCACCATGGAATTTCACATAACAAAAAGCAGATTAACCACAAAAAGTTGGATATGTTTATATAATCAAAGTTTTCCATTAGATAGGAGACTCAGTATGAAGACTCAAGACCATAGGAAACTATGCATTTTGATGCTTGGATTTGATGAAGCAGGGATAGCTGTGTTGATGTGATTGTACAAAAAATACAGGGTCTGGTAGTGATGGATGGAAGGCAGGAAATACCAGGTGTGTCTATAGGGCTTATTCTTCACCTCTTTGTGTGCCACTATTTCTTCCTAGGATACCTTCTAAAATGAGCATTTTGTAATCAACTATCAGACAAGGTAGACAAGGGGACTTTTTTATGACTAGTTCTAGTTCCTACACATAAATGCAGGGGAAGATTAGACTAATATTTTTAAGGTTTTTTGTTTGTTTCTTTGTTTTCATAATAGAGGAATTAAAAATGGCCCTCATACATGCTAGACAAGTGCTCTACTCCTGAGCTACATCCTCAACTCCACAATGTTTTAAACATTGTTTTGTTTTGTTTTGTTTTGTTTTTTAAGAAATCATGTTAATGAAAATGTGTTATAAAACGTGTGTTCCTTTTATCAACATGATTTCATGCCTGCATTTCTCCTGGAGATAACAGGTAATTTACTGAAGATTGTGACATATCCTATTGACACAAACCAGGCAAGGGTACAGAGTGGGCAAGATCAGCACAGTGGGCCCATTTTTTTAAAGTATTCACTTAATGAATTTTGGGAACATGATCTGGGGGTATTTGTTTGTGATCTATCAATTTGTAGATTTTTTTCTTTTTTATAGTTTTGATATTGCTTTCTATAGTATTTTTTTCTTTCTTTTTTCTGTCTTATAATAGTTTTCCAGTGAATTTATTTTACTTTTTGCCTCACATATTTTAAAAAAATTAAATATATAGATTTAATTTTTTAACTTTACTCTTATGATTTACAAAATTTTTATTCATCATTATAAATTTGTCGTTATAAATTCTACCCTTTTGCATATTTGTATTTTACTGTTCCTCTTTTGATTAAGTAATTGCTAAATTCATGTATTTTCATTATTTCTTGTTTAATAAATGGTATATTCAGATATTTGAAAAAAAGCATGTTAATGAAAATGTGTTATAAAATATAAAAATATAATTAAACCTATTTCAGATTTGAACATTTCTTTTTAAAAAAATTACTACCACTGAAATAATTCTGCTAAAAAAAATCTCTTGTTTAGAGCTGGGGTTGTAGCTCAGAAGTAAAGTGCTTGCCTAGCATATGTGAGACACTGGATTTGATCCTCAGCACTACATAAAAATAAAATAAAGGTATTGTGTTCTCCTACAACTAAAACCAAATAAATAAATATTTTTTAAAAGTCCCTTTGTTTAAAAATACCTTAAATTATTGTATAATTTAAATACATGTGAATAGTTTCTCGTCAAAAGGCATTTACTCTTCACTAAAAAATGAAGTGTTATAAATTAATTGACATTAGCTAAGTTATTAAATTACTGACAATGATTTTTCCATGTAAGTAATTTGTTAATTTTAGTTGATATTTTGAAGTAATTGAAAGCATATGTGGTTTATTAAAAACAATTGTTTTTTATTAAAAATAATGTATTATTATAATATTATGCAATAATGTTCTTTGTCATGTAAATAGTACATTGTTAGAGCCACAAAATATAGTTTCTTTATGAGAGGATTTGCCTAGTCCCACCTTTCCAAGGAGAAAAATCCCCAGTTGTTAGCATTATCACCTGTGTAGGGCACAAAATGAAGACACTGTGTAGCATGGAGGAAGCGGTCAATAGCTCATTAGTCCTGCTAAATAAGATTTATAATGCTACACACTCTCAAGCTTCGGTCCATAAATTATGTAGAACCTTTACCCCCATCTCATAAACATTAGCAGCTGCTATTCAAAGAGAAGGCAAAGAAATCCTTTCGTATGCTGAATTTAACCAGAGGTCTGGGTTCTAAAAAAGTACATTTTAATATAAACATTTCAGACATAGAGGAATGGATGAATGTAATCTTATAAAATCATATCTTCTGATGGTAAATGTATGATATGTTTATAAAACATTTAAAGTTAATAATACACACACAGAGAAATATATGAGACTAGAATTTATTTTCTAAATTAAACAGAAAAGAACTGATAAGTATTTTTGAACACCTTGGGTTTAGAAAGATTCTTTTTGTCTGTTCGATGCTGAGAGCTATTAGCTGAGCAATGCACTCAGGACTTAGGTTTGCAAACATTCTTCAATAACTAGAACTTTTCACCTGGAGGATATAAACATTACAAGTTGGAATGAAGCCCATTCTAAGATTAAAAAAATGATACTTTAAGAAAAATAATAACAGCTTTTTAGAATAAGCATGTGAATATACTATATATCTTTACATTTCACACAATTGACTATAAAGACACAAATGACTATAAAGACACAATTTAGACTAAGGAGTTCGACTCACCCAAATGTCACTGCAGGCACTAACAATAATTAAGGTAAGTGAAGGAGGGTACACTATTTGTCAAGTTTCTGATATCCATTTTGCCTAGCTAATAAAATAGAGGTAATAATATTTTTTAATAATGGTAAACTAAAAACTTACATAAGGCCCTTACCATGTCAGCATTGTGCCTCTAAAAGACTACGAACTTCCCAACCATAGGCTATTGTTGCTTAAGTTCTATTCTTGGCCTTTTGCATTGTGCTAGCTCTAACACATGCTTTTATCATGACCTATTTGTGATGAAACTATAAAGTTGTATGTGAAATCATTTATTTCATCTTCTTTTTTTGTCCTTTTTTTTATTGGTTGTTCAAAACATTACATAGCTCTTGACATATCATATTTCATACTTTAGATTCAAATGGGTTATGAACTCCCATTTTTACCCCAAATACAGATTGCAGAATCACATCGGTTACACATCCACATTTTTACATAATGCCATATTAGTAACTGTTGTATTCTGCTACCTTTCCTATCCTCTACTATCCCCCTTCCCCTCCCCTCCCATCTTCTCTCTCTATCCCATCTGTTGTAATTTAATTCTCTCCCTTGTTTTTTTTTTTTCCTTTCCTCTAGGTTTCAGTGCACCCCAATTTTGCTGGAAATTCCTAACAAGATAGCTTTTGGCCGTTGTAACTCGTTTTTCACCCGCGCAGTGATGCAGAACACGGGGGTGATGCACTCTGTTCGCCGACATCTCCCTACTCCCTTTATTTCATCTTCTAGGCCCCCATATTAATCAAATTACCCTCACTACTTCTACATCAGATAATCATCCTCTGCACCTTTACTCTTGTCATTGTTCCCTCACTCTGAATTCTTTTTACCCACTGCTCTGGCCTATGAAAATTTCCCTTTTTGTAAGATCCAACCATGTCCTGCATAAAATGTTTCCTAAACCTCACTTTCTCTTCCAGTATATAGTACCTATATAGCACTCATTACAAATTTCTTAATCTTTTTATTATGTACACTTATCATTTTTTCTTAAATTACAAATGATATCAAGTTTCCAATTCTGATTTTACATCCATGTAATCCTAGCTCAAATATATACTTATGTATATCCAAACATACACACATACATTTTTTCTGAGAATAGTATTGTGATATTAAGCTCATCTGAAGCATGTTTGACTCAAAAAAATAAATCATTTCCCAAATTAAAATTGAAAATTTGATCTTTGTTTTGGAATTAACCATAACATTTAACTATCAAATAAATACTGTGTGATAGCATTGTAGTAACATACTTCCTGACAATAAAGAAAGCAATGTCAATATAAAAATGATAACCTTGAGACATGATTTTTAAATTATTCTTTCATATTTAAAAAAGCAAAATCATAACTTTGTGTGAGCATGTGTTTAATATAATACATACACATATGAAACACATTTATTGAAGCAATTCTAAAATGAGGTGCATAGCAATTTTATAACCTTTATTATGAGATGATTATAAGCTAACCTTGAGGCTAAGAAAAGTCTTCTTTGGAGTACATTTAAAAAAGTAAAGAAAAAGGATTGTTAATCCTCAGGGAGCCAAACGTAACTAAAACCTTTTAAGGAAAGAGGGTTCTTTTATGATCAATATATTATTTATCCTAAAATATGGATGAAAAACAGAAAGGAACATGGAAATTTATTTAGACTGATGTCTTTTGCCAGAAGAATTTGACAGCAACATTCTGCACCAGCTGGAGTTTATGAAGTTTCCTTTTGGGCCAGAAGCCAGCTGGGGGTGGGGCACGGGCACTGATTGCAGTAATCTAATCCTGAAATAACAAAAGTATGAATGACCATTTCAAGGTCTAATTTAAACAGAAATGATTACCACCTAAAAGAGGATATTCTAATCCTCTATACAATGACAGAAAACTCTTCAATGAGAAGTTTAATATTTTATTTTTTTTTATTTCATGTTTAGTGGACAATAATTATGCATACACACACACACACACACACACACATACATTTGTGGGTTGAATGTGTTGCTTTGATGTACTTATAAATTTTAAAATTAAATTAATTGACATATGTATTACCTCCTATACTTATGTATTTTTTGTATGTTGAGAATATTTGAAGTCTACTCTTTTAGGAATTCTAATATATACAAAATATTATTAACATTATTAATGATAGTCATCATGCTGTGCATTAGCTCTCAAACACTTAGGAAAATAGGGAGGTAATAACAATACTTATGATTATATATTTTAAAATTAATTAAAACATTTTTTAATAAAAATTATAAAATTAAAAAAGTAAAACTAATTATAATGTAAAAGATAACTAAGACAAAAAAGGAGCACAATATATCTTCAGTTGTTTCTATAAATATTCTTCTGTAGTTTATCATGAATAATACCATATAATTATACTCTAGGTAACCTTGCTGGATAAATTATATTAACCAGGCTTTCATTGAGCATTATTATTATTATTTTTTAAATTTATTTAATTTATTTTTTTTACATTTGAATCAAATGGGGTATAATTTCTTATTTTTTTGATTTTATTATTGCTGTGTGTATATGGGTGACTGTATGACCTATGTGATTCTGCAACCTGTACAATCATTGAACATTATTTTGTAAGTAAAACCCAATTTCATTTACAAAATAATTTAAAAGCTTAAAATAATATTGAATAATTTGAAAAAGAGTAACAGTAAATTAATATTTTGAATAAAATTTTAAAAACATATTTAAAAACCAACCTTAGAACACAGACTGAAAAAAAAGAGATTTAGAGAAATTATAATCTATGATATGAGTAATATAATTAAACTTATTATAGTCTACAACCACCATCAAATATCAAAGTAGATGCAAAGAACATCAAAGTCAAAGTCAAAAGTAATGCCATTTTATATTGTTGTTAGCAATGTGGGTGCTTAAATATAAACAAATTTAAAAATTTTAACATATTAAAACCTGGAATTTCTGTTCAATTGATGCTATCAAATTATTTTAACTACTTGATCCATTCTAATCGATTTATATGTTTCTCCTACACCTGTCTCCCTGCATATACATACACATATCTCCACTACCTACACCTGTCTCCCTGCCTATATATGCACATATCTCCACTAACACACACATATATAGTTTGCTATCACAACTGAAATCTGCGCATTAAATCTGATGCATATAACGTTAAGTATATGCCAAAAATGGTGGCACATTCTTGTGATCCCAGAAGTCTGGGAGGCTGAAGGAAAAGGCCAGGAGTTCAAAGTCAGTCTCAGCAGCTTAACAAGGCCCTAAGCAATTTAGCTAGATGCTGTCTCAAAATTAAACAGAAAAAAAGGGGCTTGGGATGTGGTTAAGTGCCCCTGGGTTCAATCCCTGGTAACTAACTAACTAAATAAAAATAAAATATTAAATTTATTATAAGTTCCATGAGTTCATGCTAAATAAAAAATGAGCTGGTAGATATTCCAGGAGTAGCTGGCATTTGAATCCTTATGTCATTCTCCAGGTACATGGACCAGGGAGGGATCTTGTAGCCTTGTAGAAGGAAAAGAAATGCTTCTGTACATATCCTTTATAAATTCTAATTTTAGAAAATCCTAAATTAAGTGTTAATTAATAGTATTATAAACTTTATTTGTCCATTACTCAAGATCAACTAACTAGTCAAAATATTAATTACAATGCTGATTAAACTAAGTGGTGAATTTACTTAAGATTTTGCCAAAATACCCACAATAAATTGTTATATAACATCCCATGTTTAAATGATTAAATTGACTTATCATATATATGTATTCATTTCTTCTTTCAAAAGTAGAAATAATACCCAGTTCGGACTCTGCAATGGGATTACACTGTAATTACAGCTTGGGCACACACCTCTGTTTTTCTGACAGGGGTGTTTTCTGAGAACCCCTGGGAAAGGCAATGCTTTTGTAAACACTCCAGTTGAAAAAGGATGTTAAGAAAGTAGAGATACACAGAGCCAGGAGCCAGCCATACCCCGCCCTAATGAATACTGTAGAAGAGGTGAAATGTTTTTTGTTTTTTTTTTTCTGTTTCTTTTGGTCTTTTTCTCCCCTTGACTTGTGTTTACAAGGAGAAGAAATGGGGAAGGAGGCTGAAAAATTCATTACTCTGGTGAATGACCAATAAGCACCCAGGGAATGATCAGAGAATTTTTCTTCCACTGTGAGATATTGCCATTCCTAGGGATCCTCAGAAGCCTGGTGTGGAGGCCCAGAAAGGTGGTAGGTGTATTATATATTTGTAACACTCTTTAAAGTTCATAATACATATACAGACACAGGGGAAAAAGAGAAAGAACCACCCACACTCCTATCTCCTACTGCCATGGGCTGCACTTTGCAAAGGTGAACTGAGGAGCTAAGGCCACGTGAGTGGGATGGGAAGCCTGCTACTGTCTGAGCAGGTAGCACCCAGAGAAGAGGTAACAGAGAGATGCAGAAGAAATCTTCATTCAGAGGGTTTGGGGCTCACATGCACAAGGCCCTGAGTTCAATCCCCAGCACCTCCAAAAATAAAAAAAAAAAAAAGAAAAGAAACCCTCATTCAGGCCCAAGTCAAATGCGCTAGCTACAAGTGAAGCCGTTAAATACGTGTTCTCATTTGATAGATGGTGAGATGACCACCGAGACACCTGAGTGATAACCAAGCATGTGACATAACTAGATTCTGCACTAGGGGGTGAAGCTCAGTGGAAGTGTGCTTGCCTTCAACCTCCAGCTCTGCAAAGAAGGAGAAGGAGGAGAAGAAATTATTGGACTCTCGATATTCAGTGATTCTAATCAGCTTTTAAAAATGTCTGTGAATAGTTTCGATGGATGGATGGGTGGTGCTTATGCAGGCAGTCCAAACTCTAGAGCCTACAGAGGCCTAAAGCAATCAGATCAACGGGAGAATAGGTCATATATATTTGTAATAACAATAGTACAAGGCTTGTGGTAGAAAAGATAGAAAATACAAAGAAAGAAAGAAATCATCCACAATTCCAGAACAGAGTACACATTATCAACATTACAATTTCCTTTTGCTTTTTTAAAAAATATTTATTTTTTAGTTTTAGGTGTACACAATATCTTTATTTTATTTTTACGCGATGCTGAGAATCGGACCCAGTGGCTCAAGCATGCTAAGTGAGTGTGCTACCACTTGAGCCACATCCCCAGCCCCCCTTCTGCTTTTTCTAATATGGTTGGTCTCATGATGTATGTAATTTTGTGGTCTGATTGCCCTGCTTTTAATGATTCAGAAGATGTTCTACTCTGATATCAGTTCTCTGCTAAACAACAACAAAAAAAGTGTGGAATGTGTTCCTGAAACTAAGACATTCCCTGATCATGTAATATAGGGATCGATGCTGACATTTCTTAAAAGACAAAGATCTGGATGTGAAAACAAGGACCAAAATAAACATTTGCATACCCATGTTACTAGCAGCACTGTTCACAGTATCAAAGAGGTGGGAGAAATTCAAGAGTCCATCAAAGGCCGGGAATGGTGACTCAGCTGTAAACCCAGCTACTCAGGAGGCAGAGGCAGGAGGATAGGAAGTTCAAGGCCAGTCTGGGCACCTTAGGGAGACCTTGATTCAAAATAAAAAATAAAACTGGCTGAGGAGGTATCTCAGTAATAGAGCTTCTCTGGGTTCACTTCTCAGTACTGAAAGAAAAGAAGAAAAAGAATCCGTCAAAAGATGAAGGAATAAACAAAAGGTGATTAATATACATGATGGAATATTAAACAGCTTTTAAAAGGAGGTAAATTCTGATGCATACATTGGTAAGCCTTGACAATGTCATGCAGAGTGAAGTAAGCCTGTCATAACAATACAAATATCATCTGATCTTATTTACATGAGGAGTGGTCAGATTCCTAGAGCCAGAAAGTAGGAAGTAGAATAGTTGGTTACTGGGCTGGAGGGAGAGTGGGGTTTGTAATTTACTGTTTAATGGGGATGCAGTTTCAACCAGGAATATGAGAAAATTCTGGAGGTATATAGTGGTGATGGTTGCATAACACATTTAAATATATTTCATGCCATTCAACTGTATGTTTAAAGATGATTAAAATGATAAATCTTATGTATATTTCTCTACAGAACAAAAAAGTAGAAATACCATCTAACATATTCAACCCTACAGACAAATTCTTTTTATTCAGTAAGCAATTAATAGGGAAATAGGGATTATAAAACCATAAAAAACAGTCAAATCTTTCTCCTTCTTCACTTAATATATTTTTTATTGGTGCAATATAATTATACTAAATACTGGATTCATTATGCCATTTTCCTACAAGTGCATAACATAATTTGATCAATCTCTTTCCTCAATGTCATGGCTATTTTAACAATTCACAAGTAAACTGTTTCCTATTTCCCTCTGTCAATTTTATGTGGAAAGATTTGAGAACCAGAACATCATAATCCTTATAGTCATATGAATTTGTACAAAAAAAATGCAAAGAAAAAAATCGGAATAAAAATTGTCCTTTCTACAAAAGGAGAATGAGAAGGCAGCAGAGTAGAAGTAGGGGGTGAAGTACAGGGACATTTTAAATAAATATATAAATAACCAGCAGAATTCAAAAATAAATTCAGAAAGAACAGAACAGAAGTTGACAGAGCAAAGTGCATAAAGTATACGGTATCCCTTCTTATTGTATCACTATAAAGAAGATACGAAAATCAAGTTTCTGGAGGAAAGAGTGTGTCTTTGATCTAAATTTTAGATAAAAGTCTCAGAGGCAGAGGTGATTAAATTTTGAATGTAAGAACAGGAGATAATCAAGAAACAACCATAAAAGCCAGTAACAAATTGGTCAAATTATGTGCATGTACAAAAATATAATAAGGAAGCCCACTATTATGTATAATTATAATGCACCAATAAAATTTATCTTTAAATGTACAAAATAGATCACTTAAGAAGCTAGTTAATAACAAATGATGATGTCAAAAGGAGAGGTTACTTTCTTTATTAATTCATACTATCAAAGTAGTCAAAATTTCCCAACCCTCAGGACAGCCATTCTTCCAGAAAAACCGGGGACCTTTTATTTTAGATTTTATTGTTGATTTTTTTTAACCTAGATACAGACCTTCATATTTGGCATCAGAAAAAACATTTTAAACAAGCATAACCTTCTAGTCTGGGGAATGTGGCTTTTGAGAAATCTGAAAGTAACAGGAGCACAATAAATTGTTGTCAGTGATCTGTCTGCCTTTAGCACCTTAGCACAGTGTGTTGATCTGAAGGAGTTTCACTGGGAATGGCTACAAACCTCAGGTCTGTCATCTGTCCACACATCTGCCCTTCAGGACAGAGGAGAATAATAGCTTCTTTTTTTCTTTTTCACTTTCCAAATATCATATGAGTACATTATTTTGTTGAAATATGAACGAGAACTTTACTGACAACCATGTCTTAGAGCACAACTCTGGTTTCCAAGGGCTTAGGAAAACAGAGAAAACATCAAGATGGCATGAATGACAATTTTATATTGAAAATAGAGTATGTAGAAATGTATTAATTATCAGTCTGAAAAATACAGTCACTACATTCTAATAACGTAATGTGAGGAGGGTCCAGAAGGGTCCAGAACATGTTTATCTTTCAGAATACGTTTGCTATTGTCTGCAGAGGATGAACACCAAATGAGATGTTAAATGAGATCAAGATTGTTGAGGTGATACTGAAGATCATGTTCATTTATTTAAATATCTTCCTAGGACTAACCATTAACATTTGTCAATGAATCTCCCTAAAAAAAGAGTAAGCACATTCATATGTAATTAGAGTATTCAAAAATATCTCTGGAAAATTGTCACCTTTTGTATTTACAGAGGTTGGAAAATAAATAAATGATAATTAATTGAGTTATAATTCCACCATAAGATTTTAAAATTAAACGGTAAAATTTAGAACTTAAATTATCTTTAAAGATCAATCATTCTAACAGGCATATTTTAAAAATAAAAACAACAACAACAACTAAGGATCAGAGAAGTGAAATGTCCATCATACATCAGATGTATGCACAAATATATTTGTCGTCTTATGGTTAAGTTCTGCTCTCTTTATGACAATCTTTAGTTATGTAGTAGAAAGGTTTTGTTTTCACTTATTTGGCTTCCATTTATCAATTTTCAGTAATAACTCTCTATCTTGATTTGAAAATGATCATATTTCCATTGAATATATTTCTTGTTGAACTATTAGTCAAGATGTTAGATAACTCTATTCTCTGACAAATTATGTGCATCTGGTAAAGCTTGGCTAAATAGATGTTCTATCCCTTAAATGCAAGCAGTAATAATGTGCATAGGATTGAAAAAGTTGAGTCTTTTTTACAGAAGAATCCTCAAGGGACCACTCATTAGATTTTTCTAAATAATTTAAGAGTGGATAATTTTCCCCTTAATGGATAATTCCAAAAACTTCCTTTATGTTTGCAGTAGGTATTTTAATTATTATTCCTTACTATCAATCCCAATTCTATATAAATTCTATAGAATGGCTCCTCAGAATTGATGGACAGGATAATGTTGATGATCCATCAATAATATATTGGTGGGGTAAAAGACTGTGAGAGATTATGTTTTATGTTCCTTGAAGTGTTGATCAATTCACAATATGCAGTTGGAGTAAGGATACTTTGGGGTAAGACTTAGAGAATTCACCTGTTCTTTCTGAAGACACTCAACAGTTCATAAAGATGCCTCTTCCATGCAAAATAAAATTGTGTCCAACTTTGTTTATTACTATGTGATTTATCACATACTCCTGATAGTAGTATATAACACCAAGATGGCAAAAATTAGATGAAACCATGTTATCACTAAAATAAAATCGAATAATTTAAATTATTTTAGGTAAATAGAATTACATGAAAATCATAAATACAAGAATATTCCAAATCCCAGAAATCTCCCAGAAATGTGGATAAATAATTTGTATAAGACTCCCCAACACCAATTAAAAAAATGGAAAATTCTATACTTCTTAACATAGTTCTGATTTGAGACATATTGGGACATATTATTACAATGATAATTTTCAAACTTGAGTTACTTCATAGACCAAGTTCTTTAAACAAAAGCACCTTACAAGAGGGTCTGGGTAATAGAATCACAAAAGCACATTTGAACTCTCCTATCAGTCTTATACAAAATGTCCTGTGATCATTAACCTAGGTTACTGCACCTTTGATCCAAGTAAAGTATCTAAATCTTTTTATGAAATATTGGATATTATTCTGAGCCTACTTGATTATTTCAGAAATCTGGATGCCACTGTTGTTCATGAGGCAGAGTAAGGCATTATGGGGAACAGATGACAGATGTAGCTTGATTTTATAATGAGATCCATACCTAGGCATAGCTATTGCTGCCATTTTTAAATTGAGACATAGTATCTGTGCATTTTATGGGGCATATTGTGATAATTCAATACATGTATAGATTGTATAATAATCAAATCAAGGCAATGAGGATTTTCTATCTCATCAATCACTAGTCATTTTTATGTGCTGAGAATTTTGTACTTTTCTAGTCATTCTGAAATATCATGGATAGCTTTAAATAGCAGTTACCCTACTAGGCAAAAGAAGAAATAAGAGTAATTCTTCCACTCTGTGTTTTTGGTGACCCTTAATAAACATCTTTCTGTTTGTCCTCCCTCCCGCAGCTATATGGATATAACTGGAAATCACTATGTTAAGTGACATAAGCCAGACATGGAAAAAAGTAACACATATTCTCACTTATTTGTGGAAATCAATAGTCAACCTTGTGGAAGAATAGAAGGGAAAAGTGATTACTATTTCCTCCATTTTTTATAACATAGTAGAAAAAGATAAACTGAGCTCCTAGAAGAACCCTAGCACATAATTAGAGCTAGTTGGACTGTGATCTAAATCGACAACACTGATTCTCTTACTGTTTACCACATACATTCCTGGATCAACTACTTGAAATATTCAGGAGTGGGGATTTTGAAGAGCAGAATCAGTTTCCAATTATAGCTGCTGTTCTCTACATGGATTTTATATATATATATTAATATTCCCTCCGGCTTCCAATGCATGGTTGTTTGGTAAATGTTTTTATCTGTACTGTAAGAAAAAATATATACTTCCTATATTATTAGTAATTGAACTAAGAAGTTGAAGAAGTTATATAAAAATAAAGAATTTATGATAAGGATTAGCTTATGCAGTTGTGGAGGTTGATGAATTCTTTAAAAGGCTTCAGCCTCAGGGGGGGTGCTGTGGTACACACTTGTAATCCCAATGAATCAGGAGAATCATTTGTTCAAGGCCAGTTTGGGCAACTTAGTGAGACCCAATCTCAAAATTAAAAAAATAAAATAAAAAAAGTGCTGGGAATGTAGCACATTGATAAACTCCCCATAGATTCAATCCTCAGTTCCACACACACAAAAAAAGTAAAAAATAAATAGCTACTGTATTTTCATACCAGGTTGGAGTTTCCGTTACTATGGTTAAACTAGGTTATTTTTGTTTCAAATATTCAATCAGGAGGGAAATCTGGATATGAAAAGTCAGAGGGCAAGTAAAATTGAACCCAACAAGGAATAACTAGAGCATACAACAATACAAAGCCCTCAAGGATGATATGCAATACAGAAGGAAAACCTGGATATCATGTACATACTGCAGTGAAATATGGAGCTTGTTCATATTAGTTAATAAGAGACAATTGTTAAATTTTCAGACTTAGTTAAGACAGTTAACATCACAATGTTAAGTAGAAATTGATTATGGTGGGAAATTTTTATTATAGAACCAGGCAATTTCTGAACAGACTTTTTATTTTCTGGATAATACAACTACTAAACATTCACTTCTACCTCCAAATCTTGCTTAGTTCTCCTTATTGCAAACTCCAGAAGTATCAGAGAAATGGATTGTAGAAAATGTAGTTCTAACTCAGCAAAGTTGACAAAATGTAAAACCAATACACAGTCAGAAAAAAAAAATACATATATTTTTTGTCAGAGACAGCTGTATCTCCTTTCTATTTTGCATCAGAGATATGAGAACTCTCTCAATCTGTGCAATTTTTTGGAATGTGTCAATCATCTACCACGCTGATAACAATGTAATGATGAAATCTGAAAACTATGTGGCTTTTAGATTCCTAACTAGTGGGGGGCATCTCAGTGTAAGTCTCCTTGGTAGCCTGAAGCACATTTATTTACATCATTGTGGTGATTTGAATTGTATTTTCTATTTTTCATTCTCCTTTGGGAGAGAAATGAAGCAACTCTTTTAATCAGAGTAAAGTATACTGCCACTTTTCAAAGACCATGAATTTCAGCTAAGCTACATAACTTGCTCTAACCAATGAAATGGAAACATCAGCATAAAATATGTGTGGACATTTGGGTTAGTGCCTTTGTCTTGTGCTACTGCAGTGTACAAGAAATACTCCAGATAGCCACTACCTCTGAAGTCTGGAGTCAAGCCCAGCTGAGCAATGCTGAGGCCAGCTGAGTTCATGAAAATTTTAGCTAACCTGCAGATCTGTGACTTGAAGCAGAACCATACCAGCTGACCTGCAGTGGAATGGAGAAGAGGAAGAAAAAAGGATAAAAAATTATTATTTGATGTCATTGAGTTTTGAGAGAGAAAGCTATTAATAAATATTATTATACAATAGTTAATTATCAGTGACATTTTGTAAACAAACTTTTCGAGTGCAGTGTTTTTAAATTAACTGAAAAATTATGGCTTAGAACATATTGCTATAACTTACTTATATCAGTTTGAATTACATTAAAATTTCTTTAAAAATGTTTCATGTGTTTTATTTAGTAATATATATTATTTTAAAAACTTGAAGTTTACTTGCTTTTACTTTTTTGTGTGTTTTTGCTTTGTTATTGTTTTTACAGCTGAGTCACTCACAAAATTCAGGACTACAGTCAGTGAACACCATAAATACAAAGAATCATATAATCATCTTTCCAGAAAAGTATGAAGGAACAGAACACATTTGCAATTGCTCACAAAAATATCACAACAGCAAAGATCCTTTTTTGGGGGGTGTTCCTGCATAAGATAGAACAGAACTCCTACTAGAACCTGACAACACATCTTACTCCCTTCCTACACTTTCACCAGGACTTGGAAGGCAATAATACACTTTCTAAATTGCTTTTTACCATTATCCTTGTCTCATAACACTGAAATTAAGGGAAATTGCACAAAAATAATTTTTCTCCAATCTTATAATATTCTGCATTACTTTCTTAGCGCAACTATAAAAAATGACCACAAAGTGGGAAGCTTAAAACAATGTAAATTTGTTCTTATATAATTCTGGAGACTGTAGATTTGAAATCACAAGGTCCTTATGGTCATGTTCACTGTGAATGTTCTACAGAAGAATCATTCCTTTCCTGTTTGTAGCTTCTGGTGGCTACAGGCAATTGTTGGCATCCCTTATCTGTGGCTGTCTTTCAAAGTCTGCCTCTGTCTTTTCAGGGTTCCCCCTCTGTGTACTTATCTGGGTACTCTCTATACATTTTATAAGGAAACCAATAATTGGATTTAAGGATTACTCTAAACCACTATGACCTCATCTTAACAAATTATATCTTCAAAATTCTATTTCCAAATAAAGTCAAATTCTGAAGTTCCAGGAACACATCAATTTTTGGAAAGCATTATTCATCCCACTATAGTATGACCTCTAGTTCTCTAAAATTCACATCTATTTGACATACAAAATATATTCATCTAATCTCAGAATTTCTAAAACTCTTAACCCCTTTCCAGTATTAACGCTAAATCCAAAATTGCACCTAAACATTAATGCAAAATATTAAAATATCTCATCTAAATCAGATATAGGTGAGATTCTATGCATAATCTTGATATACATTGCTTTTCCATTTATAAAATTAGAGCATAAATAATATGCTTCCAAAGTACAAAGGTGTGTCTAGCAAAGAGTAGGCATTCCCACTCAGAAAAGAAATAATTAGGAGGAAGAAAGGGGTCATTGCCCTAATGCAAGTTCTAAAATTAGCAGAGAAGTCTGTCAGTTTTCACATCCTGGATGATTTCAATAATGTCTATCTTAATATTGTGTTCTTTGGATCCCTGGCAACAACCTTGGTTCCAAACTCTGCATAAAAATTGCATTACTTCTTAATGGCTTAAATGACAATTTGTCATTATCTAAGGATTCTGTGGGTTGACTCATTGGAGTTGGTTTCTCTTATATAGTTATAAATAGTTTGAATCAGAAGCTGGAACTCCCCTGAATGCTCAAACTGGTCTGGACATGTCAGATGGTCTGCTGCAAAGTCTGGCAATTAAATTTTAATTTACCATTAAAGAATTTAATTTTTAACCAATTTAATTTACCATTAAAGAAGCTGTTAACTAGAACTCCTGCACATGACCTCTCCATGTGACTGGGCTCTCAAAATATGGCTGCTGTGTGCTGAGAGGAAGCATGCCAATTACAGAAGTCTCAAAAAACACAAAACTGAAGGTGTTGAGGGCCACAGCCGAGTCGGGATGACGCATGGCATTTTTGCCAGAAGTAGTGGTTGAGAGGTGATGCTAGCGAGCCATTAAGATGATGACTTCTGAGTTCTGGTAAAGTTCCCATTGAGTTCCCCTTGAGCTCTTGCAGGGATTCCTGGAGAGTTCCCATTGGTTGGGAAGTACTGGAGGAGGGTTATTTCCGGTTGCTGCTTCCTGGTGGAGACCGGTGGTGTTCGGGGGAGTTCCGGGGAGCATGGGTGGAGTGTGCTGGTGGAGTTCAGAATTAAAGCTTGTTCCTGCTTCAGTGGCTAGTGATTTGTGCCCAGCCAGACTGTGGTATGAAGGTATTAGACAAATCAGGGGCTACTACAAGGACTACTATGCCATTGCTTCTACCATATTTGATTGGTCAAGGCAGTCACAGGCCTTTCCATATTCAAGGGAGTTGAGAAACAGAATCCATATTTTGAGAATGGAGTGACAAATGCACATTGCAGAAGAGCGAAACCATACACAATAGTTCATTAAATGTATTTTCTGTTTTCCATGTTATTACAAGTGGTTATTTAAACTTTCCTACATTATCGAGTCATATATTTTAGCCTGCAATTTTAAATTTATATATGTTTATATGTATTGACATTTCCTCCAATCTCCTCAATGCTTTCAGGTTTCTATCTTCAGCCTATTCTTAATGTCACATAATATGAGCATTGTAATAACAATATTTTAATTCTGGGAGCCAGTTTCTATTGCAGTTATATATTTTTTCATATCACGCTATATAAAAATGTAATGGTATAAAATAATCCACTGTTTTTATGTTGTTAAATTTTGTATTTTTATGTGTGGTATGAGCTTAGCTAAATGATTCTTAATTAGGTCCCTCATCCATTACTGTCAGTTGGCAACTAGGGCTAAAGTCCATCAAGAAGGATCACTGGCATGGTAATTGATGCTGATTGCCAGCTAGGGACTCAGCTAGGGCTTTCTCTCAGGGTACCTATCCATGATTTCTCTATATGACCTGGGCTTCAGACAAGATTGCACTTGTGTCTCAATGGAAGAATATCTCAAGAATCAGCACTCCAAAATCAAAACTGCAACTTTAATTGCAGATCCAAGTCCCACAGAATTGGCAAGGCGCCACTTTTTCTCTATTCTATTTATTAAAGCAGTCTCATAGCCTGCTTATGTTCAAGGGTCTGGAATAAATAAAATGACATTCCTTCATCAAAGTGTGGCAATGCCACCATACAAAGTAGCACATGGGAATGGACACATTATATACATCTTTGGAAAAAAAAATGTATTTTCAAAATGACTTTGGAAAGCCTTTCTCTTTTGACAGAACAAAAGAAAATAATCTAAAAACATTTCCTCTTTCATTCTGGGCAGAGAGCTAGAAGACGTTTCTATCTGCTTTGGCTCCCAGAAATTGCACTTCTACCACTTCCAGTCAGTGGAATGTGCATAGAATTATGTCTGAACCATATTCTCTCCAGTGTATTCTTCTCCCTGTTCTTTCACTTTTCAGCTGACTACAATAATAATAATGGCCAAGGAAATGGGAAAGACTATGTTGAAGATGGGTAGGCCCATCAGATGGCTCTTGGTCTCTAAGTAACTGTGTGGATTAGAAAGCCATTCCTGACTAGATGTATGATGTATAATTTGTACAGAATTCTAATATGATCCTGGATGATCTGCACTCTTCTATAACCCCTCTTATAGAGTTGAGGTGGAATCACTTTTATGATCTGCTATATTCTATTACAAATAGGATCTTAAATCACTAGCTGCTTAAGGTTGTCAACTGGGTTGCTAAGCTTCCCACATTTAATTTCTATTATTATTTCTGTTATTATTCTTTCATTTCCACTGCTTTCTTTACCAAAGTTCACATCTTAGGGATCATTGGACCCTGCACATATCTTTAAGTGTGACTTTTTTCCAACTTAGCAAATGTAGATTGTTTGGTTTGTTCATTAATCTCAATATATTTTGTGTCTCTCTGCTCTCTTTCCTCAAATTCTTTCCCATCAAGCTTTGTCTTTTTCTGTGCCTGAATATGTTTTACTATGAGATTTTCATATAGTATTTGAGATATTTTTTTGTGGAGTATCTCTGAAGACTGGGCTAAAGATAGAGTCTTTAAGAGAACATTTGATGGGTTCAAACCAGTTCAGATTTATAGCTGGGAGTTCATTGGACACTGTGGGCTATAAATTTATGTAAATGCTGAAGATATTTTCTGATTCTTAGATACAGTTTCTTTCTTCCTGCAATGTACTGCAGCAAATAACCTAATTGTGATGGGGAGGTATTTACTATGGTTTCAATCATCCTGAGAGACACTCCTTGAGAAGTCCAAACTTACTATGAGAAAGATCTCTTTGCAGTCCTTGATTTCAGAATTTGATTTCTAACATGATAATTCTACTAGACTATTAAAACAATAGTAATTAAAAAAATATTCACTGCTGCTTTTAGGGAAAATGTTATTTTCTGTCTTTCCTTAGTTTTCTTTCATTTAGCTTCCTGTTAATTTTAACACCGTGATTCATTTCTAAATTGTTTGTCTGCATTTCTTATGTTTTCAGTGGGAGTTTCAATTTAATTATTCTATGCATTATAGTCCTAGAAATGGATATTTTAAACAATGTCTCTTGCTCTTAACATAACTTAGAACAAGAGATAAAGTGAGGTCAATAAATAAATAAATTCCTTGTGAGCAGCTAATTATCTAGGCAGATGTTAGGTAACCTCTCTGTAGCAATATGAATGGCTAGTGTCAAAACTGTTTAGGAAAGAAGTGAATAAACAGACCTTTTTAAATTATTCAAAAATTAAGATTACTTGTGACCTGTGTAGTTTATCAAGATATTTACATTACAGAATAGATTCTTTAAAGTCTACCTGAGAAGGTGACCCATTATGATATTGATGAGCTCATGAACTGAATGAGAATTGTGACCAAAATCCTGTCTTCAAATAAGCTCAACCATATTGAGTATTCTCAATATAGATATTCTTGCTTTTGCTTAAACAGCTACTGCACTAATTCTTTGCAGGTAATCACTAACTGTGGGTTTCCCACATGCAGGAGTGTGATGATTTGTCTTTTATGCAATGAGCAAATAGTTTGTGAATTACTTTCTTGCTTGGCTTTTTTCTTATTCTCATAATTCTCCCATTGTCAGAATCTTGGAATTCTCTGAAAATTTTTAGTGTCTCTCATACAACATTGATTTTATCTTAAGCATTACAATTAGAAGCCCTAGTGCCACAGCATAGACTTTTTCTAAGATTTACTTTATCAGTGGAATGAATTTCTTTTTACTATGCAATGATGGTGTATATTTTGAAAATTCAGCACAGTATGAACAACATGACCACATATTGAGATGGGATGCTTTTCAGATGAATATAGAATATGCTAAACTTTTGTAACTTATATATTATGTTTTTGCTTCTGTGTCAAGAGTAAATGTTTCTGTGGACTAATAATGTATGGGGATGAGGGAAGACTATTCTATAATTATTCCTAAATATGTTCCTTAAATATTTGTTTTTTTCCCATGAAACTGGGGGTTGTGTTGGTATTGTGTTCTCACTTTAAAACAGGGAATAATTTACCAAAGATTCCTTCTAAGATAGTAACTAGAAAATTCTCACATTTTTTTTTTTTTTTGGTCACAGAGAATAATAGGAAGAAAAGGTGGACAACACTGATTATTGAAGTGACTGGCTCAATTTTTCATATAGAAATACAGAAGCCACAACAATGTAAACAAAAAAAAAATTGAGAAGGCCCGTAGGCCACCTTATTATGTTCTAGCATAGCCACAAATAACTTTCGTGACTTGAGGGTGGAAGAGTTAATGCTGGAGGATCTACTTCCAATAAAGCTTTTCAATGGTGTGGCTTGTACCTCAATGTGGGTGAGTGGAAGTCTTCACTCAGCTGCATCAATGTTCAGAGGTAAATGCAGCCTGTATAGCATGACAGCCTCTGACTCAAATGAGGAACACAGCTCAATTTTACAGCAAATAAAGTGAAAAATCCACACGGCATTTTATGACCAAGCCTTGAAAGTCAGAGAGTATTACCAAATCTGTACCCTATTTTTCATAACAGGCATAAAGTCACCCCAACTCAAGGTGGAGCAAGACAGTCTCTACAACTCAGTGGGAAATAATGTCACAAAATATGCAGTCTTTTTAAAGCTCTTAAAAACATGCTGCTCACAACTTATTTACATGCCTCCTACATGTTAAACAAACATACTCCCTTCTTTGATTCCCAAACCTCCAGTCCTTTTAGCACATCAGACTGAGGTTTAAGTCTAGAACGTCTTCATTTTAAATGAGGTCAAAATGCATCTAAGACTAACCAGACTTTGTTATTCTGTACAGTTTACATCGAACTAAAATCCAATGAACTAACAAATTATCTGCTTCTCTCATGATCAACATAAAATGGAAGCAAGAGCTGCATAATGACAAGAATCATCTGCAACCCATAGAGGATAAAAGAAGGCACATGGAAGCCACTGGTCCTAGAAATTGTGAAATGAAATCAAGCAGATGTGGTCAGTTTCTTCATTAGGCTCTAATTCTGCTTCTTGAGGATTATTGTCTATGACTCTTGGTTCCTTATCTTTTGTTGTCCTTCCTCTTCCCATAGAAATAAAACCATGACTTAGGCTAAATAGATTCTCAGTTTCCTTTCTGCCCATGGGTTTGAGAAAGTGTTGTAACTTTTTACTCTCTCTGTTTCTACAGTTCAAGCTGCTAAATTAAAAAAAAAATATTTAACATAATTTTTTAGTTGTACATGGACATAATACCTTTATTTTGTTTATTTATTTTTATGCTGAGGATTGAACCCAGTGCCTCACACGTGTGAGGCAGCCCAATCCCCAAGTTGCTATAATTTTTGAAAAATGAGTTCCCTATGAACCTCCTTATAATGTAATTCATTAAATAAAACTATACACACAAATCTCCTTGAAAACAACACTTCTTTACTTCAGGTTCTCCTGAACTTGCTCTGAGAAAACAACTAAAAGATTTTTAGAATCCTGTTGTTTAAATGAGAGGGACTATGAGGCAAGTCCTTAAGGGGAAAATTTTTTTTTCTATCTATCTGAAAGACTTCATAAGGCTTAAGCTTAAATCTATGTGTGATCTCACCAAAGGGATTTATAGTCACATTCTTTGCTAAATCATTGTCCTCAAACCACATTTCTGTGATAGCACTCTGTGTTTTATTTTGAGATTCTCTCTTATTGGGAGAATATTCTTCCAGGGGAAACTGTAGATAAGAAATAGACTTTTAATCTCACCATTATTAATTCCCTTTATAATTTTTATAAAACCTTCTTGAAGAGAGAAGAATTTAGTTTTTATCATTTCTCTATTTATACCATATAACATACAGCTAAATATAAGCAGTTCTGCAAGTAAAACTTTCACTTTCCTTAGCCTGATGGATCAATTGATATATCTTCTACTTTCCACTTTATCCTAGGAGAAGGTTTGCTACGTGTAATAGAATAATAACTAGGGTTTCCTTTCCTCCAGTTTTCAATAACAATTTTACTACTTAAGGTTCTAATTACAACTTTCTTATATATAAAATTTCCAATGCACTTTTATGTGACAATAAAGAAGAACAAAAGTAAATCATTTGAAAAAAAAATAGGTGGAACAGAAGGACATCAGAAAGTCAAGGGTCATAGTTTTTCTCTTGTATATAAAAGTTAGAGAAAATAAACAGATTTTATAAAAACAGAAAGATGATCACAGAATACAATGTAAGGATCAGAGCAAAGGGAAAAGGAGAATGAAGTGGGAGGAATTGGATAAGGACATTGATCACATTATGTAAAGTGCATGTATGAATATATCAAAATCATATAATTTTGTATAATTTTTAGCATTGATAAAAATATTAAAACAAAGAAAGACACCTCTACCATATTCAGCCTACTATGTTGCCATAAAATCAATGTCATGTTTTAGGTTTTTGTTATGGTAACATCTTACTCCCCAATACCATTTAGATTGTATTATTATTGGTAAATAAAAACTAACTCCAGAATGAGTGGTATAAAATAAAAACTAGTTTATTATAATCATGTATTATATGAGTAAGAGATTTGAATAAGACACAAATGAAACAGCTTTGTTCTGCTTCATGATGAATCACACCTAAGCTGGGAAGACTCATGTGGCATGAGTGGTAACTTGACTTGCATGGGACTTACTGAAATGGTGCTGGCATTCTTGCTTCTTCACCATTGTTTTTGGCATGCTAGCTGAGTTGGATGAGAGGCTGAGACTAGCTGGAAGGCAGCCTTCATGTGACATCTTCAGAATGGCAGCATTAGAGTAATTAGAATTCTATTATGCTAGTTCAGTATTCTGGCAAAAATTCAGATTTTGCATGACCTTTTAGATTTGCAAGATATTTCTGCAGTTCAAAGATGTCTCAAACCCATAAAAATACAAGAGATTCAAAGAATTTGTTCAGAAATTTTAAAACCACCATATACATATACCATGTATAAACACACACACATATATAACATATATGTATCAATATAAATATACATTGTATTATTGAGAGACAGAAATGTTTTATTTTTTTCTACCTAAAATATATACATGTATATGTACATATACACTACATACATTAATCTCTATACAGTGTATATATCTCAGAGAGAAAGATTGAGAAAGAAATTTTCTATCCTTTTCTTTGCCTGTGATCCCATTTTTCTGCCCTGTTATAAATATGAAGTAATAGAGTTGGTTATGATTATGCACCATATTTATGTGGACACAAACTTCCTTTTCAGTGATCTACTTAAATAATAACTTTCAGGTTTTAGCTAATAAAATAAAACACTATAATTATATGATCCATACACTTTAAGTAGTATTGGTTTGAAATATCTTTGGTGATTTTATAATAGATCTGTGAGGCAGGGTGGATGGTCTTTATTATTTCCTTTTGATTCTAAAGAATGTAAGGACCATAAAGTTAGCTGATTTCTTTAGGATAACTGCAAATAAGTGCCAGAGCCAGAACATATACTAATATTATTCTTTTTATTTCCCTGCTCCTTTCAGAGAATAGGAAAGGAAAAGAATGGGTTATGCCTCAAATCAGTTTGTTTCCCCAAAGAAACAAAGTCCAAAGTAAATTTCTATCCATCATTTTTTTTGCAAATATTTTCTCGAAGATAAACATTTTGAGAAATGGTTGCTTAGTATATTGGATTTTATTTAATTCAGTAAGTCTTCTTTCTGCTCTACAAATAAATTATACAATTTTCAAAGACAAAGTACTGGTTTGTTTATATCCCCCTCTGCCATTGCCTGTGATGGGTTCATAAGTTCTCTTATTTCTATTTAGGTAATTATATAAAATTTAAATGATTTTGAAACAATCTATCTGTCATTCTGTGTACATATGTGTTCAAATATGAAACTTTTTCTTGTAAAGCGATTTGTCTTAACTAGTAGATGCTTAAAACAATATATTCATTAAATTCTGTACTAAACATAGGAAATATAGTTTTTCAGACATTACCATGATTAAATTCCAGTGTCACAATTATCAGGACAAAATAAATTGGCTGTTTAATATTCAAAATAATCCTAAATCTTACATTTTTAAAATTTACATTTTAAAATATAGGATTTTCTAGAACCTGGAAATGACCCTCTAATGTTTGTCTTTTTATTTAAATTTATTTAGTGTGAGAAATTACAGAGTAAATATAAGTGCATAAATATAATTTATAAAGCATTCTTCTCTACTTGTTATTGATTGAGTCAGAGAATTAGGTGAAGTTTCACTGAAGAGTGTGGAAAAGCAATGCTCATTTCAGCAATACACAGTTTGCATCAGTTAACAACACAGAGGATGTGATTCGTAACAGATGGTGGTATAAAAAGTGTTTCCCTTTTGGTGCTTTTACATTTATATGCCTATTTATTGGGGCAGAAAATAGTTAATCTGCTAATTTTTTAAAAGGTAAATGGAGTTTTAAGAGAAAATTTCAGAAGAGGGGATTGCTAATTTGCATGTTATACTGATATTACTACAAAACCAAAGAAATTAAACTTCTTCAGTTTTTGTAGTCTTCTGGGTATAACAATGGGGAAAAAAATAGCAGGGCATTTGTAAAACTTCATGTGTGCAAACCGTGCTTGAAAAACTGCATTATACAAAGTGTTTCCCGAATGCTTGTCACATGATGAATTAACTGACCTAACCTAATTTTTACAGCTGGAAAATATGGCAAAGTAACTTAGTGTGTGTGTGTGTGTGTGTGTGTGTGTGTGTGTGTGTAAAAGAGGATTCCTAAAATGAACTCAAATACATGAAAAATCACTGATTTGCCACCCTTTCTACAAAACTAAAGCATTTAAAGCATTGTCATATATATTTTTGATTTCATGTTTCTTACACAAATGCTACAAGTTACATTTGTAAAAAAAGAAAATTGAAGTTCACCAATTAATCTTTCTAAATGTATAAAACAGATATATGGTGGAATAGAGATTATGCTTCATTCTAAACACTCAAAACTATACAATAAAACCAAAATATAGGAGAACTAAAGTTTCTAGGGAACAAATTAGTCAGAAATAAACACTGGGAGCTTTGTTGTGATGTTAATAAAAGTATGAACTTTAGAATCTATTTATATTCTAACATAAAGCATCCTAAAATGTGCATATTTTGCTGAATGGTCCAAGAAATTGTAGTTCCTTTCATTTGAGATCCACAACTTTTAATTTCTCCAGGTCATCATATGGAAATATAATCAAAGCTTTATTTTCATCTTGTTGTTCAAAATAATCCATACTCTTGTTGCAAAAAAAATGAGTAATGGGGTGACAACTATGATTTTTATCCCTCTGAGTAACACACTTGATAATTCTTTATGCTACAGCTTTAACTAAAACAGTAAGAATCTCTTCAGAACACTTTCGATGACAGGACACAAAATATGTGTTATTTATGGTTTATTTTTAGTACTTAGAACAGTTATGGCCAATAAGTACCTACTTAGTGATTGGTAACTGAATTGTTCTTCTTTTAACAGATGCATTTATTTGGGGCAGGAATGAGCAGGCTAGTCTACTATGGACTGTAAGACTTTAAGATGGAATAAAAAAATTCTTCAGACACAGTAAATATTTTGGGATAACACACCTTAGAATGAAAGGAGAGGTTCTTTTCAAATATTGCATACATGATCAAAATCTGGATGTACTTCAAATAAGAGCTAATAAAATGTTCTGCTTATCTCTGCCCATAAAATGATTCATTGTATAGATGCTTAACAGGAACCAAAATATGTGAACAGAGTCATTTATAATGTTGAAGTATAAATAATAGGCCAAATTACAAGATATGCTGTTACTCTAGATTTCTATACATCTTTACATATGTATTTGGCATTCATGTATATGTTTTACTATACTATACAGAACAATAAAATTGTAGACATGCTTTCTTCCCAGACCTTTGTTTAGAGCACAATATTTTTCTATAAAAATTTGTGCACAAATATAGCCATACACACTCAGAGAAACAAATTTTCTTATTACTGGCACTAGGTCTTTTATATATTGGGGTCTTTGATATCTTTCTTATTATTGTTATGAGATTTCACCATTATTATAGATGCATTAAAATCTGATTATGTTTACAAATTCAATTTTTTAAAAAGCAATTTGTGAAGGGAAAACTTCTCATATATATTATATTTTAAAAGTCTTCAACTTTTCTAAGAAAAAAATCAAAAAAGAATCAGGACAATAAAGGAAAATATTTGAAAGTAGAGAAGGGCAGAAAAATTAAAGTCCTAATAAGGAACCTAATATCATGCAAACAGAATGTGTCTTATATTTTAAGGGTGCAAAACTTGCTAAATTATGCTGTTAAGAGTAAAACAAACAGTAGAATCTGTAGCCAAAATTACATTCTAAAAATATTAAAACACAACACAGTGTGTGATAAAACACTAGTCATTTTCATAGCACTTCTAATTATCCTACCAGAAACTTTATAGCAGATGCTATTTTATGATGCCAATCCCTCATCAATCGGGTAAGGTAAACATGACTATGAAAGAATCCCACCTCTTCTGTGAGCTGACCCAGACCAGCCAATATTATCATACTCAACACCTGAGCAAAACAAACTGCACACTCTTTCTCATCCCTGTGCAAGATTTTTATAGGACAGAAAATTGTTCCTTAATCTCTATCTGTCTGCTTGTTCCTTGTCCACATTAGACAACTTCAGTGATAATAACTAGTGGTGATCCTCTAGTGGTCTCCTTAGTAAGGTACATACTGATCACTCTCCCCTAATAGATTACTATGATCTCTGACATGTTACAGGGTTTTTGTTTTTCTTACATACATGACATAAGAAGATGACAAAACAACTTATTTTTACCTGCTAATTTGAAACATTCTTCCTTCTGTGGTTGTATCATAGGATCCATCTTTATTCAAGATGAACATTCATCCTTCTGGGGAAATTGTACTTCTTCATGGAATTTGTTGGCACAGCAGAGAGTATAGACATATACTATAAATCATTAGTCAGTAAATGAGTAAATTACAGCTTTTCTTTTCATCTTTGGCATAAAGAGAAGAAAAGTTATAAGGGAAGTGCCATGAGAATTTCACAAAATATTTTAAAATTCAGAGAGTACATATATAATTTCTTATATCATAAATAAACCATAAATTAAGCAAATAAGCTGATCAAATCTAAACTATTCATCCTTTAGATTTAAATATAGAGTATTTATTCAGATTGTCTTTGCTAGTCTCATTACTATTTTACCAAGCAAATGTCAAAATGCATTTGATCTTAATAATTATTTTTCAAGAATCACTTAGTTTCTTTACCTTTTAACTATTTGCTCTTAAGCACATTACCAGATAAATTGATAAATTCATTGAATTACATGCATTTTATCAACATATGTAGAAGAAATACCATGTATAAACAGAAGAATGACTTAGTAAATCAAGGTCTGGGTTCTAACAAATTTCTGCTTTACTCTCATTTCTGATGTGTATTAACTTGTACATTTTGAAAAGGTCATACTGAATTTTCCTGTGTATCCAAAGGAAATAGTAGTTTTCCCTTAAACTTAGGGTTTCTGAAGGGAATTCATTAAACAAGAATTATAAAATAATTGTCACAGTACCTAGAACATAATAGATGTTCAATAAATATTAGCTGTTAGTAACCTTAATAAAGAGGGAACTAGTATAATCAATAGTACAGAAAATAGTTTAAAAAATGTCGAAAGAACCAGAGTTTCTAGTTGCAGATCCCAGGAAATATAGTTATTAGGATTACATATTGTAAAACAGATCAAAGTCTATGTGAGAACTGGAGATGGGGATAGAAGGGTCCCACTAAAGACCTTGGTGAGAAAAACAATCAGCAGAGTCACTGATCCATAAAGCATACTGCAAGGTAGCCTAAAGGAGATCTTTGAAAAGAAAAAAAAATCAGCAGAAAATAAAAAGGCTCAGAATTACAGAAGCAATTGGGAAAAAGCCGTTCTGACAAGTTTTGAATTGCTTTTTATTTTTACTTTCAACGACATTTTGATGAAAGCTCTTTAAATGTATTCAGCAATTATTCTTGTAAAGTCTAAAGGAAAGAAAACAAATGGGTTAGGTGCTGACTGAAAAAAAGAAATTCTACCTCTGAGATATCATCAAACCATAAATAACAACCTACTTTATTCTATTAGCCAATTCTCTGTTGATGTGTATATATAAATAGCAATATACTTTCTTCATTATTCTGTCAATTCCATATTAACAGTCACAAAGTGATTCCTTATGGAAGGTTAATTGTTCATTTATTCATTATTTTAAAAATTTATTTACTTTTAAGTGTTATCTGTTACCTAAGGGATTAGTTAAATTGCATTCACTTCAAGAGTGGCAAAGTGATAACACTGAAGAAAATGTGTAACTGCATACTGAATAAAAGAAAAATATTAACAATGTTATATCCATAATGCAACAGTAATTTCATTGTTGATAAGTTTTAATAAGTTTGCACCAGTGTCAACATTTCTGTCTGGGAATGATTTTCTTTTTAATGGAACAAGTATAAGTTTTAACCCAAGGTACCTTAATCTATTTTTAATCACCTATCTATGACTCATAATATAGAAAAGAAGTAAGATGATCCATAATCTGGTAGTTCCAATGAATCTTGAAATATTCTTTCATGGAAAGATCTAATTTTAATATTTGGATCAATGTGATGACTTCAATTTTAGAAAATTTGTGTGTCTGCCTTGTGTTTTAGGCTATCCTGATAGATATAAGAGACATGAAAAAATACTTCATTAGATATTAGAACACATAAAAGAAAATGATATTGTCTAGAAAAACAACTTTGAATAGGGAAATTATGTTAGCAGATGAGGGGGCATGGTGACAAGCATATAGAGGAGTACTGCATGGCATATGTTAAGGAAGTCTGAGTGGCAGACCCTTCCCCTCATGCTAGGCATGTGAGCGGCAGACCGCTTATCCCGTAAGCACAGCACTGGGTGTGAGGCAATGTGTTGCAGTCCCTGAGCTTGCTTCATTAGCTATTGCCTGAGTATATATACACATGATGACTGCACAACAAATCAGATCTGCTTCTTGCTTGGTCTCCCGAGGTCTTGAATGGCTATTCTGCAGCCACACTCTGCAGCCACACTCTCCTCTAACCTGTTGCATGGACCTCCTCACTGGACAAGGGAGAGCCCATGCAAGGGGGCAAGTAGATATATTCAGTTACAAAGTCCAAACTAGTTTTAAATTTAAATAATAACGAGAAGCAGAGAGAATAAATTATATAGATTTTTAAGAATATATTATTTTGAACTAATTAAAAAATTATAGAAAATTGAACAAAAAATGGAGGGTTTTTTTTTTCTTTCTTTTACACTGCAGACCATCTGATAAAACTCTTGAAAAGAAACAAGATTTGCATAATCTCGGCATCTTCCCCAAGATACTTACCAACCACACAGGGAGAAATAGTTACTTTACAATGGGGAAACATGAGAGACACGAACCAAACCAAGTGATCAAGATAAATATCTCTCAGAATATTTATCATTGCTGCCTCAAAGGAGATCTTATTTTTAACAAAAGAAAATCTGTCACCAAATGTTCCATAGCATACCCTTTGGGTATTATATAATGAGTATCTCAATCATGGTTTAGTAATAAAGCAGACATCAAAAAATCACAAAGATGATATTGACTACATCAGTTTACTTAGAAATGTGTTTGTCTTCATAGAGTTTTTAAATTACAATGTTGTACATAAAATCAGATTTTTACTGTTGTTGTTTTTTGGTCTTCTATGAACAAGCCTGAGAAGCTTGCCACACTAGTAGGAATCCTGTCCCTGTGACCACCTTCTTTAGTCAGAGGAAACTTGTGCCGTGAGCCCTGGTCCCCCAAATTTCTACTTCCTCATGTCTGAGCCACGTTACATATATATATATATATATATATATATATATATATATATTACCTGCCTGGTTACATAGATTTCTGAGTATGTACCAAGATATGTAGTATTTTGCCACTTTAAAACTTTCTCCCCTTCTCTGTTGTGTATATATATTTTAATTATTTTTTTCAAGCTTAAAGAAAGATAGGAGAGGAAATAGATGAACAGCACTTCTGATGGGATGTAATTAAAATGGGATGGTAGGAAAGTTATTAATTTTTGACTTATACTTCTCTGTATTGTTTGACTTGTTAAAATCAGTGTGTTATAATCTGAAAGAAAATCTCATAAAAATGCTATTAAAGAAAAAGAAAGAAAGAAAGAAAGAAAACAAAAACAAAGAAAAAGTGAACAAAAGACGAAAGTCATCACTTTTCTCAGGAAGTGTGGCCATATGCATTCTACCAGGACCTAAATGGCAGAAAGAATTTCATACAAATATATTTATTTTTGTCCAATATCCAACATATTATTAATATGAAGAACACCTACATACAGCTAACATGTGCTGGAAAAAAAGAAAATGCTCCAAGTGAAGGCATTACATACTTAAGAATCCATGGATATCATGATAAAACAGCCCAAAAGTTACCTAAAAATGAAACAAAAATAATCAATGATCACCCAAAAATGAAACAAAAATAATCAAACAGATAAGAGTGAAGTTTAAGTAGTAAAAGTGTGACTATAACTTTCTAGATAAGTGTTATATATGTGCATAGTACTTGAAAGTTTATTTTTTCCTATTAATCCAACCTATATTAATTCAGCATATTTAGGAAATAAGCAAGAAAATATCATCATTCTTACATTTTGGATTTTTAAAAAGGCTCTAAAAGGATGCTCAGAAAGGAATATAACTGTCTATGTGCCGCAGTCTATCTGGGCACAAAATAACCGAGCCACCACCAAAGCCTTGTAGATTCAAACAGCAACTCTTTATTTCTGAACTCTCACTGATACTTTGCCCACACTTTCTGGGAAAATACACTCCCTCCACTGGGCTCTGCATACCAATACTCTCAGAACCCTGAGAGAACTCAATGGGAACTCCAAAGAGTGGGCGCCTGAGGCAGCAGGATATGCCCTAATCCTGGAGCCGCCCTATTCCCAGCAGGATCCACCCTAAACCCAGAGTCACCCTAATCCCTGATCAGGGTCACCTTTCAACCCTAAATGCCATGCATCATTCCTACTTGGCTTTGGCTCTCAGCATCTATATTTATACCAAGCTGACATTAGAGTTCTTTCAGCTTGATGTGATGTCTAAGAAAGTATTTTAAAAGGTCACTGAAGTACTCAATTTTATCTCACTTGATAGAGACAGTCTTGCAACATTCATATTTAAATTCCATGTTCAGAGGAGGCATAGCTCTTCAGCATTAGTCAGCCTTGTTAGAATCTCTTGTTTTTGATAAAAACCTCAATCTTTCAGTTGACACAATACAGATTGCTGGTCTCCATCTCATAACTAAATTAGTAGTTCTGGAGGTTGGCATGAAGAAATCTGTGACTTTAAATGAACTTTCCAAGGTTAAGAAAGTTCTGATGTTTAAACATATGTGGGCTCTACTGACTTAATAAAATAAGAAAAGAAAAAGAAGAGAAATCATGTATGTTGAAATGTGTGTGTGTGCGTGTGTCGGGCGGAGTAAGATTCCAGATGGTTTTTGTTGTAAAAGAAGAACAACGTGCAAACTTGGCTCAAGTAGAACATGTAGGACTTTAATCTAGACAAGGTTAAACAAGTAGATTTTAAAGTTGCTGTCAACTGGGCTCCATCTGGCCATGATTTTACTGTTCTGAGACCAGCTACTCTTTCAACTCAAGGTCAACGTCAATGTAGTCTTAAAACATCAATGGGAGTAAATTTAATTCTGCAGGAGCCTGGGGCTATTGTTTATATTTTCTCTGGTTCTATAGCTGTATCCTATTCCCAAATGCCCATTCAAATAATCATTGACATCATATATTAATAACAGAACTTGCAAGGTTAGACACAACGTTTCCAACAAAAGCTCACTAAGAAAAAGGAACCCTAAATTCATTCTGTAGACTTTAAAATAATCAAATCTCTTTAATCAACAGTTAATATTTACATAACATGGTTGTAGTTCAGTGAGTTTTACAAGATGGAGGGTCAGTGGAAAGGGGGATAATCAAAATCTGGCCTAACAGATTATTTATTAATCCCCAAGAAATGTGACATGGGTTTACACTAACTGTTAAATAGGCATGGAAATAAGAGCACTTTGAAATATGAATAGAAAAGAAGATTTGAAAATATCTGATGATGCAGTAAATAGGGTGGTAGATAATTGAAGAAATGTTAAGAATTCCATTGAATTTAATTACCTAACAATTAAGATTCTCTCTCACCCTCTTACTCCCACCTTAAAGAAAGGGAGTAAAGAAAAGCCAGAGAAAAAGCTGGTGTTGGGAAATATTGATATTTTAACTTCTTAATATATTAACAATTTAAAGGTGAAAATAAACCTATACGGAAATTAAAATGGCTTACACATTTGAATGTTTAACCATTAACTGTGAACTTAAGTGGCAGTTTTGAATAAGTTCTTAGAAATTGCAAAGACAAAAGTGGTTTTGCAAATTTTGTACCAAATTCTGTGGTGATCTTTTTCTTCGTATTTTTTTAATTTTTTTGTTGGTTGTTCAAAACATTACAAAGCTCTTGACATATCATATTTCATACATTAGGTTCAAGTGGGTTATGAACTCCCATTTTTACCCCAAATACAGATTGCAGAATCACATCGGTTACACATCCACATTTTTACATAATGCCATATTAGTAACTGTTGTATTCTGCTACCTTTCCTATCCTCTACTATCCCCCCTCCCTCCCCTCCCATCTTCTCTCTCTACCCCATCTACTGTAATTCATTTCTCTCCTTATTTTTTTTTCCCATTCCCCTCACAACCTCTTACATGTAATTTTGTATAACAATGAGGGTCTCCTTCCATTTCCATGCAATTTCCCTTTTCTCTCCCTTTCCCTCCCACCTCATGTCTCTGTTTAATGTTAATCTTTTCCTCCTACTCTTCCTCCCTGCTCTGTTCTTAGTTGCTCTCATTATATCAAAGAAGACATTTGGCATTTGTTTTTTAGAGATTGGCTAGCTTCACTTAGCATAATCTACTCTAATGCCATCCATTTCCCTGCAAATTCCATGATTTTGTCATTTTTAGTGCTGCGCAGTACTCCATTGTGTCTATGGTGATCTTAAAACATTGACCAAAATTCTTAACATCTCATTAAGTGTGGAGTGTATGGTCATATTCTTGAATCTGGACTGTCTTGAGATTGTGTTGACCAGTGGACAGCAAAAATGGCACTATGAGACAGCCCCTTCCACCTCATTCTTTCAGGATACTTTTTCTCTTTATAGCTTCTCAAAAATAAATAAATAAATATTAAAAAATAACTATCATCCTGTGAGAAGCTGAGGTCAACGAAGAAGCTGTGAATTGCCTCTTTTGTTGATCCTGAGTTGAGCCCATTCTACCACCATCCCAGTATATAAATGGCATAAAAGACATAGATAAGTGGCAAAGATAACTTGCAATGGGATCCTCCAGCCTTGGCTTTTCCCTGGTAGGGAAAATGTTGAAGAAAGTGGGCCTGATTTGGTCTAGATTGGTAAGAATGAACTTTAGGAGAGAAAGGGTTGTAGGCAACAGAATGGCAGTGTGAAGGCCTTTAAAGTGTTTCTAGCTATATGGCCTTTTCTGAATTCCTGTGAGTTTAGTAAGAAATGGTGCTGCTTTACACACTAATAGTAGGACTCAGTGTTACATAGTAACAGTATCCAGATCACCCTGTTAGTTACCCCCAGTCATTCAGATCTTCCCAGCTGAGACTCCAGGGATTATGGAACAGATGCAAACCATACCTACTGGACCCTTTAAAAAGATACACAGAATGAATGAATGTATGATATGTTTTCATATCACTACATTTGTTTTCCATCAATAATAGCTAAGGCATATAACCTTTTGCAAATAAGGATATTGTGAGTTTCATCATATTTACAAAAAAGCTATATGCTTTAGCTATTATTGCAGTGCTCTGACACCCAGAACACTGCTTGCCCGTGTGCAGACATGGGCAAACTACTTACTATTTTCGTTAGTGTAGTATTATCACACTAAAAAAACTAGTAAACATTGAGCAGGTGCTAATTGGCTAAAATGTTCAGGAATTATTTATAGGAATAAATTGAACTGTTTCTCACAATAAAATATGAATTAGTCTAGTTGTTCTTCTTTAACTTACACACACAACCCCCCAAACTCTATAAGGCAAATATTACTTTGGGTCCAATTTTACTTATAAGAGCCTGAAGCTCAAATTGTTTAAGTAACTTTTCCATATGTATGTGATTAGTTCATTATGGAGAAAGGGTATAAACACACAATCTATTTTGAAACTCTGTGCTCTTAACCCTTATACTATTGTGCTTTTCAACTAAATCCAGACAAGATAAGTACCTCAAGTAAGATGAAACAGTTGATTACAGATTTTATTTAAACTAAATTCAAGTTCTTTAACTCCTGTCCCATGCTTCCTCATTCAGTCTGCCTCAATAAATGACTCTGATTAATAATTCTTCCACTTTTCTAACTGAATTGAACAGTAATTAAGTTAATTAAGATGCATTTAAAAAAATATAGAAGGCTGAGAACCTACACAAGAAGTATGCATATCGGGCATAGCAGGATACCAATCAGGAGTCATTAAATAAAAGTAAGTTAATTAAGAACATTAAACTGTTTCTAGGCATGGTGAACTGACCTAAAAATACACAATCTTTTCCTGCTCTATTAAATTTGAATTGTGCCCTTGTAGAGCTCTTCCTTTTAGAGAAAGCTAAAAAGTATATAAAAGTAGAAAATTAGGACATCAGGAGATATTTACCATCTCATAGGAATGTCTTATTGAACTTGCCTCTAATAGTTTTTATTATGGATATTTTAACAAGATAGAAATGACTATCAAGAAGGAAGAGTAACCACCTCCGCCCCAAAGTTGATCCTCCTTTAGTTGGAGGGAGGCATGCAAACTGGGTGAAACAAGAAAGAAAATATTTAATATTTATATCAACTGAATCCGTTGGTTCCTATTTTAGTAGAGGGACATTGTTCATCTCAATCACTCCCATGCCTTCCAACAGTGTGCTACATACAGAGAACAGACATGTCTCCACATCTTCATCCCTCCTCTGTTCCTTGGACATGTGGTATCTCTTTCTTATCAGCAAGTTGCTGCTTTAGGCAAATTCCTGGGACATTCTATATGGCTCAGGCATTTTCCAGCATCTTTAATATCATATTTTTTCTATCATTTGTGGTGCTGCTCATTTTAAATGGACAGCTATAACTAACCTTTCAAAAAGTGACACAATTCTTATGTGTTCGAATGTCCTTGGTGTTCACACTTTTAAATCAGTTTTGTTTTGTAATAAAAAACAAGCTTCAATATAATTGATCCTTTATTTCTACAGTTAATTTTGAAATTCCTTTCACTAAGCTAGTTTTATTCTTTTTTTCCTTCTTGACAATTTCTTTATTCTGTAAATTTGACTCAGTGTAAAGACAATTTCTTGCCTTCTTTCTTCTAGGAACTTATAAACTGATTTCTGATTGTTTCCTTAATTGTTCCTTAGCTTTAGAAGACTATGTTTTTGTTAGTCAAACCACACATAAGTCATGTATATGAATTGTCATCAGAGAGAGCTTTTCAAAATTTACGTTCTAATTAGTTTCTAAGCCTCTCCACCTCAAATATTTTAATTGTGTCTCTTCTTTTATAATGATTTTAACTTTATTTCACTAGAAAGTGTACCATAAGAATGATCTTATCTAGTCTTAATTTTCTAAAACCAAGGTAGCTCACATTTCCCTCCAATACCTTTATAATCTAAGGATTACCATATTTTATCTTTTGATATGACTTCCTGATATCTGAGAATGATTTACATTACATATAACAGACACATATTTTATATGTATCTGTTATTTGTAATATATATTCATATTATTGTAATACATATACATATTATGATGTTTTCTTTAATTAGAATGATTGCATTACTTTCTGTCTATGCTAAGGGATTCATCTAATGTGCACAACCTTTTATGATCCTTTAGAAAATGACTTAATTTGACAGTTTTCTTCTTCTGATTGAAAGTACATGATCTGTAGAAGTAATATGACATTATATTATGAACTTCTCATTTTATAAAATATCTTGTGATAGAGCTCTTAGATATCTATGTAGCCCCAGCTTCTGCCACAAACATTTACCACTTATTTAATATTTTTAAATGGACTACTTATAATATTGGAAACATTCACAATTACACCATAGAATTTCAATTATTGACATTAAAGGCAGGGACTGCATTTATTCTACTTTAATTTTCTCAACAACTTGCAGCATTATAACAAATATTTGTTGAAATTTTAATAGATTATCTTCTTCTATAATAGTTATCATATAAATATTGATTAAAAATTATAAACAGCTTGTCTTACTAACATTCTTTATACCTGAAATACTTCTCTCTAATCTTTATTATCTGCATGCTCCCTCCTAAAAATGGACTATTTACTCAATGGATTGAGTTTTTTTCAGTTTTACAGTCTTGGAGCATTTTAGCTTAGTGAGCCGATTTGACTTGCCTAATTTACAAAGTCAGGTCTTTAACACATGTTTACTAATTCCTATTGTTCTTAAATTTCTAAGGGTCCTAGAATAGTATTATAGGAATAGAAATTATAACAACATTATTTTAATGTATTGATATATATTTTTAAATTCTAAGAAGATGTTGAAACTTTACAAGTGAAAATTAGCAGCTTTCTTACCCTTGTCAATAAAACAAGTATTAGAAATTTCACTTAACAGTTTTAATGAAGGATCTGTAGCACTGAGTCTGCTGCAATGTTCTTGATAAAGTGCTGCTCTTTGTGAGGGGAATAACTTATCACTGTAGAGTTGGCATAAAAATACACCACCATAGTTAAGCAGCCAGAAGTAAAATGCAAGTTAGAAACATTTGTTGAAGCATGATTAATTGTACATAAGATGACTCAACTTAGATTTACTTACTCTTATATCCTAGTATATTTACAATGAAATCAAATGCTTTTTTATATCAAGAAGTTAGTACTGTGAGACATCGCAAGGACTCCCATTGGAACAAATCATTTATAGTTCAAACATCAACCTTTGAGTTTGCAAGTATCATCTTCAGCATTTCTCTTTTCAGTCCTTGATTTGACAATATTCCTGTTCTTTCCAAAAACCCCTTTGCAAACGTGGATTGGGAGAGCTTAATGGAGCTTATATGATAATACAGTTGGGCATCAGATTTGGAAAAATACATAGCCTAACCAATAAGTAAAATATCCTTGCCCATGTTTCTAATATTTTCCTGTTTTTATGTTTTATAATAAATATCATTTATTAATTACCATATAGTTTGTGAAGGCTTGGGAGAAAAAAGAATGAATGTTTGTGCATGTTTTTGTCTGCACAATAGAATAGTCTTGTTGCTTTATATAAATCACACTAGTTAAATAGGTACAATTCATATTGTTTGTATATTCATTATTTTAAAACAATTTTATAAGAATATCAGGAATGTTCAGTCTTTATCTTAAAAACAAAGCAAGAAAAACTGTATATTATGCTTGTTCTCTCTAACATGAGAAGAAAAGATTATTATTTTGAAATAATATCAGAATTTCAAGGCTCCATTCTTTTATCTTGAATCACTAGATTTTACTTTCATTTATACCAAAGAGACTGTTTCAAATCTTTCCAAACATTCTTCCTTAGGCAGTGAATTCCACCCACATCTCCTACTCTCCTGGTGATAAGTCCAATGAAAAGATGGATGAGAAAATAATTGAGAAATATATCCAAATGGAAGGATTGCTACCTTATAATTTAAAAATTATGAAAAATTCAGTTAGGAAAAAAAAAAACAAACATGGGACTGGGGATACAGCTCAATTGGTAAAATGCTTATATAACCTGCACAAGGCCTATTCTAGCTTGTGGGGAACAGAGAAAGTTTCTAGGGCAGGTAATTTGTGATTTGAGCATGAGAGTCTTCACAGGGACCAAGTGAGACTGGAGGGTGAATAAAGTTATGATGAGCGTAGACAGTGGAATATGCACAGCCTAGCACAGAGGCTCTCATACTTTTCCATGAAAACTTCTTTAATTAGGATAATAATGGCTCACATCCCAAGGGACTCAAAGAAAAAAAAAATACTGCTTTTGGCTTTAAAAACTTATGCAAATTTTACATATCATAGTAAGGAGCTTAGTTTATTTATTTATTTTATTTTATTTTATTTATTTTTTGGTCTGAATTCTATAGAGAGATAACAGAAGATACTCAGATGGGAACTGACATGCTTAGATTTAATTTTTGGGTTTCTCATTTTGTTAGCCTTGCTAAGAATAGATTCAAGTCAGTTAGTTTGGTTGCTCTTTGGAAATGAGTTAAGAAAGAAAAGGAGGAGTCACTGAAAATTCACAGTTTAAAATTGACACTTCTGAGTAAAAGAAGGTACTCTCTATTGAGCTGGATGATGTAAAGGAGGTAGTTTTGCAGGAAAGGTAAATTATAGCCTAAACACTTCAGGAAAATTCCTATATTAGTTTTTCTACTGTTGTATAAAAAATAACCACTAACAGTAATTTAACTCCATACTAATTTATCAGAAGCCTGAGTATGACATGACTGGTTTCTCTTTTCAGGTATCCTCAGCCTGAAATCAAAGTATCATTGGGGGCTACACTTTCCATATGGACCTTTTGCTCTTCTTCAAGCTCATTTTTTGTGGTAGGTTGAAAATGGTTCCCTAGACTGGGTGCAGTGGTGTGCACCTCTAATCCCAGTGGTTTGGAAGGCTGAGGCAGGAGGATCATGAGTTCAAAGCCAGCCTCAGCAAAAGCAAGCCACTAAGCAACTTAGTGAAACTCTGTCTCAAAATAAAGTAAAAAATATGTGAAAATAGAGCAGATAAAGATTTCAAGATGCTGTCACTGGGGACTGGAGTTATGTGGCCACAAGCCACAGAATGCTGGAGACCACAAGGACCTGGAAAAGGCAAGAAACTCATACCCACTAGAACTTCAGAAAACAAATTCAGCCCTGCTAAAAATTTGATTTCACTACAAGATACAGATTTTGGACCCTGGCTTCAAATCTGTGAGGAGATGAACTTCTGTTGTTGTAAGCCACCCAGTTTTTGGTAATTTGCTATAGCAGCCTCCAGAAACTAATCTACTTATTGTTAGCAAAATTTATGTCATTGTGAGCAAGGCCACATTTTCTTAGTAGACCATTGCTGAAATTACAGCTCCTTCCTATGTGGTCCCCAAAGCAGTTAACTGTATGGGTATTTTTTTTTTAAATGACATGGATTGAATGTCTTTCTGTTCTGCAACCAGCTAAAGAAAACCCCAAATCTTAAAGGCTCATGTGATTGGTCAGGCCCCCTGGAGAATCTCCTTACAAAATGGTCAAATGATTTGAGAGCTTAATTGCTGCTGCAAAAATCTCTTCACAATAGTTTCTAATACATGATCAAGTAAAGCAGGAATTGTGAACTCCTTAATTGGGATACTGTCTTAGTAGTCTGCTGACCACAATTTCTTCATTCTCCATACAATGTTTCCTAAATAAGTATGATGAAAAGAATCACCAGTGCTTTATTTAAAACACTGACTCACATACCTCGATTTAGATTTAGAGAAACAAAATATACAGGATTAAAATTTTGGAAACTGCTCTTTTTTCTAGTTTTCCTGTAAGATTCAAAAATAATTCTGAATTTCAAGATTCACGATAATTCAAAAATAACTCTAAACTTGTGAAACTGGCCACAAACTGAGAGCATTTAAGCATTTCTCAACATCAGTTTAGGTTCTGAGACATTGATTTTACATTTTGCATCCAAAGTTGTGAAAGACACAGATTACTAACTTTCCACCAACCTAAATTCTCTCAATTAGAGAAAAAAAACCTTAAATGTAAATTTTTCATTACCTAATAAGAATTATTGAAATTTTGTTAGGAGAGAAGCACATAGGGGTGATTGCTAAAAGAAAGAGGCTATAAATAATTAGAGACACATACAGTATTTTACAGAGAGAATATTATGGATGAAAAACAGGTTGATTAAAAACAATTGTTTATTTCAAAGTAATTAATATAGAAGATTTTGAAAGTTTCCAACATGAATAAATAATAGATGTTTGAGGTGATGAATATTCCAATTATTCTAATCTAATGACCACACATTGTACACCTGTATTGAAATATTACCCTGTATTCCATAAATTTGTCAAATTATTGTCAATTAAAATATATATTTATATTTAAAAATATACAAGTGATTTTTTCCATATCTTAATGTAATTAAAGTGTTATATTGACAAAAGTAAAAGACACAATGTCTAGGATCTCTTCTTGAAATATTAGCGGAGCCGAAATTACATAAGATTGGCCAAAACTAGAGCAGATTATGCTAAGTGAAGCCAGCCAATCCCTAAAAAACAAATGCCAAATGTCATCTTTGATATAAGGAGAGCAGCTAAGAACAGAGCAGGGAGGAAGAGCAAGAGAATAAAATCACCATTAAACAGGGACGAGAGCGGGGAGGGAAAGGGAGAGAGAAGGGAAATTGCATGGTAAAGGAAGGAGACCCTCAATGTTATACAAAATTACATATAAGAGGAAGTCAGGGGAAAGGGAAAAAAAAACAAGAGAGAGAAATGGATTACAGTAGATGGGGTAGAGAGAGAAGATGGGAGGGGAGGGGAGGGAAGGGGACGGGAGGGGGAATAGTAGATGATAGGAAAGGCAGCAGAATACAACATACACCAGTATGGCAGTATGTAAAAAAGTGGATGTGTAACCGATGTGATTCTGCAATATGTAGATGGGGTAAAAATGGGAGTTCATAACCCACTTCAATCTAATGTATGAAATATGATATGTCAAGAGCTTTGTAATGTTTTGAACAACTAATAATAAAAAAATTTTAAAAAAGATTGGCCAAAGCTTACAGTTTTTAAATGTAGGAATTTTTTGGACCGATACACAATATTTCTATACTATTATGAGATTCAAAGTGATGGTTTCATTCATATATACATTAGGCAGTAATTAACTCATGATAATTTATATATCCCTCACTTAAAACATTAACAATTCTTTACAGTGAATACCTTTAAATTCTAGTTTTCTAACTATTTTGACAAAACTTGCTGTATACATTGGAGTTTGTTCCTTCCTTTTGTAAATGCTTAAAATTTTCCAATATATACTTTTTGTTTTATTTTGCTTTTTTCTGATACTGGGGATTGAAAGTAGGGTCATGAATATGCTAAGCGAGTATACTACCAATGAACTGCATATCTAACCCAATATGTACTTTGTAAAGCAGTAAGATTGCCAGTGGTAGATTACTGTAATAGTTTCTACTCTCTGAACTTCAGCAACAAGATACACCTTCAGCTTCTGTTGCAATTTTAAATATTACAATGGAATAAAATTTCTGACAATGAAATACTCCTAGAAGTGATCTTTTCCATGTTTGCTTGTCTAAAATTCAAAATACTTATGGAGAAATAGATATAGTTAATTTAGGTATTTTTTAATAGTTACATAAGCAAATTTTACTAAGGAAAATTTATTACTACACTGGCCAAAATAATAAAATTACATGATCAAGTTATTGTATCATATACATATTAATATATTTACTTGGGTTATACAAATTGAAATTATTAATTCATAGTGCATAATTAGTAAAGTTTTAAGAAAAATATGATTAGTAAGGAACTGTGTTCCCTGAATGTGGGAGGCAAGGTAAACAAGGATCCTCCTCAAAAGTAATCCCTTTCAAGAATGTGAATGCTAAACTTATTGGCCATGGAGAAAAGAGAGTTGGTTATGATAGGATTGCCTTTCTATCCTAGAGTTTTGCAGGGCAAAGGAAGCTTAGAATGTGCACTTTCTGAGCAAAGTAAAAACTATGCATAGGAAGCAGCTTGCATGGGTTGGTGTAGGAATGTCAATGAGAGCATGCTAAAGGGATCAGAAAACTTCAATAGGAAAAAAAAGTTTCATCAACAACAAAGAAGTTGAAACCAAAAACTAAAATAAAGATGCATGTTATTGAACTGAGGTTTTCCTTGTGACGAGAAGTTCACCAAAAAACTCTTTATCATCTCAAAATGAGCAGAATTTAAGACATGTCTATGTTTTCCTAGAAAGATGGAAGAATTAATCTTGTGGAATAAGACAAATGAAGAGTGATTTTAAAAGTATTAAATTATTTCATGCATACTACCTGTTCAACAAAATTGTGATGCTCATTCAACTTCATTTTTGTTTTGCTTCCTCACATCAAGATGCCAAAATTATATATATAAAAGTATATTTGTATACTTGGAACTATACTTAAGTATTTGGTACAATGTTATCATGTTTCATTTCTTCTTTATATGCCAAGTACATTTCTGTAATACTTTGAAATATTTAAAAATAAATCCTGGTGACCAAAGTTTATAAAAAGCTTATACTTAAAAGCACCCAGAAAATCAAAATTAGCAGTAATGTTAGCTGTTAAATGATTTCAAGTGGAAACAGGACTGTGTGTGTGTTGTCTGTATTTATTTGCTTACAACTTGAAACCATTTACTGTCTTACTCAGAGAACAGTAAAGGAATCTTATCTTTGATAGTTAAACGTCTTTGTTCGGACCAAATTATAAAAGCCTTTTAAAAGCAATATGTCTTAATACATAATTATTACCTGAAAGAATGGCTTTCATATTAACTATTCTATTTGTATAGTTTTCTTTCTTCCTTAATATACTATATTGCCCTTTAGAACACAAAGTGGTTACTGAATCCTTCTTGACTGAATTGGCTTAATCTAAAATAAGTGAAGCAACATAGTTGTAGTTTTAACTTAGAGGATTTTCAGGGATAAATTATAACAATGCAGACTTAAGAAGAAAATGACTGCATAATGCTTTTTTCATTTATTAATGTAAGTTACCACTCTTCATAGTGAGTGAGTGACATTATTGCTGGGAATAGTCACCTTGTGTAAAAATGTAAATCAATCACTGGAGTAATTATATCCTTAGGGAAAAATAGCACTATAGAGCTCAAAGGATGTTACCAATTACCTAATCCAGCATTTTTCCAGCTGGATTTATGAAAATTAAGTTCTCCCAAAGGAACTTTCTTGAAAAAGTGGGATCAATTACTAGGATTTCTTTTTTCCTCTCAGCCAAAACACATTAACTTTTTTTTTTTCCTGCTCATGAAATTGCTGTAGAAATCAGGGTATAATCTACTGAAAAAAATTATAAACTAGAGATAAAATTCAAATACTTATACATATAAGAAAATTTGAGGAGGAATAAAGTTTCAAACACGCCTACAAAGAGGTACTGAAGAGGAGAGTTTAGATTGATAGACATATAAAATATTAGATGATTTGATTTAAGAAAAATTTAGAATTATAAATACTTCTTCATCACCATAAAAGACTCCTACCTTATTCATCTATAATTAATGTGTTTTTGAAAAGTCTTAGTATATAATTTTCCTATCACTTACATTGTATTCCCCATATTTTCCCCATAACATAGTTTTCTACATAGTGCTGCTAAGACTATGTTTTTACAAATAATCTCTTTGAGACCATGTTTTGGGGGACATTTCCCCCCAAATTAATCTATCAATTGCTATATGTATGGAAAGGCTCTTTTTAAATTTGTGATGAACCACCATATTATTTTCTGTAGCGTTTGTACCATTTTCACATTCCTACCAAAATTATTTCAAGCTTCCAAGTTTCCAATCCTTGCTTACCTTTGTTATTTTCTGTTTGCTTAACATAAGCATCTTAAGGTTTTGATTTGCATAATCCTAATTAATAATTTAAAACATCTTTTCATGTACCTTTTGACCATTTATATATCTTCTTTGGAAAATCTCTATTCATGTTCCTTGCCTCTTTTTAATCCAGTTTTTGTTATTGAATTTTAATTGCTCTTTATTTAGTATAGTTATCATGTTTTTATTAGATATATTATTTGTAACTACTTTATACCTTCTATATATTTTTTACTATGTTGATATATTGTGTTTTATACAAAATTTAAAAACCATTTTCCTGAGGTTCAATTTTCTAGTTTTTATTTTGTTTCCTGAGCTTTTTATGCCATGTCTAATAAATCAATGCTAAGTACAAATTTATGAATTTTTCCTATAAATATTACTGAATTTTGATATTGGCAACTATGAGTCCTCAAGATGGTTTCTTCTTCTTAAAAATTGTGGTGACTTTTGGAGGTTGAGACCCCATATAAATTTTAAGATGAGTTCTTCTATTTCTGTAAAAAAAAAAGGTCCCTGGGATTTTATATGGATTAAATTTAATATATAGATTGCTTTTTATGGTACTGCCATCTTAAAAATATCAAATCTTTCAATCATGATTATGGAATATGTTTCAATTTACTTATGTCTTTTTTATTTCTTTCTACATTGTTTTATAGTTTTTATTACACAAATTTTTTACCTCTTTGGTTGTTAATTCTTAAATATTTTGTTATTTTTCTATGGTACTGAAAATTGATCTTTTGTAATATCCTTTTATGATTTTTCATTGTTATTGTACAGAAAAGCAATTGTTTTTATAGGCCAACTTTTATTTTGCAGCCTTGCTGAATTAATTTCTTAATTCTAACTGTGTGTATGTGTGTTTGTATGTAAAAACTTTTGTGTTTCTACATATAAGATTATGCCATCTGTAAACAGAAATACTATTGTTTCTTTCTACTTTAAAGGTATTCTATTTAAATTTTTTTATCTATAGTTTCTTTTCCTTAAAAATTGTGTTGACTTTTCAGGGTTGAGACCCCATATAAATTTTAATCATTTTTTATGCTCTGACTAGAATTGCAGTACCATGGCAAATAGAAATGGAGAAAGCAAGCATCATTGTCTTGTTTCTGATCTTAGAGGAAAATGTTTCAGTCTTTTACCATCATTGACTAAGATGTTTACTATGTATTTTTAATATATGGCTTTTATTATGCTGAATAACTTTCTTTTATTCCTAGTTTGTTTTAATCATAAAATAATTTTGAATAATGTGAAATGCTTTTTCTTTATGAATTGAAATAATCATGTGGATTTTTTCCTTTATTTTGTTTAAATGGTATATTACATTGATTGATTCCTCTATGTGTAAAACAGTTCCCTAGGTAGCCTTGATACAATCAAGTTTCTCCCTGTTTTGGCTTGTAGTTCTCAAGATTAATTGTAGAATGTGCTGGGAGGGATTGTCTGGAGCAGTGCAGACTGTTTCAGTTTCTCACGAGAAACAGCATGTCCTTCAGAGCTTTAGACCAGCATGTTAACCTACGTGTTAAATCCAGGATATGTGGCTTTTTGAAGTCCTCAGCTGCAGTGCAAATGGGGCATGTGCATGTTAAACTCCATCTACCCTGGGAAGCTTTCTTGAGCCTCCAGAGACCAGCTAACATTGAATCGTAGGCTTGTATTGTACTTGATTTCTGTAAATAATAAATACACTTCATATAATTTTAGTGCATGGATGTCCTATCTCACCACACTCAGACAAATTGATAGATATGAAAGAATGAAACTGCTTCACATTGAGTAAAAATCCTCTTTGCATTCAGGAAAATGATCCCTTTTGGTCATGTTGTATCATCCTTTTACTCTGCTGCCACATAAGTTTTTGTTGCTATTTTGTTGAGGATTTTTACCTTAATCTGTCTAATGAATATGGTGTATAATTTTGTTGCTGTTCTTCGCCCCCCCTCCCCCCCCCCGTAGTGTTGTAGGGACAGACAAGGCAAAGCACTGAAGACAGCAGGAAACAGTTTTATTTGGATGCAGCCAGGTTCAGAGGGCACAGCTTTTGTTGTAATCAATCAATCCCCTGAACTCCAAGTTCAGGTAGTTTCAAAGTTTTATACCCAGCATGCAAGGGGAGTAGCTCAGAAGTTCACAGTCTGAAGAAGTTTAAATAAAAGCAGATTTTTCCTCACTGTTTTGGGCAAGTTAACCCTTCAAGAAAACACCTGAGAAGAGGAGAACTTCTTCTCCCATTTCTTTCCTTCCCCCTGCCACCTGTTACCATGGAGCACAATTGGTAACTTTTCTTATCTTAGGAATATAGACATCTCTGTGAAGCCCAGCTCAAGGCCAGAGGCCTTGTTTGCACATTTCTACAAACTACTGTACTGGATATCTTTGTGAAAAACTAGTAAGGGGGTGTCCAGCACCTGGAGTGCTGATATCTTCCAAGCCAGTGGCCAAGTAAAACAGGGCAACACGAAAATAGGAAGTCTATATGCAGAGACTCTTTTGCTGGCAGTCCCCAAATCAGCCATGGTGAAGATTTCTGGAGAAGCCCAGTTAAGACTTTTTTATGGGGAAAGAGGGTGCCACTACACTAGTAGTTTTTCTGACAACAGTATAAGGGTAATGCGAAACTTTCTGTTTTCCCCTAGTATAAGGGCAATGTGAATCTCATAGATTAAAGTATAAGGTTATCCTTCCTCTGCAATATTTAGGGAAAGTTTCATAATGATTGATGTTACTCCTTTAAATATCTGATAGAATTTATCTGTGATGTCACTAGACTCCAGATTTTTCTTTGTTGGGAGATTTTTAATTACTGAATATGTTTTCCTTTGCAATTGAGTTTTAATAAGTTTTGGGGTTTCTAGAAATTTGTTCATTTCATCTAGATTATCCAAATTGTACAGTTACTCATAGTACTTTCTTATAATTTTTTGTTATTTCCAAAGAACCAGTAATAATGTCACACTTTTTAATGATTTTACTAATTTGATATTTCTCTTTTTTCCACCTTAGGTCACTTGGCTGAAACACTCAAATTTTTGATCTTTCTGAAGAATAAACTTTTTAAATTTGTTTTTTTTAGTTATATGTGACAGTGGAATGCATTTTGATGTATCATATATACATGTAATATAACTTCCAATTTTTGTGGCTGTACATGATGGGGAGTTACACTGGTCATGTATTCATATATGAACATAGGAGAGTTATATGTGACTCATTCTACTGTTTTTTCCATTCCCATTTTCACTCCCCCCCCCATTTTACCCTGTCCAATCCAGTGAACCTCCCCTACCCACCACCTATTGTAAGGCAGCATCCGCATATCAGAGAGAATATTTGGCCTTTTTTTGGGGGGGGGATATTCAATTAGCATGATAGTCTCCAGTTCTATCCACTTACTGAAAAGTGCCATAATTTCATTCTTCTTTGAGTAGTATTCCTTGTGTATATGTGCCACATTTTCTTTATCCATCCATCTGTTGAAGGGCACCTAGGAAGAGCCAACTTTTGATTTCACTGATTTTACTCAGTGTTTCTTCTTTATTTTGTTCATCTCCATTCTAATCTTTATCATTTTCTTCCTTCCCCTAGTTTTGAATTAAATTTGTTCTACTTTTCTAGTTCCTTGAATTATAAAGCTAGGTTGTTCATTTGAGATCTTTCTTCTTTATTCATATGAATTCCCATCTTACTCTGTTGTTGCTGTGTCCCAAATAGCTCCACCTCCATGTTTCTCAGTTCTTTCTTTTAAAATTTTTATTGGTTCTGTTTAGTTTTACATGATAAGAGAGTCTAGTTTGATATATTTATAACATGAAATATATCTTATTCTAATCAGGATACTAGTCCTGCGGACGTAAACGATGTTGATTCACTGTGGTGTATTCATATATATGTACATGGGAAAGTTATGTTGGATGTATTTCACTGTCTTTCCTATTCCTATTTCCCCCCCCCCTTTCCTTTATTCACCTTTGCCTAATTCACAGAACTTCTAATCCACCCCCGGCCTCAGTTGTGTGTTAGTATCCACATATCAGAGAGAATTTTCAACTTTTGATATTTTGGGAATTGGCTTATTTTACTTAGCATGATAATCTACATAACTATCCATTTACCAGCAAAGGTTATGAAGTCATTCTTTGTGGATGAGTAATACTCTATTGTGTATATAAACCACATTTCCATTATCCATTCATTTGTTAATGGCATCTAGGTTGGTTCCTTAGTTTAGCTATTGTGAATCGAGCTGCTGTGAACATTTATGTGGCTGCAACACTATAATATGCTGATTTTAACTCCAACTGATATATACAGAGAAGTGGTATAACTAGATCAAATGGAGTTTCCATTCCTAGTTTTTTGAGGAATCTCCTTATCAGAGTGAGTATGCCAATTTGCAGTGTCACCAGCAATGTATGAGTGTATACTTTTCTCCATATCCTTGCCAACACCTATTGTTGCTTATATTCTTGATAATTGTCATTCTGAATGAAAGCAAGTGGAATCTCAGTGTAATTTTAATTTGTATTTCTCTAATTGCTAGAGATGTTAAACATTTTTTTTCATATATTTTTTGACCTTTTGTATTTTCTTTTTTGAGAAACATTTTTTCGGTTCCTTTGCCCATTTATTGTTTTTTTTCTTTTTTCTTTCTTTTTTTTCTTTTTTTTTGGTGTTATTCTTTTTTGAATTCAACAAATATTGTGGAAATTAATGTGTTATCTGAGATGTGGGAGACAAAGATTTTCTCCCATTCTGTAGGCTCTATCTTCTCACTTTTTAGTTTGATACCATCCCTTTTATTGATTTTTTAAATTTTATTTTTACAATTAGTTATTTGATAAATGTGTTAGTCTTTTAAATTGTGTAGAGCACAACAAAATGAATTACAAACAAGTGTTTCAATAATACTAGCTCTATTATTACCCATGTGTTTACCTTTTTTGTGATGTTTATTTCTTCATAAACTTTCAATTTGTCTGCTAGTATTTATTCATTTTATATTGCATAATGTCTTTGAACATTTATTTAACAGCTGATCAAGTAAGAATGACATCTTTCAGATTTTGTTTATCTGGAAACCTCATAATTTCCAATTTTTAAGCTGTACCATATAACAGGAGTCTTTACTGACAGTGTTTTTCTGTTAGCACTTTAAATATATATATATATTTAAATATATATATATTACATTCATGTGTGTGTGTGTGTGTGTGTGTGTGTGTGTGTGTGTGTGTGTGATGGATCAACCAACCATTTCAGAAAGAAGAGGCAGGGATGACAATGGGAAGAATGGGGCTATACCTGGATTGGGAAATACTTGAAGCTGCAGACTATCTCTAGTGGAGTAAATGCACTAGCTTTACATTTTAAAAAATTAATTAAAAGGCAGGAAATATTGGTCTGCTAAAAATAATGTAGGCAGTAAGACAAGTTAAGAAAAAATGAAATGTTCAAAGCCAGAGATAATGAGAAACTCAATAAATGTGGTGGTTGATTCCATAAAGAGAAGTGAATATTTTAGAAATCTCTTTGGAACACAGATTATCAAGATCATTTGGCCATTATAGGAAAGACAGAAGAAATGAGGGCTTACACTTGGATTTCTGGGCAAAATGATTCATGAGTTTTAGCATCATTTACTGCCTTAGCACTTTTCAGAAAATATTTCAGAGAAAAGTGGTAACTGATTTTTTTCAGAATTTCTGTTGTAGTTCTACTTGTAAAATGTACCAGACATACTGGCCTGTAATCTGCTTGGTATTCATTATGTGCATCAAGAATTTCAAGGTGGAAATGAAGAATGAAGATGCATGAGACCAGAGAGAACAATAAAAAATAAATGTCATTATATAATGTCAATTATTTGCAATGAGAGAAGAATTTGAGTGTGTAGATTGAAAAAAAAATAATTTGTCTGGCAATGTCTTAATCTTTATCACAAGATTCTTTCATAGGGCATCTTTTTGTTGTTGTTGTTGTTTTGTTTTGTTTTTTACTTCCAGGAAGAATTAAAGTATAGTGATCAGTCTTTGATTCATCTTGTTTAACTCCCAAGAAGATTTTTAATTTTTAGTTCTATCAAGAACTGACTTACCAGGAAAGAACAGTAATCAGAAATTGACATATTGATTTGCTCTCCTGGAAATGAAGCTAGATTTTAAAGTGTAGTTTTCTAGAAACAGCATTTTAAGAAACGCAGAGACAATCTTTACAAAATGCTACCTAATAGTCATGACTTTAGCCCTTAAAACATAAACTTTTGACCACCCTCTCTTTTTGATTCTGCTTAACTCAATGCCTTACTTCATTGTATTGCTTTAATGCTACTATACCAGAATACCATTGACTAATTATTATAATTTGAATACAAGGTGGCCTTTAAATGCTTATGATTAGATTACAAGAGCTGCAACACAATCAATGAATTAATCCCTTAAATAGATTAAAAATTTGAAGAGACTATTGTACTGCATGGTAACTGTAGGCAGACAGAGCTGGTTGAAAGAGGTAAATCACTGGGAGAGTGCTCTTGGGGATTATTTACATCTTGTCCTCCCGGTTCCTCCTCTTCTCTCTGCTTCCTGGCCATCATGAACTGAGCAGCTTTCTTGCTTCACACCTTTGTGCCACAATGGTCTGACTCACCTTGAGCCCAGAGCAATGGAGTCAGCTGTCTGTGGACTAAATCTCTAAAACCTGAAGCTCAAATTAAGCTTCTCCTTTTCTAAGTTGTTCTGGTCAGGTATTTTGTTGACGGTGACAAATACTTTACGCAGTAGTTTATATATATATATATATATATATATATATATATATATATATATATATATAGACGTAAGATTTATTGGTTCAATGTTACAAAAGCTAGGAAGTTCAAGATTGACAAACTGAATTCTGTCAAGGGCCTTCTTGCAATGTCATCCCATTATCAAAGAGCAAAGGGTGAGTGAGAGAGATAGGAGAGGGCCAAACTGTTCTTTTTATAATGAACCTATTATCACAATAATGGTACTAATTCATTTATGAGAGTGGTTTCCTCATGATCTAGGCAACTTCCCAAGAGATCCCAATTGCCAACATCACTGCATTAAAGATTGAGTTTCCAAACATAAACTTTGGGGAACAAATTTAAGCTGCAACACTCAGAGCATTCTATATACATATATATATATATATATATATATATATATATATATATATATGTATATGATTAATCATATATGGCAATTAGAATGTTCAAGATTATAGGTGACAAGAAATTAACATATAACTGATCAATTTATGTGACATTGAAAACCAAAACTGATTACATTTTGTTATTCTGGGAGTATACCAAGACATAAATAATAACTGGTTGTTTTTCCTGGACATAGAAATCAATAATTAGAGTAAAAAGACTAACTATTATTCCTGCAATGTAGAGATTTATTTCTGAAGGCTAATATTTTCATTGCATGATGAAAATATATATATATATATTACACACACTAATCATATACTAATTTATTTTGAGTGATCTGAAAGTGCTTGTGAAGTAAAGTTGACTTAAAAACTAGGAGTATAAATATGAGAAAAATATTTGATTAAGAAATATTTGCCACAAAATATCAAGGAAGGTAAGAGTGAAACAACCAAGAGGTTATTTAAGTGTGGAATTAGAACTTTTGAGAGAGCTGTATTTTAATGTCAAGGAAAAGAGAAGAACATTTCTAATTCACTTCTCATAAAAGATATGAGATGGCAGAGCAAGTACAGTTCATGCTGTCTCAGACCTTTTAGAAATACTGATTTCAGTCAAAACATCAAAGGCCTTATTCCAAAAAGCCAGGAATAGCAAAACAAAACAAGTAAATAAACAAGACATTTTGTTTTCATAGTAGTAAAGAGTCTTAAAAAGAACCTTGATATTTTTGAAGCATAAACTGGGGAAAACTAATTTAATAAATCATACTTCTCATTTGCACACTGCAAAGTAATCTCTACTATCTGTGCTTTATCAGAAGTTTTTCTCAACCCCTTTGAACCAGTAGAGGAGAAGGAACATCTTACTGGAGTGACTCATGCCTCCTAAACAGAATTATATTTATAGTAAACACTGTTTACTTCTGCTTATTTTCACCTGTTGCAATATCAGAAGTTCCTCAAATTTAACTGGATTTGCCATTTACTTACTGGTCTCAGATTAACTCTGTGCCTTTGGTCATTACTAGTTTGATTCAGTCCTTCAGTATTCTTCATTGATGTCTGAACAATTTCAGCTTCTGTGTTCACAACATCTGCTTTCACACTATGCTTTTCTAACTTTGGAGAATCTTCAGTATTGATCCCAGTATTATAAATAACAAATCTCTGTTGTAGCTTGTTTTATGGAGCTGGTGACATTTTACCTGGGCACAAAGAGGGCAACAATAACTAGGTTGCAAGTCATGTCACTATGCTGTTTGTCTTCTAATTACACTGAATCCAAGGTTATATTACTCAGTAAGGTCTACAGAGGCACTCCAGGTATTTTCAAAGAAATACTACCATGGGGTAAGGCAACACTTCACATATTTCCCTCAGAAGAGTTTAATTATATTTTAATAAAACAGCTGAAAAGTCAGAGATGAGGGTTAGGACATAGTTAAAATTAAAGTTGCCTTAGATTAATATGAAAAAAACGTGGTTGAAATGTGACAAGCTTTTAGAAACTCCCACACTATCTGAAGTGTATAATCACCAGAGTACAATTATTATTATATTATGAGGCCTGGAATCAATCTAGTAACATACAACACCTCTCTTTTATCTTGGAACACAATTGAACAAAGCAGCAGCTACTACCTACTTTTAGTGAAGTTTTGACAATTCTCTTGAAATATCTTTTCTTAAAAATATAATCAGTAGCCTCTCAGATGTCATAATCCATGTATCTAGGTGAAGATAATGTTAATTTATTGGATAAACATCTGAGTCATTATCGTTGCTGTAGCAATATTGTGCACTGAAACTAATTTCAGTGATTACACTGATATAGTTAAGAATATTAGATTAACATGTGTGAGAAGTGTCCTCACTATGAATCCATAACCAGTTAGGTGAAGACAAAATTTTATTTTTATTGTAGTCACAATGATCTTTTTATTTTAATATTACTTGATGCTTTATTTCCCTGTAGCAAATAATAAGTATGATTTGGCAAAGGTGTGGACCTCTTCTGACTAAATGCCCACATTCTTGCTTATTCTATTTACAATAGGAATTAAAAGCTCTCCTTTGTGTATGTCACCTCCCTGGTTTTGATTGTAAAAAAAAAATAAAAATAAAAGGATGGAACTATGTATCTCTTATACTCTCTAGTAGGTCAATGTGGCTTACATAACCACTGATCTCTGCCATTCTGGATATAATTACTATAATTACAAGGAAATATAGATGATGCAATTCATGATGTCCAACCCTTATGAGATTTTAGAAATGTTATGAATTAAAATATCTCCCCAGTACAGGTTTACATTACTCTAGGTTAGCTGAGGATACTTTCTGAAAACAGGGGAATATAAGGATTATGAGACTTTAAAGTCATACTGTTCAGATACTCTAGATAAGAGTCAGAAAATAATAGAAACTGTGAAGGACTATATCTAATGGAGTCCCCTTCTAAATACTAAGATACAGAAATAAAATTTCTTCCATCAGTGCTTCACAGCTTTACTTTTCTTCCTTCTCTGTATAAACCATTGGCCCCAAAGGGTGGCATGTTCTACTATGTTCCATGTTTTTTATTTCATAGATGGTCTAATTTTCATAATTTCCTATTTTTGAACTAAAATTATAGGCCAAATATGAAGAGAGTTACATTTTAGCTGACAGATAGATGAACATGATTTTGAAAATATCATATTATATATTCATATGTATGTTCATATATGACTATGTGTCAAACATACCAAGAATCTGATCATGTCTTTACCATTTTAACTGCCTCAATTCTGACTAAGTGACACTAATATCTTTAGCAAGGATTCCTGAAACAGTTTCACTACTGTTCTTTAGCTTGTTTGGTTTTCTGTCTCTAATGTATTCTAAAGGCAGCCACAGGGGTGATGACTTTTGTTACTTTTATGGAACTGGAGATTGAACCCAGGGGCACTCTAGCAGTGAGCTACAGTATATTCCCAGCAATTTTTAATTTTTTTTAGTTTGATCAGGGTCTTGCTAAATTACCAAGACTGGCTTCATACTTGAGATCCCATCTCAGACTTCCAAGTCACTGAGATTACAGGTATGTGTAGCTCTGAGAGATTATTTTAAAACATCAACCATACACTGTTATTTCTCTATTCACATAACACCCCCAGTTTTTCATCTTAATCAACATAAGAGTAAAAAACACTGCTATGGTCGTCAAGTACCTGCATGGTCTATAATTTCCATCCTTGTGATTTCATTTTCTCCTAGAATATACCCACTATCTCCACACTACCCAACATCTTATCCCTGTCCCTGTGCATTCTATTTTATTTGGACCCACTTTCTGGTTCCTTGGCCTCTGTGAACACATTCTTCCCTTGAGGTCTTTGTACTTGCTATTCCTCCTGCCTGGAAGTCTCTTCCCTCAGACAGCTAATCTGTCAGGCTGTCTTACTTCCTTGTGTCTCTGCTCCACAAATAACCTTATACAAAAGCTCTTCCTTTCCTGAATATCAAGAGAAATCAGCACATTGCCTGGGCCTGGTGGTAAATCCCATGGCCCCAGCTACTCCAGAGGCAGAGGCAGGGAAATTGCCGGATCCCAAGAATTTTAGAATAATGTGACTTTGAATTACTTAATTCTCTGACTTTATTAATAGACTTCAGGCAAGTATTCTCTTTTATGTTTTTCATTGATGCCATTGTAGTACCTGAAATGGTGACTAGCATGCGATAGATACTTAATAAACTTTAAAAAGTACATGAATAAGTGGGTTCATTGCTTAATAAACAACTTTTATAACTATAAGATTTTTTAAAAGGTTTATAGTTATACATAATAGTTGGGTTCATTGTGACAAACTCATGCATGCATGGAATTCAATTTCAATTCATGATCCCCCTTTTCTCTCTGTTCCCCCCATTCTCCTCCCTCTATTCTAGTAGACTTTCTTTCATTCATCTATTTATTTATTTATATTTGTTTGTTTGTATGTGTGTTTTACTTATACATAAAGGTGAAATTTCCAGTTGTATATTTATATATGCACATAACACGATTTTTCAAGAATTCATTTGCCTTCTCTTACTCATTGCTCCACACAGTCTCTTAATCTCCATCTGCATTACTGATCTTCCTTTTATCTTTATTATAACCTATTCTTCCCTTATCCTTTCCTTTAGCTTCCACATACGAGAGAAATATTTAAACTTTGAGTTTCTGAGTTTGGTTTATTTCACTTATCATAGATGTTCTCCACTTCCATGCATTTATTATCAAAGGCCATAATTTCAATTTTTTCATGGTTAAGTGGAAATTAATTTTCTATATATTGTTATATATACATATAATTATACATATTGCTATATATTTAATTGTTTATATTTATATAGAGAAATTCATTAATTCTTTCATCTGTTGACAGACACCTAAACTTATTTCATAATTTAGCTATTGTGAATTGTTCTACTAGAAGCATTGAGATGACTGTATCACTGTAGTATGCCAATATTAGATCTTTTGGGAAATTATCAAGAAGTGGAATAGCTAGATCATATTGTGGTTCCATCCATAGGTTTTTGAGAAATCTCTGTACTGTTTTCCCGAGAGGTTATACTAGTCTGCTGTTCCATTTTCAATGTACAAGTGTATCTTTTTCCTCCAAACATCACAAACATTTATTATTGTATATATTCTTGAACGTTGCCATTGTGGCTGGAGTAAGATGAAATCTTAGTGTAGTTTTGATTTACATTTTCCTAATTGCTAGAGATACTGGATATTTTTTCATATATTTGTTGGCCATTTTAATTCTTGTTTTGAAAAAGTTTCTTTGAGTTTCTTTTTTTTTAACCTATTATAGATTAGGTTCTGTGTGTGTGTGTGTGTGTGTGTGTGTGTTGTTTTAGAGTTATTTATATATTTTGTATTTGATGGAGTGTTGGCCCTATGTTTTATTTTAGCAGTTGCAAGGTTTCTGGTCTAATTCTTAAGTCTTTGATCCATTTCAATTTGAGCTTTGTGCAGGGTGAGAAATGGAGTCTAGTTTCAGTTTTCTACATATAGTTATTCAATTTTCCCAGGACCATTTGTTTAAAAGGTTCTGTTTTCTCCAAAATATGTTTTTGGTACCTCTGTCAAATATCAGATGGCTGTAGGTGTGTGGATTGTCTCTGTGTCATCTATTTTGTTCCACTGGTTTTCATATCTATTTTGATGCCAATCTCATGCTGTTTTTATTATAGCTCTGTTGTATAATTTCAGATCAGGTATTGTGATTGCTCCTGCTTCACTTTTCTTGCTTAGTATTGCTTTGGCTATTCTAGTTTTCTTATTCTTCCCAAGGAATTTAAAAATTATTTTTGCTAATTCTCTGAAGTATGTAATTAGTATTTTGATGTGTATTGTATTGCATGTACATATTGCTTTTGGTCATATGGCTATTTTGACAATATTAGTTCTGTGTATCCAAGACCATGGTATGTCTTTGCATCTTCTAAGGTCTTCTTCAACCTCTTTCTTCTGTGTGCTATCATTTTCATTGTAGAGATCTTTTACTTCTATGGTTAAATTAATTCTTAAGAATTATTATTAATTTTTTTAGGTTACTGAGAATAGGATGGTTTTCCTGATTTCTTTCTCAGCTGAATCACTTTTAGAGTATAGGAAAGCTATCAATCTTGTATCCTACTACATTGTTGAACTCATTTACAAACTGTAAAATTCTTCTGGTGAAGATTTTAAGTCTTCTTCTGATGATGATATAGGGTCATGTCATCAACAAATAGAGATAGTTTGGCTTCTTCTGTACCTCTTTGATTTCATTTTCTTGCCAGATCATTCTAGCTAATTTTTCAAGGACTACACTGAATAGGAGTGGTGAGAGTGCACAGCCTTGTCATTTACTGATTTAGAGGAAATGCTTTTAGTTTTCTTGATTCAGTATGATGTTGACCTTTACAATGTTGAGGTAAATTACTTTGATTCCTAGCTTCTCCAACATTTTGACATGAATGTGTGATTGTATTAAAGGGCTTTATATAGCTATTGAGATAATCATATGATTCTTCTTAATTCTGTTTAAGTGGTGAATTACACCACCTATTTATTGATTTGCATACGTTGAACCAACCTTGTATCCTTGAAATGAAAACCATTTGATATCAGTGTATTACCTTTTTGAATGTGGTTTGCTAATATTTTATTATAAATTTTTGCATCTAGGCCCACACCAGCCTGTGTGGGACCCAGGCTCACAGTAGGCCCAGGTCCACCCTTCCATCTGCAGGGATCCACCAGAGCCCAGCCTCTGGCACAGGACCACCCCTTCCAACCAGCAGACTACCACAGGAGGTCAAGCCTGGTGGCCAAGATCCACCCACACTGGCCTGCACAGGACTCAGGCTCACAGTAGGCCTGGGTCCTCTACTCCACAGGCAGGCACCCACTGGAACCAAGCCCCCAGCTCAGGACCACCCTTTCTGGCCAGCTGACTACCACAGGATGGTTTTCCAACTTGGCTAATAGAAACAAAAGTAGGCCATAATCTCCATCATGTGGGATTAGTCCCCAACTTCATTAATAAATTATTTTTGTGCAATAATTAATATCAATAATCACTAAATGGGATGGACTCAAATTAAAAAGTTTCAAGCCCAGCAGCCCAGATCTGCCATACCAGCCTAAGCAGAACCCAGGCTCACAGTAGGCCTAGATCCATCCCCTCCACCAGTAGGGAAGACACCCATCAGAGCATAGCCACTGGCACAGGACTGCCCCTTTGGAACAGCAGACCACTGCAGGCAGCCAGGCCCAGGCCAGATTGGCCCACATCAGCCTGTAGTGGACCTAGGCTCACAATATGCTGGGGTCCATCCCTCCACTAGTAGACACCCTCCAGAGCACAGCCTCCAGCACAGGACCGCCTCTTTAGATGAGCAAACTACCACAGGAGCCCAGGCCAGCTCAGATTTGTCCACACTGACTTGCACAGGACCCAGGTCCAGGGTAGGTCCAAGTTTGCCCTTCCCTACCTGGGAGCCAAAGCCTAACCCACTTCCAACTTGGGACACTACAGGCATCGCCATAGACTTCCTCACACAGTAGCCCCTAACTTTTTAACAACAAACAAGACCTAGAAGCAGGTGCATTTCAGAGCTGGCATCCCAAAGAGAGTGTAAGGCCCACCCTTTCAGCCCCATCTCTGAAAGATATTGCTTCCATCTTGGGGCACCTCAAATATTATCTCAAGTTCCCTCGGCTATTGCCACCACCATCTTTAGATGCAGTAGCATACATTGAGGGACAGCAGCAGAGTCTGGAAGCTCAATATCAAGGTGAGATACAGACAATCTGCATGGGTACTACAAGAATATAAGGTAGGAACTGTAATGTCTCAACTCAAAATGGATCAAGGACCTAGGAATTAAACTAGAGACCCTGTGGCTAATAGAAGAAAAAGTAGGCCATAATCTCCATCATGTGGGATTAGTCCCCAACTTTATTAATAAGACTCCTTTTGTGCAAGAATTAATATCAAGAATCACTAAATGGAATGGACTCAAATTAAAAAGTTTCTTCTCAGCAAAAGAACAATCTGTGAGGTGAATAGAGAGTCTACATCTTGAGAGCAAATCTTTACCCCTCACACATCTGATAGAGCACTAATTTCTAAGGTATATAAAGAACTCAAAAAGCTAAGCACTCAAAAAAATAAATAATCCAGTCAATAAATTGGCCAAGGACCTGAAGAGACACTTCTCAGACAATGATATACAATCAATCAACAAATATATGAAAAGATGTTCATCATTGCTAGCAATCAGAAAAATGCAAATCAAAACTACTCTTAAGATTTCATCTCACTCTACTCAGAATGGCAGTTATTATGAAGACAAACTACAATAAGTGTTGGTGAGAATGTGGGGCAAAAAGTACACTCATACACTGCTGGTGGAACTGAAAATTGGTGCAGCCAATATGGAAAGCAGACTGGAGATGTCTTGGAAAATTGGGAATGGAACCACCATTTGATCCAGCTATCCTTCTCCTCAGTCTATACCCAAAGGACTTAAAAACAGCATGGTACAGGGACATCAATGTTTATAGCAGCACAATTCACAATAACTTAACTGTGGAACAAATCTAGATGACCTTCAGTAGATGAATGGATTTAAAAAAACAAAGTGGCATATATACACAATGGAATATTACTCAGCAATAAAAGAGAATAAAATTATGGCATTTGCAAGTAAATGGATGGAGTTAGAGAAGATAATTGCTAAGTGAAGTTAGCCAATCCCCAAACACCAAATGCCAAATATTTTCTTTTATATAAGGAGGCTGATTTATAGTGGGATAGGGAGGGGGATCATGAGAGGAATAGATGAACTCTAGATAGGACAGAGGGATGAAAGGGGAAGGGATTGCGTATGGGATTAGAGGTGATGGTGGAATGTTATTGACATTGTTATCCAAAGTACATGTATGAAGACATGAATTGGTGTGAATATACTTTGTATACAACCAGAGATATGAAAAATTGTGCCCTATGTGTGTAATAAGAATTGTAATGCATTCCACTGTCATATATAAATAAAAAGATTAATTAAAAATTAAAAAAAAAGAATTTTTACATCTATAGTTATCAGGGATATTGAACTGTAGTTTTCTTTCCTTGATTCATCAATTTTCTGGTTTTATTATTAGGGTTATATTGGCTTCATAGAATTTATTCAAGAGTATTCCATTACTTTAATTTTATGGAATATTTTGAGAAAGACTGGTGTTAGTTCTTTTGTAGAGATCAGATAGAACTCACTTGAGAATCCATAAGTTCCTGGGCTTTTCTTTTTTTTGAAGGCTTTTAATTGCTGTTTCAATTTCATTGCTTCATATTAGTTTGTTTAGGTTTTCTATATCTTCCTAATTCAATGTGGGCAGATCACATAGATCTAGAAATTTCCAATGACTTCTAGATTTTGCCATATAATGTAGTATAAGTTTTCAAAATAGGTTCCAATTATTCCCTGGATTTCAGAAAGGTTTGTGTTAATATCTTCTTTTTCATTTCTGATCTTATTGATTTGTGTCCCCTCTTTCTTTAAGTTAGCTTTGTTAAGGGTTTGTCATTTTTATTTGTCTTTTCAAAGAACCAAACTTTTGTCGCATTGATTCCTTATTCTGGATTTTATTGATTTCAGTTCTGAACTTAATTATTTCCTGTCTTTGACTGGTTTTGGAGTTAATTTGTTATTCTTTTTCTAAGGCTTTGAGGGGAAGCAGAACTTTATTTACTTGGGATGTCTTTGATATTCTAATGTAGGCACTCTGTGCTATAAATTTTACTCTTAGAACTACTTTAATACTGTCCCAGAGATTTTGATATGTTGTGCCTCTTGTTCCCATTTGTTCCTAATAATTTCTTTTTTCCTACTCTCATTTCTTCTTTATTTGAGAGAGTATTGTTCAATATCCATGTGTTTATGTGGTTTCTATTATTTTTTTTAATTTTTGATTTCTAGTTTAATTCCATTGTGATATAATAGGATGCTTGGAATTAATTATATTGATATTCTTTTATTTGCTAAGATTTTCTTTGTGGCCTAGAATATAGTCTATTTTGGGGGAAAAAAAAAGTTCCATGCGTTCCTGAGAAAGTAAAGCTTTTGGGGGATGAAATATTCTGGAGATATCAGTTAGACCTATTTGATTTATAATGTCATTTAAGTTAGAAATATCCTTATTGATTTTATGTTTTGATGACCTGCCCATTGGTGATAAGGGTGGGTTCAGATCACCTAGTATTATTGTATTGGGGTCTATCTGGGATTTAATATCAAGAGTATTTATTTTTTATGTAATTCAATGTGCTGACTTTGCATCAATGCTTGCTATTGTTATAATTTCTTGTTGAAGTGTTTCCTTTACCAGAATGTAGTGGTCTTCTTTATCTCTTCTGATTAACTTTGTTTGGCATCTGCTTTGTCAGATATGAGAAAAGCTTTCTCTTTCTTATTCTGTGGGTCTGTATGCATGAACATATAGTTGGATCTTGATTTTTGATTCAATTTGCTAATCTGTGCCTTTTAATTGGGGAGTTGAGATCATTAACATTTAACATTAGTAAGTATACGTTTGTCCTTTCCTGACATTTTCATTTTTGCAATATTTAATCTAGTGTTGATTTTCATTTAGTAGATTACTCTTCAATTGGACTTTCTCTGATTGGAGCTTTGGGTGCCTTTTAGTTTCTCTGTGTGCAGTTTATCTTTGAGTGTTCTTTGTAATGTTGCCTTGGGGCTTTTGAATTTTTTTTACCCTTGTCATGAAAAGTTTTTATTTTCCCCCTCAAACTTGAAACCTAGCTTTGCTGAGTACAGTAATCTTGGCTGACAGTTTTTTTTTTTTTAAGAGCTGGGGATATTTCATTTTAGGCCCTCCTTGATTTTGGAATCTGAACTGAGAAATCAGAAGTGAGCCTTATTGGTTTTCCCCTTAATGTAACCTGATATTTCTCTTTTAATATTCTTTTCTTATTTTGTATATTATAAATCATCTTGATTGTGTCTTGGAGAACTTTTTATCCAAATCGGTCTATTTGAGGTCCTTTAAGCCTCCTGTATGTAGATGTCTATCTCATTTCTGATGTGGGAAGAGTTTTCTGTAACTATCTCATTTTAAATGTTCTTTATGCCATTAGCTTGTATCTCCATATTCTCTCCTATTCCAACAATTATCCGTTTTGTCTTTTAATGTTGCCCCAGAGTTTTTGTATATTATGATCATGTTCTCTAACTTTTCCCCCTTTATTCCATTCTATGTACTCAAGATCTGTCTTCATGGCCAGAAGTGCTGTATTCAAGCACTGAACTTCTATTTTCTACATAATCTAACCTCTTAGTGAATGCCTTCAAGTGAATTAATTTCATTGATTGTGCCTTTCATTTCCTGGAGTTTTGATTGGATTCTTTTCACTATTTTCATTTCTTTATTAAAGTGATCTTTTATATCCTATATTTGCTTTCTTAATTTCTTCCGTAGATCTTCTTTTAGTTCATTGAATGTTTTAATAATCAGTTATTTATAATCAGTTTTTGGAATTTCATCCATATAATTAGTGAGATTATTTGCTGGAGGATCATGAATTTGGGTGGGGAGAGTTTTTCTGTCTATTTCCTCGGGTTTTCAGAGTTCTTGGACTTGTGCATTAATTGAGATGGATTCCTCTTCCTCTTTTTTACAGGTGCATTTTTGTATGTAATTATTTTATCTGTTCTGTGACTTTTCTATTTTTTTTTTTTTTTGTTGTTGTTATATATGAGTACATATCAAAGCTTGGGACCTGATATCCCTCTCTGAGCCTTCCTTCTTGGGCCCTTGTTGGTTTGCAGGTTTTGTAACCATAATTCATTGATTTGGAGTAAGTCAGGGGTCAGGTGAGATAGATGGTGTGTGGAGTGAGATTCACCATTGCTTGTTTGAGATATAGTATTTCTAAGCTGCAGAATCTCTGCTCTGTGATTTTGTCCTGATCTCTATCCAGCCCCTCTTAGAAGGGGCCAGGAGTGGCACTAGTATCAGCAACAGATGTACAGTCTTACGATAAATATACAGTGTCTACTTTGGTATATATAATACTAATTACCACCTATATAGGAATGCTGGGGCCAGCACTTAACAACAGTACCCAAAATTAAAACAAACAAACAAACAAACAACAACCAAAAAACCCCATGAAAACTAGATCAGAAATTTAACAGAAGGTGTCTACTATGCTATCTAGTATAGTAATAGTCATACCAACTTGAATGGAGTATGAATTACATTATCTAATCATTAGATTTGGTTTGTGTCTTTCTATTCTTTATATCAAAGTGTAGATAAATATTGAGTGTCATTAATTTGTATGTGGAGCAAGGTGTGCTTTTTCTTCTTTCTTTCTTTTTTTTTTTTTTTTTGAGTTTAGCTCAGTAGCAGTCTCTACCCTGTGAACTTATTGTTCCTGTAGGTTCAGTACCTCACAGAATAGGACAAAAGAAACAATAGCAACAACCTCTACAAACAACACAGTGGTAAAGTTAATGCCCAGTTTCTACCATAATATCTTTAACATTACCACAAATTAATAAGAATGGTGGTGTCAGTAATTGTTAAGAGTGAAAAAAATTAACCGTGATCTAGATCTGGTTTTAAAGCATACAGTAGGCAGCTATGTCCTCCACTGCAGTAAGAATTGCATCAGCTTTAATGGTGGGGGAAGGAGCCATGGAAACCAATTAATTCTGAAAGATGTAAAAATATAGTAAATTGGGATAAAAAATGTGTTATGGAGGTAGAAAATAATTTACAGTTTCAAAAAGTGAACAAAGAAAATGCAGAATAGATGTAGCAAGTGATTGTTCTAAGGAATTAGGGGGAAAATAGGAGAAGCAAAGTAACAGAAGAGGGGAAGAGAAAATAATAGAATATGCACATTATTGGAAGAAGAAAAAAGAGAAAGAGAAACAAGAGAAATGAACAAATGAAAACAATGCTAACACAACCAAAATATACAAACAAAAAATACCTAACCCTCAAAAGGCAAGACAAGGAAAATTAACCACATTATAGAATGCTAAAAATGAGAAAAAAAGTGGAACCAGTAAATATATGTATATATGTCCCTGAACCAATCAGCACAACAAGAATGCACACACACACACACACACACACACACACACACACAATTTTTAAATATTCTTAATGAAAAGTGAAGGAAAGTTTTCCAATGAAGTGGTCAAAAGTTGGCCAGAGTGGATGATCACTATCTATGCCTATGTCTTTCATGCCATTTCTTTTTGAGCTATGTACTGATATACCTTCCTGTTTTGTGTGCTCTCTGAGGTGCCAGTTGGAGCTAATTGGTCTAATTAGGCCTAAGGGTTTTGTTGAGTGGTGTCTTTTTTGGAGAGATTAGGGCCCTGGCAATTGAAGATCATTAATGATAGTCTGGATCTTAAGTTCCTTTAAAGAATTATATTCCTGTGGCAAGGGAACCTAACCACCACACACTCTGCTGCCCACAAGCACAGCCTTCCTGGGCTTAATCCCTGAGTGCATTCACACTGGCCTGATCAGACTCCCAGCCTGCTTCAGCTGGTCATGTGAGCTACCAGAGTCACAGGAGAAATGAATTGGGCTTTTTCCCTTCCAACTCAGATCCTCCAAAGAATGGTCCTCTCCATGTCTATTGCACTCACGTTGTGTCAAGAGCACCCTAGTCCACAGGATAGGTGCTTGCCAAGATATTGTGGCAATGTTTGCTCTGATCTCCCAGCTCCACAGCAGTAGCTGCAGCATGGCTGCCTCGAGATGGTTACTGCCTCAGTTCTCTATGACCTGTTGAGAAACAGAGCATGCCCTTCAAGAACCAGCACACAGTGCAGCCTCCAGATCAGCCATGTTCAGCCAGCTTTTCTGACTACAAGCTTTTTGATACTAAATCTGTGTTTCTCTGTGTTGTCACTCCTTCTGTGGTGAATTGGCACCACAATCACCACTGCTTTTTGGTACCCATGCAGCATTCAGGTTGACTCCAATGTATTAGTTCTTCATTGTTTATTGTACCCAAATTTCTGAGTCCCTAAGCCACTTCAAATAGGTACTTATGAATTTTAGTGAAATCCTTCTTTCACCTACCTCACTGAGAAGCAGTACTCTCACTGCTTGAATCCTGAGACATGAAGCAATTTGGAATGCTGCTTTCCTGTACTCCACCATCATTTGGTCCCCCTTATGATTTTATAGTTGCTTTGAAAGCTACTGGGTGAGTTGGGAAAATCTTCATTCTCATTAATTTTAAAACCGACCTAATTCTTTTATATCAGAATCATCTGAAGAAGAGAGATAAATATACATATTTGTATATAAGGATAATTTTCTCAAATTCTATAGTCATGTTAATTATGTTGCTATTCTCTATTCATAGAATAGCAACATAATTAACATTTATCCCCAAAATATTTGTGTTACTTAAATTTTTATTGCTACAATAGAATACATGACAAGAACAACTTAGAGGAGAAACAGTTTATTTTGACTCATGATTTCAAAGGTTTCAGTCCAGAGTTGGCTAACTCCATTGCTCTGTGCCTGAGGTGAGGCTGAACATTATGGCAGAGGGCACGGCAGAGAAAAATTTCTCAGTTCTTGGCAGCTGAGAAATAGGGAATAGGCAGAACTGAACAAAATATAATTCCAAAGAGCATGTTCTCACTGACCTACCTCCTCCAGCCATGTCCCATCTGCCTTTAGTTACCACTCAGAGATTCATTCAAATTATGAATCAATCAAATAGATTAACCCACTAATAAAGTAGCAGCTCTCATAATCTTATAATTTCTCCCATGAAAATTCCTAAATTGCCTAACACATGAACTTTTCAGGGGACACTTCATATCTAAACCATAACCTTAATAAGCCACAGGCAGTGGCTCCATAGCAAAGGAACACTGCTTCTATGCCTATTTTTTATCTGATATAGATTTGCTTTTTAGCTCTGTATTATATCCTAATTAGGACACAAAGGAACATTAAGTATATTTCTTATTTCCTTTGAAAAGTCACAAAGTCTATAAGGTGAACTCAGTACCTATGACTTCTGTGACAAAGAACCAAAGCAGAGAATATAGAGTCATCTGTAATTTCTACTACACCTAGGTGATTCTATAATGCTGAATTCATACTATATTCCTGCTCTGTTGACTTCAGAAGATATTGTCACTTATCTTATTTGGAATGTTTTCAGGCTCCAGATCCTCCCAGATTACATACATTTTTATGGAGAAAGTTTGATTTTGATGGTCTATCTGTAAAAATAAAATTATATAGGAGTTGAGGTTTAGCTCAGTGGCATAGTGCTTGTCTAGCACATGCCAAGGACATGGGTTCAGTCCTTAGACCTGGAAAAAAAAAAAAGCAAAATCAAGTTATGCCAATTCCCTATTAACTGCATTAAAAGACCTTCAAAACATGCCAATAAACCTGTGGAGCAATATTTAAATGCTTTTTATGACATTTACAAACGAAATTAAGTTTGTAGCAACACTAAACTCTCTACCATAGAGTTCTGTCCGGTATGATCACTTCCAATTAATGCATAAACCCAGTTTATCAAAAGTTGTCTTATATTTTTTTACCACTTATTTAGATTATATGTTTTTTAAAAAATACCTGTAAGACTCCATTACTCAAAAACCTAATTGTGGAGAGACATATTCCACACATGAAGAAAAGCACTAATTCTTTATTCCTCATACACTGAAAAATGATTTTGTCAATAGCAAAAAGTCTAAGGCAGGTGGAGTGACTGCTTTTTCCTTCTAACTCTGCCTTCTGCAATAAGTGGCTTCCAAGGTTTTTCTAGCCAGGGAATCTGGCAGGAAAAGTGAAGACAAAAGGATTGCACAGGATGCTTTTAAGAGCTATACCCTAGAGTGCCTTAAATTATTTCTAACAGCATCAAAGGAGCCAAAACCAAGTCACACAGACTGAACCTAAAAGCATCAGAGTGTGGCAAATATAGATGAGCACATGGACCTTTGGTGAGAACTAGCAATATGTTACCACAATGCTCACTTATGGAAGAAGAGCTAAAGATGTAGCAGCTAAATATGTAACACAAATTTACTCTTAAATACAATATAAGGTGCCACTGAAATGCAAGGAGAAGCCTTTTTAAAAAAGATGGATATAGATTTGAAGGGAAAAAATGCAAATAAACACATTTCTCTGGAACACTAAAATTTAAAAGAAAACCTATGAAAGCAAATCATAGCCACAAAGACATGAAAAAAATTTAAAATATAAGAAATTCTTAGAATATCAAAATTAAAAATATTAATATTGAAAATACAGTAAGATGAACAACTCATATACCAAAATTGAAATTAAAAAATAGCAACAAAAATGGAAAAATTAGAAAGATCAAGGAATAAAGCTATAATTACCAAGAAATGTAATTTTCCAACTCAATAAAATGTGTTTTTACTTTAAAATCATTTGGAGATCAATTTTCAACAGCAGTAACTTATTGTCTTACCAATCCATAGATAATAAACAGTAAGTATATTTAAGAATATATAATAATTTTAAAATTTACTTTAGAAAAACATCATTTTGATTAACAATATGAACAATGCTATCAAAGAGTACTAATCATTTTATATAACTCTAATGACATGTTAAGATTTACTATTTTTCTGTTACGATATATAATATTAAAAATACTGTATGCTATGTTAGAAAATTTTGTGGAGTATGAAGGTGTTATATACTCTACAAAATATATTTTCTGCAATGATTTTCTGTTGTTCTATGAATAAAATATCTAAAGACCTCTTAACTATGAAATAAATGCTATTAAATCTAGTTTATAGGATATCTATAAACATTATTAATATACCCAAGACCAACTTTAAGAAAGCCATCAAAATACTGAAATTTGCTAGGAAACAAAGAGATTGAGGAGCAGTATCTTACAGGTCAAGTGTCATTCATCATCTTCTTGAAGAATATTTTGACATGAGATTTAATTTGACACATCATTTACCATCTTTTAAAAAAAATCCCACAATGCTTGTTTCTATCATCCCATTTTTATCATTCACTTTGTGAGAAATGAAACTAATCCAAAATGCTTTTACAATTTGAAATCTTGAGAATAATACTTTCCACCCAACTGAAAGACATATATGCATTTCTCTGACTTCTTACAAAAGGAGTTTTATTATTAAATTAAAAAGGTAGGCCAAAATTTCTTTTTCACTGAACAAAGAATAAATACAAATAGCCCTTAGCTCTTTCAGACAATGTGAAGAATGTGGAAGATGATAATTTCTAGGATATGACTGAAAACAAGATGGGAATAGCTTATATCCTAGACCAAAATGGTATTCAAGGGAACTGAGAACAGGATGCAATTTTTGCCTTAGAAAATGTAAAATGATATTAATGCTAAAAAAGGGACATCGTCTTATTTTACAGAACAAATTAGAACTCAGGAATTGAATGCACATAAAAATGGATGTGTCAAAGATATATCCATACATTTTTGACTTTAAAAAGGCACTAATATTTAAATTTTTAATTAACAAATAATACTTGGTTTGTCAAAACAATACACAGTTATTTCAAGAAGAGGTTGATGTAAGCTAGTTTTATAAGGAGGAAAAGAGATCTAAATTCCTATTGAAAATTTTTGGATGCATTACATCCCCTTCAAGTGTGGTTGATAAGTAAGTACTACTGGGTAATTTTTATTCTCAACACACACACAAATAAGTAAATACTCTTATTTTGGGTTGTTTACTAGGAAGTTTCAATAGTTTGGAAAATTACTACACTCCTGAAATGAGGATGTGTATTTTCAAACTAGACATTTACCTGATATATTTTAATATAAATGATTAAAGGCCTTGATAGTATAAATCAATATTATTATCCTTCTATTTCCATTGTGATGCCCCATTTCTTTAGTCTATCAGTATAACTTATTCAAGTGGAAAACAATTCATCAGCATCGATACTTTATATTCAAAATTCCTTAAAATTTTGGCAGTGAAATACAGACACCCCAGACCAAATTAAAAACATTATGAAACATTAAGTTTATTATTTCTTCATCACGACAGACATTGGTAAATGCCTACTTACATATGTGGAAATACAATTTTGAATTTTTGTTTCTTCATATAATAGCAGTTACATTATAGAAAACTGTAAGATTAATTGGATCACGAGTTATAATACCTAAAATCTAGAAAAGATATATTATTAACCATTTATTTTCTTTGGATAGACTATAAATGGTTTGACTCATTAAAAAAAAAGTCTTTATATGAATGACTCCAAATTGTTTACCAAATAATTTTTATAACTTGTATAGATCACTAAAATAATTGTCTAAGAAGGAATTCACTTAATGATTTGAACTATTACACCACACTGAATAGAATGATTACAATGTGATGGAAATATAATAAAATTATAAGAGCACTTAACTAATAGTATTGCTGTAAATAGCAAATAATAGAGTTTGCATTATCGGTTATGAGTATTATATGAATTTTCCCAAAATTAATTCTTTGTTCACATTTTAAGTTTTAGTTGAGTTTTCAAATTTGAAAACAAACTGACACTTTAAGACAGCTGTCACAGATCCATAAATTTAAAACTAATTTTATCATCATAACCATCAGATTTATGTTACTTTTAAATATTTATTTATTTATTGCAATACAAAGGATTAAAACCAGGGCACTCGACCACTGAGCTACAATTCCAGGCCTTTTCTTTCTTTCTTTCTTTCTTTCTTTCTTTATTTATTTATTTATTTATTTATTTATTTATTTATTTATTTATTTTTGAGGAAAGGTCTTGCTATGTTGCTCAGGCTGGCCTGGAACTTTCGATCGTCTTGCCTCAGCCTCCAAAATCATGGGGATTACAAACATGCAACACCATGCCAGGCTAAATCCCTTTTTAAAAAGATGGTTTAAGTAATTATGCATTTTAAGTAATTTTAGTAATTTTAAGTAATTATGCATTTGAAAGAAATTTGCAATCTGCTTTCATAGAGTTAGGTAGAATAATGCATATTTAGCTGTTTTTGTTGTAGTGTTTCTGAAAGCCTGAAATATGGAATTTTCAATGTCTATTTTTTATATGAGTGACATTTATTCTTACTTCTTTTTACCCTCCATGATATTTGGAAAATGCTGTGTTAACAACAATCACACTGCAAATATACTTATTATTTTCATTGTATTGTATCGATTTAAGTTGAATTATTATTATTATTATTTTTGTATCAGGGATTGAACTCAGGGACACTCAACCACTGAGCCACATCCCCAGCCCTATTTTGTATTTTATTCAGAGACAAGGTCTCACTGAGTTGCTTAATGCCTCACTTTTGCTGAGACTGGCTTTGTACTTGGGATCCTCCTGCCTCAGCCTCTTAAACTGCTCAGATTACAGGCAAGGGCGACCACACCCAGTTTAAAATTTTTATATTAAGTACCTGAAGATTGGACTGCTGTATTTTGACAAACAGAGGAATAAATGGGTCTTAAAATTGTCTCTAAGTTAGTTGATAAATTGGATAATATTTACCTCATTCACCTCCTTGCCCTTGACAACAAATCGGACAGAAAGAGCTAAAGCCTGTTTATTACTAAGGACTTGACCCCTCTCCCCCCCCAAAAAAAAAAAGGAATGCAATTTTAGCTGGTGACATTCTTTGTATTAAAATTCTCACAACTCCTTGAATATATTTGGGAGAAAATGGAGGAGCTAGAAATGATTTCTTTTGGACCATGGTTTATCTATCTTGTGGCTACCACATTTTAACTATCTGTTCAATGGAGAAACTCAGTTTAAGCATTTGGGTCTTAAAGCAGTGTATTAAAAAAGGGTTCACTGTTTCATAGCAACCTTTTTTCCTTATATACCTCTTAAGATATATACTGCAGTGAGCCACTGTGACTGATTATTTTTTATATGTTCTAAACTTAAAAGGGCTAACGGTAGTGCCTACTGTTTTGTAAATTTTAAAATGAATAGCAATAAAAGTATCAAGGATGGAATTGTCCCATGATATCCCCTTTTCTGTGCTTGAACATAGGACCCAGCTTTACTCATTATCACTGGAAAATGAGGACTCCCTAAGATACTCCAGCCTGATATATAAAGAGCATGCTAAAACTGAATCTACAAGTTATCCATATTTGATGTTGATCTGAGTATATTTAGCTATGGCTTAATTGCCACAGACATGGACTAGTCTGAAAAAAATATAGTGATAATGGAGTATGGTCTCACTCTCTCTTTAGAATCTCACTAAACACATTTATTTTAAGAGTAATCATTTCCTTGATCATCCATTTCCTGGGAGAGCACTTCAAATGAGAACATGTGAGAATATTTTAGGTTGACAGCTCTCCAGTGGCAGCTTACTTAAACCAGTAATAAGCTCATTAAATCTAAAGATTTCATAGAAATGGTAATAAGAGACACAATCACCTTAAGGGCTTTTCAGGGAAAAAAAATCATAAAAGTATACTTTAAAACAACTGAATAACAGCTATTTGATTGCCACCTTTCCAAGTACCACCAAGTCACTCTGATATTGATGGATCGTGAATACAAGAAATTCACTAGGCTCAATGCTCATTTCAACAGCACACACACACCTTGCTTAGAAAGCTTTTCATTATTTCCATCTATCCAAATCCTGTCCATGGATCAAGGCTGAGCTCAATATTTCTTTTCCACAAAAATCTTTCTGATGCTGACAGCCTTCAATAATTTCCTTCTTCTCTCAATTTCAAAGGCAATTTTTGTCTACATGATTTGTTTAACAGTTCATCATAGTATCTTATTTTCAATTCCTATTTTTAGTGGTGGAATCTTGTTTTACAAAAGTATTTAATAACCACTTCTATTTGACATTACATGCAAAATTCTAGAGTTCCTTAAATCTGAAAACATTTTGATGTTTTGTGAGTTAAAATTCCTGCAAAAATAACAAAACGACAACAAAACTTGGAATGCAAAGAATTAAGCAGGATATTTAGTAATGTGTATCTTGGGAAAACAGCTGTGGATGGGGGGCCAAAGGAAGAAGATTTGGAAGATTTGTGGAGAAAAAGATGTTAGGCTGCAATTCCGATTCACTATCCTCTCAAGTGTCTTAACAGGAAACTCTGAAATTGTGATTTCTCTTCAGAGGTGTTACACATTGGGACAAGGGAGGCAGCCTTTACATTCTCTCATTGAGCACTCCTTAGAGGCAAGTTGTCCAGAGATGGTCGGTGAGACAGCTCTCTCTATTAAGGGTGATTTATAAAGAATGATGAAAACTGGAAGTTGTCTGCTCACTGTCTCAGGAATTGAGAATTTGGGAATCCAGCCATTCAATTTGAATAGATATTGAAAGGGAAAAGCACAGAATGCACAACATATCCTTAAATAAAAACTAGTAAGGAATGAAATAAATAAATTCATCTATGTTAACAAAGATGCATTTATTTTTTACTATGGTAAACTATACGCAAACAAATATAGAACATAAAATGCATTTCTTTTGTGCCTTTTTGCAAAGCAGAATTATGCTTTAAGATTATTCTATCTTCAGAGTTTCCTCAGGGACTTATTAGTCCATTATCAAAATCATATTGCAATCCAGCTCTTCTATCTGCCTGCGTCCACTTCCTTTATTTTTTGATACACTCGTTTTCTCAAGAGCAAACTTCCTAATAAGATTCCCACTTGCTAATTTGCAACTCAGTATTTTTTATTTAACAGTATATAGATGGTTTCCTGGTCTTTAAAAAAAATGGAAATATGGCTTAGTTTCTTCTTTTGAACTTTCTGGAGTATTGGGTATTTGAAGAAATGTTCCAAAAAAGAAAGAAGTTGTAGGTGAATATTACTCTATATGATGAAAGTAGCCACTATATTACATACAGCATATTATATTTAACAGTGGACTGTGAAGTCTTTCCTTCATTCAACATCAGATTCTATGGATAGAACAGTAGGGGGCTACAATCACGTAGCAACTATTTCTAGAACATGAATTGGTTCATCAGTATCACTTTAATAAAATGTTGAGACTCATTTATATGCTTCAGGTAGGAGCCTCAGTGTAGATCTTAGATTATGAGATGGTATACAGCAGCCATGAATCATGAATGAAACATGATGAAAATAGTACATATGAGGAAAGACAATAAGAGCTGGTATCAGACAGGAGGGAGGAACATGTGAAGGATAATTTAGCACTGAAAAAGTTATATAAAAGGTCTGAGGACCCAGCAGCTCAGGAGGCTAAAGCAGGATGATTGCGAGTTGAAAGCTAGCCGCAATAAAAGCTAAGTAACTAGTGAGACCCTGACTCTAAATAAAATACAAAATAGGGCTGGGATGTGGCCCAGAGGTCCAGTGCCACTGAGTTTAATCCTAGTACCCACCCAAATAAAAAATAATAAAAATAAAATCAAAATAAAGGTATGAGGAGCATTGGATCATTGGAAACAAAATAAAATGGATTATGGGATGGGACACCTAAGTGATTTGAAAACCTGATTTTTGAAAGACCACAAATATTAAATAAAAGGATGAAATAGAAAATATAGGTAAAAGAATGATTATTTCCAATTTTGTTTTAAAAATGCCTATAATTGTGTGTTTGTGATGGATTTGGAGAAATTAACAAAACTTTGATGAAACTAAGGTTGATGCAAAACATTTAATCAGAATGTATCAAATAGTTGACTAGGTATTAGTTATTCAACAAAATAATCACTAATGGAAAAGTTTTACTTAGCATGAATCAATAATACAGGCAAAATTTCCTATCCTTATTATTTACATTGCTATGGATAAGTAACCACATTTTTGTAGCTATTTTCAATCATTTTCAAATATTTCTTCACATGCTAACAAGGCTAAAATATTAACAATTACATACTAGGCTCTCTATTTCTAGGAGTCTAGATGAAAACTAATGTGTGCATGGGTGAAGAACTTTCAGGATATTTGGAATCAGAAGATAAAAGGCAGCCACATTTTTGAAAACTCATTTTCTGCAGACAAGCCGGTTGATGAGAGTTTTTCTGTAGCATTTCAGTTCAAATATGGATGCCAAAAGCCGATTTCTGAAGCAAAAGTTAGAGTTCTTTTTTAATATTTAGAAATTTTTATTAGTTTATTTTAGGTATACATGATATTGGAATTCATTTTGACATAATTACAAAAGAAGGGGTACAATTTGCTTCAATTCTGTCCCTAGTATTTTACCTTTCCCTCCCTTTCTAGTTCCCCCTGTTCTTAGTAATATTATTAACATGTTCTTTTAGTGGGACACACAGATGTAGCAGTTACTTGAGTCACATTTTGATTACATCAGTGAAGCTTTGTTAACAGTTCTTGATTTCAGCTTTGTGAGTGAAGCTCAAGGTGTATGATCCTGAACTTCTGAGGCATTGCTGCCAAGGTCTCGGCTTGGCACCAGAATCACGAGCCACCACACACCTTTGTAGGTTCAAACAGCAATTCTTTATTCCAGCTCTCACACCGCCTCCACACAGGTCCAGGGACAATCACGTTCTCCCGTCTGCCGCACAATCCACCTACTCCACGAGGCTATCTCCAAAACCCATTTTAATCTCACGAGAACTCAACGGGAACAAGCAGCAGGAACACCCTAAACCCAGCAATAATCTTCAACTTCCAACTTCCCTAAAACCCATTATCTTAAACTGGCAACGCCTTAAACTCAAGGAGCCGGTTACTTCCTCAAACCTGATCAGCTCTAAACCTGGATCTGCCTTGGTCCTTGAGCAAAGTCACCTTATCAAAGCATGCATGCAATGTCCCATCGAATGTCCTCTAAGCAGCATGGGGTACGCTTGGCAAGGAAATTTTGATGCGTCATTCCTACTTGGTAATGGCCCTCAGCACATTGCAACTTCATATGTAATAGAATATTAGTAAATGTATTGCTTTACTTGTCCAATACTCAACTAAGATACAACTTTGGTCACTCATACAGAAATTTCAATAATTTTTAAAAGTGTCTATCTGTGTTAAATTTCTTCTTAAAGTACTTAGAGTGATTTCTATTCATTTCACTGAAAAAAATATAGTTAAGATAGAACATCATCATCATCCTATCACCCATGATGTTCACCATAGGAAACAAAATTAACAAACAGATCTCATTAGAGGTTGGATATGTTCTCTTTTTACTTGAATAATGTAATTAGACTGGATCAGTATACAGGACAATACAATTAACCAAGATATATAGAAATAATAGGATGATTTATTTTGCTGGAAAAATACAAAACCACATCTTTTTCAGTTATATGTTTACTAAATTTAGGTATCATAAAAGAGTACTGAGTACTTTCTCTACTCATTATCAGTGGACTTTATATTTCAATGCAACCAAATAATACAGCTTTCACGAAATTCTTCAGTTTCTCTCTTAATTTTCACTCACTCCTTGATGCTGATGAAGCCATCATGAAAAACAGAGGAGGGGAAAGGGTCTTAACACCTGTGCAGCTGCTCTTCTTCACAGATGTCTTCAAATGATAAATAAACTGCCCTCTATCTGCTGGTGTGAACACTCTATTCATGAACATGCTAGACTCTCCATTTCTACTGTAGCTAACATAACAATTTCTCTCACAATGTGTGGTTCTTATTTTTAAAAACAAATATTCATTTGTGTGTAAATAGTATCTCTCAATTTTTATAAATATTTGTAAATAAATGAAGTCGGTGAAGCCATGAAATTTCCACATTTTTGCATGGCACAAGATTTATATTGAATTGAGAGAGAGTATTTGCTTACATTCTAAGGTAATAAACAAGGAGACAACTTTCACATCTCTTCCTCATATATGTATGTGTGTGTGTGTGTGTGTGTGTGTGTGTGTGTGTGTGCATGCGCACACACATATTGAATTCCAAGGGGTAGGGATCTTCCCAGCCCTCCTAGAAAAGTTACTTGACATCTTTCTGGTGGATGAAGAGGAAATGTGATAACTCTGTGTCTCATAATTTCTGGATCTCTCTTCTGTGCTGGAAACTTCATTATATACTCAGGAACATCTGGCATACATCATGTTGTTCTATGGAGAATTGTTGCAAGAAACACCAGCAATGCTAAGATGATCTGTGAGTAAATACAATAACTTTTCCTTTGATCTAGAAATCTTATGTTTCCTGTCAGAATAAATGAATAAATATAGAGATTTTAAAAACTTAACAAGGTCATAATTTTTATGACAGCTTAATTTATGATTACTCTTCTCCTCCTTCAAAATATTTAGAAACTCAGAAGTCCCCTCCCCAGAGATGCTAACACCTCTTTCCTACTCTAATATTTTGAAATACTTCAAAAACTACTATTTCAAATTCAACAGATATATCCTCAGAAGGTTGGCTGGTTTTTTTAAAAAACTCATAACTTAGCACTTAGGCTCAAAGTTTTAAGCATGCTTACTTATGTGATGTGATAAGGGTGTAAACAAACCACATTCTTTTCTTACCACATTTTTCTATAAAAATCTTCAATAAAATAGAGCTTTCTGGCTACTGCAATATTTGTATGTGTTTTCTCTAACTGTCTCCTTGTTTTGTATTTTCTTCTGCAACTTAGAATTTGTTCTTTAACAGGATTTCTTTTTCATCTCCTGGCACCATCATCTTCTTGACAATCATATTCAAACATACAGATAAATTATCTCTATTTTTGTCTTTTGAAATTAAGCTATCATTTATATACATCTTCCTATATACTTCTTCCTATCTTCCTCAAAGCCACTAATGTCATATAGCTTTCTATACAGTAAGGACATACTTTGATTAACCTGTGTATCCCCTATTTAAAGAAAGATCCCAAAGAATCTACTTCTTCCTGTATTATATTAACCAACTTTTTGTCACATGGTCACACTTTCAGGGGAGACTAGGAAATACTGTTTTTATTCAGAATGGCCATATCTTCAAGTAAAAATTTATTACTAAGCAAGGAGAAAATATACATTAATGGAATATGGATAAATTTTGAAATCATCAGAATAGATAAATATCAAAAACATGAGGCTAAAAGAAAAATCACACTGTTCATTGATAAGCATTCTGCAAAATACAGTGTATCCTTTTAAAAGATTCTCATGTAGAAATAGTATAAATATTAGGAAGGATATGGTAAATATAAAATTCACCATCAGGATGAGGTAAAAGAAAACAAAGGAGGGTAATATTTGATTGGGCTTATTATCTTGTAGTCTAAAAAAGCTAAAAAGCGAAATGTTAAATATACTAGTTATTTTTCCTCCCTTTGAAGCTTATTCTAATGACGATGATTTCAGCAGAAAACAATAATTACAGTTTTAAGAAAGCCAATTATTTACTATGCATATTTGCTGTGATGTAAAGGTCTCTAAAAGCAATAAACACTTGCTTCCAGTTAATTTTAAAGACCTTTGGTTCATTGTTACTATTTAATTTCCAAAGTAATTTCCATGCTAATTAAAACCTTTAGTACCTACAGTGAAGGATCCTATGAAAAGCAACTTAATTTTTTTTATGAATCTAGAGAATAAATCTAGCCTTTTGAAATTTTGAAGCAACAAAAGGTGATATTGCGGGGGAAGCATTAGGTTACAGGTGTGTGAATGGTAATTTTGTAAGCCGTTTCTCATGTTAACCTTTTCCACAGTTAAAGTTACCTATGAAGAATTCATTAAACAACATGTGAATTTAGAAGAATAAATGTTTGAAAACAAGTTTTTATCCTCTTTTTTTTCTCAAGTAATCTTGAGCCAATTTCAAGAGATATTTATGATTGACTACAAACTCCCATATTAAAGAAAATCTAAGTTATTGGTAGTGAAAAGACTCATTACGTAGTTTGTAGCACCTAATAAATGTATACTTTGCACTAGAAAATGAGGCTACAAACAGGGGGAAAGATGTAGTCTCTGCATTTAAAAGTTCAGTTAAGCTTAATTTGTTTGATAATATTAGAATAATCAAGAAAATATATACATTGAAAAAGAATCTTTTCTGTGAATACTATAAACAGCATCAAACCTAGCCCAATGTAACATTATGATTAAAATCATCAGCATTGGGCTCTGCCACACACTAGCTACATGACCTTAAAAATTTATATAACTCCTTTAAGCCTTGATTTCCTCATTGGTAAAATAAAACTTACAGTATCTCACAGGATAGTTGGTAGGGTGAAATGATAATAATATGCATAGAAAGATGCTTGAAAATATAATTACATTGCTAATTATTGTTACTAGGTTATAAGTCAACATTTTATAATGTGAAAATAAACATTTCATGATTATATCCCATGAAATGTATTATAGATCAACTATAAAAATGAAGCCTCAATTTAAGAATTGTTGAGGTTTGGATGTGAGGTATCCCCCAAAAGCTCACTGTGAGACAATGTAAGAAGAGTCAGAGGAGAAATTATTAGAATCTTAAGAGTCTTAACCCAATCAGTGAATTAATCCCTGAAGAGATTAACTGAGTGGTAACTAGAAACAGGTGGAGTGTGACTAGAGGAAATGGTTTTGGGGGGACATGGTTATGGGGTACATATTTTATATCTGGAGCTGGAGTCTCTCTTTCTCGCTCTCTGCTTCATTGTCAATGTGATGTGAGCTGTTCCCTCTGCCATACTCTTCCACCATGATGTTCTGCCTCACCTCCAGCCCCAAGGAATGGAGCTGGATTTCTCTGAAATAATACCTCTGAAGACATGAGCCTCCAAATATCTTTTTTTTCCTACCCTGCAGTTGTGCTGGTCAGATCCTTAGTCACAGCAGAGAAAAAGCTGACTAAAATAGGAATAAATCACTTAACAGTCTAAACAAACAAACAAAAAACTCCTCCATTAAAAATATGTAGCTCAAGCACACAGCATAAGCCTTATGAGTGAATTACATTTTGCATTAAAATAGTCATCTCTGAACTGAATGAATTCTTGGGCATATTACATAATGTGTCAAATATGTTTTGTTTATATTGAAATCAAAGAAAAGACCAAACATAACATGATAAATAATCATTCTAAAGTGTTCTAAAGTAGGGATATGGGTGATTTTTTACCAAAAATGATATTAGTTGCAGCTATAGTTATGTGTTGATAGCAGTATCAATTAACCATCTTGATTTGATCCCACCATATAAGCATTTATGTAAGTCACTAAAATATGGGAAAATAGCCTAATAAACAAAAGTAGTTATGGATGACAGAGTAACTAAAAGAGAATTTCAAATTGTGAGGTATATTATTTATTCTAAGAATAATATGAGTTTTAGAAGAGATTATTTAAATGTCTATTGCAGTACAGTATAGTTATAGCTATTTTTTAATCTTTAAGACATAAGCAGTGTATCCATATCTACTTTTTTTTTTGAAGGTTTTTTTTTTATTGGTTGTTCACAACATTACAAAGCTCTTGACATATCATATTTCATACATTAGATTGAAGTGGGTTATGAACTCCCAATTTTACCCCAAATGCAGATTGCAGAATCACGTCGGTTATACATCCACAATTTTACATAATGCCCAATTAGTAATTGTTGTATTCTGCTGCCTTTCCTATCCCGTACTATCCCCCCTCCCCTCCCCTCCCCTCCCTTCTTCTCTCTCTACCCCATCTACTGTAATTCATTACTCTCCTTGTTTATTTTCCCATTCCCCTCACAACCTCTTATATGTAATTTTGTATAGCAATGAGGGTCTCCCTTCATTTCCATGCAATTTCCCTTTTCTCTCCTTTTCCCTCCCATCTCATGACTCTGTTAAATGTTAGTCTTTTCTTCCTGCTCTTCCTCCTTGCTCTGTTCATAGTTGCTCTCATTATATCAAAGAAGACATTTGGTATTTGTTTTTTAGGGATTGACTAGCTTCACTAAGCATAATCTGCTCTAGTGCCATCCATTTCCCTGCAAATTCTATGATTTTGTCATTTTTTATTGCTGCATAGTACTCCATTGTGTATAGATGCCACATTTTTTTTATCCATTCATCTATTGAAGGGCATCTGGGTTGGTTCCACAGTCTAGCTATTGTGAATTGTGCTGCATAAATCAAAGGCATTTCTGTATATCAGCGACAAAACTTCTGAAACGGAAATGAGGAAAAACACTCCATTCACAATATCCTCCAAAAAAATAAAATACTTGGGAATCAACCTAACAAAAGAGGTGAAAGATTTATACAATGAAAACTACAGAACCCTAAAAAGAGAAGTAGAAGAAGATCTTAGAAGATGGAAAAATATACCCTGTTCATGGATAGGCAGAACTAACATTATCAAAATGGCGATATTACCAAAAGTTCTCTATAGGTTTAATGCAATGCCAATCAAAATCCCAATGGCATTTCTTGAAGAAATAGATAAAGCAATCATGAAATTCATATGGAAAAATAAAAGACCCAGAATAGCAAAAGCAATTTTAAGCAGGAAGTGTGAATCAGGCGGTATAGCGATACCAGATTTCAAACTATATTACAGAGCAATAGTGACAAAAACAGCATGGTACTGGTACCAAAACAGGCGAGTGGACCAATGGTATAGAATAGAGGACACAGAGACTAATCCACAAAGTTACAACTATCTTATATTTGATAAAGGGGCTAAAAGCATGCAATGGAGGAAGGATAGCATCTTCAACAAATGGTGTTGGGAAAACTGGAAATCCATATGCAAAAAAATGAAACTGAATCCCTTCCTCTCGCCATGCACAAAAGTTAACTCAAAATGGATCAAGGAGCTTGATATCAAATCAGAGACTCTGCGTCTGATAGAAGAAAAAGTTGGCTCCGATCTACATATTGTGGGGTTGGGCTCCAAATTCCTTAATAGGACACCCATAGCACAAGAGTTAATAACAAGAATCCATATCTACTTATTTGTGAATTTAACAGATATCTATTAAATGTCCATTTCTTCTCTGACATAATGATATATAATTGTTCTTAATTCTTTTTAAATATATATAACTGTTAAAGATCTGCTAGATACCCAGCAAACACTTATTATTGGCCAACAAATGGATAAAAATTACACATACTAGTTCAGTTAAACTGGGAGAGAAAATCACCCAACACTGCTTTATTAAATAAACTATCAGTTTAAATTAGTTTAGAATAGAAAACAAAATAACAAATTATAATGACTAAACCAGGTAAAGCATAAATATCTGACAAAAGCATGAAAATGTACATACTAATTCATTGTTTATATTTTTGTTGTACAAATAATCCTTCAGTGAACATTTATATATAAGTTGGTGTTGAAGTTTTTATGTATCTTGTATAGATAAACAGGAGTAGATTTGCTGTGTAATATGGTAACTATATTTAACTTTTTGAGAAACTGCTATATTGTTCTCAAAGTGTCACACAATTTCATTTTCCCATCAGTGAACATGTGAGGTTTCTAAATTCTCTATATCCTCACCAAAACTCGTTTGTTCTTTTTATTAGAGCTATTCTGATGTATCTCAACAAGTATCTATTTGTGGTTCTGACTTGCATTTCTCAAACGCCCACCAACTGATGAATGAGTGAACAAAATGTGATGTATTTGTAAAATAAAAAATCATTCAGTAATAATAAAAAATGAGTACTAACAAATACTACAACATGTAGAAATCACAAAAGAATTGTACTAAGCAAAATAAGTCAGTCACAGAAGACCAAATATTATATGAAATGCCCAGGATGAGCAAATTTATGTTAGAAAATAGGTTAGTGGCTGCCTTGGATTGGGGTAAAGAACAGTATTGATGATATGTACAACCTAGCGATATGGAATATTGAAGGAGTAGAAAGCCTGAACAGACTGGTCATGAGTAAAGAGACTGAATCAGTAATAAGCGCTTTCCACCTAACAGAAGTCTGGTGCCAAATGGCTTCACTGCTGAATTCTACCAAACATTTAAAAATCAACTAACACCAATTCTTCCCAAACTCTTCCAATAATTGAAGAAAAATGAATACTTACAAACACATTTTACAAGGCCAGCATTACTTGATACTAAAGGCATACCAGCTGATTTCAAGAAAAGCAAATTGTAGGCCATTATTGTAAATACACAGGCAAATTTCCTCAATAAATATCAGCAAATTGTATTCAACAACATATTAGAAGTTTCATTCATCATGTTCAAATTGTATTTATTTCTAGGATGCAAAAAAATTGCTCAACATATAGAAATCCTTCAATGTGATCCACCCCATTGTTAGAATGAAGAACAAAGATGACATGTTCATCTTTATAGATACAGCAAAACTGTTTGATAAAATTTAATACCCTCTCATAAGAACTCCCAACAAATGAAGTATAGAAGGAGAGTACCTTAACACCATGAAGGTCATATGTCACAATCCCATAGCTAACATCGGTCTCAATAGTGAAAAATTTGAAAGCTTTTTCTTTATAGATCACAAAAATGGCAAGGTTGCCATTCTCACAATTTCTATTCAAGATAGTACTAAAAATTCTAGCCAGAGCACTTAGACAAAGAAAAAGAAGTAGAAGTCACCCAAATAAAAAAGAATAACATTTATAGGTGATATAATCTTATGTATAGATGTGTAACCGATGTGATTCTGCAATCTGTATACGGGGTAAAAATGGGAGTTCATAACCCACTTGAATCTAATGTATGAAATATGATATGTCAAGAGCTTTGTAATGTTTTGAACAACCAATTTAAAAATCAGACTTCATAAAGAGGCTTAGAACTAATAAATAAATTCAGTAAAATAGAAGGGTGCAAAGTAAATTCTTACATTTCAAATCAATTTCTCTTTGACAAAGCTGCCAAGGAAACATAACATGGAAAGAGTAACTCCTTCAATGACGGTATTAAGATAAATGGACATCCACATGCAAAGGAATAAAATTGGATTTTTTTCTTATTCTACATAAAAAATAGATTTTAAAAGTATTAAATTCTTAAACATAAGAATTTTATTTACTTGAATAAAACATAAGGAAATAGTGTCTTTGTAAGTTTTTATTATGCATTACAATTATACATAACAGTGGAGTTCACTGTGACATTCATCTACACACATAACATAAATTGCTTCAATTCATTCTTTCCCATTCCTCCTCCTTCCCCCTGATGCTCTTTCTTTAATTTTCTTCCTTCTGTTTAATACATGTATTTTTTCAATGGTGCATTATAATTATACACAGAAGTGAGCTTCATTGTGCCATATTTATTTATGCATATAGGATGATTTGGTCAACTTCATACCCCAGTTCTTCCTCTTTTGCTACCTACCTCCAACCCCTAATCTCCACCATCTACTCTACATATTTTTCTTCTATTTTTGCGAGATCCCTTTTTTATTGTTGTAGTTGTTGTACTGGGGACTAAACCCAGGAGCAATTCACCACTAAGGCACATTTCCAGCCCTTTTTTGTATTTTATTTAGAGACAGGTTCTCTCTAAATTGCCGAGACTGGCTGGCTTTGAATTTGCAATCTTCCTGCCTCAGTCTCGCAAGGAGCTATAAGACCCCTTTTTTATTTCTTTAAAATGTCTACATATGAGGGAAAACATTCAACCCTTGACATTCTGAGTATGGCTTAGAAGTACATCTTTTGCACTTTGGCCTATGCATTTTTTGGGGGAGGGGGATTAGAGCTCAGAAGTATAGAAAACAAAAGCAAAAATAGACCAATGGGATTTTGCCAAACTAAAAATTTGTATAGCAAAAAGAAAAAAAAATGCAGAGACCAACAATTTCTATAAGTTGCCAAAGTATCAAATCAACCTAAATTTTCAATGACAGATTAATGCTTAAAGAGATTGTTGCATAAATACATAATAAATAATATTCAGCTGCTTAGTAGGAGGAAATTGTGGCATTTGAGACAACATAGATGAATTTCAAGGACATTATAATGCCAAGTGAAATATATACGCCAGGCATAAAAAGGCAAATACTGCTTGATCTCCCTTGTGTAAAAATTTGACTTAAAAGAAACAGAGAATACAATGTTGTTTGCCAGCTGCCAGGACTAGGGTTGAGGTAAGGGGCTGCAGAAAGGGACAGATATTTGCTTAAAAGTACATTTCAGTTAAACAAGATAACATTCTCCTGTCATATATAACAAATTAGAATTTTTAAAAAATGCTATCTTGTTTTGCACTGCTGAAATTTCATTGCTTAATCTTTTCAAAAAAGCAATTCTTTGTTTTACTGATCTTTTTTATTACTTTTTACAAAAAAATTCATTAATTTCAACTCTGATCTAATTATTATCTCTCTTTTACTAATTTGATTGAGCTCAGTGGTGGGTTTAGTCAACTAAGTCTCTTCTAAAGCTTGCACTATAAAGTAAGGCTATTCTTGGTTTATAGATATTCAAATCTTGACTTGCTCAACAAGTAAGTATTAAGTGCTTTGTATCACTGTTATTCTTTCCTTCTATCATTGCTACCCATTTTTCCATTTATTTATGATTTTCCTGAAGTTACACAGTTTGGATGTTGACTCATGTCACTCCAGTTTAATCTCTGAATGCCGTTGGAGTAGGAGTTGAAGAAACTATGGACGGTTTTGGTAGTAGTATTGGTGTTGGTGCTGTTTTGTTGGTTAGTTTGCTTTTGTATTTTTGTTGTTGTGGTTGTCTTGCTTTCCCTTTTATAATGAATTTCTGTGTCCACAGAACATCTCCTAAATATCACTGTAACCAGCTCAACACTGTGATTGAGATACCTCCTTTGTTTTGTCCTTTAACATTTTTTTTTTTATCTTATGTAACCTCAAGGACAGAAAGTGAAAAAAATCAGTGGAGTTTCTGGGGATAAATCCAGCCACACCTCTCTAAAATCAAGATTTATTTATTTATAGATAATTTATTACGTTCTTAGTAGTGCTGTGCCCAAATCTAGGATTTGACTTCCAGATTAAAAAAAAAAACAGATATGGTTTCTACTTCCAAGAAAATAACTATCAAGCATAGCAAAGGAATAGGAAAATAAATATTTCCTAGATATTAATTTAGGAAAAATGAGAGCTTGTAAGCAAAATACACCCCTTCTTCCATTTTTCCCTTTCTGGACATCTGAAGAGCTAAAGTTATATTTACCCTCACTACATCTATGATTCAATTGTTGAAATCCTAAAAATAGATGCCTTTATTATCAGTTCTGCGATGCAACTACTAGACAGAGTCTATAGTCACTATCTTTTATGTAAGTATTCTGTCCTGGTAGTGACTTCTAATTTGAAATATGTTTATTACTGTACCACATTGGCAGTTAACCAAGAAAAATGACAATTTGTATGAAACAAAATGTATGAATTGTGGTGAGGGAAAGGAGGAGGATGTACTCCAAATAGGGGTAATGAGACTCTATACATAAAATTTCTGCTACTAATAACTTCCATAATGGATCCTAGGCAGTGAAGGTTTCCAGGGGCTAATAGGCTGCTACTAATGATTCCTTGACTGGCTGCAAAGTTGACCTTAATTTTAATAGAACTGTATAAATACTAACTTTATGCCCTTCTTGGGAATTTCTTCAGTCTTTTTTAACTGAAAATATCTTCTAAAATTAAACGAATGCGCCTAAAGAAAATTTTAAAATTACTATTGATATTCATTCTTAATAAGATAACTAAATAATGTGCTACCATGTAAGAGTAAAGGATATTTTTTAACTCATTTTTGTTATGTTTGACTGATGGGTCTATGGTTTTGAAAGCATTACATTATTATAAGTGAGAATCCTACAATGAAATTACATAATTATAGATAGATGATAGATATTGAGATCTTCAACATGAAACATTACATATTTAGTAAATATTTAAATTATTCATGTAATTTTTCAAGATAAACATGTGGTGTACAGATGACACCAGGCTTTCCAGAAACGTGAAAAATCTGAGATTTTGCCCCACTTAAAAACTAATATATTAATTCACTACATCTTTATTGATCTTGACTAAAGGACTTCTAGACAGATACCAGGGATTTATTATTGATGACACAGAAAGCAACATGAGTATTAGCATATTTACTTTATTTCTCTTAGCCCCCAATTCAGATGAAACCCAGCACACACACACACACACACACGCACACACATATATATATATATAACTGTGTTACAAGTAAGGAAAATTGTTTAGGGACCCTGACTCTTTAAATGGTTAACCCTCTTCTCTCAAGGAGAACATTTGTTTAGTATTAGAGAATAAATATGCTTTTTATTTTCTTTGAAAGGAAGCACTGTATGTGACAAGGTTATGTATTACATAAACATATTTGAAAAGATGTTTTGAAGAAAGTACATAGCTCCCAAGAAATCTTTCAATATTACCCACCTTCCTTTCTTACTGTCTTTTTTTACTTCTGACAAAGTTTCCCATGTGTGTGCTATTTGGTCATTCATCAGCTTGATCTGGCATATAGACAGAACCATATTTGTCATACAACATTTAATTAAGGCTACTGTCAACAGGTCTCCAATCAACAGGATAAGGCCAACCCAAGTACTCACCTATCCTTCCAATGTCCTGGACACTATGAGCTGAATAAAACCCATGAACCACTAGGGTCTACCTCTGAAATTAATGTGTTTTCTCAATAGATTTCTGTACTGACATTTCCAGAGTTCCCTAGACATTAATCTGTACTAAGCAAAATGCAATACAATTGCTTATGTTCTACCTTGTCTTAGAAAGAGGAAAGCCAGGTCAAAATCATCATTCTTAACAATCCTGACTAGTAACATAAAGCTGACCTGAATGTCTTTCAGTAATACAAATATCATTAAAAGTTATAGCAAAAGTCAGGGTCAAATTTCATTGTGAATTTTTGGTTAAATGACTTCCATTATAGGGATTATGGTTCATTGGGTTTGCTTACATAATATTCAGACTTTCTTCTCACTTTGCCTAGATGGCTAAAGATATTCTCATTTTGGAGAAATTTTCATTCTCATCTGAGGATCTAATGATGATGTTCCTTGAATATTTGAATATCTCTGCTATCATATCTAAGATGCAAACCATTTTGTTTCCATCAAGGAAACAAGTCAAGGCCTGATCTTCTTTACAAAAATTATAATCCTGAGAGTACATGGGCATCCAATGGAAGCAATGTTTTAAATTATTAGGGCTTCTTGAAGTGATTTGTGTCACTGAGGGCAAGGATCAACAAGACCTCCAACATGACCTTCTCTCAAGATGGTTCATTTCAAATATCTGAAAATGTTCTTGATTTTGGAATGGCTCCCTAAGGGCAGTCAGTCCAAGACATTGTGTTCTCTTTTTTCTTTTTTTTTTTTTCTTTTTATGTTTTTCTTGTTGCATTACAGTTGTACATAAGAGTGGAATTTGATGTTACATATTAGTACATGCACAAAATATAACAATATAATTTGGCTAATTTCTCTCCCCAGCACTCACCCCTTCCCTTCATCCACCCCACTGGTCACTTCCTCTGTTCTACTGATTTCCCTTTGCTTTGCATGTGATCATCATCCAACTTTCTTTTCCTTTTTCTTCTGTAGCTTTCACGTATGAGAGAAAACATAATGCATTGGACCTTCTGGCTTTGGCTGATTTTGCTTAAGATAATGGTTCCACATTCCATCTTTTTTTCCTGCAAATGAAATAATTTTATTTTTCATCATGGCTGAATAAAACTTCATTGTGTATATATACCACATTTTCTTCATCCATTCATCTGGTGATGGATACTTAGGTTGGTTCCATAATCTAGCAATTGTGAATTGTGCTGCTATAACATGTGTATGCATAACTGATTAGAAAAAAACAGGTAGTGGCTGCTGTGGATTTCAACCTTAATGCAGGCTATGAAGAAGATGAAACACACACACACACACACACACACACACACACACACACCATATATGACAACCATTTATTTTTCAGATATATATGAAAAATACACATTTTTGTTAAAAGGTCTCCTTTCATTTTTTTATATTGAAAAAGTGAATAAAAATTAATTGTTAATAACGACTACTGCATACTTTACAAAAATATAGTCACAAAATATGAGGAAAGTTTTATCTTGGAGAAAATAGCATGAATGTGCAATAAAAATTTATCATTTTGCTTTTGATCTGTTTCAGTCCAATAGTCCTAAAATCAGTGGTCCTAAAATCAATTTGGATAAATCTTTTCCTTTTTGATATTGCTTCATTGCAAAGGGATTTTTTTTAAATCCCCTTAAAAATAAACATTATGTATGCTGTAAAACTAAAGCATTTATTCTAAATAAAGAAGCTGTATGTTATGCTGAAGAGCCCATTGAACTGGGCTCTAAATGTATTTTAAAACTTCCCTTTACGTCTCTGTGCAAATTTATCTAGTTAAAAAATAAATAGACAAGCTGGTCATTAACATTTCTTACGATTTAATCATATATTAAATAATGATAAATGACTCCTAGAAAGTTTGACTGGGTATGCATTTACCTTTCTGTAATAAATACATATTAATTATGGATTATTGGGGGGCTTTGCATACTCAAATTATTTGACAGAAATCCATATGTATCTTGTTTCATACACTACAAATTTTCATTATTCCCATTTATTCTCTGGTTTCCTATAATAGTATCAGCATCAATTAAAGTAATTTTGATAAGTCAGTAAATAAATGCAGTCCTACCTTTCTTTCAAGTGGTTGGAGAACACATAGAAAAGATATAGAGAAGGAGAAATGTGGCAGAGTAAATACTCTAAGTGATTTTTTTGGTTTGTTTTCTATAAAGAGAAAACTTCTATCTTCTCCATTGTACCCCAATCATTTTTCCTAGAGACTTAGTTATGTACTAGTATTTGTCTGTTGCTGCTTTACCTAACCACAATCATTTCCCTTAGCTCTATTCTAGCCTTTGAAAATAATCCCTTTATTAAAATATTTTTAACCACCCATGGAACCTGTTGTCCTTTTCTCCCAGGCTGTTTGATGCAGTGAGCTTGATGTAATCATCACCTTTATCATGTAGAGAATCTTACCACATGGAATTTTTTCACTTGACTCTTGACTTATGGTAGGATTAAGAACTAGAACCAAGGTCTTCTCATTCTAGTAACCTTTTATTTAACCATATTTTGCTTTTTTCTCTTCAATTTTCTTGGTCTCAGTTTGCATATGTAAAATTTTTGAACTTGAGGTTACTGAAATAAATAGTTCTGAGTATGCTTACCTCTGAAAATTCAGTGATGGCTGCTCAGTGTAATATTTGGTACTAGGGATCTGAAAGAAGATTCTGAGAATCCCCATATCCCAGAGGTGTTTGCATATATCACTGGGCAATTCTTATATTTTTCTGTACAGAGTTACAAAAAATAATTTATTTATGGATGAAATAGGAGTACATTAAAGAAGATAATTTTTTTCATGTCCATGTCTGCAATGGTTGGCAATCACTTCATTAAAAAATAAATAAATAAATTTCAATCTGATTATGCTTATGCCTGGCTAAATTAATCTGGCTTCCTGTTTGTGATTTCTGCTACTGAAATGTCTTTTCCTGCCTCATCCTTTAATAATTGTGCTGGTTTTTTAAATATTTTTCTCTTGCATTTAATATATTCCTCTTTTGAAATCTTAAATTAAATTCTTATATATTTTATTTCTATATCTCAATCAATTTAGAAGTGTCCATAACTATACCTCTCTGTCCTGTCTCATTCTTGCTTCCTGACATTTTGTGCATCCTGGGGCCAAACCTTGCTTTCTTGTGTGACTTTGACTTTTGATTAGACTGCTAGCAACTGTCATTTACCCTGCTTACTTGCAGTGTATGTTGAGAGGAACCTGCCCACCAATATCTAATCAATCTGAGTGTACTGTCAGATTAAGCATCTTCTCTTGACATTTCTTGGCCTTCTGATTCCTCCCATTATAAATGTTGACTCTCCAATCAACTTCTCACAAGTTTGATACTCCTGTGTGAAAGAAAGAAAATTAATCCACCTTGTTCCATTACAAACTTCCCCTGATCAAAAGCTGACTTACTGAAATATATTTAAACGGAGAGCAGTAGAGGTAGCTTTGGAATAGTTCACTGTTGGCAGCAATATTGTATTCTTTTTCCATTTACAGAATTTTGCCTGTGGAAAATGGAACAGCTACACATTTAGATGGAAAACTTTTGTAAGTAATGAGATTTTAGAATTTAAATGAGAGAGACATTTAAGCACTCTTGCTTCTAAATTTTCAAGTTAAATGGTCAAAATAGTCATCACATTTATAGCTCTACTGAGGTCAAGCAAGTTGCCCTAGGCCATTACAGACAGAGCTAGGGTTTTGGAATTTTGATTACTAATTTGTTTTGCTACTGATGAACACCTCATTGTCAATCAATATGAATCAATTACTACTTTCTAATTTCTTTTAAGAAGAAATTAGATTCTGTGCAATACTTTGTATTTGGTATTTGCTGAATAAGGCATTTTAAAATGGGTAGTATTCTCAGGGATAATTAAAAACATATAACACCTTAGTGAGAAACATACTAAGAATTTACATGTCCAAAGGAAGTCTTTCTTCAATGTAAAACTTTTTGATTTTTTTCTAGATGTGGTACCACAGAACAGATATATGGCAAATCATTATTGAAAATGTGAATTAAAACTGATACAATAAATAATTTTCAGTAGTTTCAATTTTGTTCAGATGGAACTTTCTGTAGAATCTTTAAATGAATCCCATGGAAAGTTATTTTAAATATGTCTATCTGAACAAAATTTTTTATGAGAAAAATACATGTTCTGGAGTCATTCACTTTGTAATCAAGGAGATTTTTATGGAAGTTCAGAAAGGCTTTAAAATGTAGAAAGAAGGGAGCATACTAAAATGCATTTAGCTGATGTTTTAGAGAATATAGAAAATTTTTAAAAATACACATTCTAAAATGTTTTCAGCATTATTGTTGGGTGATTTAATGTTAGCCATTGCTCTGTTTCATAGTTACTGTTTGTTTTCACACACTCAGACTAATAGATTTACACTTAAAAGAAAAGCCTCCTGACCCAATCACTTATGTCACATTAAGTGAAACCATGCAATTTGAGGTTATGCTGCCTAGCAAAATCTAATGAATATAAAATGTAATCCTAGTAGCAATGTATCAGATTATTGTTTTAAAGAAATAATGCTAGATAGCTTTTTACCAGGAGAGGTTATTTTTCAAGGAAAGTTTTTGGGTAGAATTATTATAGCTATTCAAATCTCAAGGCCTGCTTTTGCTTAGGAGTTTCCTCAGGTGTCCTCATTTTGGCACAATATTAGAATCCTTTCCAGCTTTGGTCTTACAAAGAGAAGAAAGATGGGGCTGGGGATGTGGCTCAAGCGGTAGCGCGCTTTCCTGGTATGTGTGCGGCCCGGGTTCGATCCTCAAGCACCACATACAAAGAAAGATGTTGTGTCTGCCGGAAAACTAAAAAATAAATATTAAAAAAATTCTCTCTCTCTCTCTAAAAAAAAAAGAGAAAGATGATTTAGTGAAGACATTTGGGACTTGTTGACACACCCTCTTTGTATGTCCCTTAAGTTTTTATTTATCATTTGTTTATTTACTAAAACACTGATTCATTATTGACTTATTCATTCTATAGACATCCCATTCTTAAAATGAAAATTTACTGTACCTATACTTTAAGAAAATTTCAAGCACTGAATAGCACACTTATGATTTATTGATGCTTTTAAAAGTATACAAACATCATATTAACTTCTTTTCCAGGTATTGTTGGTGCACCTGTAATCCTGCTACTTGGGAGACTGAGGAGCTACTTGGGAGCTTGAGGTCAGTCTAGGCAATTGAGAGAAACTGTCTCAAAATAAAATATAAAATGGGATAAGGGTATAAAGCTCAGTGGAAGGGCACTTGCCTAACACGTCAAAGGCCTGAGTCCTTGGTTAAAGATTTTCCACATTTGGGCTAGGGATAGAATGCTTGCCTAGCATGGGTGTGGATTTAAAAAAATAAAAAAAGAAGAAGAAGAAATAAAAATATATTTTATAAATTTACCTAAAATGTAAATTTAGAAATTTATAAATTATGTTGATTTTGAAATAAAAAAATAGTTATCTTTTAAAATTCTTGCTTATCTAGAACACATAGATAAATACAAAATAATTTGAGAATTGCTTTGCAGTGTTAATTAGATATTGAGGAATACATTATCTACCACTAGCATTAACTTGTTTCAAATGTATAAATTAATTTAATTGTCACAATGATATTATAAGCTGAAAGCTATATTAAAACTTTTCAGATGAGGAAAGAAGTTTGGAGTTAAGTGATTTGATAAAGGTAACAAAGTTACTGAACAACATTCTGACCACTTCCATCGTTCTGACCAATCTCTAAGCAAGAAAATACTTGAGTTTGTCTTTTACTTTATGAACTTATGTTGCATTTTATTTCAAAAGCCAAATTTTTAGTTTGATTCTAAAATTAATTAGAATTCTGTATTTTTATTATCAACTTAAAAATAACAACTATAGATGCCTTTTGCAAAATAAAACATGAAATCATGATATTTTACAAGATGTGAAACAATAATAAATTGTATGAATTGCTATTCCATTTAATTTATAGACAGTGCTATTCTATTTAGTTTACAGTATACTTTTCCTATAAAACTAAATTCCATGTTAATCTAGTATGAGATTACAGAAAGAATATGTTTCTATACTTGGGGCTTTTTGAGCAAATCTTACTTTAACCAGACCCAGATTTTTAAAAAAACACAAAAACAAAACAAAACAAAAAAACCCTAAAAGTTAATTTCCAACTCATTAGATGAACTAACTTTCTCAGAGACAAGTGTTTATATTTCAAAAATGGATGTGACCGTGGCACAGGAATAATTTCCTGCCTTGAGAAGTTGAAGACAATGGTTTTGTGGAGAACCCATAATCCTACTCCTTAGGTTTTCAAGAAGTATCTAACGTGGAAGGGAAATAGCTTCCTCTCTTTTCTAATAAATACACAGATTTATTTTTGTGTTTCCTCACCTACAATTCGGACCTTCGATGGGTACAGTAACATCTAATTCTCACTATGCTGCTTCAGTGGTAATAATTGAGGCTAAGAGAAATTACACAGTTTAACAAAAAGAAAATTAAAAATAACATAATCCTCTGCTCCAGAAACTGTATGTCTATAGCCAGAATATTATTTAAAAAGTTCTCATCTAATGAAAAACATGTTCTCTCGCTAAGTTGTAAATAATGGTCTTGCAATATGGCATTATTACTTGCTTTATTATTTTGCAGTTTTTTATTTATTTATTTTTTAAATTTCAACTTGGTTGGGCTTAGCTTGCTTCATGAGATAATTGTTTTTTCAATGTCATCGTAAGGGTTAAATGAAAGAGCATTCAAAAAACAACATCAACAAAATAACAGTTGTTATAACTTCTAAGGAACTATATATAGGAAAGAAAAGGATAATAATGAGGGTGGTGGTAAATTTTGTGAGAATATTTCATAAATTGTTTTAATCTAAAAGAAAAACTGGACTCAAATAAGACACCTGAGATGGATTAATTTTTCATTTTTGTTCTCCCTTGAAGATACAAAAGCTTGACATTAAACCTCACACAGATACAACTACTGAGTTATAACCAAGGAAAAAGCATGTAGATGATAAGTAATCAATAAATCATTCAGAGTGTTCTCTATAATGATTTGAAGAACAGATGAGAAAAGATGAAACAAGAAAGAAAATTATGACCCTTTTCAAATGATATGACAGTTGAGCAGAGTTAATAAAAGTTAGCTGCAGATGGCTGGTGTTAGAGAAAATCATCATTTTGAGGGTATGGAACAAATTGCTACTATATATTCAGTTCTTGTGAACCTTATTTAGGAATATTTGACTTCAAATTGTCATTATAATGATTTCAATAATGAATATATTTTATTTTGACTAAGAAAATTTGCAACTTGAAAAATTATAAAAATAGAAAGTGTGAAGAAGTAATTATCCCCAAAATTTTAAAGAAAAAGTAGTTTTCCTGTATTATGAAAGCATTTTGTAGATAAATATATTTTTATTGTTCTGTTTTGTATTCTACTTGATTTTCATTTTTTTTCATTTTACCTTTATTTTAATTCTCCTCTAAGGTAAGATAGAAACTTAGGAAGCAATTCTGAAAAATCAAAGAGGATTCTAGCTATTTATTTTTAAATACAAATAGTAGCATTTCAAGATTGATAGATAAAAGTCATACTAATATTTTTCAAAATATCTACTTACTCATCCAATATTCATAAACATACAATGAATAATGTTATAAAAACCACTATCAGATCCTAACTTGTTTATTTTTTGAAATACAAAGAAAATGCCTATAAAAGATTTTTTTTTTACAATTTATATCATACAATGTGTAAATTAAGCATCAGAAAATGAGATGGAGAAACAACAATATCTAGAATGTGCAGAGGTGAATCTAGAATGTAGTGTAAGAATAGTAAGAATAGAAAATGGGGAATTTGGTAGAATACCAATAAACACAGTGCCTGTCTACTCAAAGCACTTATGCAGCTTAATTTAGCTTACATTTCACATATATCTTCATACTGCTTAATATTTTATAAATGCACAGTACCCAAGGTTATAAATTGGATAATAACTATTGTATGCAGAATAAAATCCTTGGATTAATATTTCAGATTCCTCTTAGAAATTTTTCCAAAGAAACGTGTGTTAATTTTTTGCCTACTGAAACTAAATTCTTACCCACAGAAATATTCTATAAAAATTTCCTTTGGAAGTGAAACACTTCAGAATAATCAGCCAACTTCATTCTTGCTAAAATCAGCCAAAAGGCCTCCTAGAATACCAGCCAATGTTTATACACTGAGGGCCAATGAAAAGTCTCTCTTTTCATTTCTTCCCCTTATTTGGTTTAAATTTCCACATTCTAAAGAATCATAATATCTGGGTTTTAACAGCCTAGAAAGCTGCAGGGTTTTCTTCTTGTAGATGTACTTATTTCAAGTAGCACAAGGTGATATCATACTCAAGGTGTAATAGTCCACTGCATGTGGCATGAAAAGAGTCACATGTATCCCAATGGTACAACACATTTTTTTTAAAGTTGAATTATTTTTTTAAAAATTCTCTCTCTCTCTCTCTCTCTCTCTCTCTCTCTCTCTCTCTCTCTCTCTCTCTCAGTCTCTCTCTCTCTCTCTCTCTATATATATATATATATATATGATTTTATTTGTTCTAATTAGTTATACATGATAGTATAATGCATTGTGACACATGATACATAAATAAAAGTATATCTTCTCATTCATCTGGTTGGTTGCACATGAGGTAGAGTTAAAGAGGTCATGTAGTCATATATGCACATAGGGTAATAATGTCTGATTCTTTCTACTATCATTCCAATACCTCTAGCAATTAGAAATATACAAATTAAAACTCCATCGAGATTCCATCTCACTCCAGTTAGAATGGCAATCATCAAGAATACAAACAATAATAAGTGTATGAGAGGTTGTAGGGTACAACACTTTTACTTCTGGAGCTGAAAGTGGGCCAGATTAACCTACTATGTACTTGATCAGTTGTCAGACTTTCATTGTTCTGAAAGGTTTAAAAACTGTAGTGTCAGGGCACAATTCTACTGACAAGACTGGGTCACTTGTCAGCTCCCTAGGCCAAAAACAAATGTTTTTTTTTGTTTTGTTTTGTTTTTGTTTTTTTGTTTTATTAGAGAGGGTTCAGACATTTTATTACACAGTCCTCGGCAGCAATAAGCTGAATAGAATGACGGTCTCTGCTGTACCTACAAGCAGGGAAAATACATACAGGATAGATCACACCAACTGCACACAGGGTTTCTTCAGATGTTATATAAGCATATGACTTTGCTTCACATCCAAGGTCGTCCTGTTTTGACCATCAACTAAAGACTGGAGATTAGGGAAGTGGCCAGTTTTCCCCCTTCTTAAGCATCCCCACACCAACCATGCTAGGGATCTTTCTTAGTTCATCTTCAGAAACAAAAAGACTTCTAGAAACTGACCTATGCTTACCTAAACACCTTCCAATAAATTTTAATTAACAGTAGCACATAACTGTATTTCAGGGAGAAAAAAGCATTTCCAACCAGATAGATATTTGGGGTTGGAGATCCCCAAATGACAACCAAATCCCAATTTAAAGAATCAACTTAAAATCTTTCTTTAAAAAATACTGAACATACTTAAGAAATTCCACTTTAAGATTCAAAGATTTGTGTTGTGATTAGCAAAAACATTCCCACAACTCTCAGGAAATCTGAAATATTGTGACATTCCTTAAGGTTTGGGGAAAATAGTACTGACCATGAGATGATCACCTTCAAACAGCTCTTATTAATACCACATAAGTTTGAAAGTGTTTATAACATATATCAGGTAAAACATTTAGGATCTACAAAAAGGTTATAATATTTACTCCCAGCAAAAATTAATCCATAAAGAAGTTACATGGTTGAATAGAGAGTGAATGTCTGTATTAAAAGTCTCATTATTCTTTGATATTTTTAAATTTTAAAGTCTGTGACACCAAGTTTTGTTGATTATAGAGCAGTTGATTTATTCTTGAGAATTCTCTGCTGAGTTTTTCTTTTTTTTTTCTTCTTTTTTTATTGTTGGTTGTTCAAAACATTACATAGTTCTTGACATATCATTTTTCACACTTTGATTCAAGTGGGTTATGAACTCCCATTTTTACCCCGTATACATACTGCAGAATCACATCGGTTACACATCCATTGATTTACATATTGCCATACTAGTGTCTGTTGTATTCTGCTGCCTTTGCTATCCTCTACTATCCCCCCTCCCCTCCCCTCCCCTCCCCTCTTCTCTCTCTACCCCATCTACTGTAATTCATTTCTCCCCCTTGTATTATTTTTCCCTTTCCCCTCACTTCCTCTTGTATGTAATTTTGTATAACCCTGAGGGTCTCCTTCCATTTCCATGCAATTTCCCTTCTCTCTCCCTTTCCCTCCCACCTCTCATCCCTGTTTAATGTTAATCTTCTTCTCATGCTCTTCGTCCCTACTCTGTTCTTAGTTATTCTCCTTATATCAAAGAAGACATTTGGCATTTGTTTTTTAGGGACTGGCTAGCTTCACTTAGCATAATCTGCTCTAATGCCATCCATTTCCCTCCAAATTCTATGATTTTGTCATTTTTTAATGCAGAGTAATACTCCATTGTGTATAAATGCCACATTTTTTTTTATCCATTCGTCTATTGAAAGGCATCTAGGTTGGTTCCAGAGTCTTGCTATTGTGAATTGTGCTGCTATGAACATCGATGTAGCAGTGTCCCTGTAGCATGCTCTTTTTAGATCTTTAGGGAATAGACCCAGAAGGGGAATAGCTGGGTCAAATGGTGGTTCCATTCCCAGCTTTCCAAGAAATCTCCATACTGCTTTCCAAATTGGCTGCACCAATTTGCAGTCCCACCAACAATGAACAAGTGTACCCTTTTCCCCACATCCACACCAGCACTTGTTGTTGTTTGACTTCATAATGGCTGCCAATCTTACTGGAGTGAGATGGTATCTTAGGGTGGTTTTGATTTGCATTTCTCTGACTGCTAGAGATGGTGAGCATTTTTTCATGTACTTGTTGATTGATTGTACGTCCTCCTCTGAGAAGTGTCTATTCAGGTCCTTGGCCCATTTGTTGATTGGGTTATTTGTTATCTTACTGTCTAATTTTTTGAGTTCTTTGTATACTCTGGATATTAGGGCTGTATCTGAAGTGTGAAGAGTAAAGATTTGTTCCCAGGATGTAGGCTCCCTATTTACCTCTCTTATTGTTTCTTTTGCTGAGAAAAAACTTTTTAGTTTGAGTAAGTCCCATTTGTTGATTCTAGTTATTAACTCTTGTGCTATGGATTTCCTATTGAGGAATTTGGAGCCCGACCCCACAGTATGTAGATCGTAGCCAACTTTTTCTTCTATCAGACGCCGTGTCTCTGATTTGATATCAAGCTCCTTGATCCATTTTGAGTTAACTTTTGTGCATGGCAAGAGAAAGGGATTCAGTTTCATTTTGTTGCACATGGATTTCCAGTTTTCCCAGCACCATTTGTTGTTCATGGCAAGATTTGTTGTGCATGGCAAGAGAAAGGGATTCAGTTTCATTTTGTTGCACATGGATTTCCAGTTTTCCCAGCACCAATGTTGTTCCTCCATTGCATGCTTTTAGCCCCTTTATCAAATATAAGATAGTTGTAGTTTTGTGGATTGGTTTCTGTGTCCCCTATTCTGTATCATTGGTCTACCCACCTGTTGTGGTACCAGTACCATGCTGTTTTTGTTACTATTGCTTTGTAGTATAGTTTGAAGTCTGGTATGGCTATACCGCCTGATTCACACTTCCTGCTTAGCATTGTTTTTGCTATCCTGGGTCTTTTATTTTTCCATATGAATTTCATGATTGCTTTCTCTATTTCTACAAAAAATGTCATTGGGATTTTGATTGGCATTGCATTAAACCTATAGAGAACTTTTGGTAATATCGCCATTTTGATGATGTTAGTTCTGCCTATCCATGAACAGGGTATATTTTTCTATCTTCTAAGATCTTCTTCTATTTCTCTCTTTAGGGTTCTGTAGTTTTCATTGTATAACTCTTTCACCTCTTTTGTTAGGTTGATTCCCAAGTATTTTTTTTTTTTTTGAGGATATTGTGAATGGAGTGGTTGTCCTCATTTCCATTTCAGAGGATTTGTCACTGATATACAGGAATGCTTTTGATTTATGCATGTAGATTTTATATCCTACCACTTTGCTGAATTCATTTATTAGCTCTAATAGTTTCTTTGTAGACCCTTTTGGGTCTGCTAGGTATAGAATCATGTCATCTGCAAATAGTGATAATTTAAGTTCTTCTTTTTCTATTTTTATGCCTTTAATTTCTTTCATCTGTCTAATTGCTCTGGCCAGTGTTTCGAGAACTATGTTGAACAGAAGTGGTGAGAGAGGGCATCCCTGTCTTGTGCCAGATTTTAGAGGGAATGCCTTCAATTTTTCTCCATTCAGAATGATGCTAGACTGAGGCTTAGCATAGATTGCTTTTACAATGTTGAGGTATGCTAGTGTTATCCCTAGTTTTTCTAGAGTTTTGAACATAAAGGGATGCTGTACTTTGTCAAATGCTTTTTCTGCATCTATCAAGATGATCATATGGCTCTTATTTTTAAGTCTATTGATGTGGTGAATAACATTTCTGTATATTGAACCAGCCTTGCATCCCAGGGATGAATCCTACTTGATCATGGTGCATAATTTTTTTGATATGTTTTTGAATCCGATTCGCCAGAATTCTATTGAGGATTTTTGCATCTAGGTTCATTAGAGATATTGGTCTATACTTTTCTTTTTTTGAAGTGTCTTTGTGTGGTTTAGGAATCAGGGTGATGTTGGCCTCGTAGAATGAATTTGGAAGTTCTCCCTCTTTTTCTATTTCCTGAAATAGCTTGAAAAGTATTGGTATTAGTTCCTCTTTAAAGGTTTTGGAAAACTCTGCTCTATACCCATCCGGTCCTGGGCTTTTCTTAGTTGGTAGTCTTTTGATGGTTTCTTCTATTTCCTCAATTGATATTGGTCTGTTTAGGTTGTCTATATCCTCCTGACTCAATCTGGGCAGATCATATGACTTAAGAAATTTATCAATGCCTTCACTATCTTCTATTTTATTGGAGTATAAGGATTCAAAATAATTTCTGATTATCTTCTGTATTTCTGAAGTGTCTGTTGTGATATTGCCTTTTTCATCCCGTATGCTAGTAATTTGAGTTCTCTCTCTTCTCTTCGTTAGCATGGCTAAGGGTCTGTCGATTTTATTTATTTTTTCAAAGAACCAACTTTTAGTTTTGTCAATTTTTTCAATTGTTTCTTTTGTTTTGATTTCATTAATTTCAGCTCTGATTTTAATTATTTATTGCCTTCTACTTCTTTTGCTGTTGTTTTGCTCTTCTTTTTCTAGGATTTTGAGATGAAGTATGAGATATTTATTTGTTGGTTTTTTCTTTTTTTAAGGAATGAGCTCCAAGCAATGCATTTTCCTCTTAGAACTGCTTTCAATGTGTCCCATGGATTCCGATATGTTGTGTCTGTGTTTTCATTTATCTCTAAGAATTTTTTAATTTCCTCCTTGATGTCTTCTATAACCCATTGATCATTTAGTAACCTATTGTTCATTCTCCAAGTGATGCATGAGTTTTCCTTCCTTCTTTTATCATTGATTTTCAGTTTCATTCCATTATGATCAGATAAGATGCATGGTATTATCTCTACTCCTTTATATTGTCTAAGAGTTTCCCTGTGACATAATATATGATCTATTTTTGAGAAGGATCCATGTGCTGCTGAGAAAAAAGTGTAACTGCTTATGTTGGGTGGTATATTCCTAGGATTCATATTGTCATTTGTTAGATGCTTAATTACTTTTATTGGAATAGCTTCTCTACATTCTGAGACTGAAGGCTGCATGGTGATTTTTTATTTCAATATCTTATACCAAAAGAGGTGGATTTCAAAATATTCTCAGAATACTATCATAATATTGCTATGTATGTCATGATATGTGATTAAAAATAATTGGACAAGATATGTTTGGTTGCAATTACTATTAAGTAGTAATAATAATGACAAATGGATGCAAATTACACATTGAATGAGTTCTTTCTGTCATGCTATTGACATATCATTTTATCAAAATGTTTTAAAATAATTGTGTTCTTATCATAATTGAGAGCTAAGGAAACTGAGCTTTTGGAGGACTTTCCTAAGACCAAACAGTATATAATAGGCTTAAAATTCTAATTCACTCATGTCTATCTCTACTATGCTGCTTTCTTATACTTAAAGACAAAGCACAATTGCATGTTGATGCTTTCATTACCCTTTCTCACGATTCCCAAATTATATCATAGTATCCCTCTGAAAAATAACCCAATAACCTATATATTGCTTATAAATCATTGCACAAAGACATTGCATGACGAAACTCAAAAATGCTACTGAAGGAGTACATCTTCCTAGATTAACAGAAATGAAAGCAGTTATTTTGCAGTATGGTAAATGGAAATTATTTTGACATATCGAATTGCTTATATTAGAAATTAGTGTCTTATTTTAAAAGAAATAGTCACTCATTTCATTAAATGATTTTCATTAATATAATATATATCTGAATAGAAAGATATATGATATTTGGTATTTAAGCATTTTTAAACATAGCAATGTGCTATTTGTTCAATTTAATATACATAAGAACAGTCAAGGATCCTTTGTCTTTAATATTTGGATGGGCATTATCAGTCTCATCAAAATGTAGAAAAAATAATTCTTAAAATCACTGTTCCTGTTTAAATAAGCACTTCTAAATCCAGGCAATGTAGGGTCCTTCAGTTTCCAAAAGAAAAGCATCATGTTTATAGTGTTTATATCTTTGCTGCTTCTCCTTGTAGCAGCATTTATCTAAAGGATTTAAGAACTAGACTGTAGCCTGTGGCTAGTTTACAGTCATTCCTCCAGGTTATTAGCAGCATGGCTGATATTCCACAGATCCCAGTGGGATCTTTCAGTAACTATAAAACCCTGTTCAGATGCTGATTATTCACTATAGCTTGCTCCAGCTTGGATATCACATCCAAGACACAGATAAATTCTTTTTTATTGAGTGGTAGGGAAAATGAACACCACACACACACACACACACACACACACAGGCAAAAGAGTTTAAGGGTAAAAGACCAAAAAAGAAAAAAAAAATGTTGTTTGTTCCCCAGGGACATGGGGTGAGGTTTATTTCCCCTTAAATACTCAGCTGCTCATGAGAGCTAGTCAATATTTTCAATGAAAAGTATAAACTCAGTTATTGATTTAATTAAAAGCAGTTGAGATAAAATTCAGTTATTCAGAAAAAGAAAAAAAAATCAGAGGAGTGACTCACCTAAATTGAAAATATGTGTCAAAGATACTAGAAAAGGAAATTTACAAAGATGGAATACTTTAAAATGTAAGGCTGATGGATTAACTGGGAAGAATTCCTATCACTTTATAGTTGGCTGAAATCTTCACTGGTCCATAATGTGAGAAGAAAAACTTTAGTAAGTATAATAAATGACTTCCCCTGATTAGTAGTGTTTTGCCATGTCTCATATTAGACCCCTTAAAAAGATATGTAATTGCTTCAGTTTTCTTTTTCAAGGACATGGAGATCATGGTTACAGCATTATGAGGTTATAAACTATCACTGTCACATTGTAATAAATTTATATACTGGAGGGGCTATGTTCTTTTAATACAAAATAATTCAAAAAAGATTAGCATTTTTTATGATATAGCATAAGTTAAATGTTGGAGACAATACAATGACAGACTTTAAAAAGTATGTGGTATTAGAAATCACATTTTAAAAAAAAATCCGTGATTCGGAATTGGTTCTTTGCTTTCAAAAAATATAATTGTAAAAGAAAGCTTTTAATCAGACTGGCATTTATTCAAATCATACCCTACATGTTTAATTTTGTGTAAAAATGGATACTAAATAGAACCTGCCTTTTAGATCATTTTGAGAAAGAATTATGATGATGCTTACAAAGCATCTTGCACAGAGATTGGCAGGAAGAAGATGTATATATCTAAATATCTGTAATGACAGTTCCATTAATATTATTTTAAATACCATCCACCTGACTCATTCTTTATCAATAGTCCTAACTTCTTCCTTAATCTGTAATATTAACTGAAAATACTTCTACATTCAACTATCTTTTCAACATGTTTATTTGGGAACAAAATGTGCAAATCATAAAAGTATATCTAGGACACTTAAAATCCACGCCTGCATCATATTTTGCTCCTTCCCATCTTGTTAAACAGTATCACCATCCCTCCACATTACTGACACCAAAAACCCCAAGGGTGATCCTTGTTTTTTTTTTTTTTCTTTTTCTTTTTCTCATTATCTACACACAATCTATTAGCAATCCTTTTTACCCGTTTCCAAAATATAGCCTGTATCTCACTATTTCTATAGAAAAACTAGAGCAGCCTCTATCACCATTGACTCATACAACCTTATAATGGGTATCTGCGTTTCTGATTTTTCAGGGCTACATTTAGTCTCCACACAGAAGCCAGAGAACTTTCTCATTGGTGTTTCTGTTTGTGTCATTTCCCTGCTTAAACACCCCCATTGGTTTCCAATTACAATCTCATGGACTCACTAAACATTCTTCATGATCAACATGGACAATCATTATTGTCTGCCTTCTGTGAGTATGCCATCTTCAGCATCTCTCCCCTGGTCATTGTATTTCCGTCATAGCAGCCTTCTTCCACTCCTTTTTATCCCCCTGCAACTTATTTAATCTTTTCTTGAGCAATAATATCTAATATTTATTTCTAAGTATTTTTCAGACACCACTCTAAACATTTTACATGGTATAATTCATCCAGTTCTCACCAGAAATCAATAAGATAGACTACTATTATTAGCCCCACTTCATGTGAGATGAAATCAAGGCAAGGAGGAGTTAAGTCAACCAAGGTGAAAAAGTTAGTAAATGATGAAATCCAAATTCAAAACCTGAGCATTAGTTTTCAGAGTCTAAATTTTCACTTCCACCATATGTTCCACTCAATTTTGAATTTATTTTTTAGATTCTTGCAATTCTTCTACTCTTTGCAATTTTTAGGAATCCATATTCTTAATATATTGTAGTAAATGTATTCTGGGTTTGTTCTTTTTCTTCTAAATAGCCTAGAGCATTTGGCTTTTGAAATTTCCATGTAAATTTGAGAATGAGCTTATCAAATTTGACCAAAATTGCTCAAATTTTTTACTAGTAATACACTGAATCCACAGCTCAATCAGGGCAGAATCGAGATTTTTTACTATATTGAGTCTTCCAAAACATAAACAAGACATATTTGTGCTTTATTTGTTTTTAGTCTTATAATACTCCTCTCAGAAATGATTTAGTTTTTAGTACAGAAAACTGTCCTATCAATTATAAGGATGTGTTTCTAAACCTGTGATAATGTTAAGGCTGTATTCTTAACATTTAATTTCCAGTTATTTTTATTGATGTATGGTACTAAAATTAATTTTTTCATACTGATCATACATTTAATTACCTTAATAAATTTCTTTATTAAATTATATAACACCATGGTTTCTATCTATGATTATGTCTGTATGCATATTTATATATATATATATTATATAAAAATATATGTGTGTGTGTATATAGAGAGAGTGTGTGTATATGTGTGTGCATATATATATCTGACAGTAAATATAAGGTTCTCAAGTGGGAAACAGGTGATTACTTGCATGATATCTTGGTGCCAGTTTAATACCCTATTTTCTCACATAGTAAGTCATGGTAAAATCTGTAAGGACCTTGAATGTATCGGGTGGCTGCATAAGCAAAAACTAGAATTATGAGTGTGGAGCTCATTGTGTTATCTTGTATAGCTATGCTTCCTCTCCAATATGGGCAATTATCTTTTGAGGATGTGCTGAGGTGAGCGAGAATGTTAGCTAGCCAATTAACCTTTAGAACATAAATGAGTATCTCCAGTAGAGAAAAACAGTAAATATATCTGGATTCCAGTCACTATTTTTAATTTCTAAGACTTATTTCCTTTCGATCATCTTTTAAACCAGGTTGGCAGCAATTTTCTCTGAAATCTTTGAACTTGCAGAGACTTGGAAACCTTTCTAATGTATCTATACAGTTAATATCTGTAGATTTGCTTTTTGGATTTTCTTTGTGCACAGTCAGTGCATCAGCAAATAATGAGTTTTGGTTTTTTCTTTGCAATCTTTATGATTCTAAAGGGCTTTTCTTCTTATTACATTGCTATGGACTCTCTAGAATAGTGGTCAATAGAAAGGATACTCTTTTGCCATTTATAATTCTGAGGAAAACAGTTCAACATTTCACTATTATGTGTGATGATTGCTATAAGAATCTTGTAGGTATTTTTATATTAGTCAGTGAACTTTTTTCTATTTCTCACTTTTTAAGAATTTGTATGTCACCAATAGAAGAAATTTTGTTAAATGCTTTTATCTGATAAAGTTCATGTTGTTATCTCATTGTTTTCAGTAAATATGATTGTGATGGTTTGAATCTTGAATCCCCCAAAGACCCATTTGCTTAAGGCTTGGTTACCACTGGTACTACTGGGAAGTAATGGAATCTTTAACTGGTAGAGCCTAGTAGAAAGAAGTTTCTGTCATTGGGTACCTATCCTTGAAGTGGGTATTAGAACACTGTCCTCTTTCTCTCTCATTCTTTACTTCCAGGCTGCCATAGAGGGAACAGCTGCCCTCCACCAAACACTCCACCAATGATATTCTGCCTTACAACAGCCCCAAAGCAAGGGAGCCAGACATATAAATATATATATATATATATATATATATATATATATATATATATATATATATAAATATAAGTATAATATATATAAATATATATATATAAATATATTTGTATATCAAACTATCCTGGTATTTTCTGAATCAATCCTACTTGGACAAAAAAATTCTGTTTTGTTTTTAGTCTCTTTTTTTAATATCAGTGGGTTCAATTTGCTTTTTTTTTTTTTGAACATACGTATGCAAACTCTCAAGAGAGTTTGGAAAATTTTTATTTTCTTTGCTGTTCTTTGTTCTTTTCAATTTTGTATCAAGGTTACTCAGAAAGCTATTTTTTGAAGGAACAGTATTTTTTTTATTTTAAACTCTGGAAGAGTTAAAGATACATTCAATTTTTCTTTAACTATCAGAAGTAGTATTCAATGTAGGCAGCAAATGGGGCTAATTTTTTCTCTTATTTTGATCATTTACTTTTACTTTTTTTAAAGGGGGGGGGAGTTTTTCAGTTTTTTTGCTTTGTTTTTTTGGTATTGAGGATTGAACTCGGGGACAATCAACCACTGAGCCACATCCCCAGCTGTATTTTGTATTTTATTTATTGACAAGGTCTCCCTGAGTTGCTTAACACCTTACTTTTGCTGAGACTGGCTTTGAACTTGCCATCCTTCTGCCTAAGACTCCCAAGCCTATGGGATTACAGGCATATGACACTGTGTCTGGCCATTTCTTTGGGTTTCATGCTGTACTTTGTTTCTAGGATCTTAAGATAGAGGTAAGAATATAAATTTTCAGGGTTTCTTTTTCCTTAATATCTGCATTTAAGACTGCTATTTCCTTATGTACAGCTGCCTTTTCAAATCTTGATATTTGGTATTTCTCTTAATATTCAGATTATTTTAATTTCTTTTAAACATGGGTTATTTATTACATTATTATTTAATCCCCAGTTGGAGATTTTGTACTTATCTTTTTGGGTTTTTTATTAATCTAGTTACATTTTGATTAGAGAGAGCATTTTAAGTGGTTTTTGGTCCTATAAAATTTGTTTATCTTTATTGATTTATTTTCTTATATTAGCATATAGGTTGATTTATATATTTTCAAATTCTACTTTATTATATTCAATTATGCAAAATAAATTATGATTATTTGATTAACTATAAGAAATTTTGTCAAGCCAGGCATGGTGGCACACACCTACAATCTCAGCAGCTTGGGAAGCTGGAGTAGGAGAATCACAAATTCAAGTCATCCTCAAAAAAAAAAAAAAAAAGAAAGAAAGAAAGGAAGAAAGAAAGAAAGAAAGAAAGAAAGAAAGAAAGAAAGAAAGAAAGAAAGAAAGAAAGAAAGAAAGAAAGAAAGAAAATAAAAAGTTCTGGTGATGTGGCTCCGAAGTTAAGCACTACTGGGTTCAATCCTCCATTTCAAAAAAAAAAAAGAAAATAAATGTGTGTGTGTATATATATAGTCAGATAATACTAGTAACCTATCTTATAATTATATAGAGAGAAAAATGAAAAAGTTAGAATAGGAAATTTTAAAATATCACCATTTGATGATTATACCATAGCAGTCATTTATGAAAAATACCTAGTTTTCATGTGGCATAGTGATACTATTTATCATTTAAATTTTGAATAGACATTGTTATAGATTTAATGAGCATGAAAAATTCTGTATTCACTTTTTATGAGTTGTTTTTCATAAACCTTTGAGTTTCACTCACTAATTTACTACTGCTATTATTTTAATAAAAATCAAGGCAAGATAATTATTCACTTTTTGCAAAAAATTGACCAAATTTTGTTGCATACATATATGAATATACCATAGTGAAGTCCATCTTTATATATATCTATGAATCATCAATTAAAAAATAAATGAATGGAGGGGAGGGAAGGGGATGAAGGGATAGAAAAGATAGTAGAATGAAACAGACATTATTATTATATGTATCTATGTGACTACAATATGATTCTGCAACTAGTACACTCAGAAAAATGAGAAATTATATTCCATCTATGTATATCAAACTGCATATATGCATTCTACTGTCATGTATAACTAAATAAAACAAATAAAAAATTAAAAGATAAATAAATGAATAAAACAAAGGAAAACCAATAGAGTAGAGTAAAGGGAACAAAGGGAGGGAAGTGTTGAGGAAAACAGGAAGTGAAATGAAACAAATGATATTCCATGCATTAACGATTATGTCAAAATAAACCCCAGCATTGTATATAACTATATGCATTAATAAAAACTTAAAAGTAAAAATAAATAACATCAAAAAACTTTAATATTTTAAAAATAATATAATAAGATTGTATATAAGAAACATGAACATTTAAATTTGATATGATTAACTTGCATTAACTTCTGAGAAGTAAATTTGTCTCATTGATAGAGTTTCTGCAGATATGTAAGAAAGTACAAATGTCTGAAATTTAAAAATTACTGTCACTAATCTAATTGAAAATGAATAGTATTTAATGTTGCAAAGTACTTTTAAATCTACTGAAATGCTCTCATTCATCTTGCTAGGGTTTATTTAAGCCTCCCAACAGTGCTCACAATTTGGCAGGTCTGTGATTGGAGGAGATGGTAATTTCAATGTTCTTCTATGGTTTCCTAACTAAAATATGCTAGGAGTTAGAAAGCAACTCATATAGGCTAAAAATATGGATGCTTCATTTTGCTCTTTGAGTTGACCATTGAACTGATATTGTGCTGACTGATGATTAATTTTATATGCATTCATGTCATAAATATTTTAAATAGCTACTAAAAGCACAAATAGATTTTGAGTATTAGTGATCATTATTTGTAGTAAGTGATTTTGTGAAAATGTAGGTTATATGCATTTTAATATGTGGCAATTATTTCCATTTTACTATTTCCCTTCATTCTGTTATATTTTCACAAATTACATTTAACCCAAACTCTTTCTGTGCAACTAGCTCATTTTCACTGTGATAATGATTAACAAGTTACTCATGTAGTTCTCTTTAATAGGAGATACAAAGGAAAATATTATCATTGTTCCCAAAATAGGATGCCTTTACATTTCCATTTGCTTTGAATCAAGATCTTTTAATAGGAGTCTGGTGTGGAAGAATTTTTTTTTCTTTTTGCCTATTATTATTCCTTTGAAATGGTCTGGGGCAGTATTTAGCTTTTGATTTCTCAATACAAGTGGAAAACATGATACTTTGATTAGATATAACAGAATGGGAGGACTAGGCTCTTCATAACTGATTCAGGCTTTAAAGAGTCACAGATTTTGTTGACTTTAAGATCTATATAGCATTCAAATTATTCTACTAGCATAGAAAAGCAAATTTTTCTGATGAGGAAAAGATAGGAGTGAAAAAGGCTCATTTTCTTTAAACAACATCCTGTGTTAAATACTTAGGGAAGCTTGAATCAGTAGCAAGGAACTATACCAGTGATCTTCAAACCTGGCTCCCCATTAAGGTCACAGGAAGACTTAAAAGTACAAATACCTGAACCTCACAACTCAACCACTGAAACCAGCTTTCAGTTATTTCAAATTCCCTCCCAATCTTACCTGCCTCTGCCTTCTCTAGGCAATTCTAAGCATAGTCCTCTTATCTATGCTGTATGGATGTTCCTGAAGTGATGGAGATCTTTAATGATATCCTATTCACATGAAACTCCACTGCTGGTGGAAACAGTACAAAGTAAAAGACAATAGGCAGACATCAGAACTGAGTGTGTGTGTTTGTGTGCTTGGGTAACATAAAGAACAGTTCTGAAGTTACAATTAAACCATTTGTGACCTTTCAAGAACAAAACACATTGACACTTTAAAGCGGTTTATTAATGTTGTGAAACAAATGTTAAGTCACTTAGGATAGTTTAGAAAAATAAACAAATAAATGAAGCCATTCATTTGTTTTAGAGCACTTCTGTGAATTCCATAAAATTCACAAGGAAAGAAAAGTACTTCTCATTAGGAAGGTGATTTTTCTATTCTATGTAACAAACATCATGGGAAACCATAATGGTTTTAAATGGACCTAAATTGTTCTTTGAATTAAATATGTTCATGAAACAGTTTGTTTTTTTTAACCAAAATTCTAAGGAGCAAGTTCCTTTATTCCTCCTATGCAGTGGTACCTGCTTAAATACTTAAAAAGTCAAAATGTGAGAAAAACAATTTAATGAAACAAGTTAGCATGGTATTCAGAAATTTAATGTTATCTCTGAAACTAATTGTATGAGACAACAGGATTTTCTTATATAAATCATAAACCAATAGAGAAATTAAGATTTTTCCCCCTGTGAGCTATAATTTAAAACAACATGGGCTTTTTGATAGAACTTCTTAATCTAAAATACCCAAAAAGAATGAGATAAAGATTTTTGTCAACCCATTGATACTATGTGACTTTTACCCAGTAGTCTGTGAGAGATTTTGTAAAGAACTACAGCTTTCTTGCCTAGCAGCAGGATTTTCTATACCTGCATCATTTCCTATTAAGACTTTAGAAAATATTGCTTCTGTATACTTTGCTACCAGACAATTTTAGGAGATTTGATAGCTTAAAATCTAAAATGGAACAATAAATCACCTTTTCCATCCTTAAAAATACTTAATAACAATCTAAATATTAAAGGTCTTTATGACATAAAACTACAAAACTGTCACCATTCTCATTTATGACACATACTATTAACCCAAAATTCATTTTATTATAAATAGTTCCATGGACAATATTTCTTTGATATTCTTTCTGAAAATTCATATCAATTGAACTATAAAACTGAAGAATTAATTTGAATGATGTTTAATTCACTTATATTACATATATTACTATATTTCCCTTAATTTTAAATTTTTGATAAAATATATTGCTGTGCTTTCTAGTATATTTTGAAAGCATTGTGTGTGTGTGTGTGATTTTAACCAATTCTCACATATCTCATAAAGTCATCTGTGCCTCTGTCTTCACCATCTGATATTTTATACTCAAATAATGGTAATATTTTCCCCTTTGACTGCAATTTAATGAATGTATTAGAGATATTGACAGGGGCAAGTATGTGGTGGTATTTCAAGGAAGGCATACAAGGTATAAATCATCATCTATTAGGAACAACAACCATTTCAGCTGAGGATCTATCAACATAAAATGAAGCTGGGTGTGAAAGTTCTTATGGGACTGAATGTAAGGGGAAAAAATCTATTTAGCATGAAAGAGAACATTGGTTATACTAGTAACACCATGGTGGCAATTTTCTTTTTTCAATCTCTACTTCCTTAACTTTCAAATTCTCTTCCAAACTTTCCTGCCTCTGCCTTCTCTAGGCAATTCTTAGAATGTCCTAGACATGACTAAGGTAAAGTTTGACAAATAGAAAAACATGTGTCCATTCTCAAGATTTTGAAGTTCAAAGCAAATTTCCAAGTCAAGATATCTAGTACAGCTCAATAAATCCTCTCCTTAGAAAGCAACTATACAATTGCTCTATAATAATTTCAGGGCTCTGGAAAATTCCATTGATCTGATCAAAGGTTTACAACTAAAGACATGTTATTCTTGAGAATCTGCTAAACTACTGAACCAGGATAGACTGTGCAATTCTTGTCTAAACACCCCTCTTTCCATACTTTGGTAGAATAGACCAGAAAAGCCAGAAACTTTGCTGATGAATGGAATTTACCTAATTTATAATGGAGGCAAGAGAGAGCCTCCCTATTCAGTAACAATAACAATAGTTCAGTTGCTTATGAACAAGGATAACAAGTCACTCAGCTAGATTTAAATTGTAATCTTGATAGGAAAATTTAATGAGCTCTTTATATGAGAAATCCATGACAGAATATGAGAAATCTTTAAAGGGCCTTGAGAAGCTTTCTATGTACCATGGGGTTATTGAGAACCAAATAAAAGTGTAATGAAGATAAAACATAGCCTTGTAGAAAACAAAAGCTGGGAAAACTTGAAAAATGCTTAAATTTTGCATAAACACCCCAAAACACAGACCCTTCAGTAGAAGATGGAAAACTTAATATGAATGAATTGACTGATCACCAAACTAAATAGGAGCAATCCCTAGAAAACAAAACTAAAAACAACAAAAAGCAGAGAGAAGAAAAAAATGGTCTCATACCAATCAATTCCTAATTTTAAATTCAGAAAATGTACTAAACCAACCAACCAATATTCAATCATAACATCTTTCAGGAGAGAAAATAAGAGTCCATATTTGTAACAATATATAAACTGAAATATGCAGTTTTTAACCACAATAAAATGTTAAACATACAAAGAAATCATAAAAAGTGACTGTTACGCTTGGATGTGAGGTGGTCCCCAAAAGCTCAATGCAAGGTTTGCAGGAAAAACGATTTGGTTACAGCCTTTACCTAATCAGCTAATTAATCCTTGATGGGATTAACTGAGTGGTGACTGGAGGCAGGTTGGGTGTAGCAGGAGGAAGTGGCTCATTGGGAAAATGGTTATGGAGTATATGTTTTATATCTGGAGAGTGGAGTCTCTCTTTCTGCTTATTGATCATCATGTGAGCTGTTTCCCTTGGCCACACTCTTTCATCATGATGTCCTGCCTCACCTTGAGCCCTGAGAAATGGAGTCTGCAGCCTGTGGATTTATACCTCTGGAACCTCAAAAAACCCTTCCTCCTCTACAATTGTTCTGGTTGGATCCTTAAGTCACAGAGTGAAAAAGCTGACTAAAACAGTGACCTAAAAGTAGAAGGGGAAAAAAAGAATCAGTAGCTACAGTCTCACAGGGAGCATTTATGTCAGACTTTGCAGAAAGGCTTCAAAGCAAATTTTAAAAAAAATATATATATGTTTAAAGAAATAAAGTAAGCCATGCTTAAGGAAATAAAGAAACATGTGGCAACAGTGGTTCAACAGAGTGAATCTCAATAAAGAAAGAGAATATACAGAAAAAAACACCAAGAGGGAAATTTTGGAATTAGAAAAAAAAATAATAAGAGAAATTTAAAAATTTACTAGATGTGCTCAGCAGCAAATTTGAGATGGCAGAAGAAAGAAGCAAAGAGATTACATATATATCAGTAGGAAATTGCTGTGGAACAGAGAGAAGAAAATGCACAGAATCTCAGAAACTTGTGAAATATATCACAAATACTAACATATATGCAATAAATTTTCCAGGACAGAAGAGAAAGAAAGATACATCAAAATATTTTAAAAATAATAATAGCACAAATTAAGAAAAAAATTAGCTTCCTAATTTGATAAAAAACACAAGATTACCAGAAAAAAAAAAAAACCCAGAAATCCCAAGTGGAAAAATTGTAGAGCAATCTACACCCACATACATCAAAAAGAGTTAAAAGCCAAAGAGAGAAAAAAAATTTATTAACTATAAAGGAAAAATAACTCATACAGTGCTAACACCAATATTAAAAACTGGCAATGATGATATTAACACCAATATTAAAAACCTCACACATTACTGATCAGCTTAGAAAATGGTAAAGCCATTTGGACAACTCATTATCAGTTCTTGTCAGTTTATATATAAATGTAGCATTTAACCCAATATTCCTGCATATCTACTCAAGAGAAATAAAATGTCATATTCAAACAAAGATTTGTGCATGACAATTTTTAGCAATGCTTTTCATAATAGCTAAAGAACATAATGCAAATATATTGGATAAAAGTAATGGGAGATGCTCTGGAATGAGAATTACACTAAAAATGCACAAGTTACTGAAAACTATTTTTTACACAGATAAACCAAAACAACACATTATGCTGAGTGTAAAAAACCAGATGCATAAGACTACATATTTCATGGTTCTGTGTATCTAAATTTGTTAGAACAAGAGAATTTGTAGGGACAGAAAATAAATCATAGTTAGCCTAAGTCTGAACATGGAAGCAGGAATTGTAAATGAGTATGAGAGAGTTTATTCCAGAGTGATGGAAATATACCACATTTGGGCTGTAGCACTGGCATTGGTTTTATGAATTTCAAATGTACTAGAGGTCATTGAATTTCTTACTTGTAATGGTTGAGTTTAATATCATGTACATATCACCTTAATTAAACTCTAAACTTGGAACTAAATACTTAGTTCATTTTATTTTATAGTTTGGTCTTAAAGAGAATAATTTGGAATTCAACTGTTCTCTGTATTAGGAACTCATATTTTGAGATTTTGAGGTTTTCATGGGCCAGGGCAGAAAAAGAGTCAGAAAACACAAGTGAGGTAGACTGTGTTGGAAATTGATGCTAAAAGACACATTAATATCTAGGCTGATTTACACATTGTCCATAGGTGACAGAATGGAAGAAAATGCATGAAGGAATTATCTAAAGGAACTTTGTTTTTCTTTTTTGGTTCCCCCACATCCCAGGACCTTAGAAGAATCAAGAAAGCAAACAAGTAAGCTCTTCATATTTTCCTCCAATAATCTGGCAATAAAGCAGAGATGTAAAAATGGATATGGAGGCTTGGCAGGAAAAGAGATCTGAAGGATGTTTTTGAATGTTCCCATATGCCCCCCAGACTACACGAAATTGATTTCCAGTAAGGCTTTGGAAGCCAGGTTGGAATGATAATTTGAAAGTAAAGCAGAAAAAATGAAGTGTGTTGGTGAGTGCCATCAAATATGCCTACATGAACAGCAGACCATAAAACACTGTACTCCTCCCCAACAGCTTGGACATATATGTGTAATCCTCCCCATAATTTAGTGGAAAATCAGTAACTTACAGTAAACTCTAAATTAACTTAATGACATAATTTCTTCAATCACTGAAATAAATTTTAAGGTGAAAAATAATTTCAGAAATATGAAAACAGAGAAACATAGCTTTCTGACAGATCTAATTTTGAGGATGTCCTCTTTATGTTAATATGAGCTCAGTATCCCATTCAAGGACACAAGGAATTATAGTATGAATATTGAGTATATTAAAAAACACTTTATGACTCCATACTACAGATTATGTATAAATTGCTAAATATCATAATTGTATTTATTATCAAGAAATATTTATTAAAATATTTTCTTAAATGTTTATTAATTTTTTTCACAGAGTTTTGTGAAGTGTCAAATGGACAAATTTCAACTGATTTTATATTCAAGGTGCTAAATTTTAAGTTAGAACAAGATACTAATTCCTTCTGCTACTACTAACTAAGCCTGCAAAAATAATTTAAAATCTCTGGGGCAATGCTTTCTTATTTTTATAAATGAGACATGAAGCAAGATGATCTAAAGCCTCTTTTAATAATGGAATTTTATGACCATAATGTAGGATATACGCTGCTTCAAATACTTAGTGAAGGAAGATTGGACATTTAATTAATTAGTCAATTAATTAAATCAGTCAATATTGTCAAAGAGATAACTGAACTGACACTGACAAATACATAGCTTAACTAGAATGAATTTTTATTTATATTAAATTTATTATATGCATTAAAATATATTAAAGATATTAGTAGACAATGACATTTTGTGACATGATTCATAATTTTGAGTGGCTGAGATTATGAATACAGAACAAACCATGGTTTTGGTTGAATGAGTATCTCACAAGAACATCCATGAGCAGACATCTTGGCAGTAGTTTAGCACTTTCTAAAAATATCTGCATTCTCCATTAACAGTAAAAAGTAGTACACATTTAGATTGTTGTTATCCATGACAGTAATTTTTGAAAATATACAATGTTATTTTTTAAGCAACTCCAAATAAGTGTGTTCACCAATTACCAAAGAAACAGGAATTACCGTTACAGATGTGGGCAGAAGCTATTGAGGCCATAACTACCTTTACTATGTTCCAAACAATGAAACACAAATGAAGTAAATCTAATGAGGAGACAATTGGATTACTTGGAGAAAGCTCCTGAAAATGAAGTGATTAACTCAGGTAAAAAATAATAAAATGCTGCTCTTGTTCTTACTAAGACACGAAAAGGCAATTATGCAAAGAGACACTTAAAAGCTGTGCTGCTAAGAATATAGTCCTAATCTTTCTTAATACTCCTTCCTTTCAAGTACCACTTTCCTGATATTTTCTTCATTTTAAATTCTCTTCAAAATTATCTATCTTGTTCACTATCATGTAGCATTTAGTGAGTCTGTTTTTCTGCCTACTGTCAAACTTCAATAATATTCTTTTACTGCTTAAAAACTCGTGAATGTATTTTCAAAATAATTATCCAGAGATTTTCCACATATCTTGTTCTTACCATTATATTCATATATGTATAAAATTTTAGGAACATACAGAATAGTAATAGCTTTCCTTTGCTTTAATTTCAATATTTATGGGGAATTTGAAAGTAAGAAATAAGATCCCTTGGGGATTTTGTTTTTCATACCTTATTCATCTGTAACCTGCATCACCTAGCATTACGTCTGACAAAAAATATCTACAACATTACTAATTAACAATTTCGCAGAATAAAAGTAACCCAATGGATATTGTTTAGATGAAATGGGCAAGCCAAGGCATTGTCTGAAACAGAAATATACAGGTAACAATCTGAAGGCACTTTAAATTATCTAAGAGTGTGTTGGCCACCAATTTAAGTGGCCAGTACCTTGAATACATACAAATGGAAGGAGGCATGTTTACAGAATCAATACCCGCACTGAGGTACACTAAAGTTTATAGCCTTATAGGATACTGCACCTCATTGCTTTTTAAGTTATTACTCCATAACTTTTTATTTACAATTAGGGTGGGAATTTTAAATAATTTCTTTTTAACAGATTCTATTATATATTAAATTACACATATTAATATGTGTATTAATTCTTGTTCAGCATTTTTCATTAACTTACCCTGAATCTTGCCTACTTATTTGATCGTTTTGTTAAATATGGATAGATATGTTAGATAAGGATATCTATGTGTTTGTTTGAGTGTGTGTGTGTGTGTGTGTGTGTGTGAGAGAGAGAGTGTGCGTGCATATGCGCTGCTGGGGATTGACCCCAGGTCTTTAGGCATGCCACAGCCAAAGGGGCCCCAGCAAACTTCCAGCTGCCAGCAAAGCGCCCCTACCATTGAGCTACATCCCCAGGCCCACAAAAAGTATTTTCTTGGTTTAATAAATATTTTCAAATAAAATATTCCAAAAATATTTAAAAGGTGATTAAGATACATCAAAATATTTAATAAGGAAAATAGCTTAATCTTTTTATAAGTGAAGAAAAATACATATTACCATTAAAACTTTTGAAAAACTATTTACTTAAATATTACTCAGCAAGGAGCAGAGGTGCATACCTGTAATTCCAGTTACTAGGGCTCCACAGCAGGAGCACAAACTTAGTGAGGACCTAAGCAAATTAGTGAGACTCTGATTCTAAATTAAAAATAAAAAAATATGAGCTGGGGATATATCTCAGTATTAAGAATCCCTGAGTTCAATCCCCAGTATCCGTATCTAATTTTAGGAGTGTATCTTTAAAATCCTGTGTTTTAGAATGAAATGTTTTGGGTTATGACTATATCAATTTTTTTCAATTAATATTGAGAAATACATAATTAAAATATTCCTCTAATGATTTAACCTGCCATCAAAGGCAGTAAGAGTGACTGAGACCCAGGTGGTAGAGCCAAATTTCACAGTTCAAAATCAATTACTAGCGTAGTGACAGAACAAGTTCATTAGCTCAATGGTGTCCTATGATGGTATAAAAATTACCCAGCAGAGTGCATGGCACAAATCAAGTACTGTAACTTGTTGGCTATTTTTTTCTTACTTCAAAGAAATGATAATTAAAACATATTGATTCAAACTTGTAACATGGGAAGATCAATTAATAAAAAAATTGAAATTTGGAAACCTAAAAACATTAAGTTAAATGAAAATCAAAATGTAAAATTGTTAGGTCATCTTCTAGCTTTAGAAGCCTAGAAATATTAAAAAGAAAAGCAAAATGTAGAGAAACATATAGAAGATTGCTATTAAATGTAGGGAGGGATAATAAAGGTGAAAATACAATGAGAATTACTAGAAAGACAAAGAATAACTAGAAGAAGGTCAAGCAATTAGAAGACTGGGTTACAAACTAAAGTGTAAAAGGTTTCAAAAGCAAAGCAATGTAAGCAGATCAAGAAGCAGCCACACAGAGAAAGGGAGATAAAGTTAGAAGCAAAGATAATTTTCCTTCTCACCATTCAAATTGCACTTGAAAGAAGCATAAGCCTTGTACTAAAGCATAAAAAAAAAAAAGAAAAAAAAACAAGAATAAAATAGTGAGTAGGTGCTATGTGCTTTAAGTAACAAGCTAAAGGTCATTAAGAATGAAGAAAAGTAAAAAAAAAAATGTACAGAGAATAAAATAACATTTAAGACAAAAATAGATAAAGGCTCTACTGACTGCTGAAAGTATAAAGATATAAAGCAAAATAGTTCTTCAAAAATATTAATAGAAAAAGAAAAGAAAATGAGTTCACCATAATCCAGACCAGAAAGTCTTCAAATAATCATTCTTCTACTTTGGCTTTTTGAAGATAGTCTTATAAAATATTTTCCCTATGCTAACTTGATGTATACAGATTTTATAATTTTCCCCCAATTTAAAACTTTTCTGTTATATCTGGTTTTCTTTCTTTCTTATGTAACATATAAGGAGCAATATTAACTTACCCATTTACACAAGGTCTGCTCACTCCTGAAAGATAGAGACTGTAAACTTCTACAGTACTTACCAGCACCAATAGTGTGCTTATTGGGACTTTTTTCAACCCTCATCTGTCTGCACACATCACCTCAGCCTAGATGACAGATCCATTGCACACACTTCTGGCTTCTGCTTTGCTGCTCTTGCCTTAAAATGAGCCAATCCAGGTCCCAAGTCCATGATCATTCTCCCCAGATTACTCATTTTGTCTCAAAATTGCTTTTTCTTTCATTCTGCAAATATAACCAAGTTTAGTTTTGATCAATTAACAGATTTTCACCTCGTGTTTTTGGTGACTCAACAGTTGAAACTTATATTCCTTTCTTAGAAAAAGTAAGATTTTAGAGAGGGTTTATTATTTCCTCCGGGTAACATAACAAATAATTTAATTTCCTTTTAGGTAAATGCTACTATACTTAAATACATTTTCCTAAGATTAATTTCTTTCTGAACTATCACCTGTTATTTTTTTCCTATTATTTCAAAAGGAAACTCAACTTTTCAAAATATCAGTAGCACTATTATGATGAATCACTACCTGCGTTTGCATATTTTTTGCATTTATGATATATTTTCTCTGATAAATTCTTAAAAGTGAAATTATTATGTGAAATAAAAAGTTTTTTTCCTAATTTAAAAGTTACCAGAATCCCCCCCCCCATGATTTGGATTATGCCAATTTATAGTGTGAATGTCAGGATATATGACAGACATTTTATCATGTCCTCACCATCTTATTTACTGTGAAGTAATATTTACTAATTATTGGCTAAAATATTGCATTATTTTTTCTCTTTGATATTATCACTTTGTGTACTAGAATATTTGAATACCTTTTCATAATATTTTAAATACTTCACATACTTGCCAATTCTTGCTCCTCAACCATTGTTCAAATGATAGGAAATTAATTTTTTCCATAAATTTTAAGAGTTTTTATGTGGTATTCTTATTTACCATTCATTTGTTCTTCTTTTGGAAAATTCCTGTTACTTTTATCCATAGATATTCAGAAGTTTATATAATCAAAGCCATATATTTTTGCTTTTCTATTCATTGCCTTCTATACATGAACAATTAACTACACAACTATTTTATTTAATGTAGTCTGAATTCCTGCAATTATACAAAATTCTTTAATCTTGATTAAATTCGCAATTTGTTTTTGAATAAAAAATATAAAACATTTTATTCAATAAAATTTGTTAACCATTTTTACATGTATTATCCTATTTCAGACAGCTCAATGATTTTCTGTTTTCCTTTTTTTTTTTTTGGTCTTAATTTATATGTTTCTTTATTTTGGTAATGTGCTCATCTCAGATCAAAAAACAGGGACTTTGAGCGTTTTAATGGTTTGTGTAATCTGAAACAGAACATAGCCAGCAGATAAGCCCAGGTCATAACCCTATTTTCAGCTCCTTTCATAATAATTCATTCTCAAATGGTATTTTTGCTGTTTGACTTCACCTGTCTTCCCCATTTCTGCAGTCCACTGACTCCAATTTTCAGAATACCACAGCTGGATTTAATGGGGATATTGATGACATGATCAACAATATACTAATTGTCTAGGCAATATTTACATTTTGCTTAGACATTTTCAATACTTTAGACTTAGGATAAAATCCAAACTCCTAATTACAACATTACAATGTTTAAGCCTCTGTAAACATTATTTCCACTAGTTTTTACAACCTTGTTTTTTGTCATTCATAGCTTCCTTTACTCTGTCTGCTTTTCACTTTTAAAACAAGATAAAGTCTCCATTTATGTTTCAGAACTCTATTCCCCTCCATATAGAATGGCTTTCTCACCTTTCTTTCATGGCTAATTTATTCAGTTTCTAAAAGGAGTTTCTTCATACATCACAGATGACTATTCAAGGCAGCATTGAACACTTCTTTTGCTCATCACTTTTTTTTTTATTTCACCTTTCACATTCTGTAATAACTATTACAACCTGTTTGTTTGGCTATGTGGCTCAAACAAGGCAGATTCTGTTTTGCTCAATGTCTTATCCTCCTCACCTACCATGGTATGTGACAAAGAACAAAGCTCAACAAATATTAATTGGGTAGAAGTGCGTGAGTAATGGAGACGTTACCACTAAGAAACATTCTTCTGACTTTATTTTGAACCTGACAGAAAAGTTGAAGAAGTTTCCTTCATGGCATAAAAAAGCCTGACAGCAGCAGTACGGTTTAATGTCAACATGATTTTAAAATTTACATTTTTATTATATGTCATGAATGATCACATTCCTGATCTAAAACTTGAAATAGTGAATGATAATGGAGTAAAACATAAAAATTCTAGTTCACCCTTTCCATAACTCTTCCTTATTCTTGAGTTTACTAGATTTAATCAAGTGGAACCTTTTATTCCAGGACAGTTTCTTTTTCATATATAAGTGAATACATATACTTAGCATACATTTCAAACATAAATTAAATCACAGCAAATACAGTGGAATTCATTAAATAATATATCAAGAGATTAGTCTCTAAGATGTTTTAGAGACTTCATCATTAATGAAACTTATGATTTTATTGTTGGTATGTGTGTCTACTTTATTTACTCTATTACTAAAATCAAATCTCTTTGAAGTATACACATAGTCTATACTCTCATGCACACATAAAATATTCTCACACAAGAATATTCTTAATATTAATATCTTCTTCATTAATGATATTATGCAAGAATATTAACATCTTAATATTAAATTTGGCAATAATTACAGAACCCACATTATGAATGAAATTCAGTGAATAAGAAATTGGTTTTGATGTATTAATTGTATTTATTTTCTCAAACTAAACCAACATGTGAATATGTTAGGAAAATAGAAATGCTCTTTCCATTGACAATTCAAGAAATAGTCATAAACATCTGGAATAGAACATGATATGTGAGTGTCTCCACAACTTTTCTATCTTCAGTTTCCACTGCAGTTAATTTTGACTACAGAGGATGATTTCTTAATGTTCTGCAGACTTTCACCATAATAGATGAATACTCTTGATGCAATATATTTTGTTTTTAGTGTGATTGTAGCAGTCTTAAAAAAAGTTAATTTTCTGCTGCTGATTTTTTCAGCTGACAGCTGGAAAATAATAATTTTCATTTCTCTTCATATTCTGTAATTCATTCGGAATTAGAGATATGTTTTTTAATGACATAAAGGAAATATTCCAATTCTCTTGTCTCTGACTCTATAACTGTTTTATTTATCTTAATACGTGGAGGATAAATTGTTCACCCACTATATTAGACATTTAGTAATCCAAACCCTCAGCATTGTAATATTTACCATGACATCACTCAGTAAAACTCTTAGAAAGGAATGAGAGATTCATCCTAAATTATATTTGAAATGATTAAGCATCTTTGGTCAATAGAAAAGAGTATAGACATGAAGGAGACAGTGGAGTAAAGAAAAGCACTAAATATTTTAAAATTGTGTTCAAGGATAAAAAAATAAATAAGATAAAAAGAAAAATGAGACAAAAGAAAACAATAGGAACTTTGAGAGCTAAAATATTTGTATGTGAAATGAGAAATTAATTGAATAGAACTAAGAGCAAATGAAATATGAGTAGAATCAATAAAAAATACTCAAACATAAACATAGATTTACAAACTCAGGAAAATATACAGAGATGCATTAGGTTTTTGTCTGGAAGGTTGCATTATGGTTGTATTATGGGAGTTACAAATGAAGAAGTGATAATACAAAGATTGCAGAGGGCTGGGATGTAGCTCAGTGGCAAAGCGTCTGCCTTGCATTCGCAAAGCCCTGGGTTCGACCCCCAGTTCCAAAAAAAGACAAAAAAAAAAGAACCCCACCAACAAAGATTGCAGAGTAGTACTGACCTTTTCAGTAGAAAAGGTTTACTTAAGACATAAAAATAATGAATAAATTATTCATATTTTCAGTTAACCACATTACCAAACAGAAAACTATGGAAATGGAAAATGTATATTTCAATGCGTTATGTTCTTAACAGCCTTGTAAACAAACTATATAAAAGACCCTTACAATCAGATAAATAGGCCATTTTCCCCCAGTGGCAATATTTGCTGAAACACTTTATGCAAATGGTTACCAAGCAAGGACAAAGGCATTTAAAACAATTATTTATCAAAAAAATCTTAAAACCATAGTGATGTTCTTCAAATAAAATATTAGAGGAGTTAAAGTTAAAAAGACTTGTACTACAAAGTTAGTGAGGGCATTGGAACAACTGAATGTAATCCCAGTGGCTCAGGAGACTGAGTCAGGAGGATTGCAAATTCAAAGCCAGCCTCAGCAACTTAGTCATATCCTGTTTCAAAATGAAAAATAAAAATGAATGGGTATGTAGATCAGTGGTAAAGGACTCTACAAAAACTTTGAAAATTGTATGGGGGGGAGAAGGAGAGAGATAAGGAAACAAAAAGAAACTAAATAAACTCTCATTAATTGCTATTGAGAAAAAAAATGGCAAAATACATGAAAAATAACTCGAAAGTTTATTCTAAAATTAGCACACACATATTTTCAGAACTACAAATTCCATTTATGCATGGTCCAAAGAAAATAAAACATAATCCTGATTAAAATTTTTGCAAAAATATTTATAGCAGTTTAATTTGCAATAGTAGAAATTGGAACCAATATATTAGTGACCATCAATAAGTGAATGGTTAAACAAGATTTGTTCTATTCATATAATGCTACTCAACAGAAAAAGAAATCAATTATCATTCAGCTGAGCAAAAGTACAAGTGAATTTCAAAAATAAACCAACCAAATGACTCAATAATTATTATATTCTAGAATAAGCAATGCTACTCTGTGGTGACAAAAATCAGACCATTTACATATGCAAAGAGTATGAGATGATTCTTTAGGATGATTGAAATATGCGCTTTCTTCCCTGGGGAGACATTTTTTTTTAACCTTTTAACTTTGTGAAACTCATCAAATTCTAGATTTGTAGCAGCGGCATTTTATCACATTTTAGAATAATTTAAAATGTAGTGTAAATTTTTGTTCTTGTTTGCAATGTAGGATGCAGTTTATACTGACAGCTGCAAAAAAAATGTGGCATATGATGATTAGTATTATCTGAGTGAAAAGCAGTAATTGTCTAATGTGTTTGTGTATTGAATGACCTGATTAGCTTTAAAAAGTGAGAATGACCAACTCCTCTAATTATTCTGACTTTCTTTGTTTTGGTGCAAATTTTAAAATGTCCTCAGGCAATTCTAATGTCAAGCTGTTTTAGATTCACTAGTACAGTACTATGAACGGCCACATTTAGCTGTAATCAAGAATTAAAGGAAATGCTTATGTACTTTAAAACTGTAAAGAAAGTAATTAGTTTAATTAAAAAATAAAATAGATTCAAACTAGATTTTATATGGAAAATTTTACTTACCAAAATTTTGATAATTATGCCCAAAAGTGTATAATATGTTTTAATGAGTTTAAATTGATGATTTTTTTTTAATTTCCTTTGCAGTTTCTTTTAAAATAAATCCTCAGTTCTTTACATTTTCTGTTTAGTTCAAAACTGAAATTCTCTTATATCATTTTCTTTTTTAAGATTATATTTTCTGGAAGCAAGTAGAGTTAACTTCCTCCCTACTTCTTGTTTTCTTTATAGATGTTAGTATGATTTTTATCTTAGTCATTAAGTTTCTTAGTAACAGAGGGATGTCTCTTAAAAAAATAAAATAAAATGGAAAGGATACAAGTCCTTTTAGGACAATTACCTTCAAAACTGCTGACACTTTTTCTTTAAAGAACAGAAACAATAATTTTATCTTAGATGGTAGATCAGATAGATGATAGACATAAATGCTCAAAGAGTTATTCAATAGATAACTGAGTCATAGTTTACTGTTTTAAATTTTTTAGCTTAAAACAAAATTTTCCAAAAGTGTAAATATCTGTTTCAGAAGGAATCATTAAAAAATAGAAAACACAATGTTTAAAGAGTTTTTTAATTTCATCAGAGGTTGTAACTCCTAGTTGGTTAGTCACTACTTTAAAATAGAGCTTCTTTTCCACAATGTATTCTGTATGTTATACGTTATCAGGAATATTTGGCAAAATGTGATCATAAACACAGGCCTAACATACTACTTTAAATTTCTTTGATGTCCAAGACGAAAGGGCAGGAAGAATATGAGGTAAAGAAACAGCATGAAGAACACATGGAAAGTGTGATGTAGGAGGTTTAAAGTTGTATGATTAATGTCTAAGCATAAATAAGATATTCTGTAGACTTATTTTCATAATGTAGCATTTCTGATGTAAATAGTTTACCATAATAAATGTCAGATAACATCAGGTCTGTGTAGGAGGGAGTTACACTTGTGTCTAAAATGAGGTATGTCTCTTATAATGAGGGACAGTGAGAGATACCGTATGTTCCTTGCTTTTGAATTAGTAGTTCCATCTGTTTAAGTAGTTGTCAATTTCATCCAAAGTCGCATGATGATTTAAGAGGATTATGCAATGTGATAAACACCTTCCTTCTAGTGCAGGAGAGCTTCCAAGTACTGAATTCACAAAGTAGTTAATGAAAAGTGATGATCAGGACACAAGTAAAACATACTAGAAAACACAAAGTTCGCTTCCAGATTCTGAGTTGGCAAATCACACATCAATAATTATAATAAATATTCAATGCATTTGATGTTGCAGGGCACAGTGCAAAATGAAAATAGGGTCCAGTTTTCAAAAGTTATTAGGAGCTTTAAGTTGGTGACACCAAATTATAAACCAGGAGTGGAATCCTCCCAAGTATGAGGTCTTGTATGACATTCATGTTATATGTCCATGAAGCCACTCTGACCTTAAATCTCTACATGAGATGTGCCAGGAAATCTAAACCACAACATCAAAACTAACATATGCAGATCAATCTTTAAATAGCCTTTATAGGTTAAAATAAAGTAAAATAATTTTTTAAAAGCATCAATTATAGTTACAATATTTGAATAAAAGAAGAACCTTATCTATGTAGATTTAAAGTGAATTGTAAAACTATTTCTTAGAATTTAACATGGTGTTCCGCATAATTTGACTTTTGAAATGCAGACATTAACGCTATCTGTATTAAGTAATATCTTACCCTCTTCCACCTTCTTGATTCTAATTATTATAATTTTTTTTGTTTTGCGAGCTTCATAAAGGTCACATATATGTTTGCAGAATTCCATTCCTATATATCTTTAAGTGGCAAACAGCATATTGGTGGGTGGTTTCAAAATTCCAGTGGATAACCATGGAGTTCCTATGTACTTTCTGATTTAGCATACTCAGATCTTTCATGAATTGCTATGCTTTGTTTATTCCAGAAAGTGGGAAGTCAAATTTAGACTGCTTAGGTCAAAATTTTAACTAATACAGTACCTATATTTTTGGAAAAAGTGTAAATTTTTCTAATTGTTCATCTGCAATTCAAGTATTCCTTATAATAATGCTTACTGAGATAAGTACAAATAATACTATCATATTTACCTCATAGGATTATGAAAATTCATAGAAATAGTGTTTATAAATCTACAAATATAGATTTTGTGGATATATGCATTGGCTATCACAGTCACATGCATTCTTCTGTATAGTTTTTGTGGTATTCCAGGGCCATAGGAATAATTCCCTTCTACTGTACATAAGGTGATTATGAAGAACAATAATAAGAGACTTGTGAGTGATGGAGAGTTTGAAAAAAAATTGTCAGTAATTTTGTTTCAAGAAATAAGACAGGTTTGAGAAAGTCTCAGAATAAATAAATAGCTGCCATCTACCTTGAGTCCTATTTGGAAGTATGATACTATATAAGCCTGAAAATTTTACTGATTAAAATCTGTTTAGAAAAACTAAGATATTTATTTCATTATAAATTTTCTTCAGGAGTATAATTTAGAGAGATTATAGTAATCAAGTAGAACTAAGAAGAAGTATAAGAGCAGCTGTATGCAAAACCTACAGTCAGCTCTCCTTAACTGCAAGGAGGTTCTTACATATAGTCGTTCAACAAAGATGAACCAAACTATTTTTAAAATTCCAGAAAATTCAAAAAAAGTAAATATTCAATTTGATGCCTCTGAGACCTATAAAGAATTCACATGAATAAAGCAATGTTCAGGCAAAGGGCACCGTAGCCTCCCACCAGAAAATAGATGCCCAATCTCACATCTCATTAGGCCATTATTTAGTTGGATCAATGTAGATGGTTACATATGCCCTGAATGTGTGCATAGTTTTTCTTGTCATTATTTGCTAAACAATACAGTATAACAACCATCTACCTAACATATACATTGTATTAGGTAATACAGGTAATCTAGAGATGATTTAAAGTATTCAGGAAGATGTGGTTAAGTTATATGCAAGCATTAGGAGGTTTTATATAACAGATGAATATTGTCAGATTTTGGTATCTGCAGGGAGTCCTGGAACCAATCACCTATGGATACTTGGGCAAAACTGCATATTTTTCACAGGTGAGCTGTGTTTCTCATATTCAACTTGTACTTTTCCAACTCCCTTTTTACATTTTACCACTCAGTTTTATTGCTCTATTGTTTAAAATTCAACTTTTGTTCCTACCAATTTCCATCTTGTAATAACAAGACACTTACTATTTTCCAAAGACACTTAGTGTTTTAGTTAGCTTTTTCATAGCTGTGACGAAAGACCTGAGAAAAATAAGTAAAGGCGGAAAATTTATTTGCATATAGTTTCAGAGGCCTCAGTTCACAGAAGGCTAAAAGGCAACTCTATAGCTCTGGGCCCAAAGTGATGCCTCAGGAAGATGTGGTTAAGTTATATGCAAGCATTAGGAGGTTTTATATAACAGATGAATATTGTCAGATTTTGGTATTTGAACATCATGGAAGAAGTATGTGGTAGAGGAAAGCAGCTCAGGGACAAGGTAACAAGGAAGGAGAGAGATGGGGTTGGGGATAGAGTTAGTTCCTATCCCCAAGGACAAAGTATAAGCCCCAAAGGCAAACCCCCAGTGACCGACCTCCTCCAGCCACATTCTACTTGCCTACAGGTATGCCCAGTTAATCCACATTAGTGGAATAATCTACTGTTTAGGTTACACCTATCATAATGTAACCATTTCACCTCTGAAAATTTTGCATTATCTCACACATGAACTTTTGGTAGACACCTCATATTAAAGCCATAACACTTCCCCTCTTGGGGGTATAACCCTTGGGGAAAGAGGCTCTAGAAAATCCAATAGTCTTATGAACTAGTACCAGCAATTGAGATAGTAGCCACGTTTCAGTCTTCATATCTCTTAAATCGACATTTTCTTAATTTATGATGTTAAATTGTTCTCAGCTGAATGGATGCCTATCCTTATCTTTGACATTTTTGGTTGTTTTCTTAGTATATTTTCTGATGCCTGAAATATCATTTTTCACCTTTATTTTTTTTTTTCACAGTATCTTGCAGTGAGTAAGATTTTGCCATCACATACTTTTGCTCCAGTACAAAAACAGGGTGTTTCCTTATCTTCAGCATGTGGATATCTGCCCATTGGTGCCAAGATCCATGATTCTTGTGCTTCAGCAAAGATTACACTAACATGAGTTTGAATCAGGTTTATCTAAATTTCAGGGTATTGTAAAACAGGAATACATATTTGTTTTAGTTATCTATCTCCAAGTAAAGCAATCCTGTAAAAACTTATTCTTAAAATAATACCAATGATTCTCTCTTTTGAGCTTTGGGTTGACAGGGATTTGAAGTGGTTCTTTCTTAGTGTCTCATCTACAGCAAGTCCAGTCAGCACCTTGAGCAGCAGTTATGAGGCCTCCACTGAATGTAAGAGAGGAATTTAGTAAAAGAAGAGAGAAACACAGATCTTCAGGGAAACACCCTCAAGCCATTGAAGTGCAGAATCAAGCCATGGAGATGCAGAAAACACAGCTGCAAACTTTGGCCCACATCTTTGGATGGTGCCCTTCTAAAATGAGGGAAATACACAAGCTCAGGAACACTGGCATGAAATTGCAGTTCTACCCTAAATCCACCGCCAATCTATAAATATTGGACCCCCCAGCCCAAGTCAGGGCTGCTTCTCACTGTTGAAACAGCCTGCATTCTTTCTTGAATGTGTATCTATCTTCCTAAATATACCTCTGCGTATGCTTCTGTCTGGCTCCTGCTGAAATGCTTTTTCCATCATGTACACCAAGAATATCACATGTCTTGAGTGCCCTCTCTCCTCGGGGAATTACTTGGACTCTTCTCTGGATACATCTCTTCTCCTGTGACAAATGAAATATAAAATATGAAGACTTTTCACTCACATGTTTGATGCAGTCACACACTTTCACCTCTCAATATGTGGTGTTTTATTTCTTACAAAGAAATGATGTTTATTTTTTTTTCTTTTGACAAGGAGACTTCCTTCCCAAGGAAGACATTCCAAGAAAGCCAGGAGGAAGATACCCTCGCTGGTTGGGCCTAAAATTACCAGAGTACCTTCGACCGCAAGTGATTTGTTTGAGGAGTCCCAGGGTAGGGGACTCCAGTTGATGGAGGAGAAATAAATGATACCAGTTGATGGAGGAATGGCACATGTCCACTGAGAGGGCAAGAATGAATAGCAGCATGTTGAGGGCAAGCTGTCACAACTCTTACTTGTGCTAATCATATTTTTGACCTCCCTGCATTATTTATTTTTCTGTTTTAGTCAGCTTTTTCACAGCTAGAACTTAAAGACCTGATCAGAACAATTTTAGGAGAAAAAGTTTATTTGAGAGCGCATGGTTTGAAAAGTCTTAGTCCATAGAAGGCCAGCCCCATTCCTCAGGGCTCAAGGTGAGGCAGAACACCATGGTGGAAGAATGTGGCAGAGAGAAGAAGGTCATATATTGATCAGAAAGCAGAGAGGGACTACCCTTACCAGATACAAATATATACCCCGTAGCCATATCCCCAATGAACCACTTCCTCCATTCATACCACATCTGCCTCCAGTTACCATCAGGGATTAATTCACTGATTAGGTTAAGGCTATAACCCAATCATTTCCCCTCCAAACCTTCTTGCATTTTTATTTTGAGCTTTTGAGGGACATCATATCGAAACCATAACATTCTCCAGAGATGTATTTACCATTCACTTTGTGCTCTGAAGTGCATTAAGTGCTAACTTATATATCCTTTTTTTATATATATATATAACTAGAACTGAATTCACATAGATGGTAAATGTTTTAGTATTTTATGTTATCAACAATTTCTAGTTTTACATTAGAAAGCATACACATTTTCCTGTGTATGCTTTAACATAAAAAAATCACAAAATATATTACTTTACTAATAAATGAAATATTGAGTAGTACAGATTTTTATTTACTTAATTTCTTCCCCATAATTCTTTTTTGTTTTTCTGAAGTTCATGAAAACATTTTGTTAGTGAGCTTTCCATTACTGTAACAAATACTTGAGATGAATCAATTTTGAAAGAGGAAGGGTTTATTTTGGTTCACAGTTTTGGAGGATTCAGTCCAGATCAGTTGGCCCTTTATGTGTAAGCCTGTGGACAGGTGATACATCATGCTTGAAGCATGTTGCAAAGGTTGCTGCTCACCTTGTGATGACCAGGAAGAAAAGACAGAAAAGAAGAAGAGATGGGAACCAAACATCTCCTTTTAAGACCATTTTCCGAATGACCTCACTTCCTTCTACTAGGTCCTATCTCCCAAAGGTTCATCTGCTTCCCAATAGCAAGGAGGGATGGGGACCAAGACTTTAACACAAGTTCTTTTGGAGGACATTCAAAATCCAAATTATAATACATTGTTATCAGAAGTATTTGAAAAAAAAAACTCTTCAGTGTCTCAGCCCTTACATCATACAAAGTTCAGTAAGTTTCTATAAAATTATAAATGCCCTAAGAATGAGTGTCATTGAAACCTTATAAGAGATGTCTTTGTTTATTTCCTTACTTTCCTGTAAGCAATTATTATTGGTGTCTGGATGAAAGAATGTCTTTAAATTCAGAAACCTACAGATTTTCTACTTCAGAGGTAAATAGGAAATGCTAGCATAGTTCCCATCCTCATGTCATTGACAACAAATAACATCTATGTTTATTGCAACCATGAGAATGTTTTGTGAGAATCACATCAAGATTCTAAGTCACCTTGAAAATATAGAGCTATGTTAAAAGGAAAAAGAAGGCTAATAGCATTTTTGTCAATACTAAAATGTTTGTGCCTGGGATAATGGGTGCCAGTATTTTCAGACAGCTCTTCCGGAAATTCTTATTTTGTTGCATCATTTTTGTTCCTTTGATATCCAGCTATATATAATCACACCATTTTCTGGCCCATCAGCAAAAGTATTCAAATACTAACAGTAGAAATGTTAATGCCAGCACAGAAGAATCTTTGATTGTTTTCTCTTAAAAATTATGTCATTTAGTATGTCATTTACAATATGTGGTCATAATTCTTCCCCCTATACAAGTTTTCAAAAAATAAAAAGGTGTACTTTTCTTTGATCTGTAAAAGGAAAAGTAGGAAAGGATTTATCTTTTCTGACAGCCTTTTTTATTTTCCTCAGAGAAATTAACATAGCTATGGATTTGCTTCAGTTGAATAACCTGCCTTTAATGCACAAAATCAGACATGGAGGCTATTAGGCACTTACATTTAATCAAGGGAAAGTGTTTGAGATGTCTTAGATTCCCCTCAAAGGAAACATTTAGGCATATTTATCATTGTTGAGGATGACTGTATAAACTAAATTTTCAGATATATTTCTACAGCTTAACATCACACATTTGTAATATTTGGTTTCAAGTTTGAAAGTAAAATAATAAAATATTAAAATTTAATGGAAAACTGACTTAAATAAGTGAAACCTTGAGCAGGAAAATTCCTATTAAAACTATTTCTATCTGTTATATAAGGTTATGTTGCAAATTGCCATTTATTTTGCCTATAAATAATTTCTCAATTTAATAAGAATTAGTTAAATTTATTAAAATCCTAGTACACTCATAGGATTTACTTGAGGGGATAAAGTTCAAAGTTAGAAGAATATAATCATGCTATATAGAACCTGAGAATCATGACTAGCTCTGTAGTATTTATAAACACAGTGAAATCAGGTTATGAGTTATGATTATATAGCTGGTTAGACAGTGGTCATATGAAGATTGGATTCTAAAATCTCTAAGCATAAATATATCAGTCTCTCTAAACATAGAATTATATATAAAACCTTAGAAGTTAGAGAAATCCAAAATTATTTTTGTCCCAAAATATAATTTCTATTATATTGACACTTGTTTGAAACCCTCATTATTTATTTGTCTGTGAATAACTCTGACTCTTAAATGAATTGTCTGGTCTCCAATGAACACTTCATACTGAATCATAGGGTAAGAGAAGGACTTGGGTAAATATGGCACATCTTTGTAAAATATCAATGTGATAAAGGTCTGAAGAGTGATATCCAAGCCAGGTGTGGTGCAGCATACCTCTAATCCCAGAGGCTAGGGCAGTTGAGGCAGAATGATCATGAGTTCAAAGCCACCCTCAGCAAAAGTGAGGCACTAAGCAGCTCAGAGAGAGCCTGTCTCTAAATAAAATACAAAATAGGGCTGGGATGTGGCTCAGTGGTTGAGTGCCCCTGAGTTCAATCCTGGTACCGTTCCCTCCCCCCAAAAAAAAGGTATCCATCTTAAGGTTACCAGACTGAGCAAGGGTCTCCTAGAAAACTAGAATTTCAGATAAATAATGAATAATGTTTAACTTAAGCACATTCTTTGCAATATATAAAGCACATTTAACACTAGGAAAATTTTATTATTTATCTTTAAATCAAATTTCCCTGAATATCCTTTATGTTATTTTCAATTGTAATTAAAGTTATTTTCAACTATAATTAAAGAATTAAAGATTCAAAACTATATTAATAGATGAAAGCATTTCACATACTTTAACCATAAAACAACACTTTTTAATAATATTTTCTTTTAGAATGATATACTTTCAAAATTTCTACCATTTACTTTTATTGAATAACCTTTGGAATTTTTAAGAAGTATTTACATAGAAACAAAAGCATTATATTTTCAAGTCTAAAAAACAATGGCTAATTCTTTGGCAGTTCTTAAAGATGAGGAGTCCATATTCTACCAACCTGAATTTGTCATTGTTTAGAATAATCAAACAAAGCTAAGTCATAAGTGATCATTTGCTTACCTTCTGCCTCAGGTTCAAAGAGCATTTAATGAGATGCTGTCAAAATATCAGACATTGGATGATGTCTCACTACCCTAACACCTGAATATTATGAGTAGATCAAGTTTCTTGGGAGGGTTCACATAGACATTTTAACTGACAATGCAGAGCTGCCTAACCTTCTAGTCATCCCAGTCCCTGTGCCAGACTTGTGAGTGGAGAACTCTCTGCATGACTCCATCTTGCCAATGTACAAATAACTCCCCAAATTTAAGCATCCCTCCTAGACACAAGCCATCCCTGCTGTGCCCTGTCCAAATTCCTAACAGAGTAAAATAGTTGTTGTTTTATTCAACTAAGTTTTGTGACTCTTTGCAACTTATCAATGAATAACTGCAATGACACATAATTGAAATTTAAGATGTTAACTGTTGCTATAATAGAGTGAATATGAATTTTAAAAGATTTTTATATTTTCAGAACTAGAAGCAGAGAGATGGCTGAGTGATTTTGTTTAAGCTGTTTAAAATTTAATGTGCCTATGAATTACCTGAAGATCTTGTAAAATGTAACTTTTAATTCAGTAGTTCAGATATGAGGATGAGATATTTAATTTCTCATAAACTCCCACATGTTGTTGATGCTGCTGTTCCATGAACTAATTTTTAACTAGCATAGCTCTGCTTTATTTTCCTCATTTTGATTTTGAGAAATTGAGATCCAAGTCATTAAATAGTTGTTTAAGTCTTACAGATGAATGCTAGCAAGCCATGTTGTATTCTTTAGCAGAAGGCATAACCCTAAGTTATGGACCTTCTGGAAGTAACTGGGAGCTCCAAAATACGGAGAATAGAATTATCATTTGCTGCTAACTCATATGCTATTCACCACGTCAAGTACTTGATATGTAAATCACCTCTTTTTTTTCATCTCTACAATCATTAAAAAGAGATAATTGTATAGTCTGATTGGAGATGAGAAAGTTAAGGACCAGAGAGAAAAAAAAAAATGACTTGCAGGTGAGTGCATGAAGCAGGGCACAGTTTCAAAGCTTTGGGAGAGAAAACCTTTATTCTTCCGTGTGGGCACTATGAAATTAGGTTTCTTTCTGTGGTCATGCTAGAAAAAGAAAGCATCAGAGGAAGCAAGGGGGTGAAGAAGTAAGTAATTCAATGGTTCATAACTCTCTTACAAAGTACCTCCTCTATTCATAATAAAATTTTTGAAGATCACTTTGGGGATTGATCAAAATACTTACATATAGGGAAAGCTCCAAATATGTAATTACACAATTTTGTTTTCATTTACTCCTGAGTCCAAAAAAAATCAAATTGCATTTGCTTGATTTAGGATAAATTCTGATTTGTTTTCTCAGTGAATCATAGAATATACTCTGACACAAAAATTTGTTTAATATAATAGAATTACATTTATTAAAATATAGTTTTTAGTTTTTTATTTGTTCTAGTTAGTTATACATGACAGTAGAATGAATTTTGCAACATAATACATAAATGGAGTATAACTTCTCATTCTTCTAGTAGCACATGTTGTAGAATCACACTGGTCATGAAATTATATATATATAGGGTAATAATGTCCAATTCATTTTACTATGCTTACTACTCCCATACTCACTTCCCTCTCTTCACTTCCCTCTGGATAATGCAAAGTACCTCTATTTTTCCCTAGCTTTCCCACCACCACTATGAATTAGCAATCACATATCAGAGAAAATTTTTGGCCTATGGTTTTTGGGGATTGGCTTATTTCACTTAGCATGATATTATGCAGCTCCATCTATTTATCTGCAAATCCTATAATTTCATGTTATAATCACTGGAATAGCTAAATAGTCTCATTATTATATTAAATGGAGCAGGAACAAATATCCATGTTCTCATATGTTAAAGTATAATTTCTGAGAAATTAAAATCAAGGACGCACAAAAACATTTAATGAATATGTGTCAGATTTTATTTCAGCTAATTAATAAGAAATCAGGAAGATGCAACCATTGCTTGAGAAAGCTTTCAAGGTGTTTATTATATTCATACATAATTAATTAAGAAAGTAAAATATTGGATGCATATCTATAAAAAATCAAGAGCATCACCAAGTATAAATCCTTTCATGAATGTTTTCAACATTCTCATATGTTGTGACAAAATTTCCAGTACTTACTATTGAGCACAAAACCAGGTATGTCTTATTTTGATTACACACACACACACACACACACACACACACACTCACTCACTCACACGCAAGACTTTCTGACAAAGCCCTGTAACCTGGAGCCATATGGCTTTAATGAGTAGCCACTGAGTCAGATAACCACTATCTGGAAAGTTTAATAAAAATAATTTTTTTGTGTGTAAATTCTTCTTATATTGCTATTTCCAAATTTGCTAAATTTTTTTGACCTGTGGGGAAGTGATCTTAACTACCAGCTATGATATTAGATCCCACAGCAAGCCAGACATGATTGAACCAAAACAAAAACATAAAATTGGTAGAGAGAAAAAAAAAACAATTAAAACATAATCTGAAAAAAGAAAAAACAGGTAAACAGAGTCAGAAAGCTAATGTTCTACCACCACTTGAGATTCATTCTGGAAGAAAAGAGAATAAATCATAGATTAAGCAGCTTACTAGTGCATGTCTTAATAAGCAATACAATTAAATTACTGTCAGGTCTCCTTTGGCATATCAGTGGAACAAACTCTAAACACTGATGTATAATTTTCCAAAATTTAGAAGTAAATTTCATAAAATACCTATATTATAAACATGTACCCAAAGTTTCATCCAAATCATTATATTTTGGAATAAATACAGATGATCCATTTATATTTCTGAGTTAGTCAAAGAAAATTAAAGAAATTAGACCTTTAAATGTAATTTAGTAATTGATTTATAGGATAATTTGTTGTATTAGTTACAAAGATAGTTAAATATCCAACAAAATATTTGGTTTAAACTTTTGAGATTATCATCCCATGCAGAGATTATATGCATATCAACTGGAAAAAAAAGATGTACCTTTTCATGTAATTCCATTGCAACTGGAATTAATAATAAATATTCATAACATATTTTTCTGAAAATAAAGTGAATATACTTTACATTTTTCTGGAGATTCATACAAAACAATATATTCATATTTTTAAAAGACATGCAGTCAATTATTTCCCCTAAATTTTAGCAATCTAGTGTATTTCTCTCTTTATCCAATGTTTTTGTATTGTTCATTTTTTTACAATTAAAATTGCCAATAAATAATACCTTGTTTTAGATTTATTTCTAAATTGGAGAAATAATTATTTCACTAGAAAATTTAAATTATTAAGTGGTTTGAAAAGAAAACTATAATAAAATTTGTGATTTTTTTAATAGATATTTAAACCATCTATTTATATATTGCTACTTAAAATGAATGATCTTTTTTTAAGTTACGGATTTATTTAAATCCCAAATCTGCTGAAAAACTTCTTGGAGTCTTTAGGAATTCAGGATTGGTAAATATTTATAATTATCAATGACAATAAAACATACAAAACATACCTAAATTTTCCTAATAAGAATCTCAGAACTAGCTAGCTTTCTGCATTTTGTGTATAAGATTTTACTAGGACTTTATGCATGTAACTTAACCTTTAGCATAGCAAGTCATCTTTGTCCACATGGAATAAATATGTGGATATGTGCTGAGAGCCATAGCCAAGTAGGAATGACTCATGGCATTTTTGGTTGAAAGGTGATGCCAGCAAGCCATTGAGATGATAATGATTATGTTAAGATGGGCATTCAATTGGAGATTAGACCCTTGCTGTCCGCCTTGGCCTGCTACTTTGGAACTCTCCCAGACTCCTGGAGAGTTCCCATTGGTTGGGGAAGTGCTGTAGGAGGGAATTCCGGAGGAGGGATTTCCTGTTGTTGGAGTGTGTCCCGGGAGAAGGCCTCGTGCATGGCATTTTCGCTGGAGTTTTGGAAATAAAGTTTGTTCCTGCTTGAGTGGCTCCTGATTTGTGCCCAGCCAGACTGTGGCAGATATGAATACATAATGAATAGAATATATATTTATCATTAATATATGAACTACTTAAAAGAGTAAGAATGTAGGGAAATGAAAGATAATTTTACTAGAAACTTTAGTAAAAAACAAAACATACAGTGTCAAACAAATTTTTATACAAACATCCTCTGAAATGAATGAATATTTTCAAACATTTATTTGGTAAAATTCAATAGTTCATTGCATAATATAGTTGTTCCAGGTAATGGGCTAATTGTAATAAAATAATAATTTTATTTTTTTATATTTAGGGGGAACTATATAATTTCTCAGTCTTGACTAATATCAACATCATTCAGTATTGCTGTGCATGTATCTTTGCATCCATCTTCTCATTCATTTCATGATTTTGAAATGTCTTCATTTTTCCCTCTCTTTATATTAAAATGAAAATTCAAAATATCCTAAATTCTCAACTTTACAAAGTAAAATCTAAAGAAAGAACATAATACATTTTGGAAAGATGATACAATAATTTTGGCATCACCCTAAAGAAACTGAAAGATGACCAGTTTCACATTGCATCATCCTTCTAGGTTATTCCGTCATTCTTTTGTTCCATTTTCTTTTTTTACTTCTGACCTTCTTTTTAGAATAATTGAAAAGTAATGAATGAACCATGATGAAAAATGATGACACATTCTTTAGGATGATAAAATAAGTAAATATTTCAGCATTTGAAAAGTATAGGATAACTAAGATCTAATGTGTTTCTTACATTCAAAAAAATGCAATGGAATTTTTTCTTAATTTTTAGATGGAATTTTATTCAATTGAAAAATACAACATAAGTTTTTTTTTCTTTAGATAGCTAATATTAATTACACAAAATATCAAATACTACAAAGAATTAAAACTATTTGAAAAAGAAATTCAAAGTCTAAAATTGTTTCTAATGGACCTGATGGTATTCCAGTTAGAGAGATATGATTGATTTTTGCATGGACACTAGACTATCCGTCAGAATTTGTTGCATTGACATGTAAAGAATAGAAGGAGAACCCATAATATTATAAATCAACATGGAACAATTTATTAGTTGCATGTAAATAAAGCATGTTTCAAGAGTAGGATCACACAAAAAGTAAAAATATAATTGTACTCCCCTAAACTATGGCTAATCCACACTTACATGATAGACTGACAGTATCATCAATAAAATTAGAGTTCTAAATTCATTGTAGCACAATCATCAGATTGAACAAAAGAATATAATTTTATTTATCTAATTCTATTTAAAGGTACCAGAAAGATCTTATTTTTCAAGAACCTTTTAATCAAAAACAAAAACAAAAACAAAACACGGAAACATGATTAAATATTTGCTGTGTTTTTTTTCTGATTTTCTGAAATTGTACCCTTTGACATAACAATAGTTTAAGGTTTTTAAATATAAATTAATAAATTTAATTTATTAATCCACACAATGTGTCTACTGTGTTCTGGACAATCCTCCATGCCTAGTCACTAAGTCAAAAGGTTTTCCATAGCCTATACATTAAGCATGAAAAATAAAAACCTGTCTTTTGCTTTAAGAATTTCTTAAAATGTCAACATCCCTTTACCTGGAATAGAATGATAATCCTTTGTTTAGACATGATTACATCCCAGATGATTTGATGTTTGGTAAATAGCTCAGCTTGAGGGTGATTCTACTTTATCAGCCAAGAGTTTTTAAAGGAAAATACACTACTTTTTAAATTCAAAGACTTTTAATTTATTTACTTGCTATATTTGGTTTAAATAATTTGAAAGATTTCTTTATTCAGGCATTCAGAAATGAATAATTTAGCTAATTTACAAGAGAGGTTTTGGTTTATTAACATTTTTTCCTGTTTATTATCATACTTTTTATGCTTTTTCAATGAATTCTGTTAAATGGGGCTTTAGCTCTCCTGTATGTTCTCTCTAACCAAAAATTTTCACTTAAATTATGTAGTTTAATGTCTATAGAATTATCAAATAGATTCAAATACTACCAAATACCTATGTCAAGAATCCCTATTGATCATTCTATGCTTAAATTAAAAAAAAATATTATTTTAATTGTGCTTTCACCTCTTTTTGGATGATACCTTAAAATATATTTATTAATATGGTATTTCAATTTACTAGTATCTGGATTTTCATCTTTCTATTTAAAAATTGTCTTTTACCAAGCTTAAATGTATACATAAGACTAAAATTATAAGAATCTAAGAAATACTTATCAGAGTGGAGTCCATGATAGTGTCTCAGAGAGATAATAGAGTTCCAAATGTGTATATGCATAAAAAGGTCTTCTGAAGTACTCTTCTTAGAAATGTATTGCCATACATATTTGAAAATCCATCATTTCTGTGTTTTTCAAGCTCAGCTAGGACTGCTCCTGCTTATTCTTTATAATTTTAAAATTAATGGCTGAGGAAGGAGGTGCATCTAAATTCTTAATATCTAAAGCTGCATCTCTGCTTTAAAACATGTCACCTTTCAAAGACAGTATTTCAGAATGTCAACATGAATGGAAGTGTCAAATTGATGCTTAATACTAATTTGTTTATTTATGCTTGACTGCACTTAGATGGTAAAAAGGTAGGTATCAAAAAATAAAGATTCTTTATTTTTCAGACACTGAAGTAGATGTTCCTTTAGTTTTACTGCCGTAAATCCCATTAGTGTTAATTGGAGATTTGCATGTGCATTGAGAGAATAATATACCTCATTATTCTTGAGTAACAGCTAGTGACTTTTAAAGGCCATTTAGAATGTGTGACAGGAAACAAATAAAAAGCAAACCACTTAGCTTTTTGGAATTTTTTTTTTCATGTAACAAAATATAAAACAAAAGGCTTCATGAGTATTCCACTTCCACAGGTTGAATTTTGATATTTTAGCAACGAAATCTTTAAAATTTACTTTAGATTCTTAACTAGTTAGTGAGTATGTGAAATAAGTATAGATACAATCTGCTTTCTCTAGGTGACCTTGGCACTGAAGAACATAATGATTCTTCACTCTGTTGTCTTTGTTTTAGACATTTGAACCATTAAAAATCTACTGGGGAGGAAAATAGTGCTTTTAGTTAAAAAAAAAAAGATTTCTTAAAAGGCAATTTTGGATACTATGATATAAATATATAATAACTATGGGGCACTTATGTAACAATCACTATTTTAAGAGCATCTCAAATGCAATGTTACTGAACATTTAGCAAATGTCTGAGGTTGGTATTATCACTACTATTATCTTACAGATGATATAATAGAAACATTGGCTTAATTTGCCCCAAATCACATACATAGAAAGTGGCAGAGCTGGAATATGAATTCATGTGATGTGGCTCACAAAACCAGACTTGATGCAGTTACATCAGCCCAAGTGAGTTAGCTTTGTCCTGAAATATGAACAGATCAGTCAGCAAAAATCTTGATTTAATCCAACTCATCCTTTTCAAAAGGCATGTGAGATGAGCCATTATTGTGCATACTTCCTAGGGTTGTCTCAGCAATCACCTCATGTAGTTTTGCAAAATATTCATTCAACCACAAACAAAAATCTCTCTGAGAAGAGTTGACAGTGCTAATTTCAGAACCTCTTAAAATGAGAGCTAACTGAGTGCTTGTTCATGACAGATGCTATTCTAAGCAACATATTTTTTTACACATTAAATCATTTAACCTATCCACAACTTTTGAGATAGATAACTATTGTGATACTCCTTATATAGATAATGAAACAAGGGCAGAGAAAGGGTAAGAGACACCCAAATTTGAAAAGAATTTGAACACAGCCTATTTCTAGAAAGAAAACATAAATGATCAAAGAAGAGTAGTTGTTGGTTTCAGTCAATTTGGATTTAAATTCTGTATCACATGTCATGGAGAGAGAAAGAGGATGAGATGATTGTCCATAGGTAACTTTAAAAAGTCAAACTAACAAAAATTGATCTGGGACTGTGGTTGTGGCTCAGTGGTAGAGCACTTGCTTTTATCATGCTTCAGGCTCTGAGTACCATTCCCAGAACAAGAAAACAACAACAAAATACTGGCCTGCATTTTTTATTATCACCATGTTCAAGCTATTTTAAACAATGTCAGGGAGAAAATACTGACCACCTCAATGGGACTCTCCCACCACTTGTACCTCTCCTTTCATGTGCTATCAGTAGGATCAACACTCTTTAGATATCATAAGATACAGTTAGCATGATGAAAATAGGGCATAATGGGTAGCCCACAGGGTTGTTAGACCTGAGAAAGCATAAGTGAAATAAACAACTATACAGAGTCTCTCCAACATAATATAAGTCATTTAACTTGAGGCAAAAATTGTCTACATATTTAGTTTCTGGAAAATGTTAAACTTCTTAGTTAGTGATGTTCCCTCCCTGCCCCCCATATTGTCTCCAAGCTCTTGTGGAAGAGCTTCAAGAAAAGCAGCACAAACATGGTGATCATGGAGTGGGAGCCTTTCAGTGTGACCTATAGTTCTCAGACTCCCTAAATACTAGTAATAGAACCCTTTAAAAATGTTTCCTTCTTGTTTCAATTTACTTTTTTCAAAAACCAGAAATGGAATAAGAAGGAATTAATGAATACCTTAATACATACAGTGGATGTAGTGTATTTCTCAGGTTCATTATCTATTTATTTCTTAAGTGCTTTAAAAACCAATCATGTGCTAGGCACTGTTTTAGCGGCTAGGAATATCATTAGCTATTTGTTTTCTATGAACGCTATAACAAATTGCATCACACTTAGAAGCTTAAAATAGCAAAGTATGTTTTTTTTTTGTTTTTTTTTTTTACATTTCTGTAGGTCAGAAGCCTATTATATTTCACAAAGCTCAAAGCCCAGAGTTGGCTCAGCTGCCCTCCTTTCTAGAGGGCAGAATTTGTGTGTTCCAACTTCTGGAGACTGCTAATCCCCTTGACTTCTGGTTGCTTTCCCTTTCCAAGTCAGCAATAGTTGAACTGATTGTTCTCATGCTGAATGATGTTGATACTGTCTCTCCCACCTGCTTATTTTTACTTTTAAGGACCCTTGTGATGATATCCCCACTCCACATCCCCCCACCAAGAGTAAATCAGGAAACATCTTATTTTAAGATTCAAGGGCTAAAAAGCACAATTTTATCTGCAAACTTCAATTCTTTTTGCCACGTAACATACCTTATTAATAGCACCCAGGAATCAGAATGTGGACATCACTGAGGGCTAATATGCTGTCCAGCACAATATCTCTAGTCACTCTTTATTTAAAGCTTATGAAATGTAGACTACATGACTAAGCAAATAAATATTCAGAGACTCTGAGACACAGTGTATTATATATTATTATGAGTGATTAAATCATGAAGAACTGATCAAGATCAGGGAATATTTCCCTGGTGGGTGATACTTATCCAGACACCTGGAGGAAGAGGGTAGCTCAATTAGTGTAGGGATGAAGAGACTGTTTTATCATGGGGTCTGTCTTCATCTGTCAGGATTTCCATGACAAAGAACCATAGACCGAGGAGTTTATAAGCTACAGAAATTTATATCTCACAGTTCTGGAAGTTGGATATCGAAAATCAGGGCATCAACAATGGTCAGGTTCTGGGGAGGGCTTTCTTCGAGATTGCAGACTGCTTCTTTGCTTATCCTGGCACAGTGGAAAGAGAGAAAGAGGGCTGGTTGTCTGGGGTCTCTTTCAAAGGCACTAATCCCATTCATGAATCCTCCATCTTTGTGATCTGATTACCTCCTAATTGCCCCAATTTCTAATACCATTGCATTGGGGATTAGTGATTCAGTCTATGTATTTTGAGGGAACACAACATCCAGTTCATTGCAGCAGCATACAAGGGTTCCAAAGTGGAGGAAAAGAAAAACCTTGGTAGAGGAGAAAGGCCTATGATCCTAGAGCAAAGAAAACCCTATAACTTTCAAGTCATCATCAGTGATTTGAATATTACACTGACTAAGATATTAAGAATAAGACAAGGAAGAAAATACAGATTTCTCTTTCTCTTCTCCCTCTAGGAATAGCTTGTGCCATTCTTATATTATATTTCTGGCTGTGCATATTGGAACACCACAATCATAAATGTGTAAGAATATACTATTATTCTTTGACCCTCTCAGATACTCACAATATTTTTAAGCATGTCATGCAAGTGAAATTGTCAGTAGGTCTATAAAATTAAAGAGTTTATCAGACCACTGTATCTACACATGCTTAGTAATTTTTTCCCGTTTAAAGTTGATTCTTATTTAGATACTAGTATAATAACGCTGGCCATATAGATATCAAAGAGCTAATTTAAAAAATTGAAAAGAATAAGGGAAAATTCTACAAATTAAAATTATTTCATGATCAAAGCATGTTCCAAAGCACTTTAAGATGAAATTGCTATTTTGGTAGTCTCAATTCACTCCTCCCTTTAAACATTCAAAAAAATAATCCAGATCACTTTTTTTGGTTTGTTTTTAGGCACTGGGATGGGAATTGAGGTTTCAATGGTGACTTTATTACATTCAGTTCCCCTTACTATGTGCAAAGATCTATTTTATTGTCTGCTACGTTACTGAACGTAGTGTTGTGATTTAGGTATTAAGTGTCTCCCCAAAAGCTCATGTTGAGTCAATGAAAGAAGGTATACAAGTGAAATGACTGGGTTATGAGACCCTTAACCTAATCAGTGAATTGATCTCCTGATAGAGATTAATTGGGTGGTAACTGTAGGTAGATAGGGTGTTGCTAGAGCCTGGGGGTTCTTGGAGGTGTGCCTTTTTGTCTTTGTTGAGCAGAGTTTTCTCTCTCTCTTTGCTCCTTGGTAAGATGTCCTGATCTGCTTTTCTCCACCAAAGCCTTCCTCCATGACGTTCTACCTCATCTAGAGCTCCAAGGAATGGAGCCTCTTATCCATGGACTGAGTCAATTTCTGAACCCTTGTTCCCAAAATAAACTTTTCCTCCTCCAATTGGTCTTGTCAGGTATTTTGGTCACAATAGTGAAAAAACTGACTAAAACACAGGTTAAATAATTTTATGTCAATAGGAACTGATGAAAAAATTATGGACAATAAATAACCTGTATTAGTACAGCTAGTAGTAGTATATCTAACACGAAAAAGGGACATGGATGCATGTTATCAGTTTATAGTGAAGGGCAGCTGGTGAGGAATTCAAATCCTTAGAATTAAGTTCTCAGTTTATAGCATGTGTAGCATTTCTCATATAATTTAAATACACAATTCTTTGTATCAAAACTATTTGATTTGCATCTGTGTTTCATTTAGGGTAAAAGTTTTTTGGGGGCAAGTATCATAATTTATTTGCTTCTTTCCCTTGGAAATGTCATAGAATGAGAGGTATGGTACACATTGAAGATGTTTAGCCAAGTTAATCAGAAATAAAACATCACAGATGATTAAATCATATTCAAGGTTAATGGTTTATGATAATCTTATGCTATTTGACTTCTACTACAACACGTAGAAATTGAAGGGATGATACCTTCATTGTTTAAAGATAGCATCTAATGGTTTTTATATCTTAAATTATGCTTTGATAACAATCCATGTGAAACTAGCATAAATGATTCCATGGTATTTCAACAATATAAGTAGACCTGCTCAAGATTAGAAACAACCTTATCCTAAAAAAAATTCAGAAATCTTATATAATCTTACATTAATTTTTGTGAACTATACCATTCATGAATCTATGGCTGGACAGTCTAATTTATTTCATCATATGAATACCATGGGTCCTACTTATTAGTTGGTGATGATATTGATGACATATTTTTGTCAAACACTTATAACAAAAATACAATTTCTAATTTTGCATTATTTTAAACAGTAAACTTTTAAGATTATTTTCAGAGATAGGGCTACTTTATTCTGGTAAATCTGAAAAACAAACATGATATAATGTGTAGAATATAAAGGTTTGCTACATCATGATTTATATTGGATGAAAAATATCAGGTGTGCTTAACCTTTCAATAAGCCAGAATAAGTTGAGTGCTTTCTTTCTGTCCTGGAATTTATTTCATAAAAGGAAAGAAAAATAAAATAACAGTTAAATTAATCACCACATAGATTCACAGCATCGAGAATTTTCAAGGTAGAACTGACCATGCACAATTAAGAGAAATTTAAGGTCAAGTACTTGGTTCCAAATTTGACTTATGACCTTGAGTAACAGTGGTATACTAACATAAGTTCTTTGAACCTCAGATTCTATATCAGCAAAATGTGATAATAGTATCACAGGATTGTTTGGATCGAGCGGGAGTTTACATATGAAGTGATTAATACCATGCTAAACAAAGAAAAATAATTAATGATTATTATCTATTTCTTTAATTTAATAATTAGTGGCTATTATTATAGCAATGCTTAATATTAACCAAGTATTGTTATCTGGTCATAATATTGTTCCTAACATGTTTCTATTTATTTTCTAACATTTATCTCTTCAATAGTGAACCTTAAGAAAATGATACTAATAAAGAATGATAGAAAAAGTGAGGCAAAGTAGCTTTTCTAACCTTGATGTTTTTGAAGTTTGAACTATATTATGACATTGACCTCAGGGTATGTGTTTGGAGTCTTTCTGGGTTTGATATTCCCTGACCTTCTCTGACATTCTTCTGACCCTCCCAGCAGTCTTTCTCTAGTTCTCTTCAACATTTCCTTAGCTTCCTGGCTGTGCTTCAACACTCTTGGACAATTTCCCAGATGATTCATAAAAAAGCATGTAGAGTGAGAACCTCAGGGTCACAGATTTAGAAGAGGGGATTCTGAAGGGCAAAATAAAACTATCCAATGCTGAAGGTGTTCATGACTCAACAAAGAATCTTTAACTAAAAAAAAATATATATATATATATATTACTCTATTGAGTAAAATAAACATACGAGGATTTTATAGAGTCAAATAAATCATCCATAGACAAGAAAATTGAACTGGTAGGAATGATTTTTCTAGTGGAGCTCTTATTTTAAAAAGTGATTTTTCAGGTTGCATAGTTCAAGTGAGGTCTCTCTTATACACATGTTCAATGAGAGATTGATGTATCCAAAGCAAACAAAACAAAATCTCTTTGTAATTTCCCTTAGAGGGTCAATAAAATAGCTAGAACACAAGAAAGACCACAGTTCTGAGTTTAAGCATTCCTGTAGGAATATATATGTCACTGTAGATGTTAATAGAAATAAGATTCAAAATAAATATTTTAAAACAAAACTTAGGAGAAGCAGTGTGGCTTGCAAGATAAAAAAGCTTTAAAATGGACTGAAATGGTAATGCACTATGATGGGTCAATAGATATAAACCTCATGAGTCTTGGCTACTGAAGGCAGTGGTTTTGGAGCTGGACAATGCAACTTTACCTGTCTGACCTGGAAAGCTGTCGTGCTTCTTGCTTGTCAGTAAATGACAGACCGACTGTAAAATCTCAGAGATGGAAAATCAGGGCAGGCTGTTGACATCCTTTTTGCTCAAGTCACAGGGTCTCTCAGATCAGAAGACTCACTGTCAGCATTTACCCAGAGGCAACGGCATCTCTGTGGAAGCTGAAAGGACTGGTTCCTCATGTATAGTCTCCTGGGGGTGGGGGTTCAAACAGTTGCTGACCTCCAAAGTGTTGACATCGAAGGGAGAGCCAGCCACTCACTCTCAAGTTCTATTTCTAGTCAGGCAGAAAGTCACTCCTATCCTTACTACTCCAGAAGTCACTCTTTTTCTCTTCCCTCTCCATTATTTATTTCCTGGACTTTGAAAAAGTTTAGATGAGCTTTTTTACTGAAGCAACTTTGATTTTCTAGTCATTAAAAAAATGGCTAAAGACTTGGAAAAGACTTAACTATCTACTTGGAAAGTAATTGGATGACATAGGAACTGGATACACACACACACACGCAGGCACACACATGCACACCCACATCTCAACAGTTGTTCAAATTAAAAATTTTAATCATTGAAGGTTGAAGGATTGTTCCTCACAGGTATTGTCATTCTGATCTTAAGATCACCCACTCAGCAAACACTGTATTTACTGAGCTTCTTTTGTAAGCAAGATGTTGCATTAGATGAAAGAAATTAAATGATCAAAAAAGCATTTAATATTAAAAAAAATAAAAACAACCTGGTTGCTATTATCATGGAAATCAAAGAGCTGTGAGGAGTATAAACAGCAAAAGGGTATACATATAATTATCATTTATGAAACAAAGAATAGGAAGATATACACAGACTCTATATCCAAATAATGCACTTGTACCCTGCACATAGTTCAGTAGCTAGAAATCTGAGTTTCAAGAAGCTCATATACAAAGATTCTGTAGCAATGAACAATTATAAAAGAGATAAGGCAAAGAATTACACAGCAGTGGATTATACTGCATTTCTTATTTCCAGGATGAAGAATTTGTGTCTAAAAGCACAAAAGCAAGTTTTATGGAGAATGTGACTTTAGAGTACAACTGTAAGGATGATAAATATTGTAAAAAGGCACTGATCATCCCAGAAAGACAGAATTAAATTTTAGTTAATACCCCTTAGATTCCAGAACTATTCTGATTTGTTCACATTTTCCATTGTCCCTGACGCTTGGTTGTACACTGCTTTCTGTCTAATATATTTGGGATTGAGAAGTAAAAAGAGCGAAGACCATGACTTCTAATATAAATTAGCTGAGCCAGATCGTCATACACACACAAACACACACACACTCATATATGTATGTAAGTATATATATAAAGAAGTCCTTAAAATAGAATAAAATGTTAAAAGTTAACCAAAGCTTGAAAGCCAATAGAGTTAGCAAAAATGATAACTATCAAAATGTAATAGAGATTAATCAAACTAAATGGCATTCCAATAACTTTAACTCCTTTTTTCCTTCTCTATCCAAGGCAATTCCTACTCATTTTTCTCCACCTCTTCCAAACCAGGTTTTAATTCTCCAACTGATAGTGGATAGATGAGAGGTAAACTATTATAATTATTGTTTTTAAATTTGTATTGCTATTATATATGCTTTGAAGTTCTAATAAATAAATGTATGCATTCTAAAAGAACAGCGGACATGTCTGATAAAACAAAACATTTCTTACTAAAACTTTGTACAATCAAAATTGAAGGAAGAAAAAGACTGATAATTAAATGACTTATTCAAAAAGACCTGAGTTCTGTTTTCTTACATCATAAAGCTACTTTTCATTAGCAAATATCTTAGGAATACTCCTATCTTAAAAACGTAAACACTATAATTTAATTATCCTTATCAAACTAAAAAGACAGTATTTAAACAAGTTGTCAAAAATTAAGATTTATGCCCTTCAGATACTTTCTATTTTTATTTATAAAATATCTCTACAGAAGATATCTTATTAATAAATAACTTGTCTATGGAATGTTCACTGATTTGTGGGTGTATCTGTATTTGTGCTTCCTTTGTGCCTAGTATCAAAAGATGTTTTATCTTAAAACAAAACTATATGTGCAGTAATGTTTCTATAACTAAGAAGTCATGTATGAAAAATGTGAAAAATGGAATATCATTTAGTGCTTCCTTGCATAACTAGATATGCTTCCTTAAGATTCTGCAAACCATTTTTAAAGTTTGTCTATGACAATTTTAAAAGTTTATTCATAATGTAAAAGGATAACGCATTTTCCCTTAACACTAATAACATGTCATTGATTATGTGGCTGTCATTAATGTGAGAAGAGAAATAATAACTATTTTTTTTACTGCATCAAATGTTATAGGGGAAAGAATCACTGCACATTAGCCTTTGATAACCATTCTGCCCACTTTTACCATTTAAGGGTAACAAAATTCTTTAATATGATAGATGACTTCCAACTCTGGGAAGGAGAAATTTTTGTCCTTTTCCAAGGAAGTATTTATTCATAGTAAGACACACACACACACACACACACACACACACACACACACAAAGTAAAATTCAATAGCATGCCATCCACTGGTGAATTTCTTAATAGAAAGAAACGTTTTTGGATAAATTCACTATCTTAATAGGGATGACATATTTTCAAGTTTCAGGGTATTTGAAAAAATTTGAGCAAATTCTTGGAGATATAATCATTCTGTTCTATTGGACAACAGCCTTGCTATGTAGTTTATATGTCTGTAAGTATTATTGAACTGGTTATGATAAAAAAATCATAGTAAGTATAAAGGGAAATAGATCCTGAATTTCCTAACAGCTTTTTTCCTTAAAGAAGGAATAGAAATTCCCATTGGAAAGTAACAGTGAAGAATTAGGTGCTTTTTTCAAATAACTCCAACAATACATGGTTTTGTAAATTTTAAATAAAATAATATATGCTGTATGTACAGTTCTTTGCACAATTGCTGTCTCTCAATATACATTTGTTATTTTACAGAAAGGGAGATGAAATAGAGACTATAATGAGCTTATTAAAGGCTAATATGAAAAAGCAGATTTAGCCCAAACCTTGAACCCTGTTGCCTATGTATTTGCACAGCAACTTATTCTATTCTGTAAATGGTATATTGAAATAAAGTAGATAGAACTTCATTATTCTATAGTTATTCACTTAATTTTCTTACAGTGTAGTAATATAGTAAGCACATATCATCATTATGTTACCTTCTGATTATGTGCTTCTTCTGCTTATTTTTATTTTGTTTTGTGTTATTTTATTATTAATTTTTAGTGCAACCTATGTGGTCATCAGCAAGATGAACTTTGAAGAATGTAAAAGACAAACCTCTTTGAATTTTTCTGTATCTGTGACTGGAAATCTAAAAATCATGCCAAATATATTTAAGAAAATGCCAATTTAATTCCTCATTTATACATAGAAAAGACCTGTTTTTCTATGCTTGCAGTTGGTACTGGGTTTTTTGTATTAAAGACATTTACTTTTCTTTAGTTGCAACATGTTTGGTTGGTAGCTTTAACTGTCTACTGCTCTGTTTAGTTTTAAATTTGAGTGTGTTACTCAATAATCATAATAATTAATTTGAACAAATAGGATAGACACACAAAATGTAAAATATTTTAAAAATAAAAAGTTATATGCTTTCTGAAAGCTATATTTTAGTCTCTTTTTAAAAAGTCAGAAACTTTGACCTAAATATAATGAGGATAAAGGTGAGTTTTTACATTATGTCATGCAGCACTGTCAAAATAAAATATTTATTTTTCATTGATAGGAGGTAACTTATAGCACCATTTCTCTTTCTGCTGAAATATTACCAAGTAAATAAAACATGAGCTCTAGAGAGAGTTTTTGCTTTCATTTCTCCATATGGATTTCAGAACTCTCTGTTCTCTCTCCTGGAGCAGACCCCAAACTGATTTCTAGCTAGTATATTTTTATGCATTCTGGCACTTTCAATTCTAAGACAAACCAAATTCCTAAAAAAGCAAGAATATTGGGAAGCTAAGAAATGGAGATTGGGTCCACTAGGAAAACTCTGGTTCTTATCAAGAAAACAGTATGAAAGCAGCTTTGAATAAGGTCATTTGATAATGAACAATATGAACAGAATAAAGGAACTATAAAATAAAATTCTTTAAGTTATGCAACACGCATAGAAAATAATTTTATACTTATATTTTAATCAATTTGAATACATCTGAACTATTAGTACTACAGTCTCAGAAAATAAGTAAATAAATAATGGCTTATGCTGCTTCACAAATATCAAATCCATTCTTGAACAGACTGATGTTTATATTTCTGCAAAAAATTAATCTTTATTTTTGATAGTAGAAATCCTCATGTCAAAACTTCTGTATACATCTTTGATCTACCCTGTCCACCCTCTCTTAATATATAAAGAGGAACAGGCAGCTCGTCTCTTATGTGTGGATGTCTGTGAACCTAGTGAGGGCAGGTGAAGGCAAGGAACCTAGAGAGAGTAGTCCTGTGCATTTCTAGGGTCCCTGTGAAGCAGGAAGTGCACTGACACAGGACAATGTAAAGATTATGCTTTTCATCTGGAGCTCATGGTAGCAGAAGGGAAACAAGAAGAGAAAAACTTAAGTGAGTATGTGAGGCATCATCACTAAAGGAGGAAAGGACACAAGCAGGAGGAAATTCATTCCCTGGGCTTGACCGTGTTTGAAGCAGAGATGGGCACTGAGCACTAGTGCATCAGAAGAGGGAATGTTTTAAATTCCCTAAGCTGTCTGAAACTATTCTCATAGGATATTTCTTTGTGGTGGAAATAGACATCTTAAATTATTAATGATGATATCTGAAATTCTGTAGAAAGAGTTAATTGCTTATACTGAAATATGGGCCATCCTGGCAGTAGACTGGTGGGTCTGGTATAAAAATATGGATACACATGTGGAACATTTTTTTTCTTCTTCAGAAAGATTAATGGGTAGTTTCTGTGTTAAATTATTCTAACTATCAGGACCACATCATTTTTGCTGGAGGCTTAGCAGTCTCGTGATGAAGCATAGACTCATACTTCTGGGACATATAGGTTTTATGTGTGGAGCTTCTGCCGCCTCCATGAAAATGGAGGTTAGACAAAAGAAAACACTCTGCAGGATTTTCTGTTGAAATTGCTGAGGAAGTGAGTTTAACTGCTACTATGCAAAGGACTTTTTATTTTTAAAAAGGAAGAAAAAACATAAATATATTTATATTGCAAAGGAATTTCTGAAATCTCTGATTTTTTTTTTAACATGAATTGTTTATGTAGCATATCTTTAGCTGCAGGGCTGTTCTGTCTTCCATGGCAGAATGATGTTAAACAGAAGAGAGAATGTGTATGTGTGTGTTATTTGTGTGTGTGTATGCGTGTTTATGTGTGTTCGTGTTCGTATATGGTACTCCTGAGTAAATGGAAAGGTCAGTAATAGAACTGGAAAATAGGTTTCCTAAAAAAAGGAAAATAAGGATCTCCCTCTCATATGCCAGCATAGACATTCATCCTTGCTTGAGTTTGAGAATATAAATACATAGAGAAATCATAAAAAAAAACTCAAGACATCAATATTTTTTGCACCTTTATAAACACTTAAATTTAACGCAAATACTTTGTTGTTGTTGTTGTCACTAGAGTTTTCTCACCTCATTGGACAATTAGGTGATTTGATGTTTTTAACGTAAAATCAGCACAGAAGTAGCTCCCATCAATTATGACAAATGCCTATTAAGCTGTGAACTCTAGAAAAGTGTTCACTGCTACAAAGAAGCATAATGATCTTTTTAAAACTAATTAATTTTACTCTGGGAAGAAACTGATAGGGCAGAATTAAATTTAAGGTTATTCAGTTGGCACTAGATTACCCATAAGCTATCACTGAGGAAGGGCAGAGGTAAGGAAAAGTACAATAAAGGTTTCTAAAGTATCCTGTACTTACAATTTCACATAAAAATAGAAGGAGATTTTTATGTATTGATACTTCATTCAAATTCATTTGTAACATCATTGAGATGTTACTTTGCATTAAATATTACGTTGGTTACTGAGACTAAGATTTAGCCACTTTCTCTTACCTCAAGGTTCTATAATATAGTTGTGAAAACTAAAGAGTACATAGTCAAATGTAATATTTAGAAATATGTTAGGCTAAGAAGGGTTTAAAGTAACCCACAGGAGGGGCAACTTAACATATAGAGATTCAATAGAAAGAGATTCTCAGAGAAAGAGTTATTTATCCAAGTCTGAATGATATAGAAAGGTCAGTCTGTATAGGATGAGGTAGGAAAACAGAAGAAAAACAACTTTAAGATAAAGTCTTAAAATATGCAAAGAATCAAAAGAATCAAAGGTTCTCATGAAATTAGTAAATTAAAAATTGTTCAGTATGGCATAACATTAGAATATAAGACAATATATTTCAAAAATTGGTATATGGGCATTTAGGAGGATGTCAGGAGTTAGAATTATAATTTGGAATCAGTAGAAAGCCAGTGAACATTTTTAATTAATGTATTCAAATATATGCTTTTAAAAATAAAGAAAAATTCTTTGGGTCATGTGGAGAACTAAAAGGAAGCACAACTGGTTAAAAGATGACCCAATTTAGCAGAGAAATGATTAGGACAAATTCAAGGATGACACTACCATTTCTCATTGTAATCACTGGGTGTTTATTAGTTCAAATCACCAAAATCAGAGCCTTACGAAGAAAAAAAAATATTAATGAGATTTTTTTTAAAACATTTTAAAATTGGTAATTCTTGTGAGATGGGCTCATGAAAGAAGGCTAGAAGGTATCAATGTGGAAAATGCTATCTGTCAACAAAGAGATTAAGATGTTATAGGGAAAGGGGTTGCAGCTCAGTGGCAGAGCACTTGCCTACCATGTCGCAGGCACTGGGTTTGATCCTCAGCATCACATAAATATAATAAATAAATTCATTATAACAAAATAAAAGATGTTTCAGGGTTGGAGACTTGCAGGAAATTGAGGCAGCACAAATCCCCTCCTCTTCAAACCTTGATTCTTATCAAGCCAGAAAGATTTCAGTCGTGTTGATCAGAGTAACAGGCATGAGGATATCAGAAGGGCTAGGAAGGAGAAAAGGAGGGGACCTCTTCTCAGAGAAGAGGGACAGACCATCTACCTGCCCTCCATTTTTGGGGGAGGGGGATCTAAATGAGTTTCCAAGGAATCCTGCTCAGGTCTACTTCCTGAATTTTGATTGACAGGAACATGACTTTAGACTTTCAGGTCCCCACCCGTGCCCACTCTTGATCACTTTAGCATATGCTGACCGGTTATAATTGGAACCCATTCTTATAGACTTTATGTTTAGGGAAATTGTCCTTATCTCCCTAAGTTTCAGAATCTGATCTGTGTAAGAGTCACAAAAGTCCCCACCTACTCCCCTTCAGGGTAACTTGTGTTCTTCTTATCAGCATTTCAGGGGAATTTGTCCTGAAGATAACAGTAGTTTGCTGAGGAATGTAATGTATCCTATTCACTTAAGCCATGCAGGGCTACAGCAAATTGTTTTTTAAAAGTGAAAACAAGTGGGGGGCTGAGTACAGTGGGCCCTATTAATAGAATTGTTTCCTTAATCTCATGTTCCCACCACTCAAATCTGTCTGTTTCCCCTGTCAAAGAGAAGTGACCACTTGCCAATCAGACACTGGTCTTTAAATCTGCAATATTGTAGTCGATGTAAGAAATGGGAAAAAAAAATCAACTGTTAGTCATTTGCCCTCCAGGTCACAGGCAAACACGAATAGGGAAAAAGTAGGGGTTCTCTCATTTTTTTCAGACTACTAATCCTCTGATCTAGATGTTGTCAGTTATCTGTTGTTTTCAATCTTTGCTGACTTAAAGACCAGTTTATTTGTTTTCTTAAGTGAAAGATCTACTCTTTCTATTCTTCAGTATAAACAAATTACTAGGTGTCTCACACTTGTGGTCAGAGGTTCCCAATTTCTTTTTGATTGCCATGTGATGGTGTCTTTGCCTCCAATAGGTATCATCTGCAGCTTCTAGGGCCTGCTTTATATACAAGCCCAGAAAACTATTCTGGAAATTTGCATTGTGTTTTGTTATTAAGCAGTGACTGACAAGAATTGGAATAAGAAATTCCCAAATTCCCTTGCACAGGTTATGACAAATCTGTGGCATGATTGACATTAAAGGCACTCTTACTATCTCACAGATTATCCTTCTTCTCCCTTGCTTGGCTGGCTTTGCACTGTCCTCATTTTTCAACTCTTATTTAGCCTATCTTCTTTAAGAATTCTCACAATAGCTGGGCTTGGCAGCTCATGCCTGAAATCCCAGCAGCTTGGAAGGCTGAGACAAGAGGACCTCAAGTTCAAAGCCAGCCACCTCAGTGAGACCTGTCTCTAAATAAAATACAAAAAAAAAAAATATATATATGGCTGGGGATGTGGCCCAGTGGTTAAGTGCCCTTGGGTTTGAAGCAGGCCAGAGAGCCCCACCCAGAAGACCCTTGCAAATGCCAGGATTGCATACAAAAGGAATGATCCAGTTAGAGTCTGTAAGCTTGTTATGCAAAAAGACATTATCTCTGTTTTCTTGGTGAAGAATTATAAGACCTGTGTCTGGCCTCAAGAGCAGTTTCTGAAAACTCAAAGAAAAAAAAATTATATAAACCACCAACCCCCTTCTCCCACTGGGTATAAAGTTCAAAGAATTTCTAGACTCATTGTCCAGAGAATGTTTTAGGATACCCAATAGCCCTCTGAACTGACTGAAGTCAATAACCTGCTTCCTGAAAATTCCTTGAGTGTCCAGCCTTTTCTATACTGCATTAGATTCAATCTGCAGTACCAAAAAAAAAAAAAAAAAAAAAAAAGAATTCTCATTGTAAACCATTTGTTCACTCTGTTAGCTTTCCATTATGGTAAAAAAAAGTACCATAGATAATCATCTTAAATCATCTTATAAAGAACAAATTTCTACTTTATCAGGGTTATTTCAGCTCACAGTTTTGGAGGTTGCAGTCCCTGTTTAGTTATATTTGAGCCTGAATGAGGCAGCACATCATGGGAAGTGAAAAAGAGGAAGAGGCTGAGACCAGGGTCCCACTATTCCCTTCAACAACATGTCCCAGTGACCAGAAGTCCTCTCACTAGCTGCCAGTTCTAGTTTCCACCATCACCCCATAGCAATCAAACTGGGAACTAAGCTTATTACTCATGAACCTCCAGGAGACTATCACACTCAAAAACTCTCATCTTAGGTTTTCTTTCTGGGAATCTCTTCCAAAGACATTGTTTTCATATGGACCTTTGCAATTTTTATCTTCCTCTATATGTCTGTTAATAGGAACCAGGAAAATATATAGAAATCTCCCTCAACACATAAATCTAACACCAGATGCTGATGTTTCACAAGATGGTTCTGGTTTTGATCTTTGGGAAAATTTGCATAATATGAACATTCTACGTTTTGAATACATAATAAGAGATAAATGTTTTATTTATGTATATGCATACTCATATGCCTATGTGTTTGTGTGTGTAGTATCAATCACGGATCTACTTATATAGTCAGGATATTGTCAATTTCAAGGGACAGAAATCTAACTGAAGTCAACTTGAAACAAAAGAAAGGTAATTAATTATTACATACATCTTGCATTCTGAAACAGTGAGTTTAGCCTTTAGCATTGCAGAATTTGGGAATCACTGATGCTGTCTGAAGTTGGACTACTTCTTTCATGCCATACATAGGTTTGCTTCATTACTTTCATTCTTAGGCTCTATAACAAGGGGACAGGATAGATGCTGGAAGCAGAAAGCCTACAGTGTCCTCATAAATCTCGATTCTATGGTTGCTATTAAAAATGCAATTCCTTTTATGCTCTTTTGTTGATGACCTACTTTTTTTTAATCTTTGTCTCCAGAAGCTTTTAGGATTTTCTCTCTATTCCTGCTGTTCTGCAATTTCACAACGATTTGTCTTGTTACAGATCTTTTAAAAATGTATTGTGCTTGAATTCTCCATGGGCTCTCTTAGTCTGGAAACTTATATTATCCAAGCCTGGGAATAAATTTCATATTATTACATTGATAATACACTTACTTCCAGTTTTGCGTTCCCTTTTCCTCAAATACGAGTAATTTTAGTGTGTTCCTCTTCAAGTTATTTTTTTTTATCATTTTCATTATTTTCTGTCTCAGATTTTCTTCTGTTTTCTAGCTGGTGATTTAAAATTCATGTTTCAATTACTTATTTTTAGAAAATCTAATAACTTTTTTCTTATCTAATCTCTTCTCAAATAGTGTCATTTTTTTGCTACAGCGTCTTCTTATGCAATGAAATTTTGTATAATTTTTAACTTTTAATTGTTGTGTTTTTCTCTATCTTCATGTTTTCATTTTTTAATTTTTCCCATTTGTCAATCCTAAATCCTTCATATGTGTTATCCATTTGCACTATAAGTTACTCCAAAACTTGGTGATAATCTCACAGTTTGCATGGATCTGAAATTCAGGAGGAGCTTGGCAGGGCAGTTCAACACCAGGGTTTCTCTGGAAGTTGTAGTCAGATGTCCTCCATCCTTGAATCACTTGAGTATCTGTTTTCCAAGGATATGGATTCACCCAACAGACCAGTTGAAACAGGTTATTGGTGGAAGGTTTCAGTTTTCCTCTAACATGGGCCTCAAGGAATTCTGGGATGTTCTTAGAGCAGGGTAGTTAGATCTCCAAGGAATGTGATCTAGGAAGCTAATGGAAAGCAGAAATGCTTTGTATGATCTAGCCTCATAATTTATACACTGCTCCTTCCACAGTTCTCTATTAGTCATGTCAATCAGCACTGATTGAATGTGGGAGTAAATTGCACCAGAAGGTGAGGATCATTGGTTGTCACCTACCATAGGTCTTTTCTTACCAGTTTTTGTATTCTTATTTCCACATCATTAAATACTGGTATGAATGGGGTGGACACCTACCATAGGTCTTTTCTTATCAGTTTTTGTATTCTTATTTCCACATCATTAAATACTGGTATGAATGGGGGCACATGGGTATCTTTTTTAGAATTTCATTTATATGTGCAATAAGATATCATATAAGTATCTAAATCTATTTATACACATATATATGTACATACAATAAGATATATTGTAGATTTGGGGTTCAAATATAGTAAGATCAGTATTCCAAGTGCATCTCTCTACATCTTCTCTTTTTTTGGTATATTCACTTTTATGCTCATGTTGATTTCTTTCATAATTAGTGAATGATACCAAGTCAAAATTAATACCAAGACATGAGTTACATACAGTGAAAATGAATTTACTTAGTGAAATATATATATATATATATATATATATATATATATATATATATATGATTTCCTTTCAGATTTTATCTGAGATACATAACAAATGCTTATCTATCTTTTCTTCCTATGAAAAGGAATATTTCATATTGAAAAAAAATAGGACTACTTTCAAAAGGTTGTATTCACTCTTTTTAGGAAAACATGTTATGAGAAACATGTTTTGAATTTTTTTTTTTAAATGTTTATTTATTTATTTTTTAGTTTTCCGTGGACACAACATCTTTGTTTGTATGTGGTGCTGAGGATCGAACCCGGGCCGCACGCATGCCAGGCGAGCGCGCTACCGCTTGAGCCACATCCCCAGCCCCTTGAATTTTTATATATTTGTGCAACTGTATGTTTGAGTCCTTTTTTGTTTGTTTGTTTTGTTTTCCTTTTGTCCCCTCTAACTAAATGATATTCTTTACTCAGTTCATATATCACATTCATTTTCTCTTCTATTCCAGAACCCATTCAGAAGTTGTTGTAATATGCCATTATTATCTCTCCTTATTCCCAATAAAATGGCAGTTTCTTAGACTTCATTTTGATGACCTTGATAACTTTGAAGAGTAATGGTCACCTATTTTACAGAATGAATATCTATCTGTTGTGCTGTTTCTGAATTTTTTTTAGTTAGCCTGTGAATTATGTGTTTGGGAAAGGAAGATTAGGGAGACATAGCTTTGTCTTTCTCATAACATATTAACTACCCATGATTTCAACACTGTTAATGGTAACTCGCATCAACTGGCAAGCATAGACTTGGTGGGTACTCTTATAAAATTACTCTCCCTAACACCTCTTCTTTCTATAGCTTACCCTTTAGAAACAAGTCATTAAAAGTAACTCACACTCAGCAGGTGGAGAGGTAAACTCTACCTCTCTAAGAGAGCAGTGTCTGTATTAATGATTTCAAATTCTTCTCTATGGGAGATTTGTTTCCTTTTTCTATGTTTATCTATCTCTCTATGTATGTCCAAACCCACATATATATGTACACACATGTGAAATATACATTTATATATACATACACACATTTACACATATGTATATATATTTTAACTTGATATAGTATTAAATATTTTTAATGCATTACTAAAATCTATACAATATTGCTCAGATGGTTCTAGTTTTGTCTATTGGAAACTATTCAGTTACTCCTTTTTCTTTAACAATCAAATTCCACATGGAGATGCTACATTTTACCTTCCCAAATCATAGAATTAATTATTTTCCAAAGAGGCTCTGGGTTTTTATGCTGTAAAGTTGTGTTAGAAAACAAGATCTGGGCACATATTCATTCAGTGCTATTGAGGACCCATTACCTCTGGATTCTCTCAACAGATATGTACATACTAATCCAAGGAGATACTTTGTATTATTTTAATCAACCTACCTATAATAAAGCCAAATACCAGCTCATGATAGTGGCTCCAATTTTTAATCCTGTACCACATAGACCATTCCAGATTTTCCACATGCATTAATTTTACAGTAGAGAATCTAAATATCGACCCCACTTTAAGATCTCTTTTTGATGAAGTAATAGAATTCAAACAGACAAATTTGAAGAACTTCATAATCTACCTAAAGGAAGGGTCATTGTGTGTCTTGTTTGTTTATTACTGTTGTTCAAATTTCAACATTCTTGTAAACATGGTTTTCCCAGTTCAGCCATCTCTTTAGAGATTATTTTTTATAGAATCAGGGTGTATGATTTAATTTATCTGAATTTCAGTATTCTCAATATCAAATGGAGTTATTAAAATTACCATGCCTGGTTTTATGGCATGTTTTCATGTTGGTGATACTAAATGAGTTTAAATTATTGCTATTTTTATTGATATTTTAAATGTCAGACTGTAATAGATCTGTTTAAAATTAGTCTCTCTTTAAAAATATTTACCCTTCCTAGCAGTGAGTCATTTTGAAATTCAAGTCTATATAGACACTCAACAGCTACGGTGGCTGTGGGTGTTCATGGCAAACATGACCTAGGCATAAAGCCTGTGTCAAAGTAAGCAGAAGAAGCAGCTGCTTTAACTACAGTGATCTCAGTTGGAAAAAATAAACAAATACCACTAACATCTTTATGCCTAAACTATGCTAAATTTTATCTGTAATTGAAGCAAATATACTTTATGTTAAGATTTTAAATACTCTTAAAATGACACTAAGGCTGAGTATTATTTGTGGTACTCACTTTAGAATATCTAGTACTATAACAACAACAAAAACAATAAACAAAATAAACTTGTTTACTAAAACAGAAACTAAGACAAAGAGAGATTAAAAACTGGATAGGAAAGTGCTCTGGTTAAAATCTCAGATCGATTTAGAATCTCCTTTTACTCAAATCACCAAATACATAAAATGGAAAAATTACATAGTCTCATTAAGCCTCATTTTCCTTATCTGTAAATTTAACAATAATTACACATATTTCTTAGGATTATTATTAGGGTTAAATTTAAAAGTATGCATGAACAAGCTGTTCAGCATGAAGATGTGAAGATTGGTTGTTTTCTTTCTCCACATAACAGTGAACAAGTGGCAGATACTATAGAAACATAATCAGTTGGCTCTGATTAGAGTGTTAAGAAAAGCTTTAGATACTTGACAAAATGCACAGAGCACGATATTCAAATGATGACATTGTTTTTCCACTAATTTACCTGTGGAGTGATCCAGAAATAGAAAATACTGGGTAAGATTTATTGCCCTATTTATTTCTCATATATATAAACTCACAAGTATGTATGTATATATGTGCATAAAATCATATATATATATGGACTTTTTCTGGTAAATACTTGAACTCTTTCATTCTCCATTCTCCAATCTACTGAACATATAAAGATAACAACAATAAACTTATAAGCATTTCATTTCTAAGTGTGGTATCAGAAACATGTTTAAAAATAGAACATTATAATAAAACTGCAATCTCTTCATCTCTACATTATTTTTGTATGTGTGTATCATGCTATTAATTTTCAGAAATTCAAATATTAATATTTAAAAGGTGAATTTTGATCAAGTCCTCTTGAATTTACATATTTATGTTATTACAATCACAGAGATATGTCTTTTATTTCTTAGTAAAATATTATATTCATAGATATATTTAGACTACAATGAGATTTTCATTCACATCTTAAATGATGATATGTCTCAGTTATGTTTGAAATTGTTTTGTTTTAGAAGTTACATAATTTTGTGGGTGTTCAAAAGTAGCACCAAACACATGCAAATTTATTTATTTCATTGACTTTTGGAAAAAAAACATCAAATGTTATGCTCCCAGTGTTTGCAGGTGCAAATATTTAAAAGATCACAAGTACAATAATGTGATCAGAGTCAGTTACTCACAGCTGCAAATGATTATATATTTAGCCCCTCATTTATGGAAACTTCTAAAGAGCAAAAGCATGCAACAGAAGAATTTTGCTCTCAACAATACAAATGCATTTAGACAATTCTTACATTTCAACTAATGTCCTTATGCAGGTCATCATAATTGCAGATAATAAAGCAGGTGCATTTGGAAATAAGGCCATTATTATTTTCTTGGATTGACTCTTTCTAACCAGAATTCTTTCATCTAATGCTTCTCCCAGCTCTTGCACTATAAGTGCTGACCTCAGGCTCAATGGGCCAGTGGGCCAGTCTTTCCTTGGCCTGCCTACTGGTTAAGACTTCCCTCTGATAGTCAGAAGAAACTAGAACTTTTCTTGCCTTATTGCAATATGCCTGATTCTTTGATCTTCCTACTAAACTCCCTTCACAGTTTAAGGTCATCTTTAAAAAAGTCATCTGTTTATTTGTGGGCAAATATGTGAACACTTAATGATAATTTCCATGTCATCCTGTTTCTTTAGGTGTACCCCTCAGCAACTCTTGCAAAACTGTCATTCGAGAATCAAAATTATTGTTTCATACAAACACAAAATATTGCATTCTTTTATAGTTGAGGAGGGAAGTGTTGTTTTCTCTTAGAGATTTGCTCTAACCCTACTCTTAAGAGAAGTAGAATTGTATTTTTAGTAAACTTCCAGCATGCTTGTCTCAGTTGTATATAGATGTGTAACAAAGTATCCTAAACTTAAAAACACAATTCCTTTATTTATTCTTTATTTTGTGATCAATAAATTAAGCTAGATTCAGTTTTGCATTTATTCTACTGGCTATTTTCAGTCTGCCTTCTGTGGTTTTGATGTTCTTCTACCTTTTGTGGAGATGAATGACTTAAAATGAACTTAGTCGTGTCTGGGGTTGATTGGTGCTGGGTGTGGACTGGGCTGTTCGCTTCAGCAGATAGATTTAACTTTTTGGTATCCTTGGTGATGCCCAAATCTAAATTGCTCAAGTTCCTCATATAAAATGGCAAAGTATTTTCATATAACCCATGCACACCCTCCTGTCTACTTTAAATCATTTCTAGATTATTTGTTTTACCTATTACAACATGATTATACTATGCAAGCAGTTCTTATACCACATTGCAAAGGGAGTAATGGCAAGCAAAAAGATACAGTAAAGATACAGTTTTTCTACATATATTTTTAGTCTATGGTTGGTTGAATTTGAGGATTTAAGGTCCATAGCCAAGAAGGGGTTGCTATGTATCTAGAAGTGGTATTTCTGGACTATGTGGTAGTTCTACTTCTAATTTTTTTCTTTTTTTTAACTTGAAATTGAACCCATGTGGTCTTTGCCACTGAATTACATCCTGATTCTTTCTTTTCTTTCCTTTATTTCTTTTTTCTTTTTCTTTCTTTCTCTCTTTCTCTTTTTCTTTCTTTCGGTTTTTTTTTTTTTTTTTTTTTTTTTTTGACACAAGAGTCTTGCTAAGTTGCTTAGGGCCTTACTAAGTTGCCCAGGCTGGCCTCTAACTTGTGGTCTTCCTATTTCAGCCTCTAGAGTGCCTGGAACTACAGCTGTATACCACCAGGCCCCACAACTTTGAAATTATGGGGTAAATTACACATATCCAAACTGTTTGCTCTAGTGGCTAACACCATTTTACATTTCTACCAATAATATATCAAAGTTCCAATTTCTCTATACCAGTACAATGTTGTTGTAATTGCTGTTGTTAATAGCAATTCTGTCTTAGTCTATTTATGCTAGTATAATAAAATACATGGGACTATATAAGTATAAAAATTAGGAAATTATATTTCATGGTTTAGAGACCGGAGAATCCAAGATCAAGTTGCCAGCTGGATAGTTCTGTCCTTTCAAGATAACACCTTGTTGCTACAGCCTTCAGAGGAGAGGAGTGAGTGCCAGAGTCCTTAAATGACAGAAGAGAGAGAAGGGCAGGAAAGGCCCCCGTCAACACTGAGTCCTTTAATAAGGGAGTTCTTTTCTTTCTTGTGGATCAATTCTTCCTAAACTAATCTCAACTTCTTCATGCTATTGCATTGGGATAAAGTTTGAACATGAATTTTAGAAGAAAAACCATCAATCAAACCATAGTATATTCCAACATTTGTGAGGTGATATGATATTTTTGATGGGGATTTTCTGAGGACTAGTGAGGTTGAGCATTTTTCATGTACCTCTTGGGTATTTACATATCTAATCTGGAGAAATATCTATTCGAGTCCTTTTCCCAGTTTTTAATTAGATTATTTTTATGTTGGCTGTTGAGTTATAAGACTTTTTATATATGTAGATAGTAGTTAATTTCCAGATATTTGGTTTATAGATATTTTCTCCCATTATGCACATTACATCTTTACTCTGTTGACTGAATCTTTTCCTGTGCAGAGATTTTTAGTTGAACAGGGATCCACTTGTCTCTCTTCATTTTCGTTGCTTCTACTTGTAATGCTGTAGCTGGGAAATCATTGCCAAAATCATTTTCATGAAGTTGTCTCCTATAAAACATAGTTTTAACACATTTGTAGTTTTCCTGTCTTAGGTCTTAGGTCTTAGTTTAAGTCTAATTCATTTTCAGTTGATTTTCTGTATAGTGTGAGATAAAAGTTCAATTTCATTCTCTTACATGTGAACATTCAATTTTTCTAAAACATTTATTGAAGTGACTCTCCTTTTGGTGAACTTAATAATGGCTAAAATCCTCCCTTTCGTATTCTCCTGGCAAAAGTATTGTAAAATCACTCAGGCACTGTCTTGGGCTACATTTTTGCAGGGGTAGGGCTGTGCATAGTTACCAGTCACAGAATTATTAATAAAATCAGAATGTCTCTTTTGATGTTTATATAAAACAAATGTTTATGTAAAACAAATAGCTGTAGTTGACACTGGTATAATATCATATTAGGATTGCTATTTCATAATGAGGAAGACATTCCTAATGAAATCTGAACCCTGATACTTTAATGGTTAAGGCTCTTCTCTCTGGGATGAGTTGAACTGCTTGTAGCTCTATGGAGGTAAATGGAATCCAAATATTTTCATCTTATCCCTCCACTACTGAAAATTACTATTAAATGTTCAATATTTCTACATTGACAATTAAATTTTAATTATTGTAAAATATAAAAACATACTCTGTAAATTAACAGTATATAACAATGAATATATATTTGTATTGACTTTATATTTTCTTTCTGTACTACACCGAATGAGCATGCTATTTGCCATATAAAAGAACCAATGGGCCTGGCCATCTGTGATTTTTCCCCAGTTCCTAGATCAATCAGTAATTCTTCCAGTTTACATAATTTTTAAAAACACATATATATATATATATATATATCATATACATATCTAATATTGTATATACATATTTAATGTGTGTGCTGAGTTAAGCAAAGGGTGTTGATAAAACAATTTTATTTCTATTAGGTGACCTTGTATTTCTGTACTTAAATCTCGGTATTCATGTTGTTAGCTCATAAATAAGATCTAGTACTGCATTTCTCTCATTGTCAAACAATTGTGGCAAATTTACTCCACCTTATACCCTATAAATACATTTATCACTATTATAATATTCCCTTAGATATTTTGTAAGTCAAATTACCAGTTTAAGCATGTGTTAAAATGTTCAATTTAAAACTGCAAATATGCTGAAACCTTGGCACATATTTCTTCATGAGAAAAGAACCTCTTTAGCAGCTACACATGAACCACTAGTGATGTGGAATACAGCTTTTTAGCAGTGATTAATCCATAGGATTTCAGAGTATAACAAGTAAGCACTGTGCAGATTAAATTAATTGTCTTCACACATATAACAAGGTGTTGATAGAATAAGTGTTTTTTGCTTGTCTAATTTTTAAAATGTGATATTTGCTAAAGTGCAAATGTTTGCAACTCAGGCCCCTGTGAAAAATGTAAAATAATTCCAATGTTTTCCCTATTTGCTGCAGGAAAAAAAAAAATGAACTAGTCTATTTCTCAAGGAAGCTGTATGTTTTTATATGATTAGTTGTTTCAATTTACTTCTTCATGGAAGAAAACAGCATTACGAGCAGATGTTTTACTAGAGCAACATGTTTCAAAGTAGAATATATTTTATGTCATATTCAAAGTTTATTTCTCTATCATGGATTTATCTTAAAATAAAGGAAAGCAGTGCCAAAAATATTGCATCAAGTATCACAAATTGCCTTGTTATAAATCACTGCATGGTTAATAGGTTAGGTGACTATGAACTAACTAACCTTGACCCTAATAATTAGAAATTATTGAGGATGTAACTTTAATAGGACAGGAAAATGGATGTTTATCATTAACTTTAATTTAAATTTTATATATATATATATAGTTTTCTATATATAATATATATCTTATTCATAGCAAAATTTTAAAAATTCTAGCAATGACATAAAATTCAGTACACCTCTTCAATGTAAATTTGAAAAAGAATGGAAACTCAATTTAAAATCATTGTATATGTGAAGTTATAAATTTTCTATAAGAAGACTAATTATATTCTCAAAGTCAGGAAGATGAAGATGATGCTAAAATCTTTTAGAATTTGAAAATTAATCTTCACAAAGACATCTTAAACACTAGTATTTTGGTTGAACAATTGTAGCACACACTAACTAAAGTTCCACAGTGTAAGTGAAGATTGGAAAAGTACCCCGAATTTTGACTTAGACAATAAGAAAAAATAAAATTACAACTAAAATATAAATATTGTCAAGAAATTTAGCTACCATAATCACAATGAGTTTTTGACATAATAACAACAGGCATATTTAGACTAGATGTGTAATTGCTGCTTTTTTTTAGAAAAAATAAATCCTTCTCTTGGTAAAAGCTAAATTTATCAAAAAACTAATATAACTTAATTTTAAGGTCTCTCTTTTTAAAAGATCCATCCTAACTAGGCTTTCATTTAGGTCCTGTTTCTGTAAAAATTTTAGCAATAAGGTATTGTGCTAATTAGGTTTGTGTTACTGGGACCAATATACCTATTAAGAAAAAACTTAGAGGAGGAAACATTTATTCTGGCTCATAGTTTCAGAGATACCGGGAATGGTCAGCTGACTCCACAGTTTGGGGCCTGAGGAGGGGCAGAACATCATGGTGAAAGGGCATAGTAAAAGAAAGTTGTTTCCTGATGACCAGGAAGCAGAGAGATAGCTCTGGTCATCCAAGATAAAATATAAACCACAGAGACATGCCCCCAGTTGACCCACTTCCTCCAGTTACGTCCTACCTGCCAACAACTGCCACCAAGTTAATCCATCTGAGAGGATGAATCCACCAATTAGGTTACAACTCTCATAATCTAATCATTTCATCTCTGAAAATTCTTGCATTGTCTCACACATGCACGTATTCAAACCGTAGCAGATATTTTGACCCCAATTAGTTAGCATTATTGTCTCTTAATCAGATTTTTCTTTATTCCCATTTCACCTCAAATGAGTTGCAGTAAAAAGGCCTTAGGCATTTTGTGTATCTAAATAAGAGGAAAATCAATTGAAACATTGAAGAGGACAGGAGTTATATCTGTATGGGTCAAAAACTTAACTACACATGGTCACTTTCATGTGTAGTTAAGTTTTTGTCACTTCTCCACTGTAAGAATGGCTTCCAAGTAGATTCCTATCAATTACTGTGTTGACTCACAACAGCAGGTTGGGTGAATTTGGTGTCAAGAGTCCAGCATCAAAGTATTTTAAAATAGGTGAGGCCAGGAACTAGTTTGTGGTAATGTTGTATATGACAGTGTGAAGTTCAGTCCAAAAGTCTTTCATCCAAGGTTCCTCTCATCTCTTCCTTATTCAGAAGGGCGGGGCCTGCATGTTGGTCTGTTAGGTCTCCAAGCTTCCTTCCATTTCCTTGCCATTTTCCCTATAGATGTGTTTGCTAATAGAATGCTTTGATATTGAAGTCTGTAGCAGCATCTCATTCCTGGAGGACCTTAAGTATTAAGCATTCTTATCAGTTAACCAATAACACAAAGTACACTTTTTGAATCTACTTTTTAGATTCACCAGATAGAATTCTACTTCATTTCAAGGTGCATAAGTGTGTATTAATCACTAAAATTATTGTTTACTTTTCATTATTATTTTCTGCTAAAGCCATTTGAGAGAATTATGGAAATCTGAAACCCAATCTCTAAGAAAATAAAATATATCTTAAATAGTTCACATTTCTTATTTTTTTAAAAAAAATCATTATCCCTAAAACACAATTTTCCCCAAGTCTTAAAGTTTATAGTTGAAAAAAAAATTGGATTTTACTAAAAATCATGGTCTTTTGAATATGATTCTGTCTAGAATAGTGCTGGGTATTTTTACCAGGTGAATGTACACTATGTTTAAAATATATTTAAGCCCATTAAATTAGCAAGCATTTATTGTTCATATACTATAAAAAAGGCATTTTATGAGGCAACAAATGAAAAAGATGAATTAAAAAATAAGTAAGAAATAATATTCAAAGATCTCACAATATAGTGAATTATACTATTGTAGCTATATGTATGTATACTATATAGATATACTAATTATACTATATATAATTATGTAGCTAATAATAGTATAAGTTAGAGTTGTGGTGATAAGCGAGAGAAAGCGGAGACAGGAAAACTTTATGTAAACTAGGAATACATTAAAAATGTGTCCAGGAAAATGCAAGTATCCTGAAATATTGCTTTTGTAATTTTTTTAGAAATCTTTTAATAGCATACTATTTTAAAAGTTAGAGTTGGTTAGGTTGAAGGAAAAGCTTTGGAAAGTGTACCTGTTCAATATCATGATATATTTATTTCCTCAATTAAGGGCCTTAATTAAAGAAGCTATGACAAATAGGTGAATGGTCAGAGAATTAATCCTGAACTGAATATTTATGGCTACAGAAGTCTCCCAAACGACTTGTCTGCTGATGTGCTAATGTCCATCCTTCTTCAAGAGGACAGGATAATTTAAAAAATATTGTTGGACAATTTAGTATACTTCTTCCCCTAGAATGCAAAATGGCAGGCCATTTTAAGAAGCTGAGAGTGAGAAGAATATTTTTTACATGCTTATGATTATTGCCAACAATTTTCCACTTCACAGATTTAATTATTTGTGAATGAAACAAATATAGAATATAATAATAAGACAATAAACAAATATGGAAATAAGATCAAAGTATTTTCACTAAATACCTGTATATAATTTTACATTTCTCCCTTTATAAAGACTACTTCACTGTATTTTCACCCACAAAGACACTTAACTCTGATCACATCAACGGAGAAATTTGTATCCAAAATACATACAAACATGTGTCTATGTGTGTATGTGTGTGTGTGTCTCTGTCTGTGTGTGTGTGTGTGTGTTAGTTTTCTTACATTCAAAAAAAGTACGGTAATAAATGAATTCACAATGAATTATGTGAAGGCACATTGATGATTGCTGATTTTTATTGAAAGAATTAAGACTGCAGATATTATTTTACCCATCTAACTCAAAACCACCCCTTCTTTTATGCATATGAATTTTTAAAATTTAATGTCCTTAACAGAGAAAATTTGAAAATGTAGACCATTCCCATCTTCTATCAAATTTATGCACTTAAGGTCTTCAACCAATACCTATATGTGTAGAATATATATCAGGTAACTAACTGTTCAATCAGCTCTTCTCTTATTTATATAGAAGTTTTTCCTCTCAATATGGTGACTTATTCTATATTCTTGAAGCTTATACCTTCATTTTCCATTTTTTTCTCTACTACAGAATTAAAATTAATCACATGAGAAAGATAGGAAGTGAGTCAGAAAGTCCCATCTCTGTATTCTTTTTAATAGGAGTCTCCAAAATCTCCAATTCCTAAAATCTACTATGTAAGCTTTTCTTTATTCCCTGACAAGATGAATTCCAAATCCATTACAGCAGACTAAAGTGGCTTTAAAGAAAATCTACAGGAAAATAAAATACTAGGTTCTTACGGAGAAAAGCACTTCCATAAAATGGTATCACTGCCCATGTCCTTTTTGTTAATGTTTGAATTAATGAATACGTTGCACATCCCCTGTGCCCTGACCCCAGATAAATATTGCTGCTGTAGATCATAGCAAACTCACTGTGGTAAACATAAACCCTGAGAGCACTACCTAGTGGTGCTGTGTCTCTGCACAGCCTTGAGTAAAGGAAAGATCATTTTCCCATTGTACAACCAATGTAAATGTGATTGTTAAATTAAGTTCAGGATTTGAAATAAGGCTTTTATCTAATCATTAACAAAATGATTAAAAAAATGTAATGTCCTATCTTTCTTTTTCTCTTTGCTACTTATGTGAAAAGAAAACTTCCTCTTTCAAACTTAGACAAATGGTATGTTCATTTCTATTTGCACCACTTCATTTTTTTATGATAGCAGTGACCCATATATATTTCATGTTGTGTGCTTTAGTTTTTTAAAAATATTTTTTGAGTTGTAATTAGACACAATACCTTTATTTTTTTATTTATTTTTATGTGGTGCTGAGGATCGAACCCAGTGTCTTGCACGTGCTAGGCGAACACTCTTTCCCTGAGCCACAGTGTGATCTAGTTTTAATTTTCTAATTCATTCTTTCTTAATAGTCTTTCCTGAAACTTCTCCAGCCTATTCTATTACTGTTTTCCATTCATCTTTCTTTATTCCATCTCTTTCTTTGTAGCTACTTTCTTAGTCATTATGTTTTTTGCTATAATCCCTTATTCTCCCTCATATTTTTATCGCACCTTTGCCTCCCCATTTTTTCCTCTGTTCACGTCTTGCATATTTTTAGTGGCAACATGATTCCTCTTTTATCAAAGTGTAAGTACCACATTAAAACTCTATCACTAGTAATAGAGTTAATGTGAAAATACATATTACCTATAATTTATGACAAAGTAATTCTATGTCTTAGTCACTATAATGAGTTGCCAATTTAATTTAAATATATTAGAAATTCACCAAGTGAATACTTAGCTCTTTTGAGTGCAGAACTGATCATTACTGAATACCTTAAATGTCATCTTGTAAGACTTACACTGTTAAAGTTATTTGGGGTTCTAAATGATAAGATGAAAAATATTAATAATGGCAAATACTTCATAAAAGATATTGTGTTATCTCCTTTCTAATTCTTAAATATGAATTCATTTGTTAGCTGTCTGAACTCTTTTTATAAGAGAGAAGAGTGGTACAAAGATTCTTCTAAAAAGATGATAAGATCTGGGTAATAAAGTACAACGGGCAATTCCAGAAATACTTGTGTAAACTCACATATGCTCTTGGGACAATTGTTCATTTTTTTCAACACTTAGCACTTACTAAATGACTAAGCTCCTCCAGTACTAAGATGCAATGATGAATGAGACATCACTGCTTATCTGGAAAGGTGTATAATCTAGCTCAGGAAGACAGACAAGCAAACAGATAGTTATAGCACAATGTGATTCAGTGATAAGAAGCCATAGGGCTGTCGGAGCACATACAAAGTTCTGACTCAGTGTTAGAAGTTTAAGGAAACCATACATAAGAAATGATGCTTTCATTGATTTGGAGGATCTTACAGTTAATAAGGTGAGACAACACGAGGAGGAGATGTTAAGTGTGGATAGCAAGGAACTCTCCAGGAGAAAAGAAAGATAAGCATTTTCAACAGCATAGAATCAAGAGGAATTCTAGAAACTATTTATAGTTAAAAATAATGATTTATGAAACATAATTTATAGAACAGAAGAGTTAAATAGGGAAAACATAGACAGAAAGCTATAAAGGTAAGATATCAATGATCTTCTATGGTATCATAAGGAGTTTAGATATTACTCTAAGCTAATGTGACATCCAATCAAAGTAATGCCCTGAGCAAATCTGATATTTTAAAAGATCAAAGTGTGGATAATGGATTGAAAAGGAATCCATTATCAAGTTAAGGCATAGGGGCCAGTAAATACAGGGATTGTAAGTTATTGAATGGTAATGTTGATGGGTTCAGCTGTCAAGTGATTCCACAGAATCAAACATGATTTTTCCTCATTGAAGTGGCAATAGATAGAATTAGGAGAGATTTATGAAGGAGGTGGCAGAGAGAGACGGACTACTGACTGGATGTGAGGATTAGTCAAAGCAAGTCAAAGATAAAAAATGTGTCTCTGCTTTAGGCAAGTCTGTATCACAGATTCTATCACCAGACAAGAACAAACTGACATAGCATTATTAGGTAGATTTGGTGTAATATAAGGAGATCTTCCAGGTTTTATTTATTTTAGAGGAACCTTAAGTCTTACAAGTGTATACATGCAGCAGAGAATGAGATATGTGTGGCAGAATATTTTGTGTTTTGTTAATATTTTACATTTTTTTGTCCTAACAGTCACTCCCTTCCAAGGCAAATTAATCCCCTTGCTTCAAAAGAAATGCCTTTCAGAATCTAAAGCAAAGTTTGCAATGAGAGGGCATTATGCAATAGATAAAGCAGGGCATAGTAGAAATATCTGAAATGGAGAGCAGAATACTCAAGAGAGGGAAAGTCAGCTGGTGCAAGATCTTGGTGCATGTCTGTCTTCTGTATTACTCAGGGAGCTGCCATGACATCTGAATAAAATAATATTACATGATCCCAATGAAACTAGAATAAGTTATCAGCTCTGTCACATTCAGCAAAATTTGTGTTACTCAAGAGTGGCAGATGTGCTATTTGACTTCCTGATTTAGGCAACTGTTGGACTGGAAAATACAGTTATCTATGACTAATGTCAGAGGTCATATCTCTGTTTCTAAATGACTACCCTAAGTTTTTGTGAGTTCTCAGGAAGGTGACCCCAGTCTCTTACCTCACCTCATTGTATAAATGTTAAAACACCTGAAGATTCATGTGAAATGGCCCTCAAGTCTGATTTTTTTTAAATTTTAAACTAAGGTACTTTTTATCTCTATTACAGTCCCATATGAAGAAAAAGATTTATATCCAGCACATATGAGTATGAAAGTCAGGGTAAGATTTGCATTAAAAATTAACACATATGCTTTGAGTTGAGAAGTGATGAAATTAGGTGGAGAAGTAATTGGATTTGAAGAGCCAGCTAGACAAAATATTTTACTTTCTTTTATTTTGTTGTGCATAATTTTTTCAAAGTAAAAGTTGCCCGGTCTAGAGATCAACTTGTCTGTAGGATTAGTTCCCTCTGAGACTGTGAATTTAACTCGACATTTGCTCATCCTCTGTCCCTTAAAAAGGCAATGGTGGTAACATCTCCCCCAAGAATCTTAGAACAAGTTGTTCAGTGTTGCTTGAATTCCATTTTTGCTGTTTCTTAGTTGTGTGACTTGAATCAACTGTTTAACATTTCTGTCTCAATTTCTTTGTCTGTGAATAAGAATATCAATACTTTGCCACTTAGGGTTGCTGTGAGATTTAAATGAATCCAAGCATTAAAATAAATATATAAGCTTATATTAGCATAGAAGAACACCCATGCATATTAGTTGTTGTTATAAAAAACATTAAAATTGTTGCTGGAAGTTTCTCTTGGTGGAAGGACTGTTCAATTGGAAAACATCATGAATAAGACCTTCCAAAGAAGAAATGCTTAAGTAACAGCAATTAATCTCCTTTTAGAGAAGATGAGTTGGGTTAAAAGGAGGACTTCAGTTTACTAGGTGGAAACTGACCAATATAAGAAATGCTAAAAGCTGCCATCAACAGACCTTTCTTTCTCTGTCTTTTCTCACACAGTGCTTCATCTTTTGTCAAACTAAATTTGGGTCAAGTTGTTATAAGAGTCTTTCTTTGAGAGACTGCTAGCCTAATTTGCTCAGTACCCACATATCTAACTTCCTCTTAACTGCGCTACAAACTCTCAAAGTGAAGCTTATCTTTCCAACTTTGCATTTCTTAAACCAAGTGCTTAGGGTTCCAGTTCACTTTAGGACATACAAACATTTTTCAGTAGGCCTGATATAACCTTCTTCCTGTGAATAAAATGTTGTTGTTGTTGTTTTTTAAATTGGACCAATAAAAAGGGGAAAAACTAGCTGCAAAATAGAACTCTGAAACACATTTTCTTTCCAAGTTGGAAATTCACTGTACAATGTAATACAATCTATTTGTATCTCAAAAGATGAACAATACACTTTACTAAGTTACAGAGCCATCTTAAAAGACTGAAATGAGATCCTTATGACACCATACAGATTTTTCTTTACACTCCCTTTTGTTCTCCTACCTTCCCTTCCTCCTTCCCCGTCTCCCTTCCTCTTTCCCTTATTTACCCACCTCCTTTCTTTCTCTCATTCCTCTTCTCTCACACTTTCTTTGTTCTTGCTTACTTCAACTATTTCTGTTTAAATATGAAGTATTTTTCAAATGACTTTGAAAATGACCTCTGAAAAGCAGAAATTGAACCTGTCAGGTCCTGGTCCTTACTCTAATGCTGACTAGATGCAAGGCCATGGGCAAGTTACATAAACTCTCAGTCTTCATTTTCTTCATTTTTAAAATGAAGTGAGTGGAACAAGGTTGACTGTAATGTCTTTTTTCTTTTTTAAGTCTACGTATGGTAACATTGATTTCTGTATCAGTGCCAATATGCAATTTAATAATTCTATGTAAACCTTGAGGAATGTCGGGAAACCTGAGACATAAACAATATGAAGTTTTTCATAAAAATAGATATATTGAAATAAAATAATCTGAATATTAAAACCAGAATAACATAAACTTACATTAGAGAAAAAAATAATTCTTTCTGTAAAAATGATCCTAAGCCCATGAGCTTCACTGAAGTAAAATGTTGCTACCAAGGAAATTCAATCCTTGTACTTGAATTTTATTCAATTTTAAGACCTTGATAGCTAGAGCCAGAGAGTAAATTATTAATACTAGAATTAATAGAAATCTGTTGCGGAGGGAGGACCAGAATAAAATGATTTATATTTAATTGTGTTGATGTGAGTGTACTTGGATCTTTCTTCTCTTTCCATTTTAGTTCTTTTACTGCTCTGTGCCTGGGTTTAAATCTTCCTATATGTGACACACTGATATTAGAGAGGCATTAAAGAGTAGCACATCTCCCACACAAATAGATGTGTGGTGGTGGGCAACATTTAAATGCGTATTAACTATTACCCTCAATAAGTGAGTATTACATCCTATTAGCTTTAGAGAGGTATTCTAATCTAACAGTCCTGCACCATGTTCACATTAATATGCAAATGGAATTTGAATACAAAATTAAATGAAAATGAAATTTGGTAGCTAATTGACATTTTTGTCACAAAAGCTCAGAGAAACACTATTTATGGTTTAATGGTAAAAGGCTAATGTGTCATCCTAGGGAGGGGGTCACATCAATCTCGGCTACAGTTATTTCCTGAAGTACAGTGCAAAGCTCTGTTTGTGTATGCAAGTTGCCAGCCTCCCTCACGGAGGTGGTCCCATCACTATAAACCTGTGCTAAATTGCTACCATCCATTATACGCAGTGGCTGCCTGGATGGCTGCCTGGCACTGACTTACACAGGCCATCTATTCCTGTCAGAAATATGATATGTCACTGACAAAAGCTTAATTACACCATTAATTAATAGGACAATTTTCAAAATGCCTTGAAATGCGGCTTGACACTCATTAGTGCCATTTATGAGTAATTTCTCCCGGGGAATAGTAGTACTCTAAAGAGCACTTTAAAATGAAATATACTTCTAAACAAAGGTATCTATAAAATAAAATAAATACATAGCTTGTATTTGTTCCCCCATATGACCCAGCCCATCAACATGGGCAGAAGAGTGGTAATTTTTTTTAAGAAATATAAAAACATTATTACAATTTTGCCACAATATAGCCTATTCATTTTATACTCACTGTAGGAATTCAGGCACTTATTTTTACCTATAGAATCTTAATTACTTTTTAAAACATCTTAAGCTTCAAAGAGCAATGACAATACATTAACCTCAAAAGAGGTTTTTAAAGCTTTATTGGCAGAAAAGTGGTTTTTGTTTTTATTAACCCATTTGTCTGTATATCAGTAATACCACGTGTGCCAATTAGGAAAATCAAAAGTACAAATATACCAGTAATATTGTGTGTGCCAATGAGGAAAATCAAAAGTACAAATTTATTGGTGTTCACAATTTGACAATTTTTTTATTCATTCACTCTATGATTGATTGAATTTTCGTTATATGTCTTTGACATCAGCAGCTTACCAACACAGATCACTGACTTAGGTTAGCTGAAAAAGGTATAAAAATCCATAATAAAATGGATAAGGAATTATTTAATATTATTCCAACATCCAACACCAAAATTCTGTGATGATGAAAGCTGCATGACTCAATTATTTAAAGCCACAACATACTGTGCATGATTAATGCTCTTTTTTGTTACTATTTGTTATTTGGCTACAGTGATTGTATGATGACTGAAGGATGCAATAGCAGGCTGGATGGATTGTAAGGTTAAAGCCAAATGAGTTTCTCCCGAAGGAGGAAGGGAAGTCTTACACATCTTAGATAAGAAACTGCAATTGGAAAACAGAAATAGGTGACAGAATGAGAATAAGACTTGCTGTGTCTAGATTTAGAAGGTGTCAATGTGTCCAGAAGTGACTGGGTTATAGGATGTTTCTTTTTATCTTCAAGTGGGCCATGAGATAAGAAGGCAGGATCACAACCTCCTACCTATAAAGTTGTAGCAGTCCTTGAAGAGTGATTCCTGGAATATTATCAAAACATCTGGGAAGGTATTTCAAATAAGCTGAGTCAATTCCTTTTGGAAATTACTCTGTTCTTTAAATTATACATCCTTAATTTCCTTCAACATCATTTCCATTTTCCATTCCTCCTTCAACATCTTAATATATTCCAATATATTCCTTTAAAATTTCTTACCTGGATTATAGCAATACACTCTTTTCAGATTTCCCTAATTCTAGTTGCACTTCAATCTATTTCTATATAATGGCACTATTTTTCTTTTTCTTTTTTTTTTTAAGAGAGAGTGAGAGAGGAGGGAGAGAGAGAGAGAGAGAGAGAGAGAGAGAGAGAGAGAGAGAATTTTCAATATTTATTTTTTTTAATTCTCGGCGGACACAACATCTTTGTTGGTATGTGGTGCTGAGGATCGAACCCGGGCCGCACACACGCCAGGCGAGCGCGCTACCGCCTGAGCCATATCCCCAGCCCTATTTTTCTTAAATATTAAACTGGAAAATACCAGTTCTTGGTAACAGTAATCTTTGAAGATATGTTCAGATGAATTTGGAAAACTCTGCATAGTAAATCATCCTCTGTGACACCAGTAATGAATGAAAGCCTATTATTATAATGAATGACACTTTGAAGTCATGTATTTAGGAATTTTATTTAATCATATTTAATCCAATGGGTCATTAAAGTATTTAATGAAAGAAATTTGATTTATGCTCTAAAAAACAGATTTAGTTATGAAATTGTGATGCTTATCATACCTCAAAGGCTGCCAATTGATTACGGGATCAATTCCCAACTCTACGTCATTTATTCAAGACCTTTTAGTATTCGCCTTATTATTCTGGTATCACTTCACATTCTTTGTTCAATTTGTATTAAATAAATACTAATACCTTGATCTTTCTATCTCACATCTAAACCTATCTATTCTCTGTACCACATGCATGAAATATTTTCCCCATAATATGACCAAACACCTTCCAGCCCCAGAAAGTCTGCTGTGACCACCAAATGCAGGTTAAAAATCACCTTTTCTGTATCCTTATAATTTCATTTATTTCCTACTGTTTTTATTTTTACCTTTTAACCTTACTTAATAGGTGACCATTTATGATAGCAAATATAGTATATTCTGTAATGTCTTTTGAGTCTCATATAGTGACAGGTATGTTAGGGTCTAGATTAATTTATTTAAATAAATAGTTTCTCAAAAAGAAATTATAACATATAGAATTAGTTCCACAAAGGATAAAGGCAGAAAAAAACAAATTTTGTCTAATTCAGAAGACCTTGTATTTTGCCCTAGTCCAGCAACTTAATAAAATAAACCACTAGGATATCTTAGGCAAATTTCTTAACTCTCTCTCTCTCTAAGTGTTGTCAATGGAGTTGAGGACAAGAAGGAGAAAAAGATAAAAATGCAAGAGGTACAAGAAATAATACTTTGAGTATATAGACTTTGCAAATCACATTTCTTGAGTTTCATTTTTATAACTCTACCTCCAAACTTGCTTAATACAGCTATTGTTTTTATATTAATGCTTCCTGGTTTTTAATTTAGTTAACTGATTTATTTCATTTTCCTTGCAATATCAAGCACAGAGATCAAAACTGTGGTGTGTTATCAGGAGAAAGTAGTTCAACTGTTCTGTGATCCATCAGATCAGTTTCCTTCACAAGGAAGATGCCTCCAGGCCAAGAAAAAAGAAAAAAAAAATGACTAGCCCAGCTTAATCATTTGTCAACAGAATCTCAAGTAGATGGACAAAATACTGACATTACCTTGAAAAAGAGACTGGATTATGAAATATCCTTGGCAAGATATACATGTAGAGATAATTTTAGTAACCAGTGCCTATGAAACTTGGTTTCTAGCAACTGCCAGATAAATTATTCAATGGTTTGAAAAATAAAATGGAAATGTTTTGTAATACATATTATCACTGTTATGTGAGGGACCTTCAGTACCTGATTTGGAGACGTCATCTCTTCTGAGCAGGAGAGAGATGTTTGACACAGGGGAGAAAAATATCTGCAGAACCATTCCTGACCTGTATTTGTTTTATCTGAGACTCTTTGTTGATCATCATTATCTTATAAAATGCTTAATGAATGATATTAAGGTGCCTGATTCATCTGAGGCGGATTGAACTTGTGTCTTTTCTCAGTTGACCAAATTAATTTGGTTTCCTTAAGAGTCCTAAGTGTTTTAAATTTCTTCACTTCTCAATTGAGTTGTTCCTGTCCTTTCTCTTTTCCAAAAATGCTCTTAATTGGCTTCATTCTTCACCCTCTCTCTGTTTTTTGGTAAAGTTATAATGTTATACTAATTTAACTGTGATATTCACATTTTAAAAACAGTTATCACAGCACTGAGCCTAAGGGGAACAATCAATATCTATATTAAATTCCATAGCTTATCTAGAGAGACCAGTGGCTTTGTTAGTGGGTTTGTTTGGGCTGGTTATTTTACAAACTAAAGTTGCTGCTGATTTCTTTGCTCCTCTTGATGTGTCTATGTGTGCCATCCTAAGTCTCTATAGTCAAACCACATGCGAGTGTGTAGCCCACCTGATTTAACAGGTGGTAATCACATTAGACTACATTAGAACACGCTTTGGGTCTATTTCAAATCACCTTCTACATAAAACCCTCCTGGAATTACATATGGCACCCTATTGAGACTTTCTAGACATTTTTTTTCAATCACTAAAATAAATGATCATAAAACACCACTAATCTAAATAAAAAGAAATAGAAATGATTTTATTATAGGAAGAGATACTGATAAAAACTATAAATAGCTCAAAAATATCTAAGACTTGGAAGAGATCCGATGATACAACAAATAATTACTAGACCTTGCTATGTCTTAAGCCCTGTGATTCATATAGAATAACAAAGTAGTCAACATTTATGGTACATATATAAACAATGTACATTAAAATTAACTTTACATAGTTATTAACTAATTCATCCTTGATCACCTAAGGAGACTATTTTTGTCTTTACAATAAGACATTTGAGAGACTGAAAGCATAAACTCCTTCAATAAAGTTCCATGGTTACAACTAGCCAATTGGAATTAATATCCAGATATTTCAGTCTGAAGCTTATTCATGTGACCACTAAGTTATTCAATTTTTTACATTATTTTAAAAAAATATTTTTAATATATTTTTTAGTTGTTGATAGACCTTTATTTTATTTATTTATATGTGGTGCTGAGAATCTAACCCACAGCCTCACACATGCCAGGCAAGTGTGCTACCACTGAGCGACAACCCTAGCCCTTTTTTACATTATTATAGTAATCTCCCACCAATAATTTTATTTTTGATTCTATAAGTTACTTATCTGCATACAGGATAACAGAGAAGTTTGTATTCAAAGATATATTGTAGATATTATTCCAAAGCTTATGTTCTTTAACCATTCTATTTTCCTGGCAAGTCAGAATCGGGTAAAAAATCAGATTTGGAAAGCACCTAGTGAACCAGTTTAAGTGTCCTCCTTGGACATGACATCTCATATATAGAATCCTCCAGGACTACTGCTTCTGACCCGTTTTCCTTCCACAAGCTCTACATCAGTAGTGTGCAAATCAATGATCCTATTCTCCTATCTGCTCTATTTTTATGACCAAACATAAAAACCAAGCTATAATGAACATAGATGGAACAATATTCATCCCAATATTAGCAAACTGAATCTAATAGCACATCAAAAATATTATTCACCATGATCAACTGAGATTTTTTTTGGTGGGGGCAGGGGTGCCCAGGATTGAACTCAGAGTCATTTGACCACTGAGCCACATCCCTAGCTCTATATTGTATTTTATTTTAGAGACAGAGTCTCACTGAATTGCTTAGTGCTTCACTTTTGCTGAGACTGACTTTGAACTCATAATCTTCTTGTCTCAGCCTCCTGAGCCACTAAGATTACAGCATGCCCAGTAATCAACTGGAATTTATCCTGATACAAGGATGGTCCAATATGCATAAATTGATGAACATAACATAACACATTAATAGAATTAATTAAGAACAAATACCATATGTTATGGTTTACATGTAAGGTATTACTTCGAAACTCATGTGCAAGACAATTCATGAAAGTTTATAAGTGAAATGATAGGGTTTTGAAAGCCTTAATCTAATCAGTGTGTTAATCTACTGCAAAGGATAAACTGGGTGGTAGCTGTAAGCAGGTAGGGTGTGGCTGGAGAAGGTGGGTAGGTTCCTGGAGATGTGCCCTTGAGGTTTATACTTTGTCCACAGTGAAAAGAACTAGCTCTCTGCTTCTGAATGTCATGTCCCCAACTGTTTCCTCTGCCACACACTTCTACCGTGATGTTCTGCCTCACCTCAGACCCTGAAGAATGTAGTTTGTTATCTATGGACTAAGAGGTCTGGAACCCTCTGTCCCCAAATAAACTTTCCCTCTTCTATTTTTGTCAGGTCTTTTGGTCACAGTTGTGAAAAAAAAAAAAAAAAGACTAAAACAACATATAATCATCTAAATAGATACAGGGAAGGTAAATATGCTGTTAAATATGCTGAACCAATTATGTATAAGAGGAACATATCTCAATATAATAAAGAGTACATATACAGATCCAATAGCTAACAATATTACAAATGGAAAAATGATGAAAACTTTCTAATATCTGGTAAAAGACCAGGATGGACCCTTTCGCTACTGTTATTCAACATAATAATTGGTCCCAGCCAAGAGAATCAAGCAAGATAACAGAAATAAAGGACATTGAAATTTAAAGAGGAAGTCAAATGATCCGTATTTGTAGTCATGATCTTATATATATGAAATTCCAATGACTACACACACAGAGTTACGGTTTCGATATCCCCAAAAGCTCATGTGTGAGACAATGAAAGAAGATTCAGAGGAGAAATGATTGGTTGTAAGAGTCTTAACACAATCAGTGAATTAATCCCTTAATAGGGATTAATTGAATGGTTAACTGAAGGCAGATTTAGTATATGGTTAGATACTGGATCTTTATGTGTGATATTTAGTATACTGAAATATATTTCTTGTATACTTAATTGGCTCAGTGCTTTTATCATGAAATAATGCCAATTTTATCAAATACGTTTTCTGCATCTTTTGGGAGCATGGCTTTGGGGTATATGTTTGTATCTAGTGAGGAGACTCTCTATGCTTCCTGATCATCATATAAGCCAATTCCTTTTGCCACATTCTTTCTCTATATGTTCTTTCTCACCTCGAGCCCTGAGAAATGGAGCCTGCTGTCTATGGACTCATACCTTTGAAACTGTAAGCCCCACATAAACTTTTCCTTCTCTACAGTTGTTCTGATGAGGCTTTTTAGTCACAGTACCAAAAAAGCAGACTAAAATATAAAATACACACACACACACACACACACACACACACACACACACACAAATTAGAACTAATTAAGGAATTCAACATGGTTGCAGGATAAAAAAATCAATATAAAAAATAGTATCAATGCTCTATGCCAAAAGTAAGTTATCTGAAATAAAGAAAGCAATCCCTTTACAATAGTTATGAAAAATAAAATACCTAGAAATAAATTTAACTCCAGAGGTGAGAGATCTTTATAATAAAAAATATAAAGCACTAATGAAGGAAATTGAAAAGAACACAAAAATGCTAAAAGACATTTTCTGGTCATGGACTAGAAGACTCAATATTTTTAAAATGTTATACTACCCAAAGTGATTTTTTTATTCAGTGTAATTTCTAACAACATATCAATTATAGTCTTCGTAGAACTAGAAAAAACAATCCTAAAATTGCATGGTACCAAAGTAAAATTCAAATAGTCAAAGTCATCCTGTGCAAAAACAACAAAGCAAAATATATAATACCAATTATAAAATCAACTCAAAATGAATTGAGTATATTAACAATGAAACTATTAGAATAAAACATTGGAAAAATGTTTTAGGATATTGGAACAGCAATTTTTTTTTTATGATATCCCCAAACACAGGAAACAAACCAAAAATAGACAAATGGGATTCTACCCATCTAAAAAGCTTCTGTACACCAAAGGAAATAATCAGGGTAAAGAGATAACCTAAAGAATGTGAGAGACTACTTGTAAATTATACCTCAGTAAGGAACTTCAAAAACTCAATACCAAAACTAAAAATAAAGAATAAATAAACCATATAAGAAAACTATAAAAATGAGGCAATATACATAAATAGACATTTTTTCAAAAGAAGACCCCATACAAATGGCCAATAAGCATACAAAAAATGGTTAACATTACTAATTATTAGAAAAATGTAAATAGAATGTTACCCCACACACTCCAGTAAGAATGGCCATTATTACAAAAAAAAAAAAAGTGTGTGTGGGGGTGTGGGGGCGAGGTCTGGGGATTTAGCTCAGTTTGTAGAGTGCCTGCCTCACATGCACAAGACACTGGGTTCAATTCCCAGCACCAAAAAAAGATAAAAGAAAGGTAGCAAGTGTTGTTAAGGATGTGGAGAACAAGAAGCACTTGCATACTATTGGTGGGAATGTAAAGTAGTACAACCTTATGGAAAACACTGTAGAGGTTGTTCAACAAATTGAAAATAGAACTACCAAATAATTCAGCAGTCCAGCTAATGGTCATTTCTGCACTTCCATGTTTATTGCAGCACTGTTCAAAATTGCCAAAAAATAGAAACAACTTAAGTGTCCATCAACTGATAATTAGATAAAGAAAATGTGGTACATATGCACAATGGAATACTATTCATCCTTAGAAAAGAATAAAAATCTTCTCAATTCTGATAATACATTATGTTAAAGGAAATCAGTCATGCACAGAAAGATAAGTACTGCATGATCCCATATGCAGAATTTAACAAAGCTGATTTCATAGAAACTGATAGAAATATTGTGGTTACCAGAGACTGGGGGAAGTACAGGGGAAGAAGTGATAGGAAAAGATTGATCGATGGGTACAATGTTATGGTTCGATAATGAGTAAAAAGTTATGATCTACTTTGCATAGTAAGATAACTATGGATAATATTTATGAACAGTATGTCTCAAAAAAGTTGGAAGAAAGAATTTTGAATGTTTTTACTATAACAAAATGATAAATATTGAGGAGACAGACATGTTTAACTTGATTTAAATATAACAATGTGTACACGTTTTAAAACATTACATGGTTACATAATATGAATAATACTTATGTTTTCATGTGTGAATTAAAATTAACTTGATCCAAAAGAGAAAAAATTACAAATCAAAAGACAAAACTTAGCTATATATTACAAATGAATTTGTAACTTTTTTCTAAGGGAACAATTTATAACTTCGTGTATTTGAACAAAAAGTTTCATGATTTACAGAAATTCATTATTCTAACTACAGTATTCACTGCCTATTTTTAGTCCTAGAAAATTTAACTATACTTTGTTTTCTTATATTTAGTTTCTCTATCTTATATTATCTTTTAGAAAGCTACTACTACCTGTTTTGAGTATTAGAAAGAGGACAAAAATTTAGCATGTGTATTATAAATTGTGGAATAATAACTTTGTTGTGATAGTGAATTTGAGGAACAAGGGTTGCACACCACTACCTAAGTTTGTACAGTTTTCTTTTTCTTGCTGTCTCATCCTCTCTCCCCCTCTACTTTATTTTGTTTTATTTTTTACTTATTAATATTTAGTACCTCATCTGGGATTTATTAGAGAAGAGCCTTTAGAAAAACAAGATGCTGCATAATGACAGACTTTACACTGTTGAAAGATTCTCTAGAGACTGACATTAAAAATAGATAAATACTTTAAATCTGTGGCTAAAGACTAAATTCGCCACTTGGTGTTCATATTTCTACCATACATTCTAAAGCTATAGAGACCTGATCAATACTGCCCTGCTGCACTTTGATCTTTAGCAGCAATTTGTCTGCAGTAAATTGCTCTCATTTCATTTCAATTAATTTTATCCAACAGGGACTGAACCATTTTAACCTCAGCCTTCAGGGAGGGCTGCATGAAGATTGATAATCTGGATAATATTTTCATTAGGCACTTGCATATGGTATTCTTAATTACTAAAAAAGAGGGAAATATAGCTGAAATATGATATTCCTAAAAGTTCACTAGATATCCAGCAGCTTATAATTGATGATATGTCTAAAAGTCAAATTATGTTAGATGGTTTTCAATGTCCTTTTCAGTGGCTTTTCCACATTATGGCATTATGTTACCTTTTATATATTTCATTGAGTATATATGGTAAATCACATCAATATTCATGTCATTTCTGAGTTCTTACTGTGATTTTTGATAAATTTATAGTTCAGTTGTTATCCATTAAATTCAATAGGTTGCATATAGGGAAGAGGACTGAGCTTGGACATTTTCGCATGTCAGTAGATAAGCTGTGGTGTTAATTAAAGTACAAGAGGGTTTGTTTTACTTTTCTAGGATTTGGAATAAGTATATTAGACTTGCACTGAAAGACACAATACAATAGTGTGTGGAACAGTCATATAACAGTTGTCAGTTATAGAGTTATCACAGAGAGTAAATATGGGTATTTGTGGAATTGAGAGATAGGAGGCAGGTGAATACAAAAGAAGAATGTAACAAATTATCTTTCATGGCAGTTTTGTGGACAGAGTTGGGCCCTGTGTTGTGAAAGCTTGCTAGAAGTCCAGTATCCTATAGTGGTAGAGTTGTAGACTGAGATAAAAATGATAGAGAAGTACAGACAACATTTACTTGGAACCTCTAGAACATCTTTTGTTTCACTTACCAAGGTTTTTATTATTTAGAACCCCCTTGAAATGCATTTCAGGAAAGAACCTAGGATGATAGAAAGATAACAGCACAAAAGCAGTCCACCCTGTGCTAGATGAAAAGGGAGTAGCCTCAGGTACTAAATACATTTTACTGGGTTTTCATTCTTTATTATAATTATTAACATGTTTCACTGTGGCACTGTAAGCATCCATACCTGCTTGTATCATACATTGATTTTATTTATCTTCCCTACCTCCTGCTCTGGCCCTCTCCTCTTCTCTCTTCCCCTTCCCCTGTCCTATTTCTTTTTCTTTTTCCTAACAATCCACTGCCTATTTTCTGTTCAGTTTTTTTTTCCCCCCACAGAAAACAGTAACATACTATAGTTTAAAATATTTGCTTTCTTCATACTATTTTATTGGTGTATTATAATGGTACATTATTATGTAGTGGGATCCATTCTGACATATTTGCACATGCACATAGCATAAGTTGTTCAATTTATTTTCCCATCATCTCCCCTTTCCCTCCGTTCCTCCCTCTTCCTTCATCCCCTTCCTCTGCTGTGCTGTTCTCACTTCTATTTTTCATGAAGTCTCTTTTATTTTTATGTATGTATTTATTTATTTATTTATCTCTCTAGTTTCTATAAATGAGAGAAAACAAGGGATCCTTGATCTTTTGAGTCTGGTTTATTTCTCTTAGTATGATGTTCTCTGGTCCTATCCATTACAAAAGTCAAAGTTTCATTTTTCTTCATGGCTGAATATAACTCTTTATACATATATATATATATATATTACATTTTCTTGTATTTAACTCTTGGGCTATGGGCATCCTATTAAGGAATTTGGAGCCCGCCCCCACAATATGTAGATCTGAGCCAACTTTTTCTTCTATCAGGTGCAGAGTCTCTGATTTGATATCTAGCTCCTTGATCCATTTTGAATTAACTTTTGTGCATGGCAAGAGAAAGGGGTTCAGCTTTATTTTGTTGCATATGGATTTCCAGTTTTCCCAGCACCATTTGTTGAAGATGCTATCCTTTCTCCATTGCATGCTTTTAGTGCCTTCAAATAAAGATTTTAAATGAGGCTCCCTTTGTTCTGTTCTCCTGTTCTTAAGAACAGAAGTTATTTCCTTTCCTATGTATTCTGAAGGACATTTTCCTTAGAAAACTTGTAATTACTAGTACTTCTTCCTCTCTAAAATATCTACAAATTCTCTTGAAGCTTAGAATGTACTTTTGTTACCTGAATGAACTAGGAACTGTTTCTTTCTCAAGGTCCTTTGAAAGATAAACATCAAGAGAGATAAGCACACGTTCCCCTCCCCCACTGCTGGGGGTGAACCTACAGCCTACACTCCCAGCCCAAGCACCCAATTTTAATATCTGAGTTTCTGTGAGAGGGGAGGAGCCTAACTTTTGTGAGCAACTTGATCTGAGTTGGAAAATTGTTTCCTGTCATAAAGACATGAGCAGTTAGATTTTCCTGTGCATACAACCAATTAGCTAACAGAGTGGCCACCCCAATTACCAGCTGAATATATGATAATTTATATGTGACAAATAGTGGTATTGATTCCTTTTTATAAGGACTAGTTATTTCTTACCTTGTCAACCATATGTGTGATGGGTAATATCTTGTAGGTTGTATACATAGATGAGATTACTTTCTGTTATTCCAAGGTTTTAAGGTGTTAGTCCATGATATGCATAACATTCATGTGAAATGATTATTCAGTAACAAAGCTGTTTTCTTTCTTCATAAATCCATGGATTTTCTGGGTTAGTCATAGACAGGTTTTCTGAGTTTAGAGAAGACTTTAATTTTATACCCCCAACAAAAGATAATGTGTGTGTGTGTGTATGTGTGAGTGTATACATGCACACTTGTCAAGGACATAAATGAGAGTACATCTCCATGATATTATTAATGACTACTCATCTATTCTCCTAACTGTTACATAAATCTGGAACCCATTGCCCATGAGTAGTTAATTGATAGCATACTTTTCTTTAAGGGGATGTATTAATTAAAATGTTTAGAAAGAATACTATAGTGCTAGATTTTATAAATATTGTGCATCACATCTTTTATGCATATTTTGATGGTAACATAATTGATAGCTATCTATTTGAAAAGAAATGTGCTATCTAATGAATTAAATGATATGATTGAAACTCTAATAGAACAGAGATTATGGAAACTATTTAGCAGTTATTCTTTCTATAGAAATCGGATATATGAAGTATAGATAGGGGAATTAAAAATTATAAAGAAAAGGTTGTCCCAGCTAATTGTTAAAGCTAAGATGGAACATAGTAGAAAGGCTATTTCTAAGGTCACCTTATGCTGTTATCCTGAGTTAAGGACATTTTGGAATGCAGCCTAATCAGAAATCCTAAAGGGAGAGTTCAAAAAATAGACCGTAATATTTTACCATCTCTTTAATCATCTAATGTAGGCATTTCAAAAAGATGAGAAAATCCCAGCCACAAACTGTGGATTAACCATACATTTATCTCTTCACAGGAATCTTTAAAAGAAAAGATAGGGCTGTTGTCTCATTTCTATTGTAATATTTATAAAACTTTCATACTCAACTTGTTACATATTTCATAATGAGTTAAAACCATAATCTCCCAATTCCTCTGTGTCTCATTTTTTATGTCATTTGCTCAAAGGATCAGGTCTTTTTTATGTGTAGGTTTTTCTCCTCAAAAAGAGGTTTTACTTCCAGACATTTAATCCTTTGTTTTGTTATAAACATTAAAAAAAAATAAAATTGAATTATTTTGTCATTTGCTGACATAATGTTACCTTTTCAGGAATAATACATGTTTCAAATGTAGTGATTAAGAGTGGGCAAAAGAAATGTCAGCTTACATTATCTTCAATCATAGAGTGATCCTCTTTTCTGTATCTCTCAGTTTGAGTTCCCTAAAACTAAAAATCAAATGTTGCTGTAAGACTAAAAATAAAATAATAATAATAATAATAATAATAATAATAATACCATGGGTACATTATCTACTACTTGAATTAATCTAGGTTACACATTTGTATTTGAGTTCAAATCATCATGTTATCATAGGATACTTCAGTTTCAATTCATATTATACAGAAAAATATTATGTCCTCAGTAAAACCTCACACATAAAACCCTAAACAGTGTTTTTATTTGATTTTCATTTTATTTAATGACTGTAAGGCAGTGTGGAGCACTTGTTTCTGTCATACTGTACCATATCATCAATTCCAGTATATGTTTATGTGCTAGAATACCAATATCATCGGTGTTCTAGTTATTCTATAATTAAATTAACTTCAGGATCTTAAAAGATTATGCCATGTGCAAACTGTATCTAAACTGTATCTACTACATTTATTTCTTTTTGAAGTGTTGCTCAGCAAAATATTTGTGTGAGTTCATTGCCTTTGATGACTATTGTAGTTGGACACTTAAGGTTATGGTCTTAAAGAAATGTAAGCTGTTAATTAAGACATTAAGTTGTTGGTAGTCACTGTACAATGTAGAGGGATATGCTTTGAATATAAAATATCATTTGAATTTGCTCATATAAATTCTTAAAAACAAATGCACTGATAATTTACTAAGAAGTAGTATCTATTAGGATATTTGTATTTGAGAAAAATTAAAATCTCAAATTTAAATAATTTTAAGAAGATGAGTTACATAAAGAATAAGAAGGACTGTGTTTCATAGAAACCAATAAATTTCAAAATAAAAATTCTGAATCAAGAAATAAGTGAATTTCACTTTTATGTACATCTGTAAAGCACTAATTTGTAAACAAAGGCTATAGATAAATAGAAGAAAAACCAGTAGAGGACAAGGAACAGGGGTAGGGAGGAAGGAGGAAGTACCAGAACCTGAACTGGAGCAAATTATATTACAAACTTGTTTGATCATGTCAAAATAAAATCTGATATTATGTAATACTATAATGCATGAATTAAAAAAAAGGAAAAATCACATTTAGAATTTTTTCATACTGGAATATGGCATAATGCCCAAATCAATGCCTTGGGGAAATCTATCTTATAGGTTCTTTGACTTTTCCTAATATATAATTTGAAATTTAAGAATATGCAATAAGTTGGTGGTTTAAGAAACCACATAGAAGGATGTGACATCGTTCCAATTGCTACTTTGATGTCTGTTCAACAAGCTGATCTGACATTTGCAAATTATTCTACATTTCATGATGAAATTTGCATTTCTGAGAACCATCACTCTTCAAAGAAGAAAAGTATTATTGGTCTACAAAAGCAAACACCCATTATGTTGTCTCACCCTAAGTTATTTGTACCTTGTCAGACTTAATAGAGTGTACCTGAGATAAAATAAGTGCTTTATTAAACTGTGTTATCCCATAATGATAATTATAGGGTATAATTTGAAAAATAGATATGTACTAACAAAAATATTTCATGGAAAACAATGTTATAAATTATAATCTTTAACTTGTTTCTTGGCAAGAAAATTTGAAATAGGCTATTATAATATTTTATTTTTGAATATATGCTTCCTTTGTAGTTGGACACTTATTAAATTTTAATTTAATACAATGAGTATGCATCACTTTTAGAACAAGATGAAAGGAAAACATGGAATTTACTGAATATTGTATTATTCTATCTAGTACTTAATATGTTAAAAAGCATGAGTATATAATTTTGAAGTAATTTACAAGTATATGGGACTATAAATTTGTTGCATGCTTTTGCAGACATGTCTATTTTAGATTTTAACCATTTGGAAGCTCCATCTCATTATTGGTGGAGACCGATTCAGTTTTAAGGTCATTCCAAGGATTCAGTGTTATTACAGGAAAAGCTTGTACCAATGAAAATGAAATTCATATCCTAGGGGCAAAGATTGAGGGGAAATAATGAAACAAAAAATTTAAAAATTAAATTGATAGACTTCTCTCTAGGAAGGCTAGACACACTCTGTCCTTGCCCTAAGAAAGCTATAGAATAAAGATTATTTGCTGAAGGACAACTGTAGAAAGAAAACAGCAAAATCATATATATATATATATATATGATTTTTCTAAAGGAACATAAAGTATCCAGAGACCTAACAACACTTAACTGACCACAGGGGGCCATTCAGTCTGAGACAGATTCCTACAACTAGAGAAGCAGAACTAAAGTCAGTCAAAGGCCAGAGATCCAATTTGAAAAATTGTGAGAAAAAGTAGCATGTGAAAACTGAGTTTCAGAAATTCCTTGGCATTTTCCTGGATACAAACTTCATGGCTTTTGTGCAAGCACCATTTTCTTTTTAGACAGATTCAGGAAATAACCAGCAGATGGTGAGGGAGCAGTGAGGATAACAGGAGGGCTTCCTGGGTAATAAGAAGGGATGGCATCCAAAACTGGTGGATGATACTCTCTTCATTTTCTCAAAAGACAAGGCTGAACATACTTCAAAGATAAGACAGTCCCATTGTAGAGATTTTGTTTTTTAAATAATTCTGAGAAAAAAAAATTAGACTGTAGAATAAAAGTAGAAAAGTGATTGATGGAAGGAACATAAGAAGCAAAAGCAGTAAACTTTGGAAAACTAGAATAAGTAGAGAAAAGGTTTAAGAGCAACAGGTGGTGTTTAACAAATGATGAATTTGTTTTCTAAATGGTATAAGTCAGCACGGGAAAAGAAGCTACAATTTCAATAGTGGAAGGCAAAAACAGAAAAGGAAATCCCATGTTTCAGAATTTAACATAATTAATTGGATATTTACAATGAATAAAGACAGTAATGAGGAAAGCTTGAGTCCAAACCTAAAGAAAACATTTTTTTCTAATGGAACTCCATAAATTGGTCATACCTATTGGGGCTGAAAGTTTGAAAACTGGGAAGTACACAATCACCTAACATGCCCCATATCTCAAAATAAATTTCCACTAGTATTAGTTTGTTTCCAATCCTTGCAGGGATTTGGGGAGCCTAAAATGAGCACATGCTTAATGTAATAACAGATTAAACTCCAAATAAAGTGTCACATTAATATTGATCCTTCATTTGTTTGTAGTTAAATTCCATGCAGAGGTAACTCATTAATGTTGTAAAGTTATACAGGTTTTTGTTGTTATTATTTTAGCAGGTATGGTACAGGCTGGAGATATAGCAAGCATGCACAAGACTCTGAGTTCAATCCTTAACAACACCACTAACAACAACAAAAATTGCTTCTTTATTTCATTTTTTTTCAAAATTTAGCATTATCTTTGCAATTGTCTGTAAGAATTTAGACCGGATAGATTTTCTTCCAATGTAAAACAGACTATATGCTATTCAGTTTATTGCTATCAATGCCAAATTTTAGTTCTCTACCATTTAGGTACTCTCAAAAGTCTGTTGATACAGCTGACACCTGGAAGGTAGAATGTGAGGTACAGATTTGCTCTTGATAGCTCAGTATTTTCTAAGATGCATCCTGGAATTTTCAGCTCACTGGATATGATATACCTGAACTACACCACTTGGCCCCACCATCACTACAGAAGTATCTCTGCAGAATGGAATGTTGGCTTTTGTGCTCAGTCTTCACTCAAAAGTGCTATTAAAATGTTTTAAAAAAAGAATTTTCAAGAATCTACTATTTTTGATACTGACTACTCCTCATGCAAAAGCCTCTGTGGTAGATTTTTTTTTTCCTGACTAGTAGATAAGGAGTTCCTTCAAATTCTAGTCTACTTCTTTGCCTATCTGCTCAGACTCCTTGTTCTTGGTCTTGTCCTTGTTTCATCTTTTTCTCTCTCAATTCCCTCTCATCCCTCCTCCATTCCTCACTCTTCTACAATTTAACAAAGGGCTCCTCAAACTGATTTTGTAACCAGGAATATATAATAAATATAATAAACTAACAAAATATTCCTTCATTCAAACTGACATAGGTTAATTTTGTTTATTTTCTATATTTAATTTTGAAAATATCATAAAATATATATGATATTTAAAGAAAATTTCAAGAACATTACTCTCCAAAGTTCATCATTATATTAGTTCATTAAACATAACCTATAATCTACTTGAATATCTGCTTTGAAGGTAATAGTTTTGAATTTGCCTCATTTGTGGACTTTTTGAATGATTCTGGTCAGAGAAATGAAGAAGGACTTGTACTTACTTAAAGAATACTTTTTCAGAACACTTGAACAAGTGCTTTACATTTTCTTGTAAATTCTCTAAGTAATAATAAGTTTTAAGGATTCAAGTTTTATGTACTCAACTCTACATGTGTAGTAATTTTATAAGAGTTTGAAAATAAAAAACCTTCTGACAATTTTGATACTGTACTAAGGTAATAAATATATGAAAACTCATCTGAAAAAAGTAAAAGAATTAATTTATGTAAAATTTAAGGAGGCAAAAAGAGGTTAAAAATAAGCAAATAGTAACATTTTTTTCCATTTTGGTTAATATGTCTCATCTAGTCTGTTAGTTATTTATTTTGTCCTTTTTGTTCCATTGTTGGGCACATATAATCAATTATATACTCAAGGATCTACTGTGGTTTTTAAAATCTTTATCATATTATTGTTTCCAAATTCTTTCTCTCAGAATATTTCTTTTTCTTATTTTTAAAGATAGCAATATGTGGTTTTAGTTCACAGAAAAATTTTCCCATTTTTGTATTATTTTGTACATATTTAAAAATGTGTACCAGGCACAGTGGCACATACTTATTATCCCAGATACTCTTGATAGTGAAGCAGGAGGATTGCAAATTCAAGGCCCGCCTGCTCAGCAACACAGCAAAACCTTCTCTCAAAATCAAATTTACAAATGGCTGGGGATGCAGCTCAGTGGCAGCACACTTGCCTAGCCTGCGAACAGCCCTGGACTGAATCCCAAGTACCACAAATCCACACACAAAAGGATCCCTGTATTTTGTCTATTTCTAGAATTTCTTTTTCTTTCTTTCTTTCTTTCTTCATTAGTGTGTATCAGTAGCTGTCTTTTGTATTTAAGAGTGTTCTTCATTTTCTCAGGATTTGAGGAATCTTGTTCACATGTCAGAATAAGATACTAACCTGATGCTTGAAGCTCTGTGTGTCTCTGTGGTAGGGAAGAGGACTTGGTTAATGAATAATCCTCTCAATGGGACAAGTAGGCAAAACCCTGTACATTTCACAGAAGACCCTTAGGTTTGGTAGCTGGAGATTAACTAATCTTTATTACAGTAGGATAATGTCCCCCAAAGAGAAGCTCTGTAATTCCTTGCCCAGGGTTTGTAAATCTGACTATGAAGATCTGAGTGATGAGCATGGGAATCCAGATAAGCTACATAATTTAACAGGGGCTCTTGTTGAAACATTATTAGGAATTTCATAATAGCAAGAGCAGAGAACTAAACCCAGTGGGATCCTTCTGCATATAAGCCCTAAGTGCTTACTCCTAAGACTCACCTGGGTCTGAGGGCTGCAAGTTCAGGGGACAGACTTCTGTCACTGTTCAGTATGCAGTTTTCCACACAACCCCACAGAGCAGAGGCCCTTTGGTGGTATCTCTTCACAGATAACTCTTCTGTCCCTACTGGCAAAGGCCCAGGACAAAATGTCCTTGTAAGGTATTGGGGAAATGGATCTGAGGCATCATGTTGTTTACAAATTCTTTCAACAAAATTTCCTGCATTTAGTCTCAAGTAAATGTCTAATTTACCATGTTGAATCCAAAATTGAAGATGTTTTAAAAACTCACATTTTAAAAAATGTTGCCTCCTTTAAAAACCTTTTAATATTTCAATTATTTAGCGACTTCAATAGGCAATCAGTTTGCATTATTTGTGGCAGTTACTTTCTATAAAGCGAGTATGGACAGTGAATTAGTAAATACTGACCTATTTTTGAAGGAGACATGATGTATATTCATATGTATATACACATTTTGTATAGATTATACTCATAAGTCTTTAAAGCAATCTAAATTCAGATTTTTTAAGTTTTTGATTTAACAAGAGAGAAAACAAAAGGTTAACTGACTTGCTTGAGGCCTCCCACTAACAGAAACCAGAGTAGTAGGACTAAAACTTCCCCCAAATGGTGCCAGACCTGGTGCTTAGTGCAGTACACTGCCTTGGCCCCTAGTGTCTCCATTCTCAGGTCATCTCTGTTAAAAAACAACAACAACCAGGAAAAAAAAAAAAAAACTAACACAAAAAGATTGACATTCATAACAGCCTCACTAGGAACTGTGTCAGGTGACTCAATGTTTTTTCTTGTACTTATATTCACAAACAACTATAAAATTACAGCCAGTATTGATGTAGGGATTATTAATAAACTGTATCAAGTAGGTAAATTTTCAAATACTGAATCTGTGAATAATGCAGATTGTATATTTTAATTATCTGAAAAAAAATCCCAAAGTGTAAGACATTCCACACATTCATGTTAACTTGATGCTTTTACTGCTGACATTGCTGTTCTTATTTTCAACACAGAACATCTATGCACATGCCATTAAACATGGATTCTTTGCTCAGTAGAACTTCAAAAAATTCTAGTCTTAAAATTATAGATATTGTACATTAAAAAGAGTCATTAAAATATTATTTGAGTCCTTAATTATCAAATATGTATAGAAGAGGATACAGACTAAAAAGTTATTTATTATTCAATAATTTAATGTTTTAAAGAAATAGCTCTGGTATTTTAACAGAGGTTTAGAAATAGAAAAAAAATCTTCTTTCACCAAAACTGTAATATTAACATTGGACATATAAAGAATTTCACAGCTGGGGACTGGGGTTGTGGCTCCGTGGTAGTGCACTTGCTTGGCATATGTGAGGCACTGGGTTAGAATCTTAGCACCACATATAAATAAATAAGTAAAATAAAGGTCCATTGATAACTAAAAAAATTAAAAAAAAAAAAAGAATTTCACATTTAGAAAATGCAAATAAACACATCACATCTATGAAAAACATTGCAACACTATCAAATTATGTACAAAAATTCCAGTCTACAATCTTTATTTTTCTCTCTTCTCTAATTTTACTCTAGAATATTGCCTCCAAGCCACTTTTTTTGCATAAATTTGAGTGATCCATTAGTGTATCTACTTCATTGTAAAATTTAAACATACACAGATCATTGAGAATATTATAGACAATAAACAAATTTAGTCAGTATTATTAGATTTATATTAACCATGTTATTAAAACTGAGAGCCACAAAATTAAATCTATCATTTACTTTGCAACATGGAACATATGGGAATTTTGTTAGCTTTCCACTTATTATTTGTTAATTATTATATGTTAATTATAGAATAGCAAGGAAATTACTCCAAATACTACAACCTGTAAACTTAATCACAATATGTAGGACTGTAAATATATAACCAGATAGTGGGGAAGGGAAAACACAGCAGCATCTCCCTCTTAGAAAATTGTATAATTCTTAGCAAGCTTAGAATCTCTAGCAATGTCATATACATAAAAACAATTACTGTTCACATTTCTATAATATATGATAAATTTAACATTCAATTTAATACAAATTCCAAGATGAAAAATTCATATTAAAAATACACCATTTTTACATTGTTATAATGATAATAACTATCAGATATTTTCAATTTATATGGTCATATGAATCAACTTTCCCTTAAGTTCTCAGAAACACACTTAAATTGACTTATGTGTTTTACAATATTTTTCAAGATTTAATTCATCACTGATGAAGTTTTCTATTTTGTTTTTAATTGTCAGTTAAGGTTAAAAAAATTCTCATTTATTATTTGGCTTGCTCTATTTTTAATACTTACATGTCTTCTTTTGTGAATTTCCACTTAAACATTTCTACTTGTGTTTTCCTTCTTCTGATATATTCACCTTTAATTTTTCATTTATATGTCTTAAAAATTATTTCCTATGTTGTAATTTGCTTTTTAATTTTTTCTCACCATTTGATAAAGTAAATTCTAATTACATAATTTTTTCAGATGCTCAAATATTATAAATGCATCTTAAAGTTCACTGTTCAAGTTACCTTTTATAATTAATGAAGATAATCCCAGAAATTAAATGTGTAAATACAATAGGTCCTAAAATACTGAAGCAAAATAGTTTTCAAAATCATATTTCTTCCTACAAAATATTGGATGATATTTTTGAATACTATTATGTTTCACTTCTAAGTAGTAGATCTCATTTTGTCACATAAAAAATATTAAATAGTGAGGAAAACACTGAAATTTAATCATGATTTTTAAGTTAAAAAATGACTTTATATAAATTTCTAGTGGGTAGTTCTATAATCTCAGAATAGTTTTCATAAATAGTTTAATAAAGAAAAAGCTATAATTTTCTTTTTAAAAAACCTACATTTTGATTATGAATGCTTAAATGGTTCACTAAAAATACAATTTGTGTTTTTTTATAATTGAGAAAATACTACACTGTCTTTCATTACAAACTCATCGGTAAAATCAGTAAACTATTAATGCATGGAACGTATACAGTGTCTCCCAAAGTGTGCCCAAAAGGACACTAGCACCATGAGGTATCCTGAGAACAAAGGTTATTCTTAGAATAAGTGTAGATAGTACCATCTAATATTTATTTTTAAAATAAATTCCACAGCCTGCATTCTTAATAGGACAAGAATTATCAGATAAAACAAATAAATAAAAGCACACTAACCCCATATAACTTGTTGGCTTTTACTGCATGTTATTTAATATAATTTGGGATAACATTAAGTAAAATTCAGGACCAACTGGATACTCTAGGACAATATATATGAAATACAATACATATATTTGATATTGATCTATTTTATAATATTAATATCTTGCTCTTCTTGTGGTATTTTTATTTTTAGTAATTTTAGTTTCAATATACAAATATTATTTTTTTCAAACAATGAATTTTTCTTAAAGTTGTTAATGTCAGCATGATATTGAAGGAGTTTGGCATCTGCCACTCTAAAATATGCAACCTTGGTGTACTGATTATTTTGAGATGAATGCATTTGAAAAACAGCAAATGCACAATCTTTACTTGAATTCCCTTATCTGCAAAGGAGCATATTCTCCAAAATTAGCTCTAGGGTCATGAGTCTGCCCCTGGAATTTCATCATCCAAGGAAGATCAACTCTCATCATAAGACAGGAGACAAGAAGTCAAAAGAACACCTAGACAAACCTTGTCACCACTCACCCTTGTATCTCCCATCTGTTTTTCAAAGGCCTATTAATCTTTCCTAAAAATGATTACTCTCTCCTCCTGCCTGTGAAGATAGTATATAAACTCTCATCACTTTCTTAATATCACTACTTTTTCTGTGGTGACCCTGTGCGCATAGTAAATGTATCTACCCTTCACTATGAATCTGCCTTTTGTCAGTTTATTCAAACTCAGATTTTGAACCTCAGAGAGGAGACAAAAAGTGTTTCAAGATCTTGTAGTTCTTCATATAAAAATATTTCATAATTTAATTACTCTGTTACTGCATCCTTAGAATACTTAAATTGTTCTTCTGTAATAAATATCAAAATATTATATATATATATATTGAATATTATTAATTTTTTAGTGCCAGTTCTTAGAAATCTCATGTTTTGCCTCAATAGATAAGAGTACTATAATCATTTTGACATATGGTGCTAGATTATGTTCAAAAGTTTGTTCAAATTTTATTTCAGTATGTCTGCAAAAGCAAATGTGGTGTCAAAATTACATGAAGAAAAACAGTCTTTATGTACCCTAAATTAAAAAAAATAATTTGAGTTTTGCATAAATCCTCACTGAATGAAAATTCCTTCTGGATCTAAATGTAAAATTGTGACCTTCAGGTTACAATTGTGATTCTCAACATCAGCACTTTTAACATGTTGTGCCATAAACTTCTTAATATGTGTTCTGTACTGATGAGTGTTTGGTATTTAATAGTATCTTTGGCCTATGCTCACTGTACTCTAAAAACATTTGCCTCCCTTACATTTATAACAATCAAAAGTATCTCCAGGTATTGCTGGATGTTCCCTGGCTGCAAAATTGTCCCTTCCCCTCTGACATGTACTGGATTATAGAGGAAAGAGCACATAGATACATTGCATTCAGACACTTGCCAAAGGATGTGTGGAAGGGTTTGTCAGCTTTTCCTTGCTGTGACATATATCTAAGAAAAACAATTTAGAGGAGGAAAGATTTATTTTGGCTCACTAAATCATAGGTTTCAATCTATGGTTTGCTGGCCCCATTGCTTTGGGCCTCAGGTGAGCCAGACTATTATAACAGAAGGGCATGCGAAACAAAAACTATTCAATTTATGGCATCCAGGAAGCAGAATGGAGGCAGTGAAGAGAAAGGGACTAAGAACAAGAAATACCTTTCCAAGCCATATCTTTAGTGACCTATTTTCTTCAACCATGGCCCATTGTGTATACCACCTGTCATTCATTCAGCCATCAATGAATTGATCCAATGAGGAGGTCAGAGACTTCATGATAAAAAACTATTTTCCAGAAACCTCATGTTTGAACAGTTCTGCTTTGGAGATAGTGGCTTCAACATATGAGACATTGGGGATATTTCATATCCAAAGTGTAACAATAGGTAAACAGGGAATTTGATAAATGAATTTGATACAAAGTATGTGTATATATGTGTAAACACACATACTATAAAACCACCATATATACATTGATATATATATATATATATATATATATACACACACACACACATATATAAAATACATATTAGCATGTTTTTTTTAATCATTCCATAATGGATTTGATACTTGGCTCATCTAATAGCTAGTGTTTCTTCAAAGAATATTTTTTTCTGTCTGTAAAATTTATCCTTTCATTATTAATAAAATATATTATTCTAATAAACTGAGAAATATTTTTACATTTACATAGATTTGCAATTATATTATAAAATAATAGTGTGCATATCAAAATGAGATAATTTAAAATTTAAACAAAATAACTGATGTTAACTTACTTCATTCTTAGAGGAAATGTTATCAAAATAACATTGAGAATGAATGAATACTGTATACAACTAAATAATGGATGCTGGAAACTTTTCCTCTATAAGAATTGCTGAGCAAAATTAGTGTCTCCCTTTTAAATCTTCTCATTTCAGCATATGGGTTAAATGTATACATATAATCCGTGGAAGTCAGCCTTTTTCTAGCTCATCTTATTGTGTTTTAGTTATAAATAGAATTATTTATCTTGAAGTATTTTTTTTGAAGTATGAAGACCAAGGTAGAATTTCTTGGCATTTTCTTTCCAGTATATTAGGAAATTTTTTTCCACGTACAGAATGAAATCTAGTATTTTTGAAGTCAAGCTTTGTATTGCTAGACTAGTTCAGAGAAAACTCAGCTGGTGTTTGTCCACTAGGATGATCTGGCATAGTACCATGTTAAAAAGGAACCATGACACGATATCTTAAATACTGATAGACAAAAAAGGCAACTTCTGTTGTTGGTTTATATTTTATACATATACAACTCAAAGGAAAGTTTTCCTTCTCAGGTGTAAAAACCATATTTCCATCAAGTCTTTGATAGTACTTGCTTTCTCATCTCATCAAAAAGAATTCTTCTTAATTTAATGTATTTGTGCTTGAAGTTAAAATATCCATCATCTTTAGATGTTTATATATCTTTAAAAATATCCTATTGTTCTTATCTCATATAGAGGAATTTTTGTTACCATACCTAGAGATGATTGATATGGTATTTTATTACAAAAGTGTCTCATTTTGAAATCTTTATAAATTCTTTATGTGATAATACATTCAAAATACTTAGAAAACTAAACTAAATATTAAAATGTTCTTTTTAAAATTGTATTGATAGTGGAATATCAGCTGCCTAACACACTATGAAATAAGAGATAAAATAAAAGAAAAAGGGGTTATATTGAATTCCTGTTTGATAATATTCTCTTCATATATTATTATTGAATTCCTGTTAGATAATATTCTCTTCATATATTATCATATTTAATATTTATAATATTACTTTTAGAAAAGTATTATTACGTATTTTATGGGTAAGTCAAGTAGGAGTTCAGGGAAGTTGACAAATATTCACAATATGCAGAGATAGTGAGTCCATTCTAGAATTCAAATCAAAGATATTCTGATTTGAAATCCAATGTGTCTTCCAGTTTGTGCTGATGGATGATGAATTAACGAATAGAGAAGATGAAACTAGAAGTTAAAAATCAATAAGGAGATGTAAATAGTGTATAAAAGTTAAATATGGAGGGGAAACATTGTCATATGATAAAAGAAAATTTTAAGAAAAAGGACGAATTCATGAGAGATATGAGGAAAATAGGTCTGTTCTAGTTAGAGAAAGTTATAGTGCAGGTTAGATGGGAATAGAAGGTAGTTAATAAATGTACTAAGGTTCATAGGGGACTTTGTCTAAGCCAGTTATCTCTGGAGACTGCTGAATGTTTGGACCTTTAGAACAACTAGAGAGCGCATGACAAGTTCTCAGTGGTCATGACAGACCAAATTTATTGAGGCATTGTAGGTTCACTAACTATAACATAATGGGACTCATCCCATTTCTAAAGAACTCCATTATGCTACAATTAGTGAAGACTTGTAAAGAGTACACAAATCCACTTACTCTAAAAAAAAAAATGTCAAGTTAATCTTATCTTTGAGTTTATTTTTCCTGTTCCAACAGGAAAGAGATCCCATGTTCATATAAGAATACATTGAATCATAATTTTTTAACCTACTGAAGGAACTGATCTAACGATATATAGAGGGTGTATGGAAACAATAGGGACCATACAATAGGCTAGAAGTAGTGGTAGCAAACTTTTATCATCCCTAGGCCAGAAAAACCAAACAAAAGGAAAATTTAACAGAAAACTAAGGAAGAAAAATTTATCTTGTCTGGGCTTAGTGGTTCACATCTGTAAACACAGAGGCTTGGAAGGCAGAGGCAGGAAGATCCAGAGTCCAAAGCCAGTCTCAGCAACAGTGAGATGCTAAGCAACTCACTGAGACTATGTCTCTAAATAAAATGCAAAAAATGACTGGAAATGTAGCACAGTGATTAAATGTGCCTGGGTTCAATCCCTGGTACCCATCCAACAAAAAAACCCACATTTCTTCTTTTGAAAATTTGTCTTTAGAGGACCAGTGACTTCCTTAAGAGATACAAACAACTTGAGAATGTGAGAGAAAAGGCACACTCATATTTTCTGGTAGGATTGCAAATTGGTGCAACCACTCTGGAAAGCAATATGGAAATCCCTCAGAAAACTTGGAATAGAACCACCATTTAACCCAGTTATCCTACTATTCGACATATACCCACAGGACTTAAAATCAGCATACTATACTGATGTGGCCATATCAATGTTCATAGCAGCTCAATGCATAAAAGCTAAGCATAGAACTAACTTAGGTGTCTTTCAAAAGATGGATGGAGAAAGAAAATATAGTACATATACACAATGGAATATTACTCAGCCATAAATAAGAATGAAATTATGCCATTTGCTGGTAAGTGAATGGAACTGGAGAGTTTCATGATAAGTGAATAAGCCAATTCCCCCAAAATCAAAGAATATTCTCTCTGACTCACAGTAGGTAGGGTGGGTGGAGGAGTGGAGTGAAAGTTCATGAAATTGGATGGGAGTGATGGGGGAAGGAAGAGATGTGGGAATGGGAAAAGGTAGAATGAATTGGACATAATTTTCCTATGTTAATATATGAATACATGACCAGTGTAACTCCATATACAACCACAAGAATGAGCAGTTAGACTCCATGTATGTATGATATGTCAAAATATATTCTACTGTCATGTATAACCAAAAAGAACAAATTAAACCAAAAGAGTACAGCCTACTAAAGATTCCTGAGGGAGGAAAGTTTACAGAATAAATACCTAGTTTCCCTCCTTTTCTCCATTCTTCATAAGTGCATACCCTCAGTGGAAACCAACTAGACGAGAAAAGAAAGGGATAAAGAGTGGGAACAAAGTGATGCATACCTATAATCCCAGTGACTTGGGAGACTGAGGCAGGAGGATTGCAAGTTTGAGACCAATCTCAGCAATTTAACGAGATCTTGTCTCAAAATAAAAAATAAAAAGGGCAGGGTCTGTAGCTCCGTGGTTTGGTGGTAGAGTGCTCTGAGGTTCAATCCTTAGTACTGAAAAAAAAAAGAATAAAATCTATATGTGTAAATAACATGGTGGGGGTGCACAAGATCACAAGATCCAGGGCAAGAAGGCATTTACCACAGTAACTGTGTCAAAAGTAGAAATGTCTGCTACAAGTGCTTTCAAGATGTCTCAGTTTATATTTATGCATTTCTTGGAAATCCTTTCATATCTTCACTTCACTCCAAAAATGCTTACGACTTATGTTCTATGCTTATTGTCAGGTAGCTTCACTGAGAAAACACAAGCCATCAGAAAGGACCTTCCCAAACTCCCAGTGCCACATATGTCCCTCTACTAGCATGTGTCCTCTACTTTTCTTCCTGTCACCATGGATTACCTATTTATGTGAGTATCTAAAGCCAAATGATTCACTTGCATATTAGATTTCAAGTATACATGTATTAAAATCTTATTTTATTTTCTTCTTCATAAATGCATCACTTTGCATCGAATCATTTTCATCAACACACAAAGATGCAGTTAATTTTTTTATAAGGAAAATCCTCCATTAATTGTTGGGACATCATTCTCTCAATGTGAGGTGCTGACTGTTCCTTGTTTCAGATTATCTTTATGAGGGTATTTATGCAGAAATCAACCTTGGATGAAAAAAAATGCTATTTTTTTGCCAAAGCAAAAGCAAAACTTTCTTACATCCATTATGAATAACTTAGGTTCCCTGAACTTAGGTTTATTCTCCTCTAAATCAGCTCACTGCATGTGAAAATTTGGGGCTCAGGGAATAGACCTAAATTTGTTGAAATTCTGCTTGTTGCTATTGCTCTGAGTAGTAAACTATCTTTCAACTCTAATCCAGTAGTATTGGGTCTTCTATGAACTTTAAAGAAGATGCAGCAATTCTCTGACTGCTAGAGATGATGAGCATTTTTCATATATTTGTTGATTGATTGTATATCCTCTTCTGAGAAGTGTCTGTTCACACTCTTGGCCCATTTGTTGATTGGGTTATTTTGGTTTTTGGTGCTTAGCTTTTTGAGTTCTTTATATACCCTAGATATTAGTGCTCTATCTGATGTGTGAGGGGTAAAAATTTGCTCCCAGGATGTGGGCTCTCTGTTCACCTCACAGATTGTTTCTTTTGCTGAGAAGAAACTTTTTAGTTTTAATCCATCCCATTTATTGATTCTTGGTTTTAATTCTTGCACTATAGGAGTCTTATTAAGGAAGTTGGGGCCTAATGTCACATGATGAAGATTAGGGCCTACTTTTTCTTCTATTAGACACAGAGTCTCTGGTTTAATTCCTAGGTCCTTGATCCATTTTGAGTTAAATTTTGTGCATGGTGAGAGATAGGGGTTTAGTTTCATTTTATTGCATATGGATTTCCATTTTTCTGAGCACCATTTGTTGAAAATGTTGTCTTTTCTCCAGTTCTCACTCCAGTTAGAATGGCAGCTATTATTAAGACAAACAACCATAAGTGTTGGAGAGGATGTGGGGGAAAAAGATACACTCATACATTGCTGGTGGGACTGCAAATTGGTACAGCCAATATGGAAAGCAGTATGGAGATTCCTTGGAAATCCAGGAATGGAACCACCATTTGTCCCAGCTATCCCTTTCCTCAGACTAGACCCAAAGGACTTAAAAACAGCATAATACAGGGACACAGCCACATCAATGTTTATAGCTGCAAAATTCACAATAGCTAAACTGTGGAGCCAATGTAGATGCACTTCAGTAGACGAATGGATAAAAAAATGTGACATTTTTATACAATGGAATTTTACTCAGCATTAAAAGAGAATAAAATCATGGCACTTGCAGGTAAATGGATGGCATTGGAGAAGATAATGCTAAGTGAAGTTAGCCAATCCCCAAAAAAGAAATGCCTAATGTTTTCTCTGATATAAGGAATTTGATTCATAGTGGGCTAGGGAGGGGGAGCATGGGAGGATTAGATGAATTCTAGAAAGAGAAGAGGGGTGGAAAGGAATGGGAGTGGGCAGGGGATTAGCAAGGGCAGTGGAATGTGATGGACATCTTTATCCAAAGTACATGTATGAAGATTGAAATTGAGTGTCAACATACTTTATATATAAACAGATATGAAAAATTGTGGTATATATGTATAATAAGAATTGTAATGCAAAATAAACAAAGTACATGTATAAAGGCATGAATTGGCGTGAACATACTCTATATAAAAAGATATGAAAAACTGTACTCTATATGTGTAATAAGAATTGTAATGCAAAAAAAGTACATGTATAAAGGCATGAATTGGGGGCTGGGGATGCGGTTCAAGCGGTAGCGTGCTTGCCTGGCGTGTGTGCGGCCTGGGTTGGATCCTCAGAACCACATACCAACAAAGATGTTGTGTCCGCCGAGAACTAAAAAATAAATATTAAAAAATTCTCTCTCTCTCTCTCTCTCTCTCTCTCTCTCTCTCTCTCTCTCTCTCTCTCTCTTCTCTCTCTCTCCTCTCTCACTCTCTCTTTAAAAAAAATAAAGGCATGAATTGGCGTGAATATACTCTATATACAAAGATATAAAAATTCTACTCTATATATGTAATAAGAATTGTATTTCACTGTCGTGTATTTAAAAAAAATAAAATCAACTAATAAAAGAAGATGATGCAGCAAGATTAAGTCTTAGATCGTCAGGAGCATAAAATGGAGACTTTTTAGTTTTATTGACAGGAATCCCACTTTTCTGCTACACTATTCCCTTTAGCAAAACTCCTTGAAAATTTAGTTTATTACCTCAAGTTGTACTTCTCCCACTCTTATAGTTTCACTCCACTATAACAGCTTCTGGTAGAGTTTGAGTTTAAAGGTACTTAATTAAATAGTCAGTTCTTGGATCTCAGCTCTCATGATCTGTAGCCAGTATTTGATACTTTTGATCACCTTTTTCTCTATTTTGAAGCTCTTTCTTCACTTAGCATCAAGAAAAATATCATATGCGTTAGTTCCTCCTACAAAGTTTATCATCAATATCTCTTGCAGAGTTTTCTAGTCTAAGCAGACTCCAGCCTTTAAGATTCAAGAGATTGACTTTAAACACTTCTTTTTGCTTTCTGCACACATTTTTTAAATATCTCTTTTTGTATCATGACTTTACTTATCTGCAAACACTGACACTAACATGTTTTTATGTAGATCCCAGTTCTTTCTGCTTAACTTCACACTCACATCCAAGCACTTGGCATATTCACTTGGATGTAAAATTGGTATATCAAACTTAACATGTCTAAAACTGAACTACTTGTTTCCCCTATCTCTTTCATAACCTTTAATTCTACTTAATGTCAATCATTTTCTTTAAATTGTAGAAGCAAAATTTTCCTTAACTTCTCTCTTTTACTTATACCACAAATTTAACCTCTCCAAAATTTCCTCTGCCTCTCCTTCTGTATATAATTGAGATCATTTTCCATCTATCACTTCTACTACCACACCTGATATAAGCGACTATAATTTCCTATCTGGATCACTGCCTCTTAAAAGAATTCAATACTTCTGCTCCTCCTCCTAAAATTTATTCTCATCACAGTAGCTAAAATAACCCTGCTAGCCTATGAAATGAAGATCTATTACTTTTTTGCTCAAAACCCTCTGTTGGCTTCTCAATTCACACAGAGCATAAAGCTCAGTCGTTACAGTTCCTTAGGCAACCCTTTATATCTTCTTTTATTCCTTTCCTCTCTCTATCCACATTCACCTCCTTGGCATCCCTCAACATTTCTAGGCATATTCCATCTTCAAGACCTTTAAGCTTCCTCCAGATATTCACGATTACTCCCCCATTTTTTTTTTTTTCAGATCTTGGCTCAAATGTCACCTTCTTTAAAGTTGCCATTCTCTGACTCATGGCACATTCTACATGCCATTTTTCCTGCTTTTCTTAGCCTTATATCATTTCATAAAATTTATGGTGTTACTTAAATATTAGCAACTTGATTACAGAATCCCCAAGGAAATTATCATCTTTTTAAAATCATTCTATTAGCTTAATATTTAAAATAGTACCTGACAAAAATTTTCACAATTTTTAGAAACTATCAAAATCATGTCTTATTTTTAACATACAAATCTGAATAATTTCTTCTCTAAGTACTTTTTTTCCCCCAAAATCTGATCTCATCAAAATAAACATGCAGGTATACACTGAAAAGGAGAGGGTGTATAAATGAAAGCACCTTTGAGAACTGAAGGGGAAAGAAATTTGAAGTCTGAGGATTGTTATTATGTGTTTGTTGTTTTTATTCAAGAAGATATGTTGAAGTTCTAACCTCCTCCATCAATGTGGCTTTATTTGGATATAAACTTTGCAGATATAATCATTTAAAGATAAGTTCATCAAGATTAGCCCTTATCCAATATCAATGCAATCCAACATGATTGGTATCTTTATAAGAAAAGGAGGAGAGGCCTAGAGGAAGAACATCATGTGAAGATACAGGCCGAGTGGGATGCTGTATCCATAAGCTAAGGAAGCCAAGCACTGTCAGCCATCACCATTAGTTAAGATAGGACTGGAACAGAGTGTGAACATTCAAAAGAACTAAAAATGTCTACATGGTGATTGCATATTTGTAGAGTCCAAAACTAAGAGAAAATAAATTTATGTGGTTTAAGCCACAGATTTTTGTGGTGTCTTATCCATGGCAGTCTTAGAAAACATATATGTGACATATCCAAAAAAATAGTGAGAAGCTTACTATGTGCCACTATCTAGTTGAAATATTAATAGACTAAAATGGGTAGGTGCCTAGCATAGAAACTGGACCCCGAAACTAAGCCACTGAGTCTCAGCAGTTATAACCTTGTCTTCTAGTAAAGGATGCCAGGCTAGCAGGAGGACTACTTTATCTTATGCTTTATCTTTATGCTTATGTCATTACAGCTGAGAAAATGAGTTTTTTGGTGTGTAACTCAGGGGAAAACTCATTGGTTGATGGGCCTTCTAAAGTTTGACTTAAAAAAGACCAAAGGACAGTAAAAACTTCTGTGTACAGAGAGTGTTTAAAAAGATCATAGTTATGATATAGATTAAAATTTTCACAACCTTGAGAACTGAATGCTTGGATTTGTATTTTAAGTGTAAGGCATTTAATATATGCTGTACCATGCACGCTTGATGTTGCCATCAAGGCATATACTTGCTGCAGATGCAAAGCCATCCTGATTATTAGAAGGAAATATAACTCTTTGATTTTTCTCTCAGTTATCTAAATACTACGAGCAACTTTGCTTTATCTCTCTTACTTGAATTTTAGTGCTGTTGAAGCAATGTGGAATTTAGAAATCAAATCTGCAGAACTATGACCTCATTAGGTTATTTACTACAGTATAATTTTGAACAACTTGGAATTTTTGGAGTTTCACTTACTTCCTCAGAAAAATATGAATAAGATTACCCAACTTGTTTGAAATGTCTCGGCCAATAATGTAACAATCATTTCATTTTTAACAAGATTGTGTCCTTATGGTATAAGGAGAAGTAAAAGTCCTCAATCCAATAAATCTTCAAGGAAAGTTAATTACCTCTTTCAAGTTATTCTGGAAAAGAATTTTTAAAAAAATTTTTTCCACAGTTTGCATGATTTAATAAATATCTCAAGTCACCAATCATTATTTATGTCTTTTATTTTCAATTAAGCACCTCCAGTTGAAATATTGACCAGGATTATTACTTTATATGAAATTACATTGACATCATTAGTTTTTGTTCAGTTTAAATGGTTTTATGGTGTCTTATCCAAAGACTTTGAAAGTAATATCATGATTGAAAACAAATATATGAAATTCAATTTGTGTGGAATGACTGCCAAGTCAGTGGAATTTCACTACAAACAATAAAATCTTTTAACTTCTTCAAAATCATTTTGCTTTTTGGGTTTTTTTTTTTTTTTGCCCCATCTCTAATAGAAGTGATTAGGTCACCTTTGAAACACAAGACAATGCCGAAATAAAAATATAAAACTTTACATTATCCTGAGCAAATCTGAAGAGAAAGCATTCATTGATTTAGGAAGAGCTCCTTTGGCCCATAGCTGTATCAAAGTGGTCACAATTTTCTACTGTCTGAGGCTGGATGCCACAGAAGCAAGCCTTGAGTTGGAAACTCTGCAGGTGACATATTATGAGAATCTGGTAAGATAGTGGGAAAGTTTTTCAAAGATGGGAAAGAATATAGAATAGATATGAGTCTGGCATTAGTGTGACTTCTGCAGGAGAATTTTACCCTTTATGGTTGTCTTCACTGGCTTTCACATTCTCAGGGAGACAAACAACCAGGCACATCTATCTCTCTATATTCCTGTAAGATATAGACACTCCAAAAGTGGGCACGGGTCAGGAAGGAGGGTGTTGGGAAGGGAGGTCCTCTAAAATGGACCAAAGATGGGCATTATTGGAAACAAACTGTACACTCCAAAGTTTGAGAAGGGGAACATAGAGACACAAAAGGGTGTCTCTGAATGAAAACTCACTGTACAATCTCTCTTATTCTTAACATCTGAAAGAAAGGTCTAGATTTCTAGGTTTTGTTGCAGCTTCAGATCCATGGCAATATGTGAGCACATTTCTGTAAAGCTGATTGCTTTCAGACAATTATGTATGTACAATACAACCACAAAGAGAAAATAAACTACAGTTTAGTTACAGCCTGCTCAACTGTCAAGTAATCTTTTAAAATCAAAATGAGAAGACGACTATAATTCAATCTCAAATTCTTTCATTAAGTAATCAATAAGAAGCACAAAGCAACGGGAGTTTAGGATTCTAAATTACCCCTCTGATAAAAAAAAATGTATTTCTTATTACAGGAAAGCATACTATTATATGAATGAAGAAAGAGATTCAGCTAAATATTTTTCAACAGAATTTTAACAAATGGGAAGATTATTAGTTTTCATTATGTCCTTGTGTATCTCTAGCACCTGATGATATCTCAATAAACTCACTCTATCCTTTGCATTCTGATCTGGAAAATGGGGATAAGTATGATATATCTAATTCACAAAGCTATTCTTAATATGTGCCTTCATGAAAAGATACATTATTTAAAAAATAAATGCTGAGGGCCATTACCAAGTAGGAATGACGCATCGAAATTTCCTTGCCAAGCGTACCCCATGCTGCTTAGAGGACATTCGATGGGACATTGCATGCATACTTTAATAAGGTGACCTTGCTCAAGGACCAAGGCGGATCCGGGTTTAGAGCTGATCAGGTTTGAGGAAGTAACCGGCTCCTTGAGTTTAAGGCGTTGCCAGTTTAAGATAATGGGTTTTAGGGAAGTTGGAAGTTGAAGATTATTGCTGGGATTAGGGTGTTCCTGCTGCTTGTTCCCGTTGAGTTCTCGTGAGATTAAAATGGGATTTGGAGAGAGCCTCGTAGAGTAGGTGTTTTGTGCGGGTGACGGCAGAACGTGTTTGCCCCTGGACCAGTGTGGAGGTGGTGTGAGAGCGGGAATAAAGAATTGCTGTTTGAACCTACAAAGCTGTGAGTGCCTCGTGATTCTGGTGCCAAGCCGAGACATTGGCCTTGGCAAATAAACCTCTAAAGAAGGATCATCATTATAAATAGGTTTAACAGAAATACATCTACATTAGAATAAAGGTCTTATATGCCTGATAAATTTTCTATTTTTCAAATAGAAAAAAATGTTAATAAACTAGCAGGAAAGAATTTTGAGTATATTGATGAGTCAAATCTTTGATTTCTAAATCACTTTGTACCCAAATATGAGTAAGTCATTTCAATAAGGTTAAGAATTAAATAATTATCTCCCTTATAATAATTATGCTTGCATTATTAAACTCTGGTTCTCTGTAAGGTATAAACCTAGAAATTTCTCAGGTAGAGATCTGTTTTCTACCTGAAGGGGAAAAAAAGGAAAAAAGTTTTACATCTGTATTTATAACACCTCTCTACTTCAATAACCTAATTTTTACCTTTATAATGATCAATATTCTAATAGTTGGAAATATTTGCTAACACTAAATATATAGTAAGCATTGACAAGCTTTAGAGGTACTTGTGAAGAATTGCAATTATATTTCTGAAAGATTCATCATTTACTTTCTCTTTTCAGGGAGCAATACAGGAGTAAGTCCTCAGACAGCTATACCCATAACCACAAGTTAAGCATTTCATCTTCTACAATATATTATTTGAAGTACTACATTTTTCAATTTCTTTCAGGATAAACTGATAAAATTTCTATATTGGCCTTAAATTCAGCAATTTCACTCAGTTGAATAATTTTATCTTCACTCTGCAGTTCCTTGGATACCTCAGGGTATTTTCTGGTTTTATCTTTGTTGCCAGAAGTATTTATGCATTAAACTAGGACCAGAGATACTTTAACCAACTTGATCTTTATTATACTGGTGCACAGGTTACTACTTAGACAGAGATTAACAAGCCAGTGAAAGTGCTCTCTGGGGACAGAGAGTCTACTGTGTTGAGAGGGTCAAATGCATTATCCATTTCAAATCCTAGAGGCTAGAAAACAACTCGAACATGCTCCACATCCCTCTGTAACTGCTGCTATAATGTATTCCACTGGACATGCTGTGCTTTCCATCATTATTCTATGCAATAATAAAAATTATAAAGTTAAGCCTTCAGCATGACTCAATAATTTGCATGTGTCTATTGTCTGATTTTTTTGAGAAAAGTCCTTGAATATTCTGATAGTTTTGTCTACTTTTTTTCTTTTTCTCTTCTGAGAGAAAGAAAACATCAGTTTCAATGTGCTTAACTGAATGTTTTGCTGGGAAAAAAAATCAACCTATTTAAATTATTAAAAGTCAGTAATTAGACAAGCAATGCCTTGCAATAAATTGGTAGTATAGTTTAAATTTATCATAAGCACTGCAGTTTTATTTGTCCAAATGTTAATATAGGGGACTGAAAAATAACATTTACTTATTATGTTGTCTGTTAGAATTGTAAGTGAAATCTCATACTTTCTTTAGTTCAAATGTACACACTATCATTTTGGCAATGATTAAAAATGAAAATATAGGCTTAATGGTGATTTATATAATTTTAGTGTTGTGATATTATATAGTAATATTAAAATTTGAATCACTTCCTAATCAAATCTCATCTGCCAAAGATATTTAGTTATATTCTTACTTGATAACAAGCTATCCTTTGTTCTAAATTACATTTCCTTTTTCTTTACCAAACATGATTTACCAAATCCAAAATTCAATAAAACTTGAAACTATTTCTTTTAAAAACATGGCACACTTAAAATTTTAATGCATATCAATAGTCTTAAGAAGATTTCTATAACATGAGATGAGGTCTATAGTTAATCATTCAGTTATACAATAGAAATTTGCTAAAATAGATTTTAAATTATCCTTTGACACATATAAAAAGTGGTAATTATGTGAGATGATGGACAAGATAATTGGCCTGACTATACTGATCACTATACATATCAATATATCATATTGTACAACTTATATACAATAAAGCAAAGAATGTAGGTGTAAGTGAAATATGATTAGGATTATCAAGAGTTCCCTAGGAAAATGAAATATGAATGGTTTAGGCTCACTGGAGGGGTAGAAACCACCCCAAAACTTGTCACCAAGCATGATCTGAGAGGTTAAAAAGTCGACTCGATTTTTCTGCTACACACGAGCTAAATTCTCATTGAATGGACATCACAAATTTCCTGTCCTGAGCACCCAGCATGATTCATGGCACAGAGGAGAAACTTTAAAAAAATGTATTAAAGAACAAAAAAAATGAAAATAAAGAAAAATACTCCAAACTGTTTAAAATAACAAAATGTACTTTTCAGTTGTCTGCTCAGATCTTCCTGTAGTATGTATAATATAACAAAAGCTCATGTATTATTACCATGATCTATTATATTTCTCATATTTCTTCTTTCTTCCTTTCAAAACATTCCCTTTCTTGAGTTTTACTTCTGTTGCCCATATTGAAACACTTAAAACATAGTAACCATTTTCTGTTTTTATTAGATTGTACTATCCTTATTCCTATCGAATTTTAATTTTCCTACTCTTTTTAAGGTTAACTCTAATCCTACATTTTCACAGTAGGAAAAGTAAGTCAACAAAATATATTATATGTATCCTTAATAATAAATAATAAAATTTAATCTTATCTAGTTAACTCTATTGTAAGCAACAATCCATGGAAACATTAAATTTGCTGAAATATTTTTATAGAAGAAAAATTTCAGGTAACTCATTTTCTTTTCTATTTTCCACATGTAACATATTTTTATGTATCATTACTCTTTCAAAAGATTTGAGCACAAAACAAAAAAAACTGAATATGAAAATAAATCTTAATGCAACCAATCTCTCAATGATAAGTCAGAATATACATTCCAGTTACAGGTTCCTCCTTCTCCCTCTTCCTCCCCCTCTCCCTTTATTTATCCTTCTCCTTTTCCTTCTAACAAGGATTGAACCCAGGGGTATTTAACTACCAAATCACATCTCTAGCCCTTTTTTTTTATTTTGCAACAGGTTCTCACTTTGACTTTTCTAATTTTACAGTTCTTCATAAGAATTTTCTTGATTTTTTTGCCCAAATCCTTGGCATTCTGTTATATACATTGCCGTTCACTTTCAAATATACATGTATCTTGAACATTTTAGCTGGACTTTGGAAAGAATTTAATACTGGGCAATGATATTGATGAAAATTTATTATGTGCATACAAATATGCAATGATGAAATCTACTATTGTGTATACTTGTTAAGCAGCAATTTAAAAAAAGAATTTAGTGTGTCAATATTCTTCATTGAACAAGAACTACTTAAGATTGTCACTAAACAGAACAGAATTGAATCATATAAATCATTGATTCAAATAGAAGAGGAAAGAGGGATCAAAGAGCATATAGATTATATTTATTTCATAATGTAATAAAAAATAATGTAAGCACAGTCTTAACAATCATAAAATCAAATTTAAAAATTTTAAACTTTTCAGTGAGAAGCAGGCAAACAGCCAATCATATGATGCCTAAAAAAAGATTGAAAAATAAAAACTGAAAAAACAACTAAAACAGAAAAAAGTGACAAAATAGCAAAAGATATAATATTGTTATAAACTAATAACACTTGAGTGGCCAATGGATATTTGATTTTTTAAAAAACAGAAAAAATATTGACCTGGTTAAAGAGAGTTATTTCATTATAAGGTGAGGGGTTTACTTATACTCAAAGTTTATAAAAAAATAAGAAATAATAAACAGAAAAGAAAGTTGAGGGGCTGGGGATATGGCTCAGGCGGTAGCGCGCTCGCCTGGCATGAGTGCGGCCCGGGTTCGATCCTCAGCACCACATACAAACAAGGATGTTGTGTCTGCCGAGAACTGAAAAATAAATATTAAAAAAAAAATTCTCTCTGTCTCTCTCTCTCTCCCTCTCCTCTTTCTAAAAAAAAAAAAAAAAAAAAAAAAGAAAAGAAAGTTGAAAATTATTTTTATAGCAAAGTCAATAAAACCAAAAATGTCTTCTTTGAGAAGATTAGTAAAATAATTTTACTTCTATTTTATAAAATACAACAAGACAAAATTAGACAGGATATAAATAATCAATATTGGAAGTAAGATAATGTATATTACTACACATGTTATAGATATAAACTCATAATAAAATACTGTAATGGCAAGTTAAACAAATCTATTGAAACAGATAAACTTCTTCAAATATACAAATTGCTTAAGCTTATTTAAGATGAAATGATCTAAATATACTAATTTTAAAAAGGAACAAAGAATTGTAAAGAAAACTCCATGCCCATTTGCCATCACTAGTGAATTCTATCAAATATTTAAAGAAGATAAAAGCCAATTTTATATAAATTCTTGCCCAAAACAAATATTTTAAAAACTCAGGGGAGGAGGCATATCCACCCCCTTCACTTTGGTCAGCATTACTTTGCTGCCAAAATCAAAAGACAGTGGGAAGAAAATTGAGGTGATTCCAGTGATCCCCATCCCTGGTGCTCACATTCTTGTACCTTCTTTCCTTGAGTATGGAAAGGGTCAATAACTTACCTTTGACCAAGGGAACAAGACAAAGTTAATGAGAAGTTGCTCCTGTGATTTCACCATCTGATATAAAACTGGTGCTAGAGGCCTGCCTCCAAGATCTTGATCTCTTATAGGCAACAAAAAGGCAAACTTCCATGAGTATTCTAATTTTAAGGGGATGATCTTACCAGCAACTTGAATAAGCTTGGAAACTTATCTTTCCCCATTTGAGCATCTGATAAGAACCAGCCATAAGTAACAATTGTAACATTGCAGAAGGCCCTATTAAGGTTCTACTAAGGACTAGGGTTTGAAAATCACCATAGACTAGGTGACTTAACAGAAATGTATTCTCTGAGGTTTATAGATAGAAATCTGACAACAGGACATCCACAGGATTTGTTTCTTAGGAGAACTCTGTTCTTATTTTATATATCCATATTTACTCTATGTACTTACATTGTCTTTCCCCCATACATGTCTGTGTCCTATCCTCATCTTGCAAGGACAGCAGTCATATTGTATTTGGGCCAACTTCCAGTGATTTTATTTAACCCTGATTATCTTAAAAATTCTCTTTGCAAATACAGCCATATTCTGAGGTATAGGAGAGTAAGGTACAACTTTCATAAAAAATTTTTGACAAATTGAATTGAATATGACAAAAAAATTCTTTTATCTAAGAGGAAGCCATATTATGTTTTCTTAAAACAATTAGCTTAATATTTGGAAATCAATACAATCTCCATAATAAAAAATACAAAAACCATATGATTATCTCAAGATATTCAGAAAACATCTGAAAAAAAAGTCTTCCCCTTTGAGTGTCCCCAAGGATGTGGAGAAATAGAAGTTTTCACATATTGTTAAATGATAAAAATGTACCTCAACCTCAAAATTAGTTTAGCAAGAACTCTAAAATTTATGTGTACCTTGACAAAAACTCTCAGCAGTTAAGAACAGAAAGGTTTTTTTTCTTAAAATAATAAAGGGCATCCATAAAATCTCCAGCTAACAATTTTAATGGTGAGAATATGAATACCATATGACTAAAATTAAGATTGAAGCAAAGATATCTGTTTTCACCACTTCTAGTCAATATAGCACTAGAGATTTTATTATTAATTGCAATATGGAAATAAATAAAATAGGAATCGTCAATTTTGGAAATGAGAAATAAATCTGTCTTAATTTGTGAATGACATAATTTTCCCTATAGAGAAAGTATACCAATATACAAGTCAGTTTTGTTTGTATTCACTAGAAATGGAAAATATTAAATCAAAATAAAAAAGCAATACCATTTACAATAGCATGAATAGATGAACTAGGGATAAATCTGATGAAAAATTTACTGGACCTGTAAATTGAAACTGAAACATTACTGAGAGAAGGCTAAGAAGGCATAAATAATGAATTGGTACACAATATTTGCTAAACAAGAAAGTCCAATATTGTTGATATGTCAATTACTTGCTACTGTTTTATATATCAAAACCAATCTCAATCGTAATTCAACAGATTTTTGTCTAGAAATTAACAAGCTGATTCCAAAATTTATTTGGAAAGCAAAAAGTCTAGAATAGCACAAAGGACCTTAAAAAAAGGGGGACACACTAAAAGGATTTACAGTTGTGTTTGGGATCTGGAATGTGCCCCCAATTCTCATGTATTAAAAACTTGGTTCCCATTGCAGCAATCTTCAGAGCTGGAGCCTTTGAGAAGAGAATGAGGACTATGATGTCATCAGTGGATTAATCCATTGATAGCTGAATAATCTACTGGGAGGTGGTAGAGATGGTGCAGACTATAGGCAGGTGGAGAAAGTTTGGAGGAAATGAGTCACTTGAGGCATGACCTTGGGGAATGTATCTTGTTCTGGGCCCCGCCTCCTCTCTCTGCTTCCTGCCTGTGGTGAGCTAAGTATCTTCTCTCTCCCATGCTCTAATATCATGATGTTCTACCTCAACTCAGGCCTAAAGCAATAAGCTGGTACACCGAGGACTGAAATCTATAAAACCTTGAGCCAAAATAATTACTTTCTCCTCTAAATTGTTCTTGTCAGGTACTTTGGTCACAGCAACAAAAGCTATCACATTTATAAAATCTGATTTCAGAATTTATTTTAAAGCTGAAAAATAAGGAGAGTGCAATAGTGACATACAAATACACACAAAGATGAATTGAACCATACAGAGCCTAGAAATAATCCCTACATATGTCAATTGATTTTTGTCAGAAAGTCCTAGCAATACAGGAGGAAAAGCATAATCTTTTCAGCATTGATTCTGAACAACTGGCTATTTACATGTAAAATTCAAATAAATTTATGTCCCTTAACTTATACTATATACAAAAATTATCTCAAAATAAGTTGTGTAAAAGTTAAAATAGTACAGTCATTAGACTAAATCATAGGAGAATTTTTTTAAATGACCTACATTTTCACAACATTTTCTAAATTTTGACACAGAATGGTATGAACTAAAAATACAAAAATGGATTTAACTTCATAAAATTAAAACATTTGCTACTCAAATGACATTGATTTGAAAATAAAGAAGCAAGCCACAGACTAGAAGAAAATTTTGTCAATTTAAAAAGGAATTGCAAATTGCATCATGAATATTAAAAAACACCTACAGCAATATCAAGAAGATAAACTATTTAATACAAAAATAGGCAATATATTTGAATAGGCACTTCACCACAGGATACAAAGATGGCAAAGACACACATGCAATGACATTCATCAGCATTCAGGAAAGGCAAACTCAACTGCACTGAATTTCTAGGACATTCGAACTATAGTGGCTGGAAGTGAAAAGTCTTCCCCTTTGAGTGTCCCCAAGGATGTGGAGAAATAGAAGTTTTCACATATTGTTAAATGATAAAAATGTACCTCAACCTCAAAATTAGTTTAGCAAGAACTCTAAAATTTATGTGTATACCAACCATATGATCCAGACATTTTACTTTAAGTTATTTGCTTAAAAGAAATCAAAGTATATGATCCTATGCAAACTATCATAACAACTCTATTTGCAATTAACTGAAAACAACGTAGTGCCTTCAATAAAAGCAAAGGTAAACTATATTATATCCATTCTGTGAATACTATTATGTCCATTCCATGAATACTACTTTTTTTTTTTAAATTTATTTTAATTTCTTTCAATTAGTTATACATGACAGTAGAATATATTTCAATACATTGTACACAAATGGAACATAACTTCTCATTCCTATGGCTGTAGGTGGTACAGAGTCACACCAGTAGTGTAATCATACATGTATATAGGGTAATAATGTCTGTTTCATTCTACTGTCCTTCCCATTCCCACAGCCCCACCCCTCCCCCTCACTCCCCCATTTACTACTTTCTTAAAAAAAGGAACAAATTATTGACCCGGACTGCAAAATAATTAGGTGAAAAAAATACATCAAAAAATAACTATGATTTCATTCATAAACTTTCTGGAAAATTCTACCTAATCAGTAAAAAATGCCTACTGGAATAGAGACTATTCCAGGAAGGCTCAATTTTATTTATATTTTTAATTATTTATTTTTTGAGGTGCCAAGGTTTGAACCCAGAGCCTCATACCTACCAGGCAAATGCTCTACCATAGTGCTACAACCCTACCCCAGAAGAATTGACTGTTAAATGAGTAGGAAGAAACTCTTGAAGTCTAGAGTACATTTTTAATATTGGTAATATTTGTCTTCTTGGAAATATACATGTAGCAAAAATCAGATTTTGTGTCTAAGTATGGGCTAATTATATAAAGCAAACTGTAAAGTGCACACAAAACATCATACCAAGTTCTAAGTAGTATTCTTTGGACTGAGAAACACAACAATGACTTAAAAAAAAAGAAAACAAACAAAAAAATACTTGATTAAAAATGATGGAAAGAGTGCTTTGAGAAACTATGCCCAGACTATGGTACCATAAAAGTTCAGAGAAACACCACCTAACTCATGAAAAGCTCCAAAGATTTAGTAGGAAATATAAGCAGCATGTGTATGTGTGTGTGTGTGTGTGTGTGTGTGTGTGTGTGTGTGTGTGTCTATACACATACATAAACAGACAATGTGTATGATACATTTATATGTATGTATAAAAATCAGTGTTTTAAAAAATTTGAGAGTTGTAGTGTTAATTTTTATTTATGAAGATAATTTGTTTTGTAAAATCTGCTTAATATTTTTTAAATGATTGGGTTCTTATCAAGGGCTCCAATGATGCTGAAATTTCAAATGTGGATACAGCTACATTTGGGACATGGAGACATTTATAGATCACATTTCACATGCATCTGGTGAGTCTTATAAGAAAGATGCATGAAGCATGAGAGTTCAGATAAGACAGCATGAATTCTTCCTTGAGCAAAGCAAATAGCTAGGAAAGTCTTTTTCAAAAAAGTGACATTTGAACTAATATGCCATACATATTATTTTCTAGGATATGATTAAAATGAAATTATCTGGCTGATTTTATTATTCTTACATTCCTGCAGATATTCAGAAGGCAAGGAAAATTCTTTCATGAAGGAACACCTCTATTTGCTGCTCGAGGACATTCTTTCAAAATTATTCTCATTAGCATGAAAATACCAAACACAATTTATATTTCATGTAAAATATATTTAGAAATTGATACTGGCCTTCAATTACTTATACCCCCTGGTCCAGATGTCATTTGGAATTCTGAAGTTTCAGAATCTTAGAAACCTAGTGTGACTATGGAAATGTACTATATACACAAACCATAATGGCACCATAAAATATGGTCTAGGGTAATCTTTTCTACTCAAACACATTGATTTTTCTCTGGTAAAATATATGGCTATTTATAATAAACAGATTAATAAACACTATGCGTGCATGCCCACCAACTCAGTGCATATTCTGCTCCCAATACTTATGCCACAAACTGAAGAATTCCATTTTATTACAAAAAATAAAATTTATCCATGTCTTACTTTTACCAAGTTATATTTGTAAGTTGGTATTTGATACATTGAATGAGGTTTGTCACTTATTCATAGGAAACATAGTAAATAACACTAAAGACCCTGGATGTCTAATGATATAAAGTTAGAAGAAAACGTAGAAATTAAGAAATCTATTCCATGCGAAGAGATATGTCATACTATTTCCAGAGACACATCATAAATATCAAGGGAAAAGGATGTTCATTTGTCTGTTCTACGGGTTTAATTACCTTCACTACTGTTGTGTTGCAAAAAAGTTTAAAAATATATTGCTCTAATTGACTATTATGGTTTGGATATGAGTTGCCACACAGAAGCTCTTGTGTTGATGCAGAAGATGAAAATATTTGATAATGGGAGCCCAAAGCTAATTAATCTGTCCCAATTAGAATAGACTAACTAGGTTGCAACCATAGGCAGATGGGGTATGGCTGAAGGAAGAACGCCTGATGAGTGTGTCCTTAGAGATTGTCTCTTATATCCTTGGCTCCTCCTTCTCTCTCTACTTTTTGGCCACCAAGTCCTGAGCTATTTTCCTCTACCACACTCTTGTGCCATGATACTCTGCCTAGCCTCATGCCAAGAGTAATGGAATTGGCTAACCATGAACTAAAACCTCTGATAACATGAGCCCAAAATAAACTTTTCCTCCTCCAACTTATTCCTTTCAGAAATTTTGTTCACATGAAACAAAAATGATGAAAAGTTGACTAAAACAATAATTGGTACTGGGAGTGGGGCTGTTGCTGTGATGATTCAAAAGACTTTGGATGAAATTGACCAAATTTTGTACAAATTTGATTTGTACATATATAAATATACCACCATGAATTTCATCTTTATGCACATCTATAAATTATCAATTTTAAAAATATATATATATATATATATATATATATATATATATATATATATATACATAAAACAAATACCAGTAGAGTAGAGGAATAGAAACAAGGAGGGGAAGAAGGTGAAAGAAAGAGGAAGTAGTGAAGACTGAAGTGGAACAAACTATGAAGTACTAATAAAAACATATAAAGACAAGAAAGTATAGGGGAAAAAAAGAAAAGAAGTCATAGAAATTAATAAATAAAATAAAATAAAGAAGCCTTTGGAAATGGTTTTCAGGAGGAGTTTATAAAAGTATGAAAATGCAGACTAGAGAAGTCTTAAAATGTTAAAAGCAGACCTTAATGATGATTCTGGTGGGAGCTCAGATAATGAGAATGCAGATGCTAAATGAAGACTTTGTTGGGGACTGGATTATAGGTCATCAATGTTACATCTTGGCAAAGAACTTATCTACCTTTTACCCATACTCTAAGAGTTATGGATTAATTATCTGGTGAAGAAATTTTCAAGGCAGCACAACATTCATATGGCACAATAGATATTGTTATTGGCTTTTAGCCAGGTTTACTGTGAGCATTGGTAGCACAAAGCAGAACAGAATAATCTTTTTTAAATGGCATTTGACCAGAAAAGTGAATATAAAATTGGGGCCAAAGAAGGTATGTTGTTGAAGGTATTATATCCACTAAAGAGATTGTAAGTAGAACAGATGCCTTATGATCATGTCAAGAAATAGCAAGACCACATCCATAGCAGGCGTAGAGTGAAACCCCTTTAAGAGACAGTGAGGGCACCCTGCTTGCCTGGGGGAAACTATAAAGTTATTTCACTGTGTTTAGCCATACGCACACAGACACACACACACACAATCTCCTGTACATTTGGTTCCAGGAGTTCAGCTACTTCTTGAGCTAGAGGTGGACCTTGGTATCATCCATGTGGTATTGATTCTGCAGAAATGTAGGATGCTGGACTTAAGGGATCATGGAGTCTTTCACTGACATTTCAAAGGAAGACTTGGGAGATATGGCAAAGTGTTTCAGAGTTACAAACCCTTCAGACATCTCCTGAGAGGGGAATGGATGGAGCTGCCAGAAAGAAGCCGAAGCTGGTATGGAGACTCTCCAGATTAAGAGATGCCAGTAACATAAAACATGTGCTGAGAAAAGCTGTTGGCTGTGGACAAATTCAGGCTAAAATAGAGGCTACATAGGCTCATCTAGCAAGGTCAATGGGGTAGGTAATCTCAAGCCCTTTGGAGATAATATCTCACAACCATGTGCCCCAGATAACTGATCTATCGCTACAGCTATGGGACATGATTGCCCAGATGTTTTTTATTTTTGTTTTGTTCCCATCATTTATTTCTATTCTCCTATTCCTTCCTTTTGGAATAGAAATGTTTACTCTGTACTATTATGCTTTGGATATAAGTAACTTGCTTTTCTTCTTTTCAGAGCTCACAGCCAGAAGTTTGCCTTGAGTCTTAAGTGAGACTTGAACTTTTGAGCAATGATAGAACTTTTAAGGTTAATGGGTCTCTTGGAGATGAACTGAATGCAGTTGGCACTGGGAGATGGACATAAGATTTTGGGGGTCATGGACAGAATATTATGGTTTGAATATTAGGTGTTCACCAAAAGCTCTTACATTAATGCAGAAGTTGAAATGATAAAATTATGAGAACTATGAACTAATCAGTCCATTCTCATTTAAATGGACTAATAAGGTAGTAACTGCAGGTCAGTGGGGTGTGGCTAGAAGAAGGAGGTCTCTGAGAATATGCCTCTGGGGATTAAATTTTGTCCCCCATCCACTGTGGCTCTCTCTGCTATTTGGCCTCCATATCCTGAGTTGCCTTCCTCTGTCCATCTTTCCCCCAACCTCCTGTTGCTCTGCCTCTCCTCAGGTCCAAAGCAGTAGAGTCAGCTGACCATAGACTGAAATATTTGAAATCATGAATCTAAAATAAACTTTTCCTCCTCAAAATTCTTTTTAGGTATTTTAGTCACCGTAATAAAAATCTGACTAACATAGGAGAATACATTGATATATATGTTCCATAAATATTTATTCAAGTAAATTAGCACACTAGAACTCAGATTATTAAGAAGAAAATTATGCTAGTTTATACTGTTTAAATTTTTGTTAAATATTTTATGAGCTAAAGTTTCTGTCAGTTTATCTTAAAAGTAAAACTACAATAGTTTCCATTTTATAAACCCTGTAAATGAGCAATATCAATATGTGAGTGCATTATTTACTAGAAATCATATATAAATTATGTAATCAAATGGATTAAGAATAACATGGTGATAGTTTATTTTCTATATTTATATTAAAGAAAATATTAAGAAACATTTTAGTATAATATTAATATTTTCTTATATAAGCAAAAGTAATTATCTTTCAATGATATTATCCATACTGAAAATTAGAATTATTTGCAGATGGAAAAACTATCATCTGTAATTCTGCATAATAGAGGATAAGACTGCTTTTCCTAATCTCATATTCAATCTAACAGTATATCAGATCCATCAGGTAGTATGTAGCTTCTAGTACTTGTGGAAGATTTACTGTATTTAACAATGACTGAAGCATCAATGCTAATTGTCTTCTCTTCCTCAAACTACTCATTAATTTCTATGCTATGCATCACATGGCTTTTTAAAAATAAACAGTTGGTTGTAAAAGTAGAGTATAAAAACAAATATTGGTTCAATATTTTCAGTGTATTTGAACAAAGATTTCAAAATACTGATAAATAAATTTTAGGCATGCACCATAATATATACTTAATGATTGTCTCAAGGTCCCTGGGTTGATGGTTGAATTATTTAGGCTTAATACCACGTGTATATGTCATTTTTTCCTGGTACATAATTACAAAATATATTATTTACTATAGAAAAAAATATTAAATAATTATACATATATATACACACACAGACATATATATGTATTCTTGTTAATAGATCATCTCTTCTGAAATAGAAAATAATTTTAATATTTAGATTAATGCTGGAAGAAATGGCCCATTTTCTCAGTCTCATTCCATGCTTATCACTTATTTGTTCTAGTTCATAATTATGTAATACTATATATAATTTATGTTTCATTCCAACATTTATTGCACAGTGACATTAAGCAGGGGATAATGAAACAGATTTTTTGATAATTGTTTGCCTACACTTAAATATAATCAGATATAACTTCATATAATTAAGCATAAATCTAACTGCTGCTATTTCTTATGTGATTTACATAAAGTTCAGGCTTGTGAAATTAACTTCAATAATCAAACTGCATGAAGCTATTTTCACTTTATTCATCTCCACTGAATAAAATGAAACAAATGAAGTTCAATTGTTTTCATATATCTTCAAATCAAACCCTTGATATAATAAATGATAAAAATGAATAAATTCAAGCATATGAGTCATTGAAAAGCAAGCCTACTCTATAGGATTCAGTTTAATCTTTCAATCCCCTCAGTGTATCATAGTGACAGGAATGTGTTTTTCTATGCATATGTGAACATACAAACAATGTTAAAACCACTTAAATACATCCTTAATATAAGATTGCTTATTAATCCATGAGAATGAAATGTGTCCAAATACTTAAGTTTCTTAATATTTAGCTATTTTGTGCCTCAAATTGTCTGCTTCAGTGATAGTTACGTTAGGTGTCTGTGAATACATAACTCACTCATTAATACTTCAGGTAGAAAATTGTTGTCAGTATTCAGAAGATTAAGTAAAGATGCCTAGTACAACAGAGATTAAAGAAAATATAATTCTATTTTATAATTTCCTTTTAAGAAAAAACCTCTAAATTCATACAATTGCTAAATTCAGTATTTGAGAAGGAAAGGATAAAATTTAACCAGAGACAGAAGCAGTAAGGACAAATCAACTGTATGAACCACATAAAACCCTTGTCTAAAATGCCATGAAGAGAATTTTTTTCACCTTATCTTAAGGTAAAGCTTCCCAGGGTATAGTGGGCATCTAGCCAGGAACAGAGATGCAGCAAAAGAGGAGAGAAGTGCAAAGGGAGAAAAAGTAAAGCACTTAAACAAATTTACTGCAAATCTTTGGCCAGCTGCCAACCAGGATAAAAGCAAAGCAGAGAAGTAAATTGTGCCAGCATAACTTTAGCAATTGAAAACAGAGGTATGAAAAAGGTAATAACCTTTTCCAAAAGGTTATCAAAATTCCATATTTTGGAGTAAAGTATAGGCAGTTCCCAAATGAAAAACCAGCTATTTTTAAAAAATATTTTGCAATGTTAAATATTTAAGACCTGAAACATATTTTTTCTCATAAAAATTAAATAAATGAAAATGTTATCAACATATGAAAAGTAAATTATATTTAATCCATCTGATATTTATGACTCTCTGATGGTGCAGGGACCCTTAGGGATGACAACATGTCCAGAACCAAGCACGTTTTCACTATCTTCTTGAGAGAGCATTCCTGCAAGTGGGAGAAAATTTTCTGTGAAGAATTGTCTTCAGGACAGAAATCAAGAATTCCCTAAATAAAAATAACAAAGAATATCCTATAATTTGGGATCTGAGAATAGAGAAGGTGCTGCTGCTGGTTATAATCTGATGAAAGGAAGGTTTTATGTTGAAAAGCATAAGTAGCATATTCAAAAACAGCTTCTTGTAGATGATATTCCTATCCTTTTCTCGAAGGAGATTATTTTTTGCTTTGTCAAATCTGAGAATCAGTTGCCTACTTAATTGATCACATTTTCACTACCTTAAACTACAATATGCTTTCCTTCAAATTATTCTGGATATTTCTAAATCATTCATTACTTCCATTGCTACCAGTACACTGGTTTCCTACAAGTTTTATTATTTGTAAAATGAAATAAACAGTAATATTTTAGTCTAGAAATTCCCTTTTTGCTTTCTAATTAGAGGCTTTAGAAATAATTTTGGAACACAAATAGTATATATGGATGATTAATGCTACTCACCTAAAATTTAAAATATATATATATTTATATATATTATTATATGTAATAATATATATATAAATTATATATATTATTTTTATATATAAATATTAAAATATATATATAAAGGGTGATGTATCTAGTTTTAAATCTGTATGGTATTTCTAAGAAAATCTAGTCTCTGAACCCATAAAGTTGAACAACATGAAGTGGCAGTGCTATTGTTCTAGGATTGAATATGTAAACCAACTTTAGCTCCACCTTAAGAATATATTTCTGACCTAATATTTTTTTAAAAGGGTGATGTATCTAGTTTTAAATATGCATGGTATTTGCCAATTCAATTTAAAATTATATATATATAATTTCAAATTTATTTTATAATTCTTGTAAAATGGAGAGTAGAAAGAAGGTAAAAGATGAGATAAGGATTATTGGAAATTTGGTAGCAGACAAAAAATAGTTATTTAATAAACAAATATATACAGTTCTTTCTCATTTTCCCAGAATGCTCTATTATGCAAAAGCATTTTTTAAATAAGCATAAATATAAAGCCAAGTATAGTTGGTCTAAGTGAAAGAACAAGTAAAAAGAAAGCTGAAGCAATTAAAACATGAGGCTAAGTAGAAAACCTCTGCTGACTTGACCTTTTCACTAAGTAAGAATCTCAGGATGATTATCAGTTGTAAACCAGAAATGTTCTAATGTGGGCATATATTGAAATGCATAATTCTGTATTACAGATGTTTAGAGGGAAAAAATTGCTTTTACTTCCAAAAGAAGCTAATGAAATGTGTACGTGAATGCGCCTTTCTGTATAATATAATTTTTTTCTCACTTTGTTTCTAAGATTAAGCAGTAACATAGAATGCCTATTGATTTGTACGAAAAAATATTAGATTAAATAAAAATAAGGTGTCCAAGTTTCCAATGTTTCTAGATGTTTTTAAAACTAGATGAGTAGAAAAGGGATGCTATGTAATAAAAAGATGAAAACTTGTGTGTATGATAGAAGCAAATATTTTCTAAGAAAATCTAGTCTCAGAACCCATAAGTTGAACAAATGTGAAGTGGCAGTGCTATTGTTCTAAGATGAAATATGTAAGCCAGCTTTAGTTCCACCTTAAGAATATATTTCTGACCTAATATTTTTTTTAAAAAATGGGTGATGTATCTAGTTTTAAATCTTCATGGTATTTGCCAATTCAATGTGAAATGTATTTCTAATTGGCCATGCATCTTATAGAGAAGTGATTTCTTTTGACAGCAATGACTCCCAGAACTGAGGATTTGGAAGTGGGGCGTGGCACAAAGGAGAAGTATAGCTAACTTTTCCATGGATATTTTAAATATGTGCAAATCTGTTGATGTAAAGTATCAGTTAATAATTAGAAATGGATGATGTTGGCCAGTAGATTTACAAATTATAAATCACAGGATCCTTGAATGAAAGGAAACTCTTCATCTTTGAGAAGAGTCCAATCCTGGGGTTGGATAGATTGGATGTGACAGATAGTGAAGTCTAACTTAGGATAGACAAAATAATTTTATTTCTTCTCTCACCTTCTCACTCTAGACCTGGGAAGACAAGCCTATTTCCTTGTGGGCAATGTGAACATCAATCAGCAGGCAATCCAAGAGACCATGGGCATAAACCATGGACATAGACTATCAGAGCAGCTGCTTTATTGTCAATTTAATCACAGTTTAGAGCTTTTCATTTCCTGTTCCTCAACTTAGGAAATATTTATCAAGAACTACTGTGAGTAATAGGCATTGTACTATAGGCTGGGTAAAGAAACGTGGTCACAATATACATGATTCTTGGTTTCAAAAAGATTACAGCTGTTTTAGACAGCTTTCTCATTGTCGTGACCAAAAGACCTGAGCAAAACAATTTTAGAGGATAAAAAGTTATTTTGGGCTCATGGTTTCAGAGGTCTCAGTCCATAGATGGCTGGCTCCTTTGCTCCAGGCCCAAGATTAGGCAGAACATCATTGCAGAAGGGTGTGAATAGCTCCTCAGGATATTGCATTAGAAAGTAGAAAGGGGAGGGGGGAGAGATTCTCCTCACCATGGCCAAAATATATACTCCAAAGGCACACACCCAATGACCCACCTCCATCCACATTCTACCTACCAATAGTCACCACCCAGTTAATTCCAATAAGGAGATTAATGTACTGATTATGTTAAGACTCTCATAATACAATCATTTCACCTCTAAATTCTTGCATTCTCTCACACATGAGCTTGTGGGGGACATCTCACACCTAAACCACAACAGCAGTTCACCAGAAAAGCATACTCTAAATGACAAATTTTTGTATACATATATGACTATTATGAAACATACAGGAAGTCTCACATGCTGTGGCAATATAAAGTATCAAAAGCAAGCTAATTTATGAAAACTTCAGCCCATTACAATCTAAGTTCCACTTAGAATGTTATTATCAACGTGGGGAATAAAAGGGAAAATCAGCTTGTATGGATTGGGTAATCCTGTCTATATTACCACCTATATTATAATTATGGTAAAATCTAGGTTCAAAGAAATAAACAACATGATCAAGTCCTCAGTAACAAATCTGAGAGATGAGAATTAAACTAAAAACCCTGTCTGAACCAAATACCATTCACATTCAGTATTAATTCTTTCATTTGTAGTTTAAAATTTGATTTGAAAAGATACCAGGATGAGGGGAACAAATGATAATTGTATATTTCTTGATACCAGTCTTGTTTTAAATCAGCTTCAGTTCAAAGTCAAAAATATGAGATGATTTGAAAGAAATTTTCTAAAGTATAAACAAGAGTTTTAATACCATCAATATAAAGTCTTTATACTGAACAAATGATTTTGCATGTTTTTAAAAAGCAATATATATGCCAAATAAAATTTAAAATTTTAGGTTCTTCAAAGATTTCTTCCTATAGTGATAGACTTTGATTTTCTGATGACCTTCATTAGCTCATATGGTACAACTTGTGACTTAAAAAAAAAAGTCATCCCTTTTGGGGAGATGGAACCAGCAGGTTGCATAAGTGAGCTTCTTTCTCTATGTATGCACTTTATGGTTTCTCTGTACAAACTTTTTACATTTTCCCCTAGACAGAGGGAGTCCCACATCAAGGGACAGGATTAACCTAAAATTGGGCAGTAAGGGAATTTGCTTTGTGTTCTGCATCTTAGAAGATCTACATATCTAAGAACACACAAAGGTAAATATCACACTAAAAAACAGTGGCTCTGCTATCTGAGATCTGGTGCTATCTGGTACAAATCACACTGCTTAAACTTAAATATCCCTCTTAGCACAAAAATTTGCAGGACTCGGGAATGTCCCTTCTTGTAACTGTACCCATGTCTTGAAAGGAAACTCTATCCAACTTTTGTGAAAATTTGTGGTTTGCTTTATTGTAGTTGTTCCAGTGTGCAAGTAGGCACACTTATGTAAGAACAAATTTTGATAACTTATTGAATCTTTCCCTCATAGAGCATAACTAAAATTACATTATAAAGTACTATATATTCTCCCAATAATATCTCTCTTTTTTCTAAAAGGATGCTAAAATCAGCATTCTCAATATTTGCACTTGATATCTGAGCTGTGTTTTGCAGAATTAAACAACTCACAAAACTTTCAAATGTGTGTTAAATTTAAATGTAGACTTAATATAAGATGGATGCTATTATATTGGCAACTAGTTTAAAATGAATGTTACAATTATGAATATGTTTATAGTAATATTTAGTAAGGTCCAATTAAATTTTAAAAATACAAAATAACTTTGATATTTTTAAATGTTTTTTATTTTATTTTTAATTTGATAGATAATTCTGAATATTTTAGAAATAAATACTCTATTTGAAAACATGTCTGAAAGATAACTTATTTTTTAATCTTTAAAAATTTTGATCTTATAATTTTTATTAGAATACAATGAGAATACATACCAGAAACAACTTGATTTTATTTTTAAGTTTTTAATACATTTTCAGTAGGAAGCAAATGATGGAAAAATACTGATTGCATCAACATTAACAGTTTTTTTTAACAGATGTAAAAACATGCTGTTTTAGATATCTATGTTATGATTTTTCTTATTTTATTACAATTCCTACTCTATACAAAATGACTAAATTTAGTTATCTTACATGATTATTTAAAATAAAATATTACCTTTATATCTACCTTTTCATTTTGTTCCTATTAATTTTGATTTCATAATTATGCTCTTACCTAGGTTGGTGAAGAAACCATATTTTATTCAAAATTTTGTATGCTTATTTAAAACTTTTAGATAATTAGAAGTTATGGTGTGTGTGCTTATATTTTATTCTTTCACCCTGAGCCCATATAGGTTAAAGTTAGCCTACAGGGCTGTCAGTCTATTTCTAAGTGAGATCTAAAAAGTAACAGAGCCTGTATTACAAAGCTTCTAAGCTATCTGCTGCTATTAAATTAACCTGGCTGATTAGAATCTAAAGTCTTCTCAAGGACTTGAAATTTAAATTTCATAATAACTAATCTTTAGCTACCAATTAAAATGAGATTCAAACTATATGAAACTGATTTTCTATACAAAAGACATGTTTTATATTGCAAAGTATCACATATAACCACAAATTATCCTAGCACTCTTCAAATTCTGTCATGCAGAATTTTACATAAGATTATTACTGATTTCTAAATCTAAATCTATATTTTAAAGTGTGAAGTAGTGTGGTAACTATAAATTCCCTGGGTTTATGATCCAGGCATGGTTATATCAATGTGCTATCATTTTCAGAGTTCTGAATCAGAACTTTTCTTTGAAGTTAACACTGTAATGATATTGGGTTTAAGTGTTGATTCTATTTATTTATTTATTGAGGGAAATTGTATTTCAAATTCTACAAGATAAAAATCCATATTGAAAAATAAAGTTGCATATTCTGTGCAATGAATTAGTTCTTTACTTTTCATTGAACAACAAGAAAAACAAAAATTAACAAATTAACATTCCAAATGTCTCCAAATTGATAGTTGATAAGTCAATAAATTTATTATCATACAATTTACATTTAAGTTATAAAGCAAGTACAAATTAAAAATGAAATTTGAAGATATATTCTGGATTGGGATTAATGAATGTGAATATGTTTGTACCTGAAATCTTAAAAAAAAAAAATTGATAATAGGAACCAGTTGTGATGGTACATGTCTATAATTCCAGCGGATCAGGAGGCTGAAACAGGAGGATCATAGGTTCAAAGCCAGCCTCAGGCATTTAGCCAGGCTATAAGCAACCTAGTGAGACCTGCTCAAAATTTAAAAAGTAAATCAACAAAATAAAAAGGGTTTGGGATGGGGTTCAGTGGTTGAAACAACAACAGCAACAAAAAACCTAGGCATCAAATTTAAGGAAAAAAATGTAAAGCTTATCTACCCACAAAACCTGTGTTTGGGAACAAATGTATAAGAATATAAATACATAGGACACTGTAGAAATGTCATCCTAGGAACAAATCACAGCATCTTGTCTTGGAAATTAAAACATATAAAAATATATTGGATAGGTTAAAAAAATTACTTCAAGAATCTGATTAACAAATGTGGACATTAAAGCAAGGCCTTGTGACACATGCCTGTCATCAAAGTGGCTGGGGAGGCTGAGGCAGGAGGATCTTGAGTTCAAAGCCAGCCTCAGCAAAACGTGAGGCACTAAGCAATTCCATGAAAGCCTGTCTCTAAATAAAATACAAAATAGGGCTGGGGAGGTGGCTCAGTGGTTTAGTATCCCTGAGTTTAATCCCCAGTACTCCTACTGCTAAAAATAATTTTTAAAAATGTGAGTATTAAGAGCAAGATAATTATGATATAAGCACCCCAAAATTCTAAGGCCTGGCCTTGACATTAACCAGTCTTGGGTTTAAGTTCCAATACCTTTAATCTCTTGTCTTGAACAAGTTGATCAATACTTTATTGACTTAGATTCTTTGTTTAAAATGGGAATGATTATTCTATGCACCATATACAGTATTCCTGTGTTAACTTGGTTTTAGATTTCTTCGGTTTTAATTACTTACAGCCTATCAGTCAAAAAATATCAAATGAAAAAATTTCAGAAATAAAAAATTTAAAAGTGTCAGATTTTGCTGTTCTGAATAATATAATGAAATATTGCACTGTCCTGCTCAATCCCACTCAGGATATGAATCATTCCTTTGTTTAGTGTGTCCATACTATATATGCTAACTATAGTAGCCATCTTGGTGATCAAATTGATTGTCATGTTATTTCAAGGCTTTTGTTCAAGAGCCTCTTATTCAAAATGGCAATGTCCCAAAGGTAAAAGAATAGTTATGCAAAGCAAGTATCAGTACATGAACCATAAGAATATAAATACATAGGAATATATTAATTCTGGTATCATATTGCAACACAGACATACAAGAAAAACAGTATATATAGGACTAGATTAGGCATACATGAGATGAAGATCTTAAAATTAGTAAAGTCTGTATATCCCCTATGGATAAAGAGGGCCCACTATCCTTCCAATAGTTAATAAGAAGTTTAACATCACATATATTAAGTGCTTAATCATTTAGTGCCTGATTCAAATGAACTCAAGAAGTATTACTTATTAAATGGAGTCATATGTTTTAGATAGTATCATTTATGACTAGGCAAGTAAACATACTTTTGCAATGTATATTTGTTTTAAAATAGTAACATAATACACATTTTCTTCTTATTACCAGAAAAATAAATTGGCTTATCTCAATGGTTTCTGAAGTAATAATATAAAAGCTAGCATTGTGGGGAGGAATACTAGTTATTAAACTCAGGGGTATTTAACCACTGAGCCACATCCCCTGCTTTTTAAACATTTTGTTTAGAGTCAGGGTCTCACCAACTTGCTTAGGAACTCACTAAGTTGTTGAGGCTGGCTTTAAACTCTACAACCCTTATGTCTCAGCTTCTAGAGTCACTGGGATTATAGTCATGAGCCACTGAATCTTGTAAAGCTAGTATTCTCATAGTATTTATATTGTATTAGACATTTTTCTAAACACTTTATATATTTTAATTGAAATGTAAAAGTAATTTTGAGACGTGGAAGTATTTTATTGATTTTCCTACAAGTGACCTATCCCCAAAGGCAGAACCATGGTTCAAAGGAAGCCATCTGGTTTCAGAGTATTGTTCTAATGTACTGTCTTACTCTCATAAGAAAAATAGGGATTCATCATGTAATACAAAAATTTTATATTGTACATTTTTTATTCTTTTTTCACTTTAAAATTTTTTTATTTATATATGACAGTGTTATGAATTACAATTCTTATTATACATAATAAAGCACAAATTTTAAAATCTCTGGTTGTATACAAAGTACATTCACACGATTTTGTAATTTTATACATGGACTTTGGATAATAATCTCCATCACATTCCACCATCACTTCTAACCCCCTGCTGCCTCCCATTCTCTCCCACCCCTCTGCCCTATCTAGAGTTCCTCTATTCCTCCCATGTTCCCCCTCCCTATTCCACCATGAATCAGCCTCCATATATCAGAGAAAACATTCAGCATTTAGATTTTGGCATTGGCTAACTTCACTAAGCATTATCTTCTCTAACTCCATCCATTTACCTGCAAATGCCATGATTTTATTTTCTTTTATTGCTCAGTAATATTTCATTGTGTATATATGCCACATTTTTTTATCCATTCATCTACTGAGAGGTATCTAGGTTGGTTCCACAGTTTAGCTATTGTGAATTGTGCTGCTATAAACATTGCTGTGGCTGTCTCTCTGTAGTATGCTGTTTTTAAGTCCTTTGGGTATAGACAAAGGAGAGGGATAACTGGGTCAAACAGTCGTTCCATTCCCAGTTTTCCAAGAAATCTTCATACTGCTTTCCATATTGGCTGTACCAATTTTCAGTCCCACCAGCAGTGTATGAGTGTACCTTTTCCCCCACATCCTCATCAACACTAATTGTTGTTTGTATAAATAATAGCTGCCATTCTGACTGGAGTGAGATGAAACCTTAGAGTAATTTAGATTTGCTTTCTTGAATTGCTAGAAATGTTGAACATTTTTTTCATATATTCGTTGATTGATTGTATATCACCTTCTGAGAAATGTCTGTTTAGGTACTTGGCCTATTTATTGATTGGATTATTAGGTTTTTTGGTGCTTATCTTTTTGAGTTCTTTATATACCCTAGAGATCAGTGCTCCATCTGATGTGTGAGGGGTAAAGATTTGATTTCAAGATGTTAGGCTCTCTATTCAATTCACAAATTGTTTCTTTTGCTGAGAGGAAACTCTTTTAGTTTGAATCCATCCCATTTATTGATTCTTGATTTTAATTCCTGCACCAAAATAATCTTATTAAGGAATCCAACATGATGGAGATTAGGGCCTAGTTTTTCTTTTAGACCCAAGGTCTCTGGTTTAATTTCTAGGTCCTTGATCCCTTTTGAGTTGAGTTTTGTGCATGGTGAAAGATAGGGGTTTAATTTCATTTTGTTGCATATGGATTTTCAGTTTTCACAGCACCATTTGTTGAAGAGGATATCTTTTCTCCAATGCATGCTTTTGGCACCTTTGTCTAATATAAGATAATTGTAGTTTTGTGGGTTAGTCTCTGTGTCCTCTATTCTGTACCATTGGTCTACCAGTGTGTTTTGGTGCCAATACCATGCTGTTTTTGTTACTATTGTTCTGTAGTATAGTTTAAGGTCTGGTATAGTGATGCCACCTGCTTTACTCTTCCTGCTAAGGATTGCTTTAGCTATTTTGGGTCTCTTATTTTTCCAGAAGAATTTCATGACTGATTTTTCTATTGCTATGAGGAATTTCAATGGAATTTTGATTGGAATTGCATTAAATCTGTATAGTGCTTTTGGCAGTATGGTCATTTTGATAATATTAATTCTGCCTATCCAAGAGCACGGTAGATCTTTCCATCTTGTAAGGTCTTCTTTGATTTCTTTCTTTAGGGTTCTGTAGTTTTAGTTATATAGATCTTTCAACTCTTTTGTTAAGTTGATTCCAAAATATTTTTTGAGGCTATTATAAATAGGTTAGTTTTTTCATTTCCCTTTCTGAGCATTTGTCACTAATATACAGAAATGCATTTGCTTTATAGGTGTTGATTTTATATTCTGCTATATTGCTGAATTTATTTACTAATTCCACATGTTTTCTGGTGGAATTTTTTTAGGTTTTCTAGGTATAGAATCATATCATCAGCAAATAGTGCTAATTTGAGTTCTTCTTTTTCTATGTGTATCTCTTTAATTTTTTTCATCTGTCTAATTGCTCTGGGCAGTATTTCAAGAAATAAAAGTGGAGAAAGAGAGAATCCCTGTCTAGTTTTTAGAGGGAATGCCTTCATTTTTTCTCCATTTAGAATGATGTTGTCCTGGGACTTAGCATAGATAGCCTTGATAATATTGAGTTATGTTCCTGTTATCCCTAATTTTTCGAGTGTTTTGAACATAAAGGGATACTGTATTTTGTCAAATGCTTTTTCTGCACCTGTTAAGATGATCATATGATTCTTATCTTTAAGTTTATTGATGTGACTAATTACATTTATTGATTTCCATATGTTTAACTGACCTTGCATCCCTGGAATGAACCCCACTTGATCGTGCTGTATTATCTTTTTGATATGTTTCTGTATTTGATTTGCCAGAATTTTATTGAGAATTTTTGCAGATGTTCATTAAGATTTTGATCTAAAATTTTCTCTTTTAGATGTCTTTGTCTGTTTTCTGAATAGTGTAATGAAATCACACTGCCCTGCTCAATCCCACTTTGGAATCCAGGCAATATTTGCCTCATAGAATGAGTTTGGAAGTGCTTCCTTTTTTTTCTACTTTCTGAAATAAATCAAAGAGTATTGCTATTAGTTCTTCTTTAAAGGTCTTGTAGAACTTGGCTGTGTATCCTTGCTGTCCTGGGCTTTTTTGGTTGTTAGACTTCTGATGGTCTCTTCTATTTCGTTGCTTGGAATATATCTGTTTAAATTGTGTATGTCATCTGATTCAATTTGGGCATATCATATGACTCTAGAAATTTGTCAATGCCTTTGATATTTTCTATTTTATTGGAGTAGAAGTTTCAAAATAATTTCTAACTATCTTCTGGGCTGGTCTCCTGCAGTAGTCTGCTGGTCAGAAGGGGTGGCCCTGTGCTGGTGGCTGGATTCCAGTGGGTATCTGCAGTAGAGGGGTGGACCAGGGCCTACTGTGAGCCTGGATTCCATGCAAGCCAGTGTGAGTAGATCTGGGCCACTGGGCTTGACCTCCCATGGTAGTCTGCTGGTTAGAAGGGGAGGTCCTGTGCCAGAGACTGGCCTCTGGCTGGTGTCTGCTGGCGGAGGGATGGACCCAGGCATACTATGAGCCTTGGTCCTGCACAGGCTGGCATGGGCAGATCTGTGCTGCCAGGCTTGACCTCTCATGGTAGTCTGCTGGTCTTATTGTACATTTTAATGAAGCAAGAATAATGCTATACTTTATTCTGTAACGATAGAAATTTTAAGACCACATTACAATAAAAATCTCTCATTTCCCAATATCAATGTTGCCTTTCCTTGAGAAATATTGAAATGGAATTTGTTTCATGCATCTGTCTATAAATTTGAAAATAAAATATAAAAACAATGGCTAAAACCTTGGCCACCATACAGTGGGATGTTGGTATAACTAGTACTAAGATAATCATTTTCTGATTTCCACGTTAGGTCTCATGCAAGAACTTTGTATATAACTGACTATCCTCTACCAGGTACCTCACCAACTTCAAGGCTCTATTTGACCTATTAGAAGGGAATTTTTGCTACATTTAATTTCACAGATCTTTATAGGTTTTATTAACCTTGTAGCAAATAAGAGTTTAGTTTGGAAAAAAAGCACTGGAAAATATAACAGTGAAGTATTTTAGTTAGCATTGGGACTTCTGTCACATCATTTTTAATTCAGATAGATATAGGAATGAAGAGAAAATTAAAACAGAAGTGAGTCATAAAAAGTAAGCCAACTAACAGTTATCACTTGAAAACAATAGTTATAGATTTGAATAGCCTTTTTACTAATAATGCTTCATTGAAAACAATCATACTTATTAAATTTATGAATGTTATTTTGTAGAGCTTTCAATTGAAATTATCTGGAACCTGGCTTGTTACTCTACTTTGGGCCTGTGTATTTAACTGTACACATGGAACAAGGCTTATTCTGCATATAGGCTATGAGAATCTTTAAATAAAAACTGATGTATAATAAATTTATTTGATGATAAAATGTTTCCCGATCACTTTAATATGGACTCATATTAATGATTGGGTTACTTTATATAAAAGGTCTTACAGTTATGTCAGTATGATAAATTATATGTTACAGAAATTATAATAGCTATCTCCATTTCTAAAATAGGCATAAATATAAAAACATCTTTTAAATTTACTAATTCACTAATCACTTTTAAAATGTTATTATTTTATTCAATTCCAAAAAATACTACTTTAAAAGATAGATTTAGGTTGACGTTGTTATCTATTTTTCAAAAGCCAAATTAAAAGTAAAGAGAAAAGTAAAGAAAAACAACAAATGGTTCCATATTTTCATTTCTTGGGGAGATGTGATATACATTGGCCCATCCTATGAGGGATTGTTGGAAGGAAATTGACATCTAATCTACATATCACCATCATGCCCTAATCTAAGACTTGATTGCACCATACTATAAAAAATTGTCTCTGGGGTAATAATAGATAAATAGCTTATTGTGATACTATTTACTCTTTTAACAATATTTTTATACTAATCATTTGTCTTATCTTAAAATGGCAATTGTGAATATTAATTTTTAAAATATTTGGAATAAAATATTCTTTTAATATATTAAATACAATGTAATAGAATCTTAGTATCTGCCACTTAAAGACATACATTATTCCTATTCCTTACATTATAAGAAAATATCTAATTCTGAATAAAGTATACACTCAAAACTATTAGAAATTAACATGAATATTTTGTTTATAAATGTGGCACACCCACAAATAGATACAGAATATGTTCTTTCACATTGCATTGCTGACTTCTTATCATTCTAGAAGCAAAATACCAGGGCATAGTACAAGGCAGCAAAAGTAATTTAATTCTTACTGTAACTGATCTTCCAGTTGCAAAATAAGGCATGATGGCAAAAATTTTTGAGGCCTAGTGATAGCGGATGAGGCAGAATATGTTTCCTGGGAGAATATCAGCCATACCATTGTTAAGCATAAACTTTATTCATAATGCTACTCCATAAGAAGACTCCAAAGGAGTGTTCAAATTTGGAAAGAAAGTCATGGTTTCTTCAAGATGTTAGCAAGTGTTATCAATCTAAGCTCAGTCTTTTCAGTAATGTTGGTCAAAATGGTTGTACAAAAAAAAAAAAAGAAAGAAAGAAAGAAAGAAAGAAAGAAAGAAAGAAAGAAAGAAAGAAAGATTTTTGAAGTTTAATATTTTTTGATTTGATATTTTAGATATTTTAGTCTTTGAAATGTAAGTATAGTGGGACAGTTGCCATGTGTAAAGCTAAGTACAAGAGAAGACAGAAAAATAAGTGCAGAGACTAGGTTCTGTAAGGTCAGTATTAGAAAATTGCAGTCCTCATGTAATCTTACAATCTGTTCTTTGTTCAGTGAGGAGATCGAGTCTCAATGTTTTACATTTTCAGTTCATTAGAAAAGGTTTCAGTTGTTTATGATCTGTTATAATTTGTATAGGGCATGAAGGGCTATGCCTCTACAATAAGGCAATTATTTAATTTTTCTCTTTTGTAAGGAAAATAAAGAGACACAGAGACAAGATACAGAGACAGAAAAGAAAGATGGCAGAATGTCTGAGGGGCCAAGCTGCCAGGCTTCATTTATATCAATAGTTACTTTAGGTCATTGGCATCACTAATACATATTGTTCATTGTATTACTGGGCAGTTTACAGACTTAGCAAGATTATGCAGCTTATTCCTCAGTTACGTACTAAGTTGCAATGTGACATCTTGGGAGCCTTAAGTGGCTTCTCAAGAAAATCCACTGTATGAAGCTACTATTAAGTGGGCAAGTTTAGGCTTATTGTGGTTGTCTAACAAAAAAGTTCCTTTATTCTCAATAGCTGTGTGCCTAAGACCAAGGTGGAAGACCCTAACACAGACCCTCCTCATGAAGGACATTGCTACAGCAGCCAGACATCCTATGTCTCTACACAGATGTTTTCCCATCAGCCAGACATTCTGTGTCTTTGCAGAGAAACTTCCTAGCCACCAAGCATGCCACAGTCATGAAGCTATCAGAGACCTCAATCCCAAACACAGAACCCCTACACTCTTTGTAGTCTGTATAATACAATGCATACCCCTACCTATTCAGTCATTTTGCTATCTCTTAGCTAATTTGACACCTAGGTGGCAGGGCTCTAGGAGACATTCTGGCACCCTGAATAATTTTATCTTCTAATTTAGTCTTCACTAAAACTGGAGTGAAAAGAACAATATCCTTTCTCATTCTTCCAATTCTCACCATATTTTTCTCCATCACAACAACAATTCTGATTGCATGGAATGCCCTGAGGTGATGGGTTTTGTGCTTCATTTGTGAAGGTGGTATAAAAAACACCCAAACTTTCCATATATTATATTAAAAGTATTATAATATATTGGTAAATATCTGTAAGAAGAACATAATGATTCATAAGTTGTGTTAATTGTCTCTGAAATAAAAAGTTTGTTGTTGTTAATTCTGAATCCATTGCATATCCATCACAAAATTAAGGGCCTGACTCCTGATTAGGAGCTTCATAGTGACATGTTTCTCCTCCAAATCAATGCTTATCACAATTTTGTTCAATACATTTGTTTAAATTAATTTTCCTTTACACATCAAGAAATTTGTAACCACACAACCATCTTTACTGCATTTTCTTGCAGAACATAGCTTCTGGCACATAGCTCATGGAAAATTAGAATTTTTATGAATTATTTCTTACCACTCTTTCTTTTTCAAATTTGTTTTTTTTTCCAGATGACAGCAACCTATAGTCCCTTCCCTTATGGAAAATAACTTCAAATGTTTGAATATATTTTGTATATCTAATATTTAGGGGAGTAACAAAATTGGAAGACATGCCAAACAAGATTTCACTTTCCATTTGTATATTTCTACACTATATTTCAATTGCATCCTTTTAATCATCAAATTCTCTTCTAACAATAGTTAGTCATTAAAAGTTAGCCTTACTTTGTACCCAACTCACCTTTAGAAACTTTTCCTAATTAGCCTTAAATCTAAAAGAAAGAAATGTAGCTAAAGCTTAATATTATATTCAGGATAATTTAGATTGTATTTTCTTTGGTTTACTTAAAGTTACTTTTGTTACTTTCTTTTTCTTGATACTGATTTTTACAAATACTTTCTCACTAAAAGTTATATTATCTTAGGTTCTTTTTAATTAGGATTGAGTATAATTTAACTGAACTTTCTTTTTAGTTAAACATTCTGAGCTCTGTAATGCTTACTTGAATGTTTTTGCCCTTTGTTTTATAGCTGAAAAGTGTTGCTAATTTAGGCAAGTAGCAATTTTAACTTATAAAGTTTCATAAAGGTATTCAATTTAAAAGTTGAGATATATCCAAACTTAAATCACACTTTGATACTGCTTCCATTTTTATCTACAGAAAAAAACCCCTCACTTTATTTATCAATATTAGAAAAAAAAACATTGGGTTTCAATTTGCATTCCAGTTGAGAAATATACAAATAGTTAATATTTAAAACAGTTGATTTCATAAAAGGAGAATGTTTAAAAAGTTTAGGTACATATTACAGTATCAGTGAAATTATTATAAGAAATGGTTTAGGTACAAAAACAGTCATGAATACCAACGTATTTTTATTCAGTATATTTCAAGTATATTACTTTCATACAGTTTATATGATCTTCGATTACGGGAATAAGGGAAGGAAGATATCATCTAAGTCTGAGATTATTGTGGAAATTTTCACTGAAGTGACATTAAGTTTAAAGACTCATGTTTTATAAAATTAAAATTAGACTATACATGCTTAAATTTGAGTACTGCTTGTTATATAGTAAGCTGTTAATGAATTTTGACTAACCTTTGTTTTTAATTAAGCAAAAATACTCAAAAGTGTGATAAACATTTATAAGGTCTTTTTTTTTTTTTTTTTAGTTAAACATGAGAACAATATCTTTATTTATTTTTATGTGGTGCTGGGGATCAAACTTAATGCCTCACACATGCAAGGCAAATGCTTACTACTGAGCTACAATCCCAGCCCTGCAAGGTAAAGATCTTATTACAGGGAGTATGGCCCTTTTCCTTGAAGCCAATCCAATAATGAGGACACCGTTTTGAGAAAAAGGAAATTATTTAATTGAATGACTCGCAAAGAGAAAACACAGGGGACTCCTGTTCCAGAGTCTCTGATTTTTCCAATCAGGAGTAAAGTTTTTAAAGAGGTGATTCAAAGGCTACATTCCAGGTGTGCCCTAACAGGATTCCTAATTCACTTGTTAAATGAGAGAATTCTTAGATCTTCAGCTGCCATCTCAGAAGTTTGCATTATGTAATTCCTGTGGTGGATGTGTGCTTAGGAAAAGATAACTTGGCCTATGGTCATGAAGAAAGGTAATCCTGTCTCCCTAAAATTAGGCAAGTATAAGATTTGGGAGGCAAGAGATGAAGGAAGGGAAGGGGGAGAGGAAGAAAAAGAAACATATCTATTAAAAAAAAAGTCACAGTGGCAGAGCAGCAAGGATTATATTCAAAGCATATGTGGATCATTTACAATCTCACAGGGTTTATCAGAGCAATCCTGTTATAGAGTTCAAACTTCATGTATCCAAATTGAAGTAAATTCATGTTCCTATAGGTTTTCTTCATTCACATGCTGCATTTCTAATCCTCTGAGCCTAGGTATTTCTTCTGTAGTTTGCTAATGGTGTTCACATGTTCTCTCTCTTCCTGATTAGACTAAAAGCTGCATGTTGTTAGACATTTATTTATTTTTTTTCTATTTATTCTACTGCTGAAGACCCAGTACCTAAAGCAGTACATGGCATGTGTTTAACATACCAGAAATACAAATTTTCTTTAATTTTTGCAAATTCTTATAAGAAAGGGACTACTATCTTCATTTAAATGAAGAGATCATGGAGGTTGATAGAGGTTAAATTATAATATCTGTAGTCCTGTACATAGTAAGCAATAAAACTGAAAGAATCTTCAAGGTGAATTAATGGAGTTCATGTTATGAAATAACTTGTAAAAGTAAAATTTGCTTACCAAAGTACAAATCCAGATTTGTGTGTGTATTGATGACAATAGGAGATGACAAAAATTGGGGAAAGAAAAGCTCGAACAATATTATCGAGACAAAAATGTCAGAGAACTGTTGTGAAAGAGAATAGCACACTATGAGTGTTCAGATAAAGATTCACTTCTATTTCTTATAATATGGTAAACTAATACTACTTTTGAAAACAAACAAACAAAAAAAGCTGCTAGTTTAAAAACTGAAATCTTTTAAAATGTAGCCACATGTTGTCAAGAAAGAAAGGAAAATTGGATTGAATATGGGAATTCAGAAAGTTAAAATGAGCACTACTGCTCTTTTCAGCTTTGAAAGCATTTGACAGCCCTATTGAATTGCACATCAGTGTTCAATATTTCCACTCTGGGTAGATAGGAGACCAGAAAAAGCCAAGGACCCACCTAAGTGTAGTGTCAAAAGAAAAGTTCACCATGAAGCTAGAAACCCTAATGAGAAATTGGCAGATTAAATCTGAAATAGAAAAAAAATCCATGGTCTCTCAAGTGAAAAAGAAAACAAATAAAGATCCTTTTTCAAAACTTGATCTCAGTAGATAGAATAATAAGATTTCAGGACACTTTGGAATCAAGTTGGCCTTCCTATGAGTATTTCTTCTCAAATTCACATAAATTAGGTATTACCAAAAGGTGGGGGAATAAAAAGTAAACTCAATAATATTATACCTCACATGGTTCAGATGCCTGACTGGGGCTAATGCAAATCTTTTTTGAGAAACCTAACAGTAACTCAGTCTTCAATCTCAGCCTCCAGAGAAATTCCATATATATAATTTACAGGGATTTCCTTTACATTAAGGAAAATCAAAAGTTCCTACTTAATGACTAAACATTCAAGATTTCAGGCCTCCATGAAAGGAAAAAAGACCAGCTACCCAAGACTAGAGATTTGTGGAATTAAACAACTAAGAAATAATAATAATAATTTACTATCCATTAAAATTAAAACTAAGATTGATAACATGGGTAAATGGTTATCATATTTGTAAAAAAAAAGCAAGATTAATTACTAGAAAACAAATAAATAGTTGTGTACCTATTAGTAGTAAGGAGTTTTTAGATCTAGGATCCATGGAGATAAAAGAGATTTCCTAGGCCAGATGTATTTTGTGGGGAAAATTTTTTTGTTGGTGACCCCTGGCACCCAGGGTTTCTGGGTGAGAGAGCAGACATACAGGATCCTCAGAAAACCAGAATGCTTCCTTTGTTGGGCACTTCTAACAGAAGCCTCATTGCAGGTCCAGATGGGCCATCTGTGGTCTTTGTATATCTCTGCTCCTCTCTCTAGAGAAAATAGGTGCTTGGGAAATGGCAGCAAGGAACCAAAATGCAATGAATAGCTCAAACTCAAGCCCTTGACAGATAATTCTTTGCTATAAACACCAAGTTATCTGGTGACATTGATGAGAGAATATATCAGCAGCATGGTTCCCAACCCATAAAGTGCTCTTTGCAATAGGCAGATGGAGATTTCTTCCTTCTCCCAGGTACAAAAATTTATGCCAAGAAAGATGACATGGGGACTCTATTAGACATATTCAGAGAACACTAACAGGAACAAGTGGGTATCCAGTGAGATCAGACAAAGGTCAATGTAGCCTAGTAAAGATTCTGAAATGCAATGGTCATTGAAAACACAGAACACAGAAGTATGTCAGGTTTGCACACTAAGCTGAAAACAAAACTAAAACACAACAAAAAATCGACTGCTTGCAAAAATAAAATATTTAAGCAATACCTTGATTACCCTAATATAACAGAAACATTGCCATACACTTACACAATAAACCAGAAAAATACTGACTAAAATGAGAAAACATAATGAATGGAAACCAACACCCACATAAATAAGATATTGCAAATACCTGATGAGTATTTTCAAACAACTCTCATAAAAATGCTTAAATAAGGATTTAAGAATACTCTCAAATAATGGATAGATAATCTCTGAAAATAATGAGATGACTAAAAAAATGACTGAACGAAAATTATATAAAAGAAAACACAATTAAAAATTTTAAGATATAGTGATGAATGTACTCTTGGAGGAGTGGGAATGACAGAGGATAGATGCAGTGAATTTAAGGAAAGATCAATAGAAATAAATATAGTCATCCAAAAATCAAAGAGAAAGTGATGGGGGGAAAATTAATAGGGACTCTATGTCATCTGGAAAATTACAAAATATCTCATATTTGTATTATTATGGTTCCAGAAAGTGAAGTAAAAAAAGGTAATAAATATTAAAGGGTACTTGAAAAAATAACAGATGGAAACTTTCCATAAATTTGCTTAAATGTACAGATTAGATAATAAAAAATGATTTAAATAAACTTTTCCTTAAAGTATATGAACAGATGGCAAATAAGCACATGAAAAAGATGTCTAACATCATTAGGCATTATAGAACGGTAAAGTAAAACCACAATGAGATAGCACTACAAATTTATCAAATGGCTAAAATTTAAATAAAAACAAAAACAAAGACAATATCAAATGCTAGAGAGGGTTTGGAGGAACAGAATCACTCATACATTGTGGATGGAAACATATGCTGGTGTGTCCCCTCCAGAAAAATCATTTTTAAAATCTTTTATACAATTTAATACAAAATTACCATATGACTCTGAAATATTAGTCTTGGGGCTTTATCTCATATAAATGAAATGTGTGCTACACACACACACAAGCAACTTGAATGAAACTCCAGGGAATCATGCTGATTGACAAAAAACAATACTTTTATCACTACCAGCATATGAACCTTGAAATGACAAAATTACAGAAGTGGAAAACAAGTTAGTAAATTAATAACCTTTGTGAGACTTTACAAGTTAGGCACAAGTAAAGAGCTATGAAGAGATACATTGATTATATAAGAATAAAAGGATTCTACTGTTAGATACATGAACTTAGGTGACAAAATTGCACAGAATTAAACACACACCCAACACACATACACTTACATGAGGACAAATAAAACTGGAGAAATCTGTAAAACTGTGAACTTTATAATATCAATATCCTGGGTTTTATATTTCATTATGCTTTTGTAAGATGTTACCCTTGAGGAAACTAGGTAAAATGTAAACAGGGACTCTCTATAGTATATCTCGAAATTGCAAGAGTATTATTATTTTATGTCAATTGAAGCTCACTAAAACTGAAAAATAGTATAAGTTGGTTGACATGCAGATCTACAAAGTAATAGCTTTTATTAAATAAATCAGTTTATGAAAGCAGAAAGCAATTATTTACAAAACATTGACTAAGCCCAGTACAGTGGTGTATGACTGTAATCGCAATGACTCAGGAAATCGAGGCAGGAGGATTGTAAATTCTCTGCAATTTAGTAAGACCCTGACTAAATTAGTGAAACCCTGTCTTAAAAAAAAAAAAAAAATTAAAGGACCGAGGAAACAGGTCAGTGGTAAAGCATCCTGGGTTCAATCTCCAATAACAACAACAACAACAACAACAGCAACTGATTCTACTATTTTGCATAACAAATATTTAAGATTTAAAGTTTAAAATGATATAATAATCTTTCTGGATTTGTAGTTGCAATAGTGGTCTACTTCACCTTTTGAATATAGTACTTGCTGCTATATATATATTTGGTACTGGGGATTGAACATGTGCACTTACCCAGTGAGTCACATCCCCAGCCATTTTTATATTTTATTTAGAGGAAGGGTCTCACTAAATTTCTTAGGGCCTTGCTAAATTGCTGAGGCTGGCTTTGAACTCTCAGTCCTTGTGCCTCAGCCTCCAGAGCCATTGGAATTTCAGCATGTGCCCTAGATCTTAGCTTCTTATTTTAAAAGGGACATGTTTTTCTTTTCCTCTTCTTCCTTTCCTCTCCCTAACCTAGGAGCAGGTAACAAGATTACCTTTTCCCATCCTAACCTGAGTTATCTGTCCTTGAGCATACATCCACCATAGGAAGGAGATGGCCTCTGAAAATCTAGGAAGTGACTATCTCCCAAATTAACAACTGAATTTTAACACACCATCAGGGCACATCTGGAAAGCAGCCTTTGAAGAGCTTCTTAAAAGCCCTCTGTTCTCCCTTATGGGAAGAACCATAGCCAATGGGACTAGAGTCCCCTGTGCTTCTCTTTTGCTAGCAAAGTAATAAACCTTCTTTTTCCTCTTTCTCAAAACCATGTCCTCATTATTGGATTGGCCTTAGGGACAGAGACTGAGATTTCAGTCATAAAATTAGTGACCCAGATGGGACCTGAGAACAGCCCTCACTCCAGCTTTCTTGGCAGTCCTGGCACTCCAAGCAATGGAATTTCCATGCTGAGGATGTAAGTTGCACTTGCTGAGAGCAGACTGCCAGAGAGTTAGGAGACAGAAGACTGGTGAGTCTATACCGTCAAGCCAGAGCAGCTAACCTGGGAGTAAAGCAAAGAACTGAGGAAACATCCCAGCAGCTACCAAGCCCCCTTTGCTTTGGGGAACTCTCACATTCCATTCCTGAACTGAATGGATTGCTCTATCTTGATCTACTTTGAGAAAAACAAAACTGACTGCAATAAAGTCAGGACACTTTAGCCATTTAGCAAACTCCCCTGGTGTGCACACCAAGACCCTTGAGTCTACACATCTGGTTCCCCTTTGTGGGAACATCTAGTTCCTCTTTGTTGGGACATCTGTGGCACCGTTGTGTAGAAGTCATGATGAAGCAGGAGTTGAGAACTAGGGAGAATTTTCCCCTATACGGTCTGTCTTTTTTAAAGGTTTCCAACTGTTAATCGTGGTTTGGGGATTCTCTATTTGTCTGTCTCTGTTGTTGTAGTAGTTGTTGTTTGCATCTGTTTCTGGCCTTTTAAAGACATGGGCAATGCTACCTTGATTCTATAGGTTTTTCTTGGGAACAATTTTGGCTGAATGGGCCACCTAGAGATATAAAATTGTCTAAGAAAAAAGAATGTTTTACCATACAATCTGGCCTTTGAATGGTTTTCTGAATTATTGTACAATCTTGCAGTTGGATTTTGTCTGTCAGAGATAAGTGAAAAAAAAAATCTATCTGCAGGCATGAATGCATTTGTATAATAAGGAATATGAACAGTCAAAAACTAAGTTGAGGGTGCAAAAGCACAGCCTCTAATGTGGAAGAATAGCAAAACAGGACAAGAAAGGATTAAAAATTTTTAATTATTCCAACTCAGTGGTGACAGAGTACTACTTGTCAGCCTGGTCCCAGGCAGCTGCAAAGCATCCTACTGTGGGTCAGGGACACGAATCCTTGGATAAAGAAAAGAAAATCTAGGAAAGGTGCATAGTATATAGAAAAATGGGCCTCTACCCTGCCTTCCAGCCACTATTTACCTGTGGGAATAAAATTAAAATCTGAGAATAGGGCTCTCAGTTCACCAGAATGGGATTCACTTTGCCACTTCTGTTGATGAATGATTGTATATGGCCTATAGCCTCACTGATTTTTTTTTTATTCTTGTCTCACAGGTTCAAAGAACAAAATCTATGGATGGTGGCAGAGGATAAAAGAAACATGAAAGAAATAAAATGTATTTTAAATGAGAAGAGAAAAGATAAGCCTCCCATGATGCTGGGGAAAACTGGCAGAAAATTTTTCCACTTGAGTGCACTAGTCTGGGGGCTTATGGCTTCTGGATAAAGTCATGAGTCAGAGTCCATTGTGAACAGACATTAAAAAGCTTTGGGCCTAATCTTTGGAATCTATGCCATACTGGTGCTGGGAGCCAATCTATGCTATTGCCTGGCCTATGACTTTCTAATTAGCTATGCACTTTTAGTTCTTAAGTCTGATTTTTTCTGTAACCTTCATTTGGGTTCATCCCCATTTTCATTTCTTGTGCTCTGGGACAAAGGAGTCAACTAAAATGCTTAACCTCACAGGGTTTTCTTTATATTTAAAAATAAATGAATAAATCTTAATTGGGGTCCATTATACTCACTGTCTGAAGATTATCTGATGGGGATTGGAAGGGGAAACTTTTAGTCACAAAGAAATTGGCAATAGGTTTTAGTACTACTAAATTATAACCTGGGGACAAAATAGTCTCCCCATTTTAAGATCTGACAGGATGCCCCATTTGGGCAGGGACACTTCTGGGTACAGCCCTGTTTCCCACAGAGCTAAAATATAAGGGCCTGCCATAGTCTCCATGGTTGCAGGGACATGTGCCTTGGCCTTGTTGATTGCTGCTGAGGAGGTCCCTAACAGTCTTTATATGGTCAATGAGACCTTCATTGGACAGAATGCCCTGGATATATTAGGGGGCAAGGGTAAAGAATGTGTCAGTTAGTCTCTGGGTACAATTGACAGTGAGGAATTCAAAGTGGATGACATTGTGATGATAAAAAGATGACTGGCCAAATAACAGTATATTGCTCCAACTCCTTAAATGCAGATTGGGGAAAGAAGATTAAGGCACACTTTTTCTGATTTTTGTTTTTTTGTAATATGTCAGTCTGATCCCTCTCCTGAGATAAAATTTGTTATGTAAATTAAATGCAGAGATAACATTCTCACTCCAATAGCAACAAATTCAGTTGCAAGTTCCTTCCAGGAAAAAGGAAATAGACTGCTCTGCTGGAGGTCTACTAAAAGTGATTAAAGGCATTTGGGCCAAAGAAGACCCCAAGAAAGTTTATCAATATGATCTTAAACACATTTTTGTTTAAGGAGGAAATAACTTGCTCCTGGGGTGGGGGTAGGGTATTAACCCCATAAGAGAGAAGCATTAATAGGGATCCATTCTTTTCTAGACAAATATTTAAAATATGAATAGAGTAAATTTTGCCAGGTATTCTACAATATGGCTGTTCTGCCTGTTAAAAAGCCTCACACTGATGAGCACCAATTTTTGCAAGATTGGAAAGCTATAATATATTTATTAAAGTGTGATGTCCATTGCTTTTAGGATTTTTCTTGGTCATAAAAACAATGACTTAAAATGTTGACCAGGTTTGATTTTCATGAATAAATCAAATATATATATGAATAGAAATATGTGTACACCTGAAACTAAATGTGTTTGTCTCAGTCCTGTCAAAATGTTCTGAAAAGCTTATACAATAAAAGTTCACATAGGGTTAACTAATAAAGGTTCTCTTTTATAAATTGCATCTAGCATAAAAGGGCTACATTGCTGAAGGGTACAGAAAAACAACCCCCAGAGAGAAAAGAACAATGGGTCCCAGGGAGAGAAAGAAAACAGTGGGTTCTGGACTTTCACCATTTCCCAGCAACAATGGGCTATGTATTTTCACAATTTCCTGTATGTACAACTGTTCCCCTGACTGCTCAACCAACACATTCTGCTATGATTCAGTCTCACTGAACCTTATAAAACTCAGACCCCTATTGTAACCAGTTGCCATTTTCCTCTTCACAATGTGACCCTCCACTGCTTAATAAAGCATTGCTGACCCATTGAGGTCTGTCTACTTTTTTTTTTTTTTTAACTTTCTCTTTTGTTTGCTCTCATTTGGTGCCAAAAACTGGGATGGAGGTTTGAAGCTTTTTACCCCTCCCCATCCTAAGGAACCTTTATTGTCTTTTCTCTCTTCTCATCTCCCTTCCATTTCTTTTCTTCTTTCCTCCTGATAGGAGGAGCCCTTTCTCACTCTTAGAGTCCACTTTGGCTAAACCACAGTCAGTATGCAACCTGAAACAGAGACCATTCTTGGGCTAGGATTTTGCTGCCTCATTGTTAAGGGGATGGAGGTTCTTTAGTGATGTTGGAGGCATTCTCCTTCTAATCCTCCAGTCCCTCCCTGCACTTAGACCTTTGGATCAGAGCATGTTTTTTGCTATTTTGCTTCTGCATGCAACACCGACCTCATCATTTTTCAGAGAGGTAAGATCCCTTCTGGTCACCAGAAGAGGTGCCCTGCTTGAGACCTTCTGCCTTTCCTCTCATCTAGACCCTACCATTGAGATTGTAGAAGAGGACACCCTCTCATTTTCTGGTGAAACTCTAACCAGTGATGGAAGACATCAAAGGATGCTTTTATTTTAATCACCGCCCTGGTCAAACCTCTCCAAACACAGTTGGGACTCCCCCTTAGGTTGTCTCATAAATAATTTTAAGAACCAACCTTAAAAGTAAATGCCTCATTAGGCTTAGTACTCAGATCTGGCTGGCTGCAATATAAATTAGACAACCTAAGTCTAAGTCAATAAGCAAATAGCCTGAATTCAGAATTCCTGACTTTGACTCCCAAATTCCCCAGGATTTAGTCAATTTCCTCCAATGAAATGGTAAATGGCCTGAGATTCCTTTACCACCAAGCCTTCTTTTACCTTGGCTCAAGGGCCTCATTATACCAACCTTGCTCTGCTCTATGATTCTCATTGACTCTCCACTCTATAAACTTCTAGATCAGGTCCTGCTTTCCCTAAAATAGCAGATGAATCCTCACAAAAATTAAGTGAATCTGAAGGCTATAAAGAAAAATTTCATAGATGGGAATGTCCGATAACTATCAAAAGAGACTGTCAGAGTCACAAACATTTTTTTTTTCTGAGTAAATTTAAGACCTAAAAATCTTAACTTCTTACATAGGCAGGCTTGATCTGTGTTTCTGTGTTTGCTACTGTGATTATCTAGCCCCAATGTTTATCCCTAATGTTGACATAAAAAGTGTTGCACATAAAGTAGTAACTAACTGCTGAGGGCCATTACCAAGTAGGAATGACGCATCGAAATTTCCTTGCCAAGGTACCCCATGCTGCTTAGAGGACATTCGATGGGACATTGCATTGCATGCTTTAATAAGGTGACCTTGCTCAAGGACCAAGGCGGATCCGGGTTTAGAGCTGATCAGGTTTGAGGAAGTAACCGGCTCCTTGAGTTTAAGGCGTTGCCAGGTTAAGATAATGGGTTTTAGGGAAGTTAGAGATTGAAGATTATTGCTGGGGTTAGGGTGTTCCTGCTGCTTGTTCCCCTTGAGTTCTCGTGAGATTAAGATGGGATTTGGAGATAGCCTCGTGAAGTAGGTGAATTGTGCGGGAGACGGCAGAACGCGATTGTCCCTGGACCTGTGTGGAGGCGGTGTGAGAGCTGGAATAAAGAATTGCTGTTTGAACCTACAAAGGTGTGTGGTGGCTCGTGATTCTGGTGCCAAGCCGAGACCTTGGCAACTAACTTTACTAAGAAAGCCCTAATTGATACAGATAAAGGTATATCTACTAAACACAGAGATAATGCCCAAAAAATGTATTTTACAAAAATCAAATGACATTAGACATCTTACAGCTCATGAGGACATTTGTGACAGTACAAAAGATAAATGTTGTTTATCAAATAGGCCATCTGTGCTGACCCCCTCATGCTTTGTTTCCAGGAAGAAATTTACCTGCACTCCTGCCTGGCCTCTGTGGATAGGATATGTTACATTCCTTGGTAAACTACCTATACACGGCAGGAGAAATGCAGGCCCAAAATAATGTTGTTAAGAGGTGGGTTGGATCTCCCTTCACCCACATGTTGGGAATATCAATCCCTACGTGCTTCAGTTTCTGAAATTTGGTGCATGGAACAGAGGAAGGCTTGAGACAATTGAAGGAAGCTGCCGGGGCCACTCCTTAGTGCTGGATAAAGGTCGGTCTCCTGTCTGGAGTTTGACCTCTACAGCCCCCAGGGGTACCATATTTATCACTGTCTCTGCTTATGTTTGACTTGTCCCAGTAGTGGGGGGCACCCTCACCCAATAAGCTTGGATCCTGAGATAAAATCTTGGTCTGATTTCAGGACTTTGGGAAAGAGTGATAGTTTAAATCTAATAGAGGCTTTAATAAACATCTGTAGCATCGGCTCCTACCTGTAAAGATCTACCTACAAACAGCTACAAAATCTCTGTTTCCTGTCTGTTTTACATTTGTGTGCACACTGTGTATTTTATTGTTGTGTCTACATATGTGCTCGTGTCCATATATCATGTACATGATATCAAATTTGGCATATAGATTATGTGTGCTCATAAATTAAAATTTAAAAGCAAATGGCTTTTAGTTCATTTGACTTAAAAAGTTCAATCTAGGCTCAGTAGGCTGAGACAGGAAGATCACAAGTTCAAAGCCAGCCTCAGCAAAAAGTGAGGTGCTAAGCAATTCAGTAAGACCCTGTCTCTAAATAAAATACAAAATGGGGCTGGGGATATGGCTCAGCGGTCCAGTGCCTCAAGTTCAATCCCTGGTACTCCAAAACAAAACAAAAAATTTAATCTAAATTAGGTAAACAGATAAGAACAATGATATGTTTAAAATTACTAACTCATAAGTTTTTCTAGGTGATAAGGCAATTAACAGAGTGTTGGTTTCTATAAAATATCTAGACTATAATGTGCATTGTTTTAAGGATTTTTCTTTAACAATGAAAAAATAGCTAATAGTGTTAACTACACTTGTCTTATATCCTTTTTTTAACCGTTAAAAATGAGTAAATTAGATTTAACATCAACATCAATGGGATTAATCATAAATAGAGGAGATATATAATTAATTTACAAAATTAAAGGGCTAAAAAACTCAACTGCGAAAAATAAAATCAAGCACTCTTGTCTTCTTAAATTCCATGAAGTAATACACTTAAATATTAAGTGTGTTTTTATAAATTGGTTAAAAAAAATTAAGATTGTTTTGTTTCTGGGTCTTCACTAAAGCAAGGTCACTAAGAGTTAAAGTTCTAAGAGGTGTGATTCTATATGCAAAAAGTCCAAAAACATTCAGCTGTGTTTAAACTAAAGTACTGGAAATAGCATAAAATATTTCATCTTATTTGAAGAAATAATTGGAAAAACTTAGAAATTCAGGGAAAAGGAAGGTTCCCCCCCCCAAGGCCAAATATTAATGTACTGATATAAACCAAAGTTTAATCCTCAATAGGTTAAAATAAAAAGGATTTTTTAAAATATTAAGCTCTGCTTATCTATAAAGGTAATTTCTTGTGTCAAGTATTACTATTTAGAGAAACTAGTCTTAAAGAAATTAGGGTTTATACAACTCTGGTTAAACAGCAACTGTTATTTTAGGGTATTACACTACACTAAACATTCTGAATTTTCTTAAAAGTATTCGTATCTTCTAAGTATACAAGTCTTTAAAGTATAAGGTTTAGAAGAATATATTACCAAGCTGGTGCTCTTCAAACTAAAGTTTAAAGTAAAGGCTTGGGATTATAAAAATTGCTTCTTAGTTCATAGCTATTATAAAAACTAAATATGTCTTTACTCTTGCTAATTTTATTTTGCACTTTCCTAGTAAACTTGAACAATAATCTGTTAGAGCCTTACAAAAGTACAACTTCTAACATAACAACCTGAGTTAATTTGAGATAATAGGTCATCAACTATAGGAGAGATAAGATTTAAGGCTAATTTCTAGCATTAATAATGACACCAATAAGGGGTAAAGAACTGCAAAGTTGTAGACATGAAAGCTAAATTCAGTACTCTTTAAGACTGGTAAAATTGGTTTAATGGATGTTTAAAACCAAACTTGGAGTAAAGTTAAGGGCTAACAAAAAAAAATAGCCAATATTTGTCTTTTGCCCTCTGAGGTTAGCTTGAACCCATGCAATAAGAGGACTTCTCTAAGGGCTTTATGACTCTGGGCTACATAACATCCTGATCAAGGAGATTAATGAGACCCTGGAGAACAGAAAGCCAATTAGTGACATGCTACAAAGAGGAGGGTCATTGGAGAAGATGATATCTCTGAGGCTTCCAAGGGAAGCCACATGGTCAAGGAGACCCTGACTTATCCTGACAGATGGTACTAAAGGAGCTAAGAAGCTGCTTACAAGTTCCCAAGAGTGACCACCTGAAGGAACTCAGCTGACTCAATCAATAGGAACAAGGTCAATTTGACCAGCTTGGTCTTAAACACCTAGCAAAACAAGTTATAGCCAAAGTACAGCCATACCTGGGCATGTAAAAGAAAAGACAACAGTTCTTTTAATTGAACTTAAGATATACACTTTTATCAGCACCACAGGCCCGGTACCACCAAAGTCTGAGGCATTTTTGCTTTTTGAGGCTCATATTTACCCCTGTCTATCAAAATTGGTCTGGCCTATGTATCTTAGTCCTCCTTATTCCTCAATTTCATGTTTTAACTAACAACAAAAGTATGCCTATAATAATAATGGCACATACCAGCCAAAAGGAAGCCATTCCTGTGATGGACTGGTAACTTGACTTCACCCAGATGCTGCCTATAAGAAAAATTAAATATCTCCTGGTCTGGATAGACACTTTTACTGGGTGTATCAAACCCTTTCCAACCACCAATAAAAGGACTAGTACAGTTGCAACCCTACTTTCTAAGAAATAATCCCACATTTTGGTCTACCTGCCTCCCTCCAGTTGAACAACAGCCCTGAATTCATTCCTCTATTACCCAAGAATTAGTCAAATTTTGACATATAAAATGGAATTTCCACATTCCCTATCATTGCAGTCCTCAGGAAAATTCAAGAGGAAAAATAGGACTTTAAGGGCAACCTTAATAAAACTATCTATAGAAACCAACTGAAGTTGGATTAAGCTCCCCCCTTTGGCCCTTTTCCAAATCTGAGCTCTCCCCAAGAAGCCTCTTAAGATTATCCCATTTGAACTCTTCTATGGATGTCCCCTTGTACCACCATCTAATCTCAATCACCAATTATTCCTCCTGATGTCCTGAATCCCCTCCTAGCCTACCTCAGGGCTGCACTCTGGAAATATTACCACTCTCACCCATCTCCCCAGCTTCAATCCTTAGGAGGACCCCTCTTATTTCCATAGGGGACCTCGTTTACTACACCCCCAAAAACTATAGCCCCCTCACACACAAAAAAAAGGAAGGGCCCCTTCAGGGTTATTCTGACTACCCCAACTACAGTCAAACTAGAAGACCACTCCTCTTGGGTCCATTTGAGCAACCTAAAAGTTGATCCTGATAATACGATAATACCTCTTATCAATCTGTTCCCATAGGCCCTATCTGACTGTGCATTACCTTCCAAATATTTTTGAGGAAAACTAACTGATCCTTATGCCTAAACCCCCTAATGTCACTTTGTCAGATGTCCTTTCACACTTTCTTAACAACTCTAAGAGATTAATTATATTTATCACATCCACTCCCCCTTCATCTTTCTCCTCCTCAAACACTAGACCTTATCTGGGAACTCTGGCTTGAAGGGACATTCATTGATCTGAACCCTCACCCTGAATCCCTCAGATTGGAATGTAGCATGCAGCCCATTCCTGCTGAAATGCAGTGGTGGTAAGTTCCTCAATTAACCCTGAAAATGAAGTCCAGACTGTCTACCAGAAGATTTTCAAAGCTGGATAACAATGGGGCAGAACTTGGCACATCCTTATGTTGTTTCTCTTATAAAGTTCCTACTCAAAAACAGTGGTGCATAAATGGCCCCCTCTGCTCTTCAATAGCTCCTTCAGTAGATTTTACAAACTTTCCCATGGTACCCTGGTGAAGAAATTGTATATGTAGAAACATGGGATCATATCAGGGACACTTTAAAAAGAGACCATTAATAAGGTATGACAATTCCTGTTATTATTTTCTGTACTTGGACTTTGGTAAAGATGGCTTTAGACCCTTTTCAGAAAACTTTTAAAATTTTATGTAAAATTAAAAATCCTATGCTTTATTCACCAACACCCTCTACTAAACTTCCCCTTATATTCCCTTTTATATTTACCTTTCTCATAATAAAATTTCTTCCCTCTAAGTTGGCCTGTTTAGCTCAAACCACCTTCCAGGAACATGTCAAATCTCATTCTCCTTCATTCACAATCTGATTCTCTGAAACCACAAAAAGAGGACTTCCCCTATGAGGACCTTGAGGCTGTTTCAATATACACCACTTTTCAGCCTCAACTGTCAGGATCTCTGTATTCTTTCCCAGAACTCTGGAAGTGGGCGTTCCCCCTATTTTGTCCCTTTTCATTAGGAAGCAGCAAGTCCAGATATCAATGCCCCTCCCTATTCACTATCTCCTTTCAGAGTCTGGAATGAATGATATGGAAAAACAACCCCAGGAAGAAAAGAAAAATGGGTTTCAAGGAGAGAAGGAAAACAGTGGGCTGTGAATTTTCAACATTTCCCAGCAACAATGTGCCATGAGTTTTCACAATTTTCTGTATCTACAACTGTCACGCTGACTCTCCACCAACACATTCTACTATGATTCAGTCTCACTAAACTTTAGAAAATTCAGACCCCTATTGTAATCAATTGCCATTTTCCTCTTGAAAATGTGCCCCTTCACTGATTAATAAAACATTGCTTAACCATTGAGGTCTGTCTCCATTTTTTTTTTTTTTTTACTTTCTCTTTCATTTGATTTCAACTGCCATTAAAAAAAAAAAAAGAACTGACATATCTGTCTGCTTTGACTAAGGATTTCTGATCACTAACACTGTTTCCTAAATGTAAAAGAGATTTAAGGCTATTCTTTATTTTTGCTAGAATTATTCAACTTTTCAAACCTAAAATTATCTGTGGATTGTGAATTTTACTATGAAAGTTAAATCTAGATAATGTAAGACATTTGTGTAATTATAACGCTTTTAGTAGCTTATTTTTATGTTCGTCTAGTGTAAAATTTTTAAAATATAAAACTTAGAGAAGCACATTACCAAGATGGTATTCTCCAATCTAAAGTTATCTATAATGGCAATCTCTTTAGCCTTATATAAAAATAGAAAATTTAATTTACGTCATTTAATATTCTGTAACTGGATAAAGTAATTTGTTATTATATGTGTATATGTATATATATCACTGATATATATGTATATATACATATACATTCATTTATATTTATAATATATATACTTTTAATAGACAATTTACTCTCTCTCTCTCTCTCTCTCTCTCTCTCTCTCTCTATATATATATATATATATATATATATATATATGCATAATTTTTGTCACATTTTACACTGGGATAAAAATTTAAATGTACTTTTGAAAATGAGAGCCTGATCTGTTTACAGGTTAACATTATAAAACATGAAAATATTTCACCACTTTCTTACAAAAAGGAGTTAAAGATCTCAGCATGTTTGATTCATGTTTCAGATGTAACATTGTATTATGAGAACTGACATTCATATTAACTTAGTAAACCATGTATGAGAAATTTGAAAAATGATATTTAAGAAAGAGGTAAAAATCAGCCTCAGAAATAAAACACTTTACCTAAGATTTGTCAAGAGCCCCACCTCACCTGAGTTAAGACTCAATGATTGTCATCTTATTCCATATTAGGATGTTTCCAAAATAGGCTCATTTCAAGTTATGTTCAAAAAATTGTTGTTGTAAAGATTACTGTGATCTCAAAGTTAGCAGGAGATGTAATATATAATGAGTAATGTTTGTGATTATAGAAATTATGTTTCTTAGTTCATAACTAGTACACAATCTACATGTTTTTGCTATTGCTAATTTCATTTTGTATTTTTCTTGTAAACTTTCTGTTTCCTGTTAATGTTTTGTAGAGGTATATTTTCTAATAAAACAACCTTAGTTAATTTTGTTAGGGGACAAATAGTTGGGAATGGTGGAAACATAAGATTAAAAGAATAATTTCATAAAATGGGCTTAGTGTTCTGATCCACACATGCTTTCTTTTTTAAGAGGCAATTTAACTGTAGCCCTGCCTGAAGTAGGTGGAGAGAATATGTCAGATTTCTTAGCAAACTATCTGTTATCTGCAGGAGAAATGCAAGTCCAAAATCAATGTCCCAGGAGACTGTTGTGACCAGATCCTGAAACTCTGAGAGATAAGAATAGTTCCTTATAACAACAAAATCTATAAGAATATATTGTTAAGAATCCAGTTAGAACAGGTCAGCATAAGCTCAGGTGACCTAGAGTTGCCATAGCCGTGGGCACTTGAAAGTCTGAAGTCATCTTGCTCTCAGTTAAAAGTCAAGAGATGGAACTTGGTGGGCTCTGGAAACTTTGCTGGGATCCCCCAATAAAACTGGAATTCAGGAAAGGCACATTGTCTCTGTCCTGTCTGAGAGAACCCACTCTTTCCCTTGAGAGTGTTCCATTTCCCTTTCCTATCTCTTCAATACACTTATTCTTGTTACTCTGACCTAAACGACTGAAATCTTTCTGACTTGATAACAAAAATTGGGGTGTAAAAGCAATTCTTCAAACTGCCTCACTTTCTCAGAAGGCCCAAGCTCTGTAATAATTTGATACAATAAACCATCAACAACAGAACAGACAAGATATAAGGGTGACTTCCAGTACTGATATAGATCCCAATTCAATAGAAGAGAGTAACTGTAAAACAAAAGACATGGAAATTAAAACACATTACTCCCAGGTTAAGATTTGTGAAACTGGCCTGATGGATATTTAAAACCCAAAACTTAAAGACTGAAGTCAAGGAAGTAAAAGGACAAAGAAATAAAGCAGCCAATATTTGGCCTTTACCCTCTAAGGTCAGCCAGGATCCAGGGAATGATAACAGCCCTCCCTAAGGGATCAAGAAGACCCTAGAGAACAGGAGGAAGTCAACCAGAGTACATAGTGCAAAGTGGAGGGTCACTGGAGAGGAAAATGTCCCTAATGCTTTTAAGAAAAGCCACATGTGGTAAGCATGAACTTGACCCATCCTGGCAGATGGCATGACTGGTAAAAGAAGAAAAATGAAGCCAAGAGGCGTCTCACATGTTTCCAAGAATGATCCCTTGAAGCATCTCAGCTGATACCTAACAGGAGATAGAAACAAGTCAATTTTAACAAACTTGATCTTAAACACCTGGCAGCACAGAATGATCAAAGCACAATAATACATGGACATTTAAAAGAAATGTTTTTTTTTGTTTTAACATATTTTTATTGATTGTTCAAAACATTACAGAGCTCATGATATATCATCTTTCATACATTTGACTCAATTGGGTTTTGAACTCCCATTTCTACCCCAAATACAGATTTCAGAATCACATCTGTTACATACTCACATTTTTACATAATGGCATATTAGTGACTGTTGTATTCTGCTACCTTTCCTATCCCCTACTATCCCCCCTCCCCTCTCCTCCCCTCCCATCTTCCCTCTCTACCTCCTCTGCTGTTGTTCAATTCTCTTCCTTTTTTCCCCTCCCCCTTGCCCCTCATAACCTCTTATAATTTTGTGTATCACTGAAGGTCTCCTACCATTTCCATATGCTTTTCCTTCTCTCTCCCTTTCTCTCCCCCCATTCGTCTTTGTTTACTGTTAGTCTTTTTCTCATGCTCTTCCTTCCTGTTCTGTTCTTAGTTGCTCTCTTTATATCAAAGAAGACATTTGGCATTTGTTTTTTAGGGCTTGGCTAGCTTCACTTAGCATAATCTGCTCTAATGCCATCCATTTCCCTGCAAATTCTATGATTTTGTCATTTCGTAGTGCTGCATAATACTCCATTGTGTATAGCTGCCACATTTTTTTTTTATCCATTCATGTATTGAAGGGCATCTAGGTTGGTTCCACAGTCTAGCTATTGTGAATTGTGCTGCTATAATCATTGATGTGGCCATATCCCTATAGTGCGCTCTTTTAAGGTCCTCAGGGAATAGTCCGAGAAGGGCGATAGCTGGGTCAAATGGTGGTTCCATTCCCAGCTTTCCCAGGAATCTCCATACTGCTTTCCAAATTGGCCTCACCATTTTGCAGTCCCACCAGCAATGTACAAGTGTACCCTTTTCCCCACATCCTCGCCAACACTTATTGTTGTTTGACTTCATAATGGCTGCCAATCTTACTGGAGTGAGATGGTATCTTAGGGTGGTTTTGATTTACATTTCTCTGATTGCTAGAGATGGTGAGCATTTTTTCATGTACTTATTGATTGATTGTATGTCCTCCTCTGAGAAGTGTCTGTTCAGGACCTTGGCTCATTTGTTGATTAGATTATTTGTTATCTTATTGTTTGATTTTTTGAGTTCTTTGTACATTCTGGATATAGAAATAGATAAAGCAATCATGAAATTCATATGGAAAAACAAAAGACCCAGAATAGCAAAAGCAATTCTAAGCAGGATGTATAGCGATACCAGAGTTCAAACTGTACTACAAAGCAATAGTAACAAAAATAGCATGGTACTGGTACCAAAACAGGCAGGTGGACCAATGGTACAGAATAGAGGACACAGAGACTAATCCACAAAGCTACAACTATCTTATATTTGATAAAGGGGCTAAAAACATGCAATGGAGGAAGGATAGCTTCTTCAACAAATGGTGCTGGGAAAATTGGAAATCCATATGCAACAAAATGAAATTGAATCCCTTTTTTTCGCCAGCCCCAAAAGTTAACTCAAAATGGATCAAGGAGCTAGATATCAAATCAGAGACACTGCGACTGATAGAAGAAAAAGTTGGCTCCGATCTGCATATTGTGGGGTCGGGCTCCAAATTCCTTAATAGGATGCCCATAGCCCAAGAGTTAATAACAAGAATAAACAAATGGGACTTACTTAAACTAAAAAGTTTTTTTCTCAGCAAGAGAAACAATAAAAGAGGTAAATAGAGAGCCCACATCCTGGGAACAAATTTTTACCCCTCACACCTCAGAAGAAATGTTTTTTTTTAAAAAAAAATTTAACTCAAGATGTACATTTGTATTAGCCCTACCAAAGGAAAGTAAAGGTGGATCTTGTACAGGAAGGGCTATTGTGTGGGAATTCCTTATATTTAACTATCACAAAGGACTCTAGAGTCACAAGTTTGTCCTGTATTTCAAAGACTGGCTTAAATATAATTACTTTTGAATTAAATATTTACTAAAAAAGTAATGCTTTGCTGTCTAATTTATTATTGTTCTAGCATGATCTGCATGCTATGTGTGCCTTGCTCAATCACCTGCCAACTGCCACCATGAACTTCTGAAATGCTCTGATACTCAATACCCTTAACTCACCATTCATCACCTGGCAGAGAACACAGACTTTGGGTCACTTTCCCCCAACTTCATCCTCACTCAGCAGGAAGCAGCTTGGATTTGTTGTCTATTTCTCCATTAGAAATGGAATATAGATATTGACAGTGAGGAAATGTAAGAGTGGCCCACTTCACCTTTGAATATAGCCCTTGCTGCTTATTTTAAAAGGGACGTGTTTTTCTTCTCCTCTTCTCTTTTTCCTTTTCCCTAACTGGGAGCAGGTAACAAAATCATCTTTTCCTATCCTAAGCCAAGTTATCTATCCTTGAGCACATATCCACCACAGGAAGGAGATGGCCCCTGAAGATCTAGGAAGTGACTATCTCCCAAATTAACAACTGAATTTTGACACACCATCAGGGCACATTTGGGACCCTATCAGGGCACATCTGGAAAGCAGCCTTTGAAGAGCTTCTTTAAAAGCCCTCATTTCTCCCTTATGGGCAGAACCATAGCCTCTAGGATTGGAATCCCTTGTGTTTCTCCATTGATAGCAAAGTAATAAACTTTCTTTTTCCTCTTTCTAAAAACTGTATCCTCATTATTGGACTGGCCTCAGGGACAAGGACTGAGCTTTCAGTAACATACTGATATACTTATAATTGCCTTATTTTTTTCTTTTGTTTTGATTTTTGCTTCTAATGTTTTATTCTTTTACTACCATTGCTTTTTTTTTACATGTCCAATATTTGAGTCATACATGTCCACAAACAATTAAAACAAAAAGAAATATTTTGCATATATCAAAACTGTAATTTAATTGAAAGATTAATTATTGCATTTATATTTGCATACAGCTTCAATTTGAGTGTCACTAAAAACCAAGGTAAAATAAGAGTGAAGGAAGTTTCAAGTAATTGTACAGAAGAATTTGAACTAATACACTCCTTTGGAACAGGCAATTTTGACAGCAGAAAGCTTTATAAGCCATTTACTTTAGTAATACTTATGCAAGTATAAAAAGTAAAATATGTTTGAATGCAAGTTTGAAAATGCTTTTTAAATGAAAGTTTATTTCTAGCTGCCCTCCATTAAATAATAATTTATTAAAATCATTGCTATACATTCAGAGATAATTTGTTCAACATCCAATGCTTCAGGTTAAATACCTCCTATATGAACAAAAGTTAAGATTTATGGAAATTTAACTTAGCAATTTTGTTAGACATTGGGTCTTTCAAGCAAGTTTATTCAAAGGTTAGGATACTTTTATAATAAATTTATTGAGAGTTTACATTAAGTGCAATTTTATATGCTGTAATTAAAGAGATGTGCATATGAGGTGGATACCCAACAAACAAATTGCAGTGCTGATTCTTTCATCATCATGATTAAGAACCCAACTTATTACAACCAAGAAGCAGGCTGCATTTGTAAAGCAGTACTAATCATTTCATCAAGGTTTGGTTTTATTTTTATATCTGATTTATAATCAGGAAATAGAATAATCTGAGTTAAGGTTGCAATGAGAATGTATGTAGATAGAAATTTAGATGCGTATAGACCAAATATGTCTAATTAATTAGAATATGTACTCCTTTGTTTACTTTTTATAATACTCTGATAATTTGCTAAGAGGAACTTTTGAAATAGATGCTATATTGATTATTTAAGGATATTGTATCTTGAGTAAAATAAATTAAATATTTATACTATTCATTTTATTATAATTAGATGTGCTTTAATTTTTGATATAAAATTTTAAAGAATTTATATCACAGTTTTATATCAGTGACTAACATCTTTCAGAATAATTATACCAGGATTTTATTTATTCTATTTTAGAATTTAAATTGAATTGAATAATTGAATTTTCAATACACTCTTTTTCTCCTTAATTTTTATTGAGGTTAAATTCACATAAAAAATAATATTTTAAAGTATACAATTCAATGACATGTATTAAATATCAGAATGTTATGTAACTGTCACCTCTATATATTTGATTTACTCAAAAGAAAATTCTACACCGATCAAGCAGTCACCCTATATTCTACCCCCTCCCAAACCTTGGCAATTACCAGTTTGCTTTCTGTCTTTTATGCTTTTATATTTTCTGGATATTTCATACAATTGGAAACATGAAATACCTTTGAAATTGATTTCCTTCACATAGCATGTTGTTTTGAGATTCAACCACATTTGTAACATATACAATTTTGTACAATGTATAAAATTGTATGGCTGGACAGTGTTTCATTCTATAGATATACTACATTAGTTGATATATTCTTCAGTTTATAGAGGAGCAATTGTTTTCACCTCAAGGTATTATAATAAGTGCTGCTAACATATTGGTATACCAGCTTTTGTTTAGATTCTGGTTTTCAATTCTTTGGGGTTTATTCCTGGGAGAAAGGGATAAACTGTTTTCATAGCAGCTAGACCAGTTTATATTTTTATCAGCAACATATAAAGGTTTCTATATACTCCACAAAACTTGTCATTTTCTGTGTGTTTGTTGTTGTTGTTGTTTAGATAATAGTGGTCCTGTAATGCATAAAGTGGTTTTTATTTACATACTCCTAGTGACTAACTAGCTGGGCATTGTCATTAAAAAATTGGTCTGTTTTATTCTTTTGGTTGTCAAGGGTTTGTTATATTTTCTGAATTCTAGAGTCCTATTAGGTACAGTTGGCACTCCAGATATGAGAGTTTTACATCCACTGGATTTATCCAACTTGGATCTAAAATACTTTTTAATAATATCTGCAATGAATATGTACAGACATTTTTCCTCATAATTATTCTGTAATAATGCAACATAATAAGTACTTACATAGTACGTATATATATAAGGATATACATGAGTTACATGAAAACATTATATTATTTTATGTATGGGATGTGAGCATCCACATTTCTTTGTATCTGTAGGAGAACTTACAGCCAATTTCCCATAGATACCAAGAAATGATTGAATATGATTTGCAAATATTTTCTTTGATACCATAGGTTACTTTTTATTTTTTTGAGCGTCCTTTGATGCACAAAAGTATTGTTTTCAATTTTGATATGCAATTTTTCTATATTTTACTTTGTTGGTTGTATTTTCAGTGTCATATATAAGCAAGCATTGCCAAATCCAATATTGTGAAGATTTATCACTTTGTTTTCAGCTTTTTATTTTAAATGAATATTTCTTTAAACTAAATTTATCATTTCACTTTAACAAGTACAATTTTAATTTTAAGAAACTGATGTTAGATTTAATGTATTATGAAGTTGTTTTTGTTTTCCTTAAGAATTATCTAACACTTTTAATATATTTATTTACCTTAGATTAGACAAAGCTCTTCCTTTAAAAAAAGAAGAGAGAAGAGCAATGTTCACACTAAAGAAATCCTGAAGTATTTATGTCACCCAATCTGGTTTAACCCAAAGAATGTTGGAGTCCTGGGACTACTTTTTTGATATTATAATCTCTCTTCCCTTCTAAAAATGCTGAAAAATGCCAATTTATGATTAAGATTGTGAAATATTTGTTATATAGGTGATATATTGTAGCATATGTTTTCTGTTTGTCTTTCCACATTCACTTTCCATCCTTCTGACTAATCTGGAAAATTTAAAAACAGGCTCATTGATGTTCAGTCTTCAGGTTGGGTTTAATCAATTCAGAGCTCAGTAGAAGATTGGAAAGTGGGAAAAGTAGAATCAAATCAGGGTATTCATTTTGTGTTGTTTTTGTCAAATAATGCCTTCCACACTAGCTTCTCTCCCTTTCTCCCTTGTTTTCATAGCCATAATTTCCACTTACCCCTTCAGAACCATTTGCAGAAATGGTGGCTTCCTGTTATCAACACAATTTGCCAGGGGTATATCTTTCCTACAAGTCTGAACTTCTGATAATATTGTAGCATGGAGCGTGGGGTTGGGTCTGGATACCAGACAAAAGAAGTTTCACTATCAATTGTTTCTGCTTACACAAAGTCAGCCTAACCGTTGAGGACTTGTTTGTGTCTGTAGTTTCTTAGCCCTGATGAATTGAAACCTGACCTTGAAGAAGCCCATGTTTTCTGCCTGTTCATGTTAATCCTTTTTTCTGCCTCATTATCATCTCCAGCACATAGGTTAGTACTGTGTCTGATAAATACAGGCATTTTACAATAGAAAAACAAAATCCTCCAATGAAAGAAATATCATCATTAATGAAATAATGGTATTAAAAGGCATAGCAACAACTTGCCATATTAGTGCTTTAAAATATAAAGAAAGGTAAAAGAGCTGGTAGTATGAATGAACTCTGAAGGGAATCTGCCTTAGAAACTTAAGAACTGATTCAAGGAATGATTTGTGTATAATCCTAATTTGCACTGTTATGTTCCTATCATATAAAATATTAACCAAACACCTCAAAATTAGGGATTGCTTGTTAGTTATTGTAATACAATAAAAGATACATGTTTTATGTCTTCCCCCAGTTCTTGTTACAGAATTTCTAGGTCCCTGGTAATTTCCTGACTGTTAGGAGCAAAAGAGTATCTTTTTTTTTTTTTTTTTTTTTTTTTTTTTTTTTTTTTAGTAATACCTGTCTTTTGTCTCTAGTTCTTTACACAATAAATTTTGAAGAGCACTGAAATTTTGGGAATGGTAAGAGTGTCTTTTTTGTGAAATAATGAGGTGATTCATGGTTAGGGGTCTAGGTAGCTTCAGGACAGAGCTAGTGGTCAGAAAGACCAAGAGATGATTAGAAGGTTGAAAATTTTAGCCCAATCAGTTGACCCTGAAAGGGGCTGTAGGGCTGGAGATTGACTTAGTCAGCAATGGCCATTGATTCACTTATGCTCATTTAATGGAGTCTCTGTAAAAGACCCATGCAATGACTTTTGGAGTGCCTTAAGGTTGGCAAACCCCAAGTCCATAAAGATAGATGCTTCTATGGTTAGCATCCTTGCAGCCCTCCCTCTGTGTACCACTTCATCACTTTTATGTTCATTATAAGATCCTTTGTGATAAATCATTCAACGTGAACAAAGTGTTTATCCGAGTTCTGTGAACAATTATAACAAATTATCTTCAATTTGCATCCAAGTTAGAAGTGTGGATTCCTGAGGACCTATTGCTTTCAATTGACATCTGAAATGGGGGCAGCCTTGTGGGACAGAGCTCTGAATTTATAGTATCCAATTCTAACTTTAGTTAGATAGTGTCAGTATTGAATTACATTGTAGGATACCAGCCCGGTTGTTGTTCACAAAGATTTGGAGAATTCCATGGTGCAGAATATTCATGATTTGGTATCAGTAGTGTTGTATATAAAGAGAGAGTTTTCCCATCCAATTGTATATATTTCTTTATCATAAAGTGTGTGCTACAGTTTGGACATGGGATGTCCCCCAAATGCTCACGTTAAAGTTTTGGTTCTCAGCTTGGTGCTGCTGGAATTTTTGAAACTTAAAAAGGTGAGGCCTTAGTAGGAAGAAGTTAGATCCATAGAGATGTGCTCAAAGGGCATTTGGGGACCACAGTTCCTTTCACTCTCTTTTTTTCCAGCCCCCAAGAAGTAAGCCTGTTGCATTACCACTTACTCCACACCATGCTATACTGCTTTGCCACAGACCCAGAAGCAACAGATAGAATACAGCTGTGCTAAAACCTCCCAAATAGGAGGAAACATAAACATTTTTTAATTTTTAAGTTGATGATCTCAGGCATTCATAGTAACATAGAAGACCACAGTGTTTATAACAATCTCAAAACAAACTTTCAGTGTCCATACTTTTTTGATAAAATACTTTAACAGTCCTTAAATCTAAGGATAAAATGTAATATTCACCTAGAAGAGGCTGTAAGGATTAAATAAGTTACTGCATGTTTGTCAAGCATGGCTTCACACAAATCTGATAAAGGAAATATCACACTCCTTTATTATTTCTCTCCTTCTGTAAAACTTAGCCTTAGTACACTGGTTTTTGATCAGGTATTTATATGAGAATCATGTATTAGATTTTCTTTGATGACTCATTCCTAGCGCCTACAATAGGTGACTTCTGACTCAGTAGGTGTTATGTGGAGGTCAAGTCAGTGTGTTGTTCAATCTCCACAGAAAGCACTACCCACTTATTTTTTTTATAAAGGATTTTGTAAGAGAAAGGCTTAGAAATATATTGTAAAGCCAATAACAATATTATAGCATGTAGATTTTTCAATAAGTATTAAAATTTCAAATCTTGTGCCAATATCAATAAAGAAATTTATAAGATAATAAATTCCCAAAACACACACACACACACACACACACACACACACATACACACACATACACACACACACACACACACACACACAGAAAAGAAATTATGCTGAGCTACTCTAGATTTGGGCAATATTTTATTATAAATAAACCCCAAACAAATGGGTAAGAAAAATGTGTCAGAAAATTAAAAGCAATGCAAAAGAAAACAATACTTGTGGATGCCTGGGGAATTATCATATTATGATTTGTATAAACACAAATAATCTCTACTAGTGAAGGACCAAGGAAAGTTTGAAGATTTATCATGACAAAAATTTGTAGAGCCAGAAAAATCAGACCATCTTTGTTCTGCAATAATATCATTAAATGATAGTTCAAAGTCCTTGTTATTATCGAATTCAAATAAGATTGTTTATTTCAACCTAACATATTAATAGCTATTTTGTAAGGAGATGGTTAATTCCAGTGTACACATTTACCAAATAGAAAACCTGAAACTTAGAAGAAACTCAATCTATTCCAAATGAACTGCCTTTTCCAGCTTTTGTGAAAACTATAAGATAGTAGCAGTATCAGGAAAAAAAAAAAAAACAGAAGAAAATGAATCTTTTTGCCAATTAGCCATCTCAGGTTCCCATCCCTCAATTATCTCTATTGATGTGTATCTTTACATCCTTCAAATTTGAGCAACCTTGACATTTTGCATATATATATATATATATATATATAGAGAGAGAGAGAGAGAGAGAGAGAGAGAGAGAGAGAGTATGTATTTTTTGCTGGTAGAAATGATGGCCATAGGAAAAGACAAAAAGCACTTAGACATATCATGGGGGAAGTACCAGTCCAGATAGTGCATCCACTAGCTAGTGACTACAGTTAATATTGGATACAATAACATTGGATATCTGTAAAGGAAGTTTTCACTATGGATTTTATAGGTTCTTTATTATTATTACTATTTTAGTTAAGTGTATTTTTGTTTTAATATGTGTTTTAAAACTCCTATGACATCCTACAAAACTTCAGAAAAATTTAGATGTTTCCCAAATTACTTGTGCATATTAACTGTTTTTGCCTTAATTAGATATATCTTTCATTGTTTCAGAGATACTGAAGGAAAACATAAGATAGAGTAAAATCTAACATTCCTGGACTAGTTCTTTCCTTTATGCTTAACATTATCCTCTGTGGTTAATGAAGTTGTCTCTCTGAACCAAAATGTTAGCATGATCTCCTACTATTCAGAAACCAAGGCAGAGACCTTTGTCCCAGAGAGAAGAGTCCCTCTTTCCCTTTTTTTTTCCTGCCAGTCATAATAAACACAGTAACACTGTTAAATTACATATTTAAATAGTCTTTATATGACATATATAAAGAAAATCATTTTACCTTTAGAATATCCCAACCTCACCCATAGGATTGTGATGCAGGCACAAACTATGTCCAAACAATTAGAAATATATTGTATTCTCTGGTTTAGTTAATCTTATCTATGATTATTTTATTTATATAAAGCTGAACAGTTTAATTTCACATAGCTTTATTTTTTCTGAACATTATATTCATAAAACAATGAATATTCAAACTCTCAAATCCATTAATAAACTGTTTGTTAATTTATTGATATTCTTTAATGTGCTCAAAGAAATCTATACTTCATTTTATTAAATACAAAGAATTCAGTGGGGTTTTAAAGACTTGTGAGGACAGATACTATCTTTATTGCTTCAACCTTATGTTTATGTATTTGGAATATATATGACACAAGGAAAATAATTTCATTTTTAAGAAAACATACTTACCCATGAAACAAGTAACTGACTTTTTCTACCTAAAAAGAGTAACTGAATTTTCCCAATACTACAGGAACATATCCCAGAAAAGCTTGATGAGCTGCTGGTAATTAACTAAGTCTAAGTCTCTCATTTTTACCAACTTTTGAATATGTGCAAAAGTTTGGAGTTTCCATTGGGAGATAGGTAGGAGACATGAGTGGGGGAATATGAGGTTAAAGGCGTAATTCTATTGATTGGGCCTACTGTGCTGATCTTACATGTTTTTTTTTTTATTTTTTATTAGTTTTTCCTCTGACTCTGAACTGGCTTAAGATTATAGGATAGGCTACATTTCTCAGCTGACAAACTGCTATTCACAGGAAAAAGACAACTGATTCTGCTAAGAACACAATGTACCTTGCAGGGGGGTCTTTTGTGACCTTTGTGTAAACAAGATTCCAAAACTCAGAGTGAGGGCTACTTAGAAACAAAGACCCCCAACAATAAAATCTATAGAACAAGTTGAAATTAGAACCAGTCAGTGCAGGCCAAAGTGACCCAGAGTTGCCTTTGGATCTCTAGAATGTCATTTTAATCTTGAAATTTCCCCTGGTCTTGGTAAGACAGCGCATATTGGGGACTTAAAGAGTACAATCCTGCTTTCAGTCAAATGTTGAAAGGTGGACCTGGGAGGAGCTTCCAGAACCTTCCTGGGACTCCCCAATAAAACTGGATGGCAAGAGGGGTTTGTCATCACTATCCTGAGAGAAGCTACTTTCTCCCTTTTGAGTATTTTTTTTTTCCCTTTTCCTTTCTCTTCTAATAAATTCCTGCCTGGTATTATGTATAATTCACTTAAAATTCTTCAGGCAAGACTGTAAGAACTGGTGATTGCTGACCCCCATAGTTGCTTCAGCTCTGAGGGTAGATCTTGCTCTGTAACATCTGGGATTTGATATTACCTCTTACCATAGATTTTCCAACACTGAAAGAAAATGGTGGACAGAACTACCTGTGTTCAAACCTAGAATTTTCATCAACCAGGGCAACCAACCATATTTGTACTGGAATAGTTCAGGCCATAGAATACATATATATTTGACTTAGTCAAGCCTGTGTCTTATAGAAAATATGCTTCAATTCACTGAATGGACTCATTCTGAGAAAAGAATGACCCTGAAAGGATTTGGCCTATGCATTTCATAGATAGTACATGAGAACTAAAAGCAATCAAAGTCCAACAATCAAAACCTTTCACATTTAGGCAGCTGATGTGACCCAAGTGATTGCTGCTATCTCGTTAGAAGTGACAGCATTTGAAACAAGAATGTTTTACGTGTGAAGGAGTGTAGTAAGTAGGAAGAGATGGGGTCATGGATGCAGCTAAATTTCATGTCTAAGTAAGATGTGATATCAGTGAATTGTAAACTAATATTAAAGTTCTGAAACTTGGGATAAAATTTGAGTTGTGACATGTTTAAAGAACAAGATAAGATGTTGAAATGTCTGTAGGGTATATGAGTCTGAAAGTCACAGGGAAAATTTTGCTTAGAATGCAAAATTCTTTTGTTGTTTTTTTTGTTTTGTTTTGTTTTGTACCTAGGAGATTGTACCCAGGGGTGCTTAACCATTGAACTATATCTCCAGCTCTTCCTATTTGGTTTTTTATTTTGAGACAGAGTCTTGCTATGTCACTTAGTGTCTTGTTACGTTTCTGAGGTTGGCATCAAACTTGCAATCTTCCTTCTACAGCCTTCCAAACTGCTGGGATTACAGACATATGTCACAGCACCTGGCTAGAACGTAAATTTCTAATGTGTTTGTGCATGACTACTACTTAAAACTCAAAGCCAATTTGTGTCTCTGGGAAGAAAATGTTGAGTGAAATGAGGAGAATTCCCTGTATAGAAATTTGAGAAATTTTCATCATTTAGTAGATATAAAAAACAAATGAAAGCTTGCAAAGGGAACTGAAATAAAAGAAAAGTACAGGGACCAGTGAAGCTCATCTGGGAATGGCCCCCAATAAACCTTCTTTTGGTGCCTCATTCTTGTTCTATGGTTCCTGATCTCACGTGCACCTTTCTGCTTTGCACCCCCCAATAGCATTCAGTAGTTATTTCATTGTCTCAAATAATTTTTCTCGAGTCAGGCACCATGGGGTTTAATCCTAACCATATGACACTGGTAGGTAGGAATTCAGGGTTGCCAAGGTAAACCAGGGTAGAAGAAAAATGCCACAGGAGGACAATACAGGGAGATGAGTCATCATTATGTCCTTGTATATGCAATTGCCCTTACAATGACAGCTTCTGCCACTGAACACTTATTATCTACAATAACTTCCACCACAGGGCCAGTATTCCAAAATAACCAATAAAGGTAAAGTGAACAATATTCTAATTATTAGTTATTCTAAAGTAACCAATGGGAGAAAATTGGACAGTTTTCTAATCAGGTACCATAAAGTAATCAATGAGAGTAAGTAGGGTAAGAGTTTTCCTTGAGATCTGTATAGGGAACAGAATACCTCACAGCTTAGCATATAAAACAAAAATTTCCAGACATCAGGGCTTTGAACCTCTCTCTCTGTGTCTCTTTCACTCAGCTCATTCTGCTCTACCTTATGGAGTGCTACTTCCATTTTCACCTTCAAAAAATGTGTACTGTGCATGTTACTTCTTCCTCAATTCTTTGAGACACCAAGGACCTGGACCCAACCAGGTACCCGAATGAGAACAGCACTAGGCAATTTATTTATTTTCATGTCTGGTTTTCTCATTGATAAAATAGGGAGAAAGGGCAATAATTAACCTGATAAAGCTGCCCAACAAGTTTTGCCTAGCTTGATAGACTTTAGACTAGTTACCTCCTGACTACAGTGGTCTAAACCCCCTTTATTACAGCATTTCTCTTCTTTCTATGTGTCTTTGAGATGTAAATCTTCTCCTAGCCTCTTACTCATTTTACAACTCAGGGAATGTCTTTCCCAAAGACATTGAAATCATCCCTTTAAATGTAATAATTTAAAGTGTGTGTGTGTGTGTGTGGGGGGGGTTGTATCCCCTAGTCTTTTCAGGAGGGTGAGAACCTAAATCCACTTAGTGCCTATTTCTATACACAAAGGTCATATTTACCTTGACCAAGCTTCCCACTAACTTCCTTCAGTGCTTTCCCACTAGTTCACCTAAAATCTTAAAATCGATATATGACTTTTGTTTCAGTAGAGTTGAGTCCAAACTCTCTTCCCTATTGCAGTGGTCTTCAATAAAGTCTTCATTTCCCCCATTTCATTTTTGATGTAATTTTTCCTGACATACCTTAGAGGATTATTGTAAAGATTAGTGAGTTACTATATATAAATGTTTAAAGTAATAACTGACATGTACTACTGTGTAAGAGTCACCTAGCAAAACATATCTTTACTTATCTGTTGATTTACCAAATAATTATTGTTCTAAGTATACCTGACATTTTTAAACAAAATTTCCTATTGTTGTCTAATTATGACTAATTCATAATTAGACAACATCTTTGTTTTCCTGTGTTTTTGTGTACAAAACACATCTTTGTTTTCCTGTGTTTTTGTGTACATGTGTGCACAATTGTGTGTGTACACACATATGCATGTGCATGATACAGAAGCCTGGCATTCTTCTATTCCTGGCACAAGTTTGAATCTATTCACATCAGTCCTATGATGCTGTACATATCTTCTCAAGGTGGAGTAGGTTATATGTGACAGGTTTGCTCAGTAAAATCTCTTTTCCTCAGTAACCTATAATTCCCGATAGGCAGGTAAACTAAGTGGATTAGCAGTGTACTTGACACAGTAAAGGATTTGTTATATTAATGAGTGCCAGTTGTTTGCAAGTTATTATATTATTAAATAAAGAGCAATGTTTCAGTGACATGCAACATGAGTCTCCTGTCAATGTAAAATGTTTTATTTTTTCTTCAGTAAAACAAATATGTATGTGTATAAATAAATAAGCAATATATATACGCAAATATAATTGCTTGTTTTATTCTTTGATTGGACTGTTCTTTTATTACTATTTCCTATTTACATTTTAGAAATAAGAGGTCTGGCAACATTATAGCATTAAGCTTGGAGAATTCTAATGTTGCAGAACAATTTGAAGGACAATATTTTTTTCTTGTGACTAACATTTTGATAGATTTAGAAAAAAGGCAACATTCAGAAAAATGCATTGCCTCAGGCAGTTTCTTTCTGTTTGAATTTCTATGGCCATTGAAATGTATTAGCTGTGCTCCTATTAGTTTTATTGTAAAGAATTTGGTATAAAGGGATGTGGATAGAGATCAGAATCTGCCTTGTGAAACCACCTGCTAAGAAAAGTAGTCCCAAATCCCCAGACTCCATTAACTTGTAAATTTGCTTGGATGGATTAGGTTTTAGGTGACAGATCTCTTTTCTGCAACAAAAGCCAAATTTGTCTAGTGGAAACCATCTTAATAGGTATAATACTAGAATATTCAAAATAATATTAATAAGGGGAATAAGCTGTTTGGGCCACTTTATGGTCTGTGGCTACTTATGCTTTTGGTGAATCTTTACTAAGCAATCATAAGACATCATAGATATATAAAAGATGCCAGTTACTCTGGAGATTTGGTCTATTGCAAATCTCTTATCTGTATAATTTAGTAAAAAGGCACCTAATTTGATGATAATGTAAGTTGAAAGAGTATTTGACAGTATTCAAACATTGTGTATAATAGCCTGGGACTCCATAATAATAAGTCAATGTTTATCTTTATCACTCAAAAACATTGGATGAATAATTATTTACTTAAATTCTAGTTTTTTCATTGCTATAAATAACTGGTTATCTTAATTTTTTATGAGAATTGAATACTGTAATACTTAAAATCCTTTAGCAAACCAATGCATATAATTATTTTTTTTCATTTCATGTATTTTATAGATTGAAAAATAAAACTAATGACATCATCATCATCGTCATCATCATTTTTTTGCAGTATTGGGAATTGAATCCAGGAGTGCTTTACCACTGAATTGCATTCCCAGCCCTTTTTAATTTTTGAGATAAGACTCACTAAGTTGCCTAAACCTCCCCAATAGTATATGTGTCACCAAGCCTGCTGAAACCTTTAATTCTTAAAGTGATTTTTTTCATGAATATCAGCTACCATTATAAATGCTTTACATTTATTAACTTCTTTTAGTGTTCAGAACAAAACTTTAAGTAAAATTTATTTTTATTGTCATATTATGAAGAAGAAACTGAGATATAGAAGTGGTAATAACATGACAAACCTCACATTCTAATAAGAGGTGGAATCAAAACTCGAAACCTTGTGTCCTAACCTTAAATCATCCTCCTTAAAAGGAATGTAAAACTTCCTGTGTATGATTTGACATTTGAATGTATATACCACTGTTATAGATTGTATTTTTAGCATATTTTATGTAATGTTTACCCTTTATTTTAAAATTAAAATAATATTTTAATATTGCAATTTTAACTGGAGTATAATTCTCTAAAATAGAGACCATTTTAACATGTGTCTTGGGAGAGGTTTCTACAGAATTATTTAGTATTCTAATCATGTTGGTCTTCCATAAGAAACAAGATCACACAAAGCTGTCACTTGAACAAGATGGAAGTTTTGTTCTCACTGATGTGGTCATCTGGTGAAGTGCAGCCAGAGCTGATATGAGGACACTGTCTATCAGCTGATATGATAGACAGTGCCCCAGGCTCCTTCCCCTCGAGATTCAAAAATACTTAGGTGTGGCCTTTACTTTCATAGGCCAGAACAACAGCATTTATTTTCAAAGTGCTAATAGAAAGAGGAATGAAGAAGCAATAAGTGTTCTCAGGAAATTCCCTTCCAGAGGTGCCTCTAAAACCTGCATTATGACACCATTTTTATGGTCTTATATAACTGGCAGTGAGGCTATGGGAAAAAGTAGAATTTATTATTATAGTCCATGTGCCCAGCAAGATACTCTTTTTAGTTGAAACATCAACATAAATTGAGACACAACACTCACTCATTCACACAGTCTTCATGTATTCATGTGCTCCATACTTTTTAAATGCTGGTACAAAGATGCAAAGGCATCAATAGAACCATAGAACAATGTGTGTAATGAACAAAATTACTTCTAATATATATATACATGCATATATACACATACTGGTATATATACACACTACTATGTATATAGTATATACAATATATATATACACACACTAAATATAAAAATATATATTTATATACTTAGTAGGTAGATAAATGTAGATAATGCTGCTCCAGGGTTCTCATCACTAGATGGTGAATAAATAGAATTCATGAAAGCATTCTTTAAGTTTAGCAAGTTTGTTTTTTAACCACCCTTCACTAAAAGCGAATGTCACCACCATAAGTACCTTCAGAAAAATAGCTCTGAGGAATACATTAGTACTATAAAGGAAGTTAGTGCTCAAGAGAGGTAAATCTGAGCAATTGACATAATTTAAAAACTTTAGAGAATACATATTTTTCAGAAAATATATGTGAATACAATTCATCTAAAATGAGAATTCTAATTGGTACTTGTCCAACATCTGGAATGAAATCATTCTATGTGGCACAAAACATTTAAAAATAAGCTTCACAGAAAATTATACTACAAGATTTAATGAAAATACTTTTCACATATGAGTGCCTGTAAAATCATAAACATATGATTTTATATATATTTTGACTTTAATTTTATTTTATATGACTTTACTATGCATTTTATACACAAGAAAACACATTAGAATAAGTTATACGTGTTTTCCCGGGTCACACAATAGATAGGTAGAAGCACCAAAATTCAAATTTTTATCTATATGTTCAAAAAAATTCTTCTCTGTTAAATATTTGCCAAAGTTTCTTCTTTTAAATTTTGTATACAAATTTTTTATATATGATAGCAGAATGCATTATAATTCATATTACACAAATAGAGCATAATTTTTCATCTCTTGTTGTATATAAAGTATATTCACACCATTCGTGTTTTCATACATGTACTTAGGTTAATGATATCCATCTCATTTCATCATCTTTTTTTACCCCCATGCCCCCTCCCTTTCCCTCCCACCCCTTTGGTCTATCTAGAGTTCATTTAATCCCCCCATGATTTCCCATCCACTATGAATCAGTCTCCTTATATCAGAGAAAACATTCGGCATTTGGTTTTGGGGGATTTGCTAATTTCACTTATCAATATATTCTCCAATTCCATACATTTACCTGAAAATGTCATGATTTATTCTATTTTATTGCTGAGTAATATTTCATTGTGTGTATATATATGTGTGTGTGTATATATATATATATATATATATCCCCCCCATTTTCTTTATCCATTTATCTACTGAAGAACATCTAGTTTGGTTTTACAGTTTAGCTATTGTGAATTGTGCTGCTATAAACATAGATGTGGCTGTGTCCCTGGAGTATGCTGTTTTTAAGTCCTTTTGATAGAGACTGAGTAGTGGGATAGCTGGGTCAAATGGTAGTTTCATTCCCAGCTTTCCAAGGAATCTCCATACTGCTTTCCATATTGGTTGCATCAATTTGCAGTCCCACCAGCAATGTATGAGTGTGCCTTTTTCCTCACATTCTTGCCAAAACTTACTGTTGTTTGTGTTTTTAATAGCTGCCAATCTGAATATAGTGAGATTTTGATTGGAATTGCATTAAATTTGTATAATGCTTTGGTAGTATGGTCATTTTGACAATATTAATTCTGGATATCCAAGAACAAGGGAAATCTTTCCAACTACTAAGGTCTTCTTTAATTATTTTCTTTAGGATTCTGTAGTTTTCATTGTAGAGGTCTTTCACCTCTTTTATTAAGTTGATTCCCCAAGATTTTTATTTTTATTTTTTTGAGGCTACTGTAAACAGGGTAGTTTTCCACATTTCACTTTCAGAGGATTTGTCACTGATACACAGAAATGCCTTTGATTTATGGGTGTTGATTTTGTATCCTGCTACTTTGATGAATTCATTTACTAATTATAGAATTTTTCTGGTGGAATTTTTTGGGTCTTCTAGCTATAGAATCATATAGTTGGCAAATAGTGCTAATTTGAGTTATTTTTCTGTCAGTATCTCTTTAATTTTTTTCATGTGTAATTGCTCTAGTCAGTGTTTCAAGAACTATGTTAAACAAAGGTGGTGAAAGAGGGCATCCATGTTTTTTCCAGTTTTTAAGAGAATGCTTTGCTTTTAATTTATCTCCATTTAGAATGATGTTGGCATGGGGCTTAGCATAGATAGGTTTTATGATATTGAGGTATGTTCCTGTTACTCCTAGTTTTTCTAGTGTTTTGAACATGAATGGGTGCTGTATTTTGTTGAATGCTTTTTCTGTACCAATTGAGATGATCATATTTTTATCTTTAAGTCTATTGATGTGATAAATTATGTTTATTGATTTTCATATGTTGAACCAATGTTACATCCCTGGGATGAACCCCACTTGATTGTGGTGCACTATCTGTTTGATGTGTTTTTGTGTTTGATTTGCCAGAATTTTATTGAAAATTTTTGCATCTATGTTCATTACCGATACTGCTCTGAAGTTTTCTTTCTTTGATGTGTCTTTGCCTGGTTTTGGAGTCAGGGTGATATTGGCCTCATAGAATAAGTTTGGAAGTGCTCCCTCTTTTTCTATTTCACAAAATAATTTGTAGAGTATATGTATTGATTCTTCTTTATACGTTTTGTAGAACTCAGCTGTGTATCCACCATTTCCTAGGATTTTCTTGGCTGGTAGGCTTCTGATGTCTTCTATTTCCTTACTTAAAATTGATCTGTTTAAATTGTTTATATCAACCTGATTCAATTTTGGCAACTCATATGACTAAAAATGTACTCTAATAGAGAATAAGTTTTCAAAATAAAATTTCTAATTATCTTCTGTATTTCTGTAGTGTATGCTGTGATATTTCCTTTTTCATTATGTATGTTAGTGATTTCAGTTTTCTCTTTTCTTTGTTAGCATGGCTAAGTGTTTTTCAATTTTATTGATTTTTTTGAAAAAACAAATTTTTGTTTTGTCAATGTTTTTCAATTGTTTCTTTTGTTTTATTTTCATTAATTTCAGTTCTGATTTTAATTATATTGTCTTCTTCTGTTATTGCTGTTGATTAGTTCTTATTTTTCTAGGGCTTTGAGATGAAGTGTTAGGTCATTTATTTGTGGACTTTTTTTTCTTTTAAGGAATGAAATTGATGCAATATACTTTCCTTGATGACTTTTGCAACCCATTTGTTCATTCAGTAGCATATTATTTAGTCTCCAGCTGTTGGAATAGTTTTTATTTTTTATTTTATCATTGATTTCTAATTTCTTTCCATTGTGATTGATAAAATACAGCATAGTTTATCTACTTTTTTTTGTATTCTTAAAGAGTTGTAGAGTTGTTTTGTGGCCTAATATATGGTCTATTTTAGAGAAGAATCCATGTGCTGCTGAGAAGAAAGTGTATTTGCTCATTGAAGGATGAGGTATTCTATACATGTCAGTTAAGTCTAAATTGTTGATTGTTTTATTGAGTTCTATAGTTTGTTATTGTTGTTCTTGTTGTTGTTGTCATTCAGGCTTTTATTTGGAAGATCTATCTAGTGGGAAAAAAGGTGTATTAAAGTCACCCAGAATTATTGTGTTGTGGTCAATTTGACTTTTGAACTTATGAAGAGTTTGATAAACATAGATGCTCCATTGTTTGGGGCATATACATTTATAATTGTTATGTCATGTTGGTGTATGGTTCCCTTGAGCAGTATGAAATGTCCTTCTTTGTCCTTTTGATTAACTTTAGCTTAAAGTCTACTTTATTTGAAACAAGGATGGAAACTTCTGCTTGCTTCCTGAGTCCTGGTGAGTGGTATGATTTTTCCCAACCTTTCACCTTCACTCTGTGGTTGTCTTTTCCTATGAGATAAATCTCTTGGAGGCAACATATTGTTGGGTCATTTTTTAAAAATACAATCTGCCAGTCTATATCTATTGATTGGTGAGTTTAGGCCATTTACATTCAGGGTTATTTTTGAGACATGATTTGTATTCCCAGTAATTTTTGTTTATTTTTTGGTATTTAACTTGACTTGGTTTCCCCTTTGATTAGTTTTTTCCTTCAGTGTAATATCTCCTTTTGCTGATTTTCATTGTTGTTTCAATTATTTTTCATGTAATGTTTTGCCTTCTGTAGTGAAGTCTTTTGAGTTGTAAATTCTTTTAACCTGTTTATCATGGAAGGTTTTTATTTTATCATGAAATTACTAAGGTTTAATTTTGCTGGATATAAGATTCTTGGTTGGCATCCACTTTCATTTAGAGCTTTATATATGTTATTCCAGGATCTTGTAGCTTTCAGGGCCCTGGGTTGAAAAATCTGCACATAATCTAATTTGTTATTCCCTATATGTAATCTAATTCCTTTCTCTCATGGCTTTTAATATTCTCTTTTTTATTCTGCATATTAGGCATTTTCATTATAATGTTCCTTGGTGTGGCTCTATAGTGATTTTGTATATTTGGTGTTCTGTAAGTCTCTTGAATTTGGTTTTCCAACTTATTCAAGTTTAAAAAATTATCATATATTATTTTATTGAATAGATTGTTCATTCCTTTGGTTTGGAACTATGCCTTCCTCTCTCCAATAACTCTTAAGTTTGGTCTTTTTATGCTATCTCATATTTCTTGATTGTTCTGCTCGTGGTTTTACCATTTTCATTGTGTGGTCTACATTCTTTTCAATATATATATATGTCTTCATTGTCTGAAGTCCTGTCTTCCAAGTGGTCTAATATGTTAGTGATGCTTTCAATTGAACTTTTAATTTGATTTATTGTTTTTTTTTTAATTTCAAGGATTTCTGTCTGGTTTTTCTTTAGAACTTCTATAAACCTACTGAAGTAATCTTTTGTTTCCTGTATTTGCTTATGTAGCACTTTGTCAAAATGATCATTTGCTACCTGTATTTGTTTTCTTATATTATTCTTTAACTTACAGAACATTTTAATTATGTACAGCCTGAACTCTTTCTCTGTAATTTCATCTACTGTGCTGGTCAGTGTTTCTAATAATGTGGTATCTTGATTTGTTTGGGACACTTTCTTCCCTTGTTTTTTCATGTTGCTCACGTGTCTTCCTTTCTAGCTCTGTGGATCTGAGGAGTTACCATTTTTACCCTATAGGCTTATAGTTCCCCTGTAAGGTTCCACTTCACCTTTGAGGGGAAGGACAAAGTTAACAGGTCCAAATATAAACAAAATATCACCTAAAAACAAATAGTTGTTTTTAAGACATTTTTAGTTTGGTCACAATGTACAAAAATGGTGAATGCAATTGTTATCTACAATATCATCATTAGGTTTGTAAAAGGGTTTACAGTTTTTGATGGTAGACAAATAACCAGGTGAGAGGTGTAGAAAGATATGCTAAAGAGTTATGGAATGACGTTATATACTTATTATATCTTAGGAAGTGTGAAAGAGAAATCTAAAGAAGATGATTATTAGCAGGAGAGTAGAGAGTTAGTAATTTGGGGTAGACAAGTAAGAGGGAAGAAAGATCAAAGACAACAGAGTATATAAGACAAACACACACACACACACATACACGCACACACACACACACACACACATATAAATGTTAAAATAGTAAAAATTGGAGGGAGAAAAGGGAAAAAAAGAAAAAAAGAACAATATACAACACAACAGTAATATACTATTCAGTAGTCTCAGTCCTCAATATCCTAATTCATGCAAAGTACTTGAAAGTACTTGATTTCTCATATGTTGGGGATGTGAGGGTGGGAGAATAAAGAGAAGAAAGAAAAAAATCAGATAAATAAGGATTGTTTTGGTTGGAGGTCAATATCTTTCCTGCTTCCCTTCTCATCCAGTAGATGGAGTTGTTTGGTTTTAGTTGGTATCTCTGCCCTCAGGATGGTGGGAGTTAACAGGGTATGAGGGTTGGTCTTGGGTGCAGGGCACCTAGAAGTAAGACATGGTACCCACTGGTTCTGTTGAAAGACTGCACCTCAGGGATCTCCTTTTGGGTCTGCTTCTGTGATGTGGGTGCCGGGTTGTATCTCCTCATCTCATCTGTAGACCTCACAGGTCCTACTCTCTAAATTAATCTCTAAAGTGTCTCTCCCTCATCCTTTCCCTTTCTACTTCCTAATGAGAAACCTTTGTGTGTGTGTGTGTGTGGGGGGGTCTTGCGTGTTGCACTCTGGTAGCTGCACAGCTGTTGTGGAGAACTGTTTTGATTTGGGCAGTCACTCTGCTAAGTTAGAGGCTGCTGGGGATTGGGGACAATTGGAAAACTATGGGTACCTGGCTATCTGGTGTTCCAAATTAGTAAATCCCCAACTAAAGATGGTGATGGAGGTGACCCAAGATGGAGGTAGCTGCTTTCAGCATGGGGTGTTGGGTTGGGTGGGGTGAGCCGGGAGATGGCATTGTGCAATGCATTCAGAGATGAACTCTGTGGCGTGCAGTGTTGTGGCTGTCAGCTTCATTCAGAGCCTATGATGTCCCCAGGTACAGGCAGGCTACCACGAGTAGGGGACTCTGGCAGTAGCTACTTAGTCCCAAGATAGAAGCTACTGGGAAGCCCCATGGTAGTAGATAGGGGTTCCTACATGAGTGGTGGCTGAAGGTCCTGTGCATGGGTAGCAACTAAGTATCCTTCATGGGAGCAGCATCTTGGAATTCTGCACTGCTGCTGATACCAGTGGTCCTGCTAAGGCACTTGCAAGACCTGCATGGGCTACTAGGCAGGAGTTGGGAGTCCTTTTCTAATGCTGAGGCCCGGGGCCCTGCATGGCACTGCAGCTGTGATTCCTGTGTGGTATCAGCTGTGGAGGGGTCCTCTATCATTCTCAGCAAAGCAGCATTCCCATTAGTCATGGAGATCTGGGTCACAGAGCAATACAGAATGCTGCCTCCCTTTGGCCCACTATCTTGGATCCCCCTTCTGCCAAAGTTTCTTATTCAGTAATAAGAGAAAAATATTTGAAAGTATGTAAGATGACTCTAGATTCTTAAACAGTATTCTGTGATTGGGATTGAAGCCATATATATACATGAAACAAATCAGGTATCTTCCTTCTATGCCTTCTGAAGCCATGAGAGCAGAGTCTCAGCAGTATACAATGGGCTTTCATGTGTTACTGATGTGTTTAGGCCCTAGAGTATCTGAGGTTCCAAGCTTTGTATGTGTAAATTCAAGGACTTGTTCTCATTCCATTTACTAAAATGTGTTTAATATATAACCATGTTCTGTTATGTAATGTTGTGAAAATATTTGGAAGAAAATTTATTGTACTTACTGGAACATATTTCTTAGGTACACTTATAAGGAATCCTAGATTTATCTACATCAATATAACATATATAATTAAGTTTTGATTTCAGAAAAAGATTAAAGGGGTGTGTGTGTGTGTGTGTGTATAACTGTCACATCATTCTTTTAGGACATAGAAAGCCAACCAATTCTTTTGTCCTTACTAGACATCCTGTAGTTTATCTGGCAATCCTGATCCTTACAGATTTTTTTCTTATGCCACTGTTACACTCATAGTTGTTTTATTTTCATCAGTAATACTGACTTAAATTTATAAAACTTTTCTGGAACACATGGGAAAAAACGTGTGAGCAAAATAATTTTCAAATTCTGAATGCTGAGTAATATCCCTTAATTACTGGAAAATTATCACTCTCTTGTTTTTTCAAGTATTTAAGAAAATTACTCTGTTTGAGGTTATGTTTGTTCAGAGCAATAACTTAAATATCTTGTGCTTGGACATTCTCCTCTCAGTACCCTTTTTCAGCCCCTGCTGTTGATAACTTTCATGATCTACATGAAGTGAGCCTATAATGATTAGCAGTCCACTTTATTCTGGGAAATAGAGATCTTATTTCATTTTATCTCCTTTGCCCAGCATGGCAGAAATCTTTCCCTCATTCCTCAATAGTGTGTTTTTACTGTGTCCCCTAAACAACAAAAACAGATCATGAAGCACTTGCAGTGAGTGCTAAGATCTGGATGCTTTCTTGAAACAGCATTACCTGTGGGACATAACAGGGATGTCTCCTTTCAGCTGTGTCCCTCTCGCTTTATTTAGTTCATTTTCAATTAACTCAATAAAAATGGAAGAGCTTACATCTTATTTCAGTAATCAGGAATTTGTGCTTTTGTGAAAATCTTTCTGAGTTCTAAAAGAAATAATTTAGGCACAATAATGCTTTAGTTTATATTTTTCAACAAATATATAGGAATATATAGGAAGACAAGTGGTTGAGAAGAAACTGCATAGAATTATTGAAATAAATAATGGCAATTATTTAGTTTCATTTTTATATTAAAATGCCCCCATTTTTTGAGAACAAAGTTGAAGACTATATCAAAGGTGAATTGTTTAGACATTTAGAATTTGAAAATAAAAAATTACAAATGATGCTTTTTTTCCCATTTCTTTTCTTATAAACTCTGAAAAAAATTGTTTTATTCTTACTATCTTGCCTAGGAATAATGCCGCTGTATCATAGATGTAAGCTAACCCATTTAAGTTAATTTATTTAAGTTAGATTTCCATTGAAAAGTATTACTATATTTTGATCTATTTTCATGAAGAACTGTGCCATTTAATAATCCTATAGAGGTTTGCTTAGCTATACAAACAGTCTTATGTTAATATGCAGTTTTATGCAGAAATAACCTTCTGCATGAACTTGTTTCATTAGCATTACTTTTGTTAATACTTAGGAAAAGACTTCTATGGTGTGCTAAATATTGTTTAGTGTTTCAAGTACAGGAAAGTCATTTTCCTATGAAGATATTTCTAGAATCCAAAGCTTCTTTTAATAAAAGAATAGTTTAATGGTCCTTATGAAATTCCAAAGCAGAATAGTAAGAGATGAATTTTGACAAAATAGTAGATTTTTAAAACTGCCTTAGGAACAATGATAAATAGTACTCACAAAATATGTCTTTTGATTTTATCTAATAGTAACTAATATATTAATTTCTTTGTGCTTAAAAAATAAATTTTTATCTAAAACAATAAATAAAAATAATTAAATTTGTACATTGTATGTAGCTATTTAGCATCAATCACAGTGAAATGACATTTAAAAAATATTCTAAAGATTTTTTATATTAAACACATGTTAGAATCTTAAGCCAAACAGATGAGTAGTTTCATTTTCTTTTATCTCAGAAGATTTTAAATTTTTTTCTGTTCCTATGACTATTTACAGGAAATTCAATAAGAGTGTCTACTACTGTTAATTTATAAGAAGACAATATATACTATGTAGTTTGAGAGGTAAATTTCTAGAATAGGGATTCCATTTAAAATAACTATTATATCCATGGATCCAAAATTTGACTCCCTTAATTTAAATATTTACGAAGAGAATTATAATAAAGTTAAAGTATTAATGTACTATGAGACTATCTTGAATGTTACTACAAGGTCATTTCTATTCAGAAAATTTAATGGCATAATCTAATGCAAATTTCAGTCTATTGTTCATACACAATTAAACTTTTTAATATTGTAAATTGCAAAGTGTTATTAATTCTCACATTCCTTTGATAAGTTACACTTTCCTATGATTTATTACACAATTTTAGGCTTTGAGTACAAAATAGGACATGCAATAATCATTTTCCTTCCTGAGTGAAAATAATGTGGAATTTAGACAATAGAGAATCCAGGTGCTGTGGCAGAATAGGAAAGCTAAAAGTGAGGAGATTGGGAAATGGGACAATTTTAGTTTCTTGACACTCAATGATCTCACTGAGAAAGGCCCATTGGTGATAAAACAATTTAAAGCTAGACAGGCAAAGGGTCTTCCAGGCAGATGGAAAAAATAGTATTTCCAAATATTCTGATAAGAATAAGTTTATGGGGCTAGGGATGTAGCTCAGTAGGTAGAGTGCTTGCCTCACACACACAAGGTCCTAGGTTCAATCCACAGCACCATTAAAAAAAAAAGTTTCTTAGATTATTGCCATGTTGGCCAATAAAAACTAATTCAAATTACTTTTAATAATTCAGTTATTACTATATCTCTGCCAGAATATTATCAACATTTTTACAATTCAGTCCCCAAATAAAAATATGAAGAGATGCATAGATAAATATTTCTAGTGATATATCCATATCTGATATAAAGTTACTATATTATCTTATTATTAAATAATTCATACAGTTTACAGATGAGACACATGCTTTTATCACTTGAACTTTCTTCCTGGTAGAATCATTTTCTGATTATCTCTGATTAGTCTCAACTATTTATCCAAAGTAGCTTTTTTTTTTAAAATTCTTCATAGAGGATTTATGAGTTTTTTTGAGTTTAACTATTCATCATAAAAGTAAATCAATTGATATTTTATTTGTAAATTATATTTAAATATAAAAATCACTACTTTCATTGTATTTCTAAAATATTTTGAAACACATGAATTTGGTCAATTGAATTTTAGTTGTTTCTTTTTCACATTAAATGACTAAATTTAATTTAATGTTAAAAAGCAAAGTAAATGGGGAAAAGCAAAGTCCTATTGCAATTAACTACCTTTTGCATGGTCAAATTAATTTATGTGCCTTTCCTTTTTTGCACTGGGGATTGAACCCAGGCGTACTTTACCACTGAGCCACGTTTCTAGTCCTTTTTACTTTTTTTTTGAGACAGGGTCTCACTAAGTTGTTCAGGGCCTCACCAAATTGCTGAAGCTTGTGAACTTGTGATCCTCATGCCTCAGCCACCCAAATTGCTGGGATTACAGGTGTGCACCACCTTGCCAGTCAATCTATGTATCTTTTAATCTGGGCCAATTTATTGAAAAGACACATATATTTTTTCTTTATTATAATTGTGACCTGACTGCTTGATCTTTGGATATTCTTCCAAGACTTCTTCAGGAACAATCTGATTCTCTTATGAACTGGAGACAAAGTGTTTCCTTGCACATCAAGTCTGTCAATCTTCTAGCTATCGTCTGTGTCCTAGAATGCCAGGTTCTGTGCTCATCAAACTCAGAATTGACATCATACTTATAATACTGGTATTACTTATGGGAAACTATAGTAAATATATTATCAAATAACTGGGACTTTAATTTTCAGTGAAGGTTATATTGACACAGAGGATTTCTTTAACTTCCTTGGAATTCAAACTGGAGTTAGTTTGGGAATTTCTTATTTAAATTCTTCAAGTTTTTTTAATCATCTATAAATAATTCTTATAAATATGTAAAATGTTTTTTGATTCTTTATTTTTTGTAAAGATTTTTTTTTGAGCTAGGTGTGGTGGTGCATACCTATAATCCCAGAAACTTTAAAGGCCAAGGTAGGAGAATTGCAAGTTTGAGGCCAGCCTCAACATTTTAGGAAGACCCTCAGCAACTTAGCAAGACTGTCTCAAAATAAAATATAAAAAAGACTGGGGATAAAGTGCTAAAATGTCCTTGGGTTCAATCTTCAACAAACAAACAAAAATATGGATTTTTTTAAACAATTCAATTCATGTGAGACATTAAGTGGTTTTCTTAGAGCTTTGCACATTTCAGTAGAATTGAATAAAAAAATAAGTTTCCAGAGAAATACTAAACATTTCTCTGGAAATTCTGAAATTCACGTTTCTATTTCTCAGAGATGATCCCATTTTGATGTTTTTGTCTCTTGACTTTCTGGAGTGCTAGAGGAATTGAACTTCTATTTATAATCAGATAAAGATTCAAAGTGGACAGGTAGGCTGAAATTAGAGTTGGGAAAACTAGGTGTTAGCTTCAGGGGGCACTAAGAGACATGAAGTGGAATTTTCACTGGTGTGATTCAAATAACCACTTAATGTTAGCTATACTCTTTTTCACATAAAAGTTTTAGCATTTTTTGTTCATTAAAGAATCAATGAAGTTTGCCTCTAAAAGCTATTTCTGACAAGAATATGTTATATCTCCACTAGTACATATTGGAGTTTCTGCATTTCTGCTGTTGGTATCACACATATACAGATTTAAGTTTCTAAAGATCAGAAACTTCTATGACTATTTTTGAATTATATACTGGCCAGTACATTTTAACTATATTTAAGACAAACATAATTACATAAAGTATAGGAAAGAATCTTATAATTCCTATTGGCTACTTGACACAGAGTTGTTCTGAATATATTCTGGTCTTTTGGAATAATACCATTCTTTTCAAGAGAGCAAGGAGCTCAGGCATAATCTTATCAACCTGCAGTGCTAATGTATTAGTTAGCTTCATGTTACTATGAGGAAATAACAGAGGCACTAACTTATAAGACATTTATTTGGCTCACCGTTTTAGAGATTCAAAGTTATGGCAACTGGAATGATTAGTTCTAGTGAGGGTGGTGGTTGGTGAAACATCACAGTACAAGTGCATGGAGGAACAGAAAGATCATATTGTGATTTAGGAGAAAAAGACACACACACTAGGGTCCCAATTCCCAACTGAGAACATATTGCCAATATCCCAAGGATCTCCTATAAGTTCTTATCTCCTAAATGTTCTATAACCTCTGATTAGCATTAACCTAGCAAAAAAGTCTTTGATACATGGGCTCTAAGGGATGTGCAGCATCTAAACTATAAAAGCCAGTAAATGCAGTTCCCTGTAGTTATTATGGCTGCTGAGAAATATTGCTGTCAATATGAATCTTCTAAATTGTATTTTCAGGATTCACAGGTGATGATCTTTTATTCCCATTCACTGCATCTAGATCATATCCTTTGAATTTTCACCCTATTCGTACTTCTCTTCTTCCAACTGAATGGAAAGTCCATTGTTTTAAATTAATGTCTTCCTCCCTGGAACTAAATTATTGTGGGTCTGGCTAGTCTTCATTGATGTAGTCACCATTTGGATGAGCTTCACATGTAGTGTGGAAAGGCCATACCTCAGTCATCTGAGATGCTGCTTTTCCCATTGGTCCACACCCATCATCACACAAATCTCCATCCTACCTGTTCCAGCTTCACTGTGGCTCCCACAGCCACTGCCATAGCTACAGTCAATGTGCTGGCCTGATTAACTTTGGGGAAGAAACCACCATATCTCAAAAATTTCAAGACAATTTCCTTCTGGAGTACACAAATATTAAAAGAGGCACAGACACTTATAGATCAATTTTGTCTTAACTAGTTTTCTAGAAAGAATTTCATTTTTTTCTTAAATCAATGTGTTGGCATTTATGATTCAATGAGCATGAATATATTGAAAGAAATAGTTCTAGTTGGATTGGAAGCTAGAAAATTTAGGCAATTAAAAAGACTTTTGAATCCCCCAAGTTTTACATTAAAACCAGTAGTTTTACATATAAAAAAACTATTAGTAAGAAATATCCTTGGTGTCATACACTCCTCCTAAACCATGAAGAAGAAATTAACTTAGGTACTACTCTATAGTAAACACCTTTTCTTTAATGGTTTATCTTAAACAGATTTGTGTACAAGTGTAGCAAAACCCTAGAAACTCTAGTATAGTTTGCTAATCATACATTGTTGCTATTGTTGTCTTTAATTTTTCTCTTGTGATTTAGCTTACACTTAAGGCAATATTACATTTCTGGTATATTTCAAAACTTGAATTCAACACTCTTATATTTTTCTTTTAATTAGGTAAACTTGAATTCATGGAGAATATTTTCTCACAGTGCTTGTATCCAGTATTACAATGATTATTAAATAATGACATATTTCTTGAAAAAATTGTCATCTATTACCCATTAACCTTTCATGCCTTAGCTTTTTAGTCTTCCTGTAATGTTTTAAAACTTGAATTCAATTACATGCGTGTGTGTGTGTGTGTGTGTGTGTGTGTGTGTTTGGTGTTAGAGGTGGTGCTGGGCAGTCTATTAGGTACTTTTTAGTTGTAAAATATCATAGAATCAGTTGCAAAGATTCTATAATAATAATTCAGTAATAATCTGCCAGAGCAATATATTTGCACAAAAACGTACCTCTTCTCATATAATGATCTAGAACACAGACTTGCAAGGTTTTCATCTAAATGCCATATGTTCTGTCATTGATACTCAACTCTGATATTGTAGCATGGAAATAACAGTAGACAATAATTGCATGAATGGGCATGGCTGTGTCCCAATTTCACTTTATTTATAACACTGAGTGGTGAGCAGGATTATGCTTGCGGGGGCAGTAGTATGGCAACTCAAAGTAAAGGGAGCCAGGGCCATAGAGTGCCTTTATCATATTCAGCATAAGACCATATGTTTTCTAAGGAAACTACCAATCCCAGAAAATCACCCAATATTTACCTATTTAAGGAAAGGAGGAGTGGATTCTAGGGCATGAGCTCATGAGGAAGAGACTGCAGTTTTCTCCACTCATTAAGCCTTTGCTTGTATTTATCCAGTGATTCTATAGAATGAGAGTTTTGCTGGGCTCTCATGAGCATGAGGGAGGATCAAGGATTTTGGAACTCAAAAGAAGAAATGGAGAATGGATAGTGGGATGCTGTTTTCAGGTACAGCCTCTTTTCACATTTCCCCTAACTTGAACACACTCATTCTTTACCTAAAGAAGAAAGTCCATTATATCCTTGAGTTACTGCATCTAGTTGGAAGTTTGGGATATCTGTAGGCACCAAGCCCTTTCCCTTTGTACATGAATGTGGTTCCTTGAAAGCTAGTTGCTACAGTTAATATTCAACATGGGGGAGGAACAGGACAACGAAAATAAATGTTATCATACATAAAGTAAAAAAAAAAAAGAAGAAACATAAGCAATCAAGCACTTCCAAAAGTTATAAAAAATTGCTTGTCAGGGATTTGGAAAACTACCTTGAATAACATAAAAACACTCTTAAAATTTATGTGGGTCTAGGACGGGAGTATAAAAGATCAAATTACATATAATTATTTTAAGATTTTCTATATAGAGTTACTTATAAATTATATGCTGATGTTTCTCACCTTATGATGAGGTTACGCTTCAATAAGTCAATTCTTCATTGTGAACATCTTTAGTGAAAAAAATGCATTTAATACACCTAACCTACTGAATATTGGGTCAGGTTAACCAGCTTTACATATAATCAGAACACATTCAGTAGCCTATGGCTAAGTACAAGCACCTAGTACAATGCCTGTTTAATAAAATATATACTTTTTGCATTTAATAATAAAATATTGACTACCTCATGTATTTTGTTGAATCCCTATATCCCCAAAATGCTGGCAACACAGCACACTGCAGAGTACCATTGTTTCCCTCCCAATTGAGTAACTAATTGGGAACTGTAGCTTACTGTAGTTGCCTAGCATCAAAAGAACATGGAGTCACATATTGTTGGCATAGGAAAAGATCAAAACTCAGGATTTTGAAGTACAGAAAATTTTGAATTTGGCTTATCAGTTTCACACATCGTAAAGTCAAAAATCATAAATCAAACTACCCTAAGAATCATCAATACAAAATTAATTGTTAAATGTGTTCTGTGACTCTAACCTGAAAAAGATACCTACCTTCCTTACAATTAAAAAAAAATGGGGAGGGGGATGTACTGCGGATTGTACTCAGGAGCACTCAGCCACAGAGCCACATCCCCAGCCCTATTTTTGTGTTTTATTTAAAGTTGGAGTCTCACTGAGTTGCTTAATGCCTTGCTTTTGCTGAGGCTGGATTTGAACTCAAGATCCTCCTGCTTCAGCCTCCTGAGCCACTGGGATTATAGGCATGTGGCACTACTGTGCCTGGCCCTTACAATAAAAATTTAAAATATGCAAATGTGTAGCTTTTGTGAAGTTGAATGTCAGTTAATTATTCAAAGTAGAAATAAAAATTAAAACTATTTTGCATATGTTTGGGTCCTTTGCTAATGGATCATTGGTGTTTGGATAAGCAACCAAATATAAATTGTACTCTGTTCAGGATTTGCTTCATCAGACAATTATTCTTGACACTTTGTTGTTTTTTGATAAAATAAATTTGGCAAAAATATATGCTGAGTCCATAGCAATTTGAATTGCTAATAAAATTTGTAGTCTATTGATTATATTCAGAAAGAACAATGAATTCACCATAAGAAGTTACATTATGTCTCACCATTGCAGAATGTTTTACAAAGAAATATTAGGAATCTATCATATAAATTATGATTTATATAATGATTTTTGTTATAGTGCTTACATGAATATTCAGAATCATGTTGTATTCCTTATTTTTCTTTCACCAAATTTACTCTTTTGGGTGGGGTCAGGAGACCTTAGCTAGTGGTAGAGCATTGCCTAAGGTGTAAGTACCCGGTTCCACCTCAGCACCACAAAACACAGCAAAACAAGTCACCGCAACTCGTCAATCAACACTAAATCTTGAATGATTAACTTCTAGTTATAGAGTTACAATCTGAAGTGTATTTGTATGTGAATTCTTCCAGTTGCACATTTTTTATTTTCCTGTTCTATATTTTATTGTCCTGTCACTTTTTTTCCAGTCACTTTTTTTGTTGAGTGTTTCACATGGACCTTCCTTTGATTTATATAAACTATTTTTTTCTGAATTATCATATAATGTTTAAAGGTATAATAGCCAAGCACAGATATGTCTTATAAACTTTTTCTGGTAATATTTATAATAACAAACAGGTTATAGTAAAGAAGATTAATTTCAAAATTGATTTTCGTATTTGTCATTAGCTAAAATTTTTTCTTCATATAAACAGATTTTATATTGTTTACCTTTTCACATGCATCTATGTAAATTCTGAGGTAGTCCATGTTGAACATAATCATTTTACTAGCATTTAGTCAACATTCTTGGTATTTATTTTAATATGACTTTAATGTCAAAAGTAAAATCTCAGCAAGATATTCTATTTGTCATGAATCCAAAAAACAGAGAATTTGTTCTTTCATTTATTTAATGACAATGCTACCAACACTTTTAAGATCATGGCTCATCATAATAGCCAAATAAAGCTATGAACTTTACGTTACTATTGTCCATCAAGTAGCCAATTAAAAATACATAGTGTCACACTTTATAGCTATTGTGTCTAGACTTATGATTCATATTTACCTATATTTAAATTAAATAAATATGAATATATTGGAAATCTATCATAGCTACCATGTGAAACTGTTGTGAATACTGTGTTAATTTTTAAAAACTTTCAGAATCATGAAGTAGAAATAAAGGAGCAAGAAATTGAAAACCATGTATTATACAGAAATAATACATATTATGAAGAATTCTATTGAATAATTTCAATTGGAAAGAATATGACAATAAAAGTAATTTGCTTTCTCTTTTACTGGTATAGTTTCGCTGCTTACTACATTTTTGCCCTAAGAACCAATGTCCCCAGTTAAAGTATCACTCACAAAACTTCAAAATATTCAGATGTAGTTATGGTTTTCTTAGTATAGAACCAAGAGTTGGGTTGGTATCCATGTATTCTTTAGTACTCTGAGTTTGTGTGTGTGAGCATGCATGATGGGGTGAGGGAAGAGAGAGAGAAAGAGAGAAATGAGGGATTATTCACTGGTGACTGAGTTTGAGAGTAGAGTTGACTATAGTAGAGTTATTTTTTAGTGTCCCATTGGACTTCTACATTGGTGTTTTGTAACTCCTCTTTGTAACATTTGTGGTCCCTGTATTTTTGTCTCCAGTTGGGTCATCTTTATTTTTTATCATTTATTACCATTTTTTAAATGTTAAGAAACATGCTTTTCCTGGGGCTTCACAATGTTCATAGCCCATTCCTACACCTGTAGATTGGCAGGGGCAGGAGGTTCTGAGGCTTACATTAAGAAATAAAGTAAACACAGGCTTCTGTTGTCCATGCTTATTATCCTTTTGTCAATGCAACTCCCACCCACTCCCCCCCCCAAAAAAAAAATCTCAAGCTCCCAATTTTTTTTTCCTTTCAATCCGGTGAACGTAGCTATACCCAAAGATGCTTCCTGAGTGTAACTTCTTCCTGTACCATTTGCAGTTGTACATGGGGTAATTTTAGTCTGTGGTATCTGCTGCCAATTTTAAAGTAATGCTAAACTATTATTAGTTGAAGTTATGGAATATGCTGTCCTAATTAAAAAAGAACCCAATCTCTAATAGTATTATGAAAAGTAGAATTCTATTTTTCCTACAAATGGCAGTGCAAGATAAGCAGTCCAGAGCTGTTCAGGTGGGCATACTTTCTCTTCAATATGAGGACAAGTGCATGGAGTACTGTAGACAGGGGATATATTAAGGGCGTCTGGGTGGCAACCATTCCCATGCTAGGCATGTGAGTAGCAAACCACTTATCCCGTAGGCACAGCCGTGGGTATGAGGCCGCGTGTTGCAGTCCCTGTGCTTATTCCATGGCCTGCTCCTCCATGGGTCGCTGCAAGGACAGTTGGCCAGAAATTGCATTGGTGATATATACATGGTAACTTCTCAATAAAATCAGACCTGCTTTCTGCTTGGTCTCCAGAGGTCTTGATTAACAACTCCTTACCACACTCTCCTCTATCCTGTTTTGTAGACCTCCGAACTAGGCGAGAGCAGGCGCACACACTTCAGTATATGATGCCTGAGATTGTTTTGCCTGTTATTATTTCTCTGACAGCACAAATGAAAAAAGAAGGAATTCCAAGGGGGCATTAAGATCTAATAAATTTTTATATACATTATTAGTTGCATTTGTTTTATCTTGTTCATTTGTTTTTGCTTATTATTGCTTGGTAACTTAAATTCCAAAAAAATGGCAACTGTTTTCATTTTATAATGAAATAATGAACAGTAGGGAGAGACTTTTTTGCTTTTTGGAAAAAAAAAACAACAAAACAAAACATTCAGTTGGCCAATTTTTTTCTACTTCCTTCAGTTAGGAACCTAACACTCTTCCAGCTAGAACTCAGAAACATAATTTACATTTTACCAATTTGATACAGTTGTTTAAGAAAAGGAGTTGAAGGATTTCCCCTGTGAGTGCAATGGAGTTGTACTTCTCCCCAGGGAAGGGAACCAGAGCTTGCTGCAGAGCCAACATGGGCACAGAGTCAGGGCTCAACTCCTCTGGCTCCAGTCTTGCTAACTGAAGGTTTTCACGTGTGAACAATAGAATTATTTCTGTAAATTGTTGGGGAACTATTACTAAAAATAAAATGTTCTTCTAACCCAAAAGCCTATCTGTAAAGGTAGTAAAATATGATATACTTCACAGGCAATCTGCTTTAAAGATGACAAAAACAGACCAAAATCTTACCCAAGAACCAAGCAGATTGATCCTATTACATAAACATTTCCAAGATAAACTATAACTAGTCTTCAAGTAAGAGGCCTTAACAGTGCCATTTGTCCCAAACAGCTCATCCCATATTTACGTGGTAATTGGCACAAATCTTTATCAGCTAATTGGCTTTATCCAGAGGATAAACAAATTGGTCATATCTTGATGGCAGGAGGTAGGCTTGCAAGTTACAGCAAGCTTCCCATTGAAGTTAGGTTTCTACTCTGCCACAAAGACTGGGAAATAGGGTGCTATCTTCCTTGATGTTTACAGTTCAAAGAGATGGTTTCTAAGTCTCTGGATCCACATAGATTTCAAATGGAATCATATAAATTTCAAAGACAGAAGAAAATATTTAAACAATTGAAAGTATTCTATAGTAAATGCTGTAAGAAAAATGAAGGGGAAAAAGTTTCTACCTTTATTTTCTGACTTTCAAGGTTTTAATTTTCACTCATTTATTTTTAAATTAACATAAAAATTAGTGTGTACAACTCTCATGTTACTTTTCTTTCTTTTTTTCCAAAGCCCTCAGAGTGCCTTTATTTTTTTTATTGGTTGTTCAAAACATTACAAAGCTCTTGACATATCATATTTCATACATTTGATTCAAGTGGGTTATGAACTCCCATTTTTACCCTGTATACAGACTGCAGAATCACATCGGTTACACATCCACGTTTTTACATATTGCCATACTAGTGACTGTTGTATTCTGCTATCTTTCCTATCCTCTACTATCCCCTCTCCCCTCCCCTCCCAAATATCAATTAGGAAATAAAAGTTCATGAGATCAATTGTACAACAAGGTGACTATAGTTAATATACCTATTTTGAGCAGGAAGAAGTGAACCCCTTACCTAATTTTTAATTTATCTTTAAAAAAATCAGTAGTCTGTGGTTATAAATCTCTGTCCTCCTGGCATTTCTGCAAATTGCCTAGTATGTAATAAAATAATTTTTTGAATTAAACTTGCAAAAGTGGATGTTCTTACTTGCGAATAATTAGTGTAACTAATAATCATATATCTTGTTATTTAATCTTCATAGCAACTCAAAGTAATATCAATCTACTTCTAGAGATGAAGATAATTAAGGTCAAGGAAATTTAGATTAGTTTACCCAGTAAATAACAACCCAATAAGTATTTGAACTTGACATTGCATTATATGTGTTGTTCTTCAACTTATTTGACTGCAGACCACATAGAAAATCAAAATATGCCAGGTCTGTCCTATTGGATCTGTTTCCTCTCTTTAGTTTAAAAATTATTTGTACTTAGATGCAGTGGCACACACTTGTAATCCCAGCTTGGGAGGCTGAGGCAGGAGGATCACTAGTTCAAAGCCAAGCTCAGCAACTTAGAGAAGTCCCAAGGAGTTAGTGAGACATTATCTCAAAATAAAAATATTTTTTTAAAGTGATGGAGATGTGGCTCATTGGTTAAGTGATCTGTGTTCAATCCCTGGTACAAGTAAATAAATAAATAACTTGTAGATAACATAGGAATACAGCTTATATGTATATTTCCCTGGAAAGAAGAATGCACATAGACTCTCTCACACATAAGCACAAACATACTATATCTATATAGTTTTATATATATATATATAATCTCCATATATCTCTATATATACTATATGTACACTGTCATTTGGCCCATGAAACATCTATTTCCGTATTGTATTAAAAATATAGCAATTTTATCAATTTTATTTGAAGTATAATTGTTCCCTGATTATGTTCAGTCTAAGTGAGAATGTAAACAAGGGAACTTTAAATATGGAAGATGAAGGATGCACATTACAAAAATTGTCACAATTGGATTCTTTTTGAATCTTGATTCTTGACAATAATATAGGTAGAAATGTATATCAAAAAACCTGAACAAAGAAAAGCTTAGAGAGAGAAAGGTTTGTCTTTCAAATGAAAAATGTTCAGAGGTAGAAGACTAGGCCTAGAATGGTAGCTCGATAAACTCCAGGAATCAGATCCTCTCTCTGCTTTGTCTGCCTTAGCATATGGCTTCCATAATTAAGGTTGATTTATAATGATGGATGGAGCTTCCTGCATCCCATTTGCCTTCCATGCTAAAGGATGGAAAAAGGGGAGAAAGACAACAAATGACTAGACATGAGACAGCACCCTGTAAGTCATTTTCCTAATTTTCCTTTATAGTATTTATTATACTTTATAGTATTTATTACACTGTTATGTAATTAGCTAAAATACAGTCACATGGTTACAATGAACATAGGAAAAAGTGGGAACTATTTAATTTATTTCAGTTAAAGTCTTTAACAAAAAATAAGATCATGTTACCAAAAATAGGAGAAGAACTTTTGGTAATGAAACTAGAAGGATATAAAAATGCACAGTTGTAATTGGAAATGATCATAGTACTTTGCTTAAGCTGTCAAATATTTCTCATCTTCAACCAGAGATATCTTGGCTCTGTTCTTTTCTCTGCATGGATTTCCATGCTGCATAATGATTGTGTGAGCTGCTAATAGCTTCCTAACAACTTTTTTTCCACCTTAAAGAATACTAATTCTAATTGAAGAGAATGAGGGAGTCTATCCCAAATTTGAAGATGTTAAGTACACTTTCTGTGTAAATGTAAACAGCCTTGCAGTATTTCCAAACACTGGGTGATAGCCAGAAATCAGAACAAAGCAATCCAAACTTGAATCCACAGTTAACATTAGCAACAGATTTCAATTTTGAACATTAAAATTAATATTTAATAAATCTCACTGATCTTTAAGGTACAAGTAAAAGAACTTTGGGGAAGTAGACTACCAGCAACCTCTGAAATAAACACCTTTTCCAATACAATCTTTATAAAAATAACTATTTTATATCATTTTCTTAAAATAGTAATAGCTTTATGGACTATCTAAAGATTTTATATGAAAGTTTAAAAATTATTGTTTAAAAGCTAATACAGAGAAATTAACATTTGATGAGTGGTACAGAAACTTAAATTCTATCAGCAATAACTCAATTCTCAGGCTTCAGTATTGTTTTATCATTTTTTTGTTTTCTTAATGGAGGCAAGGTACTAGACAGAATGCAATAAAAACTGCACTGCCTTGTAGGGATATTTTCAAGCTATAAACTATGTGATTGCCCACTGAAGCCCTTGGCTGCAGGCAATGTCAGGAGAATATTAAAACATCCCTTCCAGGGGAGCTATCTGTGGCCCTTAAAAAAAAAACAAAGTTATGTATGCTTGGAAAATAATGTTTCCAAATTTTACTTGAAATATCTTAATAGTATGCACATCAAAGTTTCCAATTCCTACAAAATAATTAATAATTCAATGCTTCTATGCTGTGAAAGAACATTTTATGTACAGCCATAGTGAACAACTGAAAATTGTCACCACAATAATTTCTGCATTATTCACAGATTGTTTCATCAGCTTTTCCATACCTACTAATGTCACATTTGCATCGATAGCTGAGAATACTGAGCTTGTTATATGTGACTAACATTCTCAGGTTATGATAATGGATAACACATATGAGAAAACACTGGCCTTATTGTCCATGTGCCATTACAGACCATTAATGTGATAACAGAGTGCCAAGTATAGTATGATTTTAAAATTTAAATGTTCCTTTAACATAACATGATTATTTTGCTGCTTAAATGATTATGCATTCTGATAAAAGCAGTTTAATATCTTAGCCTTGACTAAAAAAATAAAGAAATCTGAACAGAAACACTTGTCATATTATTTATGATTATTAATAATTATGTGGTGAAGTCTGACAGAATTTCTCACATACAATTTTCACAGAAATGTCTTGAAACTCATTTTAAGTAATTTTATTTGCTTATTTTTTTTTTAGCAAAAATTTTGTGCTAAAACAAAAATGCTACAATGACTACCATAAACATTGGTAGTCGGGAGTCTAATTAGGCTAGATAAGTATGTTTGAAAACACTTCCTGAATAATTTTTATCTGTGTTAAAAAAAGTCCAGAAAAATTCTGGGAGTTTGCACAAAGGAAAAAGAAGTTTTAGAAATGTGTGCATATAACTTGGTATCAATCATATATTAGTGGACAAAGCTGCACATTTCACAGGCAAGTTTTTGCATGACTGCTTAAATTTTTCCTTCTTAAACTTAAAATTGATTGTATGGGGAATGAGTTTCTTCTTTTTTTTTCTTAAACCTTCTTGCAGATTTGCAGAAATATGGATATTATGTCACCACATAATCTTCGGTTCTAAATATACTATAGGTATACTCTCCAAGGAAAAACTACATATAATGAGATGAGAGAATTTTGATTTAAACAGGGAAATAGTTCAACTAAAATCATACTAGACTTTCTTTAAAAAGGGTTCCCTGTGGCCCTGAGTATCCTAACCAAAATTTGTAATAAAATTTGCTATTATAAAAACTGGCAGTATTTATCTTTCAACCCAGGTGTGCAATTCAGAAATTGAACTCTGATCACAATTGGAGTTGAGAACCATTGTGGCATATTTAAGAAACTGCCACTCTAACAGGAAGGACAAAGAACCTTCTAAAAGTCTGTGCATTAACACATACAGACTAGGCACCGATGTTTTTGAGAAATACGGGGGAATTTTTAAAGCAATATTTTCATATAGCTAATTTCCAGATATAATAGATATTGTGGCTTGCCTGATTAATGAACCCTAATATTACTCCAAATTTTTTATCCAAGAAATCAGAATTTTGGAATTCATAAAGAACACAAAAATCATCTCAATAGAAGTCAAGAAATATTTGAGAAAAATCAAGCATTCATTACCGATAAAACTCCTAATAAACTTGGAGTAGAAGGGAAGTTCCTAAAGTTTATAAGGTACAACAAAGAGAAACTAGAGATAACATCACATTCAATAAAATGCCCATATTATATGAAATTACATGTTATTTCTTCTGTTTTTCTGAAACTGTTGTTCTATAGAACATAAATACTCTTGTATCTTATACTGACCTAGCTTTAAAATGGTCTTTTCCTAAAATATAATACTTTCTTTAACATTAAGGCTAAGTCAATCCTCATCATCCCACATATCATGTTATCACTGTTTTAGGAACATTTACATTTTTAAGAACAGTTTTATTTTTGCTTCACTAAGAATTCACCAATGAATTTCTGATTATGTGGTGGGTAGGGACAGCTCTGGGGATAGAACCCAGGACCTTGTGCAAGCTAAACAACTGCTGGCTAGAGCAGTGAGCTATACTCTGGGGCTTCTAATGGTATTCTTAATATTTGGCATTTACTTTTGTGGAAAGGGAGATATAAGGAAGCCTTGAGTTCTGTATTATTCGAAGTAATTTGCCTTTTAATTTACATTAATTACTGAAATTATTTGTTGCCACATCCCAGCCTTATTTTGTATTTTATTTAGAGACAGGGTCTCACTGAGTTACTTGGCACCTCACTTTTTGCTGAGGCTGGCTTTGAACTCTCGCTCCTCTTGTCTCAGCCTCCCGAGCTGCTGCTGAGATTACAAATGAATGCCATAGCACCTGGCCCTAAATTTACATAATTCATTAGGATAAATTTAGCATGATCATGAACCCTAAAAGTCTGCTCTGTTCTCAACATTGCCAGGTGAATTGTATCACATTGTATTTTCTTTGCTAAATTTTAGAAGTTGCATCCTCTGAATTGATGCAGAAAAACAGTTGAGGATGAAGGGTAAAAAGGAAAGTTTTAGCATTTAGTCAGAATTTTGTAACCATGGTTTTATACACCGCCAATATGTAAATAAGGTGGAGAACCTCAGGGAGTCTGTCTCTATCATTCTTTTTGATTAGCCATATTTCCATTTGTCTTAAAGAGGTTTGTTTTAGTTAGCATTTTCACCACTGTGACTAAAGGAACTGACCAGAACAAATATAGAGGAGAAAAAGTTTATTTAGGGGCTTACAGTTTTAGATGTCTCATTCCATAAGTGGCTAGCTCCATTCCTCAAGGATCAAGAAAGGCAGAATATTATGGTGGAAGAGTATGGCGGAGAAAACCAGCTCACATGAATCCGAAAGAGAAGTCACGACCTGCCAGATACAAATATATACCCCAAAGCCACGCCCCACAATGCCCACCTCCTCCAGCCCCAACCTACCACTTCAATTATCACACAGTTAATTCCTATCAGGTGATTAATTCACTTATTGGATTAAGACACAACTCATTCTTCTCTTCTGAACCTTCTTGCATTGTCTTAAGAGTTTTTGGAGGACATCTCATATCCAAACCATAACAGAAGGTGGAGCAGATATTAGCAATTTTTTACCCTTTTCAAATTTTGTTTCTAAACACCCCAGTTATAGAATATACCTCTCTGGATATGGTATTATAAATTTTTGTTGTAGTCATTAGTTTTATTTTTACTAAAACTTATCTTTGGAGGCTTTCAGAGATGTATATTGAATACTCACTTTTATCTTCTTATAGATATGATCCATATATAGAGAAGCTAACTTTAGAGATTTAAATGGAGGGTAGATTGTAAATGTAAGGCTTTCAGTTTAAAACTAAGCCTGTTCATATATGTATTAATATGAACATTATTAATATTATTAATATTAATATGGCATTATTACCATTGAGTTGGTTGATGGGAAACATGATCAGTACTTTGGAGTAAATTGTCTACTGGTATCTTTCCTTGATCCTTTCAAACTTCAGTGCTTCATCTAAAAACTGAGAAAGTGATATTACCAAATCAAAGAGGTGTTTGAAAATTGGTTTATTTAAATAATTTAAAATCTATGTTGTAATTTTTAGAGGAGATTTCTTAATAACAATGGGCTATCAGCATTACAAATTTTAAAATCATCTCATGAATTGTGAATTATTCATATAATTACTGTTCCTTCAGTACAACAAACACAGCATTTCTAAATTATGTTTATTGAGAATGTAAGGGGAAAAATCCAATATAAAAGTTACTTGGAACCAAGCATATTGATATGTGCCTATAATCCCAGCGGCAAGGGAGGCCAACACAGGAGGATCTTGAGTTCAAAACTAACCTCAAGAGCTCTAAGAAACTTAGTGAAACCCTGTCTCTAAATAAGATACAAAATAGGGCATATGGCTAAGTGGTTGAGTGCCCTTGAGTTCAATTCCTGGTACCCTCCCCTCCAAAAAAATCAAAAAGTTACTTGAAGCAACTTCTATATACAAAATGCAAATCTATATCTGAAAATATTAGGTAGAAACTACTGTGAAGCCAATTTTAATTCTCCAAGACTCTGGGAGATTTACAGTGTAGGTCAATAAGTTGTTGAGCTGTTTTAATTGGGTCTTTAAACTATAATTATTCTCTCAGATGCAAATGCCTGGTTTTCAATCCACCCTCCTTTAGGTGACATTGTAAATTTGGAATGGTTATTCCCACTGGCCCTTTATATATCAGGGCCCATTATAAGAGTTGGTTCTTTTAAGCCAAAAACTTTAAACTGTTTTGTTTTAGTGAGATCTCAGAAATTCATCATTCTTTTCAATTCCAATAGAAGAAATCATGGATCTTGAATTATGAAATTATTCACTAGCCATCATTAGTATTTAACAATAGCTTACATAATACTTAGTAGTATTGTACATATTACAGATAATTATTATGTGCATTACATGAATAAGCATCCTTGTCTCCCACATACCATATTACTCCAAGGATTTTGATCACACCAAGCTTGAAATGTTAGTTTCCTCAATGAGATAGAGATGTAGAGATAGAGTTGGAGATTGAGATAGAGACAGAAGGAGAGAAGACAATGATTTATGTATTGTTAGTATTTTGAATTAGGAGGTCCTTCCAATTTTTCTAGAGGAGAGAGGGTCTCAGAGGAAGTAATGGAGAATGTAAAAAAATGTTTAGTAATCAATGGAAAATGTAAAAAATAATGAGAGATGGGGGAAATACACCAGAAAAAAAACAGACAAAAGAAGTAAATGGGAGGTATTCACTTAGTGATAGATAAAAATTATTTTTATGATTAATTTTAGTGAAACATGAGATGAGACTGAGCTAAATTTTTGGGGGTATATGATAGAATAGGTGCACATAAGTATTGCCTGGGATGTATAGTTCCAAATAACATACTTTAATAAGAAACACTTAGGGCAAAAATATAGGATTTCAATGAGGAAATTAATTTTTAGAAATATCCATATAGTTTGAAAAGCAAATCAATTTGTCAAGAAAAATAAATAAAAACAAGGAAAAGCACATTGATCCTTAGAATACATATATATATTTATATATAATTATGGGATGTTTAATTACTGTACACTATTGAAACTGTTGTCCAGCTCTCCTATTCCTTACCCAGGATTATTTTCATTACTTTTTCCATGGACTTCTTAATTTAATTAACAGGACATAGCTTTTAAATTTATTATTTATTTATTTTTTATCTACTATGGCTGAAATGTAAGCTCCAAGAAGCAAGAATTACTTTTGGGGGGGCTGGGGTTGTGACTCAGTGGTAGAATGCCCACCTAACACATGTGAGTCACTGGGCTGGATCTTGAGTACCACATATAAATAAATAAAATAAAGGTCAATATATAGTTGTACATAAAAACAACTAAAACATTGTATTTAAAAAAAGAAATACTTTTTGTGAACTAATACATCTGAAGTTGTAAAAAGAGTGCCTGTGGGAAGTTTTCAGTCACATAGAAATATAAATATACACACAATAATAATAATGTCTATTTCATTCTACTATCCTTCCTATCCCCCCATCTCCTCCCTTCCCCTTCCATCACTTCTCTCTACTTAATCTAAGGTAATACTATTCTTTTTTTACTCACTTCTTCATACATGTATTTTGTATAATGATGAGGGTCTCCTTCCATTATTTTTGAGAAAGGAATCTCTTTAAGTATTAGAAAAGTCTGGTAACATGGTGCAAATTTGTAGTACCAGTGAATCAGGAGTCTGAGGCAGGAGATCACAAGTTCAGGGCCAGACTCAGCAATTTAGTGAGATATTCAGCAATTTAGTGAGACAGTACAAAAGTAGTGAGACCCTGTCTCAAAATAAAAAATAAAACAGACTGAGGTTATAGTGCAGCGGAAAAGCACCACTGGGTGCTTTTTAATTGGGTTCAATCCCCAATTAAAAAAAATTTTAAAAAGAGTATTCTTTGAATGTTGAGTAAGAGTCATTGGCTTTTAAAATAAATATAGTTGAAAACGGACAAACAGAAAATAACTTCTAGGGCTGTAAGATTGAAAGCATGTATCTCAATTACTTGCCTGATGAACAACATAATCCTTTGTTTTTCTTTCTTTTTAAATATTTAAAAAATGTGTTCAATACCTAATACTAGGAAATGAAAGGCAGAGGATCATGTAGGAACTCAAAGGAAAAGATTCCAGGTATAAAAAATAATGTAAAAAAAATAAAGAATCACACAAACAGAATGTTAATCCATTTATAATCCACCTAGAATTCTGTTGGTATCTTCCTCATTAGGTAATATACCAATTTGCAGTTACTATATAGCACAAAGGGGCTGCCAATAGATGAATGCTCAGCAAATGAATACTCAGCAAAAATAAGAGATATGAAAATATTTCATTTTCTTGAATGCAAAGAGTGTACAGTATATATTAAATGTATGTTGTATGACTACTGATTCATAGTAAATATACAAATATATTTAAATTTATAATATTTTAAACATTGTTTGGAGAAATTATCACCTCATTTTGATTTGTGATTCTCAACATATGGTTTATATTTCAAGTTAGTATATAAGTAATTTATGCTAAACTTAGACTAATAATAGAAGGTTGGATGGTAGTAAACAAAGAAAATATTTAAAAAATTATAATTTTGGATATCAAGGTATCTGTAGGCTAATAAGGAAACATCAATCCCAAGGTGACATGAAATTATAGAGAAAAAGTATTTATTTTATATTTATCAACAAAACACAGGTGCTAAATTATTATTTCATAGATTTTTATTTCATGGATTTTTATATCATCAAGGTGTCACCTAAATACTAAACTGTGTTCTTAAATCTGATGAAAAGCAATATAATATACATACATATAATATACAAGGGTATTTTTTTTTAAATTTAAAAATTCCAGTGGAAATGATTTTGTAAGAAAAACTTGATTCTGAATTAATTTTTGCAAAGCAATTCAATTGAAATTTTTTTCTAATCAGTCCTGGAAGAAAAGTCAATACATTTTGGAAGTCCACATAGGAGATAAACCCCAAACTATATTAGTTACTAATTGTTTTACATTCTATAGTATAAGCATATGTCAAAATAAATATTAATTATGCATGTAGCAAGAAATTTCAGTATAAAGAACAGGAATCATATTTTGCCCTATAATCACACTTAAATTACAATTGTCTAAATTTTAAAAAACAATGCAATTAAGTTATGGTACAAAAATATTATAAACAACTTAAGTCTCTTTTAGAAATAGAAGTTTGTTGCTATTTAAATGGAGAATTAATTTTAACTAATCATTCTCAGTCAAATGAAAAGTTATAGTTTTGAAAATTCTGAAAAAAAAATGTGACTATTTTATTCAGATGAAGATCCAACCAATCAGTTAGCCAGAAAACGTATGCATCATTTTTAGTGTAAGTCCATTTTCTGTTAGGTACATTCAGTTTTAAAGAGCATGAAGTTTACATATGTTTGTATATATTATATGTATGAGTACATAAAAATTCACATGAGAGAATATGCATGATACAAAGGAATAAACAAATATATGGAGCTTATCCTATTTCATTGATCTCATTGTTTTAGTAGTCTCATCCAACAACTAATTTATAGTCTGATGTTTCAATGCCATAAAAAGAATTATGAGGTACAGTAAATGTTTATGGTATAAGAGCTAAGATATGACTTGTGATGACCATCAAGACCAACTTGATGATCATGACACAATCAGAGAACACTTAGCATCATCTAAGGAGGTGGGAGACTTTGAGATTGTAATGATATATGTTAGTTATATTGGAATACCCACTGATCTGATCTTCAGCAGAATTTGCCAGACTCCTAAAAGTCTAAGGGTGTGAGAGTAGTCCTAGGAGAGAGAGAGAGAGAGAGAGAGAGAGAGAGAGAGAGAGAGAGAGAGAGAGAGAGAGAGAGAGAGAGACCTGAAAGAGAGAAGGAAGGAAGAAGGAAGAACAGAAGGTTGCAGATTATTTCAGCAATCTCTGTAAAATATTGGGCAAATAAGAACAAAACAATGGCTAGTCTCATTTAATTTTTATAAAACATTAAGCAAAGTGAAGCAATAGGTACTTGTCACAATGTATAAATCAAAAGAGAGACAAGTTTATTTTTACATTTTTTTGTTTTATGGTCTACTTTACATGACATCAGGACTTTAAAAAACATAACTTCTGAAACTAGCAGATGATTGCACGTCTAGAAACTGAGAATTAAAAGAACAAAGAATGTTGATGAAGATGTGAGTACCCTCAAACCTAACATGTCAATAAAAATTCTTCTACCTTGGTTATAAATTTTATACTGGGCTCTGTATTACTCCACAATATAAGTGTGGATATGAGTCATTTTCTAATACTTTTCTGACCCTTTTCCCTGCATATCTCCTTTTAAAATGCATTAATCAGTTAAAGTTCCTAATTAATCATTAATTTAGAGGTGATGTTTGTGAGAGTCCAAAGAAAAATGCATGTAATTTATCAGTGTCATTTTCTCTTTGCTTCAGTGGTTCACCAAATTTTTAATGTAATTTACAAATACAATCCATCTAATTTATAAATTGTGAAAGAGGAATCAACAGTAGTTTGGAAATGGTAACAAAATAAAAGATTACACCACAAAGGACTCTATAATTTTTTGTAATCCACATTAATGAAAAACTTCTTAGAGTATGCAGGACTTAAAATAGTATTAAACATTTGACAAATGGCATATATGTAGTGTTCTATCCATATTTAAAAAATAACAATTGATATATTTGTATTATCTGGTATTAATTCTTCCAAATTATTTTTGTGACCACAAGAAGGAGTGAAAGCAAGTAGAAAGGGGCCAGGCACACATGGAGAGAGAAGAAAACAAAAATAGGTGCCACAAAGTAAAATATAGACTCCAAAAAATACTATGATAAGATTATTATTATTATTATTATTATTATTAGTAGTAGTAGTAGTAGTAGTAGTATCTACTACTACTACAGATAGAAAATCTTCAGAAATAATAAATTATTTACCAAGGATTATTATTATAATAACAGATGTACTCAGATATCAAATTCAAGCTTCTTGGTCACTTGCCAATTAACATTCTATCATCCTCTTGCCACCTCTTTTAGATTACATTTAGTAAGAACTACATAGATATGAGCCCCACATTTCAGGGAATGCAGAACAGAAAAAAAAGACAACAAACTATTTAATGTCATTTCCATTCTAGCTCTTATTTCCCTGTGAAGAAATTGTAATTTCATTTTGTCAGGTGCTATCTAGTAGGTGTCCTATATGTAGCTTGGGATGATATTATAAAATAACATATGATCCAATTATGATATGATAAAGTTGTAACAGTTTAGTCATTGCTGTTTATTGAATTAATGATAATAAAACAATGAAATATAAGGAGTAAGTTACTCATAAATTACAAGAATTGTATTTCCCTTGTGCCCTCTTCATCAGTTAAAATGATTGTGGTTTGCAACTCTTCCCTTTTGTGTTGGGCTATTTGTATGGAACTTCTTTTGCAGTGATTAAAGTGCTAGTTCTTAGTGAATTCATTAAGCAGAAAGTGACTAATTATGAGCATTAACAGTAAAGATTATGGGAAGGGCCATGTGTTTCATCATGAATGCAGAAATCTGCTGTGTTGAAGCTGTGATCTGAAATAAATGAATATAACGTGTAATAGATAACAGAAAAATATTCACAGAGAAGAAATGCAGGCTATTATCTCTGAAAACAATAGAGAATTTCAATAGGAAACAGGAAAGAAGAGTTTCCATTATGCTGTTCAGTCTGGAAGGCTTCCGGAGAACAGATGTGCAATAGGGTAGCCAGCCTCTGTCTCATCCCCTGCTCACTGGGACACCCTCCAATAGAGTTACTTATTTTCTGCCTGTGCATGGTGCTGCACCTTCCACCCCTTTCTTCTGTGTGCTGAATGAAGTCTTATTCATTCCGTAGTGTGGCATTTAAAGTCAGCTTTAAAAAAAAATTAACTTCCATAACATTCTATTTTATTACCTTCACTGAAATACCTGAGTCTTAATACTTATCACATAATGTACTATAGATATTAAAACATCTTTATCATACAAGTGTCCTACAGGAAATAAATAGTATATATACCAATATATTCCCAGAATTTAGCACAATACTGGAACAGACTACATACTCAGTAAATAGTGACTGAAGAATAAAGTTTGTGACATTTTATGACATTTGAAAATAAGATGAAGTTCTGATTTGTATATAAATATTACTTGATATTAGAGATAATTCAGATAAAAATACTTATTAATAATAAATAGCTGAAAACTTGCAAAGATGTGAACATATAATACTTCTTTCTAGAAATGTGTGTTGTAGAATTGCAAATAGAGAAATAAAAATAGAAAAATTACATGATCAGACACAAAAGAACTCAATAAAACAGTTGTTTGAAAGAAAAATAAATAAAAGGAAAAAAGACTAAGAACATAGGAAACAATGACTAAAAAGAAATTGGGTTAACTCATTGAATCCAAGGAAGATTTTTGAAAGAAGATGTATGGCAGCTGAGTTCAGAATAGAATACACGGAAAGAGGATATAGCATGAAGGTGTGCTAGATGTAATTTCAGTAACAATGAGAGAATGAGCTGCTGGAACCAGGAATGATAATTAGTGGTCAGATACTACATGCATTTCAAAGGTAGGTTAAACAGTATATCCTGAAGAATATAATAAGGTATGAGAAAGAAGAATTCACAAACCACTTAAGGATTTTGGGCCTAATCAACTTTAAGCATTAATTTTGCACAAGCTTAGATATGCAATAAGACTGTGCAATAAACAATTTTGAAGATGGTGAAGAGTCCCTAACTGTTACAGATAGAAATGAGAAGGGTATCTTTGGGAGTTTATTTCATTTTTTGTGGGCAGTAGAAAACAAGTTATCACCCAAGAGCACAGAGGAATATGGGAGGTAGATTTGAAAAAAATTAAAAAAAAACAAGGGATCATAAAATATTTTTAAGTACAGTAGAGAATAGAATATAGAAATATAATATAGTCTGTAGGCAGTATTAATTGTTCACTTAAGTTCACAATATTGGCCATTAAAGAAAGGACTGGATAGGGTAAAAAGTTAAAAGGTAAAAAGTTCTGTGTTCTCTTTATTAACATTTGGTGGGTAAGTGTAGAGTGAAAGTTATCTAAGACCAAATGTAACTAATTACTGATTTTGCCAAGCAGGTATAACAGAATGAGACGGGGTAAGGAATTTGACAGTATGTAGAAGGGTGTTATTATCATCACTGTCAATGATATACACTGTGTATAGAAGAGAGGTCATCAGAGATTGGAGAGAGGGTGAAAAATGGAACCATCATTTCATGGAAGTCCTTCCTGTGTGTCAAAACATTGCCAGTGTTGGGGCATTAAAGGTATGCTCTAAAAAGATAGGGTGCAAAATCAGAACTGATGTAACAATTTAATACATCAGCAATTTGAAATCTGTATGTCCATGTTAATTCTTAAAAATGCTTACCCGTTGTAAGAGATTTTTAAGCAAACATTACCAAGAAGTTTAGATTAGTTTGTTGGATTCTTTTGTAATTGTATTTTGAACATGTCAAGTTTGCAAACATATTTCACGGAGGCAAGATATGAAAAAGAAATGACTGTACTCTGGATATTCACTTTCCAAAGACTTCATATTAGACCCTGGCATAAATTAGATGATTAAGCACCAATCTCTTTATGAAGGCATAATTTGATAAGAAAAATTTTTATTCAAAAGCAAAAAGTTCATTTATAGGAACAGGAAAACTAAATGTTTCTGTTCTGTATTCAGTTGGGATGAAGAAGATGAAAAAATATGTTGAAGAGAGTACTTCTTTCAAGTGAAAGGTCACAATTTACTCAATAGACAAGGGAATTTCTTCTTCCTCAAAATTCGTTTTCTAAGCTTAGAAAGCATGAAGAGCTATGATTCATGTTGCTACGGTAGACTGGCTTGTGATGTATCTGAATTTCAACAATACATGGTAGAACTAATCCAGGAAAGTAAGTTACAAACCTTGAATTCAGACTGAAAACAGATGTCATTTGGGAAAAAAATTCAAAGCTGTAGGAAACAAATAAACTCTACACCACGAGCAAATATTAAAAAGCAGCCTTATTAGCCTTAACTGAAATTATTAGGTGATGTTTCTCATAATTTATATAGAGAAATCATTCTAAAATTAATCATATATAAGTCATAGATTTTCAAGTTAATATTAATCAGCTTGATCTTTGGTGGCTAAGGTATTTCTTTCACTTCAGTGCATCCAAAAAGTCCAAATAAAAAAAATAAAATAGGTAGTTTTGGTATTGATTTTTAAGACTTTAAACCAACAGAGGACTAAAATTTAAAAAAAATCAAAGGAAACATCTACAAAGCCCACTGCAAATTTTATAATGCATTCTTATTCTAATATTTAAACATTTTCTCCAAATGACACATCTTTCTTGTGTTGACTAAATACTAAGGACATAACTTCTATCACACTATTATAAAAAGTTCAAATGATAGGTTTGAGCTATGGATGATTTAACTACATAATGGCTTAGTTTTCCAGGATCTTTCCAATCATCCATTTCCCATCTGTACTTGTGACTTCATCCTCAGATTTGTAGAATGACAGCTTTAGTAGTTACAGGTACCCTACTCAGAAAGCCCAATACTCAGACAAAGAAAAAGTGCTTACTCACTGCACTCATTAGAAAGGTAAAACTTTTCCTCAGAATCTTGCCAGAAGCCCTCTTTCATGCTCATTTCTGAGTCAAACACTACTAGAAAGAAGATTTAGATTGTCCTTAGATCAATTCATCTTCACTGATGGTGATTTTTGCCCTTACTCGGACATCTGGCAATATCTGAAGACAGTTTCTGCTTGTCACAGTGAAGACAGCCCTACTGTTATCTAGTGGATAGAGGCCAGAGGTCCTACAAAACACAGGTCAAACCCCTCCACAGCAAAGAAACATCCATCCCAAACTGTAGATAGTGCCGAGACAGAGAAAAACGGTGTTAGACCAATAAAGAAAAATCTCCCTTTGACTAGTGTTGACATCAGCTTCTAACAAAGTGCCTGATTGAGAAGAATCAATATACACATATAGAAAATGATAATTCCCTTAGAAAGCCAGTTTGAGTCATAAAGCTAGATTGGAAACAATGCCTTTGCCTTGTTCCACTATTAATAGGTAAACTTTTACAGCCTTACATTAACCTTCCAAAAGTGTCAAGATTTTCTACCTTCAGAGGATCTGATTGACATTTTCATGGAGGCTGACCTCATGGTATTCTAGTAAGGCTAACTGATTGCTTGATGAATATGCCAGGAAAATGATTTGAAATAGATTTAGAAGACCATGAATTGTATAGTGTGCATCATAGCTCTAACACAGTATTGGTAATTGGGTTAGAAAATGTGTTCATTTTTCTTTTCATTTATGGCACAGCAGAATTCTAAAATGGAAAATTATATGTTTAGGAGGCTGGACGTATGAAATTAAAATTAGTTTTTCTCTACATAAAGCCAACAATGTGAACTACTTTTTTTTTTTTGTAACAGGGAATTGGACCCAGGGGCAATTAATCACTGAACCACATCACCAGTCCTTTTTATGTTTTATTCCAAGACCCAGGGTCTTGCTAAGTAGCTGAGACTGGTTTTGAATTTATGATCTTCCTGCCCCAGCCTCTCAAGTAGCTGGGATTAGAGGTATGCACCACCACTGCCCAGACAGCATGAACTTTTTTGAGAAGATAAATCATTCTGATTTTTGTACTTCTTATCACTCTTCACAGATTTTCTATTCTTTTCCTATATTAAATAGTTGTTTTTGTATGATGGAGATTAAACTCTTCTATATTCAGTTCATTTTAAATATTTAGAATAGTGATGTTATAAGTATGAAAACATTTCATGAATACAATACATAATGATGTTTATCATATGAAATCAAAGTACATTTTCTAGAGTTGAGAACTTTTAATTCTAGCTTTTTTTTTACAGATAATATAGCACTATCAAATTCTAAAGCCAGAGGATAACTGTTCACATAATACTCAAGAGAAAATTTTGTCTCAGGAAAGGTAAGTAACTTTTTAAAATCCCACAGCTAGACTAATCAAGATAAAACTATGATCTTAGGGCTACTACTTCACAACCTGCTGATCCAGTCTGTAAATTATCTCTTTAGGAAACAAGGTAGGCTGTAGGAAAATAAGAGAAGGAGAGAAGAAATGTGCACATTTTACATTTCAGATTTTTTGAAGATGAATATACACAGAGGAGTGTTCTTAGTCCTTAATGATGCCAGTGGTAGTAGATTTTGCAGAACTAATGAAACAACTGCAATAAATTATGTGAAGTATTACCTACAGAGTCAACTAGCAAATTTAGCAATCATGCCTCCCAAGATTGCTGTTAAGATATGAAATTATTATTTTTACATGACAGGTAAATAACCATTTTCCTCTAATTAGACTAGATTAAGAGAAGTGTAATGCTATGAAAATAGCGATGGAACGGAATGGTGTCTTTCATCAAGAGCAAAATCATGTTAATGTCTTATGCTGTCTAGTTATCATGACAAATAGGTTGTGGTACATGCACAGTTTAATTATTAACACTGAAATCTGCTGAAATTGAAGTATTGCTCTTAGTAAGAGCTATTACTGCTGAAATGACCCATTTAATAGTGACCATGGTATCAAAGTATGGATTTAAATTGGTAATTAATAACAGTCTTTTTCTGAAAATGTTAACATAAGAGTTCAATAAAAATGCTAACTAGGTATCAGATATTACAGACACTATATTGACATATTATAACATGTATACTTATTTTTAAATATTTTGCAGATCTAGCCATGAGAAAGATAAGAATAAAGCATTTCTTAACTAGTTTCCAAGTAGTCACTTAGCCAACTTATGAATTCTCTTTCTTTTTTTCCAGTTTTTGACTATGGTCAATAGAAAAATATGCTAAATGATAAGCAGTTACAATCACTAAAATTTCAAATTTAATTAAAAATAGCAGGAAATTTTTAACAGAATTTAGGTGTCAAAATTCAATATATTTTATTAAATATGATTGTTAGCCTCTAAATTAATATGTATATAGAAAACATTTCAAAGTATTTCAAAGATAAATATACACATACAAACACACACATGCAATTTAAAAAATATTAAATACAGAACTTATATTTCATGGCTAATCTTTCCATTATTGGTGTTACTACAACCACCCTCTAGGACTTAAGCTTTTTGTTTTCAGAAGCTGCATTGAAATTGTAAATTTTTACATGCCGCATTGGAGGAGTACTGGTGGCATTTGGTTGTCAGGGCTTGACCCTTCAACACATGGGCTCCTCAAGGTGGTCCTCCTTATAGTCTCAGTGGCAGCACAGCATCACTGTCTTGAGACACTTTCCAAATGGTAATCTTTCCTTTGTTGTCTCAGTTTTGGTCTAGATCAAAGAATAAAAATTTTTAAAAGTATCTCTATTACAACACGGACACCTATTTTAATATATAATTATCTGATTTGTGTAGCTGCTCTCTTCAGGAAAAAAATGCTAAAAAATTTTAAATACCATGTGGACATTTTTATATTTTTATTAAAAATATGTGATAAATAACCTATAAGACTAGGCTTACACTTATGAATAATCCACATTGACTTATTTCTGAACATAAGTTAAAAAAATAAAAATAAATAAATCTGAATCCAGACTTAATTCTAAATATTGTTCTTAGTTGATAAAGTAGAAAACGATGGCTTTGTTAATGAAAGTTTATTCTCTCTGTGTGTGTGTATGTGTGTGTGTGCATTATTTTCAGGAGTTTCTTGTATTCCATGTATCAACTTTTAGTTGGTTATATCCTTTATAAATATACTTTTACTCTTTCACATCTTTTTGTTTTGTTTCCTATCATAGCTTTTATTGCAGTCTTTTTACAGTCTTTTTTTTTTTTTTTCAGTATGATACTGCCAATCTTTCCCCAACTTTTTGGCTTCTTCTTTTTGTTTTTGGGTTAAGAAATTTTTGTGACATATAGTCTTATATTACATATTTAGTATTCTATATGTTGGCAATTAATCCAGGAGCTTGTCCTTCTTAACAGTTAATTATTTTTAACCATAAACAATGAGTAACTTCTCTATTTATGACATTAATACAATAGTACACCATGATTTTATTTATAAGTAGATATGATTTGAAATTTGCATTTTATTTTCTTTTCCTGTTAACATGTTTAAGCACACAAAACAACACTATTTTAACAATTACAATTTTGTAATATGTTTGAATTTGATAAGATGACTGGTCTATTCATTGCCTTCTTGTTTAGATGTGCTATATCAATTCATATGATACAGGTTTCCTGCAAACTTTAGAACTGTTGGACAACACTGAAAATTTTATTTAATAATATTTGGTACAGAATGCATTGTATAATTTTCAAAATGGCAGAATTTTACAAAATTGACAAAATTTTAAAGTTCAAAATAGTCCAGAGAATTTATCAGTCTGTACCCTTCCCAATAGTTGTTCCTTATGTTTTACAATATTTGGTATTTCCACTCTTTAGCCATCTTGATAAGTATCTACTAGCACTGAATTTTTGTTTAGATAGCTAAATTTCCTAAATTTTGAAAGTCATTTTTGTATGATTTTTTTTGTTTTGTTCTATTGTTGTAGCAATGAATTATTCATAGTTGTAGTCTTAACAGTTCTCACTTACACCATACCAAAAATATCTTACTTTCTACCTAGAAATTCTTCTTTGCTACTGCATGTGTAAGTTGCAAGTAGTCATTCAGGAATGTGAATGACTTTAATTTTTTTTCTAAATTACATTGATTTACCTATGTACATACTGGGAATTGAGAAGTCCATCCCCCCTAGCACGAACTTTGAACAACTGATATAGAAATGCAGCAGTTTAATACTATTCTATGTTTTAAGCAGATGATTCTAAGGTTACTCATAAAACCCCCTTTGGATTGAGCATTAAATATCCCCAGTTATAAGCAGTGAAAACAAGATGTCTCATATTGAAACATTCTCTTTTCTATTGAAATTAACTCAACCCTTCTATTTCAATACTCTGGATAGCTTTCAAAAATAGTTTACCTGTATAGGACCACATACGTAAAGATACCATTGGTAAGAGAAGTCAAGCTAAAACAGAAATCAATGAATAACTTGATAATTAACAATTCTGACAAACCATCTGTCCTATTCTCTTTAAATATTGTGTCTTTCTCATCATATCTGTCTCCACTTCTTGGGACTTAAGTCACATATAGCAGTCTATGTCACACATTTCTCATGTGGATTGGCTTATATTTATTTTCTTACTTTTGTGCTTCACTTTTTTTTTCTAAATTACCTTGTAGTTCATTATCTTATCACCTGAACCAATGTGCTATTCCCTCCTTCAATTGTGATGGCTTCAATAGTTAATTTCCTTTTGACTATTTTATTTTACAATTTCTAGTTCTTTCTCTTCTAGAACTTTCAATAATATTATTGATCATATAAGCATATCATTTTAATTCAGTATCTGTAGTTATTGAGTTCCCTTGAGATCTCTTTTTTTATATTATTTGATTTTCTTCTATTTTTCACTATATTTTCTTTTCATAAACAAAATTATTTATTATTAAGTTCTAAATATTAGATATAATAAAATTTAAAGATAATTTAAGGCCTGTATAAAATCATTGTCTTTGAAAGATATTTATCTTTGTGGATGACTGGTTCCCTAAAGTAATCTATTATAGAGTATTTTAATATTTTTAAAAATTAAGATCAATCAAAGTTGTGCTTCAGTCCCTCTAAGAACCTATTTGATTGCTTGAATCTTTTTGCTTATGATACAGATTTCAATTTTATAACTGAACCAAGGGAATTGTACCAGAATTCCTTAGTTTGTTAAGAATAAAATCTTCATTTTTGACCCATATGCTTGGAAAACCTGAGAAAGCACTGCTTAGCTTCTGTGCTTTTTATCCACCATATCTAGAATAAAGATAAAGGGAAAATGACTCCAAATGACAAACTTAAGCCTTGGAAATTTTTCTTTATTGGTCTTTTGCTTTAAATTATTGTACAGCTATTTTGTTTTCAAAAGCTTTACATGTGTATTCCCACATTTTCCCTATTTTTTTCCAGTGGCAATTTGAAACAAATCACCTAGTGAGCCATCATTATCTACTGGAAATTTTTAAATAAAGGGGAACTTGAGCATACACATCTTGAAAATATTTTTCTGACTGCAACAATAAGAGTAGATACAATAAAAAAAGAACAGAAGCACAGATATTTAGGAGACTTTTGCAATAATGTAAGTGAGAAATAAGTACTTCTTGGACAAGAGATAAAATGTAGGAAGTAAAATTTGGCTCAATTCCAGATATGTTTTGCATTTATTGTTAAAGCATTTGTTTAAGGTTTGGGATATGAATTATGAGAAAAATGCATGATTCCAATGACAACTTTGGCTGAGATGAACTTAGAAATAATAGATCAAATTTCAGGTAGAGCAGTTAAGAAGGCCTTCATGGTTGGTGTTTGGTTTTGGATAAGGTTAAGATGCTTTTAGAACACCAAAGTAGAGATGTAAATGAGGCAGTTGAGTAAGAATTGGAGTTTACAGGAGAGCTCCTGTCTGAGATACAAACTAGAGAGATATCAGTGGATAAATAATACTTAAAGTTGTAGAAATCTATAAAGTCTTTAAGACAGTTTATTGAGTTATCCAGAAAAACAACCAATAGGAAATAGGAAGGTAGATGTTATAATTTATTGGTTCATATAATTGAAAATTTCCAATATTTGCAATTAGAAAAATGGAGACCCAGAAGGGTTAATGATGGAGTTCAGACAGAGTCTAAGAACCTGAGAGCCAGAAGGGCCAATGATGAATGCTCCTGTATAAGACTGTGTGTGGAAGTGGAAGGCTGATATTTTACCTCAAATACAGAGAGTGATTTCCTCCCTACTCAGTCATTTGTTCTATTCAGAACTTTGGATGAAGTCCACCCACGTTTAACTATTGGAAAAACAATCTTTCTAATTCATTGTGCTGATTCAAATGATCCAAAAAACTATCACAGACACACCCAGAATAATTTTTAATCAAACACCTTGTGGTCTAGTAGATTTACCACACACAATTAACAATTAATGAAGAATGAGAGGATGTAGGCTGGTTAAGAAGAAATATCGTTGTTAAATGACAAATTATAATGTACAGGTTATATGAGCATGGGACTACATCTGTGTATACAACTATGAATGCACATTTATGCTGTACTTCGTTGTTTATTGCAAAACATTGTTTCCCATGTAAATTTTCAGACAATATAAATAAAAAATGTTTTAATTTAATCATTATTATGGTGTTTTATATTCTTTATCATTTCCAAAGATAAGTTTTTTTTTTTTTTTAACACAAGTGAGCACTGTGTTCCAGAATAGAGGGCAAGAAAAGAGAAGTGAAACTTTCACCATCTGTTTTCTAAAAAGCATTGCAAGTATGAAGATAGCTGCATTTCTGGAACAAGACAGTAAGATATTGTTGTTCTATATAATCAGCCCAATGTGTCTGAGGAGAAAAGAATAGCTTTGCACTGGATTTCATAAATTGTAGAGATTATAAAAAGCCTTCTATAAAGCCTTTGGTATTTGAAAATCTACCCTAGTTGTACCAAAGTTTCTTCAGGCAAAACATATGTGGTTATCTGCTTTCTTATTTATTCTTTTTAACACTCTCCATCCTGTAATTTTGTCAGTTTGTTTCAGTGCATGTTAATTACCCAAAGAATGTCACTTCATAGTCAGATGTCACCATGGAGTTAATCAATAAAGCCCTCTTTAAGTCTCCAGTAAGTCTTTAAACCTGATGGAGTGTTTAAAGCCAATACGTATTTATATTTACAAAGCACATAAGTCAGCAATCTAAAGAGAAGACTGAACTATTTCTATAGTTTAGGAGAATGTGTAAATACTTAGTATAATTAGTATGTTAATGTCTGTATTATTAAAAATACTATTCAATTCGTAGCTTTGTATTTACTCTAGATGCTATAAATGTTTAACTTAAAGCACCAACATCACCTTAATATAAATGCTGCTAAAGATGGCAAATTTAGCTATTATTAAAGCTACTGTGGCTATGAAAAAGAAACTAAACTGTTTTAGAATTTTCTGATTTTGATTCTGTGTTACAGGTGACTGAATTCTGGTCCTCAATACATCACAATATTTGATGTTTTTTTCAAATATTTAGTCATTTAGAACACATGAACATATTACTGATTCAGAGATTTTCTTTTAACCTCTACACAATTAATTATAATTTTTTAATGTTTTTTTTTCAAGCTTGTTTACATGGAAGATTATGATCCTTAAGACAAGGTATGCTAGCTATTAATAACTCTAAGCTTGGCAAATACTTTTCATAAACACAAATACTACAATATTTCTTATTTATTCTTTTTAACCCTCTCCATCCTGTAATTTTGTCAGGACAAAATGGACATGTGGAATTAAAGTTTAATTAAATTTCTCAAATATATATATATGTGTGTGTGTGTGTGTGTGTGTGTGTGTGTGTGTGTGTGTGTTTGAGACAAGATTTGCTAAGTTGCCTAGAGCCTCACTAAGTACTGTTAGAGTTTGGAAGTGAAGTGTCCCCAAACAGCCCAACAGCTCATGTGTGAGACAATGCAAGAAGGTTTAGAGGAGAAATAAAATGATTGGATTATAAGAGACTTAACTCAATTAGTGAATTAACCACCTGGTGGGATTAATTTGAGTGGTAATTGAAGGCAGATGGGGTGTGGTTGGAGGAGTGGGGCTCTGGGGGTATGGCTGGAGGAGTCGGGTATTGGGGGTCTGGCTTTGGGTTATATATTTGTATTTGGCAAGTGAAAATTTTTCTCTCTGTTTCCTAATCATTCTGTGAGCTGTTTTCCTCTGCCATATTCTTCTGCCATTATGTTCAGCCTAACCTTCAACCCTGAGGAATGGAGTCAGCTTTCTGTGGACTGAGACCTCTGAAACTGTGAGCCCCCAAATAAACTTTTCCTCCTCTACAATTGTGCTAGTTTTAGTCACAACAGAATAAACAAGCAAACAAACAAAACAAAACTGACTAAAAGAGTTGCTGTGGCTGGCTTTGAATTTACAATCCTCCTGCCTAAATCTCTGGAGCCATTGGAATTACAGGCATTTGCCACAAAGCCTGGCTTCTTATTTGTATTTTTAATGGAGTGAATTTGTTTGTATGCCTCAATTATGCATTTAGATAACATCAAAGTCACTAACCTGAAATTAATTCAAACTTTACACAAGATACGAACTGCTAAATCTCATAGAGAATGTTTTGTTTATTTCAACAATTGGAAAGTTTTCAGATGCTTTATTATTTGAACTAAAATTTTATTTTTTTCTTTAAATTAAGCAGACTTCAAAATTTTAAGTCATAAAAACGTGACTCAGAAAAATTAATCCTCAAACTGTGTTATTATATTTTAAGATTAATGCAAGACTCTAGGAAAGCTGGACATGGTGGCACATGCCTATAATCTCAGAATCTCAGGAGGCTCAGGCAAGAGGATCAAGAAGAGTTCAAAGACAGCTTCAGCAAAAGTAAGGTGCTAAGAAACTCAGTGTCTCTAAATAAAATACAAAATAGTGCTGGGGATGTGGCTCAGTAGTTGAGTGCCCAGGAACAACAACAACAAAAAAAAAAATGTCTAGGAAAACTTGGTATGACCAAATATCACAGTAGTTCTGAAAGCAATTAAGAACTGATAATAATAAAGTATAAAATCTGATGTTGAAAAAATTAAAAACAAGTAGATATAACAATTTTTCTGGGTAAGCTTAGAAATAAAATATAGACTCTAAAATCTATAGAATTCTTATAAACATGGATAATTATGTAAATTATATCAAAATACAAGCCAAATTTAAATTAGAGAAATTATAACAAAACACTTGGCACAGCTATATATGTAGGTAATTATATTTATCCTTTATTATTTCTTTTCAAGAAAATCTTCATGTAGGTAGCATAAAAGTAGAGAATTGAGTACATTTGCTCTACTCTCATTTACTTGGTCAAATAGATAGAACAGCTTTTATTAATTCTGTGTATAAATCTACTCAGTACTAATGTTAGTATATATTGAATGTTATCTGTAGTTTATTCTGTGTGTTTATGTGTGTGTGAGTGTGTGTGCTTAAATTTAAATTAAGGCCTTACTAAAATACATATAGATTTTATGCTACAGCAAAGGATATAATTCACAGGTATTTCTTTGATTTTTTTTAGCCTATAAGTTAAATATCATTTTTGGTCCATTTATTTATTTTTATGCTATTCTGGGAATTAAACTCAGGGGTTACTTTTATGCTTTATTACTAAGTTACACCCCCAGCTCTAAATTTATCTTTAAATATCATTAAAAATAAAAACCTAAGCCAAGTGGGTCCACACATAATTGCAATAACTCATTGATTCTTAGAAAGTGCTGCTTAAATATGTTGCATATTAACCCATTAGAGAAAGTAATGATCATTTATAGAATGCTTCTTTATTAGGAACTTAAATATCTATCTATACATGTGTACATTTAAATTCTTAGATTACTCCTAAAAGGTAGAGAAGAATATCTGTATATTATAAAGTATCTGAAATACTTAGGAGAAACTTTTTCCTAAAAGTCATATTGAAATATATGTACATATATAATATTGTGTATATACACATATGTAAAAAATTGTTTAATTAACACTAATATTTCTATACACATCAATACAAAGAGTCATATTTCATGTTTCTTGAATATTTTTCAAGTTGAACATTTAAAATATGACATTATTATCATCAACATATTTCATTTATTGAACATTTATTTAAATCAATCATACTTCCTAATTTGCTTAAGAATCAAAATTAAAAGTATCTTCATTGTATCTTAAATTAGCCTACTTTGGTTATAAATTATGTAATCACTCCACCTATTAAGAAATATGAATTTTATTATATATAAAATGCATTTAAACATCAGTCCCTAAAATAATAATTTTGCACATGAAGAAATACTATTAGTTTCTTATTATTATTTCCAAATAGAACCTGGAAATAAAGCCAAGTCCCTGAACCCTCTCACCAATGTAGTGTACAAAATAGGTTAGCTCCTCTCAACAGAGTGAATTTGATTATTTTAATTCAATGTAACCAACTGCAATGCAGCTTGTATTGGATGATAAGTTTCCCTCTGTGAAATATATATTTTTTGGTAAAAGAGAATAGGGAATTAACTGGTGCAAAGTGAACCATGAAATAATCAGTTGTGTTTTAGCAAGAGAGTGCATACGAAATGGACTAGGGAGAGAACACTCCACATGGACGAAGCAAAAGAAGTATGGTTGCAAAGTTTTAATAGTAAGTTACCTTTGGCAGGAAGATAATTTAATTAAATTTTAATATACAATTAGCAGTTTTTCACAACATGTACTATTCCATTTTTATAAAAATAATGTATTCAGTCAGCAACTATCTTGTGACATGAAATATTGAAAATTAAGTATAATCCCTCTAAAGATCTTATTTTTTGGCAGATTTTAGAATCTACTATATCTCCTGATTCATCTTCAATTGTCATGATATCACATTAGAAGCAATGTCTTTCACATACATGGTAATGCCTCACTATATTGAAAGAAGCATAGCAAGTACATGTATGTATATGAGAACATATTAACACGCCTACATGTGTTTGTATATATACATACATACATGTTTGAGTGCATATGTATATATGATTTTGTGTTTTCACATATGTTTGTGTTATCTTGTACATCCACGTAAAACAGTCACATATGCACACATGTGCCTATGCTGTTTGGATGGGTAAAATTACCAAATTAAAAATCTTACCATTTTCTGAAAATCTTCCACTTCATTGTAGCAGCTTGTTGCTTTCTTCTTTTTTATATGCTCTCTAGGCCTTAGCACATTTTCTAGTTTGCAATATGTATCCATATATTTATTGCATGAAGAAATGATGGCTTGGGTTTTATACAGTCTGAAGTTTTCATTATAAAAATTGATGCATTTATCCATCCAATTGCTCTACTAAAATTAAGTTTTGAGAAGTGGAGTTTTTCCTCTAAATTTGATCCACATACAATATTCTTCTGAGTTTATATAGAAGTGTTGATTCTCTCTCACTCTAGGTATGTATGTATATATGTGATGTAATCTTTTATAGTATAAAGAGGAAGTTGCTTTTGAATTATTTCCATTACATGCTGTGATTACTATTAAAAGCCTCTGCCTTCTCCATTATAATTATTATAGCCTTCATTATTTCAACCCATTATTCTTTCTTGGATGTCAATATATTCAATATAATTGTGAACTTTTCAAGCCTGACCTTCTTGATTTATTTCTGGAGGCTATAAAGAGATCTTCCTACCTGCATCCTTCTAAAATATAAAATAATTGAATTGAAAGTGCAATGATGGAAAAACAGTTAACCTTTTGCTTTGGAAAGGGCTGCTGCATTTATGTGAGAGAAGCATCTAAGTAAGTTTCCATAAAAGTACTAAAGACATATCTAAACACTGATTTCATATATCACATCAAAACTGAAATCAGGAACACCATAAAACTAGCCTAATAGTGCCATTTCAATTTTTTTCAGATTTAATGAACAAACCATTAACAAATTAGAACCTTCTTTTTATCAAATACGTATATTTGTTCAGAAATTGGTTTTAGTTTATTACCATCACATTGTTTACCACTTAGTGTAAATTGATTCATAATAGTTCTATAATGACAAAAAATATCAAAAATAAAATTTTCATAACTTTCTTAATTAATTAAATTAAATACATATGAACAAAAACTTAGTGGAATCTCAAAACCACAGTAAGAGAGCATAATTAGGTTTAATAAATGTTTTCAATCATTCAATGTCATATAGATTCAAGATATTTCATTCTTAATAGGCAAGTAGTCTTTAATATTGTTAAACTCTATTTTAATTCAGTATAATGTTACAAATATGTCATTCTATAAATGGTTTAAACAAAAGTTCCTGAGAATTTGCTCCTCTTGTGGAACACATGGAATAGAAGTTCATTTATGCTTCTTTCAATTCCTTGAAAAACCTTTCTTGAGTGACCTTCCTGTCCTCACTTCTTCATTTCATTTAATCTCATTCAGTCTGATCAATTTATGACAACCACCTCTTTAATCTAAATTTCAAAGCCCCAACTTTTACTAAATATTCAAATTCATTTATTAAAATTGAAAAGAACTTTAACTATTGTCCAGTATAAACTCTCATTATTTGAATTATGATCAATACCTCAGATATATTCCTACTGAGTTATATTCCTATTTCTGACCAATTGAATGTAAACTGAAATTAAGTACAGATTTCCTTTGCCAGGACTATATCATTAAACTCTCCCAGTGATTCCCATTCTGAATTCCAATGTGACCTCAGTAGGTATATGTTGAAAAGATGGTGCCTCATAATGGGAAGTATCCAACTGATTGAATCAGAATCCATCTCTAACAGTATTAAACAGGGAAAAGGGACCTCAATATGATTAAAATTTTCATCCTATGCTATATGGAATTTATCTTTTATAGTACCTGACTTAATTTAGCATCAGTCATTATAAGAAAGTTAAGTTTGTAACCCTCTTGAAAAATTATTATTATTTTTCTCTGAATGGACTTTACACAACTGATTGTGGAGACAGAATCAGTTTCTTCCCAACTGTTTGTAGAATTCATTCCTTTATCCTTTAAACTAAAAGCTTATATCTAATGTCATTCAGTGAATCAATATTTGTCAGATACTTTTATAAATGAATGCTACTGGAATGCAGACATCTAATGCCCACTTCACTCCCATATACACACCTTCAAGATTCTAAGACTTGGTCGACTAACTTATTCTAACTTTACTATTGTGATTTTTGGAAAGAATTTTACTAGACATATAACTAGTTTTCTAAAAGCCTAATTTCTAACTTTCTTACATTCTTTGGTGATAAAGAAACATGCTGCCATCTTATCTTAACCAATTATTGACTTTAAAATATTTTATAAAATGACAGATTTTTTTTAAAAAACATGGTACTAACATGAAGATATTCCAATAGTCCAATAGAGTTAAATAGAGAAACTATAAATAAAGCCACACCTGTATGGTTAATTTATCTTTGACTAGGGTGTTGAGATTATTCAATCAGGAAAGGAAAATTTCTTGAAAAAAATGGTATTTGAGAAACTCTATTCACATATGCAAACAAGTAAAAATAGACCATTTTCTTACATCATACACAATATCAATGCAAAGTGTAATAAACACTTAAAACATAAGGCCTGAAATTGTAAAACTAGTAGAAGCAAATGTGAGGGGGAAAAATTCAAAACATGGATCTTGATAACACTTCAGGAATGGAATAATAATTAGGCAACTTAGATATCTCTGTTTTCATGAGACAAGGCAGTAAGATACATTTATAATCCTAACAAGTGTTTATAATCTGAGTAGGCAAATAAGAATATTTAAGACAAACATATAGTAATGCAACATAAATTTATACTTGAAGGAAAAATAAAGGGCTATGTAGACAGTAATGATAAGAAATTAGAGAAAGAAAAGAGTAGAAAAAGAGGTTATCAGGGAAGTTTGTGGGGTGGGGTAGTGAGAGTTGTGTGGGATATTGAAAGGACTGATTTCATTTCTCAAAGCAATGCCTTCATTGAAGCAAATGACACACTTATTAATGACATAGGCTTCCATTATCTGATTAAATGCTTGACTTTACTGACCTGTAACTTTACCTTTGAGACTTCATTTCCTACCTGGCTAGCACAATTCTCACCATGTGAAAAGTAAGGTCAATGCTAATCAGAACATTTTTCACAAGGTTATATAAAATGCTAGCTAATCCTAAAAATGTTGCTTTTTAAAATAGAAGCATGCTTTTTTTTCTTGCATTTACTTCTTAAAGAAAAAAAATGTTAGATATTTATCTTAAAGATAGATGTAGCAAGTTAAATGCATAAGTGCTTATTTTAAGTTTGGATTAGAAGAGAAAAACAGATAGGACATTCAAAATACCCTTCCTCACCTTGCAATGAATCTGACTCATAGGCAATATATAGCAACACATACAGTTTTAAAAGTTGCTGCAGTAACAGTCAGCAGTCAAACTATTATAATTTAAACTGAGTAAGATGCCCCCAGAGAACACGTTTTGCAAGAAAGCAAGAATTCATTTTAAAACAATGTATGTCAGATTTTTCATTCATTTTATTTCCATTCCTGAGAAAATCAGTGGTAATAATGCTTGTTATGTTACACTTGTGTCTGATGCTTTTGCTGTGCGAGTTAAAAGATAAGTTTTAACAACCAAAGACAAGGTCAGAATTGTTACTGCTTTTCAATCCACCTATAATATTATTCTTTTTAAAGAACATTTCCAAGTGTTTCAACATTTCACACCTTTGATGAGATATAAAAGTGCCATTTTCTTATTCATAAGAAGATTTTCAAAAATAGATTATATAAATTTCAAAATGTATGACATTATTTAAAATACTTTATATTAAAGTATGTGACTTTATGATAGCAATCATGGTTGATTGTGCCTGATTCCCAAGGTAAAATGACAATATAAGAAGAAAACCACCAGGATTTAAAAATCAGAATTCCTTTGCTGTGAATTAGCAGAGAAACATTTTTTTACTCAAATTAATTAAAAGAATACTTTCATTATAATAAGTATTATTTTAAGCATAAACAGAGAATCTGTGGTTGAAATTGAAAACAGGAAAAAATATTTAAAAACCCTTAACTTACAACATGCTTAATGTTCCTGTTTTCATGCTTCTGCCACAATTTGTGTTCATGTGTTAAGTCAATAGTCAGCTGGCTCTGCCTCAGAGAGTCCTGGGTTAAGCTATTGTCCCAACACAGAGGTTAGCATCACCTACTTCATTTTACTCTAAACATAGGGTTTGGATGATAAATTATATAGTCATATTTTAATGCTGTATATTTTGAGAAGCATTCAATCCTTTCTTTGACTTGTGAGTTTATCACTAGATCCTGTAAAACATTTTATGTCATTTTGAGAAATCACACAGCCATTGAAAAAGTTTCAACAGAAATGGCATGTCTGGGAAATTAAAGTTTCTAAGAAAATGCAACTTCAAATTTGCCACTGTTTCTTGAAAGAATGAAGTATGGGGAACAAATGTGTGTGTATATACAAATGTACAGAAACAAATCCTGCTTGTATGTTTAATCATAATATTCTAAAAATTACTCTTTAAAATGTTCTCATAATAAAGGTAAATAAAAACATTTTACAACTGTTTACAAACTTAAAAAGAGAAGAAAGGGCAACCAAAAAATATAGATGATATTACCCAGGGACAAAATTTTATACTGCAACTCTTATATGATTCTCTTAATTTTTTTCATTTATAATGTTTATGTACTTATATATTTGTTATTCAGTTATACAAACAGTATTCTGAATTTAGCTTTATATCTAAGCCTACTACATAAGAATTTTATTATTAAGATTACTAGTAATATTCACATTAATACTCTTTAAATAAATTACTAATTTTTATCCATTATTTTGTCCTTGGACATTTAATTTACTTCCAACTTTTATATATGATGAAAAGTATTTCTACCAAAGTATTTTCCACACAATAATTTTTTGCTCTGTTTTTCACTTCATGGTTTTAGGACATTTTCCTCCTAATTATTAAACTATAATTTTTGAATTATAAAAACAAAACATTATCCTTTTCTAAACATTTCCTGGTTTTTCATATTCACATACATCATTATCAAGTATTACTTCTTAAACATATTTTCTAATTTGTTTTAGTTTGCATGGCTTTAATTATTGATTAGCATAAACATTTTCACAATTTGTCATCTTGTGTCACTTCTTCTGTTTTTTTAGTTTGCTTAAAATCCTTTGTAAACAATTATGTTACAAAAAGATAAGCAAAAAATTTTAAAAAGATAAGCAAAGAATACTATACAATTAAACGAAGCCATGAGTTTTATTGTTAAATCAATCATTCAAGTACTGCTATATAAATTGGTTTCCATGAATGATAAAATTAATCACTGGCTCTCAAGAGGTTAATAAGTAGTTTGTAGGCTGAGGGTGTAGCTCAGTGATAGAGCTTGTGTAGCATACTTGAGGTCCTGACTTTTATACCTAGAGCAAGGGTAGAGGTGGGGGATAGATAAACAGCTTGGTAGATTTTGATGAGAAAATTAAAAAACTCAAAATATATAGTATTTAAAAAAATTTTATGTAGCAGTAGGAATTAAACCTAGGACTTTTTACATGCTTGGCAAGTGCTCTACTACCAACTACATCTCTAGCCTGTTCTTATTTTATTTTGAGACAGTGTGCCCTTATATTGCCTAGGCTGACCATGAATTTGAGATATTTCTGTCTTGGCCTCCCAAACTGCAGGGATTACAGGTATGAGCTACTACACTTGGCTCATAGTTTTTATATTCAAAAACACCCTCATATTTTTAATAATAATGATGAACTTAGAAGTTAGAAAAACATTGCAATTATCTATTAAAGAACAGCCCCAAACTTATTTTCCTGTGACTGGGTCTTTGGCATTTTTTCAAGACTTTATAGGGGATTCCAAGATATATTGTCTTGAGACAGATTCACTAGTTACTGTGTTACCTAAACAATAGGTTAAAACCCCTTATTCCCACAAATCATAAAAAGCATGGGGACAATGGATACAGTAAAGATTTTAGAATCATTTCTGTATATCTTTGGCATACTTAGGCTGATTTTAGCCAGAAGTTACCTCTCAAAAATATGGTTATCTTATTTGATGGATTTTTTCTATCAGTTAGATTTGCATTTTTGTTGTTATAATTGTATTATTGTCTACCCTTTGGTAAGTAAAATAATAATGGTAGTGCTATAACTAAACAGTTCTAAAAATATAGTGAACAGAGTTGCATAGAAATTGTGGATCTTAACATACTGGCACAAATGAATGAAAGAAGTGAAGATTTTATACAAGTAGATAACAGATTTTAAAAACCAAGTAAGTAACAGGTCAAGGTTTGATTTAATGGTGAGCTATTTTACTTCTCTAACCCTCTATCCATTATCCAATTCCAAAGTGACTTCCAGATTTTTATGTGTTTTTTGTAATGTCATGCAACTCCATGTTAGTCTGATAGGTTGCCATAGAAATGTCATAAATTCAATGCCTTAAACAATTTATTTCTCACAATTCTTCCTGGACACAAGTCCAAGATCAATGTGCTGACATGGCTAATTTCTGTGCTGTGTCTTTACATGGTCTTTCCTCTTTGTACCTTTTCTCTTGAAATTTATCCTTTTCTTGTAAGGCCACTAGCCCTATTGCATTTGGACTCCACTTCTACAACCTTATTTCACCCCAGTTATCTCCTTAAAAGCCCTAATTCCAAATACAGTTATATTTGGGGCAAGTACTATCTTAGAATTGCTTTGGCGGGACACAATCAGTTTATAATAGTCAGTAAATATTTTAGAATCATTGCTGTATATCCTTGACATACTTAGGCTGCATTTAGCCAGAAGTTGCCTCTCAAAAATATGGGTTATTTTGTGATGTAGGGGAAAATGATGATTCATATTTTTAGCTTAATATGCAGTACATTTTAGCTCACCCTAAATGCTTTTAGCTAAATGAATAACCACAAATAATTATCAACTCTAAAATTGTGAGACTTATTATGCCAGGAAGTTAATAATAACCTCTGGTGTCATGATAATCTTGGAGGGAAATTGAAGAAAACACTCTGGATTATTACAAACAGATTCTGTATTAGTGAGAGAATTAGATCTTCTCAATACTCTGGAAATAGTCTACATAGGCATTTTAAAAGAAACTCCTTATGAGTTTGCAATCTGGATAAATAGTAACCTCTTGGACAACTAAAAGCTGAACAATTTACGTATTTCACTTACAGTAGAGAAAATATGAACAGATCCAAGTGGAATCATTCAGAACTCTGAGCCAGTTATATTATCTGGAGACAGATTCACTAGTGACTTCATCATAAGCAAGAAATTTTTAAAATATGGAACAATTGGTTAAAAATACATATTTCCATAGATCATAAAAAGTATGTGGACTATTTTTATATGATATAGAAGATGAGGGCTTTGAAAAATATTTATTTGGTCATCATGAATCCTATCTTACTAAACTATATAAGATATATTGCATATTAAAATTTTTATTAAATGAAATTATACTTGATCTCCATCATTATTGGTAATCAGAAAATTTGTAATAGCCAAGACTTGAGCTCCCAAAGTCAAAAAACGAAAGTTGAGGATTTTAAATACATCAGAGTATTTAGAATGATCCTTCAGGTCTTTTGTCAGTAATTCTCATTGTTGATATTTTTGTTATCCATCCTTGGAGAAAATGGCCCTGCAATATTTGGGGGAGCAGATACCTTTTTTTTTTGGAAACATGGACACTTGTGTCTATTTCATATCTTCCCAAGGTATTCCGTGAAACAGTTCTGTCCTGAGGATCTATGAGCAATGCTTCCCCATCACCCTAGCCTAATGAAACAGCAGCAACAAGGAACCTTTAGGTTTTCAAAATCAAGTACAATGAAAGGCATTAAGCATGATACAATTTCTTTCTTGCTTTTTATAACACAATCTCATTGAAGCAAACAAAACACAAGAGGAGCATTTCAAAATAGATGGTTGAAGTTTAAGGAAAGAAAAGATAAGGGTTGATATAGAAGGGAAAAATGCAAATTAATGTTTCTACGCATCACTCCCCTGTAACTTGAACATGCTACTAAAATGCCATAGAGGTGACAGCTTTAAAAGGTTGAAACTGATTTAAAGTAGGTAACAATTGGAGATTGTAACATTGGGAATTATTTATTGAATCAGAGCATCAATCAACTGGAGTTTGATTCTGGCATAACTGACAATCCTGGAAAAGTTACACAAAGTGTTGAATATTTTCTCCTTTTAGAATTCTAGTATATAAACTATTTCCATGTAAACATGGAAGGTATAATTGCAGATATATTTTGATAGTTGGGCATATTGCGCTTGCCCATAATATTTGGTGGATTCATTTGGGAAAATTATACCACAGAAAGTTAACAGAAATTACCAGTTACTTAGAGAGAAAAACAAATTAATTGGAAGAAATATTTTTGCCCAACTGAACATTTAAGCTAATTTTGCAGAGCAGGGAAAGATATTTCCCAATACTGCTACAGAGAAATCGAAAGACATAGATCAGATGATAGAGCTGAGAACAAATTTGGCACTAGCAATGAGGGAATTAAAAGTCATACCAGGATTTCTTACTCTGACTTAGTTGGAATCCCTAATGGTTAGTTCTCTGTATGTGAGATAAAAAGTCACATTTATCTATTTTTTTTTTTTGGCAGGGGGATAGGATGTGTGTGAATAAATCTTTAACATTGCTTCATATGCCTTACAAGTGGATGCTAGAAATTGAAGTTAGGAAGATTGAAAAATTAGCAATTTTCTGACTCTTATATTTCTCCAGATATCCTGATACCAACATTTCTTGAGAGAGGAGGGGCCCTGAAGGACAATCAGGAGAAGTCAGGTAATGCTATGTTCAGGAGGCATTACAAAAATACAAAGAAAAAAGTAGGCTCAGCACAGAAATAATAATAAAATTTTTGCTTTCTTGGTCTGAAGAATAGCTAAGTACAAAAATAAATGTTGCCAACCTCTTTTTGGATGTGCCAACCTCTTTTTGTACTTTTTATTATAAGAATATTACAGAAAACATAAATATTTGATTTCCATCCCTTCCCTCAACTTGAAAAGAGGAAAAACATTCTCTCTTCCAGAAAACCACTTAAACTTCACTGTACTGGCCAGTGATAGATCCGATCATATGCCAACACATCTGAAACAATGAGTGGGGAAAGGGGTTGAGAAAGGGAGAATGATGTAAAAGAAAGAGAAAGGAAAAGGAAGTTGAACACGGAGGTCAGGAAGTAAGCAATTGTTAGAAAAAGTGCAACAGCAAATTGACATATTGTTAAAGAAATTAAGCTCTTTTTTTCTAATTTTTTTAAATGCAATGCTCCTTGTTCATTTCCTGTTTAAAAAAAATAAGAGAGAGATCACCCCAAAACAGAAGGAAGATCAATAGAATATCAGCAGGAAAGGGGAAGAAATGAGGAAGGAAGTTGACCAAATTACTGTCTGTGCATGTATGAATATATCACAATGCATTTCAATTTTACATATAATGTATCAATTAAAAATAAATAAATATAAGGAAGAACAATGAAGGAGAGAAAGGGGATGGGGAGGATGGAAAAAAGAAATACTGTAGACTGAAAAGAAAAAAAAACTGTTATGTACCTTTATAAATATGTCAAAATCAACTACTTCATTATGTATAATTATAGCGCACTAAAAATTAAAAACCTACATTAAGTTACTGCAATACTTTTCAGTTTTAACATGGTATACATATATATATGTATATATATATATATATAAAGAGGAAAATATTCATATATATATATGTATACATACATATATATATATATATATATATGTATGTATGCCTCTTAGAATGTCACATTTGCAGATACAGGACTTAAGACAGTTCCTGATTAGATGACACATATGTAAAATGAAATGTATATGAGCAGATGACAGGTAGAAGAGAGAATGAGAATAAGGTAGCTGCATAGAGAACAGCAGAGTAACTTTTAGTAGATAATTAGTTTTTCTTTTTGAATAAGTTTGCTCTATTTTGAGTAGGTTTACTTGCTGAAACCTATGTAAAACCTCTTCCTCTGTGGCTCTGGGTTCTATCACTCTTCCTGGGATTTTAAGGCCACAAGGAATGATTATTTAACTTTTCTGTATTTTAATATGTTTTCTCATAATACATCCTGTCCTGAACTGTTCTCCATCTTGACAATGCCAGAAGTAAGTAATCAGATTTTAAAAAATAATTCACCTTGTTATGAAAATAGATTTTGAATTTTTCAGTCTTTATGGTGTAACAGGCTGTTGTGAATTCTGACTCTGTCTTGCTTTCTTCATGTCCCCTTCATTCTGCATTTAGGAGCATCTTGCCCTCAAGATAAGAAAAGAACATCACTAGGAGATTATCACCTCTGGTCAGGGTCAAAACACCAGACTTCCAAACTCAACATCCCTGAGAAACACTGATGTCTGATTTCTGCATGTAGCCTCTAATCTGATGCTCATGTAAATACTCCACATTTATCAAGAGAGGTGAAAGGGAAATGGAGGCATTACTTTATATCTCTTTCAGGTTGAGTTGGTAACACTCTCAAGAAAGCCCACTGTCTTTCTCCTCAATGCTCTGTTGGATGTTAGTTTTTCTGCATGGCAAGCTTCTGAACTTATGGAATATAATGTTGTAATACCCAGGATTTTCCAAAATTATAGAATGTATTACAGAAAGCTTGGTCCAAACCAAATTTTACTATTCCCAGTATTAAGTTTTCTTGACTCTGCTCATTGTCTGAATTGTAGTTTTTCTCGATAAAAGCATTTATGGAGTTACTATCAAATATAATATTCTGCTCCTCTAATAGCTATTCACAAGATGGGATTATAGGAGTAAGCAAAGCAGTAGAGATACCTATATTCAGTCTCAGAGAAAGAACAAATTCTGAATAACCTGATCAATCCTTTGCTTTTTCCTGTAAAATAAAAGAAAATAAGTAAAATTCATAATTCCTTAAATTTTAAATTTTAGCTTCAGAATTCAAAATAATAGTATAGTTTATAAAGAATAGGAAATTATTACTTAATTTTCAAATCAGTTGTTCTTAACATCAGTGTTTTAGTTGCATGTATAGAAATGTAATTAAATACATTCAATACAACTATAATATTTTCAAAAACCTATTTTGATATCTAATACTTAAAAATATTAATTATGAATCAAAGAAGACACTGAAATGGCTCACATACTTTCAGTTGGCTAATCAATAATACCCTTTAAAAATGTTAGACTTTACCTAAGTTCATGAAACTATTTCAAAAAATTTATGATGTATCCATATTTTCTTTATAAGTACACAAGTAAAATTCAACTATCTTTTCCTAAACTATATATATATATATATCCCTTTTACTATTGCTTTTTTTCTATTGTATTTACCCATGACTGAGTATTCTCTTGTTCTTCCATGAGAATTACCACAGCTCTTTCCCCCAGTCTCTTTATAGAACCTTTTAGTAGTGGCTCTGATGAAAATGTGAATATTCTTAATAGAAATTGAGTGTTTCTACAGCAGCCCTCTAGAACTGGAGGCATTCATTATGTTTAATCTGCCACCCAGCTGGCTGGGTGGCTGTGTCCCATATCACTACTGGAATATATCCAAACCAATACCTTGCCAGGGAAGAGAGAAGACATGGATGAGATGTGAAAGGGACAAATGGATAGCTGGAAGGGGACAGTCGACTTGACATCACTATGAGAGAAAAAGAGAAAGAGAGGCAGCATGATTTGTTTTTACATAATTTGTCAGATAATTGCAGTGACCTAGCAAGAAAAGTCAATGCATGAGTAATGAAACAGATTAGCTGACAAGGTAGGGGAGGAATAAAAGATGTAAAACTTCTTATTCTGTTGACATAAGTAAAATATTAATGTACTAGAGAAAAATAGAACATCCTTTAGTTAGGATAGGATATGTTGAAATTAGTCCTCAATTCTTCAATAATATTCTCCTGTGTTAATATTATTTTTTCCCTATGGAAGGAAAAAGGTATCTTTTGCATGTAGCCCAGACTAAGACAACAAGAAGAGGTATATCCATTGCTGGTAACTTAATGGGTATATGAGTTATTAATAGAAAATTTTATCATTTTTCTTATGAGATTTACCTAGTGAATATTATTATACTTGGGACATATGGGATGTAAAATTAAAGGTTTTAAACACATTTTATGCTATAATTTAATGAAAGTAACACAAGCCATAAATTTCCTTTTATTAATTTAAGTTCTTCCTTATGTTCACAATGGCACATGTTTAAATAATTGTCTACTTGTCTTACATAAATACTCATTTGAATTTCATATAAACAACCAAGTAAGTATGTGTGTAAAATTAATGATTTATTCTCTATTTTAATAACTGACAATTTGTGGGTTGTTATTAAATCAAGATATTTTAGAATCATGTCCTTTAGAATTACAAATTATAATTACCTGTTTTCTATGAAACGTGGATATTGGAGACTGACAGACAAAAACAAAGCATACTGCAAAACAAAAGAAGCAAAGAAAGTGAGGATGAATTAGTTTTAAGCATCTCTGACAGACGCAAAGTGCTTCACACACATTGCTCTGTGATGTTTAGCATATGTTGTCAATTAAAAATTACTTAAAGAAATATTGAACAAGACAAATCTATCACACTAAGAGCCTAAGGAAACAGTTTTTGCATATTTAACTTTTGTATATTTAAGTAAAATTAAAGTTTATTTGCTCAGATCATGCCATATCATTTTTAAAAGATGTACCTTTCTGATAATTTTTCTAGATATTTGGTATATTTTCATTGTTAACATTTCACAACTATGAAAAATAGTTAACATAATAGAGTAAGTGAAATGGTACTTATTTTCATGTATTATTTTGTTGGTTTTTCTGGTGCTACATAGTATAATTTATTTTAGAATATATTTCCAGGGCACATGGACTATGCATATTTGAAAGGTATTGTTGAAATACTCATCATAGATATGTGTATAATATAGTTTCTATTGCAAGAATAGCTGCTGAGTAAATGCTAACATTGAAAGAATCAACACTAATTTATACTTGGGGTCCTAGAGAAACACAACAATTGTAGTCCTCAAATGTTGCAAAACAAACTTGGAACTACTCATTCCACAAAATAGTCATTGTTGGATTTTGGCAAAACCATGTATTTGGTAGTATTTTGATGGTGGGAAGAGCACATCTCCAGCCATGCCTCCTTGTGTTGTCCTGGGGTATATATAGTGTGGTTTAGACTGAAAGTGGTCCTGGTAACCAGGATAATTACAATAGGCCTCAGAAAATTTTATTAACACAGTTCACTATAAGACCCAGTAGATACAGATACAGCTGAGATCTAACATATATAAATAGAAAAAGTGATTGTGAAGAAAAATAAAATAGCTATGTTCTCCAAAACATCTAGATTCTTTCAAGAACATCTGATGGCCTTGAAAAAAAAATGAGATATTGGGTCAGTGAGTCCTTTGGTAACATTGATTGGTTTAGAGACAAAAAATTCACACATTCATTCAGTCATTTCATTTATTCATCCATCTATTCATCTAATGTATGGGTTGCCTTTACCTAAGTGTGCAAGGGCTTATACTGAATGTGGTGAGTATACTGGAAATTATTTTACCTATATATCAGCCAATTAGCCAGCCCATCATTTCTACCTTATATTTACAAAATATGTCTATTTATCTAACAATTTAACATAACTAAGGAAGTTTCTCCCCCCAAAAAAGGTGCAGTTCTCATGACAAAGCATAGTTTCCTGTTTGTTTGTAAACAGGGGCTTGTATTGATATTTTACTATAAGGAAGTCACATAGAGGTATTGATTAGTACCAGTGAAAGACATTTGAAACAAATACAGATCTCTGGTGCTCACCCTGAATATCTACTTTTTAGAACAATTTATATTGCAGGCCTAACAGAATAGAAAGAAAGAAAAAGGAAGAAATGAAGGTCATAATGAAAGAATAAAGAAAGGAAGGAAGGGAGTAAGATTGTTTTGATATATCTTGTAGACAAATATTCTAATTTATCATTTTTTTTCTACACAGATAAAACATTAATTTTGAAAACCATACTTAATTGGTTTAATATTTATTATAATTCCTGTTTATTCCAAGAAGGTATAGTTAATATGTTTCTGAATTTCCAGGTAAAATTTTTGCTGGCTAATTGCTAATATATTAATTGTAACACAGTTTTTCTAATGAAATATGTGTCTGATGTCACTCCAAATCACCTTTATTACTGATTAAATCTGTAAATTGATAGCATTCAAGGGGATGATTTAACTCAAAAACCTCATCTTTAAATATATTTATAGGTTTCTATATTCATAACTTTATATAATGTTTCACTTCCTTTATTACCTAGCCTCCTTTTGAAAGAAGAGTATATTGTTGCTTGTGAAAAATAAAATCCTCTGTTTATTTGGAGGTTGGAATGCTCAGGATATGTTGATAATGGTACCTTCCTTTCACACTAGTATTATTGAAATCTTGTGTTTTCAGATCAGATATAATCTCAAGATTCATGTATGTATTTATGCATATCTTTACTTTAAAAAAATTTCAAGATGTCTGTAAATATTTCTTTATTATCTATCCTCCTTAAGTTTATTATGTAGATGTCTTTATATTAAAACTAAATTGAAGTTAACATAGTGGTACAAGGATAGTCGCCAAATAATAAAAACCAAAAATTATGTCTCATTTTCTTACATACAAGAAAAAAATTAATGATGGATAACAGATCATTTCAAATGTATGTGTGTGTGTGAGGGGGTGTATGAGTGCTGATACCTATAAAATTCATTGCTGTTTCTCTACCAGTTTAATCATCAGCTCATTTTTGAACCTAAACCTAGCAGCAAAAATTGTCTTCAGAAACAAAACTGCCAATGCAGTGCTTTTAACTTTCATTATTTTTTCGAAATATCTAAATTCAATTTTTTTTTTTAAGCTTCCAGTCTCTATGTCTCACAGAACGTGGGAGTTTCTAGCAGCAGAGAAGTGGCTGAGCTGGCAATGACAGCTGAGGTGGAAGTAAATAGATTTCCCATACAAGATCAGGAGCTGTCAGCACCGTCAGTCTACATTCTCATGATAAGCACACCATTTTAAACCTTTGGCGAGACTTTTCTTAGCCTTCTCCCAACATTGTTTAATCTCATAGTGCTTCGTATATTTCACTCTGGCTGCGGCGATATGCAGTAAGTTCAGTAACTATTTCTAAACTCTGAAAATATTGCTGTCCTCCCTATCGTAGAAATTCAAGTGATCCTCCACTCCAAGGAACTTTACATGGAGACTCCCTGAGGGCTTTATACCTATCCCTTTAGGATGTTAACTATATTACTTGACATTTAGAAGTATTTTATACAATATACTTTTCAGTGTTGCCTGTGTATTTATGAATTTTTGTATGACATATTATTTGTTTTAATTCTGCTCACAGCAGCAAACATTTTTAATATACTCTCTTTTCAGTTTAGTCTAATTCTAGAAAGTTAAGGATTCTATCATCTCTTCAAAAGATGGAATCTCTGGATTTCACCTTATGCCTCTTGCACCTTATGCCCATAAGGGCTTCATTTCCTTTTATTAAAACGAGTTAGATCACATGATTTGTGAATATCCTCCTTTGATGTAACCTCAAAATTTTATCTTCATTTACAATATAACTTAGAAAAATTTGTTCTCTATTTCAATCACATTATTTCTCCTGAATTTACTTTTAAATTCTTAGACTTCTTTCTCTTTGAATGCTAAAGAGTTCTCCCAAACACACTTCCAGCTGCCAATTTTAATTTTTAATTCACTGGAAAAATAGAAATCAGTTGAAGAAAATTGTCCATTCTTTTCCCAGGAATGTACTCACATTCCTGAATTAAGCCACACAATTTGCCTAAAATATATGTGTGTGCTTGCTATCTCTATCTCTCTAAAAATGGGGGAAATAAGAAGACAAAGCAAAACAAAAAATAAATTCCCTGAACTCTATATCATCTTGGGCTTATTACCCTTTCTTTTGTATCCTTTAAGAAAAATTCCAAAATGTTTCAACATTTCCCATTTTCTCTGTTTTCCTTTCAACTTCCTTTTTACCCACATCACATTGACAATGACTTTCATAGTGTTAAATCCAATGGTTAACTTTCAGTTTTGATTTGTTTGATTATGAAAAAAATATGAGAGTGTTAATCATGTTGTTTATCTTAAAATACGATTTTAATCTGGGTGCTGGATAAGAAGTCTCATTGTTCACCAAAACTCTAGTGGTCAATCTTCCTCATTATCTCCTTTGGATTATCAACAAATTCTTTGAATTTGGGTGCTTTAGAACTCAGTTCCCAAAACCCTTTTCCCTTTATATCCCTTTACTGTGTGAATATTCCACAATTTACATCACTCAACAGGGTACCACCAATAAAATTCAAGCCTGTTAGGTTCCTGTATGTTTGACTATAACATAATCAATATGGAAGACATTATTCTAGCCCTTTTCCCCAAGCCAATATCGAGTAGTCTTCATTATCTTCATAAGTAGCACCTTCATTCTTCTGTTTAATCAGTTAAAAAATGATGTGTCTTCTTGTGTGATTTTCCCAGAAACAGACAATGAGAAATTTGAGTATCAGTATTTAATTTTGGAGGTACACCACCGACATACAGTAAGGAAGTAAGGCAATCTAAAAAACAAACAAAAAACCAAAAAAAACAGGGGCTGGAGTTATCATACCTATAAGGGAGGGGACTGAAAGTATTTGTAAAGCATGGGAGGAGGACTCCTTTCAGGGCTCTGAAATTCCCATGAGAAAAAGTGTTTTTTTTTCATTTTAATTGATTTTATTTTTAAATACATGACTGCAGAATGTATTACAGTTCTTATTATTACACATATAGAACACAATTTTTCGTCTCTCTGTTTGTAAATAAAGTATGTTCATACCAATTCATATGTTCATACATGTACTTTGGGTAGTGATGTCTATCACATTCCACCATCATGGCTAACCCCTTCCCTCTCCCTTCCCTTCCCACCTCTCTGCCCTATCTAGAGTTGCTCTATTCTTCCCATGCTCCCTCTCCCTATCCAACTATGAATTAGCCTCCTTATATCAGAGAAAACCTTTGGCATTTGTATTTTTGGGGGTTGGCTAACTTCACTTAGAATCATTTTCTCCAAAACCATCTATTTACCTGCAAGTACCATGATTTTATTCTCTTTTATTGCTGAGTAATATTCCATTGTGTATATATGCCACATTTTTTAATCCATTCATCTACTGAGGGGCATCTAGTTTTGTTCCACAGTTAAGCTATTGTGAATTATGCTGGTATAAATATTGATGAGGCTGTGTCCTTGTAGTATGCTGTTATTAAGTCCTTTGGGTATAGTCTGAGGAGAGGGTCAAATGGTGGCTCCATTCCCAGTTTTCCAAAGAATCACTATACTGCTTTCCATATTGGCTGCACCAATGTGCAGTCTCACCAGCAATTTATGAGTGTGCCTTTTCCCCCACATCCTCACCAACATTTATTGTTGTTTATCTGCATAATAGCTGCCATTCTGACTGGAGTGAGATGATATCTTAGAGTATTTTTGATTTGCATTTCTCTAATTGTGAGAGATGGTGAACATTTTTTTTTTCATATATTTGTTAATTGATCGTATATCTTCTTCTGAGAAGTGTCCATTCAAGTTTTTGGCCCATTTAATGATTGGGTTATTTGTTTTTTTGGTGCTTAGCTTTTTGAGTTCTTTATATACCCTATACCCAGAATAGCTAAAGCAATCCTTACCAGGAAGTGTAAAGCATGTGGCATCACTATACCAGACCTTAAACTATACTACAGAGTAATAGTAAAAGCAGTTTATTTAATTAATTTAATATCAATGGACATCTTGATATTTTCTGCTTTATTTATTCATTCTCTTTTTTGAGATTCCTATAAATTTTAAATGTTCTTCCTGTTCACAAGTTTGCTTATTTCTTTGTGCCAGAATAAATTTTGAATTTTTATCAAATGCTCTTGAGCATCTGTTGAGAAGCTTGTACTGTTTGTTTCCTTTGGTATGTTAGTACTATTCATTTTATAATAAAAATTATTTATGTAGATTTGGTAGGTTATGGGTCAGGATTTATCACTGAATTAGATTTATGGGCATATTATATTTTTCATATCCCAGTGAATAACAATAATTAGCATTTTTAAGATTTTAATAGCAGTTATAACAAAGTTAATCTTCTCACTTATTTTCATTTTGTTGTAATATACAAAATATATCATTCCTCCTCTGAACTTTCTTGAATTGTTTTACAAGTAAGCTTTGGGGAACACTTCACATCCAAACCATAACAGATTTTGAGTAGGAATTGAAGCTGAGTTATAGTACACAGGGAAAACTCTCAGTAAAGGTACTATTTAATAAAATATCTTAATGATGAAAGTTGGATTGGTTAAGGAACAAAAATTTAGCTGGGCTCACACTGGTAATCCCAGGAATTCAGGAGGCTGAGGCAGAAAAATTTCAAATTCAAGGTCAGTCTCGAAAACTAGGGAGACCCTACCTATCTCAAAATAAAATATAAAAAGGACTTGGCATGTAGCTCAGTGGTAGAGGGATCCTAGGCTCTAGTCATAAATAAATAAATAAATAAATAAATAAATAAAACCAAAACCAAAAATAAATAAAAAGGAAGAAATTTCAAATTGACACAATGTAACTGAAGCTCTCAAAAAAAGAATATGGGGGAAAATACATACATGCCATAACTTGGAAGGTTCTTCTGTGCCACAGTGAGTTTTGGCCTCATATTCATTACTTTCCACTTCTCAAACCTCAGCTGTAATTTCACCTCATTCTCTTTTGTACAATAAATATCAGAATTCACCATCTAATGCATTAAACAAAACATTTTCAGGCTACCATATCTGTACCACTTTGAACCTTTCAATATATTCTGGGACTTTCTGCTTTTAGGTAAGCCTGAATAAAATTGGGATGACATTTTGAAGTTTCCCAAAGTCATTGCTATCTAACTGCTATCTTTATATTTCTCCCTAGTCCTATTTTCTGGTACTCCATTCCTTACTCCAGCACATCTTGCAGTTCCTTGATCTCCTCTATCTAATGAGCAAGGGCTCTGCCTCTTGGTGGATACACTCCAGGTGTTCTGTTCTCTAGGGGATTTTAAAATATTGAAAATAGTTAATAGATGTCTTACTCTATTAAGCCTGCTCTAACAAAATATCTTATCCTGGTTAATTTACGAATGATAGAAATGCATTTCTCACAGTTCTGAAGGCTGAGCAGACCAAGATCAGAGCAGACCAAGATCAGTGCTGGCAGAGTTGATGTCTGTCACTTCCTGCATCATCAATGGCATCGTTTGTGATTTTCTCAAGTAGCACAAGGGTTGAAGGGTTGAATACTTTATCTTCACATGATGAAGGAGGTAACAACTCTTTTGAATCTCTTTTATCAGATTTTCTAATGAATTCAGAAGGACCGTATACTGGTGACTTAATCACTTCCCAAAGGCCCTGTCTCTTAATACTAGCTCAATGGTAAGGAATTTAAAACATGCAATTTGGGAAAATACATCCCACACATAGTAATGGATATCATTATTGTTTGGGGGGTAAAATTAGGGTATAGAGACCTTTCAGAATAAAGAATACTAACTTTCCAAAATTTGTGGCATCCAATGGAGACTATTTAAAATTTAACAAAACCCTTACTAGTAATAAAATCTGGTTTTGATCAGTTTTCAAAGTAATTTTTCTTTAAGGACCTCTAGGAAAAGAGAAATTATTGAGGATTGACCCAAATATTTGAGATTCCAACTCATACCCTCTATTTAAAATATTTATTTAAATTAATAAAAGAGTTTCTTCGGATTTTGGCAAAATTTACTACAAGGCTTTATGAAATGACAGTAGTTCAGTCTGCAACTTTATCTGTCTTCCTTCTCACTTCATAGCTCTATAGACCATATTCAGTCCATTTTTGAGAGTTATTATTCCATAGGATAGATCATTCCTGCTGAGAGGTTTATGTTCTTTCTTCTAGCTCTTGTTTTCTTTCTGCATGTGTCATCACCTGACAGATTGCTGATCGGTCATAAAAAATTAGATCAAATGTAACCATGTGAAGCTTTCTTGTTTTACAAATATCTTTACTCCTTTTTTCTGTTTACATAAATATATCATTTAACTGTTTTTATATTCACCTGTCCCACATGATGGTGAGTTCCTGAAGCACTGCAGGGGCAATACACTTCATTCTTGTTTTCTTTATTGTAAGTGGTAACGTAATTGTGCATACATTCACACAAATGAGCTATATGATACTTTAGAATGAAATATGAATTTCACATTAAGTTCTACATATGTAGCACACATATTTGTACTCTCACCACACACATTGTTCTTTCTTTCTTCTAACCCTGTAGTTCTCAAACTTCATACATATTATAATTACCTGCAGACCCTTTGAAACTTGGATACTTCTGGCCCCTACCTTAAGAGATTCATTTATTGCATTTCAAACAGGTACTCCAGGTTATTGTGATGCAGACAGTCCACAGATAGCACTTTGAAAAGCAATGTACAGCCTACACTAAAGGCTTTAATATATTCAGGGCTCCACTGAAGCATAAGGTAAAACAATCCAAGCATGTTGAGCCCAGATAGGGTCAATTAATTGAGACTACATTTTAAAAGAAGCTTTTACGGCAATGCCCTTCCACCACTAGGTGTCATTGTTAATAATGTCTCATTCATTTTGTGATAGCTAACGTTTTGAAGTTTTCCCTGCTCTTTGGATAAAGACTTCAAATTCATAAAAGTGGATGGATGATTAGTCCTCTAATTTCATAGAGCAGACAGGAATCTTTTCACATATAGAACAAGCATATTTTCTTGTAGTCTTTTATTTTTCCAATAAGCTTTAAATTCCTTTGTTCCTGTTTATGTCAATAAAAGACGAATGAACTTTGATACCTCTGAAACCAAATATGCCAAGGTAGGGAACTGTGACTTGAGCTGATGCTGTCTACCTCCGTGACACATCAAGCTGAAAGCCTTTCTGCCTGTCTATCGATCTACACATTTAGAAGGGTTTGACAAGCATGCTATTTTAGCAAGAAACAATACAAAGGGGAGAAAAAATATCCTCCATTGTATTTAAGCCTCGGGCTCCTCAAGGCTTCAGCCTGGGGGAATTGGATTCTTCTTCACAGGATGCAATTGTTGTCTGGGCTGAAATTTCCAAAACACCTGAAATTATTTTCAATTACATTGAGTTAGACATGACCTCAAGGTAGAATTTTATATTAAGTGGATAACTGATGGTTGTTATTACAGGAAAAAGACACACAAGTGCTAGAAATAAAATGAGTTGAAATAAGAAATTGAACTGTTATCTAGCATTCAGAATAAAAGAGTATTCTATATTCACTGTTCTTTGGAGCACTGAGGTCCCCTTTGGAGACAGCATTTGTTTAGGGATTTATCTGTTAAGTTCTTAGTTCTAAGTTTCGTATGACATTCTTTTACATTTTTGTTATTACATTATTTCCAAATATCTAAAAATTCTTTCAAAATTGATCCTAAAGTTTTCTATTTCTCAGGCAAATATTCAACTTTCCTTATACCAAGTTTTTATTCATTTTGTAATCCATTTACTTACAAATATTTATTATTTTTTTTTACTTTGCAAGGACAAAAATCTTTTTAATGATCACTAAAAAATTAAGGGAAAATATCAGAAAACAGAAGAAAATTTCTTTAGAAAAGATATCAGAGTCTATGAAAAGCTTTTCCTTAAACCTTAGAGAAACATGACATCTAGATTCAGATACAAAACAGAAATACGTTTATACTACAATATAAATTCAGAAGACTTAAAGATCAGATCCAGTTTTTCCCCAGTTCAATGCATACGACCAATGACACCTGCAATCAATTGTCAGATGTAACACTATTTTAACCCTAAATACTTTTCAGCAGTCATCTTTCAGGCATGAAGAAAAGTTTTATCATTAAGATATACTTTTAGCAAAATCATTTCACATTTGGAATGTTGAAGATGAAGAATAAGATCTTAATTTCCTTAAGAACATAATTTTTAACTTTTTTGTGTTTAAGGGAAGGATATAAAAAATACTGTAATTTACAGAAAAGGTGTTATTGGAATCTTCATTCTCTTAGGTACAAAGCACTGGGATTTACTGTGATGAGACTTTCTTGACTTTCCTGAGTGATGAATAGCATTTATCTTTGTGACTACTAAGAAGTGCTGTTTGAGATGATAATAGAAATTTGAAAGGGAGAGAAGGAGGAAGAGGAGAGACTAATAATCTTTAAATGGAAATCAGGGGAAATCTGGATGCTTTTGAGTAAAGAGTTGTATAAAAATGTTATGATGCATCTGTTTTTTGCATTTGGTTTGAGCTGCAATGATAGAAAGATTTATATTACATTATTTCAGGTACTCAAGAATAAAAGTTTGAACAGGATGGAGACTATTAGAAGACAATGAATCATTAGAGATTGAATTTAGTCAAATTACAAAATGATTAACTTTGGAGAAGATGGATATTGGTGATTAAAAAAAAAAAGAAGTGTGTGCAAAAAATGCCTGAAATCTGCTCTTAATCTGATCTTAATCTTAATCTAAGTGGTTACTCAGTATGACATACCAAGAAAAGTACAATAGATAGCAGAGGACAGCCAACTTATTGTCTTGAGAGTCAGATTGTAAGTATTTTAGCTTTTGCTGAATGTGGACACTAGGGTCCTGTTGTCCTATTTTTTGGGCCTCCAAGAACAATGAGCAAAGAAGCATGTGTCATGGTTTCAATGTTATGTGTCCCCCAAAAGCTCATGTGTGAGCCAATGCAAGAAAGTCCAGAGGTGAAATGATTGGACTGTGAGAGTTGTAATCTAACCAGTGGATTAACTCACCCATGTGGATGTAAAGCAGAAAGGGAGCTTATCTCAACAGGGACAAAATATTTATTATTTTATAGATTTTTCTATAGCATCAGAGTAATGTAAAATGCCAAAAGTTATTCAATTTTACCTTTTATATGTCCCATGCAATATTAATCTAACTATATTTTTTAAGAAATCATAGCTAACTTACTATCATATCTTATATAGTAAAAAAAGCTTTTCAAAAAATACTTTCTTAATTATAAAATAACTATAAAATGAGTTTAAATTCTAGATATAGATATATAATTAAATAAAATATCTGAATATCTTAATTTTTTAAGATTTAGTTGGCTATTGAGTATTCTATATATCTAGCATTTTTTCATCATTTAAGGAAATATTTTACTATTTACATAAAAAATCATTTGAAAAAAACTAATAATCTAAGTTTTATTCCACTTGTAATCCAATGAAAATACTATAATTGGTTTTAAATTATAAAGTTGCTATAGATATAAATATTAAAAAAATATTTTAATAATTTTGAAAATTAATCTATTTTATTTCATTTTATATTTAGAATCCAAATTAAGAGCCTATTTTATGAAAAAATACTAATGAATTTATTTAATTAAGTCTGTCTTTAAAAGTGAGATAGACTATGCATTTTAATATGCACTGATTATTGATACATTACTTCAGGATATAATTCAGAAAATCCACACTTAGCTTGGGTATGCTATCATCAATACACTTTCTTTCAGAGAAAAGCAATGTTTCATCATTATGAATTAATTATTCTTAAAACATCAGATCTAACATATCCCAATCATTATTGATAAAATATATTTATTATACAAACAGAACTGAGTTATAGCTCTACATTTCCCATGATATACTGCTTTTGTTGATTTACACAGGGTTGGATAATTGAGATAACTTATTAAAGTTTCACAGGATATAAAGATTAAATAAAGATTAAATAAATGTAAAAGATAAAGTACAGGAGGAGAAAGAAAATGTAAACAGTTGTACAGATCTATGAAGTTCTGCCAACCATGGCTTTAGTGTTTTTTCTTGGTCACATTAAATACATCTCATGTCTGCATTATGAACAGTTTAGATACCTGGAAACATATCTCAGATTTGAGAAGCTCAGGCCTGAGTTTACTGAGAAATATTTTGTATCCCCCACTGGTCAAGAAATTTAAGTTTGCATACAAAACATCAATCTAACCTCCAGGGGAATTTCTAGTTTTCATCAATTTGGTGTAGTGTAAGTAACTGGAACATCTTACTGTATCTTAGCTTGGCCAGAGGTCAGTACTGCCTCTTCAGACACACAGAGATGTAGGTATTGTCCTCTCCCACTCCCAATTATAAAGTAGCTCTGTCCTTTTTTTTAATTTTTTAAAATTTGTTTTAATTAGTTACACATGACAGTGCAATGACCTTGACATATCATACATTTGAATCAGATGGGATATAATATCTCATTTTTCTGAGTATACAGGTTGCAGAATCACATTGGTCATGCATTCACATATATATATACACAGTAATAATAATGTCTGCTTCATTTTACTATCCTTCTTATCTCCCCAAATCCTCGCCTCCCCTCCCATCACTTCTCTCTACCTGATCTAGGGTAATGCTATTCTTTTTTTTTTTTTCCTCACATCTTCATACATGTATTTTGTATAACAATGAGGGTCTCCTTCCATGCAATTTCCTTTCTCCCTCTCTTTCCCTCCCACCCCTCTTCCCTATGTAGAGGTAATCTTCTTCCCATTCTCTTCCTCTCTTCTGATAGGCCCAGCCTGATTTTCTCTTAAAATTGGGAGTCATCTCGCCACAAAGCCATGAAAAGATAATTTTGGCTTTACTATAAATTACTGCAAATTCTGAACTAGCTTGGAATGCCTGCCCAGGCCTTGAACTCACCCATGCCTGGCTCTCTCTGACTAGACAGCAGCCCTCTCTTAAACTTTAGTGACACCTCATAAATCTTGGCCTTCCCTGGCCTTCCCTTGGCCTTCCCTCTCTGAGGCTCTAATGACCTTCATAAATTCTGATGCCGGGGCCAGCAAAAATGTTATGCTCATCAAAGTTTTGTCATCTGTAACCCCCCTTTGTGTAACTTTCTGGGCTATAAAGCTGGGCTGCAGGAAAACTGTGGGGCTGTCTTGTTCCCGCAGTTTTTGTGGGGAGAGGCAGCCCAGCTAGTTAAAATAATAAGCTTACTTTAATTTGATTTTAATTGGAGTCAGTGGTCTTTTCTGGTGTCCTGGTCTAACACTTCCCCATTTTGAGTCTCACCCCCCCCTTATATCAGAGAAGACATTCGGCATTTGTTTTTTTGGGATTGGCTGACTTCACTTAGCATAATCTGCTCTAATGCCATCCATTTCCCTGCAAATGCCATGATCTTATTATTAAGTGCTGAGTAATATTCCATTGTGTATATATGCCACATTTTTTTATCCATTTATCCATTGAAGGGCATCTAGATTGGCTCCAAAGTCTAGCTATTGTGAATTGTGCTGCTATAAACATTGATGTGGCTGAAACAGGTGGTATCTACATACCAGATCTTAAACTATACTACAGAGCAATAATAACAAAAATAGCATGGTACTGGCACCAAAACAGGCTGGTGGACCAATGGTACAGAATAGAGGACACAGAGACTAACCCCAAAACTACAACTACCTTATATTAGACAAAAGTGCCAAAAGCATTCACTGGAGAAAGGATAGCATCTTCAACAAATGGTGTTGGGAAAACTGGAAATCCATATGCAACAAAATGAAATTGAATCCCTATCTTTCACCATGAACAAAAGTTAACTCAAAATAGATCAAGGATCTAGGGATTAAACCAGAGACTCTGTGTCTAATAGAAGAACAAGTAGGTTCTAATCTCCATCACAGGGGACTAGGCCCAAATTTCCTTAATAAGACACCTATAGCACAAGAATTAAAACCAAGAATCAACAAATGGGATGAATTCAAACTAAAAAGTTTTTTTCTCAGCAAGAGAAATAATATGTGAGGTGAATAGGGAGCCCACATCCTGGGAACAAATTTTTACCCCTCACACATCAGATAGAGCTCTAATCTCTAGGGCATACAAAAAAACTCAAAAAGCTAAACACCAAAAAAAAAAAAAAAAAAAAAAAAAACACAAAATAACTCAATCAACAAATGGGCCAAGGACCTGAACAGACACTTCTCAGAAGAGGATATACAATCAATCAATCAACAAATATACCATAAAACGCTCATCATCTCTAGCAATCAGAGAAATGCAAATTAAAACTACCCTAAGATATCATCTCACTCCAGTAAGAAAGGCAGCCATGATGAAGACAAACAACAAGTGCTGGTGAGGATACAGGTAAAAAAGGAACACTCATACATTGCAAATTTGTGACTGCAAATTGGTCCAGCCAATTTGAAAACAGTATGGAGATTCCTTGGAAAGTTGGAAATGGAACCACCATTTGACCCAGCTATTACTCTTCTCAGACTATACCCAAAGGACCTAAAAATAGCTCTATTTTTATACACTGCTCTTCTGAACAAGCCATTTAAAGACAATATAGCTCAGCATTCTTGGTGTTATTATTTTAATATCTAAATGGTAAGATAGTCAAGTTTTCCAACTACAGTTAAGAGAATAAGCTGTATTAGCACTTAGTATTTTGTTTTTAATTCTGTTCTGTGACTTTCTCAGAAAATTAAAATGACCTTCTCTTCCCAGTTAGATAAAATTATAACCATTCTTTCTTTATTCTCTAAGCCGAACTCTTTGAAATCTACCTATACAATATTGAAAAAAGAAGGATAAAGTACATCCATCCATAAGAACAAAAATTCAATTTCATTTCTGCTCATTTTCTTTTGTTATAGACACAGATTCTCTCCTTTCCCCTTACATCCTGTGTGCCATATTTATTTCTTGACTATAAAATGCCTCAAGGCTAAGTAACCACTATGTGTTGCAGCAGTTAATCTCAATTGTCAACTAGATTGGGTTAAGTAATGCCAAGGATTGAGAGGCTTATGGGTGTATAGATAAGCATGTGTCTCGGAATAATTGGATTGTGGGATAGCCAATCAAAATAGAGACCCTCCCTAAGTGTAGGCACCACTGACCAATGGGATGATGACTTGGATAGAATAAAAGTTGGAAGAACAAGGGAAAGCAGCAGCAGATGCAAGCTCCATTCTTCTTGAACGGGTTCTTGTTTTCTTCTGTGATACTCAGCCTCTTGGACTGTGCAGTTTCTGGTTCTTCTAGCCCTCCAGCCTGCAGCCATTGTGGACTATCCAGTTTCTAGTCAGGTAAGGCAACCTAATAAGTCCTCTTTTTATAATTATACTTCCAATTGATTCTGTTCCTCTGGAGAACCCTGGCTAATATACATTTATTTCTAAATAATATGAAATGAGGCCTTGAGCAAAAAATTATTTGTTGGTCTTCTCAAAATACGTGGCTTTCCTTTTTATCTTTTTGACAGCATGCAAGGTATTTTGCCTTTCGTCATTCAAAGCTACCAGTTATCATAGTATTTTTATCAATATAATCTAAGCATTTTCCACAGATATTCAAACGTATATTTACACACACACACACACTGAAATCTGACATATAGCAGTTTGGGAATTGCTAACGCTTAAGTCTACATCACTATTGAGTATAAATTAAATTGCCTAAAACAAACAACAAACAAAGAACAAAAAAAGTACGTAATACAGGAGAGATGTAAAACTGAACTTCCAGAGAATTTTCTTCCCATCCTGAGATAGTACTCTATCCTTTATTTCCATGTTAATTTGCTGAAGAAATAGCAAGTGCCTGCTAGAAAACTCTAATGATTTGTTTCCCAAACACTAGAGTAAATATAATTTTTGTTCCTGAAGTTAAACATATCAGCATTTATTATTAGGGTAATGCTAACAATCATAAATATGATCATGGCAGTTACTTAATAGAAAATTAAGAGCTCATTGGATGATTGTATAAATTTGATTGAAATATTTAAAAATAAAAAGTCATAACATGAAAAGAAAAATTTATATTTTCTACATATGATTATTTAAGCTTCAATTTATATTTACTAAAAAAAATCACAACAAAAAAGAACACTAATTTGATCCTACAAAGGTTTTATGTATAAAATTATACACAAATCTTACATATATAATTTATAAAGCATACATACTTTTCATTTAAAGGTTATTTTTTAGATATTAGTGTCTTTCTTTTTGGACACCTATTTATTTCATTTAGAAAATGAGGCTGGTAATACAGTAGTACACACACAAAAATACATACACACTGAAAGACATTATTATTTTTTAACTTAAAAATTGCATTTGTATTACTGTTAGAACTTCTCTATTAGTCATGATAAAAATTAAAATGGTTTGTTAATAATACCAAAGAATAACAATACAATTAAAACAGAAAAAATATAAAGAATTAAAAGTTCTAATTACTGAAGAACAATACAACATCTGTATTAAGCAATCCAGATATACATATTCATGGTAATATTATCCTTTAATTATAAAAGCTGGTATGTTGAACTTTCAGTGATAAAAATAACCATGGTGTTGGTGGAATAAATCATTTCAGTTTACTTAATCTTGCACTTGCTGTGTCTTCAGCAAATAAACATGTGAACAGAGGGACAGTACTTCAGTTGTAGCATGAGCATCTCTAAAAGCCCCTAGTTGCATAGAGGACCTACATATGGCAAGAATGCCTGGAATATATTGGGCAAAAGAAAAGTACAAGAAGATTAATTTGAAGAGGAAGATACAGACCAAATGATATAAAATCTTCCAGGTCATTATAAGTATTTAGAGTGTTTCTCAGCTGTGCTGAGGACAGTCCTTGCCAAAGGAATAACAAAGCCCAAATTGCAGGGCTGGGGATGTGGCTCAGGCGGTGGAGCGCTCACCTGGCATGCAGGCAACCCGGGTTTGATCCTCAACACCACATACAAACAAAGATGTTGTGTCCGCCGAAAACTAAAAAATAAATATTAAAAACAATTCTCTCTCTCTCTTAAAAAAAAAAAAGCCCAAATTACATTTTTTAGAAGACTCTTCACCTTATAGCTGAAGAATAGTAAAATGTAGAGTAAGAAAAGAAAATGTAGAGTAAGAACAGCCCTAAAGAGACAGACTATAGGCTGGCTATGAGAAGTGTTCAAGTGAGATATAATGTAACTTGACTTAGCTTGGTTGCATTGGGAGACAAGTTCATGGGCTTATAGCGCATTTAGAAGACAGAAATGAGTGAATTCTCCAATGTTCAATCTTTAGTAGAAAATGATAAAATAAAGGATAACTAAAAAAAAAAAATTAGGGCAGTATGATTATCATAGAGGAGAAAAGTATTTTATTACTCAGCAAAATTGCCTGCTACTTATTCCAGATTGAATTTTCTTCTTTTATTGCAGTGTAGCCAGCACCCCACCAAGGTAGTTTCCTGCTCAGAAGGTGTGAGCCACATGAGAAAAAAAAAGTCTGAAATAATTAGTAAAGAAATGAGGCAGAGCCAGAAATTAGATTTAAAGGAGATGGAGCTCTTGATTTTCCTCCAGTCCATATAGAAGATAGAACTGAACAACTAAAAATGGTTTTTTATTTAAGAGAAAGTACATCAAAGGCAGGCATAAGGTTTCAACAGGAGTCCTCTTGCTTCTGGGTGTGGCAGAGGTGTTTCAGAAAACAGGTTGATTGGCATCTTGGCAAGCCACACCCATCTCTGAGAGGCTGTGCAGCTGTGTGGCTCCAGCAGACACTGCCATCTCTAGTGCAGTGCTGAACTTGGAACTAGGTAGGAAGTCACATGTATAGGACAGTCTCAAGCCAGCAGGATTGCCACTGAGAGTTCCCACTGAAACTTTCTTGCCTAATGGCTTCCATCTTGTTTTTAGTTCAGAAACAGTTCAAGAATGGCTCCCTGCATATTCTCCCCACCCCCTTATTTTGTTTTAATTAATTTATTTTTAGACAGGATCTCTTTAAGTTACCTAGGCTGGCCTCAAATTCACAATCCTCCTGTCTCAGCCTCCCAAGTAGCTGTGAACACTACACCTGGATATGTACTACCTATTCTAAAAGACAAAATCATACAAAGAATTTTAAGTTTCCTGATGTCTCTGAAACAACTGTGTTAAGATTTCTTTCATAGAACGTTATCAAATACATTTTTCTAATAATGCTTTTGAAGTTTACCACCTGAAAATTCTATAATTCACCTTCCCATTCATGCTGAGTATATAAAGAATCATCTTCTGTTGATCAATTAGGAAATCAGAGCAGATTGCCCCCAAGTTCGACCTTACTAAAAGGATTCTTCTCCTTTGTTCATCTGAATGCAGTAATTAAGTATCACAAATATTCATTAAATTTTCTGTCTAAAATTTATTTTTACAGAAATCGAGTGAGGACAGCCTGAAATATCCTGAGTAGTGGGTTCCTGGTATCCTTGCAATTGAGCCACGCCTTCTCATCTATCTTCCACTGCCATTCTCCTTTGCTTTTACCCTCACTGATAGGCTCTCCAGGTCCCAAGGCCGCTGCTCACCTCCACCCACCACAGACCCATGGCTCAGAGAAAGGAACTCGACCTAACTGGCGTCAAGCAAAACACCCGAATGTGGCTAGTCAAGGTTCCTAAATATCTGTCACAGCAATGGGCTAAAGCCCCTGGAAGAGGTGAAGTTGGAAAACTGAGGATTGCCAAGAATCAAGGAAAGACTGAAGTATCATTTACTTTGAATGAGGATCTTGCAAATTTTCATGATATTGGTGGAAAACCAGCCTCAGTCAGTGCTCCTAGAGAACATCGGTTTGTCTTGCAAAGGGTTGAAGGACAGATGTTAACAGTATTTTCTGAGAGCTCCTCAGGTAAACTCTCATTAGAAGGAAAGGCGGAACAAAGAGTCGAATGCCGACCTGTTGCCAGTGAAAACTACATGAGATTAAAGAGATTGCAAATAGAAGAATCTTCCAAACCTGGAAGGGTATCACAACAACTGGAGAAAGCTGTAACAACAAATTACAAGCCTGTTGCTGATCACCAATGTAATATTGAGTATCAAAAGAAAAAGAAAAATGATGGAAAGCGAGTTAAGGCTGATAAACAACATGTATTAGACACGCTGTTTTGTGCCTTTGAGAAACATCAGTATTATAATCTTAAGGACTTGGTGGACATCACAAAACAACCCGTGGGATATCTAAAGGACATCTTGAAGGAAATTGGAATTTACAGTACGAAAGGGATTCACAAAAACACATGGGAGCTGAAGCCAGAATATAGGCATTATCAAGGAGAAGAAAAGAGCAATTGAGAGGCCTTGTAGCCAGAATGCTGAGGGAACAGCTGAAGGTTGATGCTAATCAACGCTCAGATACCATACTATATTAATAGGAGTAAAATGACTGCTACTTTAGTTTCTTTTAGTACATTTTTGAAACTGGTAATTCTATAAAGTTTAAGTGTTTTATTAAGAAAAGGACAAATTTACTTAGATACTTAACTTGTATTAAACTTGTAAATTCATGATGGGGAAAGGGGTTAGGGATTAAGAGGGCTTTTTATTTTAAGGATTAACTTTTAAAATGTTAAGATTTAAAACGTTAAGATTCAAATGTTGAGGAAACATTTGCTAAATGAAGACTCTGTCCTTGGTGCCTCTTGGAGGAGCTGAGGTAACTCAGGTCCAAAGCGAATGTTATACTAAGGACAAAAGGGTCAATAACAGAAATCAGTAAAAGAAATAAACAGCCAAATTTATTTTTCTGAAATTGTTCAAAAATGAAATTGACTTTTAAAAAAGTGGTCATATTTCATGTTCAAGTATACATTAATAAAAGAATATTTTAGTTTGTACAAAAAAGAAAGAATAGCATAAGTGATCAATTGCATGTTGAACATGAGGACATGCATAGACATTAATAAAATGATGATTAAAAAGGTTCAATACATTATCAATAAAAAGTTTAATACTGATCTCAAGGAGAAAAATTAGAATAGTTCCTCAACATTCACAATGGATATGTTCTAAGACCCCCAGTGGGATGCCTCAATTGTATATTGTACCAAACTACATATAGATTATGTTATGTCCTATATATGTATTAAGTTTAGTTTGTAAATTAGGTATGGTAATAGAATAACAATAATGCTAATGATAAAATAGAACAATTTTAGAATTATACTGTAATAAAGTTATGTGAGTATAGTCTCTCTTTGTCAAGGTATTTTTTTTTCTATTTTAAAAATGGAATTTATTTTATGTTTTAGGATTCATAGCAAAATTAAACAAAAAGTTCAGAGACTCCCAATCACCCTCTCCTCCTCTCACACATTTTTCCCTGTCTTTAATATCCCCCACTAATTAGTATGGTACAATTAGTATAATTTTGTTTGTTCTTTTTAAATACACATGACCACAGAGTATTTCAACATATTATCCATACGAGGAATATAACTTATGATTCCATTCTTGTGGTTCCACATGATATGGAGTTTCACTGACCTTGTATTCATAAATGAACATAAGAAAGTTATGTCCATTTAATTCTACTGTCTTTCCTATTTCCATTCTCTTCCCTTCACTTCATTCCACGTTGTCTAATCCAATGAACTTATGTTCTTCCCTCCCCATTTCCTTATTATGTATGAGCATCCACATATCAGAAAGAACATTCAGCCTTTGGTTTTTATGATTGGCATATTTCACATAGCATGATAGTCTCCACTTCCATTCATTTACCTGCAAATGCCAAATTTCATTCTTTACAGCTGAGTACTATTCCATTGTGGATATATACCACATTTTCTTTAACCATTCATCTGTTTAAGGGCACCTAGCTTGGTTTTATAACTTAGCTATTGCAAAATGATCTGCTATAAACATTGATGTGGCTGTGTAAATGTAGTATGCTCATTTTAAATCCTCTGGGTATATATTGAAAAGTGGTATAACTGGTGAAATGATGGTTCCATTCCAAGTTTTCTTAGGAATCTCCATATTGCTTTCCAGAGTGGTTGCACCATCAGCAATGTATGAAATGTACCTTTTCTCTCACATCCTCATCAGGATTAATCGTTACTTGTATTATTGATAATTGCCATTCTGACTGAAGTGAGATAGCATCTCAATGTAGTTTTAATTTGCATTTCTCTAATTGCTAAAGATGTTGAATATTTTCACATATATTTGTTAACCATTCATATTTCTTCTTCTGTGAAGTGTCTGTTTAGTTCCATTTTCCACTTATTAATTGGGTTATTTGTTTTTTTGTTTTTAAGGTTTTGAATTCCTTGTATACCCTGGAGATAAGACTGTTTTATATTCCACATTTAAGCGATATTATTTGTCTTTCTGCACCTGACTAATTTCATTTAACATTCTCTGTTTACCTATGTTGTTAGAAATGACAGAATTTCTTTCTTTTTTCAGGATGTATAGAGTTTTTTTTTTTGTGTGTGTGTGTGTGTGTGTGCACCATGTTTTCTTCATTCATTCATCTACTGGTGGACACTTGAATTGATTCCATATCTTGTCTCTTCTGAATAAGTATGTATGAATTGAAGGCATCTGTTTAGCATGCTGATTCTATTTTTTTTCAAAGCAATACCCAGTAGAAGTGTAACAACATTAGAAAATGATTTCTATAAATGAAATGAAATAAAAGGATATAATGGAGAAAATGAATTAATACAAATAAAATAATACTTTTACATTTAAAAAAAACATAAAATGAGCTAAGTGCAGGGATGCATGCCTGTAATCCCAGAATTTCAGGAGCCTGAACTCACGAGTTCAAAGCCAGCCCCAGCAAATGTAAGGTGCTAAGCAACTCAGTGAGACCCTGTCTCTAAATAAAATACAAAAAATGGCTGGGGATCTGGCTCATTGTTTGAGTTCCCTTGAGTTCAATCCTCAGTACCCCCTTCAAAAAAAAATAATAATCAATATGGAAAATATAGGCATCTGGTATAATTGAAAATTCTTTAAAATTGAAGAAAAGGTGAAGAATCTTTGATTACTGAACCCAAATCAATATAAACCCATGGATTTATATATGTAGAAATAGACGAATGAATAGATAGATAGACATAGGCAGAGTTTGATAGAGAACATGTGTTTTTTTTCTATGCAGAGCTATTGAGATATAATTCCTAGCTCTGTCCACTTAGAGAGTCTAGAATCAGTAATGCTGCAGTAGCAATGAGAACAACTAGAACCAAAATGGTAACTTCCAAATATAATTCTTCATGAAAAGTCTGGGAAGACAATGTTCCATGACAGAAAGAATGTGCTTAAGGAATGATGAGGCCATGTCCAAAGGAGCCATTACTGGGACAGGAGTCAATGTGAAGCATCCTTCAGTTCAAAATAAGAATGAAATATAACTCAAAGAATAAAATAAGAAATCAATAATCCACCACAATGTAAACAGCAAACAAGTACACGAGTATACAAAAATAACGAGGAAAAAAATCTCTTCTTCATAGTAAAATGGAATTAATGCAGAGACATGGTGGAATTAGAAAAACATAATTTCATATTCACCACAAAAATATTTTCTCTTATCCAATAGTAGTGGTACAAGCCTATAATTCCAGTGTCTATGGAGGATTGCAAATTCAAAGCCAGCCTCAGCAACTTATCGAGGGCCTGTCTCAAAAAAAAAAAAAAAAAAAAAAGAAAGAAAGGGCCAGGAATGTGGCTTAGTAAGCACCCATATATATATATATGGGTGCTTAACCACTTACACACACACACACACACACACACACACACCTTTTCTCATAAAGGGCAAAAATACTAAATTTATAAAGAAGAAAATTCACAAACATCACCAAAATCATACAATTGAGTTTATCATGGTAAGTAAAAGATCAATATTTATCAAGTGCATGCTGATATGATAAATTGTAAACTACACAGTCCCTGTTCTAATATATTGCTGCCAAAACCACATAAACTGTATCTGATCATGAGGAAATATTAGACAATTCCCAAATAAATATCCTGCACAGTTCACTAACGTCAAAGAAAAATTGTGAAACCATTTTAGATTTATAGACACTTAAAGAAATATGAAAATTAAATGCATGTTGTGATCCCAGCTCTTAATATTTTATTCTTTGATCTTTTAATGTTGTGAAAGATCTATGAGATACTCTTACATGTGAAATCTTTTGCTTGTATCACTTCCTCAGGATCTTGTCATCATTTTTGTTCCAGTTTTCTCAATGTTGTCACTAAGTTCACCTTCACTGAGAACCTGAGGCCCAGCATCCACTATTTCTTTTAAAAGTACATTGGAATCTCACTTGTAGTGTTACCACATTTTCAATTGTTGCTTCATTTTTATATTTGCTGTCTAATTCCCTCACCTGATGATTTTATTTTTACAAAATATTAAATGAGTTTTTCATTGAAAGACAAAGTAGCAGCACAGCTACAAACTTAGTTGTCTGTGCATGAATCTAATAACATGCAAAGTGACTCATCACCAATAGAATTTCAAAGAAAATATGTAATTAGTCACTGATAGCAATGTTCACCTGTTATTTATCTATTGAATTGTGAACTGAAGATCCAGCAGCAAAGTTTATAGCATATGCCTTTGTGCACAACTGAAAATTGAACTGTTGATTGGGAAACGGGTTTTATAAAATAAAACACAGTAACTGAAATTCAAACATAGTAGAATCTTTCAAAGTGAGGAATGTCTGTATTAAACACATAAGTCAAATTTTATAATTGTTCCCCAAGTTGGTTGCTGCTTTCCAGAAAATAAACCCCTTCAAGTCATTTCGTACTAATGGGGTGCCTCCTCTATGTGAATTTTGGTGGGAAACCAGTTCCTCCATCCTCCTTTAGAAGCTAAATGTGATCACACAGCAAATCCTTCACCTGATATTCCAGTAATTGAGGCATAAAATAAGTGAGGCAGCTTGGCCACACAGAAGCTGCAGAACAAGATTTGTTAGTAGAGGAAATAAAGCCCCTAAGACAAATGCTTTCACTTTTTCAATAGTTTCTATTTTTATTCAGTGTTTATAAAGAAAATGGATGTAGGGTAGGTCTAAGATGACTAATGTTAGGCTCACTCACCATGCTTCTGAGTGGCTATGCAAAAACATACAGTAACCCAGGTTATGAGCCCTGTGATTCAGTATGTGTATTCAAGGTCATAACACATTAGCAAGTGCCCACTTATGTAAATGTTGGCAATGTGCCTTCTTTGTCCAGCCTGCTTATAGAAAAGACCTATGGAGGGACTCAGGGGGCAGAAAGCTAGAGACTGTTGCCACCCCCAAATAAAGCATATCTATCATTCCAACTTTGCCTCACATCTTCTTCCACATGCCAGAATCCCATATCTGTTTTCCACAATCTGAGCCCTGGCAATGCAATGAATCAATGTAAATAAAGCACAAGTGTTATATATATTCAAAAAAGTCAAAAGAATCTAGTATATAATAACTACTCAGTAAATGTATATACTGTTGTTACCTGTAGGAGTCAACATTGGGTTCATGTTCCAAGGAGTCAAAAAATGAACACCATGAATGCTGATGATATAAGCAATGAGCAGGAATTTTATTAAAAAGGAAAGCTCGATGCCTGGGGATATAGCTCAGATGGTAGAGTGCTTGCCTCACATGCACAAGGCCCCAGGTTCAGTTCCCAGCAAAACACACACACATACATACACACACAAACAAAAAAAAAAAAAAAAAAAGGAAAGTGAGAGAAAGATTCAGAATTGCCAACACAGCACACCTGGGAAGGAGAGGGCAAGAGTGGTATGTTATTCTTAGAGGGTTCCTTCTTTTAAAGGCACATAAGGAAAAGTTGATAAGCTTCTCTTGATTGGTTTTTGGTATTTGAATTGTCCCTGGTGGGCAGAGGCCAAATAATGGATTATGCAGTTGCTTTGGGCAAGATGGAGACTTACACCCTTTCTGTGAAACAGAAACTGTTGGGGCCTGTTAAAATGGCTGTCCTTGGGCTTGCCCTCCTGCCAACCTTTACTGCCCTTTCCTCTTCTACAGTGCCTATCTTTTGTATCTCTGTCATGAGGGGGCAAAATTGCAACGTATGCAGTCGAGGGGAGAAATAAAGAATGTCCACTCGTGCTGAGGGCCATTACCAAGTAGGAATGACGCATCGAAATTTCCTTGCCAAGCGTACCCCATGCTGCTTAGAGGACATTCGATGGGACATTGCATGCATGCTTTAATAAGGTGACCTTGCTCAAGGACCAAGGCGGATCCGGGTTTAGAGCTGATCAGGTTTGAGGAAGTAACCGGCTCCTTGAGTTTAAGGCGTTGCCAGTTTAAGATAATGGGTTTTAGGAAAGTTGGAAGTTGAAGATTATTGCTGGGATTAGGGTGTTCCTGCTGCTTGTTCCCTTGAGTTCTCGTGAGATTAAAATGGGATTTGGAGATAGCCTCCTGGAGTAGGTGAATTGTGCGGGAGATGGAGAACGCGATTGCCCGTGGACCTGTGTGGAGGTGGTGTGAGAGCGGGAATAAAGAATTGCTGTTTGAACCTACAAAGCTGTGTGGTGGCTCGTGATTCTGTGCCAAGCCGAGACATTGACCTTGGCACACTCGCTTCTGCTCCTTTCAATGCTTTATTCACTCAAATTACTCAATACAGTTTTACTCTATAGGTTCTTAATCAAGAAAATGACAATTCTTAATGCTTGGCACTGCAATAGACATAATCAATTCATAGCAAACAATTATAGATTAATTAATGCACAGCAAACAATTCTAGATTAATTCTAAGCACTGCAAAACACACTTAATCATGATAGACTAATGACAGACATTCCCTCTGCATGCTAAGTTCAAAGGTCTTAAGTCTTAGGCTTTGAGTCCAGCAGATGCACACTCACTCACTCAGACCACGGTGATCAGGTCCGGAACCAAGGAAGGCTTTTCCTGGTGTGGAGCAGACAACAGGTTGAGGGGGGGGTCTTAGGGCAGAGTTGCAGCTCTCACTAAAGTCCAGACAAGGCAGTAGAGTTTGAGAAGAGTGAGGATCATGCAGAGGCTCAGGAACGATGACAAGTGATGGACGTCAGGTCCTCATCAGGCTCTCCAGCGCCAGTTCATCATTGTTTCCTCTGGCTGAATCCCTGCTTACTTGCTCTATCATTTATACTAAATTTGGGGGCTTTGACTCCCCTTTCAATCTTTATCAGCTACCACGGGATTTCTCAGTGACATCATTTACCCTGAGGCCAGAAACATGTGATATGGTGGTCTCCACCCTGATCCTCTTGCCTTTCCCTCTTATCAGATGAGGACAGCCTGCCAGGGTGAGGGGCTTCATTCTCTTTTATCAGGGTGAGGGGAAGTGACTTGTTTGAGGCCATACTGGAGGGATCTGTGGATGTGCCTGGTGAAACTGCAGGTCTTTTAAAATGAAGTTTTTAAAATGGAGTTGCTTAGGCTCAGGCCTAAAGCCATCCTAACAATCTCATTGTTGTTAATATTAAGTATTGGTATCAGATCAATATTGGCATCAGATTCACCATTTTCGGTCAGGAGCCATTTTATCTAGAGCTTGAAAGTTTTAATTCTGAGGCAACGCTGCTTAACTACTCCTAAGAACATGTGATGTGCCTGCTAAATGATCAACCCCACCCCAGTTTATGACGCAACTCCTAAGCAGCTTATGAAATTCCTCTTGTGGGCTATAAAGCTGCTCTGTGAGTGCTAACACATTGCTGCTCTCCTCCGGGAGACAGCCCTGTTGGTTTCTTCTAATGCCAATAAACTTCTTGTGTGAGATTCGGGTATGTGGTGTGGTCTTTGAACTCTGTGTGGACTCTGTGAGTGTTCTTTCATTAAGTGTACATATAATTTTAAAAACCAACAACTCACATTGAAGGATGGGTTTGGCTCTGAGGAAGCACATTTCCCCACCAACTCAAAGATCTATACCAACCATGTTTTCCTAATTCTCCTAATTTTCCTCCCTTTTCTTTCCCATGAACAATCACCATTTAGGAGATCTGTTCACAGTATACACAAAAACCTCCTACTTCATATAACTTCCCCAGAAGGATACAGTAAAATTCTGGGTTATAGGTATAACAGTTCCTAGTAAGTAGAATGACTATTGGTTTTAAATTACTGAAGGACTCTATCCAAGGGCAAAACTGCCATCAACAATTAAGACTCTTACTTGGTTCTTGAGAGAAGATAATGAGCAATGAAAACACATCTCCCACAAAAAATAAATAAATAAAACCTCCCAGGACTTCCACTAGGTTGATTTTGCCTAAGGCCAGCTTTTTCCTGATGATGTTCTAGATAAATTAGGGAATAGTTTCCTGTTTAGTCCCTTACTTTGGGATCCATTGAAAACACTAAGGCAAATATTATGTAACAGTTCAGTTAACTTGTTCACAGATGTAATGCTTTCCCACAGTTATTTTTATTAAATATTTTTCTATGCAAGACTGTGAAATGTTAAAAATCAACCTTAAAAGAAAAGAGTGACTTCTAATTTTTATTTTTATTTTTATTTCCTTTCTGTCTCTAGTTTGTATTGTTGGAAATTTAGGTTGATTAAATGTCCTCACAGTTCAAAACTCTTACAAGTTTGTCTGACAGTTTATGTTCACTTACATGCCAAAGAATAATAATAGTAATAATAAAATTAATGAAAAAGTCCATGACAAACTGCAGAGTTGCTTAGAGAAAACAGTGTACTCAAGGAGTTCTACTTAAGGTTATATATTTTTTAATAAATATATAAATTTATGCCCCTTAAATGTTCTTCCAAACTGAAAATATTTTCTTTTTTTAAGTATTTTTTAGTTGTTGATGAATAGCTATTTATTGATTGACTGACTGATTGATTTGTATGTGGTGCTAAGAATTTAACCCAGTACCTCATACATGCTAGGCAAGTGCTCTACCACTAAGCTACAACCCCAGCCCCTGAAAATATCTTAATTCCACCCTAAACCTAAATTAGAACTCTAAGGTGGTTATTCTAGTATCATAACATAAAACATTTATACCTCATTAGGATACATAATCACAGAGAAATTTACACTTTTACTGATATACCAGCTTTCATAATTTAATTTAGAAATATTATTTATGTTTTTAGGTCTTCTAGAAAATCTGATAAAAACATCAACCTTGATGCTCAGAGCACAGCATGTACTTTCAAAAAATACCATGTTTCAAGTGATATGGAGCCAAGTGGAGGGACTTGGTAGTAGGAGGACAAGCAATTTTAAATAAAAATATGTCATTTACTGTTATTGGGCATATATTGTGGGATGCAAATAACCAAAACTTCCTCAAATACCAAAGTTCAAGAAACTTTTTCCTAAATGTCAACTTTCAGGTAAATGGAATTAAATATCAGATTCTATGGGAAATGGAGGTTAATGAATTGTCTGATCTTGGAATAAAAATAAATGCTATTTGAAAAAAAATATTTGAGAATTGTTTCAACTACATATCAGTGGAGAGCCAGGATGTCAGTGATTAGTGAAGTTATTTGTGATATGCATACTTATACATGATATTGACATAGACAATTTCCTCCCTACTCCTTCAAGCTAAAGTAAAAAACACAAAATCCATTTCATAATTAAATTTCCCATTTATTCTTCTTCTGAAACAGGAATTCATCCAAAATACAAATGGTAGGGTATATATATATATAAGAATCTTAATTATTCTTTTTTATTAAAATTATTCAAATTCTTTGGTTGTAACTTGAAATTTCTCACACTGTTGTCCAATCTTCTACCAAATATTTAAATATTCAAATCAATACAACTCTAATAATTTTTACAATTACCATAAAACTGACATACTTTAATATTTTGAGAGACATAATATTAAATGATATTTTGCATTTACTTGGAAGGATTTGGACGTTAAACTTGTCAGGAATCATTATATAATTTGTATATCTTTAACAACTGTCATCCTTCAATATCCTTTCAATATTATTTAAAGTACATGAAGCTTATTTTTATGATGTTCAGATTCTGGGGCAAAATTAGGAAGAATTGGTACATTTCAAATTTAAGATTCCTTGAGTCTCTGTTATATGTATGAAAATACCAGTTGGTAGTGTAAGTTTTGTTTTGTTTTGTTTTGTTTTTTAAGGAATAAGACGTTTTATTGATTTGCTAGCAAAGAAGAAACATAAGAAACTCCTGTCCCAGAGGCTGTGATTTTACCCATAAGCAGGAACAGTAAACTTTTAAAGAGGTGATTCAAAAGATACATTCCATGTGTTGTAATTCACTCGTTATTTGGAAAATAGTCATTTATGAGATCTACTGGTATCATCAACACAAGTTTTTATAGTACTTAAATATTATTTTTCATTTGTAACATAAAGTGAAGCATTTTATAAGTGAAAATTCAACAAACATATTTATATTTAAAAAGGAGTTATTTGTGACACTTTAATTCTTCAGTTTTTGTGATGATAGATTACATTCTATATATATATATGCTATGACAGAATTAAACCAAAGTTTCACTTTCATATAATTTCAAATGCATTAGATCTTTGAACATGCATTTTTATCTATTTTAGGAAATATTTAATTATGACACCCAATGTTTTCCTATTTGGAATTTTTAACAAGATAATCAGGTAAAATTTGAATTACTTGTAAAAATTTGGAAAATGCCATGTTTCCATATTTATAGATGTGTTGGTGAAATAAGTTTACACTCCAAGTAATGTATTGTGTTTAATAGTGCTAATGAGGCCTTCTGGTTACTATAGCAAATTGAGCTGAATTAGAAAGACTGGACCTCTTATTTTTTATTTGTTCATATTATACATGAAAGTAAAACGTATTTTGATCGAGTATACATATGAAGTATAACTTTTAATTCTTTTAAAAGAATTATATTGGTCCTGTAATCATAATATTAATATCCAATTTATTCTGCTATATGGTTCTATTCCCATTTCCCTTATCTTCCTTTTCATTGCTCTTTTTCTAATCCAATGTATTTCTATTATTCCCTAACACCCCCTCCCATTGTGAATAGCATCTGAACATCAGAAAAACCATTCAGCCTTTGGTGTTTTTGATTGGCTTATTTCATTTAGCATGATATTCTCCAGTTCCATCCATTTACTGGCAAAAGTTATAATTGTATTCTTCTTTAAGGAAGAGTAAGATTCCATTGTGTATATATACCATATTTTCTTTGTCCATTCATTTGTTGAAGGGCATCTAGGTTGGTTCCATTGTTTTGCTATTGTGATTTGAGCTGCTATAAAATTTGATGTGGAGGCCCAGCCCAGATCCACCCACACCAGCCTGTGAAGGATTCAGGCTTACAGTAGGCCCAGGTTCATCCTATCACCTGCAGACACCAACCAGGGACCAGCCTTACACACAGGGCTGTCTCTATTGACCAGCAGACTACGACAGGATGTCAGGCCAGGCCCAGATCTGCCCACACCAACTTGTGCAAGACCCAGGTTCAGGGTAGGTCTGAGTTTGTTCCCCCCACACCTGGGAGCCAAAACCTAGCCCACTTCCATCATGGGACATGGCAGTCATTCTAAGTTAACTTAGACAATCCCCCCAAAACCAAGTGTTGAATGTCTTCTCTGATATAAGGAGGCTGATTCATAATGGGGTAGGGAGAGAGAGCATGGGAGAAATAGACAAACTCTAGATAGGGCAGAGTGGTGGAAGGGGAAGGGAGGTGGCAGGGGTTAGAAATAATGGTGGAATGTGATGGACATCATTATCCAAAGTACATGTATGAAGACACAAATTTGTATACAACCAGAGATATGAAAAATTTGTGCTCTATATGTGTAATATGAATTGTAATGCATTCTGCTGTCATGTATACATTTTTTAAAAAATTATTAAAAAAACAAAAGTAAATGTAATGAGTACATGCTATGGAATACTAGGTATTGAACTGGAGATTCATGGGTAAATATTCAAAATATAAGAGTAAGTTTAAAACATGTCAAGCAAGATTTATACAAAATAAAATTTATGACAATTAAAAATAAAAAGAAAAGTTTGATGTGGTTGCATCACTATAGTATGTTGATTTTATATCTTTGGTTATAAACTGAGGAATGAGATAGCTGGGTCAAATGGTAGTTCCATTCCATATTCTCTGAGAATTCTCCATAGGGCTTTCCAGAATGGTTGCACCAATTTACAGTCCCACTAGCAATGTATGATTGTACTATTTTCCCCACATCTTTGCCAACATTTGTAACTCTTATTTTTTTAAAGCATGTAAAATACTGGATCCTTTCTAAACTGTAGTTTAAATAATAACATAGAAGCAGAAGAAATAAGTGAGAACATCTCAGCTGCCAAAAATCAAACCAGATGAGCACAAACTGAGAAGCTCAAGAGCTATTAAAGGGCAAGCAAACCATTGATTTACGAAGGTGAGGTTTTAATTATACTGTAATGACAGAGGTCATTCCTTGACTCCAGCCAAAAGGAAAAACTAAATTGAGTTTTCAAGTGAGCTCAGTGTATCTAGCAAATCTGAAATATCCATTATTTTTGTGAATTAAAATTATCAACTCTCTATCCCCTATTCATGGGAAGCTGCAAATAAATTTCTATTGATTGGAAAATATTACAATAATTTTACACAAATTTATGACAGTCTGAGAACTATGAAAAAACTGCCAAAATGATGGAATTCTGATTTCAATATTTTCCTCTTTTCTACTATTATATGAAATATCAAGGAGGAGTAAAGAAGAAACATCTGTAAATTCATTTCTGTTCACCTTCTTCTTTATTTATCTAGTTAATCAATCTTCATTGAGATGCCTCTACAAATTGGATGAGATGTGAGAAATAGACATAAGTAAGTAGATTCAGAAAGCTTTCCTGTTTCCACTTAAAGCTAATATTAATTATGTAAGTAAAACCCTGACAACCATTTGTGTTTGATGACTTAATGCATAGTTATTGGATAGATAAGTTTGTATTCTTTCTTGGAGTTATAATTTTCAAGATCATTTTCATCCCTGAGCTGGTGTGTCAACAGTTTTGCCTCTCCTTTTAATACTCAAAGTTAATTATGGACAATCTTGTAGGATAATTGTTGTTGTAGTTGTTGAGGTGCTGGTTTGTTTTTCCTTTTGTTCTTTTATCAGGATGAAGAACTAAATAAGAGAATTCTTAGGAGAATTAGAGATTAGAGATTTTCTTTGTCTCAGAAAATAACAATAATAAATGCTACTGACATTTGTTGATCACTTAGCATATGTCAGGCACAGAGCTAAATATCACACATACATCACGAGAGAGACACAGGTTAATAACCACCCAATGTCTCATAGAAAGGAAGAAGACACTGGGGATCTGAACTTTGGAAATTGACTCCAGGGCCTCTGTTTTTCACAAGTCTGCAAGACAGATGGAGGTTAATTATCTGGTAAACAACTACACCCCAAACAGTTAAGGTTTTTTATTTTTATTTGTTTTTTCTTATTTAGAATTTGCTAATGACCAATGGATTCATTAGAAAACTTAAAATTAAATTGAAAAGATGCTAAACAGAACTTCTTTTACTATAGTTATGGTAAATATTTCTACTCTCTCAAAAGACTATAAAAAGTGAATCATAATTTATCTGAATTTTTCAAATTTCTCTATAATATTTTATCAAAATCTCATAACATTAATTTTCAAATCAGCAGCAGTCCAGACATGTAGTGAGGAATTGTGTGTGTATGTATAAAATTTTTCTAATGTGCATAAACTGAGAGAAAACAGACACATTTGAATATACACATCACATATATAATTGTATGAGTCTTAGGATAACAATCTGTATATGGTTACTAAATATAAAGAGTTGGCATTCTGAAATTATTTCCTTTGGATCCTATTTCTAAATAAAAATAATTAGAAAAAAGTCAATAAATTCTCAGTAATCTCTTGAAATACATTTATAATACATCATGAGACTATCTTTCTAAGTCACTGTCTTACTAGTCTTCTGGGTGGTTCTCTCATCAACATGTGGGAGCTGTAGTGATATGAATTTTTCTTTTTTTCTGTTGGGTATCAAACATAATTTCTCAAAAGTCTGTTTTCTATCTGGGTACTACAATTTCTAAATTTTTATTTGAATCTGAAGGAAAGCACACTTTGAAAGGTTTGTTTGGATACATTTATCATTATAACATGGAGTAGCTGCATGAATTCAATAGGACAATTTTAGAAGAAGCCAGCATTTTTCTAGATTGGCAATTTATCTTCAACATAGTAGAAGAGATTTATAGCTAGTTCTTGAAAAAAAAAATGATTCTGATTTTATCAATCCATAATTTGTAGACAGAAACACAAAAAAGATAATATAATTTCTTTCTTTTTAATTAGTTGCTCATGACAATAAAATGATCATTCATTTGAATCAAATGAGGTATAACTTCTCATTTTTCCAAGTGTACAGATTGCAGAATCACATTGGTTATATGGCCACGTCATATACATACAGCAATACTAGTGTCTATTTTATAATTTCTTTCAAAACTTTTCAAGTGATAGATAATTTTAATTTAAAACTAAGTAATGTAATACAAGTCTTGGGATGGAACTGGCTAAATGGAACCCACGAAATGATGTTATGTTATTCTTGGGAGAAAATGCAACAGCTGTCTTTATACTGTATCTCTATCATTTTGCTTTTTCTACAATTTGCTAATTTGGAATTTACCAACACATCCTAATGCTCCCCTCATTTAATTAAGCTTCTTTATGACTCTGAGTCTTCCTTTTTCTTAGAACATTTACTTTGGAAACTTGTAATTGTCAATCCTTTCTCACTACTCTTGGAAAAGATGTAAATATTCTTCCAGCCTGTTGTCTATTTTACAAACTAGTAAATGTCTTCACTAAACAACTGGAACTATTTGTGAAATGTCAGCATGGAAGGGAACAGCAACCCAGTTTCTCAGCCTCAGTGGAAAGGTGGGAGCTTAATTTTCATGGGCACCAATTAATAAATTTAGATGAACACAGAGCCTTGTACAAAATTTTATAGGTTTTTCATTGACAAAAATCTTTGCAAACTCAGGAATAATTGAATGAACCAGACACATAACTTTGAATCATCTCTTCCTAATGTCTTCCAGTATTTTCCTGATAGAACTTCCTTGTGCTTAAAAACCTTCCTGACTTTTTGACTTAGCAGAATTGAATTCAGTTGTTCTCCATTGTTGCTATAGTTGTGACTAAAATTTGTATGGTTTTGGAAACAGAAATTTGCCAGGTTTCTTAATTCTCTAACTCATCTAAGAAAAGATAATTTTCAATTTATTCAGTTTTTTTTTTCCTTGTTGTGAGGCTGAAACTGATGACTTTCAACTTGTTATAGGCCTGGAAGTTTGATGACGTAAAAAAATGTACCATAAAACATAAAATTACTTCTTAAAAGCTCATTGTGTTTCCCTTATACACATTAAGAAGCTAGTAAATAAGTTCATGATACAAAACCTTGCCCTGAATACACAGCCACATTGTTTACTAAGAGTGAACAAATCAATCCTAAGGGTTAATGCTCAATAAAAAATAATGTTTGTATTAAAATCACAACAGCCTGTTGACATCTACCTAGAAACTAGTTATATGAATTCAGGTTTCTGGACATGAATTATTTTTGTCCTATAAAATCAAAGAAAGGAATCTAGAGATAGGTTTTCTAAACTGTGAAATTCTCAGGAGCTCTTAGTCTATCAGGAGTTGTTAGTCTCTGCAAGGAATAATTTCTATGCCAGTTTATCTATTGATTAGCATCATTTCTGTGCTAAAACGCTGTTGTGAGAATAAGTATAAACAATTCAAATTCTTTGCTTTTGCAAGGCTTGGTGGTACACGCCTGTAATTCCAGCCGCCCAAGAGGCTGAGCAGGAGGATATGGCAAGGCGCTAAGCAACTCAGTGAGACTCTGTCTCTAAATAAATTACAAAATAGGGCTGGAGATGTGGCTTAGTCATTGAGTGCCTCTGAGTTCAATACCCAGTACTAAAAATAAGTAAGTAAATAATAAATAAATAAATAAATAAATAAATATTCTTTGCTTTTTTCACTGATTTTCAGATCCGCATTTTTTTTTCAATTTTCCTTGGAGATAGTTCAGTCAGCACTTTTACTATTTACAGACCAAGCTAAATATAGATGGTAAAAAGTTTAACACAGAAAAGCAAAATATTTAAAAGAAAAATAGATCAGATATTTAAACTCACAGCTAAGCAAATTACAGAAAGAACAGGACTTATATGCAAAGAAAACAAAAAAACAACAAGTTAAAAGACCATAGATCACTTAACTGTAATGTTTTTAAATTCCTAATATTTTCTTCTAGGGATTAATAATGCTAAATATATGCATAATGCTAATAGTCTTTAATCTCAGCTATAATATAATTCACAAACCTATGAATCAATTATTTTTACAGTTTATTTGACTCAAGAGAACAATAATAGAAGATAGTACTCACTTAGATACACCCCACACATACACACACACACACACACACAAATTGGTCTACTTTCAAATATATTTTATCTCAGTTTCTTTTTCTTTAAGTTTTTTTTTCTTTGCTTATTTTAAATTTGGGATTTTTAATGTGGAGGGAGCAATATTATTTAGACCATTTTGAAAATTGCTCATAAGTTTAGTGCTAGCGAAACATAAAATTGCACTCAGTTTGGGTGGAAAGACGGGCATCTTTGAGATTTTTCTTGTGCACAAATAATATAAACTACATTTTACACATCAGATTCATATGGAAAAAAATTCAGTATAATCTTTAAGTCAAAGCCATATACATATGAAAAAATCATCTTTTTCAGATTATATAATGAGCTAGCATTTTTCTTGCTCTAATATCTGAATATTTTAGGCAGTTTGCCAATAGATGGTATATAAACATGCCAAATTAGGAATTATTTTTATCTCCCCTGGCAAATATTGGTTAAGGATTTAGAAAATAATAACACCCTAAAGGACTAATCTACTCTTTATTCTAATTGCTTTGTTTTGATTTAAATATCACTTATATTGAGAAAAGAGTCATTAACCACCTCTTCTTATATATCCATATTTTAAAAGAGAAAGCAGTAGTGATTTAGGGAAATGATCAATAAAATGCATTGTAAATTGAGTTTGAAAGTCAAATGATGTGTGTTATAGGATATTTCAAATACAGCTAATAATGTGTACAGAGTCTATTTACAGTAAAGGAGATTGCTAACGTGGCTTGCCCATCCGTAGCACCAACATTTTGACTGTGAGCCATTGGACTCTCTGTATTTATACTTCTTTCCTTGACAGTGTTTGAAGGGATTTGTTAACTTGTTGCTTTGATACCACACTGACAAGCCAAATTAAATAAGCATGGAAAACTATCAGTGTATAGATTTTTAACTGCTAGAATAAACAATGAACAATATACTGAATAGTATATGTCAACAATAACAATTAGAATAATTCCATTACAAAAATTTAATTTGTAAAATGCTTGGAACTCATATTTTCCTCTGACATTTGTTTTAAGTCATATTAAAAAGCTTCTGTTGCAGAAATAAAAATATCTTCCAAATCTCAGTGCCTCATTTCTTTTTTGAGTCCTATTTCATGGGTTTGGCTGTAGCTCTACTGGGCTTGACCAGGGATTTCCTGGCTACATTTGGTTGGACCTGACTCAGATCCACGTCTTCTCACACCTTTATCAGAGCAGAAGGCTGACATTTAGGAATGGATCTGGATAGCACTCACGAATCAAACCACGTTTTATAGCTTAGGCATGTTATGTGCCACTTCCTTTTTCAGCCCATTAGCTGAAACAGATTATGTGGCTATCTAAGAATCAGTGGGGTGGGGAAATATATTCTTCATACAGACAGTCATGGCAGTGATGTGTAGGGAACTAATAAATGTGAACAAAGTTAAAACAAATACAGACAAGTATTAATATAATCTCCATAGCTATCTGAAGATAATACATTTATTATATAGTATTTTCTCTGTAAAATTATTCTACTTCATGTGAAAATTATTTACTGATATTTTCTATTGTTATTCTTTGTTGTTATTCCATATAGCAGAGTTCTCAGTCTTTTAATTGCAGGTATAAGTTTTCTTTGTATGTAGAAACTTCTTTCTTCTGTTCCTAATGTACTCAGACATGCATATTTATATGCAATGTGTATTCATAAGCAAACACATACACAAAATTCTGGAACATATAATGATTTGATCCATTTTAGAAATGTTCAGTACAAACCTTCCTCAATCCTTCCTGTTTTATCCAAACTCTCTGAATCAGGGAATGCCTTTCTGAATCTCTCTTAGTGCTACTGTACTGATTTTCTCTGACCTCTTAGTTGTCCAAAGCCCTAACAAAAATTGCATCAGTTTTTCTTTCTCTTTAACAGAATAAAAATCTGCTTTCTACTATGAATATGACAATAAGGAGAAGTAACAAACACCTCTCCACTCCAGAGAAGTCCTTGACTTTATTATACTACTCATGGTATAAGGTCAAATACTTTCTTTGATTTTAGGCTTCCTGTTTAACTATATAATGACCATTTTTATTTGTATCATAAAAGCTATCACTTGTATCTTGATAGTGTATGAAAGAACTAGAGAGTTAGCTCATTAGTTAAATAAGAGGCAGGGAAGATTAGTGGGCTAAAAAAGCATCCACTAGAGAAGCCTATGACACTTGGGTAGAATAAATTGTTAAAAGAAGAACTTTGCACAGTCAGGGAGAAAGGGGGCTTAACCTATGGTAACATGCACATTGAGGTTAATGTGACCTCATTAAGTCACATTGGTTGTGTATCCTTAGTATGCCACAGACTGCTGAGTTTCAGTTATAGCAGATATTCAAGGTAAAGGCCAATATGCTCGTGTTAAAAGCCAGATGAATTTTCATTATTTTACTTTTATTGCACATGAAATGTCTAGGGAAGACATTGTAAAATTACTAGAACATTAATATGTTTTGTTTCCTAGAGGCAGTCATCAACCTCATTGTAGGCAAAATGTATTCTAAGTACATTATTATACTTGAATTGGGCATCTTACATGGAAAATTAAATCTGCTTTGAGCATTATCACACCATACACATAGCTCTTTATACTGGGCCCTTTCTGGGTTCTTAGCTTATTTGCTTTGCTAACCTTGTAGGACTAAAATTTAATTATCTATTGACATAGTGTGTTTCCACACGTATGTGTATGAAAACGTATGTATAACATTGTTGTTACTATTAGTAACATGATACAACAAGATACTAATTTATGGTAACTTGCATATGGATATTATCAGAATTCCCCAATTAAATAATCTTAGGGATAGTGAATTAGTTGTTGAAAAGCAGAACGTTATTCGATTTCAAAGACAAAATACGTTCGATTTCTTCAAATAAATAGAATAGGTATAGGTTGATGGACCCTTGCACATTCTACAAAAGGAGTCTGTAAAATTTCTATTTAAAAATGAATGAATAGAAATTAATGATATAATTACCATACCCTAAATGTCACATATTTACAGTATACAATTTGACAAATGTTGAGAAATATATACACTTATAAAACCCATCACAGTAAACAAGCATAATCATCACCATCAAAGGTATAAGTTTTCTTTGTGCTTTATAAAAATCTCTTTTTTCCATCCCTGCATGGCTCTAGTCACAGCCCACAAGTAGCTGTGGGTTTCTTTTCTGTCACCATATGTTGTTTAAATTTTCTAGGAGTTTATAAGCATGGAATCATCTATTCTTTGGATTTTTTTTCCAAATTTTTTTTTTCAGAGAGAGAGAGAGAGGGAGAGAGAGAGATTTTTAATATTTATTTTTTAGTTTTCGGTGGACACAACATCTTTGTTTGTATGTGGGGCTGAGGATCGAACCCAGGCCACACGCAAGCCAGGTGAGTGCACTATCGCTTGAGCCACATCCCCAGCCCTATTCTTTGGATTTTTTTATGCAGCATCACTATATATTGATTCACCCATGTGGTCAGCATGTCTGTATTTGTTCTCTTTGTCTGCTGAATTGTATTCCATTAATGGTTATGTAACAATTTATCTATTTTCATGTTGATATTTGTTTTTCCCCTGCTTTCAATTATCACAAATAAAGCTAGTATAAATATTTATGTACAAGTTTCTATATGTATGCTTTCATTTGTATCAAGTAAATGCCTACTCAGAATGTGACTGGATCAGATTGTAAGGACTCACTGAACTTTTTACAAACTAGTTAGATGTTTACAAAAGTAACTGTACCAATTTGCATTGCCATCAGTAGTGCTGCTATTTTATTTTACATTTGTCAACACTTATGATAGCCAGACTTTTAAATTTAGCCACTTTAGCATTTTAAGTTTATGTTTCCCAAATATATAATCTATAATATTAAACATCTTGCCATGTGGTCATTTGTCATCAATTTAAACCTTTTCTTAAATTGTTTATTGAGCCTGTTTAAATAAAGAATAATTGCTTCTTTTCTTGCTAAATTTTGAAAGATTTTATGGATAAAAGTCTTTATTCTACTTCTACTCTATGGGTTGGGTTTTCCTCTTTAATGATATGACTTTCCTTAAAAGAACTGAATTCCTTTATTATGATAAAATTTAATTTGTTTTTTTTCTTTGATGGATTATGCTTTTGTTGTCAATACTAATAATTTTAAATTTAAGGTCATTAAGATTTTCCTGTGTCTTCCAGAAATTTATAGTGTGTATGTCATATATACATACATAGATGATAAATATCAATTTATTTTGTTTGTAAGGTGAGATATAAAAAGAAAAATATTTTTTTCCAAATAACCTTTTATTTGTTATAGCACCAGTGAATTTTCTTTTTTTTTTTCTTTTTTTTTTTTAAATATTTATTTATTTTGGTCTTTGTTGGTATATGGTGCTGAGGATCGAACCCGGGCCGCACGCATGCCAGGCGAGCGCGCTACTGCTTGAGCCACATCCCCAGCCCCACCAGTGAATTTTCTTAACAAATTTGTCAAAATAATTAAACAGTATGTGCGATTCTACATATGAATTTAACATTCGTATCAGTTCTAGGTATTAGAAATATTAGCTTTCTCTTTCCTTAATTATCTGGCTGGAGTTTTATTAATTTCATTAATATCAAGTAACCATATTTTGTATTTACTCCTCATTCTTCATTACTTTTTTCTTTCCCATACTTTCTTCCTTCCTTCTTCCTATTTATTTTTTCTTCTTTATTTGGTTTTCCATTTCCATTTCATAGTTTTCCTTTTTTATCTCATGTCTACTACTTTTGAGTTTTCTAAGATGTGACATAAGGTATTCATTCTGAAAAACCTCTTATATCTAATATAAGTGTTTAAAGTTATAAATATTTTAATGAGCACTGTTTTAGCTTAATTATGCAAACAATGTCAATGTATTTATTTATTTTATTTTATTTTTTTAAAGAGAGAGGAGAGAGAGAGAGAGAGAGAGAATTTTTTTTAATATTTATTTTTTAGTTCTCGGCGGACACAACATCTTTGTTGGTATGTGGTGCTGAGGATCGAACCCGGGCCGCACGCATGCCAGGTGAGCGCGCTACCGCTTGAGCCACATCCCCAGCCCCCAATGTATTTTATTTAAATCAAAACATTAATACAAACTATTTTCATTTATCAGTTAAGATAAATTTAATTTGAATTAAAAATTTGCTCAAAATAATTATTCAAAATACTTTCTAATTTCTTTTAGATTCAATATTTGACATATGAATTATTTATTTTATTCAGTTTGCAAATAATGAAGATTTCTATAAATGCTACTCTTATTATTTCTAATTTATTTATTGCATAGTGATTCAAGGACATACATAATTTAGATTTTAAAAATTCATTTAAATTTGTTGTATATTATGATATCTTTAAATTTTTAAATTTTTTATAGCTATACATGACAGTGGAGTATATTTTGACATATTTATGCAAACATGTAGTCTGTCTTATTTTAACTAGTTCATCAATCTTGTGGTTGTACATGATATGGAGATTCATTGTGTTATATCCATGTATGTGCATAGGATTAATTCCACTGTCTTTCCTATTCCTATCCCCGCTTCTTCATCCGTTCCCCTTTGTGTAACCCATTGATCTTCTATTCTCCACCTGCCCCCACCTCCCTTGTTCTGTTTTAACATCAACATATCAGAAAGAACATTTAATCTTTTATTTTTTGGGGGGAGGGGGAGGATTGGCTTATTTCACTTAGCATGATAAATCTCCAGTTCCACCTATTTACCAGCAAAAGTCATAAAGTATAGAAATGGCCAACAAATATATGAAAAAAAATGTTCAATATCTCTAGCTATTAGAGAAATGCAAATTAAAACTACATTGAGATTTCATCTCTAGTTAGAATGACAACAATCAGGAATAAAATTTACAATAAATGTTGACAAGGATGTGGAGAAAAAAGTACACTCATATATTGCTGGTGGGACTGAAATTCATGCAACCACTATGGAAAACAGTATGGAAATTTCTCAAAAAACTAGGAATGGAACCACCATTTGAACCAGTTATACCACTACTTGTTATGTATCCAAAGGAGTTAAAAATCAGCATACTCCAGTGATGCAGTCACATCAATGTTCATAGCAGCTGAATTTATAGTAGCTAAGCTATGAAACCAATTGAGGTGCCCTTGAACAGATAAATGGATGAAGAAAATATGAATTTTCTTGATGATTTCTTGATGAATGTCCTGTTAAAGAGAACCTGAAAAGAATGTGTTCTTCACTTCTTTTGTGAAATTTCCTATAAATGATAATTTCCTAAAGTTTGTGGATTGTCATATTCTTATCACATGCGGTCTCTGAAAATTGTTCTGTAAATTATAGATAGAAGGTATTAAATATGATTATGATTGTAGATTTATCTGTTTTTCTTCATGTCTCTATCAATTTTTGATCTGTACTATGCCCTCTTGAGAAATTTACAGCTATATCCTTCTGAAATTAAGTTTTCATTTCTTATTAATACTCTTTACCATCAAAGTTATTATGCTTGATATAAATATAGTTCTTTGAGATCTATTTTTATTGATGTGAGCATGTTACATTATTTTCTAGCCTTTGTTTTGAAAATATATATATATATTTTTTATGTTTAAGTAGATTTCTTTAGGTAACATAGTAGGTTCTACTTTTATTTTCCCAGTCTGACAATCTGTCTTTTAATTGAAATGTTTAGATGATATATTTTAAGTCTTATTATTAATATTATTGGATTTTTCAACCAGTTTTACATTGGATTTGAGTTATGATTCTATTATATTCTTTGTTAGTGTATAATATTTTAGATTTTTAATTTTTTTAACTTTTATAAATTTTGAAAGTTTGATTATGATGTAGCTGGAGCCACTTTTCTTCAGGTTTCTGATACCTAGACTTAATTTAGCTTCTTGTTTAAGTTGATTTCCAACTTTCATCAAATCTAAAAAAAAATTATTTCATGTTTTCTTCTTTCTGCTTCTTTGGAAAGTCTACTTACATACAGATTAGGCCTCTTTCAGTGTTCTATAGCTGAAAAATACTTTGTTCTTTATAAGGTTTTATTTTTATTTTTATTTTTATTTTTGGTACCAGGAATTGAACCCAGGGCTCTTAACCAGTGATCCACATCGCCAGCCCTTTTATATTTTATTTTTTATCTTGAGACAGGGTCATCCCATGTTGCTGAGAACTAAGCCAAATGGCTGATGCTGGCTTTGAACTTGTGATTCTCCTGCCTCACCCTCTCTAGCCACTGGGGTTACAGGCATGCATGACTGGCTAGTTTTTGGTTTATTTTCATTGGTAGGCTTCTTTTTGAATAATTTTTATTTTAATGTCTTCAAATTCACTAATATTCTTTTTCTTTGTTTTATTTTTTGTTGATTCCATTCTGTTTTTCATGTCTCTTTTTCTGGTTCATCCTTTCTTTGTGCTATTTTTGCATTGAAACATGACAATGTTTATGGACTTTCTGGGTTGTAATATGTTTGTTAAAAAATATTGAATGCTCATATGTAGATAACACATATAAGAAAACAAGAACAAACTTCCACTTTTACTTCTTATATCCAAAAAGTTACACCTCCTTTTAGAATTGTATTCTAACGTTCTATATTTTTGTCAATTCATTTTTCATATATATCAGTACTGCTAATGTTAATTATGATATTTAAACATATGAAGATTTTCTCTTCATAAATGTAGTAACTTACAGAAAAATTCTTTGTTGTTTGACCAGGGAGAAATATTTTCTGTCTTTGGTTAAAAATTTCTAGAGAGAAAAAGGCACATGTCCAATTATGGTCAGGTTTTTTAAAATATTCTAGGAAAGAACTCTTATTTTATCATATATACATATATATATATATATATATATATATATATATATATATATATATATATATGCATATTATAAATGAATAAAAATATTCTAGGAAAGAACTCTTATTTTATCATATATATGTATATATATGCACACATACATGTATACATATATATTATATCTGATTATTCTTATTTTTTTAGTTAAAATATTCCAGACTAATTTTTATTTTTTCAGAAATTTTCTGTCTTCTACTAAGAAAGGTATTATAGACTTCTTATTTATATAAGGCTGTATAAATAACCTACCATGAAAATAGTTAGGAATCTTCTTTATAGCAATTCAGTACGGCAACAAAAAAACACTTGGAAATGATGCACATTATATTTTCAGAAACCTCTTAATTTAAAATACTTTAAAACACAGAACGATTATATTTTCCAGAAAAGTTTTCTGTTTTAAAATTAGTCATAATACACACAGGGCAAACAACTGGAAAAAAGAAACAAAACATTTTGAAGGGGTATGTTGGTTTTAAATGTGCCTTTTCTTGAAGTAGCTTTCTCCAGAAGTGAAAATCATGCTTTTACAATGCAGATATGGCAGAAAAGTTACATGCTTGACAAACATGAAAAGTTGGAGTGGGTTCAGAGGCACAACAAATGAAAAAGAACCATAAAAGGTGAAGACATTATAACTTAAAATTATAGTGGATGATTGTGCTTAATTGACTAGATGGGTGAAGGCTATTCAATGCAAAAATAATTGAGTATGCTTAAATTAAAATGAAATCAGAATTCAAACTCTGCATGAAAATATTCTAATAATGCTAAACTATGTATTTTTATCTAAAAAAAACTTGTTTTGTTAGTGTCCGTAGTTTCTGGTTGAAAAATTTTGAAATGCTTTTGGAGAAATGCACTTAATACCAAAGCAAAAAATAATTCCCACCATTCAAAATGAAAAATTGTGACTTCAAATAGCAAGTACATATACAAAAGTACAATGCAGAAACACAAAATTCAAGATTCTAGTAAACAAATTATCTATTGAAATAATTTAGTTCAGAGTATAACAATACATGTTTATGTAAGTTGGAATTGAATATTTCCTTGGTTTATGAGCATTTCACAAATAAGAGAAGTATTAGCAAAATTGAGTGACCAGAGGTAGTAGGATTGGGATAGATAGATAGATAGATAGATAATTGGAACTGGAAATATAATTAAAGATATAATTAAGATTAGATAATGATAAAGAGAATTGGTGTGGTTTGACAATTTATCCTGAAATGAAATGTCCAGAAATTTTTAGATGCAAAATGATGAAAACTACAGTAAAACACACATAGGAGTTGAAAAGTAGCTGAGCTAAGTTTTGCAAAACTGTTTTGATTGGAATTTTAATGATAAAGTAAGAAATAATTGTACATAAACATTATATTTTAATTAGTGTTTTACCTATGGAAGAAAGTAAGCAATTTTTGTACTATCTCAGATGTTTTATAGGGTTTAACAAAAACTTAAACAAGTTGTAGATAAGGATAGCCAAGATTTTTCATGACAGAGAAAGAGGATAACAAATAGCAATTTCTAGAATGAAACTTGTGTTGGTGAGTTGGTGGGTTAGAGTTGGAGACAAACATACATACATACAGAGAGAGAGAGAGAGAGAGAGAGAGAGAGAGAGAGAGAGAGAACAGTTCTGTCTCTATTTCTGTCTGTGCATCTATATATCTACTCGCTTACCTGTCTACCTACCAACCTGTCAATGTTATCTGTGAGTGTTTTCCAATATCTCCCATTTCAACCCAAAGTCTCAGGGTTTTTGATTCATTTGTTCTCTTTCTAGTATTCCTTTTGTTTTTGCTAGAGTTTTTTTTTTTTGTTTAAATATTTGTAAAGTCTTTCTCTGCCACTGAGAATTTTGATTTCTATTAACTTCAATATGTCTTCTTAGTTGCTGTATTATCCTATATGTCACATCCAAGGTAGTCACCTTCTCAACTTTGGATGCTATCATTGACTTCTTGATGTTAATGTGGCCTCTTCTATGGCCTTATAGCTTCCATGATCATGCCACCAGGTCTGAGAAAGGAAAAAAATAGTATGTATGAGTAAACATTTTAAATTTTTAGTCAAAAAGTTAAGTATTTTTATTAAAATAACTAAAATAAATCTTTAATTGTTAATTTTTAATATTTAGTTTGCATACATTAAATTTCACTTTTAAATTATTAATATGTGTTTAAAATTTCATAAATAGATAGTAAATGGAATATACTCAGAATTTGGCTTCTTACAGACTTAATTTTCATCATATTTGGGAGTGTAACCCTTGTTATATATGAACAATGTGACTAATTTCAGGATAATTATGAACTAAATGCAGTCTTTCCCGCCTTGAAGGTGTACTTTTAACTCTTTATTGTATAAGGAAACAGGGAAATGGTAGTACATGGAATTTGAATACTTAAAATAACATCTTTTTTCTTATGACTGTGAAACTCTATTTGCAGATATGCATCAAAGTGATCATATAAAAAGTGAAATTTTCTACCTTATTTTTAATTAATATTAAGTACTTCTAATATCCATATATATGCTAATTCTATTTAATTAAATATTGTGTCTGGAATGATGACTTTATTCTAATTTTACTTTGATTTATATTTCTAGTTTTAAATGGTTTCCTGGACTTTAATTCATATTGAAAGATCTAAATTATCTCTAATAAATCAACACACTTAAGGAGTTAAGGGCTGATATTATATCCACCACAACTTATTATATATAATATATTAATTATTATATATAATTAATATATCACAAACACACATACGTGTGTGTGTGTGTGCATGCATATTTAGATCACCAAAATGTCACCTCTTTGCTATTCTATTTAGTATTTCCAGTTTAATGATGACATCATAATTAGGTCACATATCATGCACTGTCTAAAGAATGGGCTGCTTCAGATGTCTTTTTGTGTTCCCAAATTTAGTCTACATTCCCATTTTTTTTGCCCAAAGCAGCAATAATTTTCAATATTAGTAATAATACTCAATATATATACCTACAATCCATTTATTCTGTTATAAGCAAATTTAAAATTTATTTTACAAGGATTTAAAGACACAATTAAAATAACTCAAACAATGCCACTCCTAAATTAAATCAAGCATTAAATTTTTATACTATTTTATTTTTTACTTTACTATGATGAGAAAATTTGACACTAGATCTACCCTTTGAAAAAATATATATGTGTTCAGTAATAAAGTATATTTTACTATAGATTATGTAGCTCAGTGAGTGAGCTTCAAGATTATTGTGGAATATTTTAACTGTCAAAATTCTTTTTCATAAAAGTGGTATTCAGTATATTGTATTTGATTCTTAAGGAAGCAAAACTAAACCCCAAATTAGAATTGCTTCTTGAATATTCAGAAAAAATTAAAATATAACACGGAAGAGAAATACACACTTAAGTTCCAGTAATAGAATGTAGATTTCCATCCATTAATTTAAAGTCCTTTCGTAAAATATACATTACTAATACTAATAATTTATTTTGAAATATATTTTCCAGACTTGGCAATAACAAATAAGCTTTGGAAATGTTAACTCACTTCTGACATTGGTTGACTGTCATGAACTTGACTTGTTTAAATCTTACAGGGCAATTATTTATAAATATTCCTCAATGAAGTCTTGTAAAATTTTTTTTGTTCATTTTAAAATATTTATTTTTTATTTGTAGTTGGACACAATATCTTTATTTTATTCATATATTTTTATGTGGTGCTGAGTATTGAACCCAGGGTCTCACAGGTGCGAGGCGAGTGTTCTACCACTGAGCTATAACCCCAGCCCTGTAAAATGTTTTTTAATGATTGAATCCTAATTTTACATCTTTTGCAGGACTATCCTAGAAGTTATGCTGTATTCCCATTGCATCCTATTAAGTGCTACATGATTCTGATATGTTCTATCATGGATGATTGTGGTGACAGACTTCTTCATTATAGAGTTACTCTGCTTTTGATTTTATTAAAAATATTTTTAGAATAAGTACTTTGAAATTATGTAAATATACCTTTAATCATTAAACTTTCAGTTTACTCATTAACATACTTTTTGGCCCCTGATTGTATACAAAATATATTCACACCAATTCATGTCTTCATACATGTACTTTGGTAATAATGTCCATCACATATCAACTTCATTTCTAATCAATCCCATGCCACCTCCTTTCCCCTCCAACCCTTCTGCCCTATCTAAAGTTTGTCTATTCCTCCCATGCTCCCCCTCCCTACCCATTATGAATCAGCTTCCTTATATCAAAGAAAACATTCAGTATTTGGTTATTTGAAATTGGCTAACTTCACTTATCATTATCTTCTCTAACTCCACCCATTTACCTGAAAATGCCATGATTTTATTTTCTTTTATTGCTGAGTAATATTTCATTGTGTATATTTGCCACATTTTTTTATCCAGTCATCTACTGAAGGGCATATAGGTTGGTTCCATAGTTTAGCTATTGTGAATTGTGCTGCTATTAACATAGACATGGCTGTGTCCCTGTAGTATGCTGATTTTAAGTCCTTTTGGCATAGACCAAGGAAAGGGATAGCTGGGTCAAATGGTGGTTCCATTCCCAATTTTCTAAGAAATCTCCATACTGATTTCCATATTGGCTGCACCAATTTGCAGTCCCACCAGAAGTGTATGAGTGTAACTTTTTCCCCACATCCCTGTCAACACTTATTGTTTTTTGTCTTCATAATAGCTGCAATTCTGACTGGAGTGCAATGAAATCAATGGAATTAAACCCCCTATCTCTCACCATGCACAAAACTCAACTCAAAATGGATCAAGGATTTAGAAATACAACCAGAAAGACCCTGCATCTAATAGAAGAAAAAGTGGCTCTAATCTCCATCATGTAGGGGTAGGCCCCAGCTTTCTTAATAAGACTCCTTTGTCTTAAGAATTAAAATTAATAATCAACATACTTTATATACAAACAGAGATATGAAAAATTGTGGTATATATGTGTAATAAGAATTGTAATACATTCCACTGTCATTTTTTAAAAATCAATTAAAAAAGAATCAATAAATAGGATGGACAAAACTAAAAAGTTTCTTCCCAGCAAAAGAAACAATCTGTGAGGTGAATAGACAGCCTAAATCTTGGGAGCAAATTTTTACCCCTCACATATCAGATAAAGCACTAATCTCTAGGATATATAAAGAACTCAAAAAGCTAAGCACCAAAAAACCCAATAACCCAATTAATAAATGGGCCAAGAACCTGAACAGACACTTCTCAGAAGATGGTATACTATCCATCAACAAATATATGAAAAAAATGTTCATCATTGCTAGCAATTAGAGAGATCAAAAAAAAAAAAACACTTAAGATTTGATCTTACTCCAGTCATTCACATATTTAATGGCTTTATAGCTTTCTCATGGTTTTACTGGCAATAGTCATGGTACTTGACAGATGTTAGATTGTACTAGATTAGATTTGTAGGACTATATCCAAGCTGACTTCTGGAACCCTTGAGTATGTCCTCATCACTCTTTAAGTAATTCTCCACTTTGTGGCACACAAAAAATATCTCTCATCATCTTTTTTTTTTTCCTAACAGTAAGCTAGAATTAGTTTTTTAGTTTTTTTTTTTTTGAAAAGCATTCTTTATTTTTATTTTTTCAAATTTTTAGAGTATGGTATTCATTAACTTTAGGTATGACATTGCTGTTCTCAGGCCCTCTAACTCTGGGAAATATACAAAGCTGTAACTGTAAGAATCCAAAATGGCATTTCTAATTCTTATCTATACTGTTATATTTGTTTTAGTTTTTACTTCCCATATTTATAACTTCCTTATCGGACTAGGAGAATCTTGACTCCCATAATTCTTAATATATTTTCCATCTCAATTAATGCTTCTGCAGTAAACTTATAAGGCTTTATGATAAAGTACCATAAACTTGACAACTTAAAAGAAATGTATATTCCCATAGATCTTGAAGCTAAAAATCTGAGATCTGTTTGTCAGTGAGTTTCCTTCTGTTGGCAGTGAGAGAAGAATCTGCTTCATGTCAGTCTCCTTGGATTGCATATGGCTATTCTTCCTGTGTCTTCACATTTGTACATTGCCTTTCATCTTTCATGTCTTAAAAAAAATTGCCTTTTCTTTTTTTCCTTTCTTCTGTTCTTTTTTCTTAAGTGACAAAATTTAATATAGAAAAAATGCCCTTGTCTCTCTTTCTTCCTTCTTTTCATCATTCCTTCCTGGCTCAATCAATCTTCAATATTCTCTTCTCATATACCTGGGACTATTAAGTGTGTGCCATTGTGCACAGCTGTCTCCAAATATTTTTTTTTCTTAAAAGGACACCAGTCATATGGGATTAGAGCCCACTCTGTTGACTTCATTTCATCTTCTCTTGAACTGGCAACCTATGCTGGACTGCTGGTCCTTTTTGGACACCTAAGTATGTTTTGAAACCCTGTAGACACTAGCCTTCTACATGTAAACTCTTCAAATTGTCAACACTCTAACACCCTTGTTGGGCTACACCTTGGTCTGCATCCCTTCCTCATCCCACTCCAGGCTAGCCCCTCAGTATAGTAACCCTCCATATTCCTCTTGATGTTGATACTCGTGCCAGGAAAATTTTTTGTGTGAAGGAAACTCTATTGTCAAAGAAATTCAAAAGTTGGCCAACAAAACCCTTGGCAGTTTCATTGCTAAAGCAAAGTAATTATCCCTGAACTCTCATCATTAAGAATTATGTACAGAAGTGTAGCCTCTAAAAGAACAGTCCTCTTGGTTCCAAGTTAGATATGTGCAAGGAGAATATGAACATGGCAACATTTCCCAGATCTTCAATCTAGAGTATTTGAAACTTCAAATTTTGCTAGGTTTGTTTCCTAGGAAATCATATGAGCTTTGTAACAGATGTCTGCTACTGAAGCTACATTATAGCAATTTCGAGTGTCTAATTGCACTATTGTTTTCTCTTTTCCAAATAAGACATTTTATAGTAATTGCCAGGTTGTCTGTAACTGGTAAATGGGCATTTTGGTTGGAAATGCATCCTCATACTTTATAATATTGATCCTGGATTTGGAGCTAAGAGCGATAACAGAATTTGAAAGATTTGAATTATTAGGTTTCTGCTTCATATGCCTTTTGTGAGGAGTAGCACATCTTGCACAGAAGTAATCAATTCTGAGAATATATGAATATTAAGGCCCAAATGGGCCCCACTTGCTGGGGTTTTGTCTTTTGATATCATGGATGAAAAGGTACAGAAGCCAAAAAATTTTGACTAATCAAGGGAAATAAAGAATCATCAAGTAACCAAGCATCATATCTTCCTAGCCTCAGGAATTCTCATTGTATGACATATTTTTATATCTTAACACATTTTGTCGTCAGATTATTTTAATTAATTGATACAGGATTTCCTGACAATATGTAGCATTCAATAAAATATGGTCCTGAGGGAACTAAATGCATACTTGTGATAGAACTTGGTAGAACCTTTTAATACTGTACTTTATTTAAAAAGTCCTTCAAAAATATAGAAAAATATATAAAACTGTTAACAGCATATATTATAGTTATCCATTCCTTTTACATACTATAGTTTATCTTTGCATCATTTGGATATTATATATGGAAGCATACTTTATATATTCTTTGATGTTGAAATACTGTTTTTTACAAAATGCAATATCTGTTCATGGGGTTGAATGTGTAGTTCATCTATTTTTATTTTATAAATGTCTCAGAACTTTTTCTTGTATGTACAATGTGCCTTTGGATTATTCAAATTAAGGCTTTAACAGGTAATGCTGTTTTCAATATTTTGTGTGCTTCTATGGATACTAACATGCTATGTTCTAATAGTAATAAACCTGAGGACAAGTAATGACAAAAATGTATGTATGTTTTTCAATTTTTCTGCTCAATAAGTCTGTTCAATAATTCCTAGATGGGGATTTTCAGAAGGCCAAGATAATAGTAAAGGTCTCTAAAGATTTTTCTCTGGGATTCTTACTAAATGATTTGTTTGGGAGGTGTGCATGGCCATATTGTAAGTTCCAAGGACAGAAACTCCTAAGGTTTGATTAGGTATATACATGTGATAGTATTGATTTGGCAATTAAATAAGTCATTTATAATTTCATCATTTTTACTTCAGCAAAATTAAACATCAATTGTCCACAAGCAATGAAAATTATTTCTGGCAAAATTTAATTTAAAGCACTAGGTTCCTGATTCCTTGATTCATTACCATGGCCTTTTGTAAGTGACACTGACCCTCTAATAGGTACATTATAAATTTTGCATGATAATATAGGGTTTTAAATTACTTCAGCTTTTGTGTCCTTTCAAATTAACTCGTAAAACATTTATATTACATGTTATACTGAAGGAGCAACTGAGATCTATAATTAAAAGTCAAAAGTATAATGTAGAAAACAAATGAAATAATAAAAATTGGGATACTATAAAACAACTGTTTTAAGTTCTAAGATAGTACAGAAATACAAAATAATTCACCTCTTCTTTCCTCATAAGTTTTTGAAAATACTGATTTAACATGTAAATAGTTACTCTATATTTCAGGATGCAATTTTTGACTATGATTCATTTAATTCTTTTGACCAGACATCACTTTAGACAGAATATTCTCATCAATTCATCAGTATTTCAAACAAATAATATTAAATTAAAATGTAATGATACAAAAGACACCAAATTATATAGTATTTAATTGGACACTTATCTCTGACAGACACAGAAGCATTTGACTTGAAAATGCCTATATTTCATTAAAAAAAAGAAATAAAAAGGGAATAGTGGCATAATGTAGCTAATTAATAAATTCTCATTGAATAAATAAGCTAGGATTATGAAAACTTTGCCTCTAACAGAATTTTTATTTAATCAAATTAGTCCTGACCCTAGAATATTTATTTTACTTTAATATTTCTGGGTAGTTAGCACCAGACCTTGTCTTGGAATTCATTTTTAAATTGGTAAATTCTATGAGTGTGAAGATCCTGGTGGTCCCTTCTTCATGCCTGTTTGTGAATAGAGCCTCCGAAGCAGCCCTGGTGTTAGGCAGAGACACATAGCCACCATTTAGCAGAGTTATCTTCCAGCCACATTACCTATAAGAGTTTCAACAGTCTTCAGTATGTTTAGTTCAGGATCAGGCAGCTGGTAGCAGTTTGGGCCTTGGTTCTACACCAGTGCTGTCCTACTCTTGACAGGCTATAGGATCAGGGTGTGATACTGCATTCCAGCATTGGTGGCTTGGAAGGTTGACATAGGATCCTTTTATTTTTCCCTGCTTGGTGATTCTTACCTATCTATTGAGCTTCTCTTCTAACTAACATCATCTGTGGCTATTTGAAGAAGAGTTGAGTCATGAGTCCGGAGCCAGGAAGAATCCCTACTGCCTCACCAAATGCTGGTGACCATAGATGAGATGTTGGAGGCCTAACCCCCAAACCAGGGAGAGATCTGTGGGAAATCATTATCTTTTTTAGGTATTCCCGATTCTTTCTGTAAACACAACTGTCCTTTTGGGCAAAAAATGGGTTCAGATTGCCCTCTAGTACAGAAATGGTGAAGATACATCGAAATAGACTAATGGCAAAGCCTGACTTAGGGCACCATCTTGTGTTCACTTAATGGAACTGACTATATCTCAGAGAAAAGCACTCAGTTTAGAATTTCTGAAAGACAAACTCAAACAAAACCAGATCACAACTATTGGAATAAATGCTTAATCTTTCCATGCTCAAATGACACTGCACACCAACAAGGATTAACGTTTTTTAGTAAATCATGACCACATTTACCAGTCTAAATAAGATAACAGAAGTTAGCCAGGATGGGATAACTCTCAGATAGAATATTAACAAAGTATTTTAAGAAAACTCAATTATCTTCAAGAAAATACAGAGATGGGGCTAGGGTGCATCTCAGTACATCACATCATTAGTATGCATGAAGCTCTGGATTCAATCCCCAGCATCCAAAAAAGAAAAGAAAAGAAATAGAACAGAAAAGGAAACAGAGAAGATAGAGGAGGGAAGGGAAAAGGAAAGAGAAAATGTGGGCCCAACAGACCACCAAAGTCAGGGTAGATCCATCACCATTTGCTGTTTTTCATTTTGGATGCTTGCAATTTAATGGAGAGCTTTAATGGGTGGACACTGTTCACTCAACCGGTGACTGATAGATACTTCCAGCCTACCCATCTAAATAGTGGCTCCCAGGAAGGCAATGGAAGCCACAATGGGAAAGTAGTCACAGGCCCTACATTATAGTTTTTATTACCATGCTTAAGAATATAGGGAAAGGAGGTAAAAACAGACTCACAGGTAAGAATGAAGATGAATCTTAAAGAGGAGAGTTAGTGTTTAAAGAGGATGGGCAATAGTATGCTCAGGTAATAAAAATGCTGGAAAATGGATGATTAGAAGCAATGCATTTTTTTAATTGTAGTTGGACAAAATACCTTTATTTTATTTATTTATTTTTATGTGATACTGAGGATCAAACCCAGCACCTTGCACATACTATGAGAGCACTCTATCACTGAGCCACAACCCCAGTTCCAAGAAGCAGTGCATTTGATGGTGTAAAGAGGTTATGCTGTATTAGAGGAAGACTGAGAAAAAGAAAATGTTTAAATAAATACCCAAGACATCATATAGGTTGTATTTTGATGGTGTATAAAATAGTTTTTACTTTACAAAATAGGTTATATAAAAAGATGTCATTTTCAAAACTCACACATTGTAACCCATATTTGGGACATTATGAATAATTAAATTGCAGTGTAAAAGTAAAAAACTATTTTCATAATAGTCTGTAAACAGGCTTTTCTTAAAATAATTTTAGGTTAAGGAAAACATAACTAAATATAAAGATTATTTCAGTTTTCTGAATAGAGGATCCATAATAATATAAATAAATAATATAATAATATAAATAAATAATGTAATAAAATGTTATGTTGAGAAAAAATAGAGATAAACAATTCAAAACTCTAATAGAGAACCTTAAGAAGAATTTTAAAACCATAAGAAATCCTGAAACTGAAAATGTGCTAAATAAAAATTAAAATTAAATAGAACACATAAATAGATCAAATATAAGAAAGAATTAGTGAGTTCCAAGGGAGGCTGTTTGAAAATACAGATTGAGATGAGAAATAAGAAATAAGAACAAAGAAGTCTATGAGAACTTTGGGACAACATTAAAAGAGCAAATATTTGAGTGTTTGGGGCTTAAGAGAGGCTTGAGAATGACAAAGGGCTGAAAATCTTATTTAAAGAAATAGAAAAAAGAAAACCTCCAAAACTGAGAGTATAAAAATACTAAGGGTAATAAGATCACAAGTCACTAATCAGATTTATCTGTACCAAGTCTACCCTTAAGACATCTTATGATCAAGTGTTCATAGATGAAAGATAAAGTAAATAGTGATAAGAGAGAAGAAGAAAATAACACATAAGTGTGTCCTAATTTGCCTGATTGAAAACTTTTCAACAAATCCTTATAGGCTAAGAGAGCAGTAAACATTTTTTCACAATATCAAAGAAAGAGGGCACAAAAAAATCTTGCTATACATGAATATTATACCCTGCAAAGCTACCATTCTGAAAGGAAAGAAAGATAAAAATGCTCCAGACAAACTAAAGACTGTGTCTCTACCAGACTAGTTCTATTATAAAAGCTAATGAATGTTCTTCAAAGTAAATTAAAAATAAGTTAGTGAATAAGTAGAAAAAATGGTAAGGTATAATACTTGTGGGTAAGTACAAAAATTCAGAATGCTCTAATATGGTAAATGTGATATATAAATTATCCATATGTTTACTATGAAT